>NW_027464586.1:32122932-34522932 GCF_043290135.1 Rhipicephalus microplus
TTCGATTTTTTTCGTATCGTGCTTCGTGCGATCTGCTTCTACCGCAGGTGACTCGCCTGCAGCGCTCCTAATGAGTGATGAGCTCTCACCTACCAGCCTCCTTCAATGTGCGTAGGAATGAACAGAACTGCTCTCACGATGATGTAGGAGGATGCGGGGAAAAACAGGAAATTGGAGCGTGTCTTCTTATTCAGGCTTATGCGCGCTGGTGTTCGTGAGACGCAGGATGCAACGAAAAGTTTCCGCGTTCGAGACTAATTTCCTTCTTTGCAAACAGTCACTATAATCGTGGTCTGAACATGGAGTTTCTTTTGAGGCGTCAGTGACAGCAGCTTCCTGCTAGTGACGAAGCGAACATATAATTTACCCTGAGTTTTCCTGCTGTCATCTTTTGTAATATTGGAGGAGCACGACTTTCGTATTTCAAAGGAAAAATTGCGCAACTAAAGAAAACAACACCACGAAGAAGGAACACTTAAACAGGCTTTTCTTAGTGCTATGTTCGTGACATTTGCTGAAAAAAGCAAAAACAGGCTTGAATACTCGAAATGAACGTCAAGTTCAGTAAGACTACATTATCACGCAAACATTTTGTGACACATCTTGGCTGATATTCGCTGCTCCTAGTCTTAGGCATCGCAATCATCGATGTGTCACTATCCATTGCTGGAAACTTTAGTGGTGTTATTCATCTACCAATTATTCTTGATTAGCTGACTTTAGCAGCTCGTAAATGTACTTGTTGAAATAAAGGTGAATCTCCACTTTTCAGTGTACCAAAAGCTCAGTTATGAAAGAATTTTTTCTTGCTGAAACTCTAAATCCGTGCAGTGACTTGAGCAACCAACTATACTCAGACGTATCCTACGTGGTGTTTTGTTCGCCAGTACAGCACAAGAACAACTGTGTTCTTTTGCGCGCTGAGAGCCCACTTGTGGCGTTCTCGAAAATTGGTTTCTTCCAGCATCGATGAGCGTTTACCTAGTGGCACATACTATCGATTTTCTCTATCCTCCGTGTCACAAGCTGCCACTCTGCTGTTTCAAGATTGCAGCGGCCGCGGGTTGGTCGTTACGTACGCGAGCAGACACACTGAACGGATGACAGACCTGTTAAGAAAACAAAACAAATTTTAATCTAGTGACATGCAGCAAACACGATTTAAGTACAACGGTTGCAGCAGCTAACAAACGTACCTAAATGATCAATTAGCTTACGAGAGACACGTATCGTGAAATTAGCGAAATCAAAAAGAAATCAACAAGGAATGGAATAAATTAACATGCAGTACATCTACATTCGTAACGGACATGAATACAGTAGCTAAAGACGTCAAGCTTCGAAAGTTACACATATGAAGGCATATGTGAGATGCCCGGAAACATTGAGTCCCCAACGATCGGATGAGAGAAGTCACAGGATTTGGACAAACTGCGAAGTCAGTCAGGTTACCCGGAAGCCAGTGCTTCCGAGAAACTCGACCGACATGTTAGCCAGCTTGAGTTAACTTCAGATTGAAGTTTGCAATCGTTACTCCTTACGCGTCTTAACGGCTATGATCAGGGGACCAGCCGATAGACAGCCGTAGTAAAACTTCTTGAAAAGATACTTGTGCGTCTTCTTCTGCGCCATAATATACAAGTAACTATATAGACTTCTTATCGGAGCCATTTGCTGTGCTTGAAAAATCTTTCACGTGACCCGATTCTACTCCTCGGGAAACAGCGACCTCGACTTGGGCGTGTTTCAATGGTTACAAACGTCACCTAAAAAGTATACTGGCCACATCGTTATTGTATTCAGAGGAGAGTCTTCAATTGACCGCGAGTGGCAATCTTTGAAGAGATTGAGCGCTGATTTTACGAAACGGAAGAGATGAAGAGGACGCACGCCAGCCCGGTCTAGCGCTTGTGAGTGTCCTCATCGTCTAGTCCGTTTTCGGAAAAATCTACGCTAAATCACTTCAAAGAATTAGTACGAACAAGGCCAAAAGTCAGCCCTTGCTAAAGTGACAATTTCTTAACGATAATGCATACGACTTGCCCACCAGCACCTCTTCTTTTCGCTTTACTTCTTTCGTTTTACAGAAAAAGAAGCAAGAGTTAATGGACACGTGGCCTAACAGAGGCTCTTACTTCTTTGCGCATTTGGCATGTGTACTCATGGTCTTGATCCATGTACAACAATAAATTGCTACCAAGTGCATAGCTAAATGCAAACAGAGCAAAACAGTTTCACATCATACAAGTACCTTCAAACAACATAAACGTATACAAACACTTCAAAAAACAATACAATAAAATACTTTATGTAAAATAGAAAAAAATATCAAGAAAACACTTCATAAAAAACATCATGCAAAACACTTCATAAAAAAACATCATGCAAACAGTTCAAGAACATGTACCTCAATGCAATAAATTATGAAGCTTGAGACTGTAGTAAAAACCAGTGAAAGAAGAACATGTACTGACGGTGTATAAAATGTTTTCATAGGTTAGCGTAAAATGTAACAGAAAGCTCTTTACATTTGTTTGAAACGGGATGCGTGGAAGTCTATGTCATTCCTCACAACGTTTTATAGCCTGATAATGACATGATAATAAGCTGATTGATTGATTGATAGCCTGGGTATATGATATTGGAGGTCCTGACGTCCATAGTTTGTTCGCATGAGCGGTGATATCGTTGGGTGGCGTAATTCATACCATGCAGATGAAATTGGTTTATTACTAACATGGTTTTTCTGCTTTTTTAGTTCCTTTACTTGGCTTTCAGCAGGGGCGTCTTGCTCTCAACACCTGGTTAGGGGCACACGTGTCTTTCAAGGGCCCTTCCATCGCCACCAGCACAATTACAAAAGATATATCTTGAGCAGCACATATACGGAGAAAAACAGGAGCTCCAGCTTTTCCTGGCTCTCAGCGCATCTCTGTCACGCGTATACTAAATAAGAAATTTGAGCTAAAACGCACGATACATTCACACACACACACACAAACATACACACGCAGGCATTAAACATGCATATGTGTGAGTGAAGATGTGGTGTGTATGCGCTCAATTTATTTTGATTTTGATAGCAATTATATGAACCTTCTCGGGTGGATTTTGTCGCCGACGTTGGTGTCGCCGTTCCTCATCGTATATGTATACCTATCTGTGTACATGAAGATTTAAGAAAAAAGAAAACCCAAGAAAGACTTCGTTGCGCGGAATCGAACTTGGGTCCTCTGAATCGTGAGTTCGAGGCGTTAACCACTGAGCCACCGAAGAGCACGTCCATCGCCGTTCGAACGGCAAGCTCTATATATGTATCTACCACTTACCACTGATGACTTGCCGTTACTGGCAAGTACGTGCAAGACGAACATCCGCACCCTCGAAAGTCTGCAAACACAAGCACTACGCGTGTGCTTAGGATTGCCGCGACGTACCTCAACCTACGGGGCAATTATGATCGCAAGAGAGCATCCAATTCAAACCTACATCATCACTGACAGTTTGAGAGCCCACATAAGACACCTCTGCTGAGTTCCTGGTCACCGTGTGGCAGTGTTGCAACTTCAAAGACCACAAGCGATGTTTTCAAAGATTATTTCTGCCCATATAGAATGCCTTCCTTTCGGCTTCACTCCAGCAACAAGACCAGCGTCGCCTCCGTGGTGCCTACAACAACCACAGGTGTGCCTCACTATTCCGGGAATAACGAACAAGGGCCGTCATTCAACAGTGGTACTACGACAGGTTACATTGTCGCTACTCAACGAAAAATACGGCCAGAGGACCCACATTTACACCGATGGATCGGTCTCGGCTGACAGCTCCATAGGTGCTGTTGTCATCCCGGCGTACCAGGTCACTATAAAGCTCAAACTGTCGCATTGGACAACATCTACAGCAGCGGAGCTTGCCTTACGTGCTTCTATACTTTAAAACGCGGAAGCCCGACCTCAAAAATGGGCTGTGTCCTGCGACTCCAAGGCATCCCTTCAGAGCTTGCAATCAGCTTTACGACAAAGGGAGCATCAACAACTAGTGAATGAAATACGAGAAGTGATTCACGAAGTTTTATCGAAAGGACATGACGTGGTGTTCCAGTGGTTACCGGGACATTGTGGTATTGTCGGTAATGACCTTGCTGATAATGCTGGCCGATCCACTCATGCGGACGCCAAGACAACCCCAACTCTATTGTCGAGAACCGACGCTGCAAGGAGCCTTCACTCATTCGCTAACACCATGTCGGAAACTTGGCTGAGTGACCCCAGTGTCAGCAACCGCCGCCTGCACAAATTGGACCCATCGAGGAAGCTTCAAGTTCTATCGGACCTCTCCCGCCAGGATGCAACTTTACTGTGCCGCTTGTGGTTAGGAGTAGCTTAGTAGCTTTTACAAAGGCGTACTCCTTTCAAATAGAAATGGCGGATAGCTCCCGATGTGAATTGTGTGACACTGACGAGACAATAGAACATCTACTGTGTTCATGTGAAAGCGTGCAATGGACAAGGTCACATCTACACACACGTTGCCCTTCACTACTCTCTCTCTTCTCATTTAATCCCCTCCCCCCTTCCCCCAGTGCAGGGTAGCCAAGCGGACGTGCGTCTGGTTGACCTCCCTGCCTTTCACTTCTTTTCTTCCTCCTCCTCTTACCACTGCTGACGGGCATCTCGGGGGGAATCATCGTGTTTTCAGCAATGCCAGAGAGATAGCGCATTGAGCGCGCGTCGCCCCATCGTGCGGCGACACGCGCTCTAATCTCTCATGCGTACTTTGCCTCGTTTAGACGAGGAGAGCGATGCTCCCTCGCGCACCCTTACCTCGCGGTGGGGAGGATTGGAGGATCGTACGTCTTGGCTGGCCTCTGGCTTTAGCTAAGAATGATTTTGTTTTAATTACCGGGTGCACAAAGGTCACTGCAATCATTGCAGTTTCCGTTCGCGAAAAACACGCGCTTTTCAGACACAGCGAAGTAACAACTGAGACGCTTATTCGCGTGCATCTCTACTTGTTAGTATGTTTTGTGCGTCATTTGTGCGTGAGAAACGCGGGGCTCGTTTCGATCTGCTTTTCATTCCGCGCCCGACCTTCCAATTTGTTGCTATCGCGTTCATTGATTCGCCTATGCGGCAAAGCTGTGACTTGCTGTACCGCCAACAAAAAGTTTTTTCACGCGTAGGTGGTACCACCGGCAGTGGGCGATGGCGGTGTTCGTTAATTGGCGTTACACCATGACACCAGAATAGCAGCGCGTGACAGTCTGGAATGAATGGGGAATTTTTTATTCCGTATTCGGCCTGTTTGTAGATTGGGCTTCAGTCGAAGTGATGGCTAGCGGACCTTGCCTCCTAGCGGCTTCATCGGCCCACTTCATTGCCCAGGGTTGCTATGCAGAATGCTCCGAGCTTCTGGGGCACACAAGTTTGCGCCGAGCTAGCACAGGGCGCTCATGACACAAAGCTAGTCCGGAAAACGGGGTAGAAGCGTCGTTAAAAACAGCTACAAAAATGAGTGCGGTGTCACTACCGTATTTAGGAATTTTCTGAGGTTTCCAAAGCAGTCCTTTTGTCTGGGCAAGCTGGTGTGAGTGTGAGAAATAAATCAGAAAGAAAGATGGGATAAAAGACATAGAACACGAGCAATAAACTACCAATTGAAACTTAATTGAAGAAAGTACCCTGTATAAGATGTTGTCCAACTCCAGCTGCAAACTACTCCGCCATTTACGCATTGTTTCAGGATGCACTGGGCTCGCTGCGCTTCACGAAGAAAAATAAATTTGGCAACTTCAGAGAGCCTATTATCCCTTCTTTTCAATGACATCTGATTTCAATGCCTGGTTGGAAGCGTTAACTAGTAGCAATGAAAATAGTGTGAGCAGCAAACGCATTTTCGCTGTACAAGCTTCCGTGGTACTGCAGTGAGTTCGGCAAAACTATTCAGCGTAACAAAGCGGAATTTGCTGGGCCTTTAGACGAAGTGCGATTCAAGGTTTCTATGAAGAGATATTGGACAAACTAATTAGCAGCTTATTTACGTTCCACTGAAAATGAGCAAAATAATGAAGGTTTGTGTACGAACATAATTTTTGATTCACATTGCACAAGCACAATATTTAGTGGCTGTGTACACTACATAAGACTTATTTTCTATATGAAGTCGCCTAATATTCTGACGAAAACTTGATGAATTCTTATTGTGTCAATGGGACAGATTATGGCTATTTTTGGTCACGCATTAGCGATGAAGCCACAAAGCTATACAAGCTGATACTCTGAACTTCTATATAATGAATCAGCAGGCCCCTTTCCGTGATTTATGAAGAGAAAATTCTTTTTTACACGACAGCATTTAATATAGGTAATTTTTCTGCCGGCCAGTCCCATAGAAAGTAACTTTTTTTTTCTTTTAGACAAAACTACCAAGAAGATTGCACATTATTAGATGCATATTGTGTCATTTATCTATTTGTGACCACTAACTTGAACATTCAGTGCTTCAATATAAATATTTTCAATGAATCATAAATCTCACAGGCATTTTTGGTTGTAGGTACATCTATTAAATCCAAAATCAAGTTGTTTTTTGCGAGTTCAAACGTTCACCGAGTGTGACGAAATAAACGTAATAAACAAGGTAAAACAGGTATGTCTTATATTTGCAGGCTTCAAAGTTTGCCTCACAAGGTAAGTATAGTTGCCGCACGTAACAAACACTAACCGTAAAAGGAGTAGGGCTGATTCATGAATCCTTCCCACTCACAGCACGTCAGCAGGTGGGGTGGTGTCATCCAGTGCGCAAATGGTTTCGCTACGCCGGAAAATTGCGCGTTCGTCACGTGTTCGCAGAACCAGCGTTCCCCGCCCCGTCTTTGTTAATGTGCATCTCTTCGTGGTTCAACTGCTCGTGTTTTGCGCGTTCCTTCAAGATTTTTCATGCCTGTGAGTTTCGAAATGGTGAAAGAAAGGGCGCTGACATGATGTGCGAATGTTATGTATGTAGTGCCACTTCATTGGAGACACGATGTCTTTTTTTCTGTCTTGCTTTGCATATGAAGACTGTTAAGATTTCACATACACGACAAATTACAAAAGTACCACAAAATACAATAAGGAATCGTCAGCATGGAGCTCACAGTTCACTCTGGTACATCCTCTTGTCCCTTCACCACTTCAAGAAACTGGAACACTGATTCACAAAAATATTCTCACACAGATCGCACTTCTACATCTGCATTTTTGGTGGACGTTCTCAAATCTTGTAATTGCCGAAAATATCAGAGTAAGCCTCTATGGTTAATGTAGAATAACAAGACTCCGAGGCCCATGAGAATGGTACATGAAAAAAAGTAGTTCTGATACATATACTGTAGCACCAGCGAACATTTTCGATGCGAAGCATTTCTTTGCCTATACTGGAAACAGTTTTGGCATCCATCAGCGTATCTATCTATCTATCTATCTATCTATCTATCTATCTATCTATCTATCTATCTATCTATCTATCTATCTATCTATCTATCTATCTATCTATCTATCTATCTATCTATCTATCTATCTATCTATCTATCTAGCCGCTTACGCATGGGTGCCTCCGTGATCGCGTGAGCAAAAGTTAGTATAGGACGGTAATTTCATGAATATGACGCAATAGTCAAGACATTTATACTTTCATAATCCTATCGCGTAGGCCGTCAAACATTTTTCACTGGAGAGTGGCACAAACCTGAGTGTGGGTATGTCCCACTGCTATGTGGATATATGTCACAGTTTATCGACACTTGGAATCTACCCACCAACGACGAGAACACATAGGATCAGTTTTAACACGTGAGCGTTAAGAAAAACTTGACATCGGCAACGCTGATCCAACAAGTCTACTATTGCATTATCATTGGCACGTCCGAAATGTTGAGCTATCTTTGTTATTCAGCCAGAACAATCGCTTGCAAGGTTTAGCAATATCATCTTCAGATCAGTAACACCACCATTCGTATGTGTGGTTTGCTTTTGACAAAACAGAGATGTACTTACCAGAAAAACAAAAACATCCAAACTTCACTTCGCGTCTGTATGAATGCTAGTACGTTTCGTCACAACTTTTGTGAAGTTGTGGAAAAAGACGACATCAAGAAACGGTTCCGGTGTAGTTATTAGGGGTTCAAAAAAATTCGCTGTCCCACGTGATATCAGGCACGTGGAAATCACGAGAAAGTGAAGTGTAACAGCAGGGAATAGTACGAGAACATTAGAACCTAACTAGTTCGACATTTAAAAAGCCGTATCGCCACGGACAATAAAATCCTCCAATGATTAGCGAAAATTCAATTTGGTGCGACTCAATCATTACGCTGTCATTACCGGGAATGTCAGAAAGTCTGGTTACACGCAGGGACTGACGGAAAATAATAGCTACACCACCACCCTGACAATTTCTGTCTCTACGAAGCATTTTACAACGGGGGGGGGGGGGACTAACTCATCGCTCTTATTATCTGAGTACAATCAAGCTTCTGTTAAGCATACAGTGAGGTTTATGTGTAGGCAGGATTCTCTCCAGTTCGGCCACTTTATCGATGATGGTCTGTGCATTTAGCTGAATACATACGAATGTATTGATGTCTAGGAGCGTATTTCATTAACAATGCGCCCCGCCGCGGTGGTCTAGTGGCTAAGGTACTCGGCTGCTGACCCGCAGGGCGCGGGTTCGAATCCCGGCTGCGGCGGCTGCATTTCCGATGGAGGCGGAAATGTTGTAGGCCCGTGTGCTCAGATTTGGGTGCACGTTAAAGAACCCCAGGTGGTCTAAATTTCCGGAGCCCTCCACTACGGCGTCTCTCATAATCATATAGTGGTTTTGGGACGTTAAACCCCACATATCAATCAATCAATCAATCAATCAAATCATTAACAATGCCTACCCCGTTGGTGAACGGTACCCGGACGCTGTGCTCCTTATCCCATTTAATTGTGTTGTCTATGCCAAGTTTATCATATATGAGCTTTACTTTTTGGCCATTCTGTTTGTTAACAGTTTCAGTTTTCCCGTTGTATCTTATTTCTTGATTTTTGAAAAGGTTTCGGAGACCAAT
Organism: Rhipicephalus microplus; assembly: GCF_043290135.1. Classification (NCBI taxonomy): domain Eukaryota; kingdom Metazoa; phylum Arthropoda; class Arachnida; order Ixodida; family Ixodidae; genus Rhipicephalus; species Rhipicephalus microplus. The sequence goes on from NW_027464586.1 coordinate 32,132,027, forward strand.
TTGCCTTTTTTTAAACATAAAACTGTTCTTTATAATAAATACTTGTTCGCTGTGATTGTGAAACTTCAAGATCACCTGCCACACTTCATTATTTTGCTTCTGTTCGATCATATGGATTCGTTCTACAGAACCGGCGCGTGCGCTCAACGCATCCTGAAACATGTTTAAGACAAATTCCTCAAGATTTTCTGGTGTCTTGTTTGCTTTTTCTGCGACACTAAATATAAAAAGGTTACTAATATAATAAGCCGGCTTTGGTATTTTAATTCGGCGAGTCTTAGCTCTAAGCTAACGAGTTTTTTTTTCAATTTTTTCGTAAGCAATAGAGCGCACATTAGCGATAGCCGAAGCCAGCTCCTCAATTTTTTTAATGGGGACTCGACTTTGTCCAAACTAGATTTTTGTCTTTCTGTTGTTTTAGTTGTTTGTCCAGTTTCTGCCCCGAAGAAGGGCCTGCATTAAGCTTAACATCACCACGGAACTTGAGCAAAGAGAAAACAAAGTTTTAAGCGATGGTGTACAGAACAGGCACACACTCGGGTAATGCCAGCTGGAACAAGTAAAGATTGCTACATTTAAATATCGAAGTAGGCTTACTAACCTACGCAAAAACATGAATGAATGTGAGGCCATGTAGACCGGAGGCCAAGTGACGTGCCCGCTGAAGTTCCGCGCTGCGGACAGGCTATCAAGCTCCGTCTTGACGACGTAGGTAAAGGTTCCACGCGTTCCAGACCATATTTCCGCGGGACAGACTTCCGCATGCGCATGATGGGGTTGAAATGTCGAAGCGTCGATCTTGAAGCATGTTGTTTCTTGACCTGCACTTGCCCTTGCCTTTATGCCAAGGAGAAAAATATGGGCAAAAAACATGGATGGGTTTTAGACCGTATTGACCGGAGGCCAGTTTCGTCCACTTTTATTGCGATAGCAATTATATGGACACTTTCGGCTGGATTTCGCCGACGGCGCCACTGCTTGCGTTGGCGTCGATGTCGTGCACCGTATATGTATTTATATATGTACGAAAACGCAAGAAAGAGAAAAAAAGATCCAGAAAAAGACTGCGGCACGTGGAATCAAACTGGGGACCTCCGCGTCGTGGCTGCGAGGAGTCAACCACTGAGCCCCCTAGAAGTACTTCCTTCAAAATTTGAACGGCAAGCTATTTATATCTAACACTTACGTCTGTTGGCAGGCATCTTATGAGGGAAGGGAGAACTATCACGTTTTCAGCATTATCAGCAAGATGGCGCAGTGAGCGCGTGGTGGCTCTTATCGTTCACGCGTGCTTTGGCGTGAAAAGGAATAAGGGGGTGTAAGCTCGATCGGGCTCCCTTATCTTGCAGTGGGAAGGATCGTACGTCTTGGCTAGCCCGAACGATTCTGTTGTAGCTACCGGGCGCATGAAGGTCACAGCAATCGTTGTACAGCCTCAATTTGCGAGAAAGGCGCGCTTTTCAGACACAGCGAAGTAACAACTTAGACGCTTACTCGTTTTCATCAGTATTTTTCTTCACATATACATTAGAGTGATTTCAATAACACCTATATTTTTCTGGCATTATTCTCTGTTAGTTATTCCTAATACTGTGTCTAACAAAGAAAATCAGCCCTTAAGATTACGCTTTTTTTCTCGGATGATGTCGTGGTGTTTGCAAGAGACTTCACCCCACACCTTCTTTGCTTAGAGCACGTTTTACGATGTCTCGCTGAAGCTGGCTTCCAACTGAACCTAAACAAGCGTTTCTTTGGGGCACGCAGCTTGACCATATTCGGACATGCTGTGTTGAAGAATGACATACTCCATGATTCCGCTAAGCCACGTGCTGTTAAAGGTTTTCCGAGAGTAGCGTACTTCAAAGAGTTGTGGAATTTTTTTGGCCTGTGCTCATACTTCTACCACTTTATTCGCAATTTCGCCTCTAATATTACACTTATATGACGTATCTGCTTCAGGGAGACCCCAATCTATCCTACTGGTTTCCGCCTTGCGATTGTTCGCTTGCGACGCTACGTAAGCTATTACCAACACCATCCATACTGCGCCACTTTGATGCAGGTGCCCCTACAAAAATCCACAGAAATTCTAGCGGTATTAGCGCTGTCCTCGCCCATCGAAGACCCGACTACGAAGGTTATGTGTCTGCGTACCCTAACCGTACTCTGATAAAAGCTGGAGAACTTTATTCAGTTACTGAAGAGAAATGCCTCACGATTGTATGGGGTATTATGAAATTTCGGCCTTACCTGCGCGGTCGAGGCTACGATACCGTTACCAATGATCACTCATGGTACTCTCCGCTCGGCGCGATGGACTCTGCTGCTTAAGCAGTACGACATTCAAGTTACCTACCGCTTAAGCCTGAAGCAAGCCGATGCCGATGCTAATTCTCGTTCGTCTATACCCAGTGACATTGAGAGTGTCTCTTATCTAGACAACTCATTTTCGCTTTGGGATCCATCGTCATGTCTTTGGATGGAGCAACACAAAGATTCGTGTATGGTGTCTTTCATGGGTTTACCTCTCTGATTTTTTTTTTGCACGCGCGCTGTATTGAGTACTACGCCGAGAAGCCTCTCACTTTTGTATCATGATGAAGTTTTTTATCGCATGAACTACCGATGTAAGGGCCGCAAACGGCTACTTCTCATACCAAGGCAACTTGGCGCTAGTATATTGGCTGCATCCCATGCCAATTAACAAAGCGCTCATGCTGGTCTGTTTTAAACCTACGCCAAGCTACGTCTTCTGCATTATTAGCGTGACATCAACAGATTGGTGCGAAACAAAATTCGATCTTGTACAGCGTGTCGATGCCTTATGCCCGATCCTCTCCCCTATTCTGTACCAACACAGCTGTTGCATTCCCCAATTTCCGCCATTTAACCGCGTTGGAATAGACTTTTGCGGTCTTCTCCCGCATACAGACACTGGAAATCGCTGGGTTAGAGTGGGAACAGTTCACCTCACGAGGTATGGAGAAAAGGGCGTTCTACCAGCTACCACTGCACGCAACCTTGCGTATTTTCTGCTTCAATGCTTCATCCTACGTCATGTTGCTCTTCGAGAACTCCTGAGCTACCGAAGCCGTGTCTTTCTTGTGAATGCTATACAAGAAATTATCACGGAATATCACGTGATTCAGCACTGTTATATCGCATATCATCATAATCAGCCCGACAACGCCCACTGCAGGACAGAGGCCTTTCCCACGTTCCACCAGTCAAGTCGGTAATGTACTTGTTGCTGTTACTTTATACCCGCGAACTTCCTAATCTCATCTTCCAGCCAAACTTTCTCTCTCATCACTTACTTGCCTTCTTTTTGAATTCAGTCTTTATTGCTTAATGACCAGTGATTATCTTGCCTTCGTGCTACGGGCCCTGCTCATGACCATTTCTTCTTCTTGATTTCGACTATGGTGTCGTTAGCAACCGTTTCTTCCCTGATACACTATGATCTCTTCTAGTCCAATAGAGTTACACCTACCATTTTTCTTTCCATTGCTCGCTGCGTTAGCCTCAATTCAGGTCGAACCCTCTTTGTAATGCTCCTAATATCTGCTGCATAGGTGAGTATTGGTAAGGTACAGCAGATATACACCTTTCTCGGGAGAAACAGTGACAGTCTACGAGTCATTATTTGAGAATTTTACTATAGTTACTTTAAACACGTGGTTCGGCTCGGGTTACTACCTGCTCTAACTAAACAAACCACTTTAGCACTTCCAACTAATCTCCGCTTATGACAAATTGTCGTTTTCTGACGAGAGTTTTGCACATTGCTTTCGTTTTTTGCAGATTAATTTCGAGGCCTACCTTTCTACTCTACTTCTCTAATTCAGTAAACATTGCCTGGAAATTGTTCACTGAGTTACTCAGTGATGCAACGTCAACGGCGAAGCGCCGGTTACTACGGTAATCTCTATGAACTCACATTCCTAACTCCCCTCCTTTTTTCTGGCCTTTCAAAACCTCCTGTAAGCACGGGGTAAATAGCATTGGGGAGATTGTATCCCTTTGTCTTACGCCTTATTTTATTAGGCTTCTGTAGCTTTCTTTGTGGGCACTATGGTGGTAGTTTATCTGCTGTATATTCATTCCAGGACGCTAATACATGGTTCGTTGATGCCCTGATTCCGCAGTGTCTGCACGACTGCTGATATCTGTACTGAAATAAATGCCTTCCCGTAATCTATGAAGGCTATGCGTAGTGGTTGGGTGTATTTTGAGCAATTTTTTATGCATTAGTTTTCAGTCAACCTTAAGCTGACTGAATTCTACGTATGAGCCATATTTAAGCTGTGATCATCATCATCAACAATTTGCTAAGGAGCAGCAGCATCACCATCATGAACACCAGTGCACGTAACCACGAAATCAGAACTTATGTGCATCCGGATGATATCGCGTTCTTCGCAACTGCAGACAACGTTAAGACCTTATATGAACGAATTCAGTCTTATCATAATACCCTGGAGAACTGGCCTGATAAAAATCACTTCTCAGTGAATCCGTGTGAATGTACTCTTCTTGTGTTTCCCCTACAATACCCCGTACATGTCGTATTGTGTCATCATTATGAGTGCATAGCACAGCGGCTCTCCTGAATAACTTGGGGTAAATTGTAGTGCACATTTTAACTGGCAACAACACATTGAATACAAGGCTGGGAAAAGTGCACGATCCTTCGGCATGTTGCGTCGGATAAGCAACTACCGAATAGCCACGAGAATGGATACATCAGTAAAGATACATCGAACGCACGTTCGTCCTATCTTAAAATTGGATTTGTGCTTTTCTTTGGTGCTCTAGCCTCCAGAATCCAGCCTCTAATTCTTTTCTAGAAAGAAGTCATACACTTATGCTTAGGACTGCTAAAACTTTTTCTAACTCCGTTTTATACATATATATAATCGGTGGTTCCTTCTCTTTCGTGCAGGTTTCGTATTTTCACCGTTCAGACGTTCTAAAGACTTTTCGAGTCACCACTACAGCATTCGCAGACAGTTTTTATTTCCTTTACAGATTATTGTTAAGTGTTCGATGGCCACAAGTTCACACCCCACAATTTATATTAGTATAACAGTTACTGGGGTCACTGAGCGTGCGTATCCGCGAAATAACACCCACTAGCGAGAACTTGCACCATGTGGACATCCAACTGAACGACATTTTCCTAATAATGGTGAATTATTCCTCCATCCCACTCTAGATAGTTTATTACAAGATCAATTGTAGACCATGAAAATGAGCATAGTTATTGCTACAGAAGCATCACAGTATGGCAAACAGTCCGGTGTTGGTATATTTAGCCCCGATTAGGATTCGTACTATTCCCGTCGACTGTCTGATTTTACACCCAAGTTTGTGGCTGAATTTGTGGCAGGGCTACCCGCCTTACGAAATTTAAAAGCGGAAATTCTATCAACTGTTAAAATTACCAATTCTTTGTCTCTTTGCGCTGCACGTTCTGTTGGTGCTGACTCGCGTGCACATAATAAAAGTGTTTCGTGCATACCCATACATTTAAGAAAAGTTCGATTAGGTTGGGTACTTGTTCACAGGAAACTGCTGCTAAATGAAATGGCCAAATCTTTGGCGAAGTCATCAATATGTAGGTCAATTGTATTGTGCTTTCCATCATTCGCTTATGTGACGGCTGCGCGTTATCGCAGGCGTAACAATACGCAAAGCTTGGTGGTACAGCACGGACAAATTGCACAAAACATCAGTATTATTATAACCCTGGCGCCGATAATTGCCGATCTCGTAGACTACAAGTGGCAATTACGAGGCTGCGCTGTCTGGTTCAGAAACAAAATTTCTATCACCACAGATCTGGTCAGAATCTTTTTTCAATGTGCGCTTCCTGTGGCGAGGAGGCAGAAACTACGGATCATATCTTTTTGTCCTGTAGTTGATTGACTTCAGCTCGTAGATCCAAGTTAAAAAATCTTTAGACAAGGTTTGATAGGCGGGCTTCTTGGTATATATTGATAATGAAATACTGAGAGCGCAAACTAACACAACACAGGACAGGAGACAAACAAGCGGAGTTTGAGGTCATCTGCATCCTCTCTTGTGCGCCGTTAGTTTGCACTCCCAATATTTCATCAGAAAATATTTTTGTGCCATTGGAATGAATTTTTTCGTGAAGGTGGTTTTGTCTTTTGGAGCTTCTATTTCTGCGTTCGCTAGTGCGAAAGTTTGCGTGCCTGTGCGGATATATTTGAACAAAACGAAAAGACTGACAATCTAATCTATATTATAATCTTTCTGGGTTGACACATGCATAACCATTTTCTTTATATGTTTATATAAAAAAGGTTGTTGATTTAATTCATGATTTATTTCATGATTTAAAAAAGTGCCAAAGATAAAGCATCGAGAGAAAAGACACTCAACCGCAGTACGCGTCTACCCGCTGTAGAAGGCAAAACTGGTGTACCCACACTTTCGAAGTAAAGTACTAAAATGTACCTCAGAGGAAAGAGCAGAAGCGGAACTTCTCACTCCTGGCAACATCGTGGCCGGCGCTTCCACAGAAAATGTCCGAGGCAGTCTCTGAAACGATCGCTTCCCGCAAAGCGTCCGAAGCAGCTTCTACTAAGGCCCCGCCTACAGAGGAAAAGATTGCAAACAAAACAGACTCTGTCGAAGACAATGCCAAGCTCATCAACCTACTTAAGTTGCTGATCAATCTGATTAGATCACTGATTGCCGGTCGCCAAACACCTGCAGCACTAGCCACAGAGCAGCTTTTGGAGGCACTTGTCCCAGTTCTCGACAACTTTCACTAAAACAGTATGAACAGCCGATAGCCCCACTCCTTCGTGCTGCTGTGGAATGTCCGATCATTACTTTATAGACGTTTTTCATGTGGCTATTTTTATTTTTGCGTGTGCGTGTCCACCCCCCCCCCTTTTTAAACTTTCTTGTTCTCTCTCCTTCTTTCTTCTCTTATTTCCTCCATACCTCCCCTTCCCGAAAGAGCAGGCAGGCTTTGTGCCCCTACAGTTGGCAGTTGTCAGCCTTTTCTCTCCCTATTTCCCCTGTCTTCGTGTTCTCTATGTACTCAAATCAAATTAATAAAATAAATAAATTTCTAATAGTTTTGACCTCCCAATGTAAGGTCATCGGGCCTTTAGGGAACTTGAATAAATGAACATTGGGTAGTTTGGATTAATCAGGATGCGTACTGCAACTAAAGCTGAGAAGTTGCACTACACAACAAATCTTTGTTTTGGGAGTCGGCAAAGAGCCCACCACGCATCCGTAAGAGAACCCGCGAGCTGACGCAGCTGCATACTTTCTTGCTGCTTTTGCTAATGCTCAAATACCTCTCACAGCTTTCTTAATGGTGGACCTTCAAATCACTGGTTAGTTCAGAAATTTTTCAGACGCCTGGCGCTTAGTATGCTTCTGCTAAAGAGTGCTTATCAGCGCAAACGACACGGCAGGAGGGGACAGGAAAAGAGACAAGACAGAGCGCTGGCCAGCGCTCTGTCTCGTCTCTTCTCCTGTCTCCTCCTGCCCTGTCGTTTGCGCTGGTAAGCACTCTTTATTATGTTATACCAACACGCTCAATCCTACTGCCTCTTACGCCTCTGGCTCGCAGTATTACATGCCTAAGAAGACTACGACTCTTCAGAGACATTCATACGGTGTCATTCTCCTGAAGCACCCTCAATAAATCGCGTGGCTCAATGGCGAAACACTTCATTCTCCATTTTCACTAAAAAAATGGTTGGTAATTTAGGTTTATTTGTATCGTCCTCAATTTTTCAGCCATGCACAGCAGCGATATTGCACCCACAGCTGACGAAGCCGACACTGAAGCCGAGACTAGAATTTCAGCGTTAAAGGAACCCTGGCACAATTTTTTTCAAAGTTTTGACAACGTTTAGGCTTGAGCATCATCAAACTATTCGCACCACAAGTTTAGTGACATGCCATGTAGTAAGGCCTCTATGCAGAATTATATAATACCCTCTTTATCACATCTGCGTGGCCTCTTCAACTCATGAGGCATGCTGGCATCGCTGGTGATCGCGGAGTTCTCATGAGAGTGCTCGAAGATTTGAGCTTTTAGCAGCCAAGGCCTCCGAGATTCCGCGCCGACAGGTTGCACACAGTGCGCCCGGTAGCACGGATGCCATCTGGGAAAACAGAAACAAAGATTGCGTAGGAACTGGTAGCTGACATCAGCTCCGAGGGGTGCCGCCACCATAACAGCCGATTTCACATCAGCAGCCACGGTGACGTCAAATTGCCAGAGCATGTTGCTCTGCGAATGGGTGGTTTAAAACGCGTTTTGGTTGAGTCGCAGTGGTCTTCAGTGACTCGCAGCTTTAAAACGTTGTTTAATGCAGTTTAAAGCATTCACAATTATAGAGCTAGTGGTGACAGGGAAACTACAAGAGTTGAAAGTTTCGTTTCAGATAGATTTGAGGCTCTAAACGAGGTAACCGGCGTTAGCGTTGACGCGATGAACGATAATCTCACTAGCATCTATATATAGTGTGCAATGGAAGTTAGAGGTACAGTCACTAGACACGACACTGGGAAACTATTTCATGCGACCAAAAATCTCATTACGAGACGAGAAACCATGAAAACCTCAAATGCTACTGATAATATTGAGCTAGTTGACGTTCTAAAGTTGATCAATAGGCTGAATGTCACCGACATCAGAAGGTATAACACAGAGGGAATTGAACAACTTGTACACAGCGGCAGAAGCCTAAAAGCTGTGAAGACAAAGTTGTGCACAGGCCAAAATCGTATATATGCATTAAGGAACAAGGAAGGCAATGTCGCAACCAATAAGGCTAGGATAGTTAAGGTGGTGGAGGCGTTCTACAGAGAGCTGTACACGAGCCGAAGCAACCAGAATAATATCGTAAGAAGTAATATTAGCTCAGAAAAATTCGAAATCTTACCAGTAATGACAGGGAAGTTAGGAAAGCCCTAGAAAGAAAGAAAAGAGGCAAAACTACCCAGCTGTGGTGGTCTAGTGGCTAAGGTCCTCGACGGCTGACCCGCAGGTTGCGGAATCGAATCTCGGCGGTGGCGGCTGCATTTGCGATGGAGCCGAAAATGCTGAAAGTTCGTGAGCACAGAATTGAGTGCACGTTAAAGAACTCCATGTGGTCGAAGTTTCTGGAGCCCTCCACTACGGCGTCTCTCATAATAACATGGTGGTTTTCGGACGTTGAGCCCCACATATCAATAAATCAATCAATCAATCAATCAATCATGGTAGACAAAGAAAAGTGCTTAACAGCGCAAACGACAGGAGAAGATAGAAGAGACGAAAACAGAGCGCCTCGTCTCTTCTATCTCATCCTGTCATTTGCGCCGTTAAGCACTTTCTTAGTCTACCATACAACACCAACCAGCGCAATCAAGCACCTCGTTAAAATCAATCAATCAATTCCTCAATCAGAAGCAAAACCACTGATGAAAATAAGGTAATACCAGACCTGCTTGTGAATTGTGTTAGAAAAACAGGCCACCTTATATACGAAGTGTCTCTTGATGGGAAGGGTACCAGAATCTTGAAGAACACCAACATCATTTTAATCTATAAGAAAGGAGACGTCAAGGACTTGAAAAAGTGCAGGCTGATCAGATTATTGTCTGTTCTCTACAAACTATTCACAAAAATATTAGGTAACAGATTTAAAGCGACAGTACAGTTCATTCGAGCAAAATACCATAGTAGATTTTGTACAGGCTGCTCCAGGATATACGATATTCATACTGTCAACCATATAATAGAGAAATGCGCGAAAGACAATCAACCCCTATGCATAGCTATCATAGATTACAAGAAGGCATTTGGCTCACTCGAGATATCAATAGTAATGCAGACACTACGTCAACAAAGCATCGATGAATCATGTACAAACATACTGGAAGAAATCAACAGTGGATTCACAGCCAACATAGTTCTGCATTAAGAAAGCGACAGAACCCCCACAATGAATGGTGTGAGGCAGGGAGACGCGATCTCTGCGATGCTATTCATCGCGTGTTTACAGGAAGATTTTAGGCCCCTAGATTGGGAGGAGTTAGGAATAAGAGTTATTGGAGAGTATCTTAATAACCTGCGATTGACAAACAGGATATGAAAAACACGAGAGTAGGCCTGAAAATTGAGATGCCCATAACTATAATCTAGAACAGTCTCGGCAGAAAACAGCACTTTGCGATAGGTGGAGAGACGGAAGAAGTGGTGAAGGAATGTGTCTATTTAGGACAGGTAGTAACCGCGTAGCCGCACCTCGAGAATGAAATAACTAAAGGATTATGAATGCAGTCGATCACATTCGACCAGCATTCTCAATTCATAAATGGTTATCTGCCACTAACCTTCAATGGGAAGGCATATAACAGTTGCATCTTGTCGGTACTTAACTACGGTGCAGGAACATTGAGGCTTATAAAAAAGGTTCAGCATAAATTGAGGCTGACTCAGCGAGAGACAGAAAGAAAAATGATAGGTGTAACCATAAGAAACAAGAAGAGAGCAGGGTCAGGGAACAAACCGTTGTTCAGGGTATCAAAGTTGAAATCAAGATGAAGAAATGGACAAGGGCGAGACATGCAGCACGTAGGCAGGATAAACGCTGGTCGTTAATGGTAATGGACGAGAATCCAAGAAAATTCAAACGCACGAAAGGGCGAAAGAAAGTTAGGTAGGCCGATGTGAACAAAATGTTCGCAGGTATAAGGTTCCAGGAGAAAGCACAAGACCGTGTTGATTGGTGGATCATGAGAGAGGCCTTTGCCTTGCAGTGGGCGTATGGTCAGGCTGAGGATGATGATGAATAACTTCAACAGTTTACGCAGGGAGCTCATATAGATATCTAAACGAGCCATAGGGCTTGGCCTACCGACCCAATGTTTTTTGTACAATATCGCCAAAACCGTTTCAGGGTCCCTTCTTTAGACGCCAAGCCAGTGCAGCACAGACACAGTTTGAAGAGCAACTTTCTCAAAGCCAATGGCAAACTGTCTTTGGACACAAGTGCACATGAAAGTGGCCCACTATGGCATAAATCATCGTAGTTTTTATGACGTAGGGAATCATCCATATTGGCAATATTGGGCATTCTGCGGAGAGGCGCGGAAGCATAAGCTACCCATATGTAAGGCAGTATTGACAACTGCTTGAAATGTACCTGACGACGATGAAGAATTATGATGGAGGTTTTTTAATGAATCGAAAGCATTCAACTACTCGCAGTGCAATTCGCATTGTCTGACGCCTTCTTGTTATTACGTGCTTTTACTTCACTTTATTATATATGACAACGCGATTCCTTACTTAATATGGCATTTGGTCATTTTGCGATTTAGTTTCCAGCTTTGGCAAGGCTCTATTGTAAGATACCAGGCTGTCGTGCAGTGGACCCGTGTTGAATTCATATCCTACAGAGTTTTTTTTTGTCATGTATACTACAGAGTTTGGGAAAGGACAGGGGTTAATCTCTTCTTCACCCGCCTCGCCCAGTAAGAACTGCTGGACTTTAATTAAAGTTTATTCATTCATTGATATATACTATTTTTTTTTCTCTTTCGCGCGATAGCGGTTACAGACACCGGCGGTGGTGGTGGTAAAAATTTGCGGCACCGAAATGGGCTGTTGTGATCTCATTACGGCTTTCTGTGTAAAACGGCCACTGTAACCTTGCGCTTAGAGAATAAAAAAAAAGGCTGCCGGTTCTTTCTTATTTATGATGACAGCTGGAGTGTAATGAAAAGAGTTCGCTATAATTTCATGCTCTCGAGTCCCTCTCTAGCGATTGTCTCCTCGGCAATGCTGCGTCCAAGACTAGCATGCATCACATAGACGTTCCAGACGAGAACACTTGCACCGCATACAGCTTACCGCGCATCGCGGAGCGGCATGCACGAGGTTCGATCATTCTGAAGCAGGGTATGTGCTATCAAAACAGATATATTAGTAGATTACTTATGCGTCACAGGAAATTTCACCTCAGCTGTTGCTTTGTCGCATCGCTGCGAACGCCACCGAAAGTGAGAGGGAGGGGACGCCTTGTACATTCCACGGTGCTGGTAGCGCGAGCTTGCCTTTGCCGCGTACCCGCGTGAGCGTGCACCCCCTGCAGGCGATGATTTTCTGGCATTACCGATGACTGTCTTTAGCCGGTTACTGAGGACCCAGCAGTGTCATATGACAAACAATCATGCTGAACACTTAGTAGCCAAGAATATTTTTCGTGTAAGGGTTATTTTAGCCTATTCCGTTTGCCGCATGTCTGTGATGATTTCTAGAAATTAAGTGCAAACCTATTGCGCCAACTACAGAAGCGAACGAGTAGTCGCTGTGCTAAACGCAAGCTGCGCACCCGGTGAAGTGAAAGAGCTCAATTGAAGCGAAAAAGAGAGAGAGGGTGGCAAAAGTGGTTCGCCGAACATCAAGAGCCACAGAAAAACCGCGTGTCCGAATCCGCACTTCTCTGGCGGCTTTACGCGCTTGGCCGCCCAGCGAAGACGCCGGCCAGGGGTGTACAAAGTTTCCGCTCTGGCCCGTTCTAACTTTTGGCAGCGGCAGCAGCTGGCCGACTAATGAGCTGCATGGGGGTGGGGGCAGTTGTGAAAGAACCAGCGATGGCCATTTGCATAACCCCTCCCCCCCCCCCAACTCAGGAACGGCAGCTGTGTCGGGAGAGCCGTCGTCGTCGATCGCACGGACAAGCGCGCCCACAACAGCTCGCTGGTTCCGGATGCAAATGGAGGAACAGCAGCGGTGCTGCAACAACGCTCGCGGCTTTGCACGCACGACCTGGCTGAGCCTGCTGACTCGGGAATATATTGCACGCTGCGTGAGCTCAACACGGTGGCTTCATCAGGCAGCGATCGTCCCCTTTGCACTAGCAGGAGACGTTTCTCATTTTGCGGCCACCACAGGAGCTGGTGACATCGTATTCAGTAAAACAAACAGTGAACCAATTTCAAGAACATGCAAGAACAGCGTAGAAACAAGACTACACCACAGCAACGCGAAGGCAGTGCTTGAAAAACCTCTGGCCTTCCGCGGACTGCACAGCATGGTCACACCGAAAGAGTGGCCTCCCTAGAGCCTCTTTAAAACGATCTTTAGGGCACCTACAAACTTCAAGAACACTTGCATGATACCCACTACGTCATAAATAATCCTAATTCTTGTGTAATGGGGAAGCCTCTACTGTGCCATCATTAGAAGAGTTCTGCCTGAGGATTTTGCAATGGGTTGAAGCATTTGAACGACTCACTCATTAAACAACTTGCGTTGTGTGACGCCTGGTTGTTGCTTTACTGTTCTAAAGTGCTTTATTGCACGTGGTAATGTGACTGTTTACCAAAATAAACATTGCATAGGGTCAATTTGCAGCCGAGTTTCAATCACTGTTTAGCTCAGTATAGTGTAGTCTAGTAGATGCCACGCAGAGGGCCCTGGTTAGATTCCCATTACGTCTTCGGTATTCTTACTAAAGGTGGAGCATTTCTTTGTGTACTTCAGAAAGTTTGAGCGTTTCTATTCGTATATCTATCTATCTAGCCGCCTCCGTCTGGGTGATCTCGTTAAAACCCTAAACTAGGGGCAAAGCAAAATCATTAAGTGCAGGCTAGAAAGCTTGACGAGTATGACTCACTGGTCATGGCGTGATGAACGCGACACCTCCGTCGAGTATGTATATCGTCGAACCTGCTCCGCACATATAATCACGGTGCATAGTATGGCACATACACCCATGGGCAAGTATGTGCCACATGTAATTGACAGTTTATACGCCGAGAACAGGCATTAGTAATTTCAACGCGTGAGCGTTAAGCAAAGCTGACGTCGGTAGCATTTACCCGACAAATAAATGTGATCGTGTCAGCAGGAATCGAACCCTAGCATTCTGTGTGGCAAGCAAGTATTTTACCCAGGATCCACGCCTCTCGGAACTATACTTTTCAATTATACCTAATGTTCGTGAAACGTGTGCTGTTGTTTCAGCGCTGTCTATTGAATTTGGAAAAAAACATTTCATATGTACTTCTATGATACAGCCATCACGTCAGGTTAATATCGATTGCAGTTATGGGCCAACCAAAGAAGTAGATTTATGTAGCAGTGTCCGGGGCTATACCACCCTCGCGAGCTCCAGCTCTCCATATCATATGAGCGCTTCTGGTGTTGCTAATATATATGCTATTGTTGGCATCGTTACGCAACTGTAAAGAACTGGTTATTTAAAATGCATGCGGCTATATAAAGTATGTCTGCGCGTAACATAATCCACCTCATAACCTTTACTTTTATAAAAAAATAGAAAATCAAAAAAACTGTTTTTTTGGGGGTGGTATTGTGTACTCTCCAAAATGCCTTTGCGGACCAAGGCATTTTGTGGAGCTCATAAAACGGGGTTGCGTGGAGGTGCATTTTAAAACCACTGGTTTAGATGCACAAGTATTTCAAAAGTTCCACGTGTGATTCGAGATAGAGCGCTTTCCGAAAATTTACAACTGTGCTGCCTTCATTTGTCGCAATGCCGGCAAGACAATGAATTACAGTAGTTCATTAGTCTGCAAGAGAGCGACCTTTCTTGAAGTCTTGCCGCATGGCATTTAGAATATGGCTCGATCAACACGCCGAACAGGAGCCGGACCGTCAGAAAGTCTTTGTTCTCTAGTGGTCGGCGTCTTCGTCTAATTATTCAGTGATTCCTCCAGCGTCCGTTGAAGCTTTGATTTCGGTAATGGTAATGTGCTCTAAATGTTTATGATGAGAAGAGGCTAGTGGTATAGGGTGGTAAATTTCACCAACCTATGGATTGAAACAGAAAGCCGGTCACTCGGAAGCACAGCTGGTGAGAGTTTTGCACGCATGATGATAAGGAAGTACGACACCATTTCCATGAAGCAGTGAAAAACAGAATCTGTAAGTAGTCAGGCCTTGGTGAACATTTTACTTTTACACTCAAGAGCATAAAAATATGCCCTCCAAAAAACATAACTAAAATCACCCGTGTTTGCTATGTCACATATGCGACGGAAACAGGCGATCTTGAAATGATATTACAGTCACAGCTTCTTAAGGGGGTAGTAAACTGGCTGCGACTTTTTTTTTTACACTACCCTAACAAGCTTGCCCATTCGTACAGTAGACAGCGACGTTCACATTCACCGAATATTGAAGCGTTGTGCGCCTCCATTTCTCGAAAAATAATCCCACGCCTGTTCCCTCGCCTCACCAGTCCCCCTCGTATACGCGAAGTCTGACGAAAGCATGTCCATGGGCAACTTCACGCACCCCTGAGCTCGTCGATTGGTTCTTCGCCCTACGAGATGGTGCCTTCGCTCTGGCGCTGCAGTCTCAGCCGCGCAGTTCGCATTTTCATTTTTCTGCTTTGCTCTCTGCCGTTGCGTAGAGCCCGAGACTCCGGGAGAAGCGCTATTGCACGGATAAATAAGCGTTTCGCTCAGTGGCGTACCAACCCTTTCTCGAGTGGGGGGGGGGGGGGGGGGGGGGGGCAAGCCTACCGCACCCGTGAAGCCAGATATATATATATATATATATATATATATATATATATATATATATATATATATATTGCAAGGGGGTTTATTAGCGACGCCAGGTAATAGGCAGACAGCCGGTACAGAAACAAATGCTCGGGCCGTCCAGTGTCTACAGCTCGTGCTCGCGCTTCGCACTCAGCGATGGTCCCACTATCATTGCCTTGCGAATTCCCCACTACAATGCCCCGGCGACGAAGACGAGCCATCCTGGCGACTCAAGGTGACGAGAGAACAGGAGGGTCGTAACAGGGCTTGAGGCGACTGACGTGGACCGTCTCACGACCAAGGCGGCGCTTGTCCGTGGACGGCTTGAGTGGTTCAATCACATAGGTGACAGAAGAAGGGTGCTGTATGACGCGGTAAGGGCCCGTATACTTCGGTGCAAACTTGGGAGTCAGTCCAGGAGAGTGGAAAGGCAGTCGGAGCCACACGAGAGAACCGACGGGGAAGGTATTCTGAACAAGATCATGGTCGTGGCGATCTTTTTGGAGGGCTTGGTTATCGGCTGTGAAGGACCGTGCAAGTTGACGACACTCTTCGGCATGTTCAGCCATTTCAGAAACTGGGCTGAACTCTGAGGCATCAGGATTGTATCGCAAAATTGTGTCGAGTGTGTTGCATGGGTCACGACCATATAAAAGAAAAAATGGAGAAAAGCCTGTTGTTGATTGAATCGCCGTATTGTAGGCGTACGTCACGAAAGGAAGAACAACGTCCCAGTTGGAGTGGTCGGAATCAATATACATAGCGAGCATGTCTCCGAGGGTTCTGTTGAAACGTTCCGTTAGGCTGTTTGTCTGAGGGTGATAGGCTGTTGATGTGCGGTGTACCGTACGGCATGAATGTAGGAGCTGCTGCAGAACTTCGGACAAAAATACGCGTTCTCTGTCACTCAGGAGCTCCCGTGGTGCACCATGACGAAGAACAAACCGGTGCAAGATGAAGGTTGCAACGTCACGAGCACCAGCCGAAGGCAGCGCTGCCGTTTCGGCGTACCTTGTCAGATGGTCGGCAGCCACAATCACCCATCGATTGCCACCAACAGAGCACGGTAGCGGGCCGTATAGGTCAATCCCAACACGGTCGAATGGGCGTGCAGGACATGGCAAAGGCTGCAGTTGACCGGGTGAATGAGGGAATGTCTTGCGCTGCTGACACTGGGAACATGAGCGAATGTGTTTGCGTACAAACGTGTAGATACCCCGCCAGTAGTAACGTTGGCGGATCCGCTCATACGTCTTTAGCGCACCGGCGTGTGCGTGTTGCGGTTCAGCATGAAAATATTTGCAGATATCAGACCGCATATGGCTGGGTATGACTAGCAGCCATTTACGACCCGTCACTTGATAGTTGCGACGGTATAACAGGCCATCCCGAATGGCGAAATGCGTTGCTTGGCGGCGAAGAGCACGCGGGTAACCGGAAGTTGATGCTTCAGAAAGCATATTCAATAGCGAGGCGATCCAAGGGTCCTTGCGCTGTTCGGATGGCATGTCTGTGACGCTGACGGCAGAGAGGGGAAGGTCCAGGGCTGATATATCCGTATCATCGGATTTCACGGGTGATCGTGAAAGCGCATCTGCGTCAGAGTGCCTTCGCCCCGATCGGTAGACGACGCGTATGTCGAATTCCTGGAGGCGTAGTGCCCAACGTCCGAGGCGGCCGGAAGGATCTTTTAGCGAAGCCAACCAACAGAGTGCGTGATGGTCAGTTACCACATCAAAAGTTTGGCCGTACAAATAGGGGCGAAACTTGTTTAACGCCCACACAATCGCGAGGCACTCTTTTTCCGTGACAGAATAGTTGGCTTCTGCCTTAGTGAGGGCGCGGCTGGCATAGGCGACCACATACTCCGTAAAACCTGGCTTGCGTTGCGCGAGTACTGCACCAAGGCCAACGCCACTTGCATCCGTGTGTACTTCGGTTGGCGCAGTAGGGTCGTAATGGCGCAGTACGGGTGGTGAGGTAAGGAGTCGGCGCAGTGTTGCGAAGGATTCGTCACAGGCTGCTGTTCAATTCGAAAGATCTGCAGGGCCAGCAAGGAGTTTGGTGAGTGGAGCGATGATGGAGGCAAAGTTCCGGACAAAGCGACGAAAATAGGAGCACAAGCCCACAAAGCTCCGTAGTTCTTTAACAGTAGTCGGCTTAGGAAATTCGGCAACAGCACGAAGCTTGTCAGGGTCGGGAAGAATGCCGGCTTTCGAGACGACATGACCAAGTATGGTGAGTTGTTTAGCCCCGAAGTGACACTTCTTCAGGTTAAGCTGAAGCCTGGCGTTTGTAAGGCAATGTAGAATCTTGCGCAGACGAGTGAGATGCGAAGTGAAATCGGGTGAAAAAACCACAACGTCATCAAGATAGCACAAGCAAATGTTCCATTTGAGACCACGTAAAATGCTGTCCATCATTCGCTCGAATGTGGCAGGCGCATTGCAGAGTCCGAATGGCATCACGGTAAATTCATAGAGGCCATACGGTGTGACAAACGCCGTTTTTTGACGATCAGACTCAGCCATTGGGACCTGCCAATAACCCGAGCGAAGGTCAAGCGAGGAAAAGAATTCTGCACCTTGGAGACAATCGAGAGCGTCGTCTATGCGAGGAAGAGGGTAAACATCTTTCCTCGTAATGTTGTTTAGGCGCCTGTAGTCTACGCAGAACCGGACTGAACCATCCTTTTTTTTTGACGAGTACAGCTGGGGAAGACCAAAGACTACAAGAAGGCTTGATGACTCCGCGCTGTAGCATGTCGTCTACTTGTTCTGCAATTACCCGACGCTCCGCTGGTGACACACGATAAGGGCGCTGGCGCAAAGGAGTAATCTTTCCTGTGTCAATTGTGTGCGCAACGGTGTTCGTTCTTCCTAGCACCGCTTGGGGAAAGTCAAACGAATGCTTGAATTCGTGCAGCAGGGTAACAAGCTGCTCTCGTTGAGCTGGGGCGAGATGACTGTCAATAGAATGGTGAAATGCATCGGTAGACACGCTGTTCAAGGCAAAGTGAGGAACCAACGCGTTCAGCTCCATATTCGGCTTGGTGTCGAAGAAATCGGCAGGCACGATAGTACCTTCATCGATGAGCTGAATGTGGCCGAGCGTCTCGTTGCGGCGCAAACTGAGGGGGCACGAGTTGGGATTGGAAATAAATATCCCGGTAGTGTCTTGACAAAGCTCAAGAACGGCGAATGGCAGCGATGTGTGGCGGCGGCTACCGAAGATGTCAGATGGCGTGAATAGGACGGTAGCGTCAGAAAGTGAAGCACAGCAGGCGGGGACAAACTGGGCGCTGAAAGGAGGAAGGTCTATGTCCGTCGCGACGACAAGGTTAGCCACACTAGATACGGCCGCATCAACAAAAGGCGCATCACCAAACGGTAACAGCTCCACTTCGGCCCGAGCGCAGTCCACGACGGCGTGATGACGTGATAAAAAATCCCATCCTAGGATGACATCGTGGGAACATGAAGCCAACACGTGAAATTCAATGGTGTACAACACGTCTCGAATCACAACTTTTGCTGTACATGACGCGACGGGCTCAATTTGTTGGGCGCTCGCAGTACTAAGAGAAACCACGGGAGAAAGCATCGTCACTTTACGAAGAGAGCGGCAGAGTCTCTCACTAATCACAGATATCGCGGCACCGGTATCGATGAGGGCGAGTGTTCGTACACCTTCGACGATTACATCGATAAGATTGGCGGGAGACAGGCGAGGACTTGAACGATTAGACGATGACGCAGCTCGTGCCTCCGGAGCTGCGGCAGTTAGTTTTCCGTCTCAATGGAGGTGGGTCGTCGACGCATAGGCGACACGGAACGACGACTTGGTGAAGGTGAAGGCGAGCGGGAAGTAGAACGTCTAGAAGCGAATGTTCGGGCGCCGGAAGCAGTTTGCGCATCGCGTTCGTGAACTTCAGATGGTACGTGAGGCGCGTGGTATGGAGGTCGAAACGAATAGTCAGGATATCTTGGTGCGTTAACTGTGAAGCGCCGACGACATAGACGTGCAACGTGACCTGGAATTCCGCAAAAGTAACATATAGGCCGGTTGTCAGCGGTGCGCCAAGGATTTCCGGCGTGTTGCTGTGGAAACGGCGTGGTGGACGGTCGCACAGGTTGTGGCGTATACATTGGCAGACGAGATGCAGGAGGCATTGCCGCGACGGCCGCATAAGTCGGTGGCGCGGCAACAGGCGTTGGTTGAGAGGCAGGCGTAGGTACTGGCAACGCCTCGGAGACCTGCTCCTGAATAGCCTGTCTTATTGTCGGCGTTAGGCGGTTCGTTGGTGCTTCGGTGGTCGGCAGATACGAGAGACATGAAAGTTGTCGTGCGACCTCTTCGCGTACATATTCTTTTATCTGCTCCAGCAGGGAGCTGTCACCACCGACGGCCAGGGCAGCGAGAGAGTCGTCTGCAGTCGTCGACCTCCGAACTGCTGCACGTTGTTTCCGAATCTCTTCCAAGCTCTGGCACAAGGTCACAAGTTCGGATACGGTACTTGGGCTCTTTGCCAGCAACATTTGATAGGCATCATCGTCTATGCCTTTCAAGATATGCCTGATCTTGTCATGTTCGGTCATCTCAGGGTTGAAGCGCCGGCATAAATCGATTACATCTTCAATGTAGCTTGTGAAGTTTTCGCCCTGCCTTTGTGCACGTCCGCGTAGGCGCTGCTCAGCACGCAGCTTGCGCACTGCGGGGCGATCGAACACAGCTGCGAGGGTGGTCTTGAAACCGGCCCAAGTGATAAATTCAGTGCGGTGGTTTGTGAACCACAGGCTGGCGACGTCTTTGAGATAAAATGGGACATACTCTAATTTCGAGGGGTCGTCCCACTTGTTGGCGGCGCTCACCTTCTCAAACAGCTGCAACCAGTCCTCCACATCTTGGTCCTCGGTGCCACTGAAGAAGGGCGGATCTCGTTGGCGCAGGGTGGTAGGCACGATGACCAGTTGAGATTGGGCCGTGCTTTGCTGGGTGGTGCCTTGCTCGGTCGTCTGATCAGGCATTGCTGATGTAGTGGGCAGCTTCCGGCTTCGAAGTTCCAGGTTTGCGTACCCAGCACACTTCCACCACTTTGCAAGGGGGTTTATTAGCGACGCCAGGTAATAGGCAGACAGCCGGTACAGAAACAAATGCTCGGGCCGTCCAGTGTCTACAGCTCGTGCTCGCGCTTCGCACTCAGCGATGGTCCCACTATCATTGCCTTGCGAATTCCCCACTACAATATATATATATATATATATATATATATATATATATATATATATATATATATATATATACACGTGACGCTATAATGACTGGGCGACGTGGCCCGGCTCATACTCCATGTTTATTCTATTCTGAATTCTTCTTCTACCTCTACCAACCATCACTTCATACGTCACACGATTCCCCCTCCCCCCGAAAGAAAGCATGAATTACGAACAATAAAAAGTGAACAAGGAGAGGTTAGCAAGTCACAAATGTCAAAGTTCACAATTGGTTCTATGCTCCAGGGAAATTTCGTAAACTTTTCAAAGACATCAGGGGAGAGTGCAGCAGTCCGCTTAACGCAGGAGTTCTGGTGGGCGAAACTGGTGGTTGCGTCCTAGATAACACAAAAATGCTTTGGACGTGGAGATAGGGGTAATCACAGCTGGCATTCTTGTGAAGAACGAACGCGGTTCGAACATCTTGCAGAATCAACAGTTCCAAAATTGTAGGCATTGAATTCCTCGTTGTGGGTGATACAGAGGCCGTGCAGGCGGCTTGCGTGCGCGTTAATCGAGGTTGATTGGCCGCTGCCTATGTTCCTGCCGAGTACAGGGGTTGCTTTTGGGGTATTTGGAAATTTTTCCATAGTGATGTCGCAGATGTTTTGATCGAAGGCGCACTTTTGATCTCCGGTGAGGAATGTATCCACGACGATGGGCCTTTTTGCAATGTTCTTTGAGCCTAAGAGTGGTTTCGGTGAAGTTTTCTTTCGTCGTTGACAATGTTGAAGTGCACGTTGACGTTGTAGTTTCTTGGTTTCGTCGACTTGCTTGGGGTGTGACTTTGATCGTGGTGTGCCCGGATTCTTAGCAATTCCTCCGCAGGCTTGCTTCTACGACGCCAACCAATGCAGCTGTTTTTGGCGCAAGACAATGTGGGGGGATTCGTGGAATCGAACCTTTTGTATTTATAAACCGCTCATTGTTGCTGGTTGCCTGAAGAGTACTTGTATCGTCAGAAGTCGCTCCTGTGTTTTCGTTTTCATTGTTGCAGAGAAGTTGTATACTGAATTCACCTCGCTTCGATCTTGTAATTGATGAACGCTAGACGCTTCTGCGGAAGACTTTTCTCACAAAATGCTGATTGTGAATGATTCTGTCTTTGTGGAATCGCTGGGCTGAATACTTTGAACGAATGAGACTTTTGTGAACATTAGTTGTCTGGTTTGGTTTCGTGCGCATTTACTAACTCGTCATGCGTAAATGCGACGATCTTATGAGGTGCTTCATCAGGTTTATCAGTAACGTTGATGACAGGTGATGCAAGTCTGTTTCCAAAGTACGAATGCGGCACGAAGTATTATTAAATGCATCTGGATCATAACGAGTGGATTCAACTCTTTTATGCCGGGAAGAGTTAGACGTTGGCGATATTTGCGCAGATTAGGAACCTGGTGGAAGGTTGGGAAAACAACCACGTCTTTCCGTGAGCATGTGGCTAACATCACCTGACGGGAATCGTAAATTCATGCTCCGTGGTCGAATACGTCAAGGCTGCTGAGAGAGTGCGTGTTCTAATCGAATCTTCATTAATGTCTTGAAACCAGATGGTCATTTCTTCTTTTATTTTTTGCCAAGAGTTGTCGTTCTCGAATATGTGGGTAGGGTAAAATTTAAATGCCTCACCGGTGAGGTAGTCGCTGAAGTTCGTAACCATCTCCCGTTCCGACCACGATGCAGTGGTAGCGTGGAGCTCGAACAGGTCAAACCAGACCTGTACAGGTCCATCGTCCGCTGCTCCTGTATACTTGTGGATGAGGAGGTTAGTAGATGGTTCTGTCATGATGCCGGTAACTGCATGCACCTGAGATCACCTCTTGTGTGGTCGACATTCAGATGACGCGTACTGCCGGCGGCTTCGTGAATGATGTGAGGTTGATGAGCGGGGGCCAGGTCTTCATCCTGTCGACTCGTGTGTGACGCTATAATGACTGGGCTACGTGGCCCGACTCATACTTCATGGTTATTTTATCCTGAATTCTTCTTCTTCTCCCTCTACCAACGATCACTTCATGCGTCATATATATATATATATATATATATATATATATATATATATATATATATATATATATATATATATATTGGACCGGTACCGAAGAATATGCACCGATATGCGGGAATTTGACAGACACGCGAAACACCTAAAGCATTCCTTATTGAAACAAAATTATCCGGAAGACATTATTGACGATGCCATACTACGTGCTCGCTACGTGAACAGGAATGATATAAATAAGGGACCAAACAGAGTATCTAAAACGACTTCCCAAACGAACCTTGTACTAACTTACTCCTCATCAGCGCCACGAATCAACAACATACTTTCCCGCCATTTTAACATAATCAGGCAAAGCAAACAACTAACTTCTATTTTCGCGAAGCCACCTCACGTGGTGTACCGCCGGGATAAAAATCTGAAGGACATTCTTGTGATAGCAAAAACAAACACCCCCAAAATTCAATCAGGGTGCCATCCCTGCGGAAAAGCTCGATGCAAGGTATGCCCACAAATGGTCTCAACACGTGAATCCAAAGCGAACTTCTCGGATTTCAAATTCTGCATAACTGAAAGCCTTAATTGTGACTCCAGTAACGTAATATACATGCTACATTGCAACTTCTGCGGACAAGAATATATCGGCCAAACAGACACGCCATTTCGGCTGCGGTTCAATAATCACCGGTACCACGCCACTTCACTGCCGAAGCTACCTTTATCTAGACATCTGCGCCTGCCAAACCACAGTTTTGAAAATATCAGTGTAACTCTTTTGTAGTCCGGTTTCTCAAACAGACGCGAGCGCGAACAGCGTGAGGCATATTTTATTTTCAAATTTCGTACATTAGTAGCCGGCATCAACGAGGACCCCGGAAAACTCAACTGCCTCCTAGAAGTAAGCCAGGAGAAAATTGGTGACAAAGATTGATAGCTGGAGACCATGGTTTTTTCTGACTGACTGGTACGTGTACACTGTCCTTTCTTGTGTGGTTTTTTTTTTCTACATGCACATACAAAGTGTTTACGTTCGCCTACCACTTCATGACCATTGAAGGGAAACGAACGAAGAATAAAGGTAAATAGCCGACCAACCCATTAACGAGAAACCTTTCCTTTACGCACGCCGCCCGCCGCCCGCCGAACGACCCATTACGGGGAAACCCCTTTCTTCACGCACGCCGTCACGGACCCTCCCGGCACCGCGGCGACAATCCTGGGTGGCCCGACACACGTTAAGAACTGAACAGCACGTGATATGAACAGTATGTGGATGTAGACGGACAGTTGGCTTCGTTCTCAGTGTTGACAGTGGTTTTTCCTCTTTTTCACTTCCTTTCTTTTCTTTCTTTTTTTTCGTCTTTTTTCTCCCCCTTTTTTGTTTTTTTCGTTTTTTTTCCTTTTTCTAGTTCCCTCTCACTCTCGCAAACGTCTTTCAAGGCGAGAGGGACGCGGCAGCAACGAAGTTTGGAAGCTCATGTCAGTATAACTGATCCTCTGGTGAAGGGAGGACCCCTCCCAAAACTGTTGGGAAATAAATATATTTATCCTTGTTGACAACGCTCCCGTTGTGCCATATTCCATACCTTCACGAAGACTAACTGGCCCATTGAATTATTACTCCCACTATATATATATATATATATATATATATATATAGAGAGAGAGAGAGAGAAAGAGAGAGAAATTGGCTTGAGTGGACAAACGTGCGAAAACTTTTATTGCTCCTACGTTTCGACCGGGGTCCGGCCTTCATCAGGGACTCCCTGATGAAGGCCGGACCCCGGTCGAAACGTAGGAGCAATAAAAGTTTTCGCACGTTTGTCCGCTCAAGCCAATTTCTATTGATCACTGGATTCACAGAAGACACTCGCTTAATATATATATATATATATATATATATATATATACAAGACGAGCAAACGAAAAACGATGCTTTATTCCCACCAACGTTACGGCCGGGGTCCGGCCTTCATCAGGGCATACATGCATATGACAGTAACATGCACTTCTTAAGGACATGGCATAGGGGCCCCCTATTGTGAATAATCACTCTTAACAATATTGGCATACACACATACATGTTAACAAAAAGATGTTCTGACATACGCAGCATTTTGTACATAGTGGAACACCAGTGCGGGACACAGAATACGGGTAGGCAAGGTGACTTGAAAACATAGGATACAAATAATATGATGGACACTTGTAATGTTGCAACATTTTTGAGTGAATAAAAACAATAAAAGGAAGCAATGCCATGTTATGTCATGTTCGATGTCAATGAAATATGCATGTGCATAATATCACCATTGATGTCACAATGTGGTAACAGAGTGCGCATGCGTTCTGGTCAACTACCTGATGTGTCACCGATGGCACCGCAACGTAATCACAGCAGTGAGCAAACGTGTATATGGGCTACGGTGGTTGATTTATCTGTTTTGCTGGCAAAAACGTAAGCCTTCCTGGGTTCTCGTTTATTCCATTTGCTATGGCGTTAAAGTTATGAATAAGAAAATATTAACGAACTTCTCTTTCGTAGTGTGATTTAAAACGAGATTCGAGTATTCTGGCAGTTATGTTGTCGAAAGAGTGGCCTGGGGTAGCGAGGTGTTTAGACACGGGAAGGCTAGGCAGGCCGAATACGTGTGACCTGTGATTATTGAAGCGCAACCCTATCGGAAAAATTGCCATGGTGCATACTGGAAAACATGGTGGGCGTAGTGGAAATAATAGTGGGCATGGTGGAAATTATGATGGATATGGTGGGACGTAGGGGAAAATATGGTGGATATTCCGGGACATACTGGGTGGTGTGATGTACATATGATGGCTAAAGTGGAAATAATGGTGGAAAGCAGAGGCTAGATAGTGGGTAATAATGGGACACTCTGCCCATCATTTCGATGATGCTGGGAAGCCCTAAGCATATGGTGGGTGGTGCTTATTATGGTGGGCCACATGGTGTACCAAGCTGAGAAACTCTTCCCACCATTGCGATAATGCTGGGAAGCACTAAGCAGATGATGGGTGCTGCTTGTTATGGTGGGCCGCATGGTGTACCAAGCTGAGAAGCTCTGCCCACCTTTGCGATAATGCTGGGAAGCAGTAAGCAGATGATGGGTGGGCTTATAATGGCGGGCAATTTATATAGTGCACCAAGCTGGGATCTGTACACTACATGTTCTACCACCATGATTTCCACCAAAGGTTAGGCCTACCGACCGAGCCCGTACGATTTTGTTATCTGTGCTTCCGGATTTCAGAATACACGATTTCGACAATTAGGAATGACAATGCAGCGCAGCCGTGGCATCAATTAACCTTAATGAAGCATTTTTCATTGCGTATGGTGTCCGCTCAAGCAGCAACAAACATCGATGTGACACGATTCAAGCACTCTCAGAGAACGGTACTATGTCACTTCTCACCGACAGCCGCCGGTCGCACTCGCCGGCACTTCTCTAGCTTTTGTGCGAGAACTCAGACGTGGCAATTCGTATGCTTGGGGAACCAATATGATAAGCGTAATGTTTCTGGCGCACTGCATTCGTTTTGGCCAAGCCGTTATGTAGTTGTTGCTTTAGCGAAAGAGCTACAGCATTGCGCTGGAACGACCGCCCTCTACATTGCGTGAAAAGCATCCCAATACTTAATCAAATAAATGAGGTGGGCGTACCTATGGAATGAGCCTAGAAGCGTCATAAAGCGTGAGCAGATGTCGCCCTTTAGAACGAGCGCGAAGCGGATATTAAACTTGGCAGACCCCGCCGGTAAACTTTTGCTGCTCCCCAGTCCACTTGGTTTTTTTTTCTTGCAGTTGTGAATTCTAAACAAATAGCACTGGTGCCGTTAACACAGTGGCAATCGTTACAGGCAGCACTTGCTTGTGTTTAATAAATGGGCTATTTTTAGTTGCAGGTGCAGATCTCGTCTATGTTGTGTACACGACAAACAGAACTGAAGTTGAACCTTAAATTTTTATGACAACTAACTATTTAACAAACAGCCAACCTCATGTTGGTATGGCGCAGTGCGAATGCTCGACGGAATCATATCGAAAAAATAGAGAAGGATGGTCACGAAGTAACTGATACGGACAGCATTTTATCCGTATTTTCAATTCATTTTGAAAACCTTTTTGCGTGTAGACAGGTAAACCTAGAAAGATTTAAAGAAGAATATTTAGGACGTATGCCGAAAGTGAGTGAGGAAGTGAAAAACGCTTTGGAATTATCTATATCTGCATCTGAAGTGGAACGGGCGATTGATAAGTTAAATCTCGGAAAATCTCCAGGACCAGATGGTCTTTGTGCCAAGTGGTACAAATGTTTTAAAAGTGAACTGTCTCCTATACTTGCAGTCGTTATTAATGAGGCATATGAGGAAAAGAAATTACCACCATCCTTTGGTGAATCGCGTAGCGTTCTTATTGCGAAAACAGACGAGGCTTAAGGGCTCAGGCACGTCACAGCGTACAGGCCAATCGCACTGACAAACGTAGACTACAAAATATATTAATGGAAATTTTGGCGGCTAGACTTCAGTCAGTAATAAAAGATGTCGTCGGTCCACACCAAACGTGTGGAATTAAAGGTCGGTCCATAGTTACAAACGTTGATAAAGTGCGATCCGTGCTCGAATGTGTTGACACCAGTCAAGCTCGTGTGGCCATACTCCAGCTGGATCTGGAGAAAGCGTTTGATTTCGTTGCCCACGCTCTTTTGTTTGCTGTATTGAAGCACATTAATGTTGGTAAGATAATTATTGACGGAGTAGCCATGGCATATCGAAATGGTAGTACGAGACTAATTATCACCAAGACATTGCCTCCCCCCCATTAGAATTGAGCGCTCAGTGCGTCAAGGTTGCCCTGTTAGTCTACTGTTGTTTTGCATTTATATTGAAACTTTATGTCGGTTGATGTTGCTGAATGGCATCATTAATGGGTTTAGAGTACAATCTTCAGAGGTCAAACTACTCTCATACGCTGATGATCTTGCGATTTGTAGCACTTCCTATGTCGGTATTGAAGAATCAATCAGAGTTTCTAAATCTTTTGCCGAAGTTACAGGAAGCCACACAAACTGGGGTAAATGCCTCGGCTTCTGGCATAAATAATGGCCCTCAACACCAGAATTTTTTGCAGCCATTAAATGAACAGAAACTCCAGTTAAATATCTCGGAGTACCCGTGGAGTCTTACAAAAGTACTGACGAATATTGGACACAGCAAACAAAAGAAATTAAAGAGAAAGCGAATAGGTGGAATGCAACTTATCTGTCCATGTTCGCTAGGGCTACTGCATGCAACTGGTTTTTTGTGTCTAAGCTGTGGTATGTGATGCAAGTGGTGTACTGTTCCCGGGTCAATGTGCAAAAATTACATCGGGTGTTTGCAATATTTGTGTGGGGGTCTAACTGGGAAAAGTGCAGTGGCACGAATTTGTTTAGACGGGTGAAGTGTGGAGGCCTTGGGCTAGGACATCTGTTTATCAAGCAGTTAGTAAATAGGTTTTTCTTTTTTCGTGAGACAAGAGATCCTTTCCTACTAACAGTGTGTCAAACAAGACTAAGTAGACTGTTGCCCGAGTTTGTTGTGAGCACCCATGTTACCACAGGGGCTGTGCAAGGATACATGAAAGAAGTAGTTGCCAGCGTGCGGTTTTTGTGTGTTCGTTTTTCAACTGACTACCTGTGGTCTGTTGGAAAGAAAAAACTGTACAAAGATTTATGTTACACGATGCTCCCCGTCCCTCTGTACAGAGTGCTATATACAGCCCGCAAGGGTCAGAACCTACTTAAACGAGTTAAAAAAATGCCAGCAGCTCCAAGTGCGAAAACGTTCATTTTCAAATTACACACTGAAACACTTCCTGTAAGAACCTTCCTAGAGGAGCATGGGTTTTATATGCCTTGGGGATTTCACTGTCTAATCTGTAAGAAACCGAAAACTATTGACCGTGTTTTCCTGCACTGTTGGGAAGGAGTTTATTTTTGAGACATATTACAAAAGACATTCCAAAAGGACTTCCCGCTAGACCCTCATGGTATCAGGTATTTGGCAATAGAGAATGAGGATGGATTACTTTTCAATTTTATCATGATGTCTGTCATGCACAGTATATGGCGCTCTACAATGGCTGGATTTCATTGTGACACAGACAGGAGACCAGCAAGAGAGTATTTTAAAGAAAACATCTGAAGATAACTCGAGGTAGTAAGAACAGACGAATGTGTACCTTTATGGGTAGAAAGGGTAGAAGCCCTACTGACCATGAAGGAATTCTAGGACGTGATGTGTTATAGTTATGCTTGACGGGCTTAGTTATTTTTAAGTTTTTTTGTATTGTTCGTAGTGAATTGTAATATATCTTAGCAACCCGTTTGTGAAGTTTACCGGAAATAAAGAAAAAAAGTGGTATGGCGCAGTGGTTAGTGTCTATGAATGGGAATCTGCAGGTTGCACGCTCAATCCTCCGTGGCACCTTGTTTTTTTTTTTTTTTTTTACGGGATGGGTGTTTTTTTTCATACCGTTTTTATAGCATTTTTTTTTATTTTTTGTGGCAGCTCATCACGGTGATTCTGACGCCATTTCGCGCTCATGCGCTGCCGGCACTGCAGCACCCACCATATCCCACTATGCGCCATGGTGAGCGTTTCCCACCATTCACCCACTACATTAATCCACTATAATGGTGGGTGATGGTTTACACCATGCCCATCATTCGTTTTTTTTCCGATAGGGAACCGGAACTCATGACTTTAATTGCAGACTTTAACAAGGTTCACCCATCCATTTCATTGTCACAATAGTACCCGAAGCAATCCATCTGTTTACTTTATGTAACAGTATCCATTTGCGACGAAAAATTATCTACTAAAGCATACAGAAAACCCATCAATGTTCACCAATACCTTAATTTCAAAAGCACCCATGTAAAACATTGTAAGGTGAGTATACCCTATAGTCAAGCACTTTGATTCAAAAGGCTGTGCTCTGAAAATTCAGACTTTGTTAAAAATGTGATGAGCTTCGTGATGGCCTAACTGTACAGCAGTACCCGCCTCAGATTGTCAACGCGATCATGCGCGCCAATACAATGGACCGAAGAGCGCTTCTAAAATCAAATAAAGAACCTGCGCACCAGAAGCACATCAATTTAGTTCTGACACATTCTGCGTCAATTCTAAATGCTAAGCGATCCTCAAGAAGCCCTAGAACATACTAATGCAGAGAAATCGTCTCAAAGACGTCTTCCCGGAGCCTCCGCGAGCAGTTCACCGCTGATCGAGGAACAGATTCCCATTCGGAGACACTAACCACTGCGCATACCATTTTTTTCTTTATTGCAGCATGTGACAATCAAACAACAGCAAAAACACTCGGACTGAGCTTCTAGTTCAATTCCATGGCCTCAAGGCAGATGAGCCATTTGCCACACATACTTAAAATGGTTTCAAATGATACAATTCACCCATAACAATTAGCAGTTCATCATTGTAGCAAAGTTTTGCAAAAACTTCTCGCAACTTGAGCATATGTTCAATAAAATAAATACGTACTGGCCGCGCGTCTAAATCACAATGTCTGACTACCATGCGGCTTAGCCACATGATCTGTAAGCCAAGGAGAAAGAACGTATCATATTTTAGTAGGCCAGGTTCCATGGCTAAAAATCAAATCCCTTGTGAAGTGAGAGGCAAACCTTTCTTAAGTGTTCTCTGTAGAACATCCCAGAACAAAAATGCGTCCCAGCAATCAATAAAAACATGCTCTCCTGACTCAGGCTTTCGGCACAATAAGCAGTCGGGTCCTCACGGTAAAAAATCGCCTCTTTGTTTTAGCCACGTTTTAACCGGCAGCGTATTCCTGTGAAGCTCATAAAAGAACGTTTTAACTCTGATTGATTGATTTGTGGGCTTTAACGTCCCAAAACCACCATTTGATTATGAGAGACGCCGTAGTGGAGGGCTCCGGAAATTTAGACCACCTGGGGTTCTTTAACGTGCACCCAAAAACGTTTTAACTCTAGCTGGTACAATCATCTTTTTAACTCTTTTCAAGACGTCTTCTCCTTGGCTTCCACTATACATGGAACGATACAAAGAAACTGAAAAAAACAGTTTCAATCAAGTCTCTCGACAAACGCTTCCGAGTGACATTAGATAAGTACTCCAAACTAAATCTAGCACTAAGAAATCGAAAAGCTGCAACAACTTCTCGAAGAAAGGTGCTGACACTATAGCGGAATTCGTCAGTCGAGGTAACAATAAAGTTCGGCAGTGCCGATGCTTGCCTGATTTGAAGGATTGTACGTAAAAACGGAACTTGTTGATCGCGTAGAAAGAGAAACCTTCATACAACCTGCCTCAAAAGTAAGTGTGGCAAGGCTAAAAACCACCTCTCCTTAGTCTTAAGAAGGGGTTGTTGCGGCTTGTCCGCTCATACTGGGACTGCCATACGAAAACAGCAAGAAGCCTATGAATTCTCTGGATATTGATCCTGGAACATGACAATACTTGCAGCCAGTAAACCATGCAGCCGCGATACTAAGAAGACGTTGCATATTGTCGCGCGAGCGAAGATGGACAGATGACGGCCTCCCCATTTCTGTGTCAGAACAGATAGCCCTTTGGCTTTCTCGGCCCACAGATCATCGTTGTTCTTATACTGGTTAAGCGGAACACCGAGGTATGTGTTAGGCTTGCTTGACCTTTGATTCGTTCATAAACCGCTAAGAACGCTTCCCAATTTCCATGCCACAGCCCAACACACTTGTCTATGTTTACAATGCCACTAGTAGCACCACAATACTTTCGTACAATGCTCAAACATGTGGGTATGCTCTCCTGACTGGTACAAAATATTGCAACATCATCAGCATATGCCAATATCTTCACCTCACACGCTCCTAAATAAAAACCTTGTATATTTGAATTTTCGTAATGGCCACACACAGAGGTTCTAGGTACAAAGCAAGTAATAAAGGTGAAAGTGGGCATCCTTGCCGTACAGAGGAACATACATTAATTCTACTAGTTAACTCGCGGTTCACGATCAACTTCGTTGAACAATTGTCGTAAGCCATCTGAACAACCTTCAGTATCACTGAGCCAACGCCAACAAGTTCTAACAATTTAAACAAAATGCTATGAGAAACTACATCAAAAGCCCTCGCTAGATCGATTTGCAACATCACAACTCTTCTGAAGTCCGTGTCACAGCACTCCAGTATGCTTCGTGTTACATGTATGTTCGTAAAAATTGATCTTGCTCTTATTCCGCAGGTTTGATGTGGGCCAACCAGTGTACTTATGATTGTTCGCCATCGCATCGCCAGAACTTTCATTAGTGTTTTGTAGTCAATATTCGTCAATGTTATCGGCCTATAACCAGACACATATTTCTGTTTAAAGGGTCTTTACTTTTCGGGATCAGAACAGTGTGTGCTTTCTTAAATGAAGGTGGTAATATACCCTTGTTAAAGGATTCAGCGAAAAACTTTTTGTAAAACAATGGCTAACTCTGCCTTGAAAATCTTGTAGAATACTGCCGTTATCACCTCTGGGCCAGGAGGTTTCCCGTTATGCAATTGGTCTATAACTATTTCTATCTCTCCCGCAGTTATATCAACGGATAAACCTTCTTTATCTTGGTGATCTAGCGTTTGAAAAAGGCTTAGAAAATTTTTTTTTAAAAGTAGCTGCTTTAGGTATACAATTGGAAAATAATTCGCGATAATATTCTGTAAATGCATTCTTTATATATTCGTGTTTAGTCGTTAACTGTCCATTACATTCGAATTCTGTGATGTCTTTAGCACGCGCATACTTTTTTCCGTAGTGAGAAATCGCTGATTAGGCATTTCATCTGCAAGTAACCAGTCTGCTCGAGCCCTTACAACCGCGCCTTGGAATTAGTGACCTCAATGGCCTCAAGTTTGTTTTTAATATCTCTAATAACTTCGTCGTAAAATCCAGGGTTTTCTGTTTCTGCCTTGCTGTATTTCACAAGTAACTTCTTTAAACTGTTCTCCTCTACTCGTTCCTTATACCGTATTCCTGCAGCCCTTTCCATAGCGCGCATTTTCAAAGTAGATTTAAAGAATTTCCAATTTTCCGACCAGTTACTAAATTCAAGGGTGTTAAGTTTGTGTATTTCCTTTTTGATACAACTGAAAAACTTATTATCACTAAGTAGGTTGGCATTTAACTTCCAGAGGTCCCATGTAAATGCACGTTTAGGTGCTTCTTTTTGGCCTAAGGAAAACTACTTAACAAGTGAGTGATCGCTGAATGAGACTTGTTCGACACCATAACCATCACAAACGTTCGCCAGCTCTAATACCACGTAAGCTCTGTCCAATCTTGCGTGGCTAGATCACTGAAAGTGGGTATAATGACGCTGCAATCCGCCTTTAGCAAAGAAAGCAACATCCTGAAGGGAATACTTGTCAATACTCTCTTTTAGGTCATTAGCACTGTCATCTTTTCTAACTAAGCAACTAGATCTATCATCTACACTGAACACACAGTTAAAATCGCCAAGAACAACGAGTAGCCTATTTGTTTCAAAATAAGGACACAGTTTTTGAAAACAAGCTAAGCGATCACGAGGGTCTGTTGGTGCGTACACGCAAATTATACTGAATTTTGCCTCCTCAAAGGCGAAATCTCACAAAACAAACCTTCCATACAAAGATGTAACCAATGTTTTTTCAACAATGCCTAAGCATTACTTGACAAATATTGCACACCCTGCAGAAGTACCTATTGAGGCGCTAACACACACGTTATAACGCGTGCTGAAAGCTGAAACCATATGTTAGCTTCCACTCTCGCTTTCGATCTTTGTCTCTTGGACAGCAAGTATGTCCAAGTCTTTTTCTTCAATGAGATGCCTAACCTGAAACTGTTTACGCCTTGCAGACAATCCACGCACGTTAAGCGTGCCGACGCGGATCGGTGCAGTCAGACGCATCATTTTCAACAAGTGTGAACAGACTTACACGGTTAGCTCAACACCACCACTGCGCGTCCAGGCTCAACGCCAGAACGCTAACTCTTTGCGCCATTCGCCGTGCGCAGGCGACGAGGACGCCGATCGAGACATTGCAGATGTATTGCCTTTTAGACCACCGGCCTTGGGACTCGCTCGCTGGATTTCGTGCCGACCGGTTGTGCGCCCGCGCGCTCGCGACCTTCGGCGTCGTCGTAGCTCTGGCCGACTGGACTGGCCCTACGTCACTTCCTGTCGCCGACGGTCTTCGGTGACAGCGCAGCTCTGACCTACTGGACCTGCTCTACGCCATCTACAGACGCCGACAACATCTCTCGCAAGTGTACCCCGTCCTCGGACTCCAGTGACCGTGCTTCCATCTTTCCTGTCTCTCCTATCC
Organism: Rhipicephalus microplus; assembly: GCF_043290135.1. Taxonomy (NCBI): domain Eukaryota; kingdom Metazoa; phylum Arthropoda; class Arachnida; order Ixodida; family Ixodidae; genus Rhipicephalus; species Rhipicephalus microplus. The sequence continues at coordinate 32,166,280 of NW_027464586.1, forward strand.
CCTCAGTTTGTTGTTGCTTCTTCTTCCTCTTTTCTACGTCTTTACTTCTACCCTTTTTATCCCTCCTCACCCCCATCCCTTGTGAGCTCTGTGGCGGTGTCGCTCACTGAAGCAGACAATAACGGGGCTCACTTTTCTCTTCCTTTCTTTATCTTAAGAACCACTCGCACCGGCCTTGGGCGACGGACGCTCGCGGCGTTGCTGCTTGCAGTCGGATGCCTTCTCGCTTGGCAAGGTAGCGTCCGTCCTCGGACGCTTTGTCGGTGCTGCACTATCCTTCGACAGGTCACAGCCGTGGCGGTCTCCGCATTCCTGTTGCTCTACTGCGTTCTCGTCTTCAATCGTCTCCTCATCGGTAACCTCAGGCTCTGTCAGCGAACTTTCAGAGTGCTCAGGTTTTCCGCTTGGTCCGCGTTGCGGAGAACAGTCTTCTGTCATTGGTGCCACAGTCTCAGCCTCGTCGGCGTTCATAATGTTCTCGTGGCTGTCGTCTACAGTTGGAGACGCGCCAATAATGCTGGCATGCGTTCTAGCACAGTCCTCCCTGACGTGCCCAAAAGCACGGCAGCCCGTGCAGCGTGGCGTCTGACAATCACGTCTGATATGCCCACGCCTTCGGCACCTCAGGCAAACTGGTGCTCGTCCAGGCACAACGAGAAGTACAGAAACGTTGTAGATCTTGAACAGATGTGGTAGTTCCTCCACTGTCACGCCTTCGTTGAAGACCATCCGTACAACTCGCGTTGTCGATTCTGCGAACTGAAATCCAGGAACACGCCACTCGTTAAGACGCACGTCCTTCACTTCACCAAACTCACCCAGAGCCTTTCGCAGAGCCTCTCCTGGGATGTGGAAAGGCACCCAGTGAATCTTCAGCGTAAATTCTTGCTTACGAAGATAAATAATTGCACAATATTCACCTTTCACACTAAGCCTCCTTTCCCAACTACAGTGTCCTTTGCCTGTCGCGTGCGAAACTTGACAAGCCAGACATGGCTCATCTGGAACGCACCTATACCACTGACAGCATTGAGCACGCCGGCTTGTTCACGGGGTTCCCGCAAATCTTCGATTCTATAGGGCTTCTTCGATGGGTCTCCGTGGAGAAAAAGACAAAGTTCCATTCCTTCACCAGTCGGCCAAGTCCGCAGTAAAAAGCGGTAGCCTGGTGGAGGGCACAAAAAACCTTCATCCTGGCCAGCGTCGGCTGTTTGTTCACCTCATTAGGAGCGAGCCATCGCGCGTCTCACTGCGCCATACCAACATGATATTGGTTGTGTGTTAAATAGTTAGTTGACATACAATCTTATGGTTCAACTTCAGTAATGTTTGTCGTGTACACAACATAGATGACATCTGCACCTGCTACTAAAAATTGCACATTTATTAAACACAAGGAGCTGCTGCCTGTAACGGTTGCCACTCTGTTAATGGCGCCAGTGCTATTTTTTTACAATTCACAACTGCAAGAAAAAAACCAAGTGTACTGAGGAGCAGCAACAGTATACCGGCGGGGTCTGCCAAGAATAATATCCGTTTCGCGCTCATTCTAAAGGGCGACATCTGCTCCCGCTTTATGATGCTTCTAGGCTCATTCCACAGATACGCCCGCCTAATTTATTTGATTGAGTATTGGGATGCTTTTCGCGCAACGTACAGGGTGGTCGTGCCAGCGCAATGCTGTCGCTCATTCGCTATAGCAACAACTACATAACGGTTTGGCCAAAACGAATGCATCGTGCGGGAAACATTACGCTATGATATTGGTTTCCCAAGCATACGAATTGCCACGTCTGAGTTCTCGCACAGAGAAGTGCCGGCGAGTGCGACCGGCGGCTGTCGGTGAGAAGAGACGTACGTTCTCTGGGAGTGCTTGAATCGCGTCGCATCGATGTTTGTTGCTTCTTGAGCGGACACCATACACAACAAAAATGCTTCATTTAGGTTAATTGATGCCACGGCTGCGCTGTATTGTCATTCCTAATTGTCGAAATTGTGTATTCTGAAACCTAGAATCACGGATAACACAATTGTACGGGCTCGTTCGGTAGGCCTAACCTTTGGTGGAAATCATGGTGGTAGAACATGTAGTGTGCAGATCCCAGCTTGGTGCACTGCATAAATTGCCCGTCATTATAAGCCCACCCATCATCTGCTTACTGCTTTCCAGTATTATCGCAATGATGGGAAGAGGTTCTCAGCTTGGTACACCATGTGGTCCACCATAACAAGCAGCACCCATCATCTGCTTAGTGCTTCCCAGCATTATCACAATGATGGGAAGAGTTTCTCACTTTGGTACACCATGTGGCCCACCGTAATAAGCACCACCCACCATATGCTTAGGGCTTTCCAGCATTATCGCAATGGTGAGCAGAGTGTCCCATGATAGCCCACTATCTAGCCTCTACTTTCCACCATCACTTCCACTTTACCTATCTTCTGTACACCATACCACCCAGTATGTCCCGGCATATCCACATTAAGTTCCTTTACGTCCCACCACATCCATCATAATTTCCACCATGTCCACTATTATTTCCACTACACCCACCATGTTTTGCAGTATCCACCATGGCAATTTTTTCGATAGGGTTGCCTTTCCATATTCTGTATTGCGCACTGGTGCTCCGCTATCTACAAAATGCTGCCTATGTCTGAATATCTTTTTGTTAAAATTAACATGTATTCACGTTAATATTGTTAAGAGTGATTATTCACAATAGGGGGCCCCCATGCCGTGTCCTTCAGAAGTGCGTGTTACTGTCATATGCATGTATGCCCTGACAAGGCCGGTCGCCGGCCGTAACGTTGGCAATAATGCATCGTTTTTCGTTTGCTCATTCGCTTTATCTGATAATAAATATATATATATTGTGAAGAAGAAGATGTGCCTGCAGCGAGCAGCATCGCCAACGCCCGGCTCTCTCGGCTCGTGCTTCGGTTCGTTGCTGTGCCGATCGTTGGACGGTTCTTCACGCTGTCTCGTCGCTGTCTTTAACGGCTAATAAACCTCCTCACATTTGGTGGAGGTGCTGTTAATCCCCGTTGCTACACCCTGGAGCTGCGAAGCTGCACGGTACCACCTGTCATGACTGCCAACGCCACTACACCGACGCCTTCGCTCCAGTTCAACTGCCATGGCCATCCTAGGCTACGGGAGCCGAAGGTCTTCAGCGGTGCGGATGGGACTGACGTCGAAGACTGGCTCGAGCACTACGAACTGGTGAGCGCCAACAATAAGTGGGATGAAGCCGACAAGCTGGGCCACGTGATATTTTATCTCACTGGCGTCGCCGAATTGTGGTTTAATAACCACAAACACAACATCCCCACATGGAGTGTCTTCAAGACGTCATGTGCTGAAGTGTTCGGTCGGCTGGCTGTCCGCAAGCAGAGGGCAGAACAGCGCTTGCGCATCCGCTCTCAGCAGACTGTCGAGACCTTTACCAGCTATATTGAGGACGTCGTCAACCTTTGTCGACGTGTGAATGACACCATGCCCGAATCTGACAAGGTCAAAAACATCCTGAAGGGCATCGACGACGGCGCATTTCAAATGCTTTTGGCAAGGAATCCAAGCACAGTTTCTGAAGTCGTCAGCTTGTGTCAGAGCTACGACGAGTTGAAGAAGCAACGCACTCTGACTAGGCAGCCTCAGCCTGGTGGTGAGTCGCTGTCCAGTTTCGACTCCATGCCCGACAATTCACCATTGCTTCAGCAAGTCCGAGCCTTCGTCCGTGAGAAAGTCGCCCGCCAACTTTCCCTAGTGCCCTTTACTCACGAGACCACCACCCGTCTACCTGCCCCGCTTCGCACTGCTATATCGGAAGAGGTCGCACAAGCTGTTCCTCTTGCGCACTACGAGCCACCTCTTTCTAACCGTGGTCACTGCCCGGGTGTCGCACAGCCGGTAGGCGCTCCTGTCGCCTATCCGCCAGCCGTTCAGCCTGTGGCCGCGCCCCTAACCTATGCAACGCAGCCTGTGGCTCCTCCTGTCGCCTTTTCGCAAGAGATGCAGCCCGTAGCCGCGCTGCTCACATATGCAGACGCTGTACGTAGGCTCCCGCAACCACCCTACACCACGCGCTCACAGCCCGCACACCCGGCTGCTTATACTGCACCTTGGGCGGCAGCACCAGTCGCCAATCCCTGGAGGACGCCCGATAACCGACCGATTTGCTACGCTTGCTTCACTCCCGGACACGTTGCTCGCTACTGCCGCCGTCGACCTCAGACGTTCGGCAACTATGCCCGGTCGTCGCATCCCGGCAGCCAACCCTTCGTCCAATACGGGCCAGTCTCACCACCTCGCTATGCGCCTACTGAACACCTTGACTTCCAGCCGCAACGCGCACCCTCTCCTCGTCGGCGATCGCCCTCCCCCATGCGTCGCCGGCCCAGACCTTCTTACCAGGAAAACTAAGCAACGCAGTTCAAGAGGCAGAGCTGCGCCGTTTTCGAACTGTCTAAGCCCTCGCTCCTCTCCTGCTAACGTGGTCGCAGTAACTGTTGAAGGTTATTGTACTTTCGCCCTTGTGGACACTGGCGCCGCTGTTTCTGTTATTGCCGCTAATCTCTGCCGTTTATTACGCAAAGTAACGACGCCGCTTTCGGGACTGTCGCTTCACACCGCAAGCGCACAGCAAGTAACGCCTCTCGCAGCCTGCACTGCAAGAGTCTCCATCGAAGGCATTCTTTACATCGTGGAGTTTATTGTTCTTCCCGTCTGTTCGCATGACGTCATCCTTGGGTGGGACTTCCTATCCCGCCATAATGCCGTCATAGACTGCGCACGCGCCGAAGTTGAGTTTTCACAAATTGTGTGATGTCCCATTACTGGACGCTCCTCATCAGCCGCCGAAGTTGCTTGTTCATGAAGATACCGATATTCCGCCTGGAAATTTCGCCCTTGTTCCCGTTTCATGCAACGCCTACACTGACGCTACAGTTCTTTTTATGCCTTCCGATATCTTCAAATGTCGTCGAGCTTTGCCGCTGCCTTTCGCAACAATTGACCTTGGCGCCGGAAGAAGCAACATGTTCGTAAGCAATCCGCTTTCCACACCTGTCACATTGCTTGCGAGGGAATGTCTCGGCCGCATGCAGGATCTCGACCCTTCGTTTTTGTTTGATGTCCCGGACGACTACTGCGACCACCCAAAAGCACTGTCGGCACTCGGGGAGTCGTCCAATGATACGTTTTCCAGCGCCATCGCCGACACTCTCACTTCCACCGAACATGCTGACCTGCTGGATCTTCTGCATGAGTTCAGGAGTTCGTTCAATGTGTCGCAACCTCAACTGGGCCGCACATCACAAGTCAAACATCGTGTTGACACCGGCCTACACCAGCCACTGCATCAAAGACCATACCGTGTCTCCGCTGAAGAGCGCCGCGTCATCAACGATCAAGTCGAAGATATGCTTCGTAGAGACGTCATTCGACCATCTCACAGTCCCTGGGCGTCTCCCGTCGTCCTGGTGGGTAAGAAAGACGGATCTATCCGATTTTGCGTGGACTATCGTCGTTTGAATAAGATAACCCGCAAGGACGTCTATCCTTTGCCGCGCATTGATGATGCCATTGACACCCTTCACGGAGCGGAATTTTTTTCGTCGCTAGATTTGCGGTCTGGCTACTGGCAGGTCCCCATGGCAGAAGCCGATCGCCAAAAAACGGCATTTAATACACCAGACGAACTATATGAATTTAACGTCATGCCCTTTGGGCTTAGTAACGCGCCTGCGACGTTTGAACGTCTTATGGGTAATACGCTACGTGGCCTCAAATGAAATATGTGCCTCTGTTACCTCGACGATGTCGTGGTTTTCTCCCATGACTTTCCTACACACCTCCTTCGCCTCAGGCACGTTTTGAGTTGTCTGACCAACGCTGGTCTGCAGCTTAACCTGAAAAAATGCCGCTTCGCTGCACGCGAGCTCGTCATCCTAGGCCACATCGTGTCCAAGCACGGCGTATTACCAGACCCAGCAAAACTTCGAGCAGTCGCAGAATTTCCCAAGCCGACGACCATGAAAGAACTTCGCAGTTTTGTAGGCCTATGCTCCTATTTCCGGCGCTTTGTTCGAAATTTTGCATCTATCATGACACCGTTAACCCAGCTTCTTCGCGGTGACGTGAACCTCACCTCCTGGTCCCCTGCATGTGACGTTGCCTTCACTACTCTGGGCCGTCTGCTCACTTCCCCACCTATTATTCGCCACTTCGACCCGACGGCTCCTACCGAAGTGTACACCGACGCCAGCGGCGTCGGGCTAGGCGCGGTCCTCGCTCAACGAAAGCCCGGCTATTCAGAATACGTCGTAGCCTACGCTAGCCGCACTCTGAGGAAAGCCGAAACTAATTACAGCGTGACAGAAAAAGAGTGTTTGGCTCTGGTGTGGGCGCTTGGAAAGTTCCGGCCGTACTTATACGGCCGCCCGTTTGATCTAGTAACTGATCACCACGCGCTTTGCTGGCTCTCCACGTTGAAAGACCCTTCTGGCCGCCTTGCGCGATGGGCACTCCGCATCCAGGAGTACGACATTCGCGTCGTATACCGCTGCGGACGCAAACACTCTGACGCTGATGCCCTGTCCCGCTCACCTTTACCACCAGATCAGACGTGCGGAAACACTTGCCTCCAGACCTTGTCATCGCTAAATCTCGACTCGATTGCCACCGAACAACGTCGTGACCCGTGGATCGCCTCTCTTATCGAATATTTATCTGGCATGCCCAACCTTCCAGTATCTCGATCCCTCCGACGTCAAGCTTTCCATTTCGCCATCCGCGATCAACTTCTTCATCGACGCAACTACGCTCCCGATGGCCGCCGGTGGTTGCTGGTCATTCCACGCACTTTACGATCGCAAGCATGCGCCTCCCTTCACGACCATCCACAATGTGGCCACGCCGGAGTGTTCAAAACATATGAACGCCTTCGCCATCGCTATTACTGGCACGGCATGTACAATTTTTGTACGTAAATTCGTGCAGTGCTGTCCTGACTGCCAGCGACGCAAATCAACACTGCCACGTGCGAATGGCGCATTGCAGCCACTTCCATGCCCTGCCAAGCCATTCGATCGCGTCGGCGTTGACCTCTACGGTCCCCTTCCATTGACACCAGATGGTAATCGGTGGATTATAGTGGTGGTTGACCACCTGACACGCTACGCCGAAACAGCCGCTTTGCCGAGCGCTACAGCTCAGGATGTCGCCTCTTTCATTTTGCAACGCTTTATCCTTCGACATGGTGCACCTCGAGAGCTCCTTAGTGACAGAGGCCGCGCTTTCCTTTCCGAGGTCGTCGAAACTCTGCTTTCGGAATGCCACGTCATCCATCGGAAAACGACAGCATACCACCCGCAGACTAACGCACTAACGGAACGGTTCAACCGCACGCTAGGTGATATGCTCTCAATGTACGTGGCATCTGATCATAGCAACTGGGACCGTGTTCTCCCATACGTCAAGTTTGCATATAACACCGCAATACAAACCACCACGGGATTCTCACCTTTCTTTCTTCTTTACGGACGTGAGCCTTCCCATACAATTGATACCCTACTTCCTTACCGTCCTGATGCTTCCGAGTGTCCACCTATCTCCGATGCTGCTAGACAAGCCGAAGAGTGCCGCCAGCTCGCCCGTGCGTTCACCTCGGAAGAGCAACAACGCCAGAAAGAAACCCGTAGCACCTCTCTTCCGAACCCCAGCTATGCCCCAGGGTCTCTTGTGTGGCTTGCCATCCCATACCAAACACCGGGACTCTCCTCGAAACTTGTCCCCCGGTACGAGGGGCCTTACACCGTTTTGGAGAAAACATCTCCGGTTAATTTCCTAATTGAACCACTTTCCCGATCGGACGACATGCGCCGGCGTACACGTGACATCGTCCATGTTTCCCGACAGAAACCGTACCATGAGCCTTTGCCTGAAACTTAAGTCGCCAGGATGGCTCCTTTTTCAGCGGGGGCGATTGTGAAGAGGAAGATGTGCCTGCAGCGAGCAGCATCGCCAACGCCCGGCTCTCTCGGCTCGTGCTTCGGTTCGTTGCTGTGCCGATCGCTGGAAGGTTCTTGACGCTGTCTCGTCGCTGTCTTTAACGGCTAATAAACCTCCTCACAATATATATATATATATATATATATATATATATATATATATATATATATATTCACATAAGTGGCTTGGGGGATGGCCACAGTGATAGCTCGGTGGTTAGAACATCGAACGCGAATTCGAAGGTCATAGGCTCAATTCCTGCTCACGAAAGGTTATTTTTTTACCCACTTTTCTTTCTTCTTATTTGCATTACATTGGTTCTAATAACTTCCCCAATACATTCTTTGGCATCACTGTTTGTTAAATCTCAATATAGATATATATATATATATGAAAGCCTACAAGACAAATCATCAAAGCGAAAATGTTGGCAAAATTACACTATGTTGTAACATAGGCTAGTAACAAATTCGTTCTCCCGTAAGAACATAATTGACCGATTACTGTTGTGATGAAAAACTGCACCTTACTTTCTGTTTACCCACTTTTCTTTCTTCTTATTTACATTACATTGGTTCTGATAACTTCCCCAATACATTCTTTGGCATCACTGTTTGTTAAATCTCAATATATATATATACGAAAACCTACAAGACAAATCATCAAAGCGAAAATGTTGGCAAAATTACACTATGTTGTAACATAGGCTAGCAACAAATTCATTCTCCCGTAAGAACATAATTGAACGATTACTGTTGTGATGAAAAACTGCACCTTACTTTTTGTTTACTTCGCGTGCAGCCAAGATTGATCACTGTCTAAAGTGGGGGGAGGGCTCAGCATCCCAACGTTTCCCAGTGGGGGAGCTTGCGCCCTCCTTGCCCTCGCTGATACGCCTATGGTCTCGCTAGCTTAGCACGAGGATGAAATAGTGCTCCTCGCTCACGATTTCCTGGCCGCGCCCTCAATGACACACGCTCATGTCAAGGAAGACTGCTCAGTCATAAGTTATGTGCAGATGACTTATCAAGGATGGCGTGTCACGTCGCCGAAGTGGGCGGAATTACGACATCGGGCTACCCCTTTTCCTCCTTGTGGCGAAGAAGTGTGGCGAGTGGCCGCGCGAAATTTCGAAACCAGCCGAAGCGGATATTTTAATGCAATAGTGATTATATGGACAGTTGCGGCTGGTTTTCTGCCGTGGACGCCGTCATTCACGTATATGTTTATCTATGTATATACATACGGGGAAGTATGCGCTAGCCTCTTCTTTCCGAGGAGCTAACATCGTCTTTCCGCATGCGCTTATCTCGTGAGCGAAAAAGGGGGGGGGGGGGCTCTTATGGTTGCCGGGCTATCGCGGCAACGATCAGAGCACCGCTGGGGCCGTTACAGCAGTTCGGAGCTTCTAAACGGCACTAAAAATGTACCTGGAGTGGTCGTGTTTTCTTTCCCAAACGTTTTGTAGAGTTTCTACTTTGGCTGCGCAGCAGGAAACTTAACAAGAGCATGTTTACTACAGTTAGTATTGCTGCTAAAATACGAGCCTTTTTTCATAAAACATTCAAATATGTTGCTATTGCACCCATTTCTTCGAATTTTAGGCGGAACTGTCATTTCTTACCCATGCTACTTCCATACTATAGCATCTAGTCACAAAACACTTGCGGCTGCATGTTCTATTGCAGTGCGCATGTTTCGCTTCATTAAACGTTTTGGACCTTGGAGTTGTTTAGTGGCGGGCACCGGGTTGGCCGTATAGGTTCCATGCATTTTTGGTCATGTCAGCTACCGTTTTCTCAGTGACTAAAATAAATATTCACAATGTACATAAATCATTTTCTTCAATGTTTCTAGTCTTCAAACAGAAGCTGATATATTGAAATCAGGATAATACAGAAATTTGAGTTCTAACTAATAGTCCTCTACTTCTGAGTGAGTAGCCATCTGTAAAGTTTTGTAATGCAACAACTGTGAAAGGCATAACTCCAATTCTGCTTCACCAGCAGCATGTTTTTATGCAGAATACAAAAAAAAGTTACCTAGTGTTTATTCTCGAGTACATAAAAAATATTGGTACCTACGTTATAAAACCATGGTTTTGAGATTGTCAAGATTAGAGTTAGAAAACGACCAAAAAGTGATCACGCTATGTCACAGGCACTGTTCAACTTTTTTATTTAGCCAGAAACTTGGTAATCAATTGCAGAGTAATTTTAGGGGCGAAGCTCTTTAGGGTGCGGGTCTGTCCATCCTCCGATGGTGTATGTAGCCACCGGTGGTACATACCCGAGAAAGCGCTCCTTAGAATGTCCGCTGGATGGCGAGGCTCGTATATGATGAATACATAATGAAAAGATGTGAGATGACTGTGTTCACTAGATATACGGATGGATGGATGGACATACAGATAGACGGACGAACTGATGGATGCACAGACAGACAGAGGGGCGTACCCACGCACGAACGGATGGACAGACAGAGGGACGGCCGCACGAACAGATGCATGGACGCATGGAAAGACAGACGGAAGAACGGACGTACGGACGGATGCATGGAGGAACGCCCGGAAAGACGGATGCACAGACGGTCACAAGAATAGACGAACACATGGACGGACGCATGAACGGACGGAAGCAAGTACGAATGGGCGGCCGAAAGCGCGGATGGACCGACGAACGCTTCGCCTTACCAATCATCATTCACTGCTTGGATATGGTGTGATTTTTTTTTTCATTTGAAGCCTCTCGTAATGCTTTCCTAGTCTGTCACGCGAGACGTCACGCAGCTCTATCTGCTATGTATTGTCGGTCAAGTTAACCGTAGTTTGGCCAAGCTTTAATCCTAAAGAGTTCATAATATGGCTCGTACGATACTACCATCAATAAATGCCAGAACAGTATCCAATGTCGCAAATTTTCGGACTCTGAACCTAAGCAAAGAATGCAAATACTGTGCACTCAATGCCTATTACCTCAACTTTTACCCCGGGCCGTTCTCACGCGCTATCCGCCCTAATTGCGTCAGAAACAATAGAGGATACCCGCTGTGAGTGATAGGCCTCGAAGGACGTTCAACATTGAAGAGCTTGCTGGTTCAGGGTTCAGCACCTCAGTACATTACTGGTACATTTACAAAAGAATTGTATGGGTTGCCCCAACATGTACACACTATGAACGCTTTCTTTGCCCCAAGCATCAAAACTTAGACACAAGCATGACAAATACAAGGTTTGGAATGGAGCGAGGAGCTGAAAGTGCTGGAACCAATATGTTCCGAAGACAAAGTGTGAACATAACGGCGCACAGTGTCTCCGGGCTGCCTTTGAAGTTACCTGAAAATTTTCTATACACAGCTGACTGTAGACAAGCGCTTTGCGGGTCGTACATGAAGCTTTTTTTTTTTTTAGAAAACTACACCGTAGAGCAGAGAACGCATACGAAGAGCTTGCCCTAGGGTGCATTTTCACTGAACACTACTTAAAAAAACTTGTTTTGAGCCACAAAAAATTATATTTAAAAAAAGTACAAATGTGAAAAATGTGCACAAGGGGCACCCTGTCCAAATTGCAAAAAAAATTAGGTTTTCTTCTATCCTGTGCCCTTAATTTGGATTTCGAAAGTTGAGAAGAAATGTCCAGATTATAAGAATTCAAAATTATAAATGTAAAAATAACAATCTACAAATGTCTATGACGTGATTACGCTTCCGTGTTCTTGGCGAATACATTAATTTTGTGCTTGCATTGAATCCTCGTGCTTCTATGTATGACGTAGTCACAATTGTGGCATATTTCGTGTTCTCCTAAACCAGTGTATCTAAATACATATATTCCCTTTAGTACTTTTAAAGTAATAATGCGAGTATTATGTAAACACATTTTGGAACACATAGCGTGTCTTATTATTTTTTTCCACCGCAAAAAAAACCTTTTATTCTTCATTGTTCTTTGTAATTGTGACCTTCTATTTAAAATGGTTTGTTTTCCTTCCCTTGCACCCCGCTCCTTATGTAATGGCCATCCCAAGGCCCCTAAAAATAATAATTGATAATAATGACGATGGCACCGGAATTTCTGCGAGACGAGCAGAAATTTGTTTCCGTCTTAAAATCAAAATACACACAATACTCATCATTGCGTCTCTCACCTCATTGGATAAAGAAAAAAGAATCGTGTTGAGTCTCGTATCACGTTGTGATTACAGTGAGGACACGCGCCGCTTCTACGCCGTGACTCTGTTGCATGTTTGGTTTTATCGTCGGTACGTGTATGAAGAGCATACGCAATCTCAAAGGAAGCGTTTGTTGAGCGCTGTGTATGCTCCTTCTTATACTCGGGTCGTGTTCCGCTGCTCCGTGTAAATTATGAAGTACCGTGCCCGATACATGCAGATGCATTCTTTCCCAGCGAAGTGAGGATTGTGCGTGTTTAGTATTTTTCTCTCGAATCTGTACGGTGTTTGTGCTAAATTTACAAATCACGTTTTATGTAACGCAGGCCTATTCATTCTGGGGAACACATATGAACATTTTTCCGAGGGCAATCCAAGTACGCCCTGCGGGCTCCCGTATGCAAGAAGTGGGTTCGTCAGGCAACACCACTGTATGGTCGCACGTTGGCGGCACGAAAGACTGTGTCACCGCTTGTTCACTAGTCGTAAATTTTAAGTATTTCTCACATCTGAACGCACCTGCATACGCCTGAAATGCAAAAGAAATACGCCATCAGTGTAGTGGGATTGAACAAAAGATCAAAGATCTGTACCTTCTTGATAATGTTGTTTTCTGTTTTTATTTTTCATGTTTTCTCGTGGCATATTCAAGCCGAGTTGTACGTAGTGCGTTCCAAGTAGTTGATTATTTGTACTCAATCACATTTTCTTTTAGTTTTATAATATAATAGATTACTTTTTCGAAACTTTCATGTTCTACCTCATTTGATATTTTTTTTTTGTAATTGATTACCGGTGGCGAATCGCTTCTTGCCACCCCGCAAAAAAAAGTCATGTTCTACCTATTCGAAAAATTTCTCACTCCGAAAATATGCGACTACTGCGCAGGCACGGGGGTCCCTTCAACGCGCCCATTTTCTCACGTTTTCCTTGGCCTTACATTCATCGCCTTACCCCAGCGCTATCAACAGCAAAGCGCGATGGCTCATTCAAGACATAGGCACTAACTTCGAAGCAATCAACGAGTTGTTCCAACCTCATAACACTGTCCTCAAGCGCTTCCACTGAGGGAGTCCAGCAGACGTATTAACGGGGAAAAGTGGAGGAAGGAGCGACAACTACTCCGGAAAACCACTGATGTTGAAAGTTAACAATGTGTGACACTGTAAATACAGAAGTCATAATAGTTCGTGGTAGTTTGGGTAACGATGAACTTTTGTTATCGTGCTGCGGCAATAAACTTCGAAGGTAGAGTAGGACAAAAGTAATATAATTTACTTTTATGAATGCTCAGGTGCTTTTCATGAGCTGTAATGAGCCAATATACTCGACTACACAACGAGTAATGTAATTGTAATTGGTGAAAAAAATTCATAACCTGTACAAGTCTGATTTAAGGTAAGTGGAGTAAATGAATACATAAACTTTATTCCTAAACTGAAAATAATATAGAATTCTATGCACTTTTTATCAAGTTGGAGACACTTTGTACGTTTCAATCTGGCCGTCTACATCTATTCGCCCTCGGGACCGCCTCTTTCACCAGATGTACTCAAAAGTTTGCATGGGAAGATAAGAGGGGCTGCATCATTTGACTGTCTGGTCATACATGAATAGCATGAAAATCTTGTCGTGCTTGTCAAGACCTTTCTTTCCTCCAGACACGCGTGGTATATACCTGTAACCACAGGCCGCGGTATGCGGGTCGTGGGCCGCAGGTGATCTACAGATAATATCAACTCAGATGCGGTGAACTTACGATGTTAATTTAAATACGAAGGCGTAAAGAAAAACCGACGTGAGATGCATTGACCTCAAAAATGGACAAAATAAAACAAAAACGCAGTTGATCAATTTGTTTAGAAATCGGTATAACACGAAGGTGAAACGCGTCCCCGTAGAGCTAGTTGAACATTCATTGAGCTAACCTCCCTGTCCTTCCGCCAAATCTTTCCTCCTCCACATTGAGCATTGTTTCGTCAAAAGGGCGAAGGAATGAATGCTGCAGTAACAAGTTGCAATGTGACGCAAAGAACGGCAAGCACCTCTAACCTTGCAGCGCACACCTCTAGCAGGAAGCACACATGAAATTCGCGCACACATAGGACGTCTGCGTTCAAAGAACTGTCACTGATAGACACCTAAATCACTGCTCAAACAAAAAGACGCCCATAATAAGCGCACAGGTATACACAGGACAAGCGCGAACAACGGTCTCAATTCTTACGTCTTCCTGTATGAGCAGAATGCTCCTATATCAAATGCGGCAGCGAGCAAAATTACCTCTGTTCTCTCTTTAACTAGCGTAAATTTAACACAAACTTGTGGTGGAAGCACAAGAGATATAAAGCGCCTTAATCACGATATAAGCGTGCGCGCGAGTGATCCACTACGCTAGAGCACATCTATACGCACGTTCACCTCGCAATGTTGAGGCGCCCGCGCACAGCGCTGCGCGAGACGGCGCGGCTCGACGACCTCGCTCGTTCATCGCGCCACTGCGCTACTGACGATGGAAACACGCTAAAGCTGCCTAGCTCTAAGGACCGCCACTGGTATATGGTGTGTATAAATGTCTCGCCGTAACGCATTAGAGAAGGGTCGATCTGAGGCGTAGCGGTTAGTATCGCGCGCTGAGAAGCGCGAAGGCGCTAGTTCGATGCCCCACTGTGGGTCTTCTTCTTTTAGGAGCGAAGCTCCTTAAGGCGTGGGCTGTGCGTCCCCTGTACGTAGCCACCTCTCGTTCAGTTCTAAGTATTACGCTAGCCACCGCCCGATCTAAAGGGTACAGCCATATCCATCCGTCCATCCGTCCGTCCGTCCATCCGTCCGTCCGTCCATCCATCCATCCATCCATCCATCCATCCATCCATCCATCCAACCGTCCATCCGTCCGTCCGTCCGTCCATCCATCCATCCATCCATCCATCCATCCATCCATCCATCCATTCATCCATCCGTCCATCCATCCATCCGTCCGTCCGTCCGTCCATCCAAAAGATGCAAGATGTTATAAACTAGACGGCGGTACGTGTAGTTGATTATGAAAGATGCGAGGTGTTATAAAATAGGAATGATGCCACATATGGCGCGTGTCATCGTTCGATATAGTGCGGCGACGTACGCTAGGGGGAGCGTTGCAATAAAATCGACGGGCAAAATGTACGGAGGATTCGTGGTTTACCAGGTTTACCTCCGGAGCTTCGCCCACTCATCATCATTCACTTCGTGGATGTGGCGGCACTTTTTTTTGCTATTTTTCTCTTCGCAGTTAGTTCGTAAACGTTTTAGTGTCATATCCATGACGTAAATACGTCATGCAGCAGTGGTGAACCCCGGCGTCAAACACTTTTATGTTAAAAAAAAAAACGTATTCAACAGGAATCGAACCAAAGCGTCTTGCGTATTGCAGTCGCGTGTTCTATCAGAGCCACGCTGCTCTTGAAACTGGTTTACGAAAATACCCTGTGCCGGCGCAATGCCGCTTCAACGTCAATTGTGGTTGCAGTGCTTGATATCGAATTTCATCACAAAGTAATAAATATTACTACATATGTTTTTCTACATTTCAGATGTCATGTCGGAATAACGGTCATTGTGGTTCAGGTGGTGGTGGCGCTTAAATAGGTGTGTATTAAGCATTATATATTTAGCTCTATGATTTGGCAAGTTGATTTCAAGCATTCTCTGACGCCGAAAGAACACGATAACAATATTTCAGTGTGATAATTCCTATAACGCACAATAAAGCGTGATTCGTTTCCTTAATACTGACGTCTTTGCAACAACCGGAGCGCCGATGTTGCGTCAGACTTTAAGTTACAATTTAAACGTCAGCGCAGTTGACATGCCTGGTAACCTCAGATTGTGCACACAACTACTGCACTCAGAACTGCATGTCGATCTACTCTTGGCTTTGAGCCAAACGATGGAGCACAAACTAAGACAAGTAATGAGTGACTGCTTCACCCATGTAATGTGCTGAATTTTACAGCGAAGAGCTGTTAAGAGATTACAACAAGGGTCGATTCTGGCACCGTATAGCTGTCCGCTGCTGCTGGTTTCCTTAACAACTATTGGGCGAAATAAGACAAATTAAATAAATGATAATTCGGGGAACTGAATGAGAATCGAATTTTGGCCCTCTGTGTGGCAGCCCAATGTTCTACCACTGAGCTACGCCATTGCTTAAAACTTCGCTACAAATTGACCTTATGCAGACTTCATCATCATCATCATCATATTTTATTTCCTTAAAGACCCCACAAGGGGGTATTACATAAGGGGTGGATGTACAGGATATAAAAACATTTGCCACATAAGGGGTTGGTATACAGGATATAAAACTTTTGCTACATTCAATGTATAAAATATTGCTACATAGGTGTGGGTATATACATTGCCATAAAGTTTCACTGACAGAGATGAGTTGTTACATTTTTAGCGAAAGTTGATGGGCAGGTGATTGTGACGACGTGGTTTGGGAGGTCGTTCCAGTCCTTCACAGCACGCGGAAAGAAGGATGCGGAGAAGGTAGCAGTCCTAGTGCGGTAACGGGAGACTTGGAGGGGGCGGCTGGTGCGGTGCGAAATGTACGTGGGAGGGATGACGTATGGAGGATGGTTGAGGGGCGAATGAAACAGCTTATGAAACAGGGAAAGAGTGGCTATGCGGCGTCGAAGGGCAAGTGGCTGCAATCCAGGTTGGGCTTTTAGGGATGAAACACTGATGTCATAAGAATAAGACGAATGTATGAATCGGACTGAGCGTTTTTGAATTGATTCAAGGTCATTGATTAGGTAAATTTGAGGTGGATTCCATATTGCAGAGGCGTATTCCAGTTTTGGCCTGATGAGGGATGTGTATGCGAGAAGTTTTACGTGTTGAGGTGCGCAACGCAGATGACGTTTCACGAATCCCAATATTTTGTTTGCAGATGAGATAATGTTTGTGACTTGCGTATTCCAAGTTAGATCGGCGGACAGTGTGACACCTAGATATTTGAAACACTGTACTATTTCTAGAGGGGCGTTAGTGATTTGGTATAGGAATAGGAAAGGATTTTTGCGGCGAGTGAATCAGACAACCTTACACTTGTTGGGGTTAAGTTTGAGAAGCGCATTGTCACACCATTCTTGAATGTTGTTCAGATCGTGTTGTAGGTTTAGTTGATCGGAAGCATTAGTTATTGTATGGTAGATCACGCAATCGTCGGCGAACATGCGGATTTTGCAAGACACAGTTAGTGGTAGGTCATTAATGTAGATTAGAAATAGCAAGGGGCCAAGGACGCACCCTTGCGGTACTCCTGACGTTACTTCGAGAGGTTCAGAGGATTCATTATTTACGTGCACGAATTGAGAACGATTAGCTAAAAAAGATTTAGTCCATCTTAACACGTTAGGGTCAAGAATTAGCCCGAATAACTTCTGTATTAGTTTGTTGTGTGGAACTGTATCAAATGCTTTTGCGTAGTCAAGGAAAATGGCGTCAGTCTGAAAGTTGGTGTCAAGATTTGTATGTATGTCGTGAAGAAAGAGTGCTGATTGTGTTTCACAGGAAAGTCCCTTGCGGAAGCCATGCTGACAGGTGTGAAAGAAACTATTGGAATTGAGGAAGTTGATAACATGAGAATATATGACATGTTCTATGATTTTACATGGGATGCTTGTTAATGAAATGGGACGATAATTCAGTGGGGAGTTGTTGTCGCCTGCTTTGTAGACTGGAACGACCTTACCAATTTTCCAGTCATTCGGAAGGTCGCCGGTGCTTAGTGACTGTGAGAATATGAGGTGCAAGTATGGTACAATTGTATCGGTAATGTTCTTTAACAGTTTAGAATTAATTTCGTCAATGCCACATGACGAGGAAAGTTTAATGTTTTTTATTAGAGAAGAAATGCCGTCCGCGGAAAATGCTAGCGCAGGCATGCTGGAACCTATCAGGGTGGTTGTGGGAACGGAAGACATACTCGATTCTCGGGTGAACACCGACGAGAATGCAATGTTAAAAATATGAGCACACTCGGCATTTGTGGTCACTTCACCGGATTCGTTAGTAAGGGAGATAGTGCGAGATGGTTTTGGATTGACGGTCTGCCAAAATTTTTTTACGTTATCACTTAGCATGTTGGGTAGGTTCGTGTTAAAAATGCGTGCTTGGCGTTGCCAATTGCTTTAAGATAGTCCCTTTCGACGGAGTAGTATTTATTCCATGCGCATGGCGTTCCTTTAGATTTTGCCTGGCGGAAAAGGCGTTTTTGCTTGTTGCTTAGTCGGTTTAATGTTTTAGTATACCAGGGCTTTTGCTGCGTGGCACGAAATGTGGTCTTCGGAATAAACTTATTTTTTAGTTCATTAAGTTTTTGTTTAAGAACTATCCAATTTTCATTGATGGATCGGCTACGGAAATTGGCTTCAAAATCTGGGAAGAAGCTACTGAGTTCGTTGTTAATTTCTTGATAGTTACCTTTATCATATAAACATATTGTTTTGTTTAGCATTTCACGGCGCTCTGGGGAAAATGCGAAATCTGCATGGATAACTTTACGGTCGCTAATTTCATCGAGATAGGTAATCGACGATAAGCTAGAAGAATGGGTGGTTAGAATGAGATCAAGGATGTTTGCGGAATTGGCGGCAACACGTGTTGGTTCTGATACAAGTTGTGATAAGTTAAAGTTGAAACAAGCATCTAGAAATTCTCTCGAGTCTTTCTGGTTTCCTTGTGCGGTTTTTCCGGTTCGCCAGTTAATATTAGGAAGGTTAAAGTCACCAAACAGCAAAATATGGGCATTCGGGTGCGCTTTGGTGAGCGCATTTAGTATATCGTTAAATTTGTTTGCGAAGTCTGGATTTGCATTCGGTGGTCTGTAGCAGACACCAAGCAGTATTGTGTGGGGTGGAGTCCGGCAATGTAGCCATAAGATTTCTATGTCAGATGCTATGTTGATTACGGAACATGATAATTTCGGGCCGACGGCGATCAGTACGCCTCCTCCGCGAGTGCATTTGCGATCTTTTCGGTATAAGTGAAAGTTAGGAAGATCTGCAAGAACTTCAGTGTCCGTCACGTCATCGGTAAGCCACTTTCTGTTAATACAACAAGATTGGCATTGAATGAAGTTACAAGGCTAAATACTTTTTCTCGTTTCGGTAGAAAGCTGCGTATGTTAGTAAAGATTACAGATAAGGAAAGATTGTTTTGTGCTAGATTTCGGGGGCGGTTCGTTACCTTCTTCGTTCGAGGGATTTGCTATGCGATTTCTTTTACAGTTTGTGAAGCATTGTCGAAAATGTAACGTTTTGAGCCCAGATGAAGGGCTTTGTAACGTATCTGAAACTTTGCTGATTTTGCTTTCGCAAAATTAACTAAGTGTCGGCGAGCGGTTCGGACAGACTGGGAGAAGTCTTCGCCGATGCTGAAGTCGGTTTCTCTCAGCATGGGTGCATTTGTAAGTACGGCCTCTTTGGTTTTATGGAAGGTGAACTTTGCTATCACAGGGCGGTTGCGATTAGTGGCATGGCGTCCGAGGCGATGTGCGCGATCTATTTCTTTTGGGTCGATGACTACTTGGAGGTGTTCACGGCAGTGTCTGATAATAAGCCCTTCTGCTTCTGCATTTGTTTCGGCTGGGTTAGGATCGGGAAGGTTGTAGAATATTAAGTTATTACGTCGTGAGCGGTTTTCTGCGTCGTCTAATTTAGCCTCCAGTTTGGAGACCAAACGGTTCGTTTCAGTTGCGTCCGTAAGGATCATTTCAAGATCTGCATGTAGAGGCGACAGGTTCTGGTAGTGGTTTTCTACTTCAGTCATGCGTTTACTTAGGTCAGTTATGGTTTGGTTGGTTGTCGATAGCTGGTTTCTAAGTTTTTGTACCTCAGTGAGAAGTGTAGATTGCCCAGCGGAAATTTTTTGTAGTTCGGTGAGGATTTCTTGCATTTCTGGGCCAGGATTAGTCTCGACATCACCGGACAATAATAACAGTAGAGAGGAGGTGGTATGGGCGCACTCAAGGATGATTTCACAAAGGCACTGTGGGCTCGACAGCTGCACCAAGTAGTAGTTACTTGTCTTTTTAGCAAATAGGCTATTGTACCCACTAACCTGCCTGACCAGGGCGAAGCGGTAAGTGCGCTGCGACGTGGCACAGCTGCCTAGCCCACGAAGTGCTGCCGACGGGCGTTGCTCTTTTATAGCTGGGGGGGGGGGCGATGATGTTGGCTGCGATGGTGCTGTCCAGGTTGAAGTGAGGGTTGGGGGGTCCGGTAGTGTTGTTGCCAGCAGTGGTGCAGCCGCGATGATTGCGTATTGGCGAGCACCTGCCTCGCTTTCGCAAGGTGGCAGCGTCCCTTTCCAAGAAAAATTCAACGAAGGATTCACCAGGGCGGGAAGCAGTAGGTGCAGGACCATTGCCAGGGATACCTGCATGACCAGGGCGAAGCGGTAAGTGCGCTGTGACGTGGCACAGCTGCCTAGCCCACGAAGTGCTGCCGACGGGCGTTGCTCTTTTATAGCTGGGGGGGGGGGGGCGATGATGTTGGCTGCGATGGTGCTGTCCAGGTTGAAGTGAGGGTTGGGGGGTCCGGTAGTGTTGTTGCCAGCAGTGGTGCAGCCGCGATGATTGCGTATTGGCGAGCACCTGCCTCGCTTTCGCAAGGTGGCAGCGTCCCTTTCCAAGAAAAATTCAACGAAGGATTCACCAGGGCGGGAAGCAGTAGGTGCAGGACCATTGCCAGGGATACCTGCATGACCAGGGCGAAGCGGTAAGTGCGCTGCGACGTGGCACAGCTGCCTAGCACTTCCCTTCTGATAAGGAAATGCGTTGATTGATTTGAATGATATTGCGGATTTGACGTCCCAAAACCACCATATTATTAGGAAAGATGCCGCAGTAGGGAGCTCTGAAACTTTCGACCACCTGTGGTTCTTTAACGTGCACCCAAATTTGAGCATACGGGCATACAGCATTTTCGCCTCTATCGAAAATGCAGCCGCCGCAGCCGTAAATCGCGTTGAGATGTGTAATAAAGCGTTTTTGAACAGTCAAATCACACAAGCTAGTCGCCTAACAAGTGGGTCGTTGAATGCTCCTCCTCATTACTCCTCAGGCATAATTATTGATCGTCGTCAGCCATAGCATCAACGAAGTGCATGTGATGTCATACAACTGTGTAACGGGTACGAAGCGTTTCCAAAGAATGACGGATAGCGGCGTAAGCTTCTCCCCTACACGAAATAAATGATCATTTATGGCACCGTAGGTGCTATGCAAGTGTGCTTGTAGTAGTTGTCCCAAGAATGTTAACGCTATTGTGCTCAAGAGCTCATCTTGGTAGGAACTGCACCAGCTATTACACGGAACGCACAACACAAGTGCTTCCGCATAATAGTTGCTGAGCTTCCTATATACCAAGATGGATTCATACCGACTGGCCCGGTACAATTATTTATTAAAGAGCTTGTTTCGCTGAAAATAACTTTTTGGTCGGAAACATTGCTTATACATGTAAAGGCCGGGCATGTAAGGCATTCGGTACTCCCTTAAGTGTCCAGGATTCTACAATGTTATATAGGCTGCAATTTGGACCCGTCAGTGCAGTTAAAGAAGATGCACTAACCTGCAAACATTGTGATGAACTTCGAGGTGCTGATAACTGCCACGCTTCTTTGAAAAGTCCCAACTGCTCAGGCATCCACGAAGCGTAAAATGAATTCCTAAAATGAGGAATGAAATAAGTGTTTTAAAGAAAATGGCTCGAGACCGCTGCTCACTCAGAGAAGCTGCAAGCGCTGTGTGGTGCAAGGACCCATGCCGAAGGCGGAATCGCGGCGAAACAAGCTTTTTACCACCATCGCGTTAAAATTTCATGGGTTTAATGTAAAAGATGCTTGGCGGCCTAAATACTTCAGCTGCTAAGGCTGCTGTGCAGCTGCTAGAAGTGTTGGAATCGCTTCCAATGGTTCCTCGAATGAGCGAATATAGCATCGATGTTGGACGAACGCATGCGCCAGTTGCTTGTTATGCAACATAGTGCTCGAGGTCTACGTGCCTGCATGGCGGACTTCGGATAATGGGTTTTTATCTACCAATTTCCAGTTATTGTTGTCTGCGAGTGAAATGTGGGTTTAACTTTTCGTATATATGTAAATATTTCAGTGCCGTCTTGCAGCGATCAACGTCCAAGCAAAGTACTAGTTTGCACTCGCCGCGATCTGACGTAGTTAAGACACGACAGTATGACATGTAAAAGAAACGATTACGTGAGCTTGACTATTATGCACAGAAGGCAGATGTTCTCAGTAAACGGAGAGTAAACATCTTCAGTGACATCTTACAATTAAAAGGTTGTTCTAAGTGGTTGAAGTAGGGAGAATGTTGATATAGCGCTCATCTCTTGAAAGCGAAGCTTAATGGTTCACTGAATTTTTTGAAAGATACTCTGAAGAGCCGCACTTCTATCTTTCGCTGTGGCTGTTCTGCGCGTGACCCCAAGAAGCCTTGTGAATCGGCTGAATTCCAAAATGCACTCTGGTGGCAACAGCGTATCGGCCACTAGCCGAGCATCACCAACCCCATTTCTCGACGAAGACGCTATCTGCAAAGTCATTCTACTTGGTATCATCATCATCATACGCCTTACTACACCAACTTCAGGACAAAAGAATCTACCATGTTCAGCCAGTCAACTCGAACCTGTGCTTGCTTCTGCCACTTTATACCCGCAAACTTCCTAATCCTATCTGCCCAGCTAACTTTCAGTCTCCACCTCACCCGCTTCCTTCTCTGAGAATCTGGTCATTTACCCTTAATGACCAGTGGTTATCTCGCGTACGCACTACATGCCTTGCCCGTGTCCATTTATTCTTCTTGATTTAAACTCTGATCACGTGACAATATCTTTAACCCCGGTTTGCTCCACCCACTAAGCTCTCTTCTCGTCTCTTAAGGTTACACCTGTCATTTTCCTTTACATCGCTTGCTCTATAGTCTTCAATTTAAGCTCAACCCTTTAAGTAAGCCTCCAAGTTTTTGCTCCTTTGGTAAGTACTGACAAGAAGCAGCTGTTGCATAATTTCCTCTTGAGGGATAATGGCAATCTACTATTCGTGATTTGAGAATACTTGCCGGATGAGCTCCGCACCAATTTTATTCTTGTAGTTACTTCAATATAGTGGTGCGGAAACGCGGTTACTACCTTTTCTAAGTAGGCGTACTCCTTTACGTTTTCAAGGGCAATGCTACGTATCTCGAAGCGCTGTTCTCTTTTGAGGTTGTTGCAAATTACTTTCGTTTTGTGCAGAATAATTTTAAGGCCCACATTTCTGCTCTTCTTGTCTAATTCAGTAAACATTAACTACAAAACGTCGCCTTAGCTACTCAGCAGTGCAATGTCATCTAAGATACTCTCAAGTAACTCTTATTACTAACTCTTCTAAATTTAGGCTTCTGAAAACCTCCTATAAGCACGCGATAATAAGCGCTGGGATATCGTAGCGCCTTGTCTGACGCCCTTCGTTTTTGCTATTGTCATTTTACTTATGAAGCACTAAGGTGGCAGTTTATTTATTTATTTATTTATTTATGGTACCCTCAGGGCCCGAAGGCATTACAGAGGGGAGTGGCAATACAAAATAATACAGCAAACGGCAAAACGTAAAGGAAAAGAAGGGAAAATACAAAGCGATTGGCAAAAACACACAGTAACAAAGAATTAAATGTAGTAGCGGTAATACATTACAACGATTTTGTTAAAAAAAACGGCAAAACGGCAAAACGTAAAGGAAAAGAAGGGAAAATACAAAGCGGTTGGCAAAAACACACAGTAACAAAGAATTAAATGTAGCAGCGGGAATACATGACAACGATTTTGATGAAAAAAAAAAGCACGACATATATAACACGAAGCAAAATCAAACATCGCAAAACATGTTTTGCAAAAAGGCCCTAAAACGTGATGTATCGGTAATAGCCGTAGCTGATTGTGGTAGTAGATTCCATTCGGATGTGGTTCTTGGAATGAAGGCATGCGAATAGGTTACGGTTCTGCAGCGGGGAACATGAACTTTGGCAGTTGATCCCCTTCAGAGTTTTACAGGATGTTCATGCATGGTTCGTCGATGCCCTGTTTCCGCAGTGTGTACATGACTGTTAGCGTTACTACTGAATAAAATTTATTTTTATAATCTACGAAGGTTATCTATAGTGGTTGGGAGTATTCTGAGCATTTCCCTATCACAGCAGTGATATTATGATTGTGATCGATCATTGAGTAGCCTGTTTCAAAGCCTGTTTGTTGTTCTTTTTTGGTTGATTGAATGCTAAGGTTGTCCTTAGCATTCCACGCCGATCTTATTCTTGTAGTTACTTCAATATAGTGATGCGGTAACGCGGTTACTAGCTTTTCTATGTAGCCGTACTCTTTTACAATTTCAAGGGCACTGCTACGTATCTCGAAGCGCTGTTCTCTTTTAAGGTTGTTGCACAATACTTTCGTTTTGAGCAGAATAATTTTAAGGCCCACCTTTCTGCTCTTCTTGTCTAATTCAGTAAACATTAACTGCAAAATGTCGCCTGAGCTACTCAGCAATGCAATGTCATCTGAGATACTCTCCAGTAACCCTTATTACTATCTCTTCTCAATCTAGGCTTCTGAAAACCTCCTTTAAGCACGCGATAATAAGCGCTGGGATATCGTATTGCCTTGTCTGACACACTTCTTTTTTAGTATTCTGTCACTTTACTTATGAAGCACTAAGGTGGCAGTTGATCCCCTGCAGAGTTTTACAGGATGTTCATGCACGCTTCGTCGATGCTCTGTTTCCGCAGTGTGTACGTGACTGTTAGCATTACTACTGAATAAAATTAATTTTTATAATCTACGAAGGTTATTTATAGTGGTTGGGAGTATTCTGAGCATTTCCATATCACAACAGTGATAATATGATTGTGATCGATGATTGAGTAGCCTGTTCCAAATCCTGTTTGTTGTTCTTTTTTGGTTGATTGAATGCTAAGGTTGTCATAATTCTGTTAAATATATATCTCTGTAAACAGCTTGTATACGACAGAGAGCAAGCTGATCTGTCTGTAACTCTTCAAGTCCTTGTCGTCTCCTTTCTTATAGATTAAGATGATGCTAGCCTTCTTGCAAGATTGTGCCACCTTGCCATCAGGAGAAACTTCGTAATCAGGGTGACTAGTTTTTCTTACAAAACATGTCCTCCGTTTTTCAGCACTACTGATGTCACATGATCCTCGCCAACAAGTTTGCCTGTTTAGACTCCCTCAGTCTTTCCTGACTTCTGTCGTTACTGGCGGGATGGCATCTGTGTTACTGCTAGTTCTTACATTATGGTTGTGCTTGCCCGCCTAGAGATCTCTGTAAAGCTCCTCTGCTACCCTACTATCATATCCATATTAGTAGCTACTTTGCCTTCCTCTTCTTTCAGTTCATACATCTGGGTTTTGTTTCTCCCGTGTTCCTTTCCAGAGCATTTGTGCTTCCACCGTTCTGTAGAGCACTTTCAATTCTCTTCGTGTTATACCTTCTTACATAGGGTACCTTACGCCTATTAGCGAACTTCGAGAACTCTGCCAGTTCTATTTGGTGGGTTGCGTTTGAGGCATACACGTCATGACGTTATTAATTCGATTCTTTGTTTTTTAGGACTTCTGAGTAATGTCCTGTCTAACTAATGTTCTTCCAGCTTTCACTGCACACTCTTTAATCACACTCGTCACAATATGACTCATTGCGTAAACGCTACGGCCGCTTTCTTCGATAAGAGCCGAGCATTTGTTGTGAAGATAGACTCTGAATTCCTGTACTTTCCCTCTAAATGCTAGCTCATCGTTTGCCTTCTTGCGTATCAGTCTCTGTAGTTCCTTTTTCAAGTCAAGGTGAATTTGAAACCTTACCATTCTATGGTCACTTCATCGTACCTTGCCAAGCCCTTCCACATCCTGCAGGATGCTTGGGTGCCCACTTTTTAATTTCACCATTAGAGCTCCTCTATGTTCATTGATGGTTGGCTCGTTTTCAGTAAAAGGTATTCGGGATCAGTAAGTAATTGCGTGCCGCGAAGTTCACTAAAACCTCCGCTCTGGCATTTCTGGTACCAATGCCATAGTCACCTACTGTCATGTCCTCAGCCTGCTTCTTCCCTACCTTCACATTGAAGTTGATTGGTATGTGGGGTTGAACTTCCCAAAACCACCATATGATTATGAGAGAGACCGAATGGTGGGCATGGTGGAAACCACCACCCACCATTATAGTGGATTAATGTAGTGGGTGAATGGTGGGAAACGTCCACCATGGCGCATGGTGGGTATGGTGGGTGCTGCAGTGCCGGCAACACTTGAGCGCGAAATGACGTCAGAATCACCGTGACGAGCTGCCACAAAAAATAAAAAAGAATTCTATAAAAACGGTATAAAAACGCCCGTCCCGTTAAAAAAAAAAGGCGCCGTGAAGGATCGAACGTGCAACCTACGGATTCCCATTCGAAGACGCTAACCACTGCGCCACACCAACATGACGTTGATTGAGTGTTAAATACTTAGTTGGCATACAAACTTAAGGCTCAACTTAAGTTATGTTTGTCGTGTACACAACATAGACAAGATCGACACCTGCTACTAAAGATTGCACATTTATTAAACACAAGCAACTGCGGCCTGTAACGATTGCCACTATGTTAATGGCACTAGTGCTATTTTTCTTTTACAATTCACAACTTCAAGAAAAAAAAACAAGTGGACTGGGCAGCAGCAACAGTTTACCGGCGGGGTCTGCCAAGCTTAATATCCGTTTCGCGCTCGTTCTAAAGGGCGATATCTGCTCACGCTTCATGACGCTTCTAGGCTCATTCCATAGATACGCCCGCCTAATTAATTTGATTGAGTTTTGGGATGTTTTTCGCGCAATGTAGAGGGCGGTCGCGCCAGCGCAATGCTGTAGCTCTTTCGCTAAAGCAACAACTACATAACGGCTTGGCCAAAACGAATGCAGTGTGCCGGAAACATTACGCTATCATATTGGTTCACCAAGCACACGAATTGCCATGTCTGAGTTCTCGTACAAGAGCTAGAGAAGGTGCCGGCGTGTGCGACCAGCGGCTGTCGGTGAGAAGACACTTAATTACGTTCTGTGGGAGTGCTTTAATCGCGTCGCATCGATGTTTGTTGCTTCTTGAGCGGACACCATACACAATGAAAAATGCTTCATATAGGTTAATTGATGCCATATTGCTGCGCTGTATGGTCATACTTAATTGTCGTAATCGTGTCTTCTGAAACCCGGAAGCACGGATAACACAATTACGGGCTCGGTCACTAGGCCTAACCTTTGGTGGAAATCATGGTGGTAAAACATGTAGTGTACAGATCCCAGCTTGGTACACTATATAAATTGCCCGCCATTATAAGCCCACCCTTACTGCTTACCAGCATTATCGCGATGGTGGGCAGAGCTTCTCAGCTTGGTACACCATGTGGCCCACCATAACAAGCAGCACCCATCATCTGCTTAGTGCTTCTCAGCATTATCGCAATGGTGGGAAGAGTTTCTTAGCTTGGTACACCATGTAGCCCACCATAATAAGTGCCACCCACCATATGCTTAGGGCTTCCCAGCATTATCGAAATGGTGGGCAGAGTGTTCCATTATTGCCCACTATCTAGCCTCTGCTTTCCACCATCGTTTCCACTTTACCCATCATCTGTACACCATACCACCCAGTATGTCCCGGCACAACCACCATATTTTCCACTACGTCCCACCATAGCCATCATAATTTCTACCATGCCCACTATTATTTCCACTACGCCCACCATGTTTTCCAGTATCCACCATGGCAATTTTTCCGATAGGGGGGCTTCGGAATTTTCGGCCACCTGTAGCAGCCGAATACCTTAGCCACTAGATCACCGCGGCGGGGCCTTTGCATTGAAGTCATTGATCTGTATAGTATACTGTGTTCTTACTTTACTCGTTGTAGATTCCACTTCTTCAGAGATTTTAATTAATACGTCATCATGGCTTGATGTAGGTGCACAAACCTCGACCACCTTCATCTTGTACCTTCTATTGTGTTTAATTACTATACCTAACACCCTTTCAATAATGCTGTAGTATCCCTCTTTGTTGCCAGCTATACCTTAGAGGCGAAATTCCTTAGGCCGTAGAGGCGAAGTTCCTTCGGCCGTGGGTCGTTTCCTACTCGGTAGAAGTGATAGTAGTAGTAGTAGTAGTGGTACTATTAGTTCTAGTATGTAACCTCCTGTAGTTTATAAGTTGCTGAACATATGGCATTGAGTGTAAATGTCCTTGAGAATGATATAACTAGCCGGCGTTATTGGTTTTCACAGCAAACCCACGCAGGGAATTATGATGAGTGGGGTGAAGCGTCCGTCAGCTCGTCCATGCGTCCTTGCGTTCTCTTGTCCGTCTATTCGTCCGTACACTCATGCTTCTGTCCGTCCGTCCATGCTGTTCATCTGTCTTCCCGTCCGTGCGTCCCTGCAACTGTATGTCTGTACAAACGCATGGACAGATAAACGGACCCTTCACTTCACTAATCATCAGTCATTCCGTGGATAGGCAGCGAAGAGAACGGTCAGTTTTCTTCTGCTAACCAAGCCACTATAGCAAAGAACGCACCCGTTCTGTAGCACTGTGTAGGCCTGATCTGTCCTCCTAACATCACTGAGTCGTACTACATGCGATTTAGCACGCTCTAGCTCCTCAAATAGCACATTCACTCTTAGCTCACTGGATAAGGTTGAAGCGTTGAACGTTGCCAAGTTCAGGCTGCAATGGCTGGCTCTCTGCACTCAGAGATGCTCAGCACCTACAGCATCGCAGATCTGACCGCAGCCGTGGTCAGTTGCTTTGCAGCCGGTGGGTACAGAGGGCTGAGGGATAATTGGTGTAATAATGTGGGATGTGATGGCCGGACACTGCACGAAGGTGGCAAATCCCTTTCTGGTGAGGCCAATGTTATTCTATCACGTCTACTTACCAGTCATATTGTTTTGAATCCCGTTTTTTTCGTTGTGGTCTTGGGTAGTAGACCATACCAAACCCCGAATTTCTGGGACCCTCTGGTTGAAGTGGGCGTTGTAGGGAAAGTTGCGGAGCATAAAATTCTCACCCGTGGTGAGCTTCGGCTAAAAAAGCCTCAGTGCATGACGACAGACTAGGAGAGCTCGGTTAATACACTAAAGCTGCTTTGGTTTCCACCGCACTTGGAAACTGGGCGAGTTGATGATGCATTTGAAGCCCCGTAATTAGTATATATATATATATATATATATATATATATATATATATATATATATATATATATATATATATATATATATATATATATATATATATATATTTCCCACGTTTCAGCCGGGGACCGGCCTTCATCAGGGAAAACACGCTACAAAAATGCGCTTTTTTTAAGTAGGCACAGTATATCAAGGGCCCCTGACATGTAAACTATCACTGTCATACACTATCTACTGTGACGTGGCGAGTAATTAAAAGCGGAGAATGTCAAAGCAATGTAAAAGAAAGATTATGAGAATGCATGAAGAGTGTTTACATCAAGTAGATCACATGAATAGCAGTTTAAAAAGCACAGTAATATCTACAAACAAAACCTTCGAACCCATACAGCAAATCACACGCACAAAAAACACAAATAGTATAGCAGAAAACGTTCAAATGAAACAAGATGCGTAACTAAGAATTTCATGGGGCACACTGAATCGATAACACAAAGCCAAGAAACTCACTGCACTGAAAAGGTGTAGTAAAAATCTGCGTGTACAGTGATTATGAACTGACTGTGTTGAAAGTAGAACTTAGTTCTGTGCCGGAAGAAACGTCAGTTTGCCTGGATCTTCATTTATACCGGATAAGATCGCGTTGAACTTCTGTATCAGAAATGACTCGCGCAGTTTCCTATCATAGTGTGAAGGGAAACCTGATTCTAGAATAGTAGCTTTTGGTTTATTGAATGAGTGACCAGGAATGTTAACGTGCTTAGACAAAGATAGATTGGGTAAGTTGGTGACATGTGACTTATGGTTATTAAAGCGCAGTCTAAAAGGCGTTTCAGTATGTCCGATGTATTGGAGTTTGCACACAGAGCATTCAAGCATGTACACAATTTTGCTTGTGTCGCAGTCAAAATCCCCTTTAATTTTTAGATGAAAGTTTGATGCTGTACTCTTAACCAAAGTGGTCTTCGTCATATGGTTACAAACTTTGCAACGGGGTTTGTTGCGTGGATGACAACCAGAAAGAGTGGTGGCGGTAATGCTTGATGAAGATAGTATGTCGCGTAAGTTCTTCGATCTGCGATATACCACACGTGGGGGATCAGGAAAGATTTTTTTTAAGGTGACCACTCTGTATTAGTATGTTGTGATGCTTCTGAAGAACGCTGTTGATGTTTGGTGCTGATGCGCAGTGTGTTATAACCAGGCTCGTGCTTGAGGGTGTGGCCTACTTTTTCCGAATAAAAAGTTCCTTGCGGTCAATGTCCTCAGCCCATTTAATAGCATCGTTATTGATTTGTGGTGGATATTTTTGTTTCTGTAGGGCCTCCTGAACTTTGGTGCAGTTGTCTGTAAAATCTAAATTGTTCCTACATATTTTCTTAAAACGCAGTGCTTGACCATTAGGGATTGCCGCTTTGCAGTGCTTCAGATGTGAACTATTGAAATGTACGTATGACTGTCTATCCATATGTTTTCTAAAGAGTTTAGTCGTCACTTTATTAGCACGTATATTAACCGTGACGTCAAGAAAATTTATTGCTGTGCTTGAGTATGATTCCGAAAAAGAAATGGTGGGATGAGCCTTGTTGAAGTCTGCAAAGAATGACAGAAGTTCTGTCTCTCCGTGCTGCCAGATCAGAAAGACGTCGTCAATAGAACGCTTATATTAAAACGGTTTGAG
The DNA here is from genome assembly GCF_043290135.1 of Rhipicephalus microplus. Lineage (NCBI taxonomy): Eukaryota > Metazoa > Arthropoda > Arachnida > Ixodida > Ixodidae > Rhipicephalus > Rhipicephalus microplus. Next base: position 32,197,434 of record NW_027464586.1, read on the forward strand.
ACTGCATGCGTCTAAGAATTTATCTTCGCGTTGACCCATAAAGATATTTGCATAGCTTGGTCCAATTTTCGTACCCATAGAAGTGCCACTAACCTTAGCACAATGCACACCGTCAAATTCGAAATTGTTCAAGGTCAGGATTAGTTCTAGTAACCGCGCTAGTGTGTTGCTGTCCACCGTTTTGTTGGAAACTTTTTCTTCATGAGCCTCCAATATTGCTTGAACGTCATTAATACGAGGAGTGTTCGTGTAGAGTGAGGCTACGTCTAGTGTCACAAGCAATGAATCAAGTGGCACGTTAAGGTCTATGATGTCGAGCAAGAAATCGTTTGTATCTTGCGGGTATGAATTGAAAGTGGGTGGGATATCTTTAATGATATTATCAGCGAATCTAGACACTGGTTCAGTGACGGTGCCAATAGCGGGAACAATAGGTCGGCCAGGATTATTTACTTTGTGTATTTTTGGCAGGATATAAAATCACCCCGGGAGGGGGCTAAGGGGGATTAAGGACCGTGTAGCTCTCTCGCTGACTTTGTCTTCTTTGACAAGGTCTTTTATGGTAACGGAAACCATTTCCTTGAACTGCTCTGTCGGATGGTCATCAAGGCGCTTGTAGAAATAGATATCACTCAGATGTCTTTGAATCTCAGTAGTATATAATCAGACTTATTCATTTATACTACAGCGCCGCCTTTATCAGCTGGTTTGATAATTATGTTTTCGCGATCCTGCAGCTTATGGAGGGCTTTTTTCTCAGAAATGGACAGATTATGTTTAAAGGACGTGGGTTTCTTATAGGCCCCCAGAATGTCGCCTTGTACTGCTGAGATGTAGAAATCAGGAAACTTGTCAGGTTGTGTTGGTGGCGTCCAGTGCTCGCGGAATTGCATGTACGATGAAGATGACCATTCATGAAAGAATTCTCTTAAGCGTAGGTTTCGTGCAAAATTATTTAAATCATTTGCCAGCTGGAAACCTTTAAAGCCACCAGTAGCAGGACAGAAGTTTGAACCCTGAGTAAGTACTGTTAATTGCGGTTCGAAAAGAATAACCTCAGAAATATTGACGATGTTAGTGGACTTATCTACTTTTGTATTATCAAAATCCGCTCTTTTTTACCAGCTGTCTCAGGAAGTATTTTGTCGCGGAGAAACTTATTAGCCTTTTTTAGTGGATTTAAGCGTTTTTACACTCTTCGTATTCGTTGAGTGCCCTGATCTCTGAAGTACTCATCGGATGCCAGGCACGTAGTTGTTGCTCAGTGTTAACTAATGCTATGGAGGATTCTTTGTAATGGCCGATCACGACACGTGTTAGGTCTAAAGAAGCATTTGTTAAGATTGCATTACATTTGTCGCTGTTGTCGCCTGACATTTTGGACGTTGCTGGTTTCAACGAAAGTCGAAGCCCCTTAGGTGCCGTCGAAGCAGTTACATAGGTACCAAGTGTGGACGCGTAGAGAGCACGGCGGATTCGTTTTTCAATAACCTTCCTGATTTTACAAAAAAAAAACCCGAATAGTTTGATAGAACGACTGTCGGTTGAGATACTAGTCATTTATTAGAGACCTTACTCAATTTAGCCCTTCTAAGTTTGTATGGGTGTGAAGCAGGAAGAGTGACGGACCTTTTTTGTGGTGGCTGCGTCTGAAAACTTGAAGCGTTGTTTAGAGAACACTGGCGCTCTGTCGTTTGACACCCGCTAAGAGAGTCACCGGTGCGTTGGTCTTGTGCGGGAGACGGCCGGGTGGCGTGCGCTTGCTTTGAGGGACTGTTCAATGGTTATTCAAAGCTTGACTTCAATACTTATCTCGAATTCAACATGTCACGCCCCACCCGGAACAAGCACAACAAAACAATCCTAATGCCTTTCACGAGAACAAACGCTCACCGTCTATCCTTTTTCCCGAGAACGATAGCAGAATGGAACACTTTGCCACGCGACGTTACTAACTTAACTAATCCAAACGCTTTTTCAACGGCTATTCAAAATTGTGTATGATTGGAAGTGCTGGTCTTGTTCCCCTGTCCTATTGAACTAACGTATTTCACGTGTTATCTTGCTACCATGCCACAACGTACACTGCTTTTTTTTCTTTTTTTACTTACTGCATTATTGCTTCCCTGTGTACCGCGGACCGTGTTACTGGTCGCGTGTAAACTTTGTGTTTGTAAACTTTGCGTGTAAACTTTGTGCACTGTACCACTCCTGCCCTGGCTGCCAAAGGGTGGCTGGCAGTATTGAATAAACAAACAAACAAACAAACAAAACTGTCCAATGAAGGAGGGCCCCTTTGTGTATGGCTTCTGTTCGGATGGTATGTGGTTGAGCGAAGCTTGCTTTGGAGATGCGCTGTGCTGTCGACTGCCCGAGGGTTGACTTAGCTGTTGGTCCAGGGATGACGGCAGTCGATCGGGAGACTTCTGTTTTCGGGAACAGCTGGTTGCGTGATCAAGCCATGAGCAAGATACGACGTTGCGCATTTTCATTTTTAGACAAGGCGTCTCAGTTTTCGTATGTGTCTCAAACCCGTCGCAATATCAGGGCACATAATGATGATCTTTATTGTTCACAATTACTGTTAACGCGTCAACGTACACTGAATATGCTTTGTTCATTGCGTGCCCTGGAAACGTGCGCTTTTCTAGAACTGCTTTCTTCGGCAAGCAAAAGGGAAGCATCGCGCCTGGCTGGCTCGTTGCGCATTTTCTAAAGGCCATTCGTGCATTAAAGGAAGCGTTGCTGGACACGGTCGACCCAGCCGCCACCCGTTAAAGACGTCGTTGGTACGAGGTAATTAACCGAGAGCGCCTGGAACAGGTCACCTTCGGGATAGGTATTCTGTAATGTAGGTCAAAAGAAAACACCCGCGAGCACAGATGTGACACTGTGGGTTCTCTTGTCTACGGCCTGTTTCTCGCGCTACAGAAAGCATACTGAAGATATGTTACCAACTCGGTTGCATAATGATTTCTCGTGAACATGTTAAAGCCCTGCATTCAAAAGCAGTGTGCACAGAATTTCCCTTACTTCCTGGGATTCATTGTTATCCAGGAAATAAAACAGCGCTTTGAACAGGATGAAATGGTGACAGGCGTGGCGCTGTCTGTTGCGCTGTTTTGTTATGTCTGGCAGTGCGTCAACAAGTGCACCAACAGCGCTTGTCTGTGTCAGCTCCCTGTTCGTGCCTTCGTGTTGTTTCGTGCGCTGTTCAAATTTTCTTGACGATGAACTACCAACTTGCCCAAACACTCACGCAAATCAAGTATAGTCGAGGCAACACGTGGCTGCTACAAAAATTATGCACCGTTAAACACATCCGACTGTAGAAAATACGAATGGTCCGACAAGAGGTGGAGAGAACGTTTTTTTTTAAGATGTAAATTGTTTTTTGAGCAATGAAGATTTTTTTCTTAAAACACTGGTGATTAGGCTGTTACGTCTTCGCAGACAAAATCTAGGCTGAGGCGCAAATCTTCTGTCACAAATTATTTCCCAAAGAAATAAATTATTAACAAAATTTATCATTGAAGTTTTTTTTAAACTTTATGGTTGTTGTTTATATAAGTAAGTTGTTTAGGTCAATAATTGGCCATTACAGTTCTTATAAATCGGGAATATCGCCCGCAGTTTTCGAAATCCATCACCGAATTTTCGGACCACGATGCGGAAGAAACCGAAACTAAGCGAACCGAGTGCGGTTCCTGTGAGGTCTCACGCGCGAACTTCTCCTAACGTAATGCAAATGATGGCGCGTGGCGTGAGAACCTCGTCGCGCGAGGAGCACTGTGTCGTCCTAGCAGAGCATGCCCCCACAATGGTTCTTCGCGCGTGCTGTGGGGTAGGTATCGAATATTCGTCTGAAAGGTGTAAGGCTCGAGTAATAAGGCTAGTGTCTTTTGCTCGCGATGACTGCTGCCCATTCCCCTAACACGGTGGCAGATGTGGCGTCCCTTCCTCACGCGCGATAATGAATGAGCCTTGTGATTGCTGGAATGCGGATGGTGTCTGCACAATGCGCAGAGTGCGAGAATACAACCGCATGTGAATCGGAGGCAGATCAGTCCCGCGTCTCACAACTCTGACGTAAGGAAATGTTCACGCGTGACCTCGGCGACCATCAAAGGAGGATTGAAAAAATGCTGCAGTGGAAGCTCCCGCAATGCCTTGCCAGCAGAAGTGAAGCCATCCCTATTGGAAAAAAACGAATGGTGGGCATGGTGGAAACCACCACCCACCATTATAGTGGATTAATGTAGTGGGTGAATGGTGGGAAACGCCCACCATGGCGCATGGTGGGTATGGTGGGTACTGCAGTGCCGGCAACACTTGAGCGCGAAATGACGTCAGAATCACCGTGACGAGCTGCCAGAAAAAAATAAAAAAGAATTCTATAAAAACGGTATAAAAAACACCCGTCCCGTAAAAAAAAAAAAACACGGCGCCACGGAGGATCGAACTCGCAACCTGCGGATTCCCATTCGAAGACGCTAACCACTGCGCCACACCAACATGACGTTTATTGCGTGTTAAAGACTTAGTTACCATACAAACTTAAGGTTCAACTTAGTTATGTTTGTTGTGTACACAACATAGACAAGATCTACACCTGCTACTAAATATTGCACATTTATTAAACACAAGCAACTGCGGCCTGTAACGATCGCCACTATGTTAATGGCACTAGTGCTATTTTTTCTTTTACAATTCACAACTTCAAGAAAAAAAACCAAGTGGACTGGGGAGCAGCAACAGTTTACCGGTGGGGTCTGCCAAGTTTAATATCCGTTTCGCGCTCGTTCTAAAGGGCGACATCTGCTCACGCTTTATGACGCTTCTAGGCTCATTCCATAGATACGCCCGCCTAATTTATTTGATTGAGTATTTGGATGCTTTTCGCGCAATGTAGAGGGCGGTCGCGCCAGCGCAATGCTGTAGCTATTTCGCTAAAGCAACAACTACATAACGGCTTGGCCAAAACGAATGCAGTGTGCCGGAAACATTACGCTATCATATTGGTTCACCAAGCACACGAATTGCACGTCTGAGTTCTCGTACAAAAGCTAGAGAAGTGCCGGCGATAGTGACTGGCGGCTGTCGGTGAGAAGACACTTAATTACGTTCTCTGGGAGTGCTTTAATCGCATCGTATCGATGTTTGTTGCTTCTTGAGCGGACACCATACACAATGAAAAATGCTTCATTTAGGTTAATTGATGCCATATGGCTGCGCTGTATTGTCATACTTAATCGTCGTAATCATGTATTCTGAAATCCGGAAGCACGGATAACACAATTGTACGGGCTCGGTCAGTAGGCCTAACCTTTGGTGGAAATCATGGTGGTAGAACATGTAGTGTACAGATCCCAGCTTTGTACACTATATAAATTGCACGCCATTATAAGCCCACCCATCATCTGCTTACTGCTTCCCAGCATTATCACGATGGTGGGCAGAGCTTCTCAGCTTGGTACACCATGTGGCCCACCATCACAAGCAGCACCCATCATCTGCTTAGTGCTTCCCAGCATTATTGCAATGGTGGGAAGAGTTTCTCAACTTGGTACACCATGTAACCCACCATAATAAGCACCACCCACCATATACTTAGGGCTTCCCAGCATTATCGCAATGGTGGGCAGAGTGTCCCATTACTGCCCACTATCTAGCCTCTGCTTTCCACCATCATTTGCACTTTACCCATCATCTGTACATCATATCACCCAGTATGTCCCAGCATAACCACCATATTTTCCACTACGTCCCACCATAGCCATCATAATTTCCACCATACCCACTATTATTTCCACCATGCCCACTATTATTTCCACTACTCCCACCATGTTTTCCAGTATCCACCATGGCAATTTTTCCGATAGGGATCCTTTACCACTGCCAAGATGGCGGAAACCTGCTCCTTTCTGATAGTGCCCACTTAGAGATGAAGTGCTTTGATATGTTAGTGCAAAGGCTACGATAGTTTTAAATTAAAAGACAGTTGTTCCCGACTAAATAACGCACAGAAACGAGTATGCGTGATTGAATTCCCTAAGTACTTTGCCTCCAATCGAAGGCTCACTAAGGAAAATTAGTAACACTAAGACACACTTGGAGCACTATGTGACCCCAAAAAGTTTCCACGTTACACTCATTGGGCGTTCAAGAGAAACGCTCCGTTCTTAATCGCTGAACGGTGATACTTTATCATGCCCCTAGTAAGATGGCCGCCGCAGCCACCATCTTGCCAGAGGCACGGCTTCACTCCTAGGCAATGATTTCCACTCCAGCAGTTTCTTTAATCCTCCTTGTGACCATCCCACCCGTTAAACCAAGGCCTACCTGATCTCGGGAACCCCATCGCAAAGGGCATCGTTCTTCAGCTTTTTTGTTAAGGGGCCAAAGAACGGCAGGAAGGGAGGAAATAGTTTTGCGGCGGAGTCCACCGTAACATAAAATACCGTTGGGGAGCTGCCACAGCCCGGGCAAGAGTCTGCGGTGCGCTCAGGGTAGAAGTTATGTAGCGAAAGGAGGTTGGGGATGGTATGCGTATGAATTTGGTGGAGTTCCCCCTCTTCCTGTCGTGAAAAATGTGGTCTGAAAAACTTGCGGCATACGAAAAAATACCGCCCACATCTTCCCATGGGGCAACCCGAGTAAATGCGTCGCAGAGAGTGGGGGGGGAGAGGGTATCGCGTGAATTTTGCGTAATTCTGTATGGTTAAGGAATGATTTAAATGTTATTCTGTCTTTATTATTCTTTTCTTTCGAATGAAGAAGCATAGCCTTCAACGAGTTGTGGGACGCTGATGTGCGATCCAGTGCCTATTCACATACCGAGTGGCCAGTGAACGATTGTGCAGCTCGAGCACTCAGTTTTTACTAGCAGAGGCTGCTTGCGTCAATCTGGTGAGGCGAGAAAGAGAGGGGGAGCGAGCAGTTGGCATGACATGCAAGCTTGTGGCGCATTACGCGAGGTGCGAGCATGCGCATCGGGAGTGTGGACAATGCCGCCGACGCACGGCGCGCAACATCGTGCGAATCAGAAATGCTCCGCCTTTAAAACGTTCGGTACGCGTATGGTGAATCGGTTAGTATGTACACCTCTCCTGGAATGTGAAGAGTGTGTCCTACAGCACGGCTGGACTGGAAAGACACGCGAGCGTTCTGTCTTACGGCCTTCGCAGTGCGTCTGTTTCCACCTCCCATCGCAGCACCATGTTGTCGCTGCGACCCTGCAATTGCTCCCTGTTGCGCATGATGATGTGTGGCGCTTTATGGCGCAAAGGCCAATTGATGGCCAAAGAGCGCCATTTCAATGAGTGTAGAGATGTGGACAATGATATGTTGCGTGGCTGTATAGGGGCCTTAAAATTCCTCGCGATAATGGGGGTAAAACATAAGTATTAAAAACATGACAGTGACGTGATATGCATAGTAAAAAGGGTGACAAAGGTTTTGATAATAGAAACGTGTAAAAATATTTGGCACTAGCACAAGTGCCTCATCAGTGCCCTTGTGTCCAAGGGCTTCGAGGCAAGTGCTTTCCTGTGTAGCCACTGCAGCAAAAACATCTCTGCAGAGGTCGTGCTACGGGATGCCCGGGTATATGATATGAAAACTATGAATTTCTTTAAAAAACGCTAACAATGATTTATGACTAACCAGCGGTTCCCTACCGACGAACATTGCAGGGTGTAAATGTATATGTTGTCGGTAGGGTAATGAAAAATTTTGTTTTCTTAGAGTTTCTAACTCTTTGCACTGGATTAACATGTGTAGGACCGTTAAAGCTTCACCACATCTGTCACACAATGGTGGATTGCCACCGGACAAAAGATATGTGTGTGTCGTGTATGTGTGTCCTATCCTGAGCCTTGTTAGTGTTACCTCTGTTTGACGGGATTTTGATACTGGTTGTTAATGGCCATGGTGTGGCTTGATAACGTGTAGCTTGTTTTGTGTGTGTCTATCCCGCTTGCTCTGCCGGTAGTCCCTGAGCTTTCGTTCGAGAGACGGCTCAAGATCAAGGGGCGGGATCGATGTGAGTGTAGTGGAACTGAATTCGTAGACGGATGCAGCAAGCTGATCCGCCATCACGTTGCCTTAGATATCACGGTGCCCTGGCACCCAGCACACTACAACATGTTGTTTGAGTGTGTAGAGTGTGCATAAAATAGAGTAAAGTGAGACGAGGACAGGGTTTGTTTGTTTTTTAAGATTGTACAGAGCCGTAACCACACTGAGGGAGTCCGTATAAATTACTGCTTTTTGTAATTGTGATTGCTTGATGTGTTTAGCCGCCACAAGTATAGCGTAAGCTACCGCTGTGAAGATACTTCTGCACGGATGTAGAGGGCCAGCATCTGAAAAGGATGGGCCGACAGCAGCGCAAGACACAGAGGAGTTAGACTTGGAGGCATCTGTAAAGAACTTAGGACGTGTGTATTTGTGTTGAAGTTACAGGAAGTAGTTTCGGATATGGGCTATAGGTGCATGTTTTGTAACTTTTAGGAAGGATACAACGCAGTCTATAATCTGCCACTGACACGGTGGCGGGCATACTGCAGGAGCCATTAAACTGTGTTCAAGTGACACTCCAGTTTCCTCAGCTAGGCCCTTCAGGCGAACTGAGAAGGGCTGCCTCATCGAAGGCCTGTTTTGAAACAGAATAGAGCTCGACAAATCATTAATAGTGGAGTATAAGGGGTGCTTCTTGTCTGCTTTCATCTTAAGAAAATATGCAAAGGATATGTAAGCTCTTTGTAGATGAAGCGACCATTCATTTGACTCAACTTAAGGGCTTTCTACAGGGCTGGTGCGAAAACCACCCGTAGAAAGGCGGATGCCCAAATGATGCACGGGATCCAGCATCTTCAAAGCACTTTGAGTCGCAGACTGATAAACAATGGCCCCATAATCTAAACGGGTGCGAATGAGGCTTCTATACAGGTTGATGAGACATTGCCTGTCGCTACCCCACGTAGTACGTGACAACACTTTCAGAACACTCATGGATTTTATGCATTTCGTTTTTAGATACTTAATTTGCGGTACGAAGGTCAGCTTGTGGTCCGAAATTAGGCCTAAGAATATATGCTCGGCATTTACAGACAGACGTTGACCATTCAATTGAATGTCGGGTTCTAAGTGCATACCTCTCTTTCGGGAGAACAAGACACATGTGCTTTTTTGTGGGTTCAGTCGGAATCCATTTTCTTCTGCCCATTTAGAGACCTTGTTCAAAGCTAGCTGAACCTGCTGTTCACACATTTCCAGGTTGCATGACTTCAAGCCAAGCTGGACGTCATCGTCATATGTACGATAGAGCATATTGCGGGGAATGGACAGGTGCAAGGAATTCATTTTGATAATAAAAAGTGTACAACTAAGTACACCGCCTTGCGGTACTCGCGTTTCTTGAACAAATGTTTGGGAGCGAACACTTCCCACACGCACACGGAATGTCCGATTGGACAAGTAACTCTCGATTATGGAAAGCATTCTACCGCGCACACCCAGGTGAGACAAGTCTCTTAATATGCCAAAACGCCATGTTGTGTCATAAGCCTTCTCGATATCGAGCAACACAGAAAGAAAGTATTGTTTGTGGACGAAAGCGTCTCGGATCTGTGCCTCGATACGCACCAGATGGTCGGTGGTGGATCTACCCTCTTGAAATCCACATTGGTATTGGTCAAGCAGGTTGTGTGTTTCAAGGAAGTATAAAAGTCGGCGGTTTGTCACTTTTTCGAAAAGTTTACAAAGGCAGCTGGTTAGTGCAATTAGCCTATAACTTGAAACTGAGGAAGGGTCCTTGCACTGTTTCAAAATAGGAATAACAGTGGCCTCTTTCCAGGAAGTAGGTATGGTGCTAGAAAGCCAGATAGCATTGTGTAGGGAGAGTAAAGTTTTTCGCGTTTCAAGCGGCAGGTTTTTCGACATTTCATACATGACATGGTCGTGGCCTGGGTTAGAATTACTGCAGGTGTTTAGTGATATTTGTAGCTCAGCTAAGTTGAAAGGTTGGTTGTATGCCTCGTATTTTGTACACTTGTATTCCTGTTTCTGCTTTTCTATTTTTGCTTTATATACTTGAAAAGCTTCAGTATAGTGTGACGAGCTAGAGACCTGCTCGAAGTGTGCACCGAGGAAGTTCTCCTGATCTTCCAGGCTGTCACTCTGTGTGTTTACGAGTGGAAGTGAATGCACTTGTCTTCCTGCTACTCTACCAACCATGTTCCAGACTTTAGCCTCTTGGGTATATGAATTAATCCCCGATGAAAACTTGTGCAAGCTTTCTCTTCTGGCCTGCCGACGCGTTCTCCTGGCCTGAAACTTCATTTTCTTAAAAGTGGCAAGATTTTTGACTGTCGGTGAGTTCCGAAGCAACTTCCATGCTTTGTTTTGCTGCCTGCGTGCATTTCGGCACTCTGAGTTCCACCATGGCACAGGTCGTTTTCCAGGGTGTCCATTCGTTTGTGGTATGCTTTTTGTTGCTGCATCAATCAGAGACTCTGTAAAGTAGTTGACAGCCACATCAAGGCTTAGAGTACATATGTCGCGCCAGTTTAAATTAGTGATTGTATAGAACTGTTCCCAGTTGGCTTTGCTTATTAGTCATTTCGGAACCTGGGGCGGGCATTCAGTTGATGTAGGTGTGCTCAAAACTACGGGAAAATGGTCACTTCCGTAGGGATTAGTGATTACTTTCTAGTGAAGTAGAGGCACAAGCGATGGAGATACTATGCTTAGGTCTATTGAAGAATAGGTATTGTTAGCAAGGTTATAATAGGTTGGTTCTTTTTGATTCAGGAGACACGCACTTGAAGAGAGAAGAAACTGTTCAATCAGTCGACCTCGGGCGTCACAACGAGAGTCGCCCCGCAGCCTGTCATGTGCATTAAAGTCCGCTAGAACAAGATAGGGTTCGGGAAGTTTATCTATCAAGGACTGGGATTCATGTTTGTGTAGTTGAAAATGTGGAGGTATGTATATAGAGCAAATGGTGACGAGTTTGCTGAGAAGCACCACTCGAACAGCCAATGCCTCAAGAGACGTTTGGAGTTTCAAGTGGTTACATGCTGAACCTTGCTTAACTATAACAGCTACACCTCCAGATGATGCCACGGCATCATCACGGTCCTTTCGGAAAATAATGTAACTGCGTAGAAAGTTGGTGTGTTTAGATTTTAAGTGTGTTTCCTGTACACACAGCACTTTTGATGAGTGAATGTGTCGAAGTTCTTGGACATCGTCGAGGTTTGTGAGAAGGCCTCTGACATTCCATTGTACAATCTGTGTTTCCATATTTGATGGAAAGTGGTGCTGTGTGTACGGAAATGAAGCGGCTGTTCAATTGGAAAGTTGTAACTTAAGTAGCAGGGCCGTCGTCGGGCCCTGTTATTGATTTCTTGGTTCTTTTAGCGTGCTCTAGGGAGCCACGCCACATTTCCGGCACCTGAGGTACCGTGTTTGTGTCCATTGCCTCACGTGAAGCACTGGACGCCCGCGTACGCGAGCTGCAGTTGCGTATTTGCGACCTCGCCTGGTGAGACATGGTCGGTCGACCCGACGACCCTGGAGACGCCTGAGTCTCTGGCTTGGTAGGTGGAGCAGGCTTGGCTGCTTCCACCATGGGGGCGGCCACTACACCCGATGGCCCACTTTGCGGGGGCCTAGGTAGTCGCGGAGGGTGATGCGACGCTGCCCCCTGCGCAAGACGGAATGCTCGCATGCCTTTCGAGTCCGGCCATGCTCCTGCTAAAGGAAACCGTGTGGGGATTCATAGCAGTGAGCGCTAACGCTTACAATGAAGGCAACATTGACGCTGGCGCTCATCGCTGCGTCGCGCGGGAGAGAAACCAGGGGAGGTGCGAAGCATGCAATGATGGACCAGTGCTTCTTACTGAAACATTATAATCGCTGCTAATGGGTAACGAGATACAGAAGACTCAGATTGCCCACAGAGAACCACAATCTACTTTTAGTGAACGGGAATGCCGAGTTCAAGTTGTGTATAATTGTTCAACAACTCACATGAGAAATAACCCACCAGCACTACATTGGAGGTCAAGATCCAGTGCTTGTATATAGGGGGTGGCCAATGAATGGTTGTGCAGCTGAGCAGTCGGTGTTTTCAATCAAGAATTTTGCCAACAGATGACGACAGTGGCGATTTGGGCCCGTAGAAAAAAAATGGCAGCATATCCGCGGAGCGAATGATGGAGAGTGGGGCGAAGCATTCGTCCGTCAATTTATTCTTGCTTCCGTTCTTCCATGCGTCCGTCTGTGTGACCGTCCATGAGTCCATCCGCTCGTCCGTGCGTGCGTCTGTTCGCTGTCAACAGTGAACTTCAATATTTATTTTCTTTTTTAAAACAAAAAAGGCAGATCCCACATACAGTGAGAATTGATGATATGCGAAGCATGAATGAGAAATGTTGATATGTCGCTTTAATGTCAGCACAACATTACGAAGTGGAGGTAAATCATGCCGTACATGACTTCCGTGTCCTAATTATCATGTTTCGATGCATCGTTTATTTTCGACATCTAAGCCCGTCACTTGATACCAAATTTAGTATACGTGGTGCTGGTGAAACGGTCGCGAGCACGCTATGAGCATGGTATGTTGTCATGTTCTTTCATTACACGCGTGTCAGGATTATCATTTTTGCACCAGTCATATATTTTGTCATTGATGGACGTCACATAACACCAAATTTGGTATATGTGGAGCTAGCAAAATGGCCGCGAGCGCATTATATAAGGCCCAATATACTTCAATGTAGCGTTGATGCACGCGCACGATGAGCACAGCGACGCTACGTTAGAAAAACGTGAGCACTCTCATGCCTAGTTCACACTGAAACATCCGCTTTCTACAGCGACCGAAATTCCCCTGCCGCCGAAACACAGCCTCGTTCGCACTGGACGCGCCCCGCGCCGCCGAATATGCCATCTACTACGGGGCGAACGCGGGATGGATGCGCTGTCACCCGGTAGTTGTCGCGGCTCGCGAACGCTACTACGCTAACCGGTGGTGTATATTTCGACGATTCTCGTACGCAAGAAGCAAGAAAAGACAGTACTGCTTACTTTGCTGGCAAGTGGCTGTCTTTTAATGCACGAAGAGCAGAAAAACCACCTACGCCAGCGGCGTTAGTGGGTTCGTTTTGCTCTGCAAGACCGCAACAAGCTCGGTCACGCCAACAGCAAGCTCGGTCACCTCTTTCACGAAATACGGAGGCGAAGTAGGCACAGAGTAGGTTCAACTCCCGTTGGTTTTAACATTCAGTTACGTGCACTGCAGCATAACAAGTGAGTGGGGCTTGGCCGCCATTTTTCAAAATTCCTTGACTAGCGCTCCTATTGGTCCGCGGTCACCGATTCGCCGGCAGACGCCGCAAAAATCGGTCCGAGAGCGATCGGCGCGGAGAGGGCCCTTTCGGCGGATCTCGCCGCCGCCGAACCGGATTCGGAGCACTTTCGGGGGCCAGAATGCTCAGTGTGAACGCGGCCTTGAGGCTGGTGCACACTGGCGGTTATCAGCAGTCGCGTGACCATTCGCGACTGGTGACCAAAAAGCGACTGATGTTCACACCAGCAGAGGCTGCATGCGAGCGAGCGGAAGGCGCAAAACCTAAGAGTCACGTCCGGATCTCGTTATCAGCGAGAACTCTGGAGACCGGCGCCGATCAGTTGATCACCGCCAGCATATTGAGCGGAGGAAACCGAGCGCCCCGCATTATTCGCAACTTTTACAGATGGTGGCGTCGCCATGCTGCATCCGTCGTAACTGTCCTTTGGGGGATGCCCATGCGACAAGCCCATGCCATCGTTTACTCGGCCTCAATTTGGCGGCTTGCTGGTGCTTTATATTTTGTCGATGGCAATTTCTGCTACGGTCAATGTGAAGTTAGACAGTTGCTGTGAGTCGTAGAAGCACTGATTTAATCTGTATTGTTTGCTTGCTGAGCTCGAAGAATCACAAAATATGTTGGATACCGCTGTGTAGACGCCGTGTAGTCAATGGCGAGGTTTCCTGCTTTGCACGAGAACGGCCGCTTGGTCTTCGGCCGTGGCTCGAGCAGGGTTAACAAAACTGTACACCACACTAGACGATGTGGCCGGCGTTCGAAACTTCTTTACCATCAATATACGCCGCACACGCGTTTCTCAGCACACACTGTAGGATATAATACATGCTAGAGTCAATAATCTTCTCAGCAAAGCCTTGACAACACGGTGGCTGCAGTCGAAAATACTACACATGTTGAAGTGACGGGCACACTGGTGATGGCTGCTGGTGCGCCGGCTGCACAATCCCCCAAAGGACAGCCATGGATGGATGAATGGATGGATGCATGGATGGATAGATGGATAGATATGGCTGTACCCTTTAGATCGGGCGGTGGCTAGCGCCACCAAGCCGTAATACTTAATGAACCGAAAACTAAATTCAGTTTTTGCCCTTAAATAGTGAGGTTGAAGGTTCGTACTTTGCAGTGAAGGGTTTATTTTCACTCGTGCTATGACTTTAACCACCAATCAGATAAGCTCCTTCTAGTTAATTCTACCCGCTTAAAGTCTATTTCGCCCCACTGTCCCTAAACCCCAGTGCTTTGAAAAACTCTGCGCCACCATCCTGAACTATAGGGTGAAGCCCTTTACAGAACAATATCAAGTGTTTGGCAGCTTTTTCTCCCTCTTCACAGGCACTGCATACCGTGTCTACACCTTCGTATTTGGTCCTATATGTCTTGGTTCGCAATACTCCCGTCCTGGCCTGAAACAGTAGAGAACTACCCCGAGTATTATCATAGATTATTTCTTATGCAATTTCCTGCTTAAAAGTTCGATAGATCTCTATTGCGGACTTCTTTATCATGCCAATTCTCCACGTATTGGTCTCAGCTTCCTTCACCTTCTTCTTAACCGATAATTCTATTTGGTTTGGCCCCCTGCTGTTTTCCAAGTATTTACCAGTCAAATTTCTGGTTCGCTCCCGCCATTTCGTACCGACATTCTTCATGTACAAGAAGCTGAATACATTCCTAGCCCGACGCTTCTCCTCCGTTTCTCTCAATCGCTTCTCAAATTTTATCTTGCTCCTAGCTTCCCTGCCCACAAATGATGTCCATCCCACATCACCTTGTACTCCCTGATTTCGTGTATACCCGTGAGCTCCTAAGGCAAGCCTATTTATTCAAAGTTGCTTAATTTCTAATCTTGCTTGAACTTCTGATCTCATGCACAAGACCGCATTGCCGAACGTCAGACCAGGAACCATGACCCCTTTTCATATTCCTCTCACAACATCTTACCTATTGTAATTCCACAGTGCCCTGTTTTTCATTACCGCTGCATTCCTGTTAACTTTAGTCGACACGTATATTTCGTGTTTCCTTAGGTACTCCGCCCCACTGCTTATCCATATACGCCCAGATATTTGTATTTATCTGTTATCTCTAGCGTGACCTCCAGTATCCTAAGCTCACTTCATTCATTGTCATTAGAAATCATGACTGCTGATTTTTCCTTTCTGAATCTGAAATCTAACCTATCTCCCTCATTACCGCAGATGCCCACCAATCTCTGCAAATCTTCCCTGTTGTCAGCCATTAGCACTATATCATCTGCGTACATCAATGCTGGTAGTGCCTGTTCAATGAGTTTTTCTTTTTTGACGAAAGAGAGGTTGAAGCCCAGTCCACTTTCCTCTAATTTGGCCTCTAATCCTTGTAGGTACATCATGAATAATAAGGGTGACAGGGAACACCCCTGCCTAAGACCCCGTTTTAACTCTGCAGGCTTGGATACCTGTTTTTCCCCATTTATATTTACCTTGTTAGCTTTATAGATATCCTTTGAAAGATTAGTGACTACATCTTCCACGCCTAGTATGTCCAGTATACCCCACAATTCCACTTGAACCACGCTATCGTACGATCCCTTGATATCCAAAGATGCTAGCCACAGGGGCCTGTGTTTCTTTTCTGCTATTTCGATGCACTGCGTCAGTGATAGCAGATTGTCCTCCAACCTCCTGTGTTTCCGAAACCCACTCTGCAGTTCCCCAGCACCCCCTCGTCCTCTATTCATGCCTGCAGTCTTTCCTTTATAATCTGCATCGTCAGCCTGTAGACCACTGATGTCGCTGTTATAGGACGGTAGTTGTTTATGTCAGCTTTATCCCCCTTTCCTTTATAGATTATGGTCATCCTGCTAAGTTTCCATCCATCGGGAACTTCTCCATCGACTATTATTTTGCTCACTGCCTCCCTCAAAGCCTGCTTAGACTTCAGACCTAATGTCTTTATCAGCATAATTGGAATGCCATCTGGGCCTGTTGACGTACTACTAGGAACCTTTTTGCTTGTGCAAAAGGGTTCCTAGTAGGCAAAAGGGTTCCATGTGAGGGCGCTTGTGCAAGCGCATGTTGAGCTTGCACAAACGCCCTCTATAGGCGGTAAATTTTGCGAATTGTTTTCGTCAGTTCTAGCACAGTGTTCTCAGCAGCGTCAATGAGTTCGATTGGAGCGAAGAACAAGAGATTGTCATGGTGCTGGTGTGCTATGTCAAGGTGTCAGAGCTGGCAGCACAGATACCTCCAAAGAAAAAAAAAAAGCCGGTGGTGGATGTGACTGTCCCTTCGATCGCGAGAGTTGGCCAGCCATGCAAGCTGCCTACCTCCCGAGCTGCCCTGTGACTACGGGGAGTATTGACGAGAGTCGTACGTAGTCGTAAACGCTCTTGAATTTATCTTGACTTGCCACAGCCTCCAACGCAGCACAAACACGTCTAGAACGTTGTGTCTTATAAGTCGTTGCCAAGGCATGACGCACAAACGCGTTCCAAACGCGCTGCACTGAAGGCAGTGACAAGTAAAGTTCAAGACTAAAAAAAATTCTGAATACGGGGCAAGGATGGTGCACAATTTATTTTCTCTTTACTTTGACGGTGTGTAGCTCCTTGCGAATTCCGCCATGTAAATTCGACACTGCTTGAGCTGCTGCGCCCCGCCATCTTAAAGCCAAGTATTTCGTAGTAACCATGGTGCCACAGACCCAAAGAAACGCAGTAGTTTTTATCTGGCGGCAGGAAACCAGCGCAATGAAAAAAAAACAAAAAATTCAGCATGGCTGATGGGTTCCAGCAGCTTTGCGACTGCAGTCGCGCGACTGAAAAATCGGTCAAGAAGCGACTAGCCAAAGCGGTCGCTTTGCGACAGTTTGCGACCGTTCTCGACTGTTTGCGACCAGTCGCAAATGGTCACGCGACCGCTTTTAGTCGCCGGTGTGCACCAGCCTTTATAGTCCGACGCCAGGCGTGACCAGCGTCCGTCGGCGCGGCCCGATGGCAACCGGCTAGAAATGCGACATGTTGCATTGCACGCCGATGCTATAGAGTAACATTACTCTATGCCGATGCGTTACCCAGACAACATGGCGTATCCCTCTTTTCGTGACGGAGGGACTCTAGACGCGCTGAAACGTGCATGCGTCAAAGCAACGCAGCGCGGCGCGCACCTTCAAGTATATGGCAAAACTCGCACCTGGCTTGGCAACGCTGGCGTGACGCGACGAAATGAACGCCGGTGAGTACGTGAACTGCGTCATGTCAAAATGTATGGGCGCCTTGACTGGGGCATTTAGTCGTGTTCTCACATGACACGCATCTCATGATTATTACGCTTGCACCAGTCACATACCTTCGTCATCGATTGGCGTCAGGTAATACCAGATTTGGCATATGTGAAGCTAGCGAAACGCCAACGAGCGCATCATGAGTGTGGCGTGTAGTGATGTTACATCACACGCATAGCGTGATTATCATGTTCTGATGATTAATCTACTTATGTCGTCCGTTCGCGTTGCATAATAACGAGTTTTGTACCTCTGAGGCTAGCGAAACGGCCGAGAGCGCATCATGAGCGGAGCATGTAGTCATGTTGTAACATGAAACGCATCCCATGTTTATCATGTTTACACCAGTATCATACCTTCGTCATCCATTCACGTTCCGTAATACCAAATTTGGTATAAGTGGAGCTGGTAAAACGGCCACCAGTGCGTCATGAGCGTGGCATGTATTAATGTTGTTACTTCACACGCATCTCATGATTATCATTACCAGTCACAAACCTTCGTCATCCATTCAAGTACCGTAGTACGAAATTCGGTATATGTGACGCTAGCTAAGCGGCCGCGAGCGCACCATGATCATGGCATGTAGTCATGTTGTTACATGACACGCATATCATGATTTTCATGTTAGGGTCGGTTGCTTGTGTTTACCATGCAATCATGTCATACCATGCGAGTTTCGCAACATGCCCATTGAACGAAACCGCCGCAAGAGCTGCAGGACCATGAAATGCAAATCGTAAGATTCATGACATAAAAATCATGATTTTCTTGGTATGACCAGTCAAATATGCTCGTCAGACAGCCATGTTATGCCGTACAAAGTTTGGTATTGATAGCATTATCCAAACGGCCGGGAGAGCTAAAAGTCGTAGGCGGCAAGATTAGATAGATAGATAGATAGATAGATAGATAGATAGATAGATAGATAGATAGATAGATAGATAGATAGATAGATAGATAGATAGATAGATAGATAGATAGGCTCAAAGTCGCTGAAGTTCGCTAAGAAATGCTTCGCATTTAAAATGTAATGATAAAACTTGACAACTAAAAACCATTATATGAGCTTCCTTTACAGGTATTAAGCTGATTTTTACACGGACCACCACATGGTGTAAAATGCGTCTTATTGGTTGCAAAATGCATATTTCTAAATGTTGGCAAATTTTACCCGCGGACTCGTTCTGGTTTTGTGGACGCATCGAGCTCCGAGTACGAGCAGCGCGAGAGGCGCAGCGCTGTCACTAATAAATCATAATGCTGATTGATGATGGTGATGGCGCTACAGGCTTGTAGGTATCGTAGCATAATAATAGATTGTAGCACATAAAAAGGACATAGACAAACGATGGAACCTTGAAGACAACACAGCTTCAATGTGTCTTGTTTTGTCCATTCCGATTTGTCTGCTCTACCACTGCTCATCACTTGCCGACGCTCCCTGCGTTGGCGCAGCGAGGCGAGAGGGGAAAGCGTAGGAAATGAAAAAATCTGCGCATGCGTAGTATGAGTGTGCACGCCGATGCCATTAGTCATAGACCCGAGCTAGGAGGTGGCCGTAAACATTGTTTCTGTCCTCCCAACACTACCCTGGGACACCCGTTGCAGCATCGTGCCGAATCAGTGCATAAGGATCCTGTTTCGAGATAGAACAAGGGTGCGCCCGCGTCATGCCTAGGAATGAAGTTCCGGGGTATAGCGGATGCACCGTGAAGGTTCTACGAACACTTGTCAAGACAGTCATGGTCTTGTCCTGGGGAATATTGTGCAAGGCTGCTGTAACGATGTTAACCGGCGTGTTTTGTTTAGCAAACGGGATCGACACATGAAGTCGAGACACGGTGTGACGTCGAAACACAACCTTCATTGCAAACACAAAAACATAAAGCACATACTGAGGGTTCACAATCTCTTGAAACAATTGGGTCCCCTTAACAAAATATTTTGCCCCGCCTTGGTGGTCTAGTGGCTAAGGTACTCGACTGCTGACCCGCAGGTCGCGGGATTGAATCCCGCCTGCGGCGGCTGCATTTCCGATGGAGGCGGAAACGTTGTCGGCCCGTGTGCTCAGACTTGGGTGCACGTTCAAGAACCCAAGGTGGTCAAAATTTTCGGAGCCCTCTACTACGGCGTCTATCATAATCATATGGTGGTTTGGGGAAGTTAAAGCCCACATAACGATTAACGAAATATTTAAAATTAACAAGTCATTTCTAGTTTTAGTGCGGCGAAGTCCCATGTGCATCTCTAATCTCTCGTCTCTCTCGGTAACTACTGACTGAACTGCATGTGCAGTGTCGGCCGCCTACGATAACTATCAGTCGTCCTCACATGCGACCGTCCCTCACCGCGTCTGTGAGTACCGGCGTCCCCGCTTGTCCAGAAGGATGCTGCGCAAGCGAGGCAAGGCATACAGACGTGGTTCTCCTCCGCTGTTGAACTGGTGCCGGCAGGTACGGCGGGCACGTCCAAAGCTGGCCCGTGTGCCAGAGGTGTGGCAAACGGGTCTGCGATCCCGGGCTCGCTCGAGGTCGGCGGCGAGACGCTGACCTGTTCGGCCACTCGCTGCACTGCCCACTTGACGACCGGAGCCAAGAAGATAGCAGCTCACCGAGGAAAATACCCGGGTGGCCTTCGACGCGTTGCAGTCTTGGGGTAAAACCCTGGCTGCCTCGACCACCCACCGTCTTTCTCGTCGTCTTCACCGACGTTGTCCTCTCAACGTGCCCGCCTTCCGATTTCTCGTGCACGCGCGGACTCTTCTTTTTTTTTTCCTCCTTGAATTTGTTTTCTTGCTCGCATGCCGTGCATCTTTCTTTCTTTAGGAGCTTGCTCTTTTTGCTTGGGGGTCGTCTTTCGTCGTTTTGCCGATGTGTACGGTAGTGCCCATTGCTCCCGCTAGAGGCACAGCTGTGCTTTTCGTTTCAAGAGCGCTCACTAGATGACGCACCACCACTCAGGCGACTAGGTAGCCTACATGAACGGCCGTTTTTAGGGTGGAGACATCTTAATAAGTGCCTTCAAAAAACTCAGCCAAAACCAGCGGCAACGGGCACGCTGTTGCCAGCTTCCACCAAATTCAGCATAGTTTTCTGTGCGCCGCCATTTTGGAGCCAGCCGCCGCTCCCTCCAGCTACGCGAAGTACGGCGCAACAAAAAGGAGCCGACCGTGTGCGAAGAAATTCGCAGCCCACACACACACTTGCGCCATAATACTGAGGTTACGCTGACACAAACGCAAGCGTGGCAACAGCACAGACTAGCGAGCGCGTCTCCGTACGAACGCGCGGACGCGTCCCGTTTGTGGGCTTCCTACTCGCAATGCGTGGACGCAGCAACGACAACTTCGGTTATCTACTCATTCGCGAACACCGCGACACACATATACATGTGCCGCAGGAAAAAACAGTGAACGAAATACGCAGTACTCACAGAGCAAATACGAGACGCACTGGTGGGCTCCCAGTCGTCTCACTTCACTTGAGCCAGCCATAGTTGTCGTCGGCCAGGGCTTGCTGGGAAGCGGAACATTCGCACCCCCTTTCTGTTGTGGTTAGTGCAGAGCGGTACGCAGCATCCGGGCATTCTAAGGCTTCACCGGCAGCGTTTAACACGCTACCGCAACGTTCGACGCCGTGTAATTGAGAACTAAACGCAACCGGGCGTCGACGCAGTGCGGGCACCAAGATGGGGCGACAGCGCGGCGTTGCTGTCTGGCAACATTGTGTTTTGGTGGGCGGCGGTGCGTTGGCGGCATGTAGTGGAACAAAGGCTGACATCATCCTAAAAACGACCGTTCATGTAGGCTGCCTACAGGCGACGCTCCCTTCACTCTTCGTGCATGGTCTAGTTTGGCTGGTGACCACTCGGTGCCGCGCCTAAACACCATTTTCCAAATGCGTTCACGCGCTGCCATGTTGGACAGATAAATTTGCAGTTTAGTATTTGTGTAAAATAAAGAAACAGAGCTTTGGTGAACTCACATGCACGAAAGCGCTTTGCCGGCGCAATCAACCTCTCATGACCACGATCATCTTCTATTCTGACATAGAAAATCTACAAAGCAAACGCTTATCAGTCCAAGATGGCGGCGACTATGAGTCGAAAAAGAAATCGTGTATACATAGCGCTCGCTCTCAGTGCGCTTCCTTTCTCTTTCGCCGGACATCACTCAGTGCGCGTCGATACCGCTACCCACTATGCACACCGCAGAAGCCAAGGTGGCACCGCGGATGGCTCGCAATGCGGCTGCAGCACGGGCTCGCCGTCGCGACCCTTCTCAAACTTTCCACTACATTTCATAAGTCAAAATACTCTGGCCTTGAACTTCACGAATCACAAAGACGTTGTACTAATAGGGAAACGTTCCACCGAACTTATGTGATCCATGAATAAGCTCTTGATGAAAATGTATATATTGCATCAGTATGTAAATATATGTATATACTACATTGATATGTAAATAATAAACATTTTATAATAATGTGTAGTTACAACCACACCACAACACCTCTCGTGTCATGTCTTTATATCATTATGATTGAGCATATGTAGAGGATATTGACAGTGTATAAGATTTAACCTCTGGAGCAAGCTCCTTCATTATCATTCACTTCGTGAATATGCGGGAATTCTTTTCTACTTCGGGCATTTTCCTTGCCATTCCTGACAACTGAGTATCCCAGTCTCGAGAGCAGGTGTCGCCCAGTGGGTTTGAGCAAAAGGTGTTGTCTTTGGCTTGCCCAGTTGGCTTCCAATAGCTCAATGAGGTATACATAGTTACGCATCCCTAGGTCTATATAGTGAACGTGTTGTGTCGGTGTACTATGGGAGGCCGTGGGCGAGCTTGGTTGCCTTTCGCAGCAGGACCCAGTCTGCTCCGACTGCGTTAGTTTGTGGAAGAGGAGATGGTTCGCGATACGACTTATTACACAAGTCTTCTCCAGCCACGGCAGCACACGTTCTCGCAATCCCGAGCGCCAGTTTGAGAACCGCTGAATTGTGGCAAGTGTCTGTCTGGCTTACTGTCTGACGAAAGGGTTATCGTCAACGGCCGCCTCTAGCTAGAGAGCCTATCAGCTTGGTATAATGTTATCTACAAGACGTCATACGTGAACTGGTGGGCACGGTCTCGTGTAAGCGATAGCACTGCACACAAATTTTGTTTGCCGCGCGTCGATGTGCGTCGGCGTTTTTCGTGTGGAAGGAGCATGACACCAGGTTCGTAGTTTGCTCAATGGCAGACGTAAAGCTACCTTATCATGTGAAAGCATCTGTACAATTGAAAGTGGTCTCAAGTACTCTGTGGTGCTGTTTCTCTTTGTGCATGTTATAGTGCTGCGTAAGCAGGCCAGTTATCATGATGGTGTAGAGTTGGCGCACTCAGACTTTCCTGTCTGCTAGTGTCTCAGTAACACCCGTGTCACACTGGAGCTTGAACGGAGGTCATGTTTAACTGTGGCTTACAGCATTCACTGTAGTTAACGCGAACGCGGCTTGCCGTGGATTCTCATGCTCGTTTGTTGAATTGATAAAGTGAATGAAACTACACGGTGACCAGTACATCCTCGGAAAGTTTCATGGTACAAGACAGCTCTTCTATACATCCGCAACATTGTATGGATTAGAATATATTTTCAGCGTTTGCAGCTCTATGGAATAGGTCACATCGAATTGGCTTTCGGGGAAAATCCAGAAACAACACGAAGCTGCCGATTAACTAGCTCCTGTTCACGGCTGGTGCGAAGCTTGACCAAGCTTCTTGGTTTGTCAGAGTAAACTCACTTTGTGTCAACCACAGTTACCATTACTGTTACGGCTGCCGTGTTGGTCGGAACCGTAGTCAGCTTCACCACGGTCAATGTTGTTCGTGTGACAAGGGGAGGCCGTTATTACAGTCAAAAACAGAAATGAACTTTGTACGTGTGCGTGTCCCGAAAACAAACCGCTGTAGTAGATGGAACTCGGTACGGGCTCTGATAGATCAGTTGGGCGTTTTCTTCTAGTATCATACAATAGTTTTTCAATGAGGTCTGTCAAATTTTTAAGGACAACGAGAAGCAGCCCTTGAATTACAGGACGACTGCTTTGAGCATGGTCTTGCATGTGCTTGGAGTGCTCGAGTTGATATTGCAATGTCGATGGGGACTTCCATTTGTCATAGCAGGTTCGGTAGCACCAAAGAGGGTGAAAGCATAGCTGCGTCCACGAATTTGTTTATGTATATGGCCCTCGTACCAAAGTTAATGTCAAATATTAGTGGCTGAAGGTCGTCCGCACTACCTCCGTTTTGCCATCACGCAGCTCGGCTATTGGACACACATCTTATGGTTCAGACACAGATGCTGGCGCGTATGAAGCAGAGTTCAAGTTAACGGGCGGGCGCTATTTCAGATATATTTCAATAAAACTTGCTGTCGGGCTAGTTGGCTACTCGTCATATTGTGAAAAATTGATCCCAACTTTGTACTCCAACAAATACTCATAGATTCACGCACTCTTGCACACGAAAACCACACAGCGCGCAAAGCGCTGTGTGCTTTATAGTACCCAAAGAAAACACCTTCGTTCTTGTTATCGCAATTTAGGCGGTACTACATATTTGTGGCAAGCGAATTCTTCAAGTAGGTTCATGGAGCTCTTACAGCTAAGGAAATAATTGATCCGTCAATCTTACACCAGAAACAAACAGTGACATGGATTCATGTAAGTGGTGAGAATTGGAGTGAAATTATATGCCGCTATTTACGCTCAAGAACATGTTCCTTCAGGAGGCAGAGTTAACGCAATTCAAAATTAAGATAATCAGTATTATGCGTTTGCTAGCACTTCTTTTGCTGCGAATACATGAGAAGCGTTGGCAGCGTTGAAGCTCCTGTGCAGCTTCTCCATTTTCATCTGTGGAGAAATGCCGCTTCTTCGCAGCTCTAGTGAATTTGGTTTAGTAGACGCCGCATTGTGATCACTCTAGGCAGACCTACTTTTATAAGGAGCGATGAAAGCAGAGCACTCGCAGTTCGAAGTAATAGCTGTAAAAACTAACCCGTTTGACGTGCAATTTAACGAGCTTGGCTGTATAAAGCGTGCAAAGTGGGCCAGTTGGTATCATAACTGAATATGCAAACAGCACAACCTAGAAGTAGTTACCGCGTAACTACGGAAGCGAAAAAGCAAGGATAGAAAAAGAGCACTGACTTCCAACAAAGAAAAAAATTGATAGCGGTGTTGCGTACATATATAGACAATATTTCAAGCCTACAACATAAGTTGGTTTGACGGTACATTTATGAGTTCTTATATCAGTTGCGCTTTTCAAAAAGAGATTGCGTATCTGAATAGTTTCGAAGTCCTGTACATGTTTCCAGCTCAATCAACAAGAGACAAGAGTTTGGCTGACATTATGTCGCGGTGGTTGTTAACTGTACCCTTCTACGCTTGCCCATTCTCTTTTTTTTCTCACCTATACACGCACACCACTCCAATATTAAATCATTGTTTAATGTAACTGCTCTTTTCTGTCCTTGTCTTTTCGTTTCCTTAGTTACGCTGTAACTACTTCTAGATTGCACTGTTCGTATATTCAGTTTTGCTGTATATACAGCACACTGTTAGTGTGTGTGTGTGTGTGTGTGTGTGTGTGTGTGTGCGTGCGTGTGCGTGTGCGTGTGCGCGTGTGTGTGCGTGTGCGTGTGCGTGTGCGCGTGTGCGTGTGCGCGTGTGCGTGTGCGCGTGCGCGTGTGCGTGTGCGCGTGCGCGTGTGCGTGTGGGCGTGCGCGTGTGCGTGTGTGCGCGTGCGTGTGCGCGTGCGTGTGTGCGTGTGCGTGTGCGTGTGCGTGTGTGTGTGTGTGTGTGTGTGTGTGTGTGTGAACACGCAGTGGTGCGGTCATGTTTTTTGTTGTCTCTTCGTACATACTGCTTACCAAGCTTTATCAATTGCCTTTTTGTTTTTGTTTTGTTATTAGAGATGCACAATTCAAATAAATTCAAACACCCTCAAATCAGCTTCTCTTTACGGTCTGTGTAAGGATCTATCTATCTATCTATCTATCTATCTATCTATCTATCTATCTATCTATCTATCTATCTATCTATCTATCTATCTATCTATCTATCTATCTATCCGTAGGAAACACACGCTCTGCGCCACAATAAAGAACCATTGTTTGCAGCCCCTGGCGCCGTTGATGACACATCGAGCAGCAGCGTCGGCCAAAAGGAGCGGCGTCGGAAATCGCTGACGAAGAGCAGAGCACCCTACTCCGACGTGGTCGGAGTGCCTGCTTGCTGCTGCCGAGATGCGTTGTTATGCCGTAACGAATGGGCTGTTCGGCGGCCGTTTAATTATTGTGCGCTGGCACTATTTATTGCTCGGTTTAATTAAAAAAGGCCCCGTACAGATGGCGGCCCTCTCTTAATTAATCCGCCCCAGCGAGAGTGGTCGCCACAGGCAGGTCTTGCTCTCACGACGCCCGTCGCGGTCGGGGCTGAAGAGCGGCAGCACGCCTTCGGCTAATGGACAGCGTTCGACGGGTGCGCAACATCACCGACGACTCTCCGTGACTCACAAAAGGGCGAGGGTGCATGCTTTACCTGTAATATTGCACCTCGAAAGAACACAACGAAGCAGAATTCACGGATATATTGAATTGCGCTTCCCTTTCATCTGATAATATGCTTAAGAGACATATATAAATGCTTCCTCAGAAGTTGTCTTCTATGATCACACAAAAATTAGCCCTAGTTATACATTGCAAAAACTGTAGAAACCACGGAGTGCCTTTATTGACCATAGCTCGATAGCCAAAACCTTTTTAGGGGAAAGGGGGAAGGGGCTTGGTGAAGTCATGGAAAGAACACCTATTTTCACGATGTATTTCTGGTAAAACATCATCCTCACCAAAATATTGAGTGGGGGGGGGGGGTGGAGCTAAAGCATCCCCACCCCCTGGTCTGCTGTTGACGCTAGGATTGGCTGCTTCTTACCTGGGGGTTCGCCTGTCAAATTCGTTGGCCCTCAGCTAGAGCTGTATCTTGCGAGGCTAAGCGGGACCTCAATTCATCTCTTTGATGATTCAGCGCCCTACTCCCCAATCTGCCATCTGCTTATCGTCTTGCATGAGCCCTCTGGCGGTGATGCCGTTCTAAACGTGCAGCTGGCGTGGCCTTTATAAGGGTTAGAAAACGCCTCATTGCCCACGCTGCGGCGCTCTCACTTAACCGAGACCTATTTGGCTGTTCACTTCACCTTTAGCCCTCTATTGACGCCTATTCAATAATGAATTCACCTGTAACGCTATCTTTTGACAAACTCCGGCTGTGACTCTTTGTGAACCGCCACACGCGAGCTCGGTGCTCTGTAGTGCTGCGCACCTAAATGCCGATTTGCGTTCAACTCGGCGATACTTATTCATTTATCTGATAACATCTTCGGCCAGGGTTTGTATGCGCCAATAGATATAACAAGGCAAAATTATAAAGGTAACAAAGTTCTTGGCAATACCTTAAAAAATGTGGGACGTGTCACAGTGGCATAGCCAGTTAATCTGTCAGCAGTTTTCTGGAACTGGCGCATTGGCCACCGAAACCATACTACGAAAGCACGAAAAATTTAGGAGTTGGTGCGTCAGTGAACGTCGGTGATAAATACCGTGTAATAGCCAATACTTGTTAGAACATGCCTTCATTGTTAATTCAGACTGTTACAATCGATTGCTCTTAAAAATGAATTCTTAGCTAGTATTAAACTGAACACCTGCGCAATCGAAAGTCGGCGAAGTGAAATTGCCTTTCATATTCATCAATGCTATTGCTAGTCAGATTTTGATGGCGTTTCAGCAAATCTGGTGTCCCTTCTTATCTCCGTGTTTTCACACCCTGCCATTTAAAATGAATGCAACTCTCGTCCGTTCTCCATAGAAACGTGAAGACTCTTTTAGGAGCAAAGCACCTTAGGACTGAGGCTTGTCCATCCGCATCAGTGGAGCGTAGATGTGAGACACGAAAACCGGTTCAAAGTTCAAATATATCAATTATGATTCCGATGGATAATTAGGAAACATATAGAAGCGTGAATTATTTATACAAGTCGGCGTACTCACACATTATGAACGTTAGGACCTGCCTTCGTCTTCCACTCTACCTGTCTGCTTCCTTAGTATATCAAAAGGCATGGCTACAGTCAAAAATATAAATGCGAATTAAAAAAAATCGATAAGTCCCGTGTACCTGGCAACCCACGTTATGAGAAGCGTACAGAAGGACGTGTACCGCGTTGCTATTTCTTTAATTGAGTGACACGTCATGAAATGACGCTAAATATAAGTGCACGCACAGACATATGTTGAACAGTTGCAAATGCTGATATTACCAGTTGTTCGCACTTGCGCAACGATGACAACTGGAGCATGCGTATTACCATACGAGGCGCTAATGCTCACGAAGATGCTGGTGCTGGACACTGCTACATAATTCAGCTTCAGCACATGGCACTTAACCACAATTGACTTTAAAGCGACGTGACGGCTCTTTCAAGGGAGTAAATATGTAATGTTTATAAAATTGGGTAGGCAGCAATGCAACCACTATTAACGTTTCACAAAGATTAGCGTCTATTTGAAAATTAGTTCCAAGACCTGGCGTAGCTCTGTTGTAGAATGCTTCATTGTCACGCACAAATATTTGGTTCGATTTCAGCTGGAACCCTGACATTTATTTTATGCTTTCTTTGAGTCGACGCTATCGATATCAGGTATTACTTAACGCTCACGCGTTAAAATTGCCCATGTGTGTTTTCGTCGTTCCTGGGTAGATACTAAATGTCAATCCCTTGTGGCGCATACCCGCATAGCAGTGGCACATACCCACCTGTGAGTATGTCCCACAGTCTTGCGGGAAGTGTTTGACGACATACGCGAAGGAATTGTGACATAATTCAAGTCTTGACCAGCGGGTCATATTCGTCAAACCAAGTTACCCTCGCATGCTAATTTCGGTTCACGCCAGGTTGGGGGGGCGACCACGAGAGCACCCAAACCTAAGTGGCTAGACAGATAGATACATAGATAGATACGCTCGAAGTCGCTGAAATTCACTAAGAAATTCTTCGCATTAAAAAAATTGCCCGCGGCTTCCCTCGGGGGAACACTGAGGAGGATGCGGACCATATAATTGGTTAACGGGGTGTTAAAGTGCGACTTACTTGGGTCGATGGCTAAATTGGTTAACGTGGTTGTGAAATGGGGTGTTAAATTGCGACTTACTTGGGTCGATGGCTAAATTGGTTAACGTGGTTGTAGGAGGGGGTGTTAAATGAGTGAACACGTACACACGTATGCGAAAGGGCGGCGCTGGTCGAAGGGACGTCGATCATTGTGTTTGTGGATTCGTTGGAATTCATTTCACCGCGACCTTGGACGTCGACGCGCCGTACAAACCAACCGACGAGCGGCAACTGAGCGAGCGAGCGCCGACCTTGAGTATATATACAGCACGGCGGCGCATGCACTGTCAGCTGTTGAATGTTCTCGAAGCGCGACGCCACATGCGCGTCCACTGGAGAATCAGGAGAATTGTAGATGTCGAACGCGGTGTGTAGAGGAGGAAGGGTGCACAGATGGTGGAGGAGTGAAGCGCGCGCGGTGTGTAGAGGAGGAAGGGATGCACAGATGGTGGAAGGGTGGGCGACGGCGCGACGGCGCATGCGCGCGCGTCAGCTGTCGAATGTTCGAGAAGCGGTGCGGACGGCGCACTACAAGGCGCGAGTATAAGATGCTCCGCATCTAAAACATCACCACCCAAGCATCCGTACAAATGGGTAACCAGTGAAAGCGGATACGTGCGGCCCCGGTATTTAGCAGGGGGTTCAACCCGACCCTCCACTGAAGCCTTTCACAATTATTTGTTACATGTTCGTGCTTCTTAACGAGCCTACACATAAGTTTGGCTTGGGTTTATCACTGTGTTTACTGGACATGCCGCACATTGTGCCTCATACGATCACGGAGGAGTGTAATGAGTGTTTACATATGTTTCACAATGTGTTATCACGAACCACAGGCAGTCACAGACGTCGCAGCCGAAGCCAAAGTGCCACTGGATAAACTCCCACTGAAAGCGCACTCCAAGGCCAAAGGGTGTTTAAAGGGTGCGCAATTCGTCCTTTTGGGGACTAATGGGGCTGCCACAAACGTCAATCCTTTCAGGTACTAATGGTACTGGGTCTAACAGTTAGTCCACACAGACGAGCTCAAGAGACTAACATTTAGTCCTCACCTTTACACCTTAGTGACTAACCGTTAGTTCCACAATTCACCTCAAAGGACTAACATTTAGTCCTCACATTTGCACCTTGCAGAACAACTGTTAATCCCCATATTTACTCCTTAACGGACAACTGTTAGTCCTCACAGTTGCACCTTGCCGGACGAACGGTTGATCCACTGAAATAATCCAATCGATTGGACTTTTTGTCCCCAGTTCACACATTGTTTTTTGTTTATTTTGCGCCAGGCCTAATACTTTTTCGCCTGTTTTTCTGCGCAGTGAGCAACAAATTGCGCAGAAAATTCATGACTTCTTTGCGCAAACACGTACACGGACACAAGAAAAAGAGGCGCCCGTGTTGCTTGCCTCTTTTTCTTGTGTCCGTGTACGTGTTTGCGCAAAGAAGTCACTTATGTGTAACTGCTTTCACAGTCACGGCAACAACGAAAGACAAAAGTGAGACATCAAAATCTTTTATTTTTCAACAAACACATGAAGTTTCTCTATTTTGCTAAGTGAATTCATGGTGAAGTGTACAAGTCCTGTCTCGTCGTCAAATTTTGTTCACTCTTTAGGGAGCTCCTCCGACGGAAGCGATAGATGACAGGCATTGCAGACGCCAGCGCACGCAGCCTTCTGCCTGTTGTGTTCCCACGGCTGCACGTAGAATAATATAGTAAAAATAGACACACGTGACAGAAGATGAAGATGCACGGATGTGACAAGTACGTGCATGCTATTGTAAAAAAACGTTAAAATATGACAAACAAATAACTTTACCTTTACATATCGCACAGTCCTTCTGAAGCTGCTCTGGCGAAAGAGATGGGTGACAGGCATCGCAGACGCCAGCGAAACAGTCTTCAGCACGGTGTGTGCCCACGGCTGCACAATAAGTACGTAAAATAGTGAGTCACACGTGAGAGAGGATGAATACAATTGCATATGAGAAATACGTGCAAGGTGAAATGAAAACATACGTGTGATCAGACATGCTCATAATTCCATCATTTGGTCACACATCGTCACAGACTCATTTCGATCCCCGTAGCGCAACGGCTGAGGAGCGGCGGTCACAGCCACAACTCCACGAACTACCATGCCGCCAACAAGTCGGCGAGTCCTAAGCGAGCGATATCGTTCAGTTGAGCAAGCGAACGTGAGACCAAGCACGGCGCTGCACGCGGAGTGTCTGCCGCCAGCGAATTTCGAACAGGAGAAAGAGCGTACGCTTGGCTGCCGCCACGAACAGCGCTGAGCTGGTATGGAGCTAGCACCAAAGAAATCGACGGTAATGCAGCCCTTTTGCACAAACTCGAGCGAGTGCAGCGCGCAAACGCGAGTCCACCGCCGTGGCCAATGGATGGCGCGAAGCTGCTTGCGACCGACTGACTGGAAAGACAACTGTAATGGCGACCAATTTTCAGTGAGTTCCGACGCTAGCGAAAGCCCCGCCAGCCCGTGCTGGTGCACTTACAACGCGCGATATACTAGAACTAAGCTCTTTACGAGAACCCGCAACGTGTTTTGGACGATTCCCAACACAGCGACGAGGTCTCAGCTCAATAGCGTCAGCCCGGAGCTCATCGAGTGCTTGCCTTTCTTCGCCGCCGCGATGAGCTCCGCGGCGGCGAAGACAGGCGAGCACTCAATGAGTGAGCGTACGGGAGGTCGACGGCAATGGCAGCCAATTTCCAGGCGGTCGAAAAGCACAGGCGAACAACAGACGCCGAAGCTGACCTTCGCGATGCATTTCGTGCGTGCGATATACAACACTACCGAGCTCGTTGCCGGCAAGCACGTTCGGTATCGCACACGCGACAAGTAAAGTAGAATAAAGAATGATAACCTACTTGCCTTAGAATCCAGCGCTGTTTTCTGCCCTGAGTCGGAGTGAAGTATATATCCGATAGGCCTGTTGTTTTCTTAGCTGCCATATTGGCCTTCCCAACTTCTGCTGTCGTGTGTTGGTTGTGACTATCTTGAATCCAGAGATGTACAGCGCGGCGTAGTGACGTGTCGAGACTTGCTCCAGACTTCATGGGTGAAGCGAAACGCAAAAGCAGCAGCCCACGCTCATCCAAGCGTCCGTGGTTCAGGCGGCCATGGTCGAGCACTCCGGCAGCCGTGGTCGAGCACTCCGAGCACGCGCAACGCGAACCATCGCCGGCAAAATACGGGAAAGACTGAGCCAGCAGAGGAGGAGAGGGAGGCCTGGTCACCTTTGCAACGCTTTTGGCGCTGCCTGCATTGCCCGGGCGGTTCAACCCTTTGTTTCACGCACCACGCTTCTCTCTGTGGTTGCTCCTCAACGGTCTATCCGTTAATCGTGCGCGCCTATTGGGATCCGTTACTCCTTTTTCGGGTAATTTTTCCTTTGAGTTCGGGCGTTCTCCCCGGTGAACACACTCTCGCAATCCCCGTGTTAGTGCAATCGTGCCCGCAGCGGCGCTAGTGTGGCGCGGTGTGGTTGCTAGCGTTTAGCATTGTGACTTAACTCGGTGGTGTAGTTTGCAGGATCCGCCTGCCACGGCCGCTTGCATTCTCGTTCGCGATTCAGTGTGGCGTAGTCGACTGCCGAATCATCGGCACGCAGTTCAAGCCGGCAGTCAGCCTATCAGGCCTATTTTTGCGCCCGGACTGTGCCATCGGCACGGTGAATGCGAGTGCTCTCAGGTTTCCCCTGTTGGCGCTCTTCTAGAGGTGTCCATGGTTTACTCATGGGAAGCCTTCAGTAGAAACTGATGCTCACGCGCTCGGCGCCCCGTATATTCGTGGTTCCGACGGAGCGCTCACCACCTAGCGGCCGCGCCTAGAAGCACCTCTAACAGGGTCAACATTGAAAGGAGATATGTTATCATGTTGCGCGTGTTGAGAAGCGGCCGCATAGCGGCTTTGTTTTCAAAATGTCGCACGCATGAGCCCTAAAATGAAGAAAGCGATGTCCAAAAACCAGTTTTGTGCCCCATTGCGTTGCATCACGAT
Source organism: Rhipicephalus microplus (assembly GCF_043290135.1). Taxonomy (NCBI): domain Eukaryota; kingdom Metazoa; phylum Arthropoda; class Arachnida; order Ixodida; family Ixodidae; genus Rhipicephalus; species Rhipicephalus microplus. The sequence continues at coordinate 32,230,334 of NW_027464586.1, forward strand.
GGAAATATGACAAAGTATCATTTTATCACATACCAAAGGATGCAGACGACGCGCGACGGAGAATAACGTAGGTCATAAACTTACGCATGGAACAGGAAGTGAAGGGTGGTTTATTATAATAAACCCGCTCGCGAAAACTTAATTCTCCCGGTTAGTACACTATTATTTAGCGTGTGTGCATTCTTGTCAATATTCGGGCTTCCTTTAGCACTTTGTAGTGTTTACTTTATACAATCAAGCGCTTTAGTAAATTTGCTGCTGTTGATTTTTTTGTTTTTGTTGTGTGTGTGTGTGTGTGTGTGTGTGTGTGTGTGTGTGTGTGTGTGTGTGTGTGTGTGTGTGTACACTTTCAACGTATGCTTTTTCACTTTTTTTTCTGCGCCATTCATTGCGCTACCCTTCGCAATTGAAGCTGCTGAAATTCTTCCCGCTGAAAATGATTGATTTCGTATGTGGGTATATACACGTGCACGAACACATGCGCGAATATACATAAAGGATATGTACACCTCACCGCAAAAAGTTCTCGCTACGCCCCTGTCATTGTCATGCTTTTCTTCTGTGTGGACTGTAGTATAGTATAACCTAAAATATAGTTTTATTATGCACAAACGTATGATGTTTACGCCTGCGTTTGCTCTGCTGTGTCTACAGAAGGTGCTGTGTTCTCAATTCACGCTGACAGTTTAGGTTCGTCAGAGAGAGAGACAGACAGACACATAACTTTATTGAGGTCCTGAGGAACACTACCTCAAGGAGGTATAGCAGCGGGCCGCTCCCACGTCGGAACGGGTAAGCCAAGCCTCACCGCCGCGTCCTGGGCCCTCTGGACAGCCCAGAGTTGATTGTCAAGTTCGGAGCTCCTGAGCGCAAAGCTCCATTCCTCTTCGATACGGACGTGAATGATACGATCGATACGGACGTGAATGGGGTGTACACATTTCGTATAAAGATGTGATAAAGTTATTTTCTGTATCGCAATAAGAGGCAAATCACTCCTACGAGCTGATTCCTGAATCGAAGTAACAATATTTTGCAATAGAAAGTGATCATGGGAGATTAGTTGCGCATGAAGGCCAGTGCTCCTGCATAGGAAGCATGTTTTTTTTTTGCAGTGTGCTAACTTATTGTGTACCTATCTGTACGATGGTTCTCTCCGGAATAGCTCAGTATAGAAGGTAGTTACGGTAAACCCAGAAATATGGCATAACAGTGTGGTGTTTCAAAGCGAATCAGCCCCCGCAGACATATGACGTGGCAAGATAAATTATCTTGCACTACGAACAACAAGTGAAGCCACAGCGTTTATCTGTAGTGTTGAGTTTCCAAACGAAAATAACTTCGACGAGTTTCTGTGAATATCAAGGCATGCAAAGTTGGCTGACGAGACTCAGCTCCTTATCTTCAAGATAGATAGGACGGCTTTACGGCCAACAGTCTTTGGATTCTGTTAACAAAGTTGTGAAATATTTCATGAGCAACCAGGACAGAGTAATTCATTTTTGTCAAATCATTGCAGAACGTACACTCGGTAAAGAAGAACATGCCCCTCTCCGGCATGTCGACGAAGAATATTGTTTAAGTATGAGCCCAAATGAAAAATCGATTTTTTTCCTATAAACGTCTTTTTCTAGATTTTGGTCAAGTTATGTGCCGCCTTTACTGCCCGTCATTTTTTCCGTCTACGTAGTTTTTTTTCACAGACACAAGAAAAAATGTTTGATCACCCATCACATACGAAACCGAACCTGAAAGTGGCGATTGTGTGCCAATCAAAAAGGTAGCTCTATATGTGCTATTTTGTTGGGTATTTGGCACTAATATCAAGAACGAACATGCAATAATACTCTAAAAGCGCTGTCAACACTTCATCTAAGTAATTTTTGTCATTATCGTCTGACCGGGTGAACGCGTAACGTAATAGATGTTCTCTACATGCTCAAGGTTACTTATGTGAGCCTCTAAACCATAAAATTTACTTTGTTTAGTATTGTGCGTGATTTAAACAATGTAAACTGAACCGCATTTGAAGTTTTCAAGAAAATTGGTACCCAGCCTGAATTATACATTATAAAAGCGTGCCTCACAAGCGATCAGCACCATAGCGTGAAGCACCTCGTCATGTCACTGTTGCTGCAAAGCAAGCTCGAAAAAAATTCGACTTGCCGCTAAAGCAGACGCACAAAATAATAAAGTGTACAATAGAACTGGCAAAAAATATTGAGAATTTCCCTCCTCTCGCGTGTCTTGTATAAGCGCTTCACTTGTTTCAAATCTTTTTGTCGATTTTCTCAAGATCTTTATTTATGACATTTTGTACTTGAACAGGCATAGCTCTTTTCCTAATTTTCATTTTTCAATAAGACTTCGCACACTTTCTTATCACAGTATTCGTCGTGCAATGAACGTCAATAAGCAATATTGTGCCACAAAATTTAAGATGCATGCCTGTTTTAGGCAGGTGTCCCTAGTGTTTATGCATACTTTTTTGGTTATTTCATTGCTATGTTTTTAATATTGATAAGATCTCAATTGTTGTGGTTCATTGCACAGGCCAAAACTTTTTATATATTCCTGGAAGAAATGAAAAATCTTTAACAAGCAGAACTTGACTTAGGAGCATTCGTGCGAGGCATATTCCCATATACTTTTAAATTGTGAAAAAAATAACAATGGAGGCTTTCCTTTATTAAGGACGCATGTGCATAGAAAAATGTGTTTTATAATATAGACTAATTATTTTTTGTGAATATTGCTTTAAAAAATTTTCCCTCACTTATCCTCATAACCTACAGAACTGACTTCTTACTGTAGTGATTATATCAGCTGGGCTTAGGATAGTCGTCTGCCTGCATCAACATGAGCCTGACTACGCCCACCGCAGGCCAAACGCCTCTTCCATGTTCCACCAATCAACCCATTCCTGTTGCTACTGCTACTGAAGTGGTCACTTGGGCGTGTTCGTATGACATATCGGGAGGAAACAGCGCGAAAGTCGAGCGCCCAGACAAAGAAAGAAACACAAAGAGCACTCGTTTACAACGAAAGGTTATGCAGCACACCACGCATATATACGCATGTGGTAGAACGAAAAAAAAACAGAAAAAATAGTGATAGTCGAAGATGAGTAAAAATGAGCATAATAACAATCATTCCCTTAGCGCATGCAATCAAGCTGATAAGAAGACATCTTTCTTTTCTGAGGGGGCAACCGAAGGCCTACCTACGCATGCGTCACACGGCCTACAGCTATCTCTAGGGCCGCCAGTATTTCATGGGTAAGCTGGTCCTGATGAATTCTGACAGCCGCACATGAGTGAACATCAGGGACGCACCCACAATGTCGGCAATAAATTCCTTGCTGTTCAGACACCATGGAGGAAACCCTGGAGGCGTGTTCCTTGAGACGCTTTATGGTGCTCTTGTAACCATCTATGCTAATATTGTTAAATGCCAATTAGCTGAAGGTGGCGACCACGAGAGCGTCTATATTAGATTCGGTGTCTATATATAGATAGACACGCAGATGGAAGCGCTCAAAGTGTGTTTGGTTTGCTAATATTCTTCACATTTCAAATGGAAATGTTGCTGTTACATCGCAGCTAGTCGCATTGAGCTTTATCTGCTGGGTGCCCTCGCAACACAATTGGCACTCGTTGTCACCTTTATATTCCGTGATTTTAGGCAAGTCAGAAGGCGTCGTTCACGTCGACGTCAGTCTTCAAGGACGCCCGCTATCTCCTCGACACGTTTGCCAGATCCCCCATCAGTACCACCTCCCTTGCCTCCCAGACCACATGCCGTTGGAAAGGCTGTAAAGGACAAAGCCTGTGAGCATACCCTAACTGCGACAGAGTGGCCTGCACTTCAAAGGGAAGCAGCATCAAGCGAACCGAAGGAGTTTCATGACGGCCAGTCCGCGATCTCGGTTCGAGATCTTTCCAACCAAGACAGGCAAGTGACTGCAATCGTGCAGTCATTAACTGCCACGATTCGCACGCTACTGAGCAGCATACAATCTCCGTCTGCTAAGAATGCACTGCAAATACTGGATGCACTGAATCCAGTTCTTGCTAACGTCGTATAAGCACAATGGCTCAACAAAATCTCATCCGCACGGACGTTAAAAGTGCGTCGATTTTTCAGTGGAATGCCAGAGGCATGAAGTCCCGTATCTTAGACTTTCGTCAATTTGTTCGGGCCAATCAATTCTCTATACTTGTCATATGTGAACCAAACGTATTAACGCCTTATAGATTGTCCGGTTATAAAGCTTTTTGTTCAGCCGCTTGCGAAGAACGAAGCAAAGTAATTGTTTACATTCACATAGACTTGACTTATCTTTCGCACCCAATAAGTTCAAATGACGACTATCAATACGTGTGTCTTCGTGTAAAGAAGAATGCAGTTTCGTTCACGCTTATTGGTGGATATATATCTCCATCATCGCGATTTGACTGCGACAGAATAAAAGACATCCTAATGAGCACCGATGGGCCATGGATCATCACCGGTGACTTCAACGCCCATCACATGCTTTGGGGGAGCACTAGGATGAATGCCAGGGGACGGAACATTGTTACATTCGCTTCCGATTACGACCTTTCTATCATGAATGATGGTACCCCAACATATCTGCGGGGTCTCACGTATGGCAGTTGCCTTGACCTGACATTGGTGTCACGGTGTTTCTCTCACAAAGTTAAATGGTTTTGCGATATTGAGACTCATGGGAGTGATCACATACCCACCTACGTGACGATCGATGGTATCATAAAAATATCTCTTCCGGTGTTGTAATTGGCACTGACTGGTCGATGTTTACATCGCGTGTTGAAGACGCTTGCCAAGAAGGCCTCGCCTGCAGCCTGGAAAATACCATAGCGGAAGCTATGCAAGCGTCCAAATGTAAATTACCATTTTCGTCTAAAATAACACAGTTTGACATTGAACTGGAAAGATTACGAGCTATACGAAGGCGTGCTGAACGACAATACAGACGCACAAGATCATTTTACGATCTGAGGGAAGCAAGACGGCTCCAGAAAAAGATTCAACGACGCATTTACAAGTTGGAGAGCGAACGCTGGAACGCATTCTGCGAATCTCTAGACCCTCATAAACCGCTGTCATATATCTGGAGAACAGTTCGTGGTCTTCGCTCCTCTCCGCAACAACGGCAACCTTTTAAAGCTTTGGCACTCCATCATGGAAAAACAGAACTGGGGGTGGCTGAAGAATTTTGCACGAGAGTTGCCGGGAATATTATGAACGAGAGCATCGACGCCGTGATCGTTCCTGAGGCGCGATTACCAGAAATGGACATTCCATTCACCATGGAATAACTGGAAGGGGCGTTAGTCGCTTCTAAGCGCATGTCATCGCCAGGTCCTGATGGTATTACTTATAGTGCGTTGGGACAACTTGGACAAAAGAAGCCAGAAAAGAACTTTTAACTTGCTTCAACAACTCCTGGCTCAGTGGCAGTGTTCCTTGAGAATGGAAAATAAGTCGAATAATACCACTTTTCAAATCTGGAAAATCACCATTGGACTTGACAGCGTATCGCCCTATTGCCCTCGCAAGCTGCCTCGGAAAAAGTGATGGAAAGAATGGTTCTATTTCGTCTCGAGTGGTACTTAGAACGAAACACCAAATACCCTTCTTGCATGGCCGGCTTTCGTCGGGGCTGCTCCTCCATCGACTGCGTCCTTGACTTATCGACATTTGTTCAGCAAGAAAAAAGTCGCAAGTGCATATCAGTGGCACTCTTTCTTGACGTGAAGGGTGCATATGATAATGTAGCTCACGATGCCATCCTCACTTCTCTCGCCGCAACGGGCATAGGTGGACAAATGTTTCAATGGATAAAAGATTATATAACTGGCAGGGGTTTCTTTGTGCAAACATATGAGGGTACAACTGCTGAACATTACACCTACTGCGGAGTACCTCAGGGAGGTGTTTTAAGCCCCACATTGTTCAATGTTGCCCTCATTGGTCTGGTGAAGATTCTGCCGAAGTCGGTGTGCCTATCCATATACGCAGATGATATTTGCCTCTGGAGTGCTGCAGTTACTCGCCCTCAGGTGCGTGCACGAATACAGCGGGCAGCAACCCTTACAACAGCCTACCTTAAGAAACAAGGCCTAACTATATCAACTGTGAAGTGCGCGTTGATGGCGTTTACACGCAAACTAATGACGCCATACCCTGTTTACATCAATGAGCAGAGTGTCAAATATGCACGGACGCATCGTTTCCTGGGCATATTGATCGACAAAAGTCTTTCGTGGAGCCCGCATTGTGCGTACTTGAAGAAGAGACTGCTATCTATTGTGCATATAATGAAATTCATGTGCGGGAAAGCATGGGGAACTTCTGTGGCCTCCATGCTACAGCTGTACAGGGCCCTATTTCTGGGTCTATTGCGCTACAGCTTGCCGGTACTGACTAACACTTGCAAATCCAATACTCATTCATTGGAGAGTTTGCAGGGTCAGACACTGCGTATCTGCCTAGGGCTGCCCGGATGCGCTTCTACTTATGCCACAATTATGCTTGCCAAAGACCATTCGGTCAGGACATATAGAGTTGTGGATTGCCTCAGAGCGCACATTCGACATGCTAGCCGTGTCCCCGACCACCACTTGGCCCTTCTACATTCCAGAAGACCACGTGCTACGTTTTCAGACGTCATAGCCAAGCACCTGAACAGCATTCCATCAGGTTATACGCCAGCTGCGAGAATGGCATGCTCTTTGTGGTGCCTCGACCAGCCGCAGTACGTCTAGAAATTCCCGGAATCAAAAAGAAAAGCAATCACCCCAGAGTAGGTGCCTCCAGATCATGTGCCGCTGTAATTTCGGCTGCAGCAATGACAATCAAGTTTAAGTTGTCGCATATGACTACATCTACGGCATCAGAGCTTGCTGCTATGAGGGCCGCTTTACAATATCTCGTTCAAGAACGTCCAAGAAAATGGGTCATATTCTGTGATTCGAAGGCAGCGCTTCAGAGTTTGCAGTCTGCCATGCGTAGGAGAGGTCATGAACAATTAGTACAAGAAATAAGACATTGCCATCATGAAGCTCTAGCACGAGGGCATGATATTATATATCAATGGCTGCCTGCACATATCGGTATTACCGGAAATCAATTAGCCGATGATGCAGCCCGCTCAGCCCAAGAAGGAACCCGTGTAGTCCCGATTCCTCTGTCAAGGAATGATGCAGCAAGACAACTTTACCTGCTGGCTCGAGATCTCACACGCACGTTCTGGTCGTCTACCAGCTTCAAAAGGTGTCAATTTTATGAACTGAATCCTTCGCTCAAGCTAAAGCTACAATCACAACTTTCCCGCTCCGATGCGACACTGTTATGCCGCCTTTGTTTTGGTGTTGCATTCACAAAGGTGTACTCCTTTGGCATTGGTATGGCAGACACTCCTACATGCGACTACTGCGGAGCTGAAGAGACCATCGAACACGTCCTGTGCAGCTGCGCTTGCTACGACACACAGCGATGCCAGCTCCGGATGGTTTTGAATCAACTTGACCCCGGACCATTTTGTGTGCAGAAGATACTAGGACCTTGGGCATCTGCCTCAGTTGCGCAGAAAGCGACTAAAGCACTGCTACTATACCTAAAGTCAACAAACCTGAGAGACCGCCTATAGACTGTGTGTGCTCCCCGAGTCTGCTCGTGATTGTGTGTACCTTCTCATCTCTCTGCAACCTCTTTTCTCCCCTTCATCCCTTCCCCAGTGCAGGGTAGCAAATCGGATGTGCGTCTGGTTAACCTCCCTGCCTTTCCTTGCATCTTTATCTCTCTCTAGACACGTGGCCTACTTCATGTAAGTGCCAACCCATTTGTGGAGTACACACACGAAATGCGTTTCATGAAGTGTTCGACTGGCATTGTGTACAAGATTCCGCTGAGCTTTTGCAAAGTGTACATTGGCCAAACTGAAAGCTGCATTAATGACCGCTTATCAGAGCACTGTCCATTAGAAATGTAACAGGACCTCATTTGACGTATCACTGCATGGAATGCAAGTGAAAACCATTCCTGGGCACTGCATGCATGTTGCGAAAGAGTTAAGGGAAAGTGGCTCGGGAACCGGCTGAGACTGTATATGTACGTAGATACAAAAAGTAGGTTAGCGTTGGGATCATGTTATTTCACTTCGGTCTTTCGCACATTCCTGATGGTTGTGAAGCCGAGCTATTGTAGGAATCAATATTAGTAGCAAGTGCTTGTGTTTTTCTCTCTCTCCTAGTGTTTGCGTCATTGACTCTACTTTAGCCATGTACCAACTAGCCCAATGCCAAATATCTACTGGGGAGATGATCGATGCAGGTATTCAGGTTATTTTCATTTGTTATGCTACTCGGTGGTATATTATCGATACATATTGTTACTTTGCCCTAGAAAAGAGACACAAGCATCAAAGAAAAAAATGGGGTTAGCCGTTTGGTGCCATTTGAGGTATTGTTAGGGCGGACAAACAGACAAATGTACATACAGACAAAGAGATCAAAATTTTTCTGTCGAACATACCCAAGAAAGACTATCGTCTTTAAAAATAGGTACTGTGAGAAGTTCATTGAACACCCTTGAAGAAGGCATTCTACGTTTTTCGTCAATACTTTTGGCTCTGCCAAAGGTTGCTTTCTCCGCGCACTTGTGGTCCAAGAAGGCCATCATGCGTTGTGAGATCTGTACGGAGTTACGACATCTCGTCCGAGTATTGGTCATGCGCCATAGTTACCCTTCGGCAGAAACGGCCAAATGTGCGCTTATCAGTGCTCTTCCGGTGGGCACTGGCCAGAGGAAACGGGGCGAGCGTCTTCCGCCTGGGGACTCTGCACACAGGAAGCGGCAATTGGCAGCGGCCATGCCGGAAACGCCACCGTAGATAAATGTCCTTTTGGCACCCTGTTTCCTCGACTCGCTTTCCCATCGCCAGCTGAGAAGCGGAAGTCCATGGCCTCACCTGAGGGGCTGATCTAGCGCTTTTTCATTCTGCTCACGAACGCTACCTGGAAAGTAAGCATACTCGCTTCGAACTCCTGTGTTTTCAGATCATTTTATTGTTTCACAGTGACAACAGGTTTCAACATGCGCATATAACGAAATTCCTAATTAGCATAATACTGAATATGCGCTTACATGGAGGGAGGCCTGAGTAATTGCACACCGAAGAAGCGCGAATGTGTACACCACGTCGCATATTCCTGATAAGTATCGCGAGCAAACACACTTAATGGTTGACAGCAAATCATGTCTCCAAAATACGTGATACATTACAACAAATAAAACTAGTGCACGAAAGCGAACATTTGACCACTTCTTTAGAAATCACTCACAGATATTTGCAACTTGAGGACAACAAATCGTCAGATGATCCATTACACTACACAACCATTTTTCCCCTCGGAATAAGCTAGTATGCCTTAAGCTGTCTGCTGATGTGCCAGTAATTTTGATGCGTTAATATGCTATACTATGTACTATTATGTAGTATTATTATGTACCAAAGGTCGAGATTGCGTTAACTATGATTACAGTAAGCCGTAAGAATACAACACACATACAATCAACAGTAGACTGACACACACAATCAGCCCTGTATCTTGAGGGCCATAGCACACCTGCGATAATGTTACGGCTGATGGTGAGATGTGAATCACTTACTAGATATTCACGACAACGGGGTAGTGCTCTCTTGGTTAATCGTCGGTATACAGGCTTGCACTTAAAGCACGAATAAACAAGGTCGTCAAAGTCTCTTTGTGTCACTACAGGTGCCCTCTGAGTCACACAGCCCGTACCTTCTCCTAATCGCACGTTTGCTTATTACTGTGAAAATTATCATACTGTAACTAATATTTCATACTAACAATAGGCTTAGAATGACCTTGACAATGTGCATAGCTGGTCCGTCTATTGACAACTGGATCTAAACACAAACAAATGCAAATTTTTTGCCTTTTTTGCGGCCGCAATGTATTCTTTCCGCTTACACAATCGTAAACGTCCCCATTGAAGCATTTTTAACGTATATTTAGTACTTTGGTATAAGCATTTCCGACGACTTTTCCTGGTAGTTAAAAGTAATGCAAAAACTGTCGGACGAATCCACAGAGACAAACAATTACAAATAACAAACTAGGCTGTCTTAGTGCCATTGTAACCTTTCTTGAGTTGTGCATGCGACTAACAAAATTTCATCAGCAACCAAGACCTTAAGATTTATGAAGCATGGCCTCTGTCCTTTATAAATATCAGTCTAATTACACCACTGTAGGGAAAATGCCTCGCCCATGTACCACCAGTCCACCTGGTCTTGTACTTTCTGCTGACACGTTAAACCTCCAAACTTCTTAATCTCATTTGCCCGCCCACTTTTATCAGACCACATATCACAGGTTATTGGACGTTATTGGACGACAGGTGAGAACATAGGTATGTCGATATTTTTTAGCGGCGTATCATGGCTCTCCACTGCTTCAACGCTTGCTACAAACTGCGAACTACAAGCTGCGAGCACTTGCTATTTCATCTGGAAACTCTAATGAAGTACTTCGGAAAGGTGTCGTTGTTCGTTAGTAAAATTTGTAACGAGCACCTGAGATTGGCCATCGTGAAGCTGTATGATACTCCGAGCTGCACAAATGGCTTGGGTCAGTGGTTGGTTCAAGTTACCCTCTGCGACCGCTTCACTATTTTGTAATCTATAGCATGTGACGTCAATTATTACATTGGTCCGCAGAGGAAGCGTTACAATGTCAGCGGAAACTAAAAGAACATGGGGGCACCATTGACCGTAATGCTCGTTGATCACCCGGTTGGCTGAGTAGGTAATGCGATACTCTTGGAGATCAATAACAGCCGCATACTCCTCTAGTAAGTCGACACCTATAATGACATCACGGAGACAATCATGTAGCACAAGGCGATCATCAGCCAGACTAGGCCAACTGCAGCTCAAAGGCCTCTCTCGTGTTCGCACAGTCAACTCGATCCTGTACTCAATGCTGCCACTTTACTCCCACAAACTTCCCAATTTCATCTTTCCACCTAACTTTCTGTCTCCCCCTTACCCGCTTTCCTTCTCTGTCAATCCGGTCAGTTACCATTAATCACCAACGGTTAACTTGCCTACGCGTGACGTGCCCCGCCCACGTCCTTCTTCTTGATCTCCTTGAGTACCTGAACCCCGGTTTGTTCTCTTATCCACTCTGTCCTCTTCATCTCTCTTAAGGTTACACCCATCATTTTCATTTCCATTGCTCACTGCGTCGTCTTCAGTTTAAGCTGAATTTTTTTCGTAAGCCTCCAGATTTCGGCTCTGTAGGTAAGATTAAGCTGTTGTATGCTTTTCTCTTGAGAGATAATGGCAGTCTATCAGTCATGATTTGAGAATGCTAGCCCAACGCGCTCCTCCTCATTCGTATTTTCTAGAAACTTCAGTCTCACCGTTTGGCTCAACGGTTACTACCTGTCGTAAGTAGACGCAGTCTTTCAAGACTTCAAGTGCACTGCTATCTATCTCGAAGCGCTAATCTCATCCGAGGTTGTCGTACATTACTTTCGTTTTCTATCTTTCTGCTCTCCTTTCTAATTCAATAATCATAAATTGCAATTCGTCCCCTGAGTCACTCAGCAATGCATTGCTATTGGCGAGGCGCAGGTTACTAAGGTACTCTCTTTGACCCTTATTCCTAACTTCCCACTCCAGGCCTGTGAAAACTTTCTCTATAAGCACGTGGTAAATTACATTGGGGAGATCATATCCCGTATATATCTGGTGTAACTCGGTGCTCTATAGTATTCTCTATGGAGCTCACCGTAGGAACATATGTTGCGGTGGCCATTTGCAACTCCTCACGTATTATAAAACGGATGAGATCTCGAACACGCTCAGTATTGTTGACGATAGCCGTGAAAAGCTTAGTTGAAGTGTTGTGTATTTGCCGCTCGAATCGGGTGGATTGATTCTGAAGCATCTTCTCCATTCTGACCGCCTCTGACATTATCTTGGTGACCATTTTTGTAGGGCTACGTTCAAGTGGCAATACCACCTCCTAGAAGTGCTGCTATGCACAAAATCCCCACCCCCAGCGCACGGTAAACAAGAAGTAACACACATGCGCCAGAACGCTTGGTCAGAACGAAAAAGACTGTTCACAGGTGTAGTCTTTTCGGCCTGGGGATTCTCCTGCCCACTAACGAGGCGCGTGGCGTTGAAGTAGAACTTTAGGTTCCCCTGTAGCGGAGGTGCTACGAAGAGGCTGGTCTTTGGCTCCTTGACCAGCCTCCAGGCGTCTTGGTTCGTTTGAAGGTCGTGTTGATGTTGTAATTTCTGTCTGGGCTGTAATGGTAATAGCAGGTGAGCTGGTCTTATGTCCATCAGGACTTCCTGTCGATGGCACCAGGTGCTTTCTGTTGCACTGAAGGACATCTATCAGAGTTTCCGCCATGTAGGAGCGCGGGTGTTGAGCTGGCCCAAAGACTGTCACTCGGGAGTTGACCGTCTTGTGCTCCGACCCGCTCTGCAGCGAAAAGAGGTTGCAAGGTGTGAGCCGCATGTCCTATTTCGATGCTTGATGCACGTGGTTGCCTAGGTGACAATGAGTGAATGGAACCGAAGGGGCTAGACTGGCTCAAGCGGGTGCGACATCTTCGCGAGCTGGATCTGTACACGCAAACCAATAAGCAGCTCAGCAGAACTCTTCCCATTTACGCCAGGAGTGTCCCGGTATACTAGAACTGCCAGGCAAGGATTATCCGCCTTGCGCAATTAGTGTTTGACTGTCCTCACCTTCCATTTCACCTCCCCGTTTGACTGTACAAAATGGTAACGGCTAATGACGAGGCAAAAGCTGCAGGACTCTACGAAGGCGGATAATTTTTTCGCAGGAAACGGAGGGTCATTATGACAGCGTATGAATCTCGCAATTCCTTAAGGCTTCTAGAAACAGCTCGCAAAACCTTTCAGGCGTAAGGCTCGAAGTTTTGTTTGTGAAATTTCTCTAGGGAGCACTGCCCTAGGCAGTAAGTATTACATTGGGCAAACGGTATTTCGTGTAAAAAACAGACTAGAGTATTTAGAAGTGTTAATTGGCGCCTTATCAGGAAGTGTTACACATGCGGTTTTATGCTTTGTTTTGTGCAAGTGCGGACTGTCGGCAAACGCGTTTGAGTGAAACAACTTTACTCAGTGCATCGGCCCATCGTTTATCTTAGTCGGTGTATCTTTCGTGCGCCATGAGGTTTCGCAGGCTTTATTCAGTCCACAATAGACGTTAGCGCACTCCACGTCATCTGGCTCTGCCCACTCAGGGACAATTAGGTTTAACCTTACCCACCTGGCGTGGGCCTTCTAGACGTCCAGAATATGCGAGGTGAGGTCCTGCACTCCAATAAAATTCTTCATTTCCTCTTGGTGGAAAGGGCGACTCGTTACAGGTGCATCTCCACAGGACATGCCCGAAGCCTGCATAATCACCACACAGCAGGTAGTCCCGGATTTAGATCCATTTGGGGTATATTGTGTGCAGTGCTGCAGGGCTCTGCTGGGTGCTTATTTGGAGCAGTCTGAGAGTGACAGCTTGCGCCCTGCTCAGCTAAGAGTGTTGCCGGAGCAGCATTATTTTTGAGAGATAACGATGCTTGCATATTTTGTTATATGTGCATACAGGCTGGCATCACACGGTAGTTGACTGACTCTGTGTTGTGTACGGCACACGGTCAATCAAACCTTGTGCAGCCGATTGCGCCTCCTCTTTCGGGTAGAGCTAGAGTAAATGTATATGCTACCTATAGGTAGTAGCATTTACAGTAACTCTAGGTTGAGCGAGGCACCATCAATGGTTCTAGGGTGAGCCAAATGAACCAGATGAATGATTTTGAGGCAATAGGCTCTTTAACAATTCGTAAGACTTGGGAAGCTACCCTGACCATCATAAATGTTTGCTAGCGGCTTTCGAGTTTGAACAAACTGAGTAATGTACACCGTACGTCAATGCAAGAGGAATGCCAACCTGCTCTGCAACGCTCAAACTGGAAGTGCAGATGGTAGACTTCGGAGATGCACTGGACAACCACTGAAGAGAAGGATTATTTTTGAGCGGAGGAAGCGACATCTTCAAAGCAGGCTAGTTTCCGGCCCGAACGGACACTAGAGAGCAGTGATTTACCCTTGCCTCGTCTTGGCGCTTCGTCGTACCTTAGATGAATATTGTGGGGCATGCGCTTTATGAGATTCTTGGACCTGACTTCATTGGCAAGCTTTGCAGGATCAGAAACAACGTCCGCGGGATGGCATCCCAGCATTTCGAGTATGGCAATACCCATTGGGATGACGGATAATCTGAAAACACAGAAAGCTGAATTGGGCTTGGAGGATTTCTTTAATCTTGTTGCAGACTCTCAACTTGAGGAAGCCGTCCGTGGACGTTCGAATGGCATTTCAAAGGGCAGCTTGAAGAATCATCTGATTGGGGCATTTATCTTGTTGCGCTCCGACACGCGAGAGAAGCGAATTTCCAGAGAGCTTCTGGAAGCCTTCTACCCTAAAACGAAAGGGTCTGATTGTGTACCTGACATATCTGATTAGCTGTCTTCAGATACGCACTTTATTATTAAGATGCTGTACCTGCCTTGGTGGTTCAGTGGTTTTATGGGTCTCGACTACTGACCCTAAGGTCACAGTAGTGAACCCCCGCCATGGCGGTCACAATTTCACTGGTGGCGAAAATGCTAGAGGCCGTTTTGTTAGCTTCCCGTTAAAAACCCGAAGGAGTCAAACTTCCAGAGCATACGGCGTCCCTCATTCCAGTACTGCGGGTTTGGGTGGTAAAACACCACCAATTCTTGAAAACATATAGAACATCAACATGTCGTTCCATTTTATATTTCGGCTTCTTACGCAAGTGCGGGAGGCTTTTTTTTACCCTGTGCAATTGGCTTTAACTACAACCCGATCAGCGGAGAGCATTCGCCCTGGTCCCATCCAGTCCGCTTCGTACTGTACGGGCCTGGTTTGGCTGTACTCCTATTTACGCGCGCCGCAGGATTGTTATAAAAGGTTGGTGCGTGCAATAACACCGTTAGAGTGGACCCACAGGTGGCGGGAATGAATGCCGGCTGCAGCGGCTGCATTTTAAATGGTGGCGAAAATGCTGTAGGCCCATGTGCTTAGATGTGGATGCAGGTTAAAGAACCCCAGGTGGTCGAAATTTCCGGAGCTCTTCACTATCGCGTCTCTCATAATTATATGGTGGTTTGGGGACGTTTAACACCACATATTATTCAATTACTGTTTGGGTTGCTTACCTTAAGGCCAACAGTACACTACTTTCTAACGGATGGAAGCGCGATATCAGTTTTTCGTAATACAACATGTATTCCCAATTTCTCGAGATAATCCCGTAATGTCGCGTCAAATCGGGTTAAGTTGGCTCTAATGTACGCATTCGAGACGAAATTAGGCCCGTAATACTCATACTGAAGATGGTAAAAACAAAATTACGTTGGTTACTTAGCCCTAAATTGTCATCTTTCAATCTGTGCTTGCAGTCCTCCACTGCTGAGGGGAATATAATGCCTAGCATGTCAACCTCTCGGCACCAGTAACGGCTGAAACTATATTTGCGCAGGTGCTGCATGGGCTAGGAGTGGTGCGCTTTTGCATTCCGCAACCGCCTGCCGCTGAGCTCCGAATCCTAGCGAATCCAACCTTTTCAAGAAAACGCCACGCATTGTGTTCACTGCATCTGCGTGAAACTCCTTGCAGCCACTGGCTGTTGGTGGCGGTGAGCAATAGCCACGCGCCCATATGTTCCTTACATAGTGTACCGCTATGTACAACTACAGAATCGTTATTGAACAGCTGGTAGCGGGCGCTCCGCTTTCCTCTCTTTTATATTATCCTGTGACGCATTGTCATTTCCACCACGGCCAGGCATACCTGAGTGATCCCTGCGTAAGCAGGTATGAAAAGCCAGTTCTTCGGGATTTCGATGAAACAATGCGCGAATATATAGCTCTCCAATTTATACGTAAATGGAGAAATTTATTGTAAGGGAAAGCGGCTGTTTTGGCTGTGCTTTCTGGTCTCTTCAAGGTAGTGCCGATTTCTATCTGGCACTCCTCACTGTTGAAAGCGTTAACATTTCGGCGAGTTTGCTGTTAAGCGTTATATATCCGTGAATGAAAAAATGAGGCTCCGTCATCTTTTTATCGTCAAAAGGGTGACTTGTAATATACGGACCTGTGACGGAAAACACTGCTCAGGATGCAGCGAGCGCAAACTGCGTACTGATTTATTGATTGCGACGAAAAAAAACGTCGCCTTGTAAGGGGGGGTATCTGTGCACCAAGCATGCGCGGACACCTACGAACAACTCAAGGCGTGGTGAGAGCATGCACAAAGAGGAGCGAAAAAAGGAAAGTGGATGAACAACCGAAAAGAAAGGACTCGATTTATGGAACCTAAATTGAGTGAAAACTAGCACGTCACTTTCGTGAATCTACCTCTGTCGCTCTTAAAATTATCGAATGAGCACCAGCACAAGAATCCGCACCCTCATTAAAAATTTTCAGAGCAAGCTATATCCGAACTGCTGGCGTCAGTACTTCTATAGAAGCCCAGGTATTCAGTAGTTGACGGCTCGTTGCCACCGTCGCCGTCTACGCATGGAAGAGACAACTAACAGCAAACAAAAATTATTGAAAAAGCAAAATATGATGTCACAGCCGGAAGCGGTAGCGATGTCGAGCATTTTATTTGCCCTACATAGTGCAAAATTGAATTTCAGGAGCAAACCTTCCCTTAGTCTAACCTTGTTCCGCGTCAGGCGTAACTGGCAGTATCTCGAAGAGTAGTAGAGAGCGATGTCTCATGGAAATACATGAAAACTGCAGTTGATTGAGGATATTCTAGATGGCTTAGTACTGGTACTCTCCGATTTACTGCTGCCCGGGCTGTGCCTGGGAGCTCGGGGAACCAGTGCCTCTCTCAGTCTCCTGGATCGTTGCCACACATGTCTGATCGTTACTGCGGAATTGATGGAGCGGAGCGGTAGGTGCGAAGGGCCGGGGTGGCTCGTGCTCGTCACCAGACTAAGAAATGGCTGGGTGTGCGGAGAACGAGCGCTTCCCTCAGTCTCCTAGATCGTCGCCGTAGGTGTCGTATCGTTGGTGGGGCATGGACGAAGCGGAACGGCTGGCGCGGAGGGCCGCGGTGGCTTGTGCTCGTCGCCAGAGACAGACAGACGGATAGACATACAAACATATACAGACAGACAGACAGACAGACAGACAGACAGACAGACAGACAGACAGACAGACAGACAGGCTGAAAGGCAGACAGACAGACAGACAGACAGACAGACAGACAGACAGACAGGCAGACAAGCAGACAGGCAGGCAGGCAGGCAGACACACGGGCGGAAAGATAGACATACGGATGGACAGACATACGGACGGACAGACAGACAGACAGACAGACAGACAGACAGACAGACAGACAGACAGACAGACAGATAGACAGACAGACGGACGGACGGACGGACGGACATACGGACGGACAGACAGACAGACATACGGATGGACAGACAGACAGACATACGGATGGACAGACAGACAGACAGACAGACATACGGATGGACAGACAGACAGACAGACATACGGATGGACAGATGGACAGACAGACGGAAAGATAGACATACGGATGGACAGACAGACAGACAGACAGACAGACAGACAGATGGACGGAAGATTGCACGAACGGGTGGATAGACACACGAACATCGGCACACGGATAGAAGGATAGACGCGTGCACGGATGCACGGGCGAACAGGCGGATGCATGGACGGATGAATGGACGAATGCTTCACTCCACTCATCCTCATTCACTCTGCGGATATGTTGTTAATTGTTTTTGTTCATTTCCTGACGTTTACATGCCTTTTCATAACTAAGGGATATTGCGTCTTCATGCCTCTCCGATTGCGGGCGCGAGAGAAAAGGAAGACCAACAGCGAAATAGTGCACTGGCAATAAACACTAAGAGCTTAGCCGATGAAGAAATTGTGATACAACTGCTCACAAGCTCGAAATGTTCGAAATGACAAGCTTGAAATGACAATGTTCGAAAACTCTCCTTGCCCAATCGTAGAAAACAACTGAAACCATAAAGCAGCTTTGAGGATATCCATTTGACAACCTTAGTGAACAACGTTTCTTTGCCTAGCGTGTCGCTTTCACCATCACGAAAGGCAAGGCCACGCCAGCTGTGAGCTAGAGAAGCAGTCACAGGAGCGACTATCTACACAGCTGTGTCAGAGTGCAGCTCTGAATGCCTTGCCAGTAACGAGCACACCAGCAAATATAATAAACTAGAGAATGTACGCCCGAAACCTCCTCGCACAAGGGAGCGATGCCTCATCCACCTGGCAATGCACCAATTTAAACACAAGCCTTGATAGTAGACTGTCTGCGAACACCCCCCACCCCCACCCCTGTAGAGCGCTCGATCGATAAATGAGGCAAATGACTATGTAGCCAAGTGTCAAATATACCGAAAACAAAATTTCTAGTTTATTTTTGCATATGTAAAATTGTCAGCGCTTGAAATAAGCTTCTCTTGATTGTTTTTTTTTTTTCGTTATTTGACTTCTCCCAACGTAGACCCACACTTTCGTACGATGCGCGCTGATGTCGGTAACAGTATGTTTTCGACCACTTTTTTTTCCAAGTTTCACGACGGATATCATTTGACCAGGGTCCAAAGTCTCTAGCTGCAACTTCCCGAATAGTTTTTTTCTTCCGCCGGGGCTACTGCAGTTGTTCTTTCAAAAAAGACATCACTGTGACTTTTCTTGCTATGCGCTGCTAAGTTACTTGCTGCTGCAAACTGCTAGCAAGTGCTTCAATGCTCTCGTAGGCTTAGGTTAAGGCATCGTCCTATATGCCGTACGTAAAACCTATCACACGACAGGAGAATCTCGAATACCACACCTTTCATTCGATCAATAAACTTATCTTTGTGACCACCTCCGCATGTGGGCCTTGGAGTAATCTCGTTTCCATTTATTTTCTTTAGATGCGAAGCACCATAGAGTAGCTCAATGCGGTGTGCGGCGCGCGACCACTCTTACTGCGCATGTGCAACAGCTGGCCCAAACACTGCCAGAACACGCTTACGTGCTAGCGTGTTCGAACCTGAGTATAGAGGCTGGGTAATACGTTGTTGTGTTTCTCCCTCACACTCTCTCAGAAATCATGGGGCGGCGTCGGGGAACGAGGTTCTGCTGACGCGCGATGAACCAACGCGTTGTATCAACGTCAGCACGCGCTGGCACGCGCTAGCGTGGTCAGGCCTTTGTAAGTGGCTGTGTAAGAGACAATGGCCTCTTCACCTTACACTCCCTCAGCGATCAGGTGATGGCGTCGTGAAATGAGATTCTGTGGACGCGTGATGAACCCGCGTGGCATGCTCCAAGAAGAGTTCGGGAGAGAGAGAGAGAGAATAAACATTTATTAATAACAAATGCACACTGAGCCTTCTTTGGGTGGGGCCCTCAGTCCAGGGCTCCATTGCATTGAACTCATGGTGAGCTTTCATTGCAAGGATGCATTACCATCGGCCAAGTGCCCGTGATGAAGCGAACCCTAATTCGATTCGTACGCTGCTTCGCATGCTACTCATGGTTCTCTTTTGTGGGAGTGGTAGTAATTTTATTACACAAGCTTTTCAGGGGGATTTTCGGGGCTGAAAGGAGGACCTTGACATCATGTCGCATGGTGATTTAGCTTCGGTGAGAAATATTGTAGCATATTGCAAAACAACTGCCATCTTTCTCATGCTTATAGCTACATTATCCATTTTTGGTTCACTGCTGATATCCCCTCGTTTTCGCAGATGTGTATGATTATTTCTTAAGGATTTCCGCTGCTCTGAAGGCTTTCAATTTTGGCTGCCATGCTCCCTGCTATTGTCTGGTGGTGAGGGCTTCTTTTGGGCATGTTGTTGCAATTTCTGTTTTTATTATATTCGAGTGCCTCACATCGAAATGCAGCAGCCCTTACCCCCCCCCCTTTTTTTTGAAGGACATATAAGTGTGTTCTTTTCCTGTGGTGAGTCCGGGTCAATGAACTATAGAATTTGCCTTCCACTGAAGAATAATAAGTAAAGTACTAAATAGTAATAACTTCGAAGTAATAATTTCGAAGTAATAAATTAGAACTCCTCATTTGCCCTTTCAAAATACATGACGACACTCTGTGAGTTGAACGTGTTTATTACATTTCTTTTGGTGCAGATACGCTGATGACGACTTAGATAGTTGAAGACATAAGGAGTTGGGATTTACTTATAAGCTTCAGTGGAAAATATATTGTGGTTTCAAATACCTAGTTGACTGTTGAGCGAGTGAACTTCAGTTTGTTGGCTCAGAAATTGTAACTGAGAATAGTTACAATTTGGTCCTACTTGTTTTGATTAGGGGCACTTTAATATAACAAAAACGGGAGTTGCAGCAACAAGCCTGAAAAAAGAAGACCTTGTGAAATCTTGCCAAGATATAATTGAAGAGAGCATGGCGGCCAAAAGTAAGCGCCTTCCGAGCAGCAGTTATCCTCAAGGTATGATCCAACAAATCTGTGAAAAGCAGAGTGAGGAAATCAGAAGCAGACGTAAGAAAGATGAAGTAGCTATAGATAGAACTGTGAAGACGCAGTCGTGCAGCAGGGGAAGACTGGCTAATGGGTTGAGACGCTCACGTCGTTGAGCGAGAGCATGCGACGGACGCGAATCACATCGCCTCCGGCTCAGGTTTATTTTCAAGAAGAATTTCTTCCTGGCGACCTGTTGCAATAATAAGAACTTGTTCCTAGCATCACCACTGTCAAGCCTATACCGGACTTCAGCCTTTGAGTGGGCTTTTAAACGTTTTAACGCTTTCGAAAGTTCTTGAAGAGGTCCACCTCGCTAACCCTAACAAGCCGGAGACGCGTCTTGGACAGAACGCGGTTCGGACAGCCGAACGACAGCGTTGCTCAACCACTTTCTGTATCACTGCAGGACAGCGGCCAAACGGTACGCGCCGAGTGCGTCATCTCCTTCCGCAACCAGGGATGCCACCACGTCAGCCCGCTGTGGTCGCTGCAAAAGCAGGTGGCTTCAACGGCTTCTGCGCAAGATCGGCCCGGATTCTGCGCATGTGGAGAGGACTCGCTGACGCCCCGTCGCCCATATATACCCAGCCAACAGCTACGCCACATCAGAGCGGTTCGGGCAGCCGAACGACAGCGTTGCTTAACCGCTTTCTGTATCACTGCAGGACAGCGGCCAAACGGTACGCGCCGAGTGCGTCATCTCCTTCCGCAACCAGGGATGCCACCACGTCAGCCCGCTGTGGTCGCTGCAAAGGCACGTGGCTTCAACGGCTTCTGCGCAAGATGGGCCCGGATTCTGCGCATGCGGAGAAGACTCGCTGACGCCGCGTCGCCCATATATACCCAGCCAACAGCTACGCCATATCAGAGCGGTTCGGGCAGCCGAACGACATAGTTGCTTAACCGCTTTCTGTATCACTGCAGGACAGCGGCCAAACGGTACGCGCCGAGTGCGTCATCTCCTTCCGCAACCAGGGATGCCACCACGTCAGCCCGCTGTGGTCGCTGCAAAGGCACGTGGCTTCAACGGCTTCTGCGCAAGATCGGCCCGGATTCTGCGCATGCGGAGAAGACTCGCTGACGCCGCGTCGCCCATAAATACCCAGCCAACAGCTACGCCACATCAGAGCGGTTCGGGCAGCCGAACGACATAGTTGCTTAACCGCTTTCTGTATCACTGCAGGACAGCGGCCAAACGGTACGCGCCGAGTGCGTCATCTCCTTCCGCAACCAGGGATGCCACCACGTCAGCCCGCTGTGGTCGCTGCAAAGGCAGGTGGCTTCAACGGCTTCTGCGCAAGATCGGCCCGGATTCTGCGCATGTGGAGAGGACTCGCTGACGCCCCGTCGCCCATATATACCCAGCCAACAGCTACGCCACATCAGAGCGGTTCGGGCAGCCGAACGACATAGTTGCTTAACCGCTTTCTGTATCACTGCAGGACAGCGGCCAAACGGTACGCGCCGAGTGCGTCATCTCCTTCCGCAACCAGGGATGCCACCACGTCAGCCCGCTGTGGTCGCTGCAAAGGCAGGTGGCTTCAACGGCTTCTGCGCAAGATCGGCCCGGATTCTGCGCATGTGGAGAGGACTCGCTGACGCCCCGTCGCCCATATATACCCAGCCAACAGCTACGCCACATCAGAGCGGTTCGGGCAGCCGAACGACAGCGTTGCTTAACCGCTTTCTGTATCACTGCAGGACAGCGGCCAAACGGTACGCGCCGAGTGCGTCATCTCCTTCCGCAACCAGGGATGCCACCACGTCAGCCCGCTGTGGTCGCTGCAAAGGCACGTGGCTTCAACGGCTTCTGCGCAAGATCGGCCCGGATTCTGCGCATGCGGAGAAGACTCGCTGACGCCGCGTCGCCCATATATACCCAGCCAACAGCTACGCCATATCAGAGCGGTTCGGGCAGCCGAACGACATAGTTGCTTAACCGCTTTCTGTATCACTGCAGGACAGCGGCCAAACGGTACGCGCCGAGTGCGTCATCTCCTTCCGCAACCAGGGATGCCACCACGTCAGCCCGCTGTGGTCGCTGCAAAGGCACGTGGCTTCAACGGCTTCTGCGCAAGATCGGCCCGGATTCTGCGCATGCGGAGAAGACTCGCTGACGCCGCGTCGCCCATAAATACCCAGCCAACAGCTACGCCACATCAGAGCGGTTCGGGCAGCCGAACGACCGCGTTGCTCAAGCGCTTTCTGTATCACTGCAGGTACTGTTCATACGTTTATGTGCACGATACAAGCTGATATACTGCGGCTGCTCGGATTGCTCTGAGTGTTTTTCGCTGGTTGCAACTGTGTTGTCCAGAAATACTTGACGCATTAAGATGGCAAGCAATAACAAGGAAACCGACCCTTTGACCGAGTTCGCGAAGGGCCTCGGTGATAAAGCACCAACTAGCATTAAAGAAATCGCGAAGGTCCTGGTAGAAATGACGACTAAGTTCATCGAGACCATGAATAAGTTGACAGTTACGGTAACAGCTCTTGCTTCCTCAACCAGTGATATTAAAACAGAACTTACCTCCGTCATGGCTTCAATAAAAATCGTGAATGACTGTTTTGAGGAATTCAAGGGTGATGTGAAGTCTAGCCGGGAGGAGATCACTGAAGTCCAGAATCGGAGCCTTGAGTGTTAGCGCGAAAATGAGAGGCTGAAAAGGGAAATGAAGGACGTCAGAAGGCAACTTGTGGAGCTGAAGCAGTACAGCAGAAAGAATAATCTTGAGCTGAAAGGTGTCCCGTTTACAGAAAACGAGGACTTAAAGGAAACCCTGAAGCAAATCACTACCCGTTAAGGCGTTGACGTTTCTTCTCAGGATATTGACGCAATGCATCGAGTAGCTTCAAAAGGGCTTCCTAACGTTATTGTTAAGTTTAACTCAAAGTCGACTCGAGATAGTGTCCTGCAGGCTGCCAAGAAGAACAGATTAAACACGGCGATGCTCGGATTTGCAACGAACGAACCAGTGTACGTCAACGAGCACCTGTGCCCTGAAAACAAAGTTTTGCTCTGCAAAGCCGTAAGTGCAAAGCGTGAAACTAAAAGTTTGCCTGGATTTCTGAGGGCGAGATTTTAATGAGGACATTGGATAAAGCGAAGGTTCTTCACATAAATTGCGAAGATGATCTCGTCAAAATCGTGTAGTCACCCACCGTGTCCTAATTGTTTAGTAAGGTATCAAGGCGTACCTTTACAATGAATAATGTTCAGGTTCAACAACTTGCTGGCGAAACGAGCACGTCAATATTCCACTGCAATGTTCGAAGTATCAGAAAGAACCTAGATTTACTTGTAGCACAGTTGTCTGAGCATGCGCAACCGTTTCATATTATTGCAATCACGGAAACATGGCTGAAAATAGGCCAGGAGGTTGTAATCGCTGATTACAGGTTTACCTCACAGCCAAGAGAGTCGCGAAATCGCGGTGGCGGCGTCGCCCTATGTATTCATAAAAGTTTTTCTTTCATAACTTTGCCATCAATTTCGTGCAGTTGTTCTTTTATGGAAGCCTTGTTCGTAAAGTTAGAATTTCCTCTCATTGTTGGTGTCATTTATCGGCCTCCCAATTCTAGTCTACCTGATTTTCTTGCTAAACTGGAAATGATTTTTATGACAATATCAACAACGTACACTGATCTTGTAGTGGTAGTTGGGGACTTTAACCTTGATACTAGCCAAGATGCTAATAAGGACTACTCATTCTTGCTGCAGTCATTCAACTTCAGAAATGTTATAACCACCCCCACGCGTGTTACAAGTATGTACCTTCATCATTTAGAGATCATGCTCTAACATATATAGATACCGACGTTCATGCTAGCGTTTTCAAAGAACCCATTGCGGATCACCTTCCGATGTTTATTGTACTTAATATCTCAATCCAAAATAAGAAGGAACATCGACGACATATTACCAAGACAGACTACACAATGCTGAGAAAGAGCCTCTTGCAGATCAGTTTTGATGATATATACGACAACGATGTTAATACTGAGTTCTCGAACCTGATAGGAATTCTTAAAAACGCAGTTAATAACTGCTGTCGCGTACTCCCTGCACGTTCATATCAATTACCAATTTGCCCTTGGATGAATGAAGACATTTTGCAACTGTTAAAAACAAAGAATTTCTGGTACAATAAATGAAAATGCCATAAGACGAACCATTACTATTTAGGTCAGTACAAGCTACTGCGCAACAAATGCGTAACGATAATCAGGGCCCGTAAAAAACAATACTACTCACGCTGCATCCAGGAGGCATCTGGCGGTACACGCAAAATATGGGGTATCATAAATGAGGTTACTGGGGGTCGTCAATCACAACGTGTTACTCTTGACAGCGTTGACAACAGCACCGTCGAAGCGTTCCACACCTTCTTTTCTGGTATAGGCAAAGCTCTGGCAGACAAAATTCCCCGCTCTGCAGACAGTTACATTGCGTCAAACCCAGTTGTCATACGTTTGTGATGTATGATATTGAACTTTTCAAAGTTTTTCATATTATTAAAAACCTTTCAACTAACAAATCTGCTGGGCTAGACCAAATTACCGCGCGATTGTTAAAAGAAAACGTGGATATTTTAGGCCCAATTTTATGCAATTTATTTATTCATTCTATGCAAAACGAAACTTACTCCGTCTAGCTACAGGCCGACATCGGTTCTTAGCGTTGTAAATAAAATTTTTGAAAAAATTCTATCAAACCGCATAAGTAAGTTTTTACAGAAATACATGGTTCTTTGTCCTCAGCAACATGGATTCCGGTCTAATTCTTCTACGTCATCCGCAGTGTTCACATTAGCACAATCGATTAACACGGCCCTAAACAACAACAAGCTAGCGGGAGTTGTTTTTCTTGACTTACAAAAAGCATTTGATACGGTAGATCATTCAATTCTTTTGCATAAATTAAAGCACTACGGCATACGTAATCAAGCCTATGAGTTTAGTTTTTCTAATTACATCAAAAACAGACAGCAGGCTGTCGTGATGACCGATATTACTTCCACACTGCAATATCTGAACACAGGGGTGCCACAGGGATCGGTTCTCGGGCCGCTGTTCTTCTCCCTTTATATCAATGACTTGCCTCATGTATTAAGCTCTTCCGAAATTATTATGTATGCCGATGATACAGCATTAATATGTACGGCCGACAATGTTCTTGAATTGCAAAGACAAGTAAACGCAGAATTGAAAAAAAAATTTCCCAGTGGTTTTTTGCTAACACGTTAACGGTTAATGCTAAAAAAACGAAGTACATATTTCATTCCCGTAGGAAATTAATTAGTTACGAAGATATTCAGATAAAAATTGACAACTGCATATTTGAACATACGGTCACGTTTAAATACCTCGGGATTATACTAAATAATTACTTTCACTGGGCAGGTCAAATAAATGCCGTCGGTGCAAAGCTGGCTTCCGGCTGCCACACGCTTTTACAAGCTAGAGGCTACTTTGATAAAAGCATTTTGCGGGCGCTTTACTTTGCTTTCATCCATAGTCATTTAATCTACTGCATGAAATCGTGGGCCTGGACTTATGATTCTTATCTGGATTCCCTTCGAAGGCTACAAAAGCGTGCCATAAGAATAATAACTCACAGTAAGTACAACAAGCCAAGCCGGCCGTTATTCTGATCGCTAAAAATACTACCCTTCGATCTTTTGCGCGACTATAAGATGACCGTTTGTGTTAACAGTATCGTAAAATACAATAGCCCATTTGATGTCTCGTTATTTTATTCTTCTTCCCGCCCAACTAGAAGCCTGACGTTCGGTAACTTTAACTTGGCGCCAAGAAATAACGTTTATGGTGAGAGATTATTGCAATTCATGGGGATGAAGATCTGGAATAGTTTGCCCACTGAATTGAAGACATCTTTTTCTCTCTGGTGGTAAGCACTTACATTTGTATAAATATACGCTGGTGAATCTTGTAAATCTAGCATTTTTTTTTCTAACTAAAACTTGTGATAGTTTGATGTTCTTTATGTATTTTAACTGATGTTTTTTGGGTGTGTCCACGAAGTTATCTGTCATAACTTTTTGTATGCGCACATGCAGTTTTGTTTGGTGTGACAAGATTGTTTAAGAAGAGAAAGACTTTTCTACTCTGTATATGTGTATATTTACAGTGTCTGTATTGCTACATATGTATTATGTATAATTGATATTTCCCGCTTCTGTCCATTACTTTTCTCATTGGACCCTACACTAGCCTCAGGCTATGGGTTCAATCAGGGTTTGTAAACCTCATGTGACAAATGATAATAAACGTTCAATCAATCAATCAATCAATCAATCAAAACGCCACCCCGCTCTAGAGCGGATGGCGAGCGTCTCTGGGAGCGTCGCAGCCGACGAGAAGCACTCACTGCCCTTTCGCTCCACGGACCACATGATGGATACGCAGACCAGTGAAGACGCCGATACGCAGGCGAGCAATGAGCACAACGCACATCCATGGATCACTGTTACCAAGAGAGCAAACAAACGCCGACAGCTGCAACCCCATACCATACCGACTCAACAGCTGCCCAGCACGCCGTCTGAGCCCGCTCTATGCCAGAGCCTGTCTAAGACGCGTCTACCAAGACTCCCACCGCTCCCTGCCGAGGACTACAATCTAGCAATCCGTCCCCATGGTGGATTAAATCTGAGCAAGGTTAGCCCCAAGACGTTACTTCTCGCCGTAGCTCATGCAGCAAATATACGCGGTGAGAAGCCTGATATCAAGCTTCGTGTTGATGAAAATCAAAATGTGCTAACAATAAGCACCTCATCTGAACACATCGCCACTGCACTTGGACAAATCACCAAAAGTACAGTGCACGCAGCAACCTACGACATCACCTCTTATGGTGTTGCGCCTGATAATTCGTGCAAAGGTGTGGTCAACGGATTAGGCCATGAAATCACACCAGACGACTTCCTGACAGAAGTTGAAGTACCGGGCTACGAGGTCCTTACGTGCAGATGCCTCGGCAACTCCGGAGCAATGGTGCTCACATTTTGTGGCAAGCGAGTCCCTTTTTTTGTCAACGCGTACGGACAGGCTTTTCGCTGCTACCTCTACAAACAGACTATTCCACACTGTAGAAAGTGCAACAAAACAGGACACCGCGAGAATGTGTGCCCACAGCCTCCTGACACACCGAAATGTCGAGTGTGCGGGGATTCATTATCACCAAACAACCACGAGTGCCACCCTTCTTGCATGCTTTGTGGTGGCGACCACCCGACGGCTGCCAAACCATGCCCAAAGCGGGTTTTGCCACCAGTCAACCGACGCAAACCACCCCGGTCAGCTACTCTCACCAAGAAGGCCCAGTCACCATCTCCCAGCCCCGGACGGCAGAGCAGTGCGTCCAGGAGTGCACCCAGGCGAAGGAGCCATTCCAGGGATAAGTCGGGGCCCAAGTGAGGAAACTCGTCATCACGGAGCGGTTTCGCTGGCCAGCAGGGATCTCAAGGCTGGCACACGGACGGGACAACGCATCATCATGGCCAGCAAAGCGGTTCCTACTGGAAAGCACAAACGATAAGCTGGGCAGGGCAGTTCCCTCCTCTCCCTCCCTCTCCACACCAGTCCCACTCCTTCACACAAACATCAACGCAGCAAAGAACGCCACAGCCAACGCCACCAAGACTACCACAACCCATGTCAGTAGACACTCAGCTTCACCCTGACATGCCGTCAACTACGGCACGATCCGACTGTTGCACACGAGAGGCGTTGAATGAAATGACTACTTCTTTAAGGAATGAATTCGCAGCTAAGATGCAGGTAGAAATGCAGAAAATGAAGAATAGCATTATGGCTGAACTAACAGCTCCACCCCAACAATTGATCCAGCAGGCCCTGCTACCTGATATCCAGCAGATTGTAACGGATGTTAAACAGCAAATATCGGCTGCACTTGGCCAACCTAATATTGTGCCATCTGCACCAAAACGCACCACGTCTCCGACACGTGAAACACAGCGACCGCATCCTAACATACGCCCCTCCCGTTTCCTATCACCGTCCCGAAAAACCGTCCCAACAGCCGCAGTTGCTGCAGTCCCACTTCCCACCACCCTCCACCAAGATTTAGCACAGTCTGAAATGCCTCCGTGTACCACCGAGGCCCCGCTATTGCATCATCAATGCGAGAAACCGTAGGTCAACGCGTGACACCCCTCAACCCCTACGTGTGTGGCAGTGGAAGTGCAGGGGGTATCGTAGGAAACGCGGAGCTCTAACGCAATTCATTGCGACCCAGCGGATTACTCCCGATGCCATAGCGTTACAAGAAGTACAATGTACCCCTACGCTTCCGGGTTACACCACATACACGGACGTAACGAACAATACACCACATCGCACAGCTACATTAGTTTCTAAGCATGTCACTGTCATAGAACACACCCTTCAAAGCACCTCCATCTCATACGTACTTCTCGAATTAGTCCCATGCTCTCGTTCCAGTAGCAGCCTGTACGTGCTTAACGTTTACAGTGCACCTAACGCCAGGAACGATGACTTCGGTCATCTATTTGCACAACTATGCAAGTTGGGTAAACACATAATTATTGTAGGAGATTTCAATGCCCCCGTCCGGCTTGGGGCTACGCAACAGAAACGCCTAAAGGCCGATGACTCGCACAGGTTTTCGCGATTCATCGCATGACCCTACTGACAGAACCTGATCAACCCACTCGGCTTGGTAATATAGTGTAAGCAGGGACACATGCCCCGACCTCACGATAGTCAAGGGGGTCAGTCACCATTCCTGGTGCAACCTCACGGCGAATCTAGGCAGTGATCACCATATACTAACTACAGAGCTCCAAGTAGCAGTCACGCATGCCCCAGAGCGCATATCATAAAACTAACAAATTGGGATGCATTTAGGCGTAATCGTACAACTACCCATGAGGACTCTCCTTCCCTAGAGGCTTGGATATTACAACTTCAGTCCGATTTTCAAAGAGCTACCAAACTCATCGCTGCGACGACAGAAACGCCGGATGTGTACCGGCATCTGCTGAATCTCTGGGATGCCCACAGAGGCTTGACACGGCGGTAGCGGCGACAGAAACATAACCGAAAACTTCGTCTCCAAATCGCCCAACTAGCTACTGAGGCACATGACTATGCGAACATCCTCACTAGCAACAATTGGCATAACTTCTGTGATCAACTCAACGGCTCACTAAGTACACCTCGAACGTGGCGTGTACTCCGTGCTCTATTAAATACCACGCAGACAAAATCACACACTGCTAACGCAATCCGCACCATTCTCCACAAATCAGTGCTCGACGATACCAGTCTGCTGCACAACTTAAAGCAACACTATGTATCCACGGGCCCCGTCCCGCCTACCGTGATTATCCACACGCACACGATACGCCTCTAGATGAGGACATTACAGAGGCAGAGGTTAGGGCACCTTTGCAAAGCATTAAGCGTAACACAGCACCCGGTACAGACAGGATTACGTACACACTTCTGCGTAATTTAGATGACCAGCCCATCGAATATTTAACCGCTTTTTATAACGAACATTGGAACAACGGCACGCTACCACAGTAGTGGCGACACGCAGAAATCATATTTATTCCAAAGCCTGGCAAGCCGCTATCCCTCCAGAATCTTCGCCCTATATCCTTAACTTCATGTGTAGCTAAACTCTTTGAACGCGTTGTCCTCTCTCGACTACAACCATTTCTCGAAGACAATCACTTTTTTCCTGATACACTATTCGGCTACCGTCCTGGTATCTCTACACAGGACGTATTATTACAGCTTAAGGAGGACGTGTTGGACAGCCCCACTTCAAACCAGGTCCGAGCTATTCTGGCCCTGGACCTGAAGGGTGCCTTTGACACCGTCTCCCACGACCTTATTCTTGACAATCTCGCTTCATCTCAGTGTGGCTCACGCATCTACAATTACGTCAGGTCCTTTTTTTCTGACCGCACGGCCACTATTGGGATTGGAGACCTCCGTTCGGGCGTCATTCGTCTCGCAGGCAGAGGAACACCACAGGGCTCGGTTCTCTCACCCACTTTGTTTAACGTGGCTATGGCTAAACTTCCTTCCCTATTACAACAGGTTCCCAACATCCAGCATGCCATCTGTGCAGATGACATTACAATTTGGGCAACCAAAGGATCTGACGGAACCATTCAGGACGCCCTACAGGAAGCTGTGTCTGTGGTACAAGACTATGCTGCTGCCGGCAGCCTTACGTGCTCAGTGGATAAGTCGGAGTTGTTATTGGTATACAAGCGGCGCCGCAAAACCGCTGATTCTCCTGATATTTTGCTGTTTCTTGATGGCCGTCCTATCTGTCTGGTACCACGAATTCGCATTTTAGGCCTCTACCTTCAGTCCGATGGCAAGGCCTCGCACACTACACACCTTCTAGCTCAGCAGATAACCCAAATTACACACATGATCCAACGCATCACCAATCGCAGGAGAGGCCTTTGTGAGAAGGATGTCCTCCACTAAGTACAATCACTCCTAGTTAGTCGGCTCACCTATCACCTTCCCTTTCACAATCTCATGCTAGCTCAAATCAAAAAGATGGACATCGTTCTACCCACAGCTGTGAAGGCGGCTCTCAGCTTGCCTCCACACGCATCTAAACAACGCCTCCTTCAATTAGGAGTCCACAACACCGTAACCGAACTCATCGAGGCCCAGCACAACAGTCAGCTCCAACGGCTCAGGCAGACCCGTCAGGGCTGCGCCATCCTGTCTCGTCTTGGCTACCCGATTCCCAAAAAACCCGCACAAGTACCGCGACATAAACTTGCTTCTACTGTCCGCGCACTCATCAAAGTGCCTCCGATTCCACGCAATATGAATCCCTCCCGCAACGTCGGTCGTCGACGTGCCCGAGTTCAGGCTATGACACGCGTCTTTGGTGATGGTACCTCAGACTTACAAGTACTCTACACTGATGCAGCACGCTACCCAGAGAAGTCAGCCATGTGTTTAGCCGTGACAGATGACACAGACGCCCGTGTGGCGTCTGCCACGCTTCGCACTACAGACAGTGGTCTAGCAGAGGAGAGAGCTCCCGCTCTGGCAATCGTTCACACTACGACACTGTCACATGACTCCCCTGTCACTATTGTAACAGATTCACAAGCTGCTTGCCGTGCTTTCGCTCAAGGACTTGTGGCTCCACACACACACAATATCCTCTCTTGTGTTTCACCATCCGCATTACGTCCGGTGCGTATCGTCTGGACTCCTGGACACGCCTCTCTCCATGGGAATGAACGCGTTCATGCGGTTGCCCGAGAGCTGACCGGCCGGGCTCCATTGGAAGAGCTGTTCAATCCAGACGACGCATCGACAGAACCACTGAACTACAACGCTACGCTGTAGTACTACCGACAGATCCGTTATACGTATCCTCCCCCTCATCCTTCACTTAACAGAGCAGATGCTGTCGCTTGGCGGCAACTACAGACCAATTCATTTTCTTGCCTTTATATGCTAAATCGTTTTCATCCGACTCTCTACCCCTCCTACTGCCCCTTCTGTGGATCCGTACCAACGGTGCACCACTCCACGTGGGAATTGTCTGCCCCACACGGCGTTCCTCCCATTCCTAATCCCACCCCTTCCTCTTGGGAGTCTTCACTGCTCAGCTTACACCGGCAGGAACAGCAGCAGCTGGTCCAGCGGGCTCGCAGGGTCGCGCAAGGATATGGAGCCCTGGACTGAGGGCCCCACCCAAAGAAGGCTCAGTGTGCATGTGTTATTAATAAATGTTTATTCTCTCTCTAGCTATAGATAACAGCCAGAGGCCTGTTGTTTTGTGATCGGTTCACAATATTTTTCACAGGAAAAGGAAAATTGCCAGACGACACAGTGTCAAGGCCCTATTTTCAACCCCGCAAGAACTGAAAGTCTTGTGCAAAAAAAAGTAAACGCAAATCAAATTACTCAAAAACCCACATGCAGAGTTGATCACAAAGACAAATGTATCGATTACATGAAAGGTGTAGTATACAAAAAAGCCTTGTATTGTGGTTGGTCTTACGCCGAACAGACGGGACGATGCCGCAATTTCAGCCTAAGAGACAATCGATACGCTTGACAGCAGCTAGAATAGCAAGTAACATAGCAGCGCCTTGCAATAAATGCCAGTGTGGTGCTTCTTTTGAAAGTACAACTGCAGTATCCCAAACCGAAGGAAAAAACGGCCCGATGAATTTGAGTGCCTTAACATTATAAAAGAGAGTGCGCATGGTTGTGCTGTAGTGCTCATTCGGTCATTTTAACGGTGGCCGAGGTAAATTTCGCAAAAATGACGAGCCAATGTTCACTAAATCTCAGTTTTGTGAATCAAGGTCTTTTCTTTCGGTTGTTCTTCTCCTTTCCTTTCTTCCCTCCACTTTATGCACCCTCTTCCTGCACGTTTAGCCGTTAAAGGGGGCGCCAGCATGCTTGTTGGGCACACCCATCTCACAGGGCTACGCTTCTTTTTTTGTTGCTGCATTTGATAAATTGGTATGTAGTTTGCGCTCGTTCGTTCCTCTACTGTTTTTCTTCACGGGTCTGTGTTTACAACTTACACTGCTGAAGATGAATCAACACGAACCAGCTCACTTTATAACGCTGCTCAATCTGTTCACCTTCTTGGTTGGCACATTCAATATGCATCAAAATTCTTATTTCTGACTGAGACTAAAAGCCGAAGCCTGTTCACTTTGACGGAATTACCTGATGATTGTTAGATAAACGCTCGCAATCTTTCTCTTTCAGATGTCTCTGATGAACATCAAGCAAACTCCGGCATCGTTTCAGGTAAGATGTTTGTCAATAATGCATAAATGTGGCGTTCTGAGTAGGGACAGAGGCGCAAAGCAGGGACAGTGCTTAACGCATTTACTATTATGGAGTTGCCTATTGCACGTGTCTCGGTGTGCGTTTGATCTCAAGTGAGTGTGGCTGTTCGGGTTGGTACACATGCGAGGTCAAGTGATCTCCTCCTCATGCTACTCTGTAACAAAAAGCTCGTGCTTCAGCTGAAGAACACTGTGGCGCTTGTTTAAAGGGGCTGCGAAATATGCGTGCCGGTGGAGTTGTCTGTATTTTTCATTTAACAACTATTATACGGTTTACAACCAGTTACACGGCACTGGCCTCAGTGAATGTGTAATGCCCGTGTACTTAAAATCATTCACACTTCGAAGAGCCGTCGCGAGTCGCAATTTCCCGAACCCTGTACTACTGCACCTGTCATAATTAGACTGGGGTTTCTGGCACGACCAGAGCAATTACTATTAGTACTTTACTGGCCTTCCAAGAGGCCTAGTGACAGAGTGACCATTCAAGAAATTAACTTGTCCTACACTGTATTGCTATTTCACAAAACGGCATTACAGTTCGGAATATAGTTTAAAGTTTTAACACGTAATACTAAACT
This sequence comes from Rhipicephalus microplus, assembly GCF_043290135.1. Lineage (NCBI taxonomy): Eukaryota > Metazoa > Arthropoda > Arachnida > Ixodida > Ixodidae > Rhipicephalus > Rhipicephalus microplus. The sequence goes on from NW_027464586.1 coordinate 32,264,488, forward strand.
TTGGCTACCGCTGTAACGTCATTTACGGAATAGATAAGGACACCTGCAATGTTTTGAATGTAATGCATTTTTTAGAGAAATTCGGTGACTTTGAGCATATCTATCTATCTATCTATCTATCTATCTATCTATCTATCTATCTATCTATCTATCTATCTATCTATCTATCTATCTATCTATCTATCTATCTATCTATCTATCTAGCCGTTTACGTTGGTGTTCTGGTGCTCACCTCCCTAGCTTGACGTGTACCGAAATTAGCATTGTAGGGTAACATGGTTTGACGAAGCTGACGCGCTGATCAAGACGTGAATCCTGTCAAAATCCCGTCGCGTACGACGCCAAACTCTTGCTGCCAGACAGTGTCACATACCCACGGGTAGTTATGTGTCGCTTGTATGCCGGTATGTTTCACAGGTGATTGACACTTACTATTTACCCAGGAACGACGAGAACACACATGGGCAATATAACGCGCAAGCGTTATACTTGACAATAGGAGACATCAGTAGCGTCGACCCCACAAATGCAAAGAATAAATGTCAGGGTCACAGTAGGAATCAAACCCAAGCATTCTGCGTGCAATGAAGCATTTTACCACAGAACTACGCCAGGTCCCGGGAGTAATTTTCAAGTAGACGCTAATCTTGGTGAAACGTCAGTAATGGTTGCAGTGCTGCCTACCCAATTTTATAAGCATTACATATATGTTTCTTTGATACAGCCTTCACGTCAGGTTGCCGTAAATTGTGGTTAGTTGCCATGTGCTGAAATTTATTTTTGTCGTAGAGCCCAGGGCCAGCATCCTCGCAAGCATCAGCGCTTCATATCAGCTTCTGGTGTTGCTAACGCGCATGTTCCAGTTGGCATCGTTGCGCAAGTGCAAACAACTAGCTATATAAATTCTATAAATATATATATATATATATATATATATATATATATATATATATATATATATATATATATATATATATATACATGGGTCTGCCTTCCACTTCCACCTCCACTGGTGAAAGAGTTATGTTTGTTTATTTGATTTTATTTGTTTTCTTGCCTAAAAATACATGATTTGCATGGTGCAAGAGACGAAAGGTGACATTATGAGTCACCTGAGAAAGCACGTAGCACCAAAAAAAATGTGCATTCTTCACACACAGCAATGACATCGGCAAAAAAATACAAGAGCACCATTCCCACAAGCCAATTCGCACAGCATACAGCACCTAATGGAGCAATCGCATGCCGCAGTAACACTTTGGGTTAGCCCCGCCACGGTGGTCTAGTGGCTTAGGCACTGAGCTGCTTACCCACAGGTCGCGAGATCAAATCTCTGCTTCAGCAGCTACATTTTCTATGGAGACGAAAATGCTGTAGGCCCGATTTCTCAGATTTGGGTGCGTGTTAAAGAACCCAAGATGGTCGAAATTTTCGGAGCCCTCCACTATGGCGTGTCCCAAAGTCATACGGTGGTTTTGGAATGTTAAACCCTATATATACGTCATCGCTTTGGGAAACCGGAAATCCACGTGTCTACATCACTCATGGTTCTTCCTCTAGTGCGTGCCAAAAGTTTCTGGATATGTGAACCAGTGGGGACATAATAGGTGCAGCGTAGGGAAGTCATGCTCGTGAGCGTTCAAACCAGCTGAAACGACATAAAAAAAGACAGTAAAAGCAAATATTAGGTCCATGATATTTCCTGAAATAGTGATCCAAAAACTTGTCAGTGCTGCTTTGTGTTACGTAATATATATTTTTTGAAATAAAAGCATATTTTAATGGTCTACGTCACGTTAGTGCATTTCCATTCCCCGCCTGAAAACGGCCGTCCTATGTCACTGTTGTTGTGCACAACGTTTCCTGGTTTTGCTGCGCGGCCATCGACACTAGTAGTGGCATAGCGAAAGTAGCGGGGCCACAGGAGCAACGAAGAGACTGTGGTCGCTGAGGTGAGTGGACGCGTCCACTTCGGCTCCGTCTTTTGCGAATGTTTCTGGAGCATGTTCGTCACTGGGTTGTGCATATTTGAGATCATCCGATCCGTAAAGTAGACAGGATTCGGCAGATATCAAGCTTTGAGATGGGCCACGGTTTTTGGTTATTATCCCGACTTTTGTGCTGCCACCGCGTTGTCTAAGTGCCAGGCACAACGTCTGGCATCCCTACGTGGCGGGACACGTGTGTCCGGCGTGGAGGCTATGCTAGTACATCGGGAAACGCTGTCGGCAGAGGAATTTACTGATATCTAGGATAGTGGACGGTGTCCAAATGAAAATGAAGACCTCCGACGAAGCCTGCACTACGTGATAACGGTTCACAAGACGAGCTGGCTGAACGACGGGGCACAGATGGACGGCGCAGAGGCTTCGCAATTAAGCAACGCATTCTGAAGGCGTCGCAAATGCCACCGATGCCAGAAGAGCACATGAAGATAGTAATTTGCCCAAGGGGTGAATTGAATTTGGAGAAGGTCGGTTCTGCAACTGTGGGCAAGGCTGTCGTCGAGGTGGCAGGCCTCACAAGTGAGCAGATTAAAGAAGACGTTATTTGCCCCAGCTTCAGACAAAATATCTTGGTGGCTAGTTCGTCAGAAAGGAGCGACACCGAACGCTATGTCAGAATCAGGTCAGTAAGAGTGGCGAACAAAGATTATGAAGTCGGTACATACGAGACTGCCCCACACTCTACGCGTAAAGGGGTCGTTCTCCATGTGTACATAATGAATGGACCTGGTTCACTTGAGCGGAACATCGTTAATGATCGCAATCCACTGGCTCTGGCCGTCAGAAGAATCAAGAATACTGGCTCGGTAATTCTTGTGTTCGGTGGCTTAAGATTCCCCACGTTTGAAAGGCATGGGCCAACTTTCGTCCATTGTTACTTGTACCACATGCACGTCGCCGTATAATACATGTGTTGGAAGCTTGGGCACCGGGCGGATGTCTGTCCTGCGCCCTATTTCCTTGAATGTCGGGGATGCGATGCTTGGAATCCGGCAGATGTCCATAACTTTTACCCTTAGTTGCAAGCTTTGTGGAGGTCAAAACCTGACGGCGGATTAACAAGGCAGACAACGGTACCAGGTTCCCTACGTCGTGCGTGTTCGCCGACCGGAGCGATCCAGGGCGGAACTAGCTGCGGAACAAGAAGCAGTCAAGGCGGCGCTGCTGGAGAGCGTCTCTAACGCTCTGGGAGGCGCTCGCGCTCTGGGAGCCATTTCAAGTCGGGATGATTGTCTTCGTATGGGAGTCCAGCCTCAAAGAACCGCTTGCGTCTATTGGTGGAGGCGGCAGTGCAGCTAGAAGGTGAACCACCTGGGCTGACAAGGTCAAGGGTGAACCTATTACTGGCTGAACACGTGAGCAGAGCCAAGAGCATGTGGGTTGTAATCGGGATAAGAACAGGATCGCACAATTGGAGAAAAAAAATCATAGCCTGAAAACAGTCTTGATGCGTTTGTAAAAGAGATAGCTGAACTTGGGAGAAGTTTACAGTTCGGTAACAGCACTAGTGAGGGTAGCAAACCTGATAGCCCGGTTGAGGTACCAAGGTCTGTGGAGATTCTTAAAGACGTGACTGACGAGTACAACACCGGCTCCGAAAAAAGAGGGCGCTCTCCATTGCGTGGGCCCAGGCCAAGGTTCGTTCTGAGCTTAAAGAAATGATAGCGACATTGCAGGAAAGTATGAATCAGATATTTATTAGATTGGAGTGGATAGAAGAAAGAGAAATTAGCACGGATCAGAGATTAGGTAAAATTGAAGTATTTCTTAACGAGACGATGGTTCGTGCCATGGAGCGGGAGTGCTTTCAGCCGCTGGCCCACCAGGAAAAGTCCCCTAGTAGGACTAAACTCAGCATGAGTAAGCCAAATTTACATAGCCAAGATGGCGGCTTCATTAAATAGTTCATTTAGTATTTTTCAGTGGAATCGTAGGGGGTTCGATCATAAGAAGGCGTCCCGGCAGCAGTTTTTTAGAACGGCCGTTCTAAAAAAAAGGCCGTTCACATTGTCGGACAATGTGAAACGTCAGGTTATCATAGAAAACTCTGACATCCAGCGTAATCTTAACCGTTTTCAAAGCGAAGGTTAAAGATAATGAAAAGGGCAGAGGGCTCGCAACACTCATCAGTAGAAGGTTGGCGTATGTCAGGCATGATCTTCACATGGCGGGTTGCAGGTTTGAATATAATATAGCCGGGGTGTTTTGAATCGGCAAGGAACAGGTCAAAGGAGCGTTTACCTGCTTAACTTGTACAGCAGCCCCAGCGGCACGAAACAGATTTTCAAAGCTATCTTGAGCAAGGCAGCCAATCTTGCTATGGATGCACCATTGCTTATTGAAGGGGACTTTAATGCGCCCTATCAAGTGTGGAAGTATGTCTATAGCACAACCAAAGGCGAGAGACTATGGCAACAGGCCCTAGACTTGAATTTATGTCTCATTACGGACCCTCCGTATTCTGCTCGTAGCGGCACGTCGACATGTAGAGGTTTGACACCAAATCTTACTTTTGTTCGTGGGGTGGTGGATTCGTCCTGGTCAAATTCAAATATAGATTTCGGCAGCTATCATTACATACTTATGATTAAATTAGATGTGGCTCCTAAAAAGGAGCGAACATTTAAGCTTGTTGACTGGGATGCACTTAGTAAACGAAGAGAACAGAGAAACGAAGATCAGGGGAATGAGTTCACCTTTAAACAGTGAACTAGTCAGCTCAAGAGTGACGTTGAGGCAACCACTAAGGAACTTAAAACAGCTATGGACACAAACCAAATGGATAGTCGTCTAGAACACTTGTTGGAGGCGAAGCAGTCACTGTTGGTGAGATGGAAGAGTCAGCGGTTGAGGAGAAGGCTTAGAAAGCGTATAGCAATAGCTAATAAAGAAATTGAAGACCACTGACGGTATTGTGCAAGCAGCAATGGGATGAAGTATGCAATTCTGTGGATGGTGGTACTAAAAGGGGGAGGGCACCTGGAATTTCCTCAGACATTTGGTGAATGAGACCAATCAATTCTAAGTCTAATCAGAGGACGGTGATATGTAAGCTGATCCAGGAGGCGTGCCGAAACTCATCAGAGGAAGAGGTGCTGAAGAATTTGGCTGAGAGATACCTTTCACTGCAAACCTGCCAGAATACATCTGATGTCCGTTCGGAATATAGTGGGGATAAGAATATTGTTATGGATAAAGAATTTACTGAAAGTGATACAAGGATGGCATTGCAGGATCCTAATAGTCGATCGGCATCAGGGCCTAATGACATTTCTGTCAAAACGTTAAGGAATATAGACGAGGGGCCTATTGAGTTCCTTTCGCAGAAGGTAAATAGCCGATGAAAAGAAGGATCTTTCGCACAAGAGTGAAAACTTGTGACTACTGTTCTCATACTGAAACCGTAACACTTGATATGGACCAAAGTACCGGCTCAGTAACTTTTCACTAAGGCCACGGCGGCGGACGGGCGTCCACACCCAAGCTTGGTCTCCGGAGTTGTAAATCACTTCTCTGTGGTGGGTGTTATAGCGTCGTGCGTCGGCCTGTTGTTGCTGGCCGATGTGCAGTCACGCGAGCTGCCAGGCTTCCTCAGCACGCTCTGCAAATTTTTCGGCGTCAGTTGCCAACTGACCATCGTCTTGACACGGTAGCATAGAGTTCAGCATGGTCTGCACTTCGCGGTCGTCATGAATCCGAAATGGCGTGAATCGCGAGGTCTCTTGCACGGCGGTATCATACGCGAAGGTCACGTAAGGTAAGATCTGGTCCCATGTTTTGTGCTTTACATCGATGTACATTGAGATCATGTCTGCGAGGGTCTTATTCAGTTGCTCGGTAAGTCCCTTGGTTTGTGGGTGGTACGCAGATGTCTTTGGGTGTCTGGTGTTGCTCACCTTGAAAACTTCGTCCATTAGGTGCGCTGTGAAAGCCGCCCCTCTGTCCGTTATTACACTAGAAGGAACACCGTGTTGTAACACAATGTGGCGCATGTAAAATTGTGCTACCTCAGAAGCCGTGGCTCGTGGGATCGCCTGCGTCTCAGCGTAGCGTGACAAATAGTCGGTCGCGACTATCACCCATTTTTTGCTGTTCGCAGACAGGGGAAATTGCCCGAGAACGTCCATGCCGAGTTGATCGAACGGCGTGCAAGGTGCTTCAATGGGCTGAAGCAAACCAACTGGCTGAAGACACGGTTGCTTTCGGCGCTGACATTCCCGATAACTCTTGACGTACTTCTTGACGCTTGGCGAAAGTCCTGGCCACCTCTCGCTCACTCTGCCAAGAGTCCTTGAGTAGCCCAAATGACCGGATGTGAGTTCGTCATGGCAAGCGAAGAGGACGTCGTCTCGCATGTCTCGAGGAACCACCAGAAGGTAAGCACGATTGTTCGAACAAGCGTTCTTCTTGTACAGCATACTGTCTTGAAGGCAGAACAATGTCAACGAGTGGGATAAATGACGTGGTATGATTGCGCCCTGACCCTCTAAATGATCGATGACTGGACGAATTTCTGCGTCATCTCACTGCCGTTTGCTCAAGTCTGGTGAGCTATTGGCGCCCAGGAAGCCTTCGTCTTTCTCTGCTTCCTGACTGACGGCATGAAGGGGTGCGCGTGACAGTGTGTCAGCGTCTTCATGCTTACGGCCAGACTTATGGACGATGGTGACGTGAAACTCCTGCAGCAGCAAGCTGCACCGTGCTATACGTCCTGAAGGGTCGCGTAGGCTTGCCAATCAATAGAGGGCGTGGTGGTCCATCACTATCTTGTAGGAACGACCGTAAAGGTACGGGCGAAAGTTGAAGATTGCCCACACGACTGCGAGGCACTCTTTCTCCGTAGTGGAATAACTTGCCTCGGCATGGGATATCGAGCGGCTGGCGTAGGCTATCATTCTTTAGATGTCCTCTTGACGCTGAACGAGCACTGCAGCGAGCCCAATGTTGCTAGCGTCAGTATGGACCTCCATGTGAGAAACATCGTCGAAATGAGCGGGAACGGGCACTGATTGCATGCGCTGTCGCAGCTCATCAAAAGCTGCTTGTTGCTCGTTTTCCCAGACAAGCGGCGTGTCGTCCCTTGTAAGACGAGTCAGAGGTTCTGTTATCTGTGAAAAGCCGTGAATTAACCAGCGATATTAGGCGCACAAACCAAGTAAGCGTCGGACGGCTTTTCTATCGACAGGAGCTGGTAATTCGGCAACAGCGGCAAGCTTGTCCAGATCGGGACGGACTCCTTCGGCGCTAACTACATGTCCAACAAATTTGAGTTCTTCGTAGCCGAAGTGGCACTTCTGTGGCTTTAGTGGGAGGTCCGCCAACGGGATAGCCTCCAGGTGGTGAAGCTGCTGCTCGAACGCGGCAGAGAAGACCACCACATCATCAAGGTAGAGAAGTCTGTCACTTGAGCCCTGTGAGCACAGTGTCCATTATTCACTGGAAAGGTGCCGGCGCTCAACACAAGCCTAAAGGGAGTACTCGAAATTCGTATAGGCCATCTCGAGTCACGAAGGCTGTTTTCTCGTGGTCTCACTGGTCTACCTACCTCGATTTGCCAGTACCCGCATTTGAGATTGAGAGAAGTGAAATAATGGGCTCGATGAAGTCTATTTAGCGAATTGTTGATACGCGGCAGCAGGCACACATTGTTTTGGTCACGTTGTTAAGCTTTCGGTAGTCGGCGCAGAAGCGCAGCGAGCCGTCGTTCTTTTTGACAAGCACGACTGGAGATAACCACGGGCTGTTAGATGGTTCAATAACGCCATCGTCAAGCATCTCACAGACTTGTGCACGTATCGCTTCACGTTGTTTAGCCTACACGTGGTAGGGGTGCTGGTGTATTGGGCGTGCGTCCTCGTACGTGATGATCGTGTGTTGAGTCATGGACGTCTTGCGAATCTTTGAGCAACTTGCGAAGCATGACCTGAACTCGAACAAGAGTGCTCGCAGAGCAGTCTGGTTATCGGTGGACTGATCAGGATTGATGTCAATATTACTCATTGACGTGTCTGCGGTATCCACTAGTTCTGACGCGAGACAGTTGGCGACGTTTGCTACTTCGTGGGCAAACGCTATCGAATTGCCACAGAAAAGGTGTCGATGCTCGTTGCTAAAGTTGGTAATGAGCAATTCAGATCGGCCATCACGAAGGTGGATTACACTTCTAGAAGCACAAATGCTCTTGCTGCACGAGGTTATCTAAGTTTGTCTCGGCCACCACATCGCCATCGCCGAAACCGCAGCATGATACGTCGACTAGATCACTTGCTCGTGGAGGAAGCGTCACGCTCTGTGCAGAGATACGGAGGACGTCAACACGCCTTCCGTCATTCTGCACGTCGATTGCTCGTTGGGTTGAGAACATGACGCGGTGCTCTTGTAGATCAATGACAACTTCATTTTTCTGTAGAAAGTTCACTCCCAGAATGACGTCACGGAGGCATTCGCGTAGAAGAAGACAGCTTGCCACGAATGTATACTCTTGAATCTGTACTCTAGTTGTGCAGGCGCCCAGTGGAGTAACAACGTCACCACCAACTGTTCGAAGCTGTGAGTTATGTCAGCGTGTAGACTTTCTCCAGCTGCGTTGTCAGTTTCCTGCTCAGAATAGAATAGTCTGCGCCGGTGTCCACTAACGCATTAACTGCATAACCATCAATTATCATTGCTATGTCGAGTGAAAGCCGGCTATTATTTGCAGCAGCTGGTGATGTCAGACCGGTTTCTGTACGGTTCCATGTCAATAGGAGGTCTTCGGCGCTTCAACGTTCAGTGAGCCCGCCCCCAGAGGTCACTCCGGCTAGTTTTTCCGGCGGGGGCTAGGAGACCGTGCGGTAGAATACCGCTGGGGCATTTATGAGAATCGCCTCGGTGATGGCGAGCACGACTGGAGCCCGGCAGATGGTGGTGCATGCTGCTGAGAGAGGTAGTTTTTAATGTAGCGTGGTCTCTGGCCGTAACGGGGTGGCGGCGAGTACGCAGAGAAGCCGCGAAGCCCAAGACGGTGATATGGGCACTGGCGGTGCAAGTGATCAGCTTCTCCACAGTGAAAGCATAGAGGCCGGTGATCAGGTGTGCGCCAAGCATCAGACTTCCTAGGAGACGTGCGCCGATCGTCAATATACTGGACCGGTTGCAGCGAACGATGGGCGACAGAAGCGCCACGGACAAAGGGCAAGGGGGGAGGCGTGTACGTGCCATCGTAGTACGGTACGTGCTACGCTGACTAGAATAAAACAGCAGGGACAGGATCAACGAACAATAGCAGAGATGCAGCAGGGTGTTTTGAGGCTTCCTCGTAGGTTGTCCTACGGCGGTATTCAGCAGGAGCTGGCGCAGCTGTATCAGGAAGCAAGTTGTTCCGGAGGCCCTGATACAGCTCATCCTTGATCATAGTTGCAATAGAGCTAACCGTAGGATTACGTGTTATACCAGCCTTTTGCAACTGTGCACGTACTATATTACGGATGAGTTCACATAGACAGTCATTGATAGTTCCCGGGGCGGTGAAAATGTCGGCAGTGGACATGCCACTGACTTGCCTGTCGTATTGGTTGGATCGCTTCTGCAGCCTTTTTTCCGTTGTCATGGCCTCGGACAAGAACTCCGCGACCATCTTCGGAGGGCTTTGAACGAGGCCGGCAGAAAGCTGGTCCTTGACACCGCGCATCAAGTGACGCAACTTCTTGTCCTCTATCATTCTTGAATCGGCCCATCGGCAGAGGCGCGTCATGTCTTTGACGTACGTGGTCAGAGTTTCACTTGGCGACTGAACGCGGACCAGAATAGCTCGTTCAGCTCGTTCTTAGCGATCAGCACTAGCATAGGTCTGCAGAAGTCTGCGAGAAAATTCTGGCCCCGTCGTCAGCTGCTCCTCTCGATTTTGATACCACGTACATGTCCCGTCTTCGAGATAGCAATAAACACGGCCTAGTTTCGCCGCGTCATTTCTCTGATTCAAGGTGGCTACGCGCTCCAAGTCCGCCAACCAGTCCTTAACGTTCTCGCGCTCCGTGCCATGGAACGCCGCCGGTGTCCGTGAGCTTTCCAACGTGTAGCGGTTCGACGTTGTGCTTCCGATGGCGGTTGGCGAGGTTTGCACTGAAGCGCTGGTCATATTTGCCGACCTGTTGGTGGCAATATCGTTGACTTCCGGGAGCAATCCCCTGATTTGGCGGCTGGTCCGATGCACGGGAGTATTGAATGGCACTGGACACGTATCACGGTTTCCTGAAGGGGGGTGCAGCATCCGTGAGACTACTCCGCACCTCCACCAGTTTGTCACGATGAATCACAAGTACTGGGAGGTCTATTAAACCAATAAGTAGCTAGTTTTGAGGCTTCCGCGTAGGTTGTCCTACGGTGGTATTCAGCAGGAGCTGGCGCACCTGTATCAGGAAGCAAGTTGTTCCGCCACGACTGACGCATCTACGACGATGCGTCAGTTGTGGCTGGCTTTCGAGCAGAGAATAGGGGCGCGATCTTATTTTTTTCCTCCAGATTTAGAGCCGCTCTTGCTGTCGACCCACTATGTGTGGTTGGCTCAATCTACGAGGATGACGTCACTGTATGGAGTGTCGGCGTTAGTGACGGACAGCTTGAGGCTAGGCTGCAGGAGGTGGCAACGCTTACGGAAAACAGTTTGGCTCGTATGGGACTCAAGTGCTCCTCTGAAAAGTCGGAGTTGTTAATCTTCAAATCCAGGAAGTGAGATCGTAGGCCACAGAATTGGGTACCAGAAGCTGAGAAACGCATCACAGTTCGTACTAGCAATGGGTCATTGGTATCAAAAATCGATGCTATTGGAGTCCTAGCTTTTGTATTTGAAGCAAATGGATCGAATAGTATAACTATTCAGCGTATTACCAAGAAGACACAGAAGGCCATAAGACTTATCCGATGGATCTCTAACAGGCATATAGGATTAGGAGAAGAATGTGCGATGCGCTTGGTTCATTTGTTTATTTTCTGTCATTTTTCGTACGTATACTGCTATGCTAAATTGGAAAAAGGGGAGAAAGACAAATTGGAAGCTTTATTGAGAAAAGCCGTCAAGACGGCGCTTGGTTTACCTGTGAGTACGTCAAATGATATGTTGTTGCGGCTGGGCTAACATAATACTCTTGATGAAATAGCCGGGGCTCGCGTATAGCACCGAGAGAGCGGTTGCTGGGTACGCCAGCTGGCAGGTATATTACAGTCAATCGGAGAATCGATAGCGACTCGTGATGGTCCGTGCCTATACGAGTTAACCGTGAACATCAGAGCTAATATCATGGTTCGTCAGTTTCTGTGAAATGTGCACCCTGTGCATAATGTAGAGAGGCGAATGGCGAGAGCTAGGGCTTTGTTGCGCGAGGCAAAGGATCAAGAGGAAGAGTTTGCGTATGTTGACGCAGCATGGATTAACGTGAAAGATGCTTACTCGGCGGTGGTGGTAGACGGTAAAGGGAGCGTTCAAAATACCGCTTCCGTTTATACGAAAGATCTGGGGGTCACTGAGCAGATAACTATTGCTGTAGCCCTATTTGATTCAGAAAGAGCTTTAGTATTTAGTGACTCTTGATCTGCAATTAAAGCCTTCTAGAGGGGAGGTATTAACGAACCGGCTTATACCCGTGCCACACGGGCACAGAAAATGACTTTCGGTGGCGAAGGCATTCAGTTCCCGAATGACATTTTTTTCGGCGGTACTGCTACACATCCAAAGTGAATGACATTTGACTTGATGATGTCGATCGCAGCACCTTGCAAATGAGCATTGAGTGAATAGCAATAAAAAAATAAGAAGCATTCACAAGCTTCATACACATCAGATGATTCATAAATGTAGAAATAGGCGTATTACGCTGTCCTAAGTTTTAGTTTCTTGCTTTGTTTTACAACGTTGCAGCTGATCGTAGCAAGCTAAGCCAACACTAGTCAGATCCACAGCGTAATTAGAAAATGGCGCCTGTCACATCGCACCTGTCGCATCTCTCAGAAAAAGATGTCCGCAGAGTTCGTTTTTTCCCGGCAGCACTTTTGTGTTTCCGTGCAAAGCATCGTGCTCAAGAGCGAATAATTTTGGAGCAGAGACGAGTTATTATGCGCCAGCTTCAGGACATTGAACTTCAATTAATACCAAACCATTTCAACCTGATCGCTGCAGCGTCTTTGCTGAGCACAACGCCTCGATTTCGGTGGTGTTTCCGTCGTAGTCAGCACTTGTTTGAAGAAACGCTACCAAATCTTGGGGAAGCATACTTCAAAAGGTGCTTTCGCGTCTCGGCTGCCACGTTTCGTTACATTGTGGAGTTGTGTCGTACCGACATGCAGCGAGTGGACACCACGATGAGAGAGGCAATATCAGTAGAAAAAAGAGTAGCCGTCTCACTCTACCGCTTGTGCTCTGCTGCCGAAGACCGCACCATCGTCGAATTGTTCGCGATTGGCCGCTCTACTGTGAACTTGCTCTACAAAGAGTTCTGTACAGCCGTACTGAAAACCTGGAGGACGACTGGGTGAAGATGCCTTCGCCAACTGGCATCGAGGAGCATATGAGGGAATTTTTACAGTCACAGGATTCCCACAAGGTGTTGGAGCGCTCGACGGCTGCCACTTTCCAGTGTCACCACCAAAGAAATATGCTTCGGGCTACTACAATTACAAAGGCTGGTAAGTTGGGAAGGCCTGTTATCGTTCATTAAATTGTCCTTGCGTTTAGTGCATTCATTTATTAACTGTCGATGCTACGTGTTTCAAATGAAATATGTTGGCGTGTGACTGGAAAGTTTTCTGGCTAATTAGCAGTACTGACTGCAATATGGCTGTTATATTTTCAGGTATAGCATGATCTTGCTGGCTCTAGTAGACCACCGGTACCGCTTCAGGTACACAAACGTCGGCTCCCCAGGGCGGTGCCATGACTCGTTTGTGTACGGAAGATCCGTACTCTGCAAAGCTATTGAAAGCGGATCTTTCAAACGCCCAAAAGCAACAATCGAAGGAGTTTGTGTGCCTCCAATAGTGCTGTGTGACCAGGCATTTGCTCTATCGCCAAACCTGCAGAAACCATATGCGAATGCACCGCCTGACACACAAGAAAAGGCGACACAACTATAATCTGTCAAAGAACAGAAGGATTGTAGAAAATGCATTTGGCCGTTTGAAAGCCAGGTTTCGTTTCATTATGAAACGCATGGAGTGCAAGCTCGCCACCACTATCCTGGTTATTAAGGCATGTTGTGTTCTTATAACATCTGTGAAGGTTTTCAGGAACACGTAGAACCACATTGGGAACAAGAAGTAGCATTGTGGGATGCTGCTTACGAGCAGCCAACTTGTACATTGGACGCGTCTAGCAAAAACGGTGAAGACGTAAGGAAAGCGTTAGTGAAATACTTCTTTGCTAGAACTCAGCAGTGAGTCACAGTCTCAGGTAGCTGAGGTAATCTTGAGCCTGCAGCAGTGAAACTGTTTTGAAGAATATATGCACCATTTACGGCCTTCATACACTGCGTCAATGCTGTATTATGTTTGTGTTTGGTAGAAAATAATACCTGGAGTTTAATGCCCCAAAACCATGATATGATCGTGAGGAATGCCGTAGTAAAGGGCTCCGGAAATTTAGACCACTTGGTCTGTTTGTCAGCTGTTAAAGTGTTTTTTTTAATAACGGCAAGCACATTGCTCACCTGTACTTGCTTCACTGATTTCAAAGCATCACCAAGCACCCCAAGTTTTTATTGTTTGCTATTTATGGCACATGTTTTTTACTTCACAAAAGAGTTGAAAGTGTGAGATTAGGCCTTTGTCACAGGGTGTTTTTTTTAATTGCTCCAAATAAGGTTCAACCAACTAGTATACCATGCATAATTCTTTTGCTCATATTTTTGTATTTATAGGGCAAGGTCATTTATCATTATTGTGCTTCAAAAGAAACAAGTAACGCAGCATACTGTACAAGCTTTTACCATTCAAATGGCTTTTTTAATGTGACACCTATATCTCCTGCACATTTTGGCAGGCAGCTGTGCATTGTATTTCATTTCTCTGTAATATTGTAGTCTTTACAGATTATCTTTACAATAATGTGTTATTGTACTAGTTTATTAATTAATGTAAATATATTTTATAGTGAAGTGTGCATTTTTAAATTCTTGTATATAATTTATTGGTTTATCTCAAACCCTTGTTTTCATTTAGTATACAACCGTTTCCTGTCTTTTAGTCACGTTTGATGCACATTTAGTCCATGTGCATGACCTCACTGTTCGGTTGCTTGCTGCACACATAATTATTTAGTTTGTTTATTCTGACTCTCTTGCCAAACATTTGTCAATCTGCACTTTGTGGCTTTTTTAGTCATTCTCATAGGTCTTATAAAGAAGTGAAAGTTTGATTAGATGAGTTAATAAAGAGTTACACAATCGAGTGATGTTTTCAGAGTTATTAAACGTGTTTTATACTGTTTATAGGAATAAAAATGCACAAATTTGTGCATTACAACTTCAATTTAGTGTTGCCCAGTGAGAACTCTCCAGAAGCATACATAGGCGCATTGGTTTCAATATGCGAAGCCTTCGGTTTCTGCACCAGGGCATCTCAATTTCTCGGTGGGAAAACTGCATACTAAACTGCAGTCAGCAAAGCGGTATTTGCTATCAAATGTCAGGGTAACAGCATTAGTGTAGGTGTAAAGGCACGTTCAAAAGCACGGCAGGAGGCATCTAGGTTATTGCGACAAGCAAGGAATCGGTGTGCGAATTTATGTGACCGGCTTTTATTTTCATTTTTAAGCTCGATAGATCTCGTTTGCCTACAACAATTTTGATTTTTTTTTTTGCATTCACTTGTGCGTTCGCTTGCATTCACGTGCAAGTTGCGATTCAGAAGTTCGGAGACTATTAAAACATAGTAGCAGGGCTCTTTTATTAGGCTGCACGGAAATCAGTGCTGCCTAATACCCGTACTGTATCCCTTAAGAAATGCACAATTACAATGGCAAACTAGTATTTATGGAATAAATCTTTCTTTAAGGCCTCCATTATTCAAGGAACTTCTGAAGAATATCAATCAGCTTTTCTTCTCTTTTAGCTGCTTCCTTCTGAAGCTTCAACTGTTCATTCTGTAGCTCGAGCTCTCGTGCTTTGCACTCTTGCCACATCCCTCTGAACATCTTTTGCTCTTTAACCATTTCCATGATTCACAGCAGGCCCATTGCACGCATAAATGGCCGGACGACAGCATTTATTACCTCATTTTTTCCTAATGCAATAGCACTCTGGAATGCCTTACCGGATGACTCCGCTTCATGCGCCGACAGAGAAACGTTCCGCGCAAAACTGAACGAACATTTTTTTAAGCCTCTCTCCCGATAATCTCAACTACTTCGTGTTTATCGCCAATCGTTTTAGAATTGTACTTAGTTTTGCTCTGCAATTGTTTAACCTATGTAAAGCATTGTGTATTCTTTTTTATCTTGTTCTATTTCGTTCATGTGATTTCTGATTCCTGTCTCCTGTGTAAACTTATTTGCTTTTATTTTACTTATCCTGTTGAACATTGTACCCTATCTTGTTACTTGTCCCCCCTTATGTAATGCCTTCGGGCCTTTAAGGGCGAAATAAATGAAATAAATTGAAATGATTGCAGAATCGGGGCCAGCTCGTGACCTTTTTTTTTTTTTTGATGCAGCTGGCTGTGCCGCAGTTGCTCCAGCTTCCGCTGGTGCCGATTCATTGCATTGCGGAAGGCTTTCCACGGCAGGTGCAGCTTTCTCCGCCGGTTCAGTTGGTGCAGTTTGATCTAAATTACCAGTACTTGAGGCAACGGTGGCAGTTGAAGATTCTGGAAGTTCTGTCATCAGCTGCATGTCGGCCTCACTGCCAAAAAGCTCGCTCAATTCATTCCCCGTTTCCATACTGCGTACGATCTGCGAAAAGTTACATAAGTATTAGCAGTAGTGTCACAAAGTCTGGACACATATTAGAGACACCATTCTTTGCAACTTGCACCAGTGCTCAGGGGAATGTACATGCTGACGAAACAGTAGACAAATACACATTTACGCACATAAAGCAATGCAAACACTGCAATTTTATGTGTGTGATGGTGTCCGTTTGTGCAGTGCTTTTTGAAATCGTCGTTGCTCACCAAGTAATTCATCGGCACATATAAGGTAGATACGAACCTGTGAAACGGAAAGGCTTTCGCAGTCGCTTTCAACAGCAAGTGTAGCGTCATTTACCGGCAGACTCCCAAAGAACTGGTGTATTCGCCAATAAAATGGCCACGTGACCGCATCAGAACCTATCGTTCTTTTTTTTAGAATAGTTTGTAATAAACGAAAGTGCAAGCTTAGTAGTAGTGACAGAAGCAAGTCGAAACGATTCTCTGGGCTTGTGTAGGACACCACCTTATGACACCAGGCTTTGAACAGTGGAATAGGTTGAATTGTAGTGCATACTGCGTGTTATCATCCAATTCCATAACAGTATCCAAATGGCAAGACGACTGCACCAACTTACACAGAGTCCATTCTTGGTAGTCGCATTATAAAGATAAAAATCCTAGGTACACAAGGTATGTCTACAGTTTATGTTTTCACAAGTGGACCTGTATTTTGTAGGATTTTAATTCCTGAGGACAAGTCCATTTGTTAAAGTGTTGGCTTCAGGAACATCCTGTCTTCCAAGGAATTTTTTTTTCATTGCTTCAAAATTTTATCTCCGACTGAACTTGCCAATAAAGGCACCCGAGAGAGGCCATGAGGACGAGCTATTAACTCATCTATAATGTTGCCCTGGAAAGGATATACAATCAAAGCGGGTACAAATTTGTTTAAATTGGCCACTAAATAGGCATAGCCAGTGTTTTTATGTGGGACACCTAGCCAAATCCCGCCGAAATGGTCGTAAGGGGCAGAGCTTTTTCGCGCCGTCTTCCGCGAACATTTGGTTGGTTAGAAGTGTGGCAGCTTGGGATAGTTGGTATGGCATGACGATGGTTATAACGCGAGAACAAAACGACTACACAGATACAGGAAGTGTCCTTGTCTCTGTGTCGTCGTTTTGTTCTCGCGCTATAACTATCGTCATTTGGTTGGTGGCAGCTTTGACATGCACGGCGTAAGCTCCTCGGCAGTACACAGGCAGGATATTCAAGTCAAAATGCTCACCTGTACTCGCTTCGCAGATTTTCGTTGTTAGTATGTACTTGGGCTCGCGTCCTCGCGATGCCGTACCTGGCCAGTGCTTCCGTAATGGCAGAGTAAATTTTGTCATTCCGCTTTTGTCCACGAAGGCCTGAGAGGTGTTCTTCCCAGAGCGTAATCAAAGTTGCTGTTGTTGTTGTTCTCCTATTGTAAGTGGCGCATACCCACTGTGGGGGATTGGCCAAGAATCAAGTGGTTTCAAAATTTACTGTTCAGATTTTGAATGATGGAGGTTTAACAGAAAGATTACCCATAGCCTAGGAAAGTGTGTTGCCTAATGTAATGCATTCAAATAGTTACATAAACGAATTTATTCTTAGAATTGAGCAATAATCTGATTTTATACGCATATAATTATGTGGGCCTGTTAGTATAATGAAACTGGTTAATTAGTCAACTTATTAGTTTCATCAATATAGTCCCGGACGGCCACGCATACTGTTGCATTAGAGAAACCAGAAATGGAAGCTCCAAAAGACAAAATGACAGGCAGAGATAAGTCCATACCAATACCACGTAAAGGCATTTCTAATAGGGTTTTTCGTAATGTGTTGAACCGCCTGCAGGTCAAAAAGAAATGGTCTATTGTTTCCAGTTCATCACAGAATGCACACTGTGGCGAAGGTGCCTGAGCAGACCTGTGTTTATAGAAATTTAGATTTGGTACCCGGCAACGCAGCCTTGTGATAGCTACTTCTTGTTTTCGAGTGCGGCAAAAGTCTCTTCGCCAGAGATAAAATAAATGGCGATATTCTGTAGAGTTTGTTAGTGCTGAACCTTTAAAGACGTGCATAAGCTTACGTCTGCGGAATCGAGCAGCAGTCACATAAGCGGATGGTGGACAGAGTGGTAGAATTGGTTCGCTGATTGACGACTTAGCTAAGGAATCGGCTATTTCGTTTAGAAACAAACCTTTATGTCCAGTCAAAATCAAAGTCATCGTCTCCTCTTCGGTCCAGCTGACGCGCTCATTGGGACACGTCATCTCTTCTTTTATTTCTTCTTTGTTTAAGCAGAGCGAAATGGCGCGTGCGGGTTGGCGGAAGGTTGAAAAGCAAAGAATGAAAACTGATGAAAAAAGCAGAGAAAGCTACGGAGAAAGTGAACTCGATGGACATGGCGATGGAAATACCAGTGTTGCATGCTTGTTTGCCAAAGTTTCGCTAAAATTGACAAGCGTTTCATTATTAATACTTTATTTTCTTTTTGTAACGTTCAAAGCCCCTTTTTAAGACCTTAGTGCAAATAAAAGACGGGACATTTCATTTTTAGCTCAATATGATTTGTTTTATATACTTTCAGGTAAATCGCACTTCGCGAGCTGTGTCGTCGAGAGTAGGCATTTCTCAGTCAATCGAGTTCTGGCGAAGGCATTTGGTGGCGAATGGCATTCGGATAAATGCCATTTTGTTCGCCCGTGTGGCACCGCGCGAATGTCAATAAATCTGAAGGCATTCGGGGGTAAATGCCACTTTTTCTGCCCGTGTGTCACGGGTATTACAGACTGCTGCAAGGAAAGGACATCACTCTGCATACCATTACTTGGTTTCCGGCGCGCATGTGGTCTGTGGAGGGAGCCCCACGTAAACTCAACGAGGTGGTGCACAGGGAGGCACGAGGATTACCCCCAAAGGCAGAGATGTTACTTGACTCGTACTTGACTCGTTCTTGACGACAATCTTGCCGGTCATCATAAATCGTTCTCGAACTTGCGGACGACTTGAAGGCGACTTGGCTCAGTCGAAGTCAGGACAAATTTCAAGTAAGCTGCGGGGCTAGCTTGAAAGCGACTTCATGCGTTATTCCAACATGGCCACCTCTCGAATGGACGTCGCGCGGAGGTTGGCCGCTTTTAAATTTTCTTGCCTCGCCATAAGCGTAGCATTTTCTGAGGCGCACTGCCTGCCAAAGATTCTTGGACCCGCTTTACGTGACCGAGGAAATCCGATGGAGTTGTACGACGAACAACGATTCCACGCTCGATACAGATTCACGAAGAACGCCGTGCGGTAGCTGCTGGGTACGTTGCCGCTCCGTGAAAGTGGGGACAACCGAGGACAACCTGAGCCTCCAGTGTTACAGCTACTGATGGCTCTCGGGTTTTACGGCGCTGGCACATTCCAAACAGTCACCGGGATTCTCATGCGCATTCCGTAGTCGACAGTTTGTCGTGCAGTAGGAAAAGTTACGATACTCATCGCAAAGCACCTGTACACAATGCTGGCGCGCTTTCCACAACCGGCAGCACTTTATATAGTTATGCGGGACTTTTATGAAGTGGCTGAGTTCCCTGGTGTTACAGGCTGTGTTGACTACACACACGTGCGTATTAATAGCTTCGGTACGAACGACGCCGAAGTGTTCCATAACCGCAACGACCATTTCTGTTTTTCTTAAACACGACAATTTCCGCCCCTTTCGGTACAAAATTGACTCGGCGCTGTGTCTGTGTGCCTCGTCTATCCTAGATAATTCCCCTTGCCGCATTGCAGACTTAACAGGCCACATTAAGACTTCTGCTGACACGGGCGTACCCCAACCAGGTCGTCATGAATAAATTTAACCCGGGCTGCGGGGTTTCGATTTAGTGTAGTAAGTGTGGAGGCTTGCTCAATTTCGAACACATGCTCTGGCACTGCTCGGCATTGGCCGGTGTGGCTTCTCACTGTGAACAGTGGTTGCAGCGAATGCTGTACAGTGACGCGCTGGCGGACCAACTCTGGGCTTTCCAGAGGGCCCGTGTGGCGGCAGAGGGGCTTGGGCTCTCTGTCCTGACGTGGGAGCAGCCAGCATCACTGCTGGACTGATCCTCAGGACTTCAATAAAGTTCTCCATACCATACCATACAGGAGCAATGGCCATTGAACAATTTTAGCCATGGCCTCTGAAATGGTAGGCGTGCTTGGTTCAACTGAGCTCCGCTATATGGCACGACCTGTCCAGTTAAACCAGGCGAAAATAGAACTTTTAAACCACTCGCGAGATTCCCCAGTGTAACGTGCGGCGTTTTTCTAATAAATAAAACAGATACCAACAAGCACCGTTCTTTTACGTTTCCTTATGCACGGAAGGTTTTTTTATTTAGTGCAGCTACTATGATTACTACCTAATGATTGTAGGCGGAAAGTCTTACGTCATGGGGGTCATCTTGCGAATGCCTTACTCGTAAACCATATGTTCTCATGCATTTACCTTAAAGGACCCCTGACAGCGAAGGTTTTGTTTGCGATTTTTTTACAGTAACTTTTTAGCTTTGCGCCTGGTGATGCCGGAATTGTACCGCAACTGCTCTAACGCATCGTATAATTAATGCTAGTGGCATTATTTCAGAACAATTTTGCGTCAGTTCAAAGAAGCCGCCAAAATACCGTAAGAAACTAGCGCCCCACAGGGATGCAGTGCCTCAAACTACGTGCGTCAAGCACGATCTGGATCAAGTTTCGGTGACCCTGAAACGCGCCATTTTCAAATATGAGGACCCGTGGGTGGTATAGAATTAAATGATATGAAGGCTTCGAGCATGTCGCTATCAAGGAAAAAATAGGAAAAGCATTCCTGGCGAAAGCAGACCAAGCCACCTCCAGAGCAGCCCGACAACAGAGCGAGATGGGTGACGAACAATTGTCCTCACCAGGTGCCACTCGGTGTATTGTGCGTGCCCCGCAAATGTTCTTTACCTCTGTAACTTCACAAGGAGATCGCCTGTCTACAGAAACCACAAAAAATGTCGATTGTACCTGAGTACTCGACAAAGCACGCATCCTTACTAAAAACCAAATTAACATATATTCTATAGGCAACGCTCGCCAGAAATAGTCGGTCAGCAGTGGCCCCGAATGCAGGGCCATCAAACAACACTAGCAGCTCGAGTTTGCAAATTTGGTGTCAGGGCTTCTTTAATTTCTCGGTAAGTAGCCAGGCACTGCTGTTGATAATATACTCGTTTAGACGTTGTCATACATTAGGCTCACTCAGATATAAACTATTATTTTACTTTAGGGCTTTTTAACTGGCTCCGGGCGCTTTATTCGTGGCACATGGCCCGCCGGTGAACTTGTGGCACAGTTTCCGTACACGGTGATTTCTCGCTGCTCTATGTTGGTTTTAACGCGATATCATTAAAGAGCTCATGTCACAGAAAACCCGCCACCAGCGCGGGCCCGCTTGGTTGTGAGCGAAAAATTGTCTGTGCGTCTGTGACCGAAAAATCAAGTTACCGAGATAGCCACGAGAGGTCTCTACTCGTCCACGCGTGCGCGTGCGATCACACTTGAAATGCTGCGTATTCTAAAAAAAGTGCTCAAGATAACGAGGCGCGATAGTTTGTTCGCCCTCCCACCCCTTCCTGCTTAGCCTCCAGCGCTTTTGTCGGCAGAAGAGAAGAGATAATGCAATTGCAGCATACGACAAATCTTTGTATCTCCACTCGCACTGGACGGATTATTAAACTTTTCGCGGCGTTGAATTCGTGTGACAATTAGCTCTTTAGTGAATTCATTCCATGGTTATTTGAAAAAGTGTTTCAGGGCCCATTTAACGCATTTCGTTCGACAGGTGGCACGACGAAAACGAGCGCATTCAGCGATAATAGCGCGCGCTAGTACAATCTACTGTGTGCGTGTTTTTGTGTGTGTGTATGAAACAAAACATCTGAATAAGTATGCACTTAGCAGTTGAAGGGTACACTAGGTGCCGGATTTCGCTATCGCGTTCATCTTCAAAAGGCGAAGCTTAAGGGTCCCCCAAATTTGTGAATAAAACGCTCTTTCCTCGTCATCTCTCGCTCGTCTCTGAGTCTTCTTCAGCAGTATTGTTTTCGAAACAGCTTATAATCAAGACTCCCACGACACGAACGCTTTGAAATGCGTAGAGTGCGTCGTTTCGTGCCGGTTCTAGGGTGCATGAGCGTTTAGGCTTAGATTTAGGACCAATGTAGCGGAAGATGGTCGCTTTGTTGTGGCATGTATCGTTTTCATGTTTTTTTTATTTCTGATGAACAAGAAAGGCATGAGTACGCCCAGCGCTTCGTTTGCGTCAGTGGATTTATCTTCCAAGGTTTCACCGGCACCGACGAGGGGCGTAGCAGTGGTGGCGTGCTCACGGCCCCGGCGACTTCCAAGCCTGAGTGAATGCTCGTTCCAAAAGGACGTGTTTTTGAGCAAGTTGTATACGCTGCGCGTTGCCTGAACCATGTCAGTGTATAATATTGTCACGATGTCAAAACACAGGCCTTGAAGTAGAGATTGGGATGCAAGAAACAGGTAGGATTATTTTATAGAATGCGCAAGCTAGTTCTTTTTTTCCGTCCATTTCATAGTCCTTCATCGCGCATGGACAACTATCATCGCCTTTCTTGTCGCAAGCACGTGACATTTGCCTCCCTCCGAAATAGGCATCGTCGTGATGTGCAACTTAGGCACTCTACCAGGCGTATGAAGTTGTCGCACCAACACAGTAACCGGGAGCTTACTAACTAGACAGATAGACGGTTTCATACGCATGACGAGCACGACTTTGGGTTAATGCTTTTAGCGCATAGAACTACAATAAATGTCAGGAACAACCTCGTAGTTCACGTCGTTTAAAGTTCGCGTGAAGCTGTATGGTCCAAAGTACCGTCTTAGCAGTTTTTCAGGCAGCTTATGTCGACGTATCGTAATCTAGACCCAGATCTTGTTGCTTGGTGTATAGCTAATGAACTTGTGTCGGGGGTCGTATCGTTGTGCATCTTTGTGCTGCTGATGACAGATGCACACGCGCGTGAGCTGTCGCGCTTCTTCAGAGCGCTGAGTGAATTCTTCGGTGTTTCCGCATGGATGTCCTCACAACCATGCGGAAACATAGCGTGCAACGTTGTCGTGACGTCGCGATCATACTCTGGCTGAACGGTTTCATGTCGCTAGTATCTTGTCGAGCGGTATTGTAGGCAAAGTTCACGCACGGCGATATCTGATCCCAGTTTTTATGTTTCGCGTCAACATACATGCTGATCATGCCTGCTATGGTCCTATTGGGGCGCTCCGTCAGTCCGTTTGTCTGCAGATGGCAGATGGGTGGAGTTGTTCTCCGGTGAGCTGTACCTCTGAGGCCGGAAACCGACTCCGAAAGCTCTGCGGTGAAGGCAGGTCCTCTGTCCGTGATCACTGCTGTAGGAGCGCCATGCTGACGGATGATGTTTTCAATTAAGAACTGAGCGGCTTCTACAGCTGTGCCGCGGTGAGTAGCTCCAGTCTCCGCGTACCGGGAGAGGTCACAATAGTCCATCTGTTGCCTGTGATGGAAGTTGGAAAGGGACCCAGAATATTGAGCCCAATATGGGTGGACGGCTTAGCTGGTGCTTCGACTGGACGTAAAAGACCGGCTGGCTTGCTGGGAGGCGCATTGCATCTTTGTGGTCGGTGCCAGTTTGCACGTGATGTTTAGCAGCAGCAGGTAACTTTCGCAAGTATTAATTGCATTGTAGTCGGCACAATGTTCGAGAGTAGCCTAGATGACCAGAAGTGGCTTCATTATGGCACGCTTCCGTAGTTTCTTTTCGAAGAGAGACAGGCACAACGAGCAAGTGCGTATTGCCGGTTGGTGAGAAGCTTTTTTTATTCGTGGCGAGATTCGGCTATAGGTGGCAGCACCGTCCCGCGAAAGTGTGTATAGGCAGTCGGTGGCGCGTATACGAATACATGCAGTGGTGCAACGTTGCGTGCGGTCTGACCCGATTGTCGGCGGATAAAATGCGTTGACTACAGTTTACTGTTATTATCTACGCTCTTCTCTACTGAACTGGTGCACGACGCCTATGCTACGTCAAGATTATTTGCTAATAAGAAGCATTCTTTCTTTCATAAGGATGCGCGACCTGGGTGACTCTCTTCACGCTTTCACACTACGTCAACCCTTTGCTGTGTTGTTTGTACGTGGTTAGCTTGTGTTCCGCCTGTTACGTACTGATGTAGCGTGACTAAACTACTGATTTACATCTTGGTCATCTGCATACTACAAAAAAGAGAGAAATAAAGATTGTAGAAAGTGCACTTATCTATGCAATTAGTTCGGTACCACCATTCCCACCTTATACGCATATGATTTATTTACTCTTATTCTGCTCACCATGAATTGTGGGATAGTCGATAAATCTAGTCAGGAAAGCTTAGTGGCTGACGGCGCATGCGCTATACTGCGTTTACCACGCGCGTGTGCATGTTCTTTTGCCAGTAAGAATATAAAGAAACCTATACTAGAGTTCAGCAGAAAGCTTTCATCGATGGATTACGTGCATGAGTGAGTGAGTGAGTAACAACTTTATTAATCGAAGGGGTGAGGGGTAAGGGAGGCTAAGCCACGAAGGCTGCCAGGCTGTGCTTCTCGATGACTTCTTCCGCTCGTTTCAGGACCCGTGTCTGGATGTCTATGTCGTTGCTGGAGAGAAGGGCCTCCCATTGTCCCTCGTTGGGGGGTGAGCAAAGGAGGTCGGCGGGCGGGGGATCCTCCGGGCAGCCCCAGAGGATGTGGTTCAACGAGGCAACGTTGCCGCACAGGCAGCAGCGTGGATCGATGGCACCTGGGTGCATGTATGAAAACACGAGGGGGCACGGGAAGGTGCGGGTCTGTAGGCGACGCCAGGCGATCTCGGACCGCTTGGGAAGGCTGCTGTGAGGATGTGAATAGAAATATCGCTCGAGGCGATAGTGCTGAGTGATGTCGTGGTAGGTGACCAGGGGCTCCGGCACCAGGGCGTCCGACTCTGAGTGGCCCACCGCTCGGTCGACGAATCCTCGAGCGCGTTGGTGAGCTGTCTCGTTGCCGGGGTGACCCGAGTGGGCGGGGACCCAGATCAGTTCTATGCGGCACTGCTCATCTTGCTGCAGTAGGGGCCGAAGTAGCCGTAAGGTGGTAGGCGAGACGAGACCTCGCGCGAAATTCGAGATGGCTTGTTTCGAGTCGCTGATTATGACGCTTGCGTCAGCCGAGGTCGCGGCCAAAGCAATGGCCACTTCCTCCGCCTCGACGACGTAAGGCGTTCTGACGGTACCAGCCGTGATGGTCGGTCCCAAAGGAGCTGAGGAGGGCGACACGGAAACGACTACGAAGGCGTCCCTGCGTGCATTGTATCGGGCCGCATCTACGTAGGCGACGGCCGGGTGGTCGGCGTACTTTGCTTGAAGCATGGCGGCACGGGCTTGGCGGCGAGCGTCGTGGTGGCCCGCCAGCATATTCTTAGGTAGCGGCTTGATGTAGAACGCCGCGCGAATAGCATGGGGTAATGAGACCAGATCCGGAGGGTGGGAGGAGGTGTCGTGGCCGATGGAGGAAAGGATGTGGCGACCGGTCGGCGAACGGTAAAGGCGTTGCACTTGAGCGGAGCGGTGAGCCTCAATCAACTCGTCGAGCGTGTTGTGTACACCCAAACGGAGAAGACGATCGGTGGACGTGTTGGGGGGAAGGCCGAGGGCAGTCTTGTATGCCCGGCGGATGAGGACGTCAATTTTATCGCGTTCCGATTTTAGGAGACGTGTATAAGGAAGGCCGTACGTGAGGCGGGAAACGACGAAAGCGTCGACAAGGCGAAGTAGATCGTGTTCTCGCATGCCTTCACGCCGCGCACGGACACGGGCGAGCATACGTGCGGTCTGCTGCACTGAGAGCGAGAGCTTGGCTATGGTGTGTGTATTATGGCGGTTGGACTGTAGGATCAGCCCGAGCACGCGGAGATGCGAAACGACGGGAACAGGAGTAGAGTTGGCATGAACCGTGATGGTGGGGTGGGGAGTTTTGTAGCGACGCCGGTCGGGAGGCCGCATGAGAAGAAGGGCCGATTTGGCCGCTGAGCAAGTAAGACCGGCCGCGTGCACGTGGGACGTGACGACGTCGGTTGCGCGTTGCAACGTCTGCTCGATATGGCCGTCAGAGCCCGACGTGACCCAGAGAGCAATATCGTCCGCGTACAGGGTGTGTTTAAGACCGGGGATACGGTCCAGCTTGCCAGGAAGCGAGCGGAGGACAAGATTGAATAGAAAAGGCGACAAGACGGCGCCCTGAGGGGTGCCACGAGGGCCAAGCTCGTACGTGGGAGACGGGAGGTCCCCTATGATGATTTCGGCCGTGCGGGCGGTGAGGAACGCGCGAATGTAGTTGTAGGTGCGGGTGCCGGGATTGAGGGCTGCGAGTTCGGCAAGGATAGCCGAATGGGAGACGTGGTCGAACGCCTTGTGAAGGTCCAGGCTAAGGAGAGCCTTTGTGTCTGAAAATGTGGGTGGGTCGAGGAGATCATGGTGGAGTTGTAAGAGGACATCTTGCGTGGATAGGTGGGGGCGGAAACCAAGCATGGTGTGGGGAAGGAGATGGTGTGCGTCCGTGTACGTTTGCAAGCGAGCGAGAACGACATGTTCTAGAAGCTTGCCGACGCACGAGGTGAGTGAAATGGGCCTGAGATTCTCGATTGTGAGTTTCTTGCCCGGCTTGGGGATGAAAGCCACGCGAGCGTGTTTCCATGATTGGGGGAGGTTGCCGGAGCGCCAGCACTCGTTGAGGAACGAAGTGAGGGTAGCAGCCGAAGGGGCGTCGAGGTTTCGGAGGAGCTTGTTGGGGATGCGATCTGGGCCGGGGGCGGAAGTGGTGCGGAGCTTCTGTAATGCCGCGTAGACCTCCGCTTCCGTGATATCGGCGTCCAGTACTGGGTTGGGGGCCCCAGAGTAGGACGCGAGAGGGGGAGGAGGTGTGCCAGGAGGCAGAAGCTGAAGGTATTTGGCGGACAGGTCTGCCATCAGCGACGGAGTGTCGCCGGGGTAAGCCCGGACCACTCGTTGTAACTGCTGCCGAGCGACCAACTTGGCAGAAGCAGGGTCGAGGAGGTGGCGGAGGAGATGCCAGGACTGTTTGCAGCCCAACTGACCAGAGAGACCCGAGCAGAGCTGCTCCCACTGTTGGCGGGCGAGCGCGGTGGTGTGTTGCTCGATCGTACGATCGAGGTGCGCAATGCGGCGGCGTAAGCGACGGTTGTGACGTTGCTTCTGCCAACGGTTGCAAAGGCCGGTGCGGGCGGCCCACAGGTGGGCAAGACGGGCGTCAGTTGCCGGATAGTCCTTCGTGGTGGGGATCGAGGCGGTGACTGCGTCGAGGTCCTCTAGCAGCTGGTCGGTCCACGTCGAGAGGTCCTCGATGTTGGAAGTGGCGGAGTGCAACCGGCGTTCTCGGAAAGCGTCCCAGTCTGTATAGCGGGCCGTGTGTGGGCGCGGCTTGCTGGGGGAGGTGAGAACTTGAATGGTGAGGACATAGTGGTCACTGCCGAGGGACTGATGCGTGTTATACCAGCGCGCGTCGGGCACGCTGCGGCAGAAGCTGAGGTCCGGGGTGGTATCGCGGCACACACTGTTGCCGATGCGCGTTGGTTGCGTGGGGTCGGTGAGCAGGGAAAGGTTGAGATCGTGAGCGAGCTGCCACAGCCTCCTTCCGGGGCCATCTGCCTTCGAGTAACCCCAGTCCGGATGCTTGACGTTGAAGTCGCCGAGAATAAGAAGGGGTGATTTGGCTGCTTTCGCTGCAGCGGCACGGAGCAAGGCTAGGAGAGACGCGTCTTCAGTGGAGCGAGGGGGGTTGTACACGTTGAGAATAAACAGAGAGGGCTGTTCACGTTGCTGAGGTAGTGTCTCGAGAAAGACGTGATGGACTGCAGGGAAGGGTAGATCGTGTCGATTGACAGCGAGCGTCCGCCGGGTGAGGACGGCCGTCACGGGATGGGGCAGAGGATGGTGAGTTACTTGGTTGTAGGCGACGTAACCCGAGAGGGAGACGTCGGCGTGAGTTTCCTGTAGTACGATGATATCAGGCGCGTCCGAGGGGTCTAGTTGTTGTAGGTGGAGAAGGAGGTGGTTACGCTTGGGACGAAAACCACGGCAGTTCCACTGCCAAATGGTGACGATGGATCGGTCAGCCATTTTTAACAGCGGAAGATATTGCCTCGGCCGGTGTTTGCGAGGTTCGGGCGGCGCCGGAGGAGGTGGTGGTGCGGGCATGGAGGGGTAGCTTTGCTCGGATGCTTCCAAGCATGGCAGTTTGTAGGCTATCAACTGTTGACTGTAGAGATTGGAAGGACGTGGCGGGGGGGTAGGCGGCGAAGTCTGTGCGCAGGGAATTTAGAGCTTCGTGCTGTGCAGTGAGAAGCTGGTGGACGGAGTTGAAGCGGCTATCCAACCGCTCTTCAAGATCCACCAAGGCCGTCTTGATGGATACCTGGACCTCTTCAGAAAAGTGAAGAGATTCAAGGGAAGTGTTGGGTCGACGGCGCTTGCCAGTGCATCCTTCGGGAGTCTGAACGTCCATGTCGGAGGAGGAGCAAATGGTAGAGGGCAGAGAGGATTTCACTGTGATGGCTGATTCCAGCTTCTCTTCAAGAGCTTGCAGTTTCGCTTGGAGGGAATCAATTTGGGTCTTCTGAGCTGCAATTTGAGCGCTTTGTGCAGTGACCTGCTGTCGGAGGGAGGCGTTTTCTTGCTGCAGTGCAACAACCTGCGGCTCCGAGGGCAAGCCGGGGGCGCCGCGGGGCCATGTCGAATTCATGGGCTGTGATGTGGGTTTAGGCACCGCTGGTACGGGGGGCGGAGAGGCAGTAACCGACTTGGGCGGTGGAGCTGGTGAGGGACCACTTGCTGCTTGCTGGGAAGAGCGCACTACCGCTGCGGGCGGAACAGGCTGTTGTGGCGGGGGGTGTGTGTCAGGTGCCGGGGCCTTCTGGCGTTGAGGGCGCTGCACGTAGCGGTGTTTACAGTTGGAACTGTACGTGGAGTGATTCCCATTGCAGACGATGCAGCGGGGGTTGCAAGTGGGTGGCGATCCTTCGGGCGGTGTGGGGTGAGCAGCGCCGCACCGATGGCACCGCTCCTGCCGCGGCTTGGGGCACACGTCGGTCCGGTGGCCGGTCGAGCGGCAATTGTAGCAGGCTTCCACCTTGTTGCGGAACGGAAGGAGGCGAAGCTGGACACCGTGGTAGAAGATCCACCGCGGTAGTTTCGGCTCCATGAGGGTGACCAAGATGTGAGGGGCCTTGCCCATGCGGCGGCCGCCCACAACAGAGAGGGTAGGATTGCTTGCCTGAAGGTCTTCAAGGATGGCTTGGTCCGTGAAGTCGTCGAAGGCGTGGTACAGTATGCCCCTGAGGGCATCGTCTGGCGGTGGGGCGTAAAGGTGGACGGTGAAAGTGTTGCCGGAAACCGTGAGGGAGGTGATGCGGAGGTATGCTTGTGCACGAGCCGAGTCCGCGACGCTGAGCGTAAAAGTGTTGTTGACGGGGTGGATCCGCACCGTGTCGCGAGAAGCGGGCGGGAGGTCTTGCAGGAACGCTGCTTGCAGCAAGGTGGTGTACAAGTGCCAAGGCTGTAGCTTGGTGAGTTCTACGGGGCTTTTTGGGCGGCCGACGATGTGAATCGTGTCCGCCGGGAGACGAGGGAGCGGAGCGCGGCGGCGGTGCTGCGGAGGCGATGTATTTACCCGCTTCGACGAGGGCAGAGAAGCCGGCGTGGTGGTGGGCTTAGCTGCGGCGGTGGCAAGGCGCAAGGCTGCGCGGCGTTGCTCTTGGGCGCGGAGGCCTGGCGACTGCCAGGATTCGTCCGAGAGTTCCTCGGGGGACACGTCCTGTCCTTCGACAATATACTCCATAGCGGTGGACAGCTAGGAGATGGGCGACGAGGCAGCGGCGGGCGGCCGGGCGGTCGCTCCGTCTGTCAGCTGATGTGCAGGCGGCCGCACTCGAGCTAGGCCTAAGAGGCCTAGGTCGGTGCACGGCGTGGTCGAAGGCTTTCGAAAGCTCTCCCGGGCCACCCCGGGCGAGTTTCGCAATAAAGTGGGTGTCGAAGAAATCCAGACAATGTGCTCCAGCCACCCGTGAAGAAATTATCCGGATAGGGTCGAAAGGACCGACGCGAGGGCCGAAAATTGGCGGAGCCGAAGTGAGGTGCGACTGCTCTCGACGGTGATCCGCCCCCTCCTCCTACGTGCATGACAGAGCTGCAACAAAGGCAATGTTAATGGGACAAGCATGTTTTTTTTCAGACAAAAAATGACCAATGCCTTCCGTCGGTCACTAACAATGCCACACAACTGCTGAAGACAATCTTAAAGATTTTTTCAGTGAAATCATACGACGTTATATATAAGACATGCCACCTGAATTATTTTCTATGTCTGGGCCTTTAAAGCGTTTCTAAATCTAAGCACGAGATTGCGCACGGTAACTCTATCTTAACTACACTTTAAGTACCGATGTGTCACACTTCATGTGGTAGTAATGTTTTAGATGCGGAGCATCTAATACTCAAGGCTTGTAGTGCGGCGCCGTCTGCAAGCTTTTTCCTACTTCTTCCACCATCTGTGCATCCCTTCCTCCTCTACACACCGCGTGCGCTTCTCCTCTTCACGAACATTCGCTAGCTGTATAATGTAGCGCGCATGCGCCGTCACGCTTCGAGAACATCGGCAGCTGACGCGCGCGCATGCGCCGTCGCGCTTCGAGAACATCGGCAGCTGACGCGCGCGCATGCGCCGTTGCGCTTCTCCCCCTTCTCGAACATTTGACAGCTGACAGTGCATGCGCCGTCGCGCTGTATATATACTCAAGGTCGGCGCTCGCTCGCTCAGTTGCCGCTCGTCGGTTGGTTTGTACGGCGCGTCGACGTCCAAGGTCGCGGTGAAATGAATTCCAACGAATCCACAAACACAATGATCGACGTCCCTTCGACCAGCGCCGCCCTTTCGCATACGTGTGTACGTGTTCACTCATTTAACACCCCCTCCTACAACCACGTTAACCAATTTAGCCATCGACCCAAGTAAGTCGCAATTTAACACTCCATTTCACAACCACGTTAACCAATTTAGCCATCGACCCAAGTAAGTCGCACTTTAACACCCCGTTAACCAATTATATGCTCCGCATCCTCCTCAGTGTTCCCCCGAGGGAAGCTGCGGGCAATTTTTTTCATGTATTACCATGGCCAGATAAACAAAAACTAAGGCTGCTCACATGATCGGTAAACTACAGTGCCGTAGTTGTACACCTACCAACAACGCGCAAGTGCATGGCCTAGAGCCTGTTTTTTTTTTTGACAACCGAGTTGCTATGAAACACTGCATTATCACACTATTTATTAGTCCTCATGTTTTGGAGGATGTCAAGAACACTTTGCGATGTGCTTGAAATAGAAAGTGGCACCCACTCTGAAATTATTCTGCTGAATGGAAGGTACGACGACAATAGGCAGCACTCTGTAAAGTTCCACTCACCGATCCTATTACAAAGCATTAGCAGCCGAGCATGACCAAATGCTTTCCTACGTCTTTTTAAGCATAAGTAGAAACAGTTATACTCGCGCCGACATGATCGGACAAACGGCAGTTTGAGAACGTGCATGACGTACGCGCACATAGAACCACGACGTGGCTAGCAGACGATGCATGGAGCAAACCACACCGCCACTTCAGCCACTTGCCGCCAGGTGGCGACTCTGCTCAATCTAGCGGCCAATAGAAAACATCATTTCGCAGGAAAAAAGATGGCAGTCCTCTAGCAAATAACCGTGACAAGTTTTTACATTGTCCTTCTACAAATTCAATCAGTGGTAACACCTCAGGGGCACTATGATGCTCTCGTGCAATAGTGGCCGCTTTGACAACCTCCAAGAATGCCGCATCGATGTTTTCGTCATCAGTGGTGACAGGCTCTACTGGCGACCGTTAGAGACAGTCGACGTTGGTGTGCCTTTTCCGAGATTAATAGATGGTCATGTCGACCTCTTAAAGCGTTATGCTGCAGCGCGCCAAACGACCAGATGGATCTTTAAGGTTGGTGAGCCAGCACAAAGAGTGATGGTCGCTGACAACCTTCAATGAGCAGCCGAACAAATACGAACGAAATTTGATGACCACCCACACCACCACGAGACACTTCTTCTTGATAGATGAGTAGTTATCCTCCTTGCGAGAGAGACTTCTGCTGGTGCAGGCTATTACTTTTTCACAGTCGTCTTGCAACTGCACTGGAACGGCCCCCAGACCTACATAGCTTGCGTCAGTGTGAAGTTCAGTAGGGGCTTCCTGGTCGAAGTCAGCAAGGACTAGAGGCGTTTACCGGCGTTGCCGTAGTTCATTGAATGTCATTTGCTCCTGTTCACCCCAAAGCAAGGCGACGTCTTCCTAAATTTGTTGTGTCAATGGCGCCGCAATAGACGAAAAGTCCTCGATAAGATGTCGGTAATAAGCGCACAGCCATAAGAAGCGTCTCACAGCCTTTTTTGTCGCGTGGTGCTAGAAATTTTGCTACGGCATCTATTTTGACTGGGTCAGGTCGAACACCCTTGTGACTGACGACGTGGCCTAGGAAGCTGGCTTCTTTGACACCGAAGTGACATATTTCCGGTTTGAAAGCAAGGACGGCTGGCCATGCGGCTTAAAGCACGGTGAATAAATGACTGAGATGTTCCTAGAATGTTGCCGAGAATACAATAACATCGTCCGGATAGACTAAGCATGATTGCGACTTCAGGCCTAATAGCATCGTGTTGATGAGATGCTGAAAAGTTGCTGGTGCTGAGCACAAACCAAAAGGAAGCACCTTGAAATCATAAAGGCCATCGAGTGTCACAAAAGCCGTTTTTTCACGATCTCTCTCGTCGACCTCAATCTGCCAGTAGCTGCTTCGGAGGTCCATTGAAAAGAAATATAGCGCGCACGACGCAGCCGATCGAGTGAATGGTCTGTGCGAAGCAGTGAATAGACGTTTTTCCTCGTGACTTGGTTCAACTTGCGATAATCAATGCAGAAGTGAAGGCTGCCGTCTTTTTTTTTTACCAAAACTACGGGGGACGTCTAAGGATGAGCATCTTCTGTACTTGCTTCTGAATTTCCTCGTGTTCTTTGGGAGCCACAAGATAGGGGTTTTACCGAATCGGTCACGTGTTGCCTTCTGTAATGATGTGGTGCCTCTTCAATGGTGTTTTCTGGACCTTCGATGTACCACATTGTCATGTGCCGCAAGCGTGAGACAATATGATATCAAGGCTATCCAGGAAGCAATGTAATAGAGACTTTGGGAGGCAGTGGATTATGCGCCTGTTTTCTGGCCTTGCTGTTGACTTTCATGAAGACGATACCGTGGAAAGCGGATGGGAATAGCCTCTGCTGCACTCTGTGGCAGAACGACTGCGCAAGTTAGTTTGCGGTGGTGTTGTGGAGTTGCCACTCCGAAATGGGAATGATTCCGGAATCATTCTACACTTTCGCAACCCCGGATTGGATAGGCAATGAAATTGGGACTACGCTTGGAGAAATGGAATTGCGTCTTAATTTTTCGTAAATGCAGCACTTTTCCGCCTACGTGCTGTTTTTCAAACTTCAAACATTACTACATCAGAGCCTCGAAATTAACAATAAAGCAGTCTTTCAAAAGTTGCATGGTTGACTACAAGCGTGGTAGATTCATAATCAACGTGCCAACTACAATATGGTCCTTATAAAGACTGTTGGTCTGAAGTTTGTCTTCGAGTAACTATGCGGCGGAGCAGCCCCTCACCCCCCCCCCTCCTTTCGCCTTGTGATTTTCCTCCCTCAGTAGTGCCCAGCCATCTGCTGTCTCCCCACCCTTCACTTTCTTGTTTTTAATTTTGTCGCCGTTGGTGAATCTGACGCACATCCGAATACGCACTTTTTTAAAGGGGTACAGACACAAAATGTCGCGGCCAAATAGCCTGCGGGATCGAGTCCCGTGAACGTGCTTATTATCTGTGAAATATCAACAGCGAATGTATTTCGGAAGGTATTTTGCATTAATTTTGAAGTTTGCCCAAGCGATTGACTCCATGGCAATTTTGACATCTTCAAAGGGGATCCTCAACTTCCATTATGTGCCCACCCTGTAGCAAGTTGTGACGTCGTCATAGACGCCATTTGTCTTTAGTCACGTTTGCTCCGGCAGACTACGCGCTGTTACTCGGCAGCTGCTCGCGAGTCCGTCGCTGCGGTGTACGAGCTGATTGTTTTGTGGTTGACGGCATCGCTGTTTCGTATTCTGTTCAAAAAATTTCACTGAGCGCGGAAATACGCTGCAGTTCCATGTGCTAACATCGCCGAGCGTTGAATCCACTAGGTGTTGATAGTTGCACCGTGTGGCTTGTCGTTTCTGAAACCAAAACTGACACTGGTCCGTGATAACGAGCTTGTAAATAGTTATCTGTGGCATGATGATGAAAACAATGTGTAGTGTTGCGACAGACAGCCCCCAGGAACACATTGCCGCAACAAACGC
This sequence comes from Rhipicephalus microplus, assembly GCF_043290135.1. Taxonomy (NCBI): domain Eukaryota; kingdom Metazoa; phylum Arthropoda; class Arachnida; order Ixodida; family Ixodidae; genus Rhipicephalus; species Rhipicephalus microplus. The sequence continues at coordinate 32,298,974 of NW_027464586.1, forward strand.
GAGGTCAATATTGTTGTGTCGGCACTCCTTTAGGTTGTAGTGCATATTGACGCTAGCGCAATGCTTGTGTTCAGTGCATGCTTTCGTACGCCAGCTTGCGCGCCATCGAACCTTATAGCCCCCCACGACCTATCATAATGCAGTACTAGGCCCTAGCTGTCTACATACCGTGGGTGCCTTTGCGCGAAACTCTGTCAGCAAAGGTCTTTACGCCAGCGTAGCACACAGTCGTACATGACAAACTGCGGGACCTCCTTCTCTGTACAGAGACAGAATAATTTTTGAAAGCATTGGCTCGGGAAGCCAACCGAAGAACACACGGTAGCCGAGTCGACAATTGGCGTCGAAGAAAAGCCACGTTCGCTCTGTTCAAGCGTGGGGGGAGGTCCGGGTGGCGTCGGTGCCTGTTATCGGCTACAGAAGCACTACCATAAACCACTACCACACTAGCACCTGCACCCAGCGGCTCACGGTCGCCGCAAGTCAGCCAACACGACAGATTTGAAACAGTCTTTAAAGGTCCACTCACCAGGTTTGACAATTTTGAGCTGGCAAGCGCTATGTGTAGATGAGGTGTTCATCATCGCGTCTGCCAAAATATGCAACGATACACGCCGCGGAAATAGGTCCAATTTCAAGCTGAACGCTGCCCTCTCTTCCTTTTGCGGGTGCTCCACCAGGCACTAAGTGCATAATGAGCGCGTATGAATGGCCCTGCGTACACGGCAATGCAGTGACGTTGGTCCTCTACGTAGACCACTCTGCTCAGACGTCACCAACAGTGGCACGTGACAAGGCAAAAATTAATTAACATGGCATGCGTGGTTTATGTATTTGTTGCTCGAAGAGATTAGTAAATCGGTAGAAAAATAATGGGACGCAATAGGGGATAGTGACCGTTCTTTTTTTTTTCATTTTTCTACAGCAAATTTCAATGAGATACGGGACTAATGTGTCGTCGTTTCGCATGCGTTCGTGTCCCCGCGGTCCCCCGCAGGGGCGCCTGCGCAAGTAGGCGCTTGGTGTGTAGCGACACCACGGACCCGAGCTAATGGGGGAGTTTCTACTCCCTCCTACGCCTAGCCGTGCGTGGCTTTGCCGTGCCCGGGGAAAAGGGGATCCTGGGGGTTGAGCTGACGCTGGGTGATTGGACCTTTAAGGCCCCCCGGCAGAGGCAACACACCCCTTTGGCCCCGGCTTCACGTAGACGGCACCCCTGGGCTGACCCACCCAGGTGAAATCGGCAGTCGCCTTTTTCTGTCTCCCCCTCACATCCTCGTCTTTTCTCTTACTTTAAATCTTTCCTGTCCTCTACTCTCTTCCGTTGACTTCCGTGTTTCCTGGCGGCAGGGGTTAACCCTGTGTGGCTATCCTACCTTGGATACACCATATTCGGTTATAGTGGTGGTGTACAGCTGGCGTCTGCAGGGCCTGTGCTTCCAGATCCTGCAGCGTCCCCTTGTAGGACTCTATGGTGGGTGGCTGGCACCGCTGCCGAAAACAAACCTTTTCTTATGGCTAGTTCCTTCCCCCCACTCCCTGATCGCCCTCAGAAAAGAGGGCGCACCGATGAAGTCTTCCAGTTTTATGGTCACCAGAGAGTATCCTTTCCCCGATTTCACGTTGTCCACGCTGACACACCCGGCAAACCAGTGAGAACAATTTCACCTTTTCTTGTTTCGAAGTCTTTGACAGAAATCTTTGGCCCAGGATATAAAGCTTCGAGAATGGCAAGTGGTGACCTCCTGTTGGAGCTCCGCGACCAGACACAATATGAAAAATTGCCTAACCTAAAGAAATTTGCAGATACCAAATTAATAGTAACCCCACACTGAACCATGAACACCACCCATGGCGTTGTCTCAGATGATGACCTGTTAGGGCTGACGGAGGCTGAACTCCTGGAGGGTTTTAGCGAACAGAATGTCATCAATGTGAAACGAATTAGGATGAGGCGCGATGGCAAAGAAATCCAGACTAAGCATTTAATACTCACTTTCAATTCAAGTGTACTGCCCGACTCCGTTGAGGCAGGGTAACTCAAGCTTCGAGTGAGGCCATATATACCGAACCCTCTCAGATGTTTTAAATGCCAGCGGTTCGGCCACAGTTCTCAGAACTGCCGAGGCCGCCAAACTTGTGCGAAATGCAGTGCTGATGAACACACATCTGATGCTTGTGAAAACTCTCCTCACTGTGTGAACTGTAACGGGGAGCATGCCGCATACTCACGGTCATGCCCCAGCTGGAAAAAAGAAAAGGAAATTGTCACGATTAAAGTAAAACAAAACATTTCATTTAGGGAGGCACGAAGGCAGGTGTCCTACCTGCCAGAAACCAGCTTTACCGAAGTGGCGCGTCAGGGGGCAGCGCAACGACGGCCCCCGGCGCCTGTCTGGCACACGGGTAGTGAGCCAGCGGTGACGCCATCCGCCCCCACGGCGGTTGCAGCCAGTGCTGCTCCGCCATCGAAGAAGGACCCACCAACCTCCAGGCTGGGGGCCGCGAAGGCCTTGTCTTTAGAGGCGAGGCCCTCAAAACAACCGCAGCGCTTGCAAGAGCGCTTGTCCAGTGCCTCGCTAGAGGCAATGGACACAACTTCGAGCGTGAGGGCGCAGCAAGCGCCTAAGGATCGGCGCGACTCCGTCGACCGATCCAAAAAAGAAAAATCTCGTGTCACGGCCCCTGGAAAGGGTCCGTGAGCTAATTTTCTATCCTTGAGCACACAGCACAAAACACATCTAAAATGGACACGCAGATTTTACAGTGGAATGTGAGAGGACTTCTCCATAACCTCGATTATATTAGAGAACTCCTTAATAAACATACTCCAAAGGTGCTGTGTGTTCAGGAAACACGTCTTAAGTCCACACAAACAAATTTTCTAAAGCAATATGCTATCTTCCGCAAAGACCGTGACGACGCTGCCGCCTCGTCGGGCGGTGTCGCTATAATAGTTGATAAAGGTGTTGCCTGTAAGCAATTAAACCTCCGAACTTCTCTTGAGGCAGTTGCTGTCCGAGCAGTGCTGTTCGGGAAGCTACTAACAATTACTTCTATTTACATTCCTCCGTGCTATCAACTTTCAAAGACAGAATTTCAAAGCTTCATTTATGAACTTCCTCCGCCATATATAGTCGTTGGTGATCTAAATGCGCATAATCCTTTATGGGGCGACTCCCGTTTGGATGCACGAGGACGCCTAATAGAACACTTTCTGTTTTCGTCAGGTGCATGTTTACTTAACAAAAAAGAATCAACATATTATAGCACTACGCACAACACTTACTCTTCCATAGACCTGAGTATTGTCTCGAGTACACTAATTCCTTTTCTGGAGTGGTCTGTTCTCAAGAACCCCTTTGGGAGTGACCACTTACCGATAATGTTAAAGTTAACAAAAGAAGATACATGCTCGCCTGACTTTCCTCGCTGGAACACCAAGTCAGCCAACTGGGAACTGTTTCGAGAAATTACATTTTTAGACGGAGATGAGATTGCTGATTTTAATATAGACGATGCTGTAGCATTCCTAACGGGTTTTATTATTGACGCTGCAGTGAAATGTATCAAGCAAACCAACGGAATGACCAATAAACGTCGCATTCCATGGTGGAACGACGATTGTCGGAAAGCGCGTGATAGACAAAATAAAGCTTGGAGACTACTCCGAAATTACCCAACAGCTGAAAACCTCAACAATTTTAAACAGGTTAAGTCCCAAGCCAGAAGAACGCGTCGTCTTGCAAAGAAAGAAAGTTGGAATAGGTACATCTCCGGTATAAATTCTTACTCCGACGAAACGAAGGTTTGGAATAGAGTAAACAAGTTAATGGGTCGGGAGACACACCCCCTACCTTTGGTAAATAGCCGAAGGGAGAGCCTGGAGGAGCAGGCGGACTGCCTAGGCGAACACTTTGAATACGTCTCAAGTGCATCAAACTATACAGAAACGTTCTTAAAATTCAAAGAACGCGAAGAGCGACAGCCCCTTAAATGTAAACGTCCATCCAGTGAGTCTTACAACTGCCCATTTACATTAGCTGAACTTAAGGCGTCTCTTGCGTGCTGCAACAACTCAGCGCCAGGTGTTGATCGTATAACATACGAAATGGTCAAGTACCTTCACCCCGAAGCACTAAAAACACTCCTAACTCTCTTCAATAACATGTGGGCAGCTGGGTATATTCCATTGTCATGGAAAGAAGCTATAGTCATCCCAGTACTTAAACAAGGCAAAGATCCGTCTTTGGCCGCCAGCTACAGGCCAATAGCGCTAACAAGCTGTCTATGCAAACTATATGAGAAAATGATAAACCGGCGCTTAATCCACTTTTTAGAAAGTAACAGTATACTAGACCCCCTTCAGTGTGTTTTCAGAGAGGGGAGGTCGACAACAGACCACCTTGTTCGCATAGAGACATACCTCAGAGATGCATTTATTCATAGGCAGTTTGTACTTTCGGTATTCCTAGACTTAGAGAAGGCGTATGACACCACATGGCGATTTGGGATTCTCCGCGATCTTGTCACCATGGGCATCCGTGGGAACATGCTAAACACAATTAAAAGTTACCTGTCTAACCGAACCTTTCGCGTAAAAGTGGGAAATGCTCTCTCTAGAGCTTTTACCCAAGAGACTGTTGTTCCGCAAGGGGGTGTGCTTAGTTGCACACTCTTTATTGTAAAAATGAACTCCCTGCAGTCAGTCATTCCAAGTGCGATGTTTTATTCCGTGTATGTTGATGATGTGCAGATGAGTTTAAAATCATGCAATATGTCTGTCTGCGAACGACAAGTGCAGCTGGGAATGAATAAATTCTCTAAATGGGCGGATGAAAACGGTTTTAAAATAAACACGAAGAAAAGTACTTGCATACTTTTCTCCAACAAACGAGGGGTAATGCCAAAACCAAATGTTGCGATCAAGGGAGACCAACTCTCTGTGAGCAGCGAGCATAAATTCCTGGGAACCACTTTAGATTCTAAACTTACGTTTATTCCCCATATTAAATATGTCAAAATGAAATGTTTGAAAGCGATGAACGTCCTAAAACTCTTGTCACGTACAACATGGGGTAGTGATCGAAAGTGCCTCTTGAAGTTATACAAAAGCCTTGTCGGGTCGCGCCTTGATTATGCCTCTATAATTTATCATTCCGCAATGCCAAGTGCATTAAAAATCCTAGACCCCGTTCACCATCTGGGTATCCGACTTGCAACCGGTGCTTTCAGGACAAGCCCGATCCAGAGCCTCTATGTAGAGTCGAATCAGTGGTCACTTCACCTGCAGCGATCCTATAGCAGTTTCACATATTTTATAAAGGTACGTGCAAACATCAAGCATCCATCTTATTCAACTATAAACGATATGACCGCTGCCACCCTCTTCCATAATCGACCCACAGTGAGAAAGCCATTCACCTTGCGTGTGAGAAACTTATGTGAGGAAATGGGTGTTCCGCTGCTGGAACTCTGTCCTACGCCCACAGGGGTACTTTTACCGCCGTGGCAGTGGCAGCTTATACACTGTGACACCTCATTTGTTAAGATCACTAAACACGCACCAGAAGCACATATTAAAATGCATTTCCGAGAACTCCAATCCAACTACTCATGCGTAGAGTTTTATACTGACGCTTCTAAGTCGCATGCAGGGGTGGCTTATGCAGCCGTCGGACCATCCTTTTCGGAATCCGGCGTGCTGCACCCAGAAACAAGTATATTTACGGCTGAGGGTTATGCACTATTGTCCGCTGTGAAGCATATACGGAAATCAAACATACAAAAATCAATTATATTCACAGACTCGTTAAGAGTCGTAAATGCATTAAGATCCCTTTTCAGATTCAGAAATCCGATAATAATTGAGCTATATTCCGTTCTGTGTACAGCGTATATGTCCAACCAGCATATTATTATTTGCTGGGTACCTCGCCATAGAAGTATCGAGGGCAATGTGTTAGCTGACCAAATGGCCACGTCAATTATAATGCGCGCTATTAACCCCACCGCTACTGTCCCTGCAACAGATCTAAAACCCTTTCTACGAAAGAAACTGCGAAACCACTGGCAACGCTTGTGGGACACAGAAATAAATAATAAGCTTCATTTGATTAAGCCGCGGTTGGGTTACTGGCCCTCCGCTACAAGAACACGGCGAACTGATGTCCTATTCTGTCGCCTCAGAATAGGACACACTTATGGTACTCATAACTTTCTTCTGACTGGCAATGAACCTCCTACTTGTGGTAGATGTGGTGACAGGCTAACCGTCCTCCACGTCCTCCTGGATTGTGCGGAAGCTGAAAGGGAGAGAAAGAAATATTTTGCTTTAGCATGCCGCTATAATCTTCATTTACATCCGATTATGTTTCTCGGTGAAGAGCCGCTTTTTAATACAAAATCAGTTTTAAGCTTTTTAAAGGATGTAGTACTGAATGTGTTTAGTCCAACATTGAATGTTTTTAGCCCAACAGATTCATAGCACATCCTCTGTTCAGAGGATGCTGCTGTGATAGCAGATTTCAATGAGCCCAGGCCTCCATGCTCTGGTTTTAAGGGCTCTGTCGAGGCACTGGTGCTCCATGCCAAGTTTTTATTTGACATACTTATCACTTTTAAATTATTTTATGTCTCCATAGCTCACATCATTTGTCATTGCCATAACTTTACCATATGTATATTTTTACGCACCTACAGCGACTGTTTTTTAGGCCCATTTACAGCCACGTCACATTTGTTTTATCTACACTGTACATCCCACAATTCGTTATCATCGCTCTGGCGCTCTTTGGCCATATCTGGCCCTTGCGCCAATAAACACCACTAATCATCATCCCCGCGGTCAGCGGATGGAGCTGACAACCACCGTCTAACGCTCCTACGCGGTCGCGAACTCACTGTGCCCATCTATTCTACCGCCTCTAAGCCAGCGTTTCTAAACGATCCCACAGAAAGACGCACTAGGCCTCAAAGCAACGCTGCTGAACAACAAAAAATTGGCAGACCCCAGGTACAGTGGGAATCGATGATATGCGAAGCATGAATGACAAATGTTGATATGTCAAATTAAAGTCAGCACATCGTTACGAGGTGGATGTAAATTACTCTGTACGTGACTTTCAAGTCACGATTATCATGTTTGGATGTGTCGCTTACCTTTGCCATCTATTCACGTCACGTGATACCAAAATTATTATATGTGGAGCTAGCGAAACGGCCGCGAGCACGCTATGAGCGTGGTATGTTGTCATGATGCTACATGACACGCGTGTCAGGATTATTATGTTCGTACTAGTCATATATTTAGTCATTGATTGACATCACGTAACACCAAATTTGGTGTATTTGAGCTGGCAAAACGGCCACGAGCGCATCATGAAGGGCCCAACATACTCCAATGTAGCGTTGACGCGCGCGCACGCTGGGCACAGCGACGCTACGTTAGCAAAACGCGAGCACTCTATAATCTAACGCCAGGCGCGACCAGCCTCCGTCGGCGCGGCCTGCCAGCAACCGGCGAGAAACGCAACTTGCTACATTTCGCGCCGATGCCATAAAGTAACATTACTCTATGCCGATGCATTACCCAGACAACACTGTATCTCCCTCTTTTCGTCACGGAGACATGCCGGACGCGCTGAAACGCGCTGGTTAAAGCAACACAGCAACGCGAGCGCCTGCGAGTATACGGCAGGACCGGCGCCTGGCGTGGGAACGCCGGCGTGATGCGACGAATTGAACGCCGGTGAGCACATGCACCACGTCACGTCTAAATGTATTGGCACCTTCACTGTGGCATGTAGTCATGTTTTCGCATGACACGCATCTCATGATTATTATGTTTGCACCAGTTACATACCTTCGTCATTCATTGGCGTCACGTAATACCGAATTTCGCATATGTGAAGCTCGCGAAACGGCCACGAGCGCATCATAAATGTGGCATGTAGTCATGTTTTACATGATACGCATGTCGTGATTATCCTATTTGTATGTGTAATTTAACTAATCGCCCATTCGCGTCGCGTAAAACCGAGTTTGGCACATGTGAAGCTAGCGAAACGGCCGCGAGCGTCATGTTGTTACATGACGCGCATTTGATGTTTATCATGTTTGCACCAGTATCATACATTCGTCATCCATTCATGTCCCGTAATACCAAATTTGGTATAAGCGAAGCTAGCGAAACGGCTGCCAGTGCATCATGAGCGTGGAATGTAGTCATGCTGTTACATGACGCGCTTTTCATGATTATCATGTTTGCACCAGTCACATACTTTCGTCATTCATTCACGTACCGTAATACCAAATTTGGTATATGTGACGCTAGCAAAACGACCACGAGCGCATCATGCACGGGGCATGTTGTAATGTTGTTACATGACAAGCATTTCATGATTTTCATGTCAGGGCCTGTCGCTCGTGTTCGACATGCAATCATGTCATACCATACCAGTTTTGTAACATGCCATGTGAACGTAATCATCGTAGGAGCTGCATTACCATGAAAGGTAAATCATGAGATTCATGACATACATGTCATGATTTTCATGTTATCACCAGTCATATATGTTCTTCGTACAGTCATGTTATGCCGTACCAAGTTTGGTATATAAACCATTATCGATACGGTCAGGAGAGTTAAAAGTCGTAGGCGGCTAGACAGACAGACAGACAGACAGACAGACAGACAGACAGACAGACAGACAGACAGACAGACAGACAGAAAGAGATAGATAGATAGACAGATAGATAGATAGATAGATAGATAGATAGATAGATAGATAGATAGATAGATAGATAGATAGATAGATAGATAGATAGATACGCTCAAAGTCACCGAAGTTCGGTAACAAATTTTTCACATTTAAAAAACTCCACACGTGCACGGGGGTCGGGCTTACTCGGGCACGTCATGCGCACGTGACATCTTGGTCGGATGCTGAGAGGAGAGGGAAGAGATTTGGCTTGCGAAGACCGTATACGCGGAGGAGCGGCAAGGGTTTCAAGCCCGCCTTTGCTCATGCTCGTTTCGCGCCGCTTCAAAAAAAAAAAAAAAAAGTTTTCTCAGCTCGTAATGAACCAATTCAAAAAAGCCTTTGTGGCAAAATGTTCCTCATCGGACACCCTACAACTTCCACGGTCTAACTAAAATTCGATATGGGGCCTGTTGAGGGGCCCTTTAACACAGTTAAACTTCCATAAAATTAAAAAGTCACCATTGGTTCAAACATGCTGACTCTTGAAGCACAACGTGCAGCGGGACAAGTGCCACCAAGGCAGTTTGTAGAGTGGCTGTATTGCATAAGATATATTACCTGGCTGACCAGGCCACAACTTTCGACTTTGGTAGCATCTTTTGCGTACTTTTGCAGTTCTTGATGCATCTGATGACGTCAGCTTTATGGAGCTTCATTATTAACCTTAAAGGTACCAAAATGCCTTTCCTACAATGAAGAAATTCAGGAAGGAAATCATTGCCTGGCCATTCCCGGAGTGGGAATGAGCTAAGCATTTTAATTCCTAGGAATTGAAAGGAATTGAATTTAGCAAGCTAATTCCCTGAAATGGGATTGGAATTTAACGGGGGTGCCCATTATGCAACACTGATGTGCTGTGCGAGCAGTGTGAGCCGGCCCGAGCGACGGATTGACCACTAAGCGGACGACTGAGCGAAACGAACGACGCTTTCGCGCGTTCGCTTGTTTACGGGAAGAGGGCAGAGGCAAAAAAAAAAAAAAGAAAGATGTTGACAGGAGAGAGGGATACGAGCAGTGATGCAGTGGGAAACTTTGACGGCGATGGTGACAGAGTAGTGCAAGCCTAAGAAGCTTCGCTCAAAAAAAAAAAATAGAATACCGACCTCAGGAGAAAACTATGAACAAGGTTCCCGTTCTGAGTGCCGAATTATCAGTTTATGTGTATCTTGTGGTCGTTCGGAATGAAGCTCCCTAAGTGCGAGACTAAGGGTGCAATATTGCGTGTGATCCGGCGTGTGGCGCGGCGATGCGGCAGTGGGAATGGGGAAGATTTGTGGCATTTCATCGCATTGCACCGCCACATCGCATGCCTGGCTTCAATCAAACTGGGGCGATATTTTGCTCGCCGTGTCGGGCAATCACACGGCCCCAGCCAATGACAGCTAGAAAGACGTGTGTCGCCATGCCGCTAGTGGCGCCAACTTCTTCCCACCACTCTGATCTTCGTGACCGAGGCATGGCCTTCGAGATGGCCGGCGCGCCGCGGGTTTCTCTCCAGTCGTCCCAATCGCGCCGAGAGAACATGTTTCCAGAGGTGGGCGTGGCCCGCTCTCCGCACCGCGGCGCTCCTTCGTATGGCCGAAAAGGCAGCCGCGCTGCTGGCAAAGCTTGCACCTGGCGAGAAAAAAAAATTGCGCTTTTATATACCTTTCGTGCTCGTTTGGGAATGTCGAGCTAAGGTGCACGAGAGGCCAAGTCAATGATTGGGCTTATATATTCTCAAAGTGACCTTTTTTATGTACATTTGCGACGCCCATATTAGCGCACTGATACAAGCCATGTCTCTGCAAGATATCCATCCGGATGTGCTGGAAACTTACTGTGCTTCGAAGTTTGCAATCTGTATAGTATGGAGGACACTGGCGAAGAACAAAAAATTACAGCGTGATCAAAAAAAGAAGTTAAAAAGTTTAGACCCTCACTTAATTAGGTTGCTTTCTCTTCTCTTTCATGGAACTAGCGTGAATTGTCATTGTAGCGCCGTTTGAAAAATCAACCCGTCGAGCCACAGAAGCAGAATACAGCGATCTAGATGCGTCTCGGCTATTGCTAGAATGAACGTGGCCGGCTTTTTCAGGACCACGGGCTGGTTACCAGCCCGCTTTGGTCAAATTTGTTCGCCCATTTGCACTGGGAATTTCGCGGTGTTCACTGGATACGCTGGCCAATGTTCAAGAAGTGCGCAACACGCGTTCAGTGTTTGATGTACTATCATGAGCAATATTAGTTCGAACACGCGAGCGTGTGGCGAATAGCCTCGAACCCTACATCGGCGGAATCGCAGCGGCTGTTGTTGGAAACAAAGTGGAAAGGTTGGTGCTCTTCTGGTATCTGTTGACATTCCCGCCTAAGCATCGTTGCTGCAAAACGGCGGCTGGTTAGTGGCTGCCAGCGGTAATATTAACTTGCGTAACGCGCACACTCACACTGTATAACCCATGTAGCTGCTGAGATATCAGCTGTGACGTAGCTGCCGCATGTAGTATATGCAGGCGGTGTTGGATGCGCATTTTCGTGCCCGTATTTGACTTACTTTGTCTTTCGTGCACTTTTCTTCGTGTTATCATCGCTAGCGGCAAATTTCCTGCAATCAACTGCCGTTTGCCCGCAGCGCTAGCGAAGCGGGAATGCCAACGGACCGTGGAAGGGCACGTCTACTTTCTTGTCCAGTTTCAGCAGCGCCGTCCACGTATATCATTATCTTGGTTTTGATGGTACTTACCACGCGCTCGCGTGTTCGAGCTGATATCGCTCGCGATAGCACCCGGTGTGAAACACTGCTGTGCTACATTGCAGTTCTTTATTTTCAGTAGTCTAGGCCAGCGGATACTTAGTTTTTATTAGAAAGACGACGTTATGCTACATTTCCGGCCTTTTTATTTGAATGCAGTCGAGAGTACAGTAAATGAACACCCCACTAGTATGGTCATTGTGCTACGAAAACTTAATCAAAATTCAGATGACGAAAAAAAAAAAGAAGATGACAACTCAGTTGCTTTCGCTGTGAAAGACGTGGGGAGTGAACGTATGCTGGCTAATCGAAGCATTCAACAATATTCCGGCAATAATACTTCTTACTTTGTTTCAGTGACATGACCAGGGCACTGACTTATATAAAGCGTAACTGTGCTTCGGTTGACCCCCTCATAAATATTCGTACGGGATATAATTGTAGAATTATGAGTCAGGATAGTAGAGGAATACGATGTAAAGACGATAATTGGCCCAGTTTTCTCACATACATGTCTTCAGAAAGGAAGAATGCTAGAATGCCACTATACCTTCTGAAATTGAGTTTTATCAGCGAGAAACAATGGCCCGTGATTAAAAAAAAGTAACATTGCCACAGACGAATCAATACCTCCTCGTACCGAATTGGACCAAAATAAATGCAGTAACACAAAAAAAATACTTTTCTTCAGTTTAGTCAGAGGATTCTGGCGGCGATTTTTGCTCGTACGCGTAAAAAACACACTATATCCACGGAGGGAATGATGATGAGTGGGGCGAACCAACTTTCTGTCCGTCCATGCGTCTGAACCGACGGACGGACTGATAGATGGACGGAAGCACGGATGGACAGACGGAAGCGTAGACGGACAGCCAGACGAACGGACACATGGATGGGTGAACGGGGAACGCACGGACGGATGGACACATGAAGGGGAGGATGGACGCTTCGCCCCACTCATCATCAGTCATTCTGTAGATATGATGTGAAAACGACTAACGGCATCTGATTATGTTACTCCCAAGGACACATACACACAACGCTCTCGTCAGAGCAACTCATAAACTAGAAGTGGCTACACACTACTTGAAAAGAGAACGACCCAAGGCCTTAGGAGCTGCGCTCCTAAAAAACCATGCGCACGCAGAAATACCGTGCATGTGCTCTGTAGTCTGCCGCGTTCTCTGCTGCTGCCGGAATCCGCGCCCTCTCACGGTAACCGGACGTGCGAGGCGATACTTGTTCATTTTGCTGAGGACAGCGGTGATTGGGATGGCCGGAGAAAGAAACTCCCCTAAATCCGTCCGAAAACCCCCTTCATTTGGGGAGTAAATTTTTTACTCCCTCCGGATGGTGTTTATAAAACCCCCGACGAGGCATGCGCTATAGGACCAGTCGTTTACTCCTATCTTGGTCCATTTTAGTTCATAGTGTACACTGCACAGCGCAACCCGGCAGTAGTTTCCGCAGAAATTTACTCCGGCATGAACCGTAGAAAGAAGAGAAAAATGTCGGCTACATTTTTTTCCCACCTTCGCACAAATGTTCTGCTATGCATTTCAAATCTCTTTCGCAAAAAAAAACTTAAAAGGTTATAAGCAATTGCCACAGCAAAAACAAAGCAATTTCAGGTATCATGCAAGCTGTTAACAAGGCATGAGTGATTACTCAAAGGTCAAGCCCTACAGCTTTAGCTAGCAAGCATTTGTCCAGATTCACAACTTCTCTGTTATTGCGCTCGTTAGAACTTTAAGCAATTGGCAAACACTACAGGTACCGATACTAAGCATAACTGCACTTTTCACACAATATCACATATGCACTGAATTCGAATACATGCACTCGCACAAAGAAAACCAAACAGCGAGAGTGGCGACTCACTTTCTTGAGCTGAAAAACGATTTTCTCGCAAATGTGCTGCGCAGAACTGTCAAAATTTGGTTTGTTGGTGTATTGTGACGTCTGTAAATAGCGCTAAGAAACGGGGACACAAGAAGAAGACACACGACACATGCTCTAACTTCCAACATAATGTTTATTACCACCGCACGCTGGACTAAAATACTAGAAGAATAACATCACATGATAGGTGTGATGCGCACAAACAATTATTTCTTGGAAAATACAAGTCAATATCACTGAGCATAAGCTACGGAGTGCTGACGCACTTAGACCCCAGTGATGCGGTAGCCTCAGCCTCGGTAATCTCTCTAGTAAGCTTGCCAAAAGTTTTCTTAATAACTGTGCATGCAATGAATATCGATGCGCAGCCGCAGGACTCACAATGAATCGCTAGCCAACTCCTATGGCAGTTCTTTCACGTTATTACTATGTTCTCCTAATCTATAATTAAGGCAATGGCCCGTCTGTCAAATATACTGTTTACCACAAGAGAGCGTGATGCGATAAACAACGCAAATGGTGCGGGGAACAAAAACAGTTCTATGCTTCTCATTTGAACGTTTGAGTTTACCGTCACCATCATGAAGGCCTCAAATGCTGGTCAACTTCTTGGTAGACAAAAAGACAACCCTAACTTCAGAGCGCTTAGCTAATTTTTTTAGGTTGTGCGAAATTTTGTGATATTATTTTACGATGACTAGGTGCTTTGGTTCCTCAACATCATGACGCGCTATACATCCTGAGTTGTGAAGCGTACGAAGCAGGTCTTTTGCAACTGAATTTTGAACGTGCAGAGGATGACCTGCTTTCGACAATTGGTCTGAATGATAAATATTGGCGATTTCGTGCTCACAAGATTTTCGTAATGCATACCGAAAACAATCTCTGATGGTCGCTCTCAGGCGGTTCATGCGTAAGAGTTATGGGTTTAAAACACTAACAAAAATGCGAAATTATTTTTACGAAACCTGCCTTGTCCGCTACCGTGTCGTTTGTTAGCAAAACCGAATAGTCATCCACAAACCGGAACTCTTTTTTTTGTTCAAATGATCAAGATGTAGGTTAATCAATCTATCAATTTAATTAAAAATATGTCAATTAAGATGAGCACTCTGCATGACCCGATACAGATACCGTCCTTTTGATTAAAGGGATTGTCATACCGTGAAATGTAGGTCGACTTCAGATAAAATGGTAAAAAGTTAAAACCGACTGACAGGATCAGCACACTGGGATTGAATTCCAACAGAGCCAAAGAAACCTATGCACTCTTTAACCACACAAAGCAGCTCATCATGGCTAATAGAATAATAGAAACCAGTCACGTCGACTGAAAAACCATAAACATGCTCATCGACACAGGTTTTCACAAAATCTATGACTTTATCAGAACTTTTATGCGACGAACGGATCATCAACGTCATGTCGGTTGAACTACAGGTTCTTGCAAAATTGTACCAATCGATTTTGCCTTGTATCACATTCTGAAACAATCGCACTAAGAGGAATATTGCTTTGTTAGTTTTTCTGATAAAAACCCTTTTAGAAAGTCATGCTTACTATCTGTGATGCCACCAACAACGCACGAGAGGTTGATGTCTTTGCACAGCTTTTTTGCTTCCGATTTACTTTATCAATGCGGACATCCTCACGAGCGAAGAAAACAGAACTTACGGTGGTGTGAGCCTTAGATCCAAACAGTCCAAAAGTCAGGATGGCGCAGCCTCCTTCTTTATCAGCGGGAAGAACAGTCAAAAAGTGCTCCTTGACAAAGGCCTCAACTCTCCCGAGAAGAATTTTGGATCCCGCTGCTGAAATATAGCGCGAAACGGCGTCGATGCCTTCTGGGAGGGAGTGTGGTTGCTCTTGTTCGGGTACATGGCGCGAAAATTGTCGCACCATGGCTATAAGTTTCGGTGACGACGTCTCTAATTCTGATGCAAACTTGGGCCCGAGGCTCTAAGTACGGAGGATGTCGGGAGGTACGGTGATCTGTTCGGGCACGTGAACCGTCGGTTTTGGATCAGTTACTTTTTTGGCGACGCCTGTGCGTAGAACTGGGAATGCACCTTATAGAAAATTCTGTCTTGCAACATGGCTCTTCGGCCAAACCTTGTAGACTCGTACGACCTGGCGTGCTGCCTGCCCCAGTAACACGGATGAGCGTTCTGTGCAGCGCACACGGACACCACTTGCGTTCCTGGAGGACGTGTACCACATTTGAATGGTACGCCGATGAGCGTCCCTTAGGTGCGGAAGACAATGCGGAAAAAATGTGTTCTCGGTTTCGTTCGATAGGTGACGCTGAATTTAGAAAAGGGTGAACACGCAAATTTGTCGTGTTCACCCTCACACGCAAATTTTGCGGTAAACACGAAAAGGGTGTACACGCAAAAAGGGTGAGCACGCAAAAAATTGAACACGCAAAATTTTGTAGTAGAGCTTAGCTTGTTTTTTTTTTCGTAGGGCAGGACTCGAGTTTAGTAGTTATCGAGTATATATAGGGACAGTTGGTGTCAGGAAGACATGGTTGAAAAGACTGTAAAGTGTTCAGGATGTGGAGTGGGTTTGAAATGGGACCCAAGTGTAGAAGCGTATGGACAAGAGGCTGACGCGAAGTGTAGGCAATGTGAGGTCGAGGAAAAACGGAGAAAATGATGGTTGCCCAGAGTGAACTGCTGATGAGAATCGCCGAGATCGAGACTGCGTTGGCGACAGAGCTAGATAAAACGAGGGCAATGGGAAAAGGCTGAAGTCCGCCGAGGAAGCACTAGCCAAGGTGAACTGAGGAGTGGCCTACGGAGAGAACAGTAGGGAACCGGCCACCAGAACGGTGGAGAAGAAAGACAAGCAAGTTTGGAACAAACAGGTTCAGCCGGTTCAATCGTCGCAAGGCCCAGCTTCAGCGAAGTAGTGGTGGGGCTGGGAGGGGACAAAGCAGCCGGCGTCACAGGTGCAAGTAGCCCCCAGGTGCAGGACGCTCCAGCTGAAAAGTCACAGCATGTGATAATCGCTGGGGACTCGAATATAATCGATGCACAGAAGCCATCAAAGAGAGGGTAAGAGGTGACAAGAGGGTTGCTATAGGGGCGTTCCCAGGACGCAAGCAGGAAGCAGTCATGAGGCAAGCGAGCGCAAAACTCAAAACTACAGCTGATAGACGAAACCTCGTGATAATTTCAGGCGATTTAAACGATGTCCTAAAAGTAGATACAGCAGTACTAGCAACCACACTGGTGAAAGGCGTCGATGACATGCGCGCCATTTCCCCTAAGGTACAGGTAGTGATATGCACGATACCGGAGGTACCGGTGGTGAGAGCAACATGCAAAGAGCGGTTGTCAACGCAAACCAAGAGATATGGCGGATGAGTCGAGGTAAATGCTTTAAGGTGGTGGAAATAAACAGAGAGCTGCAGAGGTGGGGTGGTTTTCAACGAGACAGAATTCACTTCGATGGGCGGCTAGGTCATGAGGTGGGTTGACGACTTGCACGACGCGCAGTAGCTTTTTTGGGGGCAAGCGGGCCCTTCAGGGTGCAGGATAGCTAGTAACGAGGAAAACAACCAGGGAGACTCTTTGACAGTTGGTATGGACAGATACGATTTCAAAGTGGCACCAGTATATAAGATAGGAATAGTCCGGGGTAGAAATAGACGTAGCAACGAGCGCCGAGCCAATTCATACATAGGGTATATTAACATGCAGGGCGGTAGGAACAGGCTGAAGTGGGAAGAGATAGAAGAACCGCTAAGGGAAGAGAGGCCGATGGTTTACGGTTTTGTAGAAACACATCTCAGGGACATGGAACAACCTCCGAACAAACCGGACTACGCGTGGGAATATTGTAATAGAACAGTATAGGCAGCAGAAATGGGGGTAGTATTGGGGCATTCATTCATAAAAGTAACGACTGGCAAAGGGTCAAGCAGGAGCGCAAAGAACATTTATGGCTAAAAGGGAAAGTGGCAGGTCAATTGACACTCCTTGGTTTCGTGTACTTGTGGACGGGAGCAAGGGCGAGAGAGGAAAACCAGGCAATGGTAGAGTGTATATCAAAGGACATTCAGGAGTTAGGAACAGAGTGTGAGATAATTATACTAGGAGATATGAATACGCACATAGAAGGTATAGATGGGCATACTTACCCGACAGGCAAAATGATCATGGATATGTGTGAAAGGCTTGATTTGATTATTTGCAACAGTACCGAGAAGTGTGAAGGGCAAATAACAAGGGAGGTAGGAAGGCTGCAGTCGACGATAGATTATGCACTGATGTCACATAGAATGTATGATAAGCTCAGGGGAACGCACATAGTATGAAGGTGGCTCCAGAAGTCTGGGTAGTGATCACAAACGTATCAGGCTGAGTTTTGGAAGAGCAGTGAAAGTGGGAAGGAGACAACATTAGCAACTACAGGAAAATTTTTATCCAGAAAGGCAAATTGCAGTAGCCACTCAATAAATTGAGGAAGTAATCACGGAGGATAATAAAACAATTTGTACATACGTGAATATAATTAGACTGTTTGAGCTAGAGCTTGCTAAGACGCGTGACAAGTCACCCTGGAAAAGAAGACACAAACTCAAAATTTGGTGGGATGAGGAAGTTAAAAAAGCCATAGCAAAACGCCAGGAAGCCTCTATGAAACACAGGCATGCTAAGCAGCGGGGTGAACCGACAGATGGTGTTGAAAAAAAATAGAAAACCTTTCTAAGCTGTTGAAGGGATGCATCTCTTCTGATCAATGAAAAGATTAGAAGAAAGGGAGCTCAGTGGCTGGCAGAAGTACATAAGAAAATAAGAAAGGCAGCAACAAAACTTTGGAACCATCTAAACTCCCTAAGAAATGAGATGAGCCTAGAGCAGAGGTTTATAACTACAGCCCAAGGTGCCTGGCCAGAAGGGGACGAAGCTATTGAATATATAAAAACAAGGGTGACAGAAAAATTTTAACAAAGAAGTGCTTTATGCACCACAATAGACAAGGGTGAATCAAGTGGCGCAATGCCTCCATTTTCACAACGAGAGTGAGAAAGGGCTGAGAAAAGGGTTCCTAGTAGTACATCAACAGGCCCAGATGGCATTCCAAGTATGCTGATAACGTCATTAGGTCCGAAGTCTAAGCAGGCTTTGAGAGAGGCAGTGAGCAAACTAATAATCAATGGTGAAGTTCCCAATAGATGGAAACTTAGCAGGATGAGCATAATCTATAAAGGAAAGGGGCACAAAGCTGACATAAACAACTACCGTCCTATAACAGTGACATCAGTGGTCTACAGGCTGCCGATGCAGATAATAAAGGAAAGACTGCAGGCATGGATAGAGGATGAGGGCGTGCTGGAGGAAATGCAGAATGGGTTTCGGAAACACAGGAGGTTGGAAGACAATCTGTTCTCACTGGCGCAGTGCATCGAAATATGGGAAAAGAAAAACAGGCCCCTCTGGCTAGCGTTTTTGGATATCAAGGGAGCGTACGATAGCGTGGTTCAAGAGGAATGGTGGGGAATACTGGACACACTAGGCGTGAAACATGTAGTCACTAATCTTTCAAAGGATATCTATAAAGGTAACAAGGTAGTTATAAAGTGGGAAAAACAGGTATTCAAGCCTGCAGAGGTCAAATGGGGGCTTAGGCAGGGGTGTCCCCCGTCACCCTTATTATTCATGATGTACCTACAAGGACTAGAGACCAAATTAGAAGGAAGTGGACTGGGCTTCAACCTTTCTTTCGTCAAACAAGGAAAACTCATTGAACAGGCACTACCAGCATTGATGTACGCAGATAATATAGTGCTAATGGCCGACAACAAGGAAGATTTGCAGAGATTGGTGGACATCTGCGGTAACGAGGGAAATAGGTTTGATTTCAGATTCAGTAAGGAAAAATCAGCAGTCATGATTTTTAATGACAATGAAGGTAGTGAGCTTAGAATAAAAGAGGTAACGCTAGAGATAACAGATAAATACAAATGTCTGGGCGTATGGATAAGCAATGGGGCCGAGTACCTAAGGGAACACAAAACATACGTGACGTATAAAGGTAACAGGAATGCAGCGGTAATGAAAAACAGGGCACTGTGGAATTACAATAGGTATGATGTTGTGAGAGGAATATTGAAAGGGGTCATGGTTCCTGGTCTGACGTTCGGCAATGCGGTCTTGTGCATGAGATCAGAAGTTCAAGCAAGATTAGAAATTAAGCAACGTGGAATAGGTAGGCTTGCCTTAGGAGCTCACGGGAATACACCAAATCATGGAGTACAAGGTGATATGGGATGGACATCATTTGAGGGCAGGGAAGCTAGCAGCAAGATAAAATTTGAGAAGCGATTGAGAGAAATGGGGGAGGAGCGTTGGGCTAGGAAGGTATTCAGCTACTTGTACATGAAGAATGTCGATACAAAATGGCGGAAGCGAACCAGAAAATTGACTGGTAAATATTTCGAGAACAGCTGGGGGCCAAACCCAAAAGAATTATCGGTCAAGAAGAAGGGGAAGGAAGCTGAGACCGATATTTGGAGAATTGGCATGATTAAGAAGTCCGCACTTGAGATCTATCGAACTTTCAAGCAGGAAATAGCCAAGGAAAGGATCTATGATAATACTCGGGGTAGTTCTCTAATGTTTGAGGCCAGGACGGGAGTATTGCGAACAAAGACATATCGGGCCAAATACGAAGGGGTAGGCACGATATGCAGTGCGTATGCAGAGGAAGAAGAAACTCGATAATGTTCTGTAAAGGGCTTCACTCTGTAGTTCAGGTTGATGGCGCAGAGTTTTTCAAAACAATGGGGCTTAGGGACAGTGAGGGCAACATAGTCTTTAAGCGGGTAAAATTAACTAGAAGGAGGTTATCTGATTGGTGGCTAAAGTCAAGGCACGAGTGAAAATTACACCTTTCGCTGGAAAGTGCGAATCCTCAACCTCACTATTTACGAAAAAAAATCTAGTTTTTGGTTCATTAAGTATTACGGCTTGGTGGTGCTAGCCACCACCCGATCTATAGAGTACAGCCATATCCATCCATTCATCCATCCATCCATCCATCCATCCATCCATCCATCCATCCATCCATCCGGTCTATTGTAGGGCCTGGAGGGCATCCATGCTTTGGTCGGCAAGGCGCTGAGGCTGTCAAAACTGCCGCATGGCCACTGTATCACAATGGCCATGCGGTCATGCGGTAGCTTCGAAAATCTCGACAATTTTGCCGTGTGTCTTCTTTTAGTGTCTCCATTTCTTATTGCTATTTTCAGTGCTGCGCAGCATTCTAAATGGCTGTTCTTTTTTGTGTTTGTTTATATTTTGAAACTATCCACAAAACTAATACGTGAACTGTACAAAAAGCTCTCTGAACAGCACAACGATGAATGCAAAACGCACTTTACAAAGTAACGATGATTGATTGATTGATTGATTGATTGATCGATTGATTGATATGTGGGGTTTAACGCGCCAAAACCACCATATGATTATGAGAGAGGCCGTAGTGGAGGACTCCGGAAATTTCGACCACCTGGGGTTCTTTAACGTACACCCAAATCTGAGCACACGGGACTACGACACTTCCGCCTCCATCGGAAATGCAGCCACCGCAGCCGGGATTTAAACCCGCGACCTGCGGGTCAGCAGCCGAGTACCTTAGCCACTAGACTACCGCGGCGGGGCTACAAAGTAATGATGGCAATCAAACAAGTAGAAGCCAAGCTGAGAGGGCAGACGAAACAAGCTAAGACCATGACGCGCGCGCCGGGCACGTTATCACACAGCGTTTATCGCGTCTGCTTGGTGCTGTCCGTACTTCTTCGTTGCCTTAAATGCTCATAAACACGGAGCATGACAACGTTGCCGTCGCGTCGACGCCATGTGCGCTTCTCTCGCATCCGAATCACGACAGACCCTACCCGAGCATGTAGTACAAGCGAGCCGATAAAGACAGTTAAGAAAGTCACAATCGCAGTCGACAAGACACATACATATAATAATACTGAGGTAGACAACTAGTACACACGTTTCCTCGAAAGCAGTGATTCATGTGTTGCCATTTTACGGCCTGCGTGAAGCTGCGTAGCGCCGCCGCTTTTGTACAGATTGACCACTCTAAATTTTTATGTGCATGTTAAAGAAACTCTAGGTGGTCAAAATTTCCGGAGCCCTCCACTACGGCATCTCTCATATTTATGTGGAGGTCTTGGAATGTTTAAACCCACATATCAAACATTATTAGGCATACAAAACGGACCTAGCAACATTTGGCCGTCACAACATTTACCTACTGGGAACGTCAAATAACAAAATAGTTGAAAAAAAGTTTCTTAAATGTTAAGAATTTCTTAGTGAACTTCAGCGACTTTGAGCATATCTATCTATATCTATCTATCTATCTATCTATCTATCTATCTATCTATCTATCTATCTATCTATCTATCTATCTATCTATCTATCTATCTATCTATCTATCTATCTATCTATTGACTTCTAGCTCTCCTTGCCGTATCAATATTAGTATTGATACCAAACTTGGCGTAGCATAACATGACTGTATGACGAGCACAAGTGACTAGTGATATTATGAAAACCATGACATGCATCTCATGAATGTCATGACTTACATTTAATGGTCTTGCCGCTCTTGCGGTGATTTCCTTCACATGACATGTTGAAAAACTGGTATGGTAGGACATCACTATGGCGAACAGAAGCGACAGACCTTAAGTTGAAAATCATGACATGCGTGTCATGTAACAGCATGACTAGATGCCCCACTCATGGCGCGATTGCGGCCGTTTCGCTAGCTTTGCATATACCAAATTTGGCAATACAGGAGGTGAATGGACGGCGAAGGTATATGACTGACGCAAACATGATAATAATTAAATGCGTGTCACGTAACAACATGACTACATGCCACGCTCATGATGCGCTCGCGGCCGTTTCACAAGCTTCAATTATACCAAATTTTGTGTTGCAGGACGGGAATGTATGACGAAGGTGTGAAACTGGTGTAAATATGATAATAATCAGCTGCATGTCATGTAACAACATGACTACATGCCACACTTATGAAGCGCTCACGGTCGTTTCTCGAGAATCACAAATGCTAAATTAGGTATTACGTCATGTGAATTGATGACGAAGCTGGGTGACTGGTGAAAACATGATATATATGAGATGCATGTCATGTAAGATCATGACTACATGCCGCATTCAAGGCACCAATACAATTTTACGTGACCCATAGCGCGTGTGTGTCTGGGTTCGTTTCGTCGCGTCACGGCGGCGATGCGACGCGAGGTGCCGATCCGCCTGCCATATACTCACAGGCGCGCGTCGCGCTGCGTTGCTTTGACGCATGCGCGTTTCAGCGCGCCCGGTGTTTCTCCGTCACGAAGAGAGGCAGGTGGAGTGCTGTCTGAGGAGTAACGTCATCGGCGCAGAATGCGACATGCTACATTTTGGGCCGGTTCAAATGCAGTATGTCGCATACTGCGCCGGTTGCGGCCGAGCCGCGCCGACGGAAGCTGATCGCGCAGGTCGCGTTTGGCGTTAGACTATAGGCAGCTCACGTTTTGCTAGCGTTGCGTCGCTGCGCCTAGTGTGCGCGGACGTCAACGTTACGTCGGAGTAAATTAGGCCCTTCTTGATGCGCTCGCCGCCGTGTTGCTAGCTTCTTTACACCGAATTTGGTATCACGTGAGGTGAATAGACAACAAAGGTATAAATGACACCTCCAAATATGATAATCATGATATGCGTGTCATGTGAAGCATGAATACAAACTACGCTCATAACGCGCTCATGGCCATTTTGCTAGCTCAACGTGTACCAAGTTTGGTATCAGGTTACGTGAATAGATGATAAATGTAAATGACAGGTCCAAACATAATAATCATGATATGCATGTCTTGTTAAACATGACTACATGCTACGCTCATAGTACGCTCGCGGCCGTTTTCCTAGCTGAACAATATTTGTTATTACGTGACTTGAATAGACGACGAAGGTAAATAACATGTCTAAACATTATAATCGTGGCACGTGTGTCATTTAAAACTTGACTACATGCTACGCTCAAAGCATGCTCGTGGTATTTTCGCTAGCTCCACATATACCTTATTTGGTATCAGGTGACGTGAGTAGATGAAGGTAAATGACTTGTTCAAACATGATAATAATGACATGGAAGTTATTTACGGCATAATTTACGTCCGCCTCATTGTATCGTACTGATTGTAAAGTAAAATATCAACCTCCTTCATTCGTGCTTCGCATATCATGGATTGCAACTGTATGTGAGATCTGCCAATTTTTAAATACTTTTTCAAAAAACAAAATGAAACACTCCAACGTACACATAAAAAATAACCGTCAATGTCAATTAAATAGCAACACACAGCAGTGGTCATTTCGGCCCGTTATATTTTCTGAATGAGGCAGATGAGGGCTTATGATAGTGAAACCGTGTTTTACTGACATAAGGGCTCCTCGACTAAAAATGAATTTGTCGAAAATACGACCGCAATTTTTCGTATTTCATTTTTTTGAAAATTGGCTGTATTGAAAATTTCCTACTTTAAGCATTTTATTTTTGCTTGTGCGCTCTCTGTACGTAAACGATCTTTCTGAGAAATGTTGCAAAAGTGTTTTAGTATACAAGCCATTGTGTCGAGCTATCTGTCTAAAATATGAAATGTGACAAGGCAGATCAAAATATGGGTTTTCTCTTTATTGGGGCTGGCGTGATCGTTTTTTTACTTTGTTCCCATTTTGAGAACATAAAAAGGTCATTATAATTATCACAGTATTGCGTACTAGAGCATTTGTGACACGACATCTGTAGTGAGGGGTTGAATTCTGCCGTGTAATATGAAAATAATTGTAGCGATAAAGAAAACTTGGCAGATCCCACGTACAGAGAAATCGATGACATGCAAGCACGAATGAGGAGGGTTGATATGTTACTTTTAAATCAGCACAACGTTACAAAGCGGACGTAAAGTATGCCGTCAATGACTTCCATGCGATGATTATCACGTATGCGCCTGGCATTAGTGTTCGTCGTCCACTCACGTCGCGCACTATTAAATTTGGTATACAGGAAGCCAGCAAAATGGCCGTCAGGGCTTCATGATTGTGGTATGTGTCATGTCCTTACATGACACGCATTTCATGATTATATTGTTTGCACTTGTCATATGGGGAGAGCTTGATGACCTCTCTAAACGTAATTGCTGACAAGCTTGTTTTACCTCGGCTTAAAAAAGGCGATATTGCATCTACGCATTGGCTGCTGGTTAAGCAAGGCAGATTACCAGGAATTATCATTTGTCTCACAAAAGATGAGACCAGAGACATGTGGCCTAAAAATAAGAAATCACTCGCAGACTGCAACCCTCGAAGTTTTCATCAGGAAAACTTGTCTAGACAGAATAGGGAGCTTCTAAGGACTACGAAGGCAATAGCGAAGCGAAATGGCTAAAGGTTCGTTTGGTAGTCAACGGCAAGATCCTTGTTCAAAAAACCGAAGGTGCTCATGTAGTTCACATTATGAGTAAGGATGACCTTGAAGAACTGCAGAGACAGTTCACTTCAATACCTGAATGGTGCGAAATAAAATGAAATTTTACTCCACTTGCGATCTAAACGAAATTGTAGAAGCACTGGCCACTCCTTCCATCGAATGCACCCACCGAACACGCATTCTGTGAGAAACAAGACATCATGCCTAGAGGAACCATTGGCCGAAATTTCTTTTCAGTTCTCAATGATGGTGTTAAGCGAAACATGGACGAGTTCTGAATGTGATAAGTTTGGTTGCCCAATTACAATACTTGCTATTTCTATAGGTAATACTCTCGAGGAGGCGGTGTATCATTACTGATGACGTTGACTATCAGATTCTTGATTTTTACACTGTGCTTTCGCAAACTGTAGAATATTGACTCTATGCACTGGTAAGCATGTGTTTTCTGTGTGCTATAGACCCCCTACTGGTGACATACGAATGTTCATAAACTTCTATGAGCAATTTTCTTCATATATGGTTCAACAACATAATTCAAGAACGTTAATAGCTAGTGGAGACTTCAATATTGACATGCGTTCCAATATCAATCATCTAGATTGTTCAATAAGATTTTATCATCAAATGACTTTACCAACCTAATTAACATGCTTACAAAGGTCACATCCAAAGACCAGTCGACCCTGAATATATTATTCACCGATTCCTTGCATTCCAGCATTAAATGTAGTGTCTTATCTTTTTCTGTCAGTGATCACTTGCCAGTACTTTTGTGTGCTCATATACGCGGCTTACGGGAAACATTTCTCTGCACTGTCTTACCAAGCAATTATAGAAAATACTTTACGATCTTTTCTGACTCTTAGCTGAAAGTTGAATGGGATGTGATAATTGAAATCACCAATGCTAGTGAAGCTTACAATAAGTTCATTGACATATTCTCTGCCCTATATCACCGAAGCTTTCTTTCTAAAACACGTAGAAAAGGTAGAAAAACCTTGGGTTACGTCTGAACTACGGGAGAAAATGAAAGTCAAGGACAAGTTGTAACATTTTCTTTACACATGACCAGCAGGTGATCTCGCCATTATTAGAAAGTACCAGAACAAACTGACTACAAATTACGGCGCGCATGAACAAAGCCTCTATTTGTCATGGAAAGCCCAACCACAGTTTATTATGGTCGAGGCTAAACAGACTTTTAAATCACAGTGAGTGTCACGAACATTTACAGCACTTGCAAATCAATGGCAAAGAATTATCAGGTGTTAAACTAGCCGACGCGCTTAATAATTTTTTGCAGATATCGCACTCGCTGAAGATAAGCTTCCTCAGACAAATAAATATGTTCGCACTAATAGGGAGAATTCAATAATCCTTGAACCAGTCACGGCACATAAAGTTGTCTCGATTATGAAAAGAATGAAAATTTGCACCAGTTGCGACTATAATGGTTTTTAGATGTGTCCAATTAAACATGCAGTTGAAATTATTGCTCCCATTCTCATTCATATCTTTATGGCGTCTGCAATGGGCAACTTTTTCTGAAAAAAGTGGAGGCGGCGAAAGTCACTGTTCTGTACAATAAGGGAGATCCAAATGATCTGGGAAAAACAGGCCGGTATCTATTCTTGCAATTTCTTCAAAGATATTCCAAATGTTTTGCACTCCAGAATAGTAACCTTCCTTGAGAAACACAACCAACTAACACCACACCAACTTGATCTCCGTCAGAATAAATCAGCTGAATCAGCACTAGCAGAATAGAAAGAATATACATTGACAGGGTTTGAAAGCAGAGCTACAGTCATTGGTATTTTTGTAGACCTTTCATAAGCTTTTGATTTGATTGACCATAAAATTGTAGTAGAAAAATTAAGCTAATATGTAATCCGACGACACACATTATGCCTCATCGAATCGTACCTATAAAACAGAACTGAAATTGTGAAAATCGACACCTTTACTCCGAAGTCAAGATCTGCTCCTTGCGTAGTACCACAGGAAAGTAATTTAGAGCCTCTACTTGCTCATATATATATCTGAATATTATCATATATATTAACCCTGGGGTAAACTTTATTGTTTATGCGGATGACACGAGCATAGTTTTCAGTGGTAATAATATTGTCATGGGGTCGTGACAACGACGAAGGAAGCAGACAGTAGGTCAAAGATTAAATTGTTTATTCAGCGGAGTTCGTGGCCACGTAAAAGAAAATTGAGATTGCAGTAAGACACAAGCACCGATATCGCCGAACTGAGCGTCGGTCGTCGATCAACTGACAAGCGGCGAAGCGCGTCGGCATTTATACACTTGCCATCGAATATTCTAGCGTTATCGCTTGCAGTGACGTAGGTTCCGGAATAATCTGTGTCGTTCCCTAAGTGGGCGTAATCTTAAAACGATCTAATAAAGCCTCGAACCTTCTTGGACATTGTGGGCACGGTTTCCTGTGAACGTAGTGTAACAGGGTGATAAAACTTGCGGAAAAAATGCGCCATTGCCCCCTCTAAAAAGAAAATACTATTGTCTTTAAAAAGCGTTCGTCGCCGCGATGCTTCCTGAACCTCCACGGTGTGATCATCGACTGGAGAGCAAAGTCAAAAACACTATCTGTGCGAAAAGCACTACCGCCTTGCATGCCTTTAGGAAGCTGTGCCCAGATTGTGCTAGAAGAAGTCACCGTCCCTTTTCGCTCAAGCGCCATCATTTTCGTCAGCACTTCAAAACCAGAAGACTTCAAATGCATCGTTGAAGGCTATCAGCACCCATTGCTCAACCGCAATATTTGTGTTCCAAGAGGAATCGCTGCGCTACGGGGAGGGAAAACAGTTATGTTCGCAAATACGAGCAACGAGTACAAACACGTAAACAAAGGTACAACGGTCGGCGACATCGACGAAATGATGGAAATTACCAATGCTTTTGCCCTCGCCAATCCTACAGACCCTAGTCCGTGGAACGAAGCTCCTCACCCAGCTTTCGACGTCAATGCGAGCCTTCCGAAGCATAAGCAAGAACAGCTCAAGGCCCTGATCCTGCAATACAAGGACTGCTCTTCGTCGTCGTCGAAAATTTGCCAGACCACAGTCGCGAAACATCGCATATTAACAGATGAAAACGCTACACTACTACGGCAGAGCCCATATAGAGTTCCTCTGCGAGAACGCGAGGCCGTTAAAAGAGAAGTCGACGAAATGCTACGCGACGACATCATCCAACCGCTTAAAAGCCTGTGGGCGACACCCGTGGTGTTGGTGAAGAAGAAGAACGGAACCCTACGTTTCTGCGTCGATTATCACCGCTTCAGCAAAATCACACAAAAAAGAGATATTTATCCTCTTCCCCGGATAGTCGACGCCTTGGATCGACTCCGCAACATGAAGTACTTTTTGTCGATGGAACTCAAGACTGGCTACTGGCAAATCAGAGTCAAAGCGAGAGACCAAGAAAAAAACAGCGTTTATAACACCAGACGGCCTTTTAGAGATCAAGGTTATGCCCTTCAGTCTTTGCTTGGCACCTGTGACTTTTCAACGCGTTATGAACACAATGCTGGCAGGATTGAAGTGGCAGACTTGTCTCGTTTATAGACGACGGCGTCGTGTTTTTCTCAAGCTTCGACGAGGATCTTCAGTGCCTCGAAACTGTACTTCAAGCCCACAAGACTTTCGAACTCACCCTGAAGCCAAAAAAATGCCGCTTTTCATACGGGGAACTTTTGTGTTCATGGGCAACGTGAAAAGCAAGTCCGGAGTAAGACCCGATTCGCAGAAGACAACCGCCATCGCTGCGTTTCCACCGCCCGCCGACAAAAAGGTCGTGCGTCGATTTCTCATCCTGAGCGCTTATTGTATGCAGGCGCTTCGACAGATACTTCGCCCGCATCGCCAAGCCCCTCACTAACCTTACGAGGACTGACGTCGAGTTCAAGTGGAAAACCCTACAAGAGAAAGTATTTGGGGACCTGAAATGACGCCTGCAGATGCCTCTCATACTCGCGCATTTCGACGAAAACGTCGAAACAGAATTGCACACTGACGCAAGAAGCGTAGGGCTCGGTGCCGTCCTTGTGCAGAGGACTGACTGACTAGAAAGGGTTTGTAGCGCACTCGCCCCACGGAGGCGCGAAAAGAAGGGACCTACACTCCTTGAAGTTTGGGATAAGACTAGTTTATTTTCCAAGAAAAACAGGCTTCGAAAGCGACAACCACAAAGGGCGTGGCAGCGTATCTTCCGTGGCCCTACGGAGACAACGTGAGTCATGTTGGCCGCGTCTGCGGCGTGCGCCTCGGCATACGAATTGGTATGCGCACACAAATAAAATTATCGCGATCACCGGCGTCATCGCCCGCTACAAGGGGTCCCCCCCTAGACCGCGGTGCCTGGGATAAAAGAACGAGCAAGTGTGCGAGTTAGTCCATGAGGTCAGCCGGTTTCACGCGATCGAGAGAAACGACGTCCTCTCTGTCGCGAACATGAATGGTGACAGTTTTGTGCAACCGCGAAAGCACACGGAAGGGCCCGTCGTACGCCGGAGTCAAAGGCGTTTTCACTGTGTCACGTCTCAACGAACAAATGGGTTGCCTCATTTATGTCTAGGAAAGAAAACACTCTTTGGTTGCAGCTGACACGTGGTGCGGTGGGTTGCAGGTGCTCCAACCAGGAATGCAGCCTTTCCATATGTTCTGAAGGCGTAGGCGTAGCGCTTGGTTTCTCACCGAAGAATTCTTCCGGTAGTCGGATTGCAGAGCAGTACAGCATTTCTGCTGCACAGAATCCGAGGTCTTCTTTTATCGCCATACGCAGGCCCAGAGGAACGAGAGGGAGCTTCTCCATCCAGTGCTCTCTATCCAATTTGGCCGTTAAAGATGCTTTAAGTTGACGGGGTAGCCACTCCACCATTCCATTGCTCGCTGGATGGTAAGCCGTAATGTACTGCAGCCGTGTTCCCAGAAGCCTTGCCAGCGCAGAGAATATGTTGCTTTGGAATTGTCGTCCACAATCGGTCGTTATGCGCAGTGAGCAGCCATAGCGTACAACCCATGTGGCCACAAACGCTTGTGCGACGGTCCCGGCTGCGATGTCCAGAATCGGGCGTCGCCTCGGGCTACCGTGAGTAGCGGTCGACACAAGTGAGCAGGTATCTGTAACTCTGGGAAGGATGAAGAGGTCCCACCAAGTGCAAGTGCACATGGTTGAAACGACACTCTGGTGGCCGAAATGCTTGCAGTGCTGTCTGCGTGTGACGAGTCACCTTGACTGCTCAACATGTTCGGCACGTATTCGCCCAATGTCGAACGTCGGCGTTAATTTCGGGCCACACAAAGCGGTCAGGGACGAGCCTCTGCGTCGAGCGGATTCCTGGGTGGCTGAAGTCGTGAAGGCTGTCAAACACTGCACGCCGAAACTGAACGGGGACAATGGGTCTTGGAGATTTCTGCGAAGTGTCGCATGTGACCATAGTCGTCGTGTAGGGTAGCGGGATCTCTTCGAGCAACAGTGA
The DNA here is from genome assembly GCF_043290135.1 of Rhipicephalus microplus. Lineage (NCBI taxonomy): Eukaryota > Metazoa > Arthropoda > Arachnida > Ixodida > Ixodidae > Rhipicephalus > Rhipicephalus microplus. Next base: position 32,329,411 of record NW_027464586.1, read on the forward strand.
CAGTGGATTCTGCCTTATCTCGGTTAGCTCTGGGTCTTTCCGCTGGGCGGTGGCTAATGTCTCAAAGTCGATGGACGCTGAAACGTTGTCGATACGGGAGAGTGCGTCAGCTGCTTGGTTTTCGCTCCCCGCTATGTGGCGGATGTCGTGGAAAATTCGGAAATGAAAGAAAGTTGGCGCGGTTCTCTTTCCGAATATGAGGAACTGTTGTTCTTGAGCGCATACGTCAGCGGCATGTGGTCCGTTAAAATGTGGAAAATGCGGCCTTCTAGGAAGAAACGGAAATGCTTTACGGAGGAATAAATGGCTAGCATCTTTCTTGCAAAGGTGCTGTAACGCACTTTCGCCGTTTCCGATGTTTAGAAAAGAAACCTATCGGTTTCCAGTCCTGGCTGTCGTATTGTTGCAACACTGCAACAATCGTTAAAGCGTAGACTATGAGCCGCGTTGGCGCGTCGAAAAGCGGGTGTATCAGATGTGTTGCGGAGGCAAGCTGAGTTTTCGCGTCCTGGAAGGCTTTTTCGTGCTCCTCTGACCAGTGAAACTCAGCTTTTTCTTGCCGTCCCGGCGCAGCAAGTCAGTTAGCGGCTGTAGAATGTGTGAAGAGGAGAGATGAAGCGCCTATGGAAGTTGATTAGCCCGAGAAACTCGCGCAACTTGCGGAAAGAGGTAGGCGTGGGGAATTTCCTGACTGCATGCACCCGTGATACGAGCGGCAAGATGCCTTGCGGGCTGATTCGATGACCTAGGAAATCTAGTGCTTTAACCCGAAAGATGTACTTCTGGGGCTTCAAAACCAGACCGTGCTCGTCAAGACGCTTGAAGAGGAGGCGGAGGTGATTTTCGTGCTCCTCCGGCGTTTTGCTGGCGAACAAAATGTCGTCTAAGTAGACGAAAACAAAGAGCAGTCCGCGAGTGACCTCAGTCATGAAACGCTGGAACGTTTGTGCCGCGTTCTTCAGTCCGTACAGCATACAAACAAATTCATAGAGGCCGAAAGCGTTGTCAAGGTCGTGTTTGGGATGTCGCTTGGTTGTACTGGAATCTGGTGATAAGCGGCCATCAGATGCAGCTTAGTGAAGATGGTCGTTCCCGCGAGGCGAGCGCTGAAATCATGGATGTGGGGGAGAGGATATTGGTCTGCCGTTGTCACAGAATTGAGTGCCCGATAATGGCCGCCAGTCACCACACTCTTGCTTTGGCACCATGTGCAGCGCGGAAGACCAGTTGCTGGAAGAAGGTCGAATAATGCCGAGTTGGAGCATGTGGTCGAACTCACGGCGGGTGACTTCGTGTCTTTGTCCAGCGATTCTCTTAGGTCTAGCGGTGACGGGCGGTCCGGTGGTGACAATGTGATGCGACACCTTGTGTTTCATTGGCAATTCGGAGTTGCGAGGTCTGGTGATTTCAGGGAATTCAGCCAGAATCTTTTGAAAGTTTGACTCTGGGTTGAAAGTGCAAATGCCACATGAGGACAGGTCAGACTTCAGTCCGATAACAGCGAGCGAAGTGACGTTATCCTTGAGACGACGATGGCGAACGCTGTCGTCAACATTGAAGTGGCTCAGAACGTCCGCTCCCAGGATTGCAATTCTGAGCTGGGGCACAATGAAGAACCATCCATATGTACGCCTGAGTCCGATGTCTATTGCCATTGACTGGAGTCCATATGATGCAATAGCAGTATTATTGAGTTCAATTAGGCTCGAAATGGACTTGCCGCCCCGGTGATGTTGAGCTGCTGCTGGTAGGATAGATAGCTCCGCTCCGGTATCGACAAGGAGGCGTGTGCCGGTGATGCGGTCGACAACGAAGAAGAGGTGGTTTCAACGATGGCCCGTGTCGCTTTCCGCCGTAAGCGACTGGCCGGTGCGTTTCCCGTCCACGAGCATGAATGGGTGCAGCGAGTGGCTTGCTCTCTAAAACGACGGTGGTACCAGCAGATGTTCTGCTCTGCCTCGCTTGAGTGTCCGCGGTGCTGTGGGCTTCGAGTACGGGACGGCGAACGATGCCGTGCCGGCCGGTGTTTGTTGGACAGGGCGAGGTTTTCAACTGCTGCAGCCAGTCGGTCAACTCTGTCTTCTAAGCGACCTAACTGGTCTGCATGTTCGTACCTTCCCATTGCGGCAATAGACATTTTTGGTGGCTCAGTGCAGTCGGTGATGCGGTCGGCGAGTTGACCCAGACGTTCGAGAGTCACGTCATCCGAGCCAGCGAGTATCATCTGTGTTGAGAGTGGCAGTCTCTGCAAAAACAACTCGCGAAGCAATGGATGTCGACGCTCCTCTGACACTTGTTGGCCCAGCAGCTGACGCATTCGGTGGAGTAGTGAGGGACGTTGGTCACCGAGCTCTTCATGATACAGGAGTTGTTGCAGCCTGCTTTGTTCGGACACCTCAAGGCGTTTCAGGATGGTGCTTTTTAGTTCGTCATAGGGCTTCTCCGATGGAGTGGAGGCGAGCACATCGTCTAGGGCGTCAGCGATGTCAGGTGGCAGTGCTGAAACGACGTGCAGGTATTTCGACTGCTGTGATGTCATGCGTCGAAGCTCGAAGTGGGCCTCGATTTGGCTGAACCACACCCTGGGGTTTTTGGGCCAGAAATGAGGAAGCTTTAACTCTGAGGCGTTGGTTGTGGGTGAGCTTAAAGTGCCTTCCTCGTCTGGCATGGCTGCTGTTTTTCCAAACGTCCGGGTCACCACTTTGTAGCGTACTCGCCCCACGGAGGCGCGAAAAGAAGGCACCCACGCTCCTTGCAGTTTGAGACAAGACTAGTTTATTTTCCTAAAAAACAGGCTTCGAAAGCGACAACCAAAAGGGGCGTGGCTGCGTATCTTCCGCGGCCCTCCTTGATAACGTGATAACGTGAGGCATGTTGGCCGCGTCCGCGCCGTGCGCCTCGGCATACGAATTGGTATGCGCACACAAATAAACTTATCGCGATCACCGGTGTCATCATTCGCTACAGGTTACTACTTACGCTAGCCGGTCGCTATCCAAGGATGAAAGCAATTATTGCACAACCGAAAAGGAGTACCTTGCCATTATCTGGGCAACGTCTAAGTTTCGTCCTTACCTCTACGGCAGGCCCTTCAAAGTTGTGAGCGACCACCGCGCCTTGTGTTGGCTAGCTAGCTTGAAGGTCCCTTTAGTTCGCCTTGGGCGATGGAGCCTGAGATTTCCAGGATACGACATTACCGTCATTTACAAGTCTGGCAGAGGTGGGTGCATCACAATATCTGCAGGCAGTGGCTAAGCGGCAGCAATCGTTGCAGCCGTGGTCGTCATGGTGGACGTGCCAGTCTTGTTAGGCAAAGGCCCGTACTCCGGCGGTAAACCTTGTTGCCTACGGCTGACTCGCTGGACGTGGTTGGCGTCGGTGTGTTCTCTACGACGTAGACCTGGTTCATGGCTGGAAGGAGGCGTGCGGTACATGCGTAGGGAAGCACCTTCATCAGATGTCATCGGGTCGTGACAACGACGAAGGGGTCAGACAGTAGGTCGAAGATTAAACTGTTGCCCCGCCATAATGAACTAGTGGCTAAGTTACTCGGCTGCTGACCCGCACGTCGCGGGATCAAATCCCGGCTGCGGCGGGTGCATTTCCGATGAAGGCGGAAATGTTGTAGGCCCGTGTGCTCAGATTTAGGTGCACGTTAAAGAACCCCAGGTGATCAAAATTTTCAGAGCACTCCACAAAGGCGTCTCTCGTAATCATACGGTGGTTTCGGGACGTTAAAGCTCACATAATAATCAATCGGATCGAACAGTTTATTCAGCCGAGCTTCTGACCACGTAAAAGAAAATTAACATTACAGCAAGACAATGGCGCTGATATCAGCGAACTGAGCGTCGGTCTTCGATCAAATGACAAGCGGCGAAGCGTGACGACATTTATACTCTTGTCATCGAATATTCTAGCGCTATCGCAAGCGGCGACGTAGGTTCCAGAATAATGCGTGTCGTTCCCGAAGTGCGCGTAATCTTAACAAATGGTCAACTAAAACTTCGAAGCTTCTCGAAGATCGTAGGCATTGTTTGCGCTGAACGTAGTGTAACGTGGTGATAACAAAACTTGATGAAGGAACGTGGCAATATTAATGATATATAAAACAATTAACTATACAATGAAAATTGTAGAGTGGTCTGCCTTAAATCCGATGGAAAAGAAGCAGGCAAGACAACAGCAGCCATATTCAGGCCAAAAAACTCGCGCATACGTTCACATCGAAACCATATGTTACATTCCCAAAGTGTTGAACTTACTGAAAAATTCAAATGTTTGGTGTTATCTTTTTTGCCAATATGTCATAGAGTAATCTGTTAATTGCGTCCTAAGTAAAGCAAGCAAAATCACAGGTGTAGTAGGCTGCTTACGCTACATTCTTCCCACATGTGCCAAACTTTGACTACATTATTCACTTTTTCGATCACATTTAAACTATTGTGAATTAGTATGGGGTAACATGACACACACTAATAGAGATTGTATTTTCTCGTTACAAAAACGTATCCGCCGGCATGCATACAATGCTTCTTACACAGCAGACTGGATCACTATTGGAACATAAACAACATGTGTAGTCTTGCCTAAGTTCAAAGAGAAGCTCTAAGTTATGGTAGCAGACACTTAGAGAAGTGGTTAATACCAACACCGCGTTCAAACTTTGGAAAGCAGATGCTTCAGTACACAATACTTGCACAAATAAACAGCTATAAATCATTGCAGTTTGATCTTCTTACGGCTTCCTTCAAAGAACCGAAAAGGGTGTATTTGGTTTCTGCATAGATTCATCTGCAATGTTGACACGTCTGTGATTTTGTTGCTTTTCACAAGGACAGTGTGTGTTGAAATGTGTTAAAGCACTAGTATATGCCCCTGTATAAATGCGTGTGTGAACGTGTGTGGGGCTTTGTGTTTGCATATATATATATATATATATATATATATATATATATATATATATATATATATATATATATATATACATGTGTGTGTGTGTGTGTGTGTGTGTGTGTGTGTGCGTGTGTGTGTGTGTACTGCGCTTGTATCTAATGTTGCCTCACTCCCAAATACAAAGTGTAGTTAGTAAAGCTGTCTGGATACAGCTTTTTTTTTTCAAGAAATCCCCCATCTGTATTTCACAAAGATGGCAAATAAACTTATTATTTTTATCATATTTATTATAAACTTTCGTCACCATTTACATCACGTAATACCAAGTTTGGTATATGCGAAGGTATGATACGGCCATTAGCGCTTCACGAGTGTACTATGTTGTCATATTCTTACATGACACACATTTAATGATTATCATCTTTGCACCAGTAATACACCTTTGTCATCAATTCACGTCACGTAATACTAAGTTTGGTGTATGTGAAGCCAGCGGAACGGCCGTGACAGCTTCATGAGTGTGGTATGTTGTCTTGTTCTTAAATCACACGCATCCCATGATTACCATGTTTGCACCAGTTATATACTGTCATCCACGTATTCACGTATTCACGTCCGGTAATACGAGTTTGGTATATGTGAAGCTAGCTAAACGAGCGCGTGCACACCATGACCGTGGTGTGTAATCATGATTTACATGATACGTATTTCACGATTGAGGGAAGTCTAGCTAGTGAGGGAAGTCTAGCTGTACTATTCGAGGAGCTAGAGGGTGTTAAATGGGATATAATAGGGCTCAGTGAGGTTAGGAGGACAGATGAGGCCTATACGGTGCTACAGAATGGGCACGTCCTTTGCTACAGGGGCTTGGCAGACAGAAGAGAACTGGGAGTGGGGTTCCTAATTCACAGAAACATAGCTGGCAACATAGAGGAATACTATAGCATTAATGAAAGGGTGGTAGGTATTGTAATTAAACTGAATAAAAGATACAAGATGAAGGTAGTACAGGCTTACGCGCCTACATCCAGCCATGATGACGCTTCAGTTGAAAGCTTCTATGAAGACGTGGAATCGGCAATGAGTAAGGTAAAAACACAGTATACTATAGTGATGGGCGACTTTAATGCAAAGGTAGGGAAGAAGCAGGCTGAAGACCAGGCAGTAGGAGATTATGGCATCGGTAGTAGAAACGCCAGAGGAGAGCTACTAGTAGAATTCGCAGAACGCAATAATTTACGGATTTTGAATACCTTCTACCGAAAACGAGAAAACCGCAAGTGGACATGGAGGAGCCCTAATGGCGAAAATAAGAACGAAATAGACTTTATAATGAGTGCACAACCTGGAATCGTGCAGGATGTGGAAGTGATTGGCAAGGTACGATGCAGTGACCATAGAATAGTACGGTCTCGAATTCGCCTAGACTTGAAGAAGGAACGACAGAAACTGATACGCAAGAAGCCAATCAATCAGCTAGCACTGAGAGGGAAAGTACAGGAATTCAGAGTGTCGCTGCAGAACAGGTACTCGGCTCTTAGTGAGGAAACGAACCTTAGCGTAGATACAATGAATGATAATCTAACGAGTATCATTACGGAGTGTGCAGTGGAAGTTGGAGGCAGGGTAGTTAGACAGGACACTGGCAAGCTTTCCCAGGAAACGAAGAACCTAATTAGGAAGCGTCAAATCATGAAAGTGTCAAGTACAACAGACAAAATAGAACTGGCAGAGCTTTCGAAGTTGCTTAATAGACGTAAGGTATGCGATGTAAGAAGGTATAACATGGAGAGAATTAAACACGCTCTGAAAAACGGAGGAAGTGTCAAAGCATTGAAGAGGAAACTTGGGATAGGCAAAAGTCGGATGTATGCACTAAGGGACAAAGAAGGCAAAATAACTACCAATATGGATAGGATAGTTAAAATAGCAGAGGAGTTTTACAGAGATCTGTACAGTAGCCGTGACAACCACGGCCTTAATACTATAAGAACTAGCAGTAACCCAGATTACACCCCACCAGTAATGATAGAAGAAGTCAGGAAAGCTTTGGAGAGCATGCAAAGGGGCAAAGCTGCTGCTGAGGATCAGGTAACATCAGATCTGCTGAAAGATGGAGGACAGATTGTGTTAGAAAAACTAGCCACCCTGTTTACGAGGTGTCTCCTGACGGGAAGAGTACCAGAGTCTTGCAAGAACGCTAACATCATCTTAATACATAAGAAAGGAGATGACAAGGACTTGAAGAATTACAGGCCGATCAGCTTGCTCTCTGTAGTATACAAGCTATTTACAAAGGTAATTGCTAACAGAGTAAAGAAAACATTAGAATTCAATCAACCAAAGGAACAAGCAGGATTTCGAACAGGCTACTCAACAATTGACCACATTCATACTATCAATCAGGTAATAGAGAAATGCTCAGAGTATAACCAACCCCTATACATAGCCTTCATAGATTACGAGAAAGCGTTTGATTCAGTAGAAATATCAGCCGTCATGCAAACACTGCGGAATCAGGGCGTAGATGAAGTATATATAAACATTCTGGAAGAAATCTACAGGGGATCAACTGCTACCATAGTGCTTCATAAAGAAAGCAACAGAATACCAATCAAGAAGGGTGTAAGGCAGGGGGACACAATTTCCCCAATGCTATTTACCGCGTGCTTACAGGAGGTTTTCAGAAGCCTAGAATGGGAACAGTTAGGGATAAGAGTCAATGGAGAATACCTTAATAACCTGCGCTTCGCCGATGACATTGCATTGCTGAGTAACTCGGGGGACGAATTGCAACTCATGATTACGGAGCTAGACAAGGAGAGCAGAAAGGTGGGTCTTAAAATTAATCTGAAGAAAACGAAAGTAATGTACAACAACCTCGGCAAGGAGCAGCTCTTCGAGATAGGTAATAGCGCACTTGAAGTTGTAAAAGACTATGTCTACTTAGGACAGGTAATAACCGCAGAGCCGAACCACGAGACTGAAGTAACTAGAAGAATAAGAATGGGGTGGAGCACATTTGGCAAGCACTCTCAAATTATGACAGGTAGTTTGCCACTATCCCTCAAGAGGAAGGTATATAACAGCTGTATCTTGCCGGTACTTAGCTACGGAGCAGAAACCTGGAGACTTACAAAGAGGGTTCAGCTTAAATTGAGGACGACGCAGCGAGCAATGGAAAGAAAAATGGTAGGTGTAACCTTAAGAGACAAGAAGAGAGCAGAGTGGATTAGGGAACAAACGGGGGTTAAGGATATCATAGCTGAAATCAAGAAGAAGAAATGGACATGGGCAGGGCATGTAGCGCGTAGACAGGATAACCGCTGGTCATTAAGGGTAACTGACTGGATTCCCAGAGAAGGGAAGCGGGTTAGGGGGAGACAGAAGGTTAGGTGGGCAGATGAGATTAAGAAGTTTGCGGGTATAAATTGGCAGCAGCAAGCACAGGACCGGGTTAACTGGCGGAACATGGGAGAGGCCTTTGTCCTGCAGTGGACGTAGTCAGGCTGATGATGATGATGATGATGATTTCACGATTTCTACATTAGGGTCTGTCACTCATGTTCGCCATGCCATGTCCACCCATATCAGTTTTGCACTATGTCATTTGAACGAAACAACAGCAAGAGCAGCAAGACCATGCATGCAATGTCAATCATGACATTTATCACATACATGTGATTTTCGTGTTATGACTAATCGCTTACGGTCGTCATACAGTCATGTTATGCTATACCAATTTCGGTATTGATACCATTATGCCAGGAGAGCTAAAAGTCGTAGAGGGCTAGATAGATAAATAGATACGCTCAAAGTCGCCCAAGTTCTCCAAGAAATTCTTCGCACATAACAGCAGGTAGCCTGAGCCGCCAGTTATTTTCTGAGCACTCGGAGAATTTTCGGGTAAAAAAATTTTTGGTACTTTGCACTTGCAATGTGCCCCTGTAAGGTAAGCAAAGGGGACTAAGTTCGTTACACTTGGTATGCGTCCCATGTGAAGAGGAAGGGGCGCTGAGAGACGACGTGGTAAAAGATACACATGACGTTTATGACAGAACACGGAAAGAAAGCTAAAATAAAGGTACGTGAACACTGAGACTAATGCTGAATGAGGGAACAACTATTATGGGTTCTTTAAGGAAAGATGTAGCGGTGTGGTGGAACGCCGGATGGACGCTGAGGTGCAGGGTGTGAGGTGGCGAAAGACGCTGTGGAATCTGGCTCGCGTCTCGATGTGCGACGCTGTGGCAATGATGACGCTTGATGGCTTGGGTGCAACTACGGACGCAGTCCACATGCATCGGAAACGTGATGCTCCATGCACGCAGGAGTGGCAAGCCCGTCCATCGAACAGCTTGCATCGAGACGTGATGCTTGGCGCAACGGTGATTCCATCGCTGTGCTTAATGGCTGACCGCGGGGACGCCTCGCTGAGATCCGCGATACCCTCGGCAAACAACAAAATTTGGGGACCCTTAAGCTTCGAGTTGAACGCGATAGCGAAATCTGGCCCCTAGTGTGCTCTTCCACCGCTAGGTGCATAGTTATTAATATGTTTTTTTACATACACACAAGCACACACACGCACACAGTAGATTGTACCAGCGAGTGCCATTATCCCCGATTGGGCTCGTTTTCGTCGTGAGACCTGTCGAACAAACCGCGTTAAAGGGGCCCTTAAACACTCATTCGAGTAACCATAAAATGAATTCACCAGAAGAGCCTATTGCCTCATGAATTCGACGCCACAAAATTTAAGAATCCGTCCAGGTCGAGTGGAGTTCAAAAGGTTTGTCGCCTGCTGCAATTGGATTATCTCTTCTCTCGTCCTGACGAAATCACTGGAAGCTAGGCAGGAAGGTGTGGCAAAGGCAAAGGAACTACCACGGTTCGTGACCTCGAGAACTTTTGTTTCTTTGAATGGGTGGCTTTTTTAGCGTGATTGCGCGCGCGCGTGGACAAGTAGCGGCGTCCCACGGCGATCTCGGTAACTTGATATGTCGGTCACAGACGCACAGACGGTTTTTCGCTCGCAACCAACGGGGCCGACGCCGGAGGCGGGATTTCTGTGACATGAGCTCTTTAACGCTATCGCGTTAAATCAGTGGGCCAGGCCGCGCCCCTAGATGGAGATACTCGTGCCGGCACCGCTGCCCCTGCTGGTGATTAGGCGGCAGCAGCGTGGACGGCCACGTTCCCCTGCTGGAACCTGGATCACCGGCGTCCGACGCTGCAACCCGCTGGCTTCCGTCTGCCGCTGCTTCGGCTCATTCCCAGCCACAAAGCTTCCCTCCACGTATTCTTCACATGTGTTTCAATCGTGGCGCACAACCTCCATGGGCCACCACAAGGTATTGGCTCATTGGTTGACTTCAGGTGCACAGCTAATTCGAAAACACATGCGGCACCTCAATCGTCGTCGTCGTTTTCTTCACACATCACAACACGCATAAGTCATAGAAAACCATACGTTTCCCATAAAATAAGACTAAATGAAGATATCTAGTGGACACTTCTGTAGGATTTTTCGTAGGATCACCCTGATACCACACTAGTGACCAGTTTTTCAATATAGAATCTAACTAATCCTTGGTATGATCTGCTTGCAGGTTCTCCGGAAAATGGCGGTGATGATTCGTGCTTGCGAACAACGTGCCGCTTTGGCGCCGAGTGCCACAGTGATCGGGGCCAGGCCTACTGCCGCTGCCGGCTCTCGTGCGCTGACCAGCTGTTCGCCCCAGTGTGCGGTTCTGACGGCTTCACTTACTCGTCCGAGTGCCGGCTGCGCATGACCGCCTGCATCCGGCAGAAGAGGATCGTCGTCGCCCACCAAGGATCATGCGGTAAGCTACGTCACACACTGGAACTGATCGCTTGCGACAACCTAAGAATGAAATTTAAGTGTACCACTGTCCATTTCAATATGCGCGTTCAACTGCAGCCGCTCATTACTATGACGTGACCCGCAGGTTGCGGGTTTGATTCCCGGCTGCGGCTGCTACATTTCCGATGGAGGTGGAAATGTTGTAGGCCCGTGTGCTCAGATTTGGGCGCACGTTAAAGAACCCCAGGTGGTCGAAATTTCCGGAGCCCTCCACTACGGCGTCTCTCATAATCATATGGTGGTTTTGGGACGTTAAACCCTACAAATCATCATAATCATTACTATGACGTATGAGTCACGATGAACCAATGACAAATTTAGCATGATGTTCTTCAAACGCCTCCTCTAGAAAGATGCCGGCCGCATGAGAAGAAACACAGCTGCCACACCCTTTCCTTCTTTTATTTTAAAATGTTTTCGTTCGCTAGCGTCACCTGTGGCGGACGGTGCAACAACGCAACACTTTTTCATAGCCTTCGAAACAGTGGTGCACGATTGCAGGTCTCGAACAACTCTCGACTGACGCACCCCTATGGGCCGCAGATGAAAAACGCTTAATTGGTACCGCCCGCCGCCATGATGATGGATGGATGGATGGATAGATATGGCTGTACCCTTTATATCGGGCGGTGGCTAGCGCCACCAAGCCGTAATACTTAATGAATCAAAAACGAGATTTATTTTTTCCCCGAAATTGTGAGGTTGAGGATTCGTACTTTGCAGTGAAGGGTTCGATTTTCACACGTGCCTTGACTTTAGCCACCAATCAGATAACCTCCTTCTAGTTTATTCTACCCGCTTAAAGTCTATTTTGCCCTCACTGTTCCTAAACCCCAGTGCTTTGAAAAACTCTGCGCAATCATCCTGAACCATAGGATGAAGCCCTTTACAGAACATTATCAAGTGTTCCGATAGTGTCGGTCGCGAGCGCCACTGCGCGGAGCTTGTTGAAAACTGGAGGCAGGCCAACTCCGCTGGGAGCGCGAGCCATTCCTCAGGCATCTTTCGAGAGGAGGCGGCAAGAGGCCGCTACACCGAGACTATCAGGCGTCCAGTCGGTTTTCTGTGATGTTTCTTCGTCAAAAAAATTGCCCGCAGCGTCCCTCGGGGGAACACTGAGGAGGATGCGGACCATATAATTGGTTAACGGGGTGTTAAAGTGCGACTTACTTGGGTCGATGGCTAAATTGGTTAACGTGGTTGTGAAATGGGGTGTTAAATTGCGACTTACTTGGGTCGATGGCTAAATTGGTTAACGTGGTTGTAGGAGGGGGTGTTAAATGAGTGAACACGTACACACGTATGCGAAAGGGCGGCGCTGGTCGAAGGGACGTCGATCATTGTGTTTGTGGATTCGTTGGAATTCATTCCACCGCGACCTTGGACGTCGACGCGCCGTACAAACCAACCGACGAGCGGCAACTGAGCGAGCGAGCGCCGACCTTGAGTATATATACAGCACAACGGCGCATGCACTGTCAGCTGTTGAATGTTCTCGAAGCGCGACGCCACATGCGCGTCCACTGGAGAATCAGGAGAATTGTAGATGTCGAACGCGGTGTGTGGAGGAGGATGGGTGCACAGATGGTGGAGGAGTGAAGCGCGCGCGGTGTGTAGAGGAGGAAGGGATGCACAGATGGTGGAAGAGTGGGCGACGGCGCATGCGCGCGCGTCAGCTGTCGAATGTTCGAGAAGCGGTGCGGACGGCGCACTACAAGGCGCGAGTATAAGATGCTTCCGCATCTAAAACCAGCCAGTTCATCCACTTGCCTTCAGTATCATCCTCATTGGCCGTCATTCAAATGCTGGCGTTCATGACTTTGCGATGTTTCGAGTGCACCGGAGCGGCACCCAACACGCGTTCCGTCGGTTTGGCAGCGTGAACCAGCAACACGGCGTCTATTTTGTGCGTCGCTAGGATGACCACTCTCAACGTCTGTCGTCGTGTTCGTTCGTGTGCAGTAATGTGACGGTGAAGTCTGAATGCGCGCGTGTGTGTTCTGTGCGATGTGCGCATCTTACCGGCGGCAAAAAGTGTGGCATCAGCGTTGCCGCATGTGCGTGTGTGAGTTTGTTACTTCGGTGTCGCAACATAAAAAAATTGATCGGTTGTAGTGTGCGCTGTGTTGTGCACCCATAAGAGTGTTGTAAGTGCGGGCGAGGTGTGAAAAAAAAATGGCAGCTTATCCACGGACTGAATGAGGGAGAGTGGGGCAAAGCATTCATCCGTCCATGCGTCAGTCTGTGTGACCGTTCATGCGTCTGTTCGTGCGCCCGTCCCTGCGTTCGTTCATGCATCCGCCCCTGCGTCCGTTCATGCGTCCATCCATGCATCTGTCTGTGTGTCCGTTCGTGCATCTATTCAACACTCCAAGTCCCACCATCTCGCATCTTTTCATCATATATTCCCCATATAGAAGCACCGCCATTCAGTGGACATTCCAAGGACTAAACGAGAGGTGGCACACGCACACTTTCTTACGGCTTGCGCTTCGGGTCTACTTCCCACCTTCAACCACCTTGAGTTCATGGTATATACTAGTTCACTGTATTCATGGCACTGCGGCCCAATGCTCGCTAAACCTTTCTAAAACCAAGGAGGTTACGCCCAGCGAGTATAACGTAGCAACCTTTTTCTGTCAGATAGAGCTCAATGTGCATGCCAGTGGCTGCTAATGTGAAATGAGAGACAGGAGGATTCAGCTTTTAATTTCTTACGGCTTGCGCTTCGTATCTGCTTCCCACTTTTAACCACCTCGAATTCATTCATGGTATATACTAGTTCATTGTATTCATGGCCCTGCGGCTCAACGCTCGCTAAACCTTTCTAAAACTAAGGAGGTTACACCCAGTGAGTATAATGTAGCAACCCTTTCTTGTCCGAGTGCTCAATGTACATGCCAATGGCTGCTAATGGGGAGCGCAGCGTGCGCGTTGACTAAAAGCCGAATGCTCCTATCTCCCATTCTTCATTAACAGCCATTGGCATGTACATTGAGCACTATTTTTTTGGTAAGCAACGCACAGACGAAATATCTCACCGGCACCACTTCGGAGGTTAAATGTTGTACGTATTTCGGGTATGTGCCACTGGTGGTTACGTACTACGAGGGACGCACAAGCCACGCCATAAGGAGCTTCGCCCCTAAAACGGAACTGAGAGGACCTGCCTTCGTCACACAGTACAAGAGTTAACAAACCAGGTGTGCAGAATATATGCATTGGTGTATGTATTAAAAAGGAATTGTGGTCTTCATGTGTGTTTAATTATTTTTACGTGTCCCAGTCGGTACAGCTGCGTCATCTTAACGGAATCTATCACCACTGGCTCATAATTACGGGCCACATTGAAGTGTCCGTTGCGTAAGCGCTCGTCTCGTGCGTAACGTACTAACGCCTAGCATGAAAAACACTGTGCGAGGTTCTTTACACCGGGAAATGACGCGAGCTATATAATATTGCTCTATCAATCGTTAACGACGCAGCGGTCACGATCAATCACGATCAGTTACATAAATTGTGATCGCCACTGCAGCGATACCACTAAAACTGTGGTGGAGCGAAAATAAAAAGAGAGTGAGTGAGTAAAAACTTTATTGAACATGTTCGGCGTCATTGAGCGAGGTGGAGCTACAAGCACCCCGGCCTAGGTGACGGCCTCGAGTCCTTGGACACGGGCGGCATCCTGGGCTTGCCGGACGGCCCACAGTTGATCGGCAAGGTCGTGGCTGAGTAGAGCCGCCTCCCATCGCGCCTCGTGGTTCGAGACTGCCCTGTCTACCGGGTTCGTAGGGGACTGCTGCGCGTTACCGATACACTTCCACAGCATGTGCTGCAGCGTCGCTCTGGCTCCGCACGCCTTACACGCGTCGGACGTATAAATGCCTGGGTAGCAGAGGCGAAGGATCACCGGATTCGGGTACCTGTGTGTCTGTAGTTGTCTCCAGGCAACCTGCTGTTTCTTGTTTAGTTTGGCGTGGGTGGTGGATATTTGCATCTGTTCAGTCTGTAGTGTTGCGTGATGTCTCTGTAAGTGGTCATGCGATCCCCCCACGTCCATTCCCGCATCGCTGTCGAAGTGTGCGAGACATCGGGACTGTCGGCAGGCGTCGCAGCTCGGCGTGTAAGTACTCGCGTCCTCGAGAATAAAAAGAGAAGCATTTTGTTTTTTAAGACATTGTATCATCCTTCACGATAGCATATTAGGAAGTTTTACATTTTGTTTTCTTTTTTAATTTTGCCTATATTGCGCGCATGTATTACGCACAGAGATTACTTGTTTATTTTAAAATAGAGTCCCACGAAAGGAAAGATGGATGCATTGCACTCTCCTGTGAAAGCAAAGTCTGGCACGCAATCCACTCGTATTTTCCGGAGAGAGGAAACCTCTCGGCCTGCACAGACACACGTTTTCACGGACACATTCATTGAAGGTAGTGACCCCAGTTGCAGCAAAACTAGGCGCCGCTTTGAAAAAGTTGAATATTCAAGGCCTGACGGGGTGATGGCAACACCACGAAGTGCAAGTTGTCGAAGCAAGGAAAAATTTCAGCTACAGCTTTTACTCACCGCCACTTTAGCGCCGTACATCTCCTAGGCCATTAACTTGAAGACAACGTATGCAATGATCCCTACTATTAGGCACAATGTGCGCTACGTGCTTTTATTTCGATGAAACATTGGCGTTTACCTCAAAGACGATGACAAGCGTGACGACGCGAGACGCTTATTGGGTATATAAGGCAGCGCAAGAATCAAAATTCACGAAGCAAATCTAAAATCGCCTCTTTATTCTTCGCTTTTAGTAATAGTGGCCATAGTTTCGCAAGACACCGAAGAAACCCGGGGTGAATGTTTTGTAATAAAATTGCAAGCAACCTAATAAAATGTGTTTATTGTCTCTCTTTGATTTTGTGATACCGCAAAAGAACTATTTCTTATGTAACGAGAGCATTGGACTCGGAGCTCGAGTAAAGAAAGAAGCGGAAAACGCACTGGGATCTCAACTTGTCTTTTCATTTTTTCGATTTTTTTTGGATGCTCTATTTTCTTGTGGTTTTCCTTACACTAGTCGTATTATAAAAAAAATTCATTACACATAGTTATAATTCTTTTAGAAAAAAATAAACTACGCTTTCTTGGCAAATCCCCCCGAGTAGGTGTGAGCCATGAGTCCAGGGAAGCAAACAAACAAACATTTCAGGCTTGGATTTCTTCCCTTTTGGACTTTCTCTGAAACCGGATACCCGCTCCTGTTTCCAGGACGCTTCGCCGTCAAGCACAACACTTTGCTGTTGGAGATAACCTGCTTTACCGCTGAAACTACAGCTCGATCGGAAGTAAGTGATTGCTCGTCCTTTTCCGACATCTCCGCTCTGACATCTGCGCCACGTTCCACGGTGATCCGCAATGTGGCCACGCTGGTGTGTTAAAAACATACACTCGCTTGCAGCTGCGGTACTACTGGCGCGGTATGTACCGTTTTGTTCGCCATTCCGTAGGGTCCTGCCTTACTTGCCAGCAACGCAAGATGCCCGCTCAACATACCACCGGTCCTTTGCAGCCGTTGCCATGTCCAACACGAGCTTTCCATCGCGTCGGAATTGACCTTTACGGTCCGCTTTCCTATACTTCGAGTAGCAACCGCTGGGTCATTTTCGATAGCGACCACCTAACGCGGTAGGCTGAAACAGCTGCTTTACCTTTTGCTACCGCAAAAGACGTTAGATGTTTTATACTGCAAAACCTAGTTTTAAGGCATGAAGCACCTCGGTAAGCGGCCGCGTTTTTCTCTCTGATGCCATCAAAGCGTTGTTAAGCGAGTGTCGCATCATATACACCACACTACCACAGCCTATCACCCCCAAAATAATGGGATGACAGAGCGCTTTAATCGTACACTTGGCGATAAGCTGGCCATGTACGATTCATCCGACCAGTCAAATTGGGATAGCATACCGCCTTTTGTGACATATGCATACAACACTGCAACGCCAAGCACCACTGGATTTTCGCCTTTCTTCCTACATTATGGACGGGAGCCATCATCAACAATGGATACTATCCTTCCTTTTCGATCGGATCCTTCAGAGTTGACAACCGATTCACAAGCAGCAGCACACGCTGAAGAATGTCGGAAGCTTGCTCGTGCGTTCACGCCACACGACCAGACGCGCAAAAAACATCGCCACGACGCGTCCACCCCGCCTATGAGCTTAACTCCTAACTCACTGGTGTGGATATAATTCCTTCTACTCCTCCAGGACTCTCCCACAAGCTTTCGTCCAGGTACCATGCTCTCTATTGAGTTGTACGCCAAACATCCCCTGTCAACTACCTTGTCGAGCCGCTGGAGGCATCTCCGGACAAGCGCCGTCGGGGACAATAAATCGTACACGTCTCTGGCTCAAACCGTACCATGATCCTTCTGTGCACACCTGTCCTTAGGGCGCCAGGATGGCTCTTTTGTCGCCCGGGGGTGATTGTAACGAGAGCAGCAGACATGGACCTCGAGTAAAGAAAGAAGAAGAAGACGCGCTGGGATCGCAGGCTTGCATTCAGTTAGCCTTTGCGCTAAATAAATCTCTCGTTCGCCGAGTGAACTCCTGCTTGTTCAACACCCCGTTTCACCTAATTTAAAAAGTAACGTTAAATGTGCCAGTGTTTTTTTTATTACAATTTTAGGTACTATGCAAAAATATCGCCTTCGAGAGATGTGCATTGCTTCTTCGTGGACTCCGAAATGGGCGCTGTCGGGGGTGCGATTTAAACAACATATAGCTAGCTGACGGGGAGTCCGCGCCTTCTCAAGTTTATTTAAAGAGCTTCGCATTTTGCATTTCAACACCAATCAGGTATTGTAAGTTAATAGTTTTATGCGTCAACATTATGGCCAATGTTTAGGTACTGCGTCTCTCATAATCATATAGTGGTTTTGGGACGTTAAACCCCACATATCAATCAATGTTTAGGTACTACTTCATTTGTAGCACGGAAGCATGGAAAAGAAAGGCAATGAGTCCTCGTGGCTAGAGCCTATACTAATTCTTGGGTGGTCACCGACTATAGCTTTTGTTGACTTTGGCTGCTTCTTTAGCTCTGCTGCTAGGCTTTGCTCAACAGGTCCCTGGCTTGAACTGGTTGGTCATTTTTCCTAGCAGCTGCTAAATATCCACTAAGGTTCCGAACGATCCTAACTCATCGAGGGATCGCACTTGCACACTTGAATAAAGCAGCCCGGCGTAGAAAGCATTTATTACAAATCGCACGTGCTCTTGCTAAAGCACAAGGGCGCGTGCATGTTTGAGCCTTAATCTGACATCATTCCCAACTTGTGCCCACGTGCACGCCATGCCCACACTCCTTACTTAAACTAGGTTTTCCTTCGTGCCGACCTGTTGAAAGTGCTTTCAGACTCAATCCTTCACCGCTGGTCAAGCTGGTGGCTCACAAAGCCATTCAATCCGAGAATATTCCGCACCATTGAGCATTGCAGCCCACAAGGCGAAACAAATTCGCGGCCATCGAGCACCTTTGAGTCATCCGCTCTACCGAGTGCGTCAGAAAAATTTCATTTCTAAGTGGTGCCTGTCAGAGTCGCATAGATGCGATCCACACAACAAGACAGCTTTTCTATTCGGATAAACATAGACAAATAGTGCTCAAACTTGACGTACATCTCAGGCGTCTTTGACCATACAGAAGCTTTTTATCTAAACTAAAATAAAAGAAAATGTTGCTTGTCTGGTGAAAAACTGAAGGTGTTTCTGGTAACTACCTACTATCTCGACTGCTCCAAGCACATCTAGAATCGCGCGTATAAAGACCGTATGATACCGTGATGCCGACGCCATCAGAGCAAAGAAACAGCCTGCTAGAGGGACCAGACTTGCACAGTTGAAAAATCCAACAGAAATACCCAAGCCCAAATCCTTGATTTCATATATGAAACTTAGTATGTACATCTGTACAGCGCCCCCTCAAAGCGAACTTGTGGTGTACAAAATGTGGAACGTAACACTACAGCACCACAGATACGAAAAGATGGGAAGTGCGACCTACATCAGTGAAAGTGCAGTGACGACATGACGAAAAAAGAATTGGCAGATCCAACGTTCGGTCGGAATTGATATGTGAAGCACGAATTATGAATGTTGATATGTCACTTTAAAATCAGCACAAAATTACGAGGTGCACGTAAGTAAGGCCGTACATGACTTTCGTATTGTGATTATCATGTTTACACGTGTCAATTACCTTCGGCGTCTATTCACGTCACGTGATACCAAATGCCGTATATGTGGCGCTAGCGAAACGGCCGGAGCAAACACCACCAAGACTACTTCAGGCCTTCGCACTACTCGCGTGACGTCACGGACCAGGCCTGACCAGCCCGACACAGTTTGTTTCGGCTGGTGCATATCGGTGTTTTAGGGGCGAAGCTCCTTAGGGCGTGGGCTGTGCGTCCCCTGTAGCCTGTATGTAGCCACCTCTAGTTTAGTTCTTGCAGTGTTCACTAGATGGCGGTACCGTCTCCTGTATGTAGCCACCTCTCGTTTAGTTCTTGTAGTGTTTACTAGATGGTGGTACTTGTAGCTGATGATGAAAAGATGCAAGATGTTATAAACTAGAAAGCGGTACTTGTAGTTGATGAAAGACGCGAGATCTTATAAAATAGGAATGATGTCACATATGGCGCGTGTCATTGGTTGAAGGCAATCGTTCGATTTAGTGCGGCGACGTACGCTAGGGGGAGCGTTGTAATAAAATCCGTTCGCTGTTGGCGCGCGCTCGGAGTCGCCGGATGGATAAGGCTGCACAGCGGAGAGAGTGCAAGGCGGCAGCAGCGCGCGCTCGCGGACAGAATCCCGATGTGCGAGCGCGCGAGGAAAGGGACATCGCAAGCCATCCATCGTCTAAGAACAAATAAAAGTTGATTTGTGTATATACACACACAGCGTTTCTCACGTCTTTACATGATGATCGACTGGGCGAATTACACGGAAGATTCACAGTTTACCGATGAATCCCTCCGGAGTTTCGCCCATTCATCATCATTCACCCCGTGAATATGCCGTAATTTTTTTTTGATTGCCGTGACATACATGCACATTTTGTGACCAGGTGCGACACTGAAGAAAGTTTAAAAGAATAAAATGACAACAAAAAGAAAATATGTATTTTTAAACACAATGGGTAGGTATTTGTTAATTGCACATACACCACACATTCATGACTTCACGTTCAAGTAAGGAAGTACTGCTAGAGCATACTGCAGGTTTCATTTATTGGCCACTTTTGATTCGAAGCTAGCACAAACACTTCATGAGAAAAACACTGTGCATAAAAAATTACATGCTAGCTTACAAGAGGCGTGGCCCTTGTTTATATGCTACAATCACTTATGAGCACTGTCTCTCAGCAAAAAAAGAATGACATCAACACACACAAACAAACAGAGACAGACAATGTGTACATTTACAATTCTCTTCAATGTAAGTATTTTCCTCGTATTTCTAGAACCCCTTTTTTCATTTTATTTGTATAAATTTTCATTTATTGTATAGAACAATCAGAGCATCAAAGTTATGACTTTTCAAGAAGACGAACAAAAATAAAAGAAGATATCATTGATATTTAAGGTGACGTAGATGCTTGAGAGAACGTACAGAAATGCATAGTGCACATTGTTGCATTTTGTTCCTAAATAAATAAATAAACAAGTGCAGACAAAACATCAACCTATGTGTAAGGTTTAGTGCATGGTCAATACTATTGTTCTACATGTTGCAAATATTTTATAAGTGCGTTCGAGAAAGCCCTAGAATCTTTAAACTGAAGTGGTATGTTACTCCACACTTTAGCTCCTACGAACTGTAGTAAGCGTTCACCATACACGTTTTTAGTAGGTGGAAGAATAAAATTCCGCAATGTCATGCATCTAGTGACGCGGGACGAGGAAGAAAAGATAGATAGGTCAAAAGGTACACTGTGTGCATTAACAATACTGATGGTGACTGCGGTTTTATGCTGCCGTAAGTAATCAAAAGGTATAGTTCCCAACTTGTGAAACAAAGGTGCACTGGGTTCATTATATGCCGCATAATCTATTATTGTAAGCGCACGCTTTTGTATTATGAGGATAGGATCAAGGTAAGTTGAAAGGTCCATCCCCATGGGTCTAATCAGTATGATAGATGAATATGAAAAAAAACGAAAAATAAAGGACTCTGAGAATATTTCTGCTAAATTAATTTCTAGCAGACAGCAGCATACTGCAGCCAGATGCTAGCTTAGTACAAACAGGATTATATTATTTTTTCCAGTGCAATTGGCTGTCGAACACTACACCGAGATACTTAAAGGGCTACTCACCAGGCCCCATACCGAATTTTAATTAGACAGTGGAAGTTTTTGGGTGTTCATTGAGGAGCATTTTGCCATAAAAATTTTTCGAATCGGTTCATCACGAGCAAAAAAAAACAGGTCTTTTGAAGCGGCGCGAAACGAGGATGAGAGGAGGCGAGCTCGAAACTCTTGCCGCTCCTCCGGGTAGCCTTCGCAAGCCAAATCTATTCCCCACACTCTCTGGCATACGACCAAGAGGTGACGTGCGCATGACGTGCCCAAACAATTCCAACCTCCGAGCATGCGAGCAGCGTTACTTTGTTGACCAGCGTTATTTTATGGTCTTCTGCCTGTATCTGCGGGATGATTTGGAAACGCTTGGTTAGACACGGTAGAGTAAATGAGTACAATGAGTGCGCAAATGGGTAGGAGTTTTCCTTGGCGGTCATCTGCTCAATGCGCTGACCGCGGGGACACAAAGGCATGCGAAACGCTGGCACATTAGCCCCGCATTTCGTAGCATTTCACGGGAAAAAATGAAAGAAAAACGCGCACAATTTTTATTGCATCTCATTATTTATTTCGGGTTTTATTATTCTCTGAAAGCAACAAATACATTAGCTACGCATGTTGTCCTAAATAATTTTTGCCGGGTCACCTGGTATACTGCTGACAACGTCGGAGCAGAGTCGTCTACGTAGATGACCAACGTCACTGCATTGGCGTGTACGTAGGGCCATTCATACGTCCACGCCATGCCCTCGTTCTCTAGGCGTGCGCCGGCAGAAGAGAGGGGGAGCAGCGTTCATCTTGAAGTTTGACCCATTTCCGCGGCGCGTAGCGTTGTCCCATTTCCGCGGCGTGTAGCGTTGTAAATTTTGGCAGACGTGATCATGAATGCCTCGTCTACGCATTGCGCTTGTCAGCTCAAAATTGTCAAACCTGGTGAGTGGCACTTTAAATTCATTTACATGCTCAAGTTGGCAGTTGGTCATTGTAAGAAGAAATGACTCACAGTTTACATTTCGGTAACGGGAGTGATAAACGGTGTATTTGGTTTTCTTTGCATTGAGTGTTAATTTGTTCACTGTAAACCACTTACAAATATTTTGTAGTTTTTCATTAGCTCTACAATCTAGATCGGCTAAGTTATTGGCGGTAACTATTAAAGGTATGTCATCAGCGTACATTAGCAGTTCGGCCGATTTGAGAATGCATCGCAAATCATTTACGTATAGTGAGAATAACAGTGGCCCCAGGACCGACCCCTGAGCTACCCCTGTCTTTATGTTTAATAATGACGGCGTAAGATTTTGCATGTTGACCATTTGATGACGTCCATCAATGTAGTTAGAAAAAAGGCTAAAAACTTTGCCGCGGAATCCATAGTGTTTTAATTTCATAAGCAGAATGTTATGGTCGACAGTATTGAATGCGTTTCTTAAATCAATGAAGACAACTGCCGCAAGAAGGCTATTGTGCAGTGCTGTGTTAATTTTCTGTGATAACGATAACACAGCTGTTGATGCGGAATGGTGTGATCTAAATCTCTGCTGCTCCGGGCAAAAAGCAATATATTTTGCTAAAAATAGGCGCATTCGTTTTTAAAGAATCTTTTCGAATATGGTACTTATAATACTTAACACAGATATGGGCGGATAGCTTGAAGGATCAGAGCGATCGCCCTCTTTATATACCGGCACAACTTTGGCGTTTTTTTTTAAACAGAATGGGTACGTCGACGTATGCAAGCAATGGTTAAATACGTAGCACAAGATGGAACTCAAAATATCAGTGTTATGTTTCACTAAGCGAGCAGTAATACCATCTATTCCACTGGCTTTGTTATCTTTCACTAAGTGAGCAGTAATACCATCTGTTCCACTGGCTTTGTTAGTGCTTAAATTGGCAACAGTGTCGTGAACTTCATCCTCACTTATGTAGTGAAGACCAAACGTATTTGATGAGGAGGTTGAAAAAACATTTCATTTCTCTACGAGGGAATTTCGCGGCTAAGGTAGAGCCGATTTCAGCAAAGAATAGATTAAATTTATCAAGTATACGCGCATCGACTACGTCAGGTGATACACGCTGTGTTAGTTCTTTACCGATAACTTCTTTTACAATTTACCTTGTTTTCTTTGAATCGCCTTGCGCTTGGAAAATAAGTCGAGAATAATGGACCTTTTTTGTTGCCTAATCAGGTTCACGGATTGGTTTCTTAACCGTTTGAATTGACCTAAATCATATTTATGTTCTTTTTGCTGTCTCCACTTGCGGTACCAGAAGTCTTTCTTCTTCAGCAATGCAAGGATCTTTGTTGTTATCCAAAGAGTTAGCGGGGTGTTGTATGAGCGTGCGGACACGTTTGAACGACCGCATTCAATGATATGGCGAAGGGCTTTTGTTATGTTCTCTAATTCAATGTTGGCGTCATCGTCATACAATGTTTCAAATTCGTTGGAGAGAATGTGGTTCCGTAATAAGTTGTAATTGATTTTGCTTGTAATGCTGGAAAATTGTGCATTCTTGTTTGGAGTTTCCCGTATGGAAACAAATGTAGAAAGGTGATCTGCTATCGGTTCGTTATAAACGCCAGCATTCACTTTCGATGATACGATAGTTAGGATGTGATCAATCGTTGTTGCCGACGTACTGGTTACTTTCGTAGGGGTATGTATGAGATTACGAAAATTGAATGAACTAACCAATTGTTTGTAATGAGTGTAACTAGTGTTCGCGGTGTCTGTGTTCATATCCCCAACGATGACGGCTCGGTTCTGGTACCTAGTTGAAAGACAGAAAAGAAATTCTTCCATCTGTTTGATATGCTGTCATTTCGCAAGTAACATAATTTTTCAGAAGCGTGTTGACGGCTGGCCTCAAAGTGTTTTTCAGCACTAGATGAGGCCGTTGGCCATTCATACTAGTGCCAAGTTCTTCACTGTCACTGAGTAGGTACAGCATGATGCTTTGCAAGGCGGAACGTTTATTTACTTCTGCATAAAACTGATGTTCGTGCGTCTTGCTTGTAAGGTGCTCTAGAACCTTATTTACTTCTGCATGAAACTGATGTTCGTGCGTCTTGCTTGTAAGGTGCTCTAGAACCACTTTTGTTGAAAGAACTGTGCGCGCCACAAATGGCATTGGAAACTTCAAGTCTCCCCTGCTCATGCTGTCAATTAGGATGGTTACTTATATCGAGCTCTCAATTTACAATTGTGAGTTGTGTGCCGCAGTCATCGCACGGCTGGCGCTTCAGTATAGCATTTGCACAATAGCCAGCAATGTACGTGATTGCATACATGTCATCAGCAGACTGGTTGAGACTTTCTTAGTAAGCGTAATGTTGTACTTCCTTATTAGCGTTTCAGCATTTAGAGTCTTTTCCTCCTGCTTAGATGAAGGCAAGTCTTCATGAATAAGAGTGTTTTGTAGACGAATCTTCGCTTCTGCTTCAAAGGTTTGCGTAATAGAAACATGGTGTTGGGACCAACAGAGCTGTCTGTACTTGTCGAACCTAGCCTCTAGACAATCTGTTTGAAACTTGCCTAAGAAGTGCCTATGCCCCTTATCAGGTGTTTTTACACTCATAACCTTCCACCGCATAATAATTAGGTCAACGAATGTTGTAGTTTGTTCCAGTACTGGAAATGCAGTTTCTTGTCTTCAATTGCGAGAGCTCCTGACACAAACTGCTGAAAATTTTAAGCGCAAGTTTTACATTTTGCCGCTCCAAGTGGGTAGAATAGAGTGCCTTATATGAGGGCCCATATGCAAGTTTTGCCAGTTTGTTTTGTTAAAACTGGTACAGGCGTCTAAGGCAGAAAAAAATGGTGCTTTCTGGTTTCTTCTGCTCGCTGAGGCCAGATAATCGAATGGCGGATAAGGAAAACTCTTGTCATCAACTTTTTGGTTTATTTAGGTATTTTTCACAGATTTTAACAAGTGCACAGTATTGACTACACAAAACAAATGCTTCTGTGCATTTGCAGTATGCTGGTAGACAATCCCTGGTTCGTTAGTGTTACCAAAAAGCGACATAATTTTCCTGTTGATGGCGTTGTTGTCAGTCACAACCACAACAACATGAAATCCAGCACTCTCTAGGCTTATAATTATTCTTTTCAGTAAATTGTGTAGTTCACTTGCTGTTATTCTTGTTACAAGAAGAATGTGAACAACATCCTCATATGACAAAAAAAGTGACTGCACCATGAAAAGATGCGCTGTTTTAGCTGGCTCAGTACATTTAGCAACAGAGCCTCTTATACTGCCATCATTGAACTCGAAGAACCGCTCGTAGTGTATTTCAACTAAAATTAACGACACCTTTCTATCGTGCTCTTTCAAAAGCTTTCTCTGCGTTTCGTAAACCTAAAAAACCCTTCTCACTTTTTTCATTTAGCAGGGCTGACATCACACGTTGCGCAGACTCGTTTGGGTGTTTCTGGGTGTGGCAGTTCGAGCTTGCCACTGTGGCGAAAACATTTATACGCATGCAGTGAAATAATGTGTGGTATGGTAGCGAAAACAAGAATCTCCCCAGAGTACACTGCTTTTTCAAACACATTAGTGCATCAGTCATTTCACCTTCCTCTAAATTCTCATACGTGATGTTATCAAGAAGGTAAATGAGCAGTGCTAACGTTCCTTGCACTTTGTCCTGTCTGTGGGTTGTCTCTCGGCTAGCACTGTAGTTCTCCACATTGTCAAAAAGGTCAACGAGTAACGCAAAAATCACATATTTTAGAAGAAATGCACAGCTGATCGCAGGAACACAACGGAACATTCTTTAAAGATACACGAGAAGATAAATCGGCGGTCACCACCACAGACATGACAAGCCCCGGTGTATGCGATTTCATCTTCGCATGAGTGAAAATCGCGCACGAATCAATTATGGTCGGAGACCAAAACACTTTGTGTCGTATGCGTTCCATGCGAGACTTAATGTTAACAAGGTTCTTGACGTTGTTTTGCAGTGCGTTTTCATATGTTATCTGAGACTGCTGAATGGCTTGCTGAAGCAATTCGTATTCAGTCCGTCTTTTCTTTCCGTCAGGACCTTCGCGTCTTTTCAGCTAGCCAGACACGTACGCTGGACAGCCAGGAAAAACTGTTGGCAATGCGTCCGGTGTCAGCATCGTGAGTTTATTGGATGCTTCGATAGTACTCCCATCAAGATCTGTGTATAAAGACGTTGTCTTCAAATACTCTGGCTTGAAGAGGCGTTCGCATACTTGCATACAAGAAAAATTGTGCACGCAAATAATTCAAATATTCTGAAGCTGATACTCAGGATATTCGTACGCAGCAAGAAAGGTTTAGTAACGTACGAAAATCTACGGATGTATAGCAACTTTCAGCCACCCACTCAACTGCGTCTTTCTACTACGTACACGTGCGTGGCAATATTCCATTTCATCTCTTTGAATAATTGTACGGTATCGCTTTCCTTGGGGTCTTTCAGCTGTGCGACATCCACACCATCGCGCCGCACCACACGTTGCCATTCGGTTCTTCGCTTTGGCTCACTTGGACAAGGAAACAAACTTTTGGACTGCCGTCGTAATTTCTTCTGCACATTGGCACACAGCACCGGCCCATAGTTCCACACTTCGCGAAACACAAAATTCGCGGCATATATTCACATAAAGGCTTTCAAAGGACACAGTGACACCTACGACGGAGAGCGCAGCACTATGCACAATACAGTATTCACGTAGCACACTGACATGTTCAGTCATGTGGCGGGCACCGTTTGACAGCACATGGAGTGGTGATGATTATAGGTGGCTGGCAAATGGTGACTAGGGCCATCTACCGCGCACGCATGAAAAACATTTGGACGTATGTTCTCTGCACTGTAGGTTGGTGCGAAACGCATGGTATTTGTATTCTCAGCTCTCAGCTGTACGCTCCGTTGGTTCTTACTCATTGTGTCAATTGAGAACAAACTGGAACTTTCGTTTTTAGTGTTTTTTGGCATCGTGGCGCGTTTTTAGAAGTAGCGTCGTTCATACGAAAGGAGAATGAACTTTGCTTGTTATCGAACTAAGTGTATGTTTTGTACAGTGTGCGCTCCCTCCATGTTAGTTGTGTGCGCACTAGAATTACACTTTACGTGCACGCTCGCGTGTGCAATACAGTGGTGCCCTCTCATAGACGTGAAGTACTTCAAGTACTGCAATGACATTGCATGGAATAGCTACGAAGAAAGCTCACAAATTCGTGTATTCCCACGCTGACCTTATGTACGAGCAAAGAACTGCTAATCAGCCCGTAGTTCGGGAACTCTGACTAAGATATAAACAAGGCATTTCGGCGAGCGGAACACGTAACAGCCGAGTGAGTTCGAATGCGATGATGCAGGGGCTGAATGATTTCGATTACGCTTCGTACCGGTGCTTTCTGTGCTGATGCACAAAAACACTCCACGAAGTATTTCAGCTCGCGGCTGTTTTGCTAGCTTCACATATACTAAATTTTGTATCACGTGACGTAAATAGACGACGAAGGTAAACGACACATCCAAACATGATAATTATGACACAGAAGTCATGTACGGCATCATTTATCTTCACCTCGTAACGTTGTGCCGATTTTAAAGTGACGTATCAACCTTTCTCCTTCGTGCTTCGCATATAATCGATTCCGACTGTACCTGGGATCTGCCAATTTTCGGCTTGACCCTTCCAAAAGCGGTCAAATAAGTACCCAAAAAGGATTAGCGCCTCATAACCCTATTTTCACTTTTCTTCAGAGTGTGCCTTTTTACCGCTGCCCGGGTGCGTGACCTCGTCGGAACAAGAGAAAGCAGGAGGCACCGAAGTGCCTGCTCAAGGTTTCATGACGTCTTCCAATGTGAGAGATAAAAGAGAATGCACCTTGTCTTTTGACGTTGCACGCGCCAAAAAAGCCTTTCAAGCACCACATCGCTAGCGGCTGCAGAAACTAAATCACTTGATGCGCTGTCCATTGAATTTCCACGTGTACGAATGACACTGGTGTAGCTTAGGCTAAACCACGTGAAACCACAATTTCTCGTGCAATAGCTTTATCCCTGTTTCATTATGGACCTGAAAGCTATTCTATGGCACCACGTGCAGGGCGTTGACCTTGGAAGCACGACGTTTCATTTGGAAACATAGAACCATCCTGTGAGTACACCTGATGAACTCGCAAAGCGCCGAATGGCACGCTCATGGATGTCCTAACATCTCATCACTTTGTGCCCTCCTTAGCTGAAATTAGTTGTCTGCATGTTATTACTTATGCCGATCATTCTGTTTTGGCTCTCAATTATCAGTAATTATGCTTTTTGTCATACCCAGAGCTAGTTAGTAAGACAGTGTCATCATATAACAGCAGGTACGTTACTAACGTGTTCTCGATTAATTATCCCCAGCTGTTCTCAGTCCTCCCGATTTACTGGCAATTTTTTTCAGCACGTGAGCATAGAGAAAAAAGACAGAGTAAAAGAATAACAATTGAAAAAGGACAGATAAAAGAGCCAAACGCACAAGCGCATACACGACCACCTTTGAGAGCACTGAAGTAACGTGCACAATGTGGTACAAAAGGAACCTTGGCATCCATTAAAGGGACTGTGGCTGAATCCCGCATTTGAATCGGTTTGTGATAGTGGTATAGCATAAGGCGCAGCTTACCTGCGAGATATGTCAAGAGGAAAAAATTCACTTACTAGGTAAAAACTGCATATTCTGGCCCTCAGTAGCCTCATCACAGCTAGAATGTGATTACCTGGTCAGGTTTTAAGGCGAGCGAGGACTCTTCACACGGGTTTAACTACTGATACATTGATTGGACTTGTCTTTTATTCTCCTATTGTTTATCGTCCTTTTCGATAAATATGTTTTGCCACTCGGCGGAATAAAGTTAGTCGAACTCATAGCTCTTTCTGTCTACTTTGTCCTTTTTTTCTATGTTTGCGCGCTGCAAAAGGTTGACACTCTGGCTACACACCAACTTGCCCAAGCTTTCAAGTTCCTAGTGCAGGGCTCTGACAACATCCTGCAACCCTTCTACCGATTTCTGTATGAAAGAATACACACCATCTCCCACCAAAGGGTGCCTTGAGCATCGTGCGAAGCACAGCAAGGGCTGACCTAAAGTTGACATATAGACAGGGACATCAGAGAGAGGACAACGCAATGCGCTAATTTAAACAAATATTATTTTCAGGCAATGCCAACGTATATATGCGCGCACAGTGGCGCCACCAGTCTATCCGCTGGCCAAGCAGAAAAGCCCTTTGCCGATCTAAAAGGTTAAGTCAAGGTGCACTTGCACATGTGTCACCTTTGCGAAAAATAGCATTGGCTTCAATTATCTCTCGTACGTCTTTATCTTTATGCTTCGCCAGTACACTGCAGGATACGTACATACGTGTGCAACCACGGTCCACGCAATGTACTGACAAATGACTATAGTTATTCTTGTTTTTAACATGAAGCTTGTGTTCGCAAGGATAGTCGTTA
Organism: Rhipicephalus microplus; assembly: GCF_043290135.1. Lineage (NCBI taxonomy): Eukaryota > Metazoa > Arthropoda > Arachnida > Ixodida > Ixodidae > Rhipicephalus > Rhipicephalus microplus. Next base: position 32,359,045 of record NW_027464586.1, read on the forward strand.
AGGCGTCTACCCGTCTGACCTATACAAATCTTACCACAAGTCAGTGAAAGTCCATAAACCACCCCTTGGAGACAATCTACAAAATGTTCGCGATGGTTTTTGGAGCACCCGACAGCTGGCCTGTGGTGCGGGTTCATCAAGTAACTATTCTGCCAAGCATTTGTGGTGCTGAGAACACTACTTTGATTCACACTCGACTAGCTATTTCTTCAGATTATGAAAACTTTTGTGCAGATAAGGCACTACCGCCACTCTGCTCCTACTTCCCGCCTGTTGGATGGCTGCTTCCCGAGCGCGACTGCCCAAACAGCATCTTTTAAGCAAACCCACGACAACCGACACATGTACCCACTCAGAGAAACCTGCTGCGGAAAACCTCTCAGACTGACTTATAAGACTTTTTTTTTAATTTTGTGGTGGCAAGAGTTACGCAATGCGTTTTATAAACACAGATTAACCATGCTTCTTTTTACTAGCTTCGAGTGAGAAGATTGGTATGGCAACAAGGACTTATTAGCTCTGAATTTGTACTCCCAATGCGTGTGCTGTGGCTTGAATTCAAGTTCAATGTCTAAAAGCCGCAGCACCTTATCGGATGGCTCTTCTGCTGCAAGAATTAGCAGAAAAAACGTTTTCCAATTGATCTGCTCTTACGCGTGCTTCTCCTTCGAACAAGCTAAAGTAATCGTCCACGTATCTGACAACTTTTGCCACCCTGTGATGCGACAATGCATGTGCCTCATTTTTGTCAAGGTGGACCAGAAAAATGTAACTGAATACCGGAGTCAAACAAGTCGATATAAACACCCTGCTTCTGAAGGATAGTTTTTCCATTCCACGTGGCAAATGTCAAGCGGAGATACCAGCGAAGTAAATATAGAAAGCATTGAACAGGTATCTCGGCTGAGTTCTGAAACGCAACTGCGCCAAAGTTGTCAATACATTCTTCCGCGAACATGATTAGTTAATTTTGAAGCTAAGAACAATATACTTGCTTTATGTCGAAGGTCAAAAAGCATTTGTCTGGTTTGCGCTTCAGGAAATGTACAATTTTCCCAGAATGCTTAATCAAAAAAGGGTACTCAGTTTTAGGAATACCGGCCCAGCCTTTCTTCAAAAAAAGGGCGAGATTCTTCTGGCATGACCCTACTTCTGATACTATTACCCTCAATAGCCATTCAGGCTTGTGCGTTTTTGCGCTAAACTCTATTTTAAGGTTATATTTCTTGGCTACATCAACATCATGGAACAACCTACTCAGGCCCACCTTTAAAAACATTGGCAACTGCAGAAAAGGCTCTCTCTTTATAGTCACCTTCCCCTTGGACCACAAATCCACCCTCCTTATACTTCGGGAACGGGCTTTTCTGCTTGTCTAGTGGATAGACTGGTGGCGCCACTGTGCACAGATATCTACGTTGGCGTTTCCTGAAAAGAAAAATTGTTGACGTTAGCGCATTTTGTTGTCTACTCTCCGATGTCCCTGTTTCTAAGCGCTCAGTATGTTTTCAAGTTCCATTTACCAACACGTTCACAAAATGGCACTGCCAAAAACCTAAAGTTGCATTCATCACGGACTCTCTTCCCGATGGTAACGCGTCCTTGCAGGCGAAGCACACCGTGAATTACCTGTAGTTTCTGTTGCTCTTACTCGTCCCGAACTCTTGTTGGAGCACGCCATGTGGGTTCATAGCCACGTCACGCGAGAGCACGTGGGTTGACTGCTCGTCTGCAGAATCTCGTTCCGCGACTCCAACATGTGATTGTGGAGAGAGTGCAAGGAGGAGAGGCCACAGCATCTTACACAGCCACTTACGCACACCTGGTTACGCTAGCACGTTCCAGCACGTTCTGACTAGAATACAACTCTTTGGTTCATCGCGCATCTGCAGAATCTTGTTTTCCGACGACGTCGCATCTTCACTTGATTACTGCGAGAGTGCGAGAAGGGGAAGATTTACAGCGTTTTTCCGACGCCCTCTAAAACTACATGCACAATTCTTTACTTTTGCCCAAGAAAGCTTCTCGAATACATTTCATAGTATTTCGCACTCATCACAAACTTTTACAAGACCTGTAGAAGCGAGTGCAACGCTGCAGATCACCGGAACGCATCGCGTGTGCGGATCCATATGGTGACGTCACGCAACCATTAAATGATGAATTTATATGTGGGGTTTAACGACCCAAACTTTCATATTGTAAGCACAATATTCACAGTGTTTGACCTTCATCTTCTTCATCTGTAAATAATCATCATCACTAAAAAGGTCATCTTCGTTCGAAGCATTGATCAGGCGATTCGACCTAATAAACGCCGTCGAGGCTCGAACGCTGCTACTGTCTTACAGAGTGGTGGAGGCTGCTTCGATCCCCAAGTCCTTTCCGACGTCACGTTCCGCTGGAGCTTCGTTCGGGTCGCCGCTTGCTTCTCACGTCCTATGTCATGGCTCAAGGACCGCTGCCCGGAACATCCAGCATTCATGTCCAACAAACCATTCCTGCGTGGACCATCAATGCCCGGCAGCGCGACCCACCCATCTTCTCTGGTCTTTCACGCGACGACGTCAAGGTATGGCTGAAAGAATACATCACCAGTGTTTATAACCAATGGGATGAACATCAAAAACTTCGTCACGTCGCCTTCTATTTGTCCGATGTCGCGAAAACGTGGTTTTTTATTCACGAGAGCAGCTTCCCGGATCGGCCTACTTTTGCTCAACAAGTCCGTAGAATTTTTGGGAAACCGAACATCCATTCCAAAGTGTCGAAACGAAAGCTCGATGTGCGTACCCAACATCCCAGGGAGACGTACACTTCGTACATTGAAGACGTCATTGCCCTTTGCCACCGCGTGATCTCGGCGATGACAGAAGCTGATTGTGTTCGTCACATCATGAAAGGGTTAGGCCATGTCGTGTTTAACGCTCTGGCTGTTAAAAAACCCACCACCATTGAGGACTTCATCACCACATGTCAGCATCATAAAGAACTCCAAGCCATTCGATTGCACCCAGACTACCCAGACGCCAGTGACAGCCGGCCTTCCTCGGATGCGGATTTGCGCGCGCTGATTCGCACTCTGATTCGCGAGGAACTTCAAGAGCAAGGGTTGTCATGTACACCCACCCCTCGGCCTCAATCTAAATCTGCTGGTCTGCGTGACATCATCAAAGAGGAGCTCTGGTCCATGGCTAGCGCTCTCTCATCGAACACTACGGCGCCACCAACGTCACCCATGACCTATGCGCAAGTCGCTGCCATGCCACTTGCCTTGGTTCAGCACGCGCATCCTGTTCTTGCGCAGTCAAACGTAGAAGCATTTGCACCACACTTGCCTGTCCCAGCGCTAGTACCAGCGCCTGTGACAGCTCCAGCACACTACTACCCAAAGCGCTCGCCTCGCCCAATATCTTACTATTGTGGCATTCGGGGCCATATTTAACGATTTTGCCGCAAGTGCCAACAGGACGAACGCCATGGCTACGACGTTTACGGAAGGGATTCGGAGCCATCCCTGAACCAGTACCAGCGACGCCCTACGACACGTTCCTTCTCTCTGACTTCGCTCGCCGCACCTCGCCCCTGCTCCCCGGACGCCGCTGGTCCCCTTCACCTCTGCGACGCTCAACATCTCCTCTGAGACCGGCTGCACCTACTTCTGACCACCACTCGGAAAACTAGCTGGTGCAGTTTTTGGAGGGAAAGCTGCATCACTAGAAAAAACACTAAGACCTCCAGAGGGCCCAGCCAACTTGTTATTAGTGTATACGGAAGGGGTACCAGTTAAAATATTGGTGAACGCGGGGGCTGCTATTTCTGTTATTCATGTGGATTTGTGGTCTCGTCTACGTATGGTTACAACACCTTATACTGGCACTGTCTTACGTAGCCCAAATGACTCGCAGATACGGCCATCAGCACAGTGCATTGTTAGAGTTTTCATTGGTGGGATCCGGCATCATATTCCGTTTGCCGGGCTGGCTTCTTGTGCTTTCATGCTTATTTTAGAATGGGACTTTCTATGTGATGCTGCTGCTTCTATCTCTTGTCGACAACGACTGTTACATATGCGAGAGACGGATGATATCTCCCCGAAATCATCATGAGACCGGCTACGAACAGTCACTGACTTCCTTATGCCACCTAACCACGAGCACGTAATCACGGTTATGTCAGACTCAATTGACCACGGTGGCGTCCTAGTCAGTCCATCAGCCCTTTGTATATCCAGAGGGATTGCGCTTTCATCGAGTCTTGTCCGCTTCTCCAACGGCACCGCATTTCTCGCAGTACTGAATATCATTATTGAGCCCATTCTGCTGACCGAGGGCACTGTTGTAGTTTCCAGCGTGGACACACAACCTATCTCCGTAGTGGCTTTAGATACCAGTCTGGTGCACTTATGTTCAATACCAACAGGTGCTCCACCTACTGAGGCTGTCGTCAATGCCTTCAGCACGGATCTCACTCCCCCGCAAGCAGACGAACTACTGGCGTTGTTGTCTAAGCATAAATTTTCTTTTGACGTACATTCCACTGCTCTAAGCCAGACTTCTGCGGTGGGTTATTGCATACACAACGTCGGAACTTCTATTCTCCATCGTCGACCATACCGTGTTTCTTCCAGCGAACGCGAGGTCATCGACAAGCCCGTTGCTGATATGCTCAGGCAAGACATCCTCCGCCCCTCCTCAAGAACTTGGTCGTCACCTGTCGTTCTCGGACGAAAACAAGACGGTTTGGTGCGATTCTTAGCATTGATGATGCCTCAGATTCCTTACAATGAGCGGAATATTTTTCGAGCCTTCACCTGCGCTCCGGTTATTGGCAAATTTCAATGCACGAAGACGATAAGGAAAAAAAACTGCCTTTGCCACACCCGACGGACTTCACGAATTTAACTTCAGGATTATGGAAGACACTGTAGTAAAGGGCTCCGGAAATTTCTACCACCTGGCGTTCTTTAACGTTCGTTCATCCATCGGGAAAGCTTTGGCAGTCTAAGCGGCGTTGGTCTTACCCAGCCCCTTGCACAAGTCCGAACGCGCGACCGCATTCTGGCCGTGCTCGCACTAGCTGTTAGGCATGCGTAGTATGGTTGGTTACGCACACCACCTTGAGCTCCACTATAAGCTTCTTCGCAATTAAAATCTACGAAGATCTATAAGTCAGTGTAGAAACACAGACACTAGGCTGCACTCTATTCTGTGCTCAATCTACAAAGCATGCGATATGGGATGTTTGGGCAAATAACGCATGTGTCTGACACCGTGAGCATCCAGTTTGCAAAATGAAGTTGTAATCTGCACGTCGTGACGTGCTCTTATGTCTTTCTGATTTTCATTGAATTTCCCACGCAATTCCGCGGCGCCACCGATCGCAGCGCCGGGCGCGTTTGGTCCCGATCGATGAGTTCGCCATTGTGAGCAAAGCGAGCGCCGGCGGTTGGCACCATGGCAGTGAAGCTGAGTTCGCTGATCGTGCACCTCGTGTTGGTTCTCGGCCGTCTCACAAAAGCCTGCTACAAATTTTCTGCAGATGTGGCCGATCCTTGCCTTGAGAAGCGATGTGAGTGGGGTGCCGAGTGTCGCCCAACGCTGGATGGACGCGGCGCCGACTGCGTCTGTCCGGACAAGTGTGTCTCGTATGGAGACGCCCGTGGTTCGAGACCCGTGTGCGGCTCCGATGGCCGTGATTACCCAAACAGCTGTGAGCTGCGAAGGGCTGCCTGCAACGCCATGCGTGACGTGCAGCACCGTTTTACGGGACCATGTGGTAAGTAGATGGGCTGGTTTTAACAAAGAACCTTCATAACGATTGCTAAGACAATGTGGCCTTTACAGTGCCTGCCGGAAAGTGGTTACTTTATATCTCTAGGGCTGCTTGGTGTCCGTCCTCCCGACACTTCAACTCATGCCTAGCATCCCTGAGTGTTATTTGGATGGGACCAATCTCTTGCACTGCAACCTTGCTTCCGCTTCAGATATAAAACTGAAAACTGCTCGATGAAGTCATCATAACGCAGTATATAAAAGTTCGCCTCAGTTCCACCCTTTGAGAAATCGGCGGGAACAGCGGAGTCTTAGTTTTCCTTCGTTTGTTTAGTGATTTTGTGAAATTTTTCCTGCGTGTTTTGTTATTTTGTGGGGGTGCCTGTGATTGAATGTTTTGAAGGATTAACCATCGGCTGCTCATAAAGGACAGCCCATAGGTGTCGTTAATATTTTTTCACTTGGTTGAAAGCGGCAAGAGGAGGTGCTTTTGGTACGTACCTATAACATTTCACAGCAGTTAATCGGGTTTGATGTGAGCCTGTTTGTTTGTCATTACAATGTTTAAAATTGAGTCACTGAGACACAAATGCAAGAAGAGACACGATTGCACACGTGAAGTGCAGTCTTTTTAAAGATTTTTTTCAGAATCACGTGACTTTTTTGATACTCAGGCTACTATAGACTATATACGCATATCCCGAGATTTCACACTGCACGAGTAGAAAACTACACAAATACGCAATCTATTTCACAGATAAGGCCAGTAGACAAAATGTAATGACGTTTCTAAAAGAAAAGATGCGGTAAATAAGACGTAAATGTTTACCAGAAGAGCTTCTGGTTTGCTACCTGGCACCGGTGATAAGGTGAGAGAGAGAAAAAAGAGAGAGGAGAGCACTGCACACAGAAAAGAGTACCGTCAGGCACTGAGACTGGACATTCTCCGACCTACATGAGTTCACTTTAGCGTTCCAATATGTGAATGAGAAATCGCGGCTGTTCAGGGGCCGTGGTGATTACTGCCGGAGCATTTAGCTCATTCAAAAACATAAATAAGGTGTACAGAAGAGATCAAAAATTTGTAGGAATCTCCTGGACGTTTTCAGGTAAGTCTTGGGGAAGCAGCGCTGTTGATTAATTGCTTAACATCAGCTGTGACGAAGATGTGCCATGTGCCCTACCTGGAAATAGTGCACTTCATTTTAGATGCTTTTAAGGTAAATGATGCCAAAGAACTAACCTTCCCTTTAGAGCTTCCTACCGACAATATTTTGCAGTTTTTAAACAATAATCTGTGCGTGAAAAGCGATCTTGTTGTTGCGCTTACATGCCTCGCAGTAACTTCGAGCTTTTTCTATATTGTTCCTCGCATTTCAAGACTATCAAATATGGCCTCGCTCCGCATTGCCTTACATTCGCGTAGCGCAGACCATGTTCGCACACGATGCAGACCAGCTTTTGTAGTCAAATCCGCTTGCTCGAGGAGGCTGGCTTTTTTTGTGAAGTCTTGCATGTCGTTGCTGAATATTTGCTACAAAGTAGCTGAATATTAGCTCTCAGGGAGATTAAGAAAATGAGAACGGGCTAAACAACAGGTGGTGGCGTACTTGCACTAGCTGAGCCATATCCAAACTAGGTGGCCACTGGCATGGCATCATATGTTGCGTTTTCCACTCCGTATAAACTGGCGTACTTGTGCCGACGAGTGTATCATGCTAAGTAGCAAAGGTTTTCACTGTAGGCTCTTTGCGGTGTGGGTCGCCTATGCGACGCTTTCGCGCCTTGTGTTGTGCCATTGCAGAGCAGGCAAGAGCTGAACAGACCCCCTATAACAATTCAACACTTGTACATGCTTTCATTCCGCTGGTACTTGTTGGTACCGTTACGGATGGGAACGAGCAAACGTTTTATGGACCGGTCAAAGCATTTGCTGCTTCCGGCAAATTATTTCCTTTCTTCGAAAAGGATAAACCACCACCGTTGCCCTGTCGAAGCTGATGTGAACCAGTGAGTGTGACGAATTGTTTTTGATGTTTAAGTTTTCCTTACTGAAACGCCAGAAATTGTTTCCGCTTTAGCCTTGATAAACCTGATCAACCTTGATTATCGTAACTTCGAGTCATTGCGGCAGCTTGCAAAGGGACCACGAATAGCGCAGTGGACTCAAGCTCAGTGGGAAGCTCAGCCTTTAAGCTTTCCCCGCAACTTCACCCACCGAACGAGGTAGAAGGTGAAAGACCATAGTTTGTAGCACTATGGATGCTTAGTTAAGAGACGGGCTAGTTGGTTTTTACTCAACTTGAATTGTCATTTACAGCTCAAAATACATCTGGGCCAGCTCGTGCTGCGCTGTTTATTTCACTCTATTCCTTTTTTTCTCAGCAAGTATGAGCTCACAGAGATGTATACGGGCACGAACTACTAAGCGCCGTTATGCTGCAAGTGCAAATATTTTGTACTCATCATGCATTTCGCCTGCTTCTATAATTAGCCGCTGCTCATGTGATTGGCAGCTAGCCTATACGTGAATTATATTTAGAAGAAGATGCTCTCCTTCTTTGTGACGTCATGTAACAAGCAGGTGATTTTGTTAGCGAGCATTTCTTAGCGAAGTTCGGCAACACTGACAGTATCTATCTATCTATCTATCTATCTATCTATCTATCTATCTATCTATCTATCTATCTATCTATCTATCTGTCTGTCTGTCTGTCTGTCTGTCTGTCTGTCTGTCTGTCTGTCTGTCTGTCTGTCTATCTATCTATCTATCTATCTATCTATCTATCTGTCTATCTGTCTGTCTGTCTGTCTGTCTGTCTGTCTGTCTGTCTGTCTGTCTGTCTGTCTGTCTGTCACTTTTAGCTTTCCTGGCCTTCACTCGTTCACTAACACCATGTGGGAAACTTGGCTGAGTGACCCCAGTGTCAGGAACCACCGCCTACACAAATTGGACCCATCGAGAAAGCTTCAAGTTCTATCGGACCTCTCCCGCCAGGATGCAACTTTACTGTGCCGCTTGGGGTTAGGAGTAGCTTTTACAAAGGCGTACTCCTTTCTCATATGAATGGCGGATAGCTCCCGATGTGAATCGTGTGACACTGACGAGACAATAGAACATCTACTGTGTCCATGTGAACGTTTTTCGAGCGAACGCAACTTGCTACGCGAAACGTTAGAGACACTAGACAGTAGACCTTTCTCCGAAGAGAAGATCCTTGGTTTATGGCTGTACGCGTCGCAGGCCAGCAAAGCGACGCGAGCACTGCTAAGTTTTCTAAAGATGACCGGACAACGCGACCGCTTATAAGCGTGCAATGGACAAGGTCACATCTACACACACGTTGCCTTTCACGTCTCTCTCTCTTCTCCTTTAATGCCCTCATTCCTTCCCCCAGTGCAGGGTAGCAAACCGGACGTGCGTCTTGTTGACCTCCCTGCCTTTCATTCCTTCCCTTCCTCCTACTCCTCCTCCTCCTCCTGGTCGTATCCATAATGGCACCAATACCAAAATTTGTGTGGTACAACTTGAGTGTATGACGAGCATAAGTGACTATTCATGACACGAAAACTATGAAATGTGTGTCTTGAATGTCATGATTTACATTTTAAGGTCCTGCTGCTCCTGCGATGGTTTTGTTCTATAACGTTGCAAAACTGCCCCGCCGCCGTGTTCTAGTTTCTAAGGCACTCGGCTGCCGACCTGCAGGTCAGGAGATCGAATCCCGGCTTCGGCGGCTGCGTTTCCAATGGAGGCGGAATTGTTGTAGGCCTGTGTGCTCAGATTTGGTTGCACGTTAAGCGCCCCAGGTGGTCGAAATTTTTGGAACCCTCCACTACGGCGTCTCTCATAATCATATGGTGATTTTGGGACGCTTAACCGCCCCGCCGCGGTGGTCTAGTGACCAAGGTACTCGGCTGCTGACCCGTAGGTCGCGGGCTCAAATCCCGGCTGCGGCGGCTGCGTTTCCGGTGGAGGCGGAAATGTTGTAGGCCCGTGTGCTCAGATTTGGGTGCACGTTAAAGAACCACGGGGGGTGGAAATTTCCGGAGCACTCCACTACGGCGTCTCTCATAATTATATGGTGGTTTTGGGACGTTAAACCCACATACCGATCAATCAATCAATCAAATGAAACGCTTAACCCCACATATTAATCAATAACATTGCAAAATTGGTATGATGTGACATGGCTGCATGACGAACATAACTGCCTGACCCCAACGTGGAAATAATTATATGCATATTATGTAAGTCATGATTACAGGCTACGCTCATAAGCCGTTCGTTGCTGTTTCGATAGATCCCCATATACCAAATTCGGTATCACATAACGCGAACATACGAGGAAGGTAAATGACAGGTCGAAACATGATAATCATGAAATGTGTCATGTAAAATTTGACTGCATGCTACGCTCATAGCCCATTTGTGGCCGTTTCGTTAGGTCCACTTATGTCGAATTTCGTATCTTGTGACGTGAATAGACGACTAAGAGAAATGACACGTCCAAACGCAATAACAATGACTTGCTTGTCAATAAAGCATGACAATGTGGACTACATACTACTCTAATAGCCCAATCGTGGCCGTTTCGCTAGCTCCTCATATACCAAATTTGGTATCACGTGACGTGAACAGACGACGAAGATAAATGACACGCACAAACATGACAATCACGGCATGCATGTCATGTAAAACATGACTATACGCTACGCTTACAGCCCAATCGTGACCCTTACTGAACTTGATATCACGTCCCGTGAATGGACGACAAAGGTAAATGACACGTCCAAACATGAGAATCAAGACATGCGTGCCATGCAAAACATATTATTTATTTACAGATACTGCAATCACCATTTGGTGATTTTAGCAGGGTGGTACATGAAGTTAGTCATGAACAATTGGCAAGTACAATAACATATAATATATACAGGTTATACAATGTGTATAGGGCAAATACAAACTTCAACTGGCAATAACATACAATAAAAAATAGGAGACTACAATTATACAAGCATGTACAGTGGTATGTAATCCTATTTAACAATTCAACTGGTTAGTGCACTTTCTAATTCCGAGAAAAACAATGCCAATGAGGGTGCTGAAACAATTGCATTAGTTAGTTTGTTCCACTCGACTATGGTGCGAGGAAAAAATGAATACTTAAAGCAATTATTGCGTGTGGGAAAGGGGGTTATGGTGAGGTCATGTCTCTGCCTGGTAGAGTAGCCAGAAGAAAAAGAAAAAATATCGGCTATGTGTACTTGATATTGGCCGTTAATTAGTTGGTACAGAAACTTAAGCCTTGAGTTACGGTATCTTAATGATAAAGGTGAAAGTTGAGCTCTGCTTAATAGGTCAGTAACAGAATTCCTCGAAAAATTATTGTAGACAAAACGAACTGCTCTTTCTTGCACTTTTTCTAATTTGTTAATGTTAGTCTTAGTAAAAGGATCCCTTATGATAGCGGCGTAATCTAATATTGGTAAAACAATTGATTTGTACGCTAAAAGGCGGACAGAAGGAGTGGATAGTTTGAGAGCACGACATAGAAAAAACAGTTTTAAGTTGCATTGGCCGTTACATGTGTAATGTGTTTGTTCCAGCAGAGATCATTCGATATGTAAAGCCCCAAGTACTTATAATTAGTGACTTCAGTCAAAAAGGTGTTGTTAGCATTGTATCTGAAATGCAAAGGTTTTTTCATGTGTGTAATTTGCATAAAAACACTTTTATCAAAGTTAATGACCATCTGCCATTCCTCGCACCAGGAGGCTACTTTTTGAAATGCCTGATTTAACAGAAGTTGGTCGGATGTGCTATGAACCTCAGAGTACAAAACACAGTCATCTGCGTAAAGTTTCACTTTAACAGGAATTTGTTCTACAATATCATTAATGAACAAAAGAAACAGTAGAGGCTCTAGAACTGAGCCCTGGGGAACGCCAGAACCAACCATTACATATTTTGAGTTGCAATCGCGAAAAGAAACAAGTTGTTGTCGTTTAGTTAGGTAGAAAGAGAGCCAGCCCATTAACTTTTTGTTTTAAGTATTTTCTCTAATTTAAAAAGTAATTTTTTGTGGGAAACCTTATCGAAGGCTTTGGCAAAGTCCATAAAAATAGCATCTAATTGTTTGCCGTGGTTAATACTTTTCGCAAAGTCATGTACGGTTTCAACTAGCTGAGTGCAGGTTGAAAAACCTTTTCTAAATCCGTGCTGATGTCTAGTTAAGAAATTGTGTTTGTTGAGAAACTCTACGATATGATTGTGTATTATATTGTCACGAGGTTGTGATACACGCAGCACTTGAGAGGAAGCACGCAGGAGTCAGGGCGGTGTCAGGCGAACTGTTTATTGGGCGAACTTGTGCCCAGCAAAACAGGGCCAAGCACAACTCACAGCAACAGCGGCGTGAACAGTCGTCGGCCGACGGAAAAAAAAAAGCCCCCAGTGGCGCACTGCGCCGGCTTTTTATACACGCGTCGTAACGCGTTCCAGAGTGGCTTACAAGATAAACGCGGCCTGCGTTGCGCTTAACAGAAAGTGATAGCGGCTTTCTTCGTAAACCAAAAGAACCGCACGTGTCACTACCCCCCCCCCCCCCCCTGAAAAAAAAAAGCATCGTCTCGATGCTAAAGACAGAACATAAGAGAGAGTACATGCAATAAATTACATTAACAATGCGTCACAGCTAATCAGCGCGCGTAATAAGGTTTAAGTCGCACCACGTGTACGACTTCGGGTCGTGCACGGCGTCGTTGGGATGACGTTAAGCCATCGGGCACGACCTCATAGTCCAGTTCACCACGACGTCGGACTACCTTGTAGGGTCCAAAGTAGCGTCGCAGGAGCTTCTCAGACAATCCCCGTCGTCGTATCGGCGTCCAGACCCAGACAAGGTCGCCGGGTTGGTATTCGGTGTGGTGTCGTCGAAGGTTGTAGTGGCGCCTGTCGACCGTCTGTTGGCTCTTGATACGCAGGCGGGCTAGCTGTCGAGCTTCTTCAGCGTGATCCAGGTAGCTGGTGACGTCGAGGTCTTCTTCGTCGGTGCCGACCGGTAGCATGGCGTCAAGCGTCGTTGTTGGGCTCCGTCCGTAGACGAGCTTGTATGGAGCAAACTGCGTCGTTTCCTGCACGGCCGTGTTGTACGCGAAGGTTACATACGGGAGTATGGCGTCCCACGTCTTGTGCTCGACGTCCATGTACATGGCCAGCATGTCGGCGATGGTCTTATTTAGACGCTCGGTGAGGCCATTCGTCTGTGGGTGGTACGCGGTGGTTCGGCGGTGGCTTGTCTGACTGTACCTCAAGATCGCTTGCGTATGGTCAGCCGTAAAGGCCGTACCTCTGTCGGTGATGAGGACCTCGGGGGCTCCGTGGCGGAGGACGATGTTCTCAATGAAGAACTTGGCGACCTCGGCGGCAGTGCCCTTGGGCAAGGCCCTTGTTTCGGCATAGCGGGTGAGGTAGTCAGTCGCTACGACAATTCATTTGTTGCCAGAAGTTGACGTCGGGAACGGCCCCAGTAAGTCCATGCCGATTTGTTGGAATGGCCGTTGAGGTGGTTCGACGGGTTGCAGAAGTCCGGCTGGCCTAGTTGTCGGCGTCTTGCGTCGCTGACAGTCTCTGCATGTTTTTACGTAGTGGGTGACGTCAGCAGTGAGGCGAGGCCAATAGTACTTCTCTTGTATTCGTGACAGTGTGCGGGAAACACCAAGATGTCCGGCTGTCGGGTCGTCGTGTAATGCTTCCAGAACCTCTGGACGTAACGCTGAAGGTACCACGAGGAGGTGGTCGGCGCGGAGCGGCGAGAAGTTCTTCTTCAGGAGGACGTTGTTTCGCAGGGAAAACGAAGCCAGTCCTCGGCGGAATACTTTCGGCACGTCGGCGGTCTTGCCTTGCAGGTAGTCCATGAGGATCTTGAGCTCTGGGTCAGCTCGTTGGCGTTCCGCGAAGTCGTCGGTACTTATGGGTCCCAGGAAAGAGTCGTCGTCCTGGTCATCCTGGGGCGGCGGATCGACAGGGGCGCGAGACAAGCAGTCGGCATCGGAGTGCTTTCGTCCGCTCTTGTAGACGACGGTGATGTCAAATTCTTGTAGTCTGAGACTCCACCGTGCGAGGCGCCCTGATGAGTCCTTCAAGTTAGCTAGCCAACACAATGCGTGGTGGTCACTCACGACTTTGAAAGGCCTGCCGTACAGGTAGGGGCGGAACTTTGATGTAGCCCAGATGATGGCAAGGCATTCCTTTTCTGTCGTGGAATAATTGGCTTCTGCCTTCGAAAGTGACCGGCTAGCGTAACTGATGACCCTTTCAAGTCCGTCGGTCCTCTGCACGATCACGGCGCCGAGCCCTGTGCTGCTTGCGTCCGTGTGAATTTCGGTGTCAGCTTCTTCGTCGAAGTGCGCCAGTATTGGCGGCGTTTGCAGGCGTCGCTTTAATTCTTGAAATGCCTCGACTTGCGGCGTTTCCCATTTGAAGTCGACGTCGGCCTTCGTGAGGTACGTCAGTGGCTCGGCGATCCGCGAAACGTTCTTCACGAAGCGCCTGTAATAAGCGCAGAGGCCAAGAAATCGGCGTACTGCTTTCTTGTCGGTGGGTGCAGGAAAGTCGGCGATCGCAGCTGTTTTCTGTGGATCAGGGAGCACTCCCGACTTGCTGATAACGTGGCCAAGGAACAATAGTTCTTCGTAGGCGAAGCGGCACTTTTCTGGCTTCAGGCTAAGTCCCGAGGCTTTGATTACCCGAAGAACAGCTTCAAGGCGCCGGAGGTGCTCGTCGAAGTTGGAAGAAAATACGACTACGTCGTCCAAGTAGACGAGGCAAGTCTGCCACTTCAAGCCTGTGAGTACTGTGTCCATAACCCGTTGGAACGTAGCAGGCGCCGAGCAAAGACCAAAGGGCATGACCTTAAACTCGAATAGGCCGTCTGGTGTTATGAAGGCAGTCTTCTCTCGGTCTCTCTCGTCTACTTCGATTTGCCAGTAGCCGGTTTTGAGATCCATCGACGAAAAATACTTGGCGTTGTAAAGTCTGTCCAGAGCATCGTCTATCCGTGGGAGGGGATACACGTCTTTCTTCGTGATCTTGTTCAGGCGACGATAATCGACGCAAAAACGTAGGGTTCCGTCCTTCTTCTTCACCAACACCACGGGTGATGCCCACGGACTCGTAGACGGCTGAATGATGTCGTCACGCAGCATTTCGTCGACTTGTTGCTTGATGGCCTCGCGTTTTTCAGGGGGGGGGGGGGTAGTGACACGTGCGGTTCTTTTGGTTTACGAAGAAAGCCGCTATCACTTTCTGTTAAGCGCAACGCAGGCCGCGTTTATCTTGTATGCCACTCTGGAACGCGTTATGACGCGTGTATAAAAGACTGCCACGTGCGGTTCTTTTGGTTTACGAAGGAAGACGCTATCACTTTCTGTTAAGCGCAACGCAGGCCGCGTTTATCTTGTATGCCACACTGGAACGCGTTACGACGCGTGTATAAAAAGCCGGCGCAGTGCGCCACTGGGGGTCTTTTTTTTTTCCGTCGGCCGACGACTGTTCACGCCTCTGTTGCTGTGAGTTGTGCTTGGCCCTGTTTTGCTGGGCAGAAGTTTACCCAATAAACAGTTCGCCTGAAAAAAAAAAAAACAGTGGCGCACTGCGCCGGCTTTTTATACACGCGTCGTAACACGTTCCAGAGTGGCATACAAGATAAACGCGGCCTGCGTTGCGCTTAACAGAAAGTGATAGCGTCTTCCTTCGTAAACCAAAAGAACCGCACGTGTCAATATGTTCTAATATTTTGCAACATGCTGAAGTTAATGAAATTGGTCTATAGTTACCGACCTGGTTTTTGTTTCCCTTTTTGTGTAATGGTTTAATTCGGGCAGTTATCCAATCACGCGGTAGTTCACCATCGAGTAATGATTTACAGAACAGCACGTAAAAATACTTTGATGTCCATTCTGCATACCTTTTTAAAAAGTCATTGGGTATGCAATCAGGGCCAGGTGATTTTTTCGTGTCTAGTTTCAGTAACATGTTTAAGATACCCCTTTCCGAGATAACAACATCAGACATGGGAGGTAAGGAGACATCAAAAGTTGGCAAGGTACCATTGTCTTCAGTGTAAACAGATCTGAAGTGTTCATTAAAAAGGTTCACGATTGATTCATGATCACTTATCTCTCTGCCATTGTCATCAAATATTTCGCATTCATTTGACTTAGGAGAAATTGTTCTCCAAAACTTCTCTGGCGATGAAGTAATGAAGCTAGGTAAGGACTCACCAAAGTAATGCTTTTTATCTGAAATAACCTTAAGTTTATTTGAGATGTCAATTCTGCAATTCTTTCTTGACAACTGAAATCAGCACAATAAGTTTTACTTTTCTTTTTTAATCTCTTTACCTTTCTTCTCAATTTTAATGTCTCCCTAGTTATCCACGGGTTCTTGGTTCTGGGCTTTTTACACGTGGTTGGGACATAACGCTCAATGCTTTTGCTTACAATGCCAGTAAACTTAATCCAAAGATCATTTACACTATCATCACTATCGGCAAAAACATCAAAATGAAAAGAAAGGATATCGAGTATCGACTCATCATCGACTTTACGAAAGTTATAAAAAGTAGTCACCTTGGGTTTTTCACAGACAGAAAGATTTGACACGGTTAGCACTACAGCAAGGTGATCGGAAATACCGGGGACAATGTCACAAACGCAATCATGTGTTATATTTCTAGAAACAAAGACAAGGTCTAGAATTGATTTCGAGCTGCCTTGAATCCTTGTGTAACTTTCAACTACCTGTGATAAATTATGTTGAAAGGCAATGTCTATCATGGTATCTGCGGAAGCATCGCAGGGACTAATGTGTGTCATTGTTGGCCAATCAACACCTGGCAGATTAAAGTCACCTGCCAAGATTATTCGGTCACCCGGCTTTACATAATTTTCCATATATTTTTTTAGCTCATCGATAATACTGACTGAAGAACCAGGGGATCTGTATAAAGCACCCAATACATATCTAGTGTTACCATGATTGACCTTACAAAAGATACATTCGGCATTAGGCACATCTGGCATTTTAATTAATTTTAACCCCTTTTTAAACAGAATACATACACCTCCTCCTTTCGAGCTGCGATCTTTTCTATATGCACTGAAACCCGGTGGAAACACTTCGCTGTCATAGTGACTGATATTGCGCTTAAAGTGCGCTCTAGGCTGTTTAGCTAGCTTCACATGTACCAAATTTGATGTTGCATGACGTGAATAGATGATATTATATACACATATTGACCCGTGTCTGCGTCTGAACGACAACGATGATGTGGGGATTTAGCGGACACCGGGTAGTAAGCCTCTGGCTTGATTCGAGAACAAAGAAGACAATCTTGCGGCTCAGCTGTTGAAAACACGCTGCTTTCGCTGCCTCAAAAAATACAAAGGAACTTTTTGCTGACGGGATCCGCCTATCTGCTCGTCATCCCAGCAGCTCTTCGTATTGAAGTACTCAAAGCATGCCACAACAAGGTGAGCTCTGGCCATTTTGGTTACACGAGAACGTTGGCCAGAATACAGCAAAGGTATTACGGGCCGAGACTAACCACAACCGTGAAGCACCACGTCCGTACCTGTCTCGACTGCCAGTGACGCAAGTCACCACCCACTGAACCAGATGGCCTCCTGCAACCCGTACAGGTCCCAACAGATCCATTTTACCATATCGGCATGAACATTTTGGGCCCACTACCTACTTCTACTGCAGGGAACCGCTGCGTTATCGTCGCGACGGATTATCTGACCCGTTATGCCGAGACAAAGGCTATCCAGAGAGGTACCGAAGCGGAGGTGGCAAGATTTTTCATCGAGAACATTGTACTGAGGCATGGTGCACCAACCGTCGTGATCACAGACAGAGGAGCCGCATTCATGGCCGTTCTTTTGGATCCCGTCCTTATGCTGAGTGGAACAGCGCATCGTAAGACCACCGCCTACCACCTACAAACGAACGGGCTGACAGAGCGTCTAAACAAAACCATTGAAGACTTGCTTTCGATGTACGTAGACGTTGAACACAAACATTGGGATGAAATCTTGCCATACATAACGTTTGCGTACAACACGGCCAAGCAAAAAACGACCCGCCTGACCCCGTTCAGCCTCGTTCATGGACGAGACGTATGAACTATGTTAGATGCGATGCTACCACACAAAAGTAATGACATCGACCCATACGCCAACACGTTTACGGAACGCGCGGAAGAAGCTAGGCAACTTGCACGTTTACGGATCCACCAGCAGCAAGAGTACGATGCAGGCCGCTACAGTGCTCACCGCAGAACAGTCGTCTATCCAACTGGCGACAAAGTATGGGTTTGGACACCCGTACGAAAATGAGGACTTTCCGAAAAGCTTTTAAGAAGATACTTTGGGCCATACCGAGTGTTGCGACAACTGAGTGAGGTTACTTACGAAGTTCCCGACAGTTCGTGTAGTACCAAGCATCGCCAGCACCATCCTGAACTCGTTCACGTAGTGCACATGAAGCCTTACGTCAGCGAGTGATTGCGTGAGACTTAAAAAAACTGCATTATTGACTTCGCATCGGGTCGATGCTCTTTGAGAGGGAGGCAAATGAACCGTGTCTGCGTGTGAATGACAACGATGATGTGGGGACTTAGCGGACACCAGGTAGTGGGCCTCTGGCTTGACACGAGAACAAAGAAGACAATCTTGCGGCTCAGCTGTTGAAAACACGCTGCTTTCGCTGCCTCAAGGCGTACTTGTGCTTTGTTCGCGTTGTACCGCGACAATATATCACTGCTGCAAACACGATGATCTTGACATGCGTGTCATGTTAGAACATGACTACATACCACGCTCATGATGCACTCGTGGCCACTTCGCTAGCTTAACATAATACAAAGTTTGGTATTACGTGATGTGAAAGGGCGACGAATGTAAGTGACACGCTCAAACATGATAGTCATGATACGCGTGTCACGTATAAAATGACCACTTGCTACCCTCATAGCGCGCTCGTAGCCATTTCACTAGCTTCACATATACCATATTTGGTATTACTTGACTCGAATGAACGTCGAACACAAATGCCAGGCGCAAACAAGATAATCATGACATGACAGTCATGTACAACATAATTTGCATGCCTACCACTGCTGGGGATGGTATTGCAAAAATTAGTGGTGCCGTCGTTACGTGACTATAAACAACATACTTGGCATCATCTTCTCTTTATATATATTTATTAAAAAACATTCTTGCATCTTCTTTAGATACCTGAGTGTGCATAACAATACTTGTTTGCCGCGTACTACATCGACGCGCCTCGTAGCGTCGTGCTGATTTTAAAGTGACATATCACCCTTCATTCGTGCTTCGCATGTCACCGATTACAACTGTACGAGGGATCTGCCTTTTTTTTCATGAGTTACCTCTCACGCGCATTACATCATTTGGCACCAGCGCTTTGAGAAACGCTGAGGCCGACTGCCTGCTGAGCCGTCTCAAGTTGTCAGTAGTAAGTTATTGCAAATAACTGTAGTAAGACGGTAAGTTGGGCCAGTTGGTTAGGATCCATCGTGAACTTACTGACAGCGCCGTCTTTTCTTTCTCTTTTGCTCCTTCCCTGTCCTGTATTTTTTCTGGTGTTGCGCTGTAAGTAAGTTCATGATGCAAATAACTGTACTGACTGCGGTCTTCTGAGTAAATTTAAGGGTTTACTTGCCTATGGACAGGGGGCACCAAGTTTTATCTACATTTTGCTTTACAGCTTTGTATCAATTGAACGTCGTCATTAGGACATTCCGCACTGCTGAGTTAGTAACCGCTGGTCTTCACGTTATTCATGTCATGACCAGCCAAACATAATCGTCAAATCTTATCCTTGCATTTCGGCCTAGCCCTATTGAATGAGGTGATTGCGATATCACCCACACGAAGTCAATAGAAGGATGCATGCGTAGATATATGAAACGCTTATGTGACAACAGTTTGCTAAGAAACTCTTCATATTTATTAATGGCTTGAGGGACTCCTTTGTCCCTGTATAAGCAAAGACAGCAGCCTAGGTACCAACGTTTTGTTAACCAGACATTGTGACGAATGATAAACTCCTTCATGCATAGAACTCTATTTTTGGCGATAAACAGAGTTTCATTTTAATAAGTGTCAAAACCTTTCGCAGAAAATGATTTTGCTGTAAGAAACAAATAATTGGCCATTTCAGCTCAACACGTATCATGTGGTCACTTGAGCTAACCGATATGCAGGAAGGGTCTACTACTTACTTTCAGCGAAAGTACATGTCCTAATTTCTATGGTCCTTAGCGTTAGCTACTCATACAACATGCTGTCTTGCACTATCAACATTGTAGGAACAACACATACTTATATATCTACAAAAATATCTCGGGTCCACCATCTAGCGCGCCTTGAAGACGACGGCACCAGCAAGAAAGCAAACCTCACGTGCCACCTTGAAGCCCAAAAGAAGTAGTGTCATCTCTGTCAGATTGCCGAAAGTTCTAGAATGTGCACCATTCGAAATTCGATACGCGGAGCTCAGGTTTTTCAAGAGCAAAAAAAAAAAGGTACCAGGTGGAGACCACGATGCTGGAAAACATATACATCCATTGTTTGGTACTCTACGCTGAACGTCCTGCTTTGCATACGTCTTGTTAATATTAAACCGATGCACCTGCCTAACTCTTCGCAACTATAGTATCGCATTAGTAACACGTTATATGTTCTTTGTCTGTCTGTCTGTCTGTCTGTCTGTCTGTCTGTTTGTCTGTCTGTCTGTCTGTCTATCTGCCTGTCTGTCTGTCTGTCTATCTGCCTGTCTGTCTGTCTGTCTGTCTGTCTGTCTGTCTGTCTGTCTGTCTGTCTGTCTGTCTGTCTGTCTGTCTGTGCAATTATGCGAACACGGGTTGTTTTAGACAGACAGTCTAGGCTAGAAAAAAAACGTACAGGACTGATAAGTGTACACAGCGATATGTTTACATTGACACTCTAAAATACATTCGCGAATCACTACAGCTTGATAAATATGAGAACAATGAGATACTATCGATGGTACTTGCGTTTAGTCTAGAAGAAGCACTGACATAAAATTTCTGAAGCTAGATGCACCCTTAATTAGATTGCTCGGTGTGCGTAAGTCCTCTCGACCAAATTTGAATCGCGTCCGTCGTGTGGAAGTTATTTCAATTCGACGCAAACACCAAAGAGCTTCATGGTAAGGAGAGTGCCACTGTGGCATCAACGCTAGTGCTACGTGTTTGATGTGATACACTTCAGAGATGATGCGGTAGTATTATCTTCAGAGATGATGCGGTAGTAGTGATGACGTCTACTATACGGGTATTCTTATCGTGGCGCTGACTGGCGCCAAAGCCAGGAAACGCACTCACTCGTCCACGTCCGGGTTGGACTGCCCCTGCGCGCGCTTCTTTCCTTACGGCCTTCTGACCTGTCGCGAACACAATGGGAAAGTTTCCGAGTATGTTTCACCACCCGTCGGCTGTAGGGGCACAGTGACCCTGACCTCGCATCTTCTGCGCCGTGCACAAGACAAAAGTGAGTTTGTCAATGTGAAGGTGTAGAATGGGGGTTCTCGATGACACGGGAAAGGGGATATTGAAAAAAAAATCAGGGATAGAGGGAGGATTGTCTATTTAAAAAAAGCTTATCTTACCAGACGGCTTGCCGATTAATCTAGGTATGTACGTGCTTGTGAATAACACAAACTCAAACTGAGTAAAAATTCGGAAGAATCGGCTGATGAGAGGCATAGTTCAAGAGTAATAAGGCACTGGTAACGATCAAAGAGAACGATAAACAATGCTGCATCTCTTCTGCAAGCAGAAACCACCAAATATCTTTGGCCCTTTGTCTCGTGGGAGAACGACGTCGCCATTAGAAGAGGTCACTCACAGAATAACGAGCGCGCCTTTTTTTTTGTAGCCATTTCCCTTTTTTTAATTTTTCTAAAAACATTTGGAGTGGTTTTCAGGGCTAAAAGCTTCGGTCTGCAGACTGACAACTCTTTTAAACACGTACGTGTGTTGTGTACCCAATGGTTGAAAAAAAACTGCGTATATGAAAAAGAAAGTGAAAAAAAAAGAGGACCCATGCTGCTGAATAACCCCTTCAGACAGCATGCACAAAGAGTGGCGATGTGCATTGTCAAGGTGTAAACACCGCCTGGAAATATTGATTCCGGAGACCCCAAGACCTTTTGTATGTATTACTTTGTACTGCAAGCCAGGTCCATGAAGAATGCGAGGCTGCTTCCGCTCGCAAGCCACTAACCCCGGAACTAAAACTGTAGTGCAAATGAGTTCTGCACTATCTTTCTAGTTTGTAGAACAACATGTTTAGAAATTGTAATTGACAACATTACAACTTTTTGGTAAGTAAGCCGCTGTTTTTCTTAAAAATCTGTATAAATTTTCTCGTGGCTTAGTGCTACAAGCAGGTTGTTGTCAATTTACTTTTATCTCTAGCGTGGCATGTTTCATTGCGTTATCTACCCGCCACGGCGGCATTTTATTCAGTGCTATGTCAGTGTTCAGTCTACACTGATTTATCGAGCAAAAAAGGCAGTCGCACAACCTTCAGTACGCGCATTACGCACATGGATATATATTAGCTGTTTAAAGGTGTATCGCTGTGTTCCGTCGCGGCCTCTTGATCACCATGGTTTTTTATTGCAAGCCCATTAAGAGAAAACACCCCGTGTTTCTTCTGACCGATTCCCAAACAATACTGAGCTGTACGCCATGTGACAACAGAGTATTGCGAAAGACAACCTCATCATCAAGAGCAAGTGTGCATCGACAGTCTTATGCAGCAGACACTTGCGGGATGAAGACTGTATGCCTGCGTTCTACATCATAAAACTTATTCCTGACTGCGCGTACGCCTACTCTTTTTGAGAACTATCTTTCCTTCATGATTTCAAGTGTATAGAAGCCTCGCGAAGATCCTGCTTCACGACTTTCGCCCCTACGTGAAACAACAAGGGAGCGAAAAGCGGAGACCAACGAGACAAAGCTGGATGGTTGAACATCACAAGACGCTTTCACTGAACAAGAAGCAGCAAGTATTTGCACGCAAACAACAAACAGCGACGCTCATCGCACGGTCGATACCAGAGTGTGATAGAACCATTGAGCTACAAAGGGACGCAACATAGTTCAAAATGCGAGAAGTTGCAGCAATTGCTGAAGGAAGAGAAAAAGACGTCCCACAATTTGGACGGATGGACGGATGGACGGATGGACGGATGGACGGATGGATGGATGAATGGTTGGATGGTGGACGGACGGAAGGACGGATTTACTTTCACTCGCACCTCTATTGTAGCCACCAATCAGTTAGCCTCCTCTTAGTTATTTCTACACTTTTAACATCTAAATTACCTTCACTGTCTCTAAACTCCTGTGGTTTGAAAACTACCGCGCCATTATCTTGAACTATAAGGTGGAGCCCTTTACAGAACATACTGAAATTTTCACCTATTTCCTCCTTCTCTCCACACGCACTACACTTTTAATCTGGATCCACATAGGATTCACTTAGTAGCTGGCTTTTTTTTTTTTGCGAAAGAGTTCCAGTTATATGTGCGGAAGGTCGTTCTACATACATTCAAAAATAGGTGGAACAGTGCGCCACCTATATTTTTAAATAATAATTTCGTGGGTCATCGTTTCACGTAGCCCCACCGCGGCGCTCTAGTGGTTAAGGTTAACGCGACGCGAAGTCGGCTGCTGACGCGAAGGTCGTGGGATCGAATCCCGGCTGGGGCAGCTGCGGTTCCGGTAGAGGCAGAAATGTTGTAGTCCCGTGTGCTCAGAATTGGGTGTACGTTAAACAACTCCGGGTGGTCGAAATTTCCGGAGCCCTCCACTACGGCGTCTCATAATCATATGGTGGTGTTGGGACGTTGGACTCCACAAATCAATCAATCAATCAATCGTTTCACGTAAAATATATGGGACCCTGTCCCGAATGAAAGCACTGTTTCAGCTACTGGAACAGTGATCCACATAATAATATGTGGAACCCTGTTCCAAATAAAAGTGATGTTTCAGTTACTCCAACAGTGATCCATCCGAGAATATATGAAACCCTGTTGCAAATAAAAGGGCTGTTCTTTTTACTGGAATGGTGATTCACATAAAATAGTGATGACTAAATCCGGTACGCCGTTCCAGGTACCTTAAAACCTCGTTTTTATATAAAATTGTTTTAACGAAGAGTGTGGAAGCTGTCTATGGTTCACACTTCTGCAATATTTTTGTTTTCCCCTGTCAGTAAAACACAGGTAATATGCCAAGCTGGCTTGGCATGTGGCTAGCGGTGATATCGCAATCGGAAAGGAGAGATTTTAGCAGCGGTGTTGTACCAGACAGTTCTCAACAGTCCGCTATTGGAGCACAGTTCTATATAAGAGTAAGCTTGAAGTACCTTGAATAGCAGAGTGGTAACCTTGGCTTTGCCAGCTGGATCCTCTTCTACCCTTTAGCTGCATATGAAAAAAAAAACAAGATACATAAATGAGAGAAATTTCATCACACTGCTTTTCAAAACAAGTAAATTTTATTGAGTAAGAGTATTGTCTACACTGTAGACATGTTTGTTTCAAAGTTCATAGAAAATTACTAGTCAACAGGGAACAAATCTCAAAAAGAAAAGAGACTAGGCATTCACACATGTGCCCCTATATTGAAAAGTTGGTAATGAAAATGGCCCAAAACATAAGTGCAGCAAATGCAAATGAACTTGCACATACGCTCTGAAAAAAGGAACATTAAACAATGCTATAAAATAGAGGCTTATCACAGTAAAAGAAGTATCTCAAATGCGCAAGTAACCATCTGCCATTGACTGAGTTCACACATCTCCATTTAAAAAGAATTCAGTACTGTAAGAAATAAACAAAATAGGCGTAACTGGCTTGATAGTATTGAATTGGGACCAGAAAAACAACAAATGTAGTGAACGAGTAAATAAAGAAAAAAGTGCAAGCCAATATAAAGAATGACTCAATTTCACACGAAAGCTTGTCAGGAGCATATGGCAAATATAACAAAAGCATGAACACTAGAAACACCACAGTTGGCGAATAACAGTTGTACATATCATACAAAGCTAATCGTAACCAAAACACAATGTTATCTCTTGAAAAAGCCTGTCACTCTTGGCGTGTTACTCGACCCAGCATTGCGTAGTTAACATACCTCACCCCAAAGACAATAATGAAAGTTATTGTATATGTTAATAAAACACAATGCCACAAATATATGTGGAAGAATGTTACACAATTTAGGTGGTCAACGAGCAAGCAGCGAAATATATGAGACTGCAAAAGAGATAGGAAATCTTTGAATAACCAAATGGAGCCTTAAAAATTTCAAGTGATAGATTGAAAAAAAGAGCCTTTAAACCTACGACTACCACTTTGCCTTCGTGAAAATAAAATTGTAAAAAAGGCAAAACTTTTGTGGTACAGCTGAACATTCAGTACTTTTATATAAAGTATGGCCACTTCAGACTTCTCAACAGAGATTTTAACTTAACATAAAGCCACTATAAAATGGCTCACGCTTTACTACATTTGTCTGCACAAGATCCAAAATATGTCCAAAAGTGTATGACAGCTTCAAAATAAAACATACAGTCAAGAGGAGGCTGACTGCCTTCACAGGTGATGATGCAGGTCGTAAAGCCACAAGGTTTTTCTTGCAGGATATCTTCAAGTTGCCATTATCTTTTGAAATGCATTGGCCTGGTAGAGGCTTGGTGCCAAGTTTTAGTGCCTTTAAAGATAACAGAAGCTGGAAATTATAACTAAACAAGGGTTTTAAATCCTTGTGTTCGTGGGGATATTTTTCTGATAAAACTGATTGAATTCACTATGATTTCTGGGTTTCCTTTCTGTCAAAGCAGCAAAAGGTGCTAGTGAGCACAAAAATATTATGGGCATGACACATCAATTATTGTTTAGTGTGAATGAAAGCGCTGCATTATTCCTGCAAAAAGCACTGCGTTTTTTTGGGTAAACAAACTGAACAATCTTACGCCTGCGGGTCCACATTGAACGTCAATGCCTCTGCAAAAGACAATCTGTGTCAAGGCCAGCAATCGAGCCCACCTGACGCGATCAACTCAACTACGTCATCAAGCAGCGGCACCGGCTTGTCATTCGCCCTTGGCCGCAACCACGCGCATCAATGAGCGCCTTCCAGTCTGGCGAGTCTTACGCAATACTGGGAACGTCACTCGTCTTTGGCCGCAACCAAGCGCAGCAGCAGGCCCCATTGCAGGATGGCGACATCACGGCCAGTGGCGCTTGAGGTTGGACATTTGGTTACTCAAAAGATCCACCCGGTACCTATTAAAAATCCCTGCGTCGCGTCGCCAGCACTAGACCTATGTGTCAGAGAAGACATCTCGGCTCTTCGAGTCCCTAAGCTGTCGGCCCTAATGCCCAATTTGTAACGCCTATACTTCTATGCTTTACATAAACCTTGCCTTAACTCACCGTCGTCTCATCCGCTCGTCTATATCAGCATGCGCAACAATAGTCGAGAGCTGAGTAACACACGCTACCAACGGCTGATGACCGTGCCGGTGGAGTTCGGAGTAGTGGCACCTTCGGGACCGTGTTGGCTTCTCGCCTTCGTAACATTGGTTGGCAGCTGCGGGATCGGCCGGCGTCAGCGACATCGATGCGGTGAGTGCCTGATGTTTTCCCCTCAGTTCACCAGACTACTCTAGCACAGGTTGTATTAGTTTAGAGAAGGGCTGTGTGAAGCATTAGAGTGAGCTTTGATTGTTTCAAGCAAAGTTGAAGCGATTTAAAACCAAAGGGTATTTATTTATTTATTTATTTATTTATTTATTTATTTATTTATTTATTTATTTATTTATTACACCCTCAAGGCCAGAGGCATTACAGAGGAGAGTGGTACAGAACAAAGGCATAACATGAGGTAGCATGGTTACAAAAAAACGTTGTGTACATAAAAAGGAAAAGGAAAGACAAAACAAATTAGTATTATCGCAACAATGTGGTCACACAAACACAGATTAAACATCAGATATTTCTGCATATACAATATTGGCTGAGGCAGCACGGAGCAGTTGGTTATCGGTGATACCCGCAATTTCAGCGGGTATCACCGCTGAAATTCTGGTATGTGTAGGGTGTAAACACGGCAGTGTTAAAAATTGCTTGCGCGTGTTGCTAGTAGACTTATAGTGGGTACGGCAAGTAGATTCTTAATAGGGGCAAACAGCAAGAGGCTAGTGTGAACGATGGAGAACCTTATAGTGAAGCAACTGATTGAAATTTGTGAAGAACTTGGCCTTATTTTGGGCTGTGCGAAACAAAAGCAAGCGATACTTGAGATCATGAGGGATGCTGGAGTGACGACGGAGGAAGTCGATGAGGCCTGGGAGAATATCAAATATCAAGCGCGAGGACGCTGAAAGGCGAGAAGTAGAAGTTCGCGAACGTACGAACGCCGTGAGGAGGCCGAGAGACGAGCGCCTTGAGCTGAAACGAATAGAATTGGCAATCCTGCAGTGTTCGCAGGCGCCTAGCGTAGCTTCTGCGACAGTTCAGGTCAGCGGTCAGAGAATTCGTGACCAACTACCACCCTTCGTAGTAGGCGAGGACATGGTGAAGTATCTCGTCAAGTTTGAACACGTCTTTGAGCGAAGTGCCTTGGAGCGGTCTTTTTGGTCGCAAAACCTGTCAGATCTTCTTCCCGGCGAAGTGTTCGACACCATAACGTGCTTGTCGAAGGGAGCGTTTGAGAGCTATGACAAGGTTAAGGAAGTGGTCTTGAGACGTTATAGGTTGTCACCCAAGGCTTTCAGGCAAAGGTTCCGGTATGCAGAAAAGGGGAATGAGTCACACGTTGACTTCGCGTTTCTTCTTAAAGCCGATTTAATTGAATGGCTCAAGGGCAAAGGTGTTTATGACGATCACGATAAAGTGGTAGAACGCATTGCATTGGAGCAATTCTACCACTGCATCGAGGAGGATGTCAAGCTTTGGCTGCAGGACAAACTTGGTGAAGTACAGCTAAACAAGGCGACAGAGTTAGCTGAGGAGTATTGTACTCGCCGAAAGTTGCATAGCAGGGCAGTGCGCGTTAAAAAGGATTAAAGGAAACGGAGGAAAAGTATTAAAGGAGACAGGAAACGCTCCGTGTGAGACATTTGAGCAGTCACTCTAGCGGCCCGTCGCCAAAGCGACTGGTGTGGTGTGTGTCGGCGGAAGAGACGACAAGGCGCCATTGAGTCAGAGCGAGATGGGTGCAACGCTCTCGCCTATAGCGGAAAGTTGGAGTGAGCTGTCGAGGGTTGATCGATAAACGCTCATTCGAGAGCAGCTGGAGAACCTTTTGCTTAAAGCACTAATGGAAAGCGTAAACTTGGAAAAAATGAAAAAGAATGTTTCCTTTTTAGAGAAGGTAGGGCTCCTGGATCGGAGCTACGCAAATGCGCAAGGTCGCGAGTATGAGTAGCTCTCGGTGCCGCAAAAGTATCCTCGCCGACTATTGGAACTGGCGCATGAAAACGCGTGGGCAGGGCCTCTCGGCATAAAAAAGACCAAGGCTTGACTTTCCCCTAAATTTTATTGGCAGAAATGCTGGAAGGATATCGAAGACTTTGTACGCTCATGCGACACTTGTCAGAGAGCAGAAAAATTCACGGACAAGTGGAAGGCACCCAAGAAACTAGTGCCAATTATCACAGAACCTTTTCAGCGCCTAGTAATTGATATCGTTAGGCCTTTGCCAGAGTCAAGCCAAGGTTGTCGGCACATACTGACGGCCCTCTGTGTAGCCAGAAAATTTCCGGAAGCAATACCACTTAAGGAGCTCAATTCCCCTCATGTCGTGGATGAACTGCTATCTATATTTGAGCGTCGTATTTCGTTTTCAAATCCAATGCGACAATGGTAGTGTCCTCTCCAGCTGCCTTACCTCTACCTTTTTAGACAAATGTGGAATAAAAGTATTGCACAGCACGATCCATCACCCGCAATCTAATCTGGTAGAGCGTATGCATTCCGTTCTGATACAAATAAAGGGAGTTCTTTTCTACGAGCACAAATGCGACTGGGAAGCGTGTACTGCTTCCGCTATGTTCACTATCAGATCAACTCCTCATGGGAGCACTGACTTTAGCCCTGCAGAGCTTGTGTATGGCAGGAGTTTGAGAACACCATTGCGAATGCTATGCGAGTACTGGGAGGGATTCGATGAGGAACCTGGTGTATTTCGTATGTTCTAGACCTCCTTCAGAGGCTTGTGAAAACGAAAGATCTTGTGGAAAGCCACATGAAGGCTGCACAAGTGTTGTCGAAGGATGACTACGACAAATCGGCGAAGAAGCGCGCTTTTGAATTAGGTAGTCAGGTATGCTGCTGCGGCTGTTCAAAAAGAACAAGCTAGAGGTTCATTGGGAAGGGCCCGCCAAAGTAATATTGAAGCTTTCTGATACCACTTATGAAGCGAAATTGAGAAGGCGGCCGAACGAAATTTACCACAGTAACTTGCTGAAACCAAACGTTCAGCGTCAGCGGTCGTAAATCTGCTGTTGAATGCTTCAGAGAAAGAGGGAGCAGAAATTTTGAGTTCTAGTGATGTAATCGAAAGGGAATCGGAGGTAATCTTGAAGCAGTTGAACCTAGAGCCTAGGTTAAGTGAAGTCCAGAAAGAAGACCTGAGAAGGATTGTTTCCGAGTTTGAAGACATGTTTTCGGACCGTCCCGAAAACACGACGGTGATGGAACATTGTTTCGAGCTAACTTGTGAGGAGCCAATCCGTAGCAAGCTGTATCGTTGTTCCCCTGTGTAAAAGCAGACCATGAAAGAGGAGATCGGTAAAATACTGGAGTTGAGAGTAATAGTACCGGGCGAGAGTGACTAAACATCCCCTCTAATATTGGCTTAGGTACCGGGAAACAATCCGAGGTCATGCATCGATCATCGGCGTCTTAACGCCATAACACGAGACCAAACTTACCCGATACCAAATCTAGAGGAGAGGGTAGAAACTGTGTCACAGCCCAGCTATATTTCCACGTTAAACGTCGTGTGAGGGTATTGGCAAGTCCCACTTACGGTGTGTGCTGGCCGCTATACCGCATTCATTTCTTCATTTAGAGCGTATTGTCCACTTAAGCTGAGGTTTTGAGTGAAAAATGCGCCCTTTTGTTTTTCAGGCTTAATAGACCGCGTTCTTTAGGGCCTCTCTGAGTTCGCTCTGTATCTTTGCGATGTCGCCATCTTCTCAAACAACTGGTAAGAACATGTCGAGCATTTGCGCGTCGTGCTGAACAGGTTGAAAGGAGCTGGTCTTACCATGAAACCTACCAAATGTCTTCTCGACTGCGGCGAGATCTCTCATCTGGGACACGTTGTTGGGCATGGCCGGCTTATACCTTCAGAAATTAAGGTAGCCGCCGTCGTGCACTATCCACGACCAACCACAAAATCTGAGATAAGAGCATTCTTGGGCCTAGCTGGATACTATCGGCATTACGTGCCAAACTACTCTAGCATTGCCAGCCCTCTAAGAGACGCACTTCAAAAGTCCGAGCCTGTTATAGTAGTATGGGACTCAGAAAACGAGAATGCGTTTTGCCGGCTGAAACAAGCCCTAAGCGAAAAGATCGTTCTTATGACACCCGATTTCTCTAAGAGATTTGTGATTCAATGCGACGTAAGCGATCGCGGCATGGCAGCTATATTGTGCCAGGAAGACAGTGCTGGTAAAGAAAGGCCAGTTTTTTATTTAGGTCGAAAACTCAGCGACAGGGAAGAGGCATACAGTACCTCTGAAAAGGAATGCGCTTTCCTCATGTGGGCCGTTCAAAAGCTAGCTTTTTATGTCTCCGGTTCGAGGTTTATGGTCGAAACGGACCACTGTCCTCTAACCTGGTTAAATAACATGTCGACTGAAAGTGGCTGGTTACTGAGGTGGAGCATGATACTCCAACAGCACAATTTTGACGTTCGCTACAAAAAAAGGAAAGATAAACACTAATGCAAACGCATTGAGCCGTGCGTTTTAGTTAGTACCTTCTCCACCTTTCGGTTTCTCGCTGGCGATTCAGGGCGAAATTCTGCCCTCATCATGGCTTTGGCCGAGCGCTCTCGTCCAGAGTGATCTCAAGGGGCCAACTTTACGTTGTATTCTATTTCGTTGCGTTGTTGTACGTGTAAAAATTCGAGTTCTCCTTTTAAGAGTCTTGTGTCCCCCATGTGCCTCTTGATGTAGAGGGAACAAAATTTCGATAGACACGTAGCTACGTTTATGTTGTACTATACTTTGTCTGGTGTTCTGTCGGGTGACCGAGGACCTTGCTTGTGCCGTGTGTTGTCTGTTGTCGAACCGTTCTGCAGAACGTTCTGCACTGGCGAAATTGGCAGAACCATCGACAAGTGCTGAGACCGAAAGTCGTCAGAAGAGACGAGCGAAGCTGGCCGGCAAGTTGGGGCGACAAGCCAGTGGAGCTAGGATCTGTCCTAAAGAATGGGATGTGTTCACAGGACGCAGTCTGGAGCTGCATTCTCCCCATGGCCCTGGAGGTCAACCATGAGGGACCTGGCGAAAGAGCGCGCCCGACATCCGAGCCACGTGGAAGCAGGCCGTCTTTCCGGCGCATTGTCTGGCGGCGGGGGTGCTGTTACGCCTGCGAGTCCACACCAAACGTCGATGCCTCTGCAAAAGGCAATCTCTGTCAAGGCCAGCGATCGAGCCCGCTGATGCCATCAACACAACGACGTCATCAAGCGGCGGCGCCTGTCTGTCACACAACGCACCGCGAGCTCCCTCAGCCCGTGAGCCCGTTCAAGCAATCGGCACCTTCCAGTCTGGCGAGTATTACGCAACGCGGGGGAACGTCACTTGTCCTTGGCCGCTACCACGCGCAGCAATCGGCGCCTTCCAGTCTGGCGAGTCTTACGCAATGCGTGGTAACATCCCTCGTCCTTGGTGCAACCACGCGCAGCGGCGGGCCCCATTGGAGGATTCCGAAATCACGGCCAGCGGCGCTTCTTGTTGGACATTTGGTTACTCAAAGGATTCACCCGGTGCCTATAAAAAAAAGCCCTGTGGCGCGTCGCCAACAGTAGACCTATGTGCCAGAGAAGACATCTCGGCTCTTCGAGTCCCTAAGCATTTGTAATGTCTCTCTTTCTATGCTCTACATAAACCTTGCCTTAACTCACCGTCGTCTCGTCCGCTCGTCTATCAGCTCTGCGCAGAAGCAGTCGCGAGCTGAGTAACACACGCTACCAACGGCTGGTGACCATGTAGGTGGAAATCGGAGCAGTGGCGCCTTCGGGACCGTGTTGGCGTATCGCTTCGTACCAACATCAATCAGCTTTTCCAGTTTTTAGGAGTTTTCGGTTACCACAAAATATACTTAGTTTTGTGCACTTTATAGTTCAAGCACCTTCCCACAACAAATCAGGACGCTCTCAACCAGTATGTGCTTTCCAGTTTTATATTGCTTACCACAACTCATAGGTGAGCCTTAATAAAAAACTCTGATTGAAAATCTACTTTTTATACTGTATTGGTATTTCATGCACAGAACGACAGCCCTCATGTTTTCTATCAGTCTTTTTCTATTGAAGAGGTTAGAAAGTGTCGCCTTACAGAAGTGAAAACTGTAACATCGGCCGTCTTGGGTTGAACAAGTTCTTCAAGTCTTATGAGAGTTCCCTGGTTCAAAATCACTTGCATTTTGCTCAGCTTGGCCTCCATAGCCTCTACTGTGTCTCCAAATCTCTGCTTCAAAGGCAAGCTGTAAGAAATGCACATTCACTGAAACTTTCTGGCCTACTGAAAACAAAAACAGGCGTGAGGATACCTTCAAATCTGTTTGGCTGAACAATATGATGAATGAAATTAATCTTCACTACTGGTCAAGCAGCATAGTTGATTCTATATTCGCCTCGACTAAGAAGAGATCTCCGAACATTCTTTCATATTGCAACGCTGTATAACTAGTGTTAAAGGTAGAAGCCGGTCTGGTAAATGACCATTCACTCCTTGTGATTAATAAATGCTAAAGAGCTCTGCTGAATAAACATAAATCAAAGCTTACAAAATAAATCACCCTTAATTTTACAGAGCAGACACGCACGATTGGAAAAACCTAAGCGACCCTTACGACGTCAGGATTTAAGAAATATGTGGACAAATCATCTTGTACATTCGAGATGCGCCTCTCTGCAGTTGCCGTCAAAAGCATTTTGATTTGTCCAAGGTCCATACAGAAGGGATCCGTGACCATGCCCTTAATTTCCTAGCGGGAAAAGGAAGCAAGGACTGAGGAATTTTACGCATTACAAAGCATAGATTATAAAATAAGCTATGTTTATGGGCTTGTGACAAACCACACGCAGGAATGTTCATAAAAAACGCCTAAGATTAACAAATAAAGTAGCTAAGTGCATTACACCCGATAGCAGAAATTGTATACATATAAATGAAAATTGATAGCACAGTTCAAGAAATTACAAGCATCTTACCAATGAAACAATACAAGATCATCCTGTATAGAAGCTATAGATTAAGCAAATGATGGAAAAAAGTGGTAGCACAGTTCAAGAGATGGCAAGCATCTCACCAATGAAACAATACAAGATCTTCCTGTCTAGAAGCTTTAGCGTAAAGAAATTATGGTGTGGTACAGCACAGGAACCACAAACGTATAGCGTTTTCATTTGAGAATCACAAACTTTAGGAGGCAAGTGTAGCTTCCATATTGAACAATAGCACAGGCATCCCTCAGATTTCATGTTTGGCACAGCTGCAGTCAATAGGCATAAATGCTTGGACTGACATCCAGTGCGACCCTCAGTACCTGTATGTCACTTTACCTGCCGAAAAACGGTTTACCGATGCAAGAAGTAGCAGGTGATTGCTTATAAGAATAGTATGGTCAGCTGGCACTCTATCCATATAAGAGATAATTGAACAATGATTGGTATACAGTGCCTTATCATTGGTGTCAAAGGCTCATGACTGACAACGTGTCAGTTGTCAGGCAAAGTTTGAACAAGCACTTTGAAAAATGACATTCTCACCTTCAGTTCAAGGAGAGCGTCGGCACATGATATGGGGTTGCTGGAAGCATGGTACCTTGCTGTAGGCTTCTCAGATACTTTTTGTCATTCGAAGCAGCCATATTTTTCTCGTTGCACTCAAAGATTGAATGAATGCGTTTTGAAATAGCATGAGTCAACATTGAAATACATTGCACTATAGTCTCACATAGGAGTGGTTTCTCCTGATAATTCAATAACTGAGTGCTCAATATGGAAAGGTTATAAATATGTTATGTAGCGTGGCAAAATACATAGCAAATGTGTTTCATTTGTGTTATTTTTAATGTTGCTACCACGTATCAACATCACTGTTCAAGTCACAGGATGTAATAAATTTCGCTTCACGTGCAAAATTAGTGTTACAAAGATGTGCCCACCTCTAATCTTATCCTCGATCTAAATACGCCGCGTGGTAGCATGAGCCATACTTTACCTGCTGGTGGGTCAGACTGCAACAAAAGATGCCCACAAATCATAACTGTATGGCTACTACATGCATTGTTAATGTTTTTATCATGACGTAACATTGTGTGGTCTGGCCACTTCATTTGAAAATAGTAATTGTACTGTATGCATGTAATACTAATTTAAAACTAGAAAATCTTATGAGCTCCACCTGCATTATGACGTACCATGGATTTAAACCACCAGTGAAGCAAACTGCACTAGTGCGCTACCTGACAAACTAAATTCACCATATAAAAGGGAGCTGGAAGATATTCACCTGATAAGGGTGAAAACTATCTCCATATAGTTGATTTGATTCATTTGTGGGGTTTAACGTCCTAAAACGACGATATGATTGTGAGAGACACCGTAGTGAAGGGCTCCGTAAATTTCGACCACCTGGGGTTTTTTAACGTGCACCCAAATCTGAGCACATGGGCCCACAACATTTCCGACTCCATCCCGCGACCTGTGGGTCAGCAGCCGAGTACCTTATCCACTAGACCACCACGGCGGGTCTATCTCTATATAGTTCGCAACTACTATATAAACACAATTTCGATATTCTCAGGGTAACAAAATACCGATTTAGAATTCATTACCAATTCTTGCGCTTGCGGTCTGCCCGCGGAAAATCCGAAATAGCGTTCGCACCGCAAACGCTTGTGTCAAGGCTGGGGTGTATCTTCCATTGTGCATTCGGGTTAGCGGGTGTGGGGGGGAGGATGCTATTCTAAAGGTCATATGGCGCCCGCTACGTCTGCTAACGCTATTCTTAAGCTCACAATAATCCACCCCCCCCTTTCTATAAGTCACTGAGCAAGCTAAGGGTGGCGTGAAACTGAAACAAGAATTTTATTGCATGAAACAAGAACAAGAAACTGCGACAAAAATGCACTGAGCCAAACCTGGGCAGTGAGGCTGCCAACGCCTTAACAGTTAAGCGGAATGGCATCGTACTCGCACGCTTTCCTTGGTGCGTTGCGTGCGCGCTATCGGGCAAAGACAGCTTCCTGGAGTGAGGATCACGGTTTCTCAAGCACTGCAGATTCGTGTTACTTATCAGAATAAAACAACAGCGCGAACAGCCCACAATTTAAAGAAAAAATACTGGTAGTTCCAAGGACGTAAGCTCTAGCAAATCCTCATGGATGTTCAAGTGTGCGAGCGCATCGCGGTCTCACAGTGCGAAGATTGACACCCACTTAGCGACCGTCAATATCTTGCCATGGAATATACTGTAAAGGGGCACACAGAATACTGGGAAGCTACCACGCGAACCAGCCACGTGGTCGGAGTCATAAATGTTGAGCACATTCCGGCACACGAACACACAAACTGACGCGAATCACCATTTACTAAATATGTTTCGCCAAAACTAGGTGAAGTTTCACGTGCCAAGACAAAGGGAAGTTCCACCTACGAACACATTTCCAAGCAGACATTAAGACAACGTAAACGTCAAAGTTAACATGCTCGTTCCATTTCCCTTTCCGCTCTTGTCTCTATGATTGTGTCATTTAAATTACTCACGCTGAAAACAAATCCGCTTGCAGCTACATAAGCAGTGCCTGCATTCAACTGAATACACAGGGCAGCGTTGCGATATGCTACCCTTTCAATGAGCAACAGCCGTAACGAGCTGATAAATATACAGCACTAACCTTTGTTTGCGCCTCCTGGCGACTCCGCAACTCCTCTTCGTCGTGACGGTTCCCACAATACTGACGAACAGCATACCATCTTCATGTTTAGTAGTTTGCATCAGACGTGGCATGCGCCATTGCCTTGTAGTCTATGACATTATGAAATTCGAACGCTGATTGTGCCGGGCAGGTCGCTGTGGCACTAGCTTTCACTGCCACCGACCGCACCGCAATTTACAAGGATTCGCGCGCAGCCGCACGGGCCTTCATGACGGGCTCAGTTGGTCGGGAAACCGCGCGCGTTCTCTCTGCTGCCAATTGGTCAGGCAAAAACACATATTCTGGTTCCCGGCACACGTTGGCCGACACGTACGCGGAACCATCCTTAATGCCAATGAGTTGGCTCAATCCCGGGCGCGAGGTCTCACATTCCACGCCGTGGAGAACCTCTCGAAGGCTGAGGACGTCACTTTTTTCTTCAGAGACGCGTCGCTAACTTTTAAAGAAATTTGCGAGCACAACCAGTTGGAGTGGTGGAAATACCCACTCCCGCACCCACACTTAACAAGATCTCAGTTCATAACTCTACGACTCTTACAGATGAAGGAGTCTGCATCGCCTCTAACATGCTCTTGTGGGCATTTAGTATACAATCCTCTTTATCTGTACATTATCATCATTATCATGTGTTGCTCATGCATCCTCGTCGTTGTCACGTAACATCATCATATTGGTTCGTTCATCTCAGCGGTCGGCTGCCGGTTCCTCGGGCCTAATAAAGGTCTTCCAAACCAAGACTTCATACGTGGTGGAGGTGCTGTTAGATCCCCCGTCATCCTCTCGACTACTCTACTCCCTGGAGCTACGTTCAGGTCGCCGCTTGGGCCAGGTGTCCGGAAATATGTCGCACCAAGAAGAGGTCGGTGCTGCAGCCGTTCCCACTTCGCCACCGCATGCCGCGCCTTTTCACGTCGTTAACAGCCTCCAGCGTGAGTCCCATCCCTTCGCTGGTATGCGTGGGGAAGATGCGGAGGAATGGCTGGACGACTTCGAACGTGTCGGCGCTGCTAACCGGTGGGATAACACCTACAAACTCGCTCACGTGTCATTCTACCTCACGGGTGTCGCGAAGACGTGGTTCCTCAACCACTTCATCGACATGCCCGACTGGTCAGCCTTCAAAGATCAGCTTCGCCATGTCTTTGGCACACCGGCTGTTCGTTCAGCTCTCGCAAAGAAAGCTCTCGCGACACGGAAACAGCACATCGGGGAGTCGTACACATCCTACATCGAGGATGTCCTTTCACTTTGCCGCCGGGTTGACACCCCAATGACAGAGTCAGACAAGGTACGCTAGCTTCATATGGGGATTGCACCCGTCGCATTCAACGCCCTTGCAATCCAGAATCCGGCTACTGTTGCTAACGTTGCGACAACCTGTCAGCGCCTCGAAGAACTTGAGTCTATGCGCCTACAACCGGACAGTGACGCGGCCCGTATTACGACTGATCCAAACCTACGAGACACAATAAGGGTGATTATACACGAAGAATTAGAATCAATGGGATTCACACTACCTTCAGTGTGTCCCATTCAGTCTTCTTTAACGTCATTGCGGGATGTCATCAGGGAGGAGCTCACGTCCATGACCCACATGGCCCACCTGCATCCCACTGCCGCTCGTACTCTCCCATCGTTCTCGCATGCCGTCGCCGCACCACCAGGCACCGTCTTTCGACATCGCCGCCACGAACGTACGCGTCGGTTGCTGCCGCACCTCCCAGAATCTTTCCCACGAGCTTTCCATCACCACCGCCTGAGCCATCATCTGTCCCTCTCACTGCTCTCTCTCCCGGTGCGTCGAACACAAGATACTACCCTCCTTATTGATCGACTCGCCCTACGTGCTATTATTGCGGCTATCGTGGTCATATTTCACGCTTTTGCCGCAAGCGCCAGCAAGATGAGCGCCGTGGGTACGACATACGCGAACGAGACTATGCTGCAGGAGCCTTGTACCAGGGCCGTCGTTATTCGTCACCGCCGCGTCGGTCTCCATCTCTGCCAGCATCCGGTGAGCTGCGCAGTAGTCATCGATCAAACCGACGTCGTTCACCGGCGCCTTACCGTCACTCCTCTTCTTCTTTTCAGCCTGCTTCCCTTTTTTCTGATGGGCATCCAGAAAACCAAGCGACGCAGTTTTTGGAGGACAGACTGCATTCCAACACAGGACTCCAATTCCTCCAGCGTGCCCTTACAATATGATTGCAGTCACAGTTGAGGGAGTGGACGTTGATGCTTTGGTGGACACTGGGGCTAGGTTTTCTATGATTCGTGCTGATTTGTATACCCGTCTTCAAAACGTCACGACGCCTTATGATGGACCAACACTGGTTACAGCCCAGGGAACAATGATTCGCCCTTCCGCTCTCTGTACTGCCCATCTGCTAATCGACGACATTCTTCATCATATACCATTCGCTGTGCTATCCCCGTGCTCCCATGAACTCATTTTAGGCTGGGACTGTCTTTCATCTGCTTCCACGGCTATTTGTTGTGCACAACGTGTCGTCCATCTTACTGACACAGACCACTTGCTTAGTGACGAAACCTACAGGCCACTTCGACTCATACCTGCTGTAGACATCGAGTTACCCCCGAACGAACATCAATTATTCACAGTTTTGTCCAGCGACGTCGACTCTGGTGACATTTTGGTCACTCCATCGCCCCGTTGCCTTATAAAGGCATAGCTCTCGCATAAGGTGTGGCTCGCTTCAACAATGGATCAGCTGTCCTCGCTGCTACGAACACCACACTAGATGAAGATGAAATTTCACTGCCGTGGGGCACTACTGTCGCCTGCGTTGCCGATCTGAAGCCTGTGTGCGTCGTGCCTCTTACCCCTGCCTCCTCTAAAGGCCATCCTGGAGATCATGCTGATTCCTCGGCCTTTACAGCAGCCATCCACAAGGACTTTAAAGACTCGTAGAAGCAGCGGCTGCTTGATTAGTTGCAAAAGCATGTAAACTCTTTTGACGTTCATTCATCAAGCCTCGGTCAGACAACTGCTACGGCACATCGTATTCAGACCGACGGAACATCCAATGTGCATCGTCGTCCGTACCGCGTGTCCCTAGCCGAACGAAAAATCATTGAGGAAAACGTAGACGAGATGCTTCCACGAGAGATAATCTGACCCTCAACCAGTCCTTGGCCGTCTCCAGTGGTTCTGGTGCGTAAAAAAGACGGTTCCGTACAATTTTGTGTCGATTACCGAGCACTCAATAAGATCACTGGAAAGGACGTATATCCCATGCCACGTATAGACGACGCCCTCACTCCTTACAAGGTGCTGTATTCTTTTCAAGCCTCTACTTGCGTTCCTACTATTGGCAAATCCCCATGCACGAAGATGACAAAGAAAAAACTGCGTTTGCAACCCCGGACGGCCTATACGAATTCAATGTTATGCCGTTTGGTCTATGCAATGCAGCCGCAACTTTTGAGCGCTTGATTGACACCGTGCTGCGTGGCCTGAAATGGAAGACTTCCTATGTTACCTCGATGACATTGTTGTCTTTTCATCGACGTTTCCTCCACATCTGCAACGCTTGGACGAGGTCCTGACTTGCCTTGCGGGCGCTGGTCTTCAAATTAACACCAAGAAGTGCCATTTCGCCAGCAGATCTATCAAGGTCCTCGGTCATGTTGTGAGCAAGGACGGAATTCGTCCAGACCCTAAGAAAACTACTGCGGTGATTCGCTTCCCTCACCCTGACAAGCCGAAAGATTTGCGAAGTTTCCTTGGTCTCGCCTCTTACTTTCGGCGATTCATACGAAACTTTGCCTCCATAGCCGCACCACTCCATAAGCTACTTGCTTCTGGTACGCCCTTTCAGTGGTCTCAGGAATGTGAATCGGCTTTCGACAGGTTGAAGAGTGCTGTCACGACCGATCCTGTACTTTCTCATTTTCACGATGGTGCACCGACCTTCCTCCATACAGACGCTAGCGGCCACGGTTTAGGAGCCGTGCTCCTCCAGCGCGACAACTCTTCGCGAGAGCGAGTCGTTGCGTACGCAAGCCGCGTCCTCTCCGCAGCCGAGAGGAACTACACGATCACTGAGAAGGAGTGCCTCGCCATCGTTTGGTCAGTGCATAAATGGCGTCTCTATCTTCACGGCCGCCATTTCATCATTGTGACCGACCACCACGCTTTATGTTGGCTTTCGACACTCAAGAACTTGTCGGGACGCCTCGGCCGCTGGATTCTACGCCTACAAGAGTATGATTTTGACATCGTATACAAGTGTGGCAGAAAGCATAGCGACGCCGATGCTCCTTCTCGCTGCCCACTACCAGCGGCTCCCCAGAGCGTTTCCGCAATCACTTTGCACAACACACCCTCGCAGTCCACGTCTACGGCGGTTTCCCATCTCGCCTCTATGGACCAGCTGCCTTCGAACGACCCGCACGATTTTTCTTCTCGACAGCTGGCTGACCCATACTGTCGACGTGTTATAGGCTACCTCACTGGCAGTTCCCGTTCACCTAATGCGAGGCTTTGTCGCCAACTCTTGCAGTTTAAGCTGGACAACACGGTGCTGTACCGCAGAATTTACCATCCTGACGGTCAGCGCTGGGTTCCCGTTCTACCCCGATCGCTTCGGTCCGTAGTCCTCAGAGCACTTCATGACCATCCGATGGCTGGTCATCTTGGTTACCACAAAACCTACGATCACCTTCGAAGTCGGTTTTATTGGCCAGGTATTACCACTAGTGTAGCTCGGTACGTTGGGACCTTCACTACCTTCCAATGTAGAAAACTACCCACATCTGCTCCAGCCGGTACACTACAGCCTCTTCCGTGCCCCGCCACACCATTCGAGGTTCTAGGCATCGATCTTTATGACCCCCTTCCAGTCAATGCAGCTGGACACCGATGGATAATAACAGCCGTCGACCATTTGACGCGCTACGCCAAGACGGCATCCGTCACTACCGCTTCAGCTTCTGAAATTGCTGATTTCATCCTCCGAGCCATTATACTGCGTCATGGTGTTCCACGTGTATTGCTCAGTAACCGTGGAAGGGCCTTCCTTTCACAACTAGTGAACGAACTTCTTCGTGCCTCTGGCACAACTCCCAAGACTGCCTCTAGTTATCATCCCAAAACTAATGGCCTCACTGAGCGATTCCACCGCACTCTTGCTGACATGATCGCCGCCTACATTCAACCAGACCACAAGAACTGGGATGTAGTTCTACCATTCGTCACTTTCGTCTACAATACGGCTATTCAGCGGACAACCGGCTACTCATCATTTTACCTAGTTTATGGACGCTCCCCTACTTCTTTCCTGGACGTCTCTTCCCTTACCTGCCACGTGGATTCATCTCCATTCTCTTCAGAGGAATACGTTTTACG
The DNA here is from genome assembly GCF_043290135.1 of Rhipicephalus microplus. Taxonomy (NCBI): domain Eukaryota; kingdom Metazoa; phylum Arthropoda; class Arachnida; order Ixodida; family Ixodidae; genus Rhipicephalus; species Rhipicephalus microplus. The sequence goes on from NW_027464586.1 coordinate 32,400,530, forward strand.
GCTCGTAGAGAGCCGCCAACGTGCTCGTATAAACACTGAAGCCCGACATCAAGGCAGAAAGCTGGTTTATGATGAATCGCATCGTGCTGTTTCCTTTCAACCTGCAGACGAAGTGCTCCTTTTGACACCTATTCGCACACCTGGTTTTCGAGACAATTTCCAGCCACGGTTCATCGGGCCGTACACAGTTCTTGAAGAAACTTCACCAGTGAATTATCGCGTGACGCCACTTGTAGCCCCAGCAGATCGCTGTTATCCAACTACTGAGGTCGTCCATGTCTCCCGTATGAAGCCCTTCATGCGACGTTCTTTGTCCCCTTGACTTACCGCGGCCAGGCTGGCCGCTTTCACGTGGGCGGAATTAGTGTGGGCATTTAGTATACCAATCCTCTTCATCTGTACATTATCATCATTATCATGTGTTGCTCATGCATCCTCGTCGTTGTCACGTAGCATCATCATCTTGGTTCGTTCATCTCAGCTGTTGGCTGCTGGTTCCTCGGGCCTAATAAAGGTCTTAAAAACCAAGACTTCATACTCTAAATACATAGATGACATAGATCCGGGGTGCCCGCGCTGTGGTCATCCCAAACGTACTCTCCAACACATGCTGTGGCAATGCCCAGCGTTGCGCGAGAGCAGCCAGTCTCCCTCTACGGAGGCGGACTGGACCTGTCTCCTCACAAGCCATGACAAAGGAGACCAGCTTAAGGGCCATCCAGGGGGCTCACGACATAGCCGTGGAGTTTAACCTCCCCGTCCCGTCATGGGAGTGGCCCACCGGTGTTGCCCTTTAAGGGGGGATTGAGCGCCACCTCCAGATATTATTAAAGTTCTTTGCCTGCCTGTCTGTGCCTGCCACTGGTGGCGTGGGTGAAGCAGAAAGTTTAGAACTTGCGGAGCGAAAGCTGAGAGGGGGAGACGCTGCGATCGCAACAAGTGTTTGAACTTTCCTGTTTTCGTGCTTTGGCGTCGCAGGCACTCGCAGCCTCTCTTTACCTCGCGTCACAAGGCAAACCGCACCGCAGCGATAAACCCTCCCCACGCAGAATTGCCCAATAAAGTCGATTTCTCTCTTTCTCTCTCTCTCCGGAGTGTCGGCGTCGTCGTATGCCACGCATGCGCATCTAGAGGTGATGGTTGAAATAACGATGCGGCCCGTAATTAGCCCATGGGAGCGCGTGAAAATTGCGCGACCTTCGCCGCTGTTAAATGCGAAGTTTGAAACCGAATGTTTCGCCTTGCGGACGCTCATGGCTATTGCGCTGGCTTGATATACATTGAAATTGGTATATGCGAAGCATGACCACATGACGGACACGATTGACAACTGGTGACATGAAAATAATGGTGTGCGTGTCGTGTACAGCATGACTTACATTGCTCGTTGGCACGCTGACGAGTCTCGCTAGCTTGCTATACGACAAAATTATTATTCCACGACATGACCGTATGACAGACACAAATGACAGCTCCCAACCTGAAAATCAAGTTTTGTACGGTACGAAATACATGCCACGCTCATGGCTGGCTCGTTGCCAATTCGCAAGTGTAGCATAAGTCAAAATGTTTTTTGCACTACGTTACTGTAAGACGCCCTTTGCTGTCCGCTTGCATAGCATTGATTTGCCCAAGTTGGTGGATCCAGCAAATTTTAAATAATTTATTTTGTTGTAATCTGCAAATGACAGCATGCCGCACGCTCTCAGAGTCACAGTGTTTAGATATTCGCACAAGTATATATAAGGCGAAGAAGTGTTACCTAAGGGTTCGTTTTTTTTGTGTCTTGACACATTAATAATAAGATATAACAGACAGTAAGGTCAAGGAATGTATAGGGAACGTTATTAGAACCAATGTAATGTATATAGGAAGACAGAAAAGTAGGTGAAAAAATAAGTTGCCGTGAGCAGGAACCGAACCTTCGACCTTCGAATAACGCGTTCGATGCTCTACCACTGAGCTATCACGGCGGCTATGCCCCCAGTCACTTTATTGGGTTTGTATGTGAATTTAAACGTGAGTGTGCCAGTCAGCGCCCTCAGAAGCCACGGCGGCGAGTGTGGCACACTCTCTTTATGAGCCTGTGTGGCGTCATGTAGCACGTGAACTTATTTCGATCAGGCAGATGACCAGCAGTCTCTCGTATACAAGCAAACGGCACCAAGTGTGCCAGTACGAGACCCTCGTTAATGAATAAGGGAAAGAAGTGTATACATAAGGGCTCGTTTTTCCCCGGTTTTGACACAATAATAAGAGCACAATACAAAGTACAAGACTACGCCGTTAATATTCTTTGGTGATTTTAACTGAGATACCGCAGACACGACCAATACTTGGTGTATCCAGCATATGGTTGCAATATATGCATTGAGATGTATATCGTTTGACCTTATAAAACCTACCACAATCTGAAGATTTTCCATAGACCTAGTATTTGCGAATTTTTCACTGCAACCTTTACAGGAACCGCTCACCCTTCATTTCACGGACCATGAAGCCGTCATAATGAAGGGACATCGCAAGCCATCCATCGTCTCTAAGAACATATAAAAGTTGATTTGTGTATACACACACACTGTTTCTCATGTCTTTACGCGGTGATCGACTGGGCGAAATAAACACGGAAGACTCATGGTTTACCAATTATTTCCTCCGGAGCTTCGCCCACTCATCATCATTTACCCCGTGGGTATCCAGTGATTTTTCGTTGTTGTTGTAAAGCAAGCCTACATGCGTTCTTAGGAAGTTGCAACTTTACTGTTGGAAAACTAATCAAATGGTATTCCATTCCTATGCGTATTTAATTAGATGTCACTATTTTTCGTTAGTATCTGATGCTGCTCTAATATTCACTATTCACTATAGCGCTTCTCTCTAGCGCAATACACTGAAGCGCAGTAGCTCCAGTGTCTCTATGTGTGCGCAGAGAACTTGCGCAAGAAGGCAAATCAGCAGCGGCTTTACTATGTAGTGCTCCTTACGGGAGCAGATTTGCGCATAAGTGCGCCTAGTCTGCCATCTTGCCTGCCGGGGCGTCAACGTCAAGTACGGAAGTCACCCCTTTAAAATCTACGAGCTGCTGCGTCTCAGGTGGTCCCCGTGCTTTTCTATTGTCCATAAAGACGTGTTTACACTAGAGTGCCACGACACCGACGCAGACACGAGGCCGATGAGTCGCCCGCCGACGATATCGAGGATCCTTTGGTTACACTAGGCCGATGACAAGACATCAAAAGATAGCATGTCGTCTTAGTGTAATACTCACGCACCCCATGGACGTCCTTTCTTCGCTTCCCCTTTGGGTGTCACCGCCGCCGTCCATCAACATCTTGGGGAACGGCCTAGCCTAAAAGGGACGACGGCAGAGCAGGGAGCTCGGCTTAAAATAAGGACCAGTTGGTGCCCTGTTTCAATTTTTTCGTGCAATTTTAGTCAGTGTCACCGTGAGCACCCCAGTATGGCAAGAAAATTGGCCGACGAAAGGCTGTGAGCACAACAAGGCATGGTCGGACTCTTCAGCGGGCCATCAGCGGACTGCTGACTTCGTTGCGGTGTAAATAGGACGACGACGACAAGACAGATGACGCTCCGAAAAAAACTGCTGGTATACCGAAATTGCCGTCGTGTCGCTCTAGCGCGAACACCCTTTAACGCGTCGCTGGCGAAAAGAGTTTCGCTTCGAAGGAAAACGAAAAAGTCTAACAAACGATGAATTCAGATGCAACTGGTGATATAACTTTTTCGATCGCAGTCACTACGGGAAGTGATACTTTGTTTGCACCATTTTAATTAGCAAGTAGGAAACTCAGACAGGCACGATTCTGAGCGAATTAAGTTTTTTATTATGCTCGTGTTATGTTATTTTTGAGGCCGCCCTTTGGAAGATGTAATAGCTGGCACGGGAAAATAATGAGGAACAATAATAAAACAAGTGGTAAACTTTTCACTCTGTGTTTTAAACTTACGCAACCTAACAAGAATTTTAAACTGATCGAGATAGACGTCGCGTCAAAGAACACTAGGTAACACAACTTCTATGTTAGACGGTGTTCTCACCGGGTTATGCTGTTTTAGTATACCCGTGAAATGATTAATAACACACTCATTATTGCACCTTTATTAAATTTCGGCCTTATCCGATATGTGTCAGCGGCAAGCCAGCTGTTACAATCGGGCGAGAAGCCATTTTCTTATATCCTTCTGTGACTTCGAAGATATTTGCAATATTTTTGTTGAGCTGCAAAGGTACAGCACATATGAAGTACAGTGCAAAAAGTCAATACTGAGCGCCATCGCAGCACCATATAAACACATTTATTACTATAAATGATCGCCCGAATTCTTGCAACATCAGTAGCGTGGCTGTGGTGGCCTTGTAGTTGGCAGCATACACGCAGCAGTGAACTTCGCTTTTCTTTCAAAGGATGCTTCCTGCGCACGTGAATGCGCTTAGTTGATCGCGGCGCGACCGGTTAGTTCAATCGAAAGCGTTACTCAGCGTAACTCTCGCATTTGTTTCCACTGTATTTAGAAATACAGACTGATCAGACCAGGAAACGTGACTTCTGGCTGTTCGCAAGAACCGTCGCATTACATACTCTTTTGTTAAAACTGGAATACGGGTGGTGGTTTATCGCTGTCTATGCAATGGACCTACTCCGACGGTGAATTCTCGACGCACTGTGCGTAAATCCTGCAAGCGAAGCGTGTACCCTTATTTGCTTCATGCTGTTTTGATTCTTCTTGTATTGTTTTCTTTATGAAAGGAAAGTGAGGAGGATGCTCAAGCAACTGCTTCAGGCCACGGATTTTTCTGCCGATGCGTTTTTGTTTCTACGAAGACAAAACTATCGTGAGGCAGTTGTATACAGCTTCGCCAGAAAAATAAACAGCTCATAACTCTTGAGAAAGCTCTAAGTCGCAACAGAGCTTCGCATTTCAAGTTTATCCGCTGTGTTGTGGACTGCTTTGCAGTCCTCTACTGAGCACCCTACGCGAGTATGCTTGGGCTTTCTGTACTTTCCTGAGATATACAGCTGAATTGCACATTCAAGTTCTTAAATGAGCCCAGATAAGCTCTTTTCATCCGAGAAATTGACACTTCGTGTCAGACATACTGTAGCCTCTTCAAACAAATTGCAGGAAAAGTTTGGGATGCGTCTCTGTGGGGCATCAGTTTACCGCTTCTGAGCGAACCGCTGTTGTGGACCTGAACCTATTTATTTACCTTCCACAAGCCTCGCACCTATGGCCTAAGGTGGAACGACGCCCCATGCCTCCCACGTCACAAATGGCACCTGTGCGTGTGGCTCTGCCTCCAAACCTTGTTTATAAAAAAGGGCATAGATTGATCGTTCACACAAGTTTCATTTGCACCGCTTCAAAGGTAAGGCTGGTCGATCCCCATTTTGCTCATAAAATATGTCTGCATTCGACGACAAGATGTACACTTACGTCCTTCAAGATTTTGCTAGAAGGCCACCTTTTGTATTCGTTGTTTGCGTCTTTTCACGTCTTTCTACGAGACGCACGTAAAAAGTGTCGAGTGCCATTATATGGCTCCGTTCACCACATTTAGTGCTGTAAACTGTTCCTTCCAGCAACATATTGCTGAACGGAAAAATGGCAGTAATAGGAAGATGGATGACAAAATACGCAAACGAAGGTGTGGTTGACATGAGGACTTGTTGAAAGCTAGAAGTGATTTGCTGTGCGCTAGCGTGTTTACGCTTGCACGCTCTTCTTCAATCAAAAGGAAGCCCCACCGCAGTGGTCTAGTGATTAAGGTACTCGGCTGCTGACCCGCTGGTGGTGGAATCGAATCCCAGCTGCTGCGGCTGCATTTTCGATGAAGGCGAAAATGCTGAGGCCTGTGTGCTCAGACTTGGGTGAACGTTAGAGAACCCCAGGTGGTCAAAATTTCCGGTGCCCTCCACTATGGCGTTTCTCATAATCATATGGTGGTTTTGGGACGTTAAACCCCACATATCAGTCAAATTTAATCGAAAGAAAGGAAGAGGAGTGTGACTGCGGATTCCGGAGCGGGGGGTGGGGCGTCGCTTTGGATATCAGTTTGAGCCTTGCAGAAGACAAGTCCACTTAAAGCGCTTTTTCACTAGAGCGACGCTACATCGACGCAGGCACGAGGCCGACGAGTCTCCGTACCATCGCGTCACATTAGGCTGAAGATGACATATACGCCTCGAAAGACAGCATGTTGTTGTAGTGTAACGTGATGGCAGACTAAAAGCACCAGCAAAAGGCATCGGCAGACTTGTCTTTGGCAGGTCGTCTGGAGATCGGAGGCCGAGTGAAAATTGTTAACGACCAAGGGGAAGACAGGCGGAGGTAAGGTTGCTCCGTCGAAGACTTAACGGTAATCATTCACATTCCACAGAACTTGTTTTTTCGCTTCCCCCTTCGCTGTGCGCACCACCGTCCCTCTACGTCGGGAGGGGGGAAATGCAAGGGCTGCGTCGCGTAGCCCGAGAAGGCAATGATAAAGCTCGGCTGAAAGTGAAAAGCAGGATGTGGCCAAGAACATATTGTCACGGTTATTAGCCGTAAGCACAAAAGGAGGAAGAAGCCAGCATCACGTGTGTCGGTCTCTGGCGTTTTTCGAGGAAGACGACGTTGCGCGTCTGCTCTTGCGCTTTGTTTTTGTGTGCCAATAGAGCCTTGCTGTTAACGTCGAAAGAAAGCCTTGTGTCTTGTTCTTTGCACGTTGCGACAATTTTTTTAACACAAAACATGACTACGCGGACACAAGAGAAGATAGAAACAGCTAGCGCTGTGTGCGCGTAGTCATGCGCTGTGTTAAATATATTCAAGTACGGCCACCAATAGGCCCAGGTTTCAGTCCTGCAAGATGTACCCTGTTTCTATTTATTCGTGCGATTTCGTCGTTATCGCCGCACGTGCCTTCAGTGTAACTAGAGAATTGGTCGACGAAAGGCTATGAGCCGGACAAGTCGGACTGTTGACGTTGTTGCAGAGTAAATGGTATGACGGGAAGTCAAAAGACGCTTCCAAAGAGAGTCGGGAGACCAAAATCAGGGTCGTGTCACTCTAGTGTAAACGCGGCTTTTTCGAAATGCCATCTCGAGCACACAACAGGTGTTTACAAGTTTCAATATAACTATTTGCTAAACATTTATAACAGGTTCAAAAAAACCAGCTGGCATCATTCCACCAGAAAACAGTCATTACAGGTGTCTTATTACAGACCCCTGCCGTGGCGTCCAGTGTCCAGCATCACAAGTTTGCCAGCTCGATGAGCAGCGGAATCCAATTTGTCGCTGCAATGGCGCCTGTCCTGGAGACCTGCGGCCCGTCTGCGGGTCGGACGGCCGCACTTACCCCAATGAGTGCCTGCTCCGGGTCGAGGCTTGCCGCTCACGCAGGCCTTTGCGACTCGTGTATGCGGGCGCCTGCTCGCAGGGTCTGAACCCTTGTGGAGACTTGCAGTGTCAGTTCGAGTGTTCCATAGACCGATTCGGAAAAGCGTCCTGCACGTGCCCGCCTCCTTGTGAACAGGTAAGCATAGGAGAATAGTTTTCGTATGCCGCGGGATTGAATCCCGGCTGCGGCGGCTGCATTTTCAATAGAGGCGAAAATTTTGTAGGTCTGTGTACTCAGATTCTGCTTCACGGTAAAGAACCCCAGGCGGTCTAAATTCAAGGTGCCCTCCACTACAGCGTCTCGTATAATCATATGGTGGTTTAGAGACGTTAAACGCCACATATCAATCAATTAATAAATAATTTTGTATGCCTTGCATAAGAGTCTGGTATTGAGACTGTTGGTACGTAGCTGGGAAAAACGACGAAGCCAGCCACCAGGGAGATAGACTTTCATACAATAATATTTTTGTATTAAACTCGATCTCCAAAGACACGTTACGGGAACAGAATTCGTCAGTACTTTACTTCTTGTTCACGTATCCTTGATGACTCAGTTCACCGTTTTTACAAGCCTTCCAAGAACGAACGGGGCCGTTCCAAGTAAACACCACTCATCGCGCAGGTGCTGCGTCCGGTTTGCGGCTCAGACGGAAAGACGTACGACTCTGCTTGTCATCTGCGGCGCGAGGCGTGCTTAGCGGGAGACGCCGAGCTGCGGATATCGTATGCGGGACCATGCGATGCAGCCGCCCCCTGTCACGGCTTCCGGTGCCCGCCTGGCGCCTTCTGTTCTCACGACGGCCAGCCGTCGTGCCACTGCCCGCCTTGCTCGGAGGAGTTTGAGCCCGTCTGCGGCTCGGACGGAAATTCTTACCCGAACGAGTGCAAGCTCCGGCGGGAGACTTGCCAGCGCAGCACGGCTTCAGGAGGTTCGGCGCTACCTCCGGTGGCCGTCGCGCATCTAGGTCTCTGCTCGGACCCATGTGACGGGCGCCAGTGTCCCTTCTACGGCGTCTGCGAGGTGCATCAGCCATTTCTTCTTTCATTTTGCCCCATCACTGTCTGATTTGGCGTTATAATCAGTGCTGTAACCAGCGAGCAAGCACAAGGTCAAAAGGGCTTCTGCGTTGTTCTACCTGTCCTTTATGTACATTAGGTCAAACCTCACCTTTTTTATTCGTATCGCTCCTGGTTAAATTTTATATTTGTTCAAGGAAATAAGCATGAAAACGGAAGTGACGGAAACAGTAGCTTGTTAGTTAGAACTTCACAAACCCGCTGCACTTCACTGTAATCTGGTGTGACGTAATTATTGCATACAATATATCAATACACAAAACGGCCATACAATATCAAGAGAAAAATTTGGCATATGCACTAGCCAAATATCGGCTGTTTATTAGAGAAAAAAGCATGAAACAATTAGTATGCGAACGCATCGGAATGCAGGTTGCTGGAATATTCCACTACTTCGTTAGTTAGTGACATGAACCCACTGCAAGTGATGATTTACCTCTAAGATGTTAGTAACTGCACTTTTCATGATCCAGCTTTGTGACCTGTATTAGTCCAGTGGACTACACCTGTACTTTACGCCTATTAGGTTTACCTGCGCCATGTTTACGTTCATATCAAGTTGATTATAGCACTATGTGAGGGAGGTGATTATAGTACTATCGTGAGCAATATGGGTTCGAACACGCGAGCGCGTGGCAAATACCCTCGCACTTCACATCGGTGGGTTCGCAGCGGCCGTTGTCGGAAGCAAAGTGGCAAAGGCGTCGCGCTTCTGGTATCTGTTGACACTGTCTCTTTGGTATCGTTGATGCAAAACGGTGGCTCATAGTGCGTTATTTGCTGCCCCCGGTAGTATGAACTCACATACCGCACACAGCCACACCTAATCAGGCTATCTATCTACCTCGTGCGCTGCTGCTTTGAGCGGTACCAGTGGCGATACCAACGGTGAATGGTGACGAAATCGGGTTGATAGTGGTTACGGAGACTGTCGGTGGCGGCGAACAACTAGGGCGCTGCTCGTGACCCATGTTTTGATCTCATACAGCTTTCGTTGTAAGACGCCTGACCTGCGCGGGATGCGCAGCACAGTCACAGCGAAGGCTAGAAGAACGGCCTTCCAGAGCCTTCTAACGCGACATTGTTAGAGAGCTCGTTTCGCGGAAATTCGGGCTGCAGCGTCGTTGTCGGCGTCATTGATTTCGAGCAAAAAATCAACGTCTGACGCGTGATCGCAAAATCGAGAACATAGAGTTTCATACAATAATACCTAGAGGAGAATATGTCGCCAGAGCCCACGCGGGCTCCTTCAGCAACGCTTGTACCCCCGTGGGAATTATGGGAAGTACAGGCTTTGGATCAGCTTCAGATGGACTATTTTCCTTATATTCGCAACGCTGCTTTTCCGAGTGTAAAACAATGTCTTATCAGCTTATATACTAATTGAAAGTTGTTTCATTTATTTGTAAGCAAACTTTATTGCAAATTTTGTGTGACCAGGCGGAAAAAGCTAAACCTGGGCAAATTCAACAATGAGGGTATGCATTGCTCTGCCCTTCGTACCGAATTTGGTAACAAAATGTTAATCAATTATTTATTGATTTTTTTATTATTTAATTTATTGAATATTATCGTCATCAGAAAAAAAACAACAAGTGGCCTAGGCGTAAAGTAATCAAAATCGCATGTAAAATATTACAAGAGTGGAATCAAGCGCGAAATGTAAAGAGAGGAAAAGGGGGGAAATGGGAAAAAATAAAGGAAGATATAAACTGAAATGGAGAAAAAGAGAGACAAAACAGGGAAGTAGGAAAAAAACTGAAGAGTCCAGTTCTGCACTTCCTTAGTGTGATGCTGCCTTTGTTTTTCAGTTTTTTGGTAGTTTTTCACCCTTTGTACATGAATCAGAGAGTCCGCTAGAGATCAGCGTTATGATTTATCAGTTGGCTTGTCGTTGGTCTACTCAGTTTGTGGGTTTGGCAAGGTATTAAAGAGCACAAAGAAGATAGGATGAAAACTGGAATGTAGATTCATAAACAAGGGTAGATGTGTGTGCGCTTGTGTGAATATGAGATTCAAATAGAATTGGCGCGCCAGGAAGAAGTTTGTATTAGGGCTATCACACACCATAATTACTTGGGTAGCCATTGGGGTGATCGAATGGCGACTTCCATGATTAAGTTCATTAGCAAGTTTAAATTGATAAATTTTAACAACATGCATGTGCTTAAACTCGAGAGCACATTAAGGTATCTGATGTGTGCAAAAGTGGTCCGATCCCCCTCAAAATGGCGTGTCTCGTAAATATATCATGGGGCTGGGACGTCAAACTTCTGCAGTCTTTATTAATTCAGATGACAGATTGGGTTCTCAGAGGGGGGAGGGGGCAAGGGTGATAAAAGTTTAATATCTGATTTGTCATTATTATTTTCCTTGAGTTAAGAAACGCAGTAGAAAGTATATGTGCTTCTTTGGGCAGAAATCTTAGTGCATATTGTCATTCGCGTCCGTGATGCACACTTGATGTTCAAGATGGTTCAGCAAACTGGGAACGTGGGGGTGAACACAGACACAAAGCAAAGAAGAGGCACACAGCACGAGCGCTCAACTAACAACTGGTTTATTCTCACGTTCGAAGGACATATAAGTACACAAGGCTGCGCATGTCAACAGGAATAAGATGATAGTGTCAGCAGGAAGCGTGACGTTCATTCGAAGCGCTTGTCTACGATTTATCAATATATTTAAACTCACAGTCAAATTGTGATAATGACGGATGGCTAATACAATGATTCTTATTTCTAGAAATGTGATATGCTTCGGAAATTTCACGTGTGGTTTGAAGCGGATGCCGGAAAAGTACACTTGTTTTTTCAAACAATGGTTGACACTTGCGGGAATTGCAATGTGAAGCTAAAACGGAAAAAGGAGTATTTTTCAAAGACCTGAAATGCTCCCTGAAACGTATGTTCAAACATCACCCAGTATGGCAGATATACATGAAACCGCACGTTAGCGGTATGCTATACATCACTCCTAAAAACACTTAACAAATTGTTTTGCATGTTTCTGCAAACGTCGTCTGCTTTTTGACGTGCCCTGCGCCTTCCTATGCACCATGGCGCATATACGGCCCAATTTATTGGGTGCAGAGAAAACAACGCACACACCAAACCTGTTCCTCACACTTTTCAGTCCATGCGCCAATTTATGCATGCATGGTATGACGGCCGCGCGTTTGTTTCCTTTATTGCATTCTGCAGAAACACACGCACGTTTATCACCGTTTCTCACGACCCGCAGAAGTCTCTCACACACCGATGCGATTAGATACGGTGGGTACCCAGCCCCGAATAACCATCCTAACTGCGCTAAGAATTCATTGCACACCATGTGGATACAGCTTTTTTCCAGCGCTGAACGAAGGAATGACAGAACAATGCCTCATTTTATAAGCTTAGAGTGACCGGATGAGTAATTTAAAACAGGTTTCGCTGGTCGAGGGTTATATTTTCTAGCAAATATGATGGCGTCCGAAGAATAGATAAGGTCGAGAAATTGTAATTTTTGATTACTCGGAACCTTCGAAGTAACCCGGAGGCCCGTGCCCTCCACATCGAAGCATGCCAAAATAGCGTCATAGTTCACTGCAAAACATTTCTTTACAAAAATCAGATAATCATCAACGTATCTGAAGATTTTGGTGCCAGGCGGTAGTTTATTGCTTAGGGCGGTGTCCACCTTTCATAGGAAAATGTTGTTTAATGCAGGAGCCACGCTGGAACCTTTACACACACCCAATTTCTGCATGTACACGTTTCGAAGCCTTACGATGAAGGTCGACTTTAGGTAAAACGTCAAAATGTCTAAAGAAGGACTCGGTTGACACTCCTGTACGATTCTTGAATGAAAGTTCGTCATTGTCTTTCACTACGCACTGCTCAACGCAGTTTAGCAACGGATCATGCGGCAACGAATAATATAGGTCGACTACATCAACACTAAACGCTGTTACCTTTGAAAACTCTCTGTAGTTTAAATATTCAACCGAAACATCCGAGTTTTTATCGTAGAAAGGGTTGTTCACGTGCAACACAGACAAATGCTTCTGCAGATGTTTCGACACAGCCAGCTGCCATGAGTCCCTATCCGAGATAATCGCGCGTAACGGCATTTCTGGTTTGTGCGTCTTTATCGAAAAGATTTCCAAATCTGCAGATTCGGCCTTTGCCACAGAAGAGCCGAGGTTTTCCAGGTTCACTCTATTTAACAGCGAGATCGCTCTGGCTTTCACGGCATTGCTTTTTACAGAAATAGGTTTGAAATTTCATTCCAATGCTTCCTCGGCCTTGTTGATAAAATCTTGTTCACTAATAACGACGAAGAACCCTTCCTTGTCAGAAACAAGTACCCATAGCTGCTTCTTCAGGCAAAAGTCTATGACAGGTTCCACATGCAATGTTCTACTAGACGTAGTAGCATTCCTCGAAACAACATGAACACTTTTCGTTACACACCTTTCTCTGCACACAATAAATTGGGCCGTATGTGCGTCATGGTGCACAAAAGGGCGCAGGGCACGTCAAAAAGTAGAGGACGTTTGCAGAAACATGCAAAACAATTTGTTAAGTGTTTTAGGAGTGGTGTACAGCATACTGCTAACGTGCGGTCGCATTTACATCGGCCAGACCGGGCGATGTTTGAGCATACGCCTCAGAGAGCATTTGAGGTCCTTGAAAAATACTCCTTTTTTCGTTTTAGCTTCACATTGCAATTCCCGCAAGTGTCAACCATTGTTTGAAAAAACAAGTGTACTTTTCCGGCATCCGCTTCAAACCACGCGTGAAATTTCCGAAGCATATCACATTTCTAGAAATAAGAATCATTGTATTAGCCATCCGTCATTATCACGATTTGACTGTGAGTTTAACTATACTGATAATTCGTAAACAAGCGCTTCGAATGAACGCCACGCTTCCTGCTGACACTATCATCTTATTCCTGTTGACATGCGCAGCCTTGTGTACTTATATGTCCTTCGAACGTGAGAATAAACCAGTTGTTAGTTGAGCGCTCGTGCTGTGTGCCTCTTCTTTGCTTTGTGTCTGTGTTTACCCCCGCGCTTCCAGTTCACTGAGCCATCATGAATTACCAACTAGCCCACCTTTCCATCCTATTGATGTTCAAGGACATAAGATTTTGCTGGCCTAATATAAAATTTGTGGCGCCACCAAGACAACGAAGGAAGAATGAGCAGACAGGTTGGGTCTCCTGCTTTTTCGTTCCTTGCCTGAATTGTGTCGCAAGTATCATATTAGGCTATGAATTTCCAACTAGCCCAAGAATCAGCTAGAGCTGTTTGCTGGTCTAGCATCGATGTATTGACACATTAAAAGTGCTTGAAGAAATCCATGATAGATGCTCAATGTTCATAAGGCTCCATAGTGCGCGCGATTTGACGTGTAAATCTGTAGAGGTGGGAAGCGCCTTAGGGGCAACGTTTTTAGATACCATCACGGTAAATCTCGTGACTCTCTGAAGAAAATTAAGAAGCGGAACGTTGGCTCAACAGAAAGCCACTAGGGGAGCATCCTGGCCTGGGAAGAACCGGGCATGTATACAGGGAAAAACGAGAAGTTGAATCTCTACGCAGCTTTGCAACGATGTTAATGGAGCCGAAACACTTTTCTCTACATCCGTTCCCCTGTATCGTTTTTTTTTTCTTATTGGGATCGGTTGTCATTTCGTTTCGCCACTTTTCTTTGTTGCCTGGATATGTAAGCACTGGTACCATTGTCGTTATGATGAACAGCGTATGAGTAAATGTTGCAACAGAAGTGCGACACTGCAAACGAAAGTGAAGGTCTCATTGTCGGCGCGGCAGAAAAAAATAGAGAGTCCACGCGTACCTAGTGGCGATGGCACTCGACTGCTGAATTGAAGGTTGCGGGATCGAAACCCGCCGGGGCGGCTGCCGCTTTTCCATGAAGGCGAAATGCCGCTGACCTGTGTACCTATATTTAGGTGTCAGATAAGCAACCCCATGGGGTTGACATTTTCAAGACGTTCACTTCGGCATCTCATGTAGTGGTTTTGTGACGTAAAAGACCAAATACTATTATTGGTTCCCTCATCCTTGATGAGGTGGCGGGCGAGCGCAGGGGACATAAAAGCGAATATTTCCATTTCAATGATTGCATCAGTGGACAATTTTATTGCTTGCTTCTGGACTATCTGCACGCATCAAGATTATTTGCGCACCTTTTACACCGTATACTTCTATGTGTAAGTGCAAGTGACAAAATTTTATTTTCATATTGGTACCTTAATTCGTCCTTTTATACCTTGGTTCGGCACCCTCGCAGAAATTTGATTAGTGTGGCAGAAAAACGTTCCGCAAAGGAAAAGAAAATATGCTGTTTGTGTGATGGAGGGCGCCAGCGTATGAGTAAATCACTGCTTTTGGATGGCACCGACAGAAATTCGGTGGATGCTCTTATAGAATATGTTCACGGAGATTCGATTATTATTTTTATTATGTAATCACAGCGTTAACTCACATCACATTGAAAAAACTGGTACATGGTTGCTTCAGGCCTGTAGAAACGGTGAGTATAAACTGCCGGTCACTGATTCGAAGTCGACCGCCTGATTATCTTTCGTGCTGCACGCAGGGTGGCGCCCATTGCGGATGCCCTCCACCGTGCCCGTCTCCCGTGGACGATCCGGTGTGCGGCTCGGACGGCGTGACGTACGCCAACGAGTGCGAGCTGCGGCGCGCATCGTGCCGCCACCAGCGCGCCCTCGCGGTGGCTTCCCGGGGTGCATGCGACCTGTGCCGCGGAGTGGGGTGCGAGCTGGGCGCTCGATGCGAGAGCGGCGTGTGCGTGTGCCCGCGCGACTGCCCCGAAGGCCTAGAGCCCGTGTGCGACAGCCGTGGCCAACCTTACGCCAACGAGTGCCAGCTGCGAAGGGCTTCGTGCCAACAGGGCCGCGACCTGGGACCGCCGAGGCCATGCGCGGCCATCGACCAGGACCCGGATGGCGGCAGTGGTGACGGCTGCATTTGCCGCTACGGGGCGGTGTGTGCGCCCAACGGAAACTGCCAGTGCGACATACACTGCGATGCGGTGAGTCTCGCGATTGCCTCTTAAGGCGCAGAAAAGTTGGGCAACTTGGTATCGAGAATACCAGGTGATGGTGCTGAGTACAACACTTCTTTAGCAGTTTCCCTTGTTCTGCTTTTCGCCGTCTCTTTTTTAGACGTGTTATTCTACGTCTTTTTATATCTTGCCTGTTCAAAGCGCTGCGCACCTATTTCAATTTAGAAGTTTTCTAAAGGCAACACGTCGCTCAATATTCAGTTTTTTAATCAACATTGTCTTGAACTAGCTTGCAACAATCACAGAGTTTAAAGCCAGGAGAAATTTCATTCTGCATTTGTGAGAATATGTAATAGGATGCAGTTGGAGACCAGTGACTGAATATGTGCGAGCGAAACCTGTCAATCTGAAGGTCTCGTCTTTCTCTGTTATTTAATTTTTATCGCGTTCGGGAACAGCCTGTCCTTCTTTCGTGATATACACAGATCTTAGATAATCATTATTGTATGCTTTAAATTATATAAACTATGTCCTTTTGTATATATGACCAAAAGGAAAAATTCGCGTGGTGCGCTCATGGTTGCAATAATCATGCTGTACCAATAATTATGAAATGAAGATTTTTATCACAGTCTTACCAAATCAAATCGTAGGTACTCTTCAACTCATCTGTGAAATCAAAGATGGATGTGCTCACTGCTTCAATTCTCACGGAAGCGCTTGTGCTGAACTTCGACTGGCGATTTAACAAGACTTTAGAATGCTATAATGACGCCGGTCAAAAGCACATGTAGATTCACCTAGTGACAGTCAAGGCATGTCGCAGTTCGACCGAGTCGAAAGCCATACTTTTTACGCCATTCACGTATCTTTGCATCACGATAGTAGGCCGTTACAGTTATACTAAACATGCGTGGTGCGTGCATCCACGCGTGAGTCGTAATACGTATATCCTATTATTGACATTTGGCCTGCGAAAGAGTATGGTAATAGTTTTGTGCCGCACACTACACGCATACTGCACGTAAATCGCCGCTGTAAAGTGGTACAGCTGGAGTCGCGTTTGAATGAACGCAATAAGCATGCTTTCTCGTACACTTTACTGGGCTCGTAGTTTTTCCTGTCGATCGCGATTATATCCTAAGGCGGCGGAGCTCAGCGTTTTTCGTTGTGGACAGAAATCTGGGCAATCGCGAAACACCGCACCGACACGATTTCCGTGATGCGCTGTGAACTTCACAGGCAGTGCTCAGCAATAACTTTCTCGTGCGCTGGTTGTCACATCAGATGACAGCGCAGTGGTACCCGGAGAACATTTTATAAGCGGGTGCAGCGTGAACAGGCAAATTTACGCTTTTTAAACTCCCAGAGCCCCTGCTTGCCATGCTAGCGAGGCGCGCCTTGGCAATTCCAAATGAATTACGGCGTCTCTAGGACCAAGGGTATACCACTGAAGGCGCCTGGGTGCGAGATGGGCGTGATCTCGTCTATGGGTGGGTCGTAGCATGGTTTAGGTCGCGTGAGGTGAACTGTTTCGCGGCTTCGACAGCGATGATCGGGCAATGCGTTGACCGGCTCGATGACGTAGTTTACGGGAGATGTCTGCTCCAGTATTCGATAAGGACCATAATACAGTGACAAAAGCTTCGTAGATAGCACGGGAGTTGGGGACGAGCCCCAGAGCCAAGCTAGCGTTCCGAGGAGTAATGGTTGGTGCACACCGGTGACAGGAGCGGTCACGCGACCATTTGCGACTGGCGACCAAAAAGTGACTGATGCTCACACAGGCAGAGGCTGCATGCGAGCGACCAGAAGTCGCAAAACAAGAGAGTCACGTCCGCATCTGGTTATCAGCGAGAACACTGGAGACCGTTGCCGATCAGCTGATCGCCGCCAGCTGAATGAGCGGAGCGAACCAAGCGCTACCCATTAGTTTTCGTCCGTTCTCGCACAGTGTTCCCAGCTGCGTCAAGGAGTTCGATTCCAGTGAAGAACAAAAGATTGTCATGGCGCTGATGTGCTATGCCATAGTTATAGCCATGGTGTCAGCGCTGGCAGCACAGAAGCCTCCAAAGAAGAAAAAGCCGGTGGTTTGTGTGACCGTCCCTCCACTCGCGAGAGCTGGCCGGCCATGCAAGCCACCTTTACTTCACGAGCTGCGCTGAGACGATGAGGAGTATTTCCGAGAGTGGTACGTATTCAGGAACGTTCGTTGAATTTAGCTTGACTTGCCATAGCCTCCAACGCAGCACAAACGCGTCTTTAACGCGGTATCTTTAGTCGGTACCAAGGCATGAAGCATAAACGCGTTCCAAAAGCGCTGCTTTTAAGACGTTGGCAAGTAAAGTTCAAGACAAAAAACAATTCTGAATACGGAAGAAGAAAGCACCTAATCCATTTTCTTTTTATTTTGACGGTGTTTGAATTTTTGCGAATGCTGCCACGTAAATTTGACATTTTGCTCAAGCTGCTGCATCCCGTTATCTCCAAGCCGAGTCATCGAGGTGCCACAGACCCAGAGGAACGCACTCGTTTGTATTTGACGGCAGGGGCCAGCGCAATGAAAAAAAAAATGGCAGCATATCCATGGAGTGAATGATGAATAGTGGGGCGAAGCATCCGTCCGTCCATTCGTTCTTGCTTCCGTCCATCCATGAGTGCGTCTGTGTAGCCGCACGTGCGTCCATCCGCCCGCCCGTGCGTGCGTCTGTTCGTGCGTCCACACGTTCATCCGTGCGTCCGTCCCTGCGTTCGTCCATGCATCCGCTCCTGCGTCCGTCCATGCGTCCGTCCATGCGTCCATCCATCCGTGCAGCCATCCGTGCTTTCGTCTATGCATCTGTCTGTGTGTCCGTTCATCCACATATTCAACACTCCAAGTACCACCATCTCGCATCTTTTCATCATATATTCTTTATATAGAAGGACTGCCATCCAGCGGACATTCCAAGGACTGAACAAGGGGAGGCAGACGCACACTTTCTTACAGCTTGCGTTTCATGTCTACTTCCCCCCTTTAACCACCTCAAGTTCATGGTATATACTGGTTCACTGTATTCATGGCACTGGGGCCCAATGAGGTTACGCCCAGCGAGTATAACGTAACCTTTTCTTGTCAGATACTGCTCAATGTACATGCCAATGGCTACTAAGGGGGAATGAGAGACAAGAGATTTCGGCTCTTAGTTAACGCGTACGCTGCGAATTTTTTATTGCTCAACAACGCACAGAGGAAATCTCCCACCGGCACCACCTTGGAGGTAAAAATGCAAGACTGTTTACACACTACTACTACGACCACAAGGGACGAACGGGTGCCGCTATAAGAAGCTTCGACCCTAAAACAATGAGTCTAGATATAAAGGAATGCTGGCGTCACTTCTGGGCATCGCTCATTGGTTGCAGCAGCTTTGACACTGCAGTCGCGCGGCTGAAAAATCGGTCAGGAAGCGACTAGCCAAAGCAGTCGCTTTGCGACCGTTTGCGACTGTTTTTTACCAGTCGAAAATGGTCGCGTGACTGCTGCTAGTCGCCGGTGTGCACCAGCCTTTATGGGCATCAGACGCAAAGACGTCATGACGCAATTTTCGGTTCAACTTATCTCGCGTGGTGAACGAGCGAGCCAGTTTACGGCATTCTTCGGCGTAAGCAGAAGCTTTAGAGAAGGGTTTGCCTTCAGAAACATCTAGTTGGTTGAGCAGAATGGTTTCCAAGGAACATGAAGGTTCGCCTCCGTACAGAAAAATGAAGGAAGGAAAACCAGTGGTAGTTTAGGCCGCAGAGTTGTAAGCGCAGGTGTCGAAAGGATTTACGCGGTTCCAGTTGGTTTGGTCGTTCAACGTGTATATCGCCAGCATGTCGACAAAAGTACGATTGAAGCGTTCCGCCATGCCGTTAGTTTGAGGATGGTATGCGGTGCGGTGTAGAATGCGGCGTTCTTCTGGCAGAAGCTTGATTTCACTGGAGAGGAAGACGCGAATTCACGCGGGGCACCATGGGGTGCAATGAAATGGCTTAGAAGAAACCACGCGACGTCTTTCGCAGTGGTGGCTGGTAGCGCAGATATTTCTGCGTACCGCGTGAGGTGGTCGATGTCGAATATTATCCAGCGGTTGCCATCAATAGTGGTCGGAAGTGGACCGAAGAGATCGACTCCGACGCGGCAGAATGTTCTGGCAGGGCGGGAAAGTGGCTGTAGGGAACCAGCGCTACTGTAAGTGGAAGCCTTGTGACGTTGACACGCAGGCACGGTGCAAGAATACTAGCGCAGAGCACGACTGAACGTACCGGAGAACGTATCAGTTCATGCCTCGCCAGTAGTACCTCAGGCGTAGACGCGAGCACGTCTCGAACGTGCCAGTGTAACCGCAGTGAGGGTCATCATGGAATGCACTGCAAACGTCCGCTTGTAAATGGAGAGGGACTACGAGCAGCCACCTCCAGCCGTTGGTCAGGTAATTGCGAAAATACAGCAAGCGTTCCCCCAGTGCGAAGTGTTGGACTCGACGACGAAGGATGCGTGTGATAGAGTTGTGGAATGGAGAGACGAAATGTCAAGCAGAGAAGCAACCCAAAGTTGCTTGCGCTGTTCTGCTGACACGATGATAGTTATAGCGCGAGAACAAAACGACGACACAGAGACAAGAAGGACACGAAAGACACGAGCGCTCGTGTCTTTCGTGTCCTTCTTGTCTCTGTGTCGTCGTTTTGTTCTCGCGCTATAACTATCATCATGCCATACCAACTAGCCCAAGCTGCCACACTTCTGCTGACACGTCGGTGATGGTCAGAGGTGATGATTGAAAAGGGGGAGCTTGTGAGCCAGCAGAGTCGGAAAAAAGTGGTGATCGAGATGGGGCGTCAGCGTCCGAGTGTTTTCCTCCTGAGCGATAAATCTCACGTTTGTCCTGCTCCTGTAATCACAATGCCCAGCAAGCGAGGCGTCCAGTCGGGTTTGTCAAGAACGACCAGCGTTGAGCGTGGTGGTCTGAAACAACTTCAAACATACGCCCATAGAGGTAGGTGCGAAATTTTCCGATTGCCTAGGGATTACCGAACACTCCTTTTCTTTGATGGAGTAAGTTCGCACCGCCTTTGTGAAGGTGCGATTGCCATATGCTACAACGTACTCGCCTAAGTCGGGTTCTCGCTAAGCGAGTACCACGCCGAGGCCGACTTGTGTCCGTGCATATTTCTGTGGGCGCGTGGGGATCGTAGTGGCGTATAATTAGAGGAGACGTGAGGAGTCGGTGGAGCGTCTTAGATGACTCGTCGCAATTGGAATTCCAAGCTGAGAGGTCGCTGCTGCCGGCGAGAAGCTTTGTCAAGTGGGATATAATTGATGCGAAATTGCGGATGAAGCGCCGAAAATATGAACACAACAGTATAAAGCTTTGAAGTTCTTTTGGAGTGCTGGGCTTGGGATATTCGGCAATCATTAGAACTTTGGCCGTATTTGGCGAAATTTTTTTTTTTTTTTGGAGACGACGTGGCCTAAGATGGTAAGCTGACGGGCGCTAAAATGATATTTCTTCAAGTTTAACTGCAAGCCGGCGTTAGTGAGGCACTCGAGAACTTCCTCAAGGCGAGCGACATGGGGTAGAAAATACGCAGAAAAGACCACTATGTCACCTAAGTAGCACAGACAGGTCTGTCATTTGAGGCCACTGAGAATAGTTTCCGTCACTCTCGAAGGTTGCAGGTGCGTCGCAAAGGCTCCTGTCACGTATAACGTATAAGTTGTCAACCTTGCCAACTTATATGTTAAACTCGTATAAATTGTTAGGGTTGACAAACTCTGTTTTGGGGACAGTTGGCTTCAGCCATAAGCACTTGCCAAAAGCCTGAGCGCAGATCTATTGGTAAGTACTATTAAGCTCCTTGAAGGTAGTCCTGGGCATCGTCAATGCCGGGTAGGGGATAAACGTCCTTCCACGTATTCTTGTTTAGCCTGCGATAGTTTGCGCGAAATCTCATCGAACCTCCTTTTTTCCGCCCTAGCATGACAGGAAAGGCCCAGGGATTGTTCGATTCTTGGATCACGCCACGTTGTAGCATGTCAATGACATTGTGGATAATAACGCGGCGTTTGGCCTGCGACACTCGGATACCAGTGTCAATACGATGAACCAATGCAGACATGCGCACCAATGTTAACTGCCCGACGATCAAAGAGCCACGAAAGCGTTCAAGCAGTTGAACAACCTTTGTGCGCTGGACAGGCGTACGCGCGTTATCGATGCTACACAGCAGGATGTCTTGGACGAGGGAGGTGGCAGCCGTGGCAGGAGCGACAGTATTTATCGTCAACGATGTTTTATCGCACGTTACATCCAAAGCGACGGTGGCATCAACACTGTCCAAACGTCCAACACATTCGCCGCGTAACAGAGTTGCCGAGTAAGAAAGTGGATTGCACACGCAGGCCGCACCATCACCAATCACGTAAATAACGATGACAAACGAAAGTATGAGGTTCCGCCGGCGTGCACAGCCTTCAGGCGGTGTGAACAGGGTGGTTGAATCACAAATAGAGTCAGAGGAAATGGACAATAAGGTGGCAGAGAACGGAGAAATGACGGCGTCAGCAGCGGCAACCAAATTAGGCACCGGGCTTGGGGCTTGGGAGCAAAGTGAATCAACATATCTGCACAGCGCAAGACTATGATTAGTAGCAGAAGAAGAGACAAGTACAGAAAATAGCCCTGACTTCAAGTGAGATTTTATTAGCAAAGCGATGGAAATATATGCTCGTGACGCAGAGCAGCACATCACAGTATAATCGCGCAACCTAATGCGTCAGAGCCATAAAGTCATTATCTCATTAGGAGGGAACAACACCACAGCTCAGCGCAAATTCACGATCTATTGCGTCAAAGCCGATTTATTTTTTAGTGAGTGCAACCGAAGGCATGCTGATACATATATCGTCCAGCATTTGCATTTTATTGGCCTCAACAATCTCTCGCATTAGCTGTTGATGGTGTTTTGCGACAACGGTGCACTTTTCAAATTCTGGTCTGCAACCACGATCTCTACAATGAATACTGAGATGGCCTTGAGCAGCTGAGTATACGTCGTAATGATGCTGCTTAAACGTTCATTCAGGCACATGCCCGGCTGTCCAAGATATACCTTGCCACAAGACAACGAAAACAAATAATCGACAACAATCACACATGCTACGAGAAGCCTCTTGTGATTAATTGTGCGGCAGCTCCTTCGTGCGGACTGTGCATTCACATGTTTGCACCGCACTGAAAGCTTTTCTGGGGCAGAAAAAACAACCCTAACGAATACCTTATCTATGTTTTTCAAATTGTGAGAAATCTTATGTAGGTTAGGAATGACAGCCACCCGCTTTGAGCTACTAGCCACGCAGTCCAGTGGTGCTTCACGTCTCTGTTTAATGGTTTTGAGCAACTTTTTCGCCACCGAAACCAGGTCATGGTCGTGTAAACCGGCGTTTATCAGACGGGAAGCCTGCTCAACGAAGCTGCTGTTTAACGAGTGGCTGCAAGACTTGCGGAGAGTGTTTCTGAAACAATGATTAACCATTCCTCTTTTTACGAGTTTTCACGAGCTGGCAAGTATGGTAGAAGTGGTTTGCCTTCTCCGGGCTTGTATTTTCAGCATAAGTGTTCACTTGAGTTGTTTGCCCCGCCGCGGTGGTCTAGTGGCTAAGGTACTCGGCTACTGACCCGCAGGTCGCGGGTTCGAATACCGGCTGCGGCGGCTGCATTTCCGATGGAGGCGGAAATGTTGTAAGCCCGTGTGCTCAGATTTGGGTGCACGTTAAAGAACCCCAGGTGGTCGAAATTCCCGGAGCCCTCCACTACGGCGTCTCTCATAATCATATGGTGGTTTTGGGACGTTAAACCCCACATATAAATCAATAATTCAATCACTTGAGATGTTTATTCTCAAATCCGAAAAGCTTAAATAACCATTCTGTGGCAGATCATGCGTCAGAGTTAGGGCGCCATACACTATTCGAAAATAAATGATGTGTGGCAGCTTCGTAGCCCCTATCATCGCTGTGATGCAATAGGTTACGTGATTGTGCTGTGATGTTCTGCTTTCTGTCACGAGTATATATTTCCAGCGTGTCGCTAAAGGTATCTCAGTTGAAGTCAGCGCTCTTTTCTGTCCTTGTCTCTTCTTATGTAGTCATGCCGTAACTACTCGTAGTCTTCCGCTGTGCAGATATGTTGATCACCAATCACCAACTAGCCCAGGCGTGTGTCTTATCAAGGGACAAAGTGAGTCGAGTTCCAGCGTAGTCAACGTAGAAAGGAAGTTCCCACCGAAGATCACGTCATGGGACGCATAGGGTAGGACAGCAAATTCTACAACGTAGAATGCCTCATTGATAAAACCACGTGCCGTGCATGCCGCCAAAGTTTAACACGCGGCAAGCTCACCAACCGTAATAGAAGACTCCAAACTGGTGTCGTCCATCTATGCAGTTTGCGGCAGAAAAGTTCACTTGAAACAGGAACGGCAGCTCTTGTGTCAACAAGAGCATTTGTCACGGTACCATCAATAATAACAGCGATTTCGTTTGGAGGCGAAATATGAGGCATTGAAATTTTCAACGAGGGCACAGTTTCTGCCTCAGGAATTGCGACACTACTTTTAATCTTGCGTAGGGTTGCAATGGCGGAGCATAGGCGAGATGCAGCGGTGCTGCAGGTAGGAGGAGATTGACTTTAGAGGAACTGGTACGGCGCGAGAAAGCGCCTGATGAATCGGGAGAAACATGGTGCGCTGGCTGATGTGGCATATAGCCGAGGGTTGGGATGTCATCGTTGGAATAAAAACTGTGTTTACGACGGCAGTGACTGTGGTGACGACCGGAGGCGTAGCAGATGGGCCCGTTGTCTCGAGTGTGCCAAGGGTTGTGATGTACATAGAGTTTTTTTCATATCCACAAGAGTGAATTCCGGCACCGGTGTCTATGAAAGCTGCAACACGTGGCGCTTCAGCGAGCATGGGAATGATGGGTAGTATATAGATTCGTCTAATATTCGTACTTCTGGCTCCGTGTAAGTTTATGTGGCTTGGAGAAGCTCCATTACGAAAGAAAACCTGCGAAGGTTCAGCGGTTGCGCTTCGCAACCTCAACGGTTTAGGCTTACAATTTTAAATCGGATCACGAACCGCAAAAGGAATTGTTCTATCTCATAGAACAAAACCAGACCACTGCAATAAACGAAGCCACAAGTGCGGTTCGCCGCCCACAAGTACGAAGACTAGGCAAATTCGGGTACTACCCGTCATTCTCATGGTCGCTGAATGATGGCAGTGCCAGAGTTCTCTCTAGTTAGTTTTAGGAAACTATATGTTGAGGTGGTCCGGTAGGCGAGAGGACTTGCGCGGGAACAGGGCGTATTGAGTGAACAGGGCGTCACGGCGAGTAGAAGTTGGTGAATGGGGCGGATGGTGGTGACGTCGGTCGAGCGTAGGAAGAGGTAACGACCTCAGCATAAGTGAGAGGCGGCGCGAGCTGCATTGGTGATACATGAGGTGGGAGCGCCTCAACAAATCGAGCCTGAATGACACGATTGAGCGAGTGATCCACTGCTGTGGGACTCTCGGTGACAGGTGTGACAAAGAGAGCTGACAAACCGCTTCCTCACAAATGCATTGCTTAATTTGTGGCCGCAAGGTGGAATGTTCAGCGGCAGTGCTCCTAGCTTCCAAAGATTAAATACACTGTAGGGATTCCGGCGTGACGGGTATAAAGGCGCTCTTTGCGCCACTTATCAAAGCTTTGGTACAGTTACATAACTTGTGCTACTGGCCTGAGAGCGCTTGGCTACCAGCAGTATGAAAGGCATCGTTAGCAATTCGAAAAGCGTCTGATGGGGTGCTAGTTGGTAAAACATTTAGGAAAATTATGAATGCGTGTCTCGTTTTTAGCGTAGTCATACTTTTCCTAGTCCTCATCTTTGCCTTTCAGCATGTGCCTCATTTTCTCGGACATCCACCCGCTTATAGAGGTCGATGACGTCCTTAATAGAGCTTGTAAAGGCTTCACTGTTGGGCTGTGCTGTGGAGGCGATGTTCGGCGTGAAGCATGCGGAAGCAAGGCAAACCAAAAAACAAACAAAACGATCATTTGTGTGAATGCTGACCTGGTGGTGAACCGGGTTTATGGTTGTAGTACCATAGCTCAAAAGCTTCATCTTGGTAGGAAGCGCAGCAACTATTACACGGAACACAAACCACACGCACTTCAGTCATCAGCATCAGCCAGGTAAAAGCTGACGCATGACATCTCAACGGGTTCATCCCGTTTGTTGGGATCACTAACACGCTCAAGCTCTACCAGCCAGTCTTCGATGTCAAGTTCGTCGGTGCCGCTGAACAGCGGAGGGTCATGTTGATTAAGCATCTCAGCACACAAGGCCGGCGTGGGCGTAGGTGGTAGTAAGGAGTGGCGGCCTCGGTCACTTCAGGGGCAGATGGCAAAGTACGGTTCAGGAGCTCCCGGACGAGGAGAAGAACGGCCCAGCAGCTCCACCAAAGGTAACAAGTGTGTTCTTCGGAAGAGTTTCGGCAAGAGACCCGCCAAGGCAAGCAAGACAGCTGCAGCACAGAAAACAGGAGGTTGAGCGTGCGATACACGAACGTCTTTTCTATCGCTGGCACAGAGCTGGCACCGATGTGCACTGGTCCAAGATACATAAGTAGAGATAGGAATAGTGTGTATGTATGTATGTATGTATGTATGTATGTATGTATGTATGTATGTATGTATGTATGTATGTATGTATGTATGTATGTATGTATGTATGTATGTATGTATGTATGTATGTATGTATGTATGTATGTATGTATGTATGTATGTATGTATGTATGTATGTATTGTACCAGTATTATACATATATCATGTATTCATTCACTATATGTACATAGCATTATGTGCGTGTTAAATATCAAAAGTTCATTTTTTTCTGTGTCGTTTTTATGTGGTGTTTTATACTTTGGCATTATTTTATCATTGCTGTTATTTTAGAACCCCCCCCCCCCTCTTAGACAATGCCCAACCGGCCTGTGGGGAATTCAAAATAAATAAATAAATAAATAGGTAAATTTGATCAAATTTGATAAAATAAAAAGATTTGATAGAAACGAAACAAGCAGCATCGGAGTGGTGCGGGAGCACTATTGCTGCCTTCTAGAGTGGAAATTTTCGTGCTGAGGGTGGAACAACAAAACCTGCCTGAAAGAATACAAACGCCCACGAACAAGCCTCTTGGAGGTGCGTGTTGAGTTGTTAAAAAGATAGCACAACAATTACGCCGAAATTGCTGCATGTTGAAGTGTTGACGAGCGTGACGGCGTTGACGTGCACGTAAGCGGTGTTCTTTTGATAACCACCGCAAATGCCCAAACTGCCCCGCCGCGGTGGTCTAGTGGCTATGGTACTCGGCTGCTGACCCGCGGGTGACGGTATCGAATCCCGGCTGCGGCGGCTGCATTTCCGATGGGGGCGGAAAGGTTGTACGCCCATGTGCTCAGATTTGGGTGCACGTTAAAAAACCTTAGGTGGTAGAAATTTCCGGAGCCCTCCACTACGGCGTCTCTCATAATCATATATCGGTTTTCTGACGTTAAACACCACATATCAATCAAATCAAATTTATATATGTATTGTGTAGTGATAACTTGTTTATATCAAATTAAAGAACGTGAAACAAATCATAAAAGATCTATTGAACTCCCCTGAGAAACTAAAGTCTGGCACGCAATAGACTCGAGCTCATTAGAGAGCGAAAATCATCTTGCCTGCACAGACACTTTCATAAAAGATAGTGGCCCCTGTTCCTGCAAAACTGTGTCCCGCTGTAATAACGATGAATATTCAAGGGCTGATGGGGTTCAGGCCACTTCATAAAATGCCAGTTGTCGAAGCAAGAAAAAAATTCACCTACAGCTGTTGGTCACCGCCACTTTAGCCGCGTAAATTGGTTTGACATTTACATAACGTTCGTGTATGCAGTGACCCCATTGTTAAACACTGTGCGCTACGCGCTTTTATTATTTTTTTAATAAGACATCAAATGTAACACTGGCAATTACCTCAAATACTATGACAGCCCCGCCGTGGTGGTCTAGTGGCTAAGGTACTCGGCTGCTGACCCGCAGGTCACGGGATCGAATCCCGGCTGCGGCGGCTGCATTTCCAATGGAGAAGGAAATGTTGTAGGCCCGTGTGCTCAGATTTGCGTGCACGTTAAAGAACCCCAGGTGGTCATTATTTCCGGAGCCGTCCACTACGGCGTCTCTCATAATCATATGGTGGTTTTGGGACGTTAAACCCCACAAATCAATCAAATCAAATGCCCAACCTGCATTCCTGTCGCCACGCGTGTTGCTCTAGCCATTTTTATCAGCGCTGCTATAACACGCGCCGCACTTGCTGTCATAACCGCCGTAAAGCAAGCTCGAAAAAAAATCCTCTGTCCGAGAAGCTCAAACGATCGTGAAAAGTACCTTTGACCTTATGTTTCTAGAAGCTATTATTAAGAAATCTTATAGGCCCGGAAGGCATTACATTGGGCGGTTTACATTTACTATAGTAAATAAGAAGCAAGAAAGAAAGAAACAACCAACGGGAGAAGGAGTGATTGATTGATATGTGGGGTTTAGCGTCCCAAAACCAGCATATGATTAAGAGAGACGCCGTAGTGGAGGGCTTCGGAAATTTCGGCATCCTGGGGTTCTTTAACCTGCATCCAAATCTGAGCACACGGGCCTACAACGTTTCCGCCACCATCGGAAATGCAGGCGCCGCAGCCGGGATACGAACCCGCCACCTGCGGGTCAACAGCCGAGTACCTAAGCCACTAGACCACCGCGACGCGGCAAAGGGAGAAGGAAGGGAGGTTAACTAGAATGACATCCGGCTGGCTTCCTTATGCAGGGGGATTGGAGAAGCAGAAAAGAAAGATAAAAAAGGAAGAGATGTAATAGCAAAAAGGATAGACATTCAGTAAATTCACTGCAGCGTGTAGCACTCCACCACTAGTCACAGACGTTCACAAAAGCCCGTCGTCCTCAAAAAACACAAGATGGCTTTCACTGCCTTGTGGGCTGTCGAGGGATGTGGACGGTGCTGTAATAGCACCTGCACAAAAAGAGGCCGATCATCGAGTCGACGCAATGCGAGTCGCCGCACTTGTCTCTTTGAGGCAAATCGAGGACAGTGGCGCTGCTGGTGTTCAGTGTTTTCATCGGCACCACACATACCTCATGACGCACTGTCACTCGTTCCGGTTAACGAGGTATAAGCTTTCGTGAAAGCAGCTCCCAGCCAAAGGCGATAGAGAAGCGAAGCTTTTCGTCTATGTAGGCCGGGTGGAAGCCGGCGTTATAGCGAAGGGTCAAGTTCAGGTAGTCTGGTACGTTATATGTTCGGTGTGTTCCACTCAACCAGTGTGAGACTGTGACCCAGATGACGAATCTGTCTCGCAGTGGCCGCTCTTGAAAGTGGAATATGAATGATGTTTGCTTCTTGATATGACGTGCGAGCAACATGACCTGCACAATAGTTTCCGCTGATACCACAGTGCCCAGCTAACCAGTGAAAGACGATTTCGTTGTCTTTTAGTATTAAGAGGGGTTGACAGAGAGACAGACAAAGAACTTCATTGGCAGAGGGGTTCAAGTTTCACAGTTTGATAGGTTACTGGTCGTGGCATCCACGTCAGAAAACTTACCGCAGGCACTGTCACACCGGTCGTCCCAAGGATTCCGGCTCACGAGCAGGAGGTGCGCTTTCCCGCACGGTTGGAGCGGGGCCCCGCGTCACTCTATGGGACCGGAAAGCAAAACAATAATGACTCCTCTCCCTTTCTGATTTTCTCATTGCTTTCTCGGTTTCAAGTAGCAACTGTATGAGCCTTTCTTCTGCTGGAATTACAGCATCGTAATTGTCGTAGTTACAATTGTGCGACTTCCCTAGCTTATTAAAAGATAAAGCACAGCGCCTATGGGCGCTCTCAGAAATATCGGCTGTTTTACCGCATTTGAATTGCAGCCTTGGAGTCGTGCTTGAAGATATCCAATTGCTTTCTTGGATTTAGGTGCTGGCATGTCTAGTTTATGATGGATTAGAGCGTGTTTGAATCGCGTGGTAAAAAGAAAAGTTCCCTGGCCACTTTTGCTCAGGGTGCGACAGCCGTCAAGCCCTCGTAGCTCCACATACCGTTAATATGGTTACTCTACGGTGCCACGTAAAAATAAAATGGGGCACGCGTAAAAAGAGAGGATTCTTATGGAGGGCACATTCATGACCCCGTGAAACAATATTTAGGGTTTGTTGAGGTAAAAACTGATAGTGTAGCACATCAATGAGGTATTTTTAAAAAAGACGAAGTGCGCGTTCTCTGTTCGCGTACTCTACACCGGCCGGCGTTTAAACGGCGCGGGTAAGAATGCGCTGGCAGTGGGGCACTACTCTTTGGTTCCCACAGTGAGGGGCGGGCGAGAACAGGTTGAAGAGAACCATTTCCGTAGGCAACTCGACAGCGTCGTGGTGGGAGGAGAAAAAAGCGAGCGGGGGGAAGGGTTCAACTTCATGCGGCACGTGGTGGACGTTTAAGGAACTAGACCCTCGTGAGCCGGAATCCTGGCCTCGTATGAGTAAAAAAAACACGGCCAATTTACTTGGTCTTTCTTCAGACTGGATGAGTTTTAATTAAATGCACGGAGCCTCGAGTTCTGCCGCCGTGGATGTCATCGTATGTGAAGTCTTACAACGCACAGTTACCCCTTGTAACGGTATAACCACTGCTTCCCAAAGTGGACGACGTAGTCGAGCCATCTGTGTAGATGTGCACGAGGTTAATTTGGTTTTGTTTAATCAGGTTACAATCATTTATTTTAGGGCGGAGTTAATTAGGACTAAGCAACAGGAGCATGAACAGGAGTAATTAAATAAAAGACTGACAACTACGCAATCCTAAAGAAAAGCAGTCGTGACTAGAAAGAACTATCACAATTTGAAAAGAGAGAGATGGTATACGAAGCAAATGTTAAGTGGAAAGCCGGTATCTGGTTTGCTACCCAGCACTGGGAAAGGGGAGACAGAAAATTAAGGAAGGAAGGAAGAATGAGAAGAGGGAGGGAAGTGCGAACCCCAGACACACGCACTGGTATATCACAATTGTTATACGAGGCGGGTTGCTCGTAGAAACTGCAAGAAAGCCGTCGTCGCTTTTCGGCGTAAGGTTCAATTTTTCCGGCACTCCAAAATTGATTTTCCGGAAAGCGGCTGGTGGTAGAGGCGCGCAAACTTTGCTGACAGGGAATGCCTCTGGCAGCCGTACTGAGGGCATTTACACAAAAGATGTTGGATGTTTTCTTCGGCGCAATCACAATGGAAGTACTTAACGATAAGTATTCCCGCTTGAAAGGGAGTTTGTCAAAACAGGTCTTGATTTGATAACTAGACCTCTTAGCGACAGCGCCCTGTGGTTCTAACAACGCAGATGTTGAGGCCCCTGTTTTTTCATCGCTCAGTTTCTAGGAAAGCTAAAGGGTATGCTTTGTTGTTCAGATAGCACTGAAGTATTTTTCCAATATTGAAACAATTCATGGCTGCACACTTTTAGAACGTTGCTCATTAGTGGGAGATATTTTGGCACACTTCGCGGTGATTTAATTTTGCGGAGCAAATATTAACTCTCTAAATTTCGGGATGTTCTTTTTCGGAAGTGGAATTTTTCGTTGTATGACATAAAATAAAAAGAAAATTCACTGTGTGCTGAACCTTTTCACACAACTGCCTCGACAGCTCTACTACCATATACAGCTAACTGATTCAAGAGTGCGTTCCCCGTCCCATGGATGACCACGGGACGTCCATTGTTACCTGTGAGATGTCGGTAGCCTTTTGAATCCTCGAATGTTCCTCCTTGTCTGGGAAGAGATAAGTGGCCACTTTATTAGAGAATTCTAGTTGAGCGCACGCACAAGTCCAGCCCTTACAACTCTCGAGACTGGCCAAAAAAGCGCATGCGCAGAAACTGAGAGGCGCGTGCACTTGTGGACGCAAGGGATGCGCGCGTTAAATCTCTGCGCTTAAACTGCGACGTCGGTCTTTCAGTACTTTACCGACAGTTTCTCGCTAGACCTCCACTTGATGAGATCAAAAATGACAAGACTGTCGTTACCAACAGCAGTATGGTGGTCCCGGCGGCGAAAAAGTCTGTGTGAATTGCAGCGTACACTCTCAGTCTGGTGCTGGATAACGAACGGCATATAGGCGGTGCGCTCCTGTGTACTGACTAAAATCCTGTCTATAGGGAGCCCAGCAATTAAAAATACCCGTGACAGCCACGCGGCGCGGAAGTAACACCTCTGGCCGGTAAGAGCAGGCGCAAAACGAGGAAAGAAGAAAAAAGGGGAGAGCCGCCGTTTCTGTCGCGCCAGCCTGGCACCAGGAGCCGGCATCAACATAGGCAGAACCGTTCAGCGACAAGTGCGAGTGCTTAAAAAAAAGAAAAAAAACGACCTCCCGCCCCCCTTGTCGCCACCTCACCAGCTCGGCGTGGCGGTGGCATCACGTTTACCATCGCCTGCATACCGTGGAATTTGTGCGTCGCCGTTTTGTCCCGCTGTCTTGTGATAGTCGTTTTTCTACAAGATGGTGTGGGACGGAAACACTTTCCAGTGCCTTAAGGCACCTTTCATTCAAAATATCATACGTCTTCCGGCATTTGGGCAAACACTAGGATGTGCAGTCCCAGTGTTACTCTTTCGATTTTAATAAAAGAGTACAAACCATTTATCAGTTGTCGAGGAATGCCATTGGGTCATGCACTAAATAAAAGAGTACTAGTGCATGCGCGACAGCTTACTGAAACACTGGCCTATGTATGTGGAAGCACGTCATCTACGAAACAGGTTGAACTGATTATTTTAGGAAAGCATGGCAAAAAAGCAACAAGTGGAAGGCAGCGAGACAAAGAAAGATCAGAATTGAAAATTGATTGGATGATGTTTGATCAGTGGTTGCATGATTTGATGATGAGCATCAAGTACAGAAGTCAGGTGCAGAAGTCAGCAGAAGAGCGTATGTCACCGACATTTGCTCACTCTTTTGATTATTAGGTACAGTTTTCATATTTCAGCATGGATTTGTAACAGTGAGCCACGACCAAGGCAACCAGTGTACTGCTGTGGAGATAATGTACCCGCCATAAAAATCCCCATTTTCTAAAGAGCAACTGAATGCAGTAACAGTAAAGATTTTGAGGTTCGTTCTGCACCATTTCTTGACCCGAACTGCACGCGGACGTTCACGAAAGAGATGTGCAGAAGCTTTATTTATTTGCAGGGATACGAACCCGTCCGTCGCTAATTTGTGTACTTCATGCTTGACCTTGGTCCGCGTTTTGGCATTCACTATAACAGCAGTGTGATGCTGAATAAAGGTAAGAGCAGCCACTCCCCGTAAATAAGATCAGTTAAAGGATGAAAATGAGTAAAAACCACTCTATATAGAGAAAAAAATGCGCATAAATTCTAATTGCAGTAATAAGTAATCGTCGAAATGCTAAAAAAGCGCTGCTGCCCCAGCGTCCATCTTGCGGCAGTTCGCGCGTACGAAATGCAATCGTTAGAGTAGGCACGCTAAAATACCCATGCAACGTTTACGTGCGAAAGCGTACTGTATTCAAACAGCTAAGAATATATTCTCAACTGTTTGCTGCTGTCACTGATACGCGTGTACCTCCCGACACAAATCAGCCTAATTTCTCACAGCATACGCACGTGCAAAAACATACGCAGGTTTCGACAGCCGAACACAGCCTCGTCCGTGAATTTCGGTGAGCGTAACACCCGCAGTTCACAGGGGAGCACTAAAACGACGCACAAACACACGTTAATCGTTCTTGCGGAACGGCGCACCATGAACCGAAGTCGGAGCCGAAAGCGTTAACCGTGGTTGTCTCGAATTCATCAAGTCGTACAATCTATTCACTGATCAAATGCATGCAAATGGCACAGAAACAGTTCAAGGTTCCGAAGACGGCTTGCAAAAACCTACTTGGTAGATATATACCTCCGCGAAAGACTCGCCGTCATGTGGTGGTGCTGTGGCGCAATAACGAAGAAAAAAAATGGTGCTGTGGCGCAATAATGAAGAAAAAAAAATGGTGCTGTGGCGCAATGGGGAAGACATCTGCTTCACGTGCATGCGGTCCCGAGTTCGACTCCAGGGCTGTGTGTGCTTTGCATGTTAATCTCGCAAATGTAACTAATTGTGATTCTAATGGTTTTCTTATTATCTGTAGTCATATTATCCACCACATTATCGGCGATATACCGCTTCTAAGAAGCGTAAAATAATGTTTTTTTTTTCAGCCACCACGTCAGGGCCGGGCCGCCTACGGAAATGTGACGCCTAACCGCAGACCTTATCTGGCCAGAAAAAAAAATTGACCTAAAATCCCGGCTAATCATTGTCCCGGCTATGCTGAAGGCAACTTCAAATCGGGCCGGTTTTTCTGGGACACGGTACGGAGCCGCGTAGAAGCTGCGACAATTTGACTTGATTTCCTGCCTGCAGGCGTGTAGTCTAGACTGGATTTGACTAAGAGTGTACCCTGTGAATCGGTCAACTGATGCATCGAATTGTGATCGATGTAAGCCGGAGCACAACGTTGGAAAACTGGACATCAGTTCGAAAGAAGCAGGAACCCGACGTTGACGTGAAGCACCGCGACGAAATTGCGGATTATGTACTTAAGAGTTGTGTGTGTGATCCCTTTCATCTGAGGGTGCAGCTACGTGTGTGTCTAACCAGCAGATGTCTGAATTATCGCCCGCAACAGCCTGAAGACGCCATCGCCAATGGCATAATATTCAATTCAGCGTTTAGCAATTCTTTTCCGCTTCTCTCGTTGTTTTTTTAAGACAATAGTCTTTCTTGGGGACCTTCGACGCCAAAATTCTGGTCTGTCTGTCTGTCTGTCTGTCTGTCTGTCTGTCTGTCTGTCTGTCTGTCTGTCTGTGTCTGTCTGTCTGTCTGTCTGTTTGTCTGTCTGTCTGTACATTTGTCTGCTTGTCCACTCTTAACGGCACCGGGTACCTGAAACGGCCGACCCCATCCGCAGCGCCCTCCATGTTGCTCAAGACTTAGCGTTCAATAAAAAGCAATTATTGCGCATGTCTGGGACACAGTAACAACACCTATATATTCTGCATGGGTGCTTTTTACTAGAAAACGCATACATAAGTAATATTAAGGGTCATAGCGCTTATTACGCTGCGCAGACCATGCGACGCTTGCAAGAGAAAGAGTGTTTCCAACGCTTTGCTAAGACGAGATGGTGGAGGCACCTAACCGTCGTCTTGCGTTTTACACCTTATCACCTCCGAGACGGGCGCGCACACCCGTCTCAGAACCACGTGCTTTGTTTTCCGAAAAAAACTGAGAGATGGCGCTCATGTCTCACGTGTGACGTGCTTGATGCGCTCGTTCGCCTCCGCTGCACGCTCGAGGCACTCTAACGCAGTGCCTCCTGAATACCACTCACCGATTTTCTTGCGCAGAACATCAAATAAATGTTGTATTTACTCTCTCCACAGGCAAGACTATCGTCTTTCGACGACATATGCAGATTACCATGCAGATACGCGGCCAATGTTTTTGTCTTAATTTCATAGAAAACAATGCGCGTTAAATTTGCTGTAAGCGATAACACTTCTGTCGACCAGACCTCAACACCCCAAACCACTGCTTGTCCTGCTCAGAAAAGCTCGGCTTGTCTCACACCTGGACGCCTTCAGTTGTGTGTTGCATCGACCAATGCTGGTTATTACTGCTTATTGCTTCCCCGCTAGATAACGCGAAGCAACACTCAAAGGCAAGCCCGTTAACGCTCAGGTGCAGCGCTGATTTCGGGTGTTGCACATGTTGGCGGCAGCCTCAGACCTAGCATATACGCTGTGCGTAGCACGTTGCGTACTTGCAGCCTTGTGCAGACTGAGCTAGACTTCACTATTTTCATTGTATGCCACGCTCCTGTGTTTACCAAACAAGCAAAAGGAAACCCGCAGGTGAGCCCCGGTGCTGCGCGAGTTTGTGCAACGGATGGTTTCTGGTATCCGAGCACCTGCCACGTGCAACAGGAGGCCTGCCGCCGCCAGAAGGATATTCGACTCGCTGAGGGGCCCGAGTCGTGCGCCGGTGCCAAGAAAGGACCCAAGACATGCGCTCAGAGTGCCTTCGGCTGTTGCTCAGATGGAGTGACGCCTGCACTCGGCGTTCACCAAGCAGGATGCCCCAGTAAGTGTGCATACATGCATGGTTGCATGCACGCGGTGACTTATACTAATTAGGCGTCTAATCTGCGTCACTGTACTTTGGTTTATCTTTGAGAAAAGGGACGTCGTAAAGAAAAAAGAAGTTGGCGGGAGTTAAGGTCTTGTAAACTGACCAAAAGGTGTGTTTGGCACAGTTGTGCAATGAATGTGAATACAGCGTTTTATTGAAGTTAGGCGTCGCTGAAACTTCGATTTGGAATCTCCGTGTTTCTCTTTTACTGCTGAGGGCAGTCCCATGGTTTAATTGTCATGCAGCCAGCAATACTGGCAGGCTTAGCTTCTCTATTACGTTTTTATGGAGCTGCGATTAGCTCAGGTGTTTCAGCAGGCAACTCTTCCTTTGCATATCGTTTTGCTGCTGGCTGTGTAGCTGTTCGCAATGCCCAGAGACTTTCACACCCCAAACGCTCATTTGTTTCGCTGTGCTAGCTTGAGTGTGGACGCGTTAGAAAGAAACCAGCATTAATCACTTTGCATGTCTCGTGCATCAGTGAATAAACCGGGCCATTTGTGACACGTTAAATCTGATTCGTTTTTGCGAGACACGAAGTTTTCGCGAGAATACATGCAACTCGCACAATCGATTGTATACCTGAGAATACAAGTACCATAATGACTAATTTTCAGCGCACACTGGGACAAATAGAAGGAACGACTCTTTTTGTCCGTGCATCAGTGTGCGCTAATAACAAGTTGTTATGCATTCATACCAAATAGTTCGTCTAGCAGTCTTACTACACATAGCAGTAAAGCTTCCTCTGAGGCTAGTTAGTGTTGTTTACCGGACCTCACATTTCTTTAGCGCAAACAGAAAATAAGAAAGAACTGACCGAAAACAGGAGAAAGTGTACAGGGCAGGCTCTTCTAAACCTGAACTGGCTGAATTTCGAAGCACCACAGAAAAGGCAAACCACCGAAAGCGTATGCACGCAGCCGTAGCATTCCTGATCATGCATCGATCTGAAAAAAATTCGCAGATCCCACGTACAGTGAGAATCGATGATATGCGAAGCACCAATAAGAAAGCTTGATAAATCACTTTAAAATCAGCACAACGTTACGAGGTGGAGGTAAATGATGCCGTACATAACTTTTGTGCCATGATTAACATGTTTGAATGTGTCGTTTACCTTGGTAATCTCTCACTTCTCGTGATACCAAATTTAGTATATGTAGAGCTAGCGAAACGGCCACGAGCAAGCTATTAGAGTGCTATGTTTTCATGTTCTTACATGACACGCTTGTTAGGATCATCATGTTTGCGCCAGTCATATATTTCGTCATCCATTGACGTCACGTAACACCAAATTTGGTATATGTGGAGCTAGCGAAACGGCCACGAGCGCATCATGGATCACCAAATATACTCCAAATGTAGCGTTGAAGCGCGTGCACGCTGGGCACAGCGACGCTACGTCGACAAAACATGAGCGCTCTAAAGTCTGACGATAACCGCGACCGACGCGCCCAACGTCTGTCGGTGCGGCCTAACGGCAACCAGCACGACATTCGGGCCAATGCGTTATCAAGGCAGCACTGCGTCTCCCCCTTTTCATGACGGAGAGATGTCGGACGTGCTGAATTGCGCATGCATCAAAGCAACGCAGCGCAACGCCCGCCTGCGAGTACATAGCAGGGCTAGCGCCTGGCGCGGCAACGCCGGTGTGACGTGACAAAATGAACGCCGGCGAGCACGCGCACCGCGTTACGTCGTAATGTATTGGCGCCTTGATTGTGGCATGTTGTCATGCTCTCGCATGACACTTTTCTCATGATTACCATGTTTGCACCAGTCGCATACCTTTATCATCCATTGAAGTCACGTAATACCAAATTTGGCATATGTGAAGCTATCGAAACGGCTGCGAGCGCATCATGAGTGTGGCATGTAGTCTTAATGTTACATGATACGCATGTAGTGATTATCATGTTTGGATGTGTCATTTACCTATGTCTCCCGTTCGCGTCACGTAATACCAAGTTTGGTACATGTGAAGCTAGCGAAACGGCCGCGAACAGGTCATGAGCGTAGCATGTAGTGATGTTACACGACACGCACCTCATGATTGTCATGTTTACACCAGTCACATACCTTGATCATCCATTCACGTACCGTAATACCAAGTTTGGTGTATGGGACGCTAGTGAAACGGCCACGAACGCATCATGAGCGTGGCATGTAGTCATGTTGTTACATGACACGCATGTCATGATTTTCATGTAAGGGTCTGTCGCTTGTGTTCGCCATGCAATTGTCACACCATACAGGCTTTGGAACATGCCATGTGAACGAAACCACCGCAAGAGCTGCAGGACCAATAAATGTATTTCATGACATAATGTCATGATTTTCATGTCATAACTAGTCAAATATCTTCTTCATACAGTCATGTTTGGTATCGATACCATACCAAGTTTCGTACCGATACCATTGTCGAAACTGACAGGAGAGCTAAAAGTCGTAGGCGGCTAGATAGATAGATAGATAGATAGATAGATAGATAGATAGATAGATAGATAGATAGATAGATAGATAGATAGATAGATAGATAGATAGATAGACAGACAGACAGACAGACAGACAGACAGACAGACAGACAGACAGACAGACAGACAGACAGACAGACAGACAGACAGACAGACAGATAGACAGATAGATAGACAGATAGATAGATAGATAGATAGATAGATAGATAGATAGATAGATAGATAGATAGATAGATAGATAGATAGATTCGCTCAAAGTCGCTGACGTTCGCTAAAAATTTTTTTATTGGTTTATAAAGTACTGCAAGTGATAAAAATGGCCCAAGCAGGCCGGCGAGGTGGTACAATAATAATGATATAACCAATTATTAGATTTATAGGTGTAGAGAAAGAAGAAGAAACAAAGAAAACAATAACGACAGAAACTATAAAGCAGACAGGTGTACAATATATTCGCGGGTACATAACTCGCACCTAAAAGTAATTTTCTAGAGATTTTAGTACATTTTCAGATTCACAAAAATGGTTTGGCAGTTCGTTCTACTCTGTTATTGTGCGAGGGAAAAGGGAGTACTTGAAGTTGCTAGTGCGCGCAAAGGCAGCTGTGAATTTGTAAAAATGGTATCCTCTAGTAGGACGTGAAGATCATGGACTGAGGACTGGCGAAAGGTCTATGATAGTGCTGTTCTTAGATAGGTTAAAAAGAAATTTAAGTCTAGCTAGTTTCCTACGGAATTCTAAAGTTGATTGATATGTGGGGTTTAACGTCCCAAAACCTACATATGATTATGAGAGACGTCGTAGTGAAGGGCTCCGGAAATTTCGACCACCTGGAGTTCTTTAATGTGCACCCAAATCAGAGCACACGGGCCTACAACATTTCCGCCTCCATCGGAAATGCGGGCGCTGCTGGCGGGATTTGAACCCGTGACCTGCGGGTCAGCAGCCGAGTACATTAGCGACTAGACCATCGCGGCAGGGCTATTGTAAAGTTGGAATTTTGTTATTATTTATTAGTTCTGTCGGGGAGTCAGACTGGTGGAAGCGATTGTAAAGAAACCGAACAGCTAATCTTTAAACAACTAATCTTTAAATGCTTCGCATTTAAAACCTCGACTCGTTGCTGCACAATTGAATCAACGTTTCACTTTGTGTCCTTGCTCTTTATAATAAAAGCTTCCAGCAACTCCCTTCCCAAGGTATCACCACCTCTGCCCACGCTGTTGATCCCGTTTAGCCATGGTGCACACGTGCAGGCTGAGCGATTGACCGGTAAATGTGCATTACCTTTATTTTTCAACATAAACTCATACTCCTGCGCACGACGGTTAATGCACCTCCCAATTTCACCTATGCTGGTTTACCTACACGAGATTGTGTTGCCCTGGGCCAGGCAAAGATGCCTTGAAATAGTATCGTAATACGATGCAGAATACCGAGACAAAAAGTATTGGAGATACAGCCACGAAAATTATATCCAATACGATACTTGTCAATTTTATATTAAGATACTTCCACACATTCACAAATTCGTTTATATAGACCAACACAATGTAGTAGCGAACGCGTGTGCACAAAAACGAAGGATATAAAATTTCTAAAATATGCCCTATTTCACTCTACTGAAGTGTTTATTGACATGTCAAAAAGTTTTGTCAAAAGGTGAGTTAGCTTATTTCCGATGAGCTTATTGGGGAGTGATTCAGCTGCTTAACAGGACAGCGTTGTGGACACTTCACTGACAGTGGTTCTCGCTTGTCATTTCTGCAATATATTGGATTCGCTGCTGAACCTACCTGCATGCTAGCGGATTGTCATGTATTTCATTTCATTTCATTTTCTTATACCCCTCAGGGCCAGAGGCATTACAGAGGGGGAGTGGTAAAAGCACAAAAAGGTAACAAAATAAAAGGAACAAAATATGCAAGTACAATAGAGACGCACTATAAGTTAGAAAGAGCCTGAGTATACAATATTAGCTACAGAATTGCGAAAATGTTTACAGTTATTAATGTTTACAATGTCAGCGGGAAGGCCATTCCAATCGCGAGAGGTTCGTGGTAGAAATGATTGATAAAAGTACTCAGTATTACATGAAGCGAGTCCAACTTTGTGACGATGATCAGTGCGATGGGATACATAAGATGGTTGAGGGATGAGTCGATCGCGCAGATCAGGATGATGATACATTTTATGAAACAAGGCAATGCGTGACACTTTTCTGCGCAGTGATAATGAGGGGAGGGAAAGGTCTGATTTCATAGAAGTTATGCTGGCGGTGCGACTGTAATTAGCGCGAATGAAACGTACAGAGTTGTTCTGAACCATCTCTAGAGCAGTAATTAAGTTGATATGGGTGGGATCCCACACCGATGTAGCATACTCTAATTTCGATCGGATTAGTGTTTTATAGAGCAGGAGTTTCAAGGAGGAAGGAACGTGATAAAAATTTCGACGAAGATAGCCTAACATGCGGTTAGCTTTGTTAATTAAGTGCTCGATATGAGCAGACCAGTTTAGGTTTGCAGTAATGTAAACACCGAGGTATTTATATGAAGTTACTGATTCTAAATGAATGTTATCAATGTGGTATGGTGGTGGACGGGAAGATTTTCTGGAAACACGCATGACTTTACATTTATTAATATTTAGTTGCATTAGCCATTCACTGCACCAGTCTGCGATTGCGCCAAGATCAGACTGAAGTGAGGCAACATCATTAGAGTTCGTTATTTCTCTAAAAACAACACAGTCATCCGCGAATAGGAGAATATTAGAGTTAACAACGGAAGGAAGATCATTAATATAAATTAGGAATAATAAAGGCCCAAGGACTGAACCTTGAGGAACTCCCGAATAGACATCTGTAAACTCTGAGTTAAAGCCATTAAAAGAAACAAATTGTGAGCGGTTTAAAAGGAAGCACTCAATCCATTTCAGTAAATTAATACCAATATTAAGCGTGTTTAGTTTAAGCAGTAGCAATTTATGACAAACCTTGTCGAATGCCTTAGAAAAATCTAAAAATATGCAGTCAATGATCGATGATCGATCTAGTACTTGATGTAGCGCATGAGTAAAGGTTATTAGCTGAGTTTCACATGAGTAATGTTTTCTAAAACCGTGTTGTGCTGAACAGAAAAAAGAGTTGGATTCTAGAAAACCGACAAGGTTAGTGAAAATAATATGCTCAAACATTTTACAACATGTGCTGGTTAAGGAAATGGGGCGATAGTTAAGTGGAGATGTCTTGCTTCCAGACTTGTGAATTGGAATGACCTTCCCAATTTTCCACTCATTTGGAAGAATGGACTGATCAAGAAACTGTTGAAAAAGTTTAGTTAAGATTAACGCAGCGTAGGCCGAAGTGTTTTTCAAGAACTTGTTACTAATATTATCACAGCCGGGAGCTGAATGAAGGCTAAGTCCACCAATGAGCTCAAGAACACCAAGTGTACTGATTAGTATAGGTGGCATACCTTCAAAGGTATGGTTGTTTGTTGTGGGGTTATTAACAGCAGAATGGGCAGAAAAGTTCTCAGCAAATGTACGGTTAAAAACTGAGGCACAAATATCAGATGAAATGGGGTCGCCAGAGGAATCGGTCAGTGTGATAGCGTCATCGGTTGAGGGATTAAAAGTTCGCCAGAATTTCTTAACATTTGTGGTTAACATGGAAGGTAGTACATGGGAATGAAAATGTTTTTTTGCATCTCGAAGGGCTTGAATGTACAACGTAGACGCTGTTGCATATAAAGCCCAACGATCATTAGAAGGCGAAAGTTTTGCGGCGCGAAAGAAACGCTTTTTACTGTTTGACAAACGCCGGATATGGCTGTTGTACCAGGGTGCATTTGAGTTGTTGGTTACACTGCGGTGTGGGATGTACTGTTCAGTGAGTTGAATTATTTTATCTGAAAACATATTCCAATTAGTTTGTACACTGCGATCGTCAAAACCGTCAAGAAAAAGATCAGTGAAGGTAGAAAGGTCATTGTTGATTGCCTCAAAGTCACCTCTGTTATAGTCACGAATGATTTTCTTCTTTTTCTTTGTTTTCGGGTGGGCTAAGTTAATGGAAAAATGTAGAAGCAAATGATCGCTAAGACCCGGAAGGTACGTTATGGGCGATATTATATCGGAACTGTTTGTTAGAATTAAGTCTAATGTGTTTGCAGCGTGAGCTACTATTCTGGTTGCTTGTGTACACATTTGCTGTAAGGAAAATACCGAGCAAACTTCTAAAAATTCGCGAGCTTGGGACGAAAGCGGAAATAATTAAGGGGAATGGGAATTCCAGGTTATGTTGGGAAAATTGAAATCACCCAGCAAGAGCAACGGCGATGTAGGGAAACGCGTACTAACAACGTTTATCGCATCTTGAAGTTCGCTACTGAATGTAGGCGAGGGTGAGGGTGGGCGGTAGCATACCCCGATGACTACATTCTGGTGACTAAGCGTTACCGCAGCCCATAACATTTCTAGATTAGTATGAACGTGTACAGATGATGATGGGATATCGCTGGAAATAGCCAGAAGTACGCCACCGCCTCTGTGTGTGCCACGGTCGCGACGAAAAAGTGAGAAGCGATGAGCGTTTAAAAATATCTCGGAGTCGCACACTTGCCCGCAGAGCCAAGTTTCAGTTAACGCGATAATTTTAGCGGAGCATGTGTCGATCGCTGATGATAGAGAGTTATACTTGTTAAGAACACTTCTGATATTAGTAAACAGGACCGATATGGAAGCTACAGTCACATGACCACTGCCCCTCGCGCTTTCCTAGGGCTTGGAAGTTGCAGGCGGGGCAATGGTTCGTGTACGACGATTTGGAATGTTGATGATTGCATCACTGTTTGGGTCGTACATGTAGCATTTTTGGTTCAGAAGCAGCTTGTTGTAGCTGATTTTATGCTTGACGGGGCCTGGTTGACTCTTGGCAAAATCAAGTAGTTTTTTCCGAGCTGCACGTGTAGCGGGTGAAAAATCCTCTGCTACAGTGATGTTATGTTTCTTTAGGTGTATATGTGTCGCAAGTAACGCATCTTTTGTTTTATAGGATAGGCATTTAACTATCATTGGGCGACATTTGCCCTGGCTTAAGGTACCCAAGCGATGCGCGCGTTCAATGGCATCAGAGGAAAGGGGAGAAGAAAGGTGGCAATTTACATGATCTTTATCAAGAAGCCTTCGCATGATGGTGCAAGTACCGGTGCGCTCTTACAGCTTGTCCACAAACAACAGTTCTGCGATACCGAATCACCGGTATACAGAAGTGAAGCAACAACACGCGGCATTTTTGTGGAACGTTGTGTATACAGGCTGGCCTGCGGTGCATAAAGCTGCTATACTTTTTTTTTCTTCGCATATACTGGCGTAAAATGTTCCTTATGTTTATGCTCACTAAAGTGCAATCTATTTTCTTGAGCGAAAGGACATGTTCACCTCAGAAGCACCTCAGCCTTATTGTATTGTCACGTTGTGTTGACTATGAAGAAAGCAGCAGTCACTTTGGTATAAAATAAACTCACTACTGAGCTATCTCGAGCCCCAAAAACTAAGTATTGCAACGTACAAGCATGCCTCGCCGCGGTGGTCTAGTGGCTAAGGTACACGGCTGCTGACCCGCAGGTT
Organism: Rhipicephalus microplus; assembly: GCF_043290135.1. Lineage (NCBI taxonomy): Eukaryota > Metazoa > Arthropoda > Arachnida > Ixodida > Ixodidae > Rhipicephalus > Rhipicephalus microplus. The sequence continues at coordinate 32,444,526 of NW_027464586.1, forward strand.
GCGGAATCGAATCCCGGCTTCGGTGGCTGCATTTTCGATGAAGGCGAAAATGCCGTAGACTTGTGTGCTCAGATTTGGGTGCACGTTAAAGAACCCCAGGTGGTCGAAATTTGTGGAGCTCTCCACAATGGCGTCTCTTATAATCATATGATGGTTTTGGGACGTCAAACGCCACAAATCAATGAAAGTACAAGCAAATCACTTTTTACTAGGATAGCGGCAGTAGGTTTCGTCGGCCTCCAGTAATCCGATGATTGGCAGAACGCGTCTTGTATTTTAACAGCAGAGACCACACCTTCCAGCGTTATGAGTGGTGCATGCGTTTTTACGTCCTTAAACTACGATATAATCATGAACCATGCACATCAGACGCAGGGTTCCAGAAGTTCTCACCATGTGGTGTTTTCGGGGTGGAATCAAATCTAACAACATGCGCCTCAAGCATTTCACCTTAATCGACATGCGGCCGCTGCAGCAATGCTTGCTAGGCGTAATCTTAGCAGCCTCATCTGAGACAATGTCGAAGTTTATGGAACATTGCGGGTGACTCACGCCGAGAAATCATAATTTTTGTTTGTGACCCAATCATGTCAAACATAAAATTAAGAGTGCATGGCAGCATATATGCATAAAGCGATTATAATTGAAGTAGAAAAGCTGATGTTTCAAGTATTTGTGGTGAGTAAGCTGAGATGCACGATACTGTTGGCGCTCCTACTAGCTAGAACAATTAGGCATGACGTGTCCTCAACTTACCTGTTAAGGAAAGACAATGAAAAAATCAATGCCTTTGGGGAATCGCCTGAAATGGCTCGCCGGGAAGTTCCTTAAAAACGGACCATTTCATTTCAATGTTTCTCGAATCCCCTTTCTAACATCTTTAAGATGGCTCCTAATTATTTCCATTTTTATAACGCAAACTCAATTTGCGCATTTTGCAAGCAGTAAGCAGAATGTTTGGCGCTGCATACTGAACGCACGCTTACATATTTACATATTTGTTTCCCAAATCATCAAGACAGGAGAGTAAACTCAAGTGAATATAAATGCGTTAGTACAACAGCAAAAACAAAGCAGACAATAATAGTAAAAATAAAACAAAGAGCTTGTTTGGGATGCACTTTATAAAAAGCGACTTGCATTCGTGAGGCCGAAACAAAAAGTTCAGAGCACTATATGATATGTATGGGATAGAATAGAAGGACAACTGCGAAAGCACTTCTGCTAACAATCATACTATTTCAAGAGCTCTTTGGATAGTAACAACAAGAAGAAGCCCTGCCGTGGCTCTCTAGTGGCTAAGGTACTCAATTGCTGATTCGCAGGTAGCGGTAGGGTGATTCCACGAGAGATCGACACGGGTCCAAAAGTTGATATTTTAGATTTCATTGAGTATTTCGTGCACCTCTCACCAGGTAGCCCGAAAGTCAATATCACTTTATGATTAACGTCATAACTTACGAGAAAAAAATATCAAACTTCACCAACATGGAGGCAATTATTTTGTCACCTGTCATTTTCGAAAATTCCAGATGCTATAAAAAGACAAACCTTTTTGTTTCAAGGAAGATATTTTTTACCTGAAGTGCATGTCTAATGAAGAATGAATTCATACGGTTTCAAGTTTGTAGACCTTGAAAAAATAGCTTCTAAAAGTGTCTAATTTCGCGACAGTTTAAAATAAGTTACGTATTCCCCATTTTTTTCTCCGAAAGTAATGCAAGCAGCGTTTTCAAACTTGACACAATTTAAGAATATTGTGTGCTCAATAGGTACCTAAACTATTGCTGCCGTAGGGCAAATGTAAATTTTTATATATTGCCTCAAAGTGCAATATATAAAAATACTTGTGCGCAAGTATCCACAGTGCGAATGCAAAACTGAAGTATAGTACGTTAAAAGGAAGTTCACAACGTTTTTGTCGATAAAATTACAGGAGGAGTAATCTTTGTCCCTACTTTGAACCTGTGGGGATTTGAGGTGCGCCCGCGACCATTTCGCGGGCATTCTGCCACACGGCCACACCCTTTTGCTTTCCCGCTCTGTTAACACCACGTGGCGATAGATGGCGCCACGTGCGCGCTGAGGGAGCGCTCTCTTTTTCCGTGGACGGTGCCGGGTAAGCACGTGTTTTCCTTCGTCCGCGTCCCCTTTGGGAATCGCGGACTGTAGCCTGCCCGGGGTGGCCTTGGGCACCCCGGCAGGCGTGTTTACTTGAGTGCTGGCTTCGGTAGCGTACGCTAAGCCCAGAGCGGTGCCTAGTGCTTGAAGTGGTCGTACCACAACGAGCCGCACTTGCCGTAGGCCTACGCGTACGAGGTTTGCCATAACACTCGCGACCAGGCCCATTAGCCATCGTGAGAATGCGCAGCATAGCCGCGACGGACCTTTTCCCGACTGGCGTGTCAAAGCTCGCCATTGCCAGCTGCGACGTGCTCGCGGTTGTCCCCTTATTGTGAACGTCCGCGTGCGGGTGCCTTTGCTACCCGCGTACCGGGAGCGGACGTTTAGGAGCGGGGTCACCATACTGGCGCGCAACGCGGTATCAAAGGCTCATTAAGCCTTTGATTAGTCTTAGCCGAGTCGGCCCGCCTTTGCGAATCAGGCTCGCCGCGTTTGCCCGCGTCATGTCTGCTCCGCGTTAGTTCTGTCCGCTGACGCTTTTAGCAGATACCGCATTGCTCGAGAACAGGGCCAGTGCCCCCCTTGAGCATCACAATGGCGCACCCTCACTTGTCACAAGCCCCAGTCGGGATGACACGAGGCGCTACGTATCAGCTCCCACTGGAGAGGTAGCGTGTTTTAGGTCCGGGGCCATAGCCCAACCCGAACAGTGCACAAGGGCAAATTGGACTACTACTGCTCCCTTCGGAATACATGGCAGTTCCATGTCACAGCGCTGCGAAACGGCTCTCAGTGGAGCTTCCGGGGCGCATATCGGCACCGCGACCTCAGCCGTAGCCGAATTTTGCCCGCTGGCTGCTATGCAACATACCGCCTGGTACCAAACGCGGTATCAAAGGCTCCTTAAGCCTTTGGTTAGTCTTAGCGAGCCAGTTCGCCTGCGCGATTCGGGCTCGTCGCAACATGTCTGCTCCATGGCATGCCGCGTTGCACAAAGAGGCCAGCGCCTATATCGACGGGCGCCCTTCGGCGCTCGCCTGTGTCGTCACCCCTTTTTGTGGTGAATACACTCCTACGTAGAAGCTGACGCGCTATCTCGTGCCCCTGTTGTTTGCCGAGAACCTGGATTCCGGTGCGACGGCCGCTCGCGGTGCCTTAGCACTGGCAAGCGTCGGGGGCGAAAAAGCGGCGAAAAGGGGAAGTACCCATGAGGACGACCTTGGCTGCTATCCAGGTAAGCGGCGCACTGCGTAGCAGCCGAGCGGGGGGAACTTTCCGAAGGCCACCGGGCCGAGAGCGAACTCGTGACGCCGTGCACGCGGTGGTTGCTGCGGTCCTGAGTGGGCGCGATACCAGACTCCCCCATTTGGGAGAATGGGAGTTGCTTTCGGCAGCGAAGAGCTACTGAAGGCTCAGCAGAGTGATTCCGTTTCGAGTCTCGGAGGGACGGAGCGCCGTGTACGCTGCTTGCTTTGTGGCGGGCGCCGTTAAACCGTCTTGAGAGGTGCGCCGTTACGCTGCTTGTTCTGTGGCGGGCGCGATTAGGGGGCTGAAACAGCGTGTGTCGCTGAGTCCGCGGCGGATTCATTTTGCTGGACCATGACGGGCTCCTGCTGAAGTATATAGCCACTGACGACGAGTCCATAGACCCGTTTAGGGTGGTTATGCCCAAAAGTCTGAGAGCCGCAGTGTTGCGAACCTCTCATGACGAGCCCATTGCCGGTCACCTGAGTGGCTCTAAAGTTTTCCGAAACTGAGCAAGGTTTTGACTTGGCTTGGCATGAAGCGTGAAATTTTCCGCTATTGCCGTTCCTGCCACGTCTGTCAAACGGTGAAATCAAGGGGTGGCAAGCCGCCCGGCTTGACGAAACCGATTGTCAGTGAGCGTTCGTGGCAAGTAGCCACCTGCGATCTAATGGGGCCCTTCCCCAGGAGTTAGCAGGGGTTTATACATCTGATGGTAGTTGTTGATCATTTTTTCAAATGGGTGGAGCTGTTTCCGCTGCGGAAAGTGACAGCGCGAGCGGTGCTAGAGAGGCTACAGGAAGTGTTTTGTCGGTTTGGCTTTCCGAAAAGATTGATCACGGACAATGCGTCGTATTTCACCGCTCGGGTGTTTGGTGATACGTGCCGTTCCCAAGGAATAGATCACTGCACCACTTCGCCCTACCATCCCCAGTCCAATTTGACGGAGCGAACCAATCGTACGCTCAAACCGATGTTGGCTGCCTTTGACGAAAGTCAAAGGGACTGGGCAGACCATTTGAGTGAACTCACGTTTGCAATCCGAACCTCCGAGAGTCGCTCTACTGGTTTCTCTCCCGCCTTCCTTAATTTCGGAAGGGAGTTGGCAAATCCGGTGACCAGTGTCATGCAATGCCAGCTCGGAGACGAGGAAGAACCGGCAGACTGTTCTTACGCTTCCACACTTCGGGACAGGCTTTGTCAAGCTCTCAGTAGAGCGAGGCAAAGTTTGGCATAGGCCAGGGCCGGGCAAAAGGCCCAGTACGACCGAAAACGTCGCCACCTTTCATTTAGGGTGGGTGACCTCGTCCTGAAGCGCAACCACGCTCTTAGCGACGCGAGCAAGGGTTTCTCAACTTCGCTCGCTCCAAAGTGGCTTGGTCCGTACCGAGTGGAAAAAGCTTAGACTCCACTCGCGTACTTGCTGAAAGACCCGCTTTCGGGAAAATTCAGCCGTGCCCACATCGCAGACCTGAAAGCCTTTGCGTCAAGGTCTGACGAGCCTGCGCCAGCGCCCAATGGCTCTTCGCGCAAGCAACGGCGCACACCCGGCGCGGCGGACCGCATTCGGACCACGCACCGGTATAATCTGAGGAAGCGGTCACCTTAGTGATTTCGCGCCGGAAGGCGGGCTTATTTCCGCTACCGAAGGCCCTCACTTATACTGTCTAGTCTCAGCTAACTAGCTTCTTTACAGCCAGTGCTTGCAAAGAAGTCAGTCCCGCCCAGTTGCTGCTGCTGATTGTCTTTGAGCGTTGCTGTTTTCTTTTTTTTTTCCGTGCTGCCCTGCGGAGGGGGGGGGGAGCGACCGCTCGCTCGCGGGAACATTCGAGGACGTTCTGGTGGTGCAGGTGTGTGTGTCTGTGTGGTGCGGAGAGGGGAAAGAACCAGGTCAATGACCCCTACGTCAACATAGGTAGCGCTGGTTGTCGGTGGGGTGACGGGGGAAGCCGGAGACTGCTAGCGGTGCGCCATTCTTGTTCTGGTGCCGGTCATCGTGGTCGCATGCCCTTCAGCGACATGCCCTCCAGTCAGAAACCCACACGGCGGGTGCCTCGGCGGCCAGCACCTTCCGCCCCGGGCACCTCGGCACCACCCAAGTCTACCAGGCGGGCGTCCCGGCGGCGGGGATCAACAACATCGCCACCGGTCCCCAAAACACCAGCGCGGAGCGTGACCACGTGGGTGCGGCAGGAGGTCCCGCGCTACTTCGTAAGCGACGCGCCGTGGAAAACGCAGCGGCGCGTTTGGCGCGACCTGCTGCTGGACCGTGTCCCGTGGCCATTCCGGGGCTGCACGCTGGCGGAGGGCGAGAAGACAGCCGGAGGCGCCCAACTACCTACCGATGCAGCGGTGGGGTTCCGCGCCACGTGCCGCGTGGCCATGCACTTCAAATGCCACTACAAGGGTGCCATGCACGTGGCGCGGACAAAGGCGGCCGCTGAGGGGATGGCCACCGAGAGAAAGGGGCCGGATCTAGCCCCGCTGAGCCAGCGCTCGGACACGGACCTGGCGGCCCTGTGCCGACAGCGAATGGGGGAGGACCCCCATTTCACGGCACTGCTGTCAGGGCTGCCACCGCCCTCAGCCACCGACGGACCACCTATGGACGGCGTCGCCACCATGGACGGCGTCGCCACCATGGACGTCGACTGTCTGTTGGAACTGTAGGCCCACGCAGAGCCTCCCCCCCCCCAAGAACGCTGCAGCAGGCAAAATATATGTTTTTTGTATTTGTCATGTGTATTATGCGTTGTTTTATTTTTTTTCTCTTCAGCAGCAGTTGCAGAGCGAGGCTGAGGCTAGCTGTTGCCCATTGCATGACGCCTTTGTATGTATGGGCGATGACCGGCTGCCTTTGCAGACCGGTATATAGGGTGAATTAAGTAGAGGAGGATGTGGGGATCTGAGGCGCGCCCGCGACCATTTCGCGGGCATTCCGCCACACGGCCACACCCTTTTGCTTTCCCGCTCTGTTAACACCTTGTGGCGATAGATGGCGCTACGTGCGAGCACGGCGCACGCCGAGGGAGCGCTCTCTTCTCTGCGGATGGCGCCGGGTAAGCCCGTGCTTTCCTTCGTCCGCGTCCCCTTTGGGAATCGCGGACTGTAGCCTGCCCGGGGTGGCCTTGGGCACCCCGGCAGGCGTGTTTACTTGAGTGCTGGCTTCGGTAGCGTACGCTAAGCCCAGAGCGGTGCCTAGTGCTTGAAGTGGTCGTACCACAACGAGCCGCACTTGCCGTAGGCCTACGCGTACGAGGTTTGTCCTAACACTCGCGACCAGGCCCATTGGCCATCGTCAGAGTGCGCAGCATAGCCGCGAGGGACCTTTTCCCGACCGGCGTGTCAAAGCTCGCCATTGCCAGCTGCGACGTGCTCTCGGTTTTCCCCTTATTGTGAACGTCCGCGTGCGGGTGCCTTTGCTATCCGCCTCCCGGGAGCGGACGTTGTACTGTTGTTCGGGGTGCCGTCAGAGGCAATAAAGTGTTGTGTACTTTTGCATTAGAACACTGTCTATTTGCCGCGCCGCGCTAAACGCCTTATTAGTTGAGCGTGCGCGGAGTGTTGCGCTACATGCTAGTGAATGGACTAGCGGCCCTGTGGTTCGCTAAGCGTGAACCCCCGGTGATCGTCCGCTGCAGTTAGTAGCGGTGGGGGTCACCATAAACCATAAGGTCGAAAGCATGGCCTCCGAGATGCGGCACACAGCAATTCGTCTGTAGAGCAGACGACGGATGACAACTTGCCCTAAAGCGTGTTCTTCAGTCTAATGCGGCAGTCTTCGTGCCCCAAATGATAAAAATTTGTTATGAATCGTTTATGAACTCATTCAACATTCAATTCTCGTACCCAACGTGTTGCTAAGACATGGCTGTCACAGCAGCTCCATCTGTGTGTCAGTAATGAAGAGGCACCACACATTAGAAGTCTCAGTGCTCTACGTATAAGAGTGAATGCAGATACTGTGGAATACCGTGTTCAAAATAGTTACTCCTATCTGCTAAAACGGCCTTTTTTCACCAAATGCGGTCACGTTTACTTGCGTTTGAAACTTATTGCCGCTTTTCCGTTCTGATTTCCAGATTTCTCAACTTATCAATGCATTCTCGAAAAGCTCTGATTTGTACGACGAATGTTGTCGCTAAAAACAAAATAATGCAACATGTTTTTCTTTATTACTGTATGATGGCTTTCGTTTGTCTATTTACGAGCTTTTAAGAAAAATCGAAGATGGGGTTTTTTTTATTATTCGAATTTCAGTGGAGTACACTTTTGCCAATATGAGAAATTTGAGGCAATATATAAAAATTTACATTTGCCCTATGGCAGCAATAGTTTAGGTACCTAATGAACACACTATGTCCTTAAAACTTGTCAAGTTTGGAAACGCTGCTTGCATTACTTAAGCAGAAAAAGATGGGAAATACGTAACTTATTTTAAACTGTCGCAAAATTAGACATTTTTAAAAGCTATTTTGTTAAGGTCTACAAACTTAAAACCGTATGAATTCATTCTTCATTAGACATGCATTTCAAGTAAAAAATATCTTCCTTGAAACAAAAATATTTGTCTTTTTATGGCATCTGCAATTTTCGAAAATGACAGGTGACAAAATTGGTGCCTTCATATTGGTGAAGTTTGATATTTTTTTCTCGTAAGTTATGCCGTTAATCAAAAAACAAAGTTGACTTTCGGTCTACCTGGTGAGAGGTGCATCAAATATAGAATACTCAATGAAATCTAAAATATCAACTTTTGGACCCGTGTTGATCTCTCGTGCAATCTCCCGGTATCGAATGCTGGCTGCGGCAGCTGTATTTTTGATAGAGGGGAAAATGCTGTAGGCCCGCGTGCTTGGATTTAGGTGCAAGTTAAAGAGCCCCAGATGGTCGAAATTTGTGGTGCCCTGCACTATGGCGTCTCTCATAACTATATGGTAGTTTTGGGTAGTTAAACCCCGCGTGTCAATCAATCAACACCAAACAGGAAGAAAGCGGTATGATATACCATGATATCATCTGATATAGGTTAGTGGCTGTTCTATTTCATGCAGCATCAGTACCGGTGGGGTTAGAGTTCCACGCTGGAGAGCAGCATTGCAATATGTGGTGATCGCCGCAGCTTTGTAGTACGTAGCGCTCGCAAGTACCTAAGGGCAAGTGTCACGACTTTGATACAACTAAAAAGGGAAGAGATCTCGCAGGCACCAGACACGTGGGCGAGCACGCGAACGTAAGCTCTGTCGAGACTGCGCGAGCTTCGTCATGTTCCTCTGCTTCATGAAAAGGGATGCACACACCTCATCGCCTGCCCTGACTTGGAGCTGAGCAGTGACCCCGACTATAGGGCTGCAGAAGTTGCGTCTTTTCCTTTCTTCAACCTCTCTCTGCCCTCACTGGTGAAGTAAGACGGCAAATTGGGTCAGTCGGTTTAGAATTCATCGTGAACTTAGTTTACAGCGCAACACTAGAGTCACGAACATAACACAAAGAAAGACAGGGTGCTGACTCTCAACTGATTTCTAGTGGAAAGTGAATTGTGAAACTTATATCTAGCAAAGGCACAAAAGCACGACATGCGCAAAGCACAAAAAAGCATGCTGGCATCGTCGTCATAGAAACAGATTCGCAAGATCGACACAAAAAGTCAATTTCCTTCTCATGCAGGAAAAGAGAGAAAGCGAGAGAGAGGTTTAATTACAGAAAGGCAGAGAGGTTGGCCTGAGCCATAGCTTGCTCTAGCCTGTTACTTACACTGGGGCAGGAAAAAGGGGAAAAAAGAATAATGGATGGCGACGGTGACATAGAGAGGTGAGTATGTAGTATTCTTCCTAGCTAAGACAAACTTTATAGCCGCGCATATAGTCCAGTTGCTTCCAAAAGGGTTATAACGGCTGTTATGACCACAATTGCACTGTTAATGTCTGGCCAAGGGCCCAACCTGGTCTCATCAGTTAATGACCTACTGCGATATAGTTCAGTAGATAAAATCAGTGTTTGTCGTTCACGTGCTTATGCTGGGCATACACAAAGTATGTGCTCAAGTGTTTCTGGCACATCACAGTGTTCACAATTAGAACCTGTGTCACTGCGACCGATGATATGTGCCTAACGTCTGGTGTACGCCACACCAAGATGAATGCGGTGGATCATACTTGTGAGTTGCGGTTTCAATTTAGGGGGCATGCGGAACCTCATTGCCGGGTTCCATTTGTGAAGTCACCGGTGTATAGAGACTTCACTGATACAGCTCCTGTCTTTGATTGATATGTTGTAGTCTCAACAATATCTCTTGCCAACTGGTTCGCGTGTTTAAATTGACAGTGTTTATTTTTTTAAGATAAGACGACACCATATGACCTGCAGTGATCCGGCAGATGAAGTCGCGCGACCCCTTGAAGTGAGAGCTCATGTTCTCACAGCCGAAAATAGACACACCACTTCGTTCGCCTTGCATACTGCCCACCTTATTATATTATAATAGATACACAACTTGTTTAGCACAGACGATGTATTTGTTCCTGTGATTTACAGGGCACGTGCCTATACCATGCTTTTTTTTTTCAGGGCATCGTCACATCGGGCAGATGCGACCTATCTCATGTTTCGTACAAAAATGAACATCGATGCCGCACCTATAAAACTTACACGTCATTAAGTCCATGTGCTTCTCTATATATGTAAGAAAACACTGCACTTTTTTTTCATCAGAATTAGTATGATTCAGTTTCTTTTTTTTACGTGTTTGACGTTACAAACGACATGTTCACATACAGATGAAACTACTGCATCAGGGATCACGCACTTGCTGAGGCTTATAACATACCAACTATAGGGACGAGAACTGTGTCAGTGAAACTTCTGGTTTTCTGCATGAAAAGGAAATTGGCTATTTCTGTTGATCTTGAAAATCTATTTTTACCACGACGCTGCCAGAATGTTTTCTTGTGCCTTGCGCATGTCATGATTTTGTGCATTTACTATATATATATATATATATAAGTATATATATATGGGATATGGCACAACGGGAGCGTTGTCAACAAGGATAAATATATTAAATATATTTATCCTTGTTGACAACGCTCTCGTTGTGCCATATCCCATACCTTCACGAAGACTAACTGGCCCATTGAATTATTGCTCCCACTATATATATATATATATATATATATATATATATATATATATATATATATATATATATATATATATATATATATATATAGGTATGGGATATGGCACAACGGGAGCGTTGTCAACAAGGATAAATATATTTATTTCCCAAAAGTTTCGGGAGGCGTCCTCCCTTCATCAGGGGATGAGTTCTACTGACATGAACTTCCAAACTTCGTTGCTGCCGTGTCCCTCTCGCCTTGAAAGATGTTTGCGAGAGTGAGAGGGAACTAAAAAAAGGAAAGAAAGAAAAAAAACAAAAGGGGGAAGGGGGAAAGAAAAGGGGGAAATAAAATATGTCTCACGCTGTTCGCGCTCGCGCCTGTTTGCAGTCTGGTTTCTCAAACAGGCGCGAGCGCGAACAGCGTGAGGCATATTTTATTTTCAAATTTCGAACATTAGTAGCCGGCATCAACGAGGACGCCGGAAAACTCTCCTGCCTCCCAGAAATAAGGCAGGACGAAATTGGTGACAAACATTGTCTTTGGAAAAAGTTTATAAACATGTGCATGTACTGTATTAATAATTTTATTCCTGAAAAAACAAAGAAAGTAGCAAAGAAAAATCCCTGGATGACGCGAGAAGCGCTGCAACTAAAAAGAAAGATTAAACGCTTAAGACGACAAGGCGCTTCTCGTGATACTATTCTAAATATTCAACCTAAATTAAATGAAATAGTGAAAAACGCAATAGAAAGGTACTTTCAGCATACGCTGCCAGGTTTTATGCGAAATGCCCCGGAAAAGATTTGGAGGTACTTAAAAGAAAAAACAAGGTCAGTCGACCAAATTGTACACGAGGGATCCCTAGTCGTCGAGAAGCAAAGCATTGCTGATCATTTTAACAAATTTTTTCACAGTGTTTTTTCCCGTTCTTATGATCTGCCGTTAATAAAACATATGCCTCACATTGTACCACCCGATATAGTATCGCAACCAGGGGTAGTTTCTATGTTGCTCAATCTGAAAACTAAGTCATCACCTGGTCCAGATGCCTTACCAAATGCTTTTCTGCGCAGATATGCAGAAAAGTTGTCCCACTTTCTAGTTGTCATTTTTCATGCATCGTTATCTTCTGCAATTCTTCCTAGCGATTGGTTGAGGGCACGTGTCGTACCTGTGCCTAAGAAAGGAGATGCAACACTTTTAACTAACTATCGTCCGATTTCACTAACATCCTCTTCGTGCAAGCTGCTTGAACATATCATAGCAAACGAGATTAACAAATTTCTTTCTGATAGAAATATTCTCTCTAACTACCAGCATGGCTTTCGTAAAGGCTTTTTTATGGTTACCCAACTGACTTCTATCGTTCATAATTTTGCGTCTGTCCTTGACAAATCTGGGCATATTGATGTAGTTTTTTTAAATTTTAGGAAAGCGTTTGACCTTGTTTCGCACTGTAACCTTATAAAAAACTCGAAATGAATAACTTCCCAGCATATTTAATTAATTAGATTTCTGCCTACCTGACTAACCGTAAGCAATTTGTTGTTATCGATGATAATTTTTCGGGTGAACTTCCGGTAACTTCGGGAGTCCCACAGGGCAGCATTTTAGGACTTTTGTTATTTTTAATTTACATTAATGACATCACTGACACAATTACAGAGCCCGTTTAAATCAGATTGTTCGCCGATGACTGTGTGGTGTTCAATGAAATAACTTGCAGGGACGACCAAGCTGCACCTAATTCTAACCTTCAAAATATCGTATCTTGGGGTGAAAAATGGAATATGGAATTAAATGCAGAAAGGTCTGTCTATATGAAAATCACCAAAAAGGTTAAAAAGTTATCCTTTCCATATAATATCGCTTCCAAAGCCCTAATTGAAGTTAATCAATATGAGTACTTAGGTGTTACTATTACTAACAATTTATCCTGGAATACGCATATCTCTAACATCTGCAAGTCATCTTTCCGTAAGCTCTGCTTTTTGAGGCATAAATTAAAACAGGCTCCCCATAACACTCGCCTAACAGCTTATTACTCGCTAATCCGTCCAAAATTAGAATATGCATGTACTGTGTGGGACCCTTACACCAAACGTAACACTGACGCATTAGAAATGATACAACGCAAAGCAATAAGATTCATATCCTCCAAATACCGTTCAACTGATTCCCCATCAACCCTAATGCTAACTAATAGCATTCCAACATTACAACTACGGCGTAAAATTCTCATAATAAAATTTATGTTCTTGCTGAAAAATAACCGTTTATCCCTTAACCCGCAGCCTTTCATAACTCCGCTCGAAGCACGCCGGACAAGGCATCGCCACGCTGAATCCTTAACGCCTTATAGCACTAAAACCAACGTATTTAAGTATTCATTTTTTCCGCGTACAATAACAGACTGGAACAACTTGCCTTGTGAACAGCTGTCCAATATTGACGCTATTGCTCAGTTAAGATGCCAAGTTTTTTTATGCTTTGTATATGCCTTGTGTATGCCTTTTTGTTCTTGCCTTGTATATGCTTTGCATATGCTTAGTTTATATGCCAACTTTTGTATTGTTTCTTTTCCCGTTACATACTTACAATGTTGTTTCCCTCTCGTTATTATAATTTGTACTTCCCATGCCCCTCCTGCTTGGGCCCTTACCTGGGCCTGCAGTATGTCATAAATAAATAAATAAATAAATAAATAAATAAATAAATGAACATTGATAGCTGGAGACCATGCATATTTTTTCTGACTGACTCGTACGTGTACACTGTCCTTTCTTGTTTTTTTTCTTCTTTTTTTTCTTTTTTTCTTTTTTCACATGCACATACAAAGTGTTTATGTTCGTCTACCACTTGATGACCATTGAAAAGAAACGGACGAAGATTAAAAGTAAAGAGCCAACCGACCCATTACGGAAACCCTTTCCTTACGCACGCCATCACGGACCCCTCCCGCCACCGCGGCGACAATCTTGGGTGGGCCGAAACACGTCGAGAACTGAACAGCACGTGATAAGAACCGGATGTGGACGTGCACGGACAGTTGGTTTTGTTCTCAGTGTAGACAGTGGTTCTTCCTCTTTTTTACTTTCTTTCTTTCCTTTCTTTTTCATTTTTTCTTTTCGTCTTTTTTCTTCTCCTTTTTTTCTTTGCTTTTTTTAGTTCCCTCTCACTCTCGCAAACATCTTTCAAGGCGAGAGGGACGCGGCAGCAACGAAGTTTGGAAGTTCATGTCAGTATGGACTCTGGCCATACTCATGATGCGCTCGCAGCCGTTTCGCTCGCTTCGCATATACCAAATTTGGTATTACGGAACGTGAATAGATCAAGAAGGCATGTTACTGGGTCAAACATAATAATCATGAGATGCGTGTCATGTAACAACAAGACTATATGCCACGCTCATGATGCGCTCGCGGCCGTTTCGCTAGCTTCACATGTACCAAATTCGGTATTGCGCCACGTGAGGGATCACGAAGGAATGTGACTGGTTTAACCATGACAATCATGAGAAGCGTGCAATGCGAGAACATGACTACGTGCTGCAGTCCAGGCGCCATTACCGTTCGACGTGACCCAGCGCACCGGCGATGCCACGCCAGGGGCCGCTGCCTGCCAATACTCGCAGGCGCGCGCCGCGCTGCGTGGCTTTGACGTATGCGCGTCTGAGCGCGCCCGGCGTCCCGTCGTCACGAAGAGAGGCAGACGTGGTGCTGTCTGGAAAACGTTGTAGGCGTGAAATGCAACATGTATTCCGCGCTGGTTGCCGCCAGGCTGCGCTGACATGTGCTGGTCACGCCTGGCGTCGGAATATAGACTGCTCGCGTTTTCTTAGCGTAGCGTCGCTGCGCCCAGTGCCTGCGCGTCAACGTTACGTCGGAGTATATTGGGCCTCTCATGATGCGCTCGTTGCCGTCTCGCTAGCTTCATATATAAAAAATTTCTTATTAGGGCACGTGAACGGGTGACGATGGTATGTGACTGGTGCAAACATGTTAATCTTGAGATACGTGTCCTGTAACAACATGAATACATGTGACGCTCATGATGCTCTCGCGGTCTTTTCGCTAGCTTCACATATACCAATTCTGCTATTTTATGACGTGAATGGACGACGAAGGGAAACGACACGTGCAAACATGATAATCATGACATGCGTGTAATGATAAATTTTACTACATGCTACGCTCATAGCAGTGTCGCAGCCATTTCGCTAGCTCCATAGATTTAAAATTTTGTATCAGGTGTCGTTAATAAATTGAGGGCAAATGACGCGTGCAAACTTGATGATCCTGATATCAAAGTCATGTACGGCATAATTTACCTCTGCCTCGTGACGTTGTGCTGATTCTAAAGTGACATATCAACGTTCCTTAATCCTGCTTCGCATAGTATCGATTCCCATGGTACGTGAGCTCTGCCAATTTTTTTTCAAATATAAAAGCTGCAATAGTATACTCCCCTGAAGGAAATGAATTTTTATATGTGACATAATCGCCTAACTGCGATAAATCAAAAGATCATGAGTATAACTTGCTTAGTTACTATCCCAATTTTGCCTTTAACATATTTTGACTCCTGTGGCTGCAAAAGGAGCATGGAACGAGTATCGCGGTTTCCTGCGTTTCGAGATTTTTGGCCCCATTTCTTGAAAGAGTTCTACCTTAAACTTTCGCCAGTTGGTTTTTCTTGAGTGCATAGTGTAACGGAACAAAACGAGGACACACAAACATGCAGTTAGGACGACCGTTAGAAAGCGGCTCGCTAGCGTACATCGTGTGCATCTTCCTGTTTTGTCGTTTCGTGCCGTTATAATATGCAATCTTCAAACACCCCGTGTGAAGTGCGTGCGTGTGTGCACGCTCTTGACGCACATGTGGCTGAACAAATCCGGAGTGTAGAACAGCGACTGCCCAACAGGTGTGTGCAACTGCAACAGGCTCGGTTCGCTGGCAGCCACGTGCGACGCACTGAGCAGTCAGTGCGCCTGCAAGCCAGGCGTCGGAGGGCAACGGTGCGACCGCTGTCTGCCGGGCTACTGGGGGCTACATCGCATCGCCGATGGTGTCAACGGATGCTCGCCCTGCCAGTGCTCGCCGCTTGGCTCAGTGCGCGACGACTGCGAACAGATGACTGGACGCTGCGTCTGCAAGCATGGCGTACAGGTACGCTCTTTTGATTCTCAGGACCGCACACTATACAGTTGTAGCAACAACGGCTACCTGGATGGAGCTGTGCCCCACTGCGGTGTTCTAGTGGCTAAGGTACTCGGCTGCTGACCCGCAGATCACGGGATCGAATCCCGGCTGCGGCGGCTGCATTTCCGATAGAGGCGGAAATGTTGTAGGCCCGTGTGCTCTGATTTGGGTGCACGTTAAAGAACCCCAGGTGGTTGAAATTTCCGGAGCCCGCCACTGTATACGGCGTCTCTCATAATCATAGGGTGGTTTTGGGACGTTAAACCCCACATTTCAATCAATGTCTTTGTAGCCTTTAGAGGTAAAACCAGGCGGTACAGCCCTAAGCATGCAGTTGAACAGCCCATTCAGATGATGAGAGTGGAAGGAGGGGTTTAATGAATGTCGTCGCATGGAGTATTTACCGTTTTTGATACTCACGTAACAACCTACCAATTCTCAGCCGAATCGTCTAGGTGAAAGTAGGCCAGGTTTGCTATTGTCTGCTAGCGCCAGGCAACTCAATGCCTGCGTCAGGAACTCATTTCATGTTTGACTAAGCCAGCGCAAGCTTCCTGACTTTTTGAAAGCATGCTAATTGTCTATCATCATACTTGGAGGCTCGAGACATCAAATTACTGAGCAGTTACTTGATGTGTCCAGTGCTCAGTGCAGGCAGCGCCACATTGTCTCAATTTGTCTAAACTGTTTCACCCTCGTCGGTCAAAGGGGCACTAACACCAATTTTCGGAGGCGTGTTTGCACAAATCTTTGCAGAGAGACAGCTCTCAGCAATTGTGAGGCTCAGCAAATGCTGTTAAAGGTATGGGCCATCTCGCCGTAGGGAACCATAATGGTAGGCGAAGCAGCAGTGGTATGCACGCTGTTGGCCCGGCTGAAACAGACATGGACGCTTGTGCTGAAAGAACGCTTTAGAGCAAAACTCGTTGTAGCCTTTACTCGAGTAAACGTTTATTTGAGACGCAAAAACATGGGAGGCTGGTTGGGTATCGTGTAAATTCTACGGCAGATAAACGAGCCAAAAAGTTCTTCCACTCGATGTGGTAGTGGTAGTGGTTAGAAGATGAGAAAAGGCACCTAATTTCTGCAACCTGGTCGGGAGCACGGCGCAGTGCCTTCACTCGATGTGCACTTGAACGTTGCGAGCAGTGGAGAGGATGAAGCGAGAGAGATGACACATGGCCAGCGGCGACAGGCTGGAGAGGGGGTGACGTCGATGCGCGTGCACTGCGAGGAAAGGATTGACCTACTTGGCACCGCCTTAACACCTGCAGCCAGGGGAACGCGTTGCGAACGGAGAGGCAGCATTACAAAGGCTAGTCAAAGAGCCGCTTCGCAGTATTTGATTTGTTATTAAACTTTCTCATGCCGTACCTACCAAGATTGACACTAGCGTGACGCCACAATATTTTGCATAAGCAGGTTACGAGAACCTCATACCGTGTTGCGACTTCAAGGTCAAGTAATATCTGAAACTAGCTTTCAAGAACACACTCTTTTGCGTTTTCAGGGTGCACTCACGCTTAGCAATGTATTTTTTTAAGATCTTGTGGGCTTGGCCATTCATTTGAAGCAAAAGAAAATTTCAAACTTTTCTTATCAGTATTTCAAAGATTACATGCAGGACATTAGTAACCGAGTTAGTTTTAGAGCTTACGCGAGTACCAGGCATGACTCTGCAAATTCCGATCACCTGTGTAACAAAGACAATGTATTTCGCGAACGGTCATATTGACGATGGCTCACGATTGTTCCGCAGGTCCTCTGCAGTTTGTAATTTTTTTGCACCGTAATTTTTTTGCACCGCCCACACTTCAGGCATTTGTGTGCCACATATGTCAAACTCTAAACCTTGCTCCAGGAAGATTTTCAGACTTCTCTTACCAATTGCCACTGGCTCTCAGTGGTATACAAATTTTTAACGTCTACCTGAGGGAAATGTGTAATCAAAATGTTGATTACTTTTTATTAGCACGTTTTCATGTCTAACCAAAAATATTTTATAATTCCATGTTATCTCTGGTGTTCTAGCATTTGGATGCTTTCTATTCGCCAGCCTTTCGCTGTACAGCTGCCACTACGAACTGGGTATTTCTTTTTGTTTAAATGTATTGCTGTTAGTTTCTTTGTTTTGTTTGAGGAAGACTAGAGTTTTTAAGAATAAAGGCGTAAAAAGTTCGTCAGCCTGCTTATCTGAACAACCCTACTTCTTTAAATTTTTGATTCGCGTTATGGCTTTGTCTTGGTTGTTTAACTCAGCCATCTGTTATTCAAGTTGGTTACCACGCTCATTTGGTTTCGCTTGACGATGATGCGGATGCGCTTTCGGAGCCGGGCCCCTCGTTTTTTCCAACAAACACGT
This sequence comes from Rhipicephalus microplus, assembly GCF_043290135.1. Lineage (NCBI taxonomy): Eukaryota > Metazoa > Arthropoda > Arachnida > Ixodida > Ixodidae > Rhipicephalus > Rhipicephalus microplus. The sequence continues at coordinate 32,462,582 of NW_027464586.1, forward strand.
TGAAATTTGGTGTACCCAGTTTTCAAAGAGCTCCTTGGCCGTTGTTCTCGTGTGCAAGAGCTTTGTGTTGTCGCAGTCGTCGCTGCCAGAAAGGGCAAAAATTCTCTGGCCCAGGGCATGAAATGCACGGAGTGCGCAAACTCGGAGGCGCAGCTGGGTAGCCAAGGTTGCGCTTCGTCTTCTCATCCGTCATCCAGCTGCGAACAGTGTACCGGAGGGGCCGAGGAAGGCGGGCCCGTGTGTGGCTCCGACGGCAACACCTACGCTTCTGCCTGCCAGCTGCGCCAGTTCGTGTGCCGTCTGCAGCGCAACTTGACAGTGCGAAGCTCTGGGCCATGCGAGGAGGCTCCCTCACCAACGGCTGGACCCGTTCGCAGGTCCACTGCCCACAGGGAAGCCGGCCTCGAGTTCCCGGGCTGGTTTGAAACCGGACTCGACCCTCTCTTTCCACCGCTCAGCACACGACCAACGGCGGCCACAGACGGTGAGTCCGTGGATGATTTCAGTCACTCGCATAATAGTGGGGCTCTTCAATTTCCCACTTCTGGCTTCCCGTGGGCTGCCAGAGGCAGCCAAAGCATGCTCGTTTTTCTCGTGTTGCTCCCACGCGTAATTTGCCCCGCTTAGAGGAGGGCGCAGATGCTCCCTTGCGCGTCCTAATCTCGCGGTGAAGTGGGTCGTACGTGGCCTCAGGCTTTACCTAGAACGATTCTGTTCTAGCTACCGCGCTCACGAAGGTCACTTCAATCATTCCAGTCTTCGTTTGCGAAAAGCGCGCGCTTTTCAGACACAGCGAAGTAACAATTGAGACGCTTATTCGCGTGTATATGTATATGAGTTGGTTTCGTGCGCCGTTTGTGCGTGAGAAACAATGGGACATGTTTCGATCTTCTTGCCATTATGAGCATAACCTTTCAATTTATTGCTATCGCGTTCATTGCTTCGCCTCGGCCGCAAAGCCGGTACTTTTTAAATGCAAAGCATTTCTTGGTGAACATTGGTGACTTTGAGCGTATCTATCTATCTATCTATCTATCTATCTATCTATCTATCTATCTATCTATCTATCTATCTATCTATCTATCTATCTATCTATCTATCTATCTATCTATCTATCTATCTATCTATCTATCTATCTATCTATCTATCTATCCACCTAAGACTTTTAGCTCTCGTGGCCGTTTCGGTAATGGTATCGATACCAAACTTGGTAGGGCATAACACGACTGTATGAAGAACATATTTTACTAGTCATAACATGAAAATCATGACATATATGTCATGAATATGATGAATGACAATTAATCATCCTGCAGATCTTGAGGTGGTTTCGTTCACATGGCATGTTGCAAAACTGCTAGGGTATGGCATGATTGCAAGGCGAACACAAGCGACAGACCCTAACATAAAAATCATGACATGCGTGTCATGTACCAACATGAATACATGCCAAGGTCATGATGCGCGCGCGGCCGTTTCGCTAGCGTCACATATACCAAATTTGGTATTACACTACGTGAATGGACGACATAGGTAAATTACACATCCGAACGTGATAATCACAACATGCATGTCATGTAACAACATGGCTACATGCCACACTGATGACGCACTCGCGGCCGTTTCGCTAGCTTCACATATGCCAAATTTGGTCATATGGGACGTGAATGGATGACGAAGGTATGTGACTGGTGCAAACATCATAATCATGAGATGCGTGTCTTGTGAGAACAAGACTACATGCCACAGTAAATGCGCCAATACTTTTCGACGTGACGCGGTGCGCGCGCTGGCCAACGTTCATTTCATCACGTCACGATGGCGTTGCCACACCAGGCATCAGTCCTGCCATATATTCGCAGGCACGCGCCGCTCTGCGTTGCTTTGACGCATGCACGTTTCAGCGCGTCCGGCGTCCCTCCGTCACGAAAAAAAAAGGGAGACGCTGTGTTGTCTCGGTAACACATCAGCGCGAAATGCAGCATGTCGCATTTCGCACCGGTTGCCGTCGGGCCGCGCCGACGGACGCTGGTGGTGCCTGGCGTCAGACTATAGTGCTCGCGTTTTGCTAACGTAGCGTGGCTGGACCCAGCGTGTGCGCGCCTCAACGCTACATTGGCGTGTATTGGGCCCTTCATGATGCCCTCGCGGCCGTTTCGCTAGCTTCACATATACCGAATTTGGTGTTACGTGACGTCAATACATGACGAAATATATGACTAGTGCAAACATAATAATCCTGACACGCGTGTCATGTAAGAACATCACAACATGCCACGCTCATAGAGTGCTCGTGGTCGTTTCATTAGCTCCACATATACTAAATTTGGTATCACATGACATGAAGAGATGACTAAAGCAAACGACTCATCCAAACATCATAATCATGACACGGAAGTCCTATAGGGCATTATTTACCTCCACCTTCTAACCTTGGGCTGATTTTAAAGTGACAAATTAACATTGCTCATTCTTGCTTCGCATATCATCGATGTCCGTTGTACGTGGGATCTTCCAATTGTTTTCTCGAGTTGTGCTGTTCTGGCTACCCGCGGGGAGCCAGAGAGTCGCCACAAGCTTCTAGAACAAATTAGTCGTGGTAGCTTTCTAGACGGCTTTGGGTAGGTTTCGAGCCAGCAAACGCCGAAAAGATACAATACGCGCTTGCCGCCATTTTTGTGAGTACTCGACGCATTGCTATGTGGGCGCTTCGGAACTGCGCCTTCGCTTCTCGTTATTCGTAGCGCTATCTTCTAAAGCCTGTTCCGCCATGCGAGGTGCGGCGATTACGAGTGGCTGCGAGCGTTGGAAGCTACTGTTCATCGCTTTTGTTATGTTTCCCGTGAAGCCTCCTCCTGTGACCAACGCGGCCGAGTGTAGGCTGGTAACTGCATCGTGCGTATTCCTCAAAAGTTAGGGGCACGTTCGTATGCAAGCGTGGAGACGAAGAAACGTTCTAGTTTTTGTGTGTGCGTGTGTGTCTGTGTAAGTGTGTGTGTGTGTATGTGTGTGTGTGTGTGTGTGTGTTTGTGTGTGTGTGTTTTTGTGTGTGTGTGTGTGCGTGTGTGTGTGCGTGCGTGCGTGCGCGCGTGCGCGCTTTCTGTGCACATAGCGAAGATGATTGCCGTCGGACTAGCCCGCTCCGTCATTTGTATGCGTGCGTCAACCTCACCGGCAACTAGCTGTGGTCGCGCGACCATTTGCGACTGGTCGCAAACGGTCGCAAAGCGACTGCTTGGGCTAGTCGCTTCCTGACCGATTTTTCAGTTGCGCGAGTGCAGTCGCAAAGCTGCTGAAACCAATCAGCAATGCTCAATTTTTTTTTTCATTGCGCTGGTCTTCTGCCGCCAGATACAAACGACTGCGGTCCTCTGGGCCTGTGGCACCATGGTTTTACGCGGAGTACTTGGCTTGGAAGTGGGCGAGCAGAGCAGCTTGAGCATAGTGTCGAATTTGCGTGGCGGCATTCGCAAAAAGCCTAAACACCATCAAAGTAAAGAGAAAATCAATTGTGCACTATCTTTCCCCCGTATTCAGAATCGTTTTTTCTCTTGAACTTGACTTGTCACAGCCTTCGATGCAGCTTGTTGGGAACCAGTTTGTGCTTCATGCTTTGGCAACAGCTTTAAAACCCGCGTTCTAGACGCGTTTGTGCTGCATTGGAGGCTGTGGCAAGTCGAGATAAATTCAAGAGCGTTTCTGAATACGTACGACTCTCGGAAATACTCCTCGTTGTCTCAGCGCTGCTCTGGAGGCAGGCGGTTTGCATGGCCGGCCAACTCCCGCGATCGAAGGGAGGGTCACACCAACCACCGGCTTTTTTTCTTTGGATTCATCTGTGCTGCCAGCGCTGACACCATGGCACAGCGCACCAGCACCATGACAATTTCTCTTTCTTCGCTTGAATCGAACTCCTTGACGCTGTTGGGAACGTTATGCGAGAACAGACGAAAACAACGAATGTAGCGCGCTCGGTTTCCTCCGCTCACTCAGCTGGCGGCGATCAGCTGAACGGCGTCGGTTTCCAGAGTTCTCGCTGATGACGAGATCCGGACGGGACTCTCCGGTTTGCGACCTCCGGTAGCTCGCATGCAGCCTCTGCCAGTGTGAACATCAGTCACTTTTTGGTTGCCAGTCGCGAATGGTCGCGTGACCGCTGCCAGTCGCCAGTGTGCACCAGCCTTTAGAATTTCACTACTCGATCATCGGTGGTGATCGAATGGCCGAGATCGCGACTGTTGTATTTAAGTGTGTGATGCTTGCAAGTCGCGAACGACGTGTGAGTGTACTTCAATCTATGGGCCAGCATATGTAATATTATTAGGTTACGCTACGACGCGTCGCCACGAGAAATAAAAACGGAGATGGATCCAGGAATGTATACATCCTCTCATTACCTATTTCATCGTCGGCTTTCACTTTTTTCACCTATGCCGTGCAGTATGTATGTTATGACGTAGTAATTCGACCCGCCGCGGTAACATATTGGCTAAGGTACTCGTCTTTTGACCCGCAGGTCGCGGGGTCGAATCCCGGCTGCAGGGGCTGTATTTTCGATGGAGGCGAAAATGCTCTAGGCCCATGGGCGCAGATTTGAGCGCACGTTAAAGAACCCCAAGTGGTGGAAACATTCGGAGCCCTCCACTACGTCGTGTCTCATAATAATCTGGTGGTTTTGGGACGTTAAAGCCCACATATGATCATCGCGTATTAGGTCAAATCAAAGCTCAGATACATCAGGTTTCGTAAGTGCCACTTATGACTGGAAAGGAAGCTCAGGCAAAGTCTGAAAATGAGTCCAAAACGTTTCATGCGAAAGTTCACTTTAGATACGACGCGCATACGTTGTACCGATACCTACGCATGTCTAAACTTTAGACAAAAATGCAAGTTGTTCAACGCTTGTTTTTAACGTATGCTCCTTGACAGCTTAGCAGGTATACGTCCTCTTTTTTGGACACGATCACGTTCGCGCGGTTTCGCGTCGTGCTGCAGTGGCTGTTACACTTACCAAGAAGACGTGAGCTCGCGAAGCCGTCAGCGGCGCGGCAGCTTACCTTGAACCGTTCTCGAAGAGAAGTGCGACAGCTGGATGTTCCATTCGCGGACACGGCGAGTCGCAAGTGATCGTGCGAGCGTCGTACCTTAAATGCGTATGCTTGAGGAAATTATTTTAGCTGTTCGGGGAAGTTGTTTGCGTATTTTTTAGGGTTAGCTACACTGGCCTCACTGAGCCAATTTCGCGTGGCACTGCTCTGCGCATGCGCAATGATACTCCGCCACCGCCGCGCGCGGCTTGCCGCTGGTGTGCGCGCAATTCAATGCGCTGCGCAGACGATCAGTGGGGTTGGTTCGTTAGTGGTTCGTAAAGAAAAGAAAGAAGGCACCTAATTTCTGTCTGCCTATAGGCGACATCGCGCAGTGCCTTATATGGGTGGGGGAAGGAGGGATAAAAAGAACAGAAGGAAATAGATGAAGAAATAGAGAGGCAAGCGACGAAAAATAGAAGGAGATAGGAAAGTGGGGATCCTGTCAACGCAGTCCAAGGGCGGGGCACCACAATGCGAGAGCTGCATGGCGTCAGGAGACCACGGAGGGCGAACCAGTCGGCGGGAGCTACGCTGGCGTCGGATATCGCGAGGGCACGACCGTCCAGCTTGAAATCCTGCAAGCGAATCCTCTATCCGTGGTGTCGCGCACCGGAACCGGCACCTCCCTCGCACTCGGCGTCGGCCGCGCGCGACTCGCCGCCACCGGTGTGCGCTTTCCGGAGGAGTGCCGTCATAGCCTTGGTAGACATGTGGATGCCGACGCGAGCGCCTTCCCTGTGCAGTCGCCATCTGACACTGCGCTGGAGCGGCTTGATAGCGCCTCTGACTGGCGTTTGCCACTGTGGTATAGCCATGGAGAAGGAGAGTGCAAATGCTGCTCAACGATGCAGTAGAGCGGAGAAGCTTAACTCATCGGATCCCGAAGTAGTAGCCCGGCAAAATAAATATACATGTGCCACATCATACGTATACCGTGTGTGTGTGTGTGTCATGGGAACAGCTGTAAGCATGATATCTGGAAAGCTAAGATGATCAGCTGAAACCTTTGCTAACGCTACGTATATGCTGGCATAGCTGAGCTAAGCCACTGCCATTTTTTAAGTGGACGATGATGCAGAAAATAATGCAAAATGCTACCATCGTGGCAGCAAACCAATGCGCACGATGATAGCTTTTGTTTACGTTTACGCGGGCTGTTTCAACGTTCGATTTTGCAATTTTCGAGCAGTTTCCGGTTGTCTCGGGTTCCCCACACAACCACAACACTATTCTATTTCCCTTCCGGAAACCATCTTGCTAGCTCTGGCTGCCAGAGAGCTGTCATAGGTCTGAAAATCGATGATCGCCAATATTAGCATATATCATAACAGAGTCAGGGGGTCCCTGACCGACCGGAGGGGGGGAGGGGGGTTGTGAGTGTCCCTTCTTCAGATTTTGCTTTAGAGCATCACATTTGAATCACTTGACAGTCAAGCATAACGCATTCAACTGATTTTAAAGGCGTAATATTGTTTAGTGTGCACTACGGAGGAAGAAGTGATCGCAGAGAACATCCCCGGCGTTCAGATCTTGAAGTTTTCTTGATTTTGTTTGCGACTTCCCCAATCTGAGACAAGAACACTGGTGGACGAGGTCCCGTAAAATGGAGGATCAAAACCCCGCCCAGCTTCCAGGCTGTGGAGCGCCTCATCAGGGTGCGTCCAATGTGAGTGACCGCTTCGGCCCCAGCGTGGGGCACAGTTACGCTTCCGATGGCTCTTCCACCGAAGACATGGCCTCGGACAGTGATTTCACCCCTGTTACAAGCCGCCGTCTGAAGAGAAAGATCAGAAGGACGTCGCCAACAGGTCGACAGGCACTGAGGAAGGCGAGTAGCATGCGGTCCTTCACGATCTCGTACTTGCCGACGACGACGACAGACGTCCTGAACACTCTAACTAGGCAAAGCTTGTCGGAGTATTTCCAACGTATCGCAGCTCGCCAGGTTGTGCAAATACGTAAGAACATTTTGTCCGTGGAGGTTACTGCAATGGCTATACTGAACACGCTGAAGGCCATCGTCCAGTTGGGAAACATGTCGGTGTGCGCGTTCTCCGCGTACGACAAGTCAACTACGATAGGTGTCATTTATGATGCGGACGAAGAGATTACAGACTCAAGCCTCAAGAAAGTTCTTTCCTCGACGGCTCCTGTAATTGGTTTTCACTGCTTTGGACGGTCACGTTGTGTGAAAGTAGTGTTCGAGTCCGAGTCGTTGCCTACTCACGTCATGGTTGGATATGTGCGTCATCCGGTACGCCCTTATGTACCGAGGGCTCTACAGTGTCATAACTGTTCGAAATTCGGGCATGTCAGTGCAGTTTGTAAGGGTGTGGTAACTTGCAAACGATGTGGTGGACCTCATGATGATGACAACTGCAACGCTGCCACAAATTGTCCTAACTGCACTGGCGCCCATGACGCAACCGTAAAGGACTGTTCTAAAATGAGAAACCAAATAACTATCATGAAGAAGATGGTTAGGGACCACTCCACGCACAGAGAAGCTGCAAGGGCTGTCCGGCACAGTACACGTCTTTCACGACACCGACGCAAACGAGGGAGCAGTGCTAACCGAGTTGAAGAACTGACATCAAATGTCCAGGCTTCACCTTCTCGTCGCTTGCTTTTACCGGCCAGAAATGAAGATGTCTGTGCTTCCGTGCCTCTACAGCCGTCGAATGGACGAGCCAACCAGCCACTGGCCCGTAATACTTCGGAGTGGCCTTCTTTACCATCAAGACCCAAGTGTACGCTTTCCACGTCTAATGCTGCTGAACGCAGTGAGCAGTACGACAAGATGGATAATCATGACATCAGGAGTATGCTTAGAAATTTGATGGGTTCAATGCGCAAGATACTTAGTGGTCTAAACACTCCGGTGGCTAAAGCTGCTGTCCAGTTACTTGAGGTGCTCGAGCCACTTCTTGTTGTTCTTCAGTAAGCGAACATGGCCTCGATGTTCGAAGATCGCATACGGCAGACGCTTGTTACGCAGTGGAATGCTCGTGGTTTAGGTGGCTGTCGCTCCGATTTCCGACAGCGGGTATTGAAATAACAGTTCCCAGTTATTATCATCTACGAACCAAACATGGATTCTACATTCCGTTTATCTAGGTACGTCCAGCTTTGGTCCCGCAGTGATCACCGTGCAAGCAAGGTGCTAGTTTGTGTACGCCGCGATACGACGTACGTATGACATGACATTCTGTCGCATACACGAATGATTACGTTTGCTTGACTATAAAGTATAAGAGGCGCACGTTGTCAGTTATCGGAGGATACATCCATCCAAGTGCGAAGAGAGACTGCTCTCACCTTATGTCTGTGCTTCAGGCTGCTCAGAGCCCCCACATTATATATCATTTGATATTTTGACGCTGATCATCTACTCTGGGGAAGCGCTGTAATGAACGGCCGTGGCAGAGATTTATGCGACTTCGTGTGTAATTTTGGACTGAGAGTGCTGAATGACAAATCGCCCACTTTCATTCGGGGTACTCCTTACAGCCGCTGCCTCGACATTGCATTTGTATTCAGGAGTCTCCTGTCTTCTGCAGCTTGGTCCATTGATATAGAGACTCACAGTAGTGATCACTTGCCAACATATGTTCAGTTTAGGTGGTACCGCCGTTCAGCCACACGCTGCATTCATCAGACAGATTGGCGTCTCTTCAAGTCATCTGTGAATACCAGCTGTCAGCACACTACTACACCATCCGAAGTAGAAGACATCATTTCTTCGTCCCTGCGTGACACAACAAAACAAGTTACCATTCCGCTGCAACGATCAGTTATCGACTTACAATACGAGGCCCTTCGTGCTATTCGTCGCCGCGCAGAACGGCGATACAGAAAAACAAGATCACCGTCAAAATTCTCAGCCTGTCGTCAAGCTCAACAACACGTTCTTTGGCATCTCGACAAGCTTGACAGGCAACGATGGAGGTCGTTCTGCTGTTCTTTGGACCCAAGACAGCCTCTCTCTAAAATCTGGCGGATAATACGAAGTCTACAATCTTTTCCACAACAAATGTGGCCATTCCTTGCAGTGGCTCTACATCAGGGTCGGAGTGAAGTAGAGGTAGCCAAGGACTACTGTAGCCTTGTCGTTTCCACCGCTCACACTGAGAGCCAAACTCTTAACACCACTGTGCCCCCGTGCTTCGACGAACGCCTCGAAGTGCCTTTTACAACGCAGGAACTGGACGATGCAATTTCACTTTCGCGACGCTCATTGCCACCCGGGCCGGACGGAATTACGTACGCTGCACTTCGCCATCTTGGTACAGAAGCACGACAGATTCTGTTATCTTACTACAACACCTCCTGGGAGTCAGGAAATGTTCCAGATAAGTGGAAGTGCAGCCGCATTATCGCACTGCTTAAACCGGGGAAGTGCCCTAATGAGCTTTCATCTTACCGGCCGATCGCCTTAGGCAGCTGCGTTGGCGAAGTCATGGAAAGGATGGTATCGTCGAGATTAGAGTGGCTCTAAGGGAGCAATAATCGCTTTCCTGCGTTCATGAATGGCTTTAGGAGAAGCCAATCAGCCATTGATGAGGTCATCAACTTGGTCTCCGATGTGGAAAAGAAAACTTGTCGAGGCAGATTAGTGGCTGCTGTTTTTCTTGACATTAAAGGCACCTACGACCATGTCTTACATTATGCCATCCCTGATGCGCTCTAGGATCTAGAAATCAGTGGACGACTGTATGCATGGATCGTGAGCTACCTTAGCGACCATACCGTGTATATGTCAACAAGCGACGGAGATACAGACCATTATAACATTCACCGTGGTGATCCCCAAGAGAGTGTTCTCAGTCCGACACTTTTTAACATCACCTTGATTGGACTTACTACTGAACTTCCTGACACAGTGAAGGTGAGCACAAATGCAGACGACATCTGCATCTGGGCTTCTGGAGCTACGCGCTCCCAACTGCGTGCTCGACTGCAACGTGCAGTGACCATCACAGCAAGGTACCTACGTCGCCAGAATCTGGCACTGTCAACTGAAAGTTGCGCAGTGCTTGCACTTACACGAAAACAAATGACAAGATACCCATTAACTGTTGTGTGCTGTTGTGAAACACAAATTTCTGGGCGTTATCCTCGACTGGAATATAGCGTGGTTAAAACACGTCACAGCCTTGAAGTCAATGCTCAAGAGTTTTGTCCTCGTTCTTCGGGTAATGGCCGGAGCAAGATGGGGCCCTTCGGAGGCAGCTCTCCTGCAACTGTACCAATCTGTATTCGTAGGGAACTTACGGTACAGCATGCTCGTGCTTTCAAGCATGAAGCCCAGTTGTGCGAGCACGCTAGAAAGCATCCAAGCTCAAGGGTTGCGCACATGTTTGGGCTTACCTCAATGCACATCAACCAAGGGAACCCTCGCCGAAGCTCGGGCTTGTCCAATCAAAGTATATGTGCTCTGCGAGCCTCTTCGAGTTCACCTTCGCCGGTTGACTCGACACAGACAACATCTTCTATCAGCGCTCCCTGCCAGCAACCGAGACTGCAGTTATCCAAGAGCTATATCACGGCTCGAGAACGTCATACCGCCAAGATTCTCTCCCCCACGTGTTCCTGAGACACTTCCGTAGCTCCTGCCTAGACCACTTGTCATACTTCAGTTTTCTGGGATTATGAAGAAGTCCCTTGTATCATCAATCGGCCTAAAGCAACTTACACTGCTTCACATTCATACTATGTACGACGGTGTGGCGCATGTATGTACTCATGGATCTACCACGTCACGTACCTTTGTCGCAGCCTTTGTCATCCCGCAGATGAAGATAGCTCGACGTTTCAAGATAGATCACAAGACCACATCAACCACATCAACAGCCGCGGAGCTTGTTGCTATTCGGGAGGCCATACGATTCATGTCGATAGAACCCGCTCGTAAATGAACAATACTGTGCGGTGCCAAAGCTGCTCTTCAAACCATCGATGGCTTCATGAGACAAGGTCAATATCATACTTTATCGATTGAAATAGCAGAGCTTCTTGGCATCGCTAGAAAAATTGGACACCATGTAACATTTCAATGGATACCTGCTCACTGTGGCATAATGGGCAATGAAGAGACGGACGCTGAAGCTAAGAGAGCTTTAAATAGTGCCCCGGAAGTGGGCATCGCATTTTCTACACAAGATACTAACATCCTACTTCGACGCGTAATGCGCAACTCCATCTTAGAGCACTGGCAGAAACCAGAACTACAGCACAAGCGGCTGCACAAATGTGACCCGGAAATGAAGTTCCGTATGCCTCACAAGTTAAAGTGAAGCATCTCATGCATTATCCACCGCATTCGCGTCGGCGTGGCTTACACGAGACGTTACACCTACTTGATTGGCTGTAGTGCAGAGGTCCCAATTGTAGTCACTGTCGGTTGCCAGAAACGCTCGAACAAATATTTTGCGACTGTCCAGCATATGCAAGCGAACGTCAGCAACTGATATCTTTGGTTGACCAATATATCAGTCGACCATCAACCGATGAGGTTGTGTTAGGTGCTTGGCCTGACGCCAGCAGCACACATGTGGTTATACGAGCCGTCATCGCTTTCTTAGAAGCCACTGGACTGGATGCACGTCAGTAGAGTTACCCAGCCTAATAAGAACATATCATCTCTCTACCTTACCATCGTCATTCATCACTCTTTCACTCCTCAGTCACCCTTCCCCAGTGTAGAGCAGCAGGCCAGAGCAAACTATAGCTCAGGCCCACCTCTCTACCTTTCTGTAAATAAATTCTCTCTCTCTCTTTCTTGGTTCAATCACCCCGAGCTGTGTGAGATTATCTGAAAGGCTGAGTAGAAAACAATGCAGCTTCTCGAGCTCTTTTTATTTATCATTTAAAGCGGCGTTCATTTTATGTATATAAAATGGCCGTCATGGTGCCATCTGCGTCCCTCCGTGTGATTTTTCAGGACTTACGCCACTGTATCTTTGCACAATTTTTCATCACACGCGCACATTGGGCAATAATGGGAACAATAAGTTGATTGATCTGTCTATTGCGAATACTTCTCACGTTTTACAAGTAATGCCTGTTTACAACTTATAAAAAAACCAATGCGTGGCGCGAAACGCAATATATACTACACTTCTGAACCATGTATTGTCTATAGCTTGAAGACACGCAGATGATGCAGATTCTCATGCAGAGCTAACCTCACTTGGCGTAATCGCGTAATCGGTCAGCGTTGTGTATTGCTGCTCTCCCTGTGTTATCCACGCGTTTTCACCCTTCCGGTACACGGGACATCCGGCACTAGTGCATACTCAGACGAAAACGTAAATGCCAAAAGGTACGCAGAAAAAAATTGGCCCCGTTTCTGCATGTTTCACTGCAAATGTCGCCGAAAGAAGATAGTCTTGCGTCTGGAGAGAGTGAACAAAACGTTTATTTGATGTGCGCGAAAAAATCAGTGAATTGTATTCTGAAAGCGCTGCGTTAGAGAGTCTCGATTCGTGCAGCGAAGGCGAACGAGCGCATCGAGCCACGTTAGACACGAGCGCTATCTGGCAGTTATCTTCGAAAACGAAGGAAGGCGTGCGCGCCTATGCGCGCCCACGGAGAAAGATGCGCGCCCGTCTCAGAGGCGAAAAGGTGTGAAACGCAAAGCGATGGGCAGGTGTCACCACTGTGTCGTATTAGCAAAGCGTTGGAAACACTTGCCTTTTTGAGCATCGCGTTGCGCTGTCAGCGCAGCGTGATAAACGGTTAGGTCCTTGGAATTACTTATGTGTGCCTTCTTTAGCATGAAGCCACACATAGAAAATATCGTTGTGTTGTTATAATGCCTCAGATATGCGCAAGAATCTTTGAAATTGACAATCGCACAAGTGTGAACGCTGAAACTTGAAAAATATTGCTGGGCGCAGTGGACGGGGTTAGCTGTTTCACGTATCGTTGGGTGACGTTTAGGATATTGTTAGCTCAGACAGACAGTCAAATGTAGTGACAGACACACCAAAACATTGACGTCAAAGGTCCCCAAGAAAAACTATCGTCTTTATTAGCAGCTGTTGGAAGGTGCCATTTACTGTAAAGCTGTCTTTTGTCGGCTTCACTTTGTGAAAACTAGACGTCATATTCAACATGGAAGACATCATCACCTCACCAATGAGTCCTAGTAGGCGCTCCATGGTCGGTAAGGCGTATCGCTCCCTGATGATATATAGGCTTGCCCAGCTTCATAAAATACACGCACGAATTGTAGCGGCCTGAGTTGTTGGGCACCACCACCACACAGACACACCAACTTGTTGGCTTGGTGATTTACTTAGTTATTCCCTGTGTTGGCATGCGTCTATCTCAACTATAGAAAGCTTCAGTAGTTGGGTGGTCTAAAATTTCACGAATGGGCAAATATGCTTCTTGGTGTGATTTAGGGGAATAGGGCGGCACTTGGTTCGATGCGGATCCCGTATGTGGTTCGTTCAGCCGGCCGAGTCCTCAGAACAGATTTGAAGTCACGTCTGCAGTTTTAGATGACTCACCCTGTGGGGTCTTGACGAGGTGAGCGCGTCGCCATGCTCTTGGAGTGAACGGACACAGTGGACGCAGTCAGTAGAAGCCAGCAACATACATACATTTATTTAACTAATTTAGTACGACGATATCGTCCACCGAATTGATACATCATAATGAACACGCTAGGACATCGTTACACGATAACACGTCAAACACACATGACAAACACACTAACACACCCAAGGCGGCATCACCAACGCTTGACTTACTACGTGCCCCCCCCCCCCCCCCCCCGGCGCGCAGGCCCGTGGTGCCCCGCTCTGAGGACCAACGCTAGAGACAACCGTTCGCGGCAACCGCCACGCGCAAAGAGACTCGCTCAACTCTCGCCCGCCACAAAGGGCTGCCTTCCGCCAGGGGTCACCGCCAGCGCTACCACTCTACCAACAGTGGTACTCAACGCGAACACAACGCCATCTATTGTCCGGCGGTTGTCACCCTCGAATTACGACTTCTGTGCGAGACGCGTGCGCCACGCGGCGCAAACAACTTTACAGGGATGGGTACACCGCCCCCATTCCCCCAACTTTAAATCAAACCATATCTCGAAAACAAAAACTTAAGCTACACAAGCTTTAACAAAAAAAAAATGACATCACATGTCCATAATGTTCCTGCACCACCACACCGCCGCCGGTGAACATTGCTGCACTGTTTGTCTCGACTTCACCTCAGTACCGGCCCCGCAACAGCAACGTTGCCGTCGGCGCGATGAACCATCGCTAGCGCCGATACGTCCTCCAGTTGCGACCAGCACTCACGAGGGCGCCGGACTGCAGGTATTTGCGTTGGTCCCAGGCATCTCCATCGCCTGACCTCCGGACCGCATTCCTGGCCAGCGACGCTGACAATGTGCAGAAGGCAGCCGACCATGGATCACATCCCTCCCGCTGAAGACATAAAAGAAAACTCGAAAAAAACAATAGAGCAGGGCCTAGGAAAGGGAGCTTTAGGCTTTTCGGCCACGTGGTGCGATGGTCAGTACTGCTAGCTAATGCATCGGTGGCGGCCGAGACGCCTATCAAAAGAAAACAAAAATCCCTTTTCCTAACTCGTGCATCGCAAGATTAAAAAAGCGAGGGAAGCAGAGCGAAACAGCTCAATGCTACGATCCACCTAGTTGTGCCACGTGCGACAGGCGGCTGTGCAGAGCCTTAGGCCTAATGAGTCGCTAGGCAACAACCAGTATCCACCCAGCACCCAGCCTAGGTGACGAGGAGGCAGCCACTAGGAGACATCCACTCTGTGAGGTGGCCCTATCACTCGCCGCACACAGCAGCTTACCGAGCGATCAGGGTCCACCGCCCCGGGCGCTGTCACGACGCCCTGACGTCGAGCCGCAATACAAGTCAGCAACGACGTCCGACTCCCTGAGCCCAAAGAGATAGAAGAAGCTATTTACAGAAAATCGGACCACCCACGAGGCTTTCGTAATCGCTCTCTTCGGGCTTGATTTGCAAACCACGTGCTCTAGGCCTTGCTCACCCCAAGACACAGACCACATCGCTCTCGTCCAAATTCAACAACGGTTTTGAAAACTAACAAAACAAAAAAACACAACACTTGCGAGCAAAAAATTATAATAAAAACTCAAGATGTCGACAAATTCAAACACGTCACAAAACCAATCTCCTCGCTTCTCAACAAAGCACACCGCCGACGCTAGCAATGAGAAAACCCCCTAGGCCTACTTTTCCCCAGCTCAAACAAAAGCCTGTACAGAACCGCAAAAACTGTCGTCCGATACTCCAAGAGCTCCAGGTTGGGCAGCCAGTGCGGGGTCTGGAAATGGCAAGCGAGCACTACGCCACGCTCTTGCAGTGAAAGGGCACCGTTGACACGGTCGGTACAAACACAGCAAGAAACATACATTTATTTAACTAATTTACAACGAAGATATCGTCCGCCGAATCGATACATACACCAGTGTTGAACACGCTAGGACATCGTTACACAATAACACGACAAACACACATGACAAACACACTCACACATCCAAGGTGGCATCGCCAACGCCTGACTTACCACGTGCCCCCCCCCCCCCCCGGTGCGCAGACCCGCGGTGCCCCGCGCCGAGAACCCACGCAAGAGACAACCGTTCGCGGCAACCGCCACGTGCCGAAGAGACTCGCTCAACTCTCACCCGCCTCAAGGCCTGCCTTCCGCCAGGGGTCACCGCCGGCGCTACCACTCTACCAACAGTGGATGGATGGATGGATGGATATGGCTGTACCCTTTAGATCGGGCGGTGGCTAGCGCCACCAAGCCGTAATACCTAATGAACCAAAAACTATATTTATTTTTTCCCTTAAAAAGGGAGTTTGAGGATTCGTACTTTGCAGTGAAAAGTTTAATTTTCACTCGTGCCTTGACTTTAGCCACCAATCAGATAACCTCCATCTAGTTAAGTCTACCCGCCTAAAGTTTATTTTGCCCTCCCGGTCCCTAAACCCCAGTGCTTTGAAAAACTCTGCGCCATCATCCTGAACTATAGGGTGAAGCCCTTTACAGAACATTATCAAGTGTTCGGCAGTTTCTTCTTCCTCTCCACACACACTGCATACTGTGTCTACCCCTTCGTATTTGGCCCGATATATCTTGGTTCGCAGTACTCCCGTCCTGGCCTCAAACAGTGAACTACCCCCACTATTATCATAGATCCTTTCCTTGGCAATTTCCTGCTTAAAAGTTCAATAGATCTCTAGTGCGGACTTCTTAATCATGCCCCTTCTCCACATGTCAGTCTCCGTTTCCTTCACTTTCTCCTTAACCGATAGTTCTTTTTGTTTTGGCAACCTGCTGTTTTCTGAGTATTTACCAGTCAACTTCCTGGTTCGCTTCCTCCGTTTTGTATCGCCATTCTTCATGTACAAGTAGCAGAAAACCTTCCTAGCCCAACGCTCTTCCCCCGTTTCTCTCAATCGCTTCTCAAATTTTATCTTGCTGCTAGCTTCCCTGCCCTCAAATAATGTCCATCTCATATCACCTTGCACTCCCTGATTTGGTGTATTCCCGTGAGCTCCTAAAGCAAGCCTACCTATTCCACGTTGCTTAATTTCTAATCTTGCTTGAACTTCTGATCTCATGCACAAGACCACATTGCCGAACGTCAGCCCAGAAACCATGACCCCTTTCCATATTCCTCTCACAACATCATACCTATTGTAACTCCACAGTGCCCTAATTTTCATGACTGCTGCATTCCTGTTACCTTTAGTCGCCACGTATATTTCGTGTTCCCTCAGATACTCGGTCTCATTGCTTATCCATACGCCCAGATATTTGTATTTATCTGTTATCTCTAACGTGACCTCCTGTATTCTAAGCTCACTACCTTCGTTGTCATTGAAAATCATGACTGCTGATTTTTTCTTACTGAATCTAAAATCTAACCTATCTCCCTCATTACCGCAGATGTCCATCAATCTCTACAAATCTTCCTTGCTGTGGACCATTAGCGCTATATCATCTGCATACATTAATGCTGGTAGTGCCTGTTCAATGAGTTTTCCTTGTTTGACGAAAGAGAGGTTGAAGCCAAGTCCGCTTCCCTCTAATTTGGCCTCTAATCCTTGTAGGTAAATCATGAATAATAAGGGTGACAGGGGACACCCCTGCCTAAGCCCCCGTTTTACCTCTGCAGGCTTGGATACCTGTTTTTCCCACTTTATAACGACCTTGTTACCTTTATAGATACCCTTTAAAATATTAGTGACTACATGTTCCACGCCTAGTGTGTCCAGTATTCCCCACAGTTCCTCTTGAACCACGCTATCGTACGCTCCCTTGATATCCGAAAATGGTAGCCACATGGGCCTGTCTTCCTTTTCTGCTATTTCGATGCACTGCGTCAGTGAGAACAGATTGTCTTCCAACCTCCTGTGTTTCTGAAACCCATTCTGCAGTTCCCCCAGCACCCCCTCATCCTCTATCCACGCCTGCAGTCTTTCCTTTATAATCTGCATCGCCAGCCTGTAGACCACTGATGTCACTGTCATAGGACGGTAGTTGTTTATGTCAGCTTTGTCCCCCTTTCCTTTATAGATCATACTCATCCTGCTAAGTTTCCATCCATCGGGAACTTCACCATCGATTATTATTGTGCTCACTGCCTCTCTCAAAGCCTGCTTAGACTTCGGACCTAATGTCTTTATCAGCATACTTGGAATGCCATCTGGGCC
The DNA here is from genome assembly GCF_043290135.1 of Rhipicephalus microplus. Lineage (NCBI taxonomy): Eukaryota > Metazoa > Arthropoda > Arachnida > Ixodida > Ixodidae > Rhipicephalus > Rhipicephalus microplus. The sequence continues at coordinate 32,480,406 of NW_027464586.1, forward strand.
TGTGGATATACTACTAGGAACCCTTTTCTCAGCCCTTTCCCCCTCTTGTTGTGAAAATGGAGCCACTGCACCACTTCATTCGTCCTTGTCTATTGTGGTGCACAAAGTACTTCTTTGTTGAAATTTTTCTGTCACCCTTGTTCTTATATATTCAATAGCTTCGTCCCCTTCCAGCCTAGCACCTTGGGCTGTAGTTATAAAACTCTGCTCTAGGCTCGTCTCATTTCTTAAGGAGTTTAGAGGGTTGCAAAATTTTGCAGCTGCCTTTCTATCTTTTTTGTGTACTTCTGCCAGCTACTGAGCTCCCTTCCTTCTAATCTTTTCATTTATCAGAAGGGATGCATCCCTTCTACAGCTTAGAAAGGTTGCCCATTTTCTTTCAACACCATCTGTCGGTTCACCCCGCTGCTTAGCATGTCTGTGTTTCCTAGAGGCTTCCTGACGTTTTGCTATGGCTCTCTTAACTTCCTCATCCCACCAACTTTTTGGTTTGTGTCTTGTTTTCCGGGGTGACTTGTCACGCGTCTTAGCAAGCTCTAGCTCAAAGAGTCTAATTAGATTCGTGTATGTCAACACTGTCTTATTATTCTCCGTGATCACTTTCTCAATTTGTTTAGTGGCTATTTTAATTTGCCAACCCGCATAAAAATTTTTCTGTAGTTGCTCATCTTGTCTCTTTCCCACTTTCACTGCTCTTCCAAAACTTAGCTTGATACGTTTGTGATCGCTACCCAGACTTCTGGAGCCACCTCCATCTATGTGCATTCCCCTGAGCTTATCATACCTCCTATGTGACATCAGTGCATAATCTATCGTTGACTGAAGCCTTCTTACCTCCCATGTTATTTGCCCTTCACACTTCTCCGTACTGTTGCAAATGATCAAATCAAGCCTTCCACACATATCCATGATCATTTCGCCTGTCGGGTCGGTATACCCATCTATATCTTCTATGAGCGCATTCATGTCTCCTAGTATAATTATCTCGCACTTTCTTCCTAACTCCTGAATGTCCTTTGATATACACTCTACCATTGGCTGGTTTTCCTCTCTTGCCTTTGCTCCCGTCCACAAGTACACGAAACCAAGGAGTGCCATTTGACCTGCCACTTTTCCTTTTAGCCATAAATGTTCCTTGCACTCCTGCTTCACCCTTTGCCAGTCTGTACTTTTATGAATGAATGCCCCAATACCTCCCCGCTTTCTGTTGCCTTCTGTTCTATTACAATACTCCCACGCGTAGCCCGGATTGTTCGGAGGTTGTTCCATGTCCCTGAGATGTGTTTCTACAAAACCGTATACCATCGGCCTCTCTACTTTTAGCTGTTCTTCTATGTCTGACCACTTCAGCCTGTTCCTACCACCCTGAATGTTAATATATCCTATGTCTGAATTGGCTCGGCGCTCGTGGCTACGTCTATTTGTGCCCCGGACTCTACCTATCTTAGATATTGGTGCCACTTCGGAATCGTATCTGTCCATACCACCTGTCGAAGAGTCTCCCTGGTTGTTTTCCTCGTTACTAGCTATCCTGCACCCCGAAGGGCTCGCTTGCCCCCCAAAAAAGCTACTGCTCGTCCTGCAAGTCGCCAACCCACCTCATGGCCTAGCCGACCATCGAAGTGAATTCTGTCTTGTTGAACCCCCCCCCCCTCCACCTATGCACCTCTCTGTTTATTTCCACCACCTCAAAGCCTTTCTCTCGACTCATCCGCCATATCTCTTGGTTTGCGTTGACTACTGCTCTTTGCAGGTTGCTATCACGCACCGGTACCTCCGGTATCGTGCATATCACTACCTGTACCTTAGGAGAAGTGGCGCGCATGTCATCGACGCCTTTCGCCAGTGTGGCTGCTAGTTCTGCTGTATCTTCATTTAAGACATCGTTTAAACCGCCTGAAATTATCACGAGGTTTCGTCTATCAGCTGTCGTTTTGAGCTTTGCGCTCGCTTGCCTCATGACTGCTTCCAGCTTGCGTCCTGGGAACGCCCCTACTGCAACCCTCTTGTCACCTCTTACCCTCTCTTTGATGGCTTCTGTGCATCGATTTAAATTCGAGTCCCCGGCGATTATCACATGCTGTGACTTTTCAGCTGGAGCGTTCTGCACCTGGGGGCTACTTGCATCTATGACGCCGGCTGCTTTGTTCCCTCCCTGCCCCACCACTACCTCGCTGAAGCTGGGCCTTGCGACAGTTGAACCGGCTAAACCTGTTTTTTACAAACTTGCTTGCTTTTCCTTCTCTACCGTTCTGGTTGCCGGTTCCCTACTGTTCTCTCGGTAGGTCGCTTCTTTGTTCAGCTTCGCTAGCGCTTCCGCGGCGGACTTCAGTCTTTCTCCCATTGCCCTCGTTTTCTCTTGCTCTGTCACCAACGCAGTCTCGAGCTCGGAGATTCTCATCAGCAGTTCACTCGGGGCAACCATAATTTTCTTAATTTTTTCCTCGATCTCACATTGCCTACACTTCGCGTCAGCCTCTTCTCCATCCGCTTCTACGCTTGGGTTCACTTTTAAACCCACTCCACATCCTGAACACTTTACATTTTTTTTAACCATGCCTTTCTGACACCAATTGTCCCTATACTCGATAATTACTAAACTCGAGCCCTGCAGTACGAAAAAAAAGAAAGTCTAAGCTCTACTACAAAAATTTGCGTGTTCAATGTACGCGCACCTTCCCCACGGGGTGGCAAAAGAAAAAAACAAAAAAAAATTCAAACACACACACCTGCACTAACTAATAAATACCTGGTGACTGGCCCCCGAAAAAGCCGTACCATAAAATAAGTGCTACGAAGATTTCAACCGCTGCCTTATAATTATAAAGATAAGCTCAAAACATGCAAAAACACTTATCTGCGCAGTCGTTCCGGAGCGCTCAAAAAACACGTCCATCCACCTTGACAGCCCGAACTCAACGCGAACACAACGCGATCTATTGTCTGGCGGTTGTCACTCCCCAAATTTGGCTTCTGTGCGAGACACCTGCGCTACGCGGCGCAAACAACTTTACAGAAAATGTCAACACCCCCGCAATCCCTAGCCATGCCGTCCACAAGCTTGACGACTTGCAGAACTTTAATGGCTCGAAAGCCTAGAAGAGGCCCCGTTTGTGAGTGCACGATCTACATTTTTTTTTGTGTGTGTCGTCCAACCTCTACATCTCAAGGTAGTCCCGAGGGTGGCCCAAACGACTAGCGGTTGCTCTCCAGGGCCCGTGAGGCTGGCTTCTTGAAGGCGATGCCTTCCACTTTGGCTAACCCATTGACTTCAACGTCGACGTTGAAGTCAATGAGTTAGCCGAAGTGGAAGGCACCGCCTGTGGAAGTCCATGGCTTAGCCAAAGTGGAAGGCACCGCCTTCAAGAAGCCAGCCTCAGGGGCCCCGGAGAGCAACCGCTAATCGTTTGGGCCACCATTGACTTCAATGTCGACATTAAGGTCAACTTTTTTTATACCAATTCGTGTGTCAGATGGATCACTTAGGTTTCTTTTTCTTGTTCTTGTCGTTTCACGTTACACTATCTTGATTCGTTCATTTCTATTTGTACTTGTTGCTCCCACTCCTGCATACAGCCTCATCTAGAGACTAGTTGTACTGTATAAGTAAATAGGTCAATAAATAAATAGGTAAATAAATTCTGCGTAACTCATGCCAATGCCGATGGTAACTTTTTTGTTGGATGAGCTATCTGAGCTGTTTGCATTGGTAATTAAAACAAATTAGTTACTAAGACCCCCAAAGTGTAACAATGGTGTTCACTAAGAATTAGTATTATGATTGTCTTGACTACTATCGCACGATATTGTCCTGTTTCGCCTTTCGCAATGAAAAAATGAGCATCAGAAAAAAGGCAGATGGAGCCCAAGCGTTCACAGAGTGCATGATACGTGGTGTTGTGCCGGCCAGCAGTGATTGTACATAAACTGCGCAGAGCCCCAGGAAGGCCGTCCCCCGTTGGATGAGGAAGATGATATCAGGGGAGACGAAGAACGAGCACCCCTGGAGACCCCGTCGCAGCCTCTGCGCGTGCCGCAGTTTTCGGGCCGCTCTTTCTTGGAGCTGCACCGGCTGCAAGCTTACACGGGTCTGTCGCTCGAACTGGAGCTCAAGGCAGACGCGCCCGACGGCCTGCTTCTGTACAATGGCCAGACCACCTCCGGTGCCGGTGACTTTGTCTCTCTGGCCCTGCGTGACGGGCACCTCGAGTTCCGGTACAACCTCGGCTCAGGCCCCGTGCTGCTGCGCGCTCCCAAACCACTCACCATAGGCCGCTTTCACCGGGTGGTCGCCAAGCGCTATCTAAAGGTGAATACACGCTCGTTCTCTATCACGCGTCAGCGAAAGTGTCCCTAAAGTACAAAGCTTAGCCAGCCCGTTGCAGAATCCCGTTTTGTTTTTGTTTTTGTTTTCTTTGTGCTTTCAGCTGGCTGGTAAATGGGAGGCATGAGCAGGAGTGGAAAAACACATAAGTACAGGTAATACCACTAAAATTTTTCTCAATAACTTACGCACACTATAAATGGGCGGCAAACGCACATTTTGAAACGTGGTATAAAAATATCATACAATGCATGTTATGCGTCTGCACAAGCTGTTGTGCATACGTCATTGTGAATAACACTACATAAAAGCAAGCAAAAAGAAACAAAAAACTGTGCCGCGATCACAGAATGAGGAGGATGTGATGGGAAGACATACTACAGGTTAGCTTCGCTAAGAATGGGGTTACTAAAGCTGCATCCACAACGTCACCAGGAAGACGATTCTTCTGGTGTAAAATTTGTGTTTCCTGTGTTTTTCTGAGCGAGAACGAGGGAAGAAGATCTGAGAATTCGTGAGTTACTTACAGTTTCTGAAGTGGCGCTTAAGACAGTAGAGCGATACAAATAACACGGGACAGCGCACCAACCTAAGAAGTCATTGGTTAATTGCACACTTAGAAATATATGCTCTAAGACAATCCAACGTGTTCGTTTAAATGTCATTTTTTGGTGCAAAAATGTATGATTCGAGTGACTTCACAATACTTGGGTTCGATGAATGAAATTGAGGAACAAGGATCAGAGTTTTTCCTAATGTGAAATATGTCGATGATACGGCATGCGGTTTCACCCACGTGGCTGAAGATAGGATCTCCAGAAGTTTGTCGACAATGTGGCCTACGAGAGTGAGCAGAGGTAAGAAATATGCTGTGAGTTATGTCCATGAAACTTTCACGAAGGCTTGCGCATGATCATTTGTAAGGTTATGTGATCGTCTTATCCACTGCAGTATAAGCCTCTTTAATGTTTCGAGCATGAAAAATAACATTCACACCATTGTCTTCACCAGCCGTAGTTTGCATGGGATGGGAAAAGGCTGTCAGCACGCGTGGAAACAGAGGAGGAAGCGGTGATTTTAAGCTTTATTCTCCTTTAAATTAAACGAGTCCACCGTTTTCGCAAGGAATGATGAAATAAAAATAAAAAAATAAACAAAATGAATAATAAAATTTAATAACAATAATGAAAATTAAAAAAAAGCAAATAAAAATTAAATATAGGAACTAAAAATAAAAAATGAAAACTTAAAATAAAAAGTTAAAAGAAAATATAAAGATATATTGAATAAAAAATAAAGAAAAATAAAAATAATAAATGCATTCAAATATAGCTTGCGCATTTTTTACCATGGAAAATATGCGCTAATTCAGTGAAATAAAGCCTAATTCATTCAATATAGTCATCAGTAATAAAGATATATGTATGAATATTCCCTCACACGAAGTTAGTGGCAGCTACGAAGAATTGTCTATATATCGTTACGGGGATTAAAAATACACGATAGAGAGAAACAAGTGTATTTGCAATATTTACAGGTAGGTGTGACACCCCAGGGATTATAGGATCTCGCGCGCCGAATCCGATTCTTCTTCATCGATGCGTCTACGACGGCGGAGCCTTGCCCGCTCCCTCGTAACATCACCCCCGGCGGACGAAGCGCCATCACGGCACCGCTAAGTCAATCAGAACTGGCAGTGTAGTAGCGGTTTATTCACGAAACATGAGCAACATCAGTAGGTGGTGTGGCAGCAGAGTGTGGTTCAACGGGAGTGATGAGGTAGTCGTCAGTGACCTTGTGGAGAAGTTTGTAGGGCCCAGTGTATCGTGGAAGGAGCTTCTCGCACAAGCCTTCACGCCGATGCGGCGTCGAAAGTAGGACGAGAGAGTCAACAGGGTAGTCAACGTCGCGGTGCCAGTCATCGTAGCGGACTTTTTGTGAGGCCCGAGAAGCAGTGAGCCTTGTGTGCGTGATTTGGCGAGCGACGCGGGCTCGAGAAGCAACGTCCTGAGCATACGCCGTTGGTTCGGTGGTATCAAAAGGAAGGAGTGTGTCGAATGGCAACGCAGGGCTGCGGCCGTACAGGAGAAAGAACGGAGAATAGCCGGCGGTGTCATGCCTTGATGAATTGTACGCAAACGTAACGTACGGGAGCATTGCGCAGTCACGGTGATCAGCAGAGACGTACATGGACAACATGTCTAAGAGTTCGGTTGAGGCGCTCTGTGAGACCGTTGGTCTGGGGATGGTAGGCAGTAGTAAGGTGATGTTCGGTAGAGCAGCTACGGAGGATTTCGTCGATAAATTTTGCGAGAAAGCAGCGGCCACGATCCGTCCAAAGGTGGCACAGAGCCCCATGCCGCAGAATGACGTCATTCAGTAGAAATTCTGCGACGTCTGTAGCGCAGCTACTTAATAAGGCACGAGTTATAGCGTATCTGGTCGCATAGTCAGTTGCGACAGTGATCCATTTTTGCCTGAAACAGACGTTGGAAAAGGTCCAAGCAAGTCGAGGCCAACGCGGAAGAATGGTTCCGGGAAAATATCGATAGGTTGGAGCAGGCGAGCCGTGCGGATAGCAGGATGTTTGCGATGCTGGCAGCGCTTGCAAGCAGCGACATAGCGGCGCACAAATTTATACAGGCCAGGCGAAAAGAACCATTGCCGCACACGGTGATAGGTGCGTAAAAACCCCAGGTGTCCTGCAGTCGGAGCGTCATGCAGATGCTGAAGAACGGTGGCACGGAGGTGTCGGAGAATAACTAACAAAACGTTCGGGGCCATCAGGCTTCATGTTGCGGGGGTAGAGAATTTCGTTGCGGAGGACATATTGACGGAGCGAAAGTTCGGAATGTCCTGAAGATACTCGCTCAATCACCGTCTTGAGGTTTGCGTCCCGGCGCTGCTCTGTGCCGATGTCGCGCAAATCGGATATGGCGAGCACACAAGAATCGCTCTCATAGACAGCAAAGTTAGCAGGGTCCACCGGATAACGTGAGAAACAATGGGCATCTTGGTGTAACCTGCCAGACTTATAAATAACGTCGAAGTTATACTCCTGGAGACATATAGCCCAGCGACCTAGGCGACCAGTTGGGTCCTTGAGCGACGACAACCAACACAGAGCGTAGTTGTCCGTAATAAATGAAAACTCCCGGCCATACATGTAGGGGCGAAATTTCACTACAGCCCATACCAACGCAAGACACTCGTGCTTCGTTATCGAATAGTTCCGCTCAGATGTGGAGAGAAGGCGGTTGGCATACGCAATAACACGCGTTTGGCCCCCTAGTGTTGAGCGAGAACGGCGCCAATGCCGTGAGCACCGGACCGGCGTCTTTGCGAACTTCAGTCGTCGCGGACGGGTCAAAGTGAGCCAATATTGGTGGTGAAGTGAGCAAATGGATTAGCGTGGAAAACGCAGCTGCTTGGTCTTGGCCCCACGAGAAGAGCGCATTGTTTTCGAGAAGATCAGTGAGTGGTCATGCAATTGTAGCGAAATTGCGTATAAAGCGTCGGAAGTACGAGCATAAGCTCACAAAACAACGAACATCTTTGGTAGTAGAAACCAGAGAAATGTTCTTGACAGCGCTAACCTTGTCAGGGTACGGTTGGACGCCAGCAGCACTTACACGATGACCAAGGACTGTGATTTCCCAGCGGTCGAAATTGCACTTTTTCGAGTTCAGCTGGAGTCCTGATGCACGAGAATCGGCTACAATGGTCGACAAACGAGTTAGGTAGCTTTCAAATGCTGGAGAAAAAAATCGCATCGTCGAGGTAGCAAAGGCAGATGGACCATTTATAACCACGGAGGAGAGAGTCCATCATACGTTCGAAGGTTGCCGGGGCGTTGCACAGTCCAAAAGGCATAACCATGAACTGATAAAGGCCGTCCGGTGTGACAAAGGCAGTTTTTTTGCGGTCTAAGTCGTCGACAGAAATTTGCCAATAGCCCGAACAGAGATCTATAGATGAAAAGTATAGCGCGCCATGAAGGCAGTCAAGGGCGTCGTCGATTCGTGGCAGGGGAAATACGTCTTTGCGGGTTATCCTGTTCAAGGCACAGTAGTCAACGCAAAATCTCCACTCTCGTGGAGCGCGTGTCTCCTAAATCGAAAAGAACCAACCTATTATAATCTCGCTTGTAACACCTACTCCTCCATAGACCTAAGCATAGTATCTCCATCTCTTGTGCCTCTACTCTAGTGGAAAGTTGTCAGTAATCTGTACAGAACTGACCTCTTCCCCGTATTTTTGAGCACAACCACAATAACTGAGTGTCCACCACGTGTTCCCAAGTGGCTCATAAACAAAGCCGACTGGAAACAGTTTTATACGATCGCTCGTCTAGGTTGGAATGACATATGTACTTTGAACATTGATGTTGCTGTTAACTACTTCACAGCGTTTTTGATTGATGCTGCAACAAAATGCATCCCACAAACAAATGCACACCCTGGAAAACGGCGTGCGCCATGGTGGAATTCTGAATGCCGAAACGCACGCAAACAGCAAAACAGAGCTTGGAGTTTGCTTCGGAACTCACCGACAGCCGAAAATCTTGACACCTTCAAGAAAATAAAGTCTCAAGGCAGGAGAACGCGTCGGCAGGCCAGAAGAGAAAGCTGGCAGAAGTTTTTGTCAGGGATAAATTCATACACACAGGAGGCTAAAGTCTGTAACATGGTCGGTAGGATAGCATGAAAACAAGTACACACACTTCCACTCGTAAACACTCAGGGTGATACCTTGAAAGATCAGGCAAACTTCTTCGGTGCACACTTCGAATAGGTGTCCAGCTCATCCCACTATACTGACACTTTCCAAAAATACAGAACAAGAATAGAAAAGCAGAAACTCGAACACAAATGCACTAGATACGAGGCATATAACCAAGCTTTCAGTCTAGCTGAGCTGCGGACGTCTCTAAATTCCTGCAGTACTTCTGCCCCAGGTTCTGACCGTGTGGTGTATGAAATGTTAAAAACCTATCAATCAAAACACGAAAAACCTTACTTTGTACAATGCTATCTGGTATTCTGGCACTATCCTTACCTCCTGGAAAGAGGCTATTATTATTCCCATTTTGAAAGAAGGCAAGGACCCTTCTTTAGCTTCGAGTTATAGGCCTAATGCACTTACAAGCTGCTTGTGCAAAGTCTTAGAAAAAATGATAAACTGCGGACCTGTACATTTCCTTGAAACAAACAATTTGCTCGACCCATTTTAGTGCGGATTTCGAGAGAGTAGATCCAGCACAGACCACTTTGTTCGTCTCGAGCCACAGATCAGAGACGCCTTCGTCCATAAACAATATTTTCTCTCTGTGTTCCTCGATATCGAAAAGGCTTATGATACAACATGGCGTTTTGGAGTTTTAAGAGACCTGTCCCATCTTGGCGTGCGCGGAAGAATGTTTCACATAATCGAAAGTTACCTGTCAAACCGGACATTCCGTGTCCGAGTGGGCACGGTTCTTTCCCAAACATTTGTCCAGGAAACAGGCATGCCACAAGGTGGTGTACTTAGCTGCACACTTTTTCTCATCAAAATGAATTCCTTGCAATTGTTCATCCCTCGCAATATGTTTTATTGTACATATGTCGATGAAGTCCAGCTTGGCTTTAGATCTTGCAATCTGGCAATGTGTGAGCGGCAGGTTCAGTTACGTTTAACAAGGTCTCCAAATGGGCAGAGGAAAACGGATTCCGACTGAACCCACAAAAAAAAAACACGTGTGTCTTGTTCTCCCGAAAGAGAGGCATGCACTCAGAACCCGACATTAAACTGAACGATCAACGTCTGTCTGGTAATGCGGAGCATAAATTCTTAGGCTTAATCTTGGACAACAAGTTGACCTTCGTACCGCACATCAAATATTTAAAAAGAAAATGTTTAAAAGCCATGAATGTTTTAAAAGTGTTGTCAAGTACTACGTGGGGTAGTGACAGGCAATGTCTCATGAACCTGTATAGAAGCCTCATTTGCACCCGCTTAGATTATGGGGCCGTTGTTTATCAGTCTGCGACTCAAAGCGCTTTGAATATGCTGAACCCCGTGCACCATTTGGGCATCCGCCTTTCTACGGGTGCTTTTCGCACCAGCCCTGTAGAAATCCTTTATGTTGAGTCAAATGAGTGGTCGCTTCATCTCCAGAGAACTTACAAGTCCTTTGTTTATTTCCTTAAGGTGAAAGCAGACACGAAGCAACCCTCATACTCTACTATTAATGATTGGTCGAGCTCCATTCTGTTTCAAAACAGACCTTCAATGAGGCAGCCCTTCTCAGTTCGCCTGAAGGGTCTAGCTGAGGAAACTGAAGTGTCACTTGAACACAGTTTAACGGCTTCTGTAGCATACCCGCCACTGTGGCAGTGGCAGACATAGACTCCGATGTGTCTTTTCTAGAAGTTACAAAACATGCGCCTATTGCCCATATCCGAACATACTTCCTGGAACTTCAATACAAATACACACGTCCCGAGTTCTTTGCAGGTGCCTCCAAGTCTAACTTCTCTGTGTCCTACACTGCTGTCGGCCCATCCTTTTCGGATGCTGGCCCTTCACATCCAGGCACAAGTATCTTCACAGCGGAAGCTTATGCGATACTTGTGGCGGCTAAACACATCAAGCAATTACAAATACAAAAAGCAGTAATTTATACGGACTCCCTCAGTGTGGTAACGGCTCTGCACACTCTTAAAAAACAAAAAAAACCAGTCCTTGTCTCACTTTACTCCATTTTGTGCACACTCTACACACATAAACAACATGTTGTAGTGTGCTGGGTGCCAGGGCACCGTGAGATCCGAGGCAACGTGAGGGCGGATCAGCTCGCTGCATCCGTCCACAAAAGCACTGCCCCTACACCCATATCAATCCCGGCCCTTGATCTTAAGCCGCCTCTCAAACGAAACCTCAGGGACTACTGGTAGAGCAAGTGGGATACATACACACAAAACAAACTACACATTATTAAGCCACACCTTGGTCATTGGCTGCCAGTATCATAATCGCGTCGTACAGAGGTAATACTAACGAGGCTCAGGATAGGAGACACATGCACGACACACACATATCTTTTGTCCGGTGGCGATCCACTATTGTGTGACAGATGTGGTGAAGAATTAACAGTCCTTCACATGTTAATCCAGTGCAAACACTTAGAAACTCTAAGAAAACAACATTTTCCATTACTCTACCGACAACATATACCTTTACACCCTGCAATGTTTGTCGGTAGGGAACCGGTTTTTAGTCATAAATCATTGTTAGCGTTTTTAAAAGAAATTCATAGCTTTCATGTCATATACCCGGGCATACCGTAGCATGACCTCTCTAGAGAGGTTTTTGCTGCGGTGGCAACATAAGAAAGCACATGCCTCACGGCCCTTGGACGCAAGGGTATGAACGAGTGAGGCACTTGTGCTAATGCCATACATGTCCACCATCGTTTTTCATTATCACCAACTTTTGTCACCTATTCACACCACACCCACCTTTCACGGCATGATCTTCATTTTATTACTTGTATGTTTTCACCCGCCTTACCGCGAGGAATTTTATGGCCCTTATACAGCCGCTTATCACAATCATTGTCCATATTTTTAGTAAGATACACTGGCGCTCTTTGGCCGTGAAATGGCCCTTGCGCCACAAAACATCAAACATCATCATCACCGCAAAATCTCCAACTGCCATCTTTGTTTTGACTAAAACAACAGGTAACGCCCATGAGCTTAAGAGGCCTCTATGACTCCTTTGGAGAGCATCTTCTCGACTTCTCGTTGTATGACCTGGCATTCGGATCGGGAAACACGATAAGGTCGCCGTCTAACAGGACTAGCATCGCCGGTATGTATTTGATGACGCAAGACGGACGTATGACCGAAAGGGCAATCATTGATGTAGAAAATATCTCGGTAGGTGGTCAGAACCTGGTGTAGTTGCGCAGCCCGACAGGGCGGAACATCAGGGGCAATCATCATCGTGATTTCATCGGTAGGTGCGTTTGCTCGGCTGGCTGCAATAGGGGACGCGCAGTTTTCAGGGTCTATTGCCACGATGTTACATGCATCAAGTGAGGAAACATGGCCTAATGAAATGCCGGGCGGGAGAACTTGGGTCGAACTACTAAAGTTGAGAGGCGGAAGCTGAACGTAGTTGTCCACGATAGTCACGATTGATGCGGCACAGCAACACTTCGCGCCCAGAGCACATATACTAATGCAGACGTTATGCAGTCATCGTCAAGAAGAGCTGGTGATATCGTTAAGACCACAAACGTGGCGGTTTGCGGTGACAGCCGAACATAATCAACAGCGCACGAGTGGTGTGACGGTGAGGACGGCACAGCCTCAAGTCGAGGCAGTTCAAGTTGGAGAACGGCGGTTGCAGAGTCGATGAGAGCGGCATGAGCGGACAAGAAATCCAATACAAGATTCAGGTCACTGGGGCACTGCTCAATACCTGCAAATAGAACAGATGTGGGGTGATCGGCGATTGTGATGCGTGTTGTGCACATTCCTGTGATGGCAAGACTTCTTCCGTCGGCGACACGAATAATCCCAGGAGCAGCCGGTGTGAGAACTTTCTTCAGGCGGTGACGAAGTCGGGCACTCATCACAGACATACGTGCCCCGGTGTCAATAAGTGCAGAAGTCAGGCCGTGAGCGTCCACGTCGATAAAATTTCGTCGTTTCGGCAGTACAAGGAGAGGATTTGAGGTCGGTATTGAGGATGCAGCTTCACCTCTAAGAACTGCACCGCTTAGTTTCCCTGATGAAAATTGAGCAGAGAGGTCGGGAGTCGTCGTAGAGGAGAAGGGGACGCCGGGCGACGACCAGGCGGTGAATGAGACTCATGACGTCGAGGCGACGGTGAGCGACTGTGCTGCGTATCAGAGCACCATAGGGTGGAAGGTGGTGGTAGCTGTCCGGGATCGGCGCAGGAGGCTGGAAAAGGCGATAGCTGTCGGCGCGGCGAGCATTGTTATACTGTGTTCGGGACTTAGACCAATGGTTGCGGCAATACCGTGCGACGTGCCCTGTGCGGCAGTAGTTTAAGCAGATCGGCCGATCATCCGCCGTTCGCCATTCAGCTGGATTGCGAGAGCAAGAGAAAAGACCGTTCCTGGGGCAGTAACCTGGGGCGAGGCGGCGAATTGAACGGAAGCCAATCGGTCGAGACTGAGAAACTGCGCAAACATCGAAGCCCAAACTGCTGAGCTCTTGCGATCTCCTCCTTATGGTTCTCGTATCAGGCTTTGACCGTGCCTTTCAGGTAAAACAGCACGTTGGCTAGCATAAGAGTCGGGTCGTACCGGTCGAGCGCACTGGTACGTTCGTAGTTGACTATCCAGTCGTCAACATCAACTTCGTCCGTATCGCAGAACATTCCTGGATGTTTCGGATGCGTCAGCACATACGTGGGTGGGGGTGGGGCCGGTGGAGGCGTTGCCGTGAATGGTGCAGGAGTCGCCGAGGCCGACGGAGAGGTCGCCCGTGCGGTCAGTCCCGTGCTCCATCACGGATTCGACGACCACTGTGGAGCTTTGTTGTATGGCGCTTCGTTACCCAGTACCTCCACCAACTTGTTACGGGGATTACAAATACAGGATAGAGAGAAACGAGTGTATTGGCAATATTTACACATAGGTGTGACACCCCAGGGCTGCTAGGATCTCGCGCGCCGAATCCGCATCTTCTTCATCGATGCGTCTACGACGGCGGAGCCATGTCCACTGCCTGGTAATAATATAAATGAAATCTTTGCAACGTTCTTTCAAACATTTGATAGTCTATTGCAAGCTAAATAGTGGTATAATATGCAAAATTTTGTGAGATTTAGTAAGTAATCCTAATTCAATTCTAATCAAATATTTACTTATCCTTAAGTCTTGATGCTCTGTTTCAATGCAAGTACAATCAAGTCTGAGGTGAGAAATATTGTGCAAGTTCATTTTCGGTAAAGTCCATTTTCAATGCAAATAACTTTTTTCACGTGCCTGCAGAAAGCGGCACGTTGAATGGCTCGTCGAGTAAAGTGGTGCCTTCAAAAAAGCGATCACCACAAACTGAAAATAAATGTATGATGCAGCAGGTTCAATTTCTGCAAACCTTGAAATATGTTCCTCTTTCTTACCTCTAGTTGATGCAAATAGCACAAACAAGGGATGGCCCGGTTGTGTACAAAGCATTCCAAATAGTCAAATAATGTAGCAAGGGGGCCTGGTTGGTATGAAATACTAGTGGCAGCGCAATGCATCAGGACTTCACGATGGAACAAAGCAATAACAACACAGTTTTAGCAAATGTGTTATATACTCGCACCATAAGATTTTTGCAAACACGTTTTGCACACTGCAGCAAATAACACTTCGTAGAAGTTCATAAAAGGGTTCTGTGATTTTGGAGAATATTGAAAAGAATCCCCATCTATCGGAGCAGATTTTTCGTAAATCACCGATTCTCCGAAGTTAGGTGTTTATTTTTTATTAGGCGCTGTTTCAATATAGCCTTATTATTATTTTTCTAATTAAACGATGTTGCAGTGTTGCTGATAATCTTTCTTCCCCATTCTTTTATTTTCTTTCACTTGCTGCTTATTTACTCAGACATTAGGGCTGTTCATGTTCACTGCTGTATATTAGCCAACGTGTGCTTTTGGACGGCAGGAGCTTGTCCAACGGCTCCTCAGCTTTTTTCTTTTAGCCTTGGCATGATGAAAACAAAAAGTTGCTGCGTAGAAAATGCAGCACAGTCAGAGCGAAAACTGGAACAGCAACCTCTCTAGAGCCTCTATCCTGGAGCAAGTGACGCGAGGTACCCAGCACTCCACAGATCACCGTATCTTTCAGGAAGCTCCCATTACGCCAACGTTCGTTATTGTGTGGTTAAGTGAAGTACCCACTGCACTTGTGGCAAAGCATTATGAGTGTTTTGTGCTGATGACAGTCAAAATATGGCTGGGTCTTTTATAATTGGTGAGAAGCATTCGTTGCACAATCGGCATTGTGTGACACCTGGTTGTTATGTTACCCTTCTACGATGCAATATGTTGACATGGTTCGTTGCCCGACGTGAGAGCTGAATAGCGTGTGAGGAGTTGCAAGGGTGAGCTTGACTGTGTGAATACTGAGTGGCCATGCAGAGGTCCTGGATTAAAAAAATTGGCAGATCTGACGTATAGTGGAAATCGATGATATTCGAAGCACGAATGAAAAAGGTTCATATGTCACTTTAAAATCAGCACAACGTTACTAGGTGGAAGAATATGATGCCGTACATGACTTTCGTGTCATGATTATCATGTTTGGATCTGTCGTTTACCATCGCCATCTATTCACGTCACGTGATACCAAATTTAGTATATGTAGAGCTAGCGAAGCGCCCGCGAGCACGCTATGAGCTTGGTATGTTATCATGTTCTTAGATGACCCGCGTGTCAGGATTATCATGTTCGCACCAGTCATGTGATTTCTTCATCTATTGACGTCACGTAACGCCAAATTAAGTTTATGTGTAGCTAGGAAAACGCCCGCGAGTGCATCATGAAGGGCCCAATATACACCAATGTAGCGTTGACGAGTGCACACGCTGGGCACAGTGACGCTACGCTAGCAAAACGCGAGCACTCTATGGTCTGTTGCCAGACGCGACCGGTGCGACCAGCGTCCGTCGGCGCGGCCCAACGGCAACCGGTGCGAAATGTGACATGCTGCATTTCGTGCCGAGTTGTTACCTAGACAACACTGCGTCTCCCTCTTTCCGTGATTAAGGTACGCCAGACGCGCTGAAACGCGCATGCGTCACGTCAAAGCAACGCAGCGTGGCGCACGCCTGTGAGTGTATCGCAGGACCGGCGCCTGGCGTGGCAACGCCTGCGTGACGCAACAAAATGAGCGCCAGCGAGCTCGCGCACCGCGTCACGTCGAAATGTATTGGCGCCGTGACTGTGGCATGTAGTCATGTTCTTAGATGACACGCATCTAATGATTATCATGTTCGCACCAGTCACGTACCTTCGTTATCCATTCGCGTCTTGTAATACCAAACTTGGTATATGTGAAGCTATACTAAGTTTACTATACTATATGGTCGCGAGCACATCATAAGCGTGGCATGTAGTCATGTTATTACATGACACGTACTTGAAAATCATCATGTTTGCACCAGTCACATACCTTCGTTATTCATTCACGTCTCGTAATGCCAAGTTTGGTATAAGTGAAGCTAGTGAAGCGACCGCGAGCGCATCATAAGCGTGGCATGTATCCATGTTCTAACATGACACGTATCTCATGATAATCGTGTGTGCACCAGTCATATACCTTAGTCGTTCATGCATTCACGTCCCGTAATATCATATTTGATATATGTGAAACCAGTGAAACGACCGCAAGCGCACCATGAGCGTAGCGTGTAGTCATGACTTATGACCTACATGACATGCCAGTGATGATTTTCATGTTAGGGTCTGTAGCTTGCGTTCGCCATGCAGTCATGTCATATAATACCAGTTTCGCAATGTCATGTGAATGAAACCTCCGCGAAAGCTGCAAGATTGTAAAATGTAAATCATGCCTTTCATGTTATGAATAGTCAGATATTTATTTATTTATTTATTTATTTATTTATTTATTTATTTATTTATTTTCAATACTGCCAGTCTCAATCTGAGACCATAGCAGGTGGGCGTACAGATTGTACATGCAGGTGGTACATTAACAGCGCAGAAAACAGAAACAGGAATGTAGTAAAATGACAGTCATCACAAAGTATAGGAGCGAAAAATATATAAACTGTTTACATCTGCAAAGACAAAGAAACCATCACCAAAAAGAAGATTTTGCATGAAGTGCAGTGGTACACAGGCAAACAAATAGCAAACTTCCAAACACTCCAGTTAACCCTTGTACACTCCACTATTACGCTTTCACTGGTGGCGCAATGCTTCTGGCAATGCGAGTATTGCCGCATTAAGAGAACATATTTTCTAATTTCAAAGCAAAGTCGGATACCGATTTCGCACTAGTTATGGAGGAATCCAAACAGTTCCATTCCCTTATGGCAAGTGGAAAAAAGGAGTGCCTGAACGTGTCATTGCGGTAAGAGTACTCTTTCAGTGTGTATGAATGTTTGTGCCTAATAGCGCGGGAGTCTGACGGACGGATGTACAATGATGGGTCAATTTTAAAATGGTTGTGAAGGAGCTGAAAAAGAAATTTAAGGCGCGCTTGTTTTGCTCGAATCGCAAGTGTTTGGAGGCCAGAACTTGCTAACATATTTGTAGGAGAATCAGTGTGCTTATATTTGTTGCAGATGAATCTTGCTGCCTTCCTCTGTACATTTTCTAGCTTTTGAATGTTAGTGAGTGTATAAGGAAACCATACTGTGTTAGCATATTCTTATACCGGTCTTACGTAAGTAGTATAGGCTAAAAGCTTGGTTGAGTGAGGGGCCAACCGAAGGCATCTGCGAAGTTAAAGAGCTTGCGCAGAGCAACCCAAGTAATGTTAGAAATGTGCGCATCCCATCTGAGGCTTGACGTTATCGTGACGCCTAAATATTTGTGCGCATTCACTTTTGCAAGCCTGGTGCCTTTAATGCTGTAGTTATACTGGATAGCTTCTTTTTTTTGGGTTATCGTCATGCACACTGTTTTTTTGGGGGGTTAATCGACATTTGCCACATGTCAGACCAGTTGGAAAGATGGTGTAAAGAATCGCTTAGTGCAAGGTGATCTGAATGACTGTTCATTTCTTTGTAAATAATGCAGTCGTCGGCAAAAAGCCTAATGGTGCAAGAGATACTGTCTGTGATATCGTTAATAAAAACAAGAAATAACAAAGGCTCCAAAACGGAGCCTTGTGGTACTCCGGACGTAACAAGCAAGTTTTCTGATGGTACATGGTCATACAGGACATATTGTGAACGATTAGTTAAGAAGTCTTTAACCCAACTTGTTAATATTCCATCTCCAATAATACTTCGAAGTTTTGCAATTAATTTGTTGTGGCATACGGAGTCAAACGCTTTTGCAAATTCTAATAGTATGATATTCGTTTGCGTGCAGTTGTTAATAGATAATGCTAAATCGTGAACAACTTCTGTTAGTTGCGTGGTAGTCGATAATCCGCTGCGAAACCCGTGCTGGCAGGATGACAAAACGCCATTACCTTTTAAAAAAACGGTTAAGTGTTTCGAAATTATATGTTCTAATATTTTGCATGACGTGCTGGTTAAAGATATTGGCCTAAAGTTTGAAGGAATATCGCTATTTCTTGCTTTGGGAATCGGCGCTATTTTAGCTTTTTTCCAGTCGTCTGGAAGTTTTGCTACGGCGAGAGATTTGCGGAAACCCATACCAAGGTATTTGCTGCACCATTCGGCATATCGCTTCAGAAAGGGATTGGGGATGTCGTCTGGTCCCGAAGATTTTTGGGGGTCTAGGTCGAGCAAAAGAGAAAATATTCCTTCATCAACTACATCTATAGGGCTTATTCCAACATTATTCATGTGTGCAAGCTGTGGAATTTTCCCGTCATCTTTTGTAAAAACAGACTGGAAATAGTTGTACATATTAGATTTCGCCGTTTTCTGTTGCAACGAAAGTTCAAGACTGCTGTTTCTTCTAGCGCTGAAATGCTTCCAGAACCTTTGTGGGTTACCAGTAATGAATGACGGTAGCGTTACTTCAAAGTAATGTTGCTTTGCTTGCTTTGTTTTGGCCTTAAAGTGTGAGATAGCTGTTTTTAATTTTGATGTATTCGCACTGCAGCACTGTTTCTTTTACCGCTTTCCGAAGTCGTTTGACTTTCCGCTTTGCGTGTAGAATTTCTCTTGTGATGCAGGGGTTATATATTTGCGGCCGTGTACGCCGCTGTGGTATAAATTCATGCATGCAGTGCAGAACAATGTGCTTGAACCTTAGCCAAAGGTCATTTACAGTTGTGGCGGGATCACAGTTCAATTCCACAAACTCGTAAAACTCATGGGCTAAATAAGTTAGTACGCTGGCGTCATCTGCTTTACTGAAGTTTGGGACATGGTTTACTGTTGATTGTAGCTGTAATCTGTGATCAAGCGTTAACCGGCAAACAGGCTCACTGTGGTCTGAAATGCACTCTACAACATCAACTTGAGTGTCCACATGGCTAAGGTGACTACTAATAAGTATTAAATCTGGTACAGTTGTGGCTGTTCCTTGAACACGAGTTGGGCATGAAACAATTTGATGGAGGTTGAATTTTAACATTAAATTGAATAAATCCTCTGATCCCTGTGAGGTGTGGTGCATGGTACTCCATTTTATGTCAGCAAGGTTAAAATCACCCATTATCCCGACTGCATAGCTATGGACATGCTGCTGAAGAAAATTGTGGATGGAAACTATGCATTCCGAACCTGAGGATGGGCTACGATAAACGCAACCCGCCACTATGCTTGTGCTATTGCACAAAATTTTTCAGAAAACCGCTTCTGTGTCCGGAACGTCTGGCAGTAGTGTGTATGAAATGGAACGTCGAATTAACAACGCGACGCCTCCGCCTCGAGATAGTCTGTCTTTTCGAATGACAGAATAGCTAGGGGGAGTGAATTCATGGTCGAGTATATCTGATGAGAGCCAGGTTTCTGTGATTGCTACAATATCTGGTTCATGAAGTAGCAACAAGTACTCAAGAGGCTGCACTTTATTCACGACGCTTCTGGCGTTCACGTTTAGCAATGTTAATTTTTTTTTGTGGTACTCCACGTGTTCGGCCGAGTTGGTATTTCGTAGTTTTTTGGTTTGTTCAGTGGCACCCTTTCTTCTTTTTCCTCATCCCAAACGAACGCGCAGTCATTTATGTACAGCCTCTCGAAAGCCAGTGCCACTTTTTCCTTTTTAGCTCGGTTCGATTTCGCACTGTCCCAAAGCTTTTTTCTAATTTCGCGAGTTTTGCGACAGAAATCTTCGCCAATAGCGTAATCAGTTCCCTTAGGGTGCTTTCCATTCTTTAGTATGGCTTCCTTCTGACGCGAATCCACAAGTTTAAATATAACTGGTCTGGTTTTATTGGGAGCTGGTTTACCTAGCCGGTGGATGCGCTCGATCGCAATCGGTTGTAGTTTGAGTTTATACTGTATGACGTCCCTGTTTACTGCCTGTTCGAGGGTTTCACTCGTCTCAGATTGTGCTTCCGGCAATCCGTATACAATTAGATTGGATCTTCTGCTCCTATTTTCAAGATCGTCTATTCTTTATTCTAATGTTTGTATTCCCTAGTTATTGAATTAAGTTGCGTTTTACAGCGCCCAAGCTCCACCTCAAGGACTGACAGAGCGTCAAGTTTGTTATTAATGTCTACTAGCCGCTTTTTTTTATTTCCTTGATGTCGCTTGCAATGTCCTTTAGTTGGTTAAAAACTTCTTCAAGGGTGGGGCCTGAATTAGCCTCAATGTCTCCTCCCAACAACAACAGTTTTTTAAGATACTTCGTGCTATCTAACGCCTTGCTAAACAGCCGTGGGCACGGCAACACCAACAAGAAGCGGTCACTTGAGCGAAAGCATTTACCGCAGTTTCTGCTTACCTGCAGAATGAAGACAAATGGGTTAGCGAACCGCATTCCGCTGGTGAAGCCGTGCCCGGTGACCGTCGCCTCAGGGAGGCTGGCCTTTATAGGTGGTCTGGAGGGGGGCGCTGCCAGTTGGTTCTGCGCACCGAGATGCGCCGATGTCGTCTTGCGTGGACTGATTCCATTCAGCAGGCCCGGCACGTGTAGGACCTTCTTGTTCAAGATTAGCGCCGTTCCGTTTATGCTCAGCCATCCAGTGTCGCCATTGCTGGCGGGGTACAGCTGGATGAGGCAGAACTGCAGAATGAAGACA
Source organism: Rhipicephalus microplus (assembly GCF_043290135.1). Taxonomy (NCBI): domain Eukaryota; kingdom Metazoa; phylum Arthropoda; class Arachnida; order Ixodida; family Ixodidae; genus Rhipicephalus; species Rhipicephalus microplus. The sequence goes on from NW_027464586.1 coordinate 32,501,606, forward strand.
AATGGGTTAGCAAACCGCATTTCGCTGGTGAAGTCGTGCCCAGTCCTGACTTCATACAGTCATGTTATGCTCTTCATACAGTCATGTTATGCCATACCAAGTTGGCCTTCGATATCACTATTGAAACGGCCAGGATATCTAAATGTCGTAATCGGATAGATAGATAGATAGATAGATAGATAGATAGATAGATAGATAGATAGATAGATAGATAGATAGATAGATAGATAGATAGATAGATAGATAGATAGATAGATAGATAGATAGATACGTTCAAAGTCACCGAAGTTCGCTAAGAGATGCATCGCATTTATTACCTTAATTCCTAAAAATGTTTATTTACAATTTTTTCTTTCTCGTGATAGCGTAACGGCTACGGGCATTAGCGTTGACGTAGGCGTACAACTACAAGGCGCCTAAATTGGCTTTTTTCATATCAACCAATGCAGCTTGCGCAGTAATACATTAAGGGCCTCATCGATCATTACTACCACGAGAGTCATGGCTGGGACCACGAAGTGGGTGCTTATCACTGGCCAGGTAAGCGATGAGTGGAAGCGAAACACCACATGTACTACTGGTGGCATCTGTACTGCAGGTTCACTCCGTTGCACGATATTGAGAAGCGAAATTGAGGACGGGGAATTTCCCCAATTGTGAGAGGTGCTGGTGCTTGATTGCAAATGATAGTAGGCAAGAGTGGCCAACCTTTTTAAAAATTGTTTCTTGTTTTATTTTTTCTCGATTCGCGTGATAGAGATTGTACAAACCAGCGGCGATAGTGGCACACACTCACTCCGAATGTCGTTTTGCTCTGATAGCAGCTTTTGTAGCAAAAAACTGTCAGGCATACACTGAAGGCGCAGCACAGCCATAGTGCAACCTAGAAAAGCAGGTTTCTTAGAGCCTTCTTTAAAGAATTTGTGGAGCTCTCACTACAAGCACACTTGCATGGTACCCACTAGGTGATAAGCTATCATTATTTTTGTGTAGTGGGGAAGCGTCCTACACAATTATTCACAGAGAGTCCGCCAATAAACGTCTGAACGATTTGGTGGAGAGTTTTGTATCTTTCAAACACCTTCGGTCCCCATTCGATGCCTTTGGGGCTTTGATTCCATACCGTGACATCTACCATGCATCAAGACGCCACTCAGCAAACTCTTCCTCCTGCGCCGACGCCATATCGCGGTGTCCCCCGCATGCGCAACCCAACTACCTTTACCGTCGCGAATTGCACCGACGATGGGGCTTGGCTCGTCATGTACGAACGTGAGAGTGTCCCCAATCATTGGTACGAGGCAGGTAAACTCGGAAACCTTGTTTTCTACTTCTCAGGTGCGCCTAGAACGTGGTAAACAAAAACCCATCCGATTTCTTGATTTGGTCCGCTTTCAAACCGCCGTCGTCGACGTGTTCTACCGTACTGCCGTTCGTAAGCTGCAAGCCGAACAGCGTTTACGTGAACGAGCACAGCACACCGGTGATTCCCTCACAAGTTAGATCGAGGACATCCATGACTTATGCAAGAAAATGGCTGCGAGCATGTCGAAGCTGACAGAATCATGCACGTTCTGAAAGACATCGCTGACGATGCCTTGACTATGTTCCTGGCCAAGAATCCTCGCACTGTGGCAGAGATGATTACACTATGCCAAAGTTACGAGGAGCTGCGGAGGCATCACTTGATGATCTGTCGACCGCCATCACGTGACACTGATCTCTCGGGCTTCGGCCTTGTCAGCAGTTTCTGACCACACAACCTCGTTCACCGAAATCAAGTCGTTCGTGTGTGCGGAAGTTGCCTGCCATGAGGAAGTTTTGTTATTGCCGTCTCTGCATTTTTCAGCTGCCCAAACTCAGATCGCTGATTATCCGCTTTTTTTTATATTTTGTGTGTATATCAGAACCCAAGCTGTTACTTTGAGCAATCCTAAGTAGTTTCCATTCTTCTCGGCGTTGATTAAGGCTATAATGGACGTGTATGTGTTAGTCGCATAACATTCACTGCTCTCAGAGTCTCCTACCATTTCCGTCTGCCCTGTGGTCTAGTTTTTCGTAACAAGCCACTTTAGACCATGCCACTGTAGGTCCGACTGCATCAAAGCCTTTGCACTTACGCCTTGGTCATGATACCAACTGGGTTCTTTTTACTTTCAATGTATTTTCACTCTGTTAAGCTTCGTTTTCTTTTTTATCTCCCTCTCCTCATCCTCTACAAAGATATCTTGGTTTTTATTTCCGTGTAGCCAACTAAAAACAATGATCGAATCCGTTTAGTATCTTGTAGCATCTGTCTTCTTTGCAAATCCACTTCTGATGTATTCAGGTATACGTGCAGAAACCAATGCAGCCATTAACTAAAGTCGTGATAACGAGATTTGCTTCACTGCCTGTATTATTCCATTTGAAATTAGTATTTCAGCCTCCTTTTTCTTCTCGTACTGATTTATCGAATATTCCAGTGGTTCGTATGCATATGGACTGCCATCCTAAAACAAGTTAAGTTCCGTGTAAAAAGGCCTCCTCGTTTGTCTTCATGAAACCATGTTGATACACTGAACTCTTGAATAGATTCCAGCTCTTTAATCCATCTCTCCAAGTCTCCGTTTCATCATCCGGCAGTCAGTCGTCCCAAGACGTCGCTTTCCTCCACATGTTTTGTATTTGTCGCTTGGATATTACCGTAAATGGAGTAAAGAATTCCAGAGGATTGTATACTCTTTCAGCGAGCTGTAACATTTGTCGCTGTGTTAGCGCACCGCTGGTATTGCTGTCGTTTATGTCGAACGATGGTAGGTACAGCCTATTTTCCTTGAAGTTTCATCTAATGCCAAGGACCTTTATTGCGGTAGAAGCCCTGAAGCTTGCGCTTTCCTCTTTCTTTAACTTTTGTTGTAATCCAGTCTAAATTATGTTGAACTTTCTGAGAGTCGTTCACACCTCTTGAAAAATCACCTTTTTCAGCCAGTAAAGTTTTTCGGCTTCCTTAGGTGATTCGGCTCCCATTTTGATGTCAGCGACGTGGATGTTGCTCCTCAGCTGTTTGATAGTCTCCGCAAATTTCTCCTCCAACTTGCTGAGGTGGTGCTTTACTGTTGCTGCGAGCAAAAAAGTACTGGGAGCAGTGCCAAACGTCACTCTTGACTTTCTCCATATTACATCCTTCGCACCGCTTCGACTCGGAATTCTATCCCACAAAAGGAAACGCAGTGCGTCTCTGTCTCACTCATGTTTAGGAATCTCTAAAAAATGCCTTCTTAATATCAGCTGTCACTGCCATGCAATGGTGCCGGTCGTTCATCAGCATGTGCACAAGGTCACAATTGATATTTGGTCTAGTTTTGAGGTTGTCATTTGGAGATGTCCCTATTGAGGACGATGATAACGCATCATATACTTTCTTACCTTTGTTTGTTGACGATCTTCCTTGATGACAACTTGATGCGGCATGTAGTAGCAGTGTCATTGGTGCCCTTTGTTTCGCGGCCACTTCTGTGACTCGACTATTTAAGTACTCTCTGATAGCACTGTCATAACACCGCAATATACGTTCGTCCTTCCGTAAGCTTCGAGTAAGTTGCTTCTATCTGGTCATCGCGACACCCTTGTTTGCATCAAGCTCCACGTTATCTTTTTATAGAAGTCATGCTGAGTATCTTTTCTTTTCACATTTGAAGTTCCTGCTAAAAATTAAATCACACTCTCTTCTTTCTTTGAGTTTTGCTCAGTTCCTTTTATGCCGAGGGTTTCCTTGTCCCATAACTGCCTTATTTCCGTCTCAATGTCCACTTCAACGTGAAGTACCATGACGGTTGACCATTTATTTAGTTGCAGCTAACTTAGCTTTGCCCTGCACTGACCAACCGAATATGGTCTTTGTTGCTGTTAGCTTCTCTTCCAGTCTTCGGATGCCTCCGGTAAATATTTGCCAGTACTGGTATGATCCAACAAGGATTCCGATTTCTCTGTGGTCTGCGCTTGTACATAAACCATCAGCCAGCTTCAATCCATCGTCTTCATACTTCTTCAGTCAAACTGGCAGGAACGGTATACTTTTTCTTGATATATTTTCAACCTTGAGTGCTTCCAACAATACCTCTTCGCCACTATATGTGCTTCTAATTTTCACTTCAACTGAATGCATAGTTTTTCTTCTTGTCCTGCTCCGAAAGAGCCTTTGGCCACTCTGTTTTCTTTTGACCGGGCAACCAAGCTTTTATTTTACGGGGTCTTATGGAAAGATGTTCTTTGGCTACCAGTGTCCAACAGAACCCAACAATAGCATGACTTGTTTCTACTTTCTGCTATTGCCACTGAAGTCTGCAGAAAAAACTTGACGATATGTTGGTATATTGACCGGTGGACCCTTGTTCTTCTTGATTTTTATTTTTACCTTGAATGATCGCTGTGCACTGCGCTGTGAGTACTTTTAACCGGCACATTGACGTTGCGTGCCTTTTCCCGCATATCTTGCATCTCATCATTGGCTTGCATATTTTGGCGGTACGGCGAGGCCTCATGCAACACAAGCATCTATGAGACGCTTTTGGCTTCATTTTCTTCTCTCCATACGGCATATTCTTTCTACAGTTATTGGAATAGCGGGTATTATTCTCACAGAATATGGGAAACTTTGCCCCGGCGCTCTGAAAATTACCCGTCCTTTTCTGCTTCCTACTGTCAAACTAGGGTCCGCGGCTTTCTTTCCTATCTACAATTCCTCTTGCACTCAACTTGGTCTTCCATATACCTTCTCAAACGCTTCAGAGTTTCTTAATGATGTTTAGTTGCATTCTGATCTTGATCTGAAGACCTACCGGCCAATTCTTTTTGTTTCAGTTGGAACCCCATGGGCATCTCCGCAGGTGACGATCTTTTGAATACTGGTAGTAGAATGGATGCATAGGACTCAATATTCACACCAAAGAACTCAGCTCACGTGTGTGCACTTTTACCTTGTCTGACAGTCTTCTCAATCCTTCATAGTCACTGCAGCTTGCTACTGTACTAAGGTTAGTTAGTTCTTCCATGTGCATTTCTACAAGTGGTTCGTCATTCCCATATTACTGCTTGAGCATGTCAATAGCTTTCTCGTTGTTGCTGTTTGGATATTGAAGTCCCTCCACGGTAGCTGCCGGTCTCCCGGTTAGTGATGAGTGAAGGCACGTGAACTTTTGATTCCCGTTTAATTCTGTTTTCACGTGAACAGCAGATTTAAACTGATGCCAGCATCTCTACCACTTCCTTCTGTCGTCGTCAAACTTCATTAATTCTACATTTTGGTAGCTTTACTGCAATTGCTTGCGGCGCTTGCCTGACAGCGTCATTGGAAGTGACTTGTTACCTCACTGGCTCGCACTGTTTTTATTGGCAAAGGTAAGCATTGATGTTATGCAGAATTCTAATCGTCTTTAGCTCGTACTCAGTGTTCCTCGCAAACTCGGCTTTGGCTGTTTCAAGCTTTATCTGTTTGCCAAATTTCTTCAACATGTCAGCGATGCCTCTGATTTGGCTTGATAGCAGGGAAAGTGCCGTAGAACCTTCATTCTACTAAAGCTTATTCTCTGCTTCGCTCACTAGGTGAGTTATTTGCGTCCTCAGCCTTTTTTCTTTTTTTGTAAAGTACTTCTTTTTATATATTCAACAATTGAGGAAACGGCTGGTCGCTTACTGATTTTAGCAGTGAATCTTCATTCGTGGCTGGGTCATCCTCCGTATCTGTGCTGCCCTCCTGGGTGGCGATGTCCCGTCTCGCTGCTGTCAATTCGCACTGGGCCTCCTCTTCGTCCGTTCTCTGTGGCCTTTCTTTCATCCTAGTATTCCGTGGCCAATGGGAAGAGGAGAAACGGCTATCCTGGTTCACGGTATCATGTCGCAGAAACGAGGCAAGTGTGGACAGCGTTCAATGCGAATGAAAAGCAAGAATGTTCTTTTTTATTTGCGTTCTCCTTGCCTTCTTCTTCTTCTCCTTGTGTTCGGCGAGTTTCATTAGACGACGTCCCTTGTCGTGGACGAGTACAGCAGCAGTGGTGCGCAGCCACCTAGACGACCTAGAGGCGTCCCCGAATGGTGGTGGCAGTGAGGGTAGGTGAGCAAATACCGGGAAGGCCTGGTGCCGTCCTCAAGTTTGACTTGCCGCGGCTGCACGCTGGCGGGTGCCAAAATCGAACACGTAGAACTTCGTTTTCATCGAATGCGCCATTGTGAGGGGAAATGAGACAGAATACTCAATGGTAGGCCGGCTGTTCTATTCTGCTTCATTGTCCTCTGGTAGACGAAGAAAGTACTTAGCAGGGCAAACAACAGGAAGGGATAGAAGAGACTAAAACAGAGCGCTGAAATAGCATTTAAAGTTTATTGCCAACCTACTGCAATGCATAGGAAACAGAATCTGCACATAGCCACGCAGCATAAGCAGAATTGCACATACGTGCGCCAGGTGGCGTACATTATCAAGAACAGGTAATATCAGTGGATCCCCGATAACTAAGTTTACGGACGTGAAGAAAAATAGAGGGTACGCTAACGCAGAAAGCACCAAGTTGTTAAATGTGGAAGGCTTCGCCAATGTTGCGCTCGCGCTGATTCTTACATCGCCCCATTATCGCACACTTGTCAAGAATTGGCTGACGATCACGCCTCTTACAATCGCCCGCCAAATGGCTGGGAACAAAGTCTTTTAGAGAGTAAGCGCGCTTTCTCAACCAATAAATAATGCATCGGCCTGTTAGCCAATGTAACAGAGCCCACAAGTAAATAAAATATTGTAGGCAGTCACTACAACACTCTCAACATAGTGCGTAGCGTGTTTCATAGTGCAGGTTTCTTTCTTAGGTCCTTCACTGTTGACCCTGCGACATAGCCCGGTAAGCTTGCCGCCTGCGAAGAACACAACTTTTGGACATATTTTGCCAGCCACCTTCTTTAGCCTATGAGAAACCTGGTGTACGTAGGGAATAACAGCCGTGCTAGAATGAGGCGTGTTAAGGTGGCTGTTGCTTAGTCTCTTATCAGGCATTTTTAGTGACGTTAAGAGAGTCTTGGCAATGGAAGTTAGCAGGGTGTAGGAAAGCCTGCCTGCTGAAGGCGTTGAGCTTGGTGCAAAAAACTGCATTCTATCTGGTGGTGACAATCTCCATAGTTAATTCTAGTTTCTTCATTTTACGTCGAAATACGTCGAATATCTCACCGGTGGATCGCCAAGGGTCATATTGATCGACGCGGTAAAACACTAAAATTTCCTCAACGAAGCGTAACACTTTAACCAAGCTTGTGTGATAAAAGTTAACCATGAGGCTTCTGCGATACCATGGGAGTAAAAGGTCACTAAGAACCGGAGCTAAACACGAGCCAATGCATACTGCTTCCCGCTGAGTGTGGAAGGCCTTCACAGTCAGATCATACCTGATGACAGATAAGCATTGCCAATTTGTGTTTCATGACGCTGATAATTGTTAGTATATCATGTTACTCAAAAAAGTGTGAGGCCTAAATGATATCTCTCGTATTAGTCGCGTAGGTTTTTTGTAGGTTTAAATCTTATCAGTAATTGTTTTAGTCGCATTCCCCCGTACAAGGAGGCAATGGTAGAGATGCAAGTGAACAAGTGTGTGATATAGTTGTTTTGTAAAGCACAGATGGGGCACTTCTCGTAATTTGCAGATGATGCCCGTTAATCTGGAAAATTTGGTAAGGCCGTCGTCCCTGTGCAAAGACCACGCAGTCTACGTTGTTCATGAAAAAAATGGCAGACCTGTGCGAAACCCTCAGCACTGTCACAGCGTACGCAAGAAAAGTGACCATTCAGAGCCTTTATTTAACACATCTTGGGTAACTGCTACAAGCACGCTTCATGGGTACCTCCTTCAGTTTAGTTTCAGTTTCAGTTTATTTTCAGTTATTAGTACAGAAAAAGGAACAGTATACAAACACTGAACTGTATACAAAGTATATATACAGTTATATATATGTATATGTATATATACATATATATAACTATGAACATATATACATACTGTATATATGTTCATAGTTTTTGCGTTGTAGGCTGAAATGCACGATGCTATCTTTCATCATTCTTCGGAGAAGCGTTGTGTCCGCTACACACTTGTTAGCAATTTTCTGCGATTTTTTTATGCTGTGGGTGATGACGATGAAGCATTGTGCCGGAAGTAAATGGACTATAGATGTCTTAGGAGACAACCCAAGACAAGACAAACGGACTAATACAAGACCGTCTAAATATTCTGCTGACAAATGTGGTTATTGCAATGGATGCATCGAAAATTGAGGAAAAATCTGGAATAGGAATATTCTGCCCTCAACTTGATTGGTCTTTTTCGTTACGACTGCCGAATGTTATACCGGTTTTATAGCTGAATTGCTGGCCATAATATTACCTCTCCAAAAGTTACCCTGTTTAAATAGAGTAGTATAAATCATCACTGCCTCATCTGTGTGTTCTCTCTCTGCATCTGGTGAAACGCCTGTTATAAAGCTTTTCTGAATACTAGTTCCCGCGCAGCTGCAATGTCTCCACTTAATTTGGGTACCAGGACACAAGGGTTTGCTTTTAAACGAAAGCGCTAATTCTTTAGCAAAGGCGGCGCTTTTGATGCCAATCATTCCGGTTTTCCCACAGACAACATACATTACAATTGCACGATTCCGCACCTTAACGTTCAAAAAATGCTTATCAGACAACGTCTTGACATCTTCTCCAAAATTTCACCTATTATTTTCCTGAAAAAGTGAGTTATCGCGGTCGATAATAATAGAAGTGGCCATAACCAAACTTCGCTGCCGGGTTACCTCCCTCAACTTTTACCAGCGTAGAGCATGTCAAGCGTTGTCTCCTCTGTGTATCGTCTGTAAGGAGGAGGTTAACAATCAGTCATTACTTTCTATCCGGTCGCCGCTATACGTCATTGAGAAGAGAATTCATAGCAGAACCTATTCGAAACTGGAGTCTGGAAATATTCAAATCAGTTGTTCTATCATTCAAAGCCTCTACTCTGGGCTATAGTCATAGGGATGTTTACTACGCAATAGAGGAATTTATCGGTCAGACTGAAAGAATATAGAGCTAAATTTTCATTCTTTTAAACTTTTAAATATTATTATTCAGTAATTATTCGTTGTGAAACCTATCCTTAGTATATACGAGTAGTATTGCGACGAAAAAAAAACAAATTCAGCTAACACTCGGCCAATACCCTGCATTGGGTAAGAGCCATATGAGATGAGGAGAAGAAGAAAAGGAGTATGCTCCACAGTTAATAGGTATGACGCAATGCGGAAAGTTTAGGGCAAATTCACCTTATAATCGGCCAATCCCCTTCTTTGGGTACGAGCCATTCGCACAGGGAAACAACAACAACAACAACAATAGGAGAACGCCAAGATCTCCTGGGAGACAAGACAAGACAATAGGAGAACAAGAACAAGCTTTTGTAATGGGTTGGATCATTGTGCAATCCATTCTTTCTGAAATTTACATTGTGTGACGCCTGCTTGTTCCTTTGATGTTCTAAAACGCCCTATTACTCATAATAACCAGATTCTTTTCCCGATATGAAGCCTGCCTATGGCCAATTTGAAGAGCATTTACTAGCACCGGTGTGGCTCAGTGATAGAATACTGGGATGGCACGCCTAGTATCAGGGTTTGAATCCTATTGTGTCCGTTTTCCATACTTTTTCCGATAGAAGTTAAGGAAACCGGTGGCGGCGGTCAACAACGGCGCCACGCGTTACCTATTTTCTGATTTCCTAAAAGCTTTCACTGTAAAAGTATTGCTAGAAAGTCATGCGCTGTGACACGTTTAATTTTCCACCTTCAGAAAGGCAAACAATTTTTTGCGGTAAGTTGTTATCTCTTAAGCTAGTCGTAGCTATGTCAGCCAATGGTAGGCTTGTTCAAGGACACTGAGAGAATTACCAGCGAAAAATACATTGCTGTCGCCAGCGTATTAAAACACGTGTGGTGTCAAGGGTATGTTAGGAAGATATAGCAATAAAAACAAATGCCCTAAAATTGATGCTTGTGGAATGCCACAAGCGATTTTAATTATGTGAGATTTAGAATCACCGAAACCAGTGTACTGCTCTCGATGAGTTAAACAGCGTTTTATAAGTAGCTTTTTTTCTATATTTCCGTAAGGAGGTAGATTCAGTAGGTAAGTATCGTGCTTAGAGTCGAAAGCTTTCTTGGAAGTCCAGAAAAATTTCGAAGGTCGGTAATGTGTGATCAAAATTATCAAGTACTTTTTTCTTTATTATGCAGTAGGGCTGTTTCAGTAGATTTGTTTTCTTTTGAAAGCGATATTTTTGTTCTACGATCACATTTTCTTGTGATAAGTAATTAGAAAGCCGTCTGCTCAAAATTTGAAACAATATGGGTAATAATGAAAAAATGCAATTCCTATGACTTCTCTAAGCTCGTGTTCGCACTGCTCATTTGAGGCCATCTCACTGTTTATAGACCCCATTGTAATGTCTGTGGTGCTGTGGTTATAAAATAAATCAATAAATGGATAAATTAATACAATGAATGCCGGTCCTAGACGGTATCTGGTTCTATGCTCCGGCGCATCGTAGCAGTGTATTGGCGGGAGCTCAGCGAGTAGGGCGCTCATTTTCAGCACTTCTCTCCCTGTGACTAGTGATTGGCCTAATATTTTAAATATAGTTTTTTCTAAGCTGCACACAAACATTAATGGAGTCAGTCGTTAACTTTGAAGGGCCCCTGAAACACTTTTTCAAGTGACCATGAAATGGGTTTACTAAAAGAGCCTATTGCCTGATGAAAATTTCAAGAATTCGTCGAGTAGGAACGGAGTAGTTACATAGATGGTACGTAGCGTGCGCCTCGTGACATTGAACACCTTTTTTTTTTGCTTCGAATACATGGTTTTTTAGTGCAATAGCACGCGCACGCATGAACAAGTGGCGGCCTCCCATGGCGATTGCTGTAAGGACCGAGCGCACCATGGTCAAATCAGCCAAAGGCCTTTAGATGTCCTTCTACGAGTGATTTTTAAGCTTCCTCCGTCATTTATCGAAAGAAGAGAAAGCAATGTTTAACTGATTGATTTTTAGCTATAATATTCGGCTCGCGTTTTCTCGGGAGCATCTACCACCGACAGGTAGCGTGTTCTGAGCATGCTCAAAAATGTTGCTGGCCCCTATAAGGGTGTTTTACCTGAAAGCGTAGAAATATTTATTCTCTACTCTAGCACATAATAAAAAGAAGCATTTTAATTTTGAGCAATAGACTGATAATTGAAGTGAGCGGAAGTTTCTTGGGAAGCAACACGTGCTGCTGATCTTGCAATCTTGATACTGAACGAAGAGACCACACATTCATATAGAATTGGCTGTCAATCACAATTCTTGATAAAAGTGTGGTCATCCCGGGGCGCTATAGCCAGCAGCGTGAACGCGAGAATAATTGAATGATTTCACTGCGAACAGCATGATATTTCTTGTGTTAGCGTCTCCTGAACTTTGCTTCATGGCTAAGAATTTAGATATCTTATCTCCACTGATGTGGCAAGGTCTTGCAAGTATGTATGCCATGTGCCCTTTATAACATATATGTGCATTTCTGTTGTGTACTGCCAAGATGCATTGTGTCCAATATAAGGCACTTCTTTTCAATAAACATTGGTTGTTATTCTGGCGCCATGAGGCGCACGTGAAAGATCCCAGATAGTCGAAATTTCCGAAGCCCTTCCAAATGGCGTCTCTTATAATTATGTCGTGGTTTTGCGACGTTAAACCCGTTAAACTCTTGTTAATCCAGCGTCATGTTTGTGTTCCCTTGCGATCCTCTTGTTCTTCGCACTGTTTTAGTCGTTGCCTACCATCTAGCCCAATCAAGCCCTTAAGAATCCCTGGTGGCCAACATTGTCGATGCCCAGGCTTCACTATGGCGTCTATATTGTCGGAACGCTAAACCCTTCAGCTGTTATACTGTATGCATGTTGGCACGAAGACCACGCCAGCTTGTCAGTAAGACCGGGCAGTGATAAAAGATTTCCAAGCCACGGCATTCTTTATCCATTGCAACTGTCGTGCCAATCCTGCTTGGTGAGGACCTAAGTAATATATTGGTAGCAAATGTGAGCACACCTTAGCGAAAGCAGTTCGTCTGTCGGACATATTATGAATGCGTGGTATTGTTTTGTGCAGCCAAGAAAGCTATTAACAGAGACATAGGCATTAGGAGAAAAACTTGTAGGAGCAATATAGTTTCTCAGTGGCTTTCTTTTAGCACAATAACACTGAACGATTACCGCAACGTTTCAGTGAAATTAAAGCAGAAATTGTTTATCACTTCCGGTCGAAACTTCTGAGATTTAACTATATCGATTTTTAGTCTTGTTCTCAATTTCATCGCAACTTTTATTTTGCTTTACTTTATTGTCTTTCATTGAGTGTTCTTTTTATTTGGGCACTATGGCAGTGTAGTTTGCTAGCACACCAGCGCAAGCTGATTACATGCCACTCCCTTCGGTCAATTTTGCAATGCTTGCTTGCAATTTCGCCTTAGTTGCACGTAGTAATCAAAATACTGAATTTCTCCCTCTACTTCACTGCAGGATGGCTTCCTAACGCTGGACGGCGAGGCAGACATACGTGGTCGGTCGGGGGGCCTTCTTGAGTCTCTGGATCTTGCCGAGAATCTGTTCGTCGGCTGGCTGCCGGGGCCTCGGGGTCTGGGACCACCACCCGGAGTCCTGGACAACGTCGGCGGTGTAGAGCGAGGTTTTCGAGGCTGCTTGCGACGGCTGCGTCTAGGAAAACGTGACGTCCGCCTTTCAGGGGCGTCGCGGGATGTGCTGCGTGCTGTGCGCCTGAAGGAGTGTGGCCCACCGTGCGGACCTTGTCTCAATGGCGCAACTTGCCTCGACCACGGACCGGGAAACTACAGCTGCCTCTGCCCCCCGGGATTCCAGGTATGTGCTAGTGAAACACACACTGCGTACGCTCCTCAAGTGCGAATAAAAAATCAGAACTTAATACGTCTCCTATAGCTTCCCTCGCTTCGTTATCTGCCTTGTCTTACTTACGGTTTTGTCACAACACAGAAAAGGAGCCCTACAATTTCCTCTCCGTCTTTCCGTTTAAAGTGCTTTGGGGCCCTGTTCGCCGTCCATCAACTGCCTCAGGGTATGCATTGTTGAATGCATACCTAAAACAAAACTCGTAATGCTCAAGACCGGGGTGAATTAAGCTAACAAGGTGTAAATAAACTAGGCACATAAGGAACAAAATCACAGCTCAGGCAATCTGTACAAATGGTTAGCCAGCGAAAGCTTGTGGCTCCTGTGTTTAGCAGTGGGTTCAACTCGAAGCCGCTCTGAAGGAAGAAAATAAAAGCTTTATTGAAACTGCACGGCCATCGCATTGCGCGCATGACCACGCAGAGCCGGGGTACTTGCACCCCGGTTAACACAGCGTCCATATCGTGCAACGCAAGCAGGGACTCCCATTCCTTTCATTTGCTCATGATGAGCTTTCCTTGTGGGGTATTATCAGCAGGGCAGTCAAAGAGAATATGGTTTAGGGTGCCTGGCGAGTCTACACAGAGAGTTCACTCCGAAGAAGTGGGGCGGAAGTAGGATGGAACGTCAGGAGGGGGAAAATTCTCGTCTGTAGTCGCCTCCAGATGACTTGTTGCGAGTGAGAAAAGCGAGAGCGAAGAGGGGGTAGAGACGATGGCCAAGGCGTGCTTGTGGGGCGAGTTCAGAGAGCGTGTGTGCCCGCTTTCTCGAGAAATCCCGGCTGAGGTCGCCATTTGCCCGGATTATACGTACCCTGGCTGTGTTATCGGCAGCATCATTTCTCGGGATGGCCAGAGAGAGCCGGCACCCACACGAGTTTTGTTAAGCTATCGGAAGTCACCGTATACACCCTCATTACTTTCCACGCACGAGGGTGGACGCGACCAAGGGCTAAGTTATTCATTGCTGTTTTCGAATCACTAGATACTTAACTGGTAATGATTTTGGTGATCACTGACGCTATAGCAGCTTCCTCTGCTTCGTCCAAGGTACAGGGGGGTGAGGGGGAGTGGGTGAGTGGGGGGCGGCTGCAGGACGATAAGCTGAGCTACCACACGGTCATAACCACACGTGGAATCTAGCCAGTGCACATTTTCTAAAATGCCATATTCCTTTTTGTGATCTGCTGCTCGCGGTACGCCGCGGGATTGGTGATATTCTGGGTAGACATTTCTGGGAAGAGGCTCGACAAGAACGGTGGTGCGCATGTCGTGAGAGTGTGACACTAATTCTGTAGTATGCGCGAGTATACGGATTCCAAATGAATCCAGTACATATCGTCCTATATCGGACACAGCTAGACGAAGGTACTGTAATTATTTGTGTGAATCTATCAGTTCCCGTACTGTGTTGTGCATTACATGTTTTAGAAGCCCATCCTTACTGGTATTCTTTGAGAGATTAAGCACTGGCTTTGGTAGCCATGTGGATTACAGCATTTCGTTTACTTTTGTGCAAGATAGGGTCAAGTTAAAGAGAGGCATAGAGATGCAACTAAGCACGAATGCATGTAACACCTTGAGGTTGTCTGCTTGGTCAAAGCCTACTCGTGGGTGTGAAGCTCTTCTAAGAAGCTGTATGACGAACTAAGGGGACTGATTTTTTGCCTAGAACTAGCATCGTTCTTCCGCAGTCCTGCAAGTATCGCCAGAGAATTTGGAGGGCCGATGTTTGCGGAATGGGAGTGTTTTGTAAATAAATCGGGAGAGAGGATATGCTGCGGCTGGTGTATGAGGAGTGCCGAATTTGTGGTGGAGCATTCAAAGCCCATGCTTGCCGAGTGTGTAGCGACAGCTGTGGATGCTTCCGCAAGGGTTGATTCGATGTCAACATTCGAGTCATGCATGGTCTAGACTGTTATATCGACAGTGTGCAGTACATTTTCCAAGTGTGAGATATGGCTGAGAGCTTTCGCTGAGGAAATCACGGAGATATAAAAGAGGAGCATCGACAAAACCGACACCTGAGGGGCGCGAATGTTACCAAGGAAGAATGGCGGCGTTTGCACACTATCGATATGCCTGGAGGCAGTGCACCTGTGTAGGAAGGCCTGGATTTGGTTATAGGTTCTATGTCCGATTGCAGCTCGTGGATTCCCTGTAGGATCGCACTGTGCGTGTCCCTGTGAAGCGCCTTGGTGAGGTCTATCGCCAGAACTGCTCTTGTAAGGTGTACCATGCCATTGAGAAGAACGTATGAAAACTGTAACAGGGCATCTTGTGCATAGAGGTACGATCAAAATCCCACAATGCAGGGGATTTAGTCCACGCGATTCTATGTGTAGCGTGAGACGAGCGAGAACAACAGGGTCAAAGAGTTTGCTCAGGCTAAAAGTCAGATATGTAACGGAGATTGTTGCCATAAACTGGCTTCAGTTTAGGGATAAAAATAATCCTTGCATGGTTCCATACATCTGGTTTTCTCCCCCTTTTCCAGCCCTCAATAAAGTAATCTTGGAGAATATAACAACTATCTAGGTTCCAGAGCATGACATTGGTGATCTCGTCTTCTCCAGGAGCCGAGTTTTTGTGTTAAAAAAGCGCCGCTCTGACTTCGGCCTCCTGTATCGATAAGTCGAGTGAAGCCTGATCGGGACGAATATAGTCGGGATATGATATTGCGTGGCCAAAAGCGGCATGAGTTAAATTTAATTGGTTTGACAGTGCCTGCTGAGTTCGTTTATTTTGGTGGGCAAGCCTTTCATGTGTGAGCCGCGTTTGATTTTTAGCTTCACTGGTGTCTACCATGTGTCGAAGCTGATGCCAGGCCCTAGGTGAGAAGAGATTACTTCGCCATTCATCACATATTTGGTTTAAACTACATCTACGGGGAGCGGCGTTGTTCGGTTCTGTTTCTTTTTGAAGTTACGCGTGCATGTCTTCTATTTAGTTTGCCTTTCCCAGCGCTTAGGTATACGAGTTTGCACTTGAAGTAAATGTCCTAACCTACTGTGTATAATAGGAGGATTTGGGTTGGCGTCGAACGTTTGTGTTCGAAGTCCCACCTTCTCTCAGGGGGAGGGGGGGAGGGCGTGTTAGTAACTCTGTCTTTTATTTCTTGCTTGTTTAGCGCTCTAAATACCACAAGGGTCAGTTAGCCACAACCCCAGCACAAGAGCCAGCATTGTAGGGAAACAAGAACCGCTTTTCATTCACGACTAAAAATAATCACAACCTGCTAGACTTGCATAACACAGCGCTAACGCAGACAGGAGAACCGAAAGCTCGGGACGAACAATCCTCGCAGACTGACGGTCGATAGAACATGCTGCGTCAGAGGTGAGACATAATGGCACGAAAGCGAACTCACACGCAACTTGCAGTAGGAGCCATTTACTCGCCTTAGCGGACGCCGCAAACCGGCGTGGCTTCTGCTCTGCAGCACTAACGGAGGAAGAAAAAATTACAACATACCCACGGAGTAAATGATGATGAGTGGGCGAAGCGTTCTTACGTCGATGCGTGCTTCTGTCCGTCGATCTGTGGTTCCGTCTGTCCACGCGTCCATCGGTGTCTTGGTCTGTACGTCCATCCAGGCGCTCGTGCGTCCATTCGTTCGTCTGTACGTGCGTCCATCGGTCTGTCTGTCTGTCTGTCTGTCTGTGCGTCCGTCCGTCCATCTGTTGGTCTGTACCTGCTTCCATTCGTCTGTCCATCTATCAATCCGTCTGTCTGTCCGTCCGTGCATGCGTCCTATCGCGTTCGAAAATGCAGACAGCGAGCGGGTAACACCGATGAGACCCGAGCCAAGGAAGCCGAGTGCAAACGTTGTCAGCGCGCCTATTGCTCTGCTTCGACCATGCACCACCAATGACCCGCGACCTATGGCGACTATACAGGAGGCTGAGGGAGGCACTCTTTCCTCACGCACCCAGGCACAACTCGCGCAGCAGCCAATCGAAGAGTAGTGGTACAGCGCTATCTAGAATATCCTCACCCAGCTGCAGTTTGTATGTACTTCTATCAGACGGCGTCGTCTCTTATACCGTTCGAGAGATACTGTCTTCCTTTCTTTCTAGTTTCTTTTCTTGGTTTCCGGTCTTTTCTTTCGCTTAGGCCAGACGCAGGTCAAGGTTTAACTGAGAGGAGCTTCGCTCCTAAACCATCGCGCCTTGCTCTGCCGTTCTCGCATTCTATCGCCCCCCCCCCCCACCCGCCCTAAAGCCCTCAAACCCATTTCACCCCCTTCTTATCGGCTCACCATTTTCTGCCCCCGGTGGCGTTTGCAACTCTGACACTCATCACGCGCATAGGCAGTGCGCGTGTGTTCTCCTAGCCCTCCTTCCAACGTGGGGGCTGCAGATAGGTGCCCATTGGTTCGATAGCGTTAAAGCCTGTGCATCCTGTTTGAGTTCAGTCATTCACGCGTGGAAGCTGAAAGGTGACTCTAACTGGTTGGCCTTTTGTGCGTACTAAAATCATCGCAGCGAGTCTGGTGGACACAGTGGGTGCGTCGTTTTTCGGCGAAGTCCAGCTCTATAGTATTCATATATTGATCACTGCCTAAAGTTTATTTGGCGCAAACGGTCGGTAAGATTGCAGCCAAAATTAATGCCAGGACTCATGTCAGCGCTGACACTCTTCGATTCGAATTGGAGTATTAAAATCAGTTTATATAGATAATGGATAGGTCCTGCATATGAAAAGTGCTGTATGAACCTTACCCCTCTTTTTCTGGTCCTTATATATGCAGAGTCCACGCGTGCGCTATTGAAGTCCCCTAAGATAGTGAGCGCGTCTGTCTTTGCAAAGGCGGAGGCAGCCCTAATGAGCGTGATTATTAGGGAGACCAATTGTTTCGGAAGAAGTTAGCTGTTAAGGATGACGAGGGCATGGAATCTGTGGTTCCATGGCATCAATCCGAGAAATGTGTGAGCTACCTGAGTGTTTATGACATGACAAGTTTACGACATGACGACGTCGCCGTCAATTTTGAACATGTGTGGCAACCCTGAATTCGGGGTTAAGTTCGAAGGCACCAAAGCGTATCCGGGCAGCGACATGTTCGTAATGGCATGTTGGAGTGCCGTTAAATCAATGGGTGTGGAGGAAGCAGAGAGTAGTTGTTGCAGGGGGTCTCGTTTGTGGCGAGACCCCCTACAGTTCCACTGCATTATGCTTAGGTGTAGATTATTGGCCATCAGCAGCGCCATAATGGAGGGTAGGAAGGCGAAGGACTGATGTCGTCGGGGTAGTGCCAGTGGGGCCGTGGGAAGACAGTCTAGCAATAATTCGAGGAAGCTGTCGCAAACTCACGAGTGGAGACAACTCGTGACACCACTGCCTGACAGTTTCTCGGTTCTCCTAGCCATATACAGCTTTCGCTGTAACAATTATTCGCAATAGTTTACCTAAAAACACTTCTGAAACATCCAGTTGAGAGCCAGTCTGCAGACGTCACCACCTCCACAAGCGCGTGGTTGTGACGATAAATTGCAGGGTTTTCCCGTGCTACACACTGCGTCAGCTTTCCCGGTAACGGAACAGCATTAGGCGCTGGATTTTATTGTGATAGCAATTATACGGGCACTTTCGGCTGGATTTGCCCCCGGTGTCGACGTCACTCGCCGTTAATCTATACGTATCTATATATATGAGGACGCAAAAAAGAAAAAAAAATGCAGAAAAAGACTCCGGTGTGCAGAACCGAACGTGCGACCTCCGCGTCATGAGCGCGAGGCGTTAACCACTGAGCCACTGGGAGGCTTTTTTTTTTTGCTTTCTTTATTGCCTGAGCCACTGGGAGGCACCTCCTTCAGCGTTCAAATGGCAAGCTATTTATATCTACCACATATTGCTGTTGGTGGGCTTCGCGGTTAAGGTGGCGGACTATCGTGTTTTAAGCATTATGAGCAAGATGGCGCAATGAGCGCACGGTGGCTCTCATTTCTCATGCGTACATTGGCCCGCGAAGAGGAGGGGAGTGAACGATCTCTCGCGCGCCCTTATTTCGCAGTGGGGAAGATCATACGTCTTTACTGGCGTTAGGCTTGCACTGCAGCGATTCTGATGTAGTTATGGGGTGCACAAAGATAACTGCAATCGTTGCACAGTCCCGATTTGTGAAAAGTGCACGTTTTTCAAACATAGAGAAGTAACAACTGAGACGCTTCGTGTTCATCTGTACCTGTGAGTAAGTTTTGTGCCTCATTTGGGCTGAAAAACGTGGGGCACGCTTCAACCTGCTTGCTATTCTTCGCATGACCTTCCAGTTTGTTGCTATCGCTTTCATTGCTTCACTTTTGCGGCAAGGCTGTGACTTTTTAAGCCCCATCAAGACACAGAATGCACAAAGAAAGAAAGTAATGCACCGTCTCCCATTAAAGCGAAACACAAGTAGCATGCGAAGCAGCGCACGGGTCGATTTAAAGTTCCGTTAACGCGTCCTTGCCAGTGGAGCACACCAAGAAGCCACTGCACCAGTAGTTTTTGTGGCTCTTACTTCCTTGGACTTTTGTTGGAGCACGCAACGCGGGTTCATCGTGAAATCACGTGCGAGCACGTGGGCACATCGCACGTCGTCAGAATCTCATTCCCCGACGCCATCACTTCATTGTTGAGAGAGCGTAAAAGGGAGGGCGTCTTACCAAGCCTGTTACACAAGCCCGAACGTGCCAGCGCGTGAGCACCTTCCGGGAGTTAGCCACCATACGGGAGTGCTTGTGTTGTGCATGCGCAGTGAGAGTGGCCACGCACACCTGACTGAGCCCGAACATAAGCCACAGAGTGACATAGTAAACATAAAAAGTGGTCAAAGGCTGCCTGTCGCGGCCCAAAGCCGTAGGTTTCCTGCCGTCTGTTAGGTAGCGCCCACAAAAAACTGAACGTGTACTGATCGATAACTACGTTGCTAATAAACAACTTACGCTATAAAAGTAATATATGAAATAATTATTGGGTAAAACAGTTTTCGAAAATTTTAAAAGGCGGTTGCCTTGGCTACGGCAAATTCACACGCATCGCTGCCTGACCATACCTGGATCTCCTGTTGCCCCTGCATCACCACGGCACCGTTCTCTCCCACCGGCTACAGCGGTACACACGTTTTACGCATTGAACCAGAAAAAGTAAGCGAATCGAACTAATTTACATTCTAGTAATCTACTACAGTTGGTCCCAAGGCCACAAATACGTGATGAAAAGCGTTTTTTTCAAGTGCTTTGCTGTATCCGCGAGTAAGCGTTCCTGCGCGTATGACAGCGTTGCTGCCACACGTCAAGCAAATAAAAAAAAATCGACACCTTTAAAACCAAGGAATCAGGTTTTATTGTGCAAATACACATAAAGCACATCAAGAACGACTATTTCGGATAAAAACTGGTCAAAACCACTACCTATATACTAACGAGAAATGATCAAGCTACAACACAGACGCGTTTCCCGTGACTAGCCCTAACTTGATATCGTGAATTAGCCAGCGCTTTTTTATACAAGAAAAACTCCCCTTCAATTCATTAGCGTCTCCTTAGTTTCTTTCGTGAGCATTCTGTGCTCACTTGCAATGCATATTTACCCAGGCGTGCGTTTCAAGTGGAAGTATGATCCGCATTCCACTTATAGCTAACTCAGTCACCCTTGGCTAGCACGCTTCCTTTCTGGATTGTGTATTCGGTCGGTAATCTAAATAACTTTTAATCTCCGAATCGTAACGTAATTGTTTGAGAAGGTAGTAAAGTGTACTTTCATTTATGCTTAACATGAATACCGCATTTAGAACTGGAACTCATTAAAATTAATAATTCACAATAGAAGTGCAATTAGAGCTGATTCACTGCAAGACTGGTAAAGTCGAGAACAGAATCAACGAGCAGTTTTAAGATCTTTTACTAAGAAGAGTAGAGCTAACATACTGTGGTACACCGCTATGACCTCTGTTATTACCAACGTAAACAAAAAAGCTGAAAGACACCCTTCGGATCTCTCTCAATCTTTCATAGACGCACGTAACAATGGCGAGCGAGGCAAAAGTTTTTCTTTACACCACGGCGACCCCACCCCCACAAAAACAGCTGGTATTAGAACGCCGCAGCGCCAAGTCCAATTTGCCCAAGACATGCATTACATACTAGACACAGTAAACTTAGAAAACTTTGATAGCTAAAATAACCAGACTTTTTCTTCGTCCCTCTTTCAAAGCAAAGGCCACTTTCCGCAAGAACACCACAATCCAACCCCTTCCTTAAAAATGGTAAATATACACTTGTAGCATGGGAGCAGTGAAATACGATCTGCCCGGAATGTTTTTCGCCATAACACCCGCATACGTGAAAGTAAAAAAAAAACGCTCCGTGATCAGAAAGTTGGTAGAATTTCGCAAATTAAATGTTTGCCCCAGATCGCCTATCTGAATCAGCCCCTGTGGGAGCGATCAATTTGGAATACTCACCAATTGGCCTCCGCGCTTGAATAATCAACGGCACAGCACACACATCCATATCATACAAGGCACCTAATATCCCAAGTACTGCGCCCCTCTTCTTTGATTCAAGAGTCAATATAAATTCCAAGTAGGCTCATGTTAATCACTGCAGGCGGCATCACCACTCCATCAGCGGCCAGAACAAATGCCCGAAGGCAGCCATGGAACTTTCAACAAGAACGACGTTGCAGTAGCTGTACGATAGCGCGAATGCTGTTTTAAATACACCATGCACACACTATAAGCAAACGCGGGCAGCAGCGCAACAGTACATGCCACACAGTTCTCTTGCGGAAGCACCATAGTGAAGTTGGCGACACACGGATGGAAGTAGCCACCATGTTAGCCGCTTTCTTTGTATCGCATTGAGACCACTGGAGACACAAAAAACATCTCACGCCGGGAGCCGGGTTTGCCGGCTCAGAGGAGTTCCCAACGAGCTCCCAACGGTCACGGCTTATATAGACATTGGCCGTAGGTGCGTGCCATTTCGTGGCGTGATTCGCAATAGCAAATAGAGTGACATGGTGACCTCCTTGTCCTATTATTTCCTCCTCTGCGCACAAGTGAAGAGGGAGTGAAAGAGGAGGGAAGAAGTTATGGGTAGATATTCCCCTAGCCTCCTCTCCTCCTATGGAATACTAACTAAACGTGTCGTGCGTGAGTGTATATAATGCCCTCTCCGCTCTATTCTCCTTCTGCATGAGCTGGGCGCACAAAAGGCAGCTTCTCTTTGCCTTCCGCTGATGGGCGATAGCTTTCCTTGGTAGCGTGTTAATTTTTTAGCTAGCTTGGGTCAGCTGTGTGCCCAAGTGTTGCAGAAAATTTTGAAAAATGGTGATATTAACACCTAGAATACTGAAGGTAATCTTCTTAAGCTTTATGGTTCCATGTTCAAGCCGAGCGAATGAAGCATACATATATAAATTAACTGAGCCACACTTATTATCATAAAACCGCAGGCTCATCACCGCTGAAAATGGCCGTGGCGTCAGGAGACAGCTCCACTATGCTTCCCCGTAATGAGAAGAAATGACATATACTTCTTCCGAAGATGCATGTAAAATCTACCGAGAAACACCAACCTTGAATTTCAATTCAACCATCGGAAACAAGGAGCCAAGGAGCTACAGCGCACCTATGGCCAAGAAGTAGGAGTTAATTGTGTGGACGACGACGCCTACACCATCAAACATTGCTATAACCTTGCTGTTGTGAGCAGTGACGGCCAGATGATTTTCAAGAGCAATACTCATGGAGTGTTGGTTTTCATGCTGCTTTCTTTACAGCTTGTCTGATTATTCGTGCGGATTCTTGCATCAAGACCCAGTAATGTTAACAGCCCATTTAGCTATAGTAGGACCTACATTAGAATATGCAAGTATCATATGGGACCCTTATCAGAAAGGACTAATCAGTTAAGCTGAGCGAGTTGCTTACCGGCAGGTCGCGGGATCGAATCCCGGCTGTGGTGGCTGCATTTTAGATGAAGGCGAAAATTTTGTAGGCCCATTGACTTTGGTGCACGTTAAAAAATCCCAGTTGGTCAAAATTTCCGGAACTCTGCACGACGGCGTCTCTCGCATTCATATGGTGGTTTTGGGACGTTAAACCCCACATATCAATCAATCAGGTAGAACGAGTACAAAGAATAGCTGCTAGATTTATTCTTTTAGGATACTATCGAACTAATTATGTGACAGAGATGTTGCAACAACTTACCCACCATTTTGGAACACTGTTGTGTAGCCAGACTAAAATTCTTGTTTTTGCTTTCTCAAAATACATTTCACTTTGATGTAGCGCAGTACCTTGTTCCACAACCTGTCCAGAACATACGAAGTGACTACCACAGCAACTTTCAAATCCCCAAATCTCATATGAACACATACGTATACTCTTATTTTCCTAGAACCATAAGCGACTTTACGGAATTCTGAAACGTTAGAAAATCGAATTCAATACTATCAAAATTTTTATAAGTAAATCTTTGTAAATGCCAGCTTCTTTAAAATTTCATTGTGTGTACCGAATCACACCAATTTCCTGTGACTTGTATTTTGATGCTTAATGTTTTGTAGTGAATGATGTATGGAAAATGCAGGTGGTGGAGCAAAACAATGTGAAGGAAAATTCTTGTATTTTTTTCGCCAATGCATTGCTTCTTTATGCTTGACATGTTAGTTATTAGGTCATTATTCGTTCACTGTCTATACGTAATGATACACTGTGGTCTTTAGACTTTTGTATAAGATGTTCCATGCTATTTCGTGTAAACAGTGGTTACATTTATGCCCCACCCCTGCAACGGCTCAATCAACCAACAGTACCTGTAAATAAATAAATAAATGAATAAATAAATAGATAAATAAATAATAAATTTTTACAATATTTAGAATATTTACTGATCTGTTGAAATATTCGTGTTGACAATGAATCTGCTTGCGAATATTGTGGACCTTTTTTACGGCTTGCTCGATGCGATGGTGAAATTCCTACACAGCATTGCTATTTACAAAAAACAAACACAATACAATGCAGTTGTATAAGTACTAAACGTTATGCATTGATGGCTCAAATTTCCAATAGGGAGGTAATGCATTACTTAGAAACGCCTGTTCAGATGATTGATATTGATTTTTAGGTACTACTGTCTGAATAAACACAATTTATCTGTAAAGTGGGCGTGCATTTTTTTCTTCCGTAAGAAGTGCCAACAGATGAACGTATTTGCAATAGCCATGCCCGCAGCCTATTTGTCCCTAAAAGACAGGTAACGAAAGCACTCCCAAATAACAGTAGAAGAAACACCCGACCTTCGCAGAAGAATGCTCAAACTGAAACTGAAACCACTGCGGCCTTATGGCGAGACCAGAAAAGGAACCTTGTGACAGTTTGATGCCGGCCACTAGGAGTGCTAGCAGTCATATGGGCCGCATGGTTCAACGGGAGTGTCCGCTCTTTACGTTGACTATGTTGCTCCATGCTGTTTTAAAAGAAAGGCCAGGCGCGTGGGCAGGCAAACAGGGGGGCACCTATCGGAGTCTTCCTTCGGGTTTGGCACCACAATTGCGAAACTACCTTATTATACATAAACACCCAAGCTTTTCCCTCGTGCGAGTGTTCCACCAGAGGTTTCCTTCCATCAGCAGTCGCTGAAAAGTCGCCCTATTTTGTTAGCTCATGCCAGCATCACCGCCGAAAAGATACGCTCTTCAAGGCACCCTTTATGGGACCTTGATTCACGGTTGTTTCATTTTACTGCACACTGATTCCTATTGAATCCCTTCATTCATTCGCTTGATTGATACGTAAGTCACTTTGGTTACTTGGCGCGATCTTGAAGGACATCTTTTTATTCAAGTTGATTTAGTTGAATCACTCCGTTCAGTTCCACTTGTTCACATTCAAGACGCGTGATTAACTCCGCTTTACTCCTATGCTGGTTATTCATTGACTTGAATGCACGCCATGGCTTACTACATGTTCGCTTTTATATACGTTGAATTAGTCATCTTCGATACACAATCATTCATTTCTGATCTCTTTAATGAGCGTTAATCAACTATAAAGTAATTAGAATTCACTTCTTATCAGTTAGCAACATTTCGCCGGAAGTTTCATTCATGTTTGCTAAGAGCCATCACATGCCTTAAATACCATTGCAGGGAGGCCAGTGTGAGCGTCCTCGGCGTCGTGCCTGTGAGCCGGACCCTTGCGGCTTGGGAGCGTCGTGCCTGGTACGCGGCAGCGCCTTCTCCTGCCGATGTCCGGCGGGTCGCAGTGGCCGCCTGTGTGAAGGCCGAGCCGCGGTGCCGGACTTCGCAACCGATGGCTACCTAGAGCTGCCGCGCCTGCACAACGTCGGTCAGGCCTTCTCCCTCGAGCTGTGGTTCCTCACCAGGGCTCCACAGGTGCAGTACAGCACTGGTTTCAGCCAAAGTGATTGCAGCGTAATTTTGTAGTTGCCACGACGAGTCTTTAGTGCCGTGGAGCACAAGCCGCTTTTTATTTTATTTTTTTAGTCTATTTCTAGTCAACTTTAGCTCAGGCCATTCCAAAATTGTAAAAATGGAGTCGCATTGTCTTGCCTAAGGAGTGTCTTGCCGAAGTCAAGCATTCATACCAAGAATTTATCAATTTCACGTCAAATTGACCATCTACAAATAACTGCATAAACAAGTAATGTTGTACGCCGAGCCGTCAAAAAGATTACTAGGATCTTGATGTTGAACTAGAGCTCACGTCTGCAAAAGACACAACGCAAACTGTTTGGTGTTTTACCATATGTTTTTTGGTTTTCACATGAGCTCAAGCACATAGTCAACTGTTTTTATATAGAGGTTCTTTTCAGTGCACCCAATAAGGCTCAACGCACCTGTCATGTGGTCGACGAAAAATATAAAGTTCAGAAGAAACAGAATGTGTTTGCTTTACAAAAGAAAGTGGAAAGTTCGTGAGGTGCAGAAAAGAGGTAGCTTAATTATTGCCCTAAACCTGCTATCGTATATATATATATATATATATGTATATATATATATATATATATATATATATATATATATATATATATATATATATATATATATATATATATATATATTTATTTATTTATTTATTTATTTATTTATTTATATAAACACGTGGGATGCCGTGTCGACAAAACGACGGATCCGAACATAAAACTTGACGTTTCTCAACGTGGTAGCAGCAGCATTACAAGCATCTCGACCCTGTGCTTTGTGCTCAAACGGTTAGAGAAACGAATAGTGAACCGAGCCTAAAAGCTTGAGTTTTATAGCCAGCAGTGGTGACTTAAGCCCCGGTGGAACTGCGGTGGCGCTGTCCTTTATCGGAAACGTGTTGCAGCAAGTGGCCGTGTCACGCCGGGCTAGCCAGTGATGATACGGAGGTTGCGCAGGTTTGTGCCCAGTGGTCGCCACATCACCGCCCCTCCCCCCCTCTCAGCCCCCGCGGAGTGCAAAGCCCTCGGTGTCTGTAAAATTCTGAGAGTCGAAAAAAAATCGCCAACGCCGTGGGCTGCGACGTAGAGGGCTGTGGAAGCGTGTCTGTGGAAGAAGTGGCGCTGCTAGGTACAATCGCCGCGATGTATGGGAGCTCGAGTCGGTCAATCGAGACGTGGACGCCGTTCCCGTTCAGGTGCAGAGTGAAGTTCTTTATGTAGCGATGAACGACTAGATATGGTCCGCAGAAGGGTGACTGAAAAGGCCGGCGGACGGTGTCATCGCGCAGGAAAGCGTGCGTGCACGATGCGAGATCCTCGAACAGAGGTGTAGGCAAGAGGCTTCTGGTAGGACTAGATGGTTATTTGGTAGGCCTAGGAGGTTACGCCCAGCGAGTATAACATAGCAACTCTTTCTTGTCTTCTGTGCGTTGTTGAACATTAAAAAATTCGCAGCGTGCGCGTTAACTAAAAGCCGAATTCTCCTGTTTTTCATTCCACCTTAGCAGCCTTTGACATGTACATTGAGCACCATCTTTTATTGTTCAACAACGCACAGAAGAAATCTCCCACCGGCACCACCTCAGAGGTCAAAATGTTATACTTGTTACACACTACTACAACGGCTACGATGGACGAACAGGTGTCCCTATAAGGAGCTTCGCCCCTTAAAAAGCGTTCTGCTTCAGCTGTGCTCAACGGCAGAGTTGCCAGAATTTTTTATAAATGGTGCACGTTTGGGAAGATGGTGCATGTTTGGGCATTTGGCAACTGCTTGCAACGCAGGCATCCTTTGCGTTTCTGTTCTCTCGCTTCCATTTCGCTGCCCGCACTGCTAACTTTCCTTGTAATGCCGAAGTGCAGATAATGTTCGAGTACACGTCAGCAAACTTGTCGGCAGTGGGAAGAGTGGCGAGTTCGGGTATATTCTCTGGCAGAAGGGAAGAAAGAATCTTCAAGGTGTGCTGATCCCTTTCAAAGTGCTCATTGAACCGGTCTATTAAGTAGTGCAGAAGAGGCGAGAAATACTGAATAAATAAAGCGCTCTTCAATGCTGGCCACTGGTACGGTATACTTCGATGAAGCTGTCCACCTGTAAGAAGCGGCATCATAATTTTCCCAGCTGTCAACTGTGCACTGGAAGCAGCATCACCTTTCGGAAAATAATCATCAAGCGTTATACCGTACGGCGTTTCGGCGCGACTGGTCGAGTCTCATAGAAGGGCGCTGATCGACCCAGGACACGAACTACCCAGTAATACGTGCAGGCAGCGTATATAAAGGAGGTTACTTCGCATTGCTAGGAAACAACGCGCTCAGTAACGTTCGGGCAGTGACCCTAGAAATAACAATTTTAGCGACGATACAGGCTAGCTGGTCCAGCTCCCGATTTAACGGTCACTCACAAGGTTTGACAATTTTGAGCCGACAAGCGCAATGCGTAGACGAGGCGTTCACGATCACGTCTGCCAAAATTTGCAATGCTACGCGCCACGGAAATGGGTCAAAATTCAAGATCAACGCTACTCCCCCTCCCCTCTGCCAGCGCGCGCCGAGACAATGAGGGCATGACGTGCGCGTATGAATGGCCCTACGTACACGGCAATGCTGTGACGTTGGTTCTCTACGTAGACGACTCTGCTCTGACGGTGGAGACATTGGCACGTGATATGGCGAAAATATTCAACACGGCATGCGTAGTTTATGTAATTTCTTGCTTGAAAAGATTAATAAAACTCCAGATAAATAAGGACACGCAGTAAGGGAATGTGAGCGTCTTTTGTTCCTATTTTGCTCCGGCGAATCGCGACGAGATGCGGAGCTGATTTGTCGGCGTTTCACATGCGTTCGTGTCCGCGTGGTTAGCGCATGGAGCAGACGATCGCCGTGAAACGCTCCTACGCGTTTGCGCACTCATTGTGGTCATCTATTCTACTGCGCCTAATACCCTTGTCACACGGGCACCCGTGAAGACCGTTTAACTCCCTCGTCCTTACGACAACGAAGATGCGGTCCGTGTCACACGGCCACCCTTACCCCAAACGAAGGTAAACGGAGCGTTTCGCAAAGGACGTTCAACGATCTCCCTTCGCAGCGAAACGATGTACTCTCGTCCCCAGCAATCTAGAGGTCAGAGAAAAACTTCGAGCACTAAGTGGCCGCAGTGAAAGAATAATACGTTTTGGCAATCTTAAACGTTCTTTCGTTGTAGTACTCATTCACAACGCGTGTTTGTTTACATATATTTACGCCCGCCAGTGTTCACTTACTTTCAACGCCGATGCTCTACACTCCGTGCCTCGCGAGTCGCGAGTCGGGCCGGCCGGCGCCATTGAAAAATATTTCGTCCATGCGTGTGGTTGTGCTCGTCGATGTGCCACTCATGGCAGAAAAACACAATATGTGCGCTCACGAGGCAAGGAAGCACAAGAACGTTCGTACACAAACATGAACACAGGCAACAAAACAACTAAAATCACAATGTGGCCAGCGTCACTAGCAGCATCGCTACATTTAGCGAATTCGTTTTTATTTGAAAATATTTTTATGTTTTGTTAGCCTCTTACCTCCTTAATAGTGTTTTTTTTTTGTAAAAACCCCAGAACGAGGATTCACAAACAAATCAATAGAGATGAAATTAGAATACTTTTCCGAAAATCAAACAGTGCCAGCTGAGCCCCCTCGCGCCAACTGTTACAACCTTTTCATTGCCGTGTGACACTGCCACAACTCCTTCTCCGTCGAACCACTTAGGGGAGATTTACGTTGACGGTGTTCAACGGAGTTTAGTGGTGGCCGTGTGACAGGGGTATAAGCCAGCGTTTCCAAACGATCCCGCAGAAACAGGCAGAAGACCACAAAATGACGCTGGTCAACAAAGCAACGCTGCTCGGGTGCTAGGGGTTGGACATGTTTGGGCACGCCATGCGCACGTCACCTCTTCGTTGGATGTCGAAGAGGGTGAGGAAGAGATTTGGCTTGCGAAGGCTACGCGGAGGAGCCGCAAGGGTTTCGAGCTCGCATCCTCTCATCCTCGTTTCGCGCCGCTTTAAAAAACCTGTTTTCTCCGCTCGTGAGGAACCGATTAAAAAAGTTTCGTGGCAAAATGTTCCTCATCGGACACCCAACAACTTCCACTGTCTAAGTAAAATTTTGTATGACGCCTGATGAGTGGCCGTTTAAACAGTTGCACTTATTTCTTGCCTGACGGAAAGATTCGCGGGTATACATTTTCTCCGCTCCCCTTCAGGTGCCGGTAAAGTCGCGCTCGCCCAGTGTCTTGTGGTGTCATTCTTTGGCAGATTCGGAGAACTTCCGGTAATACTTTCTACTGCTCTATGCGGAGCAAGTCTATTTCATTGGCGGATTGAGATACCCTGTATATTTCGTTGGCAAATCTGGAGCAGCTCCGTCGTGAGATCCACTCCACGGAGCAACTTATACATGCGAAGAATTGTTTGGCGAACTTCAGCGACATTCAGCACCTATCTATCTATCTATCTATCTGTCTATCTATCTATCTATCTATCTATCTATCTATCTATCTATCTATCTATCTATCTATCTATCTATCTATCTATCTATCTATCTATCTATCTATCTATCTATCTATCTATCTAGCCGCCTAAAACTTTTAGGTCTCCAGGTCGTTTCGATAAAGGTATCAATACCAAACTAGGTAAGGCATAACATGACTGTATGAAGAACATATTTGACAAGTCATTACATAAAAATCATGACATGGATGTCATAAATGTCATGATGTACGTTCTATGGTCCTGCAGCTCTTGCAGTGGTTTCGTTGACGTGGCATGTTCCAAACTGGTATGGCATAACATGATTGCTTGGTAAACGCAAGCAACAGATCCTAACATGAAAATCATGACATGCGTGTGATGTAGCACCATGACTAAATGGCAAGCTCATGATGCACTAGCGGGCGTTTCGGTAGCTTCGCATATACAAAATTTGGTATCACGGGACGTGAATTAATATCGAAGGGATGATACTGGTGCAAACATGATAATCATGAGATGCATGTAATGTAATAACATGACTACATGCCATGCTCATGATGTGCTGGCGGCCGTTTTGCTAGCTTAGCCTATACCGAATTTGGTATTACAGGACATGAATGAATGACGATGATATGTGATTGGTGCAAACATGATAATCATGAGATGCGTGTGATGTAACAGCACGATTACATGGCACGCTCATGATTGCTGGCGGCTGTTTCGCTAGCTTCACCTATACCACATTTGGTATTACGGGACATGAAATGATGGCGTAGGTATGATACTGGTACAAACAAGATAAAACAAGAGATGCATTGTCATGCAAGGTTCTTTTAGATGTTTAGTAACAGGAGCTCTCTAAGGCCGCGTTCACACTGAGCATTCCGGCCGCCGAAAGTGCTCCGAATCCGGTTCGGCGGCGGCGAGATCTGCCGAAAGGGCCTTCTCCGCGCCGATCGCTCTCAGACCGATTTTTGCGGCGTCTGCTGCCGAATCGGTCACCGCGGACCAATAGGAGCGCTAGTCAAGGAATTTCGAAAAATGGCGGCCAAGCCCTACTCACTTGTTATGCCGCAGTGCACGTAACTGAATGTTGAAACCAACGGGAGTTTACCCTCCTCTGTGCCTACTTCGCCTCCATAACTCGTGAAAGAGGTGACCGAGCTTGCTGTTGGCGTGACCGAGCTTGTTGCGGTCTTGCAAAGCAAAACGAACCCACTAACGCCGCTGGCGTAGGTGGTTTTTCTGCTCTTCGTGCATTAAAAGACAGCCACTTGCCAGCAAAATAAGCAGTACTGTCTTTTCTTTCTTCTTGCGTATGAGAATCGTCAAAGTATACACCACCGGGTAGCGTAGTAGCGTTTGCGAGCCGTGACAACAACCGGGGGACAGCGCATCCATTCCGCGTTCGCCCTGTATTAGATCGCATATTCTGCGGCGCGGGGCGCGTCCAGTGCGAACGACGCTGTGTTTCGGCAGCAGGGGAATTTCGGTCGCTGTAGAAAGCGGATGTTTCAGTGTGAACTAGGCATTAGAGTGCCTCCAGCGTGCAGCGGAAGCGAACGAGCGCATCAAGTCATGTCACACGTGAGACATGAGTGCTATGTGGCAGTTATCTTGGAAAACGGGGCGCACGCCATGCGCCTGCCTCTGAGTTAATAAAGTGTAGAAGACAAGGCGACGAGTCGGTGCCACCACCATGTCGTAAGCCATGTAACGCTTGCACGAAACGGCAAGTGTTTCCAACACTTTGCTAAGACGACATGGTGGTGGCACCTACTCGTCACCTTGTCTTCTACACTTTATTAACTCAGAGGCAGGCGCATGGCGCGCGCCCCGTTTTCCACATGACTTGGTGACTTGATGCGCTCGTTCGTGATGCGCACATGACATGACTTGATGCGCTCGTTCGCTTCCGCTGCACGCTGGAGGCACTCTAATGCCTAGTTCACACTGAAACATCCGCTTTCTACCGCGACCGAAATCCCCTGCCGCCGAAACGCAGCGTCGTTCGCACTGGACGCGCCCCGCGCCGCCGAATATGCCATCTACTACGGGGCGAACGGGAAATGGATGCGCTGTCACCCGGTTGTTGTCGCGGCTCGCAAACGCTACTACGCTATCCGGTGGTGTATACTTCGACGATTCTCGTACGCAAGAAGCAAGAAAAGACAGTACTGCTTACTTTGCTGGCAAGTGGCTGTCTTGCAATGCACGAAGAGCAGAGAAACCACTGACGCCAGTGGCGTTGGTGGGTTCGTTCTGCTCTGCAAGACCGCAACAAGCTCGGTCACGCCAACAGCAAGCTCGGTCACCTCTTTCACGAAATACGGAGGCGAAGTAGGCACAGAGTTGGTGAAACACCCGTTGGTTTCAACATTCAGTTACGTGCACTGCGGCATAACAAACGAGTAGGGCTTGGCCGCCATTTTTCAAAATTTCTTGACTAGCGCTCCTATTGGTCCGCGGTGACCGATTCGGCGGCAGACGCCGCAAAAATTGGTTCGAGAGCGATCGGCGCGGAGAGGGCCCTTTCGGCGAATCTCGCCGCCGCCGAACCGGATTCGGAGCACTTTCGGCGGCCGGAATGCTGAGTGTGAACGCGGCCTAAGGTGTAAACCTACGAGACACCCAACGAAAGGACAAAGTCAGTTGTACCAAAACTCAAACAAGAAGTTTAATCGAAAATTTTAAAAACCAAAATCCCTCATAAAACGAAACAAATTATAAACAGTTAGGTCGACCCAGTGAAATCCATCTATCAACACTCAACAAAGAAGTTCAAACTGTTCAATTGAATCTAACGTCCGAATGGGGCTGAGCGGTGGAGTAGGGCAAGACATCTGTTCGGTCTCACCCACACGCTGAATTCCGGCGACTATGAGCAAACCGGAACGCGGTGATTCGAGCTTCAGGACGCGGGCAGGACGAGGATGAATGAACGCTGGCTGCTGACGACACGTCGAGAAACCAGACCGCAACGTGGTGTCTCTGGCTTAAGGAGCGTGGACTTGTCGATGACGAAAAAACGCAGGCTGGTGGCGATGCGTGTCAGGGAACCAGGGTTAATCTGGCCAAGCAGCTGGGCGCACAGCTCGGGCCCGTAGCCTGACGGCTGTTGCTCGCCTGTTGGAACCAAAGTCTGCAGGCCCTGGGTAGGAGTTCAGGACCTGATGGCCATGGTCCTCTTGAGCGAGAACACGATGGCAGGAGGCCCCGGCCGGTTGAAGTCCTGCAGGCTCGGGTCCGATGCTCGACGGCCCATCTTTAGCGTCCGGTCTGGTGACGACCTTCCGCTTGCCCCGTCTTCTTCGAACTCCCCTTAATCTGCCTTGCTCAGGCTTCTGCTTCTGCTCTGGCCCACTTGTCTCGTCCCCATTGGAGAGTTTCTGTACTTTCGTGGTACCCAGCCCTTGGGCCTTGAAATCTACGTGGTCTATGATCAGTGGTTACATTATGTTTTATTTTGTTCATGGGGTGCCATGCGTTTTCATGCAAGCGACGTCTTCACTCCCGTCGTTATCGTTGCTGTCTAGGCAGCACCGCGCGTGCACTCTGTTCTGTTCTGTTTTTGTGACGCGCACTTTCTAAAGGCGCGCACTTTGGACGCGCACTCCACTCATCACAGTCATGTAATGACATGACTACATGCTACGCTCTTGATGCGCTCGTGGTCGTTTCGCTTGCTTCACAAGTACCCAACTCGGTATTCCGCGACGTGAACGGACGACATGGGTAGATGACACATCCAAACATGACAATCACGACATGCGTGTCATGTGACAACATGTTTACATGCCACACTGATAATGCGCTCGTGGCCGTTTCGCTAGCTTCACATATGCCAAATTAGGTATTACGTGACGCCAATGGATGACGAAGGTATGTGACTGGTGCAAGCATGATAATAATAAGTTGCGTGTCATGTGAGGACATGACTACATGCCACAGTCAAGGCGCCAACAAATTTTGACGTGACACGGTGCGCGTGCCCACAAGCGTTCATTTTGTCGCTTCACGCCGGTGTTGCCGCGCCAGGCACCAGTCGTGCTATATACTCCCAGGCGCGCGCCACGCTGCGTTGCTTTGACGCACGTTCGATTGAGCGCGTCCAGCCTACCTCCATCACGAAAAGGGGTAGCGAATTGGCGCGAAATGCAGCATGTCGCCTTTCACTCCAGTTGCCGTCGGACCGCGCCGACGTACGCTGGTTGCGTCTGGCGTCAGACTAAAGAGCGCTCGCGTTTGGCTAACATAGCGTCGCTGTGCCCAGCGTGCGCGTGCGTCAAAGGTACATTGGAGTATATAATTGGGCCCTTCATGACGCACTCGGGGCTGTTTTACTACATCTACACATACCAAATTTGGTGTTACGCAACGTCAATGGATGAAGAAATATATGACTGATGCAAACATGATAATGCTGACACGCGTCATGTAAACGCATGACAATATACCACGCTCACAGCGTGCTCGCGGCCGGTTCACATATACTAAATTTGATATCACGCGACGTGAATAGAGGACGAAGGTAAATAACACATCCAAACATGATAATCATGATACGAAGTCAAGTACGGTATCATTTACCTCCACCTCAGAGCGTTGTGCTGATTTTAAAGTGACATATCAACATTTCTCATACGTGCTTCTCATATCACCGATTCCCATGGTACGTGGGATCTGCCAATTTTTTTGCAATAGGGTTGCCAGCAGTAGTGAAGCCACCTTTTGCCACTGCCAAGATTGCGGAAACATGCTCTTTTTTATAGCGTAGCTTCATTGTGCCCAAAGTTCCCACTCAAGCAGTAAGACAGACGCGCAAAAAAAGCGTTCCATTTTGACTTTGCCATTTGCTCCAGAGGGAGTGCGTGTGCTCTATTGCTACATACTCTTCTGTTGCCCCCTGCCTGAGGGGAGTACTTCGGCGTAGTTTTTGTGGGTCACTCTGAATCTGCCAATGGATAACGCTATTACTCTGCGCACGAGACGGCTCACCTTTGTGATTGCGCCCATACCGAAAGCTGGTAGTTTCTGTTGCGTTATGGTGAAATACCACAAACGTAAATTAACTTGAAGGAGTTGATGGCAGCATAGAAATTCCAGTGACTCGTATCCGAATGCCAAGAACAGACAACCAACAGGCATGGATGGTGCACAGTAGAGCGCAAGTAAACTCATGTTGCAAGCACTGGCAGTTCTAGTCGGAGTTCACGCGTACTGAGTAATGGATTAGGATGCACTGACCCGCAGGTCGCGGGATCGAATTCCGGCTGCCGTTGCTGCATTCCCGATGAAGGCGGAAATGTTGTAGGCCCGTGTGCTCAGTTTGGGTGCACGTTGAAGAACCCCAGTTGGTTGAAATTTTCGGAGCCCTTCACTACGGCGTCTCTCATAAACATGAGGTGGTTTTGGGACGTTAAACCCCACATATCAATCAATAAATCGCTAGCAAACGCTGCCTGCGTTGGCGTTTCAAAACAAGAGAAAGAGGGGACCATTGGAGAGGAAAGGGGTGCATGCGCAATGGGCGTGCCGCGTGGAGAGAGGGGAGGGTGTGAGCTTAGACTAGCCTGTGTCGGCATTGCAAGGCGAGAGAAGGGGTGAGAAAGAACAGAGGAGAGAGAAGGGACGTGCAAGCGCAGTAATGTCTAGTTCACACTGAAACATGCGCTTTCTACAGCGACCGAAATTCCCCTGCCGCCGAAATGCAGCGTCGTTCGCACTGGACGCGCCCCGCGCCGCCGAATATGCCATCTACTACGGGGCGAACGCGGAATGGATGCGCTGTCACCCGGTTGTTGTCGCGGCTCGCAAACGCTACTACGCTATCCGCTGGTGTATACTTCGACGATTCTCGTACGCAAGAAGCAAGAAAAGACAGTACTGCTTACTTTGCTGGCAAGTGGCTGTCTTGTAATGCACGAAGAGCAGAAAAACCACTGACGCCAGCGGCGTTGGTGGGTTCGTTCTGCTCTGCAAGACCGCAACAAGCTCGGTCACGCCAACAGCAAGATCGGTCACCTCTTTCACGAAATACGGAGGCGAAGTAGGCACAGAGTTGGTTAAACACCCGTTGGTTTCAACATTCAGTTACGTGCACTGCGGCATAACAAACGAGTAGGGCTTGGCCGCCATTTTTCAAAATTCCTTGACTAGCGTTCCTATTGGTCCGCGGTGACCGATTCGGCGGCAGACGCCGCAAAAATTGGTCCGAGAGCGATCGGCGCGGAGAGGGCCGTTTCGGCGAATCTCGCCGCCGCCGAACCGGATTCGTAGCACTTTCGGCGGCCGGAATGCTCAGTGTGAACGAGGCCTAAGGGTGGTCATGCCGTACAGCGGATTGAGCTCGACCCTAAGGATACTTCGCATCTAAAATAAATTCACCGAAGAATGCGCTCTCGTGCGTTCCGCAGGTACTCCTAAATGTTGCCAGGTATAGTATACAAGTATAAAACCACTGCATACTGCCACTTCCAACGTACGGGGCTGAAACATGGACATTAACAAACAACTCGGGCTATGTGGTCGTGTGGTTTTGTTAACAAAACAACACGACCACATAGCGTGCAGAGGAACCATGTAGTCCACAATGCACTTCGGTCGTTAGCAGGATGTTCCGAAATACTTGTGTTAATTTTTTTTTCAGTACCACCGAAAATGCAATAAGATGTAGTTCGTAGACCGTTCGTCGTTTTACCACGTACCTTTGACGGGATGTTTGTTCTGCTTGCAGAATCTGTTTTTGATGATTGACTTACTCTTAGTTAGAATATAGTACACATGTTATCGATGGTGTGCATGAATGCATTGTTGTAAGTTCAGCTCGATATTTCCAACATTTTCAGTTTTACTAGTTCATTCTTCCTTCTAACTGCTGCACTTCTGCGACATTCGAAAACAGTGTGTGGGCTCTCGTTCACTTACGCAGGGTCTCTTGCTCTACAACGGTGGAGGATCTTCTGGTCGTGGTGACTTCCTCGCGCTGCGACTGGAAGCTGGCCGTGTCCAGTTTCGATACGACTTGGGCTCTGGAGCAGCAAACGTTTCGTGAGCATCTAAGTTTTTAGTCACACTCACAGTGAGTTGTAACAGGGTGTTTTGAAAACATTTTGGTCTTCAAACCGTTTCTTGGCTAGAGTTCAGAGAATTCCAGATATATTGTATACATCAGTAATTTCTGCTGTTGCATCCTCACAGCGTTTGCGAAACTTTTAGCACAGACTTGTATAAACTGAGCGCCAATGTACATGCAGTGACCTTCCATTGCAGTGGTCCACGAAAAATGCCACTTCGATTTCTCTCGTCCAGGTCAACAGAAGCACGACTCAGTTCATGGCAGAGTTATGAGCACATGAAAACTGCAAATATCCTGAGAAGAGGCACAGATGGTACTTGAATATAGACAGGCGTTCGTGCAAAATCACCCTTCTTAAAAGCAAACCATTGAGACATTGACACGTTTTCACAATTTCATTATTGCGATAATGCTCTGCTAATTGAAAAGTCCTATTTCAAAAAATTGAATTCTTTCAGTCTGCTAGTACAGCTTCGGCTCTGCGACTTTGTAATAAGCACTTTCTTCGCAGCTTCGGCATTCTGCTATGACATTGTGACTCAGGCTATCGCACAGCGCAAATAAGTCGAACAAAATGAGCCAAATGACTAGCGGCCAGCTTCCAAGAATCTTTTGTTTCCATTGTATGCCTTCTAGCATCAACGCTTGACATTCAATGCTTTACTTCCCCTCACATTATTCCTATTTTCGGCCCTCTCCCGTCATTTTGCGCTATATGTGACAACCGTATTTGGTTGTTACCGTCGCGTTTTTGATGAAGATTCAGCTCTTCATCAAAAAGATCAAAACTAGTGACTTAGACATGGTGTGGACCGAATCCTGCGATGTGCAACCTAATAAAGGTCTCTGGCTGCCACGAATAAATATTGAAGCAAGTTAACACTTCAGGGTCTTTCTCGTTTTCTTTTAAATTTACAAGTTCGAGCCCCACGATTGGGCGCAAACAGACAAAAAAACATGTATTCATAGACACTGCAGCGCTGACTTTGAACAAAAAATGTTTATTTTCATGTGCACAGGAATATGTTAGGAGGTGAAACAAAACAAGGAATGATATACATAGAGGCACAGAGCACTGCTGCAAAAGTGGGTTCTTGTCGCCGAACTCTACCCAATTATTGCAACTAAAGTAGGGTGACAATCCTAGAGCCCTTCATAGACAGTGCATGCCTAAAGCCTTATCATTTTCTTTACAGGCTACAACGCATTGCTTCGTCAGTCTATGCTTGCCTTGTTCCGAATAAGTATTTTATTGTATACAATTTACAGTGCGTCATGGTGCTTGACTTCTGGCACCGCAGGTCATGGGGTCGAACCCAGACTGCAGTGACTGAATTTTCTATATATACAAAGTATTTGAGGCCGTGTACTTATATTTAGGTGCACGTTAAGCAACCCTAGATAGCTGAAATTTCCAGAGCCCCATACCACGGCGTCTCTTTTTTGTCATGTTTATTTCACAACACGGAAAAACTAGAAAATGTGCAGTCGACCAAAAATATTTGCGGACCACGCAAGCACGTGCCAAACTGTCTGTCCTAGTGTAGCGCCATTTATTTCCGACCACAGTGATAGGGCGAAAATGACTCTTCTTCTTACTGACGGGCCTTTCAATTTTCTATCGCTGCGCAGCACATTGCTAGTTGCCAGTTTTCACACGAAGCGCTCATCTGCAGTATGACTGCCACATTTTTATTTTCATAATAGTATCAGCGCAATTACGGCGTGCCTCGAACGGCGTTCCTTTGGTTATGTGTCACTTTGTGATAAAGATTGTGACTGATAAGGGTTGCTCTAATAATCTGCTCTCGAGGCAGAAGCACACAGATGCCAAAAAATGTGTCGCGTTAAAAAGTGAAAGCTGAGATCTATTTGTATCCAGCCAGAAAACAGACAGGCATTAAGGGAATGATGCGTCTCGGGCGCAGTGATCCTGTCGATTGCCGCTGAAGTACCGGAAGTGCCGCGAAGAGGGTTTTGGCTACGCGCTCGCATGATCTGTAAACTTTTTTGGTCGACTGTACATTTGTCCTGTCTAGGAGGGCGACAAAAAGATGTGAATGCCTGACTGATTGTCACAAGCCTTTCTAAACGTACATAACTCAAACAACAAAGGCTGTTTCAAGAGAAATTATTAGTACGGAAAATGACTTCTGTAGAAGCCTGCAAGGTTGTGGAAGATTCAAGAAAAGAAAAAAAAAGACAACCACTCGTGTGTAGCAATACGCTACAGGAAAATTCAAACTACTTTCTATGAAATAAATGTTTCTTGGTTGCCGAAATATTAGTCCTCATCCGGGGTTCGAACCAACAGGTTATCTTGATCAACCATGCTTTTACACGGGTGCGATGTCGGCTGCGGCTGTATTCAAGTGCATATATCATAATATGCTGTTCGATAAGGTAGGTAAGGTATGTGGTGTTTAACGCCCCAAAACCACCATATGATTATGAGACGCCGTAGTAGAGGGCTCCGGAAATATCGACCACCTGGGGTTCTTTAACGTGCACCTGATTCTGAGCACACGGGCCTACAACATTTCCGCCTCCATCGGAAATGCAGCCGCTGCAGCCGGGATTCGATCCCGCGACCTGCGGGTCAGCAGCCGAGTACCTTAGCCAGTAGACCACCGCGGCGGGGCTGTTCGATAAGTGTAGCTTTGTTGCAGTTGAACAATAAATCACACAAGGAAATGAGACCTGAGGCTGTAGACCGTGTCGTGCTGGACGCGAGTGCAGCTGGAAATCAGCACAGAGAAGTGAGTAGTGCGTCCGTGAAGGCCAAACAACAAGTATCTTTTGTTTCAGCAATTGTGCGGCCACTACCGCTTGGTCGCGCACCCACGCACCATTTCCCTTTCCCACACGCGACGCGATAACATTTCACCAAAACGATGGGAAAGGGTGGCTGGCTGCTTCTGTGCGACCATGAGTCCACCACAAGAGCTTTTCTATGCGCATGCCAGGCGCTTCTGGAAGTACCGATCTTGTTTACGAAAGAAGTGCGCATCCGTATGCTCTTTTCTTCGTTCATGTAACCTATAAATTTGATTAAAATTAGCCCTACCTTGTTCAAGACATTGTCAGGGCTCCCTCGTTGCCTGAACATTGCACGAAGCAGTTGAAATTCATCAAAGAAAGCAGGAAAGCAATGAACAACTTGCACCGTAAAAGCTGTGACATGCGCCTGCTTTCGTTTTCGTGCCCGACAGGGCTTAGCAGATCGAGCTTACGGGACTATCCACAGATGGCGCTGTACGTTTTGAATATCCCCTATATGAATAGCTCTGAATGGAATACACAGGTGCTGCTGTCCAGAGAGCTACCGAACCACTTGATGGGATCATCTTCAAGCGGAAGTTTGGCGGAAGTTTGGCGCAAGTTTTCCTGACTTGCCAACAACTTAGCTGAATTACTTTGACAACACGTGATGCGAAACTCTTAAGTCGAGGCTGTCGATTTGTGCAGAAGTATAATGCCAGAAGGCTTAAGCTGGTCCGAGTTTGCAAGAAGTTGCAGTTCAAAATATTTTTTACATCAAAAACACATACAACTGAAAACGCACGCTATATGATTATATCCCTTGTTTGGTAGATTCGTTTGGCTTTGTTCAGAAATAAGCACCGGTTGATGTTCTCTATTGGTGATTATTTTTTGGTAGGGAGGCTGGACTAAATAATTAAATTTTCAGAGGACTGGTAAGACGTGAACTTAACCATATTCTTATTTTACGTAAATTTTATGTTTTACTCAGTCCTCAAAACAGATTTACCGTGATTTGTATCTTCGATGCAAAAAATAAAGGGTAGGTGTGTTATCATGCTAGGTGTCGCTTTCTTAGAAGAAAATTAGATTTCTCAATTTGTCGTTTTAGTTTGGTTACAACAGGTTGTCACCGAGGCCGCTAACATCGCACCTTTTGCGCGACTTTTCTATCGCCTTTCCTTTTTTCCCCTGTTCGCGTGTTCATACATTCACGTGCACAAGAACATGAACATCTTTAGTTAAAAGACAGTGCTCTGTACGAGTGTGTCTTTATTGTCTGTTGGCGTTGTGCAAACATGATATAACCTTCTAGCCTGCCAACGCACTTTGGCTTTCACTTCGCGGCTCATAATGTGTATTTACTCAGGATATTATTAGGTTAAACTGCGTGTCACCGAGGGTAGACCTGCTTCAGGGTTGCACACAGAAGCCAAGTGATTATGCAGTCAAGGTGGCCCCGCTGTCTTGTCACGCTCGCAGGTGCGTATCATGCCGGGGGCAAGTTAGCATTTCGTCCACTTTTCATGCTTCAGTTCAAATAAGAATTGTTTCCAATAACAGCCCCTACCCTTTCTCTGGCCTTATTGTCTGTTGCTTTTCCCTTATATGATGTCTAACAAAGAAAATGAGCCCTTAAATGTGCGGTGTCAATTTTTATGAAATGGAACACGGGAGCACATGGACTGCACGCTCCGGCGGCTGCTAGCAGTGCGTTCAAGTGGGAGCGATAGTAACGACAGTCTTTTTTTGCGTCATCTTGCGGCGAGGAAAATAATCATTTGTTGCTGATATAGAATGGGAAGCTTGCAACCCCCCCCCCCCCCCCCTTGAAGGCGATTACAAGCCCTCGCGTAATCACTTTGAAGGGGGAGGAGGTCGCATTCTTGATGCTGGTTACATATCAGCAACAAATAATTCTTTGCTCACCGCGAGATGACGCGAAAAGATATTGTGGTTGCTTTCGCCTCCGCTTGAACGCGCTTCCAGCAGCCGCGCTTCCGGAGCGCGCAGGCTACGCGCTCCCGAGTTCCCTTTCATAAAAATTGACACTGTACACTTCCTTCCTTCCTTTCTTCATAGCGAGGCTCTCGTTCTCGCAGACTTGATGCCTGGAGGTGGTATGCAGGGCATTATTGTTCAGCTGACATCTCGTAATATTAAACTATTTGATGCCAACCAGGCAAAAAAGTTCCACACTCGCTGTAATGAAAACAGGAGGCGCTGACTTACCATCACACGTTTAAGAGATACACATTCATACCATGTAAAACGGACGGAGGAGAATTACTCTTCCCGTAGCTCAGTGACAGAGCGTCGGATGCGTTATTCGAAGGTTGCAGGTTCTTTTTATTTCTTCACATTTACATTATAATAACCTCTATTAAAACCCTACTACTTTCTCTCGAATTATTGTCTGTTAGTTCTCCTGAGTATTGTGTGCACCATAGAAAACTATCCATTAATTTTATACTTTCCTTCTTTTGAATCACGGGGGGTATATGAACTAATAATGCTGGGGAGCAGCGTAGAAAAAAAAATCAGATGCCCAAATGTAACAATGCACAGGACATTAAAACATGCCAAAGATGGCTTTATCACACACATCAAAAATGTTTTAATTGTGTAAGCTACAACAATTTTTTCACATTTCAATTTGTCATAATAATGAAAGAGGTAAAGCTATGCTTTAAATCTCCAAGGTGTAAACAAATATTTTCAAAGATTCGGGTGACACCGGACAAAACCGACTCTACAAATAGCATTTTTCTTGTAGTTCATTTTCTTGTCCCCATAAAACCTTGCACATATTTTACGTTTCGTCAATCGGTAGGACTTCTCTTGAATCTGTCTTTGAAAGTCATGTTCGTTTCACGATAGGCGTTCAGCCCGCTGAGACGCCACAGCTTTTTCTTCCCGGCGTCTTCCTAAGTCTCACGTCGTACGTGATAGTCTCTGGCAGCTCGTGGTGGCAAGACTCGTCATAGCGGCCAGGCATGGCAGGCGTCCACGCTTAGCAAGCGTGGAAGGCTGCCAAGATCGAAGTTACCGCTTCGGACATTGTTTTTATGAAAGCAAGTTAAATACTGTGTCGCTCTTGATAACTACAAGAGTAGTTACTAGTAGGAAGGGCTAGGCTCAGCCCAGCCATTATTTACCTATGATTTTGCAGCCAATACTCGTATTCCTCGTCCGTATTTGTCACCGTACGATGAAGTTGAAGTGTGCTCAAAATGCTGCAATTTTTTTTATTTGTTGAAACCACAAAGTAACATTGCAGTGTCCGTGGTAGAAATTGTGCATCTGAGTTTTATCCGTCGCTGGATATTTCTTAACGGACAACCTTAGTGCATCATCGAAACAGGAAAAAAAACGTGTGTTTTCTGAGTTTACACCAGAGTTAGAATAATCTTTACAACCTTTGTAGTCTGAGGGACAAGTCAGTGAATTTATTTCCAGGTTCTATTCCAGAACTGTTATTCTGCGGAGAAACAACGCCAGAAACAGCATAAATTGCTCAGATTTTTTTATGCCAAGAAATGAAGACAGAAAACTATTTTTGCAAGTGTGCAATAATAAAGTTGTGGTATTCCCTCAGTGCCAAAGTGCTAAATTTTAACGTGCTTTTTCAGTACGTTGCTATAATTATCCATGGCATGTGCAACAACTTTTGTTTTCAGTCACATTATATAGTGCGCAAGTTATGCTTACATACTTGAAATTTGGTGTGTTTCAGAGATATAGATTCCGTATTACAGTGTATTGAAGTGATGGAAGGTAAAACTGTGGGTAAAAGGCACGAGTGCAGCATGCGTTGTCAAGACTGCGCTCTTCCCACCACTCGTAGTTTTAACGCAGCTTAAATGGAAATTTGCCAAGTTGCACAATTTGGACGAAGTTAGCATTTTGCCATTAGATTTATTCGCTTCACTTGTTTATGTGCTCTGTTTTTATTTCATGCGGCAGAGGATCTGTGCTACTTGCGTGAGTATATCTTTGCTCGTCATTTGATGTTTATTGTATATACGCTCAAAATGAGCGATAGACAAATCAGCGACTTGAAAAGCTGGTGTCCTATTCAGCGTGTTCTTCATATACCAAAAACAGTAATTCAACAAACAGAAACATTGGTTTTGATTGCAGTGATCGCCTTGTGCTGCGATAGCTTTTCAACGATGCATTACAAGCAAAGTACATAACGAAATAAAATGAAGGCATTCACGAAGTAATTCGGCCCATACACTACGGGTAGTTTTTTTGCTCAGCAGTCATTGCATCGTGAAGTTAAAGGAGCAGCGACACCCACTTTATGCATGTCGCGCTTCTAGTGTCAACGCGCAGTTTTTGATTCGCTAGTAACTATTCGGCACTAATAATGCAACAGAGAACAAAATAATATATGTAAATCGATTAGTGTGACCAGTATCGAACCCATCTCACAACGGCTGCAAAGCTTGCCAATTTTCAGCACTTACAGCGCGCCCACCGCCCGCGGTCCCGCCCCATCTAATAACGTGGCCAGTTATCAGATGGGGCCGATGGTGTCTGAAGTTGACATTTCTACTGCTGTCC
Source organism: Rhipicephalus microplus (assembly GCF_043290135.1). NCBI lineage: Eukaryota > Metazoa > Arthropoda > Arachnida > Ixodida > Ixodidae > Rhipicephalus > Rhipicephalus microplus. Next base: position 32,545,990 of record NW_027464586.1, read on the forward strand.
ACGCACGTTTATAGGTATGTCTTCGCCACCACTATTAGAGACGATAGTCTTTCTTGGGGACCTTCAACGGAAAAAAGTTTGGTCTGTCTGTCGTTACATTTGTTTGTTTGTCTGCCCTTAATGATACCCCAAACGGCCGACCCCATCCGCAGCACCCACCGAAATTCCTCAAGCTTCAGCGTTCATAGTTCTTCGATTGTCAATTAAAAAGGAATTATTCTGCATATTTTAGGTGCCATAACACCACGTCGATGTTTTGTATGTGTGCCTTTATAATAGAAGGGGCACACACAAGTAGCTCTAAGGACCATAGCGTTTATCGTGCTGCGTTGACAGTGCAACGCGATGCTCAAAAAGGTAAGTGTTTTCAACGCTTTGCTACCACGACACGGCGGTGGCACGTGCCCGTCGCTTTGCGTGCTACACCTTATCACCTCCGAGACAGGCGGGCATCTTTCTCTGCGGTGGCGCACGCCTTCGTTTTTGAAGATAACTGCCAGATGGCGCTCGTGTCTATTGTGCCTCGATGTGCTCGTTCACTTCTGCTAGACGTTCGAGGCACTATGACGCAGCGCCTCCAGAATACCATTCACCAATTTTTTTGCGCAGAACATCAAACGTTTTGTTCACTCTCTCCAGACGCAAGATTATCGTCTTTCGACAAAATTTGCAGTGTAACATGAAGATTCGGGGCCAATTTTTGTCGTCGCCGCCATCATCAGTGTTTACTAGCGACGATGAAAACACCGAGGAATATAGAATCATGGCAATTCGCGGCGTGGCTAATCATTTTTGTCAGACTTTCTACTGAGCAGTCATTAGGACCGAGCAGCAAAAGGGCAGCTGGAGACACACGCCTGGGCCAGGCTGGGTGGCAACGCATACCAACACTACGTGCGTGTTACTTGTTCGCGAAGACTGTAGCTTGAAATCATCACATTCACGATCACAACTGCGTGACAAATTAACCGAAGTGGCGCAAGGAAAATGCTAGATTGATACGAATGTGTTGATACGAATGTGAGATGATACGAATGTGCTGGACGAAGCAAGCAAGTGGTGACGTTGCTAGGCAGCCAGGTGTAGCAGCCAAACGGTACCATATAAGGTCCCTATATATATATAGGTAGCGACAAATACACGCGCGCCCTTTGGAGGGGTCCAAGGAGCAGCGCTAGCAGACGACGCTCCGCTCGCTCGCGTGCATTTTGCGGACGGCTGAAACCGCTTTCAGTGCGCGTTTGAACCGGTTAATTATTGCCCTTTGTGGCGTAAGCTGCCCAGGAAACTTCAAGCAGTAGGGACAACTAACGATCCCGGGGCGCGTGAAGCTTTGCAATAAAACGTTCGTACTTTCGAAGCATCTCATTCGATTGAACGGTGTTTCACAGCGGTAGTCATACGGCGCTTTTTTAACGATCGTTTGCACAATCTGAAATTCAGCTTACATTGAAGTAGTGACGGTATTTGGGTCAACTGAAAGTGCTTGTTTTATAGCTAAAAAATATCGGGGGTTGTGAGCTTACCAAAACTTTCGGAAACATCATTGCGCACTGATTGCTTCTAGTGGTGCGCAGCGAGTTAAGTGCGCTCTTATCGCGTTTTTCTGTGCTCGGCAGTATTCCCGCGGTCTTTTAACGCTAACCAAATTATTTGTATACACAATACTCTAAGAGCTTTATTTCGGATAAAGGATTTCGCTGCATCTGACAATTATCAGTAACCAGATTCAGTGGCGTAGCCAGGGGGTGGCACAGCGAGCCCATTTTCCCCTCCCCCCCCTCCATTTTTTTCGATTGCATACAGAGCACAAAATGACAGTAGCAAGTGAGTCTCATCTTTAAAGCCTTTATCACAGTCTTCTTGCTCCATTTGGTTCCCCTCATGGTAGGTTTGTGCAGACACTTTACTTGGTCTTCATTCAGGTACTTCTTCAACCCAGCAACAAGTCGATTGCTGGCAGCAACCGCTTGACGTCTTTGCTTCTGTGCAAGCTTGAGCTTACGCTTGGTGGCTTGAAGTTGGACTTCCAGCTGCTCGATCCGGTTCAGCAATGCTGCATGTGTAGCTGGTACTGGAGAAAAAAAAATGTGTCAGATGTACCTGTACATATAACAAATGTGTGCAACTGAAGTAGCAAAACAACACTGACAACACTGAACACGAAATCCTTGCGCCCAATTCTGTGGAGACACATCTTCCGTCTGCTGATGTTATCGTCACCGCGAGGAATAGAAAAGAACTTCTTTCCATATGTCATACGGTTGCGGCAACCGTAGGCACATCAGCCCGGCATGCTAGCGTGTCATGCTGCAAACGTTGAATAAAAATATAAAATTCCCGCGTCCACTCAAGGGAAACGTAAATAAGCACTTCTACGTTGCAAAAACAATGCATAAAAGGCGCAAGAAATGTTTTTTACTTACCGAAACGTCCAGTTCCACGCTCGGAAACGCAAACAACCACGCGATCCGCATGCACAGCGAACGACTGCTGGACCCTTAGGGCGGGGCGCGAAGGAGAAAAGGTCACGTGTTGCCAACCAGCCAATCGCGCGGTGAGGCGGCTGGATCACGACCTTTCGCTACTTTTCGTAGATAGAGAGACTTTAGTACCATATGTAGGCACCGCGACGACAACACTATAATGCTCGACGTCAACGCTGCTCGCTCATCGTCACTCGGATCCTGAAGCGCGGCCTAGTAGTTGGCTGATCACGTCAAAATGCTTTCGATGTCTCATGACCGGGAACGAGCTGATGAGCCTTGGATACTCTTTGCGTTCGAAATAAAATGAATTCTACGTAACAGACGCGATTCATACTTCCAAAAAAAAAGAACTCGTGCGTACCAAGCATTTGAATGAACGCCACATCTCGGGTTCGAAATTTTGTGTCACTGCTTTTTTAACCTCTGTAGCAACCAGTGGTACCATAAACCGAACTTTTTGTGCGCCGTGCTCTTGAATGTAACGATTTCACGCGCAGGCGCTGTTTTACATATGTCGCCAATGATATAAATGCACTCCCCTTCCGTCTTCAAGTCTACTGACTACTTCATATCGTAATTACCAGCAGGTCTCTAATCGCTCTGACCATGTCATAGCTCACAAAGTATGTTGTTCAATTGATCATTTGCTTCTCCCGCCTTTTCTCACAATATTTGACAGGAAGATTTATTGTTATAAGATATACTCCAAATCAAACACACCTAGTATGTACAAATCTTTTTAGGCATGGGCCTGGATAAAAATTTTGTTGTGGCAAAGAGCCCCACTATATGATGTGTGAAAAGCAGCGTCTTATTGCAGTTGCCGAGAATAGAATTGAAGCACTCTGCAGATATATGCCGTTGTACAATGAACAGATGCAGCGTTATTATAAAAATGCAGAGCTATGGCGATCACTTCTTATTTGCATATAGATTCCCGACTTGTTGAAATACACTCGAAGGGGTTGAACAAGAGCTACGCTAACTGCCCATAATATAGCACGCCAAACAGTTTGCTGTTGGACAAATATATAAAGATATATTATTTGCAACAAACTTGCCGTATCAATGCAATAAGTGTGCAAGCAATCCGCAAACACTGTGGCATGATGCCAAGGAGCGCTTGTTGTTTTCAAATTATGAATATGTCTAGTAGTTACTTTTTGGGAGCACTTGCGCCTTAAAGATATAATGAATACTCCATTTGGTGCTGATAAGCGGCACATGCTCGGAAGCTGCACAACAGGTGGGACCCGCCGCAAATTACGTGTCTCAAGTCCTGAAACAAGCAGTAAGCCCATAAAGCACAGGAAAATATAAGCACATTGAGTTTGTGAATCTGCCTTTACTCGCGGCCAGCTTTTCTCGGCAATGAAAAGAAGGCTATGGTGCCAAACTTGGGTTGTGCCACCGCTGAAGAATATAGTCTGAACTGCGTTAGTGTTTCCTGCGCGGAAAGCACGAGCATTAATTTATTTTCTACGGGATGCTCTTTATAAAAAGGCGCCACGCGCACCATGCAGATATTCATATATGCTTTACTCTAAGTAAAGCCGTCTACGTCGCACGTTTTATGCGCACCTTGCAATGCAAATTCCGTACTCGTCTTTCGGTGAGCGACCATCGCCCTACAGCTATTCCAACGACTCATTGAAGGAGCTTCTTATGAATTTCACTCACATTTACTTGTCTGAACAAAGAAAATTTCATGCAATGCTGTGCTGTTTTATGCAACGTGTCGAACACGGTTAGCCGAATAACACAATCCTAACATGACTACTTCGCAAAGAGGCACTTGTGCAGCAGCTCCGTCCCCATTCTCCCTTTAATGCCAATATAAGTTGACCGCGAGTATAACAGGCTTTTACTCGCGCCTTACATGCTTACCTCAAACACTGGTGCCATCGACGTTTTGGTAAATGGAGCAATTGGAACTCTACAGATGGAAATCGTGCGATGAATAACGTTTCGTATTTTTGGAGCAGCCGTACATTACTAAATGCGAAGCATTTCATGGGGAACTCCGGCGACATTAAGCGTAATTATCTGGCCACCTACGACTCTGTGCTCGCCTGACCGCATCGCTTATAGATATATACCTAACTAACATAACATAACAAAGCTTTATGACGCACCAATGACAGGTAATATTATGAAAATTATGACATACTGATGCATAAAGTGTCACATAGTCACGCGAGTCGCTTTTTATTGATGTATGACGTGCGTGATGTACCTACTATCGAAGAGGGGCTTCAAAGCCCGTTCGTTTTACATTCATGACAATGTTGTTGGGTACCACAAATGGACTGGTGCTGGATGCACGTAGACTTACTCACATAACATGACGTCCACGAAACACGTGCCATCTCAAAGTGCTCAGGATGTGCTTTCGCCTGATACCGATGTAGGCATAGTTGCGAATCACTGGTGGAGATGCATGAAGTGGCGCCAAGTCACGTGAATCGCTTTTCGTCGATGTCTGACGTGCGTGATGAACGTACTATCGAAGACGTGCTTCAAAGCCCATTCGTTTTATATCCACGTCGATATTGTTGGTGACCACGCATGGACTGGTGCAGGATGCTCGTAGACTAACTCAAACAACCTGACGTCCACGAAACACGTACCATATCAAAGTGCTCACGATGTGCTTTCGCTTGATACAGGTGTAGGCATAGTTGCGAATCACTGGTGGAGGTGCATGAAGTGGCACCTAGTCACGTGAATCGCTTTTTGTCGATGTCTGACGTGCGTTATGAACGTACTATCGAAGGGGTGCTTCAAAGCCCGTTAGTTTTATATCCACGTTGATATTGTTGGGGACCACGCATGGACTGGTGCAGGATGCACGTAGACTTACTAACATAACCTGACGTCCACGAAACACGTGCCATCACAAAGTGCTCACGATGTGCTTTCGCTTGATACCGATGTAGGCATAGTTGCGAATCACTGGTGGAGGTGCATGAAGTGGCACCTTGTCAAGTGAATCGCTTTTCGTCGATGTCTGTCGTGCGTGATGAACGTACTATCGAAGTGGTGATTCAAAGCCCGTTTGTTTTATATCCACGTCGATATTGTTGGGGACCACACATGGACTGGTGCAGGATGCACGTGGACTTACTCACATAACCTGACGTCCACGAAACACGTGCCATCTCAAAGTGCTCACGATGTGCTTTCGCTTGATACCGATGTAGGCATAGTCGCGAATCACTGGTGGAGGTGAATGAAGTGGCACCTAGTCACGTGAATCGCTTTTCGTTGATGTCTGACGTGCGTGATGAACGTATATTGAAAAGGTGCTTCAAAGCTTGTTCGTTTTATATCCAAGTCGATATTGTAGGGGACCACACATGGACTGGTGCAGGATGCACGTAGACTTACTCACATAACCTGACGTCCACGAAACACGTGCCATCTCAAATTGCTCACGATGTGCTTTCGCTTGATACCGATGTAGGCATAGTTGCGAATCACTGGTGGAGGTGAATGAAGTGGCACCTAGTCACGTGAATCGCTTTTCGTCGATGTCTGACGTGCGTCATGAACGTATATCGAAAAGGTGCTTCAAAGCTTGTTCGTTTTATATCCAAGTCGATATTGTTGGGGACCACACATGGACTGGCGCAGGATGCACATAGACTTACTCACGTAACCTGACGTCCACGAAACACGTGCCATCTCAAAGTGCTCACGATGTGCTTTCGCTTGATACCGATGTAGGCATAGTTGCGAATCACTGGTGGAGGTGAATGAAGTGGCACCTAGTCACGTGAATCGCTTTTCGTCGATGTCTGACGTGCGTGATGAACATATATTGAAAAGGTGCTTCAAAGCTTGTTCGTTTTATATCCAAGTCGATATTGTTGGGGACCACACATGGACTGGTGCAGGATGCACGTAGACTTACTCACATAACCTGACATCCAAAAAACACGTGCTATCTTAAAGTGCTCACGATGTGCTTTCGCTTGATACCAATGTAGGCATAGTTGCGAATCACTGGTGGAGGTGCATGAAGTGGCACCTAGTCACGTGAATCGCTTTTCGTCGATGTCTGACGTGCGTAGCTCCCGCACTATAGAAGAGGTACATTAAAACTCCTTAGCTTGATGTCCATGTTGATATGGTTCGGGACCACTCATCGACTGGTGCAAGATGCACGAAGTAACGTGACTTATTCACGTGACCCGATATCCGCGAATCACGTGCCTCGCAAAGAACTCACGGCCTCCTTACGTTTCCTAACAATGTCGGCATAGTTGGCAATTTCTCATGGGCGTTGAAAAAGCTGCACATAGACACATCACTTCCTTTTCGTTCAGTTCTGACGTGCGCAACGTGCATACTATCTAAAAGGTTCTTCGAAGCCCGTTTCTTTTATATCCATGTAGATATGCTTGGCGACAACCCAAGGAATGTTGCAAGATTCACTAAGTCACGTGGCTTGCTCACGTGAACTGTGGTCCGCTAAACATGTGTCATCGCAAAGTACTCGCGATCTCATCTTGTTTGATACCCATGTCGGCATAGTTTCTAACTACTAATGGAAGGAATGAACGAACAGGGGGAAAGGAAAGGCAGGGATGTTAACCAGTCTGGAGCGACCGGTATGCTACGCCACACTGGGGATAGTAATGAGGGAGTTTGAAAGATGAAAAAAAGATTAGAGAAAGGAGAGCTCGCACATGCGGTGTGTTCACAAATGCTGATGACTTGGAACATTCTCACGCACACTAATTGACGAAAGTCCAAAAAACGTAGTTTTAGTCCACTGGAGTTGCACTGAATGATGGATGCTTCCTTGACTTCTTAGAGATGATGGTGATCGTTAGCCATATTTCTACTCGAGCGATTCAAGTACTCGGCTTAAGGTGTCCAGTACTTTAACAGCGCTTCAAGCAGACGTTGTCCTCATGTCCAACAAGATCACCCGGATGGCATCCATGAGAGAACGAAGCATAGTATGACTTTGCCATCTTTCTCATGTGTGCCATGAGAGGTTGGTGAAGAACCCTGAGTGGGCATAGTCTGCTGACGTTCTATGGTTAGCGGATGACTTGGAAGAATAGGCCATTGTTCTGTAGAGATTGTGCTCTCTGACGTCTTATTTGAATTTGTTGGTCCAGTTGCGGCTTGACTAAATGGTAGAGCAGTAGAGGTGGCGCTGTCGTTTCGGGCTTGCGCAGTCTTTGAGGTCAAATGATGGTACCGACACCGCTGCCGACGCCGGACTGTTTCGGGAGAATTCCTTTGGGTCGAATTGTCTGTGACCATTTGCTTAAGCACTGCGTGCTCCTTCTTAATTTGAGGGCAGTATTTCGATGAGGCAGAGTGTGAGCCATTACAGTTACCGCATTTAAGCAATGTGGACTGACACGCATCTTCCGAATGGGACTCTGTGCACCGGGGGCACCGTAGCGAGTTTGGGCGTACGCCCTTGACGTAACCCAGTTTAAAGCACTGGTGGAATTTACGTGGCCTTTGCACAAAAGCGCGAACAGGATGTCGAAAATGTCCGACTTTGACATGGGATGGTTTGCAATCGCCTTTGAAGACCAGTTTCACACAGCCTGATTTCCCAAGGCGGTGTACCTGAGTGATGACACCACCCTCATTTGCCGGTTTGATCAGGCTGGGCAAGTCAGCGTCAGGAATCGCAATGTCTACGTCGTATATCACACCAGCTATGGGTGAGTTGTCAATTGGTGTAAAGGGCGACACTTTGATGCCACCAGGCTCAGTCACTTGTTTGAGTGGTCCAAGCACATTCAAGTGGATTACGTCTATGGCGAGTATATTTTTTTCGCGTATTTACTCTGATTTCCTTGATTCCATTAGGTACCACACGTTCCAAAAAAGGGGAGTGTGCTTGCCTGTTCAGTAGTTGCAGGTTTTCTGGGGACTCTTCTGGCACAAAGACGATGACGAGTGGCCAGCGTCCATGCCTTGACTTCATACTCGCTGTACTCGCAGAAGTGGGCGAGGCTGCGTTGACGATTTTCTTCTTCGCCTTCTTGCTCCAGGCAGGAATTAAATCATCGTCGGATGATTCATCTTCCGATGCGACTGAGTACAGCTCTGTGTCCTCGCTGTGACTGAGTGAAATTTCTCTCTTCCTCGCGGTGGCGAGCCGAGATGACTGCTGGCCAGGCGGTCCTCCGGAAGGCCCCACGCCCATGGCCGTAAGACGCGGAGCCGAGGCACCAGACAAAACTGAAGGTTTTACCTAACAAATTGGAGAGCACAGTGAGAAGCGCTTGGATACCCTAACACTTCGTCGTAAAAAGTCGCATATACACTTTAATTGTAGCATTTATGTCATCATCATCATCGTCATCAGCCTGACTACGTCCACTTCAGGACAAAGGCCTCCTCCATGTTCCGCCAGTTAACCCGGTCCTGTGCTTGCTGCTGCCAATTTATACCCGGAAACTTCTTAATCTCATCTGCCCACCTAACCTTCTGTCTCCCCCTAACCCGCTTGCCTTCTCTTGAAATCCAGTTAGTTACCTTTAACGACCAGCGGTTATCCTGTCTACGCGCTACATGATCGGCCGATGTTCATTTCTTCTTCTTGATTTCAGCTATGATATCCTTAACCCCTGTTTGTTCCCTAATCCTTTCTGCTCTCTTCTTGTCTCTTAAGGTTACACCTTCCATTTTTCTTTCCATTTCTCGCTGCGTCGTCCTCAATTCAAGCTGAATCCTCTTTGTAAGTCTCCAGGTTTCTGGTTCGAAACTAAGTACCGGCAAGATACAGCTGTTATATACCTTTCTCTTGAGGGATAGTGGCAATCTACCTGTCATAATTTGAGAGTGCTTGCCAAATGTGCTCCACCCCATTCTTATTCTTCTAGTCACTTCTATCTCGTGGTTCGGCTCCGCGGTTATTACCTGCCGTAAGTAGACATAGTCTTTTACAACTTGAAGTTCACTCTTACCTATCTCGAAGCGCTCCTCTTTTCCGAGGTTGTTGTACATTACTTTCGTTTTCTGAAGATTAATTTTCAGACCCCAATGCTATTCACCGCGTGCTTACAGGAGGTTTTCAGAAGCCTAGAATGGGAACAGTGAGGAATCAGACAGAGTTAATGGAGAGTACCTTAGTAACCTGTGCTTCGCCGATGACATTGCATTGCTGAGTAACTCAGGGGACGAATTGCAACTCATGATTACGGAGTTAGACAAGGAGCATTTATGTAGTAGCTGTATCGCCTCCCGCTAATGTAAATCTAAACCCCAATTAACCCTTTGATGCACCCTTTACGTTACCTCTCTCCAGCACTCCACACTTAGTTACACGCCCAACCACTCTGACTCCAAATGGCATTGATGTATGAATATCGCACCTCTCTGGGAGGATGTTAAACCACGATCTCCTGGAGTGGGGCTTCACCGCGTGCTACTTAAAACATTATTGTAACTCAAAAACCAACTAGTGAACAAGTTTCTTTTCTGAACAGCTAGATATACACCAAAACAGCGTTACGTGACGTGACTGACTGTATGAAGAACTAGAGTATGAAAATTAAGATATTCATGTGATATACGGTAGGAATTGCATGCCGAGGTCCTGGTGCACTTGTGACCAATTCGCTGGCTACATATAGAGTGAAATTAGTATTGCGTGATGCTACTAAGTGTATGATGAGTGTTAATAGGAAGAGCTGGTATGAAAATCTTGGCATTCATATCATGTACAGCATGAGTCGTATGAAAACGCCTTGTGCACCTCGTGTTCACGTCGCTAGATAGATATACTATAAAATTAGTATTGCATGACGTTACTTACTGTTTGACAAAAGTGCATAAAAAGAGGTAGTTTAAAAATCATGGTATTTATCGCATAAACAGCATAAATTGCCTTCCGCGCTTCTTGTGCGCCTCTGGTGATGTCGCTAGCTGGATATGCAGCAAGTGTTACTTACTGTATGATGTTAGTTTATGATGAACATCAATCAGAAGAGCTAGTAAGAAAATAATGAAACTCATGTCATGAGCAGCATGCATTGCTGCCTCTGTGCGTTTGTGGCCATGTCACCAGGTTTATGTACACCAAAACTGGTATTGAACGATGTGACTGCACAACCAACTTAAATGCTCAGTCCCAAAATGCAAATAAGAATACACATGTCATGTGCTTGGTCCCTGCTTGCTGCGTCTCATTAAATTTATTCCCACAATGTGTTGTGTCTGCCCATTGTTTTGCCCTGCAAATTGCGTGGCGCGTAAGATTGCTTGCCGCCGCTCGTTGTGGCAAATGGTATGTGAATTCCTAAATTGTAATTGCAAAATCCCGGTGTTACGACGAAAATAATCTTTTAAGGTAGCCAGAGGCAAGCATCGTTTCTCATTTTAAAGCGCCTTCTAATCAAAATGTTTTAAAAGTGAGTCACAGTGGCCACCAAAAATCTCGTCAGCGCTAACTTGACGGCCTGGTTTGGATCGGCACTATCTTCCAGCGATATAACAAAAAAATTGCTCGGCGTGAGCGAACGAGGGGGAAAACTTTTGACATATAATCACTGCTCTCCCCTGGTCATTGCGGCTAGGGTGATCGGTAATTTTTTTCGCCAGTTATTCGCAACATATAAATTGTAGTTTCTTGCCTCGTGCGAAACGGCCTTAAGCTTTATGTACCCTCGAGTGGCAAAAATGGCATTGTGCGCGCAGCAAACGCTTTCGCAGCTCACGCGTGCGTTCGTGCTTCCACTTGGTTTTACGCGGCGCGGCCACGATACGAAGATCCACGATTCGTCTCGTTGCGTTTGATGCTTTCTGGCGAGACCATGCCCTGTTGGTGATTCAATTCGCTTCCCATATTTGCTATCTGTGGCTGCTTTTCTGACGATCTTGACCGTGGCTCGAACTGTGTAGCAAAGGGGTGGACAAGCTATTCATGTCAACGGCCTATTGTCATGCAAAGCCTCTGTGATATCACGCCCAGCGCGAAACTATTCAGTTTCCGAAGACATGCATTGTAAGTCTTCACGTGCGTGGTTTGCGTGTAAATCCGTGGTGCTGCAGGAAAGTATTGGCAACCCTAGCGCAGTATTCGGCTACTACCTTCCACCTGAATATGCCATTCAACCTTCGGTCCTCAGTCTTCTGCGGCTGCGAAGCAACTCACCCTGGCGGTGGTGAGATGTATAACGCAGTAGAGATGCTGAGATTCTTTATACCCGTGCAGGCCGCCATTGGAACCTAAAGTTGTCAATGTTTAACGCTGGAATCTCATCTAGTGAGCCAAGTCAAGCTGTGCTATTCGAAGGAGGAACTAGTTGGTGTATGATGGCATGCCATAGGGCTCATTGAGCTTATAAGAACAAATGAGGCCTATACTATGCTACAAAATGAACTCGGCCGTTGCTATCAAGGCTTGGCTGACAGACGAGAACTTATCCACAGAAATATAGCTGGTAGTACAGAGGAAGACTTTAGCATAAATGAAAGGGGAGCCTATAATATAATCAAACTAAATAAAATATAAAATATGAAGCTGGTACAGGCCTACGCACCTACATTCAGTCAGCATGACGTATTAGTTGAAAGCTTCTATGATGTCAAGGAATCGACAATGAGTAAGATAAAAAAATCACAGCATATTTTTGGAGTGAATGATGGTGAGTGGGGCGAAGCGTCCATCAGTTCATCCGCGCTTCCGTTTGTTCGTTCTTTCTTGCTTCCGTCCGTGCGACCGTCCATGCGTTTGTCCGTGCGTCCATCTATCCCAATGTGCGTCTGTCCATGCGTCTGCCCATGCGTATGTCCGTACGTCCGTCCCTACGTTCATCCGTGCATCCGTCCTTGCGTGCATCCGTCCATCTAGTGACCACTCCAAGTACAACCATCTCACATTTTTTTCATCATATATTCAACATATAGAAGTACCGCCATCCAGCGGATCTTCCAAGGACTAAACGAGAGGTGGCTATCTGCTACTACGACGGCGACTACTAATACTACCACATATATCACGGACGCACGACCCACAACTTAAGAAGCTTCGCCACTAAAATACAGTATATTATACTGACGGGCGACATTGATGCCAAGGTAGGCGAGAAAGAGGCTGGAGACCAGGCAGTAGGGAATTATGTCGTCAGCAGTAGAAATGCCAGAGGAGAGTCATCAAGTGAATTTGCGGAACGTGATCATTTAAGGATTGTGAATACCTTCTACCGAAAACGAGTGAACCGTAAGTAGATATGGAAGAGCCGTAATTAGGATAGTAAGAACGAAATACACTTTATATTGAGTTCACACTCAAGCATCGTGCAGGATCTGGAAGTGCTTAGAAGGTACGAGGAAGTGACCATAGAATGATAAGGTATCGAATTCGCCTAGATTCGGAAGAAGGAACGACAGAAGCTGATACGCTCGAAGACAATTGATGAGCTAGCATTGAGAGGAAAAGTACAAAAATTGAGGGTCTGTTTCCAGAACAAAGACTTGGCTGTTATCGAGAATACCAGCATTCGCATTGGGGCAATGAATGATAATTTGACTTGGAAAATTACGGAATGTGCAGTGGACGTTCGAGGTGCAGTAGTTAGACAGGACATCAGCAAGATGTCTTAGGAGACAAAGAACATTTTTAAAAAACGTCATAGCACAAAAGCTTCAATCGCAAAAGGCAAAACAGAACTGGCAGAGCTTTCGAAGCTGATTATTAAGCGTAACGTACCCGATATGAAAAGGTATGACATTCAGAGAAAAGAACATGCTCTAAAGAATGGAGGAAGCGTCAAAGTGGTGAAGGGGAAGCGTGGCATACGCATAGACAAGATGTATGCACCAAAGGACAAGGAAGGAAAAGAAAGTACCGATATGGATAGGATAGTTGAAGTAGCGGAGTATATTTACAGAATCTGTACAGTAGCTGGGACAACCACAACTATAATGCAAGAACTAGCAGTAACACAGATGGCATCCCACAAGTAACAACAGAAGTCAGGAAAGCCTTGCAGGGAGTGCAAGAGGCAAACTTTTTGGTAAGGATCAGGTAACATCAGATGTGCTCAAAAGCGGGCGAGATGTAAGAAAAACTAGTCACCCTGTTTAAGAAGTGTCTCCTGATGGCAAGGTGCCAGAATCTCGCAAGAAGGCTAACATAATCTTAATGCATAGGAGAGATGACGACAAGGACTTGAAGAGTTACAGGCCGATCAGCTTGCTCTCCGTCGTATACAAGCTACTTAGAAGAGTAAATACTGAACAGAATTAGGACAACCTTAGCACTCAATTAATCAAAAAAGAAAAAGCACAGTCTGGAACAGGCTGTGATCGATCACATACTACTAGTGTCGTATAGGAAATTTCTCAGAATACTCCCAGCTATAACACACAACCTTCATTGATTCCAAGAAGAAATTTCATTCAGTAGTGATATCGGCAGCCATGCACACCGCAAAAACACGGCGTTGACAAAGCGTACATGAACATCCTGGAAAAAACCTGCAGGGGATCAATTGCCACCATAGTGCTCCAAAAGTAAAGCGACAGAATAGCGACTAAGAAGGCTGTCAGACAAGGCGATAGGATGTCCCCAGTGCTATTTACCGCGTGCTTACAGGAGGTTTTAGAAGCGTAGAGTAGGAAGAGTTATGGATTAAGAGTTACTGGAGGGTATCTTAGTAACCTGCGTGTCGCCGTTGACATTGCATTGCTGAGTAGCTCAGGCGACGATTTACAGTTAATGTTTACTGAATTAGACAAGAAGAGTAAAAAGGTAGGCCTTAAAATAATCTGCACAAAACGAAAGTAATGTGCAGCAACCTCAGAAGAGAACAGCGCTTCAAGATGGGTAGCAGTGCACTTGAGGCTGTAAAAACGTACCTCTACTTCGGACACGTGGTAACCGTGGAGCCGCACCAATACATTGAAGTAACTACAACAATAAGATTGGGGTGGCGCGTATTCGGCAAGCATTCTAAAATAATGACTGGTAGATTGCCACTATCCCTCAAGAAGAAGGTATACAACACCTGCTTCTTGCCAGTACTTACTTAGGAGCAGAAACTTGGAGGCTCGCAAAAAAGGTCGAGCTCAAATTGAGAGCGACGCAGCGAGCGTGAAAAGGAAAATGGTAGGTGTAACTTTACGAGACAAGAGGAGACCAGAGTAGATCAGGGAAAAAACTGAGGTTAAGGATATCATAGTTGAAATCAAGAAGAGGAAATGAACATGGGCCGGGCTTGTAGCTCGTAGGTGGGATAACTTACTGGTCATTAAGGGTAAATGACCGGATTCCCAGAGAAAAAAGCGGGTGAGGTGGAGACAGAAACTTAGCTGGACAGATGAGATTAGGAAGTTTCTTTGCGGGTATAAAGGGGCAGCAGCAGGCACAGGATCGAGTTGACTGGCTGGACATGGGAGATGCCTTTGTCCTGCAATTGGTGTGGTGAGGCGTATGATGATGATGATGCCGGGTAGGATGACTTTGTAGCTAGCGTCTTCGTCAAGGAACGGGGCTGGTGATGCTCGGCTTGCGGCCGATACGCTGTTCTCACCAGAGATTATTTTGGTACACAGCCGATCCACAAGGTTCTTGTGGTCACGCGCAGCACAGTCACCGCGAACGATGGAAGAAGGGATTTTCAGAGTATCTTCTAAGAAATTTAGAAAACCCTTAAGCTTCACATTCAAGAGGTTTTCAAATAGGGGCATGATCTACCTATTTCAACTAATTAGAACATGCTTTTAATTGTATGATGTTACTCAAGAAGTCTAAATTGGGGATTACTACAAAGTATTCGATAGGAAGAGGTTTATCTACAGGCTTTATTTGCCCCATTGCCTTCAGGTGGCAGCAGTCGGTTTTCGCACTTGGATTGATGTACCCTACGATTACTGAGAACATCAACCACCTGTGCATATTGATCAGGATCGCGTAATCCTTGCTTGTATTTGGCACGATGTCGTGTCTTTACTACGTCAGATCGCGGCGTATGAAAACTAATAATTTGCTTTTAGGTTGATCGCTGCGAGACGACATTGGCATATATACAGATATGCGGAACTTCGAATGTATATTTGGTTCGCAAAAAACAATAACTGAAAGTTGGTACTTAGAAGCTCATTATCTGAAGTCCAAAAGGCGGCCCCGCATACCTCAAGCAGTCCATTGCATAAAAAGCGACTGCGCCTGCGCTCTTCAAACGTCGATGCCATATTCGTCCATTCGCTTGTTGAAGAACCACTGGAAGCGCATCCAACACCTTCAGCAGCTGCACAGCAGCATTAGCAGCGGGAGTATATTATGCCGCCAAGCGTGCACTACACCTTCTGTAATGCTGGCGGCTCGCGCTCCGCTTTTCGTGTTTCATTTAACTTCAATTAAGCATAAGGTATCAGCCTCGCCGAAAACCTCATCAGTAAGTTTGTTCCTTTATTTAGCTACCCTTGATATGACGTTTTTTGAAGTAGTTCTGCAATCTATCGCATGAGCTATGCGAATCAGTTACTGAGAAGTATAGAGAAGCATGTAACAACCGTGTGCACGCTGCAGGTCTCCAAATGAAGTCACCCTGAACCAGTGGCACGTGGTGCGTGTGACGCGCACTCGCCGAGAAGGATCTTTACAGCTGGATGATGGACCCACAGTGCACGGAGAATCGAGTGTAAGTAGCTGCCAAGTTCTCGAACAACGTTCTTATTGTAATTGTTGCGCTCTGATGGATCCCAGTGCATTACAGTCTGTTTTTTTTGTTTTTCTTTTTTTTTGAAGTTACAATTCACAGAGTTCTTGCGATCACCTCACTCTTTCTTGGTGGGGATTGTTAGCTACCACACCTCAGCTGTTCTGATCAGTAGATCCTAATGTCACGATATTACAGTACCTCTATCGTTTAACACTTCTGGTTAGCATCCACGTGCTTAGGATAATCGCTGGAGTTCGATACCTCAACAGTACATGTTCGTGTTGCATCTCGGGAGTCTTCCTCGGAATACGCTGCTTCTTCGTCAACCTTACATCTTTATGCCTTCAAGTATTTGCTGAGTTCTCACTACGACGCTGTATTCGCGGCTACGACACGTACAAGATGGGGTGACTTAATATCACAAATAGGAAAACGTGTGAAATTGTTAAACTAGTTGAACTTTTTATTAAATAAATTAACAAGAACGGCGGGAGTATCAAGATGGATGCTTGCAATAAAAAAATTCACTGCATATCCACGGAGTGAGTGATGATGAGTTGGCAAAGCACTGATGATCGTGCGGTAAATATGAATCCCCATACATCGCCCCTTCGACGTTATATAATGAGTGAGAATGTTTGTGTTCTTGGTAAAGTTCTTATCAAACCACAAACGATCGCACACTTCACAGCTTTGTCCGAAGCTGCGGTCGAGGAATTCGCGCCTTAAGCGCGCGTCAGGGTCATTCGTGTAGGGGAGCGTAGGCTTGTTGCGTTTAGCCTCAGTTTCCCGTGCTCTAAACTCCAGGCCCGCTTGCCTTCCTTGTCGTTTCACCGCCACTTGCCGCGCTCCCACCGCATCTGGTTCGGCTTTCTTTCCTTGTCGTTTCGCCGCCCCTTCACGAGCTCTCACCTGCGGGGTCGTTTGACGAAGTTTTCGCGCCGCATCCGCTTTGCGTTCCCTCAATGCATGCTGTCAAGCTTCGTCTTCGTTCATGGCGAGTGACACGGTCGCAGTGCGAAAGAAATGAAGTGTGCACCGGAAGCGCTTCTAACGGTCGCCATTCAAAGCTGACCCTAGCAGTGCCACTAAAAGGCGCATCTGTAATTAGATGGCTACGCCGGGTGCACGCTGCAAGCTCTGCCCTAATCACCCCTAAATATTGGTACAGAGTGGCTGTGTGCTGATGTTTCTACAAGTGGACTTGTCTTCATAGCTACAATTCATCCTTAGCGCTGTTATGTTTTACAAAAAATCCGGACAGCGGTCAAAATCAGTAAAGGTGAATGATGATTAGTGGGTGAAGCTCCGTGGAAATATATGGGAGCTCCCCACACATTGTTCATTCGAACATTCAAATGTGTGTAAAGCACATAAAATGTTATTTTATTGTATATGGTGCAGGCTGCGTTTTGTCTTTATTAAGATTCTCTCATGCTATCATATTGCCATGGGCATGGAACGAGATTGAGCCATGCCAATGCGAGTATGTGCCATTTTGTGAAAATGAAGAGGACTGGTTGTTGTGCTCGTTGTGTAACGTTCGGTTCGGTTCGACGTCCAGTGCTGCGGCTCCTGCGAGCAGACGTTGTGGTCTTTCCATAATCACGTGAAATTTTCTGATGTAGGTGCTGGATAGTGTTGTATGAACTGCAATCAGCAGCAAGATCCTGACACTAGTCGCGACTTGGAAGAACCAGCTGACCTACGGTGTAGCAGGCGACAACTAGACTTACCACCTGAATTTCGACCATTTCCACAACTCGGCAGAACTATGGCAAGTGCGAAAATACAAACCGAAGAGACATCGATGCTGCCTCCTCGATGGTTCTTCAACGCCCCGCGAACCCCGAAGCCGTTCCACGGTGACCCTTAAGAGGACGTCAACGAATGGCTTGTTGACTACAACCGTTGCGCCAGCGTCAACGAGTCGATCGAGCAGCGAAAGCTTCGGTACGTCTACTTTTACCTCGAGGACTCTGCGCGCACTTGGTTGGAAAATCATGAAGCCGCTATGACAACCTGACCAGAGATTTGCTGGCAGTTGCGGAATACCTTCCGAAGTTCTGACCGAAAGAAGCAAGTGGAACGGCTCCTCAATTCCCGAAATCAGCGTCCGAACGAGAGTGTTGCCATCATCGTTGAGGAAATGTCGCGGCTGTCCAAGCGAGCTAACTCCTCAATGACAGAAGAAGGTGTGCCTCCTGATGCGGGGAGTGAAACAGCAGTTGTTCACTGGACTAGTGCACAACCCCCCCAGCACTGTAGCGGATTGCCTCCGTGAAGCAACGAAGATGGAGAGAATGCTAAGGCAGCGTTCGTATCAGTATGAGCGCCCTGGCAGTCTTTCGTCAGAGTCATCGGCCCTGCGAACACCTGACGCCACGACTATAAAAACCTCATGGAGCTCGTGTGCAGTACTTTGTGCGAGGAGCTGAAAGAGCTGCACGTGGTGTCTTCTCAGCCCCATATTGCTGCTCTAACAGATGTCTTCCGCGAAGGGGTTCGGCAGCTGGTGCAACCCATGATGACTCTACGTTCAGCTAAGGCCCAACCCATGATGGCCCCAGGTCCAGCTGAAGCTCCACTAATAACGTACGCGGAAGAATTACGTACTCCTGCACCGGCTGTTGGCTATCTGTCCCTTCCGTCCACCCTGCAGACGATGCCGTCATTCGATTCAGGACCACCGCAGTACGGCAACCCAACACTTACACGAATATTCTGAGTGTGGCGTGCACCCGCCAACTGGCCGCACAGTTATCACTGTGGTGTACTAGGTCATGTCTACCATGAGTCTGTATACAGGCACATGGGTCTTCCTTGCTTTCGTCCAGATGCTCGTCGACCCAGAGATGGTGAGCGGTCCCGTGCCATCACCGAATACTTGGAGAGCCAGCAGTCCCCAAACCTTTCGCGTCACCAATCCCACTCACCGTCTCCACAGCGCTCAACTTCGCCTAGCCAACAATCGACCTTTGCAGACGTCCTTGCAGGAAGATCGCCTAGATTCACGAGCCCATGCCAGGATGAAAGAAGGGATGGATATGGCTGTACCCTTTAGATCGGGCGTTGGCTAGCGCCACCAAGCCGTAATACTTAATGAACCAAAAACTAGATTTTTTTTCCTTAAAAAGTGAGTTTGAGGATTCGTACTTTGCAGTGAAGAGTTTAATTTTCACTAGTGCCTTGACTTTAGCCACCAATCAGATAACCTCCTTCTAGTTAAGTCTGCCCACTTAAAGTCTATTTTGCCCTCCCGGTCCCTAAACCCCAGTGCTTTGAAAAACTGTACGCCATCATCTTGAACTATAGGGTGAAGCCCTTTACAGAACATTATCAAGTGTTCGGCAGTTTCTTCTTCCTCTCCACACGCACTGCATACTGTGTCTACTCCTTCATATTTAGCCCGATAGGTCTTGGTTCGCAATACTCTCGTCCTGGCCTCAAACAGTAGAGAATTACCCCGAGTATTATCATAGATCCTTTCCTTGGCAATTTCCTGCTTAAAAGTTCGATAGATCTCTAGCGCGGACTTCTTAATCATGCCAATTCTCCACATGTCAGTCCGCGTTTCCTTCACTTTCTTCTTAACCGATAGTTCTTTTTGCTTTAGCCACCAGCTGTTTTCTAAGTATTTACCAGTCAATTTCCTGGTTCGCTTCCTCCATTTTGTATCGACATTCTTCATGCACAAGTAGCTGAAAACCTTCCTAGCCCAATGCTCTTCCCCCATTTCTCTCAATCACTTCTCAAATTTTTTTTTGCTGCTAGCTTCCCTGCCCTCAAATAATGTCCATCCCATATCACCTTGTACTCCCTGATTTGGTGTATTCCCGTGAGCTCTTAAAGCAAGCCTACCTATTCCACGTTGCTTAATTTCTAATCTTGCTTGAACTTCTGATCTCATGCACAAGACCGCATTGCCGAACGTCAGCCCGGGAACCATGACACCTTTTCATATTCCTCTCACAACATCATACCTAATGTAATTCCACAGTGCCCTATTTTTCATCACTGCTGCATTTCTGTTACCTTTAGTCGTCACGTATATTTCGTGTTCCCTCAGGTACTCGGTCCCATTGCTTATCCATACGACCAGATATTTGTATTTATCTGTTATCTCTTGCGTGACTTCCTGTATTCTAAGCTCACTACATTCGTTGTCATTGAAAATCCTGACTGCTGATTTTTCCTAACCTAAAATCTAACCTATCTCCCTCCTTACCGCAGATGTCCATCAATCTCTGCAAATCTTCCTTGTTGTTGGCCATTAGCACTATATTGTCACGTAGCCGCGACGATGAAGGAACGTGCACGACAGAATCGGGAGCAAGCCGCAACAATCTTTTATTTCACTGAGCTGACCTGCGTCCGAAAGAAACAAGTGAACCGCCGTACAGCTGGTGAACCCCGGTATCCACGGCTGCCCTCGGCTTATTCGCGAGGAACGTTTTCCGATAAAACGCAGCACGAAGATAAGTTCACGGATCACGCCTTCATGATGCAGCGCAGATACACACTAGCCACGTGCGCCACAAGCAAAGCGATAAGGATGGCAAGTGTTTGTGGCATTACTCCCCTTTTAAATAAGCATCGGCCCGATTCTTAAAAGAGCAAACATTGAAAACCGAGAACAGTGTCATAAGAACGCACTAGAACAAAAAGGATTGATTTGATTGATATGTGGGGTTTAACGTCCCAAAACCACCATATGATTATGAGAGAACAAAAAGGAAGATCAAAATTCGTAGTTGACATTGCAAACTGTAAGGTCTATTACCGCGTGTAATAAGGTTTAAGGCGCACGACATGCACAAGTTCTGGGTTAGCGCGGCGCCGTTGCGGTGTCGTCGCGCCAACGGGGACAACTTCATAGTCCAGTTCACTAACACGACGTATGACCTTGTAAGGTCCAAAATAACGGCGCAACAACTTTTCGCTGAGTCCTCGGCGGCAAATGGGGGTCCAAATCTACACGCGGTCACCGGGTTTGTATTTCGTATGGCAGCGGCGTAAGTTGTAGCGTCGAGCGTCGATGGACTGCTGTTCCTTAATCCGCAGGTGTGCAAGTTATCGGACTTGTTCGGCACGTTGAAGGTAGATGGCTATGTTGTGGTTTTCTTCTGTGACATCTGGGAGCATGGCGTCCAACGTTGTAGCGGCCTCTCTGCCGTAGACGAGGCTAAAAGGCGTCATGCGTGTGATCTCTTGTATTGCAATGTTATAGGCAAATACGACGAATGGAAGGATGCTGTCCTAGGTTTTGTGTTCTGCATCGACATACATGGCAAGCATGTCAGCGATAGTTTTGTTCAGCCGTTCCACGAGGCCGTTTGCCTGCGGATCATACGCAGTAGTCTTCCGGTGGCTGGTTTGACTGTGGTGCAGGATAGCTTGCATTAGCTCTGCCGCGAACGCTGTTCCCCTGTCCGTGATGAGGACCTCGGTGGCACCGTGTCGCAGCAGGATGCAGTTGACAAAAAACTTTGCGACCTCCTCTGCTGTTCCGTTCGGCAAGGCTTTTGCTTCGGCATAACGGGGGAGGTAGTCAGTTGCTACGATTATCATTCTATTGCCAGAAATTGATGTCGGAAAGGGACCGAGAAGGTCCATACCAATCTGTTGGAAAGGCTTTGCTGGGGGTGGTATGGGGTTCAGCAGCCCGGCTGGCCTGGTCGGTGGCCTCTTTCTTCGTTGGCGTTCACGGCAATTCTTTACGTACCGCGCGACGTCGGTGGGCAGTCGTGTCCAGTAGAATTTCTCTTGGATTTGGCGAAGAGTGCTCGCATATCCAAGGTGTCCAGCAGTCGGTTTGTCGTGGGAAGCCTGTAGAATTTCTTCTCGAAGGTGGCTGGGAACGACAATAAGATACGTAGTCTTATTGGGCGCAAAGTTCTTCTTTATGATGATGCCGTTTTGAAAACAGAAGGATGAGAGTCCGCGCTTGAATGATGCAGGGGGTGATGAAGTATCGCCTTCCAGGTATTCATGGAGACGCTTGAGGTCAGAGTCCGCGCGTTGCTGTTGCGCAAAAGTGCTGCTTCTGATAGATCCAAGAAAGCTGTCATCGTCGTCGTCGTTCTTTGGGGCTTCATCGACAGGTACGTGCGTCACACGTACCTGTCGCCACGTGCGTCACAAGCAAAGCCACGTGCGCCACAAGCAAATCGATAAGGATGGCAAGTGATTGCGGCAATATCATCTGCGTACATTAATGCTGGTAGTGCCTGATCAATAAGTTTTCCTTGTTTGACTAAAGAGAGGTTGAAGCCCAGTCCACTTCCCTCTGATTTGGCCTCTAATCCTTGTAGGTACATCATGAATAATAAGGGTGACAGGGGACACCCCTGCCTAAGCCCCAGTTTTACCTCTGCAGGCTTGGATACCTGTTTTTCCCACTTTATAACTACCTTGTTACCTTTATAGATATCCTGTAAAAGATAAGTGACTACATGTTCCACGCCTAGTGTGTCCAGTATTCCCCACAATTCTTCTTGAACCACACTATCGTACGCTCCCTTGATATCCAAAAATGCTAGCCACAGGGGCCTGTGTTCCTTTTCTGCTATTTCGATGCACTGCGTCAGTGAGAACAGATTGTCTTCCAACCTCCTGTGTTTCCGAAACCCATTCTGCAGTTCCCCCATCACCCCCTCATCTTCTATCCGTGCCTGCAGTCTTTCCTTTATAATCTGCATCGCCAGCCTGTAGACCACTGATGTCACTGTCATAGGACGGTAGTTGTTTATGTCAGCTTTGTCCGCCTTTCCTTTATAGATCATGCTCATCCTGCTAAGTTTTCATCCATCGGGAACTTCACCATCGATTATTATTTTGCTCACTGCCTCTCTCAAAGCCTGATTAGACTTCGGACCTAATGTCTTTATCAGCATAATTGGAATGCCATCTGGGCCTATTGATGTACTACTAGGAGCCCATTTCTCAGCCCTTTCCCGCTCTCGTTGTGAAAGTGGAGCCATTGCACCACTTGATTCATCTTTGTATATTGTGGTGCATAACGCACTTTGTTGAAAATTTTCTGTCACCCTTGTTCTTATATATTCAACAGCATCGTCCTCTTCTAGCCTAGCACCTTGAGCTGTAGTTATAAACCTCTGCTCTAGGTTTGTTTCATTTCTTAAGGAGTTTAGATGGTTCCAAAATTTCGCAGCTGCCTTTCTGTCTTTTTTACGTACTTCTTCCATCCACTGAGCACCCTTCCTTCTAATATTTTCATTGATCAGGAGGAATGCTTCTCTTCGAAATCGTAGAAAGATTTCCCATTTTCTTTCAACATCATCTGCCGGTTCACCCCATTGCTTAGCATGCCTGTGTTCCCTAGAGGCTTCCTGGCGTTTTGCTATGGCTCTCTTAAGTTCCTCATCCCACCAGCTTTTGGTGGTTTGTGTCTTCTTTTCCGGGGTGACTTGTCCCGCGTCTTAGCCAGCTCTAGCTCAAAGAGTCTAATTAGATTCGTGTATGTCCACACTGTCTTATTATCCTCCGTGATTACTTTCTCAATTTGTTTAGTGGCTATTTCAATGTGCCTTTCTGGATAAAAATTTTTCTGTAGTTGCTCATGTTCTCTCCTTCCCTCTTTCACAGCTTTTCCAAATATTAGCTTGATACGTTTGTGATCACTACGCAGACTTCTGGGGCCACCTTCATCTATGTGCATTCCCCTGAGCTTATCATGCATCCTATGAGACATCAGTGCATAATCTATCGTCGACTACAGCCTTCCTGCCTCCCATGATACTTGCCCTTCACACTTCTCGGTACGGTTGCAAATGATCAAATCAAGCCTTTCACACATATCCTTGATCATTTTGCCTGTCGGGTTGGTATACCTATCTATATCTTCTATGTGCGCATTCAAGTCTCCTAGCATAATTATCTCGCTCTCTCTTCCTGACTCCTGAATGTCCTTTGGTATACACTCTACCACTGCCTGGTTTTCCTCTCTGGCCTTTGCTCCCGTCCACAAGTACACGAAACCAAGGAGTGTCATTTGACCTGCCTCTTTCCCTTTTAGCCATAAATGTTCCTTGCCCTCCTGCTTGACCCTTTGCCAGTCTGCACTTTTATGAATGAATGCCCAAATACCACCCCCCTTTCAGCTGCCTTCTGTTCTATTACAATAATCCCACGCGTAGTCCGGATTGTTTGGAGGTTGTTCCATGTCCCTGAGATGTGTTTCTACAAAACCGTATACCATCAGCCTCTCTTCCTTTAGCTGTTCTTCTATCTCTTCCCACTTCAGCCTGTTCCTACCACCCTGCATGTTAATATACTTTATGCCTCAATTGGCTCGGTGCTCGTGGCTACGTCTATTTATGCCCCGGACTCTACCTATCTTAGATATTGGTGCCACTTTGAAATTGTATCTGTCCATACCACCTGTCGAAGAGTTTCCCTGGTTGTTGTCCTCGTTACTATCTATCCTGCACCCCGAAGGGCTCGCTTGCCCCCCCAAAAAGCTACTGCGCGTCCTGCAAGTCGCCATCCCACCTCATGAACTAGCCGCCCATCGAAGTGAATTCTGTCTTGTTGAAAACCACCCCACCTATGCATCTCTCTGTTTATTTCCACCACCTCAAAGCCTTTCTCTCAACTCATCCGCCATATCTCTTGGTTTGCGTTGACAACCGCTCTTTGCAGGTTGCTATCACGCACCGGTACCTCCGGTATTGTGCATATCACTACCTGTACCTTAGGAGAAGTGGCGCGCATGTCATAGACGCTTTTCGCAGGTGTGGTTGCTAGTCCTGCTGTATCTTCATTTAAGACATCGTTTAAACCGCCTGAAGTTATCACGAGGTTTCGTCTATCAGCTGTAGTTTTGAGTTTTGCACTCGCTTGCCTCATGACTGCGTCAAGCTTGCGTCCTGGAAACGCCCCTACTGCAACCCTCTTGTCACCTCTTACCCTCTCTTTGATGGCTTCTGTGCATCGATTTATATTCGAGTCCCCGGCAATTATCACATGCTGTGATTTTTCAGCTGGAGTTTCCTGCACCTGGGGGCTACTTGCACCTGTGACGCCGGCTGCTTTGCCCCTCCCCGCCCCACCACTACCTCGCTGAAGCTGGGCCTTGTGAGAATTGAAGCGGCTGAACCTGTTTTTTCTAAACTTGCTTGCTCTTCCTTCTCCACCGTTCTGGTTGCCGGTTCCCTACTGTTCTCTCCGTAGGCCGCTTTTTTGTTCAGCTTCGCTAGTGCTTCCTCGGTGGACTTCAGTCTTTCTCCCATTGCGCTCGTTTTCTCTTGCTCTGTCGCCAACGCAGTCTCGAGCTCGGTGATTCTCATCAGCAGTTCACTCTGGGCAACCATATTTTTCTCCAGTTTTTTCCTCGACCTCACATTGCCTACACTTCGCGTCAGCCTCTTCTCCATCCGCTTCTACGCTTGGATCCACTTTCAAACCCACTCTCTATCCTGAACACTTTACAGTCTTTTTAACCATGTCGTTCTGACACCAATGGTCCCTATACTCGATAGTTACTAAACTCGAGCCCTGCAGTACGAAAAAAAAGAAAGTCTAAGCTCTACTACAAAAATTTGCGTGTTCAATGTACGCGCACCTCCCCCACGGGGTGGCAAAAGAAAAAAACAACAAAAATTCAAACACACACACCCGCACTAACTAATAAATACCTGGTGACTGGCCCCCGAAAAAGCCGTACCATAAAATAAGTGCTACGAAGATTTCAACCGCTGCCTCATAATTATAAAGACAGGCTCAAAACATGCAAAAACACTTATCTGCGCAGTCGATCCGGAGCGCTCAAAAAACACGTCCATCCACCGTGACAGCCCGAACTGAGCTCCCCAGGGAAACTAAGAACAGCGACTTCTGGGGGTGAGGCCGCTGTTGATCAACCGTTACGAGACCCTCCCCCTAACTGCTTGCCGACATCTGACTTCCTTTCACCGACGTGTGCCATCGACAGCAAACGTGTCTCTGCTCGCATCTCCGTCCTCGTCGACAACCACCCAGTAACCTCTCTGGTAGATACGGGTGCCGATTATTCCGTGATAAGAGCTGACCTCGCTGCACAGCTACGAAAGGTAACGACCCCTTGGGGACATTGACCCAACCTCCATGCTGCGGAAGGTCACATATTGACACCGCGGGGAATATGCACTGCCCGGCTCGACAGCGATCACGAACTTTGAAGCCATTGATGATGAAGAATGTTCTGCTATCACTCCGATTGCCACTGCCGCTGAAGGCGACACTACATTAGCCAGTCCAGTTGACGTGAATTGCCAGCTATCCTCCGCGCAGCAGCAGCATATACGCATGATTTTACGTACGTATAGTGGCTGCTTTGCGTCCACCTCCAAAATCAAGCAGACCCCAACCGTGAAGCACCGAATTATAACGCACCCTACCGAACGGCCTGTACGACAGGACGCCTACCGCGTGTCGCAAAAATAACAAAAGGCAATACGTTTTCAGGTGAAACAGATGCTCGACGACGACGTCATTCAGCCCTAGAACAGTCCATGGGCGTCACTCGTCGTACTTGTTAAAAATAAAGACGGCTCTCTTCGATTTTGCGTCGATTACTTGAAGCTCAACCAAGTGACGGAAGAAAGACGTCTACCCTCTCTAACCCATAGATGACTCACTGGATCGACTTTGACATGCCCGATATTTTTCGTCAATGGATGTACGTAGTGGTTACTGGCAGATCGAGGTCGATAAACGCGACCGGGAAAAACAGCCTATGAATTCAAAGTGCTACGGTTTGGATTATGCTGTGCACCGGCAACGTTCCACAGGATCATGGACACCGTCTTGTCTGGTCTGAAGTGGGAATCCTGCCTCGTCTATTTATACGATGTCGCGGTTTTTTTCCAAAACATTTGAGCAACATTTACAACGACCTCAGTCCGTCTTCATCGCTATTTGATCCACAGGCCGATCGCTAAAACCGGAGAAGTGTCATTTAGGCTACGAAGAACTTAAGTTCGTCGGCCACCTTGTCAGTCACGATGGCATTTGACGAGACCCAGAAAAAACCGAGGCTGTTGCTGCATTTCCTCCATTTTCGAACAAACGGGATTTGCGCCGATTTTTGGGTCTCTGCGCCTACTACAGGCGCTTTGTGCAGAGCTTTGCTAACATCGCTGAACCCCTTACCCGCTTAACGAAGGAGAATACTCCTTTTATATGGGGTCCAGAGCACAAAGTCGCTTTTTCCAAGCTTCAACAGTGCCTTCAGAGTGAACCTTCACTAGGGCACCTTGATGAAGATGCCGCCACCGAACTTCACACTGACGCAAGCAACATTGGTCTTGGTGCAGTGATCGCCCAGTGGCAACACGGCGCCGAGCGTCTCATCGCTTATGCTAGTCGCATTCTGTCATCTGCGGAAGTTAACTACTCGAACACAGAGAACGAATGCCTTGCTGTTATTTGGGCGATATCAAAGTTCTGACCGTTTCTCTATGGCCATACATTCAGAGTAGTTACGGACCACCAAGCCCTCTGTTGGCTTGCCAATCTCAACGACCCTTCAGGGCGCCTCGCGAGGTGGAGCTTGCGCCTTCAAGAATTTGAGGTTACAGTCGTCTACAAGTCGGGCCGCAGGTACACTAGCTGATGCTGATTGCCTTTCCCGCACTCCCCTCGCGACGACATCGAGTGATGATGATACCGATGGCCATTTTCTTTGCGCAGTCAGTGAATGTGGCTTGGCCTAACAACAGTGGAATGATTCAGAGCTCCAACAATTAATCAAATACCTTCAAGGTCACAGCTCGAGTCCATCATCGGCATTCGCACGTTCAGGGTCATTTTGTCTCCGCAACGACATCGTCTACAAAAAACTTCGAACCTTATGCGACTGAATACCTCCTCGTCATTCCACCACGGATACGTGCTGGCTTTTTATCTGCCTGCCACGACAAGCCTTCCTCCGTCCACCTAGTATTCGCACGTTCCCCGGTGCCCGGATTCGGACTCACCACTGCTGGCCCAAGCTCACCTTGGATGTCAAGCAGTGTGTTAAAACGTGTAATCATTGCCAGCGCCGTAAAGCCTCTCCTTTGCGCCCTGCTGGTTTATTGCAGCCTGTTGCACCATCGTCACAACTGTTTGAACGAATCGGCATGGACTTGCTTGGGCCCTTCCCGAAGTCACATGATGACAACCGCTGGATCGTAGTCGCTACTGACTATTTAACAAGATACTGTGAAATGAAAGCCCTACAACGAGGCACCGCCAACAACGTTGCGTATTTTTTCATGAACAACATTGTCCTCCACCATGGAGCGCCAACAGTTCTTATCACTGACTGTGGAACAGCCTTTACAGCCCAATCGATGCAAGACGTCATGAGACTTAGTGGAACAGCTTATCGCAAAACGACCGCATACCATTCACAAACCAATGGTCTGACGGAGAGATTAAACAAGACGCTCGCTGACATGCTATCCATGTACGTCGACCGCGGTCACAAAAACTGGGATGAAATTTTGCCATACGTAACGTAAGCTTACAACACTGCGGTTCAAGAGACTACGGGTTTCATTCCTTTCCGGTTGCTTCACGGCTGAGAAGCAATCACGATGCTGGATGCCATGCTCTTGTCTGACATGACCGATATTCCTAGTGATGCGAACGATTTTATCCGGCTCGCCGACGCGGCCCGCCAACTTGTACTCGAGCGGATTCGAAAACAACAACGCGTCGACTCGCAGAGGTATAACTCCGGTCATCGCTACATTATTTACCGACCCGGTGATCTGGTGTGGCTGTGGCTCCCCGTTCGCTAAAGGAGCCGCTGGAAAAAGTTACTTCACCGCTACTTCGGTCCTTATAGAGTACCATGGCGCCTCACAGATGTCAACTACGAAGTCCTGCTTGAAGATACAGTTCGGTGATCTCGATTTTCCCAGCAGGTGGACATTGTTCATGTGTCACGGATAAAGCCACACTACCCCCGAGCCACCTGGCACTGCTTCATAATGCGTCTTTGTGCGTGTACGCGATTACTTTAACTTTTAACCAGCATTGAGCGTCAGGGTGGTCTTTTTTTTGGAATGGGGGTAACGCCATGGGCATGGAACGAAATTGAGCCATGCCAATGCGATAGTGTGCCATTTTCTTAAAAAGAACAGGACTGGTTGCTGTTGTAGCGGAAGCTGCTAAGCACCACCGCATTCTTTTCTATCCCGTCTGCAGCCGGCCGTCGACAGCGCGCCTACTCGCGGCGCCAGCTCCTCCTCCTCCGTGTTCGGGGAACAACGTGTTGTCGGGGCCGGCTCTGGGGATTAGACCGGCTGCATGCTACGTCTGCTCGCTCGGTGGCCCCCCTTTTCCTCTTTCTTGTAGAAGAACGCGGGGGTGCCTCATTCTCTCCCTCGTCGAGGGGAGCTCCCGTCACTCGCACGGAGTGGAAATAAACAGTCTTGCCCTGCAACTCCAAACCTGCTTCACGTCTCCTTTCTCGCTGCCTCCGGCAGCCGACATTTCCGGCCGCTACAAAATTGGTGACCCGGACGTGATTACAGAGCCTTGAACGCATCGACAACGCCGGACCAGTATCCTCTGCCACACATTCACGATTTCAGCGCGCGGCTGGCAGGTACGAAAATATACAGCAAGATCGACCTTGTAGCGGCATACCACCAAATCCCCGTCGAACCGCAGGACATACCAAAAACAGCCATAACAACTCCGTTCGGCCTGTTTGAGTTTGTCCGCATGCCCTACGGCTTAAAAAATGCCGCACAGACCTTTCAAAGGTTCATGGATGAGGTCACCCGGGGTCTTCCTTTCATCTTTGTCTACCTGGATGACATTTTGGTGGCCAGCAGAACGCCTGCGGAGCACGAAGAGCACCTCCGCCAGCTCTTTCAGCGTTTGGATGAGCACGGTCTGGTGTTGAAACCTCAAAAGTGCGTGTTTGGAGTAGAGGCGCTCAACTTCCTCGGCCACCACATCACTGCTGAAGGCATTATGCGATTGGAATCGAGGGTGGAATCCGTCAAGAAGTTTCCAGCTCCAACATCTTTTCGCAAGCTGAGGGAGTTCCTCGGGCTCTTAAACTTCCACCGGCGCTTCATTCCGTCTTGTGCTCGAGTGCTCCAGCCATTGACCGACCTGCTGCGCCGAGACGACCAAAAGGCACCAGAATTTTGTTGGTCTGACGAACACCAGAACGCTTTCCAGAAAGCTAAGGACGAGCTAGCCGCGGCTACCCTTCTCATTCATCCACGGCCTGAAGCTCCTACACGCCTCATGGTGGACGCTTCCTCCACATCGGTCGGAGCAGTGCTGCAGCAACAGGAGGGCGCCCAGTGGAAGCCACTGGGCTTCTTTTCGAAACGTCTGAAGCCTGCAGAAGCACGGTACAGCACTTTTGGAAGGGAGATGCTCGCAATATATTGTTCCATTAAGCATTTCCGCTACTTCCTCGAAGGCCGTGAGTTCTACATCTTGACAGACCACAAGCCCCTCACCTACGTATTCAAAAACAACAGTTCCTCCTACTCAGAACGAGAGATCCGTCAGCTCTCATTCATCTCCGAGTTTTCTACAGACATCCGCCACGTTCCCGGGGTCGAAAACGAAGCAGCTGACGCCTTGTCTCGCGTCAATGCTTCCAGCACAGAAGTCCTGGACTTCGAAGCTATGGCCGCAGCTCAGCGGGACGACCCCGAGTTGACAAGACTGAAGGGAGGGGGATCTTCACTCGTGCTCTCGGAGGTTGCACTTCCCTACGTCCAGAGCACGATAACCTGCGATACCTCCCAGGCAGCACCACGACCTTTTGTCCCACTGAACTTTCGCCGAGTGGTATTCAACACTTTCCACTCCATCAGCCACCCAGGTGTCCGTGCCACCCAGCGGCTGATAACGCAACGCTTCGTTTGGCCCGGAGTCAACGCGGACGTGCGACGATGGGCTCGGACATGTGAAACGTGTCAGCAAGTGAAAGTGACTCGCCACAATCGGGCTGCACTACAGGAATTTCGGACTCCTGAGTCGCGGTTTGACCACGTTCACCTTGACCTCGTGGGACCACTACCGCCCTGCCAAGGATTTAGGTACCTGCTCACATGCATCGACAGGTACAGCCGGTGGCCCGAAGCTATACCAATTGCGGACATATCAGCTGAGACCGTCGCGCAGGCCTTCATTCAAACATGGGTGTCCCGCTTTGGCTGCCCCGCCCGCATAACAACTGACCGGGGACGGCAATTCCAGAGCAACCTCTTTTCCGCACTTTCAACGCTCCTCGGCACGAAGCTGCAGCATACAACCGCCTACCACCCCGCCAGCAACGGAATGGTTGAGCGCTTCCACCGGCAACTCAAAGCCGCACTGGCAGCGAAACTCGACCGCCAGCACTGGGTGCAGAAGCTCCCGCTCGTTCTTCTTGGCCTACGCTCAACGGTGAAGGAAGACCTCGGCTTCAGCGCAGCGGAAATGGTCTACGGCTCAACAGTGCGCCTCCCGGGAGAATTCTTCTCCGACCAGACACCTTCCGCCCCAACAGCCTCCGATCACATCGAGAAGCTGCGCGCATGGCTCGCGCAACTCAGGCCAACAGCACCTCGCATCGCCCGCAACAGGAAAGTTTTCACTTTTCCTGACATGGACTCTGCTACCCATGTGTTCGTGCGACACGACGCAACGAAGCCGCCCCTTACTCCGCCGTACGATGGCCCATTCAAAGTTTTGGGACCTACTAACAAAACCATCGCAATCGACGTGCGGGGGAAACGAGAAGTCGTCGCCGTTGACCGCGCCAAGCCTGCTCATATTGAAGTTTCCATTCAAGCAGCCTCTCACGTACGATTTCAGTGCTAACCATTGGACTGTGACCTTTCACTATTCAGCCCGTAACTGCTGTCCTTCTTTAAAAGCTCCGCAATCTAGGGGGGGAGCCTTTGTAGCGGAAGCTGCTAAGCACCACCGCATTCTTTTCTATCCCGTCTGCAGCCGGCCGTCGACAGCGCGCCTACTCGCGGCGCCAGCTCCTCCTCCTCCGTGTTCGGGGAACAACGTGTTGTCGGGGCCGGCTCTGGGGATTAGACCGGCTGCATGCTACGTCTGCTCGCTCGGTGGCCCCCCTTTTCCTCTTTCTTGTAGAAGAACGCGGGGGTGCCTCATTCTCTCCCTCGTCGAGGGGAGCTCCCGTCACTCGCACGGAGTGGAAATAAACAGTCTTGCCCTGCAAATCCAAACCTGCTTCACGTCTCCTTTCTCGCTGCCTCCGGCAGCCGACATTTCCGGCCGCTACACTGTGCTTGTGGTCTAACGTTCAGTTCGGCTCGCCGTCCAGTGCTGCTTCTCCTGTGAACATAGGTTATGGTTTTTTCATACTCACGTGATAATATGAAGATCCAAGAGTTCTTCGATAGGATGTTAACTCACGTTCACCAACACGAGCACCCTTTGCTTGTTGTTGGTTGTTTATAGTATTATGAAATGCATCTTGGATCATACGTGATGTCATATGCTCCACAACTAAGTTATCGTTCATGTTATCTACATTGAGCCATCAGCCGGCATGACGAGGTCATTCTTGTACTTGATATTTTTGGTGGCAAACTCCCACTGCCACAGAGCAATGACGTAGGTGCCGGACTGTTGATTCTTGATTCTTGCAGTCTTCTTAAGATTATTGTCAAGCCACAAGAAAGGTCGCAAATCTTGCACCTCTGCCTAATTTTTCGGTCGAGGAGCTCGCGCCTAAACCGCGCACCAGCCCCACCAACCACAGGAGTGACTACATTGGGTGTTTTCCAGCCGTTTCCCATGCTCTGGGCACCTACGGTTCGGCTTGCCGGTGCTGCTATCTCCCTAAAGCTTCGCGAGCCCTCTACTACGGGTCGGCTTCATGGCACTGCCGTCTCGCTGCAGCTTCACGAGCCCTCACAGCCTCTGGATTGGCTTAGCGACGTTCCTGTGTCACTGCATCTTAGCGGGCGCGGGCGCGTTCCCGTTTGTTTTCATCCATGGCATATTGAGACTGTGTTATTTGGAATGCGCTTATTCGTCATCATCAGCGACAGCACAAAGTACGCGCAAGACCTCACAGATGTGTAGCGGGTACCTCGCTTATCTGCCGAATGATAAATGATTTAGTTGCGTAGCAGGTGCTTCATAGTGGGTACATTGCATGGGTTGTGCCGGGATGGCAGGAAGAGAATGAGTGCTTGTCTTGTCTTGTCTTGTCTCCTAGGAGATCTTGGCTTATACCTACATGGGGGATGGGCCTCACTGTACCTCATAATAAATCATTTTTTACAACGCTTGCTAAAGAAATAAAGAGAAATTAGGTAGGAACAATAATAATGTTCCTTTGAAGAAACGTAAAATATTGCAGAAGAAAGCGAAAACCAGAATATATAAAAGAAATTAACAAGAATGAGGAAGGGGGAGAAAGAATTGGATATATCTGGCAGTACCACTAGCAGGGTATCCTTCCGGTTGCCTGAATGAATTTATGTAGCGCTGACAGAATAGCTCTGCGGCCCACACCCAACTGACTGGCTCCAAACTATAATAGTGTGGATGTATTGACTGGCAATCCGAGCATACCAATCGGTCTTTCAAGAATTATTCGGCGCAGTGAGGCGAAGCGGCGGCATGTGATAAGAAAGTGATCTATTCTTTCCGGTTCATTGCAAACTACACATAGGTTAGTTAATGAAAATCCTGTTGTGTTGAGATAAAAATTTAACAGTGGAACTCTACAGCGAAAGCTTGTGAGAGTCACCTCATATTGACAGGAAAGGCATTTCGCAGTGTTCCATGTG
The DNA here is from genome assembly GCF_043290135.1 of Rhipicephalus microplus. Classification (NCBI taxonomy): domain Eukaryota; kingdom Metazoa; phylum Arthropoda; class Arachnida; order Ixodida; family Ixodidae; genus Rhipicephalus; species Rhipicephalus microplus. The sequence continues at coordinate 32,579,920 of NW_027464586.1, forward strand.
AATTGCAAGTGCCGAAATTCTTCAGATTGTAGAAGCGACGTTTCGTTGATTTTTAAGATTAACAGGCGTTTGAATCGTTCGGCAGTAATAAAAAGAAACTGTGGAGCTACTACCACCACCGGGAAATTTAAAGATGCCGAAGCGAGCGAATCAGCCATTTCATTTAGTTCAATTCCAGCATGCCCGGTGACCCAAATAAACCGAACTTCTGATAGGCTATGCGGTACGAGAGACCAAAATATCCTGAGAAGAGGAGACTTCTTTGCGGACGTTAGATGTGTACATACAGACAAAACATCCGAAATAATAATAGCTTTTGATTGCTGATAATTTAGTTCTCGAAGAGCCAATGCGTGCTCTGGAACCCACTTATTCTTCAATGCCCTTATCTTCATCGAAGGATGATGGCGGACATGTTTCGACCCCAAGGAGCTTCGCCCCTAAAAAAATAAGTCATTTTTACGTTTCGGTTCCTCCTGGAGATCCATGTTCACCATGTTCAAGAGACCGTTGTGAACATTGTTCCCATGGGGGTGCAGAAACGTCATAATACAATTGTTTTTGAGTCATTTTGCTTAGTGTCCGTTTCCTTCTACTGCAACTTTTATTCCGGCCAGACAGGCTTCTGTCATACTCTCAACCTGAGCACCAATGTGTGTATGCTTCGCACTCTAATCCGAGCGGAGGAGGATAAGGGGCCCACTGTGCATGCGGAAGAGAAGAGGAAACGCCACTGTGACGAATTTTGAGGGCAAGGAAGAAACGCACTTCCGTTGTTAAAAAAAGAAAATAAAAAGTGGAGGCAGACCTTTCTCTGAACTATAGCTTTCAAAGGAAGCAACACCTGGCAATCGTTAGCTAGAATTTTCTAGAAAGACGGCTTCACTCTGTATGAAGAAATGACCCGCAAGGCACTCTGAACAAGGTCTACAATGAGCCAAGCTAACTAGATGGGTAATCAGCACTAGCGAAAAGGGCCCCCATTGCACACATACGATGGCCTCATTCATCAGTAAATAGTCGAATGCGCTCCTAGGTATTAAAATATCCTATGTAAGTAATTATCTAATGCTCTTAACAAATGAGTCAGAAATGCCTTTTTCTAAGTAACAAATAAATGTATTGTCAAAACAGTTAAGGTGTATCAGAGAAGTAGGAAATTGAAGGATGTGTTAATTCATGCACAACTAAACCTGCATTCTACCTTCTACATAAAATCTCGCTGTCGTCCAAGTTGCGAGACTTCGAAACACTTTCAAAGTGACGTTGTATTAAAGCACCACAAATGATTTCTTCGATATTTTAAAATGCAGTTTAACCTGTGCTAGTTCAAATTCTAACTGCATAATCAGCCGAATGATGCCATATTGTCACATACGGTAATTGGTGAAACGGGAGAGCCTGTTAATGCTAGATAAAAGGTGTATCGTGCCAGCATGGCGTAGAAATTACGCAAACCAATGGTGCAGCATGTCAATGTAGCAAGTCACAACTTCGACGACCTCAAACTTTGCACCCTCCAGTCAAAGCTCTGGTCCCCAGAAGACAGAAAATATACTGTGTCGTACCTTATTCACAAGTTTAGTACACTTCAGTCAGCTGGTGTTTGTTTTAAAGGGGTTCTTGAGTTCAGTCGATATGATACGTACACCAAAGTAACCGATATGTGTGAAATATTGTAGCTGAGGGGTTGCGAACTTCCGACCATAGTTATTGAAGAACTACGAGAAGTATACGGGTCACGAGATATGGTCAAAAGAAGAAGCAACAATGGTTAATTGTTGGGCCAGTGGAGACAATGGGAGGAAGGATGCAGCAGTGTCCTCTTGTCTGCGCTGTTTCATCACGATGTCCGTAAAGCAACTAACCTCGCTCATTGTGCGATGTGTGGTAAAGATGAACATGCTCCGACCGGAGGGCTATCAAATTGTGACACCAATATTGGGACAGCTCTCCAATAGTGGTGGGAAGTGTGATGAAACAGCCTCCCTTTTTTGCTACTTTTGTCTTTCTCATCTTGATTTACTTTTCACGGACCCTTGTGGAACTATACGCACAAAAGAAATCATCGTCAAAAGAGGTTGGCATCAGCCTTGGACCCAGTATGCACACATATATTCCTAAGCAGCTACGTCCACAGCGAACCTGCAACGGTGAAGTAACTTTGGAGGGGTTTGAAGGGGAAACACAGCCATTGCGAGCGCTTGCTGCCTCTTTTGTGACGCGTCGCTCTGGATTGATCGTGCAGGGCCCGCTGAGCGAACTAAACCTGGAGCAGCCGCTGTTCCTCGGTGGACTGCCGCCGGAGGCCGTGATGAGCGCCGACGCGGGACCCCGCTCGCCCGGTCTGGACGGGGCGCTGCAGCGTCTGGTGCTCAACGGGGACGCCTGGGCTGACCTCGTGGCACGGGCGCTAGCCTCGGAACGCGTCTCCGAGCATCGGGGTCCACCGTGCATGGGCGGTGGGCCAGCGGGGCCGTGCCTCAACGGTGGCATCTGCCTGCCTCAGCTGGCCGCCCACTCGTGCCTTTGTCCGGCGCGCTTCGGAGGTGCGCTGTGCGAGCTCGCCTTCGACGAGGCCCAGAGGAGACCCGTGGAGTTTCGGGGGACCTCGTTTTTACACTTCAGGCACGGCTCAAGGTATTATCAGAGCTTGGCGAGGCACTTTGCTTGGTCGCTCCTTTCTATGTCCCATCCTATTCGAAGTTCTGTATGCACCAATAACCTCGCATGAATACGAACAATGCCCGAACGTTGGTCGTTAAGCAAGTGGTAGAGCCAACAAAAGCGAAAATAGATGCTAACCTGCTTGTAGCATCAAGTTAGAAGAAATTTCATTTGAACACCTCAAAGGAATTTTTCTGTGTTCGAAACATTTGCCCTGGCCCAGAGATCGAACACGGGAATGGGCCCCTCCCCGGTGGCCCCTCTACGAATTGAGCTAACCTAAAAGTTACAAGCTGGCAGCGCAAAGAGAATCAATATAGAGCTCAAAGCACAGACTACTGCTAGTGAGTTCTGCAGCATTCAGCAAGGTGGCGCAATTCCACAGAAGTTCCGCACTACCGTCACCCGACGTTCAAATGCAGAAGAAATTGGCAGTAAGTCTCAGCAGGTTCGGCTTATGTCACATACCACTAAAAAAACATCGTCATGGCTTCATTTACCAACAGACGCGTTTATTGCAACAGGATGTGCAACTTTTCTCGACATATGCGGCTTATTCAGCGAACCTTGCTTTTTTTGGTCTTGGCATATCGTCCTAAAAAGTTCCCTGTAGCCATTTTTCTGGACATAGGTGGTTTATTTAGCGTACCTTGCTTTTATTGGCCTTGGCGTATCATCCTGAAAAGTTCCCTGTAACTCTTTTTCAAGTAGCCGTGTAATAAATTCACTGAAGAAAATCATTGCCTTACGAATTCAACTTTGCTAAAATGTTAAGCGTCCATCCGGTGCGAGCGCAGCCACAAAAAATGTGTCAAACACTGCAATTACATGCTCTCTTTTCTCTCCTTGATGAAAGCGCTGGAAACTAAGCAGAGGGCAAGGCACGTGGCAAGAAAATACGTCATGTGCGCCGCGAAACTTTCATGACTTTTCTTTTATTTTTCTTCGAGTACACGGCTTTCCAGTCCCATCGTGCACGCACCTGCGTTGATGTTGTGGGCTCTAGTGCTGGCCGCAGTAACGACCGAGTGTGTCATGCTCAATTCAGCCAATGGCTAATACTTGGCCTGGGAAGTAGTGATTTTGTGCCTGTAGCGTCATTTGTAGAGATAATATTAAGCCATTTTTCGCTAAATGTGACGATTTATTGCAAACTTCGGGCACCATGCTGGGCTATATATTTTGGGTCACGTCTTCTCAGGATCTTTGACTACGATCAGCAGTGCTTCCTAACCATGTTCAAAAATCGTTGTAGGGCTTCTTTAAAAGCTCAGAAGTCCTGCCAGGACATATGCATGACGTGGCACTGACTGAAAGAGAATCAAAAGGGGAAACAAAAAATCGGGCCCTCGAACTGCCGCTTCGCCTCAGTATATGCAGGAAGAAGAGCTCTGTGTGTCGGCGTCACCTCGAATCTGACAACAGCGGCCGTATTTTGAAACTATAGAAAAAGGCAGCAGTCGCGAAATTGTCACCTTTGGGGAGTGCTGATTGGCTATTGAGTAAAAAAGTAAAACAGTGGGCGCCATTTTCATTGACTTGACGTGTGCATAGAGTCTGCATAAACAAGCACGCTATATCACCCTCGGGTGCTTGTGCACAAATGTAGCATTCATGTAACATAGAGGGTATACCTTTCAGCATTCTATCCTTGGTGGATTGCGAACTATTTTTATGTTGAAGCTTTCGGGGAGCGTTAGCTTGGTGTGTTTGCGGTACTCTATATTTTGCCCTTGTCAAAGTGGCGCATACACACATAAAACCTGTTGTGGCATCGTGAGGTAAAAATAGTGAGTTGATGGCAACTTAAGCAATTGTTGCTAAGTGGAATGAGTGGGAGACACTATTTTCCTTCAAAGAATGATGTGCCAGTTATCTTGTTCAATGGTTCAATCGAAAACATGTGGTGACTAGAACACGGCACACTTACCTGGGTCTTTGAAGTTCAGCTGGATTAGGTCTTTCATTTTGCTATATAGTTCAGCGTGGAGTGGTCCATGTAAGTCGATAAATAAATGAGTCATACCTCATGATGACGGTGGATAGGGTTGAGAGGAGCAGCCGCAGAGGGAAGGTGTGGCACAAACAAGTCCCAGACAGCTAACAGTAGGCCTAGATCAGGAATATGCCCAGGTCTAAAAAAAACAGATGGGCGCCTCCAGTAGCAGCAAGCTGTGGAAGGGAGCCAGGCCCATGCAATCATCATGCTGGGCTTGGAGACCAGGACCCTTCAATATCTTATGACATGTTTCCTTGCGTTCGCTTCTCGTGGCTCTCACTGACTTGATTCTAAAAGACAGCGTGTGCAAACGGGGATACAAGAGGAAAGTCACGACACGAGATGTCTTCTGTGCATTCTCTCTTATGCCCTTGTTTGAGCGCCCTGTCTTGAAAAATGATTGCTTACAAACTAGCTCAGATCTATGTTCTTCTATGTCACAGTCTTCTCTTATCGAATCAGTGCCTATAATAATGACACATTTTTAGCGTTTCTATCTATATATATATATATATCTATCTATGTATACCTATCCGTCTATCATATATATATATATATATATATATATATATATATATATATATATATATATATATATATATATATACCTCTGCTGAGAATAATATTTTCATGGGCCAGCTTGTATTGGTGACAATATGGAATATAACAAAATGGGAGCGTGGTCATTTAGGATAAATACATTTATTTCCTAAGAGTTTTGGGAGGGGTCCTTCCTTCATCAGAAAATGAGTTGAACTAACGTAGACGTTCAAACTTGGTTGCTGTCGCGACCTTCCCGCCTTGAATGATCTTTGTGAGAGTGAAAAAAATGTGAACACTGAGCACAAAACAATACTGTGCACATCCAAAACTCGGTGTAAGTCCACTTCTGGTTCTTATCTTGTGCTGGCTAGTTCTCGACATGTGTGAGGCCACCAAAGATTGCCACCGCAGTGGCTGTAGGGGCCAGTAAGAGAAGAGTGTCCCCTTAATGGTTCGGTCGGCTCTCTACCTTTCATCTTTGCTTGTTTCCCTTCATTGGCGTCCAAGTTGTACGTGAGCGTAAACACTTCACTTTGTATGTGCACGTGGAGAAAAAAATTAGAAAAGGAGAAAAAGAGAAAAGACACTGTACGCGTAACTGACTCATACATGTACAATGTCTTTTCTATTTTTTATTTTTTTTATTTTTTCCATGTTCACAAACAAAGTGAAGTGCTTACTCTCGCCTGCAACATGAAAGCGAATGAAGGAAAAAGAGTGAAGACGAAAGGTAAAGAGCCGACCAACCCATTAAAGGGACACTCTTCCCTTAAGCGCTGCAGCGCGGGCCCCTTCCGCCACCACTTTTGTAGCAGTCTTGTAAACATTTTTTTATCCCTATGTTTGTTTGTCAAGAACGGGGCTCTGCAGAGCCTCATGGAGCTTCGATGAAAGGGTCGTGCTGTTAGTGTGTCGGTACTGTGCCGAGTGCTCCCACAGCTTATGCGGTGAGGCGGCGTCGAGGCAAGCCCTTAACGTCCCCTCTTGGGAGACCTGAGCCCGGCCTCCTAAACCTGCTGGTTTTTACAATAAAGTTCATTCTTCTTGTTCTCTATCTCTATCAATGTGCAAGCTGATTCCAGTGTTGCTCGGCCCTGGAGGAATAGGCTAATGACACGTATAACGTTACCATCATTGCACTTTTAAATGCATTTCGTTTCATTATTACAAATTTCAGTGCGCTAACGTGAGTGGTGACGTTACTGAAGATACTAAATTGTTGGTTACTACCAGTGTTGTTGACTTTCCTGGCAAATCTGCATTGTTCACGAGACTTACATTTACAGAAACAGGTCAGTCTACCTCGTCACACTTGTCTGAAAGCATAAAATGCATCTTAGAATTACTCGCTGACTGCTTCTCATGAAATACATTCCCACAGGGTGCGGTATCTGCCGAATTTTTTCGGCTCCTTCACTCAATGTCAGTTTCCTATCCACTGGCTTCGTTTGCACGTCACTTGAGCCTTTGCAACTGTCTTGTCGTCCTATTAGTCACCGCACCACGGTAACACCTTGCATCACATGAAGGTATCGTGGGCCTCAAGGCTGGCGTGCGGCTATGCGCCACAGGCTTTCTATACGGGTATGCACTGCAGTGTACGTCTTTCATAAACAGACGCTGGAAATCTTAACGCGAGAGCATTATTGAGCCAGTGTCGGATAAAATGCGCTGCAGGCGTTAATGGCGTTGTCGCTAAAGGGACAAATCACTGTTCACTGTGAAGCAACCAATGCGATAGCAACGTATTGGGAAGTAACGTGAAATACGACAAGGGGATCTAAACTTGGAGCGCGCTGCTCGAACACAAGAGACGGTGCAATTATACAGAAGACGAGCGCGAACAATTGTCATAGTTGTTACTTCACCGTGTTTGAACAGCATGGTTTTTTTTTTGCAGTCAAGTGTCTCCAATGAGGAATCTGGCCGCTCGGTGCCTTGTGACCCATACCCAATCTTTCCGGTGAAAGAACACGATGTACAAACGGCCGCCACCCCCCCCCCCCCCCACTAGTGCGCGCTCATGAGCAAGGGCGACTCCACCCCCTAGGCAAAGTGAAGGTTTATGCACCCACTCATCGCATCGATAGCGTGCTTTGCGCCTTATAGTTGGTAAGGCAGAGCACATGCTGATAATCTTCCGAGACTCGCGCATCACCAGTGCTAAACAGTGTAAATAACTAGCTCGCCGTTAGAGTGCCGAAGGACGGGCCACGCGGGTGCTGCTCTGGCTGAATGGATAGCACCGCGCGCTGCGGAGGGAGAACGTGTCCTTCTTGTCTCTGTGTCGTCGTTTTGTTCTCGCGCTATAACTATCGTCATGCCATACCAACTAGCCCAAGCTGCCACACTTCGCCCGTAAATTACGCCCGTTGTAAAATATTTTCATGGCGTCGTGACGTTGACAAAGGCCTATCTATGCAAGGTCAAACTTCTTATTTAGCCAAACTTGTGGCCGTGAAACGGAAACAGATAACATTAAGAAATGCCCACTGCACGCAGAGCGTCGGTGGTGGATCATCGTTTGGCGTGCCATCTTTTATGCATCACGCGTCAAACTTCCCAGCTTTGTCACTGGTGGACCTGCAAGCTCTGGAATATTCTTGATTGTTTGTATTCTGACCGCAATCTTGAGAAAATGAACTACTACAAAGGTGAAGTGCATCGAACACTGTAAAGGCTATAAAGGAAGGTGTCATGTTGGTGTAGCGAGCGCTATTTTCGTTGCAGTGTCGCGTAACCATTTTTTAATTCTTTATTACACAATATGTATCTACCCTTATGATTTAGCAAGCTGTATTCAAGGTTTGCTATACTTGAAGGATTAAGCTTATGATTCATCAATGCACCGTGGCATGCAAAAGTCCAGATAATGCTGACATCGGCACTCTAACATAGGTGAGAGGGGACGTCACGTCGGCCCAAAGCCATCTTTTAAGTGGCAATGTTGACGACATGGCAGTAAGCCCACGGTATGAAAACGAAGGCCCCCTTTCGTTCACATGAAACCGGTCGGGCTTCTTTGTCGAGCTTGCTCGCTGCTTCATTGCGGCACATGAGTGGTGCAGCTTTTGTGAAAAACTAAATTCAATGCCGTGCATCAATCTCGAACGCATTTCTAAGCCGGAAGGTTGTTTCGGTCTATCTGAATTCCAGAAGGACAAAGCTGCTCTTGTTCTCTGCGGTTGTTGTTAGGATTGTAACGTAGTGGTGTGAGAAGTACCGCAGGAACTTGGAGGGCAGAACTGGGGCCTTAGATGGCTGCCAGTAACATCAGAAAGACGCAGCTGCCGCGAGTCACACGAAAGAACTCTAGCGGCAAAGTGCTACACGCTCTTTTTTACCTGGCAGTGAGCCGGCTCCAACCCGTCATCAATACGAGGACAGAAGGAGACGCGATACCATCATTTTCATGTGCTCATACTAGCGCCTACTTTTGCGCGCTGCTAGGTTATTGGCACAAATAATAAGCGCGCACTTCCACGCGTCAAAATCAAACGACATCACATGGCAGTATGCAGCTTTTTTTATGGTTAACCTTTTTACCTATTTTAGAATAATTTTGAGTGTTTCAGTATAAAATGAATAATAAACTACAACGGTTTAGAAGCGTCTTTCTGCTGGCTAGTCGGTTAGTCATTCTGCAGTGTAAGCAGTGAACTTGACAGGGCTTGTTGCGTGTGTTTCTTGGCCTGTGATTCATACCGTGTGGCGTGCCTAATATTTTTTGCCATTCACGCAATAACAGCTCATGAAAATTTTGTACTAATCTGTTACCTGAAAACACTGGTCTTCCATTGTTGCTTATGGAATAATACTGCAAATATGTTAACATGTAAAGGGTAGTTCATTTTTTTGTCCACTGCCAGATGGTATGTGCCAAGGACGATCAATTTTATTGTTATTACGTTTATGTTTATTACGTGAAAGTAATGAGAGGTTTATAAATACTATTTATAATGCGCACAAATCACTACGTTGACGTTGATGTGATTGCACAGTGTGTGTAATAAGTAGGGCTTCAGAAGGTGTGTATTAAGTACGGCTTTATATTTTTACAGAGAGCCTGGTGTTGACGAAGAGCCATTAGGGTGAGTACACAGTGTCTCTCTATTGTTCAGCATGAGGCATACTGCGTTTTTTGCAATCGATGTAATGTTTAAACTTACAGTCATTGCTACTTACGAAAATGACATTTTATATGATGTAGGTTAGCACAGTAAAACATTTAATAAACGTAGTGATATGCTCCAAATGGTCGAGCTATTTAGGCTCGGCAAAATTTCAGGATTGTTTGCCCCTGAAGTAGCTGTGGTTAGTACATAATTAGCAGCAGAACGCTAACAGTATGAGACTAAGGATGGACATAGACTGCGGCGCTGACTAATGGTGTCATCTATTGGCAGATTCAGAGCACTTCTGGTAATATTTTTTTCTGCTCCATCAGGAACAAGTCTGCTCCATTGGCAGACTCAGAGTGCTCCGTATATGTTTCATTGGCAGACCTAGGGCAGCTCCTTCTCGAAATCCACTCCGTGGACCAACTTTTCCTACTCCATCAGAATCGATGGATTCGATCGGAAGTCGCAAGCGCCCCATGCCTGAAAACAGTGCCAATTTAGGGCGCCCCAACGTACGCTGCTCACGTCGGTTGCGGCTCGCGTCGGAGCTCAAGATTTGCTAGCGTAGCGTCGCTGGGCGCAGCGTGCCCACTCAAGCAAGAAGCCAGACGCGCATATCGCGTTCCATTCTGACCCTGTCATTTGCTCCAGGGGAGCGCGTGGGTTCCTTTGCCAGATTCCCGTCATTTCCCCTCCGCCAGAGTGGAGTGCTCCGGCGCAGAGTTCGTCGGCCACTCCGCATCCGCCAATGGATGGCACCAAAGGATATAAACACTCATTAAATTCTAATTGTGGCGTGAGACAATACACCAAGAAAATAGCTTAGGCAAGTAAGCGTAGAGTAAAAACAAGGTTCATTGAAGGATCAACCAGCCATTCGCAGATTGATATTGCTCTCTGTATGTTCCACTGGCACATCTGGAGCAGCTCCATCGTGCGATTCACTCCATGGAGCAACTCTTAAATGCGAAGCATTTCTTAGCGAACTTCGGCAACTTTGAGCATATCTATCTATCTATCTATCTATCTATCTATCTATCTATCTATCTATCTATCTGTCTATCTATCTATCTATCTATCTATCTATCTATCTATCTATCTATCTATCTATCTATCTATCTATCTATCTATCTATCTGTCTGTCTATCTATCTATCTGTCTATCTATCTATCTATCTATGTATCTATCTATCTATCTATCTGTCTGTCTGTCTGTCATCTATCTATCTATCTGTCTGTCGGTCTGTCTGTCTGTCTGTCTGTCTGTCTGCCTGCCTGTCTATCTATCTATCTATCTATCTATCTATCTATCTATCTATCTATCTATCTATCTATCTATCTATCTGTCTATCTATCTATCTATCTATCTATCTATCTATTTATCTATCTATCTATCTATCTATCTATATATCTGTCTATCAAGCCGTCTCGGACTTTTGGCTCTCCTGGCCGTCTCGTGAATGGTATCAGTACCGAAACTCGTGTGGTATAACACGACTGTATGACAAACATAGGTGACTAGTCATAACATGAAAATCATGATATGTATGTCATGAATGTCATAATTTACATTTTATGGTCTTGCTTCTCTTTCGGTGGTTTCGTTTACATCACATGTTGCAAAACTGGTATGGTATGACGTAACTCCATGGCGAGCACAAGCGACCGATTCTAAGATGGAAATCTTTGCATGCATGTCATGTAAAACATGACTACTTGCTACACTCATGATGTGCTCACGGCTGTTTCGCTTGCTTCACATATACAAAATTCGGCATTACGGGACGTGAATGGACGACGAAGGTATGTGACTAGTGCAAACATGATAAACATGAGATGCGTGCCATGTAACAGCATGACTACATGCCAAACTCATGATGCGATCGTGGCCATTTCACTAGCTTCAAATATACGAAATTTAGTATTACGTGACGCGAACGAACGACAAAGGTAAATGACACGTCCAAACATGATAATCATAACATGCGCGTCATGTAAGAACATGACAACACACCACGCTCATGGTGCGCTCGTGGCCGTTTCACTCACTTCACATGTACTACGCTTGGTATTGCGTGACGTGAATGGATGACGAAGGTAAATAGCATGTCAAAACATAATAATCTTGGCATGCTTTTCATGTGAAACACGACTACATGCTACGCTCATAACGCTCTCGTGGCCGTTTCGTTAGCTCCACATATACCAAGTTTGGTATCACGTGACTTGAATAGACGATGAAGGTAAACGACATGCCCTATTGTGATATTCATGATATGCGTGTCATAAAAAATATGACTGTATGCTACGCACATAGCGTGCTTGCGGCCATATCGCTTGTTCCAGATATACCAAATCTAGTGTCACGGGACGTGAATGAACAACAAAGGTAAATGGCACGTACATACATGATAATCATGATATGCATGGCATGTAAAACATGACTGCACGCTATCCTCATTGTGAGCTCAGGGTTGTTCCGCTATCTCCACATATACATTCAAACTTTCAATTTTTATTTATTTACCACAGAAAACTGTAACGTCGCAAGCCTAAAACCCATGAGAATGGCTTGAAAAAGGTCCTGCTGACTTTTACATATACATGGCAGTAGTGTGGAAATGATTAGAGGTACATAACTTGCAAGTACTAATATAAAACATGAACAGTACATACTAACTCAAAAAATGATTTCACAATTGAGTATTTTAAAATAAATGTTATAATCGCGCACTAAAAAACGGGACTTCAAGAATCAAGGTACATCGTGCGTAGACCATCGTGTAAATTGACACTTATGCACTTTAAAGCACACAAATTTCGTGAAACACAAAGTACATACATATGCAACATAATAAGATGTACATGATACAATGTTTTTAACACAAGAATAAACTATGAAAAATACGAGACTATGAGACAAGATAGTGGCGCATGTTCCTGTGATGCCAGAGAGCAGAAATGAGAGCGTAATTTTTTCTTGTTGGAGGTGATCGTACTTTCGTGCGTATTAAGTGTTTTGGGAACGTTGTAGGCCGAGACTTGGTACTTATACGTGGTGCGGAAACGCTTTACGAACCAAATGTCTGTATTTCTTGTGGGAACTGAACTGACATGAGGCTCAAGACGTGAAAGCGATTTAATGAAGTTTGAGAGCTCCATATTCGAGAAATAAAGTGCGTGCAATAAGCGAAATGTATAAAGGTTGTCAGCTCGTATTATGTAGAATTCTTGGAAAGCTTCAAGCGGTGTTACGAACGGGTCAATATGTTCAATTTGGCGGACTATTTTTTTTGCAGAGTAACGACTTTATTTACGTTTGCTTTGCTTGTAGTGGCCCACACAAGAGTACAGTACATTAGATGTGAATTAAGCAGCTCGTGATATATCTGAAGTTTGACCTTGAGAGGCAAAATGTTATGACAACGAGACATCACTTCTGTTACCGAAGTTACAAACAAAATTTACATGTGTATTCCAGCCAAGGTTGGAAGAAAAATGAACTCCAAGTATATTGTGGGTATCAACAATATCTATCGGCGCTGATTCAAGACTATAAAGGTAGATGAGTAGTGAATATTTTATTTTTGGCTCGAAAAACAATGGCTTTGGTTTTACTTGGATTCATTTTAAGCCGGTTCATTCAGGCCCACGATGAAATCCTTGATAATATATCATTTCCTTCACTTATAACATCTAAATTAATGCCATCAAGGAATATTACTGAATTACCACATATATCACCTATTTAACTGTGGTGTCGAGTTGCACAGTATCACTATTTTAAACATTGAACATCAGTGGACCAAGTATACTGCCTTGCGGTACACTACAAGTAAGGGGCAAAAATGGCGCACTATTTTTTTATGTAAACACTTTCGCACCAATTGCTAAGATATGTTTGAATTAAAAATTTACCAACACCAGGAATGCCATATGATTTTAATTTCTCTAACAATATATTATGACGAAGTGAGTCAAATGCCTTACTGAAATCCCGAAAGATGCATAGTGTGAATTTATTTTGTTCAAAGTTATGAAGTATAGCTTTCTTTATTCTCATCAACGCAGTTTCACAGAACATACCGCATCTTAAGCTAAACTGCGCATCTATTAACACATCATGTTTATTAAAGAGTTTAGTTAAGCCGACATGAATATTTTTTAAGCACTTTGAGAAGACGGGAAGGACCGATTTAGGCCTGTAATTACTTTCTGGGTTGCGGTCACCACCTTTAAAAATTACTGGTACTCAAGCTTTTTTCATGGCTTCTGGAAAAACACTATGTTCGAGAGCTAAGTTATGTATATAGGTTAGTACATCACTAAGTAAATATCAAACATATTTTATTGGTGTGATCTGCAAATCATTAACATTGAACGATTTAGTAGTATTTAGATGCTTGAAGATTTCGCATACTTTTCTTTCGTTTGTTGCGTCGAGAAAGGCACTATGGCTCACGTGAGTACAACCGGTGACAAATTCCGTGCTATCGTTGCACAGTGCAACTGCATTTAGGAAGTGTTTGTTAAAATGATTTGCAAGTGTTGCGCCATTTATATCTTTACGCCAAAAGTTTATAGACTTAGACAAAGCATTATTTATTATCATGACCGAATATGGTATTAATTAGCTTCCACGTCGCACTTGACCATTGTCGATTGGAGTGTTCAAAAATACGCCGATAGTAGGCTTTTTCGACACGCTGAAGTTCAGTGTTTATACCATTTCGAAGTTTTTTTTAATTCTTTTAAAGTTTCAGCAGAGCGAGTACGTAAAAAAGTGCGATAACAGATGTGCTTACACTTTATAATTGTCAAATGTTCGCGAGTGACCCAGGGTTTTTTGCCTTTCTTGTAGATTCTAAAGTTTTGAAAAAAAATGCATAAATGCGCTGAAAAATGCGGATGAACACATCATATGCGCTATGGCTCTTTTTCTCTCTAAATACAGGTGACCAGGATTGATTAGATATATTGAGAGTAAAAGCTTCAAGACTTCGAGATGTAATGTGCTGTATGGTATGCAGCACTTGCCGCGTCCTTTTAATGAGAGGTTTGCAAAAATAGTTCATGAACACGGGACAGTGATCACTCTTATGAGATGGTAATGTGTCTGCGCTCTAAATTACTGTGTCGATATTGGTAATCACAAGATCTAGTGCTGATGCAGTGGAGCACGTTATTGGTGTTGGTATATTAGATGGATCTTTATATCCACTAGAGAGTAGAAGGTTATTTAGCTCGCGGGTGACACAGTTTTCCTCCAGTACGTTAATATTACAATCTCTAGCAGAAATAAGGATGAAGTTTTTGCAACAAGCTTACTCCAGAAAATTACCGTAAAACTTCATGAAACTTGCCATGCTCCCATTTGGCGGCCGGTAGATTACCGAGATCAGCTCATCTTTATTCTGGACTGTAATTATTTCATAATCATCCTCTAGCTATCTTACTGAATTCAGGGAGACGTGGCAATTCTTTTTTCTCGTAACGAGCAAAGCCACCCCTCCTCCTCGCTTATTCGCCTGATAAAGGTACAATGTATTGTAGCCATCCAGAGTAAAAGTTGGTTTATCATTTCTACCCCAAGTTTCAGTCATCATATTGAGGTCAAATTTCAATTGAAATCGTTCTAAAAAGAGTGTAGCGTCGTCCCTTTTATTGTTAATTGGCCTTGTGTTAATATGCAGAACTGAGTTGCTTGTTTGGTTATGTAAGCAGATATCACAAGGAAAAGCAAGCTCTAGATAATCCATAGCGAAACATTAAAAAAACAAAAAAGAATGCTATTAAAATGTTTCAAGCAAGCACATCACTTGACATTACACAGAGGCAGAAAGACTATGCCCTCCAAAAATCTTGTCGATATCACGCTCGCTAGTTATGTGTACAGCAGGTGTTTCGTCACCAAATTGAGTATCACGTGACGTGAATATACGACGAAATGAATACATGTCTAACATGATAGTAATGACATAGAAGTCATGTACGGCATAATTTTTCGTTTGCCTTGTAACTTTGTGCTCATTTTAGTGACATGTCACATTCCTCATTCGTGCTTCGCATATCATTGACTCTCACTGTACGTGGGATCTGCCAATTTTTTTCTACTGCGCGAAAATTAGCGGATTCGATCACAAGTTGCAAGCGTCCCGTGCTTTGAAACAGTGCCAACTTTGGGCGCACCAACCGACGCTGGTCACGTTAGTTGCTCTTCACGTCGGAGCTCACGTTTCGCCTGCGTAGCGTCACTGTGTGCAACGTGCCCACTCAAGCAAGAAGAGAGACGAATCCATTCTGACCCTGCCACAGACGTCAGACTCTGCCCAGGTGGCGCTGCGAAAAACGCCGCCACCAGGGCCCCCTCGCCGAGCCGGTCATAAATGAGTGGTGCACAGAGAGCTGTCCGCAAGCGAACGTGCATGGATTCTTCTTTTTCGTGGTTGTTTAGGCACGAAATCCTGAAAATGAATGACCAGAAAATGTTCTTACTTCAATCTAACCTAGTTTCATGAAAGCAAAATCTCATCAAAAAATGCGGGCACGATGCCAAAGATGCTTCATTTATTTCGGCTTGCTGCAACTGGCATTTTAAGTGCAAATGAGGATCGCATGACATCGAGTTTGAGGCAAGCACTTCAATGTGCGTTCTTTACTTTCTGAATCATGTCCTGGTTAAATGCTGGCTGTATATAGCAAACTATAGACGAAAAATGTCCTGTTTCCTGACTACATTCAGCACTTTAAGCAGGACCTAATTAAGAGTGCAACGCCTAATTGCATTAAACCTGGGCATACACGTGATGCCAAACTGATCGAGTGCATACACGAGCAATCAATGTGAGCAGTAGTACGAAGATCGCTTTTTCTGGCACAAATGGCCCTGGTGATTTTCGCTTCGCAGTTGCGTTCTCCATCGATTTGTCGCTTGCTGTGCATTGAACTGTTTTATTACGCATGCTCGAATGCTCTGTTTACAGTTGTCTTCTGTTTGTATATACTGCAAATGAAGACACATGCTTGTGCACTTTTTCGGTGTACAACGAAAGGCAATAGCGATTCCTCCAAGATAGCTCCGGTAACTGCGGAGACCAAAGGCAGAACGAATGAAGACTGGTTGTGGTCGCGATCATTTTGCAATTTACCTATATGACGCACGTGTTCGTGTTTTCTAGTTATAGCCGGGACTTAGTACCTTCAAAAGCCTACATGCGTAAGGCTGTGTGGTGGCGACAACTTCAGATTATCGGTGGTTGCAGCATGTGCTATGTTTATCCCGGGCGTCACCAGTCTACTGTTGCACGTCACGTACCGTGGTCAGATGGTCTGTTAAGCTTCAAAATCAGTCTTCAAGTCTACTCTGAACAATAACGTTCTCGCACTTACTCAAGCCAATGGCTGTGGAGAACACGAGTAATATTGCTTACCCAACACGTTGCAATGGCCTGCATTCAGCGCTCTTGCCCTTCTGCTTTGCGAAAGTTGCTAAAATCAGTAAAACTTGAATAATTTACTCCGTGGCAATTCACAACGAAACAGTAGCGCAGACCGTTGTCTTTTTTCGCAGGGCGTGGAGCTTTTGCAACTGCTCTTCTTTTCACCATCGTTCAGGCGAGTGAACAGGCAAAAACTTCACGGCAGTTCGGTCACGCGTCCGACATGCGCAGAGAAATTTCTAGCTCTTTTTCCGATTGTTCAATGCGCAAATACATCTAATATTTAGCTCAATCGTTATTTCGTACGCTGTAGTTGCACCTGGTTGCGCAGCAAACTGTGAAAGCAAGTCGGCCTTTGCACTACTCAAAACTGCGTCTACAGTTGGCGCTGCGTGTCCGCGAAACTTCAGCGTCTGACGTCTAGGGAATGCGTGCGTTCCATGCACTGGCGCGCCGATGGGAGGGGGGGGGGTAGGGAGTTGCAATACCTCCCCCCTCTAGAAACGGACCTAACCACCCCCTCATATGCCCCAACGTCCTTGTCGTCGAGTCACATACGTTAGTATAGCACCGCAGGGGGCGGGAATCGGGGGTTTTAATTCCCTCCACCAAAGGTCAACCCCCCCTCGTAGGTTGTTGTCGTTTGAATCCAACAAGTGGCTTGAGGGCGAAATTGCCTGATTTATTCTATTATTCATGTCGTATTCAGATATCTACAACTATACTGCAAGAGCTGAAACCGCATGCTCTGTGGCTTGAGCTGCGTTCACTTCCAGTGAAGCAGTTTTGTGCAAAAAAAAAGAGCTGATTTCATGAGTCATCAGTCTGACCATTTTTATTTTATTCTTGGTGGAAGATGGGCTGTGTAGAATGACAATGACCTGCGTGACTTGGCCTCGGTACACAGTGCATGCCACTTCAATATTAATTACATCTATCAGCTCAACAAGGTGTGTAGGCAATGATACTTACATGTATGTTGCAAATGAGCAACATTTTCAACATAAATTTTTAGAACTTAGGTCCATGTGCTTTGAGTTTCGTTGAGTACACCCTCGCACTATCAAATGCTAGCTTCCTGGTTAGCTCAATTGGCAGAGCGACTGCCCCAGATAGGTGTTGGTCCTGGTTCAAATCACGTACCAGGACGAATTTTTCGGTAACTAAGAGGCTTTTTTTTCTGAGAAATCTACTTGATTTTTTTGTGGCTTCGTGCTACAAAAGGGTGGTTGTCTTCTTTCCCTTTCATACATGTATGTTCAGAACAAGTGTTTGCAGTGTTTTTCATCGTTTATAACATTATTCAGTTCACACGGGCAAATCTGCTGCACTGCCTTGCATACATACAAAAGCCTGATTCACTTGGACGCTCCTAATGCAATTAGAGATTAAGATCTCAAGTGCCTCGATATCACTAAATTATCGGCCTCGCAACGTTTTATTTGATGGCTCAAAGGGTTTGATGTGGCGAAGCTGCAAAGTAATGGCATTACGCTCAAGTTGCTTTAAATGTGCAGCTTTTGCTCAAGTAAAACAGTCATGAAGCCAATTTTATAAAAATAACAGGTAAGTTCACTCAATGGTTTTACTCGCTGTAGAAGTTAAACACGTGCTGTTCATTTCTAGTTTCGATGCCGGTGGAAGTTTTGTTACGTATTCTCAAATTCTTTACATTACAGTGAACATGAATTGTGTCCGTAATGTAGCTTGTTTTCGTTTAAGCGATCAATAATAAGCACACTACTTACCAAAAACATTCCTTTTGCATCAAGAATGAGCTCCTCAAAACGCGAAGTAAAAACGAAGGCAAACGCGTGTCGCCACTACAATGATCTTTAGATATAAAGGCTTTCGAATTAGCATCACTGTTGGCGTTCAAGTGGTGCATAATTCAAATTGGCAGGATGAAATCAACTTAACTATCATATCCTCTGAAACAAAAAAGGAAAAATTAATTTAGGCACCCTTGTCTTTCCAGATACAGTATGGGACTCTTCTTCTTTTTCCTCATCACAATGCAATAATTTTGTTAAATATACAAACTTTCTCATTATTATTTCGCTATCTGAAACTCTCAGCCCGTGTATGCATATCGCCGCGAAATATATAAAAATGAAACACACCAAGGAAGATGCTTTCAATACATTCCAACCGTAGCCGTTTGTTCTAAAGGATCAGATTCATCTGAAGGACTGTTGTTTCATGGGATCTTACGTCCAGTTTATCTTCTCATCTAAGTTCATTGAACAATGTAATCAGTTCCCCCTAAAACAGAGGCGCGTTGTCGCTTTTGCATATTCTCGCAACCTGAAAATAAAACTGCAAACACACCTACCCTCACTGATATCTTCAGTCCACTTCAGACAACCCCAAAATCCGCGATACATCAGTAGTAAAGACAAAAACTCGGAGAGCCGCAATCTAGTGCAGAACCCCACTAAACAAAGAGAAAAAAAACAATCTCACCAAAAACAGTCACCAGATTGTTTATTCAAACCAAAAACACAACGATGCAATCTTAAAAATGTAGCAAGAGTGTTTCCCCTATCATCACCACGACTGAAACATATCACTCTCCATTGTCCAACGTGCCAGCGAAATCATCGCCCATTTGAAGAACTCGGGCAACGTGCCATTCGTAGAAGGCTGAGTCCGGTGATAGTAACAACTCAAGTGGCCCATTCACTTTCGCTCGGCCGCACACACTCGAACTCCGAAGCAGGAGCTCGGGATAAAGGCCTAGCTAGGGCCAGTTCTAAACCAGAAACGATGCTGCGCATGCGTCTTCGAAGTGCAACCACATGTTTGAAGAACTGCTTACGTACTCGCCTACTGAAAGAAAAGCAAAAAAGTCTTGCTGACTTTTCAGACTCCTTATGCGTTGCCCGCAGCCGTGGATGAGAACGGGTAGTTCGTGCCTGTCGTCTTTGAGCTTTAAAGAGTACCGTATGCATTCCGAAACGTCGGAACAATGCCCACTCAAAGTTCTGAAGATAAGAAGGTGCTTCGAAACACGTGTTTTTTTTTTCTTCGGTGCTTGCGTTTTCTGCAGGCAAATGGTGTCTCCAGAAGGGTGGTCGTGCATATCAGGGTTGGTTGTCTCGGCGGATGACAACCAGCCCTAATAATATAGCATGGCGAGCGGGGGTGCTTTTGTTGGTCATGTAGTACGAGCTTGATACCAATGACCCAGCCACCTTCTCTCTTCAAGAAAGAGACACGTTGGCGTCATAGATAAAGTGTGGTGACATTGCCTAGTAAAAAACTTTGACCTGGGCAGGCTTGCGCTCAGTGGATACGAAATTCTCATCTGGTTTCACAATATTGTAACTAGCAGGTCACAACTTCGACAACCTCAAGCTTTACATCCTCCAGTCAAACTTCCGATCCCCAAGAGACAGATAATATAGAGTTGTTCCTTAATCACAAACTCAGTGCACTTCAGCCAGCAGACATAAACGCTTCAATAGGAGCTCTTGAGTTCATGAGGTATGGTACATACACAATAGAAACAGATGTGTTTTTCTGGGAACTTTCAACTTATCATTGTTATCATACGTTAAAAATGTTAAATGCGTTAACATCGAATATAGCTATTAGGACAGGACGAGACAACAAAGCTTAAGAGCGCTGATTTCTAATAGCTTTATTTCGATTAGAAGGACATATATACATGGCCAGAGAGAGTGTACAAGACAGAGAAAACAACGTGAACCCCGACAACACTCGATGTCCTGAGGCCGTCCTCATACGTAAAATCGTCCTTGCACAGTTCACATTGACCTTGGTACTTACTGAGGACGACACAAGCTGGTTTGACCCGGAAACATCTTTTCCAGTGCTTTCTGAGGACAACGATTTCGTCGTGATTCGGTGGCGAAATGGTAGCGCATCTGACTCGAGGACAACAATTTATCCTAAGAAAGTAGTTTTAAGGACGTTTTGGAGATAAAAAAAGCAATGCGCTAGCGCCGGCTCAGACGTCTATACGAGTGGTTTCTGGGGACAAAATATGGACAAGATCCTGTCAAGAACCTTTTGGGGATGACAAAAGCATTGCACTGAGCACACATATATAATTCTTCAAGACCTTCGCGCAACAAGTAGATGCATTTCATACGTCAAAACTTTCTCCGCACGTAAGTTTCAGACAGTCATAAAGTTATTGTGTATTTTCGCCTCGTTTGTTTATTTTTTGGCAGAAACGTTTCAAATTATGCGTCCCACCTAATGAGACACGCGTAATCAATTGGCCTAGGTATCAAACCGGGTATTGCGAAATCTCCATTTGAAACAGCGTGTTCCTTAATGTCACAGCCACTGTAGCACGCAATAACAAACTAGCAGCGGGCAACTAAGGACTTTGCGGCACCATTCTGGACAGTCAAGTAGCCAAGCCATTCCAAGTCGACTGTCAAAATGGCAGTGGTGGCCCTGTCAGAGACGGTGCAGTGTACTAGTGAAAGTTCGTGTCCTTTGTTGTTTGTGTGCATGGTTAAAAGTGAGATATGTGTGAAAGTGTAAGTCGTAGGTGATGGCGGGGGGTCAATTGCCGTGTTGATAAGTGCACTGGGCTGCTCAACGTTCAGACTGATCCTGGATGCATTGTCACCAGCCGACCGCGGCGAGGTGTGGTTCGAAGCAGCCAGGAACACCAACCAATCGCGATCAATTGTGCTTTGAAGCAGCCTGGTCCCAACGTGAAAAGATCGCCTTTTGCTTCTGACATATGGCCCGACCTCGGGCAAGTCAAGACAACGCCCGTGTCGAGTGTACTGATAGACTGTCAGAGCGGAGCCTCTAACAATAGTGAGTGCGATGGGCGCGATGCACGTGGTGATGACATTGTGTCAAACTTTCGAGGAAGATTACAAACGTAGTGGATTGAGCTGTGTTGACTGCCTTGATACTGCTTTTCTTTTTTCAGACTATACGTGGACTCGAATGCCTGACAAAGCTGTCAGTTGTGATTAATTACTGTTAAATAAATTTCAGTCCACAAGCTTTGTTTTTTTTTGTAATAGTGCAGCGCTGTCACACCTCTGTTGATTGATAAAGTATATATACTCGAGACCTCGCAGGTGTTTTTCTTTTGATGTATGGAAATATGATGAAATGAAGTAAATCCTAAGTAGTATCACTGCCCACAGTACCAAACCGGCCACGATATCGTTGTTCTGAAAAGATACTGAAAAAGTCCTGAAGTGTTGTTTTGAGGATGTGCTGAGGTTGTTATGTGTATGGACAAGGGGACGGGATTAGGGTCACTCTAGTACCATAAGAGGACATTCTGAGGGCTTCATATTGTCCTCACGGAGGCATACTGAGGACGTCCTGAGGTTGTGTTTGTGTTGTCTGGAAGGATTTACATGTACGGCGAGCATTGCTTCATCTTTTCACTTACCATAAACATCCCACAACATGTTTTAAACCCCATCCAGGTAATCAAAGTCTTGATTGACAATCGCCACAGAGAGTGCACTAACGCACTTATTGCCTAGCTTATGTGTCAAATCAGCCTCGTCAACTTCACGAGTTAGCTGAACCCTATGACTAGCTATCACTGTTGCTCTGATTGAAGCAGGATGCACCCCCACAGTCACGAAATTAAATGCCGACATAACCCTGCACCATTTTGAAGAAGTTGTGTTGTTCGCACAAGAGTGAGTGAGTGAGTGAGTGTGTGAGTGAGTGAGTGAGTGAGTGACAACTTTTATTCATCAATAGGGTAAGGGATGAGGGAGGCTAAGCCAAGTAGGGTACCAAACCTTGCCTCACGATCACGTCTTGGGCTCGTTCTAGGATCCGTGTTTGGATGTCGCTGTCTGTGCTTCAAAGAGCCTTCAATTGTTTTTTGGTAGGCGATTGGAGGAAGAGGTTGGCAGGTGGGTGATTTTCCGTTCAGCCCCAGAGGATGTGGTTCAGTGAGGTTATAAGGCCGTAGAAGCAGCAGTGGAGATCGATGACTGGGTGTATGTAGGAAAAAACGAGGGGGCATAGCACGTTGTAAGTCTGTAAATGACACCAGACTGCCTCAGACCGTTTGGAAAGACTAACGTAAGTGGGTGGATTAGTGTATCGCTCAAGGCAATAAGGCTGGTTTATGCCGTGATATGTACCAGGGTGTTCGACTCTGAGGGGCCCACCGCTTGGTTGACAAATTTTCGGGCTTGTTGGTGAGCTGTCTCGTTGCCAGGGTGACCCGAGAGGGCAGGGAGCTAGATCAGTTCAAAATGGCACTGTTCATCTTGCTGTAGTAGTGGGCGAAGAAGCCGTAGGGTCGTAGGCGAGACAAGACCTCGCGGGATATTCTAGACAGCTCGTTTGGAGTCGCTTAGTATGACGCGAGCTGCGACCGAGTTCGCAGTCAAAGCGATTGCTGTCTCCTCCACTCCGACGGCAAACGGTGTTCGAACGGTGCCGGCCATGGTTGCAGACCCAGATGTCGCTGAAGAGGGTGACAGGGAATAGACTACGAAGGCGTCCCTGAGTGAGTTGTAACAGGTCGCATTCAAGTAGCTAACGGTTCGAACGGTGCCGGCCATGCTTGCAGACCCAGAAGTCGCTGAGGAGGGTGACAGGGAATAGACTACGAAGGCGTCCCTGAGTGAGTTGTAACAGGTCGCATTCAACTAGTTTCAAGCTTGGTGGTCAGCGTACTTAGCGTGAATCACGGTCGCTTGGGCTTGACGGCGAGCGTTGTGGTCACCCAGAGCATATTTCGAGGCAGCGGCTTGATGCATAAGGGCGGTCATGCAAGAGGTCATTTAGTGCAATAAAAATATTTGCAATTGGGCTAAGATGCATAAGTGAACTTGAATTGATAGTGCAAATGGTTATATAGGGACGAAGAAGACATGTATGACACAGACAAGGCATAGAGTGTGCTTTCCTGTGTCTTACAAGTCTTCTTTGTGCTATCAATTCAATTACCTATCAATTTGCGCCATCAATTCAGTCTTCTTTGCGACATAAATTTCCGACATCAATTCAAGTTCGATCACTTAGTGGTTTTAAGGCACATGTGGTGGCATGCTCGAAGTATGTAAAAGGATGATCCAACGATGGCAGTACCTATATGCCTTTCATTTCTTTGTCTTGCACCCTCTTCCTCGTCTTGTATATATGCTCTTCTTATCGAATGAAAACTCGTTGGAAATCGGCGCTCGTTGCCTCTGTTGTCTCGTCCTTTCCAGATTGTTCTATGGGCTCTTAACGTTTTAAAATGAATCCCTAATAACTTGCCGAAGCGTCAGTGCTTTCAAATTGCCAGTCTTAAGTGGTGCGTTCTTCCGACGACCATAACTCAGTGACACGTGTGCACCACTCTCCCTTCTCACCAACCCCTCTTTTTTTATCTCTCTACCTCTCTCCCTTTTTCATCTCCTATTTTCCTTTTTTCTTTTTCATGCAATATTTTTTTCTTTCTCACTCGCCTGATTCGCCAAGGTAGCCTCACATTCCATAAATTCACTGTCCCTCCTTCGTTAGGATGGAGAGCCGTAGAAAAACAGTACACGCATAAGCGCGGAGTTGCAGCCTTGAAAAAGACAAGTCGCAACGCTGACTCCTTCTGCGCCTGCCAGCCCCTGTTTTCGAATTTCTCATCGCAAGCCCTTCTTGCCATTCTATTTCACCAGCCTATGCCACTCTCAAATCCAGTAAATCCTCCCGGACGCACTTTGCGTTGTCCTTGTGCTCCGGTGGCTGAAGGTCATAGCGACGCGACGATATCCAAAGATCTCTGAAAAGGCGACATTGACATTGTGACAACACTTGTGAAAGACCGGGAAGCACACATTTTCTTCTCTTTCATTCTGTAATTTGATGAACGCCTTGACCACTAGAGATTGTGATGGACTGTGTTTTCTTGCAAAATGCCACTGTGGGACATTTTGTATTGTTCTGTCGCTTTGTTCATCGTATTTCAATGGTCAATGTGGAAGATTCCTCTGGTAAGCTTCACAGCACTCTCGGAAGAGAACAATGCTTTGCGGTAGGTAATGAGACACTGGAAGTTTAAAGGAATACATCAATTCAGAACAGGTAGTAACTGCGAAACCCAACCTTGATATTGAAGTAATTGGAAGAATACGTATGCTGTGGAGCACATTCGGCAAGCATTCTCAAAGCACAAATGGTAGTCAACCACTATCTCTCAAAAGGAACTACATAGCAACTGCACCTTATAGGCACTTGCATACAAAACAAACATCTGGAGGCTTACACGAGGGGTTCAAGTTAAAATGAGGACGGCACAGCGAGCAACAAAAAGGAAATAACAGGTCAATCTTTAATGGACGAAAAAAGAGCAGAGTGGATCAGAAAACAAACGCATCTTAAGGCTCATCGTACTTAATATGAAAAAGAATTTGACAAAGAAGGGTACGTTGCACTAGGCACGAAAACCGCTAGTCATAAATAGTAACCGACTGTGTTTTAAGAGAGGGAAAAGCCAGAAAGTTGAGTAGGCCCATGAGATTAGGAAGTTTGCGGGTATAACATGAAAGAAAGCACAGGACCTGGTTAATCAGTGGAACACGGCGGAAGCCTTTGCCCTGCAGTGGGCATAGTCAGGTTGATGATTATGAAGTTTCGTATTGTTTTATTGAAAGGTCGCATTAACCTAAATGTTATTGCCGCAGCGGTGCCCCGGAGAACGAGGTGGAAATCCGCTTTCGGAGCCGGGAGCCTCGTGGCCTGCTGCTCTGGACAGGTGGCCGGGGAGACCATATGGCGCTCGCTCTGGACCAAGGCCGACTGCTTGTATCGTACGATCTGGGCGCTCGACGACAGGAATTGTGGTCTGAGTCACGGATCGACGACGGCCATTGGCACACGGCGCGACTACAACGCCAAGGTCGACTGGCTACCCTTGTGGTAGACGGTTCAAAGCCGTTAAGCTCTAATGCAGCTCCTGGTGCCACGCAGCTGAACACAGATGGGCTTCTGTGGCTTGGCGGATGCCCCAAGCTGCCCCCCGGACTTCCAGCAGCACTCTATTTAGGCTTCGTGGGCTGCATACACGAGGCGACCGTAGACGGGCGCGAGCTGGCTCTTGCAGGTCCGCAATGCGCAGACAATGACCCCATCACCTGAAGTCATGCATGGGGTACCTACAACCAGGCGATAACCGAATGCTTCAACAAAAACAGGGGCGCATGTGCCACAATGTGTAGCTGTGGCCCCCATAAACACCACGGCTGTTTTGCTTCCAGTGATATCAAAAATCCATCAAGCGCCTGTAGCGTCAAGATTCGCTAAAACTAGCATGTTAATGTTGTCGTGCAAAGCGCCTGTATGTTATTGAGGCTTGGATTGCACTGTTCCCAAGTATGTAATTAAGTGCTCATACAGTACTATGAAATTGTAGATATATATACAAGGAAAGGTAAAACACGCATTTAGCTATCTGCCACCTGTGCATGGTTTGTTAACAAAGTGTAACTCTTCTTTCTCTCACTTATAGTGGATAATTGTGGGGTTAGACAGCAGATTCGTTTCGTCATTGCGGCACCGCCGCAATTACCATGCATCTTGTTTCCTCTGCTGATAATCTGGCTATGAGGAGGGCGATCTTGTCGCGTATGGCTTGAAAGCCGAAGGCCAGCACGAATTAGACCCAATGAAAAAAAATGTGTATGGGTGGCGCCGGCGCCGAGTTTTTCCGTGCCTTTCTCTCGATCCGCATAGCTTAAGACCTAAGGTGCCAGGTGTCACTACCAGTCTTCCAGAAACGTGCCTCTTCCCTGATGCAGGTTACTCATTAGAGCGACAAACTGTCCGGCACGATTTGGGTGCTGCTGACCACCGATCACCATGTTACTTCAATGCAATACCGCAGAAGAGACGTCGTTGTTCGCAACCCCTGTTTTTGACGATAATAAAAACTCTGGTGAACAGAAAATTGCTGTAAGCAAATTTTGCTTGTTATACAAGGACCGAAGCCAACCTGTGCTACGCTAATGCCAGCTCCGCGAGACAGTGCTCATAACGAAGGAACCAGGTAGACCAATTTACCTCACTGGGTGACTCGATTAGAAAACGCAAGGTTAGTGTGCCTACACGACCACCACCAATCTTATACAACACGGATACCACACTGTAAGCGAAAATTAGTTGAGATGGGAGTTTCTCTAGCATTTGAGCCCTCAAAATTCCGCTTCCCCAATTATTTACTCCAAAGTACTGACTGAACTCGGCACATGTCGTCGTAAAACACCCCCTGCTTAAAGATAGAGTTTATGAACGGTAAGACCTTGTTAAACTCCCCACGAAGTTTCAGGTCACGTGGTTACAAACTTCTTATTGGAGTTTTAAAAAACCCTTTTTAGACGTGACGTGCGTGCGTGTGTGTATGTACGGGCATCTGTTTGAACGTCGGTGTGAAGCACCAGTGCTTTTTATGGCTGACCGTGTGAGCATCTGTCGACAGGCAACAAAATTATCAGTGCAGCGAAAATATGCAACGACCAGTTGGTGTTTAGTGTGAACATTTCAAGATATTTTGCACCGTTGAACCACGCTGAACATCGGTCCGATTCCTCAACAAAACGCCGCGAATGCCGCGCTTTAAAGGGCCAAGTTAGAAAAAATTTGGACAAATAATTAAATGGGAACGAAATAAAGCTGCTACAAGCGTCAGCGATTGCTCCTGGAGTTTCACCGTCTAAAACTTTCAGGCGATCTGAAGTAGGCTTCGCTCGACCACGGCAGACTGGCAGGTAACTGGTGTGAGAGCTGCGCCGGCAACGCGCTCACCCCGTCTCCGCCGATGATGGTTTCTCGTAGTGTCACCAGTATTTCACCGGCTGCAACATCTAGGCGGTAAGAAGGCCTCGCATTGCCGTCAGTATCAAGCCGGCGTCGAAGCGAGCTCGTACTGCGCGCCGGCCGCCGGATCGAGCTATACATAGTGTCCATGTGATGTGACTTTCACCATTGTCGCCTTCTCCTGCCCGGGTATCTGGCATGGCACCATTGTCGCCTTCTCCTGCCATGCCCGGGTACCTGGCATGGCAGGAGAAGGCCCTAGGTACATACGGCAGTTTGCGTGCTGCAGCGTGGTTTGTTGGGGGCTCGTCATCTGTTGTGCACGATGTTGAAAGGGAAGCATTGTGGTTTTTTGTTGTCGTACTTTAACGAGCTCATCAGATCAGGAAAGCCTCGATTGTTCACTCGTTACAAGACCAGAAAATCAACATGTGCGACACGTGTACCAGCCACCGCGTGCACCGGCTGCCCGCCACGACCTACGAGGGCCCATTATTTCACTTTCACTACAAACACTAAAATTGCGTGGCCCAAGAACAAGTGAAAGCCCAAAGTCTCTCGAGCCGCAATTTTAACAGTGGATGAGCGAAGCGCAGCAGCTCCCACCATCGAAAAGGAGTCGTGCAGAGCTAGGCAAGTTTACGAGAGATAATAATACATTGCTGCGGCCCAGGCCACCGAAGTAGCAGCGCCCCCCCCCCCCCCCTTCCGTGTGTTTTAAACAGTGCTGATGTTGAGTTTCTTCGATTGAAATTTGTGGAAACGGCCGAGAAAAATATTATGTGAAGCAGATTGAGACTTCGCGTGGTGCGGGCCGTGGTTATGCCGGTCATGACGTTTTTTTCGCGTATGTTTTGACACCTTTTTTACCTTATATTTTACTTTTTTGTACGCTAATGTACAGTGGCGTCCCTGAAAATGATGGAGACCATGTTAGCGAATGAATTGACCAATTTTTTTAAAATTCTGACCCCCAACTCGAACCAATCGGGTATACTTCAAATTGAACTAATGTTGTTTCGCATCCTTTTTCAGAGTTTGTTTCAATGCAATACCCGAATTTCCGTGATACCCATCACGATTTTAACCTCTTCCCTGGCACGCTGATTGTGCATGCAGTGGTCACGGACAACTTTGTATGTGCAGTATTTCGGTAAGCTATCTCTGTTTGCAGGTAAGTGCTTGGCTATGGCACTTACCCGGAATGAAGTTACACCCGAAGCTGCAAATATCTCCGAGTTTCTTCAAATAGGTATTTTTTTTTGTTAATCTGCGCCAGCCAAACACGCCAGTGCTTTTCGGAAAATCGCAATGTGCGTTCTCAATTTTAGGTAAGGACGTTCGGCGAAGAAACTCCCCGAAGCTCTGCTCCCTCTTCGGGGACTACTAAATCAACTTGGCTCACTAGCAGCCCTCAAACTTGCATCGTGAGGCAAAACTAAACGGGCGCAAGCACGAGGAGACAACACGGCAGCGGTAGGCGACGTAGTCGGTAGGTACCCGGGCGCGTGTTTGACAACCGTATGCTGGAGGACACGCTAGAGAGAGGGGAGACGCCCGTGTCGTCTGCTACGGCGCTCATTGGCAGCGGCAACCACAAACGTCATTTCCGCGCTCAGTTAAATTTTTTTTCTGTTTTTTGTGGTCGCCGCGCCAGCAGCCAAGGCCGCCGCGGACTCGCTGGTAGCGTCGGTACTGAGAGCAGCTGTGTGTGGTGGGTTTTGTGAATCAGATTGCTTTTGGTTTTTTCTGAACTACTGAAACTTTAGGTAACCAGCATCAGGTAAACTGCGTCGGGGGTGTACTGAGAGCAGCTGCGTGGTGTGTTTTGTGAATCAGATTGCTTTTGGGTTGTTTCCGAACTACTGACACCGTACGTAAACAGTCTCGGGAAAATTGCGTAGACAGACTGCCCACAAGACGTATTTGTTTGCCGCAGCGTCGCTAGCATCAGGGCTCGCTTTTTCCCGTAGATCCCGCAGCATGTTCGTCACGTCTCTTAAACGCATGTCAAGTTTTCATCCGGTCGGCTTATTACGCTATTGCAGGTACGGCCGTACGTCACCGTTCATGTATTGACCAACTTCGAGGCTACCGACGGTATAGCCTACACGATCGACGCGTATCGTGAAAAATTGCGAGTTTAAACTATCATGTGCTCATAATACACCCCAGTCAGTTTTTTACCTGCAGCGAGAGTGGCGCAAAAACGTAAAACAGTTGTTCTATCACAGAGTATGTCCTGTTTTAAAATAAATTGCCTAGGTACTTGGCATTGCAGTGTCGGTTCGTGATGCCTGCCGCAGATTTGCGGACTTTGTGCAGCAGTCATTCTCCAAAATACTGCACGTGTATAACTTGCAGGAGACCCTGGGTAATATTTGAAGCGAAATTAGAGAGATATAGGACGGTTGCAGTGCAAAACAAAAATAAAATTTGCAACATGTGTGTGGCTCCCAACTTTATCACTGTGATGGTACTGAGAAGCTTAATACAATGGCGAAAAAAAAGATACATCGCAGGCAGATGGTGCAAAACGAAACTGAATGACGGTGAAGGGTTGCTTTAGTTTTCAATACATTACTGCAACAGTATGTTCGTTTATGCCGGATGCTCTATTTCTATTACTTCGAAGGCACGAGGGTGCCGCCGGAGGGAGTAGAAAATTCAATGCACAAAAATAAAGTAATCTAATTTAGTTTCTAACTTTACAGTGTTACGTATATGGTTGCGTGCTTCAGAGATGATCAGGTGTTTTACTATAAGTAAGCAAGAACTAATGGTCAGAGAAAGTAAAAATTCTCTGAATAATGTCATCAGGTTTCTCCTGTCTCAGCGATTTTTTTTTATTTTTCATGGTCCCAAACTAATTTATTATTTCTTCGTTTCCACATTAAGCCTTCGCTGTGAGTCACTCTTGCTGCCTTCATGTGGATGGCTTCACACAGGCAACATGCATATTCACAATAGGCTCCCAGCAGTTCTTCTGAACTCTAGTACCTGCTAGTGTGATATTTTTTGCGGTATAGTTCTCCCTCAACTGTTCTAATAAACTTTACATACATTGACTTGAACCAGCTGCGCTCAAGTATAAAGAGTGTTTTCCGAAGCAGAATGAAGAAAGTTCACCTACATTAGTGAACTGAACTAGGCCGGTTGGTATGTACATTATAAAATGTATTTAGACAAGTCGTACCATTCGGTTTAAAACTCGCAAGTAAAAGTAAGCACTGGACACTGCTGAAAACATGAACGGGAGCGTATGGCCGTTAGATGCGGCCGTTAGAATGACGATTCAAACTATAACAATGGGTGGTTAAAACTTAGGCATGAGCTAAACACACGTTATTATTAATATTTGTGGGGTTTAACGTCCCAAAACCACCATTTGATTATGAGAGACGCCGTAGTGGAGGGCTCCGGAAATTTTGACCACCTAGGGTTCTTTAACGTGCACCCAAATCTGAGCCCACGGGCCTACAACATTTCCGCCTCCATCGGAAATGCAGCCGCCGCAGCCGGGATTCGAACCCGCGACCTGCGGGTCAGCAGCCGAGTACCTTAGCCACTAGACCACCGGGCGGGGGCTAAACACACGTGGCGAAAAACGAGCTCCCACGCTATGGAACCCCGAGGCCACGGCCGTACGTCTCGCTCCAACGCGTAAATCTTGTCCGTCTACTACTCGTCGTAATGCCACGAGTGTGCGGATGCCGCCTGTCCACGCAGTCAGCCCGGACACTGTTTACTTACGGCTTCAGTAGTTCGGAAACAACCCCAAAGGCAATCGGATCACTGGCATATTATTGACACAACGCAGCACCGCGATCACCCAATCTTCACCCCGCGAGTGCGGCGAGAACAGATGAGGGCGTCAAAAATTGCGCGGAATTGACGTTTGCTGCGGTGGTCGCCAATGAGTGCCGTAGCAGACGACATGGGCGTCTCCCTTCTCTCTTGTGCGTTCTGCAGCATACGGTTGTCAAACACGCTACCCGGGCATGTCGGTGGTGCATTTCGGAAGTGACGAAAGGGCGCTGCGTGATGCACGTGCACACTATGTATAGCACCAACCACCGGCGAAGCAAAGAATGTGTTTCACAAAAAATAAAGGCTGCTGGCATGAATGATAGTCTTCTGCGCCTTGCGACCACAGCTGTCAAATGACTAACACGAAAGCGAGCGAGGAACTAGGCGGAGACACACAAAAACGGCATACTTTTGCACGCTGATGCAATGCATGCGAGCAACAGGAACTACGACTGCAAACCGTCTCGTTCGTTTAAGCCCATCGCTCTGCAGCGTAAACTTCGTAGATAGCGGACACGTATTTCTGTGCATGGAAAAAATAACGAGACGTAAACTGCACATCAGCAAGCATTTTGTGATTGCCAGTAGTCATCCATGGAATCACCGTGCCGTACACGTGAGTGAGGCTTAGTCGTCGAATGAGGTAGCGACGGTGTACCTCGGTTCATCGCTGGAGCTGCTGAATGTGCGTCGTTGACACGATCACGCAAGGCCGCTCAGGCTTTGTGTACGATTCAGTGGATTTTACGGATCGACAGTACTGGTAATGCAGATTCAGCCCATACGACACAACACCAAGTGGTAAAACTCTTTCATTATAGTTTAAAAGTTATTGAACATTAGGCAGGCTTGGAGTAAAAGGCATGTGTGTTGAAATGCTTACATCAGGCCACCGCAACTTCATACCTTCACCGTGCATGTTTATCGCTTAATCATTAGCAAAAAACAGTTTCTCCGAAAATACATGGGAGGTCAGACTATTGTTGCGGAACTTCGGGGTTATTTAAGCTATAGACACATCTGATGATCATCTAGACGAAGAAGTGTGGGAGCAATTCCGCACAGGCAAGCGATGACAAGTCGACACGATGATTTCAGGGAGCACTCCTTGGGGGTTCATGTATCTAATACAACTTTAATTTAGACACCGCACTAAGTTAGAAACACAATACATGGAAAATGACGGCATACCCGTCGCCTTGCATGACTGGTCTCCTGCGGTGAGATGCGCTGTTGACCCCGAGTCCGCTCACTCAAGAAGGGCCCGAGTCACTCCCTAATTAGGGTTTTCCAGCACCCAAGAGTGCGCACACCAATCAGGCAAGCCGAGGATAACAGATCCCAACACGACTTTTCGTGGTCGCGTGAAGTCGGCCTCGCAACAAAACGGTAGCAATGTTTTTTTTTTTGGGGCACATGCACTAAAACGGCTTTGACGCACAAACAAGTGATCAAATGTCGCTCCCCGACTGCCCTGGAGGACGCCAGCGGTGGTTCGCTCGTCTGGGGCAGTGGTGTTAGTGGTTAGAAAAAAAGAAAGGTACATAATTTCTGCAGCCCGGTTGGGAGCACGGCGCAGAGTCTGATTTGGCGCGCGGGTCGCACAGTGACCGACGGGGTGCAGCTTTTTCTGTTCAGACTCTCAGTCTTCCTCGAGGCGCCCTATTCGAGACAAGTCGTTAAATAGCGCATCTAACAAGATCATATGGCAAAGAAATTTAAAAACTTCAGCTCTATAGTTGATAAAGAGAAAAAGCTTTCCGCGAGAGTGTGCCTTCGCGACAATATGGTGCCTATATATACCCTGTGACTGAAGAGTAGGTGTGCAATGCGAATGGCAAACTGGGGTGAGTGTGAGTGTTGTAACGTTACGTGAATGTTCTGAGCAGGTTTGTGTACTGTGATCAATATTGTGTGCTCGAAGGTAATGAAATGAAAGTTACACTTGCGCTTGCTATGACTGCTGACGTAGTTTTCTTTTCTCAGTTGATGTAAAAATTTACTCCCATACTGACCTGAAAAAGTTCCCCAGATGGATGTAAATAAAAACTGCCGAAACCCATCCAAAGATCACTGTTGCGACTCCGGGTCCCGCGGATATCAGTTTGGTAGCGGGCCTCCGTCCTAGGACCCATCGTCGAACAAGTCAGAAGAGGCGCTCATATAAACGACAACAATTTATTTACATGCTTAGTAATTGAGAATTCAAAAACAGGTGATCAAGTGATCAAGTAGAAGTCAAGAACTGTATATGAGAACTGATGAACTGTAGAACTTCAAATACAAGAAAGTCTTCGGTTTATATAGCACCTCGTTGCCAACCCTGGGCGCATTGTCCGCGGCTTCCACCAATAGAGCACTCCATGGTGTAGGTGCTCTACCCACGAAGGAGAGGAAAGACACCAGACAATGCATGCGGAGAGGGCACAGTCCACACAATGCCTAAATATGGTCACCAAAGCACTGCACCGACGTTTTGACACACGTCACCAAGTTCGCGCCCGTCCGATGATTTTGGTTTTCAAGATTCTTCTGGCAGCTGGGTGAGGTTCGAAAAACCGGCTGCCAGTACACGTTTCACTTGCCTGACTGTTTGGGTAGGACAATGTAGTGGTGGGCCAGCATATCGTCAAAATATGCCACCCCATTCAGCCGATCCAATGGAAAAATGGAGGAAGGAGGAGTAGTCAATAAATCCCTCGTCGCCGAGGCGGGCTCAGGCAAGGGCTGCAGCAGATAGTGCATTATCCTTTTCATCACCCCCACATTCCATTCCTGGTTGTTTGCTAGAAGCTGTGGCTTAGCTGCACATATCCCGCGGCTCCGTTTGTCCTCGCAACATGCAGCCACAACAAATTTGGCTTTAGGTTGCAGCCTGAACTGCAAATACCATGCTGTTCCAAGGTTTCCAGATACTCGGTGACCTCGAAAATGGCCCAGCTGCCACCTTGTCTGCCTCTAAAGCCTTGCTCGCAGCCAATAAAATGGCCTTACTTGAGTCGAGCTCACAAGGGCCTCTCTTGGCTCGTGCGATTGCTCAACAGACTTCACATACGCATATGAAACACAACCACTGACCTAGTGAGTGCCAGACCATTCTGTCAAACCCCACCAGGCATATTTACCCTTTTACAACTAGTTAAAAGAAGTACACTAGTTATTCTAAATTCCTCTCCTACGTTTGAGTGAAACAGAATAACAGCACTGGAAGCACCCCGAACCTGAAACCTTGGATAGCGGTGTCTTCGATGTATTCACCATGAGTTCAACAAACTCTCAAAAGCACTAATCAATGGCCCTCGTCTAGGTCAGGAAAAAAATATTGCTGAACTCTCAAGAATGGCGTTCGCGTCAGGGACAGCGACTTAAACGCTCAGCGTTGCCTTCGGGCATCCCTCTTTTGAAACGTATGTCAAACGTATACTGTTGCAAAATGAGGCTTCAACGCAGAAGGCAACCATTCTTACAGAGAACAGAAGCAGTAGCTCCGAGAAAGGACGATGCTCCACCTGTATAAAACTCACTTGGCGCTCTAGTAAGCTAGTTTTCCGAGCTGCTTTCACTAGGCTTCTCCACCACAACAGGACATTTGCAAAACAACGAAAAGATCAAAACTAACAATTCTCGAATAAGTTCCGTTTACGCACAACGCAGAACTTAAGTCTTCGCGCGAGCTCTCTGCGGATGCTATAACCCCAGCTCAAACGTTACCGTTCTTCACGTCTCTAGTAGGACACACCTTGACAGACTGAAGTCTTTCTGATTAGAATCGGCTGCATCTTATAACTGTCAAAATTGTCGCTCTTACTCCGACTTTCGGCAACACGTAATGCTCCGCCTAAACTATCACACGATACTTAAGCATTCTATCAAAAGTGACGGAACTAAAACCTTGCGTAATCGTTCTGTTTGCTTAATGTTACATTATCATGCCAGCTACTTGGATAAAGAGCGCGCTGGGTTCTTTCAGGTGCTTTAGCTCTATTCGCACTTATATAGCACTGTAACATCACCCGACCAAACGTACGCTTTCGTACCACCTAAAAATCTTCTAACGGCGCGTTTGTTTGTAAATCTTTACAAGAACAAAAACATACCGCGTTCGGCACGAACCTTTTGAAACCAGTCTGTTTTCTTATCAAACCTTACATACAAAGGGAAACTCTTTCAAAGGTTCAAAACTGCAAGGATATTCAAATGATTTCCTTCCAGAAACTCTGGGTCGCATTCTGCGAAAAGCTTGCAGCTCACCTTCACGCTTTCAGCCTTACACGTAGCAGTCTTGTTCTCTGCAGCTTTCGCAATCGCCAGAGGCCACAATCAGCGCGAGCTCCAAGCCCAACTTTGCTACCTCGCCTCATTCCTGATTCTGGCTGCCTTTCTTCGTGACATCGAAGATTTCTGAAGTGCGGATGAAAGACTTGCCATTGTCCTTTGTCAATTGGTTCCACCCGGAATTTAGGACCAACAACCTTTCTTTTAGGAACTTTTCGACATCGTTGTTGACGCGAACCTGTCCTCTTTAACTATGCCTTTCTTCTTGGGGACGCGTGTCTTTTTCCGCTACTTCTCTCTCGCCAATTTCGCCTTACCGCACGCCTCAAAGGACGTTTTATTGAATTACCCGATGACCAACCCTTCCGTTTTCGCTGCGGCTTGCCCTCTGCCTCCACCTTTTGTACTGCTGCACGTCCCCGCTTCCTTCTTTTGCGGTGAAGCTTACCTACAACCTTTATTTGGTTGCTACGAACTTCCCTGGTTGCGTCATAAGTAATCCTACAGTTGAGGTGTGCCTGTGGACCACCCCATCTGCAGCCTTTGCCCTTCGGCTTTCCCACTCCATTGCTCTGTCGAGCTAATTTATCTGTGCTACCCCTCAAAAACTAGACAATGGCCCCCGCACAGATCTAAATACTTGGACATTCGCGTCCTTCTCTATTTCCGGCTAGTTTTTATCGGCCGGCCGATCATTTACGTGCCGCTGCACGAGGCATGTCTCTAACAACACACAATTTCTGTTCACGTTGCTGGGATTAGACTTTTCCTCGAAACGATCCTCCACCGAACTTGCGCCTGTTTTTACACCTATGACCGCCTCGCAATGTACTTTCTGAACCTCTGAGGCATTTCCCACGCTTTCTGTAGGAAATACTTTCAACGACAGCTCGCCCTCGCTGGCAGTACTGTCGAGTTCTAGTAGCGTTATGTCTTCGCTACATTTAGGACTACCTTCGTTGTACTCTCTTTCAGCGTCCGAAAGGTCATTCCTAAGCGGAGGCTCGAGCGTGGTCTCCAGCTGATCAATCTGTTCAATGACCCTATCAGGGCAACTGGAACAAGCCTCGGTCTCACATTGAACACACTTTGTACTTGCTACAGTTTGCATACCATCCACCGTCCCCCTCTCTACATGCACTACCTTCGCACCATCGGAGAGTCGCGTACTTTCCCTTGGCGCAATTTCACTAACAATGACCTTTTGCTCTTTTCTCTCCGCCGAAGGATTACTTTGCATGTCGCACTGATAGAGACGCGTACCTTTCTCGGGTGGTACCTCGCAAACAGTGGCTTTCTCAGTGACTTCACACTGCACCGTACTCGGCACTTCACCGCACCTTTCGGGCTCTACACATACTGATCATATACACGACCAAAGACGCTTCCGATTCTGTGCCCTAGTTATACGATTCATCCTTGCAATGTCTTTGTCTAATGCTCGCATTATAGCCTCGTGTATACGTATCCTTTCGGCTTCTTCTGCCTCATCTTTCTGGGCCTCTGCCTCTTTTCTCCGGGCTTCTGCCTGTTGAATGCTCTCGACATACTCTGAGAAATCCTCATCGCTTGTCCCTGTCCCGACGATCCGCCCAATCAGTTCTATTATGTTTGGGGAGTCCGACACATTTAGTTTCAACTCCTCTACGATCGCTAGCAATACGGGTTTTCGCAGGGCTTTCAGATTCATGACTGCTTCTGATACCGTTCTCTGTTTCACAAATTATTCCTGTCTTGCAGTTAATTAACCCTGACAACAACGACAGCCATAGTTTTCTGCCTTGCCTCAAGTTACCTGTTAACTTAGTCTGCAAAAGCTTCCTTAAGCTCTTACACGGAATCCTGTTCTGTCACTGTTAACTTTGCCGTCACCCACAAATTATAGCTTATACAAGCTATATCACAATTATCTGTCAGACGCAAGTTATCTGTTAACCTGATGACTAAAATAGCTCTGTCACTGTTAACCTTGCCGTCACCCACAGACGATAGCTTAATCAAGATATCAAATAATCTGCCTGACGCCAGTTACACAATGACCGAAAAAGCTATTCTCCCTACCAGCGTTGATGGTAGGGAGAAAATGATGGAGACCATGTTAGCGAATGAATTGACCAATTTTTTTAAAATTCTGACCCCCAACTCGAACCAATCGGGTATACTTCAAATTGAACTAATGTTGTTTCGCATCCTTTTTCAGAGTTTGTTTCAATGCAATACCCGAATTTCCGTGATACCCATCACGATTTTAACCTCTTCCCTGGCACGCTGATTGTGCATGCAGTGGTCACGGACAACTTTGTATGTGCAGTATTTCGGTAAGCTATCTCTGTT
Organism: Rhipicephalus microplus; assembly: GCF_043290135.1. Taxonomy (NCBI): domain Eukaryota; kingdom Metazoa; phylum Arthropoda; class Arachnida; order Ixodida; family Ixodidae; genus Rhipicephalus; species Rhipicephalus microplus. The sequence goes on from NW_027464586.1 coordinate 32,617,880, forward strand.
TGCAGGTAAGTGCTTGGCTATGGCACTTACCCGGAATGAAGTTACACCCGAAGCTGCAAATATCTCCGAGTTTCTTCAAATAGGTATTTTTTTTTTGTTAATCTGCGCCAGCCAAACACGCCAGTGCTTTTCGGAAAATCGCAATGTGCGTTCTCAATTTTAGGTAAGGACGTTCGGCGAAGAAACTCCCCGAAGCTCTGCTCCCTCTTCGGGGACTACTAAATCAACTTGGCTCACTAGCAGCCCTCAAACTTGCATCGTGAGGCAAAACTAAACGGGCGCAAGCACGAGGAGACAACACGGCAGCGGTAGGCGACGTAGTCGGTAGGTACCCGGGCGCGTGTTTGACAACCGTATGCTGGAGGACACGCTAGAGAGAGGGGAGACGCCCGTGTCGTCTGCTACGGCGCTCATTGGCAGCGGCAACCACAAACGTCATTTCCGCGCTCAGTTAAATTTTTTTTCTGTTTTTTGTGGTCGCCGCGCCAGCAGCCAAGGCCGCCGCGGACTCGCTGGTAGCGTCGGTACTGAGAGCAGCTGTGTGTGGTGGGTTTTGTGAATCAGATTGCTTTTGGTTTTTTCTGAACTACTGAAACTTTAGGTAACCAGCATCAGGTAAACTGCGTCGGGGGTGTACTGAGAGCAGCTGCGTGGTGTGTTTTGTGAATCAGATTGCTTTTGGGTTGTTTCCGAACTACTGACACCGTACGTAAACAGTCTCGGGAAAATTGCGTAGACAGACTGCCCACAAGACGTATTTGTTTGCCGCAGCGTCGCTAGCATCAGGGCTCGCTTTTTCCCGTAGATCCCGCAGCATGTTCGTCACGTCTCTTAAACGCATGTCAAGTTTTCATCCGGTCGGCTTATTACGCTATTGCAGGTACGGCCGTACGTCACCGTTCATGTATTGACCAACTTCGAGGCTACCGACGGTATAGCCTACACGATCGACGCGTATCGTGAAAAATTGCGAGTTTAAACTATCATGTGCTCATAATACACCCCAGTCAGTTTTTTACCTGCAGCGAGAGTGGCGCAAAAACGTAAAACAGTTGTTCTATCACAGAGTATGTCCTGTTTTAAAATAAATTGCCTAGGTACTTGGCATTGCAGTGTCGGTTCGTGATGCCTGCCGCAGATTTGCGGACTTTGTGCAGCAGTCATTCTCCAAAATACTGCACGTGTATAACTTGCAGGAGACCCTGGGTAATATTTGAAGCGAAATTAGAGAGATATAGGACGGTTGCAGTGCAAAACAAAAATAAAATTTGCAACATGTGTGTGGCTCCCAACTTTATCACTGTGATGGTACTGAGAAGCTTAATACAATGGCGAAAAAAAAGATACATCGCAGGCAGATGGTGCAAAACGAAACTGAATGACGGTGAAGGGTTGCTTTAGTTTTCAATACATTACTGCAACAGTATGTTCGTTTATGCCGGATGCTCTATTTCTATTACTTCGAAGGCACGAGGGTGCCGCCGGAGGGAGTAGAAAATTCAATGCACAAAAATAAAGTAATCTAATTTAGTTTCTAACTTTACAGTGTTACGTATATGGTTGCGTGCTTCAGAGATGATCAGGTGTTTTACTATAAGTAAGCAAGAACTAATGGTCAGAGAAAGTAAAAATTCTCTGAATAATGTCATCAGGTTTCTCCTGTCTCAGCGATTTTTTTTTATTTTTCATGGTCCCAAACTAATTTATTATTTCTTCGTTTCCACATTAAGCCTTCGCTGTGAGTCACTCTTGCTGCCTTCATGTGGATGGCTTCACACAGGCAACATGCATATTCACAATAGGCTCCCAGCAGTTCTTCTGAACTCTAGTACCTGCTAGTGTGATATTTTTTGCGGTATAGTTCTCCCTCAACTGTTCTAATAAACTTTACATACATTGACTTGAACCAGCTGCGCTCAAGTATAAAGAGTGTTTTCCGAAGCAGAATGAAGAAAGTTCACCTACATTAGTGAACTGAACTAGGCCGGTTGGTATGTACATTATAAAATGTATTTAGACAAGTCGTACCATTCGGTTTAAAACTCGCAAGTAAAAGTAAGCACTGGACACTGCTGAAAACATGAACGGGAGCGTATGGCCGTTAGATGCGGCCGTTAGAATGACGATTCAAACTATAACAATGGGTGGTTAAAACTTAGGCATGAGCTAAACACACGTTATTATTAATATTTGTGGGGTTTAACGTCCCAAAACCACCATTTGATTATGAGAGACGCCGTAGTGGAGGGCTCCGGAAATTTTGACCACCTAGGGTTCTTTAACGTGCACCCAAATCTGAGCCCACGGGCCTACAACATTTCCGCCTCCATCGGAAATGCAGCCGCCGCAGCCGGGATTCGAACCCGCGACCTGCGGGTCAGCAGCCGAGTACCTTAGCCACTAGACCACCGGGCGGGGGCTAAACACACGTGGCGAAAAACGAGCTCCCACGCTATGGAACCCCGAGGCCACGGCCGTACGTCTCGCTCCAACGCGTAAATCTTGTCCGTCTACTACTCGTCGTAATGCCACGAGTGTGCGGATGCCGCCTGTCCACGCAGTCAGCCCGGACACTGTTTACTTACGGCTTCAGTAGTTCGGAAACAACCCCAAAGGCAATCGGATCACTGGCATATTATTGACACAACGCAGCACCGCGATCACCCAATCTTCACCCCGCGAGTGCGGCGAGAACAGATGAGGGCGTCAAAAATTGCGCGGAATTGACGTTTGCTGCGGTGGTCGCCAATGAGTGCCGTAGCAGACGACATGGGCGTCTCCCTTCTCTCTTGTGCGTTCTGCAGCATACGGTTGTCAAACACGCTACCCGGGCATGTCGGTGGTGCATTTCGGAAGTGACGAAAGGGCGCTGCGTGATGCACGTGCACACTATGTATAGCACCAACCACCGGCGAAGCAAAGAATGTGTTTCACAAAAAATAAAGGCTGCTGGCATGAATGATAGTCTTCTGCGCCTTGCGACCACAGCTGTCAAATGACTAACACGAAAGCGAGCGAGGAACTAGGCGGAGACACACAAAAACGGCATACTTTTGCACGCTGATGCAATGCATGCGAGCAACAGGAACTACGACTGCGAACCGTCTTGTTCGTTTAAGCCCATCGCTCTGCAGCGTAAACTTCGTAGATAGCGGACACGTATTTCTGTGCATGGAAAAAATAACGAGACGTAAACTGCACATCAGCAAGCATTTTGTGATTGCCAGTAGTCATCCATGGAATCACCGTGCCGTACACGTGAGTGAGGCTTAGTCGTCGAATGAGGTAGCGACGGTGTACCTCGGTTCATCGCTGGAGCTGCTGAATGTGCGTCGTTGACACGATCACGCAAGGCCGCTCAGGCTTTGTGTACGATTCAGTGGATTTTACGGATCGACAGTACTGGTAATGCAGATTCAGCCCATACGACACAACACCAAGTGGTAAAACTCTTTCATTATAGTTTAAAAGTTATTGAACATTAGGCAGGCTTGGAGTAAAAGGCATGTGTGTTGAAATGCTTACATCAGGCCACCGCAACTTCATACCTTCACCGTGCATGTTTATCGCTTAATCATTAGCAAAAAAACAGTTTCTCCGAAAATACATGGGAGGTCAGACTATTGTTGCGGAACTTCGGGGTTATTTAAGCTATAGACACATCTGATGATCATCTAGACGAAGAAGTGTGGGAGCAATTCCGCACAGGCAAGCGATGACAAGTCGACACGATGATTTCAGGGAGCACTCCTTGGGGGTTCATGTATCTAATACAACTTTAATTTAGACACCGCACTAAGTTAGAAACACAATACATGGAAAATGACGGCATACCCGTCGCCTTGCATGACTGGTCTCCTGCGGTGAGATGCGCTGTTGACCCCGAGTCCGCTCACTCAAGAAGGGCCCGAGTCACTCCCTAATTAGGGTTTTCCAGCACCCAAGAGTGCGCACACCAATCAGGCAAGCCGAGGATAACAGATCCCAACACGACTTTTCGTGGTCGCGTGAAGTCGGCCTCGCAACAAAACGGTAGCAATGTTTTTTTTTTTGGGGCACATGCACTAAAACGGCTTTGACGCACAAACAAGTGATCAAATGTCGCTCCCCGACTGCCCTGGAGGACGCCAGCGGTGGTTCGCTCGTCTGGGGCAGTGGTGTTAGTGGTTAGAAAAAAAGAAAGGTACATAATTTCTGCAGCCCGGTTGGGAGCACGGCGCAGAGTCTGATTTGGCGCGCGGGTCGCACAGTGACCGACGGGGTGCAGCTTTTTCTGTTCAGACTCTCAGTCTTCCTCGAGGCGCCCTATTCGAGACAAGTCGTTAAATAGCGCATCTAACAAGATCATATGGCAAAGAAATTTAAAAACTTCAGCTCTATAGTTGATAAAGAGAAAAAGCTTTCCGCGAGAGTGTGCCTTCGCGACAATATGGTGCCTATATATACCCTGTGACTGAAGAGTAGGTGTGCAATGCGAATGGCAAACTGGGGTGAGTGTGAGTGTTGTAACGTTACGTGAATGTTCTGAGCAGGTTTGTGTACTGTGATCAATATTGTGTGCTCGAAGGTAATGAAATGAAAGTTACACTTGCGCTTGCTATGACTGCTGACGTAGTTTTCTTTTCTCAGTTGATGTAAAAATTTACTCCCATACTGACCTGAAAAAGTTCCCCAGATGGATGTAAATAAAAACTGCCGAAACCCATCCAAAGATCACTGTTGCGACTCCGGGTCCCGCGGATATCAGTTTGGTAGCGGGCCTCCGTCCTAGGACCCATCGTCGAACAAGTCAGAAGAGGCGCTCATATAAACGACAACAATTTATTTACATGCTTAGTAATTGAGAATTCAAAAACAGGTGATCAAGTGATCAAGTAGAAGTCAAGAACTGTATATGAGAACTGATGAACTGTAGAACTTCAAATACAAGAAAGTCTTCGGTTTATATAGCACCTCGTTGCCAACCCTGGGCGCATTGTCCGCGGCTTCCACCAATAGAGCACTCCATGGTGTAGGTGCTCTACCCACGAAGGAGAGGAAAGACACCAGACAATGCATGCGGAGAGGGCACAGTCCACACAATGCCTAAATATGGTCACCAAAGCACTGCACCGACGTTTTGACACACGTCACCAAGTTCGCGCCCGTCCGATGATTTTGGTTTTCAAGATTCTTCTGGCAGCTGGGTGAGGTTCGAAAAACCGGCTGACAGTACACGTTTCACTTGCCTGACTGTTTGGGTAGGACAATGTAGTGGTGGGCCAGCATATCGTCAAAATATGCCACCCCATTCAGCCGATCCAATGGAAAAATGGAGGAAGGAGGAGTAGTCAATAAATCCCTCGTCGCCGAGGCGGGCTCAGGCAAGGGCTGCAGCAGATAGTGCATTATCCTTTTCATCACCCCCACATTCCATTCCTGGTTGTTTGCTAGAAGCTGTGGCTTAGCTGCACATATCCCGCGGCTCCGTTTGTCCTCGCAACATGCAGCCACAACAAATTTGGCTTTAGGTTGCAGCCTGAACTGCAAATACCATGCTGTTCCAAGGTTTCCAGATACTCGGTGACCTCGAAAATGGCCCAGCTGCCACCTTGTCTGCCTCTAAAGCCTTGCTCGCAGCCAATAAAATGGCCTTACTTGAGTCGAGCTCACAAGGGCCTCTCTTGGCTCGTGCGATTGCTCAACAGACTTCACATACGCATATGAAACACAACCACTGACCTAGTGAGTGCCAGACCATTCTGTCAAACCCCACCAGGCATATTTACCCTTTTACAACTAGTTAAAAGAAGTACACTAGTTATTCTAAATTCCTCTCCTACGTTTGAGTGAAACAGAATAACAGCACTGGAAGCACCCCGAACCTGAAACCTTGGATAGCGGTGTCTTCGATGTATTCACCATGAGTTCAACAAACTCTCAAAAGCACTAATCAATGGCCCTCGTCTAGGTCAGGAAAAAAATATTGCTGAACTCTCAAGAATGGCGTTCGCGTCAGGGACAGCGACTTAAACGCTCAGCGTTGCCTTCGGGCATCCCTCTTTTGAAACGTATGTCAAACGTATACTGTTGCAAAATGAGGCTTCAACGCAGAAGGCAACCATTCTTACAGAGAACAGAAGCAGTAGCTCCGAGAAAGGACGATGCTCCACCTGTATAAAACTCACTTGGCGCTCTAGTAAGCTAGTTTTCCGAGCTGCTTTCACTAGGCTTCTCCACCACAACAGGACATTTGCAAAACAACGAAAAGATCAAAACTAACAATTCTCGAATAAGTTCCGTTTACGCACAACGCAGAACTTAAGTCTTCGCGCGAGCTCTCTGCGGATGCTATAACCCCAGCTCAAACGTTACCGTTCTTCACGTCTCTAGTAGGACACATCTTGACAGACTGAAGTCTTTCTGATTAGAATCGGCTGCATCTTATAACTGTCAAAATTGTCGCTCTTACTCCGACTTTCGGCAACACGTAATGCTCCGCCTAAACTATCACACGATACTTAAGCATTCTATCAAAAGTGACGGAACTAAAACCTTGCGTAATCGTTCTGTTTGCTTAATGTTACATTATCATGCCAGCTACTTGGATAAAGAGCGCGCTGGGTTTTTTCAGGTGCTTTAGCTCTATTCGCACTTATATAGCACTGTAACATCACCCGACCAAACGTACGCTTTCGTACCACCTAAAAATCTTCTAACGGCGCGTTTGTTTGTAAATCTTTACAAGAACAAAAACATACCGCGTTCGGCACGAACCTTTTGAAACCAGTCTGTTTTCTTATCAAACCTTACATACAAAGGGAAACTCTTTCAAAGGTTCAAAACTGCAAGGATATTCAAATGATTTCCTTCCAGAAACTCTGGGTCGCATTCTGCGAAAAGCTTGCAGCTCACCTTCACGCTTTCAGCCTTACACGTAGCAGTCTTGTTCTCTGCAGCTTTCGCAATCGCCAGAGGCCACAATCAGCGCGAGCTCCAAGCCCAACTTTGCTACCTCGCCTCATTCCTGATTCTGGCTGCCTTTCTTCGTGACATCGAAGATTTCTGAAGTGCGGATGAAAGACTTGCCATTGTCCTTTGTCAATTGGTTCCACCCGGAATTTAGGACCAACAACCTTTCTTTTAGGAACTTTTCGACATCGTTGTTGACGCGAACCTGTCCTCTTTAACTATGCCTTTCTTCTTGGGGACGCGTGTCTTTTTCCGCTACTTCTCTCTCGCCAATTTCGCCTTACCGCACGCCTCAAAGGACGTTTTATTGAATTACCCGATGACCAACCCTTCCGTTTTCGCTGCGGCTTGCCCTCTGCCTCCACCTTTTGTACTGCTGCACGTCCCCGCTTCCTTCTTTTGCGGTGAAGCTTACCTACAACCTTTATTTGGTTGCTACGAACTTCCCTGGTTGCGTCATAAGTAATCCTACAGTTGAGGTGTGCCTGTGGACCACCCCATCTGCAGCCTTTGCCCTTCGGCTTTCCCACTCCATTGCTCTGTCGAGCTAATTTATCTGTGCTACCCCTCAAAAACTAGACAATGGCCCCCGCACAGATCTAAATACTTGGACATTCGCGTCCTTCTCTATTTCCGGCTAGTTTTTATCGGCCGGCCGATCATTTACGTGCCGCTGCACGAGGCATGTCTCTAACAACACACAATTTCTGTTCACGTTGCTGGGATTAGACTTTTCCTCGAAACGATCCTCCACCGAACTTGCGCCTGTTTTTACACCTATGACCGCCTCGCAATGTACTTTCTGAACCTCTGAGGCATTTCCCACGCTTTCTGTAGGAAATACTTTCAACGACAGCTCGCCCTCGCTGGCAGTACTGTCGAGTTCTAGTAGCGTTATGTCTTCGCTACATTTAGGACTACCTTCGTTGTACTCTCTTTCAGCGTCCGAAAGGTCATTCCTAAGCGGAGGCTCGAGCGTGGTCTCCAGCTGATCAATCTGTTCAATGACCCTATCAGGGCAACTGGAACAAGCCTCGGTCTCACATTGAACACACTTTGTACTTGCTACAGTTTGCATACCATCCACCGTCCCCCTCTCTACATGCACTACCTTCGCACCATCGGAGAGTCGCGTACTTTCCCTTGGCGCAATTTCACTAACAATGACCTTTTGCTCTTTTCTCTCCGCCGAAGGATTACTTTGCATGTCGCACTGATAGAGACGCGTACCTTTCTCGGGTGGTACCTCGCAAACAGTGGTTTTCTCAGTGACTTCACACTGCACCGTACTCGGCACTTCACCGCACCTTTCGGGCTCTATTTCAGCGTCCGAAAGGTCATTCCTAAGCGGAGGCTCGAGCGTGGTCTCCAGCTGATCAATCTGTTCAATGACCCTATCAGGGCAACTGGAACAAGCCTCGGTCTCACATTGAACACACTTTGTACTTGCTACAGTTTGCATACCATCCACCGTCCCCCTCTCTACATGCACTACCTTCGCACCATCGGAGAGTCGCGTACTTTCCCTTGGCGCAATTTCACTAACAATGACCTTTTGCTCTTTTCTCTCCGCCGAAGGATTACTTTGCATGTCGCACTGATAGAGACGCGTACCTTTCTCGGGTGGTACCTCGCAAACAGTGGCTTTCTCAGTGACTTCACACTGCACCGTACTCGGCACTTCACCGCACCTTTCGGGCTCTACACATACTGATCATATACACGACCAAAGACGCTTCCGATTCTGTGCCCTAGTTATACGATTCATCCTTGCAATGTCTTTGTCTAATGCTCGCATTATAGCCTCGTGTATACGGATCCTTTCGGCTTCTTCTGCCTCATCTTTCTGGGCCTCTGCCTCTTTTCTCCGGGCTTCTGCCTGTTGAATGCTCTCGACATACTCTGAGAAATCCTCATCGCTTGTCCCTGTCCCGACGATCCGCCCAATCAGTTCTATTATGTTTGGGGAGTCCGACACATTTAGTTTCAACTCCTCTACGATCGCTAGCAATACGGGTTTTCGCAGGGCTTTCAGATTCATGACTGCTTCTGATACCGTTCTCTGTTTCACAAATTATTCCTGTCTTGCAGTTAATTAACCCTGACAACAACGACAGCCATAGTTTTCTGCCTTGCCTCAAGTTACCTGTTAACTTAGTCTGCAAAAGCTTCCTTAAGCTCTTACACGGAATCCTGTTCTGTCACTGTTAACTTTGCCGTCACCCACAAATTATAGCTTATACAAGCTATATCACAATTATCTGTCAGACGCAAGTTATCTGTTAACCTGATGACTAAAATAGCTCTGTCACTGTTAACCTTGCCGTCACCCACAGACGATAGCTTAATCAAGATATCAAATAATCTGCCTGACGCCAGTTACACAATGACCGAAAAAGCTATTCTCCCTACCAGCGTTTACTCGCACATTAGTAAATGCCTGGTAAAGTTTAACAGAGAAAGTCAGCACTCACCCGGCTCGCAGTTGTACCTCCAGAGTCGTGCTTCTCAGCAGTGCCTTCCGGTTGCCTCTTACAGTCGATGACCTCGTGTCAACCCAGAACTGTCGTTCGGCTGCCTCTCAAGTCGATGAGCTCCGATCATCCGACCGTTGTCGTCCAATCGCCTCTCGAAGTCGATGGGGTCGTAGCATCTGACGGCTGTCGTCGAATCGTTGCTAACTGGCTTGACGCCATCTCTCCGCGGAATCCAGTGGTTGCGACCTGGATTGACGCGATCCCACCGCTGCCATCCTGTTGTTGCGACTCCGGGTCCCGCGGGTCTCAGTTTGGTAGCGCGCCCCCAACCTAGGACCCATCGTCGAACAAGTCAGAAGAGGCGCTCGTATTAACGACAAAAATTTATTTACATGGTTAGTAATTGAGAATTCGAAAAGAGGTGATCAAGTGATCAAGCAGTAATCAAGAACTGTGCATGAAAATTGTTGAACTGTAGAACTTCAAATACACGAAAGTCTTCGGCTTATATAGCACCTCGTTGCCAACCCTCGGAACATTGTCCGTGGCTTCCGCCAATAGGGCGCTCCATGGTCTAGCTGCTCCACCCATGAAGGAAAGGAAAGACACCACACAATGCATGCGGAGAGGGCACAGTCCACAGGATGCCCAAATATGGTCACCAATGCACTGCACCGACGTTTTCGCACACGTCACCAAGTTTCGCGCACGTCCGATGATTTTGGTTTCGAAGATTTTTTTGGCAGCTAGGTAAGGTTCGAAACACCGGCTGCCAGTACACGTGCCAAACTTGCCTGACTGTTTAGGTAGGACAATGTAGTGGCGGGCCAGCATATCTTCAAAATATGCCACCCCATTCAGCCGCTCCTATGGAGAAATAAGGGAAGGAGGAGTAGTCAACTAACCCCTCGTCACCGAGGCGGGCTCAGGCAAGGGCTGCAGCAGATAGTGCATTATGCTTTTCTTCACCCACACATTCCATTCCTGGTTGTTTTCTAGAAGCTGTGGCTTAGCTGCAGATATTCCGGGGCTCCGCTTGTCCTCGCAAGGTGCAGCCACAACCAGTTTGGCTTTAGCTTGCAGCCTGAACTGCACATATCATGCTGGTTCCAAGTTTCCAGATCCTCGGTGACCTCCAAAATGGCCCAGCTGCCTCTTTGTCTGCCTCGAAAGCTTTGCTCGCAGCAAACACAATGGCCTTACTTGAGTCGAGCTCCCAATGGCCTCTCTTGGCTCGTGCGTTTTATTTCCGCGAACCAGTCCCGAACCCATCGTTCAGGTTTTGCCGAAAGGAATCAACCCCTCTTGACAGCACACCCTTGCTTTGAATGCGTCGAAATATTTTCGTCCCTTTCACAAACGCCGAAAAACTTCAATAATGATGACGGTGTAAACACCCCCTCCTGCTGGGGAGTAAACTTTTTACTCTCTCCGGACAGTGTTTTTAAAACCCCCATCGGGGCATGCGCTACAGGGCAAGTCGTTTACTCCCATCTTGGCTTATTTACGTTTGTAGTGTAGCGCACATATAACGAACAAAACGAAATCTGTTATTCTCTTTTTTTGTGCATTGTTTAAGACGCCTTAGACATGATGCAGAGCAGCAGCAAACCCACTCACTCCTGCATGTGGAAGAGGCAGCGTTGAACGTCTACTTCTGGATATCTTCAATCACCCTTGTCGACGACTAGAACCATCCCAGCACCCAATACAACTAGCCCCCGACTACAGTACACGGAAGATTTTTGGTGAGCGAGCTTTTCCTGACCCAGGTGATAGAGACGCTAACCGCAACGACGAACTCGCACTGCTCGCGCTGCCCGACGCTGGCGTGGCGGCTGCCACAACAGCTGCTCCTCGCCGCGACGCCGGTGCCACCCAACTCCATCTGACTCGCCCACGTTGAGCCCTACCTTCAGAAATCGCAGCACTGTTAACCATGGAAGCGGTCTAAGTCGAAGGAACTGAGATCGCCCCTGAAGACGCCACCCTCAAAGCCGGATGGATCTCTGGCCACCGAAACAAGCAACGCAAGCATGCCTCGAACGCTCCGGCATCGCCAACTGGCCAGGGAAGCGCGTCCGATACCCCAATGCTGAGCGGATCTGCCCAGCGTCTCCCTCGCAAACCCAGGCAACCGCGTCTGCCAGATGATCACGTAAAAGTTGTGATTCGTCCGAAGGATGGCTTCAATCTCTCTAAAGGGGGGGAAGAACAACTGGGCGATGCTATTCTACGCGAAGTGGATTTGCACGCAACGCTACTCAAAGAAGACATTTACTGCACATGCGTTGAAGCTAATCTCATCGTAGTAAGCACACCTCATCTATCCAACGCAGAAATCTTCAGTCGGATCTCCAAACTACAGGTGGAAACTGAAACCTATGACGTTCGAGTGTACGTTACTTCCACTGAGAACACAGCAAAGAGAGTGATCCACAATATTCCCCCCTACGACTCTCCTGAAGACATCTCAGCAAGTCTTGTTAATGACCGCAACCCCAAAATATTACAAGCTCGCCCCAAACACGGTACTTATTGTCTTCGATGGCGACCAAGTCTCTTTCCATGTCTACTATCGAGGAGCCGAATACAAATGTTACCTACATAAAAAGCTCACCGAAGTCTGCGACAAATGCGGGGCAGTCGGCCACCGCTCGGATGTCTGCTCCAAACCAAATGCCGTAATCTGCACGCTGTGTGGCACAACCAACCCTGCTACTGCTCATCCATAAACCCCATAAACGAAAGGCTGCAGACAGAGAAGAACCAGCCACACCATCATCGCAACCACCTACCGCCTCAGCACCCATTTTGCCTGTAGAATCTGTACCGCAGCAGCAACTGCACGAGACGATTCAAACCGTACTTGAACGGCAGTTACCGATGATGCTTGAACAGACCATCGCGCAAACGCTAAAGCGATCCCTCGATTCAATCATCACAGAAAAGTTAGAGCACCAACTCACCTTAATGCTCGACGGAAAGCTGGAAGCCCGAGCGACAATTATTCAGAACAACCTTACAGTCACACTTTCGAGTCTTCTTGCCAGCTACAATAGCAGAGTCACGGAGTTTGAGTGGTGTACACATCGTTCTCGCTCACACTCACATCAGAAGCCTTATCGCCGCATTAACCAAGATGGCCGTGAGTAATCCGCACACTCAGTACAGCATCTGGCAGTGGAACTGCCGTAGCTACCACCGTCAGAGGAGCGTGCTGCAACAATTTCTTTCCACACTCAAAGAAACAGATAACCAGATATTATTTCTTTACAGGAATCAGGCGGACAGGCTAAGCTGGTCGGATATGCCTCCTTTACGGCTGCTCAAGCCCCTGACAGTCGCGAAGTTCTTACCACCCTTGTGAAACGAAATATCCCTCTAATTCAACACCCCTCGCTCTCTGATACAGTGCCACACATTATATTGAAAATCCTATCTTCATCTCGCCGGACATCCACCAGTATGTTCTTGGTCAATTTTTACACCAGCCCACGTCAACCACATCGTTTTCACAAGCTCCTATCTTATGTCAAGAAGTTGACAAGAATTTCCCCCTCCTCGTGGTAGGGGATTTAACGCTCCCTCACTTGCTTGGGGTTACATTCACGACACCAGAAAAGGGGGAATGCTGTGGCAAGACACCCACAATCTTGGCTACACCCTTATCACAGAACCGGCATACCCTACGTGGTTGGGCAACAGCGTTGCCAGAGACACCGCTCCTGACCTCACTTTCACTGCGAACATTACGCATGCAAAGTGGTCCAGCCTTCATGAACATCTATGCAGCGACCACTACATAATACAAACGATCGTCAAGGCTGGCCCGCAGCGCAGGAAATCTAAACAGCTTGCCCTTGTTGACTGGGATGTCTTCCGCGAATTGCGGGCAACGACCTCCTTAGAATCTGCCACCTGGATCGACCAATGAACAGCTTCCTTACTACGAGAAGTTAAGCATGCTACCAAGACTCCTCCAGAAGATGCCGTAGGCGACACGGTAGACACCAAGCTGTTGCACATGTGGGAGGCCCTCGCTGGTCTGCGCAAGCGCTATAACTCCAACAAATTGAACCGCTCATTACGTAAACGCATTGCTATATTAACGCGTCAAATTGAAGATTATGCTTTTCGACTCTCCTGCCAGAACTGGCATCAGATTTATAACGTTATGGAACGCTTACCTAACGTGCCCAAAACGTGGAATATTCTTCGTAGTATGATAGAAACAACATCGTCAAAACGTGCTCAGCACTACTCCTTAATCACCGCTCTGCACAATTATTCAGGTACCATTGAAGGTCTTATGCAAGACCTATCTAGTCGGTACATTGTCAGCGCTACTTCGGTTGATCTCCCATGCTACAATGGGGTGGATAATCCAGCCCTCAATTCCCAGATTACAAAAGCGGAAGTGAGGTCCGCAGTTTCACAACTGAGACCCCAATCAGCGCCTAGCCCAGATAAAATTACAAATAAAATCTTACGAAACCTTGACGAAGAATCACTTGAAACGCTCACATCTTATCTGCAAATGGTTTGGGAGTCGGGAGAAACACCAACAACATGGAAAACCGCCACAGTCATTCTGATACCTAAACCAGGAAAACAACTCATTATCGAGAACCTTCGGCCAATATCTCTCACATCCTGTGTCGGCAAGGTACTCGAGCATGTATTTCAAACTCGACTACAAAGGTACATGGAAGAACATGCCCTCTACCCGCATGCAATGCTCGGATTCCGCCCTAAACCTTCGACACAAGACTTGATGCTGCAACTGAAGAGTCACATTATCGACGGTGAAGACGGCTCTCGGTATGGGACGCGGGATATTCTTGGGCTAGACCTTACCAAGGCATTTGACAATGTGCTACATTCATCCATCCTTGCCGCCCTCGCCACGCTCAACGTAGGCGCCCGTACCTACCGCTACATGCACAACTTTTTAACGGACAGGACAGCCACACTCTCGGTCAACAATTTGCCTGCACCTTCCATAACTCTCGGTGGGAAAGGGACACCACAGGGGTCGGTCCTCTCTCCATTCCTTCTCAACCTGGTCATGCTTCACCTTCCGCCACTTCTAGAAGATATCCCCCACCTCCACCACAGCATATACGCGGACGATATCACCTTGTGGATTGCCAGAGGTAGTGACGAAGAGATACAAGATGCGCTTCAATTGGCGATTGATAGAATCACAACTTACGCTGAACAACGATGATTGTCCTGCTCGCCCCAAAAGTCAGAGTTACTTGTCTATCGACCCAGATCTCCCTACAACAGAGACCTTCCCACGATAAATCTGCATGTGCGACATCACCCTATACGAACAGTCCCTACCATTCGTGTATTAGGCTTCCGCATTCAGCAGAACGGTAGCAATTCGGAAACAATGCAACTACTACACCATTATGTCTATCAGACTACTAGGCTCATCTCCCGCATCGCCAATAAACAGCACGGCATGAAAGAGGCCAATCTCATACGACTGGTGACCGTCTTTTCCATAAGCAGAATCCTTTGTGTTGCTCCATTTATGAAACTTACGCTCACCGACAAGAAAAAACTAAACCTAATGATCAGGCGGTGCTACAAGTGCGCGCTGCATCTCCCCATGTCTACGCCCAATGCGAAACTCAATGACCTAGGACGTCACAATACTATAGACGAATTCATTGAAGCCAAACGTATATCGCCCTACGAACGATTAGGCCAAACTCCTACAGGACGTCATCTCATGTGCTCACTTGGCATACCTTACGTTTCCCAGTTTGGCCAGAAACTCCCAATTCCTTCGGACATTCGCGACACTTTCGTGAATCCCCCCATACCACGCAATATGCACCCTGAATATAACGTGCAAAGACGAGTAGACCACGCCAAGCAACTAGGCAAGCGTTAAGCGAAAGCCACGTACGTGGCATATGTACACGCAGCGCAATATCCTACGCACCGGGCCATGGCCCTCGCTGTCGCCACCGTGCCGCAGTACATAATTACTGCAACTGGCACCATTCGCGCAAACAAACCAAAAGAAGGCGAAGAAGCAGTCATCGCTCTCGCCTACGCTTCAACCCAAGCATCCTGCATCATCAGCGACTCCAAGACTGCCATCCGCAGCTTTACCAAATGTTTGATCTCCCAACTGATACTCCGAATTCTCACAAGTACACCTCTGTTACGTCGTCGCCGCATTTAAATCATCTCGACTCCGGGCCACTCGGGGCTTGCGGGGAAAGAACACGCTCATGACGCCGCCCGAGCTCTCGTCCACCGGGCGCGTCATCCAACAGAGCACCACCCCTCGCGACCTGACGCGGCGGAGCGAGAGATGATGGTCTCCTCGTTTCGCGACAATGCGAGGGACAGAATGGTTAGCTTTGGAGAAATCCTAATGTATTACCGCAAGGCCAGACTTAAATACCCATCACCAGACAAGCGCTTTAGTAAGCAGCAGTCCACTACCTGGCGTCTATTACAGACACGCACTTTCCCCTGTCCGTCACTGTACAGCCGTACTTACCCCGCTATTCACACACCACAACGCAAAACGTGTGGTGCATTAACGCTGAGTTCGACAATATTATATGGGCCTGCCCCGAAGCTACTCACTCAGTTAAACACAGCACGAACCCTACATTCACAATGACCACGGCCGAGCAGTGGGAGGCTTTGCTGCTCAGCACGTGCCCGGAGGACCAGCTCTGGGCTGTCCGGCTGGCTGTAGACACCGCCAGGATTCAACGCCTGGCCACCGCCTGAGGAAGGGGGTTACAGAGGGACCCGTGTCCCGGCCCCCCGCTACATTTGACCCCAGCAGGGACACTTCAATAAAGTTTCTTCTCTCTTGTGCATTGTTCGACAGGTTCCCGCAAGATATACAAACTCCCACATACAACACCCGTCAGAACGACTTTGCTGTCGTAGGACCTACTGGATATGAATTGTTCGAAAATCGCGCAAACACATACCACTTGAAACGCTGCAAATGAGAATAGTTTGAGTCCATTAGCCTACACGGTAATTGAACAGCCTACTGTTTTGCTCCATTCGAATGCTGCACATAGTTTTAAGAAACACTTAATAAGACTTTACACCATTGAGGGAGAAACGCTCTTCAGTACCATATAAGGAAAGGTTTACCAGGTGGTATTGCTGCAAGAGCAACGAAACATTGGCAAGAGTTGCGTATATAATATGTCCGCGTATCTTAGGAAACATCCCGAGTATACAACCACACTCTCGCGCCCACCGCTCCTGTTTCCAGCTGCGTGACTCCGTAGACTGCTCAACAGGATTAGGGAGTCAGTAATATATCACGAGCTTTTTTTTGTTATAAACATTACGTATGTACTTCTATGATACAGTTGTCACATGGGGTTAATGTCAATTGTACTTGGGCGCCATCCCCTGAAGTTTATTTAGTTATCAGTGTTCGCGGTTACCATTCTTGCGAGTGCAAGCATGACAAATCAGCTTACTACTTTTGGTTGCCAATACCCTTGTTGCTGTTGGTATCTTTACGCAGCTGTAAACGACTGTTTATATTACTATATGCCACTGTTCAACGTAAATCTGGGTGTAAAACTTTTGAACACATCTTCAACATCATCTCATAACGCCTCCCTAAAAAAATTTACAACACAGCCATCTTCCCTCCAACTGCTTTGCATAACATCGATTCCCATGTACATGGATCTGTCTATCATTTTTCTTTACGTTTGGTATTTTGTTCCCCACCATATTAGCCACTTTTCCTTTTTGTCACGCATCTTATTCTCCTCTATTGTTGCTGCCGCGATCTGCAAGTCTGCAACCACTGCCGTGGGCCACAGACAGCCAGAATTCACTGCTCTGATCGCACCGAGGCCATCGACCACGCACTCTCCAGCTTCCCACCCCCGCGGGGGATCGCACTCCCGACACAATGCGTACTGCTTGGAGGGGAGCGCCAAAGACACCGTGGGATGGCTGACTTCGGTGCCCTAACAAACGTTTATTTGAGAGGATGTTATTGTGGTCTTGCTTTAAAAAATATCACTTTGAAAGAGTGGAGGTGGTCACATGAAGACGACGACATAGGCATCGTCGGAAAACATCGAGTACGGTGGCTCGCTTTCACAGATCACAGATGGTAGGCGGTAGCAGGGAATCGGGGGAAAAGAATGAGGTGAAAAACCTAGATTTGAGAAAGAAAACAGTCTACGTTGGGAACAGTTGCTTTCAGAGGAGTCGACACGACAGTTTTATGTAACGCTATTCAGCCTGGTGGTTTGATGACAGAAGCAGCGAAAGCGCGTTTTGAATGCGGAGCATTTCTCTCCGTGCGATGTCGCGCTTGCTCTGCGCTTGCTCGCGTCTCGTGCCGGCCGCGGAAGACACCCGATAAACTGTCGCTCCCCTCCCCTCTCTCGCCTCGCAAGGCCGACGCTGGCAGCGTCTTCCATCAAGACTTGTTTGCTGGGTTTCGTGCCGACCGGTTGAGCCTCCGTGAAATCCGACGACAACGCAGCTCTGGCCGACTGGCTCGCCCTCCACCATCTCCTGACACCGTGAAGCTCTCGCTGAGTGGTGTCCCGTCCTCGGATTCCTGCGACCGTGTATATCTTTGCTATAGGCACCGGCAAAGCAGTTTACGAGATCTGATGGTAGCGCCAGAACACACCGCCTAGCGAGTAGCCACAGCGAAAGCGAGTCTTACAATGCCTATCCTAGCGAGTAGACGCAGAAAACCTGGACTTGCACGTGCATATTAAATGGGAAGAATTTCTTAGTGAACTTCGGCGACTTTGAGCATATCTATCTATCTATCTACCTATCTATCTATCTATCTATCTATCTGTCTATCTATCTATCTATCTATCTATCTATCTATCTATCTATCTATCTATCTATCTATCTATCTATCTAGCCGCTTACCACTTTTAGCTCCTGACCGTTTGAATGATGCTTTCAATACAAAACTTTGTCATAACATGACTGTATGACGAGCATATTTGACTAGTCATTAGACGAAAATCATGAAATTTTTGTCATGAACGTCATAAATTACGTTTTATAGTCTTGCTGCTCTTGCGGTGGTTTTGTTCACATGAAATGACACAAAACTGGTTTGGTATGACATGACTGCATGGCAAACACAAGCGACAGACCCTAACATTAAAATCATAACATGCGTGTCACGTAACAACATGCATACATGACACACTTACGATGTGCTCATGGCCGCTTCGCCAGATTCACATATACCAAATTTAGAATAACGAGACGTGAATGGATGACGAAGGTATGTGGCTGACGCAAACATGATAATTATTAGATGCGTGTAATGTAAAAATATGGCAACATACCACGCTCACTATGCGCTCGCGGCCTATTCGCTATCTCCGCATGTACCAAATTTGGTATCACGTGAAGTAAATAGACGAAGAAGGTAAATGACACGTCCAAATATGATAATTGTGACATGAAAGTCATATAAGGCATAATTTACCTCTGCCTCCTAACGATGTGCTGATTTCAAAGTGACATATCAACCTTTCTCAATCGTGCTGCGCATATCATCGATTCCCCCTCTACGATGGATCTGCCAATTTTGTTTTACTTTATATTTTAGTTGTGAGCAGGGGCGTCATGGCTGATTATGAAAGCCCTCAGGAAGCCTACTTTGAAAACGCACAAAAAAAGGCATTCACACTTCAGCGTCTCAATTCGTTCAGCGAGAGTTTCATTTGCTTCGTATCTCTGACTGCCGGTACCAACAATGCTGAGGCGGTCCAAAAAGCTTCGTCACGCCCTCTGGCTTTTTGTAGGGTGCCTATCTTCTCCTTATTTCTGTATGTGGGTCTCTCTGTCCCTGCTCTATCCCTATATCTTTTAATCCCTCCTTAACCCCATCCCTCGTGAGCTACTGTTGAGGTGTCGCACCATGATGCAGACAGTTATGGAGCTCACTTTTATCTTCTTTTCTGTCTCTTAAGAATCACTTACTTACTACTGCTATCACCTGTTCTTGCTACTGAAGGGAAGGCTATGGAGCCAAATCACGTGCATCCTACCACCACTTAAGGTAGTTCCGAAGTAGTACCCGTATTTTCAACCAGAAATATAAATGTTCCTCCTTCAATTTTTACGTGGAGCCATTTGAGACAAGACGAAGCTCACACCAGTGAGATATTCGTATTGCCCTTAGTTTATCTGTAGTGGCTTCGCGTTTTTCAACGCGTGAAAAAGTCCCACCTTTTCACAAGAGACGCGCCATCGACGCCACTGCGAGCGGCTGCGTTTCGCAAGCACTCCGGCAAAACTCCTGTTTCTGACTGCTTAAGTCACCGGCTAAACCTACCAACATGGTCATCCACAAAGCAGATGGAGAGGAGCTTCCCTCTGCCGAAGCTCGCAACGATGATGAAAGCAACTGGCATCAAGTATATGCCAGGGCCAGAAAGCCCACTTCAGTCCCGAAGAAATCGACGCCTTCCATCAACACTTCTTAAGAACAGTCACAGAAAGCTATCCTATCGACTCGTCGCAGTGCCCCCAGACCTTCTCCATTTCCATCAGATGACAACAAAATAGTCCTGTGAATACGTCCAGGCCTCAGCTGTGCTGACACTCCACTTTCGGAGCTCATACATGCCGTCCTAAAAGCAGCAGCGTTCACAAGCTCCCTACATGACCAATACCGCATCAACTCTGTAAGCAACATTGCGTTCATAAGCACACCGGACTCGAAACGCACCAAAACATACCACCGTATAAAATTCATTAGGATGGACGAACTCAGCTTTTAAGTTGTCCCACGCATTACTGATCCACGGAATACCTGCCGAGGGGTCATCCGTAATAATCATATTAGACACACACCTGAAACCATCTTGTCAAGTCCATTGCACTATGACAGACCAGGCCTCATTCTGACCGAACGTCGCATGGGTTGCACAACGTTCATCTTGGTAACCTTCAGAGGTACGCGCGTGCCTTTTTACACAAGCTATCAGGGTGGCATCACCACATGCGTACCCTATCGTCATAAGACAGGACCCTGTAATCTCTGCCGCAAACTTGGCCACAAACCAGATGTATGCCCAGGCACCTCTCAGTCTTTGGGCCCAATGTGTGGCATTAAGAACCCGCTCCTTGATCACGATTGTAAACCTAAGTGTGTGGTGTGCGACAGTAACCAACCCACCGGCTCGCTCCAGTGCCCACAGCTCTACAAGCCCAAATAAAAGCACGCACCCTCAACTTTTCAGCAAGATGCAGCTCCATTCCTCGACCCAAGCACATCTTTCAAGAACGCCCCTAGAGGACGCTCACCGAATATCACAAGACAACAAAGCCGAAAAAGCCGCAGCTGCAGCCGAAGCCACCGCAAAACCATTCATCGAGTCCACAGCCCCCGGTCTGGCCCTAGACACGAGGTGAGCTGGACTGATGCAGCCTCCCCTGAAAGCTCAATTCAAAAGCAGCTCAAACTATTGCAGGATGAGATGGCTGAATTGAGGGCAGAAAATGCAAAACTACGCCTAGAGCTTCAGTCCTTCAAACCACCATCTACCTCCCCACACCTCCCCACCTCATCTCTCACTCCTACTCCTATCTCACCTCCACCAGCACCTCCCGCAACCTTTCCAATTGCTAGGGGTCCCGTACAAGCACCTGCGCAAAAACAAAAACAGTTGACTTCCCCATTGTCATTCGAAGAACGTGTAGACCAAGTCGAGGTGAAAGTAGTGAAGGTAGACAAAGTTAACCAAACTCGAACAAACAAAAAGTAACCAAATTCGAACAAACGAAGAATCACTAGACGATTTTATTACCTTCTCCACAGCTTCCTAGCAGAGGCTACATGAATCCGTGGCCTCGATACAACAAGCCATGTTACCGATGCAACAAACCCTACATAGAGTCACGCAGTGCATTGACATGGTCCACGATAACCATCCAGAGCTTGCCCAACCTAAGCCAAATCAACCTAGCGGAAATGGCTCCTCGTAACAGCACAGAAGTTTGCGTATGGAAATGGAATTGCAGGAGGTTTCACCGAAAAAAAGGCAAATCTCCTGCAGTACATCAAATTAAAAACTATCCTCCTCAGTCATTGCGTTACAAGAAACAAATGGTGTAGTGCAGCTCGCAGGTTATAGAACGCATCAAACCCGGCTGATACCAAACCAAACGTTGATATCTTAACTCAGAAGCACCTTACAATTAGCTATTCAAAATTTTCTGGCATCGACATGGTGTAGTGCAGCTCCAAGGTTATAGAACGCATCAAACCCGGCTGATACCAAACCAAACATTGATATCTTAACCCAGGAGCACCTCACAATTACCTATTCAAAATTTTCTGGCATCGA
Organism: Rhipicephalus microplus; assembly: GCF_043290135.1. Taxonomy (NCBI): domain Eukaryota; kingdom Metazoa; phylum Arthropoda; class Arachnida; order Ixodida; family Ixodidae; genus Rhipicephalus; species Rhipicephalus microplus. The sequence continues at coordinate 32,639,682 of NW_027464586.1, forward strand.
CAATAAGCACGACTTTCCCTAATTACTACCTGATAAACTTAATTCGCCATTCTTATACATTCTCAACGTATATAGTAGACCATAAGAGAAAAGTCACCGCTTTGATTCCCTATTCGCCCGAGTTACATCCTCGGTTCGCAAACACACCCTCCTCGTAGTGGGGGGTTTCAACGCCTCCCACCCAACGTGGGGTTACACGGCATCTACACCCAAAGGTAAAGCCCTCTGGTCCCATATTCAGGCACATCGTTTTACACTGCACAAGGACCCGGAGGAGCCTAAATTTTTCGAGAACAGTGTGAACAAAGATACATTTATCGATTTTTCGCTATCTCACAATGCTCCCACAATGGTTTGGACTAACACCCAAACTAATGTTCGCAGTGAACATTACTTTATTAACATTAGTTTAAAACTAAAACACGGACCCATTGCACCCAAACCACTGATGCTCACAGAATAGGACAAATTTAGAGAGACCCGCAACAGCGTCACTCCCTCACGTATTGCAGACCTTAATGAGTTGACTCAACATCTTCAAAAAGATGTTGAAATTCACACGAAAACTCTACCCTATCCCCCGACCCCCCAATAACTACTCTCCGCTCGAAGCTTCTCTATTTGTGGGAAGCAAAGCAGTCACATCTGCGACGGAAGCAACACCAGCGCCACAACAGGAAACTCCGCATTAGGATAGCGAAGCTAGACTAACAAATTGAACTATACGCGACTCGATTGACGGCACAGCAATGGGGTCAGCTTTGTGAAGAAATGCATTGCCACCTCAGTAATAAACCAACGTGGCAACTTCTTAGACATCTCCCGGACCCCAGCACGTCTCGCACACGACGCTGCTACGCTAGCACAGAGACTATTTAGGACAACTCTTCGCTAACCTCAGCACGTTGCGTTTACCTCAATTACGAAAGGATTCCATACCGCCTTTCACAGGAAAACTTAACTAGTCATTTGATGCGCCGGCAACGGAGGTGGAAGTTAGGCATGCCCTCGCAACACTCCTTACCACGTCGGTTTCAGGCCCGGACCACGTTAACGACACATTACTTAGAAATCTTGAGCCTATTTCTATTAAAGCTTTGGCAGAGATCGCTAACAACTGTTTTGGCAAGGGCACCCTTCCGCCTTCGTGAAAAAATGCCAGAGTCATATTTATACGTAAACCGAAAAAAGCTCCCTTAGTAGAAAATCTGAGGCCTATTTCCTTAACATCTTGTCTCGGAAAGACTATGGAGCATGTTATGCTTGCACGCCTCTAGAGACACGTTGAGAATAATGGACTACTGCCTCCTGAAACGATTGGCTTCAGGGCCTCATTTTTGGTGCAAGATGCCATGCTTAGCCTTGAACACGACATAATAACTTGTAACCAGAGCGGGGATACTCAGGCGATCCTTGGTCTGGACATACATGGAGCATTCAATACCGTAGCTCACTCAGGTATATATGCTGGCTTCAACCGCATTTCTTGTGGCCCCAAATTGTACTCTTACATCACAAGCTTCCTCACAGACCACACAGCTACATTAATATTAAGTCCAGAACATTCCTCACCCTGTAAACTAGGCAGCTTCTGAACGCCTCAAAGGTCAGTCCTTTCTCCAATCCTTTTAGGGGCGAAGCTCCTTATAGCAGCACCTGTTCGTCCCTCGTAGTCGTAGTCGTAACGTGTAACCAGTCTTATGATTTGACCTGCAAGGTGGGGCCGGAGGGGAGATTTAACTTGTGCGTTGTTGAACAATGAAAAAATCGTGGCGTGCACGTTAACTAAAAGCCGAAATCTCCTGTCTCTCATTCCCCATTTGCAGCCATTGGCATGTACATTGAGCACTATCTGAGAAGAAACGGTTGCTACGGTATACTCGCTGTTCGTAACCTCCTTTGTTTTAAAAAGGTTTAGCGAGCATTCACCCAAAGTGCCAGGAATACAGTGGAGTAGTATATGCCATGTACTCAAGGTGGAGTTGGGAAGTAGGTACGAAGTGCAAGCCGTAAGAAAGTAAAAGGCGAATTCTCCTGTTTCTCATTCCCCATTAGCAGCCATTGGCATGTACATTGAGCGCTATCTGACAAGAAAAGGTTGCTACGTTATACTCGCCCGGCATAACCTCCTTCGTTTTAGAAAAGTTTAGCGAGCGTTGGGCCGCAGTGCCATGAATACAGTGGAATAGTATATAGCATGAAGTCGAGGTGGTTAAAGGTGGGAAGTAGACACGAAGCGCCAGTCGTAAGAAAGTGTGCGTGTGCCACCTCTCGTTTAGTCCTTGAAAAGTGAGCTGGATGGGGGTGCTTCTATATCGGCAGTATATTATGAAAAGATGCGAGATGGTGGTACTTGAAGTGTTGAATAGATAGACGAATGGACACACAGACAGACGCATGGACGGACTCACGGATGGATTCACCGATGAACGGACGCATATGGACGGAAGCAGGGGTGGATGCGTGGACGAACGCAGGGACGGACGCACAGATGGACGTGCGGACGCACGAACCCACGCACGCACGGACGGGTGAATGGACGCACGGACGGTCACACAGACGGACGCATGAACGGACGGAAGCAAGAACGAATGAATGGGCCGATGCTTCGCCCCACTCTCCATCATTCACGCTGTGGATATGCTGCCATTTTTTAGCCTGGCTATGCTACCTATACCCAGCGCTCTTCAACGTGTCCCTGACTCTAACTTCTCCAACTATGCCAATGATATCACCTTATTTGTGAAAGGAGGCTCAGATGGACACATTCAAGACACCCTACAAACAGGTGTAGATATATTAGCAGCACTAACATCTCAGATGAATCTTTATTGCACACCGAATAAATCAGAGTTACTCTTCCTACCAACTCATTGTCGGGGCAAACACGTTCCAATGATCAAAGTTCACATAAACGAGCACCTCATTCTTAGAGCACCATGCATTCGTTGCCAAGTTTATTTATCCAGAACAACCGAATCAATACGCACACACTCGAAGCTTTATGCAATACCGTTGAAAACACCCTAATAATGATAGGAAGAATCTCAGAGAAACATGAAGGGCTCCGAAAGTCGGAGCTACTTCGTGTAATACAAGCTTTTGTGATTAGTAAAATCACATATATACTCTCCCTTACCTTCACCCTAAATTGGTAGAGGTGGAATCGGTCAACGCCCTCCTTCGCAAAGTTTACAAATACGTACAACGCATTGCAATTAACACCTCTAACGCACGACTTCACCAGACGGGTGTCCCAGATACCCTATGAGAAATCCGTGAAGCTCATTCAACAGCTCAATACACAATGCAAGGCTCGCGACCACTAGCGCCGGTCGCCACATTTTATCGTCTACCAAAATTAACTTCACCTCACTCATCAATGCTAAATACAGCAATCCCCATCACATACACAAACAATTACTCATACCGCCCCTTCTTAAAAACTCGCATACCACATGTCATACTAACTGTCAAATCCAAAGAGAAAAAGCTATTCAGAAAAAAATTGCATGGAGCCAATGACGTGCTCTATATCGATGCGAGAGAATACCCATCCTCATCATCCTATGCCCTCTCTGCTGTCGATTATAACGGCAAGGTGCTCACAATGGCGTCCATCACTGTCAACTCTTCGGAGGAGGCAGAGGAGACTGACATCGCTTTAGGTCTATCCATCGGCCATATCATTATGATTGTAAGTGACTTCAAAACTGCCATACCTAACTGCAGTGCAGGTCGCATCTCATCAACTGCCCTTTCAATTTTTAGGAAACATCCTTTCACGCCAGACGTTGCTCTCATGTGGACGCCCGTGCATGCGGGGTTAAGTGGAAATGAGGTGGCTCATACCTGTGCTCGAGGAATGGCCGGCTGAGCTCAGGCCTCTGACGACGCCTTAGACTTCGTGGCCTTTTTCAGCGCGAGAGATCATCTTTTGACCTTCCACAATATAACAAATCACTACCACCTACAGCGCACTATATACCCCCCTTTACACCATGGATTTTCGCTCTACCATGAATCAATATGGCGACAGTTACAGACGCGTACGTTTTCTACCCTATCGCTCCACCATCTTGTACTTCCTGCGACATACCCCTCCCCTTTCTGCATTTTCTGTGAACAAAGAGCTAACCTAGACTATAACATGTGGGGGTGTACTCAAACACTCCCGCCCCACCTAATTCTCTACACATTGATAATAAGGAACTGTGGGAGGCTGCTGTGTGCAACTCGGCGCCCGAGGTCCATGACCAGATTTTGGATTGGGCCAAGAAAGTAGCGGACAGCTACGATGGGTAGGCTCTTGTGGCACTCCACCACCGCACCCATCGAGGAACATACATGAAAAGAGGACACACCCGTAGGGCCCTGCGGCCAAGCTACTGCACTGCTTTCAGCGCGACAAGTGGTCAGACCCGATGATGTCTATTGCATAAATAAAAAAACAAAACTATTTTTTCCTATGCTGGGATTCAAACCCGTACCCTAATGCTCAGAAAACGAGTGTACTTATCACTAGGCTACACAGCCTTTTTTTTCTTTATTTCCGGTTAAACTTCACGAACGGGTTGGTAAGATAATTATATTGCAATTCACAACGAACAATCCAAAACACTTCAAAATAACTAAGGCAGTCAAGCATTAGTATAACACATCACGTCCTAGAATTCTTTCATGCTCAGTAGGGCTTCTGCCATCTCTACCCATAAAGGCACACATTCGTCTGTTCTTACTACCTCGAGTAATCTTCAGATGCTTTCTCTAAAATACTCTGTTGCTGGTCTCCTGTCTGTGTAACAATGAAATCCAGCCATTCTAGAGCGCCATATACTGTGCAAGACAGACATCATGATAAAGTCGAAAGGTAATTCATCCTCATTCTCTATTGCCAAATACCTGATCCCATGAGGGTCTAGCGGGAACTCTTTTTTGATTGTCTTTTGTAATACGTCCCAAAAATAAACTCCTTCCCAACAGTGCAGGAAAACATGGTCAATAGTTTTCGGTTTCTTACAGATTAGACAGTGAGATCCCCAAGGCATATAAAAACCACACTCCTCTAGGAAGGTTCTTACAGCAAGTGTTCCAGTGTGTAATTTAAAAAAAAGAACACTTTTGCACTTGGAGTTGCCGGCATTTTTTCAACTCGTTTAAGTACGTTCTGATCCTTGCGTGCTGTATACGTTCTGATCCTTGCGTGCTCTGTACAGTGGGATGGGGAGCATCGTGTCACATAAATCTTTGTACAGTTTTTTTTTTCTTTTACACAGACCACGAGAAGTCAGTTGAAAAACGAGCACACAAAAACCGCATGCTGATAAATATTACATTAAGAAGAAAGGTGAAAGTTGTATCAGCGATCCGCTGGTGACGTTGTACTTATCGGAGAAGAGATTGTTCGATAACTGGATAGCATAAAGGTTGTGTGAGGACTGCGCATGTCTGTATGTTGTCACATAAGTCTGGATTTGCACCCAGCCTACTTTAGTAGGAAGTGCCGCTTGTGCTTGTCGTCTAGTGTTTCTTTACTTTGTGTGTGTTATTTTGCGGGAGCAGCATGTCAGTAAGCCCAATATCTTGTTGATATTTAGTCTCGTACTACCATTTCCATAAGACACGGCTAGACCGTCAATAATTACCTTACCAACACTAATATGCTTCAATACTGCAAACAAAAGAGCGTAGGCAACGCAATCAAACGCTTTCTCCAGATCCAGCTGGAGTATGGACACACCAGCTTGACTGATGTCAACACATTCGAGCAGGGATCGCATTTTATGAACATTTGTTACTATGGAGCGACCTTTGATTCCACAGGTTTGGTGTGGACCGACGATATCTTTTATTACTGACTGAAGACTAGCTGCCAAAGTTTTTAATAATATTTTGTAGTCTATGTTTGTCAGTGCGGTTGGCCTGTACTCTGTGACGTGCCTGAGCTTCTCAACCTCGTCTGTTTTCGGAATCAGAACGGAACGTGATTCACCAAAGGATGGTGATAATTTCTTTTCCTTATATGCCTCAATAAAAACGCCTGCAAGTATTGGAGACAATTCACTTTTAAAACTTTTGTAATACTTGGCACAAAGACCATCTGGTTGTGACGATTTCCCGGGATTTAGCTTATCGATCGCTTGTTCAACTTCACATGCAGATATAGATAATACCAAAGCATTTTTTCACTTTCTCACTCACTTGCGGCATGCGTCCTAATTCTTCTTTGAATCTTTCAAAATTTACTTGTCTACACGCAAAAAGTTTGCAAAATGACTTGAAAATACGGATTAAATGCTGACAGTGTCGGTTACTGCATTACTATCCTTCTCTATTTTTTTCTTTAAAATACGGATAAAATGCTGACAGTGTCGGTTACTGCATTACTATCCTTCTCTATTTTTTTTTCAATATGATTCTGTCAAGCGTTTGTTTTTTCCACTCCTAACGCTCTTTTGGATGGCGTCTCTTCAGTAGCTGAAGCCTCAGCCCTAACACAGACGAGTGCACCGCGGCAGCGTTCCTCGTCATGCAGTGCAAGTTTCTGCTTAATATTGCGTATGTCAATTTTATACTCTCCCGGTTGTCTGCACTCCAAGTCAATTAGTCTTTCCGAGGTCATTCAGATTTGTTTTTCTTTTTGTTTTTTTCAACTTTCAGCGCAAGCACGATCAATAGCTTTTATTTTAATTTGCTTGAAATCTTCCCATTGTTCTGGAAGTTTAGCTTCATCATCTATTTTTATTTAATTTATGCAGTTAATTACCTGATCTAAGTAATATTCGTGAGCGATCAAAGTGGCATTCATCTTCCACAGCTCCCATGAAAAAGTTCAACCTTCTGTTTTCTCTCCGATATCACACTCCACTAAACATTGATCACTGAAAAGTACTGGGTAGACAGCATATGTCTTGCTGTGGGCTATTAAGTCAAGTGACACGTAAATGCGATCAAGGCGTGCATGGCTGAAAATGTGAAAAACGCACATCCCACGTTCCCTCCATAAAGCTGCCCACACCTTCTATCTCGAATTCAGTAATTATGTTCGCTAGCGTCCTACTACTTTTCTCGTAGATGGTGCATCCGTTTGATCAATCTCGCCCATTGAGGACGCAGTTAAAATTACCAAGTAATACAGATTTCCTTTCCAAAGTGAAGTGCTGCTTTAGGCTTGAAAATAAAACGGGATCGCTCCTCGCAAATGGTTGGTGCATCACACGATATGCCACTGACATTCATTGAATACAAAATCACAGAGAACCAGTCTACCAGACGGGCAAGAGAAGGTATCTTGCACTACTAGACCCGGTAAATTCTTAATGAACAAAACACAGCCTGCAGACGTGCCTATTGCTTTACTTACAATTGCGTAGTAACGCGCCGTAAACCTCAGCACTATGCCTCGCGTCTCTTCCTCACCGTCTACTTTTGTTTCTTGTACAGCTAGTACATCAAGATCATGATCCACGAGCAGCCTGTAGACTTGGCTCTGTTTCCGCTTGGCGGCAAGATCTCGAACATTTCACGTTGCCACTCTTAGTTTCGGTTCAAAAGCCATATCTACACAGTGAAGATGTTAGCCCGGGGCATGATGCTTACCTTTGGTGTCTAGCATAGAGCTAGACATCTTCGGAGCCTCCAGGTGAACCTGTGCCACTGGAAGACTAAGATGGCCAGTGGTGGTCCAATATTGGGTTGGGACGCAGCCTTGTGCTGCTGCGTCTGAAAGAAGTCGCCTTAGCAGGTGGCCCCTCTTCATGCTTTTCACTGGACACCTCACGCCATCTTGCAGACTGTTCGCGGGGTCTTTTGCTTGGCGCCCCACCACTGATACTCTCGCACGACACTGGCATTTCGGTTAATTCCACCGGTTCAGGCTTCTTGATGCTTGTGAAGCCTTCCTCGGTTTGGCCGGCTGGCTCTTGAGTAACCTCCCCAGATGCTTTGTCTGCTTGTACTGTTCGTCCATCACCACCAATCGGTATGGCTGTACCCGTTTAAGCATCTGGGTTCACCACGACACCTGCACCTTTCGCCGCGTCTTAAGCCTCGGTAGCGTTCATCATCAACTCTGCTGTGTCTTCACCTTCAGCTGATCCGATAGCCGATGCGTACGTGTGCATGCACTGAGCTTCGCTGTGGCCAAACCGCCGACAAAGCGAGCAATGGGGTACCTTACACTCTCTTGTAACATGGCCGGTACCTTTGCTGCGCAGACACTGCATTGGCCGACCAGGTGCATCCACAAGTGCGAGTTCACCAGCCACCCTAATTTGATGCGGTAGATCTTCAGCCTTTACGCCACTCTTGAGCTTAAGAAGCACAGACCGTGTGGTTGACCCTTTTACGCTGACTCCTTGAACACGCCAATGCTCCCGGGTGACTTGTGTGACCTTCCCTAAAGCCGCCAACGCCGTTCGCACGTCTTCATCATTGACGCCATACAGCAGCCAATGAAGACGCAGCCGCACCTGCTGATCCTGGGGGTCTACAATGACGCAGCGTTGACCCTTGACTTTCAGCTCCTTCACGTCCAGCGAGCGTCTCGTAGCGTCCACGTTGTTCACGGTGACTGCCCAGACATGATTTATCTGGTAGGCCCCCAGTCTCAACACCTCCGGCAGCAGTCCTGTAGGTCCGAGTGCGTCTCGGAAATCTTCTACTCGATATGGTCTGCCACGCACATCACCGTGCAAAAACACAGTGTTTTGCGCGACGCGTCCATTTGGCAGTAGTTGCAAAATAGTCTCGTATCCTGCGTCTTGGTCTTCGGTCATCCTGTTACCGTCGCTAGTATGCGCCGCAAGCGCCGCTTCTACGGAGCACATGATCCTTGCGTCCGACGCGCGTGAGTGGTGACGTAAGAATGACTAGGCTACACACCAATCCGTGCACGAAAGGAATACATCCACAGCACAACTAAACCACATGAATTTGTACCCTTTGTGCGAAATAAATGCAAAAAAACAACTGTCAAGTCAAACTTTACTGATTTTTGTGGTAAAGCAATAAACGTCCTCAGTGGGACACGTTGTAATGTGGCTGTGGAAAATTGCACAAATCAATAAAGTTTCTTCTTTGCAAAAACCTGATGCCAAACCTATGTTTCCATTGGAATCCTGAGGTGGCTATTATATGCCATGACAGTAGAGTGGAAGCGAGCATGGGTGCGCCATCTAGCGTGTGCTCAAAGCTGATCTTGCTGGGCCGCGAAGAGGCTCGAGTGGCCACTCTTGACATAGTATGTTTCTATATGCCGCAACTTTCCGTCTTCAGATCAATAAAGTTTTTCTCCTCCTCCTCCCGCCTTTTAGGGGCGAAGCTCCTTATACCAGAACGCGTTCGTCCCTCGTAGTCGTAGTAGTAGTGCGTAACTAGTCTTCCATTTTGACCTCCAAGGTGGTGCCGGTGGGAGATTTCTTCTGTGCGTTGTTGAACAATAAAAAATTCGCTGCGTACGCGTTAACTAAAAGCCGCATTCTCCTGTCTCTCATTCCCCTTAGCAGCCATTGGCATGTACATTGAGCACTATCTGACAAGAAAGGGTTGGTACGTTACAGTCGCTGGGCGTAACCTGCTTGGTTTTAGAAACGTTTAGCGAGCGTTGGGCCGCAGTGCCATGAATACAGTGAACTAGTATATACCAAGAACTCGAGGTGGTTAAAGCTGGGAAGTAGACACGAAGCGCAAGTAAGGAACTGTGCGTGGGCCTCCTCTCGTTCAGTCCTTGGAATGTCCGCTGCACGGCAATGCTTTTATATGAGCAATATACGATGAAATGATGCGAGATGCTAATACTTGGAGTGTTGAATCGGTGGACGAACGGACACACAGGCATATGCATGGATGGACGCATGGATGGCTGCACAGACGGATGAACACATGGATGGACGCAGGAGCGCATGCATGGATGAACGCAGGGACGGACGCAGAGCTGCACGTGCGAACTCACGAACAGACGCACGCACGAACGGGCGGATGGACGCATGGGCGGTAAGACAAACGGACGCATGGACGGACGGAAGCAAGAACGAATGGTCGGACGGATGATTCGAATTTTTTGTCTGTCTGTCTGTACACTTGTCTGTTTGTCCACTCTTAACGGTTCTTTAAGTGGCATCAACGTGACCAAACCATACTCCAAACGGCCGACCCCATCCGCAGCGTCCACCATTATTGCTGAAGGTTCAGCCTTCATACTTGTGTGATATTCAATTAAAAAGCAACTATTGCGCATATCTGAGGTACCATAACACCACGTCATATCCTTTTTGTGTATTTTTGCTATAAAAGGCATACATAAATATTTTAAATGCGAAGCATTTCTTAGCGAACTTCGGCGACTTTAAGCGCATCTATCTATCCGTCTAGCTGCCTACGACTTTTAGCTCTTCTGGCGTTTTCGATAACGATATCGATACCAAACTTGGTATGGCATACTAAGACTGTATGAAGAACATATCTGACTACTCATAATATTAAAATCATGACATATATGTGATGAATGTCAGGATATACAATTAATGGCCCTGAAGCAGTTGTGGTGGTTTCGTTCATGCAAATGGCAAGTTGCAAAACTGGCACGGTATGACATGATTGCGCGCCGAACACAAGCGACTGACCCTAACATAAAAATCATTATTTGCGTGTCATATAACAACATGACTACGTGCCACGCTTATGATGCGCTTGCGGCCGCTTCGCTAGCGTCACATTTACGAAATTCTGTATTACGGTACGCGAACGGATGACAAAGGTATCTGATCGGTAGAAACATGATAATCATGAGATGCGTGTCATGTAATATCATGAATATATGCCGCGCTCACGATGCGCTGGTGGCCGTTTCGCTTCACTTGTACCATGTTTGGTAATATAGGACGTGAATGGATGACGAAGGCATGATACTGGTGCAAACATCATAAATATTAAATGCGTGTCATGTAACAACATGACTACGTGCTACGCTCACGATGCGCTCACGGCCGTTTCGCTAGCTTCACATGTACCGAACTCGGTACTACGTGACACCAATGGATGACAAAAGTACGTGACTGGTGCAAACACGATAATCATGAGATGCGTATAATTTGAGAACATAACTACACGCTACAGTCAAGATGCCAATACATTTTAACGTGACCTGGTGTGTGTTCTCACCGGTGTTCCTTTCGTCGCGTAACGCCGGCTTTGGCACGCCAGGCGCCGGTCCTGCCATATGCTCGCAGGCACGCGCTGCGTTGCTTTGACGAGTGCGCGTTTCAGGGCGTCCAGCGTCTCCTCGTCACGAAAAGAGGGGGACGCATTGTTGTCTGGGTAACGCGTCGGCAGCATGTCGCGAACCGGCGCGAAATGCAGCATGTCGCATTTCGTGCCGGTTGCCGTCGGGCCACGCTGACGGACGCTGGTCGCGCCTGCTTTAGACTATAAGTGCTTGCGCTTTGCTAACGTAGTGTCGCTGTGCCCAGCGTGCACGCGCGTCAACGCTACATTGGAGTATATTGGGCCTTTCATCATGCGCTCGCGGCCGTTTTGCTAGCTCCACATATACCAAATTTGGTATTACGTGACATCAATGAAAGACGAATTATATGACTTGTGGAAACATGATAAACCTGACACGCGTGTCATGTAGCATCATGACAACATACCACGCTCATAGCTTGCTCGCAGCCGTTTTGCAAGCTCGACATATACTAAACTCGGTATCACGTGACGTGAGTATATGAAGAAGGTGAACGATACATCCAAACATAATAATCATCACACGCATATCATGTACGGCATCATTCACCACCTCGTAACATTGTGCTGATTTTATAGTTACATGTCAACGTTCCTCATTCGTGCTTCGCATAACATCGATTCCCACAGTACGTGGGCTCTGCCAATTTTGTACATAGGACGGACCCCCCTACATCCGGCGCCCAACGTAACGAATTTGGCAACACGGCTAGTTTTGTGGACGCGAGCAACTGCCGACGCTCCCCCACACGAAGGATAACAGGCATGTCAGAATTCTAAGATTTGTCAATGTTGGCTGACGTCGCGTTGCAGAGTGACGATCCTTTGACTAACGTGGGGGCACTCTTAGGACTTTCCGACAGCGCAAGTTTTGGTCGTTTCACGCGGGAAGATCAGGAGGGTGCAGAGACTGCGTTATTAGAGATTAGGCGTACGACAGAAAACGTCACGCATGGCTCTCCTGCATCTCGCGGCGCGAACAAACAGGCACCACCACAAGTTCCTCCGACACGCACCACAACTGTGGCTGAGTCCACGAGCAGCAGTTTGCCCTCGAACGAGGTACTTTACGAAATGCGCTGTATGTTATGCAAAGCCTCGCGAGCGCCCTGCAGAATACAGCGCAGGCCCCCTTTCACACTGTGCGACCACGTGTCAAGGTAGACATACCTACCTACACGGGTTACCATGACTGCGAGAGCACCAACGAGTATTTTGACCGATTGCTCTATCATCAGAAGGTGACGGGGCTTTCTGATGCCGAACTTGTCGAGTGCGTGGTCCCGGTGTCGCTCAGGGGGCAAGCGGCCTGGTAGTTCCGACTAATCGGACATCACGCCCGCATGGTAGAAAAGTTCTAGGACAGCTTCCGTGGCGAATTCCTACCTGCTAATTATGAGCGGCGTTTGGGGAGGGAATCGGAGCCACGCACCCAGCATCCGGATGAATCCTTGCTGGAGTATGTACGGGTGATGGACGAACTGTATCGTCTCGCTAATCCTCACACCTTCAACGCAGAAAACGTCGAGCGTGTTATGCGACAACCGCACCCGACGTTTGCAGCGCACTTCAGTGGATTTAAGTTCGCACACCTAGAAGAGCTCACCACCGAGGTGAAGCGCATACAAGGGGACATCCTCTCATTGCGCGATCGTATCGCTCACCTCTGCCAACAGAGCAGTCAATCGAGCCTCGGTGTGCGTCTAATGGCTTCGCGGTAGCTTCAGAAGCGTTTAGGGGTAATGCGCCAGCAAGGTTCGCTGATGAGCAGGTACCACGTGGCTGGGAGCTGTCAGACCGTGCTTTGAACCCCCACGCTTACGCGCTCCGTACGGCCCACGCCACCCCCGCGCGTGATATTCCAAGGCAGGAGCGCGCGGTCGGCACGAGGCCTAACGAGCAGCACGACCCAGAGCTAGGACCACCTGATCGAGGTGACTAACGACCGGGCCGGCGCGGAGTCCGCAGTTCTTGCCATTGATGCCGTGCGCCGTGGCACATCGCCCACGAGTGCGACCGTCCACCAGGTCAGGAGCAAACGCGTGGTTCGGGAAGTCGACGGCGCTGCCGGTGATCCACATCGGACCCCGCGCAGCGATCAGTAATTCCACCGAAGCGTTCGGATCAGTAGCGCCGTCAGTCAGTCACGGAAGTGAGGCGGTAGACTAGCCCGCGTGCATAATTAGGTTAACAGTAGCTCGAAAGAAGTTCGTAGCACTTTTCGATACTGGGGCAAATACTTCTGTAATCTGCGACGACGTGTTGCACCATCTCAGCGAGAAGAATATTCGCATGATACAAAGCAAAATATCTTCCTCCTGGCTATGGGCACACCACAATCGAGTGGCACGGCAAGCCTAGTGACCAACTGGGATAGGCGCGTGAGGCGACGATGTTTCGTGCATCTTCCTGGGCTGTCAATGTCTCTATTGTTGGGTCGAGACTACAAGGGTAACGAGCGCAGCTGTCGTCGCTGTTGTACGAGTATGACGCGATGTTTACTGACCGTCCAGACCGCACTACGCTGGCCAAGCATAGAATTAACACGGGTGATACACGACCTTGGAAATGCGACCCCCGACCGATCAGCTTGGCTAAGCGGAAAGCACATGAACCCGCGTTAGACGAACTCATTGACACAGACGTAGTTGAGAGGTCAAACAGCTCATGGAGTTTTCCGGTAGTTCTAGTTCCAAAGAAAGATGATACGTATTGCCTTTGTGTAGACTACCGCAGGCTAAATGAGGTTACGAAGAAGGGCGCGTACCCTCTTCCCTCCATTTCATCGTTGATATCCAACCTAGGCGGGGCTAAGTACTTCACTACACTCGATGCTAGCCGTGGATTTTTTCAGGTTGACATGAACGTGCGGGATTAAGAGATATCAGCTTTCATGTACCACAGGGGACTTTTACAATTCAGGAGAATGCCTTTTGGCTTAGTGGAAGTTCCCGCTACGTATCAGAGGCTAATGAACCGTGTTTTGGTAGATGCAAAGTGGCAGCACGCACTCGCATATCTAGTCGTTGGTGGTCTACTCAAAACGTTCAAAGAACACTTGAGTCACTTGAGAGACGTTCTAGAAAGGCTGAAGTGGGCGGGCATCTCGCTGAACCCAAACAAAGCTCGGCGGACATCACGCTGAACCCAAACAAAGCGCTGATAGCGGCAACCCGAATAACAATATTGGTATTTACGCTTGACGAAGGTCACATATTTCTGAATAAAGGTAAGCTTGAAGCGATCGTCAGCTCTCTAACGCTGAACAATTTCACTGAGCTGAGGCGCTTTCTGGGGATGGTGAACTTTTATCGCCAATTCATTTCAGACTGCGTGGCAGTTCAGGCACCTTTGACGAAGCTCTTGAGGAATGGAGAGCGTTGGACTTGGTGCCAAGAGCAGGAGGCCGCATTGCGTCACCTCACGAAGTTGTGGGCCAACGCGGCTCACCTGCAGCTACCTGATTTGAACAGGGCGTTTGTGATTCACACAGATGCAAGTGACCTGGGCTTACACTTTAAGGCAAAAGGTTGTTAAAAGGGTGTGTGGCTTGTCTTTTTGAGGACTCACGGGGCTGCCACGACCATTATACTCTTTAGGAACTAAAGACAACCGGTCTAACACTTAGTTCGCACAGACGAGCTCCTGGGACTGATACTTAGTCCTTAAATTTACACCTTAGTGAGTAACCGTTAGTCCCACAATTCACCTCAAAGTACTAAAATTTATTCCTCACACGTGCACCTTATAGGGCAACTGTTAATCCCCACGTTTACAGCTTACCAAGCAACAGTTAGTCTTCACAGTTGCACCTCGCCCGATGAACGGTTGATCCTCTCAAATACCCCAATCGGATGAGCTTTTTATCTCCAGTTCAAACATTGTTTTTTGCCTATTTTTCGCGAGGCCTAATGCTTTTTTCGCCTGTTTTACTGCACACTGAGCAACAAATAGAGCAGAAAAGAACACGCGAAAAAGTAGTTAGCCACCTATGTGTGGCTACTTTCGCTGTCACAGCAACAACGAAAGACAAAGTAAGACATAGAAACCTTTCATTTTTCTACTTACACAAGACGTTTCTCCTTTATTCTAAGTGAATTCATGGCGAAGTGTACAAGGCCAGTTTCGTTGTCACATCTTGTTTTCTCGTTGTAGAGCTCCTACGACGGAAACGATAGATGACAGGCATTGCAGACGCCAGCGCACACAGCCTTCTGCCTGTTCTGTACGTACAAGATAGTAAAAAGAGTTAGACACACGTGACAAATGATGAAGATGCACGCATATGAAAGTACGTGCAAATTAATATAAAAACATGCGTATAAAATATGACACACAAAACACTTTACCTTCACATCTCGCACAGTCCTTCTGAAGCTGCTCTGACGAAAGAGATCGATGACAGGCATCACAGACGGCAGTGCACACAGCCTTCAGCACGACCTGTGCCCACGGCGTCACAATAAGTATGTAAAATAGTGAGTCACACATGACAGAGGATGAATACAAATGCATATGAGAAATACGTGCAAGGTGAAATAAAAACATACGTGAGAGATAACATGCTGGTAATTTCACCACGATGTCACAAATCGTCAGAAACTTATTTCAATCCCCGTAGAGCAACAGCTTAGGAGCGCCGGCCGCAGCCACCACTCCGCGAACTACCATGCCGCCCACAAGTCTGCGGGAGCTAAGCGACCGATGTCGTTCAGCTCGAGCAAGCGAACGCGAGACCAAACACGGCGCTGCCCGCGGAGTGTCTGGCGCCAGCGAACTTCGAACAGGAGAGCGAGCGTACGCTTGGCCTCCGCCACGAACAGAGCCGAGCTCGTTTAGAGCTAGCACCGAAGAAATTGACGGTAATGCGGCCCTTTTCCACAAACTCGAGCTAATGCAGTGCGGAAACTCGAGTCCGCTGCCACGGCCAACGGACTGCGCCGAGCTGCTTGCGACTGACTGGTGGGAAAGCCAACTGTAACGACGACCGACTTTCAGTGAGTTCCGACGCTAGCGAAAGGCCCGCCAGCCCATGCTGGTGCACGTACAGCGCGCGACATACTACCACCAAGCTCGTTACGAGAACCAGCAACGTGTTGTCGATGACTCCCAACACAGCGATGAGGTCTCAGCCCGACATTGTCATCGCGAAGCTCATCGCGGTGGCGGAGACAGCTCGCCGAGTGAGCGTACGGGAGGCCGACGGCAATGACGACCGATTTGCAGGCGGTCGCAAAGCACAGGCGAACTGCAGACGCCCGAGCTGACCTTCGCGGTGCATTTCGTGCGTGCGATATACAACATGACCGAGCCCGTTGCCGGCAACGCGATCCGTATCGCACATGCGACAAGTAGAGTAGAATAAAGAATGATCGCCAGCTTGCGAAAGACTTCAGCGCTGATCTGTGCCCTGAATCAGACGCAATGTATCCGATAGGCCCACTGTCTTCTCGGCCACCATGTGTGCCTTCCCAACTGTTGCTGTCGTGTATTGGTCGTAACTATCTTGAAGCCAGAGATATACAGCGTGGCGTGGTGACATATCGAGACTTCCTCCACACTTCATGGGTGCAGCCAAACGTAATAGCAGCAGCCCACGCTGATCATAGCGTACACACAAGCACCACGTCGTAATTCCTAGATCGTCGAATCCAGGTGGCTGCGGTCGAGCACTCCGAGCTAGACACAACGCGAACCGTCTCCAGCAAAATAGGGGGTAAAGACTGAACCAGGAGAGGAAAAGGACGGCTAGTGACCATGGCAACGCTTTGCGCGCTGCCTGTATTCCCTGAGTGGTTCATCCCTTTGAAGTGTGTTTGGAGACTAAGTGGTTTGCACGCGGTACGCTTCCCTCTGTTGTCGCTTGTCAATGGTCTATCCCTTCATCGCGCGCGCCTATTGGGCTCCCTTACTTCTTTTTTCCTGTAACTTTGCCTTAGAGTGTAGGAGCAAATCTGCTTCATTGGCATGGGGGTTTCCTCCGACCGATTGCGCTCGCGAGCCGGACGTTGACGCTGGTGGAGATGAACTACTCGGTAACCGAGAAAAAGTGTCTGGCCATAGCTTTTGCTCTCCGTAAGTTTGACTTTATATGGACAAAGTTGCGTTCGTGATTAAGACTGACCACATGGCACTCACGTGGTGGAGACGCTTGAATGGACCAAGTGGCCGCCTGGCACGTTGGGCATAGCTGCTGCAGCGTACGGTCAAACTCGAGCTGCACACTCTAGCACTCTAAAGCAGTGCCTCCAGAATACCATTCACCAATTTTTTTGCACAGAACATCAAATAAATGTTTTGTTTACTATCTCCAGGCGCAAGATCGTCTTTCGATGACATTTGCAGATTACCATGCAGATACGGGGGGCAATTTTCTGTTTGGCCTTCTTTTCTTGAGGTTGACAGTGTGCCCCTCGAGAATAAAGGCCTGCTACTCTGTGCCCGGTGTCAGCGCACAATACTTGCGACGAGGATGTGATTCGTTGGCGGCTTCTAGCAACCCCAGTTCAACCAGGTCAAACTGGAGTATGGCGAACTCTGTTGGGAAGTTACCCAAGTTTCAACATGTTGACGGCAACTTCGAGGTATACCTAAAGTAGTTTGTGGTATTTGCCGCGACCAATAACATCGCCGAGGGCAAGAAGCTTCCAGTTTTCCTCGCAGCTATAGGTGACAGGCTTACGTGACACTTCGGAGCTTGCTGCTGCCTATATAAAACACCAGCTGAGGTGTCATTTACGGAACTGGTTTACGTTCTGATGAAACACTACGCCAATAAATGCTTCATACATGGTCACCGAACTGAACAGCTTTCACAAGCGAAAGGAAGAGCCGCATGAGACTTTCTTAGGTTTTACAGTATAATTGAAGAAACTGGTACGGCATGTGAATTCGGCGCCTTTTTGACCGACACGTTACGGGACCAACTCGTCGCTGTACTACGTACTGAGGGAGTGCGGTGCAGGCTGTTAGCAATGCCCGACAAGGAAGTAACGTGGAAAAGTGCATGCAGTGCAGCTATAGCGATGGAGGCGGCCTTTCAAGACATGCGAGAAATGCATTACACCAATTTAAAGGAGCACCTGTAGAAACCGAAGGCATTCATTGGCGACAGAAAGGAGCACTAGCGAGTAAAAAACCCTCTCCTTATAGCTCCGCAAAGCTAAGTGGGCTCCAAAAGAAGAAACAAAAAGGCTGTGTCATCGTTGTGGCGAACAGCATGCACTCGTGAGTTGCCGATTTTAGTACCGTATCTGTTGTAGGTGTACAAACACGGGTCATGTTGCTAAAAAGTGCAAATCTAAGCTTGTAAACCTAGGAGAGAGCGAAGAATGCGAGAACCAGAATGCTTACGAGCTACTATCTGTGTGTCACATGAACCACAGAGAGGTTATGTCTGCAATTTTAATCAAGGTTCACATATACGATAAAGTGATACCTATGGAATTACACACGGGCGCAGCGGTGTTATAATCTCAGAAGCAGTGTGTGCTAAACACTTTCCGAATGCCTCTCACAGACCAGCAAAGCTCACACTAGCCACTTACAATGACACGACTGTCCCTACTGTTTGAATAATAGATGTAAAGGTGCAATATAAATACCAGTGTCTTGAATTTACGCTGGTAATACTGAAAGAATCAAATACTGGCTCGCTGGATTTCGTGCCGACCGCTTGTGCCCCTAAAATCTCGGACCACAGCGCAGCTCTGGCCGACTGGCTCGCCCTACACCATCTCAGGACACCGATAAGAGCTCTCGCCGAGTGATGCGCCGTCCTCAGACTCCTGCGACCGTGTCCATCTTTCCTATTTTCTCCTTACTTCCTTGTGTCGCCTTCCCTGTGCCTCGCTATCTTCTTCCGCTATCTCTATCTCTATACTATTTAACCCCATCCTCATAATCCCTCCTTACCCCAATCCATCGTGAGCTACTGTTGAGGTGTCCTCCCACTGAGAGGCAGTTACGGGGCCCACTTTTCTTCTATTTTCATTGAAAATCACTCCCCTCTCACTCATTCCGAAATAATCGCAGGGTGCTCTAATGCCCACATCGTTTGGTCGAGATATGCTTTCTAAAATAAAAGAATTTGACCTGGTGTTGGTGCAATTAAGGGTTTCGAATGCAGCATTAAATTGAAGATTGACGTGTGCCCTGTATATATGAAAGCGTGACCAGTGCTATGCGCTTTGTGTGAGCCAGTTGAACAAGAATGGGTCCCGTTAGAAAAAGCTGGTGTCATATACAGGGTCCGGCACAGTACATAGGTAACGCCGGTTCTTATTGTTCCAAAAAGAACACGCTGAGAATATGTGGCGAAAAGCTGAGAATATATGGCGACCATGGCGTCACGGTAAAAACAGCAATCAAGGTCGATCAGTATCTTTTGCCACTTCCCGAATACATATTCGCAAGCCTGCAGGATGGAACAGTGTTTTCTATTATAAATCTCTCGAAAGCAAGTCTGCAACTTGAACTAAACAAACAAGCGTAAGAGCTATTGACCGTTAACACCCTATGTTTGTTTAGATTCAGACGATTGCATTATGGCGTAGTGTAGACACCAGTTTTTTTCAGGGAGTCATGGACCAGATACTGCGCAATCTACCGGGAACCACCTGCTATATTAGAGTTTTAAATTAATGGGTGCATGCGCTGCGGGCGTTATGGGCATACGTGCAGCTCTGGAGTTTATAGTCGCAGAACCTTCGCGAACTTGGTTTATCTTTTCGGACTCGAAGGCAGCTCTTCAATGTCTTATGTCACCCTTTCGCGATGGACCTAATGAACAGTTAGTAGCTGAAATAAGGCTTCTTCATTACCAAGCAATCTAGAAACAGCACAGCATAGCGTATCAGTGGATACCAGCTCATTGCGGTATATATGGCAATGACCACGCTGATGAGGCGGCTAGATCTGCACACGACGGCACCCAAAACACAGCCATCCCGTTTTCAAGAACCAACGCAGCTACAAGACTTCGTTCGCTTGCACGTGACCTCACACTGGTACAGTGGAACTCAACAGATTTCACAAACGCACGCCTGCATAACTTGGATCCCGATCTGCACTTTGTCTTCTCTCAAGGATACCTCGAACTGAGGAGACCTTTCTATGCCACCTGTGGCTTGGAGTTGCCTTCACGGACGCATACTTTTATCTCATTGAAATGGCCAGCTCTTCTACATGAACTTACTGCCGCTGCGAAGAAACCATCGCGTACCTTCTGTGTGAGTGCACCCATTTCAACGCGCAAAGACAAGAACAGACTGCCGCTCTGGATAGACTGGATGATCGGCATTTGTCGGAACATAGGATTCTGGGTCATTGAACGAGCCCATCCTCAGCCCAGAATTCTTCGAAAGCTTTGCTGCGCTTTTTGCGGACAACTGGCCTTAGAGACAGACTATAGTGTCTTATACTCTTTGATGTTGCCATTCCTCTGTCACATTTTTTGTAATTTCTCTCTCTCTCGTCGCAACATTTCTTTTTACATATTTTATTCCCCTCACCCCTTTTCTCAGCACAGGGTAGGCAGCCGGTCTAAGAACTGGCTAACTTTCCTGTCTTTTCACTTAAACTCTCTTTCTCCTCCTCCTCATGGGAGTATAAATGTATGGCATTTTCTGCACTTTTTCAGGGTATTAAATTTTGCAATCTTTTTTTGAAATGCAAAAATAAGGTAGCATTGTTTGCACCCCGTATATGAGAAAGCCAATTATGACTCCAATTTCATTTGAAATTGCTCTAAAATTGTTTCCTGAAAGTTCTCAAAACACTCTTTAGCCGTTTTCTTGTTTGCATGCTGCAGGTATCTACACAATAAACGAAGATTAGACAGTGCTTCGTTTACGCTCAAGGCACATTTGGCTGAAATGAGCTGGGCCGGGCCCAAGCCTTTCTGGCCTGGGTCCTGTACGGTCTTCTTTAAAAATGTCTGGGCTGGGCTTGGGTGGGCCGGAGCATGGATTTTTTGGGCCGGGCCTGGGCCGGAAAATTTGCCCGTGCAGTGCTCTAGTAGAAGGCCTTTGTTCTCGAGCCGCACACTGTCAACCTCAAGACAAAAAGGTCGAATAAGAAAAACCACCACCCCACGATACTTTGGCCTGTATACGTACATTTGCTTTTACTTGGCACATGCTCAAAAAGCAGTAGCTTGTGAGTACGCAATCAGTCCACCCGACTAACATCACAACACTTCCTTCACGCAGAATTTTAGAAACTCTCATAAGTTAGGCGGTCAGGTTGGCGCCTTTTCCTTGTGCTCCGTCCCAAAGAAACCAGCATCACACGATTGTCACAATGTGGCAGGGCCGTTGGTGCCGATGGCTCCGCGCTTTGGTTAGTCGTTGGCATGGCATCAGTGAGGCAAGATGCATGTGGAAGTTCTACTTCCGGTGGTGAGTCACGTCATGCCTTTGGTTCAATGTCCGATGGTCTCAGGTGGTCCATCTGAAAAAAACTGCACAGTGTTTTGCACGTACACCGAATACATTGAAGGCGACTTTACACATGTGACCTCTCGAAGCCACCAGCTCAGCACCTACCAACGCACAGAACGCACCAGCACACGACCACCATCAGCAAACACTCGCGGCGGACCTAAACCAATATAAACTGACTTTTTTATTTCTGCTGTCTTGGCGCTCATCGCATTTGTTACATCTGAGCACAGCAACGACAATCGGGTGCGCAGCTTCCTTCTTACAAGTAATTCAGCAGGCGTTCTTCCCGTAAATCTGTGAGGTGTAGTTCAAACACAGAACACGAAATTTTTCATTCTATGTTGCACTGTCGTATTTGTGCATTTTTCAGAGTCTTCTAGCACTTGTTTAAGCTGTGCTTTTTTTAGGGTCGTCGGGCACTTGTTTAAGCACTACCTTTTTTGTTGTCTGAAGTGCGCGCTCCACCGCACCATTAGACTGCGGGTAGTACGGCGGCGTCAGTGTGTGCATCACACGATTATCTTGAATAAAAACTTTGAACTCAGCTGTTCGGAACTGCAGCCCGTTGTCCGTCACTGCTTCCAGTGGAATGCCATGCGCTGCAAACCTTGAACGCACTACTTCAACAGTCTTCGCCATGGTCGTTGCCCCCATTGTTTTAATTTTTCTACAATTTAGAAATGTGTGAATCGCGAGTAGAAATTACCTTCCTTTTTCTTCAATGAAGTCTAAATGTACGCACTCCCAAGGATTCTCACTTGCCATGAAGAAAAGGTACGGGTTGTGCTGAAGAAAGAAGTCTAGTTTATTTCACATTTGCGCACTGTGTTTTCGAGGGCTATGCACATTACGAGCCACCATACTATCAACCCAGCCAAAGATTTTATTCAGGTTATTCCCAAGTGCTGCTCGCGCAGCAATTGCGAAACACCGTTTTGCAGCAATTCTGACACTACTACGCTATTTGTTCATTCCACGTACCCGTTGTTCATAGTGAGGTCGAGCCGACGTAACCATATAGGCTTTAGTTTAGCATCTCAGACACGACTTTGGGCCAACCTTGCCAGATCACGTCGCGCACAGTTCTGAGCACTTCATTGTGTCCAGTTTCACGATTTCCATTAAACGCAAGTCATTTAGGGCTGAAAAGTTGAAAATTTCTTCGCAATCGCTACCTCTTTTGAGCAATGGAAGGCGGGACAATGCGTCAGCGTGTTGGATAGCTGATCCTGGTTTGTGTTCTATTCTGTAGGTATGGTTGGCCAAAAATGTCCGCCAAAAATGTACTCTTGACGTGGTTACTGCACTTCAGTGTCACCTAGGATCAAACAAGGTTGTTAAACTTGGTGATCGGTCATCATGTGGAAGGATCTCCCGTAAAGGTACATGTATCATTTGTTTTTTACAGCAAGCACTATACAAACTGCTTTCTTTTCGATCTGCCCATAGTTACGCTCCGTCGCTGATAATGATAGTGAAGCAAGAAAACCGGCTTTTTTCCACCGTTCACCACGTGCGATAGCATAGCCCTTAGCCCGTAATCAGAAGCATCACATGTGTTCCCAATTTCTTATTTTACATCATACAACTTTAACCCACTCATGCGTCTAGAACTCCTTGCATCTTTCGAATGCCTGATCACATTCGCGTGACCAGTGCCAGGAAGTTTCTTTTCTCAGCAAGTCGTGCAGTGGTTCCGAGACTGATAATAAATTTGCCAAACACTTTCCATAGTATTTATTGAAACCTACAAATTCTTTTAATTGGGTATCGTTAGAAGGCATTGCCACTTTTCTAATGGCTTCCACTTTTTATTACGTCGGGTGTCAGCCATACTTGTCGATCTCATGTCCCAAGTATGTGACGCGCTGCTGAAAGACACCGCACTTCTTATCGTTCGTTCATTATGCCGTGTTCACTTGGGCGTTTCAGCACTTCTTTTACTCGTTCCAAACACTGCTCATATTTCTCATCATCAATGAACACAACATCGATAACGAGTTTTACTGTAGCGCACCACGAGCACTTGTGGTGCGGTCGCTGCCACAGTGCATGCGTCGTACGTTAGCCCCCGTTCGCGTTCGCGGCCCGCCCGCAGAAAAGCCGGAATAGCGGGTGGCGTGTGCATTCCGCGAACGCTGCTGTTGAGGCTATGTGTAGTTTCCGTGCATTTGAGTTTGCAGGGTAGCTAAAGTCCCTAACTTATTCCCTAGGAGGGACAAAAGTTATTCTAAAACTCATATGATGCCCGCTATGCCCATAACGCCCGCAGCGCATGCACACGTTATTTTAAAACTCTAATATAGCAGCCGGTTCCCGGTAGATTACGCAATATCTGGTCCATGACTCCCTGAAAAATATTTGGTGTTACGCTACGCCATAATGCAATCGGCTGAATCTTAACAGACATAGGGCGTTAACGGTCAATAGCTTTTACTTGCGAATATGTATTCGGGAAGTGGCAAGGGATACTAATTGACCTTGATTGCTGTGTTTACCGTGACGCCATAGTCACCACATATTCTCAGCTCTTACGTGTTCTTTTTGGAACAATAGGAACCGGCATTGCCCATGTACCGTGCCTGACCCTGTATATGACACCAGCTTTTTCTAACGGGACCAATTCTTGTTCAACTGGCTCACACAAAGCGCATGGCACTGGTCACGCTTTCATATATACAGGGCGCACGTCAACCTTCAATTTAAAGCAGTATTCGAAACCCTTAAATGCACCAACATCAGGTCAATTTCTTTTAATTCTAGAAAGCATATCTCGACCGAACGACGTGGGCATTAGAGCACCCTGCGATTATTTCGGAATGAGTGAGAGGGGAGTGATTTTCAATGAAAAAAGAAGAAAAGTGGGCCCCGTACCTGCCTCTCAGTGGGAGGACACTTCAACAGTAGCTCACGATGGATTGGGGTAAGGAGGGATTATGAGGATGGGGTTAAATAGTATAGAGATAGAGATAGCGGAAGGAGATAGCGAGGCACGGGGAAGGCGACACACGGAAGTAAGGAGAAAATAGGAAAGATGGACACGGTCGCAGGAGTCCGAGGACGGCGCATCACTCGGCGAGAGCTCTTATCGGCGTCCTGAGATGGTGTGGGGTGAGCCACTCGGCCAGAGCTGCGCTGTCGTCCGAGATTGTAGGGGCACAAGCGGTCGGCACGAAATCCAGCGAGCCAGTATGTGATTCTTTCAGTATGACCAGCGTAAATTCAAAACACTAGTATTCATATCACCTTTACATCTATTATTCCAACAGTATGAACCGTCGTGCCATTGTAAGTGGCTAGTGTGAGATTTGCTGCTCTGTAAGTGGCATTCGGAAAGTGTTTAGCACACACTGCTTCTAAAATTATAACACCGCTGCGCCCGTGTGTAATTCCATAGGTATAACTTTATCATATATGTGAACCTTGATTAAAATTGCAGACATAACCTCTCTGTGGTTCATGTGACACACAGATAGTAGCTCGTAAGCATTCTGGTTCTCGCATTCTTCGCTCTCTCCTAGGTTTACAAGCTTAGATTTGCACTTTTTAGCAACATGACCCGTGTTTGTACACCTACAACAGATACGGTACTAAAATCGGCAACTCACGAGTGCATGCTGTTCGCCACAACGATGACACAGCCTTTTTGTTTCTTCTTTTGGAGCCCACTTGCTTTGCGGAGCTATGAGAGGGTTTTTTACTCGCTAGTGCTCCTTTCTATCGCCAATGAATGCCTTCGGCTTCTACAGGTGCTCCTTTAAATTGGTGTAATGAATTTCTCGCATGTCTTGAAAGGCCGCCTCCATCGCTATAGCTGCACTGCATGCACTTTTCCACGTTACTTCCTTGTCGGGCATTGCTAACAGCCTGCACCGCACTCCCTCAGTACGTAGTACAGCGACGAGTTGGTCCCGTAACGCGTCGGTCAAAAAGGCGCCGAATTTACATGCCGTACCAGTATTTCAATTATACTGTAAAATCTAAGAAAGTCTCATGCGGCTCTTCCTTTCGCTTGTGAAAGCTGTACAGTTCGGTGACCATGTATGAAGCATTTATTGGCGTAGTGTTTCATCAGAACGTAAACCAGTTCCGTAAATGACACCTCAGCTGGTGTTTTATATAGGCAGCAGCAAGCTCCGAAGTGTCACGTAAGCCTCTCACCTATAGCTGCGAGGAAAACTGGAAGCTTCTTGTCCTCGGCGATGTTATTGGTCGCGGCAAATACCACAAACTACTTTAGGTATACCTCGAAGTTGCCGTCAACATGTTGAAACTTGGGTAACTTCCCAACAGAGTTCGCCATACTCCAGTTTGACCTGGTTGAACTGGGGTTGCTAGAAGCCGCCAACGAATCACATCCTCGTCGCAAGTATTGTGCGCTGACACCGGGAAAAGAGTAGCAGGCCTTTATTCTCGAGGGGCACACTGTCAACCTCAAGAAAAGAAGGCCAAACAGAAAATTGCCCCCCGTATCTGCATGGTAATCTGCAAATGTCATCGAAAGACGATCTTGCGCCTGGAGATAGTAAGCAAAACATTTATTTGATGTTCTGTGCAAGAAAATTGGTGAATGGTAATCTGGAGCCACTGCTTTAGAGTGCTCGAGTGTGCAGCTCGAGTGTGATCGTACACTGCAGCAGCTATGCACAACGCGCCAGGCGGCCACTTGGTTCATTCAAGCGTCTCCACCACGTGAGTGCCATGTGGTCAGTCTTAATCACGAACGCAACTTTGTCTATATAAAGTCAAACTTGCGGAGAGCAAGAACTGTCGCCAGACACTTTTTCTCGGTTACCGAGTAGTTCATCTCCACCAGCGTCAGCGTCCGGCTCGCGAGCGCAATCGGTCGGAGGGAACCCCCATTCCATTGAAGCAGATTTTCTCCTACACTCTAAGGCAAAGTTACAGGAAAAAGAAGTAAGGGAGCCCAATAGGCGCGCGCGATGAAGGGATAGACCATTGACAAGCGACAACAGAGGGAAGCGTACCGCGTGCAAACCACTTAGTCTCCAAACACACTTCAAAGGGATGAACCACTCAGGGAATACAGGCAGCGCGCAAAGCGTTGCCATGGTCACTAGCCGTCCTTTTCCTCTCCTGGTTCAGTCTTTCCCCGTATTTTGCTGGAAACGGTTCGCGTTGTGTCGAGCTCGGAGTGCTCGACCGCGGCCGCCTGGATTCGACGATCTAGGAATTACGACGTGGTGCTTGTGTGTACGCTATGATCAGCGTGGGCTGCTGCTATTACGTTTGGCTGCGCCCATGAAGTGTGGAGCAAGTCTCGATACGTCACCACGCCACGCTGTATATCTTTGGCTTCTAGATAGTCACGACCAATACACGACAGCAACAGTTGGGAAGGCCCACATGGTGGCCGAGAAGACAGCGGGCCTATCGGATACATTGCGTCCGATTCAGGGCAGAGATCAGCGCTGAATTCTTTCGCAAGTAGGCGATCATTCTTCATTTTACTCTACTTGTCGCATGTGCGATACGGATCGCGTTGCCGGCAACGTGCTTGGTCATGTTGTATATCGCACGCACGAAATGCCCCGCGAATGTCAGCTTGGGCGTCTGCAGTTCGCCTGTGCTTTGCGACCGCCTGCAAATTGGTCGCCATTGCCGTCGGCCTCCCGTACACTCGCTCAGCGAGCTCTCGCCTGTCTCCACCGCCGCGATGAGCTTCGGGATGACAATTTCGGGCTCAGACCTCGTCGCTGTGTTGAGAGTGGTCGAAAACACGTTGCTAGTTCTCGTAACGAGCTTGGTGTTAGTATGTCGCGCGCTGTAATTGCACCAGCACGGTCTGGCGGGGCTTTCACTAGCGTCGGAACTCACTAAAAATCGGTCGCAATTACAGTTGGCTTTCCCACAAGTCAGTCGCAAGCAGCTCGGCGCAGTCCGTTGGCCGCGGCAGCGGACTTGAGTTTGCGCGCTGCATTAGCTCGAGTTTGTGGAAAACGGCCGCCTTAAAGGCGATTTCTTCGGCGCTAGCTCTAAACGAGCTCGGCGCTGTTCGTGGCGGACAGCGCCGAGCTCGTTCGAAGCGCCAGCGAACTTCGAACAGGAGAGCGAGCGTTCGCTCGCTCTCCTGTTCGAAGTTCGCTGGCGCCAGACACTCCGCGTGCAGCGCCGTGTTTGGTCTCGCGTTCGCTTGTTCGAGCTGAACGACATCGGTCGCTTAGGTCCCGCAGACTTGTGGGCGGCATGTTAGTTCGCGGAGTGGTGGCTGCGGCCGCCGCTCCTAAGCTGTTGCTCTACGGGGATTGAAATGAGTTTCTGACGATTTTTGACATCGTGGTGAAATTACCAGCATGTTATCTCTCACGTATGTTTTTATTTCACCTTGCACGTATTTCTCATATGCATTTGTATTCATCCTCTGTCATGTGTGACTCACTATTTTACATACTTATTGTGACGCCGTGGGCACAGGTCGTGCTGAAGGCTGTGTGCACTGCCGTCTGTGATGCCTGTCATCGATCTCTTTCGTCAGAGCAGCTTCAGAAGGACTGTGCGAGATGTGAAGGTAAAGTGTTTTGTGTGTCATATTTTATACGCATGTTTTTATATTAACTTGCACGTACTTTCATATGCGTGCATCTTCATCATCTGTCACGTGTGTCTAACTCTTTTTACTATCTTGTACGTACAGAACAGGCAGAAGGCTGTGTGCGCTGGCGTCTGCAATGCCTGTCATCTATCGTTTCCGTCGTAGGAGCTCTACAACGAGAAAACAAGATGTGACAACGAAACTGGCCTTGTACACTTCGCCATGAATTCACTTAGAATAAAGGAGAAACGTCTTGTGTAAGTAGAAAAATGAAAGGTTTCTATGTCTTACTTTGTCTTTCGTTGTTGCTGTGACAGCGAAAGTAGCCACACATAGGTGGCTAACTACTTTTTCGCGTGTTCTTTTCTGCTCTATTTGTTGCTCAGTGTGCAGTAAAACAGGCGAAAAAAGACTTAGGCCTCGTGAAAAATAGGCAAAAAACAATGTTTGAACTGGGGATAAAAAGCTCATCCGAATGGGGTATTTGAGAGGATCAACCGTTCATCGGGCGAGGTGCAACTGTGAAGACTATCTGTTGCCTGGTAAGTTGTAAACGTGGGGATTAAGAGTTGCCCTATAAGGTGCACGTGTGAGGAATAAATTTTAGTACTTTGAGGTGAATTGTGGGACTAACGGTTACTCACTAAGGTGTAAATCTGAGGACTAAGTATCAGTCCCAGGAGCTCGTCTGTGCGGACTAACTGTTAGATCGGTTGTCTTTAGTTCCTAAAGAGTATAATGGTCGTGGCAGCACCATGAGTCCTCAAAAGGACGAGCCACACACCCTTTACACAACCTTTTGCCTTAAAGTGTAAGCCCAGGTCACTTGCATCTGTGTGAATCACAAACGCCCTGTTCAAATCAGGTAGCTGCAGGTGAGCCGCGTTGGCCCACAACTTCATGAGGTGACTCAATGCGGCCTCCTGCTCTTGGCACCAAGTCTAACGCTCTCCATTCCTCAAGAGCTTCGTCAAAGGTGCCTGAACTGCCACGCAGCCTGAAATGCATTGGCGATAAAAGTTCACAATCCCCAGAAAGCGCCTCAGCTCAGCGATATTGTTCAGCGATAGAGAGCTGACAATCGCTTCAAGCTTACTTTTATTCGGAAATATGTGACCTTCGTCAAGCGTAAAAACCAATGTTGTTATTGGGGTTGCCACTATCAGAGCTTTGTTTGGGTTCAGCGTGATGTCCGCCGAGCTTTGCTTGGGTTCAGCGTGATGCCCACCCACCTCAGTCTTTCTAGAACGTCTCTGAAGTGGCTCAAGTGCTCTTAGAACGTTTTGAGTAGACCACCAACATCTAGATATTCGAGTGCGTGCTGCCACTTTGCATCTCCCAAAACACGGTTCATTAGCCTCTGATACGTAGCGGGAACTTCCACTAAGCCGAAAGACATTCTCCTGAATTGTGAAAGTCCCCTGTGGTACGTGAAAGCTGACTTCTCTTTATCCCACACGTTCATGTCAACCTGAAAAAATCCACGGCTAGCATCGAGTGTAGTGAAGTACTTGATGCTTCAATGATGAAATGGAGGGAATACCATTTCATCATTGAAATGATGAAATGGAGGGAAGAGGGTACGCGCCCTTCTTCGTAACCTCATTTAACCTGCGGTAGTCTACACAAAGGCAATACGTATGATCTTTCTTTGGAACTAGAACTACCGGAAAACTCCATGAGCTGTTTGACCTCTCAACTACGTCTGTGTCAATGAGTTCGTCTAAGGCTGGTTCAAGTGCTTTCCGCTTAGCCAAGCTGATCGGTCGGGGGTCGCATTTCCAAGGTCGTGTATCACCCGTGGTAATTCTATGCTTGGCCAGCGTAGTGCGGTCTGGACGGTCAGTAAACATCGCGTCATACTCGTACAACAGCGACGACAGCTGCGCTCGTTACCCTTGTAGTAGGCTCTGTGCCTTTACTAAAAGCGGATGCACTGACTTTTCCTGCAGTGCGGCACATTGTTCCGGTGGGGTAGTTACTGGCTTTCTCGACGCGCTTTCCTACCCGCATACTCGTGCATCTCCCTGCAATCGCCATGCCTTTGTCAATGCAGAAGCCTTCGAGAAAAGCTTTATCGCGTCTCTATCGCGCTCTCGGTAGCCACCATTTGCAATGTTAATGACGATACGCGACTTGGCGAGAAAGCCTCGACCCAACAATAGAGACATTGACAGCCCAGGAAGATGCACGAAACATCGTCGCCTCGCCGCCTATCCCAGTTTGTCACTAGGCTTGCCGTGCCACTCGATTGTGGTGTGCCCATAGCCAGGAGGAAGATATTGTTGCTTTGTATCATGCGAATATTGTTCTCGCTGAGATGGTGCAACACGTCGTCGCAGATTAAAGAAGTATTTGCCCCAGTATCGAAAAGTGCTACGAACTTCTTTCGAGCTACTGTTAACTTAATTATGCACGCGGGCTAGTCTACCGCCTCACTTCCGCGATAGACTGACGGCGCAACTGATCCGAACGCATCGGTGGAATTACTGATCGCTGCGCGGGGTCCGATGTGGATCACCGGCAGCGCCGTCGACTTCCCGAACCACGCGTTTGCTCCTGACCTGGTGGACGGTCGCACTCGTGGGCGATGTGCCACCGCGCGCGGCATCAATGGCAAGAACTGCGGACTCCGCGCCGGCCCCGTCGTAAGTCACCTCGATCAGGTGGTCCTAGCTCTGGGTCGTGCCGTTCGTTAGGCCTCGTGCCGACCGCGCAATCCTGCCTTGGAATATCATGCGCGGGGGTGGCGTGAGCCGTACGGAGCGCGTAAGCGTGGGGGTTCAAAGCACGGTCTGACAGCTCCCAGCCACGTGGTACCTGCTCATTAGCGAACCTTGCTGGCGCATTACCCCTAAACGCTTCTGAAACTACCGCGAAGCCATTGGACGGACACCGAGGCTCCATTGACTGCTCTGCGGGCGTAGACGAGCGATACAATCGCGCAACGAGGATGTCCCCTTGTATGCGCTTCACCTCGGTGGTGAGCTCTTCTAGGTCTGCGAACTTAAATCCCCTGAAGTGCGCTGCAAACGTCGGGTGCGGTTGTCGCGTAACACGCTCTACGTTTTCTGCGTTGAAGGTGTGAGGATTAGCGAGACGATACAGTTCGTCCGTCACCCGTACATACTCCAGCAAGGATTCATCCGGATGCTGGGTGCGTAGCTCCGATTCCCTTCCCAAACGCTGCTCATAATTAGCAGGTAAGAATTCGCTACGGATGCTGTCATACAACTTTTCTACCGTGCGGGCGTGATGTCCGATTAGTCGGAAATATCAGGTTGCTTGCTCCGTGAGCGACACTGGAATCACGCACTCAACAATTTCGGCATCAGAAAGCCCCGTCCCCTTCTGATGATAGAGCAATCGGTCAAAATACTCGTTGGTGCTCTTGCAGTCTTGGTAACCCGTGTAGGTAGGTGTGAAAGGGGGCCTGCACTGTATTCTGCAGGGCGCTCGTGAGGCTTTGCATAACTGACAGCGCAGTTTGTAAAGTACCTCGCTCGAGGGCAAATTGCTGCTCGCGGACTCACCCACAGTTGCGGCGCGTGTCGGAGGAACTTGTGGTGGTGCCTGTTTGTTCGCGCCGCGAGATGCAGGAGAGTTGTGCGTGATGTTTTCTGTCGTAGGCCTAATCTCTAATAACGCAGTCTCTGCACCCTCCTCATCATCCCGCGGGATACGACAAAAACATGCGCTGTCGGAAAGTCCTAACAGTGCCCCCACGTTAGCCAAAGAATCCTCATTATGCAACGGGACGTCAGCCAACATTGACAAATCTTGGAATTCTGACATGTCTGTTATCCTTCGTGTGGGGAAGCGTCGGCAGTTGCTCGCGTCCGCAATACAAGCCGCGTTGCCAAATTCGTTACTTTGGGCGCCAGATGTAGGGGGGACCGTCCTATGTACGGCTGACGTAAAAGCTTAACTAATGTTCCAGCTGCACCCAGCCGTACCGTGCATGATTAACGTCCGCTATCCATAGCTCGTCTCGGTGCGGCTAAACGGGTTCGGGCGAATAAGGCAATAGTCTAAGTCACAAAACTACACTTTATTGCTAGGCGTTAGCAATAGCGCTTAGATGTGGCAAGAAAATAGTACAGAACAAGGGTAGACGCTTACTCCTGAATCTTTGTCGTCCTCGGCTCGCAGGGGGTTGTGGGTTTGACCTTTTTCTTCCATGGATGGATGAATGGATGTGGCCGTACCCTTTAGATCGGGCGGCGGCTAACGCCACCTAGCCATGATACTTATTGAACTAACCATTATATTTATCATTTTTCCTTTAAATAACGAGGTTGAGGATTCTACTTTGCACAGAAGGGTTTAATTTTCACTCGTGCCTTGACTTTAGCCACCAATCAGATAACATCCATCTAGTTAAGTCTACTCGCTTATGTTCTATTTCGCCCCACTGTCCCTAAACTCCAGTGCTTTGAAAAACTCTGCGCCATCATCCTAAACTATAGGATGAAGCCCTTTACAGAACATTATCAAGTGTTCGGCAGTTTCTTCTTCCTCTTCACACGCACTGCATGCTGCGTCTACCCCTTCATATTTGGCCCGATATGTCTTGGTTCGCAGTAATCCCGTCCTGGCCTCAAACAGAAGAGAACTACCCCGTGTATTATCATAGATCCTTTCCTTGGCAATTTCCTGTTTACATGTTCGATAGATCTCGAGTGCGGACTTCTTAATCATGTCAGTTCTCCACATGTCATTCTCCATTTCCTTCACTTTATTCTTAAACGATAGTCCTTTTTGGTTTGGCAACCTGCTGTTTTCTAATTATTTACCAGTCGATTTCCTCGTTCGCTTCCTCCATTTGGTATCGACATTCTTCAAGTACAAGTAGCTGAAAACCTTCCTAGCCCAACGCTTCTCCCCCATTTCTCTCAATCGCTTCCCAAACTTTATCTTGCTGCTAGCTTCCCTGCCCTCAAATGATGTCCATCTCATTTCACCTTGTACTCTCTGATTTGGCGTATTCCCGTGAGCTCCTAAAGCAAGCCTACCTATTCCGCGTTGCTTAATTTCTAATTTTGCTTGAACTTCTGATCTCATGCACAAGACCGCATTGGCGAACGTCAGCCCAAGAACCATGACCCATTTCCAAATTCCTCTCACAACATCATACCTATTGTAATTCCACAGTGCCCTATTTTTCATCACTGCTGCATTCCTGTTACCGTTAGTCGGCACGTATATTTAATGTTCCCTTTGGTACTCGGTCCCATTGCTTATCCATATGCCCATATATTTGTATTTATCTGTTATGTCTAGCGTGACCTCCTGTATTGTAAGCCCACTACCTTCGTTATCATGAAAAATCATTACTGCTGATTTCTCTTTACTGAATCTAAAGTCTAACCTATCTCCCTCATAACCGAAGATGTCCATCAATCTCTGCAAATGTTCCTTGTTGTCGGCTTTTAGCACTATATTATCTGCGTACATTAATGCTGGCAGTGCCTGATCAATGAGTTTTCCTTGTTTGACTAATGAGAGGTTGAAGCCAAGTCCACTTCCCTCTAATTTGGCCTCTAATCCTTGTAGGTACATCATGAATAACAAGAGTGACAGGGGACACCCTTGCCTCTGTGGGCTTGGATACCTGTTTTTCCCACTTGATAACTACTTCGTTACTTTTATAGTTTTCCTTTAAAAGATTAGTGACTCCATCTTCCACACCCAGTGTGTGTAGTATTCCCCACAAGTCTTCTTGAACCACGCTATCGTACGTTCCCTTGATATAAAAAATGCTAGCCACAGGGGCCTCAGTTCCTTTTCTGCTAATTTGATGCACTGCGTCAGTGAGAACGGATTCTCTGTTCTTTCCTTTATAATCGGCATCTCAGGCCTGTAGACCCCTGATGTTACTGTTGTAGGACGGTAGCTGTTTATGTCAGCTTTGTCCCCCTTTCCTTTATAGATCATGCTCATCCTGCTAAGTTTCCATCCATCAGGAACTTCTTCATCGATTTATATTTTGCTCACTGCCTCTCTCAAAGCCTGCTTAGACTTTGGACCTAATGTCTTTATCAGCATGATTGGAATGCCATCTGGGGCTGTTGATGTACTACTAGGAACCCTTTTCTCAGCCCTTTCCCACTCTCGTTGTGAAAATGGAGCCATTGCACCACTTGATTCATCTTTGTATATTGTGGTGCATAACGCACTCCTTTGTTGAAAATTTTCTGTCACCCTTGTTCTTATATATTCAACAGCATCGTCCCCTTCTAGCCTAGCACCTTGAGCTGTAGTTACAAACTTCTGCTCTAGGTTTGTTTCATTTCTTAAGGAGTTTAGATGGTTCCAAAATTTCACAGCTACCTTTCTGTCTTTTTTACGTACTTCTTCCATCCACTGAGCACCCTTCCTTCTAATATTTTCATTGATCAGGAGTAATGCTTCTCTTCGAAAGCGTAGAAAGATTTCCCAATTTCTTTCAGCGTCATCTGCCGGTTCACCCCGTTGCTTAGCATGTCTGTGTTTCCTAGAGGCTTCCTTACGCTTTGCTATGGCTCTCTTAACTTCCTCATACCAGCAACTCTTGGGCTTGTGTCTTCTTTTCCGAGGTGACTTGTCCCGTGGCTTAGCAAGCTCTAGCGCAAACAGTTTAATTAAATAAGTGTATGTCCACACAGTTGTAATATCCTCAGTGATTACTTTCTCAATTTGTTTAGAAGCAATTTCTATTTGCCTTTCTGAAAGAAACTTTTCCTGTAGTTGCCCATCTTGTCTCCTTCCCACTTTCGCTGCTCTTCCAAATATTAGCTTGATATGTTTGTGATCACTACCCTGACTTCTGGAGCCACCTTCATCTATGTGCATTCCCCTAAGCTTATCATACATCCTATGTGACATCAGTGCGTAATCTATCGTTCACTGCAGCCTTCCTACTTCCCATGTTATTTGTCCTTCATACTTCTCGGTCCTGCTGCAAAGGATCAAATCATGCCTTTCACACATATCCGTAATCATTTTGCCGGTTGAGTCAGTATATCCATCTATATCTTCTGTGTGCGCATTAATACTCCGATTATATTTATCTCGCACTCTCATCCTAATTCTTGAATGTCCTTTGATATACACTCCACCATTGCCAGGTTTTCCTCTCTGGCCTTTGCTCTCATGCAGAAATACACCAAACCAAGAAGTGTCATCTGCCCAGCTACTTTCCCTCTTAACCATAAATGTGCCATGCATCCCTGCTTGACTCTGCCAACCCATGCTGTTATGTATAAGTGCACCAATTCCACCCCCCTCTTTGCTGCCTTATGTTCTATTGCAATATTCCCCTACGTAGTCCGGATTGCAGGGTGGCTGCTCCATGTCCCTAAGATGTGTCTCCACAACCTCATATACCATCAGCTCCTCCTGCCTCAACTGCTCTTCTATCTCTTCCCACTTTAACCAATTCCTGCCAGCCTGCATGTTAATATAGAATATGTCTGACTTAGCTCGGCCCTTGTGCTTACGTCGATTTCTTCTCCTATGGACTTCGTGTGGCTTGAATATATGTGCCCCTTTAGGTCCATCTTTGGCTACCCTCTTGGCCTCAGGGCTCTGGGCCCCCTAAAGAAAGCTATGGCTTGGTGACCCATTCCGTTACTGACCCTCCTGCCCGTCGCACCACGATAGTGAATGCCATCCAGTGCAAAGGGGCGAGCGCCGGGCTCGTTCACATCTTGGTTAACTTCCATTACGCTGTATCCGAGTTGCCGGCTCAAACCCTTGATCACACAATTGGCCTCCCCTACCCTCAATTCAATCCCACGAGGCTGCCTTCAGACCTCTGGGACTGTGCATATGGTCACGTGTACACTCCCAGAGGCTTCTCGGAGCTTACGCATCCCATCCTCTAACTTTCTCTGAAGGTTCTGATCCTCGCCTTTCAACACATCAATGAGCCCAGCATAAATAATGACGGGGTTTTCGCCCTCCATGCTGTTTTCTACAACCTCCTGAGCTTTGGCCAGTGCATTGACCATGCTGTTCCCTGACTGTGCCTCTATCCTTAGTCTCCTACCTTCCTTCACTGTCTTGAAGACGCCATGCCACGTTGGACGTTGAAGTCTCCCACCACTAGGACCCTTCTACGCTCCAATCGCTGGCATCCTGTTTGTGATGGCGCCCCTGTTTGCTTCACCTGTTTCTCCCTCTGCCGTCTATCCTGTGTTTTTGCCCTGCTTGAAGACTGCTGCGCCACCAAGCTGTATGTTCTCGGAGCCTCCGTGTTGTGGCCAGACACTGCGGCTACCTGACCTCCCTTCTCGCCTGGTCCTTCCCACCAGTCACCTTCTCCGCTACCCACGCCTTCTGTCTCACACCGCTCGGGGCCGGGGCAAAGGGCCATTAGCTGCTTTACCCACTGCTCTAGCTCAGTCCGCCCTTCCCGTTCTTTTTGAAGGTCGCCCTTCATTTGCTTTAATAGGCTGGCGGTAGCCTCCTCCCGCTCACGCGGCGCTCCGAGCTGTTTTTGGACTTCTATTTTCTGCTCCCATTCCGCCCTAAGCTCCCCCTGGAGCCCCTTGATGCTAGCCTCCATTTGCTGCACCGCCGCCTTCAGTGCCTTGCACAGCCTGCACACGAAGCTCACCTTCTGCGCGTCGGCCAAACTCGTGAATGCTGTCTCATCTAAGTAGCACCAGCGCTTGCATTCTTAGCACTGCACCAGCTTACTCTCGCTCGTGGTTTTTCTAGCCGGTTCCTAGCCAAGGATGGTGTCAGAGAGACCCCGTGCGGCCGTACACACGCTAGTTTTGTCCACTGACCCGGTTTCCCCCTCCCTGACGAGAATAATACCTTTTCTCGCTGAGGGAGAGGAAACCCGTTCCGCGCGCCGGGGAAGGGGGCATTGCGAGCGCCGGTCGGGGGGATGTTCCCGCAAATAGGCTTTCGCGCTGTCATAAAAGGGTAAGGAAGGCTCGGCGCACATGCTCCCACACATCCTCCGAACCGAAGAGTTAATTGACACAAAAGTAGTGATGCTGGACAGCAAGACGCTTGTTGTTTTCGTGGCGTATACCAAAAAATGGCGTCAAAAAGTATTCTAAGTAACAATAACGTGCTTACAACTACACATAAGCTCCGGGGTTAAAACATGTGTGTGCCGAAATAGCTGAACTGAAATTCGGGCACTTTCAATCCATTGTTGTCTCTGGTCGGCCAGGTAAATACTGCCCTCCCTGGTCACTGCTCTTCCTGGCCAAAACTGGTCTCACTGTTCCCCCTCCTTCAAGCGCGATTGCTTGAAAGAGGGGGAACAGTGAGACCAGTATTGACCTTGTTTTCGTGCTTTTGGTTAGTTTTTTATAAAGTATAGCTCACTCAAGATCATCACCTTTATCTTCATGCGAGTGACGTAGCCACCATCGTCACACTGTTCCTGTTGTCCAGATAATTTCCCATCATGCGCATATATGAAAAAAAAACTACATCAACCCACGACGTTATCTATTTCACCATTCATTTACAATTATAAAGACTGATCAATATCATTTCAGTGTGCTGTGCGAGATATTCAGAAAGGTAACTTGAAGTGTAACTAGTGGTATACCATATAGCATCGTTATGCGAGTAATCTAGTCTTCGATAAAACAGCCAAATAAAAAAGAGCCCTCCATATGACTGATAACGAAACGCATTAAACTCTGTAGAGAAATATCTGCAGATCTAGAGGCTGTTGAAGTGTTGTGCCCAGCCATTTTGGCACTGCAGATTCGGAAAGATAGTTTCAAGGCAGCTTCAAGACACTGAAAGAGACTTGACGTTTAACTAGAATTTTTACAGGACAAGGATTTCGCCGCCCAGGTGGACGTTTTTGACTAGGCATTGAAACAACGCTTTACCTATGGCGTCGTGTCCCTTTCTTCATGTAAGAAGGTGGCTGGGTCATAGATCTTACGCTCGTACTACCGAGGCTACAAAAAGACCACCGTTTGCCAAGCTCAATTAGCGCGGCTGTTTGTCATCCGCCATGACACCGCTATCCTCAAGCGGGGTTTTTGAGGCCGAGAACCATAGCAGTAGTTTTCATCAAAAACGTTGCCTCGACGGGATGCATAGCGCCTCACTTCTCGTGTCTGGAGCACATTTACACATTTCAGATGGCCATCAGCAGGCCCACTGTCCTCCTGCAACCTGTTCCTTGTGGTAGAAAACCGAGGAAAATATAGAGGACATCGTTTTGAGACTCGGTAACGATTCCAACAAGATGTTCCATCGACAAGTCCAGGTGGTACGATTCCAAAGCAACTCCGCTTAGAAAAAAATAAAAAAACTGTAAAATCTCTTCTGACACTCGCGAAGTAAAATTTTGTTACGAGTAAAATATTGTTAAAATATTAACACGAGGGAGGCCAAACGCGTGTTATTGCGTATGCCAGCCGCCCCCACTCCACATCTGAGCGAAACTATTCGATAAAGGAGCGCGAGTGTCTTGTGCTGGTGTGGTCTGTAGCGAAATTTCGCCTCTACTTGCATGGCCGGGAGTTTTCGGTTATTACGGAGCACCACGCTTTGTGTTGGTTGTCGTCGCTCAAGGACCCAACTGGTCGCCTAGGTCACTGGTTTCTACGTCCCCAGCAATATAACTTCGACGTGATTTATAAGTCTAGCAGGTTGCACCAAGATGCCGATTGTCTCTCGCGCTATCCGGTGGACTCTGCTAGCCTCGGTGTCCATGAGAGCGATTCTTTTGTGCTCGCCATATCTGATTTGTCTAACATCGGCACAGAGCAGCGCCGGGACGCAACCCTAAAGACGGTCATTGAGCGAATATCCTCAGGACATTCCAAACCTTCGCTCCGTGAATATGTCCTCTGCAACGAAATTCTGTATCGCCGCAACATGAAGCCTGATAGCCCGGAATTTTCGCTAGTTATTACCCGACACCTACGTGCGGCCATTCTTCAACATCTGCATGATGCTCCGACGGCAGGACACCGGGGTTTTCACGCACCTATCACCGCGTGTGGCGACGGTTATTTTGGTCTGGCCTGTATAAATTTGTGCGCTGCTATGTCACTCCTTGCGAGCGCTGCCAGCGTCACAAATGTCTTGTTCTCCGTATGGCTGGCCTGCTCCAACCTATCGACCATCCCCCGGAACCTTTCTTTCCCGTCGGTCTCGACTTGCTCGTTTCTTTCCCGACGTCTGTGGCAGGAAACAAACGAATCGCTGTCGCAACTGACTATGCGACCAGATACGCTATAACTCGTGTGTTGCCAAGCAGCTGCACTGCAGACGTCGCACACTTTCTACTAAATGACATCATTCTGCGGCATGGGCCTCCACGCCAGCTTCTGACGGATCGTGGCCGCTGCTTCCTTGCAAAAGTTATCGGTGAAATCCTCCGTAGCTGCTCCACCAAACATCATCTTACTACTGCCTACCAACCACAGACCAACGGTCTCACAGAACGCCTCAACTTAACTCTTACAGACGTGCTGTCCATATACGTCTCTTCTGACCACCGTGACTGGAACGCAACGCTACCCTATGCTATGTTTGCGTACAATTCGTCAAGGCAAGACACCACCGGCTATTCTCCGTTCTTTCTTCTGTACGGCCGCAGCCCTGCGTTGCCATTCGACAGACTCTTTCCTTCTGATACCACCGAACCAACGGCGTATGCTCAGGACGTTGCTTCTCGAGCCCACGTCGCTCGCCAAATCGCGCACACTATGCTCACTGCTTCTGAGGCCTCACAAAAATTCCGCTACGATGACTGGCACCGTGACGTTGACTACCTTGCTGACTCTCTCGTCCTTCTTTGGACGCCGCATCGACGTGCAGGCTTGTGCGAGAAGCTCCTCCCACGATACACAGGGCCCAACAAAGTTCACCGCAAGGTCACTGAAGTCGACTACCTCATTACTCCCGTTCAACCACACTCATCTTCTGCCACACCACCTACTGCAGTTGTTCATGTGTCACGACTAAAGTGGTACTATACTGCCAGTCCTGATTGACTTCGCGGCGCCGTGATGGTGCTTCGTCCGCCGGGGGTGATGGTACGAGGCAGTGGGCATGGCCCCAGCGTCGTAGACGAATCGAAGAGAAAGAAGCAGACTGAGCGCGCGAAAGGCTGGCAGCCCTGGTGGTCCTCACCTACATTTAAATATTGGTAAGACACTCATTTCTTTCTTCCGTGTGCTTGCAATCCCCGTAACAATATTATTCAGTAATCTCTGACCCCCCTAATTCCCCCCCACCTTTTTG
Source organism: Rhipicephalus microplus (assembly GCF_043290135.1). Taxonomy (NCBI): domain Eukaryota; kingdom Metazoa; phylum Arthropoda; class Arachnida; order Ixodida; family Ixodidae; genus Rhipicephalus; species Rhipicephalus microplus. Next base: position 32,680,152 of record NW_027464586.1, read on the forward strand.
CTTCGAAGGATCCTTTGTAGAAAGGAGGTGCATTTGTGGGGGTCACGCATATGTACAACATCCCGTAGGGGACTAGGTGGCACTTGGAGAGCCTTCGTTGAAAGGCAGTGACGTTGAGTCACCCTTTCAAAGACCGATGGTTGAGTCGAAAGGGAATGTAATGGTGAATTTCATTGAGGAAACAGCAGTAGAGGGGCAGCGCAGTTAGGAGTGGAGGGCAGAGCACTGAGAGCAGGGCCACTGAACTTGCCATTGGAATGCGCCGCGTTCTCGGAGGGCAGGTAAGAAGGTGACGAGCAGGGAGACCATGCCACAGAAACATTCCAAGCCTCGGTATATTCTCTCTGGGGCAGCAGCAAAATACGCCTGAAATCGGCCAGCCACGTGTTCTTCATTCCCCTAATGCCTAGTGTGTTTGTGCAATGACTCATTCGGCAGATGTCCAGCTGTCGTCGTAGCCAGCCGTACAAAACAGCGTTGTCAAGCTGCACATGGATGCTACCATTGCCACCGCGCTCGCCGGCTGAAGAAAAATTCAGAAACTGTGACGTTCAAGAGCCACGTGACTCGTGGTACTCTGCCTAAGCAGCCAGAATCACTACAAACTGCTCCTGGCTGCTCTTGGCAAAGAAAAAGCACCCTCGCTCAACCGATGGATCACAGTGCTCCTGCACCTGTTCGACCACTGAAACACGCCGTCTCTAGGGAGAGCGCTTTAGGTGTGCTTTTGAGTGCTCCTACTCTCTCAAGAGAATTCGCCATAAGTTGAAAAAGAGAACAGGAAGCTTCAGGTACGCGTGAAAGTGGGTGCAGTATCTAGCAGCTTACGACTTTTAGCTCTCCTGACCCTTTGAATGATGGTATCAATCCTAAACTTTAGGTCATAACATGACTGTATGACAGCATATTTGACAAGTAATAAGACGAAAATCATGACATGTGTGTCGTGAACGTCATGATTTACATTTCATAGTCTTGCTTTTCTTGCGGTGGTGACATGATGCAAAACTGGTTTGGTATGACATGACTGCGTGGAAAACACAAGCGACAGACCCTAACATGAAAATCATAACATGCATGTCATGTAACAACATGAATACATGCCACACTTACGATGCGCTCATGGCCGTTTCGCTAGCTTCGCATATACCGAATTCGGAATAACGGGACGTGAATGGATGACGAAGGTATGTGGCAGACGCAAACATGATAATTATGAGATGCATGTAATGTAAAAACATGACTACATGCCACGCTCATGATGCTCTCGCGGCCGTTTCGCTAGCTTCGCATACACCAAATTCGGTATTACGGGACGTGAATGAATAACGAAAGTATGTGTCTGGTGCAAACACTATAATCATGAGATGCGTGTCATGTAAGAACATGACTACATGTCACGCTCATGATGCGCCCGCGGCCGTTTCGCTAGTTTCATTCATACCAAATTTTGTATTACGGGACGCCAATAAATGGCGAAGGTATGTGACTGGTGCAAATTTAACATGATAATCATGAGACGGGTTTGATGTAGGAACATGCAACATCTCCTTGGAACATGACTACATGTCACATTCTGGCGCCAATACATTTCGACGGGATCCGGCGCGCGTGTGCGCCGGAGTTCGTTTCGTCACGTCACGCAAGTGCCACGCCAGGTGCCGATCTGCCTGGCGTATACTCGCAGGCGCGCGCCACGCTGCGTTGTTTTGACGCATGCGCGTTTGAGCGCGTCCGACGCCCCTCTGCAGTGCCTAGAATATACTAGGCACTATAGTCCTTCCATTAGGAAGCACCAACGGACTCTGGTCGCACTGGTCGCGCCTGACGTCAGATTATAGAGTGCTCGCGTTTTGCTAGCGCAGCGTTGCTGCATCCAGTGTGCGCGCACGTAAACGTTACGTCGGAGTATAATGGGTCCTTCATGGTGCGCTGGCGGCCGTTTCGCTAGCTTCATATGGACTAAATTTGGTGTTACGCGACCTCTATGGATGACGAAAGTATATCACTGGTGCAAACATGATAATCATGACACGTGTGCCATGTAAGAACAAGACAACATACCACGCTCATGATGCACTCGCGGCCATTTCGCTAGCTCCACATGTACCAAATTTGGTATCACGAGCCGTAAAAAGACGAAGAAGGTAAAAGGCACGTCCAAACGTGAGGCAGCATGATATGCGTGTCATGTGAAACGTGACTACAAGCTACGCTCATAGCGCGCTAGCGGCCGTTTCGCTTGCTTCACATATACAAAATTTGGTATCATGTGACGGGAATAAACGAAGAAGGTAAAGGACCAGTCAAATTATGATAATTTTGACATGAAAGTCATATAAGGCATAATTAACCTCTAACTTCCTCCTCTTGAGGGATAGTGGCAAACTACCTGTATATAACAGAGGAAGGTATATAACAGCTGTATCTTGCCGGTACTTAGCTACGGAGCAGAAACCTGGAGACTTACAAAGAGGGTTCAGCTTAAATTGAGGACGACGCAGCGAGCAATGGAAAGAAAAATGGTAGGTGTAACCTTAAGAGACAAGAAGAGAGCAGAGTGGATTAGGGAACAAACGGGGGTTAAGGATATCATAGCTGAAATCAAGAAGAAGAAATGGACATGGGCAGGGCATGTAGCACGTAGACAGGATAACCGCTGGTCATTAAGAGTAACTGACTGGATTTCCAGAGAAGGGAAGCGGGTTAGGGGGAGACAGATGATTGATTGATATGTGGGGTTTAACGTCCCAAAACCACCATATGATTATGAGAGACGCCGTAGTGGAGGGCTCCGGAAATTTCGACCACCTGGGGTTCTTTAACGTGCACCCAAATCTGAGCACACGGGCCTACAACATTTCCGCCTCCATCGGAAATGCAGCCGCCGCAGCCGGGATTCGAACCCGCGACCTGCGGGTCAGCAGCCGAGTACCTTAGCCACTAGACCACCGCGGCGGGGCGGGGAGACAGAAGGTTAGGTGGGCAGATGAGATTAAGAAGTTTGCGGGTATGAATTGGCAGCAGCAAGCACAGGACCGGGTTAACTGGCGGAACATGGGAGAGGCCTTTGTCCTGCAGTGGACGTAGTCAGGCTGATGATGATGATGATGATGATGATGATGAACCTCTAACTCGTAACGATGTGCTGATTTTAAAGTGACATATCAACCTTCCTCATTCGTGCTTCGCATATCAACGATCCCCACTCTACGTTGGATCTGCCAATTTTGTTTTAATTTATATTTTCGTTGTGAGCAGGGGCGTCATGGCTGATTATGTAAGCGCCCTGGAAGCCTACTTTGAAAACGCGCCAAAAAGGGCAATTACACTTCAGCGTCTCAATTTGTTCAGCGAGAGTTTCGTTTCTTCGTATCCCTGACGGTTGGTACCAACCATGCTGAGGAGGTCCAAAAAGCTTCGTCCCGCCCTCTGGTTCTTTGTCGGGTGCCTATCTTCTCCTTATTTCTGTATGTGCGTCTCTCTGTCCCTGCTCTATCCCTATATCTTTTAATCCCTCCTTACCCCGATTCCTCGTGAGCTACTGTTGAGGTGTCGCACCATGATGCAGACAGTTACGGAGCTCATTTTTATCTTTTCTGTCTTTTAAGAATCACTAATTTACTACTACTTACTACTGTTATAAACTGTCCTTACTACTGAAGGGAAGACTATGGAGCCAAATCACGTGCATCCTACCACCACCTAAGGTAGTTCCGAAGTAGCACCCGCATTTTCAACGAGAAATATAAATGCTCCTCCTTCATTTTTTACGTAGAGCCATTTGCGACAGTACGAAGCTCACACCAGTAAGATATTAGTATTGCCCTTAGTTTATCTGTAGTGGCTTCGCGTTTTTCAACGCGTGAAAAAGTCGCGCCTTTTTACGAGAGACGCACCATCGACGCCACCGCTATGGGCTGCGTTTCGCAAGTGCTCCGGCAAAACTCCTGTTTCTGACTGCTTAAGTCACCAGCTAGGCCTACCAACATGGCCATCCACAAATCAGAGGGAGAGGAGCTTCCCTCCACCGAAGCTCGCGACGATGATGAAAGCAGCTGGCGTCAAGTGTATGCCAAGGCCAGAAAGCCCTCTTCATCCCCAAAAAAATCGACACCTGCCATCAACACTTCGCAAGAACAGTCACAGAAAGCTCTCCTATCGACTCGTCGCATTGCCCCCAGACCCCTTCCATTTCCAGCAGATGACTACAAAATAGTCCTGTGAATACGTTCAGGCTTCACCTGTGCTGACACTCCACTTCCGAAGCTCATACATGCCATCCTAAAAGCAGCAGCGCTCACAAGCTCCCTACATGACCAATACCGCATCAACTCTGTAAGCAACATTCTGTTCATAAGTACACCAGACTCGGAACGCTCCGAAGCATACCACCGTATCAAATCCATCAAGATGGATTAACGCAGCTTTTAAGTTGTCCCCCGCATTACTGATCCTTTAAATACCTGCCGAGGGGTCATTCGTAATGTTCCTATAGGACACACAACAGAAACCATTTTTTCAAGTCTATTGCACTATGACAGACCAGGCCTCATCCTGACCGAACATCGCATGGGTTGCACAACGTCCATCTTAGTCACCTTCAGAGGTACCCGCGTGCTTTTCTACATAAGCTATCAGGGTGGCATCCCCAGATGCGTACCCTATCGTCATAAGACGGAAACCTGTGATCTCTGCCGCAAACTTGGCCACAGACCAGATGTATGCCCATCTAATGTCCATTAATTGGCATTACGAACCCACTCCTTGATCACGAATGTGAACCTAAGTGTGCGGTGTGCAACAGTGACCACATCACCGGCTCGCTCCAGTGCCCACATCTCAACCAACCCAAACAAAAGCACGCACCCTCAACATTTGAGCAAGATGCAGCTCCATTCCTCGACCCAAGCACATCTTTCAAGAACGCCCCTAGAGGGCGCTCACCCAATATCCCAAGACCACGAAGCCGAAAAAGCCGCAGCCGCAGCCGAAGCCGCAACAAAAGCATTCATCAAGACCCCATCCCCCGGACTAGCCTTGGACACGAGGTGAGCTGGACTGATGCAGCCTCCCCTGAAAGCTCCTTCCAGAAGCAGCTCAAACTATTGCAGGATGAGATGGCTAAATTGAGGGCAGAAAAGGCAAAACTACGCCTAGAGCTTCAGTCCTTCAAACAACCATCTACCTCCCCACACCTCCCCACCTCATCTCTCAATCCTAGACTTATGTCACTACCACCAGCTCCTCCCACAACCACTCCAATAGCTAGGCGTCCCGCTCAACCACCTGCGCAAAAACAAAAAGTCTCGACTCCCCTATTGTCATTTGAAGAGCGAGTAGACCAAGTCGAAGCGAAACTAGTGAAGGTTGACAAAGTTAAACAAAAAGTGACCAAATTTGAGGAAACAAAAAAATTAGACGATTTTATTACCTTCTCCACAGCTTCCTTGAAGAAACTACATGAATCCGTGGCCTCGATACAACTAGCTATGTTACCAAAGCAACAAACCCTAGATACAGTCACGCTGTAGATTGACATGGTCCACGCAAACTATCCAGAGCTGGCCCTACTCAAGCCAAATCAACCTTGCAAAAATGGCTCCTCGTAACCGCACTGAACTTTGCATATGGCAACGGAACTGCAGGGGGTTTCACCGAAAAAAGGAAAATCTTCTGTAGTACATCAAATTACAAACTATCCTCCCCCAATCATTGCGCTACAAGAAACAAACGGTGTAGTGCAGCTCCCAGGTTATAGAACGCATCAAAACCCGGCTGATACTAAACCAAACATTGCTGTCTCATTTCAGAAGCACCTTACAGTTACCTATTCAAAATTTTGTGACACCGACATTGAGCACGACTTTCTGCAAATACTAAATGATAAACCTAACTCGCCATTCTTATACATTCCCAACGTATATAGTAGACCACAAGAGAAAAGTCACCGCTTTGATTCCCTATTCGCCCGAGCTACATCCTCGGTTGGCAAACACACGCTCCTCATAGTGGGGGGTTTTAACGCCTCCCACTCAGCGTGGGGTTACACTGTATCTACACCGAAAGGTAGAGTCTTCTGGTCCCGTATTAACGCACATCGTTTTACACTGCACAACGAATCGGAGGAGCCCACTCGTTTGGAGAACAGTGTGAACAAAGATACGTCCAATCGATTTCACCCTCACTCACAATGCTCCCACAATGGTTTTAACTAACACCCAAACCAATGTTGGCAGTGATGATTACTTTATTAGCATTACTTTAAAACTAAAACACGGACCCATCGCACCCAAACGACTGATGCTCACAGAATGGAACAAATTTAGAGAGACCCGTAAGGTACGTGTGTGACGTACGAAATTCACGGAGCGGTGCAACGTTGCGCCACTCTGTCACGTATTGCAAACATTACTGAGTGGGCTCAACAGAGTAAAAAATGAAAATGAACAGCACATCCACGGAGTGAATGATGGAGAGTGGCGCGAAGCATTCGTCCATCCATTCGTTCTTGCTTCTGTCCGTCCATGCGTCCGTCTGTGTGACCGTCCATGCGTCCATCCGCCCATCCGTGCGTGCGTCTCTTCGTGCGTCCGTCCCTGTGTTTGTCTATGCATCCGCCCCTGCGTCCGTTCATGCGTCCATCCATGCATCTGTCTGTGTGTCCATTTATCCGTCTATTCAACGCTCCAAGTGCCACCATCTCGCATCTTTTCATAATATATTGCCGATATAGAAGCACCGCCATCCAGCTGACATTTCAACGACTAAACGAGAGGTGGCACACGCACACTTTCTTACGGCTTGCACTTCGTGTCTACTTCCCACCTTTAACCACCTCGACTTCATGCTATATACTATTTCACTGTATTCATGGCACTGCGGCCCAACGCTCGCTAAACCTTTCTAAAACGAAGGAGGTTACGCCCAGCGAGTATAACGTAGCAACCGTTTCCTTTCCAATAGTGCTCAATGTACATGCCAATAGCTGCTGATGCGAAATGAGAGACAGGGGAATTCGGCTTTTACTGTCTTACGCCTTGCGCTTCGTATCTACTTTCCACCTTTAACCACCTCGAGTTCATGATATTGTTAGGCCGGCGAGTTCACACTGAACGTCCATGCTTCTGAAAAAGGCAATCTGTGTCGAGGCCAGCACGCGAGCACGCCTGACGCGAACAACTCAACGGCGTCATCACGCGGCGGCGCCTTTCTGTCGCGCAACGCACAGCAAGCCCCCACGAGCCCGTCGAAGCCATCGGTGCCTTCCAGTCTGGCGAGACTTACGCAATGTGTGGTGACGTCACTCGTCCTTGGCTGCAACCACGCGCAGCGGCTCCGGATTTTACAAGAATGACGCGGCCCTGCGGCGAGCCCCATTGGAGGATTCTGACCTCACGGCCAGAAGCGCTTCTGGCTGGACATTTGGTTACTCAAAGAATCCACCTGGTGCCTACAAAAAAAAGCCCTGCGGCGCGTCGCGAGCAGTAGACCTATGTGTCAGACAAGAGATCTTTGCTTTCGAGTCTCTAAACTGTCGGCCCCAGCGCCAATTTTGTAACGCCTCTATTTCTTTGCTGTAGATAAACCTAGCTTTAACTCACCGTCGTCTCGTCCGCTCGTCTATCAGCTCTGCGCAGAAGCAGTCGCGAGCTGAGAAACCTACGCTACGAAATGGCTGGTGACAGTGTCGGTGCGATTCGGAGCAGTAGAATCTTCGGGACCGTGTTGGTGGCACCGACTTTCGCAACAGTGGTTGGTAGCTGCGGGATCGGCCAGCGTCAGCGACATCGATGCGGTGAGTGCCTGAAGTTTTCTTCTCAGTTCACCAGACTACTCTAGCTCAGGTTATAATAGTTTAGAGAAGGGCTGTGTGAAGCATTGGTGAGTGAGCTTTGATCGTTTCAAGCCAAATCAGAACGCTTTAAAACCCAAGGTAATGCAGAGGGTGTACACACCACAGTGTTGAAAATTGCTTGCGCGTCTGGCTAGTGGACTTAAGGTGGGTACGGCAAGCAGATTCTTAATAGGGGCAAACAGGAAGAGACAAGTGTGAATGATGGAGAACCTCAAAGGGAAGGAAATCATCGAAATTTGTGAGGAATTCGGCATTACTTTGGGCCGTGCGAAACGAAAGCAAGCGATCATTGAGATCATGAAAGATGAAGGAGTGTCGGCTGAGGAAGTTGATGAGGCCTGGGTGGATATCAAAACACGCCACGAGGAGGCTAAAAGGCGAGAAGTTTGCGAACGTGATGAAGCTGAAAGGCGAGAAGTTCGCGAACGTGAAGAAGCTGAAAGGCGCGAACGTCGCGAGCTGAAGAGGCTGAGAGACATGAGTGCCTCGAGTTGAAACGAATGGCAGCCTCTTCTGCCTCCTCCGAAGAGTTCACAGGGATGGATGCCGTTGTGAGCACCTTGCCGTTATAATCGACAGCATTGAGGGCATAGGATTAGGAGGATAGGTATTCTTCCGCATCGACATAGAGCTCGTCATCGGCTCCAAGCACCTTCTTTCTGAAGAGATTTTGCTGTTTGGATTCGAAGCTTAGTAAATATGTTGTATGCAGGTATTTAGGAAGGGGCGGTGTGAGTAATTGTTTGTGTATGTGATGGGGAATGTGGTATTTAGCACAAATCAGTGAGGTGAAGTTAATTTAGGTAGACGATAAATTGTGGTCACCTGCGCTTGTGGTCGCCAGCCTTGCGTTGCGTATGGAGCTGTTGAATGAGCTTCACGGATTTCACATAGGGTATTTATGACTCCTGTCTGGTGGAGTCGTGCGTTAGAGGTGTTGATTGCAATGTGTAGCGCGTATTTGTAAACTCTGCGGAGGAGGGCGTTAACTGATTCCTCCTCTGCCAATTTAAGGTGAAGGTAAGGAAGAGTATATGTGATTCTAATAATCACAAAAGCTTGTATTACACGAAGTAACTCTGACTTTCGGAACCCTTCATTTTTCCTTGAGATTCTTTCTATCATTCTTAGCGTGTTTTCAACGGTATTGCATAAAGCTTAGAGTGTGTGCGCATTACTTCGGTTGTTTCTGATAAATATACTTAGCACACGAATGCGTGATGCACTAAGAATGAGGCACTCATTTATGTGAACTTCGATTATTGGAACGTCTTTGCTCCGACGATGAGTTGGTAGGAGAAGTAACTCTGATTTACTCGGTGTGCAATTGACATTCACCTGAGTTGTTAGTGCTGCTATTATATCTACAGCCGTTTGTAAGGTGTCTTGAATGTGTCCATCTGAGCCTCCTTTCACCCATAAGGTGATATCAACGGCATAGATAGAGAAGTTCAAGTCAGGGATACGTTGAAGAGCGTACGGTATAGGTAGCATAGCCAGGTGAAAAAGGATTGGAAAGAGCACTGACCTGTGAGGTGTTCCGAAGCTGCCTTGTGTATAGGGTTAGGAATTTTCTGGACCTAATGTTAATGTAGCTGTGCGGTCTGTGAGGAAGCTTCTGATGTAAAAGTACAATATAGGGCCACAAGATATGCGGTTGAGGTCAGCATATATAGCTGAGTGAGCTACGTTATTGAATGCTCCATGTATGTACGAACCAAGAATCTCCTGAGTATCCTCGCTCTGGTTAGGAGTTATTATGTCATGTTCTAGGCGAAGCATCGCATCTTGCACCGAAAATGAACCCCTGAATCCAATCATTTCAGGAGGCAGTAGTCCATTATCCTCCACGTGTCTCTAGAGGCGCGCAAGCATAGCATGCTCCATAGTCTTTCCGAGTCAAGATGTTAAGGAAATAGGCCTCAGATTTTCTACTAAGGGAGCTTTGTTCGATTTACGTATAAATATGACTCTGGCATTTTTCCATGAAGTTGGAAGGGTGCCCGTGTCAAAACAGTCGTTAAAGAACTCAGCCAAAGCTTTATTAGAAATGGGGTTAAGATTTTTAAGTTTTTTGTTGTTAACGCTGTCGGGGCCTGAAGTCGACGTGCTAGAAAGTGTTGCGAGGGCATGCCTAACTTCCGCCTCCGTTACCGGCTCATCAAATGACTAATTAAGTTTTCCTGTGCAAGAGGGTATGGAATCGTTTTGTAATTGAGGTAAACGCAACGTGCGGAGGTTAGCGAAGAGTTGTCCTAAATAGTCTCTGTGCTAGCGTGGCAGTGTCGTGTGCGAGAAGTGCTGGGGTCTGGCAGATGTCTAAGAAGTTGCCACGTTGGTTTATTACTGAGGTATCAATGCATTTCTTCACAAAGCTGACCCCATTGCTGTGCCGTCAATTGAGTCGCGTATGGTTCGATTTGTTAGCCTAGCTTCGCTATCCTAATGCGCAGTTTTCTGTTGTGGCGCTGGTGTTTCCACCGCCGCCGAAGTGACTGTTTTGCTTCCAACATATGGAGAAGCTTGGAGTCGAAAGTAGTTATCGGGGTGTCGGGGGGTAGAGTTTTCGTGCGTATTTTAACATCCTTTAGGGGCTAAGCTTTTTATAGCGGCACCCGCTCATTCCTTGTAGCCGTTCTAGTGTGTAACAAGTAAGACATTTTGACCTTCACGGTGGTGCTGGTGAGAAATTTCTTCTATGCGTTGTAGAACAATAAAAAATAGTGGTCAATGTACGTGCCAATGACGGCTAATTGGAAATGAGAGACAGGAGCATTCGGCTTTTAGTTAACGCGCACGCTGCGATCCCCAATAGTAGCCATTGGCATGTACATAGAGCGCTATCTGACAAGAAACGGTTGCTACGTTATACTCGCTGGGTGTAACCTCCTTAGAATTAAAAAGGTTTAGCAAGCGTCGAGCCGCAGTGCCATGAATACAATGAACTAGTATATACTGTTACGAAAGACGGTGACGCCAAACACGGTCCCAAAGGCGCCACTGCTCCGAATTCCGCTGACACTGTCACAAGCCGTTTGGTAGCGTAGGTTTCTCAGCTCGCGACTGCTTCTGCGCATAGCTGATAGACGAGCGGACGAGACGACGGGGAGTTAATGCAAGGTTTATGTACAGCAAAGAAATAGAGGTGTTAAAATTTTGGCACTGAGGCTGACAGTTTACAGACTCAACGAGCCGGGCTCTCTTCTCAGACACATATGTGTACTGCTCGTGCGCGCCGCAGGGCTTTTTTTTAATAAGTACCAGGTGGATTCTTTGAGTAACCAAATATCCAAACAGAAGCACCGCTTGCCGTGAGGTCAGAATCCTCCAATGGGGCTCGCCGACGGGCTGCGTCTTTCTCATAAAATGCGGAGCCGCTGAGCGCGGTTGTAGCCAAGGACGAGTGACGTCGCCACACATTGTGTTAGACTCGCCAGGCTTGAAGGCGGCGATTGCTTCGAGAGGCTCGTGAGCTGAGGGGGCTCGCTGTGCGTTGCACGAGAGAAAGGCGCCGCCGCGAGATGACGCCGTTGAGTTGTTTGCGCCAGGCGGGCACGCGTGCTGGCCTCGACACAGATTTACTTTTTCAGAGGCATGGACGTTCGTTGTGGACTCGCAGACATAACAGCACCCCCGCCGCCAGTCAATGCACCGGAAAGACGAGCTGCTTCCACGTGGCTCGGATGTCAGGCGCGCTGGTTCGCCAGGTTCCTCCAGGTTCGCCTCCGAGGCCATGCGGAGAATGCAGCTCCAGACTCCGTTCCGGGAACACATCCAATTCTTGAGGAGGGATCCCAGCTCCACTGGCTTGTCGCCACAACTTGTCGGCCAGCTTCGCTCGTCTCTCCTGACGATCTTTGGTGTCAGCACTTGTCGATAGTTTTGCAACTTGTCAAGAACGGTTTGACAACCGAGAACACACGATACAAACATGTGCTCTCGGTCAGCCGACAGAACACCAAACAAAGTAGAGTACAACATATACCCAGCTACGTGTCTATCGGAATTTCGTTCCCTCTACATCAAGAGGCACATGTGGGACCCAAGACTCATAAAATGAGAACTCACAATTTTACACGTACAACAACGTAACGAAATAGAATACAGCATGAAGTTGGCTCCTTGAGCTCACTCTGAACGACAGCTCTCAGCTAAGGCCATGATGGGGAGAAAATTTTGCCCAGAATCGCCAACGAGAAACCGAAAGGCGGAGAAGGTACTAAATAAACGCACGACTCAATGCGTCTGCATTAGCATTTAGCTTTCGGTTTTTTTTTTTTGTAGCGAACGTCAAAGTTATGCTGTTGGAGCATCATGCTCCACCTCAGTAACCAGCCACGTTTAGGCGACGAGACCTATGTGGTACCAATATCTGCTCATACTTGCGACGTTGCACAGGGGAAGAACGATACGGCTGACTACGAATTACCTCCTCACAACTTAGCTCGATATTGTGTTCAATCACCGTCGGGGTTTCCGGGACGGTCCGAAAACACGTCTTCAAACTCGGAAACAATCCTTCTCAGGTCTCCTTCTGGACTTCACTTAACCTAGGCTCTAGGTTCAACTGCTTCAAGATTACCGCCGATCCCCTTTCGATTACATCATAGAAATCAATAGTTATGCTCCCTCTTCCTATGAAGCATTCAACAGCAGATTTACCACCGCTTGACGTTGAACGTATGGTTTCATCAGGTTACTGTGCATACATTGTTCGGCCGCCTTCCCAATTTCACTTCATAATTGGTATCAGAAAGCTTTGATATTACTTTGGCGGGCCCTTCCAAATGAACCTCAAGCTTGTTCTTTTTGGACGGCCGCAGCAGCATTACCCGAATTTCTACTTCAAAAGCACGCTTCTTCGCCAATTTGTCGTAGTACTCCTTCAACAACACTTGTGCAGCTTTCATGTGGCTTTCCACTAGAACTTTCGTTTTTCCAAGCCTCTGAAGGAAGTCTAGAAAATACGCAACTACATTAGGGTCCTCATTGAATCCCTCCCAGGACTCGCGTAGCGTTCGAAACGGTGTTCTCAAACTCCTGCCATACACAAGCTCTGCAGGGCTAAAACCAGTACTCTTATGAGGAGCTGATCTCAAAGCGAACATATCGGGAGGGATACACGCTTCCCAGTTGCACTTGGGCTCGTAGAAAATAGCTCTCAGTACCCGTTTCAGAACGGAATGCATACGCTCTACCGGATTAGACTGCGTGTGATGGATCGAGCGGTGCACTACTTTTATTCCACATTTATCCATAAAGGTAGAGGTAAGGCAGATGGTGAAGACACTACCATTGTCGCATTGGATTTCAGAAGAAAATCCGACGCGTGCAATTATAGATAGCAGTGCATCCTTGACATGAGGGGAATTGAGCTCCTTAAGTTGTATTGGTTCCGGCAATTTTCTGGCTACACAGAGAGCCGTCAGGATGTACCAACAACCTTGCCTTGACTCTGGCAATGGCCGGACGTTATCACTTACTAGGCGCCGAAAAGGTTCTGTGATAACAGGCACAAGCTTTATGGGTGCCTTCCATTTGTCCGTGGATTTCTGCGCTCTCTGAGAAGTGTCGCATGAGCGTACAAAGTCTCCGATATCCTTCCAGCATTTCGGTCAATAAAACTCAAGGGAAGCTCTACACTTGGTCTTTATCATGCCGAGATGCCCGGCCCACGCGTTTTCATGCATCAGTTCCAATAGCTGGCGACGATACTTTTGTGGCACCAAGAGCTGCTCATACTTTCGACCTTGCACATTTGTGTAGCTCCGATACAGTAGCCCTACTTTCTCAAAAAAGGAAGTATTCTTTTTCTTTTTTCCCAAGTTTACGCTTTCTATTAGCGCCTTGATCGAGAGGTCCTCACGCTGCTCTCAAATGAGCGTTTCTCGATCAACCCTCGACAGATGACTCAAACTTTCCGCTACAGGCGAGAGCGTTGCACCCCTCTCGCTCTGAATCGATGGCGCCGTGTCGTCTCCTCCTGCCACGGAAACCGCGCAAATCGCTTCGGCGACGTGCCGCTCGAGTGACTGTTCACATGACTCGCACGAAGAATTTCCTCTCTGAGTTTCCGTTGACTCGCCGCCAAGGTCACACAGACCAGAAGCTTTTGCACTTGGTGCTTCGCCAAGATCAAGTGCCTGCGAAAGCTTCCGTGCTTGTGATCGCAGAGGGCCATGTACGCTAAGTTGGAGAAGAACTATTTACTCTGCTCTTTGAGAAGCTGCTCTGAGTTATCCGAAAATAGATAAGGAAAACGATCGGGAAGCGTGGCAGACACAGCCGCTTCGGTGCGAAGCTTACCGAACGGGCCTTCAATGACAACCGTAGCGATTAGTAAGCAAGCACTCTGCTCCTCGGCGATTTGCCTAACCCACGCGCATCCATGGACAACCATGGAGGAGACTCAGCGGCAACCATGGACAACATCCATGGTTGCCGCTGAGTCTCGAAGTGCTCGACACGTTTTCTCATTCACACTAATTTCTTGGAGATACGGCTCTAACAACCGCTTGTTCTTTTCCGATTCTCAGATAGTTGCGAAAGCAAACTTTTGCTTATAGTTTATCGCGATGTGCCCTGCAGTTTAGCAGTTGTAGCAGATTAGTGGCTTCCGTGATTCAAACGCCCGTGTGGTATCGGTGCGTTGTTTAGAAACCTCACTCGATTTCTCCGATTCCGTTTGCCCTTCCCTTACAGTGTCGTTCGTAAGAGACGGGTCCTTCCTCAAACTACGGTGCGGAGTGGGTTTTCGCTAATCAGTTTTCTTTGAAAAGCCCTTTTTTCTTTCCTTTTGAAAGAGTACTGCCCTACTATGCAACTTTCAGCGAGTGTAATACTCCTCAGCTAACTCTGCTGCCTTGTTTAGCTGTACTTCACCAAGTTTGTCCTGCAGCCAAAGCTTGACGTCCTCCTCGATGTAGCGGTAGAATTGCTCCAATGTAATGCATTCCACCCTTTATCGCGATCGTCATAAACAACCTTGCCCCTGACCCAATAAATTAAATTGGTTTTAAGACGAAATGTGAAGTCAACGTGTGACCCATTCCCGTTTTTAGCATATAGGAACCTTTGCCTGATAGCCTCAGGTGACAACTTATAACGTCTCAAGAGCACTGCCTTAACCTCGTCATAGCTCTCAAGCGCTTCCCTCGACAAGCACGTTATCACGTCGGACACTTCGCCAGGAAGAAGAGCTAACAGGTTCTGCGCCCAAAGAGACCACTGTAAAGCATTTCGCTCACAGACGTGTTCAAACTTGACGAGATACTTCGCCATGTCCTCGCCTAATCGGAACGATGGCAGTTGGTCGCGAATTCTCTGACCGCTGACCTAAACTTTCGCAGAAGCTACGCTACGCACCTGCGAACACTGTAGGATTGCCAATTTTATCGCTTTAGATCCATGCATTCTCAATATCACTATGATTGTAAGTGACTCCTAAACTGCCATACGTAACTTCAGTGCAAGTCGCATCTCATCAACTGCCCTTTCAATTCTTAAGAAACATCCTCCTACGCAAGACGTTGCTCTCATATGGACGCCCGTGCATGTGGGGTTGAGTGGCACTGAGGCGGCTCATACCTGTGCTCGAGGATTGACCAGCCGAGCTCAGGCCTTGAATGGCGCCTTAAACTACGTGGCCTTTTTCAGTACGAGAGTACGCCTTTTGAGCTTCCACGATATAAAAAATCACTACCGCCTACAGCACACTATATACCCCCCTTTACACCATGGATCTCCACGCTACCATAAAATAGTATGGCGACAGTTACAGGCGCGTACGTTTTCTACCCCATCGCTTCGCCATATTATACTCCCTGCGATGTACCCCTCCCCTTTGTGCATTTTCTGTCAACAAAGAGGTAATCTATATTATATCATGTGGGGTTGTACTCGAAACCCCCCCCCCTCTACCTAATTCTCTACACATTGAGAGTAAGGAGCAGTGGGAGGCTGCTATGTGCAGCTCGGTGCCCGAGGTCCACGACCAGATCTTGGATTGGGCCAAGAGGGTAGCGTAGACCTACGTTGGGTTGGCTCCTCTGACACTCCACCACCGCACCCATCAAGAAACATACTTACATAAAGAGCGAACACTCCCGTAAAGCCCTGCAGCCCAGCTACTACGCTGCTTTCAGCGCGACGAGTGGCTGGTCAGACCCGATGATGCCTTTTGCATAAATAAAATAATGATTGATGTGTGGGGTTTAACGTCCCAAAACCACCATATGATTATGAGAGACGCCGTAGTGGAGGGCTCCGGAAATTTAGACCACCTGGGGTTCTTTAACGTGCACCCAAATCTGAGCACATGGGCCTCCTTAATTTCCGCCTCCATCGGAAATGCAGCCGCCGCAGCCGGGATTCGAACCCGCGACCTGCGGGTCAGCAGCCGAGTACCTTAGCCACTAGACCACCAGGGCGGGGCATAAATAAAATAACAAAACTTTTCTTTCCGATGCCGGGATTTGAACCCGTACCCTCATGCGCAAAAAACGAGTGTCTTTACCACTAGGCTGCAACCCATCCGTGCACAAAAGGAAGAAATCCACAGCACATCTAAACCATGCACATGAATTTGCAGCCTTTGTGCAAAATAAATACAGAAAAAGAGCTTTCCAGTCAAATTTTACCGATTTTGTGATAAAACAATAAACGTGCTTACTGCGACACGTTGCAATGCGGCTGTGGAAAATTGCATAAATCTATTAAGTTGCTTTGCCAAATTTCGTTGCCAAACTTATGTTTCCATTGACCTCCTGAGGCGACTATTATATGCCATCACAGGAGAGTGGAAGCGAGCACGGGTGCGCCATCTAGCGTGTGCTCATAGCCGATCTTGCTGAGTCGAGAAGAGGCTCGAGGGGCCACTCTTTACATAGTATGTTTCTGTATGCCGCAACTTTCCCTCTTCAGATTAATAAAGTGTTTCTCCTCCTCCTCCGGCTTTTTTACGTGTACCTCAAACGCTAAGCAGCATCTGCACCTACATGAAACGCTCATAGTGCACCCTCGTCACTTTGTACAGCGTTAAGTGCCAACCACTGGCACGCGTATGCACTCGCCTACGCGTCAAAAGCGTCTAGTCGCGCCTGTGGAGGAAAAGGGCGCGCAACCATTGGCACGCGCCAACCGCGTTGACGCCCACGTGTCCAAGGCCGATGCACAATGTTGCTTGACCTTTTGGTTTAGAACTGTTCAAGTTCAGCACAGAGCGGCACATTCCTAACTGGAGCGGGTTTTTATGTTTTAGAGGATATGAGAACACGTTAAAAATTGATAGTGCTTCACCCACCACAGTTTAGACTACTTTAGGAGTAATTGACATTCCAGTGCCCAAAGTAACTGTAGTGGCAATCCCCAGGAATCAATATCGGTGCGCGTGCCGCTTCTGCGAATTAACAATTGCGTCTAGCATGCTGCACGTCTATCATAGGCATGTGCAGAGTTCTCCTTAATGAGGAGGGGGGGGGCAAAAGTTTGTCGCATTGCCCCCCCTCCATGTAGGGGCTCACTTAGCACCCCTCACTATTATGTTAATATATGGAGTTGACATTGAGCTCCCCCCCTCCTCTCTTTAGGGAATAAGGCGGTGGCTGCCCTCCTGATCAGGTTTACAAACCACCAGGTTTCTATACCTGCACTACAAAATTTATTAACAATATCTTGAATATGCTGGTACCTTCAGTATATTTACACATCATATTTTATAGCACTCAACTTAATAATCACGTTTGAAACTTCATGATCTGACAGACTTAATTCTGTCATAAGACTACAATTGAGGACAGAGTAGCAGACTTTCGGCTGATGTGTGTGTGTTCGAAATATCCTTTAATGCAACAAAGCACACCTGTTTCTTATTGATACAACACATATTGGTCATAATATAAGAACGAAATACTGTGTAGAATGCCTTCGGGCATTTTTTATAGTCGAAATGTACTCTAGTGCAACTAACTGTGCCTGACACTTCAAGATGTGACAGATATCGGTCATAATATCAGAACTGAAACCTTAAGCAAGACTTCTGGACGTTGTCTTTAGTCAAAGTATTCTCTAAAACGACAAACGACACCCAACTGTTCATGAAGTCACAAATATCAGTCATAATATTAGAACTGAGACATTAATGAAAGACTTCTGGACGTTGTCTTTGGTCAAAGTATTCCCTAAAACGACAAATGACACCCAACTGTTCATGAAGTCACATATGTCAGTCATAATATTAGAACTGAAACCTTAATGCAAGACTTCTGTACGTTGTCTTTAGTCAAAGTATTCTCTAAAACGACAAACGACACCCTACTGTTCATGAGGTCACAGATATCGGTCATTATAATAGAACCGAAACCTTAATGCAAATTTCTGGACGTTATCTTTATTCAAAGTATTTTCTTAAACAACACATGACACCCTACCGTTCATGAAGTCACAGGTATTGGTCTTAATATTAGAACTGAAATCTTAGTGAAAGACTTCTGAACGTTGTCTTTAGTCAAAGTATTCTCTAAATTGACAAACGACACCCAACTGTTCATGAAGTCACAGATATCGGTCATAATATTAGAACAGATACCTTAATGCAAGTATTTTAGACATTGTCTTTAGTCAAAGTATTCTCTAAAACGACAAACGACAGACAATTCTTTATGAAGTCACAGATATCGGTCATAATTTTGGAAGTGAACCCTGTATGGAAGACTTCTGGACGTTGTATTTAGTCAAAGTGTACTCTAAAATGAGAAATGTCACCCAACTGTTCATGAAGTCACAGATATCGGTCATAATATTTGAACTGAACCCTGAATAAAATGCTTTTGAACGTTGTCTGGAGCCGAATTGTTCTCCAATGCAAAAACCCACACCCTACTCTTTATGATGTGACGGATTTAGGCAATGAGGCAATAATTGTGCCCTGTGCTGAGGGCTTTTGAATGATAAGCGTATTGAAAATATCCTCTAATGCAAGAAACCACATCTGGCTCTTAATGATACAACAGATACTGGTCATAAGAATGGAACCAAGGACTACGTAGAATGCCTCTGGGCATTTTTTTGTAGTCAAAATATGCTCTAATGCAACTAACTGTACTTGAAACTTTCATGCTAAGACAGTTATTGCTCATAGGACTGCAACTAAACCCTGTATGGAAAACTTCTGCACGTTGTATGTAGTTAAAGTATTTTCTAAAACGACACACCGTGCCCAACTCTTCATGAAGTCACAGATATCGGTCATAATACTGGAACTGAACCCTTCATGGAAGGCAGCCAAAATGTTTTCCAATGCAATAAAATACGCCCGACACATCATAATGCAACAGATAATAATGATCAGATTGGAACCGAGCACAGCGTGGAACACTTTCAGGTGGTATATTTGTTTATCTTCAAATACGGCAGCCCTATGTGAGGCTACTGCAAACGTGGCGTACATATATACAAAATGAAAGGATTTAAACAGTAATATCATAATAAGTGTGCCAAGGTAAACAAATATCACTACCCTTGAGTGCACCCTGGTAAGAAATCAGAGAAATAGAACATTATTATAGCAAAGTGCCTCCAAAAAGTCAGACACACTGGTATTAGGAATCAAACCAAGTAGATCAACCCAGTGTTTGATAACTTTATGTGAACGTGTTAGAGAGCACTACAAATGACTTCTAAGCTGGATGGTGATTGCGGATCAGTGCTGTGGTGAAAGCTTCAGCACTTTGCTGGTAGTTTAAGTATCCTTTAACATCTACAAAATGCATCTGACACTTCTTGATGAGACAGATATTGCTTTTGAGATTACAGCCAAGCACTGTGGCTTTCGCATGCCAATTGTCAAAATACCCTATAATAGAATAAAGCATGCCCAAAATTTTTGATGGGACAGATACTGATCATAGGATTGCACCAGAGCACCGTACAGAAGTTTTGGCAAGTTGAATATGCTTAAGTGCATGCATATCTATAATCTAAGTTAATGCATATACTGAAGAACTGAACAGAAATGAAGCACTCCTTGGAAACGCATACAAATATTTAATGTTCCAAACCATCTAATAATATCTTCAGCTCATTACAGTCTGGAGGAACAGATAAATACATGCACAGTTCTTAAAGGTCTCATAAGTCACATGAGGTACTTTTTGCATTTCTTCTATGCAAAGTGCAGCACCATACTAGTGCACCTTCATTCATTCTGTGCATACTTGTGGTGATCTTCTCTTCCAACTTTCGTGTCATCGTGCAGCTGATTTCAAATCAGGGGCTTCTCGCAAGGTTTTCAGTTATCTGTCCAGCTGTAAACAAAACACGCGTTATATTATAGTAAAGTGTAAAACGACGGAGAAGCGTCATTGTATGCCGATAGCTACGAGTATCAAGATTAACTATAAATTAAGAATGTGTGTGTTAGAATGCCTGCAAACAACGTATGTGCTACTGAGCGTGGCAGAGAAGTAGAAGAAGTGAGAAATGAAACAGCAAGCAATACAGGCAGCACTTAATCGTGCACCTTTCTTTTTCGATCACCACAGCAACGCACGCTCGAGTTTCTGTCTTGTACGGGAATGGAAATGAGACCACTGACAGCTGAATGTGTCAGCGTTGGTGGCACCCGACACGAAGTCACCTCACACTGCTTCGAACTAGCGCACGCTTGTTATTAGCTTGACAACACACGAAAACGATTTGCACCGAAGCCAACGAATGTTTCAGCGTCGTACAATCCGCGAATACACTTATATAAGTACGTACGTTTTCACATCACCGAAATGTGTTGGCTAGTGCGAGGTTCGCTTTCAGCGATGATGAATACCGATGTTGAAAACAAACACAGTGCAGATAAAACTCCTCCGAACTATGCGATGTTTCGGGCGTCTTATATGGTGTCTATGTTGCGACGGAAACTACCGTAGAGTTTTTTAAGCCAATGTCCCTCGCATGTGAGGGTTCATACGAACTAGACGGTAGAGGCCTGCGCTGGATACAGATGACACCAGTCTGAATTGCCTCCGCGGTAGGCAAGGGCTTGCGCTCAAACCTTCGAATCTCCGAAGTCTGTTTACACTCGTTTTTAGCACAGAAAGTTACAGATCAAAGCACAAGAACACCGACATGCTCCTTTCGCTCGGCCAACGATCGCACTCGGGACCGGCGCTAGCATAGCCGGCCGGCATTCGCTGGATTTGTCGGCGTCGCTCGAACTCGGCACGAAACCGCGTCGCGCTGGTAGCACTCACAGTCGTTGGTCGTGTCGTTGTGGTTCTAGATTACGAAACGGTCATTCAGGAACGTTTGGAGTAGTTTCTGTGCTTGCTTCAAGCACTCGGCTGTGCCTTCGAAGCAGCGGCCATTAGGCATAACGTTCCAAAGCATCGCAGCTTTTGATTGGTTGGCGCGTGGCCCCTTGTTGGTTGGCGCCGCTGTACGCGTGGTGACGTAGCGTACGCGTGGCTTAAATATCAAGCCCGGCTTGATTCCTCGCGCCTCCTCGCGGATGCCCCTCCGACGCCGACGCCGAGACGCGCATTTGACGCTTTTGACGCGTAGACGCGATCATACGCGTGCAGACGCACGCCGAAAGGGCCTACTTTGCGTAGAGCTACATGTGCAGAGGCTCCGCCTCCACAGCTTTCCCTTCAGTGCCAAGAGAAGTTGTCGCTGTGTATAGTAAAGAAACGACTGCTCGTGCTGGGGATCGCGCGTTCGGAATTCAGTCAAAGGGCGTCCTAACTTGGCTTCCGCTTGACGTTGAAGGCAACGCTTCTCCTTCATTCAATTAATAGTAATAATGAAGACAAAACAGGAAAAAGAAATGAAAATGGGATGGGCTCGTAGCACGTAGGCAGGATAAGCGCTGGTCAATAAAGGTAACTGGCTGGATTTCCAGATAGGCAAACGCACGAAGGGAAGAGAGAAAGTTAGTAAAAAGTTCACAGGTATAACGTGGCAGCAGAAAGCACAAAAGCGGGTTGATTGGCCAATCTTGAGAAAGGTCTTTTCCCAGAAGTGGGAGTAGTCAGGGTGATGATCATGATAAACAATTGAGCATTTCCAAACCATACCCAATAACAAAACACTTACGCGATACCCCCACCCTCCTCTGCAAACATTTAGTTTTGGTTCCCACGTGGAACGATGCAGTAGATATTTTAAAGATGATAGTCTTTCTTGGGGAACTTCAACGCAAAATTTTTGTCTGTCTGTCTGTACACTTGTCTGTTTGTCTACTCATAACGGTTTTTTTAAATGGCATCGATGTGACCAAACGATACCCAAATTGGCCGACCCCATCCGCAGAGTCCACCAATATTGCTCAAGGTTCAGCGTTCATACTTGTGCGATTGTCAATTAAAATGCAATTATTGCGCATATCTGAGGTACCATAACACCACGTCATATAATTTATGTGTAATTTTACTATAAAAGGCATACATAAATATTTTAAATGCAAAGCATTTCTTAGCGAACTTCGGTGACTTTGAGCGTATTTCTCCATCCGCCTAGCCGCCTACGGCTTTTAGCTCTTCTGCCTCTTTCGATAACGGTATTGATACCAAACTTGGTATCGCATAACAAGACTGTATGAAGAACATATCTTACAAGTAATATCATCAAATCATGGCATATATGCGATCAATGTCGGGATATACATTTATAGGCCCTGCAGCTATTGTGGTGGTTTCGTTCGTGCACATGGCATGTGGCAAAACTGGTACGGTATGACATGATTGCATGCCGAACACAAGTGACTGACCCTAACATAAATATCATGATTTGCGTGTCATATAACAACATGACTACATGCCACACTTATGATGCGCTTGCGGCCACCTCGCTAGCATCGCATATACGAAATTCCGTATTACAGTACGTGAATGAATGACAAAAGTATGTGATCGGTAGAAACATGATAATCATGAGACGCGTGTCATGTAATAACATGAATATATGCTGCGCTCATGATGCACTGGCGGCCGTTTTGCTCCACTTCGTACAAGTTTGGTAATACAGGACGTGAATGGATGACGAAGGCATGATACTGGTGCAAACATGATAAATATTAGATGCGTGTCATGTAACAACATGACTACGTGCTACGCTCACGATGTGCTCGCGGCCATTTCGCTAGCTTCACATTTACCAAACTCGGTACTACGTGACGCCAATGAATGACAAAAGTGTGTGACTGGTGCAAACACGATAATCATGAGATGCTTGTAATTTGAGAACATAACTACATGCTACAGTCAAGATGCCAATAGGTTTTAACGTGACCTGGTGCGTGTGCTCACCGGTGTTTATTTCGTCGCGTAACGCCGGCTTTGCCATGCCAGACGCCGGTCCTGCCATATGCTCGCAGGCACGCGCTGCGTCGCTTTGACGCATGCGCGTTTCAGGGCGTCCGGCGTCTCCTCGTCATGAAAAGAGGGGAACGCAGTGTTGTCTTGGTAGCGCGTCGGTGCGAAATGTAGCATGTCGCACTGCAGCGGCATGCTGCGTCTGGCGTCAGACCATAGAGTGCTCACGTTTTGCTAGCGTAGCGTCACTGTGCCCAGCGTGTGCGCTCGTCAACGCTACATTGGTGTATATTGGGCCCTTCATGATGAACTCGCGGGCGTTTTGCTAGCTCCACATAAACTTAATTTGGTGTTACGTGACATCAATGGAAGACGAAATAGAAGACTTGTGGAAACATGATAATCCTGACACGCGTGTCATGTAGCATCATGACAACATACCACGCTCATAGCGTGCTCGCAGCCGTTTTGCAAGCTCAACATATACAGCACTTGGTATCACGTGACGTGAATAGGTAAAGAAGGTAAACAACACATCCAAACATAATAATCATCACACGCATGTCATGTACGGCATCATTTACCTCCACCTTGTAACATTGTGCTGATTTTATAGTTACATGTCAACGTTCCTCATTCATGCTTCGCATAACATCGATTCCCACTGTACGTGGGATCTGCCAATTTTAAGGATCGTAGCCTTCACAATGCTGCGCTAGCCATGTAACGCTTGCACGAAACGGCAAGTGTTTCCAACACTTTGCTAAGACGACATGGTGGTGGCACCTACTCGTCACCTTGTCTTCCACACTTTATTAACTCAGAGGCAGGCGCATGGCGCGCGCCCCGTTTTCCAAGATAACTGCCACATAGCGCTCATGTCTCACGTGTGACATGACTTGATGCGCTCGTTCGCTTCCGCTGCACGCTGAAGGCACTCTAAAGCCTAGTTCACACTGAAACATCCGCTTTCTACCGCGACCGAAATTCCCCTGCCACCGAAACGCAGCGTCGTTCGCACTGGACGCGCCCCACGCCGCCGAATATGCCATCTACTACGGGGCGAACGGGAAATGAATGCGGTGTCACCCGGTTGTTGTCGCGGCTCGCAAACGCTACTACGCTATCCAGTGGTGTATACTTCGACGATTCTCGTACGCAAGAAGCAAGAAAAGACAGTACTGCTTACTTTGCTGGCAAGTAACTGTCTTGTAATGCACCAAGAGCAGAAAAACCACCAACGCCAGCAGCGTTGGTGGGTTCGTTTTGCTTTGCAAGACCGCAACAAGCTCGGTCACGCCAACAGCAAGCTCGGTCACCTCTTTCACGAAATACGGAGGCGAAGTAGGCACAGAGTAGGTTAAACTCCCGTTGGTTTCAACGTTCAGTTACGTGCACTGCAGCATGAACAAGTGAGTAGGGCTTGGCCGCCATTTTTCAGAATTCCTTGACTAGCGCTGCTATTGGCCCGCGGTGACCGATTCGGCGGCAGACGCCGCAAAAATCGGTCCGAGAGCGACCGACGCGTAGAGGGCCCTTTCGGCGGATCTCGCCGCCACCGAACCGTATTCGGAGCATTTTCGGCGGCGGGAATGCTCAGTGTGAACGCGGCCTAACACAGTGCCTCCAAAATATATTTCGCCAATTTTCTTGCGCAGAACATCAAATAAACGTTTTGTTCACCCTGTCCAGACGCAAGACTATCGTCTTTCGACGACAATCCCCACCGCAGTGGTCTAGTGGCTAAGGTACTCGGCTGCTTCCCAGCAGGTCGCGGGATTGAATCCCGGCTGCGACGGTTATAATTCCGATGGTAGTGGAAATTTAGGCCCATGGGCTCAGATTTGGGTGCACGTTAAAGAACTCCAGGTGGTCGAAACTTCTAGAACCCTCCAATATGTTGTTCCCCGTAGAAACGTTGGGCTTCCGTCGCTTACACAATGCAGCTGCTGCTCCAGAGCAAAGCAGAATACTTGCATTCCGCGACGGTCTGTCTTCTGAATTCTCCATAGTGGGTGGGGAGTGTTGAAATCTCTGGTGATAATTCGTGGTCCAGGTGTGGCTGTTCACGTGACGGGGAGACGACGACGAAGTGATTCTGGCGTAGAATACTGCTGTCAGTATCTGTAATTTTTCAACGTTTTTCTGCGGATTTGTGAAAGACAGCGTTCCAGGGACTGTGGTGATGGACGTAGATTCACCTGGGCTTTCACCGCTACCATCGACGTCATCTGCAGCTACCACGAGAAAGCGTACGGGCCACCCGAGTGATGCCGACAGCGAGGACACGCTCATTTATTCTACGGCAAGTGATGAAAGTTCCGATGAAAGCGACTTCATGCCTGTGACAAGGTGGCAGCCATAAATAAGACTAGTGATGCCGTCTCTATCAACAAGTAAGAATGCGACGAAGACGCGAGAGCCTACGATATACGCAAATCTGTTTGTGCCGGTCGATGTGGCTCATAATCTCAACCGGCTCAATCGTCAAGTCATGTCTAGGTCTCTTGAGGAACTCGCCCAGGGACAGATCGTGGACGTGCGAATCAATGGCCGCAAAAATATTCTCGCCGTAGATGTCACTCAACGAAGCACATTGGAAATGTTGAGCAACGTCCAGATGTTGGATAACATCAATGTTCGCTCTCTCATACATGATGGCCGCGACTGTATTGCAGGCGTCATTTACGATGTCGACATTTCCATCAGCGAAAGTGACTTTGCCGCTCTCATCAAACCGGTGCCTGCAGAACTTACCATACTGCAAGCTCGTTGCCTTGGCAAATCACGCTGCGTGAAGCTCGTGTTCAAGGGAGGCAGCCTTCCATCGCAAGTCAAGGTCAGCCATTTTCGACGCATAGTGCGACCCTTCGTGCCAAAGCCTCTTCAATGCCGGAAATGTTATATATTGGGACATGTCAGTGCTGTTTCTACAAGCCTGGCTGTGCGCTCGCTATGCTCAGAATCACATAGCGCAGACGCTTGCCAGGCAGAAATTCGAAAATGTCGAAACTGTCATGACCCTCACGATGCATCGTCAATAGATTGCCCAAGCATGAAAAAGGAAATGCAAGTGTTGGGGCAAATCGTCCGGGACGGCTCAACTTACAGGGAAGCCGCTGCTAAAGTACGACGCCGGCGGTCTCGTCTCCGAAGGCCCCTGAAGAAGCCCAGTGCCGAAGCAAGGACTGCACCTCACCATATGATCGCCAGCATACTACCTCAAGCATCCAGACGCGCCGACAACAAATTATTAAAGCAAGACAAGAGCATCACCGGCTCACCTGAAGCATGGCCAGCGCTGCTAACAATGTACCACCGTTTAAGCCGTCGCATCGCTCGTCTACAATCATTTCAAAACGAGAATGTGGTGATAGTCGCGATAAAAAAATCGTAGCCATGGTAAAGGCCCTCATGAATACCATTCGTATGCTCTACACTAGCATTGTCAGTCCAGCTGCTAAGAGTGCACTTCAGTTAGTGGATGCGTTGAAGCCGGTGCTATCAAGTCCGGAAAGTCACCATGACTCCTCCTCTGCAAGCCTTTCGTAAAGAAGTCAAAGGAGCTTCGATAGCTCAGTGGAATGCCCGAGGCATCAAGCACCGTATTTCTGTAATCCGACAATTTGTGTTTAAAAACCAGTTTAAATTATTCTTGTCTGTGAGCCTTACATACACAATGCAATACGACTATCCAGATACCAAGCCTTCAAGTCTGCTACCTGCAACGAACAGAGTAAAGACATTGTATATATCAGATGTGACCTTGCCTACATCGAGCACCGTGTAGCACCTCACGATGAGAACCAGTATGTCTGCTTGACAGTAAAACGTAGAGACCTCATTTTCACTCTGGTAGGGGCATGTATATCACCTTCAAGCCGTTTCTAACATGAAAGACTACGTGCACTGTTATACTCCCATTCTGTATAAAGTGCCTATGAGCTGTGGCTATTGAGGTAATGTGGGAAGTCTACTGCAAATGTTGTTTCTTGCACACCGGAATAAAAAATGGCTTCGTATCTGCCTGTTCCGTCGCAAATGTCATCGAACTGATTTATATGTGGGGTTTAACATCCCAAAACCTCCATATGATTATGAGAGACGCCGTAGTTGAGGGTTCCCAAAGTTTTGACCACCTGGGGTTCTTTAACGTGCACCCAAATCTGAGCACACTGGCCTACATTTCCGTCTCCATTGTAAATACAGCCGCCACAGCCGGGTTTCGATCCCCCGACCTGCGGGTCAGCAGCCGAGTACCTTAGCCACTAGACCACTGCGGCGGGGATTGTCGTCGAAAAACGATAGTCTTGCGTCTGGAGAAAGTGAACAAAACGTTTCTTTGATGTTCTGCGCAAGAAAATTGGTGAATGTTATCCTAGAGGCACTGTGTTAGAGTGCCTCCAGCGTGTAGCGGAAATGAAAGAGAGCATCAAGTCCCGTCACACGTGAAACATGAGCGCTATGTTGCGGTTATTCTGGAAAACGAGGTGCGCGCCGTGCGCGCCTGCCTTTGAGGTGATAAGGTGTAGAAGACAAGGTGACGAGTAGGTGCCACCGCCGTGTCGTCTTAGCAAAGTGTCGGAAACAGTTGGCGTTTCGTGCAAGCATTGCATGGCCAGCGCAGCGTTATGAAGGCTACGATCCTTAAAATTGGCAGAGCCCACGTACAGTGGGAATTGATGTTATGCGAAGCTCGAATGAGGAACGTTGACATGTAACTATAAAATCAGCACAATGTTACGAGGTGGTGGTAAATGATACCGTACATGACATGCGTGTGATGGTTACTATGTTTGGATGTATCGTTTACCTTCTACAAATATTCACGTCACGTGATACCAAGTTTAGTATATGTGGAGTTTGATAAACGGCTGCGAGCAAGCTATGAGCGTGTTATGTTGTCATGATGGTACATGACAAGCGTTTCAGGTTTATCATGTTTCCACAAGTCATATAATTCGTCTTTCATTGACGCCACGTAATACCAAATTTGGTATATGTGGAGCTAGCAAAACAGCCGCGAGCGCATGATGAAAGACCCAATATACTCCAATGTAGCGTTGACGCGCGCGCACGCTGGGCACAGCGACGCTACGTTAGCAAAGCGCAAGCACTTATATTCTGAAGCCAGGCGTAACCAGCGTCCGTCGGCGTGGCCCGACGGCAACCGGCGCGAAATGCGACATGCTGCATTTCGCGCCGACGCGTTACCCAGACAACACTGCGTCCCCCTCTTTTCATGACGAGGAGACGCCGGACGCCCTAAAACGCGCATGCGTCAAAGCAACGCAGCGCGCTCCTGCGAGCATATGCAGGACCGGCGCCTGGCGTGCCAAAGCCGGCGTTACACGACAAAATGAACACCGGTGAGCTCACGCCCCAGGTCACGTTAAAATGTATTGGCATCTTGACTGTAGCATGTAGTTATGTTCTCAAACTACACGCATCTCATGATTATCGTGTTTGCACCAGTCACATACTTTTGTCATCCATTGGCATCACGTAATACCGAGTTCGGTACATGTGAAGCTAGCGAAACGGCCGTGAGCACATCGTGAGCGTAGCACGTAGTCATGTTGTTACATGACACGCATCTAATATTTATGATGTTTGCACCAGTATCATGCCTTCGTCATCCATTCACGTCCTATCATACCAAACTTGGTACAAGTGAAGCGAAACGATCACCAGCGCATCATGAGCGCGGCATATATTCATGTTATTACATGACACGCATTTCATGATTATCATGTTTCTACCAATCACATACCTTTGTCATCCGTTCACGAACCATAATACAGAATTTCGTATATGTGACGCTAGCGAAGTTGCCGCAAGCGCATCATAAGCGTGGCATGTAGTCATGTTGTTATATGACACGCAAATCAGGATTGTTATGTTAGGGTCAGTCGCTTGTATTCGGCACGCAATCATGTCATACCGTACCAGTTTTGCAACATGCCATGCGCATGAACGAAACCACCAAAACTGCTGCATGGCCATTAATTGTATATCCTGACATTCATCACATATATGTCATGATTTTAATGTTATGACTAGTCAGATATGTTCTTCATACAGTCTTGGTATGCCATACCAAGTTTGGTATCAATACCGTAATCGAAAACGCCAGAAGAGCTAAAAGTCGTAGGCGGCTAGACGGATAGATAGATATGCTAAAGGTTGCCGAAGTTCGCTAAGAAATGCTTCGCATTTAAAATATTTATGTATGACTTTTATAGTAAAAATACACATAAATTAAATGACGTGGTGTTATGGTACCTCAGATATGCGCAATAGTTGCTTTTCAATTCACAATCACACATGTATGAACGCTGAACCTTGAGCAATATTGGTGGACGCTGCGGATGGGGTTGGCCGTTTGGAGTATCGTTTGGTCACGTTGATGCCATTTAAAGAACCGTTAACAGTGGACAAACAGACAAGTGAACAGACAGACAGACAAAAAATTCGAATCATCCCTCCGACTATTCGTTCTTGCTTCCGTCCGTCCATGCGTCCGTTTGTCTTACCGCCCATGCGTCCATCCGCCCGTTCGTGCGTGCGTCTGTTCGTGCGTCCGCACGTGCACCTGTGCGTCCGTCCCAATGTTCGTCCATGCATGCGCTCCTGCGTCCATCCATGTGTCCATTCGTCAGTGCAGCCATCCATGCGTCCATCCATGCATATGCCAGTGTGTCCGTTCGTCCACCTATTCAACACTCCAAGTACCACCATCTCGCATCATTTCATCATATATTGCTCATATAAAAGCACCGCCGTCCAGCGGACATTCCAAGGACTGAACGAGAGGAGGCACACGCACAGTTCCTTATGGCTTGCACTTCGTGTCTACTTCCCAGCTTTAACCACCCCGTGTTCATGATATATACTAGTTCACTGTATTCATGGCACTGCGGCCCAACGCTCACTAAACGTTTCTAAAACAAAGCAGGTTACGCCCAGCGACTGTAACGTACCAACCCTTCTTGTCAGACATGCTCAATGTACATGCCAATGGCTGCTAAGGGGGAATGACAGACAGGAGAATTCGGCTTTTAGTGAACGCGTACGAAGCGAATTCTTTTATTTTTCAGCAACGCACAGAAGAAATCTCCCACCGGCACCACCTTGGAGGTCAAAATGTAAGACTGGTTACGCACTACTACTACAACTGCGAGGGACAAACGCGTGTTGCTATAAGGAGCTTCGCCCCTAAAAGGCGGGAGGAGAAGGAGAAAAACTTTATTGATATGAAGAGGGAAAGTTGCGGCATATAGAAACATACTATGTGAAGAGTGGGCACTCAAGCCTCTTCGTCCAAATGTAAGACTGGTTACGCAATACTACTACGACTACGAGGGACGAACGCGTGCTGCTATAAGGAGCTTCGCCCCTAAAAGGCGGGAGGAGGAGGAGAAAAACTTTATTGATCTGAAGAGGGAAAGTTGCGGCATATAGAAACACACTATATGAAAAGTGGCCACTCAATCCTCTTCGTCAAAATGTGAGACTGGTTACGCACTACTACTACGACTACGAGAGACGAACGCGTGCTGCTATAAGGAGCTTCGCCCCTAAAAGGCGGGAGGAGGAGGAGAAAAACTTTATTGATCTGAAGAGGGAAAGTGGCGGCTTATAGAAACACACTATATGAAAAGTGGCCATTCAAGCCTCTTCATCAAAATGTAAGACTGGTTACGCACTACTACTACGACTACGAGAGATGAACGCGTGCTGCTATAAGGAGCTTCGCCCCTAAAAGGCGGGAGGAGGAGGAGAAAAACTTTTTTGATCTGAAGAGGGAAAGTTGTGGCATATAGAAACATACTATGTGAAGAGTGGCCATTCAAGCCTCTTCGTCAAAATGTAAGACTGCTTACGCAATACTACTACGACTACGAGGGACGAACGCGTGCTGCTATAAGGAGCTTCGCCCCTAAAAGGCGGGAGGAGGAGGAGAAAAACTTTATTGATTTCAACAGGAAAAGTTGCGGCATATAGAAACATACTATGTGAAGAGTGGCCACTCAAGCCTCTTCGTCAAAATTTAAGATTGGTTACGCACTACTACTACGACTACGAGGGACGAACGCGTGCTGCTATAAGGAGCTTCGCCCCTAAAAGGCGAGAGGAGGAGGAGAAAAACTTTATTGATCCGAAGAGGGAAAGTTGTGGCATATAGAAACATACTATGTCAAGAGTGGCCACTCGAGCCTCTTCGCGGCCCAGCAGGATCGGCTTTGAGCACATGCTAGATGGCGCACCCATGCTCGCTTCCACTCTACTGTCGTGGCATATAATAGCCACCTCAGGAGGCCAATGGAAACATAGGCTTTGCATCAAATATTTGCAAAGGAACTTTTTTGATTTGTGCAATTTTCCACAGCCACATTACAACGTGTCTCACCGAGGACGTTTATTGCTTTACCACAAAAATCAGTAAAGTTTGACTGGAGAGTTGTTTTTCCGCAATTATTTTGCATAAAGGGTACAAATTCATGTGGTTCAGTTGAGCTGTGGATGTATTCCTTTCGTGCACGGATTGGTGTGTAGCCTAGTCATTCTTACGTCGGCACTCACGCGCGTCGGACGCCAGGTTCATGTGCTCCGTAGAAGCGGCGTTTGCGGCGCCTACTAGCCGCGGTAACAGGATGACCGAAGACCAAGGCGCAGGATACGAGATTATTTTGCCACCACTGCCGAAGAGACGCGTCGCGCAAAACACTGTGTTTTTGCACGGTGATGTGCGTGGCAGACTGCATCGAGTAGAAGATTTCCGAGACGCGCTCGGACCTACAGGACTGCTGCCGGAGGTGTTGAGACTGGGGGCCTACCAGATAAATTATGTCTGTGCAGTCACCATGAACAACCTGGACGCTACGAGACACTTGCTGGACGTGAAGGAGCTGAAAGTCAAGGGTCGACGCTGTATCATTGTAGACGCCCAGGATCAGAAGGTGCAGCTGCGTCTTCATTGGCTGCTGTATGGCGTCGATGAGGAAGACGTGCGAACGGCGTTGGCGGCTTTAGGGAAGGTCATACAAGTCACCCGGGAGCATTGGCGTGTTCAAGGAGTCAGCGACAAGGGGTCAACTACACGGTCTGTGCTTCTTAAGCTCAAGAGTGGCGTGAAGGCTGAAGATCTCCCGCATCAAATCAGGGTGGCTGGTGAACTCGCACTTGTGGTTGCACCTGGTCGGCCAATGCAGTGTCTGCGCTGCAAAGGTACCGGCCATGTTACAAGAGAGTGTAAGGTACCCCGATGCTTGCTTTGTCGGTGGTTTGGCCACAGCGAAGCTGAGTGCATGCGCACGTACGCATCGGCTATCGGTTCAGCTGAAGGTGAAGACACAGCAGAGTTGATGATGAACGCTACCAAGGCTTAAGACGCGGCGAAAGGTGCAGGTGACGTGGTGAACCCAGATGCTTAAACGGGTACAGCCACACCGATTGGTGGTGATGGACCAACAGTACAAGCAGACATAGCATCTGGGGAGGTTACTCAAGAGCCAGCCGGCCAAACCGAGGAAGGCTTCACAAGCACCAAGGAGCCTGAGCCGGTGAAATTAACCGAAATGCCAGTGTCGTGCGAGTGTATCAGTGGTGGGGCGCCAAGCAAAAGACCCCGCAAACAGTCTGCAAGATGGCGTGAGGTGTCCAGTGAAAAGCATGAAGAGGGGCCACCTGCGAAGGCGACTTCTTTCAGACGCAGCAGCACAAGGCTGCGTCCCAACCCGATATTGGACCAACACTGGCCATCATTGTCTTTCAGTGGCACGGGTCCACCTGGAGGCTCCGAAGATGTCTAGCTCTATGCTAGACGCCGAAGGTAAGCATCATGCCCCGGGCTAACATCTTCACTGTGTAGATATGGCTTTTGCACCGAAACTTAGAGTGGCAACGTTAAATGTTCGAGATCTTGCCGCCAAGCGGAAACAGAGCCAAGTCTACAGGCGTCCCGTGGATCATGATCTGGATGTACTAGCTGTACAAGAAACAAAAGTAGACGGTGAGGAAGAGACCCGAGGCATAGTGCTGAGGTTTACGGTGCGTTACTACGCAATTGTAAGTAAAGCAATAGGCACTTCTGCAGGCTGTGTTTTGTTCATTAAAAAGTTACTGGGTCTAGTAGTGCAAGATACCTTCTCTTGCCCGTCTGGTAGACTGGTTCTCTGTGATTTTGTATTCAATAAATGTCAGTGGCGGATCATGTGATGCACCAACCATTTGCGAGGAGAGATCATGTTTTATTTTCACGCCTAAAGCAGCACTTCACTTTGGAAAGGAAATTTGTATTACTTGGTGATTTTAACTGCGTCCTCAACGGGCGAGATTGATTAAACGGATGCACCATTTACGATAAAAGTAGTAGAACGCTAGCGAACATAGTTACTGAATTCGAGATAAAAGGTGTGGGCAGCTTTATGGAGGAAACGTGGGATGTGCGTTTCACACATATTCAGCCATGCACGCCTTGATCGCATTTACGTGTCACTTGAATTAATAGCCCACTGCAAGACATATTCTGTCTACCCAGTACTTTTCAGTGATCATTGTTTAGTGGAATGTGATATCGGAGAGAAAACAGAAGGTTGAACTTTGTCATGGGAGCTGTGAAAGATGATTTCCACTTTGATCGCTGACGAATATTACTTAGATCAGGTAATTAACTGCATCAATTAAATAATAATTCATGGTGAAGCTAAACTTCCAGAACAATGGGAAGATTTTAAGCGAATAAAAATAAAAGCTATTGATCATACTTGCGCTGAGTGTTGAAAAGAAAAAGAAAGAAAAACAAATCCGAATGACCTCGGAAAGACAAATTGACTTGGAGTGCAGACAACCGGGAGAGTATAAAATTGACATACGCAATACTAAGCAGAAACTTGCACTGCATGACGAGGAACGCTGCCGCGGTGCACTCGTCTGTGCTAGGGCTGAGGCTTCAGCTGCTGAAGAGACGCCATCCAAAAGAGCGTTAGGGGTGGAAAAAACAAACGCTTGACAGAATCATATTGAAAAAAAAATAGAGAAGGATAGTAATGCAGTAACCGACACTGTCAGCATTTTATCCGTATTTTAAAGAAAAAAATAGAGAAGGATAGTAATGCAGTAACCGACACTGTCAGCATTTAATCCGTATTTTCAAGAAAAAAATTGAGAAGGATAGTAATGCAGTAACCGACACTGTCAGCATTTTATCTGTATTTTTATCACCTCAGGGGGCGGTGATCTCCCCGACGCTGTTCAATATCTGCATGATCAACCTGTCGAGGGCCTTGAACAAAATCCCGAACATTAACCACACGATCTACGCAGACG
The DNA here is from genome assembly GCF_043290135.1 of Rhipicephalus microplus. Taxonomy (NCBI): domain Eukaryota; kingdom Metazoa; phylum Arthropoda; class Arachnida; order Ixodida; family Ixodidae; genus Rhipicephalus; species Rhipicephalus microplus. Next base: position 32,714,646 of record NW_027464586.1, read on the forward strand.
ACATCACCATCTGGTGCCTCAGCGGATGTGAGGGTCAGGTCGAGAGTGCTTTGCAAGAGGCCATCGATGTGACGGAGCGCTATCTCATCCCCACCGGGCTAAGGTGCTCGCCCGCTAAGTCCGAGCTCTTACTGTATAAGAAGAGGCCCAGAGGCGGTTCTCACCGGTCCTGGAAGCCAGCAATGGAGAGCCACATTACGTTATTCACCGGTAACGGCTCCCCAGTTCCGCGGGTGGACACTATCAGGGTCCTTGGAATGTTTATCGAGTCTAACGGAGCCAATGGAGCCGCCGTCAAACGCATTTGTTCCAAGACCGAAAGCGCCCTCGGACTGATTCGAAGAATCGCTAACAGGCACCGCGGAATCAGGGAGGACAATCTGATCCGGATTATCCACGCATTCGTGCTATGCCACCTCGCTTATACGGCGGCTATGCACAACTGGCTCGTGTCGGAGCGCAACAAAATCAATGCCCTAATCAGAAGAGTCTTCAAGCTGGCCCTTGGCATTCCCGTTCGAACGCACACGGAAGACCTCCTGAAGTTGGGAATCCACAACACGTTCGAAGAAATTGTCGAAGCCCAAGAGTTTGCACAGTTTGTCAGACTGTCTGGCACCCCAGCGGGTAGAGCCATACTCGGCATGCTGGGACGAAACCCCACGGTTGTCGGTCCTGACGTTGTGAAGCTGCCCAGCGACGTAAGATCCAAGATCCAGATTGCGCGGATGCCGCGCAATATGCATCCAACCTACAACGAAGCACGAAGACGAGCCAGGGGTAAATCTCTGCTCGCCAGTGCCCGCTTGGACAAAGATCGAGCCTGCTTCGTCGATGCTGCTTCGTACATTCAAGAAGAAGCCTTCTCCTCAGTGGTCGTCGACTGTGATTGCAGAGTCATCAGCTGCGCTACCATCCGCACTTCTAGTTCCAGCGTTGCAGAGCAGGTTGCCATTGCTCTTGCATTGACGGACGGTGTACATGACACAATTTATTCAGACTCCAAGGCCGCTATCAAGGCCTTCCAGATGGGCATGGTGGCTCCCCAGGTCCTACAGATTATTCAAAAAGTCAAAGACCTCAAAAATCACTCATTGGTCTGGTTTCCTGCGCATCTTGGAACCATTGAGGGTGCCTCGCTCAATCCCAACGAGGAGGCGCACTCGGCTGCACGAGGTTTGACTGACCGTGTGCCGGGTAACGCGTCATCTCCTGGGCGACCTGAGCCTCTCTGCTCGTACAACGAGATATGCAAGCACCACTATCTGTCAAGAAGACTGCTGCCTCTACCACACTCCTCGCTATGCAGGGCCCAAGCTGTTACTCTCCGACTGCTACAAACTAACACTTACCCGAGCCCTGCGGCACTGCACACAATGTACCCTGAACGGTTTCCAAGCCCGGACTGCCCCCTGTGTGGTGGTTATGCGGACTTCGAACATGTACTGTGGGGCTGCGCCTCTGCCGGTCCCCCTTTCACCCAAGAGGAAATGAAGCGACTCATCAAGGCCCAGGACCAGACCTCTCAAATCCTGGCCGTCCAGAGGGCCCGCGCGAGGGCCGTCAGGTTTAACCTGATGGTCCCCGAGTGGGCCTAGCCAGGTGACGCTGAGTTTACTCGCGTCTATTGTGGACCAAATAAAGTTGTTTCACTCACTCACTCACTCACTTGACAGAATCATATTGAAAAAAAATAGAGAAGGATAGTAATGCAGTAACCGACACTGTCAGCATTTTATCCGTATTTTCAAGAAAAAAATTGAGAAGGATAGTAATGCAGTAACCGACACTGTCAGCATTTTATCTGTATTTTCAAGTCATTTTGAAAACCTTTTTGCGCGTAGGCAAGTAAACCTAGAAAGATTCAAAGAAGAATTAGGACGCATGCCGCAAGTGAGTGAGAAAGTGAAAAAATGCTTTGGTATTATCTATATCTGCATGTGAAGTTGAACAAGCGATCGATAAGCTAAATCCCGGGAAATCGTCACGACCAGATGGTCTTTGTGCCAAGTATTACCAATGTTTTAAAAGTGAATTGTCTCCAATACTTGCAGGCGTTTTTATTGAGGCATATAAGGAAAAGAAATTATCACCATCCTTTGGTGAATCACGTACTGTTCTGATTCCGAAAACAGACGAAGTTGAGAAGCTCAGGCACGTCACAGAGCACAGGCCAACCGCACTAACAAACATAGACTACAAAATGTTATTAAAAATTTTGGCAGCTAGTCTTCGGTCAGTAATAAAAGATATCGTCGGTCCACACCAAACCTGTGGAATCAAAGGTCACTCATAGTAACAATTGTTCATAAAATGCGATCCGTGCTCGAATGTGTTGACATCAGTCAAGCTCGTGTGTCCATACTCCAGCTGGATCTGGAGAAAGCGTTTGATTGCGTTACCTACGCTCTTTTGTTTGCAGTATTGAAGCATATTAATTTCGGTAAGATAATTATACACGGTCTAGCCGTGGCATATCGAAATGGTAGTACGAGACTAAATATCAACAAGATATTGGGCTTACTGACATGCTGCGGCCGTAAAATAACACACAAAAAGTAAAGAAACACTAGACGACAAGCACAAGCGGCACTTCCTACTAAAGTAGGCTAGGTGCAAATCCAGACTTATGTGACAACATACAGACATGCGCAGTCCTCACACAACCTTTATGCTATCCAGTTATCGAACAATCTCTTCTCCGATAAGTACAGCGTCACCAGCGGTTCGCTGATACAACTTTCACCTTTCTTCTTAATGTAATATTTATCAGCATGCGGTTTTTGTGTGTTCGTTTTTCAACTGACTACCTGTGGTCTGTTGAAAAGAAAAAAAAAACTGTACAAAGATTTACGTGACACGACGCTCCCCATCCCACTGTACAGAGCACGCAAGGATCAGAACGTATACAGCACGCAAGGATCAGAACGTACTTAAACGAGTTAAAAAAATGCCGGCAGCTCCAAGTGCAAAAATGTTCTTTTTTTTAAATTACACACCGGAACACTTCCTGTAAGAACCTTTCTAGAGGAGCGTGGTTTTTATATGCCTTGAGATCTCACTGTCTAATCTGTAAGAAACCGAAAACTATTGACCATGCTTTCCTGCACTGTTGGGAAGGAGTTTATTTTTGGAACGTATTACAAAAGACAATCAAAAAAGAGTTCCCGCTAGACCCTCATGGGATCAGGTATTTGGCAATAGAGAATGAGGATGAATTACCTTTCGACTTTATCATGATGTCTGTCTTGCAAAGCATATGGCGCATTAGAATGGCTGGATTTCATTGTTACACAGACAGGAGACCAGCAACAGAGTAATTTAAAGAAAGCATCTGAAGATTACTCGAGGTAGTAAGAACAGACGAATGTGTACCTTTATGGGTAGAAATGGCAGAAGCCCTACTGAGCATGAAAGAATTCTAGGACGTGATGTGTTATAGTAATGCTTGACTGCCTTAGTTATTTTTAGGTTTTTTGTATTGTTCGTTGTGAATTGCAATATAATTATCTTACCAACCCGTTCGTGAAGTTTAACCGGAAATAAAGAAAAAAAAGGGTGTGTAGCCTAGTGGTAAATACACTCGTTTTCTGAGCATGAGGGCACGGGTTCAAATCCCAGCATCGGAAAGAAAAGTTTAGTTTTTTTATTTATGCAAAAGACACATCGGGTCTGAGCACTCGTCAGGCTGAAAGCAGCGCAGTAGCTTGGCCGCAAGGCCCTACGGGAGTGTCCTCTCTTCATGTAAGTATATTTCTCGATGGGTGCGGTGGTGGAGTGCCACAAGAGCCTACCCATCGTAGGTCTCCGCTACTTTCTTGGCCCCATCGAAAATCTGGTCATGTACCTCGGGCGCCGAGTTGCACATAGCAGCCTCCCACTGCTCCTTACTATCAATGTGTAGAGAATTTGGTGGGGCGGGAGGGTTCGAGTACACCCCCACATGTTATAGTCTAGGTTAGCTCTTTGTTCAAAGAAAATTCAGATCGGGGAGGGGTATGTCGCAGGAAGTGCAAGATGGCGAAGCGATGGGGTAGAAAACGTACGCGTCTGTAACTGTCGCCATATAAATTCATGGTAGAGCGAAAATCTAGGGTGTAAAGGAGGGTCTATAGTGCGCTGTAGGTGGTAGTGATTTGTTAAATTGTAGAAGGTCAAAAGATGATCTCTCGCGCTGAAAAAGGCCACGAAGTCTAAGGCGTCGTCAGAGGCCTGAGCTCAGCCGGTCATTCCTCGAGCACAGGTATGAGCCACCTCATTGCCACTAAACCCCGCATGCACGGGCGTCCACATGAGAGCAACGTCTAGCGTGAAAGAATGTTTCTTAAAAATTGAAAAAGCGGTTGATGAGATGCGACCTGCACTGCAGTTATGTATGGCCGTTTTGGAGTCACTTACAATCATAGTGATATGGACGATGGATAGACCTAAAGCGATGACAGCCTCCTCGGCCTCCTCCGAAGAGTTTACAGTGATGGATGCCATTGTGAGCACCTTGCCGTTATAATCGACAGCAGAGAGGGCATAGGATGATGAGGACGGGTATTTTCCCACATCGATATAGAGCACGTCATTGGCTCCATGCAATTTTTTTCTGAATAGCTTTTTCTCTTTGGATTTGACAGTTAGTATGACATGTGGTATGCGAGTTTTTAAGAAGGGGCGGTATGAGTAATTGTTTGTGTATGTGATGGGGATTGCTGTATTTAGCATTGATGAGTGAGGTGAAGTTAATTTTGGTAGACGATAAAATGTGGCGACCGGCGCTAGTGGTCGCGAGCCTTGCATTGTGTATTGAGCTGTTGAATGAGCTTCACGGATTTCTCATAGGGTATCTGGGACACCCGTCTGGTGAAGTCGTGCGTTAGAGGTGTTAATTGCAATGCGTTGTACGTATTTGTAAACTTTGCGAAGGAGGGCGTTGACCGATTCCACCTCTACCAATTTAGGGTGAAGGTAAGGGAGAGTATATATGTGATTTTACTAATCACAAAAGCTTGTATTACACGAAGTAGCTCCGACTTTCGGAGCCCTTCATGTTTCTCTGAGATTCTTCCTATCATTATTAGGGTGTTTTCAACGGTATTGCATAAAGCTTCGAGTGTGTGCGTATTGATTCGGTTGTTCTGGATAAATAAACTTGGCAACGAATGCATGGTGCTCTAAGAATGAGGTGCTCGTTTATGTGAACTTTGATCATTGGAACGTGTTTGCCCCGACAATGAGTTGGTAGGAAGAGTAACTCTGATTTATTCGGTGTGCAATAAAGATTCATCTGAGATGTTAGTGCTGCTAATATATCTACACCTGTTTGTAGGGTGTCTTGAATGTGTCCATCTGAGCCTCCTTTCACAAATAAGGTGATATCATTGGCATAGTTGGAGAAGTTAGAGTCAGGGACACGTTGAAGAGCGCTGGGTATAGGTAGTATAGCCAGGCTAAAAAATGGCAGCATATCCACAGCGTGAATGATGGAGAGTGGGGCGAAGCATCGGCCCATTCATTCGTTCTTGCTTCCGTCCGTTCATGCGTCCGTCTGTGTGACCGTCCGTGCGTCCATTCACCCGTCCGTGCGTGCGTGGGTTCGTGCGTCCGCACGTCCATCTGTGCGTCCGTCCCTGCGTTCGTCCACGCATCCACCCCTGCTTCCGTCCATATGCGTCCGTTCATCGGTGAATCCATCCGTGAGTCCGTCCATGCGTCTGTCTGTGTGTCCATTCGTCTATCTATTCAACACTTCAAGTACCACCATCTCGCATCTTTTCATAATATACTGCCGATATAGAAGCACCCCCATCCAGCTCACTTTTCAAGGACTAAACGAGAGGTGGCACACGCACACTTTCTTACGACTGGCGCTTCGTGTCTACTTCCCACCTTTAACCACCTCGACTTCATGCTATATACTATTCCACTGTATTCATGGCACTGCGGCCCAACGCTCGCTAAACTTTTCTAAAACGAAGGAGGTTATGCCGGGAGAGTATAACGTAGCAACCTTTTCTTGTCAGATAGCGCTCAATGTACATGCCAATGGCTGCTAATGGGGAATGAGAAACAGGAGAATTCGCCTTTTACTTTCTTACGGCTTGCACTTCGTACCTACTTCCCAACTCCACCTTGAGTACATGGCATATACTACTCCACTGTATTCCTGGCACTTTGGGTGAATGCTCGCTAAACCTTTTTAAAACAAAGGAGGTTACGAACAGCGAGTATACCGTAGCAACCGTTTCTTCTCAGATAGTGCTCAATGTACATGCCAATGGCTGCTAATGGGGAATGAGAGACAGGAGATTTCGGCTTTTAGTTAACGTGCACGCCACGATTTTTTCATTGTTCAACAACGCACAAGTTAAATCTCCCCTCCGGCCCCACCTTGCAGGTCAAATCATAAGACTGGTTACACGTTACGACTACGACTACGAGGGACGAACAGGTGCTGCTATAAGGAGCTTCGCCCCTAAAAGGATTGGAGAGAGGACTGACCTTTGAGGCGTTCAGAAGCTGCCTAGTTTACAGGGTGAGGAATGTTCTGGACTTAATATTAATGTAGCTGTGCGGTCTGTGAGGAAGCTTGTGATGTAAGAGTACAATTTGGGGCCACAAGAAATGCGGTTGAAGCCAGCATATATACCTGAGTGAGCTACGGTATTGAATGCTCCATGTATGTCCAGACCAAGGATCGCCTGAGTATCCCCGCTCTGGTTACAAGTTATTATGTCGTGTTCAAGGCTAAGCATGGCATCTTGCACCAAAAATGAGGCCCTGAAGCCAATCGTTTCAGGAGGCAGTAGTTTATTATTCTCAACGTGTCTCTAGAGGCGTGCAAGCATAACATGCTCCATAGTCTTTCCGAGACAAGATGTTAAGGAAATAGGCCTCAGATTTTCTACTAAGGGAGCTTTTTTCGGTTTACGTATAAATATGACTCTGGCATTTTTCCACGAAGGTGGAAGGGTGCCCTTGTCAAAACAGTTGGTAACGAACTCAGCCAAAGCTTTAGTAGAAATAGGCTCAAGATTTCTAAGTAATGTGTCGTTAACGCGGTCGGGGCCTGAAGTCGACGTGGTACGGAGTGTTGCGAGGCCATGCCTAACTTCCGCCCCTGTTACCGGCGCATCAAATGACTAATTAAGTTTTCCTGTATAAGATGGTATGGAATCCTTTCGTAATTGAGGTAAACGCAACGTGCGGAGGTTAGCGAAGAGTTGTCCTAAATAGTCTCTGTGCTAGCGTGGCAGTGTCGTGTGCGAGAAGTGCTGGGGTGTGGCAGATATCTAAGAAGTTGCCACGTTGGTTTATTACTCAGGTGGCAATGCATTTCTTCACGGAGCTGACCCATTGCTGTGCCGTCAATTGTGTCGCGTATAGTTCGATTTGTTAGTCTTGCTTCGCTATCCTAATGCGGAGCTTCCTGTTGTGGCGCTGGTGTTTCTTCCGTCGCAGAAGTGACTCTTTTGCTTCCCACAAATGGAGAAGCTTCGAGTCGAGAGTAGTTAACGGGGGGTCGTAGGGTAGGGTAGAGTTTTCGTGTGAATTTCAACATCTTTTTGAAGATGTTGAGTCAACTCATTAAGGTCTGCAATACGTGAGGGAGCGGTGCTGTAGCGGGTCTCTCTAAATTTGCCCCATTCTGTGAGCATCAGTGGTTTGGGTGCAATGGGTCTGTGTTTTACTTTTAAACTAATGCTAATAAAGTAATGATCACTGCGAACATTAGTTTGAATGTTAGTCCAAACCATTGTGGGAGCATTGTGAGATAGCGTAAAATCGATAAGTGTATCTTTGTTCACACTGTTCTCCAAAAGATTAGGCTCCTCCGGGTCGTTGTGCAGTGTAAAACGATGTGCCTGAATATAGGACCAGAGGGCTTTACCTTTCGGTGTAGATGCTGTGTAACCCCACGCTGGGTGGGAGGCGTTGAAACCCCCGACTATGAGGAAGGTGTGTTTGCGAACTGAAGATGTAGCTCGGACGAATAGGGAATCAATGCGGTGACTTTTCTCGTAGGGTCTACTATATACGTTGAGAATGTATAAGAGTGGCGAATTAAGTTTATCAGGTAGTAATTAGAGAAAGTCGTGCTTAATGTCGATGCCAGAAAATTTTGAATAGGTAATTGTAAGGTGCTTCTGAGTCAAGATATCAATGTTTGGTTTGGTATCAGCCGGGTGTGATGGTTAAGGACGTTCGTCACTATGTTTGCTTATAGCGGACGAGAAAGGATTAACATGAACAATTTATTTGATGGCGTTGGTGGAACGGCTGACGGCGCACGGATACGCTACCGTGTGCAGCGCCGTTGAGTCGGACGTCGCGGCCAACCCAGCAGTCAGGGTCGCAAATCCTGAGGTCCAGGATCAGGCCACAGCTCATGAGGACCACACCCGGTAGGCCTCGCCCACGAACCTGCTTCCGGCCATTGCACCCAGGCAGGAGCCATTCAGCAGGCCCCGTCCTTGGACCTTGTACAGGCCGACGGACTCGACCTCGAACAGACACACCGGAGCTCGACCTGGGCGACACGTACGGGTCCCACATCCGGCTCAGGAACGCTGCCAGGAACTCGTCCTCTCGAGCGGCGCACCACTTCCTCTGCCTTCGTGGCCTCAACCCTCGAGCTCTTTTTTGCACGTTCCTTCTTCTCTTTTTTTCCATTTCTTGTTATCGCCTTCGTGCCACTCTCCTGGCACGTGGATCCTCGGCCACCCTGGTCCTTGCACGGCTCCGTTGTCCTCCGTGCACACGCCCGCGTCTCACCCGGCAGAACGTCTCGCTCGTCGCTTGCAGATGTGCGACACTCTGGTGACGCCGGCGCTTGATGGCATGGGTGCGGCTACAGAGCAGTCAACCCGCATCGGAGACGCGATGCTCCATGCGGGGAATGGGTGAGCCCGTTCAGTGAACAGCTTGCGTCGAGACGCGATGCTCGGCGCAACGGTGACCATTATCCAGGCCACGTGCATCGCTGTGCCGAACGGCTGACCATGGAGACGCCTCGCCGAGATCCGCGATGCCCTCGGCAAGGAAGACAACAGCAGGCCAGGCCGCACCCCGAGATGCAGTACTCGTGCTGGCAATGTCGCCCCAGCTGGTGGTTGGGCGGCAGCAGCGTGGACGGCCGCGTTCCCTGGCCGGAACTTGGATCGCCTGCGTCCGACGCTTCGGCCCGCTGTCTTCCGTCTGCCGCTGCTCCGGCTCGTCCCCAGCCACAAAGCCTACTGCCACGTAATGATCACACGTGGCCCAGTCGTGGCACGCCACTTCTATGGGCCACCGCTATTCATCAGTTGATTGACGCACAGTTGCCTCGTAATCGCACGTGCCTTTTCCCGCACCTTCGTCGTTGTCGTTTTGCTCGAACCCTCACACCGGTTTTGATGCGTTCTATAACCTGGGAGCTGCACTACACCATTTGTTTCTTGTAACGCAACGACTGAGGAGGATAGTTTGTAATTTGATGTACTGCAGGAGATTTGCCTTTTTTCGGTGAAAGCCCCTGCAGTTTTATTTCCATACGCAAACTTCTGTGCTGTGTCGAAGAGCCATTTTCGCTAGGTTGATTTGGCTTAGGTTGGGCAAGCTCTGGATGGTTATCGTGGACCATGTCAATGCACTGCGTGACTCTATGTAGAGTCTGTTGCATCGGTAACATGGCTTGTTGTATCGAGGCCACGGATCCATGTAGCCTCTGCAAAGAAGCTGTGAAGAAGGTAATAAAATCGTGTAGTTATTCTTCGTTTGTTCGAGTTTGTTAATTTTTGTTTGTTCAAGTTTGGTTAACTTTGTCAACCTTCACTAGTTTCGCCTCGACTTCGTCTACACGCTCTTCAAATGACAATGGGGAAGTCGACTGTTTTTGTTTTTGCGCAGGTGCTTGTGCAGGACCCCTAGCTAGAGGAAAGGTTGCGGGAGGTGCTGGTGGAGGTGAGATAGGAGTAGGAGTGAGAGATGAGGCGGGGAGGTGTGGAAAGGTAAATGGTTGTTTGAAGGACTGAAGCTCTAGGCGTAGTTTTGCATTTTCTGCCCTCAATTTAGCCATCTCATCCTGCAATAGTTTGAGCTGCTTTTGATTGGAGCTTTCAGGAGAGGCTGCATCAGTCCAGCTCACCTCGTGTCTAGGGCCAGACCGGGGGCTGGGGACTCGATGAATGGTTTTGTGGCGGCTTCGGCTGCAGCTGCGGCTTTTTCGGCTTTGTTGTCTTGTGATATTCGGTGAGCGTCCTCTAGGGGTGTTCTTGAAAGATGTGCTTGGGTTGAGGAATGGAGCTACATCTTGCTCAAATGGTGAGGGTGCGTGCTTTTATTTGGGCTTGTAGAGCTGTGGGCACTGGAGCGAGCTGTTGGGTTGGTCACTGTCGCACACCACACACTTAGGTTTACATTCGTGATCAAGGAGTGGGTTCTTAATGCCACACATTGGAAATAAAGGCTGAGAGGTGCCTGGGCATACATCTGGTCTGTGGCCAAGTTTGCGGCAGAGAATACAGGGTTCTGTCTTATGACGATAGGGTACGCATGTGGTGATGCCACCCTGATAGCTTATGTAAAAAGGCACGTGCGTACCTCTGAAGGTACGCGCGTACAAGATGAACGTTGTGCAACCCATGCGACGTTCGGTCAGGATGAGGCCTGGTCTGTCATAGTGCAATGGACTTGACAAGATGGTTTCAGGTGTGTGTCCAATAGGATTACTACGGATGACCCCTCGGAAGGTATTCGATAGATCAGTAATGCGGGGGACAGCTTAAAAGCTGAGTTCGTCCATCATAATGGATTTGATACGGTGGTATGTTTTGGTGCGTTTCGAGTCCGGTGTGCTTATGAACGGAATGTTGCTTACAGAGCTGATGCGGTATTGGTCATGTAGGGAGCTTGTGAACGCTGCTGCTTTTAGGACGGCATGTATGAGCTCCGAAAGTGAAGTGTCAGCACAGCTGAGGCCTGAACGTATTCACATGACTATTTTGTTGTCATCTGATGGAAATGGAGAAGGTCTGGGGGCACTGCGACGAGTCGATAGGATAGCTTTCTGTGACTGTTCTTAAGAAGTGTTGATGGAAGGCGTCGATTTCTTCGGGACTGAAGTGGGCTTTCTGGCCCTGGCATATTACTTGATGCCAGTTGCTTTCATCATCGTTGCGAGCTTCGGCAGAGGGAAGCTCCTCTCCCTCTGCTTTCTGGATGACCATGTTGGTAGGTTTAGCCGGTGACTTAAGCAGTCAGAAACAGGAGTTTTGCCGGAGCGCTTGCGAAACGCAGCCGCTCGCAGTGGCGTCGATGGCGCGTCTCTTGTGAAAAGGTGGGACTTTTTCACGCGTTGAAAAACGCGAAGCCACTACAGATAAACTAAGGGCAATACGAAAATCTCACTGGTGTGAGCTTCGTCTTGTCTCAAATGGCTCCACGTAAAAATTGAAGGAGGAACATTTATATTTCTTGTTGAAAATACGGGTACTACTTCGGAACTACCTTAAGTGGTGGTAGGATGCACGTGATTTGGCTCCATAGCCTTCCCTTCAGTAGCAAGAACAGGTGATAGCAGTAGTAAGTAAGTGATTCTTAAGAGACAGAAAAGAAGATAAAAGTGAGCTCCGTAACTGTCTGCATCATGGTGCGACGCCTCAACAGTAGCTCACGAGGGATGGGGGTAAGGAGGGATTAAAAGATATAGGGATAGAGCAGGGACAGAGAGACCTACATACAGAAATAAGGAGAAGATAGGCACCCTACAAAGAGCCAGAGGGTGCGACGAAGCTTTTTGGACCGCCTCAGCATTGTTGGTACCGACAGTCAGAGATACGAAGCAAATGAAACTCTCGCTGAACGAATTGAGACGCTGAAGTGTGAATGCCTTTTTTGTGTGTTTTCAAAATAGGCTTCCTGGGGGCTTTCATAATCAGCCATGACGCCCTGCTCACAACTAAAATATAAAGTAAAACAAAATTGGCAGATCCATCGTAGAGTGGGAATCGATGATATGCGCAGCACGATTGAGAAAGGTTGATATGTCACTTTAAAATCAGCACATCGTTAGGAGGCAGAGGTAAATTATGCCTTATATGACTTTCATGTCACAATTATCATATTTGGACGTGTCATTTACCTTCTTCGTCTATTTACTTCACGTGATACCAACTTTGGTACATGCGGAGCTAGCGAATAGGCCGCCAGCGCATAGTGAGCGTGGTATGTTGTCATATTTTTACATTACACGCATCTAATAATTATCATGTTTGCGTCAGCCACATACCTTCGTCATCCGTTCACGTCCCGTTATTCTAAATTTGGTATATGTGAATCTGGGGAAGCGGCCGTGAGCACATCGTAAGTGTGTCATGTATGCATGTTGTTACGTGACACGCATGTTATGATTTTAATGTTAGGGTCTGTCGCTTGTGTTTGCCATGCAGTCATGTCATACCAAACCAGTTTGGTGTCATTTCATGTGAACAAATCCACCGCAAGAGCAGCAAGACTATGAAACGTAATTTATGACGTTCATGACAAAAATTTCATGATTTTCGTCTAATGACTAGTCAAATATGCTCGTCATACAGCCATGTTATGACATAAAGTTTAGTATTGAAAGCATCATTCAAACGGTCAGGAGCTAAAAGTGGTAAGCGGCTAGATAGATAGATAGATAGATAGATAGATAGATAGATAGATAGATAGATAGATAGATAGATAGATAGATAGATAGATAGATAGATATAGATAGATAGATAGATAGATAGATAGATAGATAGATAGATAGATAGATAGATAGATAGATAGATAGATAGATAGATAGATAGATAGATAGATAGATAGATAGATAGATAGATAGATAGATAGATAGATAGATATGCTCAAAGTCGCCGAAGTTCACTAAGAAATTCTTCCCATTTATTATGCACGTGCAAGTCCAGGTTTTCTGCGTCTACTCGCTAGGATAGGCTTTGTACGTGGCTTTCGTTACGCGAAAGCGACGTCCGTGGCTTTCGCGTAACGCTTGCCTAGTTGCTTGGCGCGGTCTACTGGTCTTTGCACGTTATATTCAGGGTGCATATTGCGTGGTATGGGGGGATTCACGAAAGTGTCGCGAATGTCCGAAGGAATTGGGAGTTTCTGGCCAAACTGGGAAACGTAAGGTATGCCAAGTGAGCACATGAGATGACGTCCTGTGGGAGTTTGGCCTAATCGTTCGTAGGGCGATATACGTTTGGCTTCAATGAATTCGTCTATAGTATTGTGACGTCCTAGGTCATTGAGTTTCGCATTGGGCGTAGACATGGGGAGATGCAGCGCGCACTTGTAGCACCGCCTGATCATTATGTTTAGTTTTTTCTTGTCGGTGAGCGTAAGTTTCATAAATAGAGCAACATAAAGGGTTCTGCTTATGGAAAAGACGGTCACCAGTCGTATGAGATTGGCCTCTTTCATGCCGTGCTGTTTATTGGCGATGCGGGAGATGAGCCTAGTAGTCTGATAGACATAATGGTGTAGTAGTTGCATTGTTTCCGAATTGCCACCGTTTTGCTGAATGCGGAAGCCTAATACGCGAGTGGTAGGGACTGTTCGTATAGGGTGATGTCGCACATGCAGATTTATCGTGGGAAGGTCTCCGTTGTAGGGAGATCTAGGTTGATAGACACGTAACTCTGACTTTTGGGGCGAGCAGGACAATCCTCGTTGTTCAGCGTAAGTTGTGATTCTATCAATCGCCAATTGAAGTGCATCTTGTATCTCTCCGTCACTACCTCTGGCAATTCACAAGGTGAAATCGTCCGCGTATATGCTGTGGTGGAGGTAGGGGATATCTTCTAGAAGTGGTGGAAGGTGAAGCATGGCCAGGTTGAAAAGGATGTCCTGTCCGTTAAAAAGTTGTGGATGTAGCGGTAGGTACGGGCGCCTACGTTGAGCGTGGCGAGGGCGGCAAGGATAGATGAATGTAGCACATTGTCAAATGCCTTGGTAATGTCTAGCCCAGAATAGCACGCGTCCCATACCGAGAGCCGTCTTCACCGTCGATAATGTGACTCTTCAGTTGCAGCATCACGTCTTCTGTCGAAAGTTTAGGGCGGAATCCGAGCATTGTATGCGGGTAGAGGACATGTTCTTCCATGTACCTTTGTAGTCGAATGTGAATAAAATGCTCGAGTACCTTGCCGACACAGGATGTGAGAGATATTGGCCGAAGGTTCTCAAAAGTGAGTTGTTTTCCTGGTTTAGGTATCAGAATTACTGTAGCGGTTTTCCATGTTGTTGGTATTTCTCCCGACTCCCAAACCATTTGCAGATAAGATGTGAGCATTTCAAGTGATTCTTCGTCAAGGTTTCGTAAGATTTTATTTGTAATTTTATCCGGGCCAGGCGCTGATTGGGGTCTCAGTTGTGAAACTGCGGACCTCACTTCCGCTTTTCTAATCGGGGAATTGAGGGCTGGATTATCCACCCCATTGTAGCATTAGAGATCAACCGAAGTAGCACTAAAATGTACCGAGTAGATAGGTCTTGCATAAGGTCTTTATCGGTACCTGGATAATTGTGCAGAGCGGTGATTAAGGAGTGGTGCTAAGCAGTTTTTGTCGATGTTGGTTCTATCATACTACGAAGAACATTCCACGTTTTGGGCACGTTCGCTAACCGTTCCATAACGTTATAAATCTGATGCCAGTTCTGGCGGGAGAGTCGAAAACCATAATAGTCAATTTGACGCGTTAATATAGCAATGCGTTTGCGTAATCAGCGGTTCAATTTGTTGAAGGTATAGCGCTTGCGCAGACCAGCGAGGGCCTCCCACATGTGCAGCAGGTTGGTGTCTACCGTGTCGCCTACGGTGTCTTCTAGGGGAGTCTTGGTAGCACGCTTAACGTCTCGTAGTAAGGAAGCTGTCCATTGGTCGATCGAGGTGGCAGATTCTAAGGAGGTCGTTGCCCGCAATTCGCGGAAGACATCCCAGTCAATGAGTTCAAGCTGTTTGGATTTCCTGCGCTGCGGGCCAGCCTTGACGATCGTTTGTATTATGTAGTGGTCGCTGCCTAGATGTTCATGAAGGTTGGACCACTCTGCATGCGTAATGTACGCAGTGAAAGTGAGGTCAGGAGTGGTGTCTCTGGCAACGCTGTTGCCCAACCACGTAGGGTATGCCGGGTCTGTGATAAGGGAGTAGCCAAGATTGTGGGTGTCTTGCCACAGCATTCCCCCTTTTCTGGGGTCGTGAATGTAACCTCAAGCGGGTGAGGGAGCGTTAAAATTCCCTACCACGAGGAGGGGGAAATTCTTGCCAACTTCTTGACATAAGATAGGAGCTTGTGAAAACGATGTGGTTGTCGTGGGCTGCTGTAAACATTGACCAAAACCATACTGGTGGATGTCCGGCGAGATGAAGATAGGATTTCCAATATAATGTGTGGCACTGTATCAGAGAGCGAAGGGTGTTGAATTACAGGGATTTTTTGTTTCACAAGGGTGGTAAGGACTTCGCGACTTTCAGGGGCTTGAGCAGCCGTAAAGGAGGCGTATCTGACCAGCTTAGCCTGTCAGCTTGATCCCTGTAATGCAATAATATCTGGTTATCTGTTTCTTTGAGTGTGAATAGAAATTGTTGCAGCACGCTCCTCTTACGGCGGTAGCTACGGCAGTTCCACTGCCAGATGCTGTACTGAGTGTGCGGATTATTCACGGCCATCTTGCTTAATGCGGTCATAAGGCTTCTGATGTGAGTGTGAGCGAGAGCAAAGTGTACACCGCTCAAGCTCCGTGACTCTGATATTGTAGCTGGCAAGAAGACTCGAAAGTGTGGCTGCAAGGTTGTTCTGAATAATTGTCGCTCGGGCTTCCAGCTTTCCGTCGAGCATTAAGGTGAGTTGGTGCTCTAACTTTTCTGTGATGATTGAATCGAGGGATCGCTCTAGCGTTTGCGCAATGGTCTGTTCAAGCATTGTCGGTAACTACCGTTCAAGTACGGTTTGAATCGTCTCGTAGAGTTGCTACTGCGGTACAGATTCTACAGGCAAAATGGGTGCTGAGGCGGTAGTTGGTTGCGATGATGGTGTGGCTAGTTCTTCTGTGTCTGGAGCCTTTCGTTTATGGGGTAGGGGTGGGGTGGGGGTGGTATTGGCGTGGAGGTCAGCAGAGTGAATCAAAGAAGAGGACGGAGGTTGCTGGGCAAGTTGTTTTCGAAGAGCAGTGTTTTCAACGCGAAGTTCTTGCACTAACGTACGGAGTGAACGCAGCTCTAGTGTGATAGTACTTAACATGGTGTCCTTATTAGGTGTGGTCGCGTGTGTACTTGTAGGTGCTGTATTATGTATAGGAGCAGGTTGGGAGGCAATGCTAGCCCAGCTTACCGTAAAGGTGGCCAGGGTGAGACTGGGTTGCCGCTGCGGAAGCGGGGACCATCCGAAGCCTCGGGTGCCGCAGAGCCCAACCGGAGCTCCTGGGGCTGATTCTTGCGTCGCTGCTTTGATCGGCTGCGTGAGCCACGACGCTTCGAAGGTGGAGTGGTAATGCGGGAGCGGGTGTCGCTAGACTTCACCTCTTGGCATTACGGATGAGCATCTTGCGTGGAAATCATGGTTGAGAGGTACTGTTGTTGTTGGAGCTTAGCTTTTTCTTGGCGACAATAAATGGGAAGGTGAGGTGTCTGGTAGTGTTGAGGACAGGTTTTGTCACCTGTCTGGTGGGCTTAGCCGCACAGAAGACACCTAAGGGTGCATGCATGACCAGTAGCAGGGTTGGCTGTGCCACACAGCGTGCAGATTACGGCATTTGGTTTGGGGCAGACATCCGAGCGGCGGCCGACTGCCCCGCATTTGTCGCAGACTTCGGTGCGCTTCTTATGTAGGTAACATTTGTATTCGGCTCCTTGATAGTAGACGTGGAAAGGGACTTGGTCGCCATCGAAGACAATGAGTACCGTGTTTGTCTTTCCCATTCGGCGAGCTTGTAATATTGTGGGGTTGCGGTCATTAACAAGACTTGCTGAGATGTCTTCAGGAGAGTCGTAGGGGGGAATATTGTGGATCACTCCCTTTACTGTGTTCTCAGGGGAAGTAACGTAGGCTCGAACGTCATGGGTTTCAGTTTCCACCTGTAGTTTGGAGATCCGACTGTAGATTTCTGCGTTGGATAGATGAGGTGTGCTTACTACGATGAGATTAGCTTCAACGCATGTGCAGTAAATGTCCTCTTTGAGTAGCGTTGCGTGCAGATTCACTTAGCGTAGAATAGCATCGCCCAGTTGTGCTTCCACCACTTTGGAGAGATTGAAGCCGTCCTTCGGGCGAATCACAACTTTTACGTGATCATCTGGCAGACGCGGTTGCCTGGGTTTGCGAGGGAGACGCTGGGTAGATCTGCTCAGCATTGGGGTATCGGACGCGCTTGCCTTGCCAGTTGGCGATGCCGGAGCGTTCGAGGCATGCTTGCGT
Source organism: Rhipicephalus microplus (assembly GCF_043290135.1). Lineage (NCBI taxonomy): Eukaryota > Metazoa > Arthropoda > Arachnida > Ixodida > Ixodidae > Rhipicephalus > Rhipicephalus microplus. The sequence continues at coordinate 32,732,069 of NW_027464586.1, forward strand.
TGCTTGTTTCAGTGGCTAGAGATTTATCCGGCTTTGAGGGTGGCGTCTTCAGGGGCGATCTCAGTTCCTTCGACTTCGACCACTTTCATGGTTAACACTGCTGCGATTTCTGAAGGTAGGGCTCAACGTGAGCGAGTTAGATGGAGTTGGGTGGCACCGGCGTCGCGGCGAGGAGCAGCTGTTGTGGCAGCCGCCACGCCAGCGTCGGGCGGGGCGAGCAGTGCGAGTTCGTCATTGCGGTTAGCGTCTCTATCACCTGGGTCTGAAAAAGCTCGCTTATCGAAAATCTTCCATGAACTATAGTCGGGGGCTAGTTGTATTGGGGGCTGGGGTGGTTCTAGTCGTCAACAAGGGCGATTGAAGATATCCAGAAGTAGGCGTTCAACGCTGCCTCTTCCACATGCAGGAGTGAGTGGGTGTGCTGCTGCTCTGCATCATGTCTAAGGCGTCCTAAACAATGCACAAAAAACAGAATAACAGATTCCGTTTTGTTCGTTATATGTGCGCTACACTACAAACATAAATAAGCCGAGATGGGAGTAAACGACTTGCCCTGTAGCGCATGCCCCGATGGGGGTTTTAAAAACACTGCCTGGAGAGAGTAAAAAAATTACTCCCCAGCAGGAGGGGGTGTTAAGACCGTCATCATTATTGAAGTTTTTCGGCGTTTGTGAAAGGGACGAAAATATTTCGACGCATTCAAAGCAAGGGTGTGCTGTCAAGAGGGCTTGATTCCTTTCGGCAAAACCTGAACGATGGGTTCAGGACTGGTTCGCGCAAATAAAACGCACGAGCCAAGAGAGGTCATTGTGAGCTCGACTCAAGTAAGGCCATTGTGTTTGCTGCGAGCAAGGCCTTGGAGGCAGACAAGGAGGCAGCTGGGCCATTTTCGAGGTCACCGAAAATCTGGAAGTCTTGGAACCAGCATGGTATTTGCAGTTCAGGTTGCATGCTAAAGCCAAACTTGTTGTGGCTGCATCTTGCGAGGACAAGCAGAGCCCCGGAATATGTGCAGCTAAGCCGCAGCTTTTAGAAAACAACCAGGAAAGGAATGTCGGGGTGAAGAAAAGGATAATGCACTATCTGCTGCAGCCCTTGCCTGAGCCCGCCTCGGTGACGAGGGGTTAGTTGACTACTCCTCCTTCCTCCCTTTCTCCATAGGATCGGCTGAATGGGGTGGCATATTTTAAAGATATGCTGGCCCACCACTACATTGTCCTACCCAAACAGTCACCTTACCTTACCTAGCTGCCAGAAGAACCTTGGAAACCAAGATCATCGGACGTGTGCGAAACTTGGTTGATTAATTTGTGGGGTTTAACGTCCCAAAACCACCATTTGATTATGAGAGACGCCGTAGTGGAGGACTCTGGAAACGAAACTTGGTTTCCTGTGCGAGAAAACGACGGTGCAGTGCATTGGTGACTATATTTGGGCATCCTGTGGACTGTGCCCTCTCCACATGCATTGTGTGGTGTCTTTCCTCTCCTTCGTGGGTGGAGCGCCTAGACCATGGAGCGCCCTATTTGCGGAAGCCACGGACAATGTGCCCAGGGTTGGCAACGAGGCGCTATATAAGCCGAAGACTTTCGTGTATTTGAAGTTCTAGAGTTCAACAGTTCTGATGTACAGTTCTTGATTTCTACTTGATCACTTGATCACCTCTTTTCGAATCCTCAATTACTAACCATGTAAATAAATTTTTGTCGTTATTACGAGCGCCTCTTCTGACTTGTTGGGTCATAGTTTGGGGGCGCGCTACCAAACTGAGACCCGCGGGACCCGGAGTCGCAACAACTGGATGGCAGTGGCGGGATCGCGTCAACCCAGGTCGCAGCCACTGGATTCAGCGGAGAGATGGCGTCAACCGACGTAGCAACGACTTGACGACAGCCGTCAGATGCTACGACCCCATCGACTTCGAGAGGCGATTGGACGACAACGGTCGGATGATCAGAACTCATCGACTTGAGAGGCAGCCGAACGACAGTTCTGGGTTGACACGAGGTCATCGACTGCAAGAGGCAACCGGAAGGCACTGCTTAGATGCACGACGCTGGAGGTACGACTGCGAGCCGGGCAACGGCCGACTTTTTCTGTTAAACTTTACCAGGCATTTACTAATGTGCGAGTAAACGCTGGTAGGGAGAATAGCTTTTTTGATCATTGTGTAACTGGCGTCAGGCAGATTATGTGATATCTTGATTAAGCTATAGACTGTGAGTGACAGCAAGGTTAACAGTGACAGAGCTATTTTAGTCATCAGGTAAGCAGATAACTTGCGTCTGACAGATATTTGTGAGATAGCTTGTTTAAGCTATAATTTGTGGGTGACGGCAAGGTTAACAGTGACAGAACAGGATTCCGTGTAAGAGCTTAAGGAAGCTTTTGCAGACTAAGTTAACAGGTAACTTGAGGCAAGGCAGAAAACTGTGGCTGTCGTTGTTGTCAGGGTTAATTAGCTGCAAGACAGGAATCATTTGTGAAACAGAGAAAGGTATAGGAAGCAGTCATGAATCTGAAAGCCCTGCGAAAACCCGTATTGCTAGCGATCGCAGAGGAGTTGAAACTCGATGTGTCGGACTCCCCAAACATAATAGAACTGATTGAGCGGATTGTCGGGACAGGGACAAGCGATGAGTACCTCTCAGAGTATGTCGAGAGCATTTAACAGGCAGAAGACCGCAGAAAAGAGGCAGAGGCCCAGAGAGAAGAGGCAGAAGCCGAAAGGATGCGTATACACGAGGCTATAATGCGAGCATTAGACAAAGACATTGCAAGGACGAATCGTATAACTAGGGCACAGAATCGGAAGCGTCTTTGGTCGTGTATATGTTCAGTATGTGTAGAGCCCAAAAGGTGCGGTGAAATGCCGAGTACGGTGCAGTGTGAAGTCACTGAGAAAGCCACTGTTTGCGAGGTACCACCCGAGAAAGGTGCGCGTCTCTATCAGAGCGACATGCAAAGTAATCCTTCGGTGGAGGGAAAAGAGCAACAGGTCATTGTTAGTGAAATTGCGCCAAGGGAAAGTACGCGACTCTCCGATGGTGCGAAGGTAGTGCATGTAGAGAGAGGGACGGTGGATTGTATGCAAACTGTAGCGAGTACAAAGGGTGTTCCATGTGAGACCGAGGCTTGTTCCAGTTGCCCTGATAGGGTCATTGAACAGATTGATGAGCTGGAGACCACACTCGAGCCTCCGCTAGGGAAAGACCTTTCGGACGTTGAAAGAGAGTACAACGAAAGTAGTCCTAAATGTAGCGAAGACATAATGCTACTAGAACTCAACAGTACTGCCAGCGAAGGCGAGCTACCGTTGAAAGTATTTCCTACAGAAAGCGTGGGAAATGCCTCAGAGGTTTAGAAAGTACATTGCGAGGCTGTCGTAGGTGTAAAAACAGGCACAATTTCGGTGGAGGATCGTTTCGAGGAAAAGTCTAATCCCAGCAGCGTGAACAGAAATTGTGTGTTGTTAGAGACATGCCTCGTGCAGCGGCACGTAAATGATCGGCCGGCCAATAAAAACTAGCCGGAAATTGAGAAGAATGCGAATGTTCAAGTATTCAGATCTGTGGCGGGCCAGCGTCTGGTTTGTGAAGGGTATCACAGATAAAATAGCCCGACAGAGCAATGGAGCAGGAAAGTCGAAGGGCAAAGGCTGCAGAAGGGGTGGTCCACAGGCACACCTCAACTGTAGGATTGCTGATGACGCAACCAGGGAAGTTTGTAACAACCAAATGAAGGTTGTAGGTAAGCTTCACCACAAAAGAAGAAAGCGGGGACGTGCAGCACCACAAAAGGTGGAGGCAGAGGGCAAGCGGCAGCGACAACGGAAGGGTTGGTCATCGGGTAATCCAATAAAACATCTTTTGAGGCGTGCGGTCAGGGGATATTGGCGAGAGAGAAGTAGCGGAAAAAGACACGCATCCCCAAGAAGAAAGGCATAGTAAAAAAGGACAGGTTCGCGTTAACAACGATGTCGACAAGTTCCTAAAGGAAAGGTTGTTGGTCCTAAATTCCAGGTGGAACCAATTGACAAAGGACAATGGCTAGTCTTTCATCCGCACTTCAGGAATCTTCGGTGTCACGATGAAAGGCGGCCAGAATTATGAATCAGGCGAGGTAGCAAAGTTGGGCTAGAAGCTCGCGCTCATTTTGGCCTCTGGCGATTGCGAAAGCTGCAGAGAACACGACTGCTACGTGTAAGGCTGAAAGCGTGAAGGTAAGCTGCAAGCTTTTCGCAGAATGTGACCCAGAGTTTCTGGAAAGAAATCATTTGAATATTCTTGCAGTTTTGAACCTTTCAAAAAGTTTCCCTTTGTATGTAAGGTTTGATAAGAAAACAGACTGGTTTCAAGAGGTTCGTGCAAAACGCGGCGTGTTTTTGTTCTTGTAAACATTTACACACAAACGCGCCGTTGGAAGATTTTTAGGTGGTACGGAAGCGTACGTTTGGTCGGGTGATGTTACAGTGCTCTATAAGTGCGAATAGAGCTAAAGCACCTGGAAGAACCCAGCGCGCTCTTTATTCATGTGGCTGGCATGATAATGTAACATTAAGCAAACAGGACGATTACGCAAGGTTTAGTTCCATCACATTTAATAGAATGCTTAAGTATCGTGTGATAGTTTGGGCGGAGCGTTACGTGTTGCCGAAAGTCGAGGTAGGAGCGACCATTTTGACAGTTATAAAAGGCAGCCGAATATTATCTGAAAGATTTGAGTCTGTCAAGGTGTGTCCTTTTAGAGACGTGAACAACGGTAACGTTTGAGCTTGGGTTATAGCATCAGCAGAGAGCTCGCGCGAAGGCTTAAGTTCTGCGTTGTGTGTAAACGGAACTTATGCGAGAATTCTTAGTTTTGATCTTTTCGTTGTTTTGCAAATGTCCTGTTTAGGTGGTGGAAAAGCCTAGTGAAAGAAGCTCGGAAAACTAGCTTACTAGAGCGCCAAGTGAGTTTTATACAAGTGGAGCATCGTCCTCTCTCAGAGCTACTGCTTCTGTTCTCTAAGAATGGTTGCTTTCTGCATTGAAGCCTCATTTTGCAACAGTATACGTTTGACATACGTTTCAAAAGAGGGATGCCCTAAGGCAACGCTGAGCGTTTAAGTCGCTGTTCCTGACGCGAACGCCATTGTCGAGAGTTCAGCAATATTTTTTTCCTGACCTAGACGAGGGCCATTAATTAGGTTTTTTTTGTTTTGTGCTTTTGAGAGTTTGTTGAACTCATGGTGAATACATCGAAGACACCGCTATCCAAGGATTCAGGTTCGGGGGGCTTCCAGTGCTGTTATTCTGTTTCACTCAAACGTAGGAGTGGAATTTAGAATAACTTGTGTGCTTCTTTTAATTAGTTGTAAGAGGGTAAATATGCCTGGTGGGGTTTGACAGAATGGTCTGGCACTCACTAGGTTAGTGGTTGTGTTTTATATGCGTATGTGATGTCTGTTGAGCCAAAATGAAGCAAGTGGTCACTACTTCATCAAGGAGAGTCTTCACCAGACCAGACGTCAGCGCTGATCTCTCCGAACTATGGCTGCAAACGTCAGCCCATCGAGATATTCACCCCACCGCGTGAGAGACTGTTACGACCGTCATCATTATTGAAGTTTTTCGGCCTTTGTGAAAGGGACGAAAATATTTCGACGCATTCCAAGCAAGGGTGTGCCGTCAAGATGGGTTGATTCCTCTCGGCAAAACCTGAACGATGGGTTCAGGACTGGTTCGCGCAAAAAAAAAACGCACGACCCAAGAGAGGCCCTTGTGAGCTCGACTCAAGTAAGGCCATTGTATTGGCTGCGAGCAAGGCTTTAGAGGCAGAAAAGGTGGCAGCTGGGCCATTTTCGAGGTCACCGAGGATCTGGAAACCTTGGAAGCAGCATGGTATTTGCAGTTCTGGCTGCAACTTAAAGCCAAATTGGTTGTGGCTGCATCTTGCGAGGACAAACGGAGCCGCGGGATATGTGCAGCTAAGCCACAGCTTCTAGCAAACAACCAGGAATGGAATGTGGGGGTGAAGAAAAGGATAATGCACTATCTGCTGCAGCCCTTGCCTGAGCCCACCTCGGCGGCGGGGGATTTATTGACTACTCCTCCTTCCTCCATTTCTTCATTGGATCGGCCGAATGGGGTGGCATATTTTGACAATATGCTGTCCCACCACAACATTGTCCTACCCAAACAGTCAGGCAAGTTTGACACGTGTACTGGCAGCCGGTTTTTCGAACCTCACCCAGCTGCCAGAAGAATCTTGGAAACCAAAATCATCGGACGTGCGCGAAACTTGGTGACGTGTGTGAAAACGTTAGTGCAGTGCTTTGGTGACCATATTTGGGCATCGTGTGGACTGTGCCCTCTCCGCATGCATTGTGTGGTGTCTTTCCTCTCGTTCGTGTGTGGAGCACCTACACCATGGAGCGCTCTATTAGTGGAAGCCGCGGACAATGCGCCCAGGGTTGGCAACGAGGCGCTATATAAACCGAAGGCTTTCGTGTATTTGAAGTTCTACAGTTCAACGGTTCTCATGTACAGTTCTTGATTTCTACTTGATCACTTGATCACCTGTTTTTGAATTCTCAATTACTAACCATGTAAATAAATTGTCGTTTATATGAGCGCCTCTTCTGACTTGTTCGATGATGGGTCCTAGGACGGGAGCCCGCTACCAAACTGAGATCCGCGGGACCCGGAGTCGCAACAAGAGTCTTTGGATGGATTTACGGCAGTTTTTATTTGCATCCATCGGGGAACTCTTCAGGTCAGTATGGGAGTAAATTTTTACATCAACTGAGAAAAGAAAACTACGTCAGCAGTCATAGCATGCGCAAGTGTAACTTTAATTTCATTACCTTCGAGCACACAATATTGATCACAGTACACAAACATGCTCAGAACATTTACGTAACGTTACAACACTCACACTCACCCCAGTTTGCCATTCGCATTGCACACCTACTCATCAGTCACAGGGTATATATAGGCACCATATTGTCGCGAAGGCAACGTCTCGCGGAAAGCTTTTTCTCTTTATCAACTATAGAGCTGAAGTTTTTAAATTTCTTTGCCATATGCTCTTGTTAGATGCGCTATTTAACGACTTGTCTCGAATAGGGCGCCTCGAGGAAGAATGAGAGTCTGAACAGAAAAAGCTGCACCCCGTCGGTCACTGTGCGACCCGCGCGCCAAATCAGACTCTGCGCCGTGCTCCCAACCGGGCTGCAGAAATTATGTACCTTTCTTTTTTTCTAACCACTAACACCACCACCCCAGACGAGCGAACCACCGCTGGCGTCCTCCAGGGCAGTCGGGGAGCGACATTTGATCACTTGTTTGTGCGGTATCTGTAGAAAAGGGGCCCTTAAACCCAGCCACCCAATAACAACACCTGTGGAAGAGTTATATTCATCAAGAGCTTGTTCGTCACACTGTGGCCGTAAAATTGTCCCCATAGAACATCTGGATTGGAGCTCCGATTCTGGTTCGCAGGACTCACAAATAGAATTTGACACAAAAAAATGAAACGCGGGCGTAGCCACAAAAACATGGATCTCCAGTAAGTCCTAAAGGGAAAAGTGAAAAATATCAGAAAGAAATAGCATCAAACGAGGGTGTCTTGAAAGATAGCTTATTGCAGAAGGCAGTGAATGCTGCCGGCATATCCTCAATATAGGTGGATTGAGAATCTTGCAGTGAAATTGCCGGTCTATTTTTTCCGGAACAACTGATTTATTTTGCCTTTGTAATTAGCATTCCCCAGATGTTATAGTGTTGCAAGAAACTTGGCTTTTTAAAGAAAAAACCTTTCATCTTAAAAACTACCGAACATTTTGCTTAGACCGCCCCTCTCGAGGAGGTAGTTTAGCAGTGTTTATCTCGTCAAAAATTGCACATCGTTAAAAAGTTACAGGTCAAATCATGAATTTAAAAAGTGAAATTTTACCATTAGATATCCCTCTTTCGGGACACCTTCCCTTTTCGTAAGTAAACGCTTATTTTCCGTCAAGTGTTCAAAATTCTAGTGTTTTAGATGCCGCAATTTCGTCTTGCAGAAAAGACATATTAAGGATAGGAGACTTAACTTCTCATCCTACTTCGTAGGGATTCAGAACAGATATGAGTGGAAAGTGCTTGTGGGATATTGTTGCTAAAAACAATTTAATATGCATCAAGACGTCGGAGTCGCCCGCTGTGCGCTGACGCGCCCCTTGCAGGACCTCAATAAAGTTTGCAACCAACCCATCAGCGAACCCCCACGTTTATCTGGAAACACTCTCATTCTGCGATTCACCTGACTTTCGGTAGTCCTAGCCTCTGTATTTCTACATGGTGTATTTTAAACTCGGGTACAAATAGCGCTGATTTTCCTATAATGTATGAGTTTGTATGTCCCCTGACTTCAATAATGAGGCAGCCCACTTCTCACATCAATATCGATACATTTGAACAGACAATACCTGTGGCTTTGTCAAAACGAACCAAGGTAAATAAGGAGCGAAATGTTATCAACTTTAGGGATATTATAAAACAATCTGTAAAGAAAGCTGAATTCACAGTTCAGGTCTCTAAACAACGTCCTTTGAATCATTGGTTCACGTCATTACAGGTTAAAATTTGCGGCTTGGCGAATACGGTTCTATACTCAGTACCCTAGAAACTGGAGCGTATATAAATACGCGGCTGCAACTTTTAAGCGAACATTTGCCGCTGTGAAGGATAACTATGATAGCCAACGTTCCGAGTTCTTTTCAAAGCCTGGACACAGAAAATCACTTTTCAACTTCCTCAAAGCCCAAAAAGTAATCCCATCATCAACAAACCTCAAATCGATAGTTTCAACGCCAATGAGTTGCCTACTTTTCTGGAAAATATTGCTCAAGGGCAGGAAAGCCGCTTCACGGCTGCTAACGTTTACAACTCGCCGTGCCCTGTTAACAACGATGACTTTGAAGATGTTACAGCGTCGGAAATGGCACAAGTAGTGAAAATATTGCCCAATTCTGCTCTAGGTCAAGAAGGAATAACTGCATTGGTAATAAAGATAATTCATAAAGTATCACCTCAAGATTTACTTGCAATAGTTAACCACTCCATTTGGCATTTGTGGATTCTGCCTGAGTGGAGAATCACGAAAGTAATTCCTTTATTTAAAAAACATGGAGCTGGGTCTACCTTGGATAACATTAGGCCTATTTCACTCACATCTAATCTGGTAAAACTAATCGGAAGACTTCTACACCTTAGGATAGAGAACTGGTTAGACGAAAATGCAATTTGAAGCCCATGCCGAATTGGATTCAAGCGTGGCTGCTCCATTTGGTGTGCCCATGTCGATCTGGAAAGCATGATACAAGTAGCTCGTTCTAATAAACAGGTTTCCGCCTTAGTAACTTTAGATATTGCAAAAGCTTATGACAGCGTGGAACACTTTAAACTAATTATTTCGCTAACGCACATCGGGTTACCAAACTACTTCGTGGCTTGAGTTTACCCCTTTCTAAAAGATAGAGAATTCTATTGCTCTCAATCTGGCATTATGTCTTCAAAGTATAAACAAACTAGAGGTCTCCCGCAAGGTTTGGTACTTTCACCATTATTATTTATTATTTTATTGTGCACGATTCCAGTACAACATGATGTACAGGTGTATGTATACGCTGACGACATCACAATTTTTGCTACAGCTACAGATATACATACATTATATAGGATGCTACAGTTCTATATGAATGCTCCGGAAACATGGTTAGACGATATTAATTTATCAAAAAAACATCAGAAAAAGTGCAGTCCTAGTATTTCCTATAAGTGTTCTAGTGCAGATTTCCGTTTTTTACCGACAGGACGTTATCCTGCAGGTGAAATCGATGAAATATTTAGGAGTGAGTTATACTGAAAACCTAAATTGAAGTCCGCATATAAAAAATATGACAGCTAAAGGAGCACAGGCTCTAGGGATGCTTCGTAGACTCCGCAATAAACGTTGTGGTTTACGTCGTGATGTGCTAATAATAATATATTGTATGTATTCACCCAATATTGGAGTTTGGCTGTGTCTTGTTTTCTGGAGCACCCGCCTATAAAATTAGATCACTGGTACTACTACAACGCGGAGCGTTACGTTTATGTCTTGGGATCTCTAAATTTGCCGCAATTAATATTTTATATAAGGAAGCGCACCTGCCTTCTCTTCGTGCTTGGTTCCAAATACTAGCAGTCCGTACCTTCCTAAAAATATAAGCATCCCCACATAGGAGGCCACAATATGTTTTCATTATTGAGCCGACGTCCTTTTTTAACCAGCAGTGGTCTAGATTAAAGTGCCCAGAAGTCATCGTCGTACAGAAGCTCTTGGAAACATTACAAGTTTACCTTCGTGAAGTACGGGTACTACCCTACTTAAACGTTCCGTATGAAATCTTACGGAAAACATATGGACTCCGTAACATTTCCTTATGCTACATACAGAAAAAATATGGAGTTTTATGGAAATATACGTAAGTTGTATGGCATTTACGGAAAGCTTCTTAAGGAGTATAAGGAAGGATAAGGAAATTGTATGGCGTATACGGAAAGCTTTTTATGGAGTATACGGAAAGATACGGAAAATGTATGGCATATATGGAAAGCTTTTTATGGAGTATATGGAAGGATAAGGAAAGATAAGGAAACTTATGGAGCATACGGAGAGTTCATGATGGAAGATATGGAAGGATAAAGAAAGTGTATGGAGTGTACAGAAGCTTTCATAAGGAAAATGCAGAATGTAAGGTCTTACGGAAATATACAGATTTTGTAAGGTGCTTACGAAAATGTGCAATAGTGTATGAAAGGCATGTTGATTGTGGCAAAAATGTGGAAACTCTACAGTTGTTGTCACACTTTAAGCAGGAAATCCGAGCTCAATAAAGTTATAAATGAATGCACAGTGACATATATAGTACAAAAGAATAACGCAGGCTAGTCTGTGTTGTCAGTCACCGCTGTTCGCCCTTTTCCAGAATGAATACAACTTCTGCAGATGACCAGGTGCTAAAGTCTGTCACACGGAAAATGTGTCATTCACAAGGAATGACAAGAACTGTCATTTTACTTGCATGCTGTCACATGAAAACAAATCAAGCAAAAAGGCATAACTTCAAGGGCTCGTTTTTTTGGTAAAAAACAATAATAATGAGAACTAAATTCAATGTGAATGAGCTTGTTAATAATAATGAAACTGTTCTCATTAACATTGGCAAAGAGAAATGTCATTTTAAAATATCGACCATGAGCTTAGCTCTCCTGAGCACCGACAAAAGAAATGAAAATCTATGAAAACTAATTGCAAGTAGCCTAAAAATAATTTTTTATTGATAGTATGTGCTCCTACAATATAAATACAGCTATACACAACTTGCCACAGCTTCACGACAGAAACGAGGTAGGGGCAGAGGGAGTGGTCGGAAAAATAATTAAGTATGAGAGCACAACTGATATGTACAAACACATAATGGTGCTTATCACTGATGCACGGATGGTCGTGTATAGAGCTGGGTCGTTTTGAGATTTTCAAAAGCATTGTTTCAGACCACCATGCAGATTACGCTTCAATTGTAGTGCTACATAAGACACAACTTATGGGCCAGCTTTAATAAATAAGAAGATTATAGGTTAAACAAATGCTTTAAAATATATCATATCATGGCTGCATGGACGCATGCAAGCTTTGTAAAGCGCAATAAAGTGAGGACGCATGAGCTTCTCTTGATGCTTCAGTTCTACATAGATGCTTCAACTGTGCTGCAAAGAAATTTAACCAATGTCTGTGTGTGCAACATTGTCCATTTTAAACTATCTATATGTATATATAAAATTCCTACTGCGAGTTAAGCTACGTAGCACTCCATAACTCTTTCTTTTATTAAGGGCAATTTTTCAAACAATCAACATTATTCATTTTCTGTCTGATGACTTTGTGCCCGCAATTCTTGGTTTGGCTCGATCACAATTGTGCAGCCCTTATTTTGGAGGAATCAAAAAACATCAACCAAAACATATTTTGGAACTGCTTCTCGGTGATATTGCCTTCCCTCAACTGCCACAGCTTGAGATGAGTCATATAGCAAGTCTCGCGAATACCTAGGGCCTACCCTTGAAGAAACTGGTCCGGCTGTGAAATGCTCAGTTTTTTCTCAAATAAATTTTTTGGTTTGAGTTTTCTCACTTCTCGAGTCCCTTCACAATCAAGCAGACCCATTGTTCCCCTTAGTCCTTAATTTTGTTATATTATGAAATAAATAAAAAAATTAATAATGAAAATAAAAATACTAATAACTGTTGCGCAGAAAACACAGTCCCACATACGTATTGAACACAATATTGCTTTTATTTTGTTTTAGAACCTAAGGCATTAGAAAAGATAGCAGTACAATAAAAACGTTGAAAAAAAAACAAAAAAAATTTAACTTGGCGGGACTCGAACCTGCGCCACTCAGTTGTGATCGCGTACGTGAACTGAGAGCGTTAGCTAGCTAAACTATTCGCGCTGAAGGTAGCACATGAGTTTAAGTTATGTATATAAATTTGCTTTTTACACGCTACGTGCTGGCATAATTATGTACGATATGAGATCGTATCTATTGTTGTGTGCATATGTTTTGGGATTGTATATACGTCACATGCTTTTCACATGTCTTTCAACTATAGATTGCTGCCCCGCCGCGGATGAAAACAAGTATTTTTACACACACACACAAGCTTGAGCAGTTGGAGGTTGTTTCCCGGGGCTCTCTTGCGATTGAGTCGGCCACCACAGGGAATTAGAGTGATGCGCCATTAATCCCTGCATCTAGCTGTATTCCACTTAGTAGCTCTATCGCTTGATGACAAATCGAGCGCGGGGCGCGACGCTATTGCGCACGACCATGCCTCGCGTAGCGGCGACATCAGCTGATTGCGCCGGCCGGCTTGCTTCGATTTGCTTCAGAGCAAAGAAATGTCATACCTTGAAAGATTGCGTACTGCACTATGTCAAAATGTTACTGCTTTTTAGCCATCCTATGATTCATTGAGAATTGATAACTCTGATATCACTACTGTTGAGCTTTGCGTCGGCGACACGCACCGAACGTGAAACCGCACTACGTCTGTCGTAGAAGCAGTAGGAGGCTGTCGTCTGCTAGAACAAAAACAAAACAAAGACCTGCGAAAGTATTTATAAGTTGTAACTTGTTTTTTGAATAACCGTTTATCACTTTTAAAGTTATTTTGCCAGATAACATACGTTTTTCTTCAGTTTATAGCAGCGACAGATGTTTTTTTTATTTTCCTCACACAGATATCCAAGTCAAATCCATTCACAGCTAAAGCCACATGTTGTTTGTCTTCTTTGTTTTCGTGGGCATGCCGTGTCGGTGCGTGTCTCATGTGTTCGCGCTGCTACACACGAGAGCACGAAATGTTAAATTTACGCAAGGAAGTGCCGTTCCTCGTTCGTGTGATGTGCTAAGATTGCGCCCTATTCCCGTGGTTGTCCAAGTGCGGATAAAGTGCGAGTCGTCCAAGGAATCGGCGGGTTGGGCGGGCGCTCAAAGGACTCCGAGGTGACGGCTGAGGCCTGTGGTCGCTTCCTTCAGGACAGTGTGAAAGAAACTAAAGGTAAGGGGGACACTTTTTTATGTACACCAAATATGCCACTCAGTGCAAGTGTGTGTTGCTGCACTCGAACGAGGCGTCGTGAAACGGCAACCTTACGCGCCTTTGCGAGTGCGGTTGCCGATTCGCTTTGACAACGCTAACGCCAGCAGAGCCATGGCGCATCGGCGCGGCCTTACTGGAGCTAATTCGAGACAACTGCGGCAACATGCATGTGTATGGTGATCGATTTTTTCATATGTGCAATGTAGTGAGGAAGACGCACATGGCGCTTGCTACGTTGTTGATTAAACGAAGCCTGCAGTGCCATTTGATGCAAAGCAGCATTTTGTTTACGTTCGCGGGCGATACAATTTGTAACTTGGCTCGATTCACCTAGCCAACCGCCTAAGTGGGTTGATTAGCATACGTTCACGGTAGAGCGTTATTATGCCCCTAAACAGTGGCGTGTGCTTGTTGAAAGATATAATGTGTGTGCCTAGTGTAGAGAGAGAGAGAGAGGTGTTCGTGCAATCTGCATGTGTACCTTCAAGACGCCTTTGCTTGTAACTAATAATGTACCGGCCAGCACCTACATTGTACGCCTGACTTTGAAGAAAACTTGCATGCACAATGTGAGATTTTGTAATCTGCCAGAGTTGCTTTTTATAAAATAATACACTGCCAGCATGTTCAAAATATATTTCGCTGCTGTGTGGCAGGGGTGCGGTTATCACGCTGTTGTGTAGTTGCTGATGCAAGAACTTAGTTTTGATGCGTTAATATTTCTCATCTAACTCATCAGGTGTTTGGCTGTTTCAGCACAAACAAGGCAAAGAGAGAAGGAAGACGGGTAATGACAGGACCAGTGCCGACTTTTGTTTGCAGGAGAATACCCATGTTGGTGTATTTATTGTGACAGCCTTTCTGTGTTGCTTTTTTGCCCAATTTATGCAACAACACAGTTGTCAGCAATATGAGAGAGAACACTGAAATTAGCTTTTAAAGATCATGGTGACTAAATGCCTAGTAACTCACAGCACAAAGTAAACACAAAAGACATCAGTATGATCATTGTGGATGAGTACAGTCTTGCATCTAAAAAATATATTGTGCAAAATGTTGCCTAAGTAAGAAGCCTCTCTATGTTTGCAAATAGTGTGACTTCATTTCGAGCACCGTGCCAGCCATTCCCTCCCTCTGTGCAAGGGCTGGTTGGCAAGGAAGTTGTTTGTGACGTTCCTGATAGACCACTGAGATGTATGCGATTCTAAACCTGTAGCCTAATATATACGTAATCTTTTGTGCAGTTACATCGTTGCATCTGACACCTACAACTTATTTGCATATTTACATTGCTCCCTTAGGGCCTAACACACAAACATGTTGTTTGCATTGTCACTTCATGAATATCGAGCGGTAAAGGTACTGAGTATATGGGAAACAAGAATCTCTGCTTATTACATGAAGAAATATGAGGCCTTCGATAAAACGAGTTATACCTTTATTGAGCTTGCGTACTCGTCGGGGCGATTCATACATGCAGCTTCAGCAAATGGTATCTTCCAGCCCGGTGACCTTGCAATTTTTTTCTGCACACAGCGCAAACACCGAGATGTACCCACTCGCAGATGGTCACGTCAAGTGCATATTTACCTTGACTAAAATGTCGAATCAAGTTTTTTCATCGACCGGTCCCTGCCATGAGTGCTAGTCTTCACAAACAAGACACATTGTTATTGACACTGCACACACCACACTCAGTATTCTCAGTTGAACCGATATTCTCAATACCTTTCAATTCACACTACATGCCGCAATCAACAGTGCACATTTTTGAAGACTATGCCGCTGTTGCTCGCACAGGCCACCACGTGTGTTCACTTCTTCAAGATAAACAGACAGCGTGGCAAATATTTTACCACACAGTTTACCACACAGCTGGATGTTTGCTGACACATACTACAGCTAATGTCGACATTTTTACGTGAAGTGTAAGCTTTGAAAAATTAAAACTTGCCCTAAACACCTCACGACTGTACCGGTCTGAGCCACCAGCGGGAGTGTTTTTCCAGCCACACCTTTTAGATGTGCCAGTGACATCATGCAGTGACGTACCTCGGTAGGGGCCTATCGCTGCATACTTTATGTGAATGAGGGTCCTGTTAGTGAAAGCAGGCATTGTTGATTTCGTAACTTGTTCATGCCCAACTGGAGCTTCATTTGCACAAGTTGTCTGACTGATATTCAGGCGAACTTTTGTGTAATAAATTATACAGTTGGCAGTCTGTGCTTGCCCCATACTGTTGTTACTGGTGTTTCTTGTTGTTACATTGCACTGCTCATTACTACTCACCTACACAAACTAGCCTATCTTGCCGCTGTTTTGGACAAGATGCAGCAGGCAAGTGCGATAGTGTTCATAACTTTCAATTCTCGAGCAAAATTTATCGTTTCATATTCAGTTAGTTGCATTCATATCAGTACATTATAAGAAATCATTGATTAAACATGAATCCGTGTTCCTTTACATAATGCTCACAACTTTTATATCAAATTGAATGGTGTTTATAAAAAACATGGGTTTTAGCTAAACTTCATGATCTTTTCTCAAAGAGCTGACAAAACGCTATTGCATGCTTACTTGCCATGAATTGAACTGTGTTCTAAATACATTGCAATTCTTCACCGGACTGCCAGTACACTTCACATTGGGGGAACATTTAATAACCATGGATTGATTAATTAAGAACGGAAAGAAAGAAGCGGCAGGCCGGGATGCTTGATATTGGCATCCGTTTTGCTACCCAGCGCATTATCATGCAAACTTCCTATAGAGTGGTTATGTGTCTTGCATGTGTGTCTGTAAACCAAGAACTTTGGGTAGAACTATATTTATCTTACAAATGGTTGCAGGACTGTGGAGGCTGTAGGGCTGCTTAGCCAATATGAATGGTGGAATCCCTAGACATGTGTTCATTGCTGTCGAAGCCTTGATGCTTCGACAGCAATGTATTTGTGTTTGACAGCAAGTGTTCTTGAACAAATAACTGATCTCAATAATGACAAAACACCCTTCATACTTGGTCCTTAGCATAAGCTAGCACTTATCTGTAGCAGATTCAATTATTCATTTTTTGCTGGGATGATAATGGGCAAGTAGCAAAGGCAAGTTCAGATTGGAGTGGTCGGTGACGTCTGTTTAGGCTCTGCCATATTTGCTTTGCAACCAGAGTTACTTGTGGCCACATATACAATGAAACCACATGACGTGCATTCTAAATGAGATTACCATATCGCATTTCACTGCATCTTAGTATGTGCCAAACAAATGCAAATATCATTAGCTTGCCACTATAAAGGGATCCTAAACCAACACAAGGTTGAAATTTAGTCGTGGTGTTGCAGCTGTGTATGACTCTACAATGGGTACATAGCCGTGATGATTTGTCTATATGTTGTCGCAATAGTAATGTTACACTCATTGTACGATACAAAAGAGGTCCTCGCTTATTTCGCTTTTTTCGATATGCTTCTTTCTTGTCTCTTCTTGCCGTGTGCTCCTCCTCACTGTACAAGGAGCAAGAGCAGTGGGCTTACAAACACGTATTTAAAAAAAATGTTGTAAGGTGAGCACTGAGAAGCTGAACACTTCCAAAAGCCTCAAAGAGGTAAAGGTATTGTTTCTAGCTACTTTTTGGGCACCCATAGCTAGTTGTGCTGCTGCAGTTTAAAAATGAGTTAAATGTTAAAAATTAATTGGAGATGGTTTGGCACCCATAATTGCAGTTACATACAGAACTAGGTTTTAATGCGTAAGCGAAATCTGTTTACTCTAAATCAATCCTAATGATATCTGAAGTTCAGTAAATATTCACAGAAAAGCTCAGGAAAAGGCTAAGTGGTTGCCCCTTGAATGTGAAGGAGATACCCTTCTTCTAAAAGGTCAATAGACAGTCTAGTAGTCTCGATATTACATGCACTATAAAATATTCTGGTGTGGTGCTTTTCATGCATGTTATAATGAGAGGGGTTTTTAATAGAACTGTTGTCACTTTGCCCTGCATTGCTGAAATTGTTCACATAGTTATAATACATGAATCACTTTATGCCTTTTGATTTTATGCAAATGGTTTGCTTACCCAGTCGGTTTAACTTGATTTGGATAAAATCATAAATGCTCTAAATTTTTTTTTACTATACAGCAGGTTTATTTTTAAAATACGCGACCATTGATGTGAACGCAGTTGGTGGCGTGCTTGATTAATCCTTCACTATCACCACTCTAACTACACCTGCTACAGTGCATAGTGTGACAAAAGTAATGGTACTTAACATTACTGGCAGCATACACTTTTATGTCTCAAAATGGGTTAAAAAGCCTGGTAAAAATGTGTGTACGTTTTTTTTCGCTCCAACTAAATATTCTGGTCTACTCAAAGTAGCTTCCACTCTTTTAAGTTCCTCAAACTTTTAGGTGTTCAAAAGAAGTATCAATGCCATATACTTTCTTTGTCAGCCTACTCACCACTCTAATAATGAGAATTACCCGACAACATTACCCAGTAAAATAAAGGGATGTTATAAAAAGTAATGTCAATTCAATTGTCAAAAAACATTGCCAAGTTACGTTTTTGTTCACTTTTCTTTTCACAATTTTGTTAAAGTTACTTTTGATAACATTCCCTATAGTTTGTTTGGCATCATTTTCTGCTAGTTCTCATTATAATGTGTTCAACAAAGACAACAAACTCTTAAATTTATAGTTCTTTCCTTTACTCATGAATCTGAAACAGTGAATCTCAGTAATCTTAGCGGTGTGTGACTTGTTTTTTTTTTTTGATCAGTTGTGCATGTGTTCAAATACATGCATTTAGGTGGGAAGGCGAACTATTGCCTCCTCCTGTGACTAGCAGATTTTCTGAAAACGGACAGATCCATAATGCTGCCAAAGAAGTATAGGGATATTGGAAGTAATCGTAACGTAATTGCAATCGTAATGTAATTGCCAGTAGGCAAAAAAAAAGGTGTCCCACACTCGCCATAATGGTAACAAGGAGCGCTGACTGACTCTTCCATGTATAAATGCACATATATACCGTACAAAATGGAAGAGGGATAGCCGCCATGGTAGCTCAGTTGATAGAGCATCGGACATGTTATTCGAAGTTCGCAGGCTCGGTCCCTGTACAGGGCAGGTTATCTTTTTTTTTCCTGCCCCGCCACGGTGGTCTAGTGGCTAAGGTACTCGGCTGCTGACCCGCAGGTCGCGGATTCGAATCCCGGCTGTGGCGGCTGCATTTCTGATGGAGGCGGAAATGTTGTAGGCCCGTGTACTCAGATTTGGGTGCACGTTAAAGAACCCCAGGTGGTCAAAATTTCCGGAGCCCTCCACTACGGCGTCTCTCATAATCATATGGTGGTTTTGGGACGTTAAACCCCACAAATCAATCAATATCTTTTTTCCTTCTACTTTTCTTTCTTCACAATTACAACACTTCTATTCTTCTTGAAGATTTTCTTGTGTAAAAAAGGTACCTTATAATCTGAAGAGGCAAACAGAATGTGCCAGTGTACGAGTTAGCTCTTGTAGTGGTTACAAGTAAGATATGTTTTGAAGAATAAATCATTCTGCCACTTGCCTAAAGAATGGCTACAGGACATGGCGCTGGATGCACTTTGTTATTTTTGAATCAAGCTATCTTGTATTCTATTTTTATAAATTACATGGGATACACATGACGGTATCACACACTTTAACGCCACAAAGATTATGCAGCAAGCAATGTTATAAATGCGAAATTGCATAAGGATAAGGTGAAAACTGCACCCTCAACGAAAATGTACAGGAAGCACAGGGTGCAGGCGTTTCCTTCTGCCCGTGCTTTTCAAGTGTGAGCTGTTTTCACCTCGTTCTGACCAACTAACTAGATTGAGATGTGTTGTTATAGTGCAAGAGGATGCTCCACGGGAAACTAGGTTTGTCTCAAAGTCTGTGTTTGTCTTTCAACCTATATGGTGCCCGGTTCAAGAGTTCATGCAGACCAGATCGTGTAAAACAGGACCGTGTAAAATGGACCGTGTAATTAAAATAAAATGGACCATGTAAATAAACAGGATCGTGTAAAATGTCGTTTTCGTGTGCAACTGTAGTTGGGGTTGTGCTGAATGACCTTTCTTTATATATACTACATAACAAACTTGCTTCTTTAGAGTCGAGTGCATCTTCGGATCGATTGTCAATGTTTGCATATGCGAGGCCTCAAGTTTTATAAGAAATTCCTCAGTGTGCCTCGAGGAAATCTGTGTTCAGCGAAAATTTGTATATCATTATATACAACTCTTAAAGCCTCGTCTACAACTTTATGCAGGTTGACCTTGAGCAGAAAACGAGGAGCGGCAGCAGCCCCCAGAAAAGAGCAAGCACCCTCCAAGCTCCCGAAGCTCTCTTCGACAGGAACAGCAAGGCCACTGTGTGGCATTGAAAACCATTGCAAGGAGTGCCTTATCAGTACACTGTGCTGCTCTTTCATCGCAGAAGACGAAGTTGACCACTCTAGAGGAACTTGACGCTGTGTATTGTGAGTGCTTCAGTGGTTTTGTTTTTGTTCAGCCAGCAGTTAAGAAATCATGTGTCAGATTCAGCCAGGATGGCTAGAGGGAGTCGGGCAGGCATGTTTGGACGTTTGTCTAGCCAAGTAGTGCCAATTTTCGCACTGGTCCTGTTGGAGTTACTGCCACAATCACAGAAGCTACGTCACCTCTCTAAATGTACAGATGTGTCGGGGAAGATTAGCTGCATTAGGTTTTTCTATAACTGATAGCTGCCAACATTCTTCAATACACAGGAGTTTTGTTCCTCACTTATGGGTCTAAAGCCCTCTACAGAAAAAATTTAACACGTCTACTTCCAGAAGACTCCAAGGCCCTACTTGTAGGTTTTTTCGGATTGTATCATAAGCACCTCGTTTGGGGTACATGAACATTTTATAAACATGTACAGCGAAAATTTTGGGTGGCTGGTCGTTTCGTCGTTATCTTGTTCCTCGCAGTATTCTTAAGCATGTTGTGCATTACGTTGTCAATCTGGTTCATGTGCATAGAAGACATTACGAAGTTTTAGGCTACAGTATAAAAAGCCTGGAAGCAAGCTATCAATAATTTTTTAACAGAGTTGCTTAATCTGATACATGATACATCACTAAACTTTCGTGCGTAATCATCAATGTAAGCTCGTCTTAGTGTTATCCAAAATGAAGATGTGAGTAGACAGATGGAAACATCTAGTGGGGTAATCAGGGTGAACAGTAGAAGTGCTTCAGACAGGCTGGCCGATGTTGCGATAGGAGGACCTATTTTTTAGTAGTCGCCTTGTCATCCTTGGCGTGTTAGTTTAAATGGGGTCAGTAATGACATCATCTTTTGGTATAGGCGTGTGTGCCTGTTGGAAATGTTTGTCTGAAAAAAAAACCTATAACGCAGAAGAGTGCAGCCCTTGCTTCTTTTCAAGTTAGGTTGCGCTGATACAAAGTGTTCTCCTGTCGGAGGTTGGGGGTAAGGAAAGCAAAAAAAAAGATAAATGATAGAAAAGAAGAAAAAAGAAGAAAGAAAAGGGGATAGCAAAGTAAAAGTAGTGCTACACTGCTCCTACTTTGCATCCCCCCTTTTCTTCTTTTTTTCCCTTGTTTTCTTTTTTCACCTTTTTTGTTACATTTGCATTGTCCCATCTAGTGCATGAATCAATGACACATGGCTTTGCTATAGCAAAGATGCCTATGTGGTATTGGATTGAACAGTGCATTGTACTTCATTTAGTTAATTACAGACTGATCAGTCTTGCAATAAGTGCTTCCTGTCTATCATCACACATGTTCAATTGAAAAGTTTGTGCTTGGCCCTTAGTATGCTGGTATATAGCTTGTGTCTTGGACTATTCAAAATGAATGTTATTTTGCTGCTGTTTATGGCAATGAATTTATCCAACATGAAAATATCTTGCCTCGTGAACTTTGTCGGACCTGCCTTTCTTTTTCTTTCCTATGCAGGCATTTTATGTGAGGGAGGCAGTAACAGAGAGGTGATAGCTTGAGCTTCGGAAGAATAAATGCTGGCAGTGAGGCAATTACGCATCAAACATCCCAGCCATTTTGCCAACCGTCCTAAATGTGTTTTGAAAAAAAAATATTGTGCTCGTTTACTGTATGTTTCTGAAAACAGCAAAATGGTAAAGTATATCGCAAAGAACAAAATATTAGGCCACGTTGGTGCCTTCTGGATTTCCCAGGATGTCGTCTGGGTGTTGTTTGTAAAAAGTAAAGTGTTTCAAAAATACTGCTGCTTCTACACCAAATTCGGTCTTGGTATTAGGTAAAGGTGATTGTGTGTAGTGCATGAAGCTCAGTAATATTAGTTCAATTTTTTCGCCACATCAAAAGCAAGGAAGCAATTCTCTTTATATGGCAAGTTATATGATTACACTTTGTCTTAAAGTAGAAATGAATTTTTTAAGTTTTCTTATGATGGCTGTTTTCTGCATTTGATGTACGACAGCTTCCGTTCCGAAGTTCCCCATGGCCCTCAATAGGAGACTTCAAAAATCATTTTCCTCATTTAAAGAAAAAGTGTAATGATAACACTTGCCATGTAACAAGAACTGTTTATTTGCTTTCAACTTACATATAAAAGTAATTTTCAATTAGACAAACACACAGCTCAAATTGCATCTCAATGTGGACAAAATTGATTATATAGTGATATTTGTAATCTGGACCTAACATTATTTTTTTCGTAAAATATAACTTCTGTGCAGTGAGTATTTGTGGCTCAAATATTCATACAAAATGCAGTATTGCCATACAAGAATAGCAAACGATATACAGTTTGGCTGAATTCTTCAAAGCCTATGTAGCAGAAAAATTGCACTAATGTTACTTGACTTCAAATACTTTAAGAAGCATCTTTACCTAATATGTAGATCAAATTTGATATGGCAAGAAAAAGGGGTACTTTGAAATTTTTCTCACAAATAACACCTGCACGACATTCTGCGAAATTCTGAAGGTACTCACGTGACCACTACTCTTTTCTTTTCAAAAGATTTCTGCAAATAACTATTTTCAGAACAGTAAATTACCATCATTTTTTAAACTATACATCTGTGATGGTCGCCAGGCAGTATGGTTTGTATGTTTGGTGTAGAATAGCCCAGTGCAAAAAAGAACAAATGGCTGAGCATCCTTTGACACTCGGGCAATTTCGAAAGCATTTGTTTGTTAGCAGCAATTCAGTTAAGCCCTTGTCTTTATGCTTAGGCCCAGAAACAAAACACAAGTAACTAAAGTAGTCCTAAGAGTCATGTAGTCTCACTGTTCCAAGGCTTGTGGAGCCTAATTTAGTGCAAGCTTCACCATTTTTTAAAAATTCATATTCAACCCACAGGTTTTGGAGGCACAGTGCATTTTCAGCTAACTTGTTTCGCACCAGTTATTTAGATAAAAAGCGGAAAGTAGAGGTAAAAATACCATTTTAAAGGCATTGTAGGTAATAACAAAAAGGACTGCTTTCTTTTTTTGTGTGGTGCTTTGCCTGAACGCTGTGCTTTTTGTGGTATAGTTCATTGTCTAGTGAACATAGGCCTTAAAAACTAACATTAGTCATTTTGAGGTCGATTTCTTGGTTATAGTCATAAGAGCCATATAAATAATTATGACTTCAAACTTGATTGTTCTTTCGAAGATTTTTTCCTTGCATAATGATATTTGAGAGTCTTAGTCAATTTTGTTATAAGAAAACGTGATGTCATAATAGGGTCACTTTTTGTAGAGTCGTTCAGTTCTACCTTACCTTTTACATTCCTAATAGAGCAGTTATTTTCAATATCGGTATTTAAAATGGAATGAGCATGCTGTATGAGTAAGGTGTAAGCACTTACAGATAGCACATGCACCCAACTTTTTTGTTGGCAGTCTATTTCTGTTATTCTTGATTTATATGGGGGGTTTCACGTCCGAAAACCACTATATGATTATGAGAGACGCCGTAGTGGAGGGCACTGGAAACTTTGACCACTTGGGGTTCTTTAACGTACACCCAAATCTGAGCACACGTGCCTACAGCATTTCTGCCTCCATCGGAAATGGAGCCAGGGTTTGATACCGCGACATGCGGGTCAGCAGCCGAATTTCTGTTACTCTTGCTCCCCTATATGTGTGCAGTTCGTTTATAGTTATCTGGCTTGCACAGATTTTTAATGGCACCTGCCTGGTTCTGCTTGCTTTCATGGTGATTTTAACCTTCATAAGTAGCATAGGTTTAACTCTCAAAATTGTTCAAGATGCCAATTTCGTGCGCAAACTGTATAGTATAAAGGCAGCAGATGTACATGCACACACTATTAAATGAACATTGAGAGCTTTCACTTGCAGTTCCTAAAGTTTTACTGTGCAGGATGCGTTCAAATGATAATTTCATAAGGACATATTAATCGATTATCTCTACCATTGAAAATCGTGACAACCTAGTTATTTTCACTGTGATAAGCATGCTGTTTTTTTTGATGTGGCAGAACTAATTTATACACTCATTCCTTCTATTATTCACATATGCATAACATGAAGGATTGTGTGCCTTAAATTTTCAGTTTCATTCTGTGTGTTATATTTCTTGTGCATGTAAACTATTGTGCTAACATGTGTCTCTGACATTATTTGTGCCAATTATTTTCATTTCCAGGTGCCTATGAAGGACACATAAGTTCTATCGCAGTGACCTTCGAAATTTACAGTGGTGCCGGAGCCTCAAGCAGCATTTCGCTGATCTCCACAAGGCATTCATGAGATAAACACAGCGCCACACTTTCACAGTGCTATGATTATTATTTATGTTTAAACATTTCGTTCTAAAATTGCTGTTACATTGTGCCACCATCCTGTGGCTTAGGTGGAGCTCGTGAAATTGCGGTGCAGTCACCTCATTTGTGTACGATCAACACTGCAATGTCACTATTCACAGCTGGAGCATACAGACAAATAAAAAACATATTGATTGTAGCAGGGCTGATGTGTATAATAATGCTTCTCTATTGATAATAATAACTTTATAATTTCTTTAGGTCTTGCATAGAACACTGCATTAATGTGTTGCAATGTAACCACCATTTATGATCGCTAGCATGTTTAGTAGTTTTGTAATGTATTTTATTTAAAAGGTAATTTTGCTTCCGCATCACGACAATTAGTAAGATGCCGATTATTCAATCCCTCATCACGCACATTTAAGAAATATTGTGATTTGTACACAGTATTGCATGTACTCAAGATGTGGACGTCTATTCAATTTACACATTATATTGCTTTGCACTAGATTCAGACGTAACATGCACACATTTCAGTAATTTCCGCATGATACGTCTTTCCATAAGATGCGGAGTCCGCATCATACGTCTTATGCGGAGTCCGCATCATACGTCTTCCATATTCCAATAATTCCGTATGTGAGGTCTCCGCATCTTACGGAACGTTTCAGTAGGGTAAGAGCACCTCATCAAACAATGAAAATAGAATTCGACCATACTTTTCATAATAATTGCAGAACTCTTTCCAGTAGATATCTAAATGTCATTTTGAAAGACCACCTGGCAAAATTAGACATAAAGATTGTAATAGCAACTGATGCTTAAGTTCGCGAAGAGAAGGCAGGAGTCGGAATTGCATCTTCAGTGTTGGACTGGCCTTTTAGATTCGTTTATTCGATTTTACACCTATTTATTAAGCGAAATTACTGGGAATTCTCTTAGCGTTACGAAAATTACCTCAATCAATAACAGATGCTATTATTCTTTCAAACTGCTTCTCTGTCTGTAGTTCATTAACTGCGCCTAATATGACCAATGATTTAAAAGTATTTTATGACCTTGCCTCAGGACATTCACGACTCATTCGCTTGGTGTGGATACCAGGGCATAAATGCTTAATCCTCAATGAATATGCAGATGCGCTCGCAGTGGCCTCACATAATTATCCCACAATTTCTGTATTGCCGGCGCTAGCATTTATTGCCATGGCACGCTTTGAAAAATTTGTCTTGTCAGATCAGTTTGAAAAATCTCGCTTGGCAACATCGGATTTTTTCTATCTTGAGTACTCTTGGAAAAATTGATGGTGCTCCTCTAGAACGGCGGATATATCAATTACAAAAGTAATATGCCGAGCCCCCCCCCCCCCCGAACTTTTATCTACACAGGTCTGATCTGGCACAGCCTCCCCTATGCCTCCACTGCAACGAGAGTGGATCCCTTCACCATTTCCTCTTAACATGTAGGTTATATACAAATCAAAGGAAGAGAGTGTTAGGAGAACCTCTCCGTAGGTTGGCTCTCAATTTATCCCTTCCGATGGTCCTTTCCTTTGGAGCAACTGAAAAGAAATTTAGCCACAGGAACGTTTGCGAGGCCGTATGTTACCGATTTTCTAAAGGTAACAAAACGAATAGAATGTAAAGCTGAGGCACACTTTACTTCAAACCGTTTTCGTTTTATTACCTCTATATTATTTCTAACCTATCGTTTACAGATTGGTTCTTTGCTCTTATCTAAACAACCTCACATCCTTATCTAAATAACTCGGCTGGCATAACACTTTCATCTCACAAATGAGGCACCATCCGTTTCATGGCCGGTCTCCCATGGTGGGTTGCGCCAGGACTCTGAGGAACAACCAACCAACCGACCAATCAGCCACTCTGAGTCTTGCCTGTGGATTTTTCTCTGTAAAAGCATTTTGTCAAGAAGTCACCGACCCCGTAAGACTATTGAATAAATTTGTGAAATTCGGGATTTCTTTCAGAAACATGTCAAGTTCTGAGGACACAAATAAAATATGTGCTGGTAGCCTGTAAATATGGTGCAAATTAAAAAAAAAGTTTTGCCATTGACGTAATAGCAGATAGTCTGAAAAAAGTGTGAGTGATAATTTGTTTTGGAACAGTCCTGTATTCAGCATCAAAAACTTGCCGTGGTATTTAAATTTCTATGTACAAGCTATTTATAGGTGAAATTTCTAGATGGTATTATTTTTTATAATTGAAAAATACTTTTTTAAATATGTATCTGCATCAGCCTTTTGCCTACGTAGATCAAGCGATATTACACACTTCCAAGGGCAATCTTCTGCAGAATCCCACTGACCAGAGATACAGAGAGCGAATTTGGTGCTATATACAGAACAATGAAATGGGAAAGGGATTGTCATCTGCATTCCATTGCCAACAGAGGGATGCTACAAGGACTGGGGTCAGTGTGGTGACTTCCATATGAGCCATGCAGCTTTAGAGACATAAAGTCCGAAATCCTCCTTTCCTGGTGCGTTCTGCATATGAAGTAGGTGTGTTTTATATGCCTAATAAAAATATTTAGCCATACGCAGTACTTATGTCTTTAGCATGCTAGTAGCAATGCTGCAGTACACTGATAAACACTATCGTAAAACAAACGTTTCGTATTTTTCCCGCTTTCAGGGGATCACCGTGCTTCCCGAGGCCCAAAGCCTTTCATATGAATGCAGAAGTGAGAAAAAATTTTGAATTAAGAACTGTTAGAGAACCCGATAGTTTAATTTATGTTGTGCGTAAGTGATTATTGTGTACTGTATACATTTTAACGGCTAGATGACTCATCTGGAAATAATCACCAGTTGATTAGCCAGGACGGCAGGAGGAACTGCGCAACTCCCCCCCCCAAGCAGTCCAGGTGTTTTCTTTGTTTTAGAGCGATGGGTGTGTCCTTCTACTGTGACTGGTTTGTGACCACCTAGTTTATCTTTATGGACGACTCAGCAGAAGGCGCTAGTGTGATTGAGAGACAGACGGATTCACCGTTTACCGTTGAAACCCTCTGAAGATTCGCCCTACACATCTTCATTCACTTCATGGGTATGCTGTGATTTTGTTAGTTTTGCATTGGCATACCTACGTGACACATACAAACACCCACGAATGTACATAAACAATGACCGAAACCGCCTTCCCCTCACCCCCCCCCCCACACGAAAAACATTTTTTTGCTACACTACTGGTCTCCACACTCTGACCACACTCATTGTAGCGCACATCTGATGGCAATCGAATGCAGATGATAGCCTCATTTCAATTTCAATTGCCTCACGACAAGCTTGCTCTCTGCACTGCAGGTCTGTGGAATTCTGCTCAAAATGGCTCTTGCGAGTGCTTCATCCCGGTTCAAGTAATGAAGTGTAAAGCTGGTGGAGATAAACAATTCAAAAAAATTCTCGGGGTTAAAAAATAATACTCTTTAGTAACCGCACTTATATTTAGTTAGTACAGAGAGCTTTAAAATGACATATTGTGCATACTTTTTGTCCGACCACCGAGGCAAGCTTTTCGATGCTGAATACAGAGCTTTTCTATGTGAAAATTTTTGTGAAAATTTTTGCGAAACATTTGAAAATTTTTCTGCCATATCCGTGATAGTCGACAAAATGCTGGGTGATTTGGCATGGCATGACCCTAATCCTTGTATTGTGTTATACATTGAATTGCTCCTTTGCTTTTTTTTGCCTCCACTAATATTGCTACCAAATATTATTGTGTGATTATGAAGCTGTGTGTGCTTTCAGCCCTTTCATTCTGTATGATCTTTGTTATTATTTATTATGTGCAATTCTTTATTTTTGTGCTGCAACCAAGTGCCTCTAACAAGGCCTGTTGGGAGTCTTGAAATAAATAAATTAATTATGCTCGCACTGTTTTTTGCTCTCTACTCACATGTTGTGGAAGTGCTTACAAAACGTTTTTCGTCTTTTTCAGAAAAGAAGTCTGCACAATACTGTTACATTAGGAAAACAGCAGAGGTGGTATGAGTATTTGAAATCAATGATATTCCTTCTTCGTATTATAAATTCTAGATACAAAGATGGCGAAATAAAATCAATTTTTGACAATTTTTTACACTTTGTAGAATGCCTGTGCTGTATTTTGTTTTATGATGATAGAAATCGAAATTCTGTTTCAGTGAAGAGGAAACTTGTTCTTGTTGGTTTTTAAACATTTGAATTCACTTCACAAATTCTTTGGCATGTGCTGGTGCAGTCAAAAGTTCTCAGGTGATGCTGCCACAGGATTAGTTGGAATAGTAACTTGGGAAATTCCGACTGGCCCTGCAACTATTTACAGAGGTAAATGTGGTTATTGCGTATGCCTCAAGTTGAATCTAATAAAACACGTTTGTTATATACTAACATGTAGCATTACTTTTATGTATGTGAGAGAAATGGCCCTACGGAACAGCTGTCAATCCGTAGCAGCTATTACCTAATATTTTTATTACGAAGCTCTCCGTGAGAGTTGAACGAGCCGTATGTTTCATGTGTTCTACGTGACCTCTGGTCTATTGTTTTCTTTTCACGGAAGTGGTCGGCAACATGTTACCTACGCCATTTTACGTAATCCATGGAAAATGTTTTTTGCAGCGTAACCTAACCATTCTCGGTAGAGTTTCAGTTTCTTCAGTGTGCACTGATACTGTAGCGGCAACGAAGATTTTGTTACACATAGTTTGATGTTGCCAAATCAATACGTTCCGCGTATTTTCGTGCCGCTTATAAAGGCGACATACATATGGGATGATGCCAAACTTAGTCCAGATCAACATAGAATGTGTTTCATTCCTGAGGTATGTGTAGATTGACAGTATGTTTAGGCAAGCCACAAAACCACAATATATATGATTTCAATATTTGTATCTCTGATTTCGGGCCTACTTTGCCTGAAATCGCACACAGAGACCTATTTATGTTATCTAATTGGCTCCTTCAAACAAGGGGATATGCGCGTCGCTTTTGTCGCATGAATATGTGCTATTGCTACGCAAACGTAGAGAGACATTTGAGCTCTCTGCGGTGCAGTAAATACTCGCACGGTGGTGTGCTCTCTGTGGCTGTCTGCCCTTCCTGAGACGGCGCTAACCTGCAGAGGAGCAAAACGTGTTACGTATGGTTCTCGGCGATTAAAATGCGAGCGCGCCGAATTCGTGGGCGTAAACCGGTCATCTTCTGGATGCTTTAAATTGCAAGTGCTAGCTGGTGTGGCTGCGGGCTTGGGTAAACCACCAGGTAGGACCGAGTCGATGAAACGCATACGCCAAAATGAACGTGTATCTAGTAGCGTGGATGTATCCTACGATTAGGGAAGGTATACCCGTAGAGAGCTTGAGCGCTAGTCACCTCGCGCTGTGGTAAAGAAATATCCAATCACTCCTCCAATCAACTCAGTAAGAGCCCAAACAGCAGCACTATGCCGAGGCCCGTCACTGTAGGCAGCGTTGTTCAAACGGCGCTGTATGAGCTTCGATGTCGTAGTGTTTGTGCACGCGCTTTTAATGGTGGTGGTGAAACCTCGCTACACTTTCAGTATTGAAGTAGATTTTACGCTGGGGGGAGCTCATACTAGGACTCCAAGGCAGCTGCCACAGTAAGAGGTGTGCGTCGAGGCAGTTTCAACCGGTTGTGGCGTGGGGGTCGTTCCGAGTCGACAGCGGCGGCGGCATCGTCGGCGCACGCCGGGGAAAATCATCGGCAGCGACGCACGGCCACTTTTCGTCGTCGGCGCCCGCGCCGACAGCGTGGAAACTGAAACGACAACTTCAAAAAGGTTGAACGCGCCAGACGGGCAGCAAAGGCCGCAGGAGTCCTCGAGTGAGGACCCGTTCAGAAGCGTTCTGCAGAACAGCGCTTGGCAGAACAGCTCCAGAGCCAAATAAAGTTTATTCTCTCTTTCTCAAAAAAGCAATTACTACATATTGTTTGCTCAGTTTGCTGAAATTGAAAACTTCTAACACTAACGGCGCAGAATGACATGTGAAATTACTAGAAGAGAATAGGCCGTTTTCAAGCACACCAGCGCCACCAACGGGCGCGCAAGCGCTCACGGGAAAAGGTGGTACGCAAGAGCAGCCGCCGCGATGAGTGCGCGGGTTTCCCGCTTTACGTTTGCGCTCGTGCTGTTCCACGACTTCTTAGACACCGTGAATTTGACAAGGTGCAACATATTGCTCCGTAATTCAAACACGAACTTCAGTATTTAGCCTTGAGGCCTTCTCAACTAGTACTGTTGGCTGTTCCACTGTAGGATCTCTTGTGCAGCTCAGAAACGTCCCCCTTTTGTTATCCTCAACACCAGTGCTCAATGACAAAAATGAAACGAAAAAAAGAGACAACTCGGTTGCCAATGAAGCACACCAGCGGTCTTCGATTTGCAGATGAATTCCTAACCAATGTCCGTTGACATTGTGGACAAGCAGAATTAGAGGTTCCAATTTTGGAAGAGTATACTGTTGAAAGTATAGTGGGCATTTATTTAAATGAGACCCATACAAACAATAGTGTGTGAATTGCTCACACCATATAAGTAATGACGTTAAGTGTCTACTAACCTGCATTGACACTAGTTGGAATAGTACTTAGGGCGAAAGAAAAGAAAAGCTGGACATGAAAGCCGGGGAGTACATGGACCATCAAGTGCTTCCTTCCAACTGGAAGTTACACGCGTGAAAAAAAAACTACAAAAATGGGGGTGCAGTGTGCGTGTTATAAAGAGGCACAAAAAGTAAGACAACGGCCTGTTCACAGTCGATTAATACAGTTGAATTACTTGTCTTGTAAGAACCGCGAAGGTCATCTTGCACAAAGTGCGGCGTTATTTGTGACATGGTATACTTCCGCAATCGCTCACTTGTCTGATTAGGTTAATGGTACGAAAGTGCTGTGGTTTCGAAGACTCAGTCACATTTGCATGACTGACATAGAAGACGGAATAAGACGACTCCAATTAATGAATTCTTATGCTCGCTGGTGCGCGTGTTAACACATCGACCAGCCTAGCCGATGTGGACGAAACAAAAAACAGAGAAATTCATGGTTACCTGCTACACAACAACTGACAAAACAACTGACATGACTGAATTTTTGTTGGGTTACAGCAGAGTAGAAATACTAATATTATTCCAATGTCTCCAATCATAGTTGAGAGCTCCGGAACATCTGGGGAACGCGCACCAACATCGCACCTGCCGTCTCGCCTCCATCGAAATGGCAGGGCCCGCGACATTTGGGTCAGCAGCTGAGCAGCCACTGTTGCACCGCGGTAGACCTCGCTGCCGACCCTTGCCATCTTTTGTGCACAAGGAAACAAATGTGACTATTCTCATTTGTTGTTGCTAACCTCCCCCTCTCCGCCACTTTATTATTCACGGGCGAAGTACGTCGATATTAATCTTTCTTTGCCTTGTGAACTAAATTTTGCAAACCGATGCAGCAATATGCAAAATCCCAGCCTCATCGAAACGATCAATTTGCAGCTGAAAAGTACTACTCATCTCATGTGAGCAAGTTTTTTTACCCGATGCCATGCGTAGCATGACATCACACTGATTCCTCTTTTCACAATATTTGAATAATGCACCCACGCCATAGTTAAACACCGCTTTCGGTGAAGCCACAGTGAAACTTTAAAGCATGTACAAAGAAACTGCAAATTATCAGAGCAAAGAACCTCGCAAATGAATTATAGTCCGATTCCTTTTTGTTTAAACGTGTTTAGATTGTGCTCATTTCTTTGTAAAGCACGTGACTTATGAAATAAAATACTAATCTCTGCCTTTGAATACTGTAAAGCTCTCTGCAGTTCAGCTACACCTCATCATGAATAAATATTTAATTGTTCAACTTAGTAACAAGTAATCATTGAATAACTAGGAATTCAATGGTCCAGCTTTTATTGCTTACGATGGCCCGTTTTGACTGTATGTATCGATACGTCATCGTTTATTCGCGTGCCCCTAAAAGCTCGAAACATATGCAGCGTTTTTCCGTCATTTTCCCGGCGTTTCGTACGCTGGCGTCACTCAACGTCGACGCTGCCGGTGTCGGTGGCCGAAACATGCCTTTCTGGACGATTCAGATATCTGCAGCACTGACGTCAACGCTGGAAGCGAGTCGATGAACCGAGAACGAATCGGCGCACGGCTTTTAGCGACTTCCGCTACGTAACAGCATTGTTGCTGCTGTCAAAATGGCTGCCGCTCGCATCGGATCTGTTAAGTCGTCGCTGTGCTCTGTGTGACCCGAAAATTCTCAACTGATCCTTGCATTTGGCTTAACTTGTTCCTCAGAAGCTTTGACAGAAACACTCGGGATTTCTCGGAACCATTTTCTAACGCCGTAATCAAGTCTATCGGTAGGGTTAGCAAACCGGAGTGTATTGGCTGAATACGTGGCCTCAAAGATGTACAACTGCCAAGCTTCGGGGCCTTGTATTGCGAGTTTCTGGTTCCCCTATTCTGAACAGTTGGTGCTAGGAGCGAAAAAAAACTTTTCCGTGGTACTATGATTTGTTTTTCTCACCTAAGAACTGCATATAAGACATGAAACCGGTTTTCAGGAATATTTCTTGTTGCTGCATTGACGGACACTGCACACTGCTCTGCGAGGTCTCGGTTTCATTCTCTCCAACACAGTCCGCGACGCTGAGCTGACGCTGGCCTTGGCGCTTCTCATATGGCATGCCACTCTCTCTGGCGGCGTTGACGCAATGACGCCGAGGGAAACGGCGCGGGGAAAGCGCCAGAAAAACGCTGCACATGTTTCGGGCTTAACTGCTACATCCCGTATACGTTCGCTTCGTTATAGCGACACAGACTGCATCATTCCTTTCGTATTTCGTGCGCAGATAAACATTCCCGAGTGTTCTAACAATTTTGTAGTTTTGGATCGAATAACAGTCAACATGAGGGGATGCCTATCGTTTTTTTTTCGTTTGCTCCCCCACGGCGCTAAATAGCAGCGGGTGAGGGAAGACAGACAGCGCGCTTGACCGGTCTCGACGTACACACTTCCCCCATAGTGCTTGCGCGTCCGCGAAGGGCTCTAGAATTGCTGGAAAATGGTCTATTGGCAAACAATACGTAATTGCTTTGCTTTGGAGCATGCATATTCAAAAATTAAAAAAAAATAGGGCGAGGGGGGGGAGGGGTACTTATCTCAAGTTATGTACAGTATGATTTCCGTGGAAGTTTTGACCACCTGGTTAGCGTTGGTCAAATTGCGATTACCGCGGCAGGGATCGAACACGCATCAGAACACCGTGCTACCGCGGTAGGTATCTTGAATGGGTGTTTATTGCTTCCACAAATGTGCAGCATTCTTTTTTTGTTTTTGGTACCGTGTTTCTGTTTCTTTCACAAGATTCATGGCGATAGGCTGCTGGCATATCAATTGAAAGAACAACAAACCCAGCCTTTAAACGCGCGCATAAAACAGGATTCACACGCAAGCTTGGACTAGCAACTCTTGAATGAAGCAGCATGATTTGGAAGGAAAACCAAAACGCACATGTGCTACGCGTGATAGTACAGATGAAAACACTGCGCTTGAGACAATCCCATAAAATTTTAATTACGAACAGGCGCTAATCAGCCGTAAAAATTGTGAACGTTTACCGCAGAGCTTAATACATTCTAAATTACACTTATCTAAAAATATGATGAGCCTCTTTTCTTGATAACGCTATGGAAGATACACGATCAGCACCATAATTTTTTCTTGGCAGTTTACACGCTTTGGTCAGTGCCTACTGGCATATCGTGGTATTTGATATATGCTGTCTGTTCCCTCTGCTATCTATTTTAGTGCAGGGTATCATTAAAAGTGTGCGACTGACCGCACACATTACAGTCGAGCAGGCGAGTCTTCTCTTGCTGATGTGATGGACGTTTCATGTTTGTTTTTTTTAATTTTTGAGCGTCCAGGCTCTCCTATGCACTCTTCCAAAAAGAATGGATAACTTCTCATTTCTTCCTTGCCTTTTAACCTTCCTACTGCCAAGAGAAAACGGTATGTGGTACGTCTAACATCCAACAATATAATGGGCCCTTAAATGTTGTTACACCTAGACTGAACGTCACTGCCTCTGCAAAGGCAATCTGTGTCAAGGCCCGCGAGCACTCTGATCCCGCTTGGCGCCATCATCTCAACGACGTCACCTAACCCGACGAGCCGGTGTGTCTTCGGTAACGCACGCCGAGCTCCTTCAACCCACAGTCCCGATTCGCCGCGAGATCGGGCTATAGGTGGCAGCACTGCCCAACGAAAGTGCGAATAGGCGGTCGGCGGCGCGTATACAAACACACGCAGCGGCGCTTCATTACGTGCAGTGTGAGCCGATTGTCGGCGGATAAAATGCGTTGAGTGCAGTGTACCATTAATATTGCTACGTAGCTGACGTATCAGCGATGAAAAGACGACAAAAAGAAAGTGCTCTGTCGGTTGCGCGTGCTGCTTCCATCTTAGTCGACGCCATACGCATCATTTTGAATATAGATTTTAAATAGACACACCTCGTGTCATTTTTACGTAACATCTTTGTGGTGGACGTGCTGGGTACTTCCCCGTCTTCATCACGAAGCTCCGCAACGGCCGCATCATCATAGGTCCAACCATGTCACAGGTGTAACAACCATCGTCTTCGCCACCTGCCCCCACCGTGACTTCTACATACGTCGTTCTACCTTCTGCTCGGGATCCCGGTGTCTTTTCCGGTCCGGATGGCGTTGACGTCGACAAATGGATCAACCGGTACGAACGGGTCAGCGCAAGCTATAGGTGGGACCCGACTCTTATGCTTGCCAATGTGCTTTTTTACCTCGATGGCCCACCGCGTGTGTGGTTCGAGACGCACGAAGCGGAGATTACGAGCTGGGACTCCTTTAAAGAAAAGATCCGCGACCTTTTTGGCGACACCAATGGGCGGCAGATCGCAGTGCGGAATCAACTGGCGGCCCGTGCACAGACGTCGACGGAGTCGTACGTCGCGTACATTCACGACGTCATCGCCCTATGCCACCAGATTGACGAGCACATGAGTGAGTCGGAGAAAGTGGCCCATGTGCTGAAAGGCATAGCAGACGACGCATTTAATCTACTAGTTTACAACAACGTTGCCACCGTCGACGCCATCATTAAAGAGTGCCGGCGGTTCGAAGAAGCCAAAAGCCGCCGTATCACTCAGCAATTCACCCGGCTGCCCAACACGGCCGCGACCTCATCGTGTGAAGCCGCCCGCCAGTCCCCCACGTATGACAACGTCACACGTATTGTTCGTCGGGAAATCGAAGCCGCCTGTCCGGCTCCTCTTCAGCCACCCGTTTTCGCAACACTCGCCTCTGACCAACAACAGCCGTCAGTGGCGTTAATACAAGCTGTGGTGAGGCAGGAGTTTGCGAACCTCGGACTTCCCTCAGCAAGTCCCCTGACTCGCCCTGAAGTCCGGTCCTACTCCCGAGGACACGCTCGCCGTTCACCTCCAACAATGCCCTTCCGTAACCCTTCGGAATGGCGAACACCCGACGACCGACCTATTTGTTTTTCCTGCCACCAGCTTGGGCACGTTTCTCGCTTTTGCCGCCGCCGTTGGTCAAACCAACCACGTCAGACTTTCTCTACCTCGGCGCTCATGCATCCGACGAGCCCTCGACGTTCAGACGCCACACCCTTCAATTTCTATTCGTCGTCATCTTACGAGCCTTCCACTGACGCCCCTTTGCCCGGTCGCCGCTACCCTGACGCCCCTTCGTCCGGTCGCCGTAGCTCTCGCTCCCCGTCGCCGCCCCCGCAGGGGCGCCTGCGCAAGTTGGCGTTTGGTGTGTAGCGACACCACGGACCCGAGCTAACGGGGGAGTTTCTACTCCCTCCCACGCCTAGCCGTGCGTGGCTTTGCCGTGGCCGGGGAAAAGGGGATCCTGGGGGTTGAGCTGACGCTGGGTGATTGGACCTTTAAGGCCCCCCCGACAGAGGCAACACACCCCTTTGGCCCCGGCTTCACGTAGACGGCGCCCCTGGGCTGACCAACCCAGGGGAAATCGGCAGTCGCCTTTTCCTATCTCCCTCTCCCTACATCTTCGTCTTTCTTACTTTTTTAGCTTTCCTGTCTACTTCTCTCTTCTGTTTACTTCCAATTTTCCTGGCGGCAAGGGTTAACCCTGTGCAAATAGCCTACCTTGGTCTAGGCGCATTGGGTTATAGTGGCG
Source organism: Rhipicephalus microplus (assembly GCF_043290135.1). NCBI lineage: Eukaryota > Metazoa > Arthropoda > Arachnida > Ixodida > Ixodidae > Rhipicephalus > Rhipicephalus microplus. Next base: position 32,768,771 of record NW_027464586.1, read on the forward strand.
TTGTACGGCTGGCGTCTGCAGGTTTCAGCATCCGCAAACTTGTAGCGTCCCCTCGTTGGGCTCCGTGGTGGGTGGCCGCCAACGCTGCTGAACAACATACAACAATTAGCATGCACAAAGCATTCCCTTTACTCAGTGATCGTGCCTCCTCAATGCGGGTACGCACCAAAGACATCAATTTTTTCATCCGGCCAAGACAAATGTTTCCTCATTTCCACGTTATACACAGCGAAAAAACTAACAAGCAAGTCAGAACTGTATCCGCCTTCGTAGTTTCTAGATGCTTAACCGAAACTCTCGGTGCCGGGTACAAGGTTACCAAAATGGCCAGTGGAGATTTACTCCTTGAAATACGTGACAAAGACCAATTCGATAAACTGAACACCATCACAACGTTTGGAGACACACCCATCAATATTACGCCACACAGGTCCATGAACTCATCTCGCGGGGTCGTATCGGACGTAGATTTGCTTGAGCTGACGGAAGCTGAACTTCTGGAAGGATGGAAAAGCCAGAATGTGACAAACGTACAGCGTATTAAGATCAGAAGAGATCAAAAGGAAATCCCAACCAAACACTTAGTACTGACCTTTGCTTCGAGCGATTTGCCGAAAACTATTCAGACTGGGTACACAAAGACATCCGTGAGACCATATATTCCCAACCCCGGCCGTTGCTTCCAATGTCAGAGATATGGCCACGGCTCGCAAAGCTGTCGTGGCCGGAAAACTTGTGCTCTGTGTGGACTCGTGGGCCATGCGTCCGACAACTGCGAAGCACCTGCACACTGTGTGAACTGTGGCGGTAATCATGCTGCGTACTCACGTTCCTGTTCTTTCTGGAAAAAAGAAAAAGAGATCATCACTTTAAAGATAAAAGAAAACATTACATTTAAAGAAACAAGAAAAAGAGTCTCGCCATTTTATGGCCCCACATATGCTGATGCGGCGCGCCAGGGGGCAGTGTCGCACCAGCCCTCGCCACTCCTTCGGCCTGCGCGGAGCGAGCCATTGGCTGTGGCGCCTGCCCCCAAGGCGGCAGTAGTTGAGTCTACTCCACCTACTATTGAACAGAGACCAGAGACTCCAGGGTCCACGGGTCTCAAGGCCTCACCTCGCCAGGCGAGGCCCAAGCTTCGAAAAACCAGCTCGCATGAGCGGGCATCCAGTGCCTCCGAGGAGGCAATAGATACGGCGGCACCCTTGGTGCCAAAAGAGCGGCGCGGCTCTCTGGAGCGCGCCAAGAGAACTAAGAAGCTCATAACAGGGCCTGATAATAGCCCTGTTACTTGAGCTTGACCTTTCACCTTAAACAAGTCACTCCCTTAACGTACACACAGCACTACTTTACTTCCAATATGGAAACACAAATTATACATTGGAACGTCAGAGGACTGCTTAACAACCTCGACGACGTCCAAGAGCTTTTATACAAACACTCACCTCAAGTGCTGTGTGTACAGGAAACACACCTAAAATCCTCCAATACAAATTTTTTACGTGCTTACGTCATATACCGAAAGGACAGAGATGATGCTGTGGCGTCATCCGGTGGCGTAGCCATTATTGTTAACCAAGGAGTAGCGTGTACACATTTACCACTCCAGGCATCCCTTGAGGCGGTGGCTGTTCGAGCGGTACTTTTAAACAAACTCGTCACCATCTGCTCTTTGTATGTACCTCCCCACCAACGTCTTGAAAGACGTGAATTCTAGTCTTTAATAGACGAACTGCCTGAACCTTATTTGCTTCTTGGAGACCTAAATGCACATAGTGGACTGTGGGGCGATTCTCGCTGTGATGCACGAGGTTGTCTTATTAAACAATTTCTCTTCTCTTCCGGTGCCTGTTTGTTGAATAGGAAAGAGCCAACATACTATAACGTTGCCAACAAAACTTACTCGCCTATAGACCTCAGCATCGTATCACCTTCACTCCTACCCCTACTGAAATGGAAAATCATAAATAATCTATATGGAAGTGACCATTTTCCTGTAGTGTTGAGTTCACAAACAACATATGAATGTCCTGTACATGTTCCAAAATGGCTGATGAACAAAGCAGACTGGGAACAGTTCCACAACACTACACGTTTGAGTTGGACAGACATATGTAGGTTAGACATAGATGAAGCTGTGCAGTACTTCACAGCTTTTCTAACTGACGCAGCAGCCAAGTGCATACCGCAAACATCTGGAATGCCCGCCAAACAACACGTCCCATGGTGGAACACAGAGTGTCGTAAGGCACGAAAGGAACAGAACAGGGCATGGAGGCTGCTTCGGAACTCACCAACAGCCGAAAATCTTGACACCTTCAAGAAAATAAAGTCCCAAGGCAGGAGAACGCGTCGGAAGGCCAGAAAAGAAAGCTGGCAGAAGTTTTTATCGGGGATCAATTCATACACACAGGAGGCTAAAGTCTGGAACATGGTTGGTAGGATAGCAGGAAAACAAGTACACACACTTCCACTCGTAAACACTCAAGGTGATACCTTGGAAGATCAGGCAAACTTCCTCGGTGCACACTTTGAACGGGTATCCAGCTCGTCCCACTATACAGACACTCTCCAAAAATACAGAACAAGAATAGAAAATCAGAAACTCGAACATAAATCCACTAGATACGAAGCATACAATCAAGCTTTCAGTTTAGCTGAGCTCCGAACATCTCTAAACTCCTGCAGTACTTCTGCCCCAGGTTCTCACCGTGTGATATATGAAATGTTAAAAAACCTACCAAACGAAACCCGAAAAACCTTACTTTGTTTGTACAATGCTATTTGGTCTTCTGGCACTATTGCTACCTCTTGGAAGGAGGCTATTGTTATTCCCATTTTGAAAGAGGGCAAGGACCCTTCTTTACCCTCGAGTTATAGGCCTATAGCACTTACAAGCTGCTTGTGCAAAGTCTTCGAAAAAATGATAAACTGCCGACTAGTACATTTTCTTGAAACAAATAATTTGCTCGACCCATTTCAGTGCGGGTTTCGAGAAAGTAGATCCACCACAGACCACCTTGTTCGTATCGACGCACAGATCAGAGACGCGTTCGTCCATAAACAATGTTTTCTCTCTGTGTTCCTCGATATCGAAAAGGCTTATGATACTACATGGCGTTACGGAATTCTAAGAGACCTGTCCCACCTTGGTGTGCGCGGAAGAATGTTTCATATAATCGAAAGTTACCTGTCAAACCGGACATTCCGTGTCCGTCTGGGCAGTGTGCTCTCCCAAACATTTGTCCAGGAAACAGGCGTGCCACAAGGTGGCGTGCTTAGTTGCACACTTTTTATTATCAAAATGAATTCTTTGCACTTGTCCATTCCTCGCAATATGTTCTATTGTACATATGTCGACGACGTTCAGCTTGGCTTCAAGTCATGCAACTTGGCCATGTGTGAGCAGCAGGTTCAGCTTGGTTTAAATAAGGTCTCCAAATGGGCAGATGAAAACGGATTTCGACTTAACCCACAAAAAAGCACGTGTGTCTTGCTCTCTCGAAAGAGAGGCATGCACTCGGAACCCGACATTCGACTGAACGGGCAACGTCTGTCCGTCAAAGCCGAGCATAAACTCTTAGGCTTAATCTTGGAAAACAAGTTGGCCTTCGTACCCCACATAAAGTATTTAAAAACAAAATGTTTAAAAGCCATGAATGTTATGAAAGTGATGTCACGTACTACGTGGGGTAGTGACAGGAAATGCCTCATGAACCTGTATAGAAGCCTTATTCGCACCCGCTTAGATTATGGGGCCATTGTTTTATCAGTCAGCGACTCAAAGTGCTTTGAAGATGCTGGATCCCGTGCACCATTCGGGCATCCGCCTTTCTACGGGTGCTTTTCGCACCAGCCCCGTAGAAAGCCTTTACGTTGAGTCAAATGAGTGGTCGCTTCATCTGCAAAGAACCTACATGTCCTTTGTATATTTCCTTAATGTGAAAGCAGACAAGAGGCACCCCTCATACTCTACTATTAATGACTTGTCGAGCTCCATTCTTTTTCAAAACAGGCCTTCAATGAGGCAGCCCTTCTCAGTTCGCCTGAAGGGTCTAGCTGAGGACACTTGAGTGTCACTCGAACACAGTTTAATGGCTCCTGTAGCATACCCGCCACCGTGGCAGTGGCAGACTATAGATTGCGATGTGTCTTTTTTAGAAGTTACTAAACATGCGCCTATTGCCCATATTCGAACATACTTCTTGGAACTTCAACACAGATACACACGTCCTGAGTTTTTTGCAGATGCCTCTAAGTCTAACTCCTCTGTGTCCTACGCTGCTGTTGGCCCTTCCTTTTCGGATGCTGGCCCTCTACATCCAGGCACAAGTGTCTTCACAGCGGAAGCTGACGCGATACTTGTGGCAGCTAAACACATCAAACAATCACAAATACAAAAAAGCAGTAATTTATACAGACTCCCTCAGTGTGGTAACGGCTCTGCACAGTCTTAAAAACAAAAAAACCCTGTCCTCGTTTCACTTTACTCCATTTTATGCACCCTCTACACACTCAACAGACATGTTGTTGTGTGCTGGGTTCCAGGGCACCGTGAGATTCAAGGCAACGTGATGGCGGATCAGCTTGCTGCATCCGCCCACGAAAGCACCGCCATTACACCGACATCAATCCCGGCCCTTGATCTTAAGCCGTCTCTCAAACGAAAACTCAGGGACTACTGGCAGAGCAAGTGGGATACACACACACAAAACAAACTACACGTTATCAAGCCACACCTTGGCCATTGGCCACCAGTATCAAAATCACGTCTAACAGAGGTAACACTAACAAGACTCAGGATAGGACGCATATACACGACACACACACACATCTTTTGTCCGGTGGTGATCCACCATTGTGTGATAAATGTGGTGAGGCATTAACAGTTCTTCACGTTTTAATTCAATGTAAACATTTAGACACTCTAAGAAGACAACACTTCTCACTATCCTACCGACAACATATACCTTTACACCCTGCAATGTTCGTCGGTAGGGAACGGCTTTTTAGTCACAAATCATTATTAGCGTTTTTAAAGGAAATTCATAATTTTCATATCATATACCCGGGCATACCGTAGCACGACATCTCTAGAGAGGTTTTGCTGCGGTGGCTACACAGAAAAGCACTTGCCTCACGGCCCTTGCACGCAAGGGTACTAACGTGTGAGGTACTTTTGCTAATGCCATACATGTCCACCATCGTTTTTCATTATCACCAACTTTTGTCACCTATTCACACCACACGCACCTTTCACGGCGTGGTCATGATTTTATGACTTGTATGTTTTTACCCGCTTTACTGCGAGGCATTTTATGGCCTTTATACAGCCGCTAATCACAACCATTGTCCACATTCCTGTCTCATGAACTGGCGCTCTTTGGCCATCAAATGGCCCTTGCGCCAAAAAACACCATATATCATCATCCCCGTCGCCGCTACGTTGCCAATCCCGCTCTCCGCCACCTTGGCGCTTTTCTTCGCCGAGCTTCTCTGGACGACCGCAGCAGGAAAACTGGATATTGCAGCTTATAGAGGTGAAGCTGCAATACCTATGACGACCGAAAATCCTCTACTGACGCTTCCCACGCACCATAGCCTGCTTGAAGTACTAGTCGACCATGTTCCTGTGACCGCCCTTATTGACACAGGTGCGCACCTGTCTATTATGAGCGCTTCTCTACGCTGCCGCTTGCAAAAAATTATGACGCCATCTACGACGCAGGCAATACGTGTTGCCGATGGCGGTACTGTACCAGTAATCGGAATGTGCACTGCTCGTGTCAGCATTGCCGGTCGTCACGCCGTGGTCCTTTTTGCCGTGCTAGCCTGCTGCCCTCATGACCTCATACTTGGCCTTGATTTTCTTTCGGCACACTCGGCCTTAATTGATTGTTCGTCTGGTACCCTCAGCCTTGATCTACCAATCTTTGCCGACTACTCTGCAAAGCCCACCAGCCACTTGAGCCCAACCACTTTCGTTCGCCTGCCACCTCGAGCCGTCACGTACGTGTCTTTGTCATCGACCCCTCCCGTTTCTGACGGTGATTATATCGTTACACCAATTACTGACGTTCGGCTGACGCGCAGTGTTACTGTGCCCTATACCATCGCGACCATAGCGGATAACTGCGTGTTACTTCCGCTCCTTAACTTTGGTTTCACCCCTCAAGTGTTGCCCTGCCAGATGTCTCTAGCCCAGCTAACTGCCACAACAGAGGACGATGTCAGTGTTGTCGCTGTATCTGCTCCTGATCGAAGTGCAGTCTCACGGTCACCCAGCTCAGACGATGGTATGTTTCGAAACATGATTGGATCGGAGCTGTCGCCTCACCAGGCCGACGCTCTCTGCCAAGTTTTGGCCTCATACAGTGACATTTTCGGCACCAACGATCGTCCCTTGGGCCAGACTAAAATTGTCACTCACCGAATCAACACTGGTGACTCTGCGCCCATTCACCGTCGGCCGTACCGCGTGTCAGCATCTGAGCGAGAAGTGATTCAGAAAGAAGTGGCCAAAATGCTTACGAAAAACGTAATCGAACCGTCAACGAGCCCTTGGGCATCTCCCGTGGTATTAGTAAAAAAGAAAAACGGCTCATGGCGTTTCTGCGTTGATTATCGCCACCTCAACAAAATTACGAAAAAAGACGTGTACCCTCTACCACGCATTGACGATGCCCTTGATTGCCTCCATGGCGCCACCTTCTTTTCATCTCTCGACCTCCGATCTGGATACTGGCAAATTGCTGTAGATGACATGGACCGAGAAAAGACCGCCTTCGTTACCCCTGACGGCCTTTACCAATTCAAGGTCATGCCGTTCGGGCTCTTCAACGCTCCAGCGACCTTCGAGAGAATGATGGACACGCTCCTACAAGGATTTAAATGGTCGACATGTTTGTGTTACTTGGACGACGTGATCATTTTCTCACCTACCTTTGCAACCCACCTTGAACGCCTTTCGACCATTCTATCCATATTTCGATGGGCCGGCCTGCAGCTCAATTCCTCCAAGTGCCACTTCGGTCTTCGTCAGATTACCGTATTGGGTCACCTTGTTGACGCTGCCGGCGTACGGCCAGACCCTGCGAAAGTACGCGCTGTAACTTCCCAGTCCCACGCTCTGTTCATGATGTTCGCAGTTTTGTGGGCCTCTGCTCCTACTTTCGCCGTTTTGTGAAAAACTTTGCGGCACTCGCAAGGCCACTCACCGACCTTCTCAAACAAGACGTCCCATTTTCTTGGGGCCCTCCTCAAGCTGACGCCTTCTCTCAGCTAATCACCGCTCTAACGACACCTCCTATTCTTGCACATTTCGATCCCGATGCTCCCACAGAAGTGCGAACAGACGCGAGTGGTCACGGAATTGGTGCAGTTTTGGCGCAAAATCAGCGGGGCAACGACCGTGTAATCGCGTACGCGAGCCGTCTGCTTTCTAAGTCTGAACGCAATTATTCTATAACAGAACGGGAATGTCTCGCTCTTGTTTGGGTGGTTTCGAAATTCCGTCCTTACTTGTATGGCCGCCCTTTCCGTGTCATCACAGATCACCACGCGCTGTGTTGGCTTTCTTCTCTGAAGGACCCCACTGGGCGACTTGGTCGTTGGGCATTACGCCTACAAGAGTATTCCTACTCGGTTGCTTATAAGTCTGGACGTCTCCATCTGGACGCCGATTGCTTATCGCGCTACCCTGTTGATCAGCCCGACGAACCAGACATCGAGCCTAGCCTCAGCGTCATGTCAATGTCACAGTTTCTTCAGATTGGTGATGAACAACGTCGTGATGCTTCTCTGCGACAACTTATTGACCGTCTCGAATCTGCTCCGAACGACACGTCACTTCGCATGTACGTCCTCCTGAATGGCACGCTGTACCGTCGTAGCCTCCAGCCAGATGGCCCTGAGCTCCTTCTTGTCGTGCCGAAAATTTGCGTTCAACCGTGCTGCACGAGCTTCACGATGAACCAACTGCTGGTCATCTGGGTGTATCTCGGACGTACGACCGTGTGCGTCGCCGCTTCTTTTGGCGCGGTCTCGCCCGGTCCGTTCGCCGTTACGTGTCCTCCTGCGATAAATGCCAACGTAGGAAGCGACCTACTGCGCCCCCGGCTGGACTTCTTCAACCAATCTCCTTCCCAACCGAACCTTTCTTCCGTGTTGGTATAGATCTTCTCGGTCTTTTTCCCGAGTCGAAATGGGGCAACAAGTGGGTCGCTGTTGCTATAGACTACGCGACTAGGTATGCCATCACTCGAGCGCTCCCCACTAGCACCGCTACTGACGTTGCGGACTTTTTGCTCCACGACGTCATCCTACAGCCAGGCGCTCCTCGCCAATTACTCACAGATCGTGGCCGCGCATTTTTGTCCCGTGTGATCGACGATCTTCTGCGCTCTTCCTCGACGCACCACAAGCTGACCACTTCCTACCATCCCCAAACAAATGGCCTTACCGAACGGCTAAATCAGACCCTAACGGACATGCTCGCGATGTATGTGTCCTCGGACCACCATGACTGGGGCCTGGCGCTACCTCACGTGACCTTCGCGTACAATTCTTTGCGCCACGACACCACTGGTTATTCACCCTTTTATTTGCTTTATGGCCGTGATCCGACGTTACCACTCGACACCTTACTTCCAACCACTACAACGCCGTCAACCGAATATGCACGCGACGCTATTGCTCGTGCCGACCACGCACGTCAGATCGCCCGCTCTAGACTTTTGGCTTCGCAAGCCACCCAGAAAGCCATCTACGACAGCCGGCATGCTGACGTTCACTTCTCACCCGGTTCCCTTGTTCTCCTTTGGTGCCCAGTTCGTCGAGTTGGCTTATCAGAGAAGTTATTGTCTCGCTACATGGGTCCTTACCGTATCATCCGCCAGGTAACCGACGTCACCTATGAGATCATTCCTGCATCTGAGACCACAAGCCTGCCTGCAACCACACCCAGTGATGTTGTGCACGTCAGCAGGCTAAAACCTTACCACCTGCCTACTGAAGACCGTAGTTAATGTGCACCGAGACGGCGCTTTTACCGCCGGGGGGGGGGCGGTAATGCTATGTAGCTGACGTATCAGCGATGAAAAGACGACAAAGAGGAAGTGCTCTGTCGGTTGCGCGTGCTGCTTCCATCTTAGTCGACGCCATACGCATCATTTTGAATATAGATTTTAAATAGACACACCTCGTGTCATTTTTATGTAACAATATCTACGCTCTTCTCTACTGAATCGGTGCACGACTCCTATGCAACGTGAACATTACCCGCGAGTTAAGCGCATTCTGCCTTTCATAGGAATGCTTGCCCTTGGTTGCCTCTCTTCACGCTTTCACATTATTCACATCTTTGCTGTGTTGTTTGTACGTAATTCGCTTGTGTTCCGCCGGCTACGTATTGTTGTAGCGTGGCTAAACTACTTATTTACATCTTTGTCACCTACATACCACAAAAAAGAGAGAAAGGAAGATCGTAGAAAGCCCGCATATCTGTGCGATTTGTTCAGTATCACCATTCGTACCTTATGCTCATATGATTTTTTGTCTCAATCTGTTCACCATAAAATGTGGGACGGTCGATAAATCTAATCGAGAAAGCTTAGTGGCTGACGGCGCTTTGAGCTACACTGCGTTTACCACGTGTTCGCACATGTTCTTGCACCAGTAAAATTCTTATATAAAAGTTCAGCAGAAAGCCTTCATCGATGGATTACGTGCATGAGGGGACTACAACAAAGGCCTGGCTAATGGGACAAGTATGTTTTTTTTTTTCAGACAAAAGTTACTACTGCCTTTCTTCGGTCTATAACAATATCACACAAACGCTGAAAACAAAGTAAAAAGACGAAATTTTCGGTGAAATGATATGGCATTATATATAGGGCATGCCATTTGAAATAATTTTCAACGTCCGGGCTCTTTAAGGCCTTTTTATATCTAAGCGCACGGTTGCGCATGGTAACTCTGTTTTAAGTACAGTGTATGTACCGAAGTCTCACAGCTTATGTGACCGTAGTATTTCTAGGTAGTGGTACCACGGCCACATAAACACAACTAAGGCTCCCCGCATTATGAATAAACTACAGTGCCGTAGTTGTACACCTACCAAAGGCGCGCAAGCACTTGACCTAGAGCCTTTTTTTACAAGCGAGTCACTTTAAAACGCTGCATTCACCCAGAATTTATAGTCGTTGTGTTTGAAAGAATGCCAGGAGCATTTTTCGATGTGCTAGCAACAGAAACCAGCACCCGCTCTGAAATTATTCTGCTGAATGGAGGGTACGACGACAATAAACAGCACTCTAGAAAGTTGCGTACGCCGATCTTATTTATAAGCATTAGCGGCCGAGAAAGACTAAATGATTTCGTACGTTGTTTCAGGCATACGTAAGAATAGTTAAACTCGCGCTGACATGACCAGGCGAACCACAATTTGAGAACGTGCATGACGTACGAGCACATAGAAACACGACGTGGCTAGCAGACAACGCAAAGAGCGATCGACACATCACCATTGTTGCCGCCAGGTGGTGACTCTGCTCGATCTCGCGACCAATAGCAGCCCGGTGATGCAAGCTGTGCCATCTAGCCTGGCGAGTATATTACGCAATGCGTGGCAACATTACTCGTCCTTGGGTTCAACCCAGTGCAGCGGCTCCAGATTGGAGGATCATGACGCAACCCAGCGGCAGGTCCTTATTGGAGGATTATGACGCGACCCAGTGGCAGTTCTAATTGGACGTTGATGACGTACAGGATCACCTGGGGCCTACGAAGAACCACGCGGTGCTTCATCGAACAGCCAACCCAGGCCTCGGAAAGTCTCAAGTGTCAGTCATCGCCAAGAGAGGGCGAAAAAAATCGAGCATGGTGGCTCCGATCAAATCTGCCCTCGGGAACGCTAAAAAACTTCCAGGGGCATCATAGTAAGCTCAAAATTTAAAGCAAAAAGAGACACCATTTTCGCAAACATTCGCTCTTTTTTATATGTTTTAAGGGTAGCATTTAAATCTCGCGTTGTGCGAAGTGCGTCCGAGCATTAGATTTGTTTAGCGATCGCAGTGCCATGCGAGCTCTTCTTTCTATGCGCGGCTGTGGTTCGACGGGGGAAGCCGACGCGCATATGCGCAGTTAGTTTTCATCCGATGGTTGGCGTGGTCCTCTGTGTTCCGTTTTCTTTCTAGCACGTTTTTATTCTCTTCTGTAATAACTCACTGCAGTTGCTGTACGGCTGTATGGAACCGCTGGAACCGTAATACCGGCGAAGGCATCAATTTCTGCAAGTTACACGTTGATGACAGGTAGCCTATTTTTGGCAATGCGCGTATATATGTTATTTGGTGCCGGTGGTTTCTCTCAGACCTTGTTATCACTATCAGTGTTGTGTATATGTGCACTACGTTCATGCAGATCCTGCACGTGTTCAAATGGCTGCGCTTCTCTCGCTCCATCTTAATTTCATTGCGAAAATCACAACCCCTTCGTGTCCTCCGCTTGACCGCACTATGTCATAATGCAATAAAAAGCATGGGTTTTAAGACATGCGTGGCGAAACCAGGATCTTTAATTGGAAGCTGTTGCTCGAGCACCTCATGCTGATTTTCGCGACTGTTTTCTTTGTAATGATAGTTCCTACTAACGAGACTTTGCCTTTGAAAACGAAGGCGGGCCATTTGCGAACTCGAGATAATGCTACTAACTGATAGATTTTTTTTCTGCATGGAAACATGATTGCTGGTTTGCTGTCAATGAATATTGCTCCCTGTCCTCACTCGTGCATTGCTTTTACTAGTGCCAGCTCCCAATGAATGTCTTTCGGTACCATGTAACCTTTGTACGCACGGGTACTGTGTTCCGAAGGGCGCTTTAATGTACTACGGGGTGTATCGACGCGCTCAAATCAAGCGGGCGAAAAATAACGAGACACCCGTAGCCCTGCGCCAATCTCGGTCTCTTTCGTCCCTCTTCTGTCTAAGGCTATGGCTGTCTGTCTCTGCCTATTCTATCTGTCTTCTTCTTCTTCTGTATTTTTCTGTCTATTCTATGGCTGTCTAAGGACAGCCATAGAATAAAGAATCAGCCGAGGTGACCGCGTAGGCGCATAGGCACCCGGTACGAAATAAAAATGGCAGCCATTTTTTTCCTCCCAGAAAAAAAAAGAACAAATTTTGTAATCCGCTTCCTGTTCATTGAGCGCTATCTCTTGGTTGCCCTCGGTAGTCCCATGTGCTACCGCTGCTTATCTTGCGTACCGTTGTCAAGGCTACAGTTTCCCTTCCCTAAAGTGGTTCTTTATTTTATGCCGACGTATGCGTCAAAGAGAAGCCAACGGAGCTGACGTATGCGTCAGTACAGTGTCATGTAGCGTCATGAAGAAGACATCTCGGTTCTTTGAACCCTTTCGCTGTCGGCCCAGCCGCGGATCTTGGCAGCGGCGAGTTTCGTAGCAGTGGTGCCTTCGGGACCGTGTTGGCGTTGCGCTTTGTGACATTGAATGGCAGCTGTGGGATTGGCCGGCGTCAGTGACATCGATGCCGTGAGTGCTTTATGTTTTCTTCTCCGTTCACCAGTGTGCTCTAGCACAGGTTCTAGTATTTAGAGAAAGGCTGTGTGAAGCATTGGAGTGAGCTTTGATCGTTTCACACCAAGTCGAAGTACTTTGAAACGAAAGTTATGCGGAGAGTGTAAACACGGTAGTGTTTAAAATTACTTGCGCGTCTTGCTAGTCGACCTATAGTGGGTACGGCCCATAGATTCCTAACTGGGGCAAACAGCAAGAGACTAGTGTGAACGATGGAGAACCTTAAAGTGAAGGAACTCATCGAAATTTGTGTGGAACATAGCCTTTGGACCATGCGAAACGAAAGCAAGCGATCCTTGAGATCATTAAGAACGCAAGGGTGATGGTTGAGGAAGTCGATGATGCCTGGACGGATGTCAAAGCACGCCGTGAGGAGGCTGAAAGGCGAGAAGTTTGAGAACACGAAGAAGCTGAAAGGTAAGAAGTTCGCGAGCGTGAAAAAGCTGAAAGGCGAGAACGCTGTGAGGTGGCCGAGAGAAAGGAGCACTTTCGAATAGGATTGGCAATCCTACAGCGTTCGCAGGCGCCTAGCGTAGCTTCTGCGACGGTTCAGGTCCGTGGTCGTTGAATTCGGGACCAACTGCCGCCGTTCATAGTAGGCGAGAACATGGCGAAGTATCTCGTCAAGTTCGAACACGTCTGCGAGCGAAATGCCTTGGAGCGGTCTCTTTGGGCGCAGAACCAGTTAGTTCTTCTTTCCGGCGAAGTGTCCGACATTATAACTTACTTGTCGAGGGAAGCATTTTAGAGCTATGACGAAGTTAAAGAAGTGCTTTTGAAACGTTATAAGTTGTCATCCTAGGTTTTCGAGCAAAGGTTTCGGTATGCTAAAAGGGGGAAAGAGTCACAAGTTGACTTCGAATTTCGTCGTAAAGACAATTTGATTGAATAACTCAAGGGCGGAGATGTTAATAACAATCGGTATAAGGTGGTAGACTGCATTGCATTGAAGCAATTATACCACTGCATCGAGGATGACGTCAAGCTTTGGCTGCAAGATAAGCTTGGTGAAGTACAGCTAAAGAAGGCAACAGAGTTGGTTGAGCAGTAATATATTTGCCGAAAGTTAGATGGCAGGGCCGTGTGCGTTGAAAAGGGTGAAAAGAAAGAGGGCTTTTAAAAGAAACCTGATCAACGAAAACCCACTCCGCAACGTAATTTGAGGAAGGACCCCACTCTTAGGAAGGGCACTCTAGGCGAAGGGCAAACGGAAGCGGAAAAATAGAGTGAGGTTACTAAACAACGCACTGATAACACACGGGCGTTTGAATCATGGAAGCCGCTAATCTGCTACAATAGAAAAAAGGGAAGGACACATTGCGGTAAACTGTAAACAAAAGTTTGCTTTTGCGACAATTCGAGAATCGGAAAAGAACATGTGGTTGTTAAAGCTGTATTGCCTGGAAATTTGTACCAATGGGAAAACGTGTCGAGCACTTCGAGACTCAGTGGCAACCATGGACGTTGTCCATTCTTTGTTTGTCTCTCCGGAAGACTTTATAGGAAGATGCGCGTGGAACAGGCAAGTCACCGAGAAGCAGAGTACTTGCTTACCAATCGCTACGGTTGTCATTGAAGGCCCGTTCGGTAAGCTTCGCACCGAAGCGGCTGTGTCTGCCGCGCTTCCCGATTGTTTTCCTTATCTTTTCTTTAATAACTGTGAGCAGCTTCTCAAAGAGCGGGGGGAATAGTTCTTCTCCAACTTAGCGTACATGCCCCCACGCGATCTCAAGCGCGGAAGCTTTCGCAGAAAGTTGATCTTGTTCAATGTAGTGAAATACACCTAGCAAAAGCTAATGATCTGTGTGACCTTGGCGGCGAGTTGACAGAACCTCGGACAGGAAATTCTCCGGGTGACTCACTCTAGCAGTCACTCGAGTGGCCCTTCGCTGAAGCGACTGGCGCTGTCTCTGTCGGTGGGGGAGACGACATGGCACCATCAAGTCAGAGCGAGAGGGGTGCAACGCTCTCGCATGTAGCGGAAAGTTGGTGTGAGCTGTCGAGGGTTGATCGAGAAACGCTTATTCGAGAGCAGCGTGAGAACCTCTCGATTAATGCGCTAATAAAAAATCGTAAACTTGGGAAAAAGGAAAAAGAATGTTCCCTTTTTTGAGAAGGTAGGGCTCCTGCATCGGAGCTACACAAATGTGCAAGGTCGCAAGTATGAGCAGCTCTTGGTGCCACAAAATTATCATCGACAACTAGTGCAACTGGCGCATCAAAACACATTGGCAGGGCATCTCGGCATAAAGAAGACCAAGGCTAGAGTTTCCCTTGAGTTTTATTGGCAGTAATGCTGGAAGGATATTGAAGACTTTGTACGCTCATGCGACACTTGTGAGAGAGCGGGGAAATCCACGGACAAGTGGAAGGCACCCATGAAGCTTGTGTCAATTACCATAGCACCTTTTCGGCGCCTAGTAATTGATAGCGTCGAGCCATTGCCAAAGCCAAGGCAAGGTTGTCGTTACATCCTGATGACCCTCTGTGTAGCCACAAAATTTCCAGAAGCAATACCACTTGTGAGCTCCATTCCCCTCATGTCGTGGATGCCTTGCTATCTGTATTTGCACGCATCGGATTTCCTTCTGAAATCCAATGAGACAACGGTAGTGTCTTCGCCAGCTGCCTTACCTCTACCTTTTTGGATAAATGTGGAATAAAAGTAGTGCACAGCTCGATTCATCACCCGCCATCTAATTCAATAGAGCGTATGCATTCCGTTCTGAAACAGATACTGAGAGTTATTTGCTACGAGCACAATTGCGACTGAGAAGCGTGTACTCCTCACGCTTGTAATCTTGGAGCATTTGAACCTGAAGCCTAGGTTAACTGAATTTCAAAAGGTGGACTTGAGGAGAATCGTTTCCGAGTTTAAAGATTTGTTGTCGGGCCGTCGCGGAAACACGATGGTAATGCACATGATATCAAGCTAACGTTGATGATCTAAAGAATCACCTGGGGCCTATAAAGAACGACACGGCGCTTCGCCAAGCAACCGACCTATGCGTCAGAGAAAAGCCGACGTATGCGTCAGAAAGTAGACATCTCAGCTCTTCTGGTCCCTAAGCTATTGGCCCCAGTGCCGAATATGCAACGCCTCTCTTTCTATGCTGTACATCAACCCTGCATAAACTCACCAATGTCTTGTTCGCTCGTCTATCTGCTCTGCGCAGAAGCAGTCGTGAGCTGAGAAACACACGCTACCAAATAGCTAGTGACCTTGGTAGCGGCGAGTTTCGGAGCACTGGCGCCTTCGGGACCGTGTTGGCGTCGACTTCGTAACAATGTACACTTCTCTCCTCACACTTGTGAGTAATTCCGTTAATTCTTTACCTGGCCAGTAGTGCAACGGCTCCTTGACTTCTGGATTTCCCATATTCTTGCAAAATCGAGAAATGGAGCATTGCCTGGCACCGAGAATTCGGCAACTTTTTTCACTCTATGAGAAATTGTGTACTACCACTCGCCTACTGCACCCACCTTCACGCGTACCTGAAGCTTCATGTTTTCTTTTTCCACTTATGGCAAATTCTCTTGAGAGAGCAGGATCACTCAATAGCACACCTAAAGCACACTCTCTAGAGACGGCGTATTTCAGTGGTCGAACAGGTGCAGGAGTACTATCATACATTGGTTGAGCGAGGGTGCTTTTAGGGGCGAAGCTCCTTATGGCGTGGCTTGGGCGTCCCTCGCATGTAACCACCAGTGGCACACCCGAAATAGGTATAACGCTTGACCTCCAAGGTGGTGCCAGTGAGAGATTTCTTCTGTGCGTTGTTTAACAATAAAAAATAGTGCTCAATGTACATGCCAATGACTGCTAATGGGGAATGAGAGACATGAGCATTCGGCTTTTAGTCAACGCGCACGCTGCGATCCCCGTTAGCAGCCATTGGCATGTACATTTAGCACTATCGGACAAGAAAGGGATGCTACATTATACTCGCTGGGTGTAACCTTCTTAGCTTTAGAAAGGTTTAGCGAGCGTTGAGCCGCAGTGCCATGAATACAATGAACTCGTATATACCATGAATGAACTCAAGGTGGTTAAAAATGAGAAGTAGATACGAAGCGCAAGCCGTAAGAAAGTAAAATTCGAATTCTCCTGTCTCTCATTTCTCATTAGCAGCCATTGGCATGTAAATTGAGCCCTATCTGACAGGGAAAGGTTGCTACGTTATACTCGCTGGGCGTAACCTCCTTGGTTTTCGAAAGGTTTAGCGAGCGTTTGGTCGCAGTGCCATGAATACAGTGAACTAGAATATACCATGAACTCGAGGTGGTTAAAGGTGAGAAGTGGACCGAAAGCGCTGGCCGTAAGAAAGTGTGCGTGTGCCACTTCTCGTTTAGTCCTTGGAATGTCCGCTGGATGACGGTGCTTCTATATGGGGAATATATGATAAAAAGATGCGAGATGGTGGGACTTGGAGTGTTGAATAGATGAACGAACGGACACACAAACAGATGCATGGATGGACGCATGAACGGACGCAGGGGCGGATGCATGAAAGAACGCAGGGACGGGCGCACAAACAGACGCATGGACGGTCCCACAGAGGGACGCATGGACGGACTAATGCTTCGCCCCACTCTCCATCATTCACTCCGTGGATATGCTGCCATTTTTTGCTGTGCCAAGAGCAGCCAGGAGCAGTTTATAGTGATTCTGGCTGCTTAGTCAGAGTACCACGAGTCACGTGGCTCTTGAACGTCACAGTTTCAGAATTTTTCTTCAGCCGGCGAGCACTGCGGCAATGGGAGCAACCATGTGTAGTTTGACAACGCTGTTTTGTATGGCTGGCTACGATGAGAGCTGGACGTCTGCCTATTGAGTCATTGCACAAACATACTAGGCATTAGGATAATGAAGAACACGTGGCAGGCCGATTTCAGGCGTATTTTGCTGCTGCCCGAGAGAGAATATACCGAGGCTTGAAATATTTCTGTGACATGGTCTCCCTGCTCGTCACCTTCTCACCTGCCCAAGCAAGCACACGGAAGCCTTTCGCGAACTCAGTCCGCTCCTTCCTCTTCGATTCGTCTACAACGGTGGGGCCATGCCCACTGCCTCGTACCATCAACACCGGCGGACGAAGCACCGTCACGGCGCCGCTAAGTCGATCAGGACTGGCAGCATAGTACCATTTTAGTCGTGACACATGAACAACATCAGTAGGTGTTGTCGCAGAAGACGAGTGTGGTTTAACGGGTGTGACGAGGTAGTGGACGTCAGTGACCTTGCGGAGAACTTTGTAGGACCCTGTGTATCGTGGGAGAAACTTCTCGCACAAGCTTGCACGTCGATGCGGCGTCCAAAGTAGGACCAGAGAGTCAGCAAGGTAGTCAACGTCATGGTGCCAGTAATCGTAGCGGACTTTTTGTGAGGCCTCAGAAGCAGTGAGCCTACTGTGCGCGATTTCGCGAGCGACGTGGGCTCGAGAAGCAACGTCCTGAGCATACGCCGTTGGTTCGGTGGTATCAGAAGGAAGGAGTGTGTCGAATGGCAACGCAGGGCTGTGGCCGTACAGAAGAAAGAACGGAGAATAGCCGGTGGTGTCATGCCTTGACAAATTGTATGCAAACGTAACGTAGGGGAGCGTTGCGTCCCCGTCACGGTGGTCAGAAGAGACGTACGTGAACAGCATACCTGTGAGACCGTTGCTCTGCGGATGGTAGGCAGTAGTAAGATCACGTTCGGTGGAGCAGCTACGGAGGATTTCGCCGATAACTTTTGCGAGGAAGCAGCGGCCACGATCCGTCAGAAGCTGACGTGGAGCCTCATGGCGCAGAATGAAGTCTTTCAGTGAAAAGTCTGCGACGTCTGTAGCGCAGCTACTTGGCAAGGCATGAGTTAGAGCGTATCTGGTCGCATAGTCAGTTGCGACAGCGATCTATTTGTTGCCTGACACGGACGTCGGGAAAGGACCGAGCAAGTCGAGACCGACGCCGAAGAATGGTTTCGTGGGAATGTCGATAGGTTGGAGCAGGCCGCCCGTACGGAGAACAGGACGTTTGCAGCGCTGGCAGCGCTCGCAAGCAGTGACATAGCGGCGCACTAATTTATACAGGCCTGGCCAAAAGATCCGTCGCCGCACGCGTCAATAAATGCGTGAAAACCCCGGGTGTCCTGCCGTCGGAGCATCATGCAGATGTTGAAGAATGGCCGCACGTAGGTGTCGGGGAATAACTAGCTCAAATTCCGGGCCATCAGGCTTCATGTTGCAGCGATACAGAATGTCGTTGCGGAGGACGTAATAACTGAACGAGGGGTTGTGCTTCTTGTTGACAGCCATGTCGGCGCCATGTGCGCTGTAGGAGACGCCACCGCGGCTGTTACGCTTCAGCACTCTGGCATCCTGGCTCCGCTTCGATGCATCTCACCGTCTTGCCCTCATAACTGGCTCGGCCTCTTCGGCGCGCTCTTACGGTTCCACCTGTGCGTACCTTTGTCAGCCGCGTCTGCTCGAACCCCCGGTTGCGCTCTCTAATGATCCCACCAAGTCATCGTGGGACGCACGTCTTTATGACCACAGTGACCCGGCGCTTTCATCTTCGTCCGTTGCGTATTTCCCAGTGTCGCCCGCCAGAGACCCACTGGTTCCAGATAGTGCCTACACGTTGACAACCTGGACATCCCACAAGGACAACCTTATGGGTTGTCTTTTATGTAGATAAGTATATGTTGTTATCTCTATATTTCACAAACCTTCAAATCGTTCAAAGCACTACGAGGGAATGCCCTGCTGTGACATCATCATCATCATTATTTTCTTCACCACCGCGCAGCGCCTCTTGTCAGCAAACATGGCTGCGCCATGTTTGCCTACAAGTGTACTTAGTTTTGCCTAATGAGCCTATTTAGTCTTGCCTGGGAGCAGCAGGCAGCTGCCAGGCAAGACCGAATAAGCGCGCTGTGTTCGCTGAGGTAATCTTGATTGTGCAGAATACCTTCTGATTACCTGGATGTACGCGTAGAAACTTCAGGTGTGCCGAAGAACGCATGAGCGTACTTTTATCGATGCTGCACTTCACTGGCACCGGCAGTGTTGGTCCGTTTTCAACGACCGCAGGAGACACCGAGAAGTGGACAGTCGTATCCAGTGAAGATTAGGAAGGCGTCGAGATGCTGGTCTCGGGAACTTCTTTTTTTATTTGTAGTTCCGATTAGAGCTAGGAAATGCTTGTTTACAATACCTTCGGTGCAGTCAAGCTCGCAAACATTGCTAGGGCAGGTGCAGTTTCGGTTAGTACGCTGCCCAGCGAGAGCACGATAATCGCTGCTGTTGCACAGTGTCTTTAGCGTGCATAGACTTCTGTGGAATAAATCGAACAACAAAAAAGTTAAACTCAAACACACAGCTTGGAGTATTTGTTGAAAGCTATAAAATCATAAAAAGTACACACGCTTTTACTGAGGTTTTACTGCAATACTGCTAGATATTTTCGTGAAGGCGTGTGTGAATCTTTACGATCGAGAGCCCAGAGTAAGCATCACGGTGTAAATCACTGCAGTTAGTGGGGGAAGGCTACAGTGTGTACATCAAAACTGCACTCCGGAATATTTACTGGTTCAAGCATGCATACTCTACACGTAAAATAATTGACAAATGTTTTGTGAATGACGAGAACAACCAGCTGCAGCTAAGTTGCGCGTAGTGTTCAAAAATGCACCCTCTTCAGCACCCTCTTCAGGCAACGGAATTATGCAATAGGGTTGACAGGTGGGCTAGTTCGTACTGAGTTTAGGTCTGCGCTTGTTTGTCTCTTCTCTTGTGTCCTGTTGGTTTGTGCTTCCAATTATACCATTATGAAATGAATTATGATAGTGTGCCGAGTGCACGCAACAGGGAATCCTGCACTAGCTGTACGGTTGTGAGTGATCAGTTTATGTATAGTTTATAATCTGTTTGCAGCACCTTGCTGATAAATCAAACGTGCCCTTTGCAACACTGCTACTTCTGGCTCCATTCAAAAGAATAGAAAACCTCATTACACCTCAGGTTGGCAGGTAATGTGTGATTTATGTGGATTGTGCTGACATTATTACCATAATTATACTCAACGGTGTAACTAATAAAATGGTACAAAGCTCCACTGTTTACACATATTTGTTATGAATTGTTCAAAAGCATACTGAAATTTTGGTGATCTTGGGAAAGTTAGTTGACATTTTTGTTTGAATGCATGCTAACCTTCGCCGACATGAGATTGACGCTTATGCTGCTTGTGCAGGTATCTGCGCTGTTTTGGTGTTCATTCCGGGAGTCTACTTTCGACGAAGTTGGATAGGTGATGCTGTGTTCCGGGGTCGCCCTGTGTGCAGCATCGGATATCACCTGGCTCCCAGCAGTAGTGGGTGACGTCAACGGACAGCCACTGTATCAATAACAGACCCTTTGTTATTCAAGACTGCAATTTCTCAGCAATGCTTGTAACTATACGCAGTTTTCATTATCTATCTTTGTCTTGTATGTGCTTGAATTCTTATACATTTTTAGTTGACTTATGTTGCCTTCCTGATTTGCGCATCTGATTCTTGTTTCTTTATTTTCTCTTTTTTTCTTGTGTGTTATATATGTTGTACCCACCCCCTCTGTAATGCCCTACGGGCCCTGAGGGTATTCTAATAAATAAATAAATAAATAAATAACCTTTTGGGATTTGGAGCAGGCACCTTCGCCGACATGAGACTGACGCTTTTGCTGCTTGTGCAGGTATCTGCGCTGTTTTGGTGTTCATTCCGGGAGTCTACTTTCGACGAAGTTGGATAGGTGATGCTGTGTTCCGGGGTCGCCCTGTGTGCAGCATCGGATATCACCTGGCTCCCAGCAGTAGTCGGTGACGTCAACGGACAGCCACTGTACTCGCACGACAGATGAAAGGACATCGGAAGCATCGTACCGCCTCGTTTCGCTGACTGGGAACCACGTGATGAGCCACGTGATGACCAAGAAGGCTACTTTAGTGAGCAACACTTTGCCACTGTGGGATTTGGAGCCGGCACCTTCGCCGACATGAGACTGATGCTTTTGCTGCTTGTGCAGGTATCTGCGCTGCTTTGGTGTTCATTCCGGGAGTCTACTTTCGACGAAGTTGGATAGGTGATGCTGTGTTCCGGGGTCGCCCTGTGTACAGCATCGGATATCACCTGGCTCCCAGCAGTAGTCGGTGACGTCAACGGACAGCCACTGTACACGCATGACAGATGAAAGGACATCGGAAGCATCGTACCGCCTCGTTTCGCTGACTGGGAACCACGTGATGAGCCACGTGATGACCAAGAAGGCTACTTTAGTGAGCAACACTTTGCCACTGTGGGATTTGGAGCCGGCACCTTCGCCGACATGAGACTGATGCTTTTGCTGCTTGTGCAGGTTAGTAGAAACTGTCCGTTTACGACTCGTGAATTTCTACTATTTGTGCCGGCTCCATTCACTTTGGCAAGGGTGACGTTGCCTTGTTACAAGCGGGTGTATGGAAGGGGTGGAAAATTGTTTTTTTTTCTTAAGCAGAATGCTGTATATTGCGTTGTTGTTGTTGTTGCTATCAGGTGACGTGGAGCCAAATTGTGACCCTCGTGACACGCATACCTTGCTGAAAAACATCCATGATGGCAAAACTACCTTTTTGAGTAAACTTTACTCTAACGATTCAAGATTTAAGAAACATGAAACTTCAATTACAGAAATGAGCAAAAACTCAGATGACACTCAACGACGATTGCTAGAGGTGAATAAATTGGTCTCTGATCAAGCCCATGTGATTAAATATCTGTTAGATAAAATAAAAAACTAAAACTGAAGGTTGTGCATTTATAGAACCGAAGCCGTAGAAAAAACATTGTATTCTACAGTGTAGAGAATAATGATCAGTTTGGAACTTGGGACAAATCAGAGCAACTGATTAATGATATATGTAAATTTTATCTGACCATTGAGCTTAATTTTCTTGAAAGGGCACATCGCGTGGGACGTTATGACAGCAAAACGAAACGGCCAATCATTGTAAGTCTTTCATCTTTTAAAAAAAGCAAATAATTCTGTCAAACGCCAGAAATTTTGAAGACAGCACGTATGGTATCGACGAAGATTACTCATCTGAAACGCGTGCTATCAGAAAAAAAGCTATGACAATATCCTAAAGTTAACAAGGCCGATAAATATTTAGGTTAAACTGAGTTTTGATAAGCTCATCGTGAATGGTAGGGCGTTTCACTGAGACAAAAATAAGGATGAGGTTGTCCCGTTTTTGAAACCATGACCAATAAATAAGAGTGCAGCTCAAGAACACAAATATATTGTTGTCTTAGTAGTTAATTGCAGAAGTGTAACAAATAAAGTAGACTAGCTTGCTGGATTGATAGAATTAGTGGAAGCAGATATTGTAATGGGCACTGAATCTTGGCTCGAACCAGCTGTTAGAGATAGTGAGGTGTTTCCACAAGACTACGTGGTTTATCGTGAGGATCGGCCGAACATCGGAGGGGGCGTTTCCCTTCTTGTTCATACGACACTGGAGTCTAGTGCTCTAGATGTCTGCCACGCTATCGAAAGAGTGTCGTGCAAACTCGTGTTGCCTAATAACTCTAG
The DNA here is from genome assembly GCF_043290135.1 of Rhipicephalus microplus. Classification (NCBI taxonomy): domain Eukaryota; kingdom Metazoa; phylum Arthropoda; class Arachnida; order Ixodida; family Ixodidae; genus Rhipicephalus; species Rhipicephalus microplus. The sequence continues at coordinate 32,791,955 of NW_027464586.1, forward strand.
TTTGATTGTGGGCTCGTTTTATCGTGCGCCGAACACTGATCCGAGCGTAGTTTGTGCCTTGTCTAAGATTATCTCAGAAGTGTCTGGTGAAATTATATTCTTCGGTGGTGATATTAATCTGCCGGACTTGTGTTGGCAGGATGATTATTGTGACATTGTTGCTTGTTGTGCTGTGAACTCTGAAATGAAAAAGGTTGTAGACACATATGGTCTAGTACAGTACGTAAGAGAACCAACACGTGGAGGTAATATTCTAGATTTGTTGTTTTCAAGCGCACCTAATGTAGTAAGCTCTATGGCAATCGTGCCATAAATTAGCACGCATTCGGGTGTTGTTGCGACCGTCGACACCAAAATTCAACGATTCAGTTTTTGTGAAAAGAGAAACATATTCTTTTATGATTAAGGAAATTATGAAGGTATCAACCAAAAACTGCTTCAATACCTACCAACGTTTGAATGTTTTGTGAACGACTGTAACATTCGCGAACTGCGGAATACGTTAAAAGTGAAATTGGGTGAGCTTGTGAAAGAACATATGCCACACGTACATTTTGAAAGCTTAAAAACGAAAAGACCTTGTGTAACATTATGCATTATACGAATTATACAAAAAAGAAAACGGATTTTTGCGAAGTAAAAGAAAACGAATAGCAAGGCTGATTATGAGAGATTGGCCCAAATAACGCTTGATTGCAAGCTAACAACTAAGATCGCAAAAGAAAATTATTTCAAGAGACTTAATGAAAGGTTGAAAACCAATCCTAAGGCTTTTTGAGAGTATTTAAAGAGGTGTGGATCAACTGACCTGTGCAGTCTAGAAATCATTTGCAATAACCAAATCGTAACGAACGACGAAGCAAAGGCAACATATCTAAATGACTTCTTTCATTCAAAATTTCTTCCAGCGAAACCCGACACAATAACAACAGCTGGTAACAATGTGTCGCCTATGACGCAGGTGGAACTCGGCGTGTATGGTATGAAAAAGTTACTGGAGATATCGGACGAAACCAAGGCAGTTGGCCCTGATGGTATTTCACCTCGCGTGTTAAAGCACTGCGCTGCGACCGTCTCCCTTTATCTTTTCGTTATCTTTACGCAATAGCTTCGTGCTAGTGAATTGCCATGCGACTTGAAGATAGCCCATGTTGTGCTAAATCATAGAGGGGCTCGAAAAAAGATTTGCAGAATTATAGGCCCGTCTCCCTGACATGTATGCAAATTGATTGAACATTTAATTTACTCAACCATCATGAGCGACCTTACCGAGAACAATATCTTAATTAGACTACAGCATGGTTTCCGCAAGGGCTTGTCCTGCACAACACAACTTGTAGAATTCTATCATGATTTAGGAAGAAAAATTGATACTGAGGGCCAGATAGATTGTATGTTTTTAGATTTTCGAAACCCTTTCGACACAGTTACGCATTCGCTTCTTATTTACAAACTAAAGCAAATAGGTATACATAGAGTTGTCAGAAGAATTGAAAATTGCTTATCGTAGCGCAGGCACTGCATTGTTATTAATGGCGAAAAATCGAGTCACGCAAACGTCACCTAAGGAGTCCCTCAGGGCTCTGTATTGGGACCTATATTGTTTCTTGCATATAATTTAGGTGTTACGTCCTCCTTGCGACTGTTCGCAGATGACTGCGTGGCGTACCAAAGTATATTTTACGACGAAGATGCGACAGCGTTACAGGGACACTTGAACAGAATATATGATTGGTGTAAACTGTAGAACTCGGGAATAAACACGAAAAAGTGCATTCGTATGTGTTTTACTAAAAAGAAAAAAACAATGATAAATAACTATTTTAATAATAAGGAGGTTCTTACCGCAGTTGATGTCTCTAAGTACCTAGGCGTCGTGTTTTCTGCTGACTGCTCATAGAATGAGCCCATCAGTGAGACCGTTGGTAAGGGTGGACAGGCGCTGAACTTTGTTCAACGAAACCTAAGATGTCGCGAAGTTGAATTAAAACGGAGTGCAATAACTACATGTTTCAGAATTATATTAGAGTACGCCTGCCAACTATGGGATACATCGGAAGCCAGCCTCATTTCTCATATAGAAGGGATCCAAAACAGAGCAGCCAGGTACGTACTGGGGAGGTACCGTAGAATGGACAGTGTCACAATGATGAAAAAAGAATTGAATTGCGAATTGTTGTCTTCACGAAGACAGAAGTTAAAGCTAAAACTGTTTTTTTTTTCAAATATATAACAAAATAGGCATAAACAAAGATAATTATTTGAATACACCTTTTTAAGTTTCTATGTGCAAGGATCACAAACACAAAATCATGAATGCCGGCCCAGGACGTGCATGTTTGCGAATCCTTTTTTTTTTCGAAGTGTGTAGCCGAAGGGAACGAGCTCACTGAAGAACAAGTCTGTTGTGTAAATGACTATCTATTTGTATCTCTGTTGTGAACCTTCGTGCTGCAATGCCCTAGGGTGGTGTGGGGTAATTCTTGAATAAAAAAAAGCTTGGCCTATTTCACAGGTTGCTCAAAGGTGGTGCATAACGAGACTGTAAATAATACAAAAACACAGCAATCTTCTTGTCGTCATTTCTGACTTCTTTATTTTTATACCTCAGTCCTCCCAGTTCGCAAGAAGTCATTAGTCTTTTTCAACTGCTTAAGCTTGCTTCACTTCCGCAGCACTTGTTTTCAAACCTTCCTGGATGATTAAGGGGTACTGACAGCAAAACTCTAATTTTCTTGCGTCAAATGAAAGGCCCAGCCTTCAATGATCTAGAAAACTTTCTGCAAAGTTCGAGTACATTCTGCAAAGTTATCACAGTATGCTTTTAAAAGCTAGTTTCTTTTTCTACAGTGCCCTGACATTGTAACACAAAATGAACTTCTTGTCATGTGCTTGTGTGAAAATTCTTGACACTCGCTCGGCTGCTACGCACTGTGGCTCCATCGGCGACCCCCAAGCAGTCATTTTGATAGTTTTGTGACGCTTAGTGGACATTTAGTACCTGATGTCCTCACAACTAGCCAGATTGCAGCATGAAGTCCCTAAAATTGCCTCTTGTACCACAGGAAACCTGACGTCAGTATACGAAATAATTTATCTTATCACGATTTTATTTGCTTCTCACTTGCTCAGAGTCACCTTTGTATCCATAAGATTTGCATGGCCGCGTAAACTTGTCTTTGAAAAGGGGTGCCGTTCTTCTTTAAATGTTGGCTGTGTAGGCCAATTAGAATGTGCTATTGAGGCCAACGAACCAGGCATTCTTTAAATGTCCCTGTTGGCTTGCCACTATGAGAGAAGAGAATGGCTTTCTGTGAGTCGCTCCTGAGTTTCGCAATTCTTTAATCACTAGCACCAGGTTCCGAACCTCAATTCTTAGTGCAGCTGTATTCTGTTTTTTTTTTCGAAGTTTCTTTTCCCTCTGTTTCTGTACTTAGCTTAACCCTCTTCAGTTTTTTTCTTCTGTCAAGCTGATCACTTTAACTCACCGTCAGGTTGGCTGGTAAATATGTTGTTTTGCAGAAGCAGTGAAAAGTCTGTTCTTGACTGTTGATTTCTTGTTTTTTTTTTCTTTTCCCGCTTCAGCTATAGCCTCATTGAGGCTGCAGTATGTAAAATGCATAACAAGTGGTGTGCACTCCGTAGATGCTTTTTAGGGCTACGCATGATGAGCTACGTCTTCTAAAGGCAGCTGTTTCATCTTTTCGGGAAGTCTGGGCGCATGCTTAATTGCTGAGCTCTAATTTGATTAGCTTGCTTCACTAGCCCATTAACTGCTGAATGACATGTAGAAGTCAACCTAAGTACAATTCGCTTTTGGTTTGCCATTTATTGGGTTGATTGAGTTTTGTCAGACATCTTTTAGTTTAGAAGAAGATCACACTGTTGGTATCCCTTTTTCTGCTTTTGCTGCCACCAATCTTTTAAATCCATAACCTTTCGATTTTTTTACAATATTTTTCGAATTTCATCTGTATGGCTTCCAATGATGCAGAAAAGGATTTTGATTATACCATTTCTTGAATCATCTGCCAAAATTCTACCTTATTATATGGCACTCTTGATATGATTGTACTTACCTTGTTGTGTCTTCTTTTATGCCGGATCATGTGAACTGCTTTGTTAGCTTCATGTACGTCCACCGCATACCATCATGACGCCTCAAACGACAGTGGTTGAGAAAAAGACTCAATACTTTTTGAATTAAAATAGGTGGCACTGCGATCTATCCTGCTTGTGTCAGCTTTAGAGCTTCAGTTTCGTCTCAAAGATTCACAGCGTCTACTGTTTTACACATCAGCAACTGGGATTCTCGATATGAATAATGCAGCACCATCTTTGGTTGAGGCTTCTGGGTGCTTTTAGCACGGTTGGTGCTTATTTTTTAGTTGTCGTACAATTCACTTCCGCTTCTTTAAGCGTGTAGCTGCGGTAGTCAAACACACAAAGTTATCATCTACATAGCAGACTTTCATCTCGTTATCGGAGTATCACTCCTATTCAGTATTGTGATTCATCTGTATTCAGCTTGAATGGTAGAGCAGTATAGTAGATTAAGTACAAGATCACGTCACACAATTTTTAACGATGAAAACCTCCCTATGCTTCCATTCTTTGAGTTCAGTCTTTGCTTTAGCCGCTTGTGCAGTGGTCGGTTATTGTATTCGATGTTATCCCATCTCTGTGATGTTGACACACCTAAAAACGCAGACTTCTTCTCATGCAACTGTTTTAAGCAACAAGTAAAAATGTCGCTAGAAAGCAGGCTGCCAAACACAGAATTTGAAACGATTTTGTTCTCTCCTCCCACACTTGGAGGCTGGCCCCCGAAGCAATGTGGATCAGTTACCCGAGCTGAAATGCTGCCGGGTACTGCTGCTCCGCTCAATGTGGAGAAGCACTGCAATGAGGACAGCACCTGCCTTTGTGGGCATTTTCTTAAGGCGTTTAGCACACATGATTCCTCATTCTGCTTGACAAGAAACTGTTGTGCGACATAAAATTTGCTAACAATACAAAATGTAAAATGCACCCACGAATTGCCAGAGAAAACGAGCTCCTATAGAGACTTCATATTTATATTGAACAAAAAAATTCAAATAAAGTATGTAGTGCTGAATTTTTTTGCTTTCACTCATCTTTGAACAAGCAAAATCTGTCCTGTTAAGTAATCTACAAGCACAGCTACACCAGAGTACTGTCCGTGATGAGAGGTATAAGCAAATTCGAACCCACCTAAAATTTTCGAGTGCTGGGTGTACTCACTGCGCAATGACTTTAATTTCTAGCACGTTTATAATCCTCGTATTGATATGCTTTCTATAGGAATAAAAACACGGCAAACTTGTAATATAAACTACAGTGGAAATGGTAACAAACAACGTTCACTAATTATACATGGCTATGAAGAAATTAATGGCAGCAGAATCTTCAACAAAATGGACTTCAATTATTGATACTCTAGACAACTGAAATCTACTTGAGTGATAAATGTAAAGATAACTTCTACAGTATTAGCTCAAAATGTAAGAGAATACCAATATATAAATACAGATCAGTTATGATTGTGAAATGAGATATTGAAGTTCATTTAAAAAGTGTTTGATGAGAATCAATTAGTGCGTAGTGGTATTGAATTCTAAAAATGTATGACAGCAAATATGGTAGTGTGCTTGCCGTAGTTAGTGTTTATAGGTGGTAGTAAAAATTGTGGTTAGAGTTGAACCTGGTAGGATTAGCTTTTACCAATTAAAATTTCTCCAAAGCATTGGCTGTTACGAAATTGTTAAGACACCTAAATACAAGAATATGTAGTGAATATTTGAATAAACTGCATACTGTTAGTACACTATGTTGCTGAAAAAGTTGGTACACACTGGTGAATAGAGTACTGAATGTTAGAATGCGAGCAGCTTGGTTTTGAAGACGTTGAAGTGGATGGATATGAGATGAATAAGTGTTCGCCCATGACACGATGCAGTAAGTAATATGATTGTGGATAAACACGTAGTATAACCAAAGTTGAAAAATGGTCATGCTTTGAAAAATGTTCTGATACCAGAAGTTATCCTCTGTCTTATAAGTGAAATGTGATGATAGTACTTTAGATGAGCATTTAGGAGTACTCCCAAGAATGTGAACCTAGTGGCACAAAGATGTCGGTGGCTGTTGATAGTAACAGTGGGGGTAGGTGAAAGAGCGTTATGACTAGAATGAAAGACAATGAACTGTGTTTCATTTCAGTTAACTGTTAAGACATTAGCGTTGCATCAGTTCTTTAACAGTAATGATGTTCTGAACTTCTGCTGTGCAGTTTTATAAGAGCTCCTCACATCCCATTGTTAATACGAGAAAATGGGGGACCATAAGCAAGCCGTTGGGAGCAGTACGCCATTGCTTCATTTTGACGTTTGTATCAAAACCTTCGCTCTTACACCATGCTAGACAGCTTGGGATGAAAGCCGCTCGAAGGATCATTGGGCTTTGTCATAACGTCTCAATTAACAGTGGCACTTGTATAATGCTCCGCTTCACTAAATGGATTCACAATAAAACAAAAAAATAGCTGTTAGTACTACAGCTTACAATTTTGCAGGGGTACATCTGCACATCAAAAAATGAAATTTCAACTTTCTGGATTTATAGATGTAAGCATCTCTTGGAGAGACATCAAGACTCATATTGTCATGTGGTCATGATGTTGAAGACTGCAGTAGTCGGCGGAATGGAAGCCAAACTTTTACTTCAGCGAACCTTCGCCTGAGGAACGCAAAGTGAAACTACATACAATACCGAGTCTGCTCTGAATTGCGTAAACAGTCCGTCTGCCGTCAATAATTTGAGAATCAGTGCAGTGCACGTGCTTTTATGCAAGTGCTATTGAAAATATGGGGTTATTGCTGGTGGCTGTGTAAGCACTAGACTATTCGCGTCCTGTCCACAAACTTAACAGTGCAATCTCAAGTTGTTGCGGATCTTCTCAAACACTGTTGCTACCCTTTTGAAGAGTGTTGCTTAATGTATTTGTGAGTGAAACCCGATTTTTCTAAATAAAACACAAGTGGCAATATACGTGTACTTTTTTGCCAAGCTTGTCATTTGTAGGCTAAGTTTATCCGGAAAAAAAAAATATATTTATATCCCCAAAGGCAAATAGAAGTCTGAATGTGGTGTGTTTTGCTGCATGTATTGTTGTCGTGACAAATATATATATAGCCCTTCACATAGCTGAAGTAGCAATATCCCTACTGAAACGCTCCGTATGAAATCTTACGGAAAATATATGGACTTCGTAACATTTCCTTATGCTAGATACGGAAATAATATGGAGTTTTATGGAAATATACGAAAGTTGTATGGCATATACGGAAAGCTTCTCATGGAGGATATGAAAGGATAAGGATATTGTATGGCGTATACGAAAAGATAAAGAAAATGTATGGCATATAAGGAAAGCATTTTTATGGAGTATATGGAAGGATAAGGAAGTTTTATGGCGTGGACGGAGTGAGTTTTTTGGAAAATATGGAACGATAAATAAATTTATGGAGCACACGGAGAGTTCATTATGGAAGATATGGAAGGCTAAGGAAAGTGTATGGAGTGTACAGAAGTTTCCATAAGGAAAATGCGGAACGTAAGGTCTTACGGAAATATACAATTTTTAAGGGGCTTACAAAATGTGCAATAGTGTATGAAAGGCATATGGATTGTTGCGAAAATGTGGAACATCTACATTTTTTGTCACATATTCAGCAGGAAATCCAAGCTCTGTATAGTTATGAATGAATGCATAGTGACAGATACAGTACAAAAGAATAACACAGGCTAGTCTGTGTTGTCAGTCACTGCTGTTTACCCTTATCCAGAATGATTACAACTTCTGCAGATGATCAAGTGCTAAACTCTGTTATAAGAAAAATGTGTCATTCACAACGAATGACAAAAACGGTCATTTTATTAGCATGCTGTCACACGGTAACAAATCAAGCAAAAAAAGCATAACTTCAAGGGCTCGTTTTTTTGGTAGAAACCATATTAATGAGAACTAAATTCAATGCGAATGAACTTGTCAATACTAATGAAACTGTTCTCATTAATATTGGCAAAGAGAAATGTCATTTTAAAATATCGGCCATGAGCTTAGCCCTCCTGAGCACCGACAAAAGAAATGAAAATCTATGAAAACTAATTGCATGTAGCCTAAAATAATTTTAATTGATAGAATGTGCTCCTACATTATAAATACAGCTATACACAACTTGCCACAGCTTCACGAGAGAAACGAGGTTGAAAAGGAACGTGGGCAGGGGTGAACAGTTGAGACACTAGTTTAAAAGGAACATATGCCAACTGGGGGTGGGAATGGGGGCTGGAGCCTTCCCAAAATTTTTATGTGCCTCCCCCCACCCTGTTGCCCCCCCCCCCAAGAAGGAACACAGAGAATGGCTAAGTTTTCCATCTCCCTACTCCCTGAAATAACTCACTTATCATGGGTGCCCCCCTGGTAAAGTAATCGTGGTGCTGCCTCTGCATGGCCAACAACCAACCCCCGGCTGCAGAAATGAGACCGGCAGCAATTTCATGTAGCCACTAGCTCAATTTCCACAACTTAAGCAATCAAACTATTACCACTCACGACACAAGAACACAAAAAAGTTGTCACAGGCGTAAGCAACTGTAGTAGCTTTCTTTTGATCGATATGTGGGGTTTAACGTCCCAAAACCATTATGAGAGACGGCGTGGTGGAGGGCTTCGGAAATGGACTACCTGGGGTTCTTTAACATGCACCCAAATTTGAGCACACGGGCCCATATCATTTTCGACTCCATCAGAAATGCAGCCGCCGCAGCCAGGATTCGATCCCGCGACCTGCGGTTCAGCAGCCGAGTATCTTAGCCACTATGGCAGGGCGTAGTAGCTTTTTTTAGAAACCTCGATCTCTCTCGAAATAAAACCACCAATAAGATGATCTAATATAGCCTAAGGTATTTACGAATTATAAAAGTTACGTTATAGAAGTTAACAGCCATGCCTCTGCTGGTCCCTGACATAGGCACTATGCATTTGGTCCAAAATCGAATGCAAATATATTTCATAAAATCATTCGACAGGATATGTTTTCATTTAATGACATGAGAAACCAATGGTGTTTCCTGTAAATTACATTATATTTGTTGCGTGATAGGGGTCTAAGAAACGTACATATATACGCATGTTGAGCTTAAACAACCAGACTTATTCAGTGACGCATACAACATGCACTAACTCGCGTCTGGAAGATACATTTAAATTTACGTCTAGCAGCGTAAGCAAGACATATTAGCTCTTTCAATAAAATTTTGTTTGCACGAACAATGCAATTCTTCTGAATGTCACTGCCATGAATGTTCACAGTTGGCGCAAATAAATATATAAATGTCAAACACAATCATTTATTGCAAGTACCACTGAAGAATAAAAAAAATAGGAAAGCAAGAACTCAGTCAAATGAGCGAATTTAACACATACCACACATAAGAACTTGTTCGATTAGAAGCTTATATATTTATGTTAAAGGCAGCATTTGCATATAGTGCCTGGTGAAAAATACCGTTGTATATGAGCACCAACAGTACACCAAACAATACACCAAACAGTACATACAGATTATTCTGGAGCCTACATCACTGCTAGCGATAACGCTAGAACATTCGATGGTAAATGTATAAATGCAGACGCGCTTCGCCGCTTGTCCGTTGATCGACGGCTGACGATCCGTTCGCCGCTACCAGTGCATGTCTGCTACTGTGTCGCTACTAATCCCCTGCTACTAATCCCCTTGAACTAATCCCCTTGAAGCTAACACGCCAAGGATGACAAAATGCCTTTGACAGAAATAGGTCCTCCTATCAAACCGTGCCAGCCTGTCTGAAGCACATGTACTGTTCACCCCCATTACCCCACTACCTGTTACCATCTGTCGGCTCCCATCTTGATTTTGGATACAACAGGGCTAGCGGCTTATGTTTCTTGAGTTCTTAGCATCACGAACCAACTGCTTTCTTTCTGCTTCAGTTTCAATCAATCTTTTCCTTTTGTGAACGCTGTCTTCGCTGTTTCATTCTGCCTTCATTCGAAGTAATTTTTTTCCTAGGCTTCGAACTTTAGTGGGTAGACTTAAAATCAGGGCCAGCTTAGATTGGGGTAAACGCAGTAATACATATGTTCTGCAAATTCTGGCAAGAACTCACTCAAGAGCAACTTCTTTAGTACGGGCTATGCTTAATTTCTTTCTCTATGCATACTCATGAATACAGCAACCTTGCTATGTGCAAGAGTTGGTCGAGCCAACACTATTCTCATGTACATATTTGGTTAAACACAACACTTGCGCCACAATGCCTGTTTGAAGGACCATATTCTTGCAGAGGTTTTGATGTGCAACTAACACTGAATGTGCCAGTGCTTGCAGTGATGGCATATTATCACTGTGGCAGGGAGACAGTCACCTATAAATGTCAGTGCGTATCATGCCACAGTCCCATGAAATCAGACAAAGGTAAAAGTATGAGCTCTGTGGGCATATTTGCCCCAGCATAGGTTCACTTTTGAAAAGCCAGTGATGCATACCTGATCTTGAAGACTGTGTGTCACTGTCCGTCACACCTCTTCAAGATTAAACTCGTCATCTAAAGGCCCTCTAAAGCTCAAGGCTTCAAGATTTGAATCCATTTCCTGTAATGAGGCCTTGCAAGCTTAAAAGAGCTACTGACATGAAAATTTAAATGTTCGTTTGATTCTGTTACAATGAGCAGCTATCCACCAAATTATCAGTCTGAAAATGTTCCTTGCAGTCTGTTAATCGGGCTGTTATTGTTGAAGACAATTTTACTCCACCCAGCTGCAGTTTCAGTCAAACAGCATGCAGAGGGGCGGAACCGAGAGTGGTTTGTAAATAGAGCTGGCCACGTTAACACACAAAGCAGCGACCGACTCTCCATACGTGGCCTCACCAGCACACGACCACCAAGTAGGTGATCATGACCATGAGAAGCATAGCAAGTAACCCAAAGTTGTGGTGCAAGAGTGTCATTTGTTTCCTTTTAGGCCAATTTAATGTCAATGGGCTGAGTTGCTTCACTGTGTGCAGATGCACAGTACACCTGTCCTGCAGAACTAGTATGTCCAATTCCTTTGGCACATTCACTGCAGATTTACGTGCAATAAAATGAAAATCAGTGGGTGTGAAAGCTCCCTTTATAGGGCTAGTGAACAACCCCAAGGTCCAAAAGTTGTAAAGAGAAATATGTGCGCTTTTACTTCGTGAACATGCTGCTGCAAGAATTTTGTGAATACGTGCTGTATTAAGGAAGTTACAGGGGCTAGAACATCGCCTTCAGCTGGTTTAAAATTTTCGTGTAGTCTCGCCACCCGTCTCCTTCAGAGGAAGGGGAAGACGTGGTCCGTCGTAACTCCGCCCACTTCGGCATTGCGACAACCCGTCAGCGATTTACGTCATCAGCTAACTCGATCAGTCCCAATGCACTTCCAATTGCTGCGACACCTGGTTGTTTTCCGTTTACCCGGTGCTGATACATCTCCGCAGCTAGCCCAGGCACTCGATTTGCAGCTGACAACTATTTGCAGCAAAACTGCGTTCCGAAACCCGGACATGACATCTGGGAGCAGCAACACAAAGCACAAATAATGCGCTTAATAGTGGGTGTGCCTGTCAAAAGGTGGCGCGACAATTTGCTTACTCTCAAAGACTGGGTCGGGGAAGTGTCCCGGTTACGTTTCATGGAGCCTACGTGGAGTTTTGCAACTCATATGATTAAATATCTCTGTCTATGCTGTGGGTGGGAACAGGAATTTTCGTTGATTTTACTACTGTTTGTTGAGACCTGGTTTAGACCAATTAACGAGCTGCATGCTGCGTCACATCGCTGATAGCCGAGTTATCGTTACTGTGCGTGCAAGGATATTGGTGAGGCATTGAAAAAGACGGCGGGAATTGTTTTTCAAAATGAAGGCTGGGCGCGGCACGCCGCTCTGTAATACTCAGAAAACGTGATCACTGCGGTCTACTCCACGAATTACCAAGATTGTTTGGGGGTTGTAAAAAAAGTCTACGCCTGTTGAGTGGCCCTTTAAGAAAAGTCTGTTTGAACACGCATTTTTTGAGGTCCTGGTAAGTAACTTTTCCAGGTAATTAATGCTTCATCCTTTCGTCTCAACACATGCAAAAAGCAGACTTTTCAATGATCTTGAACGCCATTTCAGAATTACTGAAAGTGCACATACCTCTTGAAGCTGACTGGCCGCCCGATGGCTGCAGCAGCATTTCTCCAGCAATTTTTCTGCATAAATATTTCATAAACATAAGTAAGATAACATCATTCCTGCACATACGCAGGGTTCATAAAGGTTTGGAAAGAGAAAATTGAAGGATATTCATGGAACTTCATGGCCCTGTCAAACGTTTCTCAGGGACTTGAGGGAACAGGGTAAGCCCTGTATCTGCCATGTAGTTGAGGCGAAATTTATGTACTTTTTTCTCCATAACCGTAACAGCTGGAGTAATTATTTTACTATCATTGTATTATTGAGCCATTCTTATTTTTACAAAACCAAATTTATCACTGAAATTGTAATGCTAACTTTTGGTAAATTTTTGCTACAGGTGCCTCGCTATCACACAATAGCTATTAGATGTCGCATTGCACAAGAGCACTTTTCATACAACAATTATTTTGCTTCTGCATATTCCCTTTTACGTTACCTGAATACTAGCTGAAATCTAGGATTATAGATACGGTGGTTGTTGCGAAAAAGGAACTTAAGTACGAAAAAAGCATGTATTGAGATAATCGCATATAAAGTTGGAAATCTACATTATTTCAATAGTATACAACGAGTAACAGCAAATTGACGGACCCGTTCAATAGGCATAAATCAGATACGCATCACCAATATATTTTTTTTTCTTTTTGTGTTGAAACGTCTTCGCTGGCTACCTTCACTTGTCACCTGGTATACAGTCGTGTTGTCAGCACAGTGCTGTCAATGCAGTTCAAGGGTGCGTGGGTCCTACGTTTTGCACTGCCCTGGTGAAATCCTAAAATAGTTCAACACATTGACATGGGCTATATTGCCATAATTAAAAGTGAACACGTACAGCCTGAAGGGTGTATATTTACAGTGTTTGATGCCCGAGGAAAATGTTTTTTGGAGCCCACTCTCAAACGACGATCCACTGAATCGTTATGGTTTTAAGTTTTCAGATAGATGCATTGAGCAAGTATTCTGAATGAGCTAGCTCCAAATAATTTGGCTTAACAGCTTGAATACAGATGCTGGAAGGTGTTCTTTATCAACAAATGGTTGACCATTCAACTGCGCTTTGTTGAGTTAACACTAAGTTTCGGCGTCGTTCGATAAGGCCGTGTCAGTGATTGATATTTTTGAAGCCACGGAAAAATATGTGAACCGGACAGCTTTTCACGTGTCTTCTAAACTGGCTCTATTTCTTTTAATGACTTAACGACAATAGTTTTGGTGCTTTCCAATGATGACACCACTAAGAAAGTCTCCGACTAGATATGTATTTCTGTATTATGCGTTTGTTTTCTTGCGTTTTCGCAGTTCCGCACCCATTTTTTTCTCAATGTGCCAAATGCACTCCAGCTTGCTAACTGTAACTTCTCCATAGAGCCCTAATGTTTGAACTGCAAAGAATCCCTCACTACGTAAGATTGCGGGCATGGCAGGCCTCCACCCATGTTGTGAAATATTGTCATATTTAGAGAGAAAAAGTTGTGCTAAGACAAATGACCGATTAGAGTTCAGAAAAGGCTCCATATTTCAAATATTGGAAAGAAAACAAATGATTTTTCAAAAATACATTTTTTTACCCTGTCCCCTACGGTACCAAACAATAAATTTTTACAACGTTTCAAATTATCACTAAATTTACTACACTTATAGACTTTAACACAAAGCCCAAATTACTTTGGCACATAGGGAAGCTTCTGAAAACAATAAAAAGGTTTTACAACCCTTTAAATCCGAAATTATAATAGACAACCAAAATCTACCGCATCGCTTTTGCAGCTAATCCATGCCTGCTCTGGTGAAGTCTGTTTAGGAGTACTGAACATTGATTCTCACACATGTGCTCCAGGCAACACAGGTCAGGTAGAGCCACAAGATACATGACATGCAACCGAAATCCAAAGACAGGGAGAACAAATGCAGTGATTATGAGAACAGGGCTACCAAGAAAGTTGACTATCAGTGTAACCTGTCATGCAAATAAAAAGTAGTGTTCTTGTGGGAGCATTGTTAGGAAGGATAAGCAAGCGCCGCTCGTACATTGTACTAACCACATGCACTACTCGTTAAGACAGGGAAGAGAGAGGGTATACAAATAGAAGGGTAATCAACCTAGGCCGGCAGGCAAAAGAAGCATAAATGCAAAAGGCATAAGTGATGTCGTAAGGAGATAAGTAGAAACAGTGGATGCAAGACATGATGACATAATAAATGAGAGTGAAATTAACGATAGTAGAAAGCATAAACAGAGTACAACTAAACTCGCACAGGTGTATTAATTCTGAAGGGGGAAGCTTGCTGTAATAATGCTAACCTACAACAGATAACGGATTGCACTGTGGACCTGTCTGCACTGGTCCCAAAATCAAGTGTTTTCATCACCTTTAGAAGCCTTAAAAATGAAACTTTCAAACTGAAGGGTTTGCAAGGTGCTCCAATTTCCTATACAAACCCTGCACAAATGCTTACTCATCCCTTTGACCACAACCTCTCGCAACTCCCGATTTTGTTTTTTTTTTTCATTAGCAAGTTTCCTTCTTAAGGATACAATTTCTTGCTCAAGCCTGGCCATCTTGTTGTTTTTTTCTTCGTGGCCACCTTCCACTGCAGGCAATTCGGACAAGGCCACCATTTCCTTTCGTTTCGCTGCCTCCATTCTTTTCTCTTTTTTTCTTTTTGGTTCGGCTCTCCCTGCAAAATCAGACTGCATGACAACTCTGCGTGGCTGTAGAGTACTGCCTCGACATGCCCACATTCTTGACTATGAACATGTGCTTGCTCGAAATTATTTCAATTATTTTAACACATATACAACATATGTTGTGATGTAGTCCAAGCCACATATAATGAATTGTTGAATGTATTGAGCACTTGCGAAATCCCTAAATTTTTGGTATACGAAATATTTTATAACATATTCTTTTAAATACCTTATTTCCTTCGGATTGAATATCACTAAATACTACTTGAACGATCATCAGTTCAGAAAACTGTGCAAGCGAGCATGCCGAAAGCAATGTAGGAAAGAAGTGAGGTTGACAAGGGGGCAAGAAGTTACGCTTTTTCATTGTGCGTCATGCCCTCAAGCACTTTTGTTCTCTTTCCTCCTTACAAGACACGGCTTACTTTTAGTGCATGTGATCGTAAGGCAGTGCACAGGAATTTCCCGGCATGCCGTCATGGCTGCAATAGCTATGCAAGAAGCTTTGAAGAATCTTTCTAATAGACCTAACATGATGATCGAGTTTTTTTAGGTCAACTTACGGGTCTAAAACGAGGTACAATACATTTCATCAGAGTTGCCAGAAAGAAAACAAAATTTAGTTACCCGAGAAGGCGAAGCTTTGAGGACGTCATCAAAAACGTGCTCTGGAAATCGCATACGCCTTCTCAACGGCTTCCGGGCTATGTCCTCTTTGGACTCTGTAACAATAGTTCAATGAAGTTTCTCAGAGAGGAAGTGATGAGGTCATGTGCAGTTGTTTCAGGCAAATTAATGTACAATACCAATGTAATGATGACACATAAGTAGCCAAAATCTGAATAATTATGACATGCCAAATCACACTCAGGCACAAAGATGGATAGTTTAAAAATAATTGGCAAGGGCCCCTATGCAGTACAATTGTGGATTATGGACTTTTTATTAAACAAGTGTAAAGGCAAATTTAACTGTTGGGCAGTGCACAAATATTCCAACTTTTAAGCATACACACAAGCACAGTTTCCCTACAAATCATAGAGAAGCTGAAGTGCTCTTAGTGGTTCTCACCAACATTTCTATCGATATGACCATTTACCTACTTGCCAAGTTGTCTAACAATAGAGACAAAGGCAAGAAGTGAGACCGGCAGAATGAAGTGACCTGCATTTTGTTTCATGTTGCACTAAATCCATACCTCTCTGTCAGACCCCTGTGCTTTATTTGTGATGGTCATATCCACAATGTAAGGAACTTAGCACACCAGGAATATGCACACAACAAAGTATTTTTACATGCTACTGAACTTGTTGCCCTACAGCCTGTTTGAATATGGCATCTGAATAATATTGCTACAAAGGAACCCTTTTTCATATGTTTTCTTTCGTGTATTACTTCCTTACAGAAATTTTAATCAATCCAGTATATATCAAGAAGGAAGAGAATAACAATACGAGAGAGTAAAGTTCTTTCTAATGTGTGGTTTAGGTGCATTTACTTCAACTGCCTTGATTGTCATAAGAGAAAATTATTTGGTTTGAAAGGCAGCTTAGCTTCGACATGCACTTCATAAATTTACTTTGCAACTGTGGAGCATGTAATTATGCCTATGTGTTTGGTGTATACCTTGCACGCAACTTGGCACTGATAGCTCACTGCGACATCATGCCCAAAAACAACAACATTTTAGGCCGTAAAGAGAACGATGGTGTTGAAAATGCGTGGTTACGTTCGAATTAAAGCATACCTGTAAGTAGCAAGGCCCGGTTAGCGGTAAGGTGCATTTGAAAGCCCACGCGATACGACTGCACAATGGGTTAGACAAAAGTGATATACAGAAATCTATTAAAGGTAAGGTGCATTTCATAACCCCCGCAATACGACTGCACAATGGGTTAGACAAAGGTGGTATACATAAATCTATAATTCACAAAATACAGAAAAAATATCTGACTGACCAGTCCGCGCTTTGTCCTCCGAGCTTACTAGCATAACAATGATCTACGATTGCCCAACTTCTATTGGGCACAGGTATACGCCACTAGCCTTGAGAGTTTAAATAAAAGGCCTTTAAGACTAGCACTGCCTATTTGCGCTAGCCCAGTTAGGGCTTTCTCGTCATCATTGTTTACGCTGTGTTCCACCACGAATCTGTACTAACAAACTCAACTTCGTACGCTTCTATTGCACAAGGCGTTAGCGCAGGAACCAAGAATCCGCGAACACAACTTGCACCACACAAGTAGCCGGTACAGTCGCAAAGGACCGCTATAACTCAATGCACGAAGAGACGGTAAACAAAAAATAAACATACAAGCAGTAATGAACAGCCACGCTTTACAGCAAGCTGCACGCTTCTCACCTGCTAATTCCACGAAATCGCCAGGAAAGTAATCTTCGAGCTCGCCGACTTCCCGCTTTTCTCTCCAATAAATCATTTTATTCTTGCCTAAGGCGAGGTCCGTTTCAGACGACGGCCTCAAACCGCGTATCAGTGAGGCCGCCACGACGGCTTTTGCGCCATCTTTATGGGCGACGTACGCATACATGATTAAAAATAAAAAAAACAACTGATAAAACAAAAAACGCAGCACCAGAGACTCGGCGGGAAGAGGGGCATGCTAGAAATGGCGTACGCCAATAGGCCCAAGAGGCTATGAATGGCTTCGTCTGCTTTGAGCTTTTACGACTTTTGGCTTTTATGGTGTCGTCTGCTTTTGTAGCTGCACCCTCTTGAAGAGAATGGGGTGCTCGAAGCGTTCGAATCACGAAACATTGATAATTATGAAACAGTGCCGATTTCTTTACTACTTGTAATAAGTTGTAGCACAAAATGAAGTATTGTATTTCGAAGGTGAATTAATAATGCCACTCTTCTCATTTGCAAACCAGCAGAGAAACATGAGAGGTTTGCATCTTTGCATGTCTTTCACAAGGCCGGGCGTGACAAGTTACCGGAAAGACGCAATAATTACCAATATACAAGGGCACGCATAAGTTGCTTGTGCATGGTTAACATACTTATTCTTGCGTCGATAGCTTCCCTGAAGTTGGGGCGATGAAATGCCAGCTGCAAGGGCAGCGGTCAATGGAAGCGACATGCTAGAGCCATGGATTCATGTGCTTAGATTTAAGGTGCACACTCATGAGCCCAATATGTAGTCAAGGCTTCTGAAGCCGCCATCTGTGGCATCTCTCATAACCATATTGTGGTTTTTGGGTGTGAAACCACAACATTATTATATTATAAATACTTACAAGAAAAGGTACACTAAGACAGGGCTGAGTTGAACATTCCTGAATTCCACAGTTCGGCACTATTGCTTGCGAAGTGTCATTCGATTTCAGTTGCACCTTTGAGGATGTCTGACCAGACGTACAGTGCGGACATGTCTGTATACGTTGCACCAAGAAACTCCAACGTATCATATCTTGTGTTGGTAGGTAGGTAGTAAACTTTACTGATATTCTGAGTAACTCCCATATTCATAGAGCAAGGACCGTGGGCCACTCCCACGTTGGGATGGCAAGGCAAAGCCTCATCGCCACGTCGTGGGCCGGCTGGACTGCCTGAATCTTGGTTCCTAATTGGCTCGCAAATACGAAGTGTCTTGTGAAATCTCTTCACCCGCATGGAGCTGTAAGGAGGGACACGATAGGAGATCTCCGTGAAACGTCGACTAGATCAAAAGACAGCGATACGAATGCATTGCGACCGCAGTGTAACTGACTGAGGGTGTTAAAAGTTTCAGTGGGTCAAAAGAAACACCCCGCAAGTGAGATAATGTGAGATAATGTCCAGCCCGTTTCGACTTCGGAGAGCCCGAGCACGACAAATGCGACCGCAATCATTAGTTGCGAATTGACGTCGCAGCACGTTTATTCATAAGTGTCGAAACAAAAACAGAAAAAAACAATTAATGTTACAGACGGCATTCGACAAGTGCTACTCATCTACAAGATCAGCTATAGTCAATGGTCAAAGCACATCAGAAGATCATCGGTGTTTTCTACCGTGGTAGAGACTATCGACGAAAACTGGGAGCTGGTACACGCGGAAGAAAAAAACTTTATCATCAATTCTAATTGATAGAATCGAAGTTTCGTTTGGTCACTTGAAACCATTCTGACAGTGTCTCAAAGAGGCGAGTTTTACTTTCTGAAAGCTGTGCAACGATAGCAAGCAGGTATGCATGTATTATTTCCTCCCCATTCATCATCTACGGCCCGCTCATTACATTAATAAAGCTTAGTTGTTCATCAAGACGTTTTGGGCGGCTAGTTGGTTCATTACTTCAAAGGAAAAATTGCGCAACTAAAAAAAGACACCACAAAGAAGGAACATTTAAACATGTCGAGCGCAACAAAACAGTTTGCGCTCGACCTTATTGAGTGTTCCTTCTTCGTGGTGTATTTCTCTTTAGTTGCGCCATTTTTATTTTGAAATTAGTTTTTCAGTTACATCAATATTTTAGAGCCTTCGGAGGGCCCCACACAACCACCCAAATGTGCTTTTACAAATACACCGTGATATGGACGATTTATTACGCCTTTCTATTTTAATGTCTTAATATATACATCTGTATGCATCCTCATTTTTGCCTGCACGCGCCATGGTCCCAATGTTTAATATTCACTTATGTAGTTTGCCCACGGATACGGCACAGCTGGGTACTTGAGTCACATAATCTATCCATTTAGAGTAGGTCGTGCCTTATACATGCACTTATCTAGAGTCCCACTACAAGGCAGAGTTCTTGAACTGCACGAATTGCACAACTGCGTTCAAAAATATAGACACGCAGATGGTCCAACTTTTTAAATGTTAGCTGATGTTTGCGTCACCTGGACACTGCAATACAAAACGCAAAAAAACGAATAATTGTACAGATTACAAACAACAGATGGCACAAAAATTGGCAATTACTAGTCAGGGGTCTTTTATTTGTTCGGGTTTTAATACGTGTAGGATGACGGGAGTTTTGCAACTAAAATGTACACTCTGCAAGGGCTTCACATGTTTTCTCGTGTGTATTTTCCGAAGCAGTTCAAGGCACTTGAGGCAACATAAGTTTGACTGTGCGATGGTTCGGTCTCCTGATTTTAGTAGCTAAAGTGTCACAGGGACAGCCACTTAGTCATTTCTCTGCTGTAGCTACTGCTCCCAGTGCTCTCAGTGAGCCCGCGCCTTTGCCTTTAAAATAAGCCAACGTTCACACAGGATTCCTCGGAAGCGTTACCTCGACAGAGACTAGCCATTCGTACGGCCGCAGTCGACTGCGTATTGGAAGAAGCAACGAGAGCACTCGTGACTATGACTCCCAGGACGACCGCTTTCCCACAGAAACTCAAATATTTTCCGGTGACCCGTCGTCATCATGTGACCATGCATTGACCGCCGACGACGTGTCGTTAAACTCACATTTGAGTTCTACATCTGATTCTTTCGGTCCCGACAACAACGCCGGCTTGAGTCAAGAGGACGTGCGTCCGCCACAGGCCGATGAACTTGCTGACGACGACAGCTTCGGCGCCCTCACTGATGCGGAAGGTGACACAGACTCCGAAGCATCAGAGGGAGCCCAGGATGGGCCTTCATCGATGGACGAGACATTCAGTGACTGTAACGACAGTTTCGAAAGTGATGGTGACGCTGAAATCGGCGACGAGTCTGAAGAAGTGCGCCCCACCTTTCTGGATGAGTCGGAGTTGTTTGCTGAACACTTTGCCCACTTGGAGTCTCAGACTCTGCCAGGCTCGACGACAACAAAGGCAGCTGCAGTTATAATGATCATGGATTTTGTCATAACGCATGGCCTCAGCTGGGTGGCCTTGGATGACCTCCTGAGTCTCATTGATTGCCTCTTTGGATTCGGAGGAAACACTCTTCCACGAACGAAGCACTTATTCAGAAAGATGTGGTCATCCAGAACAAAGAGCCTACTCAAGTACTTTTTCTACTGCGATGGCTGTTGCAGCCTGCTGAACTCCCAAACTGGCGCAAAAACCATGAGGTGTCCCACTTGTGTAGACAATGACGTATCTGCATTGAAGTCCAAAGGAAATTTTTTGATTATTCTAAATTTAAAAGAGCAGATAAAATAAGTAATTGCTCGAACCAAGGATGTTCTCTTTAGAAAACTCACACAGTTAAATGATGAGAACAACCTAACATCTGGGGCCTTCAATGACATAACCAGTGGGACAATGCTCAGAGATTTGCGCAAGAATGGGCAAGTAGGCAACATGGATTTTACAATCACATTCAACACAGATTGAGGTCCTGTGTTTAAGTCACCAACATCGTTGATATGGCCCATTCAGATCTTGACAAATGAGCTGCCACCAGATTATCGTATAAAAAACTGCTTGGTTGGTAGTCTTTGGTTTGGACGCCACCCAGACATGTCACTGTTCATGGGCAAGTTCGTGGAAGAAGTGAACCACTTTGGCCACCTAGTCTGGAGGATGGCATCCTTAGCCATCAAGTCTACAGTTCTTGCAATCTGCTGCTGTGTCGACGCACCTGCCCGTGCCACTGTTATGAACATGGTGCAGTTCAATGGCATGTTTGGCTGCTCCTGGTGTTACGCTTGTGGATAGCATCATGAAGGTAAATTATTCTAGTAATGCACAATACATTCTATTAGATGCATAACTTTTGTGCCATCATAACTGGTGCTAAAGCTACTGTTACAATATAGGGAGGTTGCATGTATGGCGGCGACGCTGCGCACTCTGGGTAGGCAGCCATTCTTTATCAGAGGCGGTTGGAAATTGCAGCAGCGCCGTCGTGATTGCGAGCGTTGGCGTAGCTTTCAGGCGTTATCGAGTGCAAGCGTGACGCAAATTTAACTCCAAGAAAAGTCGTGCACGATGCCAGCCTAACCAGAAGACTACACCCCAACGCTGTGCCAGAAAGACCTCGAGCGGTACCAAAAAAAGACGAGAATTTGCTCCGAGTGACCCATTCACGCTTTGTGCGGGCGACTGTGTAAGCAAAGTGCACTTGTGGCCGCGCGTCGACAGCTCCGATATTCATAAATTTCTCGTTCTGAGGGCAAGTTTGATTACCCGGGGGGTGTTGAAGTCGAGAAAGGCAATCAAGGGCCACCTTTTTGTGACGAGTGGCTGGTTGTGGGAGTCCTGATCAAAGAAATTCGCTGCCGATACCGTGGTCGTTGACACTCAAGTAAGAGGTGTTAAATCACTTGATTTTGCCGCAGATGCTAATGTTTGTTTCCGTGCAGATTAAACTTCCAGTGTGTTAACAAGCCGCTGTCGACATCTTGTTCATGGGCAAGAGTGATGGCGAGGTCCTTGCCGCGCACTGCACATGCATGACCGGGAACAACGAAGCCTGCTCTCATTCCACTGTGCTGTTATTCTACGTGGTGTGCGACGCACATGCACGAGAATAGCACTCCTCAATTTAACACGTCTTGTTCGAGTGACGAAGACCATGGTGTCGGCGGCGACTTTCTTCACCCACGGCTCACGTACTCGACCACTCTACACAAACTTGTGACCCTTGAGGGCCTTTCTGGGCATAATCTGCTCCTGGGTTTTCAAACTCGGCCTCGGAACGAAAAATTCATGAATGTCAGAGCTGTCGACGCACCGCCACAAGGACATGTTGCTTACACAGTCGCCCGCATGAAGTGTGAATGGGTCACTCTGAGCAAATTCTCGTCTTTTCTTCGTACTGCTCGAGGTCTTTCTGGCACAGCGTTCCAGTGTAGTCTTGCGGTGAGGCTGATATCAAGTACGACACTTCTTGGAGTGAACTTTGCTTCGCGATCACACTCGATCACGCCTGCAAGCTACGCCAACGCTCGCAAACGCGACGACGCTGCTGCACTCCCCGGCTACCTCTGACAAAAAAATGGCTGCCTACCCAGAGTCCATAGCGTCGCCGCCGTTCATGCAAGCTCCCTATAGCGTTCTGTATCTAGGAGTCTTCTGTCATTGAATACTGAAGTCCATACGCTTTTTTTTCAGTTAAGCTTCGTTTGTGAAATTAAAAGTGATTAAGCTTAACTTATCTAGTATACAGAAAATCATATAGAGTGATGTGGTTTGTGGCTTAAAATATTGCTATGAGCCTGTGTGTACATTGCATTATTTACATTACGTGATTAAATGCAGGCTTAGTGCCTACTTAAACTTTACGACATACATTTTCAGGAGGCCAGAGGTACATGAATGTTATAGCAGAGGAGCTGCGGACAGCAAAAGACATGCTTTGAGATATGAAGTTTGCCATCGACGTTGGAGAGCCAGTGAATGGTTTGAAGGGGCCCTCACCATACTCTAGTCTGAAGGGTTTTGACCTTGTTCTTGGTCAAACAGTCGAATACATGCACTGTGTTCTTCTGGGCGTCAGTAGGTGTTTCACTGATACTTGGTTTGACTCAAGTAACAATCAAGAGCCCTATTACATTTGTTAGTATTGCCTTGTACATTGCCTTGTAGATTTGAGTGTAGCCTTGTGCCTTTGACTAAGTACAATGCAGAGCTTAATACCGAAAAATTCCCCCAACTAATCTGATGTAATGAGCGAGACAGACACAACACCCGTTCGTCGGGCAAGCTGCTCTATTCTGCCTCTTCTTTCTCCTTCTCGCTCACCTAGCATGCGCGTCTGTGCCTGATAGCCAGTTTCGGGCCTTCGTCATCACACTGAATATTTCCTGGAATTTTCTGAAGAAGCATGTATACTTGTTGCTAAAGTAGCTATAAAAATGAACAAAGGATGTACGATAAATATTTTGTTTACTGGTTTGAAGTATGAATAGAGATTCTTGAATATAATTGTTTTAAAAAATGGCTGGTATAAATATGAACGTGCTTTACAAGAAAGATTGCGTGGCTAAATCATTGTAGGTTAACAGTTCACGTTATTGCTGCAGTATTTAGAGAAAAGCTGTTGCTTTAAGTATTTACCAAAAAGTAAGAGCATTTTCAGTAGATGTAGTCTTATCGGAATGGGATATCGGTTGGTTACTTAATATAGCCTATGCATGGGCACTAGTTACACACTTTGCCGTCTATTAGCAACTAAAGTGCATGCTCGTTTTCTTTTTAAAGGGACCCTAAAGGGGAACAGTGATGTTGCTTGAATATACAAGGTGTATTCTGAGAATGTTAATGGCATATGTTTGCCCACCATTAGTTCATTATTAGCGGATAAAATCAAGGTTGAAGTATCTTTAAATTGTATGCCGAAATCTCCATGCGTCACATAAGAAATTTCAAAATGTACTTTAGGTATTTTCGTGGCATTGGCTCCATGAAATTTTCTCATACTTCATATGATATGTGTGTGGGACCCACAGAAAAACAATGTACTTCATTTTTAGCTCTTGGGAGCTACGTAAGGCCCAGTAGATGCGTACGAAATTTCATATAGTATGGAGTTTAGTGTGGGAATCTCAAGGTTGCATCGCCACCCCCATTTTCTTTTTTTCACGTTTTCTTACTAAGCGTCGTGTCGTAGTAAGAGTGGCATTTTTGGGATTGGGAAATTGTATTTTACTGATGGATAAAAAATCGTTTGGCTCTTTAGTGTCAATATAAATTATTTGAAAACTACATCTTCGTTGACATATAGTCATAAATAAAGCATATATTTGTGAAAAGCGATTTCAAAGGCCAACAGAATTGCTGCTGTGACATGTTAATGTGTGTCCTTCCTTGAGATTTTTCTCCATTTATTCCCTTAGCAAAGGCATGTACATATAAATTCTGTTAATTATTTAATGTGGGGTACACTGGTGCTGTCACTTGAAATGGGGTGGGAAGTAAAAAAGAGAAAAAAGTGACATCAGCTGGACAAACTCTCTCACAGCATGTCTCTGGTACCTGCAATTATTTGCCCCTCATCCTTCTGTAGAGGACAGTGTCCCCCTTTTTCCATTTGCTTGCAAAATTATCTGCCACATATATGAAATTTTATAATAAAGTATTTAATGTCATACTGTATGCAGGGCGCCCAACAACTGCGGCCCAAGTGGACAAGAAGCTGCTCTCCATCAGGCCTCCTCAGTGCTTCACCAGACTTCCACGCTCAATCAAAGAGCGCTGCAATTGAAAGGCAGGTGAATGGCGGCACTGGCTCCTGTTCTACGCTGTGCCAACCTGTACACAGACTCTGACCCAGCGCTACCTGAACCACTTTGTGCTCTTCGTTGAAGCTGTGCACATACTTCTTTCAGAAGAGCTAACTGCGCCACAACTGCAACGTTTTGGTGAGTTGCTCAGATTGCTGAACTATAGACGTTGTAGGGTTGTCAGTTTTTATGTAGAGATCTTCAACTCCTCAAACAGCCAACCGTCGCTGGTCACAGTGCACACGACGGGTCGAGCTCCATCGAGTGCATCCTGCAGAGCACACCATCGGGCAACAAAATGGAGCACATTTTCGAAATGTTTGAGGTGTGCTTCGTAACATGTCGCCAAACTACAAACCATTCTTACTTACTCTCCTGCTCATTGACAATGTGCAAAGGCATGTGGAAAAATATAAAGTATTTGACAAGCAATCACCAATAATCATAAACTTGGGAATGTAGTTGTGTCTTCAGGGGTGGAGTTACAGCAGCTGGCGCGTGAATTCTGGCATTATAATTGAATAATTGGTAGCGCGAGCCCGACACCCACTGCAGCAACAAGCTGAAGTGATTTCTTTCTCAAAATGCCTTACGATTCTTACATGACATTGCAGTTTACAAGTGACCTATCGCAAAATTTTCGGCATACTAGTCAGCTAGGGCAATATATGGTGTGCAGCTCGCATTCACACAAAGCATGTCGTAACACAGGCAGATAATGCATGCAGTCCTCAAGAGGTTCAGTGACATAGACTAGAAATCTGATTGATATGCGGGGTTTAACATGCCAAAACCACCATATAATTATGAGAGACGCCATAGTGGAGGGCTTCAAAAATTTCGACCACCCAAAGTTCTTTAGCGTGCACCCAAATCTGAGCACCCGGGCCTACACCATTTTCGCCTCCATAGAAAATGCAGCCGCCGCATCCGGCATTCGCTCTCACGACCTGAGTGTCAGCAAGCGAGTACATTAGCCAATAGACCACCGCGGCTGGGTGAGACTAGACATCGAGTTAGATCAGTTACCGGGGCTACGTAATGTTCAAAGAAAAGGTACTACATATCGTGAATGCGGGAAGTTGCCATTTAATTCGGTTGAGCCACTGTGATCTGTTGCACTTCGCATGTTTAAAGTATTTTAAATAGTAAGTGCAAGAACCTAAATAGATCTGTCTGTGAATGATCCTTAGGACTTGCTGCACTGGCTTAACATGTTTATGCGAAATCATCAAAATAGTTTCAGGGCCGGAAATAATGCAAAGTGAAACTTCCATCTTTCTGCATCGTCTCTGTCACTGTCGGTGCTTTCCAAATCCAGAACTTGGAGTGAAAAATCATCGTTGTCTGCAATGCTTTCAGCCCTAAAAAAAGAATCTGAAGAAGCGCCTCTTTTGAGAGGCTCAGACTACACCATGCTGCCATGCTTGCACTAAGAGAAATATGCATGTGCTCACAGAACATTCTATTTTTACAATGATTTTCTTTCAAAATTGTGGCCGCATATGTCCATCTGGTGTCAATAAAACCCAACAAAAAAAACCGGTTGCAGCATACAGTGAAATCTCGTTATTCCGAACTTCAGGGGACCGTAGAAATTTGTTCGTTATTTTGAAAGGTCGTTATAGCGAAAGCTCGAAAATTAACCATAAATACTTATAATCATAAATACTTACTTAAATACTGACGAAAACGACTTACCTTTACCACAGTGGGTCCTTGAACTCGTTTTCACGAGAAAAAAACAAATGCACAAGTAAACACCAAAACATGCACGTTTACTTTGAAGAAGTCTGTTTTTTTTTAGCACGAGCAGCACAAACTTTGCAGCGCGAAGGCCTCCAGCTCATCCACATTTCTCTTTGCGGTTTGGTTCTTTGGTCACAACAGCCTGCTCTTTGCCTTTCAGTTGCCGAACAATATTCATTGTCTCGCTTAGTGAAAACTGCTTCCGCTTCTTCGTCGCAAGCAGAGATGAACTCATTTGTAGTATCATCGCAGCGCGAACACCGACTTACTTTGCGGATGCGATAAGTAAACACCGAAAAGAGATGAACACAACTGAAAAAACAAGGCCTTTGAAAAAAAACGTAAAGCGTCATGGCTGTCATCGTCTTTTGTGAAGAAAAAAAGTGCTAAAAAAGAAAATTCCTTTCGTTTCGCTTTCTGCTCTCTCGCTGTCTCAGGTTTTCAGCGCACATGCTTCCTGCTCCGCAACTCCCACTCCGCGTCGCTGACCTTGCCCTCCTGTGTTGCCCTCGCCTCTGCGCCCGTCCGTTTGTAAACCTGCAGTGTCGCTGTTTCAACAAAAAGAAAGAAAACAGTTGCCCTTTCGTTTTTTCCTCCACACCGTAGCGCGTCTTCCGAGAAGCAAGGCGTCCGTTCGCTTTCTCGTATGCTTGCATACCACTCCGGTGGTCGTGACAGATTCAAGAACACAAGTTGGTTGTACTGAGGCGTTGTTTATATAATGCGGAACTAAATTAACGCTCGTTATTCTGAAAAGTTTGGTATTCTGAAGTACGTACGTAGTAGTGAAATAATTTTACATTGAAACTATTAGCAGTCGGCGCGGGATTTTTTTTAAGTTTGTTAATCTGAAAAGTTCATTATTGCTGGGTGCATTCTACGAAGATTTCACTGTATGTTGTTGCCACACAAAAACAAGTGCTTTCAGGATGGCTAGTGCCGTGCCGGTCCCTGACACGTCGGCCTCCTGTTCAAGCCAACTTAATGGTGGCTGTGAAAGTGAATGGGTACAAGATTGCTCCATTGAAAACTTGCGGAATCTATAATCTTAGATGAATTTGTGCTGAATGTGCACGTTACAATTATTTCAGAGTGTTTCAGTGTAACCATTGTTTTCACTTCCTGTTACGACTATACGACTAGGTTTTCTTATAGTTGGTGATGATTGCACCCATAATTTTGTTAGTTTGGTGCTGTCACAGCGCACCTAAAAATTACTGAAAATGAGTTTACTTGCATGATTGTTTTACAGCAAAAAATAACAGTTGCTAGTTTAGATTTAGTAGAAGATTGTATGTTTGTAATTAACGCTGAAAGCTGAAAAACCACATCATAGTTCCTGTTTTTCCATGAATAAGTGTAGGTACCAATGTAATTGGCATTACAAAAATGCAATACCTAAAGTTAGTTGAGTATTTCAACTTATAATATTTGGCTGATGAATTGCCCATTGCATCATCACACTAGGCTTTTTGCAGTGTTTGGTTTCATTCAGAACCATGGCTTGCATTTAGTATTGCACATTTATTATGCAGGTCATCTACTGCAAGAGTTCGTCTCTCGGACAAAGTCCCTATTCAGTCCACGCCTCATGACATTCAACTTGCACCAGTTGCTACACCTCACATATGCTGCCGAGAGCTTTGGATCGCTATGGGCACATTCAGCCTTTGTCTTTGAGAGTGGTAATGGACGGCTTCTAAAGACGATAACAGGAGCCAAAGGGGTACCAAATCAGGTCGTAGAGAGGCTAGTGATGCTGCAGCAGCTTCATCTGGTATTGCCATTGACTTGTTTTGAAACTAAGGTGAAAGATTTCACCTCCTCTCTGCTTGGTTATCCAAAAACCTTGGCAGTCACATGCGTTGATGCGGTATCATTGTTTGGAAATGCTGATCGTGTGCCCAAGCTGACAGCTGAAGAAATTGCTGCTTTATGCTCAGTGTATATGCCTGCAAGTGCTTGGTATGAATATTTTCGGTTTTCATTCAAGGGAATCATATTACACAGCAGGCGTTGTACAAGGGCAAGGAAAAGTGATTCCAGCGTTGTGCGAACTGCTGATAATGAATAATTTTTTATTGAAAGGATTTTTGTTGCGATACAGGACTCCTTGTTCAATGGTGAAAAATTATTTCTTTTGTGCAAGCGAGTAGTATGTGTTGAAAGTACTGTGAAGCTGCCTAGCCACATTCAGGAGTGTTTTTTTTTTCACTTGTGTCTACTCCATGTGTGTTAAAGGTTTCAGATATTGCCTCACCTTGTTTGCTAATGGCTTTTCCAGCTGATGAAAAAATGTATGTAGGTTATTTGTCAAACTCTATTGAACATGACTGATGACAAACTGGATATGCCTCGACAATTCCGAGAGCAAGTGTTGCAAGAGTGTTAGACGGACACTGAAGGCAAATAGTACATAAAGCCTGTGTGTACTTTTGCAATGCCTTCCAGAAACCTTTCAAATAATAACAATAGTGTCACAGAGTCGGAATGTCGACAAAGAAGCAGACAGTACGATAACAGTTAAACTGTTTATTTGGGCGAACTTGTGCCCGGTAAACGGAAAGTCGGATCACAGTAGCAGACCTGCACTGATAGCGGTAAACGAATCGTCAGCTGTCGATCAACTGACAAGCGGCGAAGCGCGTTGGCCATCGTTGGCAAGTGTATGGCCATCGTTGGCCATACACTTGCCATTGAATTTTCTAGCGTTATCGCTAGCGGTGACCAGGCTCCAGAATAATCTGTGTAGTTCGACGAGTGGGTATGATCTTATCGAAATGAACTACTATAGCCTTGAAGCTTCTCGAAGACTGCAAGCGTGGTTGGCACTGAGAACTACGTAGTGTATTGAGGCGATAACAAAACTTGAGAAAAGGAACGTGGCATTGCCCCCTCTGAAAAAGACATCGTCCTGATGCTTTAACGGAAGATGAAAGTACAACAATGACGCAAGAAAGTACAAGCAATAAATTACGATACAGCAATAATACAAGTTACATTGTTTCAGTTCATTAACGCGCATGAAATGGCTTGAGGCGTGCGACGTGGATGACTTTAGGTCCGGATCAACGTCATTGAGACTTCGTGACACCGTTGGGGACCACCTCGTAATTGAGTGGGCTGAGACGTCGAATTAACCTGTACGGTCCGAAGTACCGTCGCAGAAGCTTTTCACTGAGTCCCCGTCAGCGTATCGGCGTCCACACCCAAACACATTCACCGGGCTGGTGTTCCACGAAGCGTCGTCGAAGATTGTAACGGCGGCTGTCGGTTGTCTGCTGGTTCTTTATACGGAAGCGCACAAGTTGTCAGGCTTCTTCGGCGCGCTGAAGGTACTCACTAACATCAAGGTTTTCTTTGTCGGTGTCATTGAATAACACGGGGTCGAGTGTCGTTGCCAGGCTCCTTCCATAAACCAATTTGTATGGAGATATTTGCGTCGTCTCCTGCACCGCTGTGTTGTATGCGAACGTCACGTACGGAAGAATGACGTCCCACGTCTTGTGTTCAACATCGACGTACATTGCCAGCATGTCGGCGATGGTCTTGTTTAGTTGCTCGGTGAGGCCGTTGGGCTGTGGGTGGTACACTGTCGTCTGGGGGTGGTTTGTCTGGCTGTATGCCAAGATCGCTTGAGTTAGGTTAGCAGTAAATGCCATTCCTCTGGGGCGCCGTGAAGTAAGACGATGTTTTCGACGAAAAACTTAGCTATACATCGGATGCACTGCTTTTGGGCAGCGCTTTCGTCTCAGCGTGGCGGGTGAGGTAGGCGGTAGCTACCACTACCCACTTGTTTCCGAAAATCGACCTCGGGAACGGCCCCGTAGGTCCATACCAATCTCCTGGAACGGTCGGCACTACGCTTTCAGGAAGACTGAAGTTTGGTGCACTCTTTACTACCGCCCACTGTGCTACCACTGAAGTGAAGCCAGGCACACGTACCGCCGCTGCCAGTACCGAAAGATGAAACTGCGTGGCTTTGCCGTCCATGCACCACGTCCGCAGCCAGGGGAACGACTATGGCACATCACCGACTATCTGGCAGAAATGCGATAGACACCATGAAGTCCGTCTCGTTCACCGTTGCCCAGCCGCCGCATGCCACCGCACCACCGACAATACTCTGGCTCTACGCGGGGCCGGTCTCCTAGCTTGTATCTGGGAAACTAAGGGCAGCAATGGATGGAGGTGCAGTTGCTGTGCGAACTACCTAAGATCCTCCAGCGACGGCGACAACGCGACAGAGCTTTCCGAACACGACGCCAACCAGACAAAGTCCTGACGCAGGAACCTCACTTACCGAAGGTGACCTGACGGTACAACATGGAAGCAGCAGAACAAGCCGACGCAGTTGTGATCCGACGCCTCGGCCTAACTGCAACGCGAGACGGTGAACTAGTGATCTCGACGTTGTTATCGATGGCCACAGCGTGACCGCTCTCGTCGATACTGGAGCTAACTATTCCATCATCAGTGGGTCGTTTGCCGCGAAGTTGAAGAAAGTTAGAAGAGCTTTGGAAGGCCCCCAAATCCTCACAGCCGGAGGTCATCTAGTAACGCCGGCAGGAATTTGCACAGCGAGAGTCACCATTAACGGCCGTATTTATCCTGCAGACTTCGTAGTCCTACAGCGTTGCTCGAGAGATCTCAACCTTGTCATGAACTTTTTATGCCTTCATGGGGCAGTCATCAACCTAAAAACAAAGTCAATAACGTTATCTACAGAAGAAGCACCATCGTCGCGCACGCCGTCAGGAAACCATGCCTTGAATGTACTGGAAGATCAAGTCACCATTCCGCCTCGCTCAATCGTCATTATTTCAGTCGGCACTCCTAAATCACCTGACTTTGAAGGCGTCGTTGAAGGCAGTCAACTGCTGTTGGTCACCCACAATATTTGCGTCGCAAGGAGAATCGCAGAGCTGCGGGGGAGGAAAAGCAACAGTTACGCTCACGAATTACACCAATGAGTACAAACATGTGAACAAAGGAACGACGGTCGCATACATCGAAGATATTGTAGAAGTCACCGGTGCTTTCGGCCTCGCCGATTCTGCAAAACCTGCTCAAAGGAACGTCCCGCAAACAGCTCCTGCTTGACTCCGCACATGAGGAACCGGAGTTTCTTATCCTCAGCCATTGTGGAGTCGGCGTGTTGAAAGAGCCGGGTCATCTCTTCGACGAACAGGATAACGCTTTTATTAGCGAGGTGCACCCTTGTCTCCAGCAATGTGGTGGCCCTTTCCTTGCGGATGACGCTCGTGAACGTGCTCAGGAACATCATCTGAAAGCGTTCCCAGGTTCAACGCATGCATTCATGGTTTTCGAACCACATCTTCGTGGCGTCTTCCAAGTAGAAATAGACGTGGCGTAATTTTTCTTCGGGTTTCAGCTGTTCAAGGTGGCGACTCGGTCGTATATTTTGATTCAGCTTTCCGGGTCCTCGCCTGACGATTCATAGAACGTTGGAGGTTTCTTCGGCTGCCGGAGAATAACTGGGACAGGCTGCACGGGGGCGCTCATAGTTGCTGCAGTTGATGTTGGGATACGGGGCTGCCGGATCTTGACAAATGTATGTAGGTGATTGATGTATGTATGTAGGTGAATGATGTAGGCTGTTTCAAGAAGGGGCCCCTACTCTGGTTGCAGTCCCCTCTGCCTGCAGCTTCTTCACTGTTAAGGGTTGGCATTTGTGTTTTCTTTGACGCTTGGGCTAGTTTCCTGGCTTGAAGGGGGTGTCTGGAACATAAAAAAGCAGCACCTCCACCAGATGTCACAGGGTTGTGACTTCGACAAAGAAGCAGAGAGTACGATGAAGGTTAAACTGTTTATTTTGGCGAACTTGTGCCCAGTGAACGAAAGTCGGATCACAGTAGCAGACCTTCACCGATAGCGGCGAACGAATCATCAGCCGTCGATCCACGGACAAGCGGCGAAGCGCGTCTGCATTTATACATTTGCCATCGAATGTTCTAGCGTTATCGCTAGCGGTGACGTAGGCTCCAGAATAATCTGTATGTACTGTTTGGTGTATTGTTTGGTGTACTGTTGGTGCTCATGTACAATGGTATTTTTCACCAGGCACTATATGCAAAAGCTGCCTTTAACATAAATATATAAGGTTCTAATCGAACATGCTTTTATGTGTGGTATGTGCTAAATTCCCTCATTTGACTGAGTTCTTGCTCTCCTATATTTTTTTTCATTCTGCAGTGGTACTTGCAATAAATGATTGTGTTTGACATTTGTATATTTATTTGCGCAAACTGTGAACATCCATGGCAGTGACATTCACAAAAATTGCATTGTTCGTGCAAACAAATTTTTATTGAAAGAGCTAATATGTCTTGCTTACGCTGCTAGACGTAAATTTAAATGTATCTTCCAGACGCGAGTTAGTGCATGTTGTATGCGTCACTGAATGAGTCTGGTTGTTTACGCTCAACATGCGCATGTATGTACGTTTCTTATACCCCTATCACGCAACAAATATAATGTAATTTACAGCAAACACCATTGGTTTCTCATGTCATTAAATGAAAACATATCCTGTCGAATGATTTTATGAAATATATTTGCATTCGACTTTGGACCAAATGCATAGTGCCTATGTCAGGGACCAGCAGAGACATGGCTGTTAACTTCTATAACGTAACTTTTATAATTCGTAAATACCTTAGGCTATATTAGATCATCTTATTGGTGGTTTTATTTCGAGAGAGATCGAGGTTTCTAAAAAAAGCTACTACGCTCGCCATAGTGGTCTGGTGGCTAAGATACTCGGCTGCTGAACCGCAAGTCGCGGGATCGAATCCTGGCTGCGGCGGCTGCATTTCTGATGGAGTCGAAAATGATATGGGCCCGTGTGCTCAAATTTGGGTGCATGTTAAAGAACCCCAGGTAGTCCATTTCCGAAGCCCTCCACCACGCCGTCTCTCATAATGGTTTTGGGACGTTAAACTCCACATATCTATCAAAAGAAAGCTACTACAGTTGCTTACGCCTGTGACAATTTTTTTGTGTTCTTGTGTCGTGAGTGGTAATAGTTTGATTGCTTAAGTTGTGGCAATTGATCTGGTGGCTACATGAAATTGCTTCCAGTCTCATTTCTGCAGCCGGGGGTTGGTTGTTGGCCATGCAGGGGCAGCACCACGATTACTTTACCAGGGGGGCACCCATGATAAGTGAGTTATTTCAGGGAGTAGGGAGATAGAGAACTTAGCCATTCTCTGTGTTCCCTCTTGGGGGGGGGGGCAACAGGGGGGGGAGGCACATAAAAATTTTGGGAAGGCTCCAGCCCCCATTCCCACCCCCAGTTGGCATATGTTCCTTTTAAACTGGTGTCTCAACTGTTCACCCCTGCCCACGTTTCTTTTCAACCTCGTTTCTGTCGTGAAGCTGTGGCAAGTTGTGTATAGCTGTATTTATAATGTAGGAGCACATTCTATCAATAAAAATTATTTTAGGCTACATCAAATTAGTTTTCATTGATTTCCATTTCTTTTGTCGGTGCTCAGGAGGGCTAAGCTAATGGTCAATATTTTAAAATAACATTTCTTTTTCCCAATGTTAATGAGAACAGTTTCATTATCATTGACAAGTTCATTCGCATTGAATTTAGTTCTCATTAATATGGTTTCGACCAAAAAAACAAGCCCTTGAAGTGATGCTTTTTTTTGCTCGATTTGTTATCGTGTGACAGCATGCAAATAAAATGACAGTGATTGTCAGTCGTTGTGAATGACACATTTTCCGTGTGACAGAGTTTAGCACTTGGTCATCTGCAGAAGTTGTATTCATTCTGGAATAGGGTGAACAGCAGTGACTCACAACACCGACTAGCCTGTGTTATTCTTTTGTACTGTATATGTCACTATGCATTCATTTATAACTATATAGACTTGGATTTCCTGCAGAAAATGTGACAACAAATGTAGATGTTCCGCTTTTCGCAACAATCCACATGCCTTTCATACACTATTGCACATTTTCGTAAGCCCCTTATAAAATTTGTATATTTCCGTAAGACCTTACGTTCCGCATTTTTCTTATGAAAGCTTCTGTACACTCCATACACTCTCCTTAGCCTTCCATATCTTCCATAATGAACTCTCCGTGTGCTCCATAAATTTCCTTATCTTTCCATATTTTCCATAAAACTCACTCCATCCACGCCTTAAAAGTTCCTTATCCTTCCATATACTCTATAAAAGTGCTTTCCTTTTATGCCCTACAGTTTCTTTATCTTTCCGTATACGCCATACAATATCCTTATCCTTTCATGTCCTCCATGAGAAGCTTTCCGTATATGCCATACGACTTCCGTATATTTCCATAAAACTCCATAATATTTCCGTATCTAGCTTAAGAAAATGTTACGGAGTCCATATATTTTCCGTAAGATTTCATACGGAGCGTTTCAGTAGGGATATTGCTACTTCAGCTATGTGAAGGGCTATATATATATTTGTCACAACAGCAATACATGCAGCACAACACACCACATTCAGACTTCTATTTGCCTTTAGGGAGATAAATATATTTTACTTTCGAATAAACTTAGCCTACAAATGACAAGCTTGGCAACTAAGTACAGGTGTGCCACGTGTGTCTTATTCAGAAAAATCGGGTTTCACTCACAAATACATTAAGCAACACTTCGCAAAAGGGTAGCAACCGTGTTTGAGAAAATCCGCAAGACCTTGAGATTGCACTGTTAAGTTTGTGCACAGGAGGCGAATAGTCTTGTGCTTACACAGTTACCAGCAATAAACCCATATTTTCAATAGCACTTGCATAAAAGCACGTGCACTGCACTGATTCTCAGATTATTGACGGCAGACGCACTGTTTACGCAATTCAGGACAGACTTTGTATTGTATGTAGTCTCACTTTGCGTTCCTCAGGCGAAGGCTCGCTGAAGTAAAAGTTTGGCCTCCATTCCACCGACTACTGCAGTCTACAACATCATGACCACATGACAATATGAGTCTTGATATCTCTCCAAGAGATGCTTACATCTATCAATCCAGAAGGTTGAAATTTAATTTTTTGATGTGCAGATGTACCCCTGCAAAATTGTAAGCTGTAATGCTAACAGCTATTTTTTACTTTATTGTGAATCCATTTAGTGAAGCGGAGCATTATCTAAGTGCCCTTGTTAATGGTGACGTTATGACAAAGCCCAATGATCCTTCGAGCGGCTTTCAACCCAAGCTGTCTAGCATGGTGTAAGAGCGAAGGTTTTGATACAAACGTCGAAATGAAGCAATAGCGTACTGCTCCCAACGGCTTGCTTATGGTCGCCCATTTTCTCGTATCAACAATGGGATGTGAGGAGCTCTTATACGGCACAGCAGAAGTTCACAACATCACTACTGTTAAAGAACTGATGCAACGATTATGTCTTAACAGTTAACTGAAATGAAACACAGTTCATTGTCTTTCATTCTTGTCATAACGCCCTTTCACCTACCCCCACTGTTATTATCATCGGCCACAGACATCTTTGTGCCACTAGGTTCACATTCTTGGGAGTATTCCTAAATGCTCATCTAAAGTACTATCATCGCATTTCACTTATAAGACAGAGGATAACTCCTGGTATTGGAACAATATTCAAAGCACGACCATTTTTCAACTTTGCTTATACTACGTGTTTATCCACAATCATATTACTTACTGCATCGTGTCATGGGCGAACACTTATTCATCTCATATCCATCTACTTCGTCTTCAAAACCAAGCTGTTCGCATTCTAACATTCAGTACTGTATTCACCAGCGTGTCCAAACTTTTTCGGCAACATAGTGTACTAACAGTGTGCAATTTATTCAAATATACGCTACCTATTCTTGTATTTAGGTGTCTTAACAATTCCGTAACAGCCAATGCCTTGGAGAAATTTTAATTGGTAAAAGCTAATCCTACCAGGTTCACCTCTGACCACAATTTTTACTACCACCTATAAACACTAACTACGGCAAACCCACTACCATATTTGCTGTCATACATTTTCAAAATTCGATACCACTACGCACTAAATGGCTCTCATCAAACACTTTTAAAATGAACTTCAATATCTCATTTCACAATTATAACTGATCTGTATTTATATATTGGTATTCTGTTACATTTTGAGCTATTACTGTACGAGTTATTTTTACATTTATCACTCAAGTAGATTTCAGTTGTCTAGAGTATCAATAATTGAAGTCCATTTTTTTAAGATTCTGCTGCCATTAATTTTTTCATAGCCATATATAATTAGTGAATGTTGCTTGTTACCATTTCCACTGTAGTTTATATTACAAGTTTGCCGTGTTTTTATTTCTATATAAAGCATATCACTTCGAGGATTATAAACGTGTTAGAAATCAAAGTCGTTGCGGAGTGAGTACACCCAGCACTCGAAAATTTTAGGTGGGTTCGAATTTGCTTATACCTCTCATGACGGACAGTACTATGGTGTAGCTGTGCTTGGAGATTACTTAACAGGACAGATTTTGCTTGTTCAAAGATAAGTGAAAGCAAAAAAAATTCAGCACTACAAACTTTATTTGGATTTTTGTTCAATATAAATAAGAAGTCTCTATAGGAGCTCGTTTTCTCTGGCAATTCGTGGGTTCTTTTTACATTTGGAAATGTTAGCAAATTTCATGTCGCCCAACAGTTTCTTGTCAAGCAGAATGAGGAATCATGTGTGCTAAACGCCTTCAGAAAATGCCCACAAAGGCAGGTGTGGTCCTCATTGCAGTGCTTGTCCACATTGAGCCGAGCAGCAGTACCCGGCAGCATTTCAGCTCTGGTAACTGATCCACATTGCTTCGGGGGCCAGCCTCCAAGTGTGGGAGGAGAGAACAAAATCGTTTCAAATTCTGTGTTTAGCAGCATGCTTTCCATCGGCATTTTTACTTGTTGCTTGAAACAGTTGCATGCGAATAAGTCTGCGTTTTAAGGTGTGTCAACATCACAGAGATGGGATAACATCGAATACAATAACCGCCCACTGCACAAGCGGCTAAACCAAAGACTGAACTCAAGGAATGGAAGCATAGGGAGGTTTGCATTGTTAAAAATTGTGTGACGTGATCTCGTACTTAATCTACTATACTGCTCTACCATTCAAGCTGAATACAGATGAATCACAATACTGAATAGGAGTGATACTCTAATAACGAGATGAAAGACTGCTATGTAGGTGATAACTTTGTGTATTTGACTACCGCAGCTACAAGCTTAAAGAAGCGGAAATGAATTGTACGACAACTAAAAAATAAGCACCAACCGTGCTAAAAGCACCCACAAGCCTCAACGAAAGATGGTGCTGCATTATTCATATCGAGAATCCCACTTGCTGATGTGTAAAACAGTACACGCTGTGAATCTTTGAGACGAAACTGAAGCTCTAAAGCTGACACAAACAGGATAGATCGCAGTGCCACCTACTTTAATTCAAAAAATATTCAGTCTTTTTCTCAACCACTGTCGTTTGAGGCGTCATGATGGTATGCGGTGGACGTACATGAAGCTAACAAAGCAGTTCACATGATCCGGCATAAAAGAAGACACAACAAGATAAGTACAATCATATCAAAAGTGCCATATAATAAGGTAAAATTTTGGCAGATGATTCAAGAAATGGTATAATCAAAATCCTTTTCTGCATCATTGGAAGCCATACAGATCAAATTCGAAAAATATTGTAAAAAAGTCGAAAGGTTATGGATTTAAAAGATTGGTGGCAGCAAAAGCAGAAAAAGGGATACCAACAGTGTGATCTCCTTCTAAACTAAAAGATGTTTGACAAAACTTCACTATTAGTGAGAGACAGTGAACGAGATTTACAGAGTCATCAACCCAATAAATGGCAAACCAAAAGCGAATTGCACTTAGGTTGACTTCTACATGTCATTCAGCAGTTAATGGGCTAGTGAAGCAAGCTAATCAAATTAGAGCTCAGCAATTAAGCATGCGCCCAGACTTCCCGAAAAGATGAAACAGCTGCCTTTAGAAGACGTAGCTCATCATGCGTAGCCCTAAAAAGCATCTACGGAGTGCACACCACTTGTTATGCATTTTACATACTGCAGCCTCAATGAGGCTATAGCTGAAGCGGGAAAAGAAAAAAAAACAAGAAATCAACAGTCAAGAACAGACTTTTCACTGCTTCTGCAAAACAACATATTTACCAGCCAACCTGACGGTGAGGTAAAGTGATCAGCCTGACAGAAGAAAAAACTAAAGAGGGTTAAGCTAAGTACAGAAACAGAGGGATAAGAAACTTCGACAAAAAAAAACAGAATACAGCTGCACTAAGAATTGAGGTTCGGAACCTGGTGCTAGTGATAAAAGAATTGCGAAACTCAGCAGCGACTCACAGAGAGCCATTCTCTTCTGTCATAGTGGCAAGCCAAAAGGGACATTTAAAGAATGCCTGGTTCGTTGGCCTCAATTGCACACTCTAATTGGCCTACACAGCCAACATTCTAAATAAGAACGGCACCACTTTTCAAAGACAAGTTTACTCGGCCATGCGAGCCTTGTGGATACAAAGGTGACTCTGAGCAAGTGAGAAGCAAATAAAATCGTGATAAGATAAATTATTTCGTATACTAACGTCAGGTTTCCTGTGGTACAACAGGCAATTTTAGGGACTTCATGCTGTAATCGGGCTATTTGTGATGACATCAGGTACTAAATG
This sequence comes from Rhipicephalus microplus, assembly GCF_043290135.1. Lineage (NCBI taxonomy): Eukaryota > Metazoa > Arthropoda > Arachnida > Ixodida > Ixodidae > Rhipicephalus > Rhipicephalus microplus. The sequence goes on from NW_027464586.1 coordinate 32,831,539, forward strand.
TCCACTAAGCGTCACAAAACTATCAAAATGACTGCTTGGGGGTCGCCGATGGAGCCACAGTGCGTAGCAGCCGAGCGAGTGTCAAGATTTTTCACACAAGCACATGACAAGAAGTTCATATTGTGTTACAATGTCAGGGCACTGTAGAAAAAGAAACTAGCTTTTAGAAGCATACTGTGATAACTTTTGCAGAATTTACTCAAACTTCGCAGAAAGTTTTCTAGATCATTGAAAGCTGGGCCTTTCATTTGACGCAAGAAAATTATAGTTTTGCTGTCAGTATCCCTTTATCATCCCAGAAGGTTTGAAAACAAGTGCTGCGGAAGTGAAGCAAGCTTAAGCAGTTGAAAAAGACTAATGACTTCTTGCGAACTGGGACGTCCGAGGTATGGAAATAGAGAAGTCGGAAATGACGACAAGAAGATTGCTTTGTTTCTGTATTATTTGCAGTCTCGTTATGCACCACCTTTGAGCAACCTGTGAAATAGGCCAAGCTTTTTTTTTTATTCAAGAATTACCCCAAACCCCAGGGCGTTAGAGCAGGAAGGTACACAACAGAGATACAACATTTCACGGGCAGTCCAGGCAGCAAGAGAGCCGTAGCATTTACAAGAACGCAGCGCCCGTAAGAGAACGCTGGTGGTGGAAGCGGACAAGGTGTCTTCGGAAGCGGTCAGCGCTACTGGGAATCAAGTGGGCAGAACCGGGAACAACGCCCCCTGAAATACGTCACAGCTCTGCTATAAAACCACCGCTCCAGCGAGGATCAGCCGTCATTTCACGGGCAGTCCAGGCAGCAAGAGAGCCGTAGCATTTACAAGAACGCAGCGCCCGTAAGAGAACGCTCGTGGTGGAAACGCTGGTGGTGGCAGCGAGGATCAGCCGACATTTCACGGGCAGTCCAGGCAGCAAGAGAGCCGTAGCATTTACAAGAACGCAGCGCCCGTAAGAGAATGCTGGTGGTGGAAGCGGACAAGGTGTCTTCGGAAGCGGTCAGCGCTACTGGGAATCAAGTGGGCAGAACCGGGAACAACGCCCCCTGAAATACGTCACAGCTCTGCTAAAAAACCCCCGCTCCAGCGAGGATCAGCCGTCATTTCACGGGCAGTCCAGGCAGCAAGAGAGCCGTAGCATTTACAAGAACGCAGCGCCCGTAAGAGAACGCTCGTGGTGGAAACGCTGGTGGTGGCAGCGAGGATCAGCCGTCATTTCACGGGCAGTCCAGGCAGCAAGAGAGCCGTAGCATTTACAAGAACGCAGCGCCCGTAAGAGAACGCTGGTGGTGGAAGCGGGCAAGGTGTCTTCGGAAGCGGTCAGCGCTACTAGGAATCAAGTGGGCAGAACCGGGAACAACGCCCCCTGAAATACGTCACAGCTCTGCTATAAAACCACCGCTCCAGCGAGGGTCAGCCGTCATTTCACGGGCAGTCCAGGCAGCAACGAGGCTGAACGACAGCTAAAAATTTACCTTGCTTTACGCAGGTACGTGAACGACTTGTACTTTGGCTTCTTTGTTCCTGGACTGCTCAGGGAATGACGGGTATTATGGGTGATAAGCCGCCCACTACTGTGAAGGAACTAGTTAAGGCCTTGTCAGATTTTTCTGCTAGAATTGATACCAAACATGATGAGCTAAAGAAAGACATCACAAAGGTTATTGAAGGCGAACTACAAACTCTTAGACAGTCAATCAACTTCATGAATGAGCAATTTGAGCAATTCATGGTGGAACTTGGCGAAACAAAGAAAGAACTTGCTGCGGTGCGAGCAGAAAACCACGCGATTAAAAGCGAAAACAGTCGCCTCGTCAAGAATATTAAGGAAATAAAACAGGAACTCACTGCTCAGCAACAATATAGCAGACAGAATAACCTAGAAATAAAGGGAGTTCCTGTGATGGAGGGGGAAAACTTGGTCTCCACAATGCAACAGCTTGCCAGCTACCTGAAAGTTGAAATCAAAGAAACAGATATAGACGTCGTGCACCGAGTGCCATCAAGGAACGCGTCAACACCTAACATCATAGTTAGGTTTCTTTCGAGAGCTGTGAAAGATAATGTTCTGAAGACTGCTAAGAAGCAACGACTTAACACGACAGCTTTAGGTTTTCAGGGCATCGCATCTCCAGTGTACATAAATGAGCACTTGTGTCCGGCAAACAAGGAATTGCTAACAGCCGCTCTAAAGACAAAGCGGGAAAAAAAGTGGAAGTACACCTGGGTAACTGGTGGAAAGATTTTGATGCGGAAGGCGGATAATTCACGTGTGCTTCACGTCACATGTGCTGAGGATCTTTCCAAAGTTGTTTGAGGATTGCCTGCTTGTTTCTGTAACCTGGAGTTTCCTATACTTTTAAATGGCGTTTTCTTTTTCTGAGGTTGAAAACATATGGCTGCAGCAGGATCATTTCGCAGTATTACATTGTAATATTCGCAGCATAAAAAAGAACTTCGATCATCTGCTTTCGTACTTATCACAGCACTCGTTTAAATATGATGTCATCGCTATAACTGAAACTTGGCTTCGAGAAAGCGAATCAGTTCATTTACCCGGCTACGTCATGCTTTCGCAAGCTAGAAACAGTGCTACACGAGGAGGGGGTGTGGCGCTATTTATCAAAGACTGCTTTAGTTTCGTTCACCTTAGCAATAGCTCATGCTGCAATTCATCGGCAGAGACTCTTTTTATTCATCTTCAGAATGGTGTCATCATCGGTGTAATATATCGTCCACCAATTTCCAGTGTGGCTGATTTCATTACTGTGATGGAAAGTACCATGATACCCATTGTGGCCTCTAAAGCACCTATTATTGTCTGCGGTGATATTAACATAGACGTGTCTGGAGATACATGTGATGATTACGTGTTTTTGCTACAATCAGTTAATCTGAGAAATGTTATTTCATCACCCACTCGCATAACAGACCACTCGGAGTCGATTATTGATCACGTGTTGTGTAACGCTGACCTGGATGTATCGGCAGGCGTATACGCTGTTGCTATTGCGGATCACAATCCCACCTTTCTATTTTTACCCCAGAAATACATTTGTGCTCCTGCCATACCTGCCATTAAACGAACAACACGTGTCGACTATAATTCCGTGCAAAAACTACTACAAGGAACGAATTTTGATGCCCTCTATGATGAAGACGTGGACGTCGAGTGTGATAACATTGTAAAATGCATTATGGATGTCATTGAACGATCAACGCGTAGCTGTTCGCACCGAAATTATGACCATGCCATATGTCCATGGATGAATAGAAATATACTTGAGGTTTTGAAGCTGAAAGATTTTTACTACGACAAATGGAAAAATAACAGGAGCAATGAATACTACCATCAAAATTTTAAGCTTTACAGAAACAAGTCAGTAGCAATGATAAGAAAATCCAAGAAGTGCTACTATACCAACCTAGTGAAAAAAAATGATGGTAACACGAAGAAAATATGGCAGATTGTTAAAGACGTCACTGGCATGGGTAGCAAAGAACGCATTACACCTGATAATCCAACTCGTGAAGTGGCCGACAACTTTAACGATTACTTTACTAATATTGGTCTCAGCCTTGCGAGGAAGTTCCCTACTCATATGCAGAATTTAAATGCACCCTGTACTGTTACCAATAATTTTGATTTATGTGATGTAACTGAGGATGACATCCGACAAGTAATTAATAAGTTACCAGGGAACAAGGCAGCTGGACATGACGCCATATCATCAAGGATTTTAAAGGAGAATATTGATGTATTGTGTGGTCCCTTATGCCATATATTTAATCATGCATTTTCCTCTAAAACTTATCCTAGTATACTTAAGACCGCCAAAGTAATACCAGTGTACAAATCTGGTGATCGGAATCTTCCGGACAGCTACAGACCAATATCTGTTCTGAGTAGTATTAACACTACGCTTGAAAAACTAATTTCGTCGCAATTAAGGCGCTTCCTGGGTGAACAGAATGTACTTTGTCCCCAGCAACACGGCTTTGTTGCAAACAGGTCCACTTCAACTGCTGTTTCGATGCTTACGCAATATATTAATTCCGCGCTACATGAAAACAACATAGCAATAGCAGTATTTTTAGACATACGAAAGGCATTTGATGCTATTAGTCATTCCATTTTACTGGAAAAAATGCATTCTTATGGGATAAAAGGTAACTCGCTTGATTTTTTTTCTAGTTATCTATCGGCACGCAAACAAAAGGTAGTCATTGGTGACATCAAATCATCCTACGGTTATATTAAATGCGGGGTGCCACAGGGTTCAGTTTTGGGCCCTATATTGTTCTCTCTTTATATTAATGATGTCCCGCGATCCCTACAAAGGTCAAGGGCACTGATGTACGCGGACGACACTGTTTTAGTTTTCACAGGACACTCCTTAGCAGATTTACAAAATGACGCGATGACCGATTTATCGAACATTTCGGAATGGTTTGCCAGGAATCAGCTGACAGTTAACTGTACTAAAACAAAGTATATGGTGTTTCACTCTCGTAGGAAACATATTGACGCTGAATCTCTTAACCTAACAATAAACAACACTCCTATTCAACAAGTTCCTTGTTTTAAATATTTAGGCGTCACTTTTGATGAACACTTACACTGGCATGAGCAAGTACAAAGTGTGTGCGCAAAGCTAGCCTATGGCTGCTATTCTCTAATAAAAGCTCGCCAATATTTTCCACAAGCTATACTCCGCACACTCTACTTTTCATTGTGTCATTGTCACATAGGTTACTGTCTGGAATCGTGGGGTGTGACGTACAACAGTTATCTAAAAACTCTTGAACGACTTCAAAAGCGTACACTGAAAATCATAAGCCAAGGTGAATCAGTAAGTAATATTTTCCAATCACAACGCATTCTCTCGGTTCCGATGTTGCGTGACTACAAAATTGCTGTTTCAGTAAATAACATAATTAATAGAAATTCACCTTTGCCTGCTGATCTTTTTTCAATTCCTAAACGCAATACGCGACATGCTTCGAATGGTAATTTCAATCTGCCCAAATGCTTTAATGTTTACGGAGAAAGACTGATACAGTTTAGTGGAACAAAAATATGGAACACGGTCTCCCTAGAGATTAAAACGGCACGTAATTTCAGCATGGCATGTAAATCATTTTTTCTGTGCAGTCAAGACATGTAAGCATGTGTGTGTGATTCGATTTTCATTGTATGTTTTTAATAAGTGCCTATGTATAGAAACTAGCTGCAAGCTAATAAGTATGCATATCTGCAAGAAAAAATGTATTACTGTGTTATCTGTATCACATGATTGTTTTTTTTTATGTTGTTACCTCAGAGCTGACCTGTACACTTTTTTATGTTGCACATTGTATTGGACCGTCCACTAGCCACTTTAGGCTATCGGTCCAAATAATCCCTGTAATTGCATATATCTATTTATGAAAATAAAGCTTCATTGATTGATTGATTGATTGATTGATACAAATAGATCTTCATTTACACAACAGATTTGTTCTTCAGTGAGCTTGTTCCTTTCGGCTACGCACTTCGGAAAAAAAGGGTTCGCAAACATGCACGTCCTGGGCCGGCATTCATGATTTTGTGTTTGTGATCCTTGGACATAGAAACATAAAAAGGTGTATTCAAATAATTATCTTTGTTTATACCTACCTTGTTATATATTTGAAAAAACAGTTTTAGCTTTAACTTCCGTCTTCGTGAAGACAACAATTCGCAATTCAATTCTTTTTTCATCATTGTGACACTGTCCATTCTTCGGTACCTGCCCAGTACGTACCTGGCTGCTCTGTTTTGGATACCTTCTATATGAGAAATGAGGCTGGCTTCCAATGTATCCCATAGTTGGCAGGCGTACTCCAATTTAGGTCTGAAACATGTAGTAAATGCACTCCATTTTAATTCAACTTCGCGAAATCTTAGGTTTCATTGAACAAAGTTCAGCGCCCGTCCGTCCTTACCAATGGTCTCACTGATGGGCTCATTCCATGAGCAGTCAGGAGAAAACACGACGTCTAGGTACTAGAGACATTAACTGCGGTAAGAACATCCTTATTATTAGAATAGTTATCTATTATTGGTTTTTTTTTCTTCTTACTAAAACGCATACGAATGCACTTTTTCGTGTTTATTCCCGAGTTCTACAGTTTACACCAATCATATATTCTGTTCAAGTCTCCCTGTAACGCTGTCGCATCTTCGTCGTAAAATATACTTTGGTACGCCACGCAGTCATCTGCAAACAGTCGCAAGGAGGACGTAACACCTAAATTATATATAAGAAACAATATAGGTCCCAATAAAGAACCCTGAGGGACTCCTTAGGTGACGTTTGCGTGACTCAATTTTTCGCCATTAATAACAACGCAGTGCCTGCGCTACGATAAGCAATTTTCAATTCATCTGACAACTCTATGTACACCTATTTGCTTTAGTTTGTAAATAAGAAGCGAATGCGTAACTGTGTCGAAAGGTTTTCGAAAATCTAAAAACATACAATCTATCTGGCCCTCAGTATCAATTTTTCTTCCTAAATCATGATAGAATTCTACAAGTTGTGTAGTGCAGGACAAGCCCTTGCGGAAACCATGCTGTAGTCTAATTAAGATATTGTTCTCGGTAAGGTCACTCATGATGGTTGAGTAAATTAAATGTTCAATCAATTTGCATACATGTCAGGGAGACGGGCCTATAATTCTGCAAATCTTTTTTCAAGCCCCTCTATGATTTAGCACAACGTGGGCTATCTTCAAGTCGCATCGCAATTGACTAGCACGAAGCTATTGCGTAAAGATAACGAAAGATAAATGGAGATGGTCGCAGCGCAGTGCTTTAGCACGCGAGGTGAAATACCATCCGGGCCAACTACCTTGGTTTCGTCCGATTTCTCCAGTAACTTTTTCATACCAGACACGCTGAGTTCCACCTGCATCATAGGCGACACATTGTTACCAGTTGTTGTTATTGTGTCGGGTTTCGCTGGAAGGAATACTGAATGAAAGAAGTCATTTGATATGTTGCCTTTGCTTCGTCGTTCGTTACGATTTGGTTATTGCAAATGATTTCTGGAATGCACAGGTCAGTTGATCCGCACTTCTTTAAATACTCTCAAAAAGCCTTAGGATTGGTTTTCAACCTTTCATTAAGTCCCTTGAAATAATTTTCTTTTGCGATCTTAGTAGTGAGCTTGTAATCAAGCGTTATTTGTGCCAATCTCTCATAATCAGCCTTGCTATTCGTTTTCTTTCACTTCGCAAAAATTCGTTTTCTTTTTTATATAATTCGTATAATGCGTGATGTTACACAATGTTTTTTTCGTTTTTAAACTTTCAAAATGTACGTGTGGCTTATGTTCCTTCACAAGCTCACCCAATTTCACTTTAAACGTATTCCACAGTTCGTGAATGTTACAGTCGTTCACAAAACATTCAAACGATGGTAGGTATTGAAGCAGTTTTTGGCTGATACCTTCATAATTCCCTTAAGCATAAAAGAATATGTTTCCCTTTTCACAAAATCTGAATCGTTGAATTTTGGTGTCGACGGTCGCTACAACACCCGAATGATTGCTAATTCCTGGCACGACTGCCATAGAGCTTAATACATTAGGTGCGCTTGAAAACAACAAATCTAGGGTATTACCTCCACGTGTTGGTTCTCTTACGTACTGTACTAGACCATGTGTGTCTACAACCTTTTTCATTTCAGAGTTCACAGCACAACGAGAAACAATGCCACAATAATCATCCTGCCAACACAAGTCCGGCAGATTAAAATCACCACCGAAGAATATTATTTCACCAGATACTTCTGAAATAATCTCAGACTAGGCACAAACTGCGCTCGGATCAGAGTTCGGCGCACGATAAACCGAGCCCACAATCAAACTAGAGTTATTAGGCAACACGATTTTGCACCAGACTCTTTCGATAGCTTCGTGGCAGACATCTAGAGCACTAGACTCCCGTGTCGTATGAACATGAAGAAAAACGCCCCCTCTGATGTTCGGCTAGTCTTCACGATAAACCACGTAGTCTTGTGGAAACACCTCCCTATCTATAACAGTTGGTTCGAGCCAAGATTAGGTGCCCATTACAATATCTGCTTCCACTGATTCTATCAATCCAGCAAGCTAGTCTACTTTATTTGTTACACTTCTGCAATTAAATACTAAGACAATAATATATTTGTGTTCTTGAGCTTTACTTTTGTTTATTGGTCATGTTTTCGAAAACGGGACAACCTCATCCTTTTCTTTGTCTCAGTGAAACGCCCTACCATTCACGATGAGCTTATCAAAACTCAGTATAACCTAAATATTTATCGGCCTTGTTAACTTTAGGATATTGTGATAGCTTTTTCCTGATAGCACGCGTTTCAGATGACTAATATTCGTCGATACCATACGTGCTGTCTTCAAAATTCCTGGCGTTTGACAGAATTAATTGCTTTTCTTTAAAAGATGAAAGACTTACAATGATTGGCTGTTTCGTTTTGCTGTCATAACGTCCCACGCGATGTGCCCTTTCAAGAAAATTAAGCTCAATGGTCAGATATCATTAATCAGTTGCTCTGATTTGTCCCAAGTTTCAAACTGATCATTATTCTCTACACTGTAGAATACAATGTTTTTTCTACGGCTTCGGTTCTATAAATGCACAACCTTCAGTTTTAGTTTTTTATTTTATCTAACAGATATTTAATCACATGGGCTTGATCAGAGACCAATTTATTCACCTCTAGCAATCGTCGTTGAGTGTCATCTGAGTTTTTGCTCATTTCTGTAATTGAAGTTTCATGTTTCTTAAATCTTGAATCGTTAGAGTAAAGTTTACTCAAAAAGGTAGTTTGGCCATCATGGATGTTTTTCAGCAAGTTATGCGTGTCACGAGGGTCACAATTTGGCTCCACGTCACCTGATAGCAACAACAACAACAACGCAATATACAGCATTCTGCTTAAGAAAAAAAAACAATTTTCCACCCCTTCCATACACCCGCTTGTAACAAGGCAACGTCACCCTTGCCAAAGTGAATGGAGCCGGCACAAATAGTAGAAATTCACGAGTCGTAAACGGACAGTTTCTACTAACCTGCACAAGCAGCAAAAGCATCAGTCTCATGTCGACGAAGGTGCCGGCTCCAAATCCCACAGTGCCAAAGTGTTGCTCACTAAAGTAGCCTTCTTGGTCATCACGTGGTTCATCACGTGGTTCCCAGTCAGCGAAACGTGGCGTTACGATGCTTCCGATGTCCTTTCGTCTGTCGTGCGTGTACAGTGGCTGTCCGTTGACGACACCGACTACCGCTGGGAGCCAGGTGATATCCGATGCTGTACACAGGGCGACCCCGGAACACAGCATCACCCATCCAACTTTGTCGAAAGTGGACTAACGGATTGAACACCAAAACAGCGCAGATACCTGCACAAGCAGCAAAAGCGTCAGTCTCATGTCGGCGAAGGTGCCGGCTCCAAATCCCAAAAGCTTAGCATGCATTCAAAGAAAAATGTCAACTAACTTTCCCAAGATCACCAAAATTTCAGTATGCTTTTGAACAATTCATACCAAATATGTGTAAACATTGTAGCTTTGTACCATTTTGTTAGTTACACCTTTGAGTATAATTATGGTAATAATGTCAGCATAATCCACATACATCACACATTACCTGTCAACCTGAGGTGTAAAGAGGTTTTCTATTCTTTTGAATGAAGCCAGAAGTAGCAGTGTTGCAAAGGGCACGTTTAATTTCTCAGTAAGGTGCTGCAAACAGATTATAAACTATACATAAACTTATCACTCACAACCGTTTAGCTAGTGTAGGATTCCCCGTTGCGTGCACTCAGCACACTATCATAATTCCTTTCATAATGGAATAATTGGAAGCACAAACCAACAGGACACAAGAGAAGAGACAAACAAGCGCAGACTGAAACTCAGTACGAACTAGCCCACCTGTAAACCCTACATCATAATTCCGTTGCCTGAAGAGGGTGCTGAAGAGGGTGCATTTTTGAACACTACGCGCAACTTAACTGCAGCTGGTTGTTCTCTTCATTCACAAAACAGTTGTCAATTATTTTACGTGTAGAGTATGCATGCTTGAACCAGTAAATATTCCGGATTCCAGTTTTGATGTACACACTGTAGCCTTCCCGCACTAACTGCAGTAATTTACACCGTGATGCTTACTCTGGGCTCTCGATCGTAAAAATTCACACACGCCTTCACCAAAATATCTAGCAGTATTGCAGTAAAGCCTCAATAAAAGCATGTGTACTTTTTATGATTTTATAGCTTTCAACAAATACTCCAAGCTGTGTGTTTGAGTTTAACTTGATTGTTGTTCGATTTATTCCACAGAAGTCTATGCACGCTAAAGACACTGTGCAACAGCAGCAATTGTCAAGCTCTCGCTGGGCAGCGTACTAATCGAAGCTGCACCTGCCCTAGCAATGTTTGTGAGCTTGACTGCACCGAAGGTATTGTAAACAAGCATTTTCTAGCTCTAATCGGAACTAGAAATAAAAAAAGAAGTTCCCGAGACCGGCATCTCGACGCCTTCCTAATCTTCACTGGATACGACTGTCCACTTCTCGGTGTCTCCTGCGGTCGTTGAAAACGGACCAACACTGCCGGTGCCAGTGAAGTGCAGCATCGATAGAAGTACGCTCACAGCGTTCTTCGGCACACCTGAAGTTTCTACGCGTAACTCCAGATAATCAGAAGGTATTCTGCACAATCAAGATCACGTCAGCGAACACAGCGTGCCTATTTTGTCTTGCCTGGCAGCTGCCTGCTGCTCCCAGGCAAGACTGAATGGGCTCATTCGGCAAAACTAAATAGACTTGTCAGCAAACATGGCACAGCCATGTTTGCTGACAAGAGGCGCTGCGCGGTGGTCAAGAAAATAATCATGATGATGATGTCACAACAGGGCATTTCCCCGTAGTGCTTTGAACGATTTGAAGGTTTGTGAAATAGAGAGATAACAACATATACTTATCTACGTAAAAGACAACCTATAAGGTTGTCCGTGTGGGATGTCCAGGTTGTCAACGTGTAGGCACTATCTGGAACCAGTGGGTCTCTGGCGGGCGACACTGGGAAAAACGCAACGGACGAAGATGAAAGCGCCGGGTCACTGTGGTCATAAACACGTGCGTCCCACGATGACTTGGCGGGATCATTAGAGAGCGCAACCGGTGGTTCGAGCAGACGCGGCTGACAAAGGTACGCACAGGTGGAACCATAAGAGCGCGCCGAAGAAGCCGAGCCAGTTATGAGGGCAATACGGTGAGATGCATCGAAGCGGAGCCAGGATGCCAGAGTGCTGAAGCGTAACAGCCGTGGTGGCGTCTCCTACAGCACACATGGCGCCGACATGGCTGTCGACAAGGAGTAGTGGGCTGGCCATAATGGTGCGGACGTAACCGTCGACGAAACACCGACCTCAGCGTTGCAGTTTGTCTGGCGTGCCGCGGCGTGAGTGGGCGAGTCCACTCATGCGGAAACGCCGTGCCCGAAGAAGTGCACGAAGGTCACGGCAGGCAGGCATGTTTACAGTGACTGGTCAGCCGATGCGCCGCGGAGAGGTAGTGGACGCCTGTGCCATGGTGAGGCACAGGTCTGAATTCAAAGTGCATTTTTGTGGGGTCGTGCCACACTTTAAAGACTCCGGAGGATGGTCATGAGACCCAGAAGGCATGGGCTTTATCCGAAGGTCGACTGGCGTACCCGTGCTCGTCGGAGAAGCCTAGTGGATGTCCGCGTGCGTGGTTGGTTTAGAATGTGCTGGCTATTTTCCCACAGCGCACCAGGTATGTCGGCTTAAGCTGCGTCAGTCACTGTTGTAACGTCCCGCAAGTTAGGCTGTAGTTTAAGAGGGCCAAAAATTTCTGCTGCATGAGGCATTGAGGGCGATGCTAGTCGCAGTTGGCAAGAGGCGCAGAGTGGCGAGGTTGATGGAAGGTCTCCATCAGAATACATAGCCGATGGTGATATCTCTGCATTCGGTTGGTGAACAGTGCTCGAGAGGGTATATGTTCCGGACTCGGAGGCGTGCAACAAGGCAGCCGTCATGGAGTCTGCTGTGGCTGCGGTGTCGCATGCCGTCGATGTCGTGGAAGACGCGCAAGTGGCAGGCACGTGAGACGGACCTGCGTACGCAGACTCAAAGTACATGCACCTTTCGGTGGTGAGGTCAGTTGAAGTGGGAGCGTCTTCTACCTCGTCGTCATGGTCAGGTGCAGAATTGGATGTTCCTGCGACCAGATCTGAAGTAGAAGGAGTCGTAGCCAGTGTAGTGAGGTCACGGGCAATGGAGGTTTGCGTACCGGTTGGTATCGCGTGCTGCGACGCAGTGGCATCCCCTAAGTCACGGGACCTTGGAAGCAGGCGATACGTGAGGCCGTAGCAAGCGAGCACTGCCGTGCAGATGGCGTCATATGGCTGCGGGCTTGTGGTCGCTTCGGCAGCAAGATGGCCAAACTCGAGCGGCAGCGCGTCGAGCTTGATGGTGTGCATAAGCGGCAACAGCGAGAACTGCGTCGAGCCGCATGAACCATGCCTGTGGTGAGGTCGGGTGAAACGGCGGCACTGGCGGGCAGAGTGCCGGAAGCATGGCAGCTGGTGGCTCGTCAAATGGCGTGTCTTTCGGGTCACCAGTGTTGCGGAAGATAGGAGGAGAGAGACGTGAAATGACGTCGTGTAGGCGGCTGACAGGGCCGTGCCGAATCTTGCCACTTTACCCTCGGTAGGGTCTCACCACCCTAACCTCGGGTCAAAGCTCAGCGCCGGCGGCCGCCAGCGTCCAACACGGCGAGCACTTGAGCTCCTTCTCTTCTTGCGCAGCTCGAGCCACGGCCGGGCTGAGTACTTTTAATTGCTGGCCCCGCATCGCACGAAAGAGGGAAAAGAAAAAGTGCGAGGAGGACGCCAGGGCCAGCATCAGGATTGCTCGCGCGCTATTGGTTCCTCTCTGTAGGTGACGCGCTGGGGACGCACGCGCGCGCCCGCGATAGAATGTGCGAAGTTTTTCCGGCTGTTCCATCGTAGGGAAACACCCACAACCTGCCGCCACACACTTTCTTCACCTTTCCCTTCTGCCTTACTGCATCTCTCTTTCCCTCTCCCTGTAAGAGCTGAGCCGAACCGTGCTACCCGCAAGGGTTGTCGAAGAGTGACTTTTTTGTTTTGTCTTATTCAATCAACCACTACATCATACGCGCCACTGCTGGCATGGTCGACGCTCATGTGCAAATTAAGTTCGAAATCACCATCTAAAGTTCAATCACATGCATCTCACTTCTGTCATACACCATACTAGTTCCAACTGCTCTTGCAGCAACGCGATTCCGGCTTTCATGGCAGACGCCAAGACGCTCACGTCTGAATTCGACGCCAACACATCAAACGTGAAGCGTGCTTTGGTCGACGACGCAGCTCCGATTGACGTGGAAGCCTCGCGCACATTTACGTGCGAAATAGACGCCAGTTCGGCCGGCCTGTCTGACTTGAAGGGCCTCCTCGTCGACCTCTGCACGGACGGATGCGCCGGAGTGGCTCACCAGCTACAGCAAAGCAACTAATAGGACGATCCACGTCGTATTTGTTGCATTGCTGCTGTCTGTGCTGAAGGCGTCACGGAGGCACTTCACGTTCACAGTTGGAACCTCTTCGCTCATTGAAACCATCACCGTGCAATCGCCATCTTATCGAAATTCACTCGCTCGTGCCCTCGTTTCACAGTAGCAATCCATCCAAGACACGATGATGAAAAACATTTATTTTAAAAGAGAAAGGTACGGGGCCAAAGCATGACCCCGCTACATGGTCGGCGTCCTTAGTCCGGGACACCGCATGACGAGGCCCCTACTCGCGCCCGTCTCACAAGAGCCCGTTGATACTCTAGTGATGAGCAGTTGAGGAGGGCAGTCTCCCATGCCTCTCGGGAAGGGGTAGGGGAAGGGGGAAGGTGGGGATTTTTCGGACATGCCCATACCATGTGGAAGATATCACACGTCTCCCCACAGTGTGGGCACCGCCCATCTGTGTTCGCATCGAAATCTTTTAGGATTGCAGGACAGAGTAGAGTACCTGTCTGCAGGCGCCTTAGAGTTCGCTCTTCCGCCGTACTCAGCCCCTTTGCAGGAGCCGGGTAAAGATGGTGAGTGTCGCGATAATAGGTCAGAATTTCTTTGAACCCCAGCAGCGGTGTATTGGCCTCCGAGTCATAAGAGCCAAGGTGAGGAGCCCGGTGGGTAAGCGCTTGGGCGGCCGCGTCAGCGGCCTCATTACCTCGTAAGCCCTGATGGCCGGGAGCCCATACGATGTGTTTCGGGGCTGGATCAGCGAGATCCCGTTTTAGAATTGGGCTGGCTAGGGGGGATATCTCTCCTACCAAGTAATGAGCACATGCTTTCTGGAGTCCGTGATGATAACTTTCTAGTTGGGGTCCGCAGCAGCAAGCGCTATCGCGACTTCCTCAGCGCGCTCTGGATTTTGTGCTTGGAACGAGAGCCCATTGACATGCTTTTCCCGGTGAACTACACAGGCCGTGTAAAATCCCATGGGCGAAGGCCCTGCTATATCTACGTAGAATACACAAGGTAGGGAGCCGTGTTGCCGCTCAAGCGTCTGAGCCCATGCCTGTCTTCTGCTTTCGTGCGTGTGCTTATCCTTGTTACTGGGGAGTGGAGAGATCGAGAGCATATGCCGCCACAGTTCCGAAATACGCTTCGCCTCCTCTGCAGTGCAAGTGTGCTGTATATGTAAGCGGTTCAGCAGGCGGCGCCCGGGAGCCGTCTGCACGAGCAGCGTATATTGATTCATAAGGAGGGCGTCCCGCAACTCCTGGTAGGAGTTGAGCACACCTAACTCCCTCAGTTTGGCGTTGGAAGTGGCCACCGGGAGACACAGAGCTCGTTTAGTAGCCTTACGAATGATGGCATCTATTCTTTCGTCTTCTTGCTTGTTAGTGCGAAGGTATGGGACGGCGTAGAGGATCCGGCTAGTCACGAAGGCATAGGCGAGCCGAAGCGCGTCCCTGCCCCACAGGCCACCCCGCTTGTTGGAAACGCGGTGGACATGCTCCCTACCTGTTCGCCTATTCTCTTGAGTTTCGCTACAGTGGAGTCCGGTCTGAGTCTGTGGTGAATGAACAGGCCCAGAATCCGGAGCTCCTCCACCTCTCTGATGGGAACCCCAGACAGGGAGATGTGTATGGCTGACTTATCTCTTGGCTTC
This sequence comes from Rhipicephalus microplus, assembly GCF_043290135.1. Classification (NCBI taxonomy): domain Eukaryota; kingdom Metazoa; phylum Arthropoda; class Arachnida; order Ixodida; family Ixodidae; genus Rhipicephalus; species Rhipicephalus microplus. The sequence goes on from NW_027464586.1 coordinate 32,846,786, forward strand.
GCTCTAACGTGCAGAAGCTCTGATTTGTTTGGAGCTCGTTGGAGTCCACAATCGTTGGCATACGCCTCGACTATGGATGCGGCCTGCTGAAGGCATTCTTGCATTTCACCAAGGCTCCCTTCAGTGGTCCAGATTGTAATATCATCGTTGTGTGCCTTTCACGCTGGCCAATTAGCTTAAAAGGCGCATCATAGCAATGTTAAAAAGGAGCGGTGATAACACTGCTTCCTGTGGGGTACCCGGTGTTCCCATAATGTACGAGCCATATTCCTCGTCCTCGATCCGAAGAAGTGCCTGGCGTTTAGAGCGAAAATCTCTGACATATGCAAAGGCCTTAGCCCCGCAATCGGTGGAACTCAAGTTAGCCAGGATGCTGCTGTGTTTAACATTGTCGAAAGCCCCCTTCAGATCAAGGGCGAGGATGGCTTTATCATTGTGTTGCATAGTTATGGGCTGTATGACGGCCCTATGGAGCTGGAGAAGGACGTCCTGTGCAGACATATGTGGGCGAAACCCAAACATGGTGGCTGCAAAGAAGCCCTTGCCCTCAAGGTATGGGGAGAAACGATCCCGTACCATCGTCTCCATAAGCTTGCCCACGCACGAAGTCAGTAATATGGGCCTCAGATTTTCCGTATTCAGGGCCTTGCCTGCTTTGGGGATAAAAGTCACAAGTGACGTTTTCCATACGGAAGGAAGCGCACGGCCGTCCCAGATCTCGTTCCTGTATCCCAATAAATGGAGGTAGGCTGTGTCAGGGAGGTTTGCCTACAGCTTTACTCTTATGCGGTCCAGCCCCGGAGCCGTACCCCTGCGCATTTTAGCTAAAGCCGCTTTAAGGTCATGCAACTCAAAACGGGCATCGAGTTGGTGATTAGGCTTACCAGAGTACGTGTACGCCGGCCCAGGCGGGTCCTCCGTACGACAGAGTTACCTATCGCACAGAGCATCCGCAAGCTGTGTCGGAGTGCCTTGGCACCCTTGCAGAGGTCACCGGAGCTGCTTCTGCGCCTCCCCTCTCGTTTGAGAGGCGTCCATGAGACTGCGAAAGAGACGCCATGTCCCCTTTGAGCTCATCTGACGAGCTGCGGCGTCGCAGCGGGCTATCCAATTTGATTCTGAGAGCTGGGCAGCATACGCTGCAGCCTGTTCCGTGAGTTGGGCTATGCAGATACGTAATTTGCGATTAGTCTTCCGCTTTTTCCAACATTTTGTTAAGCTTCGGCGTGCCTCCCACAAGTGTAGGAGGTGAGTGACAACTGCGGGGATTTTTCGTTGGTTTGGAGGGTAGTAACAAGTCTTTTCTGAATGTTGTTTACGTGTTGAGCCCATTCCGCATAGCCTCCAGAAAATAGTACGGGAGGGATAGTCTGATTGTGAAATTGGGTCCAATCGGTCAACTTGGCTTGACCGCATTTTTTATGAGCTGACTTTTTCAGGAGTGTGACCCGGAGAAGGCAGTGATCACTGCCTAGAGAATCGCCCAAGTTCTCCCAGGTAGCATCCTTAGCATTTTTTACAAGAGAGAGGTCCGGACACGTGTCACGGGTTACCGAGTTCCCCACTCGAGCGGGGTACGCCGGATCCGTGAGCAGCGTGAGGCGAAGGGTGGAGATGAGCTCCGCCAGCTTACGTCCTCTGGCCTTCTCGTAGTGATAGCCCCTGTGAAGAGTGAGAGCATTGAAGTCTCTCACGATCACTAAGGGGTCCTTGTCTGCCAACTTGATCGCCCGGAGGAAGATTTCGCTAAAAGTTACGCGTGGCTTATGCGGGGGGCTGTATATATTTAGGATGTGTATTGACTGGTCGCGGCGTCTGAGAGGCAGTACTCTGACCATTGTGTATTCTTGTTCAGTACTTAAGTTTAAATCGACCTAAATCGCGGTATATGCCTTGTTCACCAGGATGCATGACGAGGGCCCCCCCTGGAAAGTGCTATAGCCAGAGAATTTAACGTCCAAACCTGGCTCCTGCAAAGCAATCAAGGCGGGCATGTTTCTGAAGGACTACAAGTAGAGCTGGAGGTGCGACCATTTTTTCCATGCTCTAAACCCCCTGCAGTTCCATTGTATAATCACAAATTTTCGTAGATATTTAGCTTGTTTGTTAGATCGGCTAGCCATCTTTAAGTATTTATATACGGTGCAGAGGACCAGTCCGGACCTGCAGCCGGCCCCGAAAAGCCTTTTTCTGCTGCCTGATGGGAGGTCGGCTTGCGTTTAACCTGCGGGGAGTCGCTCTGAGTGGTGTTTTTAATTTGGGCGATAACCCAGGGCTGCACGGCTTTAAGGACTGAGTTAAAGACCTGCGCCACAATTTCGGGAAGTGCTTGCATTAAGGCTGCCGTGAACATGTCCTGAAAGGACTCGCGGACTGCCGACATAATTTGAGTGGGGAGGGCTGTCACGCTCGCCTCTAATTGCTCGGTTTTACGCTCTAGGGAATCGATGCGACCGATGGATCCGGTAATGGAAGCTGGTCCAACTACCGTGTCCGCGTCCTGCCTCGAGACGCTAGTGAGGCGGGATGTGACGGAAGAGCCGTCATCCCCGTCTTCTGCCTCGGCTCCCTGCACTGGCTCGGATGACCCGACCTGCTTCGCTTCTAATTCCTGAATTTTGCGCGCAAGAGTTTGATTCTGGCGCCTGAGCTCCCCTATCTGCTGCTGTAGGGCGGTTTCGGTAGGGGAGGGAGAAGGGGAAGGTCCAGAGACTGCCCCACCCTAACAGCTCACCTGTTCTTGGACGGGTGTCAAGGGTGAGACGTCCTTGACCAAGACAGAAGGCTCCGACGAGGTCCCAGACTTTACATTGGTGGAGTGTCCGGTGTTGGTCTTCTTGAGTTCTGGCTTATTCGACTTGGTGGCTCGTGCTTTCTTGGGGCCAGTCTTGGGAGTCGGATCCTGTTTGTGCCCCCCCCCCGTTGTCCTCGGCTTGGATCCGTGTGGGGATCCCGACTTGACCGGCTGCCGGAACCATCCAGCACAACCGGGAGCTCCAGCCTTATGGCCACCGCCGCAGAGGAGGCAGCTCGGAATGCACTGGTGTTCCGTGGGGCCGTCAGGAGTAGCAGCAGGTACCTGAACGCCGCAGCTTCTGCAGCGGCTGGGCTGCGGGCGCGGGCAAGTATCAGCTCGATGGCACACTGTGCCACAGAGTGGGCATGCAGGCACTGTCTTATACAAGCGAACAGAGAGCCGCTCGCAGTTGTATAACACCGTCCGTGGCACCTTGGTCCCCGCGAAGGTGATCACCGCAACCGGGGTGTCCCCAAGCTTGCGCACAGACACTACATTTGGCTCAGCACTGAGCTTGCTTTTCACTATTTCGGACGTTTCGTCTTGAGAGACATGCACGACGCCCCGACAGAACTCACCGGAGAGTTTGGGATGTCCCCGGAATGTTAGCTGGTGGCCCCCGACTGGCAGCCTAATGTCCCGGAGGAGTCTCTCGGCGGCGTCCACTGATTTGAGCGTGTACACAAGTACATTTTGATCCCAGAGGGGCCACACCGCTAGTCCCACACTTGCGTCGGCTCCGAGGATGCTGCGGACTGCAGCGCCAGCTTGTCCAGGACCAAACGTGGCCTTGAGGTCGAGCGTCTCACGCGGTTTCAGCACCACTATGATGTCATCTTTTTCGATGCGCGGCATGTTCTTCGGCCGCCACTGGAGTTGCTTGGCGCGCTGCGAGGTGACGCTCGGCGCGTTCTTACCCTGTGCTTGCTGAGGGAGAGACGCTGCTTGTTGTTTGGCTGCAGGAGCCCTGGCGTCTCTCGACGCCACTGCTGCTTTCTTCTTTCCGTGCCACACGCGGAGCATATCCTTGAGGTACTCTTCCTCGGTTGGCAGAGGTGTCTCGGTTTGAGCAGCATCCATCTGTATGATCTGTAGGGACTCCGGATCATAGCCGGTGACTTGATTTGGAGTCGCCATTACCGGGGAAACACCGGACAGGGCCTGCGCGGCCCTTACTGCGGTTAGGCTTAACTCCGCGGTGGTTTGGCGAAAGCTTCAAGTGACCGAAAAAGGGTCAGAAGACGGCCCACCTTGACAAGACGTGATGTCTACGGTTACGGCTGACGTTCTTGGAGACGGTGGTAGAAGGCTTGCAGGAGAACGACTTGATGTGACGCAAATAATTGCGATATTTCACAGAGCCGACGTGGTATGCGACTGCTCCCGTCGATCGACGCCAGCGCCCCCTTCCTAAGACACGAGACACTAGGTGGTAGTGGCTTGCGGATGCGTCTGCATCGGCTCCACCAACTGACGTTGTTCAAGTGAGTCCGATGTGCTTTCCCTTTGAGATTTCTACTGGAGCGACTCCGGGAAGTTTCAGGGAACACCTGGATACCCCATTAATCACGGTAGGTCCACTGGAACCTCTTTTGTGGGTCCTTTCTCCGACACCAAGGGTTAGGCCTATTTGTGCTTCTACTCGGCATCGGGCGCCGCAGCGCGGAAAGGCGGAACGCGCGGCCGCTTGTTCGGCTGACCCCCGAGGAGGCCATGCCTCATGAGGCCATCGTAGAAGGAGAGGAAATCTCCAAAAAGGAAGCCGAGTCCAAGGGCTGGATTACCGCCAACAGAAAGCGGAATGCGGATAAAACCCGCTTCAAGCACGAGACGCACTCTGCTAGGCAAACTGGAGCCCACGTTGGCCCCGCTAAAGCCAGCCAGCTGAGAAAGATTGCCGCAGCCTCCAGGCTACCGCGCCTGCCCACATCGCACTTTCGAGTGGTCGTCCGCCCGGGGGGAAGGGCTGGACGTGCGAACATGCAGTCAGTTAAAGGTCATGCAAGCCATTTTATTGGCTGCCAGGCTGCCCTCAGCGGCAGCCGAGGAGAATTTTGTGTGTGCGAACGCCATGCAGAATATCTTCGTTATAAGCACAACCTCCGAATCGAATGTCAATGCATACTGCAAAGTGCAGGAAATATTCATGGCAGATAAAATGCACTCTATCTTGCCTTACATTACACCTCCGGGAAATACTTGTAGAGGTGTGGTCAGAGGCATCGACACCGATCTGGCCGAACCTGCGCTGCAAAGTCTTTTTTGTCACACCCAGAAACCCGATGGTGCTCGGAGCCAGGCACATAAAGGAGACCCCTACCGTGATTGTACTGTTCAACGGCATGAAAGTGCCTAACTTAATTCACTGCGGCCGCAACATGCTACACTGTACACTTGTCAAAGAACGAGCGCTCACAATGGGCGTGCCGCCAACTTCTTGCGATAACGCGCGCGAGAAACGCGGCGAGGTCAACGAAAAAAACAGAGAAAACAAGCTTCCAAGGCTCCCCGGGAACGCGACGCTCTCCCCTCGGAAGCGTGGCTTCGCCAATGAACCTCCTCACCCCACAACGGCGGCCGAGCAAGCACTGGAAATTTCTAGAAGGAAATAGGCATGGTCATGCCGAGTTGACTCATCCGACGCGGAGGGTATTCGAACCGTCTCGCCCTCTCCCCAGCCTTCGCTGCGTATCGTGCCGACGAAATGATGAGAACTTTCTGGAATGTCGCGCGGAAGGTATTTAACCGAGCAGCGGAGATGAGAAAGCAGGATATGACGGAAGTTAGCGCCAGAGCGCGTAGAATATACCGCCGTGTAGTCGGCGAAGGTTTTGTCCGTAGAGACAAAGCAGGAGAAGACGGAATTAGCGCCGGAACGCGTAGGGATTCCGCCGTGTAGTCGGCGAAGGTTTTGTCCGTAAAGACAAAGCAGGAGAAGAAGAGGATTTCCACCTGAGGAGTAAAGGCTCGAGCTACAGGCAAGAGCGTGTGTCTACCGCTATCCAGCGAAGACGCGTGGCAACAGCTACGCGTATGAAGCCGACGTGTTTCCGGCAAAGAAGTTTGAAGCTTGGAGAGAGAGGCCAATTGAAGACGCGAGGTTTCCTGGAAAAGAAACTTCGGCGAGGTTTCCTGGAAGAGAAACTTCAGGGGCAGCGGAACGACAACAAGGCTGGACTTTGAGTGAGTGATTCTCGGAAGAGTATCATTAAGACTTGTGTTCCAAGAACTTTGGACTGAATAGGTTTTCTATCTCTTTATTCTTTAAGTGTCTTGGTTGTTCAATGCATGCGACTGCATTGTAGTGTGTATTGTTGTCTGTGTCCGTTGTTTCGAGTGTGGCTGATTGTACTGTGTAGTACGTTGTTTGATTGGTGGCATATTGTATGCAACTATTGTGGAGTGTGCATTCTTGTGTATTGTTTTTCGATCTGCCATTATTGAGAATATAATTTTTGTTTGTTTATCAACTCTCGGCTCTGACTTGTTCTTTGGGCCACAGCCGGTGTCCGCTGGCACGCCAAAAAGGACCACTTCTAAATTGTCCACGCTTTCGTGGTGCGATTCGGGGGGCCGATACTTCGTCCCTTGGAATTAGCCCGGCGATCGCCTCCCGAATTAACGGGGCCAGTGTGACAATTATTCTGGCGTCCGCGACACAGGACCTTTTGGTGCACAGTGTGTCCAAAGTAGTGAGAAAGAGCCTCGAGTTGCTGATAGTGCTATCGGGACGATTTCGTGGGTTGTTCAGTGTTCTCGTTAACGAGTGTAGGGGAGTGTTCCGATGGACTGATTTAGGCAGATACTTTTTACACGTGGCAAGACTTTCTTTGCGAGACACCATGGATCTCGAAAAGTTAGTTGCGCTTGGTGAGAAGATGGGTCTTTCTGGCGCCGAGCTACGGAAGTGGGTCACCCAGAAGCAAAAAGAAGAAAAAGAGAGAGCCAAGGAAGAAAAAGCAGCTGAGTTGGAGCGAGAGAGGTTGGCAGCTGAGAGAGCGAAAGAAGAGAGCAGCAGTTGGAGTTGGAGAGAGAAAGGCTGGCCGCTGAAAGGGCGAGAGAAGAAAGAGAGGCAAAGGAGCGACAGCTGAAAGAAGAAAGAGAGGAAAGGGAACGGCAGCGACAGCGCGAGATAGAACTCGAGCGGCTCCGTTTGCAACAGCGAAGTGAAACTCCGGTCCAAGCTAGAGTTGAAAGCAGCGAACGGGAGGACCACGGATTCCGCTTGAACTCAAGCAAGCTGCTCGTAGCGTTTGATGAAAGGAAGGACGACCTTGACGCGTACCTTCACAGATTTGAGACGATTGCAAGGAGCCAGAATTGACCGGAACATCAATGGGCAACTGCTTTGAGTACCTGCTTGAGTGGTGAAGCGCTCAGTGTGTACGGTAGGCTGACGCCGACCGATGCAGCCAAATATGCGAAGGTGAAAGCTGCTTTGCTGAAGCGATTTAGATTTACTGTGGAAGGTTTCCGGGACAGATTTCGGACAGGAAAGCCAGCTGATGGTGAGACGGCTATGCAGTACGCCGCCCGACTTAGGCATTATTTGGACAGATGGATTGAACTTTCGGGGACAGTGCAGGAGTATGATGAGCTTAGAGAGCTCCTAATTAGAGAACAATTTCTTACTAGTTGCCACCCAAGCCTGTCGCTGTACTTGAAAGAGAGGAAGGCTGAATCACTTGAAGGAATGCTTGAATTGGCTGATCAATACTTGGAAGCGCAAGGTGGAAATAATTTGGCCAGGGTCAAGAAGGAGTGTCCTGAAGATTCGAAGAAATCGGCTCCCGAAGAAAAGAAGCGTCCACAGGAGAACATTCCGCGCTGTTTTCTGTGTAACCGAGTGGGTCATCGCGCGAAAAACTGTCGAACGATCTTTACGAGCCCTACGGTTGTATAATGTTTCAAGTGTGGACAGACTGGGGACAAAGCCGACGCATGTCGAAACGGAGCGAGTCAAACTCACCAGGTATCCTGTGTGCAAGCGGCACCGAAATCCGGTGATAATGCCGTCACCGATGGATTCGTAGAGTTGAAAAATGGGGAGAAAATTCCTATTGTGGGTGCCGTAATGACAAAACAGCCAACCGGTGTTTCGAAGGGAATGCCAACGCTACCTGGAAAAGTTGCGGACAAAAGGATTACGGTGTTAAGAGATACCAGCAGCTCCACTGTTATCGTGCGGAGAGATTTGGTACGGGAAAGTGAGTGAACAGGCAAAACAAAACCGGTTTGCTTAATTGACCATACAGTTCGGATGCTTCCCGAAGCAGAAATTGAAGTTGAAACCCCGCACTTCAGCGGGAAGGTTACTGCTTTATGCATGACGACCCCCCTACACGACCTCGTCATCGGAAACATCGACGGGGCGCGAGGACCGAATGATCCGGAATGTTTGGGAGAAGACCCTAAGATAGAGCCCTCGCCAACCCAGCAACCGCGAGATACAGAGGAGCAGCATCCCGTGACGGATCTCACTACAGCCCAAAGTGAAGCCGCGGCGCAAGAGACAGCGAATGAGAAGATGATCGAGTTGAATGAGCTCACGTGCTGGGCAGCTGGACGTACGTCGGCACGACCCCAACCGACCGACAGTGTAAAAATGACGGAGTCGGCCAGCCAGGCCCAACGCCGTGACTTGAACAAGCTGTTAAATAAACCGACAGGACCCGTTGAACGTTATGACCCGTTAACGGTGTCGGAAGTGACAACGATGGCTGAGACGCCGCCTCAGATATCGTCGTTGCAAAGGGCTCACCGAAAAAGAACGTGGAAACACAAGAAGAGATCGAGCGAGCACCGCAAGAAAGGACGCAAGCCCAGCTCGAAATACACAGGATATGTGCTGAGGTCAAATCAGAATGTGTTTGGAAGTGCTGAGTGCCATATGTTGTGTTAATGTTGTGTTATTCTGTGTCACAAGTGTCGAAGTGTTTGTGCTGAGATGTGATGTATAGTGTTGTATAATTGTTGTAATGAGAGAACTTTGTACGTTTGTATTATTGGGAATGTGTGGTGGAGTGTTGTACTCATGTGCCCGTGGTAATATTTCATGTGTTGTGTAATTTAATTACAATGTACAATTGTATTAAGTTATCTATTGTGAATGTGAAGTGTCATGAGCGACAGATGGGGTTACAGTCTGTGAGAGTGTGTGGTGACTGTTCGCGCTCGTTTGTGTGGTTTTGAATAATATGAGATAATATTCTTATTAAAGTGGGGGGCAGTGTCACAGAACGAGCGCTCAAAATGGGCGCGCCGCCAACTTCTTGCGATAACGCGCGGGAGAAACGCCGCGAGGTCAACGAAAAAAACAGAGAAAACAAGCTTCCAAGGCTCCCCGGGAACGCGACGCTCTCCCCTCGGAAGCGTGGCTTCGCCAATGAACCTCCTCACCCCACAACGGCGGCCGAGCAAGCACTGGAAATTTCTAGAAGGAAATAGGCGTGGTCATGCCGAGTTGACTCATCCGACGCGGAGGGTATTCGAACCGTCTCGCCCTCTCCCCAGCCTTCGCTGCGTATCGTGCCGACGAAATGATGAGAACTTTCTGGAATGTCGCGCGGAAGGTATTTAACCGAGCAGCGGAGATCAGAAAGCAGGATAAGACGGAAGTTAGCGCCAGAGCGCGTAGGGTATACCGCCGTGTATTCGGCAAAGGTTTTGTCCGTAGAGACAAAGCAGGAGAAGACGGAAGTTAGCGCCAGAGCACGTAGGGATTCCGCCGCGTAGTCGGCGAAGGTTTTGTCCGTAAAGACAAAGCAAGAGAAGAAGAGGATTTCCACCTGAGGAGTGAAGGCTCGAGCTACAGGCAAGAGGGTGTGTCTACCACTATCGAGTGAAGACGCGTGGCAACAGCTACGTGTATGAAGCCGACGTGTTTCCGGCGAACAAGTTTGAAGCTTGGAGAGAGAGGCCAATTGAAGACGCGAGGTTTCCTGGAAGAGAAACTTCGGCGAGGTTTCCTGGAAGAGAAACTTCAGGGGCAGCGGAACGACAACAACGCTGGACTTTGAGTTAGTGATTCTCGGAAGAGTATCAATCAGACTTGTGTTCCAAGAACTTTGGACTGAATAGGTTTTCTATCTCTTTAGCCTTTAGGTGTCTTGGTTGTTCAATGCATGCGACTTCATTGTAGTGTGTATTGTTGTCTGTGTCCGTTGTTTCGAGTGTGGCTGATTGTACTGTGTAGTACGTTGTTTGATTGGTGGCATATTGTATGCAACTATTGTGGAGTGTGCAGTCTTGTGTATTGTTTTTCGATCTGCCAATATTGAGAATATAATTTTGTTTGTTTATCAACTCTCGGCTCTGACTTGTTCTTTGGGCCACAGCCGGCGTCCGCTGGCGCGCCTAAAAGGACCACTTCTAAATTGTCCACGCTTTCGTGGTGCGGTTCGGGGGGCCGATACTTTGGCCCTTGGAATTAGCCCGGCGATCGCCTCCCGAATTAACGGGACCTGTGTGACAACACTGTACAAGAGGCAAATCGGCACTTACCGTAACTACGGCCGAATCGGCCACAAACATGATGTCTGCCCCAGACTGACTGAAAAAGTCTGTGAAAAGTGCGGGACTTCGATCATCGCAAAACGGACACGAATGTGTGCAACCGAAGTGCGCGCTATGCGGAGACGCGTATCTCACTGGTGACCGTGCCTGCAAAAACAGATACCAAGTCCCCTACGTTGTAAGAAGGCGACGTAGGAAAAGAAGGAAACGTGGTCACAAGACGAAGAACGCTACGAGCAACGCCGGAGACCGGGCAATCGCCGCTCCTACCAAGACACCAGCTGCGGCTGCTCCAAGGAACGCCGCAACGGAACGCTCTCGGAGTTCCCGGGGTGGCTTCAACTCGCAACCTACCTGGGCGGACAAGGTAGCCGGAACAGGTGAGGCGCATGCCCCCGCGCAACCAGGGCAACTGTCACAGCAAACTCGAGACAAAATACAATCACTAGAGCGCGAGAATGCGTCTCTTCGACAGGAATTAGCTGATATTAAGTAAATCTCTCAGGAAATGCAGTAGCGAGAGTGCGCGTCTCGCGATCAAGCTACCGCAGCCACCGCGTCCGTCAACCGAGGCGCGAAACGCAGGGCAGGCCCTGAGCCCATGGACGAGGAGGCGCTTAACGTCTCAAGCATCTAAACACTGCTTATTACTCCTATTAGGCTCCAACTGACCGAGCACACCGCGAGGCTTCAAATTTTAGAATCATGCAGGCAGCACGCACTGCTTGGTACACCCCCTTCCAGTCAGTAAAATGGATAATGCAAGCAATCTAGTAATCTGGCAATGGAATTGCGTCAGCTTCCGCAAAAGAAAGGCAGTACTGCAACACTTTCTTAGCTTTGCTACCGAAAGGCCACCAGTAATCCTCCTCCAGGAAACGCTCACCGATGTCATTGCTCTTGTCGCTATCGTGCAGAAGCGCATTTCAAGGAGGGCAAGAGGGGTGTAGCGACACTCGTCTCAAAGCATCTCGCCTATTTACGTCATGACATTAGGCCGGACCTAAAAATTGAACGCATCGTGTTCGAGCTCATCCCGAACGCTAAACTTAAGCAATTCGTTTTTATTTTAAACGTTTACAGCTCACCAGACGACAGAAAAAAGACGTATCATGCTCTTTTTCACAAAGCGTGTAAAGTTGCAGGTGATCGAACGCCCATCATAGCAGGGGACGTTAACGCACATCATCAAGATTAGGGCTATATCAAGGATACCGCAAAAGGCAAAGCCCTCGCTGCACAGATCATAGTTTGTGGTTTCACATTGGTCACCGATCCACGATACCTCACCAGAATAGACAATTCGGTCAGCAGGGATACCACACCAGATTTGACCAAGGTTAGAAATGCATAGGAACCCATATGGACTAACTTACAAGAGAATCGTAGTAGTGGTCACTACATTACCAGCCTCGCGATAAGAATCTCGTCACCACCGCTCAGAAAATTTCACGTCACAGATTGGGACCTTTTTAGAGCTATCAGAAAGCAAGACGAGAATAAATACAACTCGTTAAACGAATTAGTCACTCGCCTCAAAGAAGACGTTGCTGCTTCCACAAAGGAAGTGAAGACAGAAAGAGAGATGGAGCGTATGGACAGTCGATTAGCCCACCTTCTGGAGGCTAAAAACGCACTGCAAGCTCAATGGAAAACGCAGAAACGAAATCGATATCTATGCAAAAACTTGCTGAACTTAATAGGCAGATAGATGAGCATAGTGAAACGCTAGCTCGACAGCAATGGCACGAAGTATGCAATGCTGTCGACGGGCAAATGAGGAGTGGTGCGAAGTGGAACCTCCTCAAATATCTACTAAGAGATAAACAATCCAAAACCAATCAGCAGCTTACAATTGACAGACTTATCCACAACCTAAACAACTCTGGTCTGACAAAGACACAAATTATCGATGAGCTTGCCTCGAGATATCTTTGCACAGAACCCGTCTCACACAATGACTACCCTCCTGCTTTGCCAGAGAACGAAACATACCCTCTTAGTTCCCCCTTCACGTGCGTAGAGGTACGAGAGGTTCTATATGAGCTGAACGGAAGATCAGCTACGGGTCCTGATGGGATCAGTAACAAACTCTTAAAGAATTTACCTGACGAGGATATCGAGCTTCTAACGAATAAAATCAACGAGGTGTGGAAGACCAGCGAGGTTCCAATAAAGGGGCGCGACGCGACCGTCATCCTCATTCCGAAGCCGGGGAAACCCCTGGAGCTTGGCTCGCTCCGGTCGATATCTCTCACTTCATGTGTCGGGAAGGTCGTCAAGCACGTTATCCTCAAGCGGGCCACTAAATTTGCTGAGGAAAGGAATCTCTCTCAATTTAATTAAATTGTATTCAGGCCGTTCATGTCAACGCAGGATGTAATGTTGCTTTTAAAACAGAAGATCATTGACAGGCTCTTCAGAGACACCAGAGCTGTTCTGGCACTTCACCTGGAAAAGGCCTTCGACAAGGTCAAACACTCTCACATACTTCATTTCATTAAAGAAGCGGGTCTATGAAAACATTTTTACAACTACATCAGCTCATTTCTTAAGAACAGAAAAGCTACGATTCGCCTTGGATCTCTCGGCTCGAAGACGTTTGATCTTGGACCCATAGGCACTCCACAAGGGGCAGTGCTATCCCCATTTCTATTTAACTTATCGCTGAGAGCACTTTCCCACAGTCTGGCCGAGATTGAAAGTCTCGGTCACGCCTTCTACGCTGACGACATCACCGTCTGGTGCGAGGGAGGTAGTGATGGGCAAATTGAAGAGCGATTACAAACAGCGATCAGGGTTGTCGAAGATTTTCTTCACAAGGCAGGACTCTGCTTGTTGGCTAATAAATTGTAACTGCTCCTTTAGCGGCCAACAATCGGTGCAAAAAAAGGAAGTTTCCCCGATATCTTGATCACCACAACGAACGGCTCTATTATTCTGATCGTAAAGAAAGTTTGAATCCTCGGTATGTTCCTGGAGGAGGATGGCAGTAACGCCTACACGTTAGAACGCATCGCAGCCAAAGCCAATTTCATGACAAAATTAATCACGAGTGTGGCCCACAAACGAGGGGGGTTATCCGAGGAGAACCTTCGTAGACTCTTTCACGCCTTCCTAATGAGCCACATCAAATACATCGCCCTGGCCCACTAGTGGAGCAGGAGAGATGAAGCCCAATTAAAATCAATATTTCGCATGAACATAAAAAAGGTACTCGGTCTCCCACAGAGCACCAGTACAGAACATCTGTTGGCGCTGGGTGTCCACAACACCTTCAGCAAAGTAGTAGAGGCACAACAGGTCGCCCAAGTTGCAAGACTCGCTTCCACGGAAACTGGCAGACAGTTATTAGCACATATTCGTATACGGTCTCCCATTGCCAGTCAGAGGGAGTGCGCGCTCCCTATCAAAGTCAGGGAAATGTATACTGTATCCCAGGTACCTAGAAACATGCACCCCCAATACAACTGCGCTACACGCAAATCAAGGGCCAGAGCCCTTCTTCAAACAGCGGCTACGATTGAGGACAATGTCGCCTTCGTTGACGCAGCGCAATACGCAGCTTCCAATCACTTTGTTTCAGCAGCTACGTCGTTACGGGGAGAGCTGCTGACATCACTTACGCACAAAAATTCGGATGCGGACAAAGCCGAACAGGTGGCCGTGGCCATCGCCATGGCCACAACGAATCGTTCTACTATTTACACGGACTCGCGAGCCACCATGGAGCATTTAAGAAAGGCTCAGTGTGCAAGGAAGCCGCGCGCGTTTTCTCTGCTGCATCTTGGACAGGCAAAAAGCATATAATTTGATTCCCTGGTCATATTGGCAGTGATGCTCACGAAACCATCCCAAACACCAATGAACTTGCACACTACCAGGCGGGCGCGAGTTCTCACACACCGCGCCGGAAGTGGGCACTAGGAGGCTGAGGGAGGGCAGGGGCAAAGGGACCTTCTTCTCACTTTCAATGAGGTCTGTAAACACTATCAGCTAGGGCGTAGGAAGTTTCCGCTTCCACACCCACATCTAAACAGACCACTGGCAATCGCCCTGCGAATGTTACAAACAAACACGTGTCCGTGTCCATTTATTTGGTCAAAATTCGTAGACGGAATCGACCCACGCGGTCCACGCTGTGATCATCCGAGGTGCTCCCTCCAGCACATGCTGTGGTATTTTCATGACTTGCACGGGAGCTCAGGGTCTCCCTCCACTGAGGAAGACTGGCTCCAGCTTATCACCAGATCCGCAAAGGACCAGCAGCTAATGGCTGTCCAGAGAGCCCGCGAAGTTGCCGAGAGCTTTAATCTCCCGGTGCCATCGTGGGCGGACCCCCAGAGGGTACCCCCTGACGGGGGCATTCTCGCCTTCTCAGGACCAAATAAAGTTCTTTGACTGACTGACTGATCCAAGACACCGAAGGGGTGAGGCTGCTTCGGCACGATGGAACAGCCGGAAACACTTCTCTGTGTTTTCGTGACTCCGCGACGACAGTGAATGCCGGCATGTCTTCGGGAGATCGGCGGCTGAGCGAAAATTCGCCCTATGTCTTTGCTTCAAATGACCATGAAGTGGGCAATCTTGGGGAGTGAACAATGCCCTCTGCGAGGCTTCCGCGGCGTCTGAATAGGCAGCTCGAGCACCCAACTGAAGTTTTTTCTTCGCTACCTTATTGTGTAACCGGACCCCGTCCCTCGTTACCACGGATTATGGCGGCGGCTGCGCCGCCTAGCCGGAGAGGGTCTATGGCAGAGCGAAGAGCATGGCTGAAAATGAGGTGCAGGTGTGCAAGTTTAGCAGGTGTCACCAGCGCGTGCGTTGCCAGCACGTCACCTCCAGAGGCGAACCAATAGTAGTGCGCGAGAAATCCTGAGGCTGGCACTGGCGTCCTCCTCGCACTCTTTCTTTTTCCTCTTTCGTGCGATGCGGGGCCAGCAATTCCAAATACGCGGCCGGGCTAGACTAGATGCACCTGCGCGCGCTTCTTTCCTCACAGCCCCCTCACCCGTCGCGAATACAATGGGAAAATTTCTGAGTGTGTTTCGAGAATATTTTGAAAAATTGCGGAAAACTAATCTTACCAGACGGCTTTTTGCTTAATATGCTCGTGGATATTACAAGCTGAATCTCAGTGAAAAGGCCGAAGAATTGGCTAATGAGAGGCATAACTGAGAGGAAATAAAGCACTGGTAACAATCAGAAAGAAATATACACAATGCTGCAACAGTCCTGCAAGCAGTGAGCACCAAATAATTTTGGCCCTTGCGTGGTCTCGTTGGACAACGACGTCGTAATTAAGAGAGGTCGCTCACAGAATGACGAGCGCGGCTTCTATTTGCTTGATATATTATTTTTTTTTGTTTTTCTATGAACACGTGGAGTGGTTTTAAGGGCTAAAAGCAGCGGTCTATAGCCTGACAACTCTTTAAAACACGTACGTGTGCTGTATACTTAATGAATAAATGATGCGTGTAAATAGAAAAAAACTAAAAGAAAAAGAGAAGACTCTTGCACTGAACAAGCCGTTCCGACGGCATGCACAGTAAGTGGTGGTGTGCATTGTCAAGGTGTTAACACCACCTGGAAATGATCATTCTGGAGACCCCAAGCCCTTTGGCATTCCTTTGTACTGCAAGCCATGTTCATGAAGAATGCGAACGAAGTACGCAGCTGCTTGCGCTCGCAAGCTGCTTACCCCGGAGCTAAAACTCTAGTGAAAATCTGTTCTATGCTACACTTCGAGTTGGTAGAAAAACATGTTTAGAAATATAAACTCACAACATTACAACTTTTCGGCAAGCAATTAAGCGGCGGCGGCACTACATAACGATCAACTTTCTTTTACGTCCAACGTGGAATGAAGCCCTTTCCAGATGATTTCCGATTGATACTGCGCTGGGTGAGCAGATTTAGCTGTATGCATGCGAATTAAATTTATTATCGCACTAAACAACCACCCTCGGCAGAGTTTTTGTCCCTTTGCATTGATACCGTACCTCCAACTAATAATTTCTTACACATAATGTGATGTTCTCAAATAAATTCATTCCACGTATTTTTCCTGTCGCTGTATAGAGGCGACATATGGACTGATTCCAAAGGTTGGGCAGGTCAACATAGGATGTGTTCCAACCCATAGGGTTGTGTACTTGAACAATATGTTTGGGGAAGTCCCAAAATCGCAATACTTGTGACTACAATACACGTATAGCTTAACTTCAGGCCCACTTCACCTGAAATCGCACACATAGACATATCCATGTGATCTAATTGGCTCATTCAAACAAGGAGTTATGTGCGTCGCTTTTCTCGCATGAATATGTGCTATTGCTACGCAAACGTAGATAGACATTTGAGCTCTCTGCGGTGCAGTAAATACTCGCACGGTGGTGTGCTCTCTGTGGCTGTCTTCCCATCCTGAGACGGCGCTAACCTGCAGAGGAGCAAAACCTGTTACGTATCGTTCTCGGCGATTAAAATGCGAGCGTGCCAAATTCACGGGCGTGAACCGGTCATCTTCTGGATGCTTTAAATTGCAAGTGCTAGCTGGTGCGGCTGTGGGCTTGGGTAAACCACCAGGTAGGACCGAGTCGATGAAACGCATACGCAAGAATAAATGCGCATCTAGTAGCGTCGATGTCTCCTACAATGGGGAAAGGTAGCTGTATAAGGAGCTTGAACGCAGTCACTTTGTACAGTAGTGAAGAAAGAAAACAAATAAAAACTTCTCCAATCACTTCAGTAAGAGCACAAACAGCAGCGCTATGTCGAAGCCCACCACTATAGGCGGTGTTGTTGAAACGGGTCACCTTATAGTTCAATAATTACGGCGCTGTATTTATTGCCTCGATGCGGTAGTGACTGTGCCCGCTCTTTTATTGGTGGTGTGGAAAAATTGCTACACTTAAAGTACTACAATGTATTTCGCGGTAGGAGGGAGCTCAGACCACGGCTCCGTGGCAGCTGCCACTCAGCGAGCCGGGTCCATCAGCGAGAACCTCGACTCAGCTGATCGTCCAGGTTTTCGCTGGCCAGCGGCTACTCCCATCGCTCTACTGTAGGACGCTGTCTTTAAAATAGGCAACATCTCTCGAAACAATATAGAAAGCGGAAAAGACAGGTTCAGTTGGTCAGCGCGACTCGAATTGAACTCGCACACCAACAACGCACCATGTTGCACACCAACAACACACCCACTGCACCTCAAAAAATCAACGCTGTAAGGCTAACAATGGGCAGAAACAGCGACGTGATTTTTTTGCAAAAGGGCAAAATAACGACTCCTTCAAATTTACGTCAATATTTACGCATTATTATAAAAATAATAAAAAAATTAACAAAACGAGGTTTGAACTGACGACCAGCGGCACAACCACATCCTTAACTACGCGACAACACACTGTGCCACCAAAACTTTTTTTTTCTTTATTACAGTGTCAATACATTTCTGTACTTATATGCATATGCCACACATCATCCACAAGCGTTCAAATGCTGGCTGCATGTACTTATGCAGCCTTGACGCTGTCAATGTGTCTAATTTACTAAGCAATTCATCAAGTACCCCTCCGTGTTTCGGCACTTCTCTTAGCTTCGTTACCTTTCCAACAAAGTGGGTGTTAACCTATCACGCTCAGGGCTCAGCATTGCGTACATCCATACGTGACCTCCATATGCTATGAAGACTAGAAGCATGAAGGGGTCATATAGGGCACAATTTCCTTGAACATGCAGAACACGAATACCATAGGCGTCGATTGGTAGTTCCTTTTTCAAAAGTTCTCTGGAGGACATTCCAAAAAAACACAGCGTCCCAACAGTCAATAAAAACTTGTTCCACAGTTTTTTTTTGAAAAATTGATTTGCTGCACAAACTTGAAGGAAAACAAGGGAGACAGGAAAAAGCGCAGACTACCAACTGTGTATTGTCGTTTCTTGAAGCCAATATATACGCATGCTACGCTCTGCTTCCACGATGCGCACAAAACCAAAGATGCCGCAAACCAAGCCGTCCCAAAATAAATCAATTCAAATGTGACTGCCACCACAATGAAAACTGCGAAAAATGGCAAAATTATAAAAGTGATGCCCACCACAATCTAAACTGCGTATTCGCAAGGTATACGCTCTTATTTATTCTAAACTTATCTTTTATTATGTTTTGTATTTTTATTGCACCAAGCATCAACCAATTTTGCCATTTTTCGCATTTGTCATTGTGGTGGCAGTCACATTTGAATTGATTTGTTTTGGGACGGCTCTGTTTGTGGCATCTTTAGTTTTGTGCGCATCGTGGAAGCGCAGCGTAGCATGCTTATATATTGGCTTCAAAAAACGACAATAAACAGTTGGTTGTATGCGCTCTTTCCTGTCTCCCTTGTTTTCCTTCAAGTTTGTGCAGCAAATGAATTTTTCAAGTATGAACCAACTAGTCTGCAAAAAAGTGTTGCTTCCACAGTTTCTGTTTTGTTACATAAAAAACAGTTCACTGCCAATGGCACAAACAAACCTCGTTGTTCAAGCCATCTTTTCACAGCTAGCGTGCCCGAGTGAAGTTTAAAGAAAAACGTTTTAAGCTCGGGTGGAACTAACATCTTTTTTAAGTCTTTTAGGGTATCTCTATTCGATCCCACCGCATAAATTGTTGTGTAGAGTGGGGTTAGAAAAACTATGTCTACCGTGTCTTTTTGTAGGCACTTCGTGGGCATGCTGCTTAATTAATAAATGCGAAGCATTTCTTGGTGAACTATGGTGACTTTAGGAGTATCTATCTATCTATCTATCTATCTATCTATCTATCTATCTATCTATCTATCTATCTATCTATCTATCTATCTATCTATCTATCTATATAGCCGTCTATGACTTTTAGCTCTCCTGGCCATTTCAATAATGGTATCAATACCAAACTTGGTATGGCATAATATCACTATATGAAGAACATATTTGACTAGTCACAATATGAAAATCATGACATGTATGTCAACAATGTCATGATTTACAATTCATGGTCCTGCAGCTCTTGCGGGCGTTTCGTTCACATGGCATGTTGAAAAACTGGTATGGTATGACATGATTGCATGGTGAACAGAAGCAACATACCCTGACATGAAAATCATGAGATGTGTGTCATGTCACAATATTATTACATGCCATGCTCATGATGCACTCACTAGCGTCAAATATACCAAATTTGGTATAACAGCACGCGAATGGATGACAAAGGCAGGTGACTGGTGCAAACATGATAATCATGATATGCGTGTCATGTAACAGTATGACTACATGCCACGCTCACGATGCGCTGGCAGCCGTTTCGCTAGCTTCACTTATACCAAATTTGGTATTATGGGACGTGAATGGAGGACGAAGGTATGATACTGTTGCAAACATGATAAGCATGAGATGCGTGTCATTAACAACATGACTACATGCTACGCTCATGATGCGCTCGCAGCAGTTACGCTAGCATCATATATACCATATTTAGTATTACAGTACGCGAATGGACGACATAGGTAAATGACACACCCAAACATGATAATCACGACATGCGTGTCTTGTAACAACATGACTACATGCCACACTAATGATGCGCTTGCGACCATTTCAGTAGCTTCACATATGCCAAGTTTGGTATTACGTGACACCAATGGATGACGAAGGTATGTGACTGGTGCAAACGTAATAATCATGAGATGCGTGTCATGTAAGAACATGACTACATGCCTCAGTCAAGGTGCCAATACATTTCGACGTGGCGCGGTGCGCGTGCTCGCCGGCGTTCATTTCGTCGCGAGGCGCCGGCGTTGCCACGCGAGGCGCCGGTCCTGCCATATACTCGCACGCATAGCTCGGCATACTCACTCATGAGTACACTCACTCACACTCATTCATACTCATTTGAACGTGGTGAGTGTGAGTATGAGTGAGAACTGATGAGTATGAGTAGGAGTGAGTAGAACGTGAGTGAGTACTTATGAGTATGAGTAGGAGTGAGAATGGACGTGAATGGGTACTTTCAGTGTGAGTAGAAGTGCGTATGAACGCGAGTGGGTACTCATGAGTGTCAGTAGGAGTGAGTATGAACGTGAATGAGTATTATGAGTGTGAATAGGAGTGAGTATGAACGTGAGTGACTACTCTGAGTGTGAGTATAAGTGAGTATTAATGTGAGTGAGTACTCTGAGCGTGAGTAGAATTTAGTATGAACGTGAGTGAGTATTGCGAGTGTGAGTAAGAGTGAGTATGAACGTGAGTGAGTACTTTGAGTGTGAGTATAAGTGAGTATGAACGTGAGTGAGTATTCATCAGTGTGAGTAGGAATGAGTGAGAGCTTGTGAGTGTGAGTAGGAGTGAGTATGAACGTGAGTGAGTACTCTGAGTGTGAGAAGAAAAGAGTATGAATGTGAGTGAGAACGTGAGTGAGAACGTAAGTGAGTAGGAGTTTCAACATGAATGAGTACTGATGATTGTGAGTATTCGTCAGTAAGAACGTGAGTATTATTGAGTGTGATTAGGAGTGAGTGAGAGCTCATGAATTTGAGTAGGAGTAAGTACGAACGTGGGTGAGTACTCATGACTGTGAGTAGACTTGACTGCGAAGGTGAGTGAGTTGCTCTGAGTGTAAGGAGCAACGAGTAGGAACAAGAGTGAGTTACTAAGAGTGTGATAAATATTTGTAACCATCGCAACGGCGTCCTAAATACGTTGGAAACAACGGGCACTATGGTATGCAAGCTTACTGTACGTAAAAGCCTTCAGTTAGTTCGGAAACTGGGGGAGCCATCCTACATCAGATGGGGGGGGGGCGAGGTGACCTCGCAAAACTCGAGTTGAGAGTAGCCGTTCATTTTATTGTAATTTGAATTTTCTAGGCTGAATAACTTTGGATTGCCTGTCCCTATAGCTACCGTTCTTGTTGCACTTACCTCTTGCGCCTTCAGTCTACGCAGCCCGCTGATAATACATGTAAAACAAGGTTTTGAGAAGCCCTTTAACAAAAATCGCCGCGCAAGCCGGTTCAGAAAAAGAAATGCACTGCGCAAGCGACAAAAAAAAAACGCTGAAATGATCCAAGAGAGAAAGCACATTGTGTGCGCGACGCACATTGTGCGCAGCGATTTCGCAGTTTCTATATCTGCGTTGTCTCTCAAGTGAAGGTTGCCTTAAACGAAAACCTTAAGTGATCTCATGACCTCTCAAGCGCGAAGCTGTGTGCAAACTTCGCCTTCTCAGTGCACCATTAAGAAAAAAAAAGGAAAGCTTGGAGGACGGTTGAGCTTCACCGTCAATAGTATAGTATGCGATAGCGTAATCAGACCCTGTTCGCATCGCGGTTTCAATCTCTACCCTCGCTTCAGTTTTCGGCGGTTACTATGCCTTCAACAGTGCAGACACAATGTGAAATAAGCGCCCAATCACCCTTGATAATTTATTCACATAACGTGGGCAAATACAAAAACACTCATAACGCAACTCGTTAATTACCGTTTTATTCGGCTGTCCGCGATAACCCTGCGTACGCACACTGCCAATGAACGTTAACCGCGTCCGTAGATCTATAAATAAGGCCCCCTGCAATCGTCAGTGCCGACATGGAGCCAAGGAAGTCTCCGCGTGAGCGCGACCCACAGAGGAAGGAAAACATCTCCGAAGGTGCGCACAATTTATCGAATGCAAAACTGCCGTACGCAATGCATTCCATCTGAAGGCGAGGCAGAGAGGGGAGGCGCCGTCTCGACGGTCGCGCCGGGCCACAGAACACCTACCATGCAGTGGCCGGGCGGCCGGGGTGGCCGCGGCGCCGACGTGGCGGCGAGGCCCCGGCGCCCGCCTGTCCCGCTTGTGCAGTCAGAAGGGGCTAGGGGCAGTGGAACGAACGAAGTGGCCGAGCTGGATGTCATGGCAACGTCTTGGGTTCTGGCCGGTAATCATAGCGGCGGCCATGTAGTATACTGAAGCTGTTGAGAGCGTCTCTATTTCGCGCGCGTGCGTAGTAGCCTACGAAAGCACGTTTTGAGTGCTTGTAACACATTGCTGAGATTCTAAACGATGTCTCAGCGTCTCCTACGCGTCATGGCACACAAGTGAATGTGCAGGTGCGTCGTAATTGCGCTGAGTCATTGCCTGTTTGTGGAACCTACCGAAAGCGACAATTGTTCAGCTCGACTGTTTATTGAGTAACCTGAGTGCACGTAACGCTACCTCAATGTTAATATTCATTATCGGCCTGACAACGTCCACTGCAGGACAAAGGCCTCTCCCATGATCTGCCACTCATCTCGATCCTGTGCTTGCTGCTGCCATTATAAACCCGCGAACTTCCTCATCTCATCTGCCCACCTAATTTACTGTCTTGCCCAAACCCGTTTGCTTTCTCTGGAAATCCGGTCAGTTATGCTTATTGACCAGCTGTTATCCCACCTACGCGCTACATGCCCGGCCCATGTCCATTTCTTCTTGATTTCAACTATGGTATCCTTAACCCCGGTTTGTTCCCTGATCCACTCTGCTCTCTTCTTGACTCTTAAGGTTACAACTACTATTTTCGTTTCCATCGCTTTCTGCGTCATTTTCAATTTAAGCTGAACCCTCTTTGTAAGCCTCCAGGTTTCTTCTCAGTAGGTAAGTACCGGCAAGATGCAGCTGTTATATACTTTTGTCTTGAGGGGATAGTGACAATCTACCCGCCATGAGCTGAGAATGCTTGCCGAATCTTCTCCACCCCACTCTTATTCTGCTAGTTACTTCAGTCTCGTGGCTCGGCTCTGCAGGTACTACCTGTCCTAAGTAGACGTATATACCTCTTCCAACTTCAAGTGCACTGCCACCTATCTCGAAGCGCTGTTTTCTTTCGTGGTTGTTGTTCATTATTTTCGTTTTCTGTTGGTCATTTTGTAGATTCCAAGAGAAGGAAAGCGGGAAAAGGGGAGACAAAGTTCAGTGGGCAGATGCGATTAGGTAGTTTGCGGGTATGAAGCGGTAACAGCAAGCAAAGGACCGAGTTGACTGGCGGAACAGGGGAGAGGCCTTTGTCCTGCTGTGATGATGATGAGTATGTGAATGTAAAAGTACGTGGGTGAGTGCGCCTGAGTATGGGTAGGCTCAAGTATGAAGTTAGAAGTGTGGCACCTTGGGCTAGTTGGTATGGCATGACGATAGTTATAGCGCGAGAACAAAACGACGACACAGAGACGTGTCATTCTTGTCTCTGTGTCGTCGTTTTGTTCTCGCGCTATAACTATCGTCATCGTTATCGTTAAGTATGAAGGTGAATTTTTATGTGAGTGCGGAAGTGAGTGAGGGCCTATGATCTTGAGCAGGTGTGAGTATGAAGGTGAGTGAGTAACTATGAGTCTTAATTGAGGTGCACAAAAACTTGAAGTACAAAAGGGAGACACCTGGACACGGCGCGCTGTCTCGAGGTGTCTTTCTTTTGTACTTCAATTTTTCGCGCACCCCAGTTCAAATGAATAACCAACTCGCCCAGCAGTCCGTGTTTCTCTAACCCTACTGAAACGTTCCGTAAGATGCGGAGACCTCACATGCGGAATTATTGGAATATGGAAGACGTATGATGCGGACTCCGCATAAGACGTATGATGCGGGCTCCGCATAAGACGTATGATGCGGACTCCGCATCTTATGGAAAGACGTATCATGCGGAAATTACTGAAATGTGTGCATGTTACGTCTGAATCTAGTGCAAAGCAATATAATGTGTAAATTGAATAGACGTACACATCTTGACTACATGCAATACTGTGTACAAATCACAATATTTCTTAAATGTGCATGATGAGGGATTGAATCATCGGCATCTAGCTTACTAATTGTTGTGATGCAGAAGCAAAATTACCTTTTAAATAAAATACACTACAAAACTACTAAATTAACATGCTAGCGATCATAAAAGGTGGTTACATTGCAACACATTATTGCAGTGTTCTATGCAAGACTTAAAGAACTTATAAAGTTATTATTATCAATAGAGAAGCATTAATATACACATCAGCCCTGCTACAATCAATATGTTTTTTTATTTGTCTGTATGCTCCAGCTGTGAATAGTGACATTGCAGTTTGATCGTAAACAAATGAGGTGACTGCACCGCAATTTCATGAGCTCCACCTAAGCCACAGGATGGTGGCACATTGTAACAGCAATTTTAGAACGAAATGTTTAAACATAAATAATAATCATAGCACTGTGAAAGTGTGGCGCTGTGTTTATCTCATGAATGCCTTGTGGAGATCGGCGAAATGCTGCTTGAGGCTCCGGCACCACTGTAAATTTCGAAGGTCACTGTGATAGAACTTATGTGTCCTTCATAGGCACCTGGAAATGAAAATAATTGGCACAAATAATGTAAGAGACACATGTTAGCACAATAGTTTACATGCACAAGAAATATAACACACAGAATGAAACTGAAAATTTAAGGCACACAACCCTTCATGTTATGCATATGTGAATAATAGAAGGAATGAGTGTATAAATTAGTTCTGCCACATCAAAAAAAACAGCATGCTTATCACAGTGAAAATAACTAGGTTGTCACGATTAGATAATCGATTATTATGTCCTTATGAAATTATGATTCAAACGCTTCCTGCACAGTAAAACTTTAGGAACTGCAAGTGAAAGCTCTCAGTGTTCATTTAATAGTGTGTGCATGTACATCTGCTGCCTTTATACTATACAGTTTGTGCACAAAATTGGCATCTTGAACAATTTTGAGAGTTAAACCTAAGCAACTTATGAAGGTTAAAATCACCATGAAAGCAAGCAGGACCAGGCAGGTGCCATTAAAAATCTGTGCAAGCCAGATAACTATAACCGAACTGCACACATATAGGGGAGCAAGAGTAACAGTAATTCGGCTGCTGACCCGCATGTCGCGGTATCAAACCCCGGCTCCATTTCCGGTGGAGGCAGAAATGCTGTAGGCACGTTTGCTCAGATTTGGGTGTACGTTAAAGAACCCCAAGTGGTCGAAGTTTCCAGTGCCCTCTACTACGGTGTCTCTCATAATCATATAGTGGTTTTCGAACGTGAAACCCCACATATAAATCAAGAATAACAGAAATAAGCTACCAACAGAAAAGTTGGTTGCATGTGCTATCTGTAAGTGCTTACACCTTACTACATACAGCATGCTCATTCCATTTTAAATACCGATATTGAAAATAACTGCTCTATTAGGAATGTAAAAGGTAAGGTAGAACTGAACGACTCTACAAAAAGTGACCCTATTATGACATCACGTTTTCTTATAACAAAGTTGACTAAGACTCTCAAATATCATTATGCAAGGAAAAAATCTTCAAAAGAACAATCAAGTTTGAAGTCATAATTATTTATATGTCTCCTATGACTATAACCAAGAAATCGACCTCAACATGGCTAATGTTAGTTTTTAAGGCCTATGTTCACTAGACAATGAACTATACCACAAAAAGCACAGCGTTCAGGCAAAGCACCACACAAAAAAAGCAGTCCTTTTGTTATTACCTACAATGCCTTTAAAATAGTATTTTTACCTCTACTTTCCGCTTTTTATCTAAGTACCTGGTGTGAAACAAGTTAGCTGAAAATGCACTGTGCCTCCAAAACCTGTTGGTTGAATCTGAATTTTAAAAAAATGGTGAAGCTTGCACTAAATTAGGCTCCACAAGCCTTGAAACAGTGAGACTACATGACTCTTAGGACTACTTTAGTTACTTGTGTTTTGTTTCTGGGCCTAAGCATAAAGACAAGGGCTTAACTGAATTGCTGCTAACAAACAAATGCTTTCGAAATTGCCTGAGCGTCAAAGGATGCTCAGCCATTTGTTGTTTTTTGCACTGGGCTATTCTACACCAAACATACAAACCATACTGCCTGGCGACCATCACAGATGTATAGTTTAAAAAATGATGGTAATTTACTCTTCTGAAAATAGTTATTTGCAGAAATGTTTTGAAGAGAAAAGAGTAGTGGTGGTCACGTGGGTACCTGCAGAATTTCGCAGAATGTCGTGCGGGTGTTATTTGTGAGAAAAATTTCAAAGTACCGCTTTTTCTTGCCACATCAAATTTGATCTACATATTAAGTAAAGATGCTTCTTAAAGTATTTGAAGTCAAGTAACATTAGTGCAATTTTTCTGCTACATAGGCTTTGAAGAATTCCGCCAAACTGTTTATCATTTGCATTTCTTGTATGGCAATACTGCATTTTGTATGAATATTTGAGCCACAAATACTCACTGCACAGAAGTTATATTTTACCAAAAAAATAATGTTAGGTCCAGATTACAAATATCACTATATAATCGTTTTTGTCCACATTGAGATGCAATTTGAGCTGTGTGTTTGTCTAATATAAAATTACTTTTATATGTAAGTTGAAAGCAAATAAACAGTTCTTGTTACATGGCAAGTGTTATCATTACAAATTTTGTTCAAATGAGGAAAATGATTTTTGAAGTCTCCTATTGAGGGCCATGGGGAACTTCGAAACGGAAGCTGTCGTACATCAAATGCAGAAAACAGCCATCATAAGAAAGCTTCAAAAATTCATTTCTACTTTAAGACAAAGTGTAATCATATAACTTGCCATAAAAAGAGAACTACTTTCTTGCTTTTGATGTGGCGAAAAAATTGCACTAATATTACTGAGCTTCATGCACTACACACAAGCACCTTTACTTAATACCAAGACCGAATTTGGTGTAGAAGAGGCAGTATTTTTGAAACACTCTACTTTTTACAAACAACACCCAGACGACATCCTGGGAAGTCCAGAAGGCACCAACGTGGCCTAATATTTTGTTGTCTGCGATATACTTTAGCATTTTGCTGTTTTCAGAAAAACACAGTAAACGAGCACAATATTTTTTTTTCAAAACACATTTAGGACGGTTGGCAAAATGGCGGGGATGTTTGATGCGTAATTGCCTCACTGCCAGCATTTATTCTTCCGAAGCTCAAGCTATCAAATCCCTGTTACTGCCTCCCTCACATACAATGCCTGCATAGGAAAGAAAAAGAAAGGCAGGTCCGACAAAGTTCACAAGGCAAGATATTTTCATGTTGGATAAATTCATTACCATAAACAGCAGCAAAATAACATTCATTTTGAGTAGTCCAAGACACAAGCTATATACCAGCATACTAAGAGCCAAGCACAAACTTTTCAATTGAACATGTGTGGTGATAGACAGGAAGCACTTATTGCAAGACTGATCAGTCTTTAATTAACTAAATGAAGTACAATGCACTGTTCAATCCAACACCACATAGGCATCTTTGCTATAGCAAAGCCATGTGTCATTGATTCATGCACTAGATGGGACAATGCAAATGTAACAAAAAAGGTGAAAAAATAAAACAAGGGAAAAAAAGTTGAAAAGGGGGGATGCAAAGTAGGAGCAGTGTAGCACTACTTTTACTTTGCATTCCCCTTTTCTTTCTTCTTTTTTCTTCTTTTCTATCATTTATCTTTTTTTTTGCTTCCCTTACCCCCAACCTCCAACAGGAGAACACTTTGTATCAGCGCAACCTAACTTGAAAAGAAGCAAGGGCTGCACTCTTCTGCGTTATAGACAAACATTTCCAACAGGCACACACGCCTATACCAATAGATGATGTCATTACTGACCCCATTTAAACTAACACGCCAAGGATGACAAGGTGACTTCTAAAAATAGGTCTTCCTATCGCAACATCGGCCAGCCTGTCTGAAGCACTTCTACTGTTCACCCTGATTACTCCACTAGATGTTTCCATCTGTCGACTCACATCTTCATTTTGGATAACACTAAGACGAGCTTACATTGATGAATACGCACGAAAGTTTAGTGATGTATCATGTATCAGAATAAGCAACTCTGTTAAAAAATTATTGATAGCTTGCTTCCAGGCTTTTTAGACTGTAGCCTGAAACTTCGTAATGTCTTCTATGCACATGAACCAGATTGACAACGTAATGCACAACATGCTTAAGAATACTGCGAGGAACAAGATAACGACAAAACGACCAGCCACCCAAAATTTTCGCTGTACATGTTTATAAAATGTTCATGTACCCCAAACGAGGTGCTTATGATACAAGCCGAAAAAACCTACAAGAAGGACCTTGCAGTCTTCTGGAAGTAGACGTGTTGCATTTTTTCTGTAGAGGGCTTTACACCCATAAGTGAGGAACAAAACTCCTGTATAATGAAGAATGTTGGCAGCTATCAGTTATAGAAAAACCTAATGCAGCTAATCTTCCCCGACACATCTGTACATTTAGAGAGGTAACGTAGCTTCTGTGATTCTGGCAGTAACTCCAACAGGACCAGTGCGAAAATTGGCACTACTTGGCTAGACAAATGTCCAAACATGCCTGCCCGGCTCCCTCTAGCCATCCTGGCTGAATCTGACACATGATTTCTTAACTGCTGGCTGGACAAAAACAAAACCACTGAAGCACTCACAATACACAGCGTGAAGTTCCTCTGGAGTGGTCAACTTCGTCTTCTGCGATGAAAGAGCAGCACAGTGTACTGATAAGGCACTCCTTGCAAAGGTTTTCAATGCCACGCAGTGACCTTGCTGTTCCTGTCGAAGAGAGCTTCGGGAGCTTGGAGGGTGCTTGCTCTTTTCTGGGGGCTGCTGCCGCTCCTCGTTTTCTGCTCAAGGTCAACCTGCATAAAGTTGTAGACGAGGCTTTAAGAGTGGTATATAATGATATACAAATTTTCGCTGAACACACATTTCCTCGTGGCACACTGAGGAATTTCTTATAAAACTTAAGGCCTCGCATATGCAAACATTTACAATCGATCCGTAGATGCACTCGACTCTAAAGAAGCAAGTTTGTTATGTAGTGTATATAAAGAAAGGTCATTCAGCACAACCACAACTACAGTTGCACACGAAAACGACATTTTACACGATCCTGTTTATTTACATGGTCCATTTTATTTTATTTACCCGGTCCATTTTACACGGTCCTGTTTTACACGATCTGGTCTGCATGAACTCTTGAACCGGGCACCATATAGGTTGAAAGACACACACAGACTTTGAGAGAAACCTAGTTTCCCGTGGAGCATCCTCTTGCACTACAACAACACATCTCAATCTAGTTAGTTGGTCAGAACGAGGTGAAAACAGCTCGCACTTGAAAAGCACAGGCAGAAGGAATGACGCCTGCACCCTGTGCTTTCTGTACATTCTCGTTGAGGGTGCAGTTTTCACCTTATCCTTATGCAATTTCGTATTTATAACATTGTTCACTGTATAACCTTTGTGGCGTTAAAGTGTGTGATACCGTCATGTGTATCCCATGTAATTTATAAAAATAGAATACAAGACAGCTTGATTCAAAAATAACAAAGTGCATCCAGCGCCATGTCCTGTAGCCATTCTTTAGGCAAAGTGGCAGAATGATTTATTCTTCAAAACATATCTTACTTGTAACCACTACAAGAGCTAACTCGTACACTGGCACATTCTGTTTGCCTCTTCAGATTATAAGGTACCTTTTTTACACCAGAAAATCTTCAAGAAGAATAGAAGTTTTGTAATTGTGAAGAAAGAAAAGTAGAAGGAAAAAAAATATTGATTGATTTGTGGGGTTTAACGTCCCAAAACCACCATATGATTATGAGAGACGCCGTAGTGGAGGGCTCCGGAAATTTCGACCACCTGGGGTTCTTTAACGTGCACCCAAATCTGAGTACACGGGCCTACAACATTTCCGCCTCCATCGGAAATGCAGCCGCCACAGCCGGGATTCGAACCCACGACCTGCGGGTCAGCAGCCGAGTACCTTAGCCACTAGACCACCGTGGCGGGGCAGGAAAAAAAAAGATAACCTGCCCTGTACAGGGACCGAGCCTGCGAACTTCGAATAACATGTCCGATGCTCTATCAACTGAGCTACCATGGCGGCTATCCCTCTTCCATTTTGTACGGTATATATGTGCATTTATACATGGAAGAGTCAGTCAGCGCTGCCTGTTACCATTATGGCGAGTGTGGGACACCTTTTTTTGCCTACTGGCAATTACATTACGATTGCAATTACGTTACGATTACTTCCAATATCCCTATACTTCTTTGGCCGCATTATGCATCTGTCCGTTCTCAGAAAATCTGCTAGTCACAGGAGGAGGCAATAGTTCGCCCTCCCACCTAAATGCATGTACTTGAATACATGCACAACTGATCAAAAAAAAACAAGTCACACACCGCTAAGATTACCGAGATTCACTGTTTCAGATTCATGAGTAAAGGAAAGAACTATAAATTTAAGGGTTTGTTGTCTTTGTTGAACACATTTTAATGAGAACTAGCAGACAATGATGCCAAACAAACTATAGGTGATGTTATCAAAAATAACTTTCACAAAATTGTGAAAAGAAAAGTGAACGAAAACGTAACTTGGCGGCAAGTTACTAATGGGTTGACATTTTTTGACAATTGAATTGACATTACTTTTTATAACATCCCTATATTTTCCTGAGTAATGTTGTCGGGTAATTCTCATTATTAGAGTGGTGAGTAGGCTGACAAAGAAAGTATATGGCATTGATACTTCTTTTGAACACCTAAAAGTTTGAGGAACTTAAAAGAGTGGAAGCTACTTTGAGTAGACTCGAATATTTAGTTAGAGCGAAAAAAAAACGTACACACATATTTCCAGGCTTTTTAATCTATTTTGAGACATAAAAGTGTATGCTGCCAGTAATGTTAAGTACCATTACTTTTGTCACACTATGCACTGTAGCAGGTGTAGTTAGAGTGGTGATAGTGAAGGATTAATCAAGCACGCCACCAACTGCGTTCACATCAATGGTCGCGTATTTTAGAAATAAACCTGCTGTATAGTAAAAAAAATTTTAGAGCATTTATGATTTTATCCAGATCAAGTTAAACCGACTGGGTAAGCAAACCATTTGCATAAAATCAAAAGGCATAAAGTGATTCATGTATTATAACTATGTGAACAATTTCAGCAATGCAGGGCAAAGTGACAACAGTTCTATTAAAAACCCCTCTCACTATAACATGCATGAAAAGCACCACACCAGAATATTTTCTAGTGCATGTAATATCGAGTCTACTAGACTGTCTATTGACCTTTTAGAAGAAGGGTATCTCCTTCACATTCAAGGGGCAACCACTTAGCCTTTTCCTGAGCTTTTCTGTGAATATTTCCTGAATTTCAGATATCATTAGGATTGATTTAGAGTAAACAGTATTTGCTTACGCATTGAAACCTAGTTCTGTATGTAACTGCAATTATGGGTGCCAAACCATCTCCAATTAATTTTTATTATTTCACTTATTTTTTAACTGCAGCAGCACAACTAGCTATGGGTGCCCAAAAAGTAGCAAGAAACAATACCTTTACCTCTTTGAGCCTTTTGGAAGTGTTCAGCTTCTCAGTGCTCACCTTACAACATTTTTTTTAAAATACGTGTTTGTATGCCCACTGCTCTTGCTCCTTGTAGAGTGAGGAGGAGCACATGGCAAGAAGAGACAAGAAAGAAGCATAGCGAAAAAAAGCGAAATAAGCGAGGACCTCTTTTATATCGTACAATGTGTGTAACATTACTATTGCGACCACATATAGACAAATTATCACGGCTATGTATCCATTGTAGAGTCGTACACAGCTGCAACACCACGACTAAATTTCAACCTTGTGTTGGTTTAGGGTCCCTTTATAGTGGCAAGCTAATGATATCTGCATTTGTTTGGCACATACTAAGATGCAGTGAAATGTGATATGGTAATCTCATTTAGAATGCACGTCATGTGGCTTCATTGTATATGTGGCCACAAGTAACTCTGGTTGCAAAGCAATATGGCAGAGCCTAAACAGACGTCACCGATCACTCCAATCTGAACTTGCCTTTGCTACTTGCCCATTATCATCCCAGCGAAAAATGAATAATTGAATCTGCTACAGATAAGTGCTAGCTTATGCTAAGGACCAAGTATGAAGGGTGTTTTGTCATTATTGAGATCAGTTATTTGTTCAAGAACACTTGCTGTCAAACACAAATACATTGCTGTCGAAGCATCAAGACTCAAATATAAAGCAGAAAGAAGTGTCTCTTTAAAAATTACAGGCCACAAGGCACGATAAATATTTGATATACTTGGGATGTAAGGCACGCACAAGAGGTGCTGCAATATTATACTTTTCCTTGTGTTGAATCCTGCTTGCTTTACTCACCCAACACATCTGTAAAGATGCCGTGAAAACACCAAGGAGCTGATGCAGCAAGGTTGAACACATGTCCAGGGATTCCACCATTCCTAAGCAGCCCTACAGCCTCCACAGTCCTGCAACCATTTGTAAGATAAATATAGTTCTACCCAAAGTTCTTGGTTTACAGACACACATGCAAGACGCATAACCACTCTATAGGAAGCTTGCATGATAATGCGCTGGGTAGCAAAACGGATGCCAATATCAAGTATCCCGGCCTGCCGCTTCTTTCTTTCCGTTCTTAATTAATCAATCCATGGTTATTAAATGTTCCCCCAATGTGAAGTGTGCTGGCAGTCCGGTGAAGAATTGCAATGTATTTAGAACACAGTCAGATTCATGGCAAGTAAGCATGCAATAGCGTTTTGTCAGCTCTTCGAGAAAAGAGCATGAAGTTTAGCTAAAACCCATGTTTTTTATAAACACCATTCAATTTGATATAAAAGTTGTGAGCATTATGTAAAGGAACACGGATTCATGTTTAATCAATGATTTCTTATAATGTACTGATATGAATGCAACTAACTGAATATGAAACGATCAATTTTGCTCGAGAATTTGGAGTTATGAACACTGTCGTACTTGCCTGCTGCATCTTGTCCAAAACAGCGGCAAGATAGGCTAGTTTGTGTAGGTGAGTAGTAATGAGCAGTGCAAAGTAACAACAAGAAACACCAGTAACAACAGTATGGGGCAAGCACAGACTTCCAACTGTATAATTTATTACACAAAAGTTCGCCTGAATATCAGTCAGACAACTTGTGCAAATGAAGGTCCAGTTGGGCATGAACAAGTTACGAAATCAGCCATGCCTACTTTCACTAACAGGACCCTCATTCACATAAAGTATTCAGCGATAGGCCCCTACCGAGGTACGTCACAGCATGATGTCACTGGCACATGTAAAAGGTGTGGCTGGAAAAACACTCCCGCTGGTGGCTCAGCCCGGTACAGTCGTGCGGTGTTTGGGGCAAGTTTTAATTTTTTCAAAGCTTACACTTCACGTTACAATGTCGACATTAGCTGTAGTATGTGTCAGCAAACATCCAGCTGTGTGGTAAACTGTGTGGTAAAATATTTGCCACGCTGTCTGTTTATCTTGAAGAAGTGAACACACGTTGTGGCCTGTGCGAGCAACAGCGGCATAGTCTTCAAAAATGTGCACTGTTGATTGCGGCATGTTGTGTGCATTGAAAGGTATTGAGAATATTGGTTCAACTGAGAATACTGAGTGTGGTGTGTGCAGTGTCAATAACAATGTGTCTTGTTTACGAAGACTAGCACACATGGCAGGGACCGGTCAATGAAAAAACGTGATTCGACATTTTAGTCAAGGTAAATATGCACTTGACGTGACCATCTGCGAGTGGGTACATCTCGGTGTTTGCGCTGTGTGCAGAAAAAAATTGCAAGGTCACCGGGCTGGAAGATACCATTTGCTGAAGCTGCATGTATGAATCGCCCCGACGAGTACGCAAGCTCAATAAAGGTATAACTCGTTTTATCGAAGGCCTCATATTTCTTCATGTAATAAGCAGAGATTCTTGTTTCACATATACTCAGTACCTTTACCGCTCGATATTAATGAAGTGACAATGCAAACAACAAGTTTGTGTGTTAGGTCCTAAGGGAGTAATGTAAATATGCAAATAAGTTGTAGGTGTCAGATGCAGCGATGTAACTGCACAAAAGATTACGTATATATTAGGCTACAGGTTTAGAATCGCATACATCTCGGTGGTCTATCAGGAACGTCACAAACAACTTCCTTGCCAACCAGCCCTTGCACAGAGGGAGGGAATGGCTGGCACGGTGCTCGAAGTGACGTCACACTATTTGCAAACTTAGAGAGGTTTCTTCTTAGGCAACATTTTGCACAATATATTTTTTAGATGCAAGACTGTACTCATCCACATTGATCATACTGATGTCTTTTGTTGTTACTTTGTGCTGTGAGTTACTAGGCATTTAGTCACCATGATCTTTAAAAGCTAATTTCAGTGTTCTCTCTCATATTGCTGACAACTTTGTTGTTGCATAAATTGGGCAAAAAAGCAACACAGAAAGGCTGTCACAATAAATACACCAACATGGGTATTCTCCTGCAAACAAAAGTCGGCACTGGTCCTGTCATTACCCGTCTTCCTTCTCTCTTTGCCTTGTTTGTGCTGAAACAGCCAAACACCTGATGAGTTAGATGAGAAATATTAACGCATCAAAACTATAAGTGCTTGCATCAGCAACTACACAACAGCGTGATAACCGCACCCCTGCCACACAGCAGTGAAACATATTTTGAACATGCTGGCAGTGTATTATTTTATAAAAAGCAACTCTGGCAGATTACAAAATCTCACATTGTGCATGCAAGTTTTCTTCAAAGTCAGGCGTACAATGTAGGTGCTGGCCGGTACATTATTAGTTACAAGCAAAGGCGTCTTGAAGGTACACATGCAGATTGCACGAACACCTCTCTCTCTACACTAGGCACACACATTATATCTTTTAACTAGCACACGCCACTGTTTAGGGGCATAATAACGCTCTACCGTGAACGTATGCTAATCAACCCACTTAGGCGGTTGGCTAGGTGAATCGAGCCAAGTTACAAATTGTATCGCCCGCGAACGTAAACAAAATGCTGCTTTGCATGAAATGGCACTGCAGGCTTCGTTTAATCAACAACGTAGCAAGCGCCGTGTGCGTTTTCCTCACTACATTGCACATATGAAAAAATCGATCACCATACACATGCACGTTGCCGCAGTTGTCTCGAATTAGCTCCAGTAAGGCCGCACCGATGCGCCATGGCTCTGCTGGCGTTAGCGTTGTCAAAGCGAATCGGCAACCGCACTCGCAAAGGCGCGTAAGGTTGCCATTTCGCGACGCCTGGTTCGAGTGCAGCAACACACACTTGCACTGAGTGGCATACTTGGTGTACATAAAAAAGTGTCCCCCTTACCTTTAGTTTCTTTCACACTGTCCTGAGCGAAGCGACCACAGACGTCAGCCGTCACCTCGGAGTCCTTCGAGCGCCCGCCCAACCCGCCGATTCCTTGGACGACTCGCACTTGATCCGCACTCGGACAAGCGCGGGAATAGGGCGCAATCTTAGCACATCACACGAACGAGGAACGGCGCTTCCTTGCGTAAATTTAACATTGCGTGCTCTCGTGTGTAGCAGCGTGAACACATAAGACACGCACCGAAACGGTATGCTCACAGAAACAAAGAAGACAAACAACATGTGGCTTTAGCTGTGAATGGATTTGACTTGGATAGCTGTGTGAGAAAAATAAAAAAAAACATCTGTCGCTGCTATAAACTGAAAAAAAATGTATGTTATCTGGCAAAATAACTTTAAAAGTGATAAACGGTTATTCAAAAAACAAGTTACAACTTATGAATATTTTCGCAGGTCTTTGTTTTGTTTTTGTTCTAGCAGACGACAGCCTCCTACTGCTTCTACGACAGACGTAGTGCGGTTTCACGTTCGGTGCGTGTCGCCGACGCAAAGCTCAACAGTAGTGATATCAGAGTTATCAATTCTCAATGAATCATAGGATGGCTACAAAGCAGTAACATTTTGACATAGTGCAGTACGCAATCTTTCAAGGTATGACATTTCTTTGCTCTGAAGCAAATCGAAGCAAGCCGGCCAGCGCAATCAGCTGGTGTCGCCGCTACGCGAGGCATGGTCGTGCGCAATAGCGTCGCGCTCGCGCTCGATTTGTCATCAAGCGATAGAGCTACTAAGTGGAATACAGCTAGATGCAGGGATTAATGGCGTATCACTCTAATTCCCTGTGGTGGCCGACTCAATCGCAAGAGAGCCCCGGGAAACAACCTTCAACTGCTCAAGCTTGTGTGTGGGTGTAAAAATACTTGTTTTCATCCGCGGCGGTGCAGCAATCTATAGTTGAAAGACATGCGAAAAGCATGTGACGTATATACAATCCCAAAACATATGCACACAACAATAGATACGATCGCATATCGTACATAAATATACCAACACATAGCGTGTAAAAGCGAATTTATATACATAACTTAAACACCAAACCAGCTTCAGCGCGAATAGCTTAGCAAGCTAACGCACTCAGTTCACGTACGCGAGCACAACTAAGTGGCGCAGGTTCGAGTCCCGCGAAGATTAATTTTTTTTTGTTTTTTTTTTTCAACGTTTTTATTGTACTGCTATCTTTTCTAATGCCTTAGGTTCTAAAACAAAATAAAAGCAATATTGCGTTCAAGTACGTATGTGGGACTGTGTTTTTTGTGCAACAGTTATGATTTTTATTTTCATTATTAATTTTTCTATTTATTTCATAATATAACAAAATTAAGGACTAAGGGGAACAATGGGTCTGATTGATTGTGAAGGGACTCGAGAAGTGAGAAAACTCAAACCAAAAAATTTATTTGAGAAAAAACTGAGCATTTCACAGCCGGACCAGTTTCTTCAAGGGTAGGCCCTAGGTATGCGCGAGACTTGCTATATGACTCATCTCAAGCTGTGGCAGTTGAGGGAAGGCAATATCACCGAGAAGCAGTTCCAAAATATATTTTGGTTTATGTTTTTTGATTTCTTCAAAATAAGGGCTGCACAATTGTGATCGAGCAAAACCAAGAATTGCGGGCACGAAGTCATCAGACAGAAAATGAATAATGTTGATTGTTTGAAAAATTGCCCTTAATAAAAGGAAGAGTTATGGAGTGCTACGTAGCTTAACTCGCAGTAGGAATTTTATGTATACATATAGATAGTTTAAAAAGGACAATGTTGCACACACAGACATTGGTTAAATTTCTTTGCAGCACAGTTGAAGCATCTGTGTAGAACTGAAGCATCAAGAGAAGCTCATGCGTCCTCACTTTATTGCGCTTTACATAGCTTGTATGCGTCCATGCAGCCATGATATGATATATATTAAAGCATTTGTTTAACCTATAATCCTCTTATTCATTAAAGCTGGCCCATAAGTTGTGTCTTATGTAGCACTACAATTGAAGCGCAATCTGCATGGTGGTCTGAAACAATGCTTTTGACAATCTCAAAACGACCCAGCTCTATACACGACAATCCGTGCATCAGTGATAAGCACCATTATGTGTTTGTACATATCAGTTGTGCTCTCATACTTGATTATTTTTCTGACCACTTCCTGTGCCCCTACCTCGTTTCTGTCGTGAAGCTGTGGCAAGTTGTGTATAGCTGTATTTATATTGTAGGAGCATATACTATCAATAAAAAATTATTTTTAGGCTACATGCAATTAGTTTTCATAGATTTTCATTTCTTTTGTCGGTGCTCAGGAGAGCTAAGCTCATGGCCGATATTTTAAAATGACATTTCTCTTTGCCAATGTTAATGAGAACAGTTTCATTATTATTGACAAGTTCATTCACATTGAATTTAGTTCTCATTATTATTGTTTCTACCAAAAAACGAGCCCTTGAAGTTATGCTTTTTTAGCTTGATTTGTTTTCGTGTGACAGCATGCAAGTAAAATGACAGTTATTGTCATTCCTTGTGAATCACACATTTTTCGTGTGACAGACTTTAGCACCTGGTCATCTACAGAAGTGTTATTCATTCTGGAAAAGGGCGAACAGCGGTGACTGACAACACAGACTAGGCTGCGTTATTCTTTTGTACTATATATGTCACTGTGCGTTCATTTATAACATTATAGAGCTCAGATTTCCTGCTTAAAACGTGACAACAACTGTAGAGTTTCCACATTTTTGCAACAATCCACATGCCTTTCATACACTATTGCACATTTTCGTAAGCACCTTACAAAATCTGTATATTTCCGTAAGACCTTACATTCTGCATTTTCCTTAAGAAAGCTTCTGTACACTCCATACACTTTCCTTATCCTTCCATCATGAACTCTCCGTATGCTCCATAAGTTTCCTTATCTTTCCTTATCCTTCCATATACTCCATAAAAAGCTTTCCATAAATGCCAGACATTTTCCTTATCTTTCCGTATACTCCATAAAAAGCTTTCCGTATACGCCATACAATTTCCTTATCCTTCCTTATACTCCATAAGAAGCTTTCCGTAAATGCCATACAACTTCCGTATATTTCCATAAAACTCCATATTTTTTTCCGTATGTAGCATAAGAAAATGTTACGGAGTCCATATATTTTCCGTAAGATTTCATACGGAACGTTTCAGTAGGGAAGAGCGTGAGTAGTCGTGAGTATGAACGTGAGCCAAGAACAATGAGTGTGAGTAGGCGTGAGTATGAACGTGAATGACTGTTAGTAGGCGTGAGTATGAACATGAGTGAGTACTCATCAGTGTGAGTAGTCGTGAGTATGATCGTGAGTGAGGGCCTATGAGTGCTAGCTGGCGTGAGTATGAACGTCAGTGAGTACTCACAAGTGTGAGTAGTCGTGAGTATGAAATGAGTGAGTACTCATCAGTTTGAGTAGTCGTGAGTATAAACGTGAGTCAGGGCCTAGAGTGTGAGTGGGCGTAAGTTTGAACGTGAGTGAGTACTCATGAATGTGAGTAGGAGTGAGTATGAACATGAGTGAGTACTCTGAGTATGAGTATAAGTGAGTATGAACGGGAGTAAGAGTGAGTATGAACGTGAATGAGTACTTTCAGTGTGAGTAAAAGTGAGTTTGAACGTGAGTGAGTACTCATGAGTGTGAGTAGGAGTGAGTGTGAACATGAGTGAGTACTCCGAGTGTGACAAGGAGTGAGTATATGAACGTGAGTGAGTACTTTGAGTGTGAGAAGGAGTGAGTATGAACGTGAGTGAGTTCTTTGAGTGTGAGAAGGAGTGAGTATGAATGTGAGTTCTTTGAGTGTGAGAAGGAGTGAGCATGAACGTGAGTGAGTACTGTGTGTGGGACAAGGAGGGAGTATGAACGTTAGTGAGTACTCATGAGTGCGAGTAGGCGTGAGTATGAACGTGAGTGAGGGCCTACGAGTGGGAGTAAACGTGAGTATGAAGGTGAGTGAGGGTGAAAACTGAAAAAATTGTGGTGAGTGAGTATGAGTGAGTAGTCCTCAAAGTGCCCACCTATGCTCACACGCGTGCGCTGTCCTGCGTTGCTTTGACGAATTCGCGTTTGAGCGCCTCTGGCGTCCCTTTGCCACGAAAAGAGGAAGACGCTGTGTTGTCTGGGTAATGCATCGGCGCGAAATTCAGCATGTCCCATTTCGCACCGGTTGCCGTCTGGCCGCACCGACAGATGCTGGTCGCACCTGGCGTCAGACTAGATTTCTCGCATTTTGCTAACATAGCGTCGCTGTGCCCAGCGTGCGCGCGCGTCAACGCTACATTGGAGTATACTGGGCCCTTCATCCCTATCGCAAAAACCAGTGGCACTGGCCCAGCGCCATACCCGATTACTGGACCAGTGTCCAGTGTAGCACTGACCCTGGGACAGTGCCACACTGCACGAGGCACGTTGGCGCTGCACACTGGGACACCGATTATCGGCCGAAATCTGGGTTTTAAACTGTGTTTAGAATTTGTGATCATGTGCGCATCGTAATTGAGGCTGAAGCACTCACGCAGTGAAAAAAGCAAAACAGAAAAAAATGAAAGAAAAAACTGAGTCAGCCAGAGTCGAACCTGCAACCTTAACACACCACGTATTCTGAGCCGGACACGCTACCCACTACTCCGCGCCTGAAACACGGGAATGACTTTATTTTTCTTCGTTTTAAATGTAATTCAACGTTCCAATATTTTGAATTTGTCGTTTACATACGCAGTTTTTCATCTATTCGTGCTCGCGCAAAACTTGCACTTGTTAGCTCATTTTTTGCGGGTTACCTTGGATCACTTCTATCTGGCATGTTTTGCCACAAAGCTTGTTAGCGTAGCTGCAGATGTGTTACGGCAATCGTAGGGACTCGCTATGCGGTTTGTCATACGTATGCATAAAACAACGTTCATCTTAACTGCTCACTGAGCACTGTAGATTTCACCCCTCGATTGTTTGGAAGTGTTTTCTGTCCCATTCGTTTACGTTCCGCGAACGACAGCCTCAGCAGTTCAGTCTAGCCGAAACGACCACTAGGCTTAGGGCCGTACTTCTTGCGCCACGGTTGCTGTGAAGATCGTGAATATTCAGTTAGAAAGAGTGTAATATTCGTTACAATGTAGTTTTGATCATAAGTGACCCATGAATAATCATATTTTCACCTTCTATTACACAAATCGGAAGCTAACAACACCAAGATCAGGCATTGCAGTGGATAACTGCTGCTAGGGGCATGCGGTTTTCTCCGGTACGAGCCGCAACGACTCACTGCTAGAGTACGTTGGTATTGATTATCAGACTGATACTATTGCCATTTTGATTTGCGAATTCTCAGTTATATCGATGCCGTTTAGGAAACACATTGACGAAACTCAAACTTCAAGGAAAGCGCACTTACGCCAAGGGGGGCATCCATGGGTGGGCTAGAACATTTTTCCCGAAATTCTTGCATGCCTCCTTTGCCCCCCACCTCCAGGAGCTAGCATAGGTAAAACACGACGCATACGTTCTGTGCTCCCTGCCCCGCTGCAGGAACAAAGTTGTCGTTTGCCCCCCCCCCCCAGTAAAATCCTGGCAGCGGCTCTGACCCTCGCGATCAACATATGAATGTTTAGCGTACTCGCATTCATTGCCTAAGGAAACTGAAGTAATGTGTAGCACAGAGCTGGGAATACCATCATATTTGGTAAATTTTACGCTGGACATGTCGGGATTCAATATGAAGTCTTACAGAAAGTGTGCCGATCGCGCCTAGATTCTGCCAATGTGCCGCTAAGATAAATAGTATGCGGTAGAGACTGTACAGCGTGACCAGTGCCTCCCAGCGCGCTTTAAGGCACTAGGCTACCATGTACGGTGTGGCTCAATGCGTTTCAGGGCACTGGGTGACACTGGCCACGCTGTATAGTATGTGCCAGTGCCTCTCAGCGTGCTTTAAGACACTGGGCTACGCTGTACAGTGTGACGCAGTGCGTTTCAGCGAACTGGGCGACACTGGCCACACTGTACAGCGTGTCGCAGTGCCTCACAGTGCGCTGTATTAAACTGGGGCACACTTTACAGCGTTTCCCGCATCACCCTGCACGCTGAAACGCACTGGAGGATACCGGAAACGCTCTTTTTTTAAATAGGAATGATGCGCTCGCGGCCGTTCTGCTAGCTCAACATATACCAAGTTTGGTGTTACGTGATGTCAATGGGTCACTAAACATATGACTGGTGCAAACATGATAAACCTGACACGCCTGCCATGTAAGAACATGACAACATACCACACTCATAGCGTGCTCGCGGCCGTTTCGCTAGCTTCACATATACTAAATTTGGTGTCACGTGACGTGAATGGATTATGAAGGTAAATGACGCATTCAAGCATGATAATCATGGCATGAAATTCATGTACGGCATCATTTACCTCCACCTCATAATGATGAGCTGATTTTGAATCGACATATCAACGTTTCTCATTCGTGCTTCACATATCATCATTTCCCATTTAACGTGGGATCTGCCAATTTTTTCCATAGAAAACCTGCTTATTAGGAACCTACTAGGGCCGTTCCGCACGCTACCCACACAGACGCAACGCGCGTGCTGGGACCCTGCCGCACGCAAGGGGAGATAAATAAGCCAATTGGCGACGCTCTTTCAGCCTCTGCTTGGGTGCGGCTGGTGTGCCGGCATGTGCGCTGCGGCTGTGCGGCTAGCGCATTGAACGACTCTTAGGGCCGTTCCACGCGTTTCTCGCACAGCCGCAACGTACGTGCCGAGACCCCTCCCGCACGCAAGCGGAGGACAAATAAGTCAATTGGCAACGCTCTTTCACCCTCTGCAGCTTCGTCAATTGGCTTATTTGTCCCCCGCTTGCGTGCGATAGAGGTCCCGGCATGTGCGTTGCGGCTGTGCGGGAAGCGCGTGGAAAGACCCTTAGGGCTGTTCCATGCGCTTGCCGCACAGCCGCAACGCAGGTGCCGGCACATCTGACGCAACCAAGTGGAGGGCAAAAGATCGTCGCCAATTGGCTCATTTGTCCCCTGCTTGCGTGTAGCAGGGGTCCCGCACGCGCGTTGTGGCTGGGCGGGTAGCGCGTGTAAAGGTCATTAGCTCTGAGAAGTTAGAATGGCGCTGCCTGGTGGGAGGCCTGCATGACGTCACGGCTTATACTCTTCGAGTCATGAACAATTAATTTATATATGGGGTTTAACGTCCCAAAACCACCATATGATAATGAGAGATGCCGTAGGGGAGAGCTCCGGAAATTTTGACCACCTGGGGCTCTTTAACGTGCACCCAAGTTTAAGCACGCGGGCCTACAGAGTTTGCGCCTCCATTGAAAATGCAGCCGCTGCCACCGGGATTCCATCCGGCGACCTGCGGGTCAGCAGCAGAGCATACCTTAGCTACGAGACCACCACGGCGGGGCCTACGAACCTTGCTGTGGCGCGCGTGTACATATCAAGCACAAGCTTTGAACGCCGTTGCGCTGCCAGCGCTCACTTTTTGCTTGTTTCATGCTTAAATGAATGACCGAAGCAGTATTGATTATACTCGTGGTGAAACAATGTAAAACTATTTTTTAATCGCAAAAGCGGTACCTGCGCTCCAGCGTACACGCTTTGATGGGGTTTCTTATGGTTTCGTGCTGCTTACTTCGAAGATGGGTTCGATTTTCAGCCACTGTAGCTGCACACCGACGGGGTTGAATGGCAAGACAATGCATGTGCAGCAGTTTAAAAAATGCCAGGTGACCACAATAACTCTGCAGCGCACAAGCCTCGCAATTATGTCGCGCTTCTGAAAGGTATACGGCAGTGTACTTGCAGCTCAGGTTGTGATGTTCATGGACAATTCCTTTAAAAAGATGCGACTGTTTCACCTCCACAATTAGTATGTGCCGTCGGGGTAACTGCTGGCAGTGTTTTTTTTTCTGATGGGCCCATGCTCAAGTTAGTATCGAGTGTCGCGAAATAACTCGAATGCGCGTGTCCGAGAGTATACCGTCCCACCAGTTCCGTTAAATTTTCTTGTGTGCAGTTGCTCATAATTCATCACGGTATTTAGATTCATAGTTTCGGGAATAATTCCGGCACTTCTTTCACTAGAAAAACAGGTCGAAGGTTAGTTGCAGAAACTCCCACCGATTTCAGGTCGTATCTACGTGAAACA
This sequence comes from Rhipicephalus microplus, assembly GCF_043290135.1. NCBI lineage: Eukaryota > Metazoa > Arthropoda > Arachnida > Ixodida > Ixodidae > Rhipicephalus > Rhipicephalus microplus. Next base: position 32,890,552 of record NW_027464586.1, read on the forward strand.
TCCTAGCAACTGTGCTGGCACGCTTGTAAGAACCATTTCATACCTGATGAACAAATTTTTCCCATAAGTGATTACCCCAGAGAAGCATCAATCAGTATATGAACACGACGTGCGAGACCGATTGGTTGCTTCACGGAGGCAAAGGGCATTTTATTTTCATGTCGGCCACGAAGCAGCGTGCGCCAGCAAAACAGTTTACTTCCGCCTTCTGGCGTTTGTTTTTCAAACGATTGCTATCAGCAGTGCTCCTACGCAAGAGAGAAACGAGAAAAAAGGAAGGCAGGGAGGTTTACCACATGCTAGTATCCGGTATGCTACCCTACGCTGGCGTTGGGGAATAGGGGGTTGAAAGAGAAAGAGAAAGTTAAAAAATAAATAAGAGAAAACACCGACACACACGCACACACAAAATCAGTCTACTCAGAGACGTTCTGACAGGCCAGTCGTTCCGACAGGCCAGGCCAGAGGCGTTCCGCAAGAAGCCCAGTAGCGCTTGCACGGCTTTCTTCTGTGACGATGAGCCCCTACGCAAAGTGAACATAACAGTATATGACGTGATGGTAAATCGAGTCAGCTGTTCGCGTGAATCACGGTATACGACTACGTAATTCTGACGACTGTTGAAAAGGAATCCGTACATGATATCCGAATACATCGACTTCTCAAAATTCCGTAAAAAAGCACAGGTGGTCAAAGTTTCCGGAGCCCTCTACTAGCGTGTCTCTCAGAATCATATGGTGGTTTTGCGACGTTAAACCCCACATATCAATCAATCAATCAAATCACAATTTCGGAAACCGTTTCGTTGTTTGCAGCGTAACTTTTTTTCACTACAAATGATTTTGTATTACAGAATCATCTGAAGTCTCCGGCATCCCAAAGTGACATTCGGTCTAATAAGCTACGCTATTTATAGAGCCAGACATAACTTACACGGTAAATCGCAATGCTAAGGGTAAACTGAAGACGTCCTAATTTCATTTGTAATACTTCGACACTAATGTTTATACACGTAGTCTATGCCAGTTTGTGATGAAGCTAGACCCATTTAGCACAAACATTCTCCTAACATTGATTCTGTCGAGTGCTTGCATGGTGAAAACAACTAATGTCTCACTGTCCCACACCTTCATTTTCAAAGTGGATCCATACTTCCTGCAGCTTAGCTAACTTTAACAGCAATACATACATTTACGTTGTACTTTTAGTAGTCTGCTACTCGAAATTGAGAAGAAATCACCCCCGTATCGCTGAACAGTGGGTACAGGGCAGGCTCGGAAAGAAGCGACTGTCGGCATGTGTCGGTGGCAGAGTATGCGAGTCCGTGCCGTGAAGTCACTTCGCCGCGACTGCAGCGATGCCAGTGTTCAATCTCATGTCTAATAGGAAAATAGGAGAAAGATTGAAGGAGTATGAACAGGAAGCGGGAGCACATAGGAAGCGCGATACTCTGTGCGAACCATCGTCTATGGTAGAGACAACCAGCTCTGGTATAGCTCCCGGTAACATAACCTGAAATATTGTACGGATGAAAGGACCTTGCTGATCTCTTAAGAACAAGAATCCACTGATCACCTGTTTCAAGAACGGGTGACTTAATACTAGCGCACCTTCTCTGGCCTTACGGAAAAGATTAGACCTAGACGTTTGCTTACCACGTAGAATTCCAGACTAATGTTGGAAACAACCTATGGAACCGCTAAACATTATTTCATGTGCAGTGTATAACATGGAGAATCTAGCATATTTTAGCTATAATTAGAACGTTACACGCTGTGTATCTTGCGAATATTGACAAATCCGGCCCACCCCAGCACATAGCCTTCAATACCAATTCATCTGCGTTATCTCTCCAAAACGGCGTATTTTCCATATATCTATCTAGTGGTACTCCTAGGTATTTGTTGGGTACAGTGCTCCGCTACAGTTTCTCAAAAACAGTAGGTGTGTGCTGAAATGAACAATGTTATAATCAGTAAACTACCAGTTTCATCCCAAAAACTCAGCGTGATCTGCAGTGCTCTTCTCACGTTTTCCTTTTCAGTACACATAAATGCAACATCATCAGCATAGACAAGCACTCGTACATCACATGTTTACAGCTGGAAACCTCTTATTGATCGCCATTGATAATTTTCTTAAACATGGGCTCTAAAAACAAAGCAAACAACAATGGTGGCATAGGGAATCCCTGTCGCATAGATGGTTCAACATCTGTGCGTCCTGTGATTTCCGTTTTATAACCATACTGGTGGTACAGTTTTACAGTTTTGGAATGCCATTCGAACCCCTTTACATAAAATAGAACTGAGGCCAACATGCTCTAGTATATCAAGAAGTATAATATGTCACACCATATCGAAAGCTTTTGAAAAATCTACTTGTACCATTGCCGCTCTTCCCAAATGAGCATCGCAGTATTCTAGAATACTCCTCACTACATGTATCTTTGTGGATATGCTTCTAGCTTTAATTCCACAGGTCTGAAGTGACCCTATTAAATCCTTAATTACACTTTGCATGCTACTAGCCAACACCTTCATAAAAATTTTATGATCCACATTTGCTAACGCTCAAGGTCTATATTCCTTTACTGTTTTATGCTGTGTTTCTTCAGTAGACTTCGGAATCAGCACCGTGCGTTCCTGCGCGAAAAATTTGTAAGCACCCTCTTCAAGAAACGTCAACAAATACTTGCTGAAAAATTGGAGCATAATGTCATGTATGTTTGTAAATATTGTCACGTTACTCACGACAACTTGATATAATGGGCTCGTTGAGTCGACTAGCCAAGCAGCGGCTCAGAGAGATCGTCTTTGTCCTCTTTCACTCTTCGATCTCACCCAAGCAAACCATGCGGCAATAGTCCCCCCCTGTGAAAGCATCGAGTCGATGCTCGTAAATAAAAAAATGAAGGTATACACACGCAGATACAGAGAACCAAAAGAGGGAGAGTGCCAGTACTCGCAGCGCAAATGAGGAAATTTCGTCAACGCTTGCGCCAAGCGCAAAAAGAAAAGGCAAAAAACACAGGAGAACACAAGCAGCAGCAGCAACGCAAAGTCAAGGCATGTCGTAGCATGTGAAACCACAAGGGCTACTGTGTGAAGTAGGGCTTCAGCCGAACGACATGCACGGTTTCGGACCGAAGCTGTCGACGAGAATACGCTGCGCCATCCGGAAATGCCTCGTAGATAACATCTGTGACTCGTCTAAGAACCTTGTACGGTCCAAAATAACGGCTTAGGAGTTTTTCGGATAAGCCTGGTCGCCGGACAGGGATCCACACTCACACTTGGTCCCCAGGGTGGTAGGTGAAATTTCAATAGCGGAGGTTGTAACGTCGTGCGTCTGCATTTTTTTGGTGACTGGTGTTTATGCGAGATAGCTGACGAGGTTTTTCGGCGTATTGAGTGTATTGCTCAGCGTCTTGAGCAAGTTCATTGCTTTGGTCACACGGAAGCATAGCATCGAGCATGGTTCACACGTTGCGTCCGTAAACAAGTCGGAAAGGTGGAAATCGCGTTGTTTCTTGCGTTGCCGTATTGTAAGCAAACGTGATGTATGGAAGAATCTCGTCCCAGGATTTGTGTTGCACGTCTACGTACAATTACAGCATGTCCGCTATGGTCTTGTTAAGGCTCTCTGTCAGTCCATTGGATTGCGGGTGATAAGCCGTTGTTTTTCGATGACTTGTGCAGCTCAGTTTAAAAATGTCCTCCATCATTCGTGCTGTAAACAACGTCCCTCTGTCCGTAATCACGCATGACGGGGCACCATGCCGTAGGACGATTTGGTGCACGAAGAACTGCGCGACTTCAGAGGCCGTGCCACGGAGTAACGCTTTTGTTTCAGCATAACGAGTAAGATAATTCGTCGCAACTATAATCCATTTGTTCTCAGAGGACGACAAAGGAAAGGGCCCAAGAAGGTCCATTCCCACGAGATCAAACGGTGTCCGTGGTGGTGCGATTGGCGGGAGCAGGCCCGCGGGTCTCACAGGCGGAGTCTTGCGGCGCTGGCACTCACGGCAGTCTTTCACATATCGATGTACACTAGTTGATATTCGCGGCCAGTGCTACTGTTGGCGTACTCTGGTGAGAGTTTGCGAATAGCCCAAATGCCCTGACGTGGGCTCGTCGTGGCACGCAAGGAGGATCTCATCACGCATGTCGGTAGGAACAACAAGTAGGAAGGCTTTGTCGCTACCACGGGCATTTTTCTTGTAAAGAATGCCTCTTCTTAGACAAAAAAGGACAGTTCACGAGCAATGTGTTCAGGGACCTGAGAGTTGCGGCCTTCCAGGGAATCAATAACTGGGCGTAATTCGTCGTCTGCCCACTGCTTTGACATAAATTCGGAATCGCTAACTGCTCCGAGGAAGGCATCTTCATCTTCGGAGCCCCTGACAGCGTTCTTCACAGGTGCTCGCGAAAACGCGTCAGCGTCTTCGTGCTTGCGCCCTGACCTGTACACAATCGTAATATCGAACTCCTGCAAATGCAAACTCCACCATGCGAGACGGCCGGATGTATCTCTGAGATTTGCCAGCCAGCAGAGCGAGTGGTTGTCAGTCACCACTTTGAAGGGATGACCGTAGAGGTAAGGCCAAAATTTGGTCGTCGCCCACACGACTGCGAGGCATTCTTTTTCTGACGTAGAATAGTTGGTCTCCGCTCGAGAAAGAGTACGACTGGCGTGAGCTATCACATGCTCAACGCCGCCGTGTCGTTGTACAAGGACAGCGCCAAGTCCGACGTTGCTGGCATCTGTATAAATTTCTGTGGCAGCGTCCTCATCAACATGGGCAAGAACAGGGGCTGTTTGCATTCTCTGTCATAACTCTGTGAACACTGTATCTTGTTCTGCGCCCCAAGTAAAGGGCACGTCATCTCGGGTGAGTCGCGTAAGAGGTTCATCTATCATCGAGAAGTTAGCGATAAATCGGCAATAATACGCGCACAAGCCGAGGAAACAGCGTACTGCTCTTTTATCTGATGGAACGGGAAAGGCGGCGACAGCAGCAGTTTTGTATGGATCAGGTCGCACTCCATCCGCACTAATGACGTGTCCCAGAAATTTCAACTCTTCATAGCTGAAATGACATTTTTGAGGTTTCAGCATGAGTTCAGCTGTGCGAATGGCTTCGAGAACCTTTCTCAGACGCTTCAGATGTTCGTCAAAGCTCTCGGAAAAGATGACCACATCATCGAGGTAGACAACGCAGCTTTGCCACTTCAAGCCAGCGAGAACTGTGTCCCTCATCCTCTGGAAAGTGGCTGGTGCAGAACAGAGGCGGAAGGGAAGAACTCGGAATTCGTAAAGTCCGTCTGGAGTCACAAACGCGGTTTTTTCTCGGTCTCGTTCATCCACTTCAATTTGCCAATAGCCATTCTTTAGACCGATGAACGAAAAATACTTCGCGCGGCGTAACCTGTCGAGGGAGTCGTTGACCCGTGGAAGCGCGTAGACGTCCTTTTTTGTGACGCTATTAAGCTTCCTGTAGTCAATACAGAATCGCAGCGTTCCGTCTTTTTTCTTTACTAGAATGACTGGCGAGGACCAAGCGCTGCTGGAAGGTTGAATAATCCCGTCATCGATCATCTCTTTTACTTGTGTCTGAATAGCCTCGCGTTCTTTGGCAGAAACGCGATAAGGCTGCTGCCGGATGGGGCGGACGTCATCGTCGGTAATAATTCGATGCTTCGTGAGGTGTTTTTGACGGACTTTAGAAGAAGAGGCGAAGCAACATCGAAACTCCCTTAAAAGGTCATGAAGTGCAGCCTTTCTCTCGTCTGACAGTGTCGAAATAATGTCGATGCGGTCTAGAAATTCCTCATTCTCGTGCGTTTCCTCGGACGCGAAGCACTCCGTGACGTCGGCAACAGGGTCTCCATAAGCTAGTGTGGTTCCGCGGAAAAGATGCCGGTGCTCGTAATTGAAGTTCGTAACTAGTATCATTGACTGTCCGTCACGGACGCGCATAACACTTCGGGTGGCGCATACACCTTGGAGCAGCAGAAGTGATAGGTTGCCTTCAGCCACCACGTCGCCGTCTTGGAAGTCTTCACAAGTGACTTCGATGGGAACAGTTGCTCGAGGTGGCAGCGTCACACTGTCGTCAGCAACACGCAGCGCAGGTCTACGGCAGTTATCAGCGTCTCGATATGTTGCGCCTTGAGTCGAGAAGGTCACGATGCGCTCACGGAGATTTATGATGGCACCGTATTCCCGAAGAAAGCCCATGCCGATAATCAGCTGACGCGAACAGTCGCGAAGAACGAGGCAGCTGAGCAGAAACGTTGACGCACGTTGCGGTACAGCGAGACAGCTGTGTTACAACGTGTCCTCCAGCTGTTCGAATTCGCGTTCCATTCCACGGCGTGATCACTTTCCTGAGATCTTTCGCTAGCCTCCCGCTGATGATCGAATGGTCTGCAACAGTGTCTACCAATGCACTGACCTGAAGACCATCAATCAGCACAGGTATGTCGAGTGACACGTGATCACTAGGTTCAGATGTGGATGTGGGCGTTACTACGGTACTGCGATTCTCTGACGAAATGCCTTCGGCGTTGCATGCAAGCTTTGATGGGAGGTCTTCCGCACTTTGAGTCCCAGCGACCTTGCCCCCGAAGGCCTCTGCCTTCAGTTTTCCCGACGAGGGCTCGGGGAGCGTTCCCGTGCCGTCACCCCGAAACGTGGCCCAGTGGCTGCGGGTCTCCTCGGAGATGGTGACCGCGATTGCCGTCGTGTAAAGGGTGCACGCTGTTGCGCGAAATACCCTTCGATATCCCTTGGCCTTTGACCAATTCGGGGACGAGGGGAATTGACGAAAAATCCGCGAAGTCCAAGTTGCCGGTATGGGCATTCGCGGTAAATGTGACCAGCCTCACCGCAATGATAGCAGAGGGGTCGTCTGTCTGGCGTACGCCAGAGATCAGACTTGCGCGTCGGTGCACGGCGACTATCGATGTCCAAATCAGCGTGCGCTGACTAAATCGCGACTGACAGCATCATTGCCTGGATCAAAACGTATGGCATTGTCTTGATGGGGACGTGCAGCACTCTCTGGATCGGGACGTGCGGCACTGGCATGGTCGGGACTACTTGACCAGAAAGAGGAGTGGCAGATCGCTAGGCTTCCGCGTACGTACGACGGCGACTGTCAGTAGACACAGGAGCCGTTTCCAGATCAACCGACGTGGGCGGAAAACGATGGGCGTGCAGCACCTGCTGGACCTCGTCACGGATGACACTGGTGATAGAACCGACATCGATTTGCCTTGTCTCGTGCATCTTTCAATTTCTTCCCGGACGACAGATCGGATGATCTCACGAATTCATTCGGGGCTCTTGCTCCCAGGGGTGGCGAAAATTTCGGCAGTTGAGGCAGCATTCACTTGACGGTCAAACAGGGCAGACCATTGGTGCAGTACTCGCTTCATTGTTGCCGCTTCAGTAAGAAACTCCGCAACACTTCTGGGGGGACTTGCACCAAACCAGCAAAACGTTGTTCCTTCACACCATGCATGAAGTGGCGCAACTTTTTTTCTTCTGCCATAGCAGGATCTGCTCACTTGAAAAGCCGTGTCATGTCCTCGACGTACATCGAGACGGTCTCGTTCGGCATCTGGCTGCGTGATTGTAGTGCACGCTCCGCCCGTTCGCGGAGGTCGGGACTCCTGTATGTCTCCAGGAGGCGACGCTGGAACTCGCGCCAAGATGTTAGAACATGATCCCTGTTCAAAAACCACGCCTTGGCACCGTCTTTTAGGCAAGTTTACACGTTCCGGAGCTTCGCGGCATCATCTCAGTAATTGATCGCTGCGACACGTTCGAACTCACTCAGCCAGTCGTCAACAACTTCATGCTGCTCTCCGTGAAAGGGGCTAGGCATGAGCGGGTTCTGGACGGTGCAGTAGATCGGCGTGGAAGGTGTCGGAGCTTGCACGGGATCTTGTGTTGAAGTCATAGTCGCTGCGTCAGTGGTTGGTGTCTCAGGCGGTAGGCCTCGTTGGCAGCTGCTTACTCTATGAACAGGAGTGTACGTGGGTGCAGGGCTTGTGTTCCGGCTGCTGGACGGGGTCTTGGGCATCGGGTGGATCGTGAGACGTTGTACCCGGCAACTCCACTAGTCTTGTCACGTTACTCACGACAACTTCATATAATGGGCTAGTTGAGTCGACTAGCCAAGCAGCGGCTCAGAGAGATTGTCTTTGTCCTCTTTCACTCTTTGATATCACTCAAGCAAACCATGTGGCAATATACTTCTACCTTTGATTCCACAAGTATGATGTAACCCTACTGAATCCTTAATTACATTTTGCATCCTATTAGCCAAGATCTTCAAAAAATTTTATGATCCACGTTTGTTAGCGTTAGAGGTCTATATACTTTCGCTGTTTTATGCTGTGTTTCATCAGTTGATTTCAGAATCAGCACGGTGTGTTTCTGCGCAAAAGAGGTGGTAAGCACCCTCTTCAAGAAGCCTCAACAAATACTTCTTGGCGAATTAAAACACAATGTCGTGTATATTTGTAATTACACTTCTACCTTCGATTCCACAGGTCTGATGTGACTCAACTAAATCCCTAAATACACTTTGCATCCTAATAGCCAAGGTCTTCATAAAAATTTTATTCCACATTTGTTAACGTTACAGGTCTATATATTTGAACTGCTTTTGCTGTTTCATCAGTAGACTTCGGAATCAGCACCGTGTGTTCCTGCGCAAAAAAGGAGGTAAGCACCCTCTTCAAAAAGCCTCAACAAATACTTGTTGGAGAATTACAGCATAATGTCATGTATGTTTGTAAATATACTTCTACCTTTGTTTCCACATGTATGATATGCCCCTACTAAGTCCTTAATTACACTTTGCATCCTAATAGCCAAGACCTCTATAAAAGTTTTATAATCCACACTTGTTAACGTTAAAGGTCTATATACTTTCACTGTTTTGTGCTGTGTTTCATCAGTATATTTCGGAATCAGCACCGTGTGTTTCTTCGCAAAAAAGGTGGTTAGCATCTTCTTCGAAAAGCCTCAACAAATACTTGATGGAAAATTGGAAATAAGGTCATGTATCTTTGTAAATATATTTCTACCTTTGTTTCCACAGGTCTTATGTGACCCTAATAAATTCCAAATTACAGCTTGCATCCTATTAGCCAGGACCTTCATAAATATTTATAATCCACGATTGTTAACGTTAGAGGTCTATATACTTTCACTGTTTTATGCATGTTTCATTAGTAGACTTGGGAATCAGGACCTTGTGTTCCTGCGCAGAAAAAGGTGGTAAGCACCCTCTTCAAAAAGCCTCAACAAGTACTTGCTGGAGAGTTAGAGCATAATGTTATGTATGTTTGTATATATACTTATACCTTTGATTCCCTAGTCTGATGTGACCCCACTGAATCCTTATTTACACTTTGCATCCTATTAGCGAGGCCTTCAGAAATTTTATAATCCATATTTGTTAACGTTAGAGGTCTATATACTTTCGCTGTTTTATGCTGTGTTTCATCAGTAGACTTCGGAATCAGCACCGTATGTCCCTGTGCAAAAAAATGGTGGTAAGCGCCCTCTTCAAAAAGCCTCAACAAATACTTGTTGGAGACTTAGAGCATAATGTGCCTTGAATGCCTCATAAAAGGCAGCTGTTAATCCACCTGGAGTGGGAGACTTCCAGGGTTTCAGGTCGTCTATAGCTTTCTCCACTTCTTTCGCGGTAATTGTTTTTCCTAATAAATACGTTTGTTTAATTTCCAGCTTTGGTACTTCAGGCAAAAACCTTGCCGAATGTTCTGATTGCAGGGTTTTAGCAAAAAGAAAAGGTTCCTATAGTAATGTGTGAAGGCTAGTTAAATTGCATTCTGGTCCCTCACTACAGCACCCGTGCACTTTATTTCATTGCTACGAGCATTAGTGTTCTCATCGGGTGCACGTTTGTTTGGAACACCTCTCCTACAAAAAGTTTCTCAGACAGAACGCAAATTATTGCTCAATTTTTTCTTGGTTTCTGTTATTTCGGTTATGAACAACCCAGAACTACTTGTTTCTTCAAGTATTGAACTGTGTAGTTGGGATCTCAAGCACGTTTCTTCCCTACTCGCCTGAAACTTTATTTGGCTTCCCCTTTTTATTGCTTTGATTTTTATTAATTTATGTATTTACTTATTTATTTGTTTATTTATTATAATACCCTACAGGCCCTGAAGAGCATTGATTTATTGATTGATTGATTGATTGATTTATATGTGGGGTTTAACGTCCCAAAACCACTATATGATTATGAGAGACGCCATAGTGGAGGGCTCCGGAAATGTTTACCACCTCCGAAGACCATTAAGTAGGGGAGTTACAGAAAAATTCACCATAAATAAAGCATAAAAGGAAACGACATCAAAAAGAAAATGAATAAAAATATACAATGAAAAAGAAGAGAACAAGCGCTACAATAAATAGTAGTAAAACACCTTTATACAAAAATCAAGTGATCATATAAAAATGCGAATGCTCCCGATATTTCACAGGGTCTTTTGATCAGATAATCTCATCAGGAAGGCTGTTCTAAAGTGCAATGGCGCGCGGTAAAGCAGAATTATTGAATGACAGTGTGTGACCGAAGATGCGTCTGAAACTTAGATGATTATGAAGACGGCGTGATGTACGCGATCGAATTTCAATGCAGAGACGACTGGTCCGGTGGTATTTATGGGAGATGCATAAGAGGGTGGCAGAGCGGCGGAAATATAAGTTCGGGAGGGCAATATCGCGTTTGATTTGGTAATGCTGAAATAGCGATTGTACTTCGAAGTTATGAAGCTGGCTGCACGATTTTGGATGAATTCAGCTTTATCTGTTACGTGTTTTTGATGAGGATATCAGATCAATGAAGCGTATTCTATTGACGGCGTACAAAGGTTAGATAGGCCTGTTGTGGTATGAAAAATGGGGAATTATGCAGATTTTGGTGCGAAAATCTCAAAGCTTTATTAGCTTTCACACATACACTTTCGATGTGGCCACCCCAGGTATGAACAGAACAAGGATAAACGCTGAGAAATGTGTAAGTACATGAACAAAGAATTACATTGGAACAGACAGAGTAAAGAAAGAGAAAACACATTTTTACGTGTGAAAGAAATTACGCAGCACTTGGATGTGTTAAGTGTCATTTCCCATCAGTCACACCACTGATTAATTAGGTCTAGGTCCTGTTGCAATCTCACAGGGTCTTCTTCAGAGTTAATAATAGTATACACTACACAGTCATCCGCAAGAAGACAAATTGAAGAATAAATGTTTCAAGACAGATCATTAATATAAACTAGAAAAAGAAGAGGGCCTCATGCACCACACTGAGGTATACCTTATGAGACAAATGAAGAAGATGAGCTGAAGCAGCACCTCCTCTATTTTTCCGTGCCTGGGCGGAGAAGCGAAGTACAATGGGGAGTGGCTGTCAGCCTTAGTGCGGCTTTCAGCGGCCACGCACCACTGTGCGAGTAGAGTAGAGGTGAATTGTGCGTAGGGTGGAATGGCACGAGTAGAGTAGAGGTATTGTAGAAACACATCTTAGGGATATGGAGCAACCTTCTAACAATCCCGACTACGCGTGGGAATATTGTAATAGAACAGAAACCAGCAGAACGGGGGTGGTATTGGGGCTATAATAAAGAACTGGGACAACCAGAACTGTCATTTGAGATCAGGTAGGGTCATAAGCCTATCCAGCGAAAGCAGCCACAACGTCCGAGCCGAGCAACTTGTGCTTCGCACTGCCGATGTGGTTGCCGAGCTTTGCATGACCCACCACTTCTTCATTGCATATTTCTCCCTCGCTGAAGACGGAGCCAGGTAGGTCTTCTAAGGTGTCTTGAGGACAAGTTGTTCGTGATACGGTTTTAAACGACCTACGTGTACGATTTCGCGGCCTTGGCAATGCAGGTCCACAGTGGCCGTGAGGGGTTTGATGAGGTAGTTGACAGCGGAATTTGCTCTATGACGCGATAATGTCCATGGTACCTGCTTACGAACTTTGTAGAGGGAACAGGAGCAGCAGTGGAAGGCATCCACAGCCAAACAAGAAAGTTGGGCGTAAAATGGTACTGGGAGCATCCATCGTCGCGACGAAATTTTTGTAGCCCTTGTTCTTGTGTTGTAAGAGTGCGAAATAATTGCCGGCATTCTTCCGCATACCAAGCGGCTTCGGAAACTGGTGTGCCTTCGGATGAGTCGGCTCGGTAGGGCAGAATGATATCGATTGGCGATGATGACTCTCGACCATAGAGTAAGAAGAAGGGAAAAAAGCCTCTCGTCACTTGAGGTACCATGTTGTAAGCGTACGTTACGTAAGGAAGAAGATCCCAGTTGGTGTGGTCGGAGGCGACATACATAAAAAGCCTGTCGCCAAGAGTGCAGTTGAAACGTTCGGTCAAGCCGTTTGTTTGTGGGCGATATGCGGAAGTACAGTGGTGAATCACATGGCATTCAGCAAGAAGGTCTTGAATAACATCCGCGAGAAAGACGCGGCCTCGGTCGCTCAAAAGTTCACGTGGAGCGCCGTGACGACGAAAAAAAACATTGCAGTAAGAAAGACGCAACGTCATGTGCCGTGGTGGCTAGTATAGCGGCCGTTTCTGCATATCTCGTGAGATGGTCGATCGCTACTATAATCCAGCGATTCCCAGCTGATTTATGTGGCAGAGGACCATAAAGGTCTATTCCAGCCTGGTCGAATGGCCGTACTAGACACGGTAAGGGCGGCATTGGTGCAGTAGGACGGCTAGGATTGTGCTTGCAGCGTTGGCACTCCGTGCAAGATGAAATGTACTTTTGAACGAATGTGTACATGCCGCACCAATAAAACCGAAAACGTAGCCTGGCATGGGTTTTAAACAAACCGTCGTGTGCACACTGCGGATCGGCATGCAAAGCAGCCCATATGCTGGCACGGAGAGGCCTTGGTATGACGAGTAGCCATTTGTGGCCTTCAGGGGTGTAGTTGCGGTGATAAAGTATTCCATCATGAATGATGAAATGGGAGGCTTGTTGGTGTAGCGCTCGAGATGGCGGGCGTGCGAGTGTTTCAGATAGGTAACTCATCAGAGACGCAATCCACGAATCTTTTCGCTGCTCCGCAGCCATATCGGTGAGTCCTAATAGTGGAAGGAAGTTATCTTGAATGGAGACACTCGCAATATCAGTAGAAACAAGCGAACGTGAAAGAGCATCGGCATCAGCCTACTTCTAGCCTGAGCGATAAATAACATGCAAGTCATACTCTTAGAGCCGTAAAGCCCATCATGATAGGCGTGTGGAGGGATCCTTGAGGGATGATAACAAGCAGAGCACGCGGTTATCGGTGACAACATTGAAAGGGCGGCCGTACAGAAAGGCCCAAATTTTTAATGGTCTAGGTGATCGCTAGGCATTCTTTCTCAGTTACCGAATAATTTGCTTCGGTTCTTGTAAAAGTGCGGCTCGCGTACGCAACAACATATTTTTGGTAACCAGTCTTTCGTGGGGCGAGTACTGCGCCAAGACCGACACCGCTAGCATCAGTGTGGATTTCTGTGGGAGCGCTTGAATCGAAATGACGCAGTATGTGTGGCGTTGTAAGCAGTTCACGGAGCTTCGCAAAGGCATTGTCGCAGGATGGAGACCACGCAGATAGATTGCGGTCTCCGTGAAGTAGGTCTTTCAGAGGTGCCCTGATCGAGGCGAAATCTTCTACGAAACGGTGGAAGTATGAGCAAAGCCCAATAAAACTACGCAGCTCCTTGAGAGACGCGGGCCTCGGGAACTCGCGAACAGCACGTAGCTTAACGCGGTCAGGGAGAACGCTATCTTTCGACGCGACGTATCATATAATGGTCAGCTTGCGTGCTCCAAAGTGACACTTCTTCAAGTTTAGTTGGAGGCCTGCTGCAGCGAGGCAGCGTAGAACCTGTTCCAAGCGATGAAGGTGCGTGGGAAAATCGGGTGAGAATACCACTACATCGACTGAGTAGCACAAACACGTGTTCCATTTGATGCCTCGTAGGATACTATTCACCATGCGCTGAAATGTAGCCGGCGCATTGCTTAGGCCGAATTGCATCACGTTAAATTTGTATAAGCCATCTGGTGTAACAAAGGCAGTTTTTGGCCTATCATCAGGATTCATGGGCACTTGCCAATACCCAGAGCGTAGATCAAGGGAAGAAAAGAACTCTGTGCCTTGTAAAGAGTCGAGGGCGTCATCGATCCGAGGCAAAGGATAAACATCCTTTCATGTTATTTTGTTTAGATGACAATAATCTACGCAAAAGTGTATCGTGCCATCCTTTTTTTCAACTAAAACAACCGGCGACAACCAAGGACTGTTTGATATTTGGATGACACCACGCTTTATCATGTCACCTACTTGTTCATCGATGACACGGCGTTCCGTCGGCGAAACACGGCACGGTCGCTGCCGTAGTGGTGGGTGATTACTCGTGTCGATCTGGTGGCATACAGTAGATGTTCGACCTAAAGTAGCGCTGTGAAACTTGTCAAGGAGGCTCAAAAGCTCACACCTCTGTTGTGGGTTTAGGTCTTCGTCGATGACATGGTTGAAAATATCGGCAGTGGAAGGGCCATTCACGGAACTACAGGCGAGGGCGCTGACTTCCGATGATCCATCAGAAACGTCAAGTGTAGCGATGACTCCGAATGATTCTATTGAGCCGACACATTCACCCAGAAGCAGCGTAATTGTGAATAGGACCGGATGCCACACAGGCACGTTGGTTGCGCCACCTTGAAGAGTTAGGAGAGTGGTTGGGAGTGGCGAAAGGTGGCGATGAACGAAAGCAGTGGAAGGTGTGAAGAATGCGGTAGCGTCGACGATGGCGGAACACGACAGAGGTGCGAAGACAGTACTGCGTGGAGGGATCTGGGTGTCGTCACTAATGACCAACTTCACGTTGGAAGGGCGATCGTCTGCAGTTAGAGCATCACCAAGAGACAAAAGACGACTTCGGCGCGGGCGCAATCAATGACGGCTTGGTGATTGCAACGAATATCTTAACCTAAAATGATGTCATGAGAACAGCGCGGGAGTACTACGAACTGCACTGTGTAGGACACTCCTTTAATTACCAATCTGGCGGTACACGCGGCCACAGGCTGCACAGGCAGTGCAGAGGCAGTATGAAGATACAAACCAGAGTAAGGCGTTGTCACTTTTCGAATTGAACGGCAAACTTTTTCGGCGATGACAGAAATGGCGGCACCAGTATCAATAAAGGCAAGTATGGGCACAAGTTCAAGAACGGCACTAATTGCATTCAGTTCTTGCCTTGAGAACTGCGTCATTTAGTTTTTCGCGTCGATTGTAGGGGGGCGTCGGCGCATCGGGGAGGGCGAGCGACGACGTAGAGAAGGAGATCGGCGATCAGAAGCTGGTCGGTGGCTTGGTCGAGGAGGGTGCAATACGGTGTCTGGAGTGTTGGGAGCGTAGGTGTGGCCGTACTCATATGGCGTGGGTTTTCACGTGAGTGGAGTCGGCGGCGACGGCACAGACGTGCGACGTGTCCGGGTAGACCACACGAAAAGCAAATCGGTTGGTTGTCGGCAGTGCGGCATGGATTAGGGGCTCGGTGGACTGGAGGTCGTGGCGGCTGGGCGGTATAAACAGGAGCAGGCAGTGGAGGATGCGCTCGGAGCATCTGCGGTCGAGGTCGTGCTGCTGCTTCGGCGTACGTCAATGGTGCATTGACTGGTTACACCAGCTCCGGAGGAAGGACCTCAGACACTTGGTATTGTATAATAGTTCGTAGTGTAGGGCTAAGTGGCGCACTACACTCCGGTAGGCCGGAGATGAGCGAGACTTGGCAGGCAGCTTCTTCGCGCACAAAATATTTGATCTGCGAAAGGACGCCGGGATCTTGCGAGGGAGTTAAGGCGGACATCAATTCTTGATGTGGGACAGCACGGCGGGTGATGAGACGTTGCCGCCGAAGCTCATCATAGCTTTAGCAGGGCGCGGTAACTTGGGCAACCAAAACAGGGCTTTCTGAAATCAGCATCTAAAATGCGTCCTCGTCAATACATTTAAAAATATGCTTGATGCGGTCCTCCTCAGCCATGTTCGCATCTACGCGTTTGCACAAGTCAATGACGTCCTCTATGTAACTGGTGAAACCGTCACCAGTTCATTGTGATCTTGACTGAAGCCGTTGCTCCGCGTAAAGTTTGCAGACAGCAGGACGGCCGAACACATCGCTGAACTTTGTCTTGAATGCTGTCCAGGTTGGAACGTCGGTTTCATGGTTCCGAAGCCATTAGTGGGCAATGCCACTGGGGAAATGCCGACGGTGGCCGGTCTCGTGGCTTCGACCCATTTTTTCAAGGCACTCACGACTTCGTAGGTAGCCATCCATTCGTCGACGTCGTGATCGTTCAGCGCCGCTGAATATGGAAGGGTCCCGCTGACGGACCGCGCCGGAGCACACAATGACCTGGGGAGCTTTAGGCGGAGGGCTTGTGCCAGATGTAGTGGTCATGGTGGCAGGTCGAGTCCGGCTTCGCAACTCCAGGATTGTGAGGAGACCCAGCAAACTCCACCAAATATAATAAAGAACAGGGACAACCAGAACTGTTATTTGAGGCCAGGTAGGATCGTAAGCCTAGCCAGTGAAAGCAGCCACAACGTGCGAGCCGAGCGTCTCGTGCTTAGCACTACCGATGTGGTTGCCGAGCTTTCCATGACCCGCTACTTCTTCATTACAGGGCACTCATTCATGAAAGTACAGACTGGCAAAGAATCAAGCTGGAGTGCAAAGAACATTTTGGCTGAAAGGGACAGTGGCAGGGCAAATGACACTCCTTGATTTGTTGTACTTGTGGACGGGAGCAAAGGCCAGAGAGGACAACCGGGTAATGGTAGAGAATATATCAAAGGACATTGAGGAAATAGGACGAGAGTGCGAGATAATTATACTTGGAGGTATCAATACGCACGAAAAAGATATAGATGGATATACCGGCCCAACAGGTAAAATGATCATGGATATGTGTGAAAAGCATGATTTGATTATTTTCAACAGTACCGAGAAGTGTTAAGGGCATATAACATGGTAGGTAGGAAGGCTTTAGTCGACGATAGATTACGCACTGATGTCGCATAGGATGTATGATAGGCTCAGGAGAATGCACATAGATTAATGTGGCTCCAGAAGTCTGGGTGGTGATCACAAACGCATCAAGCTAAGTTTTGGAAGAGCAGTGAAAGTGGGAAGAAGATAAGATGAGCAACTGCAGGAAACATTTTATTCAAAAGGCAAAAAGAAATAGCTACTAAACAAATTGAGAAAGTGATCACAGAGGATAATAAAACATTGTGGACATACACGAATCTAATTAGACTGCTTGAGCTAGAGCTTGCTAAGCCACGTTACAAGTCACTCCGGAAAACAAGACACAAACCCAATAGTTGGTGGGATGAGGAAGTTAAGAGAGTCATAGCAAAACGTCAGGAAGCCTCTAGAGAACACAGACATGCTAAGCAGCGGGGTGAACCGACAGATGATGTTGAAAGAAAATGGGAAAACTTCCTAAGCTGTAGAAGGGATGCATTCCTTCTGACCAATAAAACGGTTCGAAGAAAGGGAGCTCAGCGGCTGGCAGAAGTGCATAAAAACATAGAAATGCAGCTGCGAAATTCTGGAACCGTCTAAACTCCCTAAGAAATGATACGAGTCAAAAGCAGAGATTCACAACTACAGTTCAAGGTGCTAGGCTCGAAAGGAACAAAGCTATTGAATATATACGAACAAACGTCACAGAAAAGTTTCAACAAAAAAGGGCTTTATGCACCACAATAGACAAGGATGAATCAAGTGGCACAATGGCTCCATTTTCACAACGAGAGTGGGAAAGGACTGAGAAGAGGTTTCCTAATATTACATCAACAGGCCCAAATGGCATACCAATTATGCTGTTAAATCATTAGGTCCGAAGTCTAAGCAGGCTTTCAGAGAGCCAGTGAACAAAATAATAATCGATGGTGAAGTCCTCGGTGGATAGAAACTTAGCGGGATGAGCATGATCTATAAAGGAAAAGCGAACGAAACTGACATAAACAACTACCGTCCTATAACAGTGACATCCGTGGTCTACAGGCTGGCGATGCAGATTGGAAAGACTGCAGGCATGGATAGAGGATGAGGGGGTTCTGGGAAAACTGCAGAATGGGTTTCGGAAACACGGGAGGTTGGAAGACAATCAGTTCTCACTGACGCAGTACATCGAAATAGCAGAAAAGGAACGCAGGCCCCTGTGGCTTGCATTTTCGGATATCAAGGGAGCGTACGATAGCGTGGTTAAAGAGGACTTATGGGGAATACTGGACACAATAGGTGTGGGAGATGAAGTCACTAATCTTTTAACGAATATCTATAAAGGTAACAAGTCAGTTATAAAGTGGGAAAAAACAGGTGTCCAAGCCGGCGAAGGTAAAACGGAGGCTTCGGCAGGGGTTTCCTCTGTCACCTTTGTTATCCATGACGTACCTACCAGGGTTATAAGCCAAATTATAAGGAAATGGACTGGGCTACAACCATTTATTCGTCAAGCAAAGAAAACTCGTTGAACAGGCACTACCAGCGTTGATGTACGCAGATGATATAGTGTTAATGGCTGACAATAAGGAAGATTTGCAGAGATTGATGAACATCTGCGGCAATGAGGGAGATATGTTAGATTTCACATTCAGTAAGCAAAAATCAGCAGTCATGATTTTCGATGATAAGGAAGGTATTGAGCGTAGAATACAGGAGGTCATACTAGGGATAACAGATATATACAAATATCTGAGCATATGGTAAGCAATGGGACCGAGTACCTAAGGGAACACTAAATATACGTGGAGAGTAAAGGTAACAGGAATGCAGCGGTGGTGAAAAACAGGGCACTGTGGAATTACAATAGGTATGATGTTGTGAGAGTAATATGGAAAGGTGTCATGGTTCCTGGCCTGACGTTCGGCAATGCGGTCTTGTGCATAAGATCCAAATTTCAAGCAAGATTATAAATTGAGCAACTTGGAATATGTAGGCTTGCCTCAGGGGCTTGTGGAAATACACCAAATCAGGGAATGCAAGGTGATATGTGATGGACATCATTTGAGGGCAGACAAGCTAGCAGCAAGATAAAATTTGAGAAGCGATACAGAGAAATGGGGGAGGAGCGTTGGGCTATGAAGGTAATCACCTACTTGTACATGAAGAATGTCGATACCAAATGGACGAAGCGATACAAAAAATTGACTGGTAAATGCTTAGAAAACAGTAGGGGGCCAAACCAAAAAGGATTATCGGTTAAGAAGAAGGTGAACGAAGCTGAGACCTATATGTAGACAATTGGCGTGAATAAAAAGTCCACACTAGAGATCTATCGAACTTTTAAGCAGAAAATTGCCAAGGAAAAGATCTTTAAAAATACTCGGGGTAGTTCTCTACTGTTTGAGGCCAGGACAGGAGTATTGCGAATCAAGACATATCGGGCCAAATACGGAGCGGTAGACACGTTATGCAGTGCGTGTGGAGAGGAAGAGGAAACTGCCGAACACTTGATAATGTTCTGTAAAAGGCTTCACCCTATAGCTCACGATGATGGCGCAAAGTTTTTCAAAGCACTGCGATTCAGTGACAAGGAGGGCGAAATACACTTTAAGCGGGTAGAATTAACTAGAAAGACGTTATCTGATTGGTGACTAAAGTCAAGGCACGAGTGAAAATTAAACCCTTCACTGCAAAGTAGGAGTCCTCAACCTGACTCTTTAAAGGAAAAAAAATAAATCTAGATTTTGGTTCACTAAGTATTACGGCTTGGTGGCGTTAGCCATCGCCCAATCTGAAGGGTACAGCCATATCAATCCATCCATCCATCCAGCCACCGCGCTGTCGCTCCTTGAAACGCATGCGGGGTCTGCATTCGCAGCTGTTATATGGTTGAATTTTCGGTTTTATTCGTGCTGTAACAAGTATGAACGAAACTTTCGTAAACAGAAACAATGAAGCACTTGTCGCTAGGGTTGCCACCTGCCCAGTTTCAGACCGGCCGGGCCGGTTTTTCAGACA
Source organism: Rhipicephalus microplus (assembly GCF_043290135.1). NCBI lineage: Eukaryota > Metazoa > Arthropoda > Arachnida > Ixodida > Ixodidae > Rhipicephalus > Rhipicephalus microplus. The sequence continues at coordinate 32,910,672 of NW_027464586.1, forward strand.
AGGGGCCCGTCGCCGGTCCAAACCTGAGACCGGCCTTGATTGGTCTGTTTTCGCTCATCGTATTCCAAGTATTCTGTACGCTTCTCTGAGTCTGCCGCACCTGTTCACTGGGGAATTCCACCTGTGCGGTTGGGAACTGACTGCGCAGGTGGAAAGAAAGGACGGGGAAAAAAAGATGGGAATAACGTGACACCTGCGTAGCCGCAAAGACACCACGTTCGATCCCCCACATCGATCTCCGGGGCCAGAGAAGCAATATCCCGTATATTGAGAAACGCAGGGGTCGACGTAGCCCACAAGCCCTCCACCACCATCAGCAGCTTCATCCCTCGGTCCAAAGATCGCGCACCTGCTGAAAAAGCTCAGGGCGCCCTGTACCGGATCACACCGACTGCCCGGCTACCTACATTGGGGAAACCAAGAACTTCCACGAAAAATGCGGCAGCACAAGAATAACCTCTGTCAGTTTAACCGAGAACACTGCGCAGTAGCAGAACACTGCGAGCGGTTTGATTACCATGTCCGTCCCGACGACGCGATGATTCTGGCAAAAGAAAGGAAGCCTCGCCGTCGGCTCTTCTTCGAATTGTAGCGCATTCAGCAGCAACAGGAAACACCAACCGTTCTACGGGAACATCGCCTTCCCTCTCCTTCCAGGACTTGCGAAGAGTCACGACAAGCCTTGCTCGCATCCTCGATCAATCCTCCTTGCCCCTCCCCAAAACGCTGTGCCGTGCTCCCGACAGGACTGAAGCAAACCACTTTCTACTGTGTACCCATAAAAGCCCTAGGCAAGTCCCCTTCAAGCCTACCGATCGTTCGAAAGGAGCGGAAATTAGTATCAATAGTTAGTTACGTGTTTTCTTTGCTTGCATCATGAGCATGGATTCTGCGCCTTCGAAAAAGCGAAAAAAACGTAAGTGCATGTTTCGAAAAGAGTGGAGATCTCAACCCGAGTATACGAGCTGGCTCCTGCCTGTGGACGACGATGCCACAGCCGTGAGGTGCACCATATGTGCAAGCACGTTTATGGTTAAATTTGATGGCGTCAGTGCTGTGAAGCATCATGCATCAACGCAGAAACATAAACAAAAGAGTCTCACCTTGAAAATTTTGGGGACAGTCAAAAAGTTTTTGTTCCAGCCATTTCAAGCACAGAAGATAACGTGACTGCTGCGGAACTGAGCACCATATTGCATGGAATTAGGCACAACTACAGTTACCTGTCAATTGATTGCGGACGCAAGTTGGCACCGAAAGTCTTCTCGGATTCAGACATTGCTTTCAGAATGCAACTCGGAAGAATCAAGATGGAACACCTCGTGAAAGATGTACTGGCGCCTTACTCAGTGGAGTGCATAGTCGAAAAACTTCGTCCCGCAGGCCGAAACCTTCTGTTCGCTCTCTCCACTGACGCTTCCAACAAAGGAAACAGAAAACTTTTCCGTATTGCACTGCGTTTCTATGATGTGAGTGGTGCCGGAATAAATAATGCTTTCATCGACATTTGCGAGCAGGCGGACTAGACTTCACGCGGCATCCGCTAACTTTTGGCACCAAGTTTGGAGAAGCTAGGCTTTCTTTGGAGCAAGCTGTAGCGTATAGCGCGCATAATGCTTCTGCAAATTATGGAAAACATAACTTAGTTTTCCAGAAGATGCAGAAAGATCAGCCGACTTTGTTGAAGGCCAATTGCAATTGCCATGTTTTGCATAACACTGCCAAGCACGCAGTCAAGTATTTAAAGTTTGACGTTGAAACTCTTGTACTAAAGGTAATCAAAGAATTTTCTTCTAGCTAGAAATGTGTAGAGGAATTGAAAATGTTCTTTGATTTTTCTGATAAAAAAATGGCAAAGTTTTGTGTCATATTCGGCCCACTGGTTAATCTTGTTTACAGCCTTAGACAGATCAAGAACTGGACACTCATCAAGTCATACTTTCTGAGTCAAGGAGAGGAGGAGTGCGAAAAATTAATCGCGAGATTTATAGCCAACCAAGCCGATTGATTTTCAGAGAGTGTCCCGCTTCCGTAGTGCTACATGCACTTCATGCACTCGTTCGTTGCAATGTTTCATTCAGTAAGCCTTACCCTCGAAAAGATTCACCTTGAGCCGACAGAACTTTAAGCTGTAATAACTAAGCTCCGAAAACAGCTGATTAATCAAAGAAATGATATGTTCTTCGGTGTTAAGACTAATCTGGGACTCAAAATCCTTCCTGGTGGACAAGTTGCAAAGCTGGATTTTGTGAATGTTTATGACAGGGCCGTTGCCTACCTCGAAACGTGGTTTGACTTCGAGAACTCCCCGTTTAAGATACTTGCCGAATTGGATTTGCACAAAGGTGCACCCACTTTATTGATCGTATAAATGCGGGCAACCTTTTTGGCATTGACTTTCACGAGGAAAGGGACGAACTCTACTCGGAGGCTTGTCTTTTGAAAGATGCTCCGCCTGGACTTGTAAAATGTGATGATAAATCAAGGTCAATGTGGCTAAAAGAGGTAAAGTGCCCCTTATCGCAAAACCTAATGAAGCATGTCTACTCCATTCCCTGCAGCAATGCTTTCGTGAAACGCGTCTTCAGCGTGATGGGAAACTTGTGGACGAATGAAAGAAACCAGATAAGCGTCCCACTGGTGAAAGTGAAACTTTGTGTGCGGTATAATTTGGTGTACACCTGTGAAGAATTTATAAAGATGGCGAGAGAAAACAAGAAGCTCATCCGAGCCGCTAAGTCGAATTCCAAGTACATATTCAAGTTCCGCGAACAGGGAAGGCGAGCACATAGGATTTATATATTTATTTTTATGCGTTGTGAGTGTACTGCACATTATTGCTCGTGTATACATGCATTTACAGAAGTATACATGCATTGTATACTTCTTAAAGGAGCACTGAACATCTCAGAAAAAAAAGACGAAAACATCGAAATTCTATTCGGAAGAGAAGAATATTCCGATAAACATACTTCATTGCACACGTTTTTCAATAGTTGGCCGTATTTATTTATGCCGTATTTATTTATTTATTTATTTATTTATTTATTTATTTATTGATTTATTTATTGATTTATTTATTGATTTATTTATTGATTTATTTATTCATAATGTCGATCCCATCAGGAATCTTTACAGGAAGGGCAATTGAGTTGTTACAATATGAAAATACAAATATCAAATATTCAATTATGCATAAAAAATATTGGCGGTTAACAAAGGCAGACGAGAAGACGTAATAATAAGATTCATAGCAAGATTCATAATATTTTTGATTTTGCCACCAGAGAATAATTGATTCGCTCAGTGCTGTGTCTGTATGTACGTGGACATATTATGTTGATGTTGGAGGCGGGTACAATAAATGTCATCGCATGTCGAAGATTTAACATTGACTTTGTTTATTTTCCACACAATCTCAACTGCGTAACCCCCCGCTGACGGGCCGTTATTTTTTTCTGAGAAAGGTGGCAACCCCACTTGTCGCACTTGTCGCACTTGGCTACAAGTCTTTTTTTTAAAGTACAGCTGACTGGGTGAGTTGGTGCAAGAAAGAATGATATGGCTTACATGGCGCAGCTCAGTTTGAGCGTGAAGGAAAAGTACTATTCAGTCAAGAAGGGAAAAAGCAGACGACAGTGTGAGCGCTAACTTCCAACTTTTGTTTATTGCGTACCCTTACAACATATTATATAGCTTATTCCACGTGACACCACACACATGACAAAGCCACACACGTGTGGCACAGCACACTACCAAGTAAACATAGTTGTGATCTGATTACAACTTATCAATTTATACTAATGCTTCACAGCACGCGCTTGACTGTATAGTATTTTCTTGTCTGTATAGTATCTTTCCTTCACGCTCAAACTGAGCTGCGCTAAAGCCATATACCTTTTTTAAAGGCTTGCGTTGCTCATGACTACTGCAGTCAAGGCGCGCGCTCACGCGTCGTCTGCTACGCCTATATGAAAGCGTGGTCAAGTGACGCTCGTAAAACTGTTTTTCAACAATTATCCTCACTATTCTTATAATTTTCTGTTCTGTTTCAACGTAATTGCTAAGGAAAGCTTGATGTCAATATTGCTTCAGCTACTCGATGTTATTAAGCTCAGCAGCGAAAAAAAAGAATACCGAACGGCTTGTGCACGCATTCGCAGTGACATTGTACAGGGTAAAGGTCCGTTGCTTCAGTTGTAGTACTTGTAGTGTCCATGGGTTCCGATTCGTCAGCCTAGTGTAAGCGTGACACATGGCGGTGATTGTGAGGCAGTGTGCTGCTTGTGCATGTTGATTGTTCGGTCGCAGTGTGGTTACGTTTCATAATGCTTGCCATGCTTCGTTTAGTCGTTAGCTTCGGCTGCAAATGTGAAGGGTAGTCTGCAAATACCGACGGTACTGCATCCTTTTTGAGCCGTCGTTTTTTTTTTTTACTTTTCCTTCTATGAAGTCCTCTGATCGGAAGGGGCGGCTACATACTCTTGTATAAATCGAAGTTGCATTAGGCGACTTGTAGGCCGCCTGATCGCAGCAGGCCACCTTTCCCGCACACTAGCGGTAGCTGGTATTATATGGAACTAAAGCCCGTCACTGTCGTTCTTTCCACTTGATTTGCACAGCGGTACGCAACAGTACGACATGCAGGGCCAGTCGGAGCACGTGGTTGTGAAAGGCTGAAAGAAAAAAAAAATGACGAAACTATCGCGACACCACCAGATAGACTGCATTCGAGATACATAAAGCCTGCGAGAAGCGCGAATGCACTTAATTTCCATGTAAACACGGACTCAGACGCTTAGCAATGCACGCGGCCGTTCACCGCCAGCTTTCCATCGTCTACTCGCACAGCGCCGCCACGCTAGGCCATTCCAGCCACCTTAGCCACGCGGCACCGGGAAGCGGAGGCGCAGCGCGCGCTCGATGGCCGGAGAAGAGCGTTCGCCGGCACAGAACAAAAATAGAGGAGGCGCTGGCTGAAGTTATTGACCAATGTGAACTGTCGATTAGATAAAAATTTTTTGAGCCAAGATAATGTTGATGACTCGAGTCCAGGGGCCGATAGTTTAGCTTTTAAGCGACAATGCACAAATCTGTCGAATGCTTTCGCAAGGTGGAGAAAGATGCAGTTAACTTCCTCCTCATCGACTAGCTTCTACACTAGCTAAGGAAGGAAGGTGTTCGAGGTTTGGAATGAGTGCCCTCGATGACTCGAGTGCATGGTGGCAGCGCGAAGAAAGAGCCGTAGTGCGGCGAAGAGACACTTCATTGCAGCCTCACGTGTCTGCCCGAGTCCACGCCCGAACCTCCCCTCTTGAACCAAGTGAATGAAGGAGTCTCCTTCATTTCCCGTGCGCAGATCTCCCGCATTAGCCTTCGCGGAACCGATCAGGTTCGTTAGTTGACAGGTCGGAAGCTGGCTCTGCACTCTGCGTCAGCCGCATTAATTGCGCTACACACAACGCACCCGTAATTGTTGCCTCATAATAACTGATGCAATCAATGATTTTATATTTGTTGATACCATTATGTAAATTCGACGTAAATTCGAATAGTTCAGTATCGCACCTTAAAGCTTTCCAAAAACCACGTGGATTTACAAAGAAGTTACTAGACTTAAGATTAGGCTTTTCTTTCTTTTTTTTCTTTTTTCCACATGCACATACAAAGTGTTTACGTTCGCCTACCACTTGATGAACATTGAAGGGAAACGGACGAAGATTAAAGGTAAAGAGCCGACCGACCCATTAAAGGGAAACCCTTTTTTTACGCACGCCGCACGCCGACTGACCCATTAAGGGGAACCGTTTCTTTACGCAGGCCGTCACGGACCCTCCCGCCACCGCGGCGACAATCTTGGGTAACCCGACACACGTCGAGAACGGAACAGCACGTGATAAGAACCGGATGTGGACAAACACGGACAGTTGGTTTCGTTCTCAGTGTTGACAGTGGTTCTTCCTCTTTTTTACTTTCTTTCTTTTCTTTCTTTTTCTTTTTTTTCGTCTTTTTTCTTTTCCTTTTTTTAGTTCCCTCTCACTCTCGCAAACATCTTTCAAGGCGAGAGGGACGCGGCAGCAACGAAGTTTGGAAGTTCATGTCAGTAGAACTCATCCCCTGATGAAGGGAGGACCCCTCCTCCCGAAACTGTTGGGAAATAAATATATTTATCCTTGTTGACAGTGCTCCCGTTGTGCCATATCTCATACCTATATATATATATATATATATATATATATATATATATATATATATATATATATATATATATATATATATATATATATATATATACATATATATACATATATTGTACAGAAGCCGCCGAACACTGAAGTGGGTCGAACTCTTATGTGCTTTCTAGTGGGTCTGCCCAAAGAGAACGCCGCTCGCGCGGAGACCCCGTGTTTTGGCCGTTACTGTCGCCATTGTGTAGACTCGCTGTGTGCCGGCTAATAAACGCCATAACAAATTGGTGGAGAGTGCTACGATCCCCTTCGATGCCCTTGGAACTACGCTCACGTACGCTGCAATCTACCATGTCCCACGACGCCTCTCAGCAAACGCCTCCTCCCATGCCACCCCCCTGTCCCGGTGTCCCCAGGATCCGCGATCCACCCATCTTCACGGGCGCCGATGGCACTGACGTGGAGGACTGGCTCGCCATTTACGAGCGTGTGAGCGTCCCCAACAAATGGGACGAGGACGGCAAGTTGACAAACTTGGTGTTCTACCTTGCGGGCGTTGCAAGTTTGTGGTACACCAACCACGCGTCCGAGTTTGCAACCTGGTCCGGTTTCAAGACTGCTATCACCAACGTTTTTGGCCGCCCTGCCGTTCGCAAGCTGCAAGCCGAGCAGCGCTTACGCGAACGCGCTCAGCAGGCCGGTGAGTCATTCACCAGTTACATTGAAGATGTCCTGGACTTGTGCAAGAAGTCGAACGACAGCATGTCCGAATCAGACAAGATCCGGAACGTCATGAAGGGCATTGACGATGATGCCTTCACGATGCTGCTTGCCAAAAACCCAGGCACAGTAGCTGAGGTCATCACGCTGGGCCAGAGCTACGAGGAGCTCCGCCGGCAGCGTTCGATGACCCGTCGCTCCACATCACGAGATGCAGGGCTTGCAGGCTTGGAAGCGAGCTGTGATCAGGTGGCACTGCTGGCAGATCTCAAGTCCTTCATACGTGAGGAAATCGCGCGGCAGTTCTCTCTCCTGCCCTTTGCCCACCCATCGGCTGCTCAACAATCGGCCCCTACCATTCTTCCACCCATCCGCCGAGCGATTGAGCAGGAAATAGCGGAGGTCATGCCTGCGTACCACCCACAACAACTTCCGGCCCCTGCACCCCCAAGTTACACCCAAGTGGTCGCAAGGCCACCTCCAGTCGTTCAAGCGCCCGCACCAGTGACTTACGCCGAAGCTGCCGCACGACCTCCGTTCTTTGCAGCGGGTATGCCGGCTGCATATGTTGGCGCAACCCCTCAGCCTCATTTTCAGCCCACCATGCAGCCTTTCCAGACACCGTTCCGGGCGAGACCCACCCCGGCAAACCGATGGCGCACACCCGACAACCGGCCCATCTGCTTTGCTTGCGGTTACGCCGGTCACGTAGCCCGTTATTGCTCTCGACTACAGCCGGCTCCCACTTCTCCTGTTGCTGGCCACCTTAGCCGTTCGTATAACGAGGAACTCCCGTCTGTGCCACTGTCGTCTCGCCCAGGTCCGTCTGCTCGAAGGTCGCCGTCTCCACGACGTCGGTCTCTGTCCCCCATGCGGCCAAGTTCTTCTGCTCATGAGCGGGAAAACTAGTCGTCGCAGTCCCAGAGGCAAGGACTGCGACGCTATCGCATTGTGAAAGCCCTCAGAGCCGCCCATCTAATGTCATTGACGTGCTTGTGGACGGTGTTCATGCATCTGCTCTTATTGACACTGGAGCTGCGGTATCAGTTATGAGCGAAAACCTTTGCCGCTTGCTTCGAAAAGTGACGACGCCGATTTCTGGACTGTCCCTTCGTACCGCTAGCTCACATCGTATTAATCCTACAGCAGGCTGCACAGCTCGCGTTGTCGTTCAGGACGTTCTGTATGTCGCCCAATTCATCATCATTCCTGCATGCTCTCATGACGTCATATTGGGATGGGATTTTCTCTCCCGCAACGACGCCGTCATTCATTGTGCCGCCGCCGAAATTGAACTCTCGCCCTTCTCGCATTTGACGCCAGAAGACGGTCCCTCGACACTGAACAAGATTCTTGTGAAAGACGATACTATAGTGCCTCCAAGCTCGACGATGGGCGTATCGGTCTACTGCACCGGTCTCTCCGACACAATTGCACTTGTTTCGCCATCCTACCGTGCTTCCAGGAGGAAAGGGTTGCTAGTACCTTTCGCGACCGTGCAAATCACCCAAGGCAACGCCGCTATTTTTGTGACCAACCCATCGCCGTACACTGTTACCTTGGTTCAAGGGGAATGTCTCGGCAGAGTGGAAGCAGTCGACGACGCACAAGTCCTGGACGTACCCGAAGACTCGCGTTGTCCCGATTCACGTACCATCAGTGCTGTTTCTACTTCTGACCCATCATCTCCTGATGTATTTGGCCCATTCATTGATGACAACCTTACGTCAGTGCAGCGTTCCCAGCTTCTAGACCTGTTGCAAGAATACCGTTCTTCTTTCGATGTCGGGCGAAGTTCTCTCGGTCGCGCGTCCACTGTTACGCATCGTATTGACACTGGTGCCCATCCACCATTACGGCAACGTCCATACCGCGTGTCGCCTGCTGAACGCCGGCAAATTAACGAGCAGGTTGACGATATGCTCCGACGCGACGTCATTCAGCCCTCGGACAGTCCATGGGCGTCTCCTGTTGTTCTTGTTGCGAAGAAAGATGGTTCTGTGCGGTTCTGTGTGGACTACAGACGGCTCAATAAGATCACTCGCAAGGATGTCTACCCACTGCCGCGCATCGACGACGCAATTGACAGCCTTCACGGAGCCCAATTTTTTTCTTCTCTCGATCTGCGCTCGGGGTACTGGCAAGTACCCCTGGCTGATGACGCTCGACCGAAGACTGCCTTCATCACACCCGACGGCTTGTACGAATTCAACGTCATGCCGTTTGGTCTGTGTAATGCACCTGCGACATTTGAGCGCATGATGGACACCGTACTGCTCAATTTGAAATGGCACACGTGCTTGTGTTACCTCGATGACGTTGTTGTCTTCGCTCCAGATTTCTCCACCCATCTCCAACGTCTAAAAGAAGTTTTCGCACGTGTGAGCAATGCCGGCTTGCAACTAAATCTGAAGAAGTGCCGCTTTGCAGCACGCCAACTCACCATCCTAGGGTACGTCTTGTCCAAGGATGGCATTCTTCCTGACCCAGCCAAGCTTCGGGCCGTGGCCGAATTCCCAAAACCTGCGTCCGTCAAAGAACTGCGTAGTTTCGTGGGCCTGTGCTCATACTTCCGACGCTTTATACGAAACTTCGCCACGATTATATCACCGCTGACGAAGCTCCTCGGAAGTAACGGGCCCCTCAATTCGTGGTCGTCAGAGTGCGACAACGCGTTCTTGAAGCTCCGCCACTTGTTGACGTCTCCTCCCATTCTCCGCCACTATGACCCTACGGCCCCAACAGAAGTGCACACGGACGCCAGTGGTGTAGGCCTCGGCGCTGTCCTGGCGCAGCGCAAAGCCGGGTTCCCTGATTATGTTGTGGCATATGCAAGCCGTACGCTCACAAGAGCCGAGACAAACTACACCGTCACGGAAAAAGAGTGCCTGGCGATCGTCTGGGCTCTTACAAAGTTTCGACCTTATTTGTATGGTCGCCCATTCGATGTCGTCACTGACCATCATGCACTATGCTGGCTGTCATCATTGAAGGATCCCTCAGGCCGCCTCGCCCGTTGGGCTCTTCGCTTACAAGACTACGACATCCGCGTCCTCTACCGCAACGGACGCCAGCATGCTGACGCCGACGCCCTCTCGCGCTCCCCTCTGCCTGAAGCTAACGTGCTCTGCTCAGTATCCTCGGTTGTTGTTTCTGCCATTGATGTTGACATCATCGCTACCGAACAGCGAAAGGATAATTGGATCGCCCAACTGATCGACTTGCTCTCTGATCCGTCCGCAACGCCATCCACGCGTGCCTTGCGTCGTCGAGCTCACCATTTCGCCATTCGTGACGGCCTCCTACACCGACGCAATTACGACGCCGATGGCCGACAGTGGCTACTCGTGATACCCCGCAGTCTGCTGTCGGAGATATGTGAATCCTTCCATTCTGATCCACAGTGCGCGCACTCTGGGGTATTCAAAACCTACCATCGCATTAGACAACGCTACTTCTGGCGCGGGATGTACCGCTACGTCCAGCAGTTCGTTCGCTCCTGTCTCGCTTGCCAACGCCGCAAACCGTCCGCAAACATGTCACCAGCTGGTCTGCAACCGCTACCTTGCCCTGACCGTCCGTTTGGGCGCATAGGTATCGATTTGTACGGACCACTTCCTCTGACGTCCACTGGCAACCGCTGGGCCATCGTCGCCGTAGATCATTTAACGCGATACGCCGAAACCGCCGCTCTCCCTGCGGCTACTGCGCGTGATGTTGCGTCCTTCCTACTACATCGATTTATATTGCGCCACGGTCCACCCCAGGAGCTTCTCAGCGATCGAGGCCGTGTCTTCTTGTCAGAAGTCGTCGATGCCATTCTCACTGAGTGCCATTCTGTCCATCGCAAAACTACTGCTTACCACCCGCAGACGAATGGTCTGACCGAACGCTTTAACCGCACCCTCGGCGACATGCTGTCGATGCACGTCGCCGCCAACCACACGAATTGGGATACCATACAACCCTTCGTCACTTACGCCTACAACACCGCCCCTCAGAGCACGACTGGTTTTTCACCTTTCTTTTTGCTGTACGGAAGGCACCCGTCACACACCATCGACACGATACTCCCGTACACGCCGGATCCATCTGAGTGTACACCTATTTCCGAGACCGCCAGGCTTGCTGAAGAGTGTCGCGAGCTTGCCAAGACTTTTACGGCGCATGAGCAAGAGCGGCAGAAGAGTATTCGTGATGGCTCCGCCACTTCTGAGCCCACCTTCCTTCCTGGTTCCCTTGTATGGCTCTCAATCCCGACCTCTGTAGCTGGCCTTTCTTCCAAACTACTCCCGAAATATGAAGGTCCCTACCGTGTGATCGAGCGCACATCTCCGGTCAACTATCTTATCGAGCCAATTGAACAATCTTCGGACATGCGCCGCCGCGGGCGCGACATAGTCAACGTGGAGCGTCTGAAGGCTTACTATGACCCGCTCGTAGTGACAAGCTGTTAGGTCGCCAGGCGGCTCCCTCTTCGACCCCGGGGTAATTGTACAGAGGCCGCCGAACACTGAAGTGGGTCGAACTCTTATGTGCTTTCTAGTGGGTCTGCCCAAAGAGAACGCCGCTCGCGCGGAGACCCCGTGTTTTGGCCGTTACTGTCGCCATTGTGTAGACTCGCTGTGTGCCGGCTAATAAACGCCATAACAATATATATATATATATATATATATATACATATTAATATATATATATATATATATATATATATATATATATATATATATATATATATATATATATATATATATATATATATAAAAGTAGATGTGCTTTCACATAACAACTGTTTATTCTGCCGACGTTTTGACGGGAGCCCCGTCTTTTTCAAGGCATAATAATATTTACACATATTCGGTGTCTACTTATAGTATGTCGAGACTGGACGGAAGGGGTGAAAGGTAAAGTAAAAAGAAAAAGAAACAACGAAACGGGAGGAGAAACGTTAAATAAATATAGAAAATCTAGGAGAAGAAGCAAGATAGACACAGCGTAATTAGAAAGGGGCAGCATCTCAACAAAGTCGGGCAGAGGTAGATGAACAATGCCATCACTGTCAACAATACCTCCCCCGCACCCACTCTTTGCCAAGTGGGCAGTGTGCCGCCGTTCTTGTATTTCACCTTTCCGTGCAATCCACTGGCGGCTCGTTCTTCTTTGAAGTTTAAGACAAGTTAATAGGGAGAGCTTAAGCGCTTCGAGTGCGTGCTGGTGGCGTCGGGAGGCATGAAAAAGCCGGTAATTGAGGTGCCGCCATCAATATCCACTATATGCAATGGCTCCTTGTCAGTGAAGGAACAGAATGTGTGTTAAAAATGAAAGAAGAAAAAAAGAAAAGAAAAGAGGGGGGGACTCTACGACATCCGGGACCACTTATCTGTGCGTTCCGGCTGTGCTTGATGAGGCAAACCATTTCTATATTATCAGATGCATAGGCTAAAAGCTTTGTTAGCGGGTAATAGTATTGTCGTAATGAGAACGGACAGATTAGAGAGAAGCGTTTGCGTCTTTTAGCGGTCGTAACGCTGGCAGAGTGCCTGGGTGTTCATTTATTCCGTATTTTATCGTGTTACATTTGTAGATAAAATAAGATTCCCATTGTTCCCGTTCTCTGATTGTTCGAAATTTGTTTTCTAATAGTGTAACCATGATGTCATCAAAGCTGTGGTCTTTTAATGTGCTGTGTTTTGAAAGTGGAAGGCCCTGCAGGGATCGTCCATGTGCCCGATGGTTGTTGAATCTAATTCTAAACGGAGTGTCTGTGGCCCACGTATTGCTTGTTAGATACGCTACATTCTAGGAGCTATATGACGTTGTCTGAGTCACAGTCTAGTGCACCTCTTATCCTGTGCTTGAAATCCGAGTGGGTGCTTTTCGCCACTGTCGTTGTCTGCATGCGTTTGCATACCTTGCATCTGCTTTATCCACAAGGGTGACACCCAATTTGAGATTTCACGCCTATCTTTGAATTTAATTAATGATCCTTTATAATTTTCGGCCGTCTGTATACCACACAAGGAGGAGAAGTGAAAATTTTGGATAGTCGCACGCTCTATTCCAATATATTAAAGTGTTTTCTTAGGACCTTGTTTAAGTTTGGTGGGTTGCTCGTGAAAGTTAATAGCAAGTTTTTGTTGCGGTGTTGGTCGGCGTTTTTCTGGTGGTTGAGAAGAATCTGGCGGTCCAGATTTTCAGCTTTTTTGATGGTTTCATTGAGGATAGCTGGCGGGTATTCTTGATTAAGGAGTACTTCGCTCATATGTGCGCTGTTTTTGGGGAAGTCCTCGGTGTGGGAGCAGATTCGTCTGAATCTGTGTGCTTGGGAATAGGGAATGCTGGTCTTGCAATGTCGTGGGTTGCAGCTTTTGAAGTGCAGGTATTGTTGCCTGTCCGTAGGTTTTCTGTATAAGCTAGTTACCAACGCACCATCGTCAACTCGAATGAGTACATCAAGAAAAATTATTTCAGTGTTAGAGTAGGAGTGTGTAAAATAAATGCTGTGGAGTACATGGTTGAATGCTTGTATGAATTTCAGGAGGTTGTTCTTCGAATGTGTCCAAATTATGAATATGATCTAGGTACCGTTTATAGAATAATGGTTTAATATCACACAATGAAAAAAAATTGGGCTCTATGGGGTGCATGAATATGTTAGCGTAGTTTGGGGCCATTCTTGTACCCATTGCCATGCCGCTGATTTGAAGGTAGTACTGGTTGTTAAATTCAAAGCCGTTCAATTTGAGTAAAAGTCTTGTAGAGATTTCAATTACTTTTTTGCTTGGATATGCGACAGTATTGTGGGTGCCATAGGATTCAACAAGCGCCCTTACACCATCGTCATGTGGGAAATTCGTGTAGAGTGAGCTAACATCCAATGTTACAAGAAATGCACCGTCTGGAATTTTTACGTCTGCTATTTCCCGAAAGAAATGGTATGTGTCATGCAAGAAGGACTCATGTGTGGGTGGTATGTCTTTGATTAAAGAATCAATGTAACTGGAAATAGGTTCCGTTAACGTTCCCCTGCCTGATATAATGGGTCTGCCGGGGCTTCTCTCTTTATGAATCTTCGGCAGCGTGTAAAAACAACCAGGCGCCGAATGTACCGTAGTAAGTGCCTTTTTAAGCTTTGAATCAATGGCGCCTTCACGTGTGAGATCCTCTAGGGTTGTTACAATGATCTTTTTGTGCTCGCTGGTAGGGTCAGAGTCGAGGTGTTTGTAGAATTGTTTGTTATTTAGTTGTCGCTTGCCTTCCTCAATGTAGTCCGATCTCTTTAGAACAACAATCGCGCCTCCTTTGTCTACTGGTTTAATGACGAGATCTTCGCATTTGCTCAACGTGAGTAGTGCCTCTCTTTCTCTTTTTGATATGTTATTCATGCTTGGTTTGTGCATCTTGTACGCATGTATAACATCTTTCTGAACCGCGTCCATATAGAGATCCAGATGTCGATCTCCGGTGGCGTCTGGAGTCCATTGCCGTCTGATTATCCCACGAAAAAGTGCGTAATCTATTTGGGGTTTATCGAAAAAATATTTCTCCAATCGTGAATTTCGTGCGAAGTCGTCTAGGTCTTTTAGGGGCTTGAATTCATCATACCTTCTGTTGCCAGGGCAGAATGTAAGTCCGCGTGATAGTACACTCAATTCTTCTTTGCTAAGTATTTATCGGAAAGGTTAAACGTTTGGCTCTTTGGGATGTGGTGGCAAATTTTTTTGAACGTGAGGTGGTTTGGTATTTTTTCTGTAAGCAGCAGTGTGTATAGCTTGTGACACATTGTCCCGCGCGAATTTCTTTCTCTTAAGTTTTTCTCTTTCCTCCGTTTTTTTGTGCTCAAATACGTCGAGTTCTTCAGCTTCCCACTCCGAAAGAGGAAAGTTATTTCTTATATACCACTCCTCGTCTGTCAGTGCGTTCTGAGTCTTTCTACAGTGTTCGATGGTGACTTTAGTTAGCTCCTGTGTGGCGTGATCGAGACTTTTGTTCCACCGTTTCATTTCCCCTTTGGCAAAATTATGCATCGATGGTGTTAGCGACAAGCGCAGCCCCTTCGAAGCCGTACCCGCCAGTACATATTGTTCGAGGCTTTGCACGTGAAGTTCGTGCCGTATTCTTTTGTCAATAACTTTTCTAAGTTTAAGAAAAGTTGGACCCGTTCTATGGCCTAGTTCATCTGAAACGGACGGTGTTTGCCCACTCGCACAGCCAGTATGTCACTTTGCACAGACGCGGCGAATAGAGCCGCAAGATACCCGGAGTTCTTACCTGGTTTGGGTTGGAGCTCCATCCCGTTGTGCCTCCCGTGACGAGCTGGCCTGTAGACGACTGCTGTTGGCTGCTGGTGGTTGCTGCTTGCTCTTTGACAATGTTGGCTGCTGATTTTTTCTGCTTGTGGGTGGTTGATTCTGGCCACTGGTTGCTGTTGATTGTGGTACAGCTCGCCGTCTTTGTTGGCCCGGATTAACCTCTGTCGCCGTTTCTGGGGTGTGTCTCGTAGGCGTCGTCAACAGCCGTGGCAAGCGTGATGGCGGTTGTGAACTCGGTGAGGGGGGTCCCGACGGGGTATTCTGGCCAGTAGAAGGAGCAGCGGCTGTTTCTGGGGCTGCTTGGTTCATTTTCTTCCCTTTGCCGCCTCGACAGGTAGCATCGGGAGGGTCACGCCGCAGTGCTTGGGAGTAGGATGGCGTCTCCCGAAGCTCGTACGCCCCCGCCTCTGGTTGCGGTGCGTGTTCCAGCCAGTTGGTGATGTATGGCTGCCGTAGGTCGAGGAGCAGGTTGTAGATGTTCCAGGCCAGGAGAGACACTCCAGCAAAGCTCGGGTGCAGACCATCGGCTGCGAGCACGGTCCACGCGGGAGCGCGTCGATGCGATGGTTCACATAGAAAACGCCCTCTCTCTCATGGCACAAACTCAGCAGTCGTAGGTTAAACTCCCGAGCCTCGAAGTTGAACCGTCTCACCGCACGCCAGTTGTGTCGGCGGAGTCGTTGGTTGGGGGCTCGTGGGAGCACTAGTGTGGCAAACACTTCTCCCAGAAGTGGCTTCTTCTCCTAAATTTTCTATATTTATTTAACGTTTCTCCTCCCGTCTCACGTTTCTTTTTCTTTTTACTTTTCTTTTGACCCCTTCCCTCCTGTCTCGACAAGCTATAAGAAGACACCGAAGATGTGTAAATAATAATATGCCTTGAAAAAGACGGGGCTCCCGTCGAAAGGTCGGCAGAATAAACAGTTGTTATGTGAAAGCGCATATACTTTCATTTTTATAACCTTGCGGCAACCGAAGTTATTCTTCTGCACACACACACACACACATATATATATATATACTATACATATATATATATATATATATATATATATATATATATATATATATATATATATATATATATAAATATATATATATATATATATATATATATATATATATATATATATATATATATATACCCACAAGTGTTGCCCCAACACATCAGTTGTACTTCCGGAGCTCCTGGGAGCGCGCCAGGATATTTCAAACAGAAATCCAGTCATCTTGGACAGGCCTGTTTGTGCATGAGGTAATAAATGTATTGTGTAGGAATACAATAAGTTCGACATTCTTTTGACCGTAATTTGTCTTGCTATAATCCCTGCTTACGTTACGCTCGACACCCGAAAAGGTTAGTGGGATATTGATTGAAAACTGTAGAAGCTTGTGATCACTAAAGTCGTCTAATTGCAAAACGGGACCTATGGTATGTGGCTCAGTTGACAGAATGAGATCAAAGATATTATTGTCACGAGTGGGCTCTGAAACAAGCTGGGTGAAATTGAAGTCAGAACAAAGCTCAATTAATTCACATGAAGCACTACACAATGAAGACACACATAACCAGTTAGTGTCAGAGAGAGATAGAGAGAAAATAAAATGAGGGAAAGGCAGAAAATAAAATCACCGAATGAGTTTACTTTTCTAGTGGGAAACAGGTCAAGAGCCCTAGAAATACTTTTGAGAAGCTCGGACACGTGAAGATGGTCAGAAGAAGGTGGGCAACAGCATACGCCCAGTCAGTCAAGAACTTTATGGAATGGCCCTGAGGAGTCTAAGCTATCAGGGTGTCCACGAGGGACACTCTAAGAACCGCTACTGTAGGCGACGCCCGAGTAGGGGCGGGAACGTAGTGGCGTTCCGCCAGTTCTTGGGCCCTCTGGACGGCCTTTTGTTGGTTTCTGAAACTGGGGCTCCTGAGTGCCTCCTCCCAGTCGGACTCACTGGTGAGAGGTCCTCGAGGTAACACGGGACATTGCCAGAGCATGTGTTCGAGTGACAAGTGCACTTCTGAGCAGTCTGGGCATTGTGAAGCTATGTCAGTTGTAACGGCTCAGTAGGCCCCGTAATGGGTACGATCTCGTTTGTAGCATGGGAAAAGCTACTTCTTGCGCGCGTTTGTGCATTGCATGTAGTAAGGGGTATTGGCTTCTATCGTTCCGGTTGTGGGAGGTAACTTCGTGAAAGGTGACTAAAGGATCATTAAACTGTACGTCTGGGCCCAGCTCTTCGGTGGCTGATTGATCGTCGCAGCGGGTCAGTTCTCACGCTCGATCATGAGCCATTTTGTTGAGATTGGGTTGCGGTGAGTGGACCTCTTTGCCCATGTGGCCAGGAAACCAAGAGAAGTAGTGCAAGCCCATGCATTTGTGTGTTTGTAGAATGTGGGCTGCTTCTCGAGCGATGTTGTCTCTTTCTTAAGCCCGAATGGTGGCGCGAGAGTCTGTGAAGACAAGGGTGTGTGAGGCGTCGACAATCGCTAAACCTATAGCAACCTGCTCAGCTATGTATGGCGCTCATTGCTAGCCTTACCGAGGCGACTGAGCGAGGGCTCCGTCACCATCTACTACAGCAAGTGCGAAGGTGGAGGAGTGATTGTGTTGCGCCGCATCGACAAAGACGGTAGAGTTGCGATTCACAGGGGTACGGTTGACGATCGCGCGAGCGTGGGCCAGGCGTCTGCATTTGTTATGTTACGGGTGAACATTCCGCGAAAAAGGGTTTGCCATGTAGGTAACGCAGACAGCTCTGGGGAGGGTCACAGCGCGTTCAATGTCGCGATGTGGGGACATACCACCCTCGCTTAGAGGTTGGCGGCCTGCCTTGGAGGAGGAGAGGCGGATCACTTGGGCCGTGGTATGGGCCTCGATCACTTCAGCTATGTTGTTGTGCATGCCTAGTTGGTCGAGACGGGAAGTACTCGTGTTTTGGGGTAAACCAAGGACTTGTTTAGGAAATTAGTGCATGAGTGTGTTTAGCTTTAGCTTTTTCACTTTCGTCAAGTTGTGGGCGAGACGACGTAATTGATGTGGCTCATCAGGAACGCGGGATATATTCGCCAAAGGTTGGCCTCTTCAAGGCCTCGTCTGCTACCCGAGTCTCACTGAATCAGTCGGACCATGTTTTCCGTTTTGCCGTGATGTGTGTTATTGTTCATGCATGGCAGCCAGTGGCCTACATTAGGAGGCCGAGAATGCGTATGGAGCCCATACGGGGTATTTGTGGCCCGTCTTTGGCGTGTAGCGCTATGAGTAGGTTATATAAGGGCGTTAAATTACGGACGCCTTGGCGAGATGGCCAGTACAGCAGCAACTCTGATTTCATTGGCGACAGTCGCAGTCCAGTGTTTTTGAGGTAGGCTTCTGTGGTATCGAGAGTGGTTTAAAGGGCCCGCTTTAACTCCGCCAAGGAGCTTCCCGGGCACCAGATGGTGATGTCATCTACGCATATAGCATGGTTTATGCTAGGCATATCGCGGAGTTGGTCAGACAGTCCCTTCATTTCTATGTTCAAAAGGAGTGGAGAAATGACTGCCCCTTGTGGTGTCTCGTTGGACCCAAATGTATAATTGTCG
The DNA here is from genome assembly GCF_043290135.1 of Rhipicephalus microplus. Lineage (NCBI taxonomy): Eukaryota > Metazoa > Arthropoda > Arachnida > Ixodida > Ixodidae > Rhipicephalus > Rhipicephalus microplus. Next base: position 32,929,472 of record NW_027464586.1, read on the forward strand.
GATATAGGTTGCAATATACAAATCTTGCCCTTTCGGTCTTGCAGGAAGGAACGAATGTATGCCTCAAATCTTTAACCGAGACTGAAGCTGGCAATGGATTCCGGTATAAAGTGTTGGGAGGCACTGGGGAAGGCTTTAGTGAGGTCTAGTGTGAGGATGCCACGAAAATCTCTCGTTTTTTGATTCGATCAATCAACTTTCATATAAGGTAGGACAAGTGACCCAAACGAAATCAACAGAAGTGTCATTGTCGACAAGAAAGGAAGGTATTGTTTGTTTGAGGGCTACCAGCATGCCACCACCCCTATTATGTGTCTGGTCATGGCATTAAATAGAGTACGGATTCGAAGTATGATATAGCTCAAAGTCGCAAACGTCATCGTGCCGCCGAGTTTCGGTTAGTAATAGAACATCAGATTTACTATCATCAAGATATGAATAAAGTAAGACATGTTCAGGTAAGGAACTGTGAATGTTAGGAAATGATGCTAAAAGGGAAAGAGCACGTGAAGTAGATGGCCGTTGAATATTAGCGCTGCATGCATGGAAAGCTATCTATCTAGAGTTATGGCGGTGTTGCTACAATTGACATAGATTGTCAAGGCAATTTCATTCCCTGGAAAAGTGAAGCAGCTTCTCACGCATTAACCGTATAGCCTGCAAAAAGCCTTTTCTATTAGAGATGCCACTATTTTTCAGCCGATGTGCAACGGCGAGGATTGCCTGCTTGTCTTTTAAAAACGTAAGCTTAGCAATTATCGGCCTGCATATGTTTGGAGCAAGTTTACACAGCTGGTGCACAAGTTCATACTGAGAACTGGTATTGGTGATCACTAGCTTCTCTCAGCACGCGGCGATAATTTTACTTTCAGAAGTTTCCAAGGGTGACGTGCCATTGTGATTGTTCAATATACTGGGCTTCGAGGTGGCCTAAAAAGGACGTCCACTTTTTTTCAAGATCAAGAAGGAACTGCCAGACCCTTTTTTATTCCACGTTCCTCGATCACTCACGAGCTCGGCCCCAATTTACTTCGTTTTCCTCGCGCAACGGCTCGAGACACACACCGAGCGTCATCTGCTATCGCTCGTCATATGCCCGGGTTTGGAAACTAGCCGTCCCGACTTCATACACAAAACACTAAGACAGACGTAACTAAACTAACCTAAACAGTCTTATCTGTAACTATTTACAAAAGTCAACAAAACATTGTCTATTTTCACACTGGACGTTGGAGCCTTGAGGAGCACCAGTTGTCCTCTTTCAAACACAACGTTCTTGTGGGGCTTGTCAAAGTGCCAGTTCTGTTTTCTTTTTTGAGCCAGTCGGATGTGCGTGGCCACGAGCTCCCTGGCCTTTTGTAGCCGTTCACGCACTACCGTTAAATAGCTTGATTCTTCTTTGAGCTCTTCAAGCTCTCGGCGGCTGTATACAACATCTAATGGTAGCACCGGTGAAGAAGAGAGTTTGGAGAGCTGCGTCTCGGTACTCGGTGTTGTAACAGAATACAATATAAGGGAGGACATCAGTCCATTTTTCTCCCCGGCGGTAGTGATGGCAATCATCTGTTTGATTGTCTTATTGGCTCTTTCGCACAAGCCGTTTGCTGCGGGGTGATATGCGGTAGTGACAGCATGTCTGATGCCCCGATCTTTGAAGCATGCTTCAGTGGAGCACGCCATCATTTGAGTACCGCGGTCTGTGATAATTGTGGCTGGGCATCCGTGCTTTAGGATGATGCGTCGTTCGACAAACGTCTGGACGGTTGCGGCCTCTGTTCCGGAGTGGCTTTGCCTCCACGAACTTTGTGAGGTAATCAATGGCTACAATGAGGTACTTGTAACCTCTTGAAGTTTTGAATAACCCTATTTAGTCCATCCCAACTGTGTGAAATGGACTGTGGACATCTATTGGCTGTATTAGACCATAAGGCACCAATTTCGACATCTTCATCCTCTGACAAAGGTCACAGTGACGCACGTACCGTATGAAATCTGCATAGAGTTTCGGCCAGTAATACTTACACCTAAGGGCATCGAATGTTCACCTGATGCCAATGTGGCCACCGTATCGTCCTTCATGCCTTTCACGGAGTGCCTCAACTTGTCGTTGTGTAGGAAGGCAGAGAAGAAATTGACTGCTGACTGGGCCTTGGTCTCTTTTGTACAACACGCCGTTATGCGTGATAAACTTATTTTGCACGCGTTTCTGTTGCTTTTTTGTGCCCTGCGCACCCCTATACATATCCAGGACTTTAGCGCAAAATGTATCATGATGCTGCTCACCACCCATGTTGTCACAGAATCACAGTGATGGATATGATACTGCAGGAATCGGTTCAGCATCATCAACAATGGCGGGATTCCTGGAAAGACAATCTGGTGCGCTACAGAATTCCTGATTTATAAATGACATCAGAGTCAAATTCCTGCAGAATCAGTAAGCAACGAAGAAGTCGTTGGTTTCCTTCCTTGTAGCGCAAGACCCAGCACTGTGCATGTCGTCGCTGACAACTTGAAATTTTCGGCCAATCAGGTATGGCCGTAGCTCTTTTAATGCCCATTTTACTGCAAGTGCATCCGGTTCTGCACGAAGTATTCAAGCTCAGCGCCTTTGAGAGATCACCTCAAGTATAGCACTGGACAACATCGTCGCTCTTCATTTTCTTGCAGCAATAAACCTCCCAAGCCGATAATGATGATCATTTAATTGTATTTTGTGGTGCAAAGACCAAGGCTGGCCAAAGAGCACCATGACAATTTATGTTGGGATGTCAATGAATCTTAAGTAACAATGTGTTAATGATTTCGTGGCTGTAAAAAGGCCTAAAAGAGATATATACAACAAATGGAAGTTCAGTTTGTTTACTGGGGTGGGCGATGAGCTACATGTCGAAGTGGTAGGAGGTTAAAATAGATTAGAAGTAATTGACAAAAGATAAAAAAATTCCGATGGTGTTTTGTGAAAATGGCACTATTACCTCAACAGGGTCCTTGCTTGACCTCAAGGGCTTGAAGAGATGCGCCTGTTAAACCTGCCGCAGCAGCTGCCTCTCCTGAGAGGCTTAGCTCCGGAACTGTTTAGGCAATAACACGCAATGTTTGAACTTCAGTTCAAAAGCCTAAAATTGAGCCTATGCTGATTAAGGGGTGTCAACCAAGGAATAGCACTAGGTTTAGTAGCATATTAGTTTATACGCCAGGGAAAAGTACTTTCTTCTTAGTGTGTAAGTCTCCGGCATTCCAATAATGTGTGAAGGACTGTTAGTGTCTCGCCACACTCACCACACATAGGACAATCATTGCCAAGGGGCAGGTGTGTGTGCGTATCGTATGTATGGCCCATTCTTAGTCGGCAGAGCGTGACCTCAGTGCGTCGTACTTTACTGCAAGGAGGCCATTTCCCTATCTGCGGTTTGATTAGATGAAGTTTATTCAAAGCCCTAGTATCCCACAATCGCTACCAGTGGTCCCTCACCTTTCTACGCACAAATGTTTTAAGATCTAAGGCAGAAAGACCTATAGAAAGGTTTCTAAATTCCGTTCCTATGGTAGTATCCATTCTGTCAGCAAGCACATTGCCTTTAATGCCCCAATGGCTTGAAACCCAGCATATTATTACACGTTGTTCTGCTAGATACGCTTTGCACAGAGCTGAAAATAGTTCGCCAAGAATCGGATTTTTGCCTGATTTCAGTGATTTTAAAGCTTTGACAACACTCAATGAGTCCGTATGCATACCCGCCTTTTCGAGCTTCATACTATAAATATACCTAACAGCAGAAAGGAGTGCATATGCCTCAGCTGTAAAAAGACTCGTCTGCTAGTGCGATGTCTCGCATTCTGAGAACGACAGACCCACAGCGGCATAGGACACGCCCGCATTGAATTTTGATGCATTTGTGAAAAATGCAGAGCATGAGTACTTGGACTTTAGTTCTTGGTAGTGCATTTGTATATGTATTTGTAGTATTTGTATTTGTAGTATATGTATTATTTGTATTTGTAGTATATGTATTTGTAGTATTTGTATATATGTATTTGTAGTGCATTTGTACATGTCACACTCTAATACCTGCCACTGCAATGGTGCAACAGCCTCGCAGGGGGAATAATACATGCTGAAGGGGGACGGCCTCTTCTTCACTAAGGTTTCTAGCCCGTAATGAAAACGGCTGTCACACTGCAGGTCGGTGTGCATACAGCGTGGCTGAGCTCACATCATTTAACGTGGTGTTCCTGGGATGCCGTTGATCAGATATTATTTGCAGAAAGTACATAAAGCTTAAATATGACCTTTGCAAGTGAAGCGACCATTCGTCACAATCCACATAATGGCTCTCTACTGGACTTCTCCTGAATGCTCCAGTAGCCAGCCGGATACCGAGATTACGAACTGAATCGAGCATTTTCAAATCACTTGGAGCGGCAGAATGGTAAGTCACAGAGCCATAGTCTAAGCGTGTGCATATGAGGTTTTTGTAAAGTTTGGTGAGGCATTCTCTATCACTGCCCCATGCCGTGTGTGACAGTATTTTAGGAATATTCAAGGTTTTAAGACATTTGTTTTTCAGGTATTTTATGTGGGATATAAAAGTCAGCTTTGAGCCTAAGATCACACCCAAAGGTTTTTGTTTTTCGTTGAAAGGAATGAAGTGCCTTTGTATATGAACATCACGGAGACGAATAAGGCCTTTCTTTCTTGAGAAAAGAACACAGGAGCTTTACTGGGCGTTTAATTACAACCCATTCTCATTGCCCCAGGTTGACAGATTTTTGAGGCCTAACTGTATCTGCCGCTCACACACTGCAATATTACGATCTAAAGCCTATCAAAACATCATCAACATAGGCTGAATAAAATATGTTTTTTGGAATGAATGACCGTAGAGAGGTCATTTTTACTGCGAAAAGGGTACAGCTTAGTACTCCACCTTGCGGTACACCAGTCTCTTGGATAAATGGTTTAGACAGAGCATTGCCTATTCTGACGCGGAAGGTGCGATCACATAGGTATATTTCTATTACGCTTAACAAGTTGCCTCGAATTACAAATTCTGAGAGGTCTCGCAAGATTCCAAATCGCCAAGTAGTGTCATATGCCTTCTCTGTATCAAGAAACACAAAGAAAAACTTGTTTGTGGATGAAGGCATCCCGAATGTAGGCCTCAATACGCACGAGATGGTCTGTTGTGGAGTGGCCCTGTCTGGAACCGCACTGATAGATATAAAGAAGTCCATTAGTTTCGAGAAAGTACGAAACCCGGCGGTTTATCAACTTTTCGAATAGCTTACAAAGACAGCTTATCAGGGATATGGGCTGGTAACTTTCTGCACAAGATGAATCCTTGCCCTGTTTTGGGACGGGGATTACAATAGCCTCTTTCCATGCTAAAGGAATACACCCCACGGTCCAGATCTTGTTGTAGAGACTCAAAACACCACTTGGACATGGGGATGTAGATGTTTTAACATTGTGTACATGATTTTATCGGGGCTCAGTGGTTAGAGCATCGAACGCGTTATTCGAAGGTCGTGTACATGATTTTATCGGCTCCCGGAGAAGATTTGTGGCAATAAAAGCCATAAGCTCAGCCATGCCAAAGGGATGATTGTACTGTTTATTTCTATTAGACTTGCGGTTCAGTGGTTTTTTTCCGCTATTTCCTTGTATTTACGAAAACTTGCCGAGTAGTTTGAAGAGGTAGACACGCGCTCGAAATGTTCACCAAGTGCAATTGCCTGGTCTTCAAGGCGGTTGCCCTTGTTGTCAACAAAGGGTAGAACGTTGAACTGCTTATTTGATAGTTTTCTTAACCTATTCTACGCTTTTTCTTCTTGTGTGTATGAGTTGATACTTGAGAGATAGTTCACCCAGCTATCTTTTTTAGCACTACGACGAGTGTGCTTCCTTGGGATTTTACTTGTTTAAAGTTTTCAAGATTTTCTGCTACCGGATGCTGGCGTAGCAAACGCCATGCCTTATTTTGCTTTTTCCGTCCATTTCTGCACTGGTCATTTCACCATGGAACACGCCTTTTTATTTTCGCCGCGTCTGTCATGGGAATACACTCTAGCGCCGCATTAACTATAAAAGCGATAAAATGGGCAATAGCATCGTTTATGTCAAATTCATTAAAAACATTCCTAGGTATACAAATTATACGAGAGAACTTTTACTAATCTGCGCATGCTGATTTCCACTGAGGGTTATGTGGTATATTATACTCCTCTGTGGTGTTGAGGCAGATAGGGAAGTGGTTACTGCCATAGGGGGTTTGAACTACCTCCCAATTTAGGCAGGGTAAAAGAGTGGTTGGGCAGATTATTAGGTCTATCGCAGAATAAGTTTTGTATGTGGTGCTGTAATATGTTGGTTGTTTTTTGTTGAGAAGGCATGTGTCATTGTTCAAGAGATACCGCTCAATCAAGCGGCCCCGTGCCTCTCATCGAGAGTCTCCCCAGAGCGAGTTGGGTGCATTGAAATCACCAGTTAAAATAAATGGCTCTTAACTACGTCTTCCAAAGTGCTTAACTAGGTCTTCCATATCAGCCCTGCTAAGCACATGATCTGAGGGATATATAGAAAGCCGATAGTCATGGTTCTATTAAGCAAGATTGCACGAATGGCAACTGCCTCTAAAGAAGTTTGACGTTGCAACTGCTTGCTTGCAATGAACCTTACTGCAATGATAGCTACCCCACCTGACAAAGCAAAGCAGTCGGTACGCTCCTTACGAAAAATGACATATTGATTTAATAATCTTGTGTTTTTTGGCTGTAGATGTGTTTCCTGTATACAGAGTACTTCAGGATTAAAGGTGCTAATTAGTTCTCGCACGTCATCTAAGTTATGTAAAAGTCCTCTAACATTCCACGGCAGGATTTCTGCGACTATTATTACCTAGGAGGGGAAAGTACTCTGTATATCAGGATTTGTTTCATGGCAGACCCTCTTTTGGAGGAGCTGTTATGCGTTGTTTGTTTCTAGCAGCACACTCAAGGGAGCGGTGCCGCTCCTTCGACACCACCGGTGTCGAGGTGATTGGTGATGTATTCATCGCCTCACTGGAGACGCTGGATGAACGCGCAGTGTGCGCAGATTTGTTTCAGTCTCGACTTGCGAAATAAGGTCGTGGAGGCAACTAAGCCGCTAGGCTGTTGGTTTTTAGTGGAGGGCAGAACAGCAGCAGGTGCTGCATCACCGGGGGGGGGGGGGGGGGCAGGTGGATTAGCCGCTGCATCCCTGCGCAATGTCTGAGCGGAATCCACTGGCCGTTGTGACACTGCCCCCTCGCGTGTCACATCGGCATACGTAGTGTGCTATACTACATAGAACCGCTTTCGTGCTTCCTTCAACGATACATTTTCTTTGAATTTGAAAGTTATAATGTCTTTTTTCCTTTTTTCATGCAAGGCATGATCGGGAGTAAGAAGGGTGTTCACCATCGCAGTTTGCACAGTGGGGTGTGTTGTTACAATCATCAAAGGAGTGTTCATGCTTACCACATTTTGCACACGGTGGCCGTCCTCGGCAGCTCAAAGATCCGTGGCCATACCTCTGGCACCGGAAATATCGTCTGGGATTAGGTATGTGCGCTCTGACACGAACTTTCATATATCCTGTTTCAATTTGTTCTGGAAGCCTGCTCGAGTCGATTGTAAGGATGAGGTGCTTGGTGGGCGTTTCTTTGTTATCCCTGCGTATCTTTATTCTCTTAACATCAATCACATTTTGCTCTTTCCATCCGTCCAATAATTCTGCCTCAGTCAGTGTTATAAGGTCATTGTCTGTCACTACACCACAAACCGTATTCATTGATTTGTGTGCTGTCACAGTTATGGGGATATCCCAAATTTCTGAAGGCTGGCAAGTTTCTCATGCTGGGACTTACCAAAGATCTCAAGAAGAAGACCTCAGCTTGGCATTTTACTCATCTTATATCCTGGTCCTAGTTTTTCTCTGAGGCATTCAGGAACAAGGAAAGGTGAAACACCTCTCGCCAGCTTGTTGGTTTGCTCGCTGTGGATTGCATGATACCGGGGAAAATTGTCTTTGTACGATGCGAAAAAGCTCGATGTCACTTCGGTGCGCACTCTTTCGAGAGAGCGATCAGGAAGTTGAGAGAAGGGAGCACCCATGAATTTTTTTATGATTGAGCAGCTATGGCAGCCACGCACCCTCGAGCCCAACAAAGGAATGCTACAATGTTTGGGTAACACATGTAGACGCCAGCTTTACATACCTGCTGTAACCCAATATAATATATCCAAGGCTGGATATAGAACACAGGGATAATCCAGGCCGCCTGCGAAAACTGGGAAGCAACTGAAAGGATTACGAGACATGATAGTAAAGAAAGAAGATAGGAAACAAAAAAAGGTACCGAAGCTGGATCGGAAAAGGCAACCACCAATTTTACCGGGGTGGGTCAGCTTAGGGGTGCCGTCTGCGTGAAGCCAGGGCCAAAAGGTTGTGTTGCCTCTGCTGGGGGGCCTTAAAGGTCCAATCACCCGGTGTCGGCTCAGCTCCCAGGATCCCCTTTTTCCCGGACACGGCAAAGCCACGCACGGTTAGGCGTGGTAGGGAGTCGAAACTTCCCCGTTAGCTCGGGTTCGTGGTGTCACTACGCACTATACGTCTACTTATGCAGACGCCCCGGCGGGACCTCCCACACCAAGCCGAGATGCATCTGTGTGCACTTTGACACCAAATTCTGATTTTTTGAAGAATAACTTAAGGACAGGCGGCTGGCACAACGCGTGCTTTAATGTATCAACTGCCACTTGCTGATCTTCTTCCCAAGAAAAATTGGCGTTTTTCTTTAGGATTGATCGAAGAGGTGCTGCGATAACGCTTTATGTAATTCGGGATAAACGTCCTGAACTACGATGTGAGTCCGAAGAATGATTGTAGTTCCTGTGCATTTCAAGGAAGTCGGAAAGCCTGAACCACTGCCAGTTTCTATGGGTCAGGAAATACACCGTCTTTTGTGACGACGTGCCCAAGGCAATTGATGGCAGGACAAAAAAAGAAACACTTCTGTGGCTTAAACTTCAAGGCTGCTATTTCGAACCTTGTAAATAGTTTGTGAAGGTGCGAAACGTGTTCTTCAAATTTGCGGCTGAAGACTACACAGTCATCCGTATACACAAGGGCATTGTCGTATTTAATACCGTCAATGATCGTATCCACGGCTCGCTGACATGTGAATGGGAGACCTTTAAGGCCAGATGGCATCCGGAAGAATTCGTAACGACCCCACGGCGTGATGAAGGCAGTCTTGTGTATGCCATCTAGATGCATGGCGATCTCATAAAATTCAGACATCAAGTCCGTAACAGAAAAGTGCTTGCTTCCGGTGAGTGCCTGCAGTGCATCTTCAATTCTTGGGAAAGGGTACACAATGTCTTCAATGACGACGTTGAGACGTCGATAATGAATGCACACGCGCGTCTTCCCGTCTTTCTTTGCTACAAGGACAAGAGGTGGCGCCCAAGGACTCTGAGAAGGTCGCTCTATATTGGCATCACTGAGGTCATTGATCAAACTTTTTACGAGATCACGCTCTGCTGGTGCCAATCTGCGAGGACGTTGTGATATTGGCTTTGCGTGTCCAGTTTGAATGCAACGACGCTCAACTGTGCAGGTGCCTACACCTGTACTTCACTGTGCAAAGCAAACCGAATGTTGCACTAACAAATCCTTCACGACCTACAGCTCATTGGAAGATAACGTTGTTCCAGTGTTAAAGCTGACGTCTCCTATTGCGATTGAATGGTGCTGCGGATCGACGACTGCATGAGCTGGCGGCGCTTCCAGGTCCACAGGAGGAGGAAGTCACAAAATTTGGAGGGTCTGTTGGCAATCCTCGCCAGAAATTTCAATATCGTTAATTATGCACGCTATCGGACAATAAAGTGGTCTCGCACAACAGTATTTCTACGACAGCGTTCAAGTTCAAGTGCAGAACGTTGAAAGCATTATCATTGCTAGTGAAACGGGGTTTATTGGCGCAAGTAGTACTTGCACAGCACGTCCATTGATTCGGAAAGCAGGCAGCAGCAACGGACCCAGGAATTACAGCACTCGGGGCAACAGCTCGCGCTTGGCTTCTTTCGCTAAAGGCGTGACCCACTGCGGCACATAATCTTCTTCCTCTCTACAATACCCCGGCGACGAAGACAAGCCATCCTGGCATGTCAAGGTGACAAGAGTAGAAGTGGGTCATGATAGGGCTTGAGACGACTCACGTGGACAGTCTCACAACCAAGGTGTCGCCTGTCTTTAGATGGCGTGACCGGCTTGGTTACATATGTGACATGAGATCAACGTCCAACGACGCGATAAGGACCGTGAAACTTGGAGCCAAACTTAGAGGACAGACTTGGGGAGTGGAAGGCCAGTCGGAGCCAGACGAGCGAGCCCACGACAAAAGTCTCGACTTGCTGGTCGCGGTCGTGGCGGTCTTTTTCGAGTGCTTGCTTGTCCGAGGTGAGTGATCGGGCCAACTGACGACACTCTTCAGCGTGGTGCACAATTTCAGAGAGAGGGCTGCACTCTGACACGTCGGGACGATACGGCAAAATGGTGTTAAGGGTGAAGCATGGCTCACCCCCATATAAAAGAAAAAAAGGCGAGGAGCCTGTGGTTGTCTGGGTCGCGGTGTTGCACGCATAAATCACAAGTGGAAGAATGACATCCCATTTCGATTGGTCGGAATTGACATACATGGCGAGCATGTCTCCTAGCGTTCGGTTGAAGCGCTCAGTTAGACCGTTGGTGTGCGGGGGGTAGGCTGTAGAGGTGCGGTGCACCGTGTGGCATGCCGGAAGGAGTTTTTGTACAACTTCGGATAAAAATCCATGCCCTTGATCACTCAGTAGTTCATGTGGTGCCCCATCACGCAGTACAAAGCGTCGGAAGACAAAATTGGCTACGTCACGTGCACGAGCCGTAGGGAGTGGAGCTGTTTCAGCATACCTCGTCAGATGGTCCACGGTGACAATGATCCATCGATTTCCAGCGGCAGTGTACGGAAGGGGACCATATAGATCGATTCCAACGTGGTCTAAAGGGCTCGCCGGACATGGTAGAGGCTGTAATAATCCGGGTGAATGGGCGGCTGTCTTTCGTCGTTGGCATAATGAACAGGACCGAATGTATTTTTGTACAAAGGTGTACGTACCACGCCAGTAGTAACGCTGGTGGATCCGGTGATTTGTTTTTAACACACCAGCGTGAGCATGTTGTGGGTCGGCGTGAAAATACGCACAGACATCAGATCGCATGTGGCGTTGTATAACCAAGAGCCATTTACAACCATCCGCGTGGTAGTTTCTGCGGTATAGTTGCGAATCCCATATCTTGAAATGTGTGGCTTGGCGGCGAAGAGCACGGGGGTACGCAGACGTTGAGGAGTCGGAAAGAATGTTAACGAGAGATTTTATCCATGGGTATTTCCGCTGTTCAGACGACATGCTTGAGACGGAAATGGGAGCGATGGGGAAGTTGGCGTCCAAATGCAGGTCTGCGCTGGATCTCACTGGTGATCGTGAAAGGGCGTCCGCATCAGAGTGTTTTCGTCCTGAGCGGTAGACGACACGAATGTCGAATTTATGAAGGGAAACAGTCCAACGTCCAAGGCGACCTGAAGGATCTTTTAGCGACGCCAACCAACAAAGTGCGTGGTGGTCTGTCACAACGTCGCAATTCTGTCCGTACAAGTAAGGACGAAACTTGCCCAACGCCAAAACGATTGCGAGGCATTCTTTTTCAGTTACTGAGTAGTTCATTTCCACTTTCGTGATTGCGCAGCTTGCATATGCGACGACGTACTCTGGAATACAGGGCTTTCGTTGCGCGAGTACTGCTCCAAGACCAACGCCACTGGCGTCTGTGTGCACTTCAGTGGGGGCACCTGGGTCGTAATGGCGTACAATGGGTGGTGACGTAAGCAGGTGGCGCAGTGTAAAGAAGGCTTCGTCACATGCCGGGGTCCAGTTAGAAAGATTAGCTGGACCATTCAGTAGTTGCGTAAGTGGGGCTATTATTGATGCAAAGTTGTGGACGAAACGGCGAAAATACGAGCACAAGCCGATGAAGCTCCTGAGTTCTGTGAGTGAAGTCGGCTTTGGAAAGTTGGCTATGGCTCGAAGTTTGTCCAGGTCGGGGCAAATTCAATCCTTTGACACAACGTTATCAAGTATAGTAAGTTGATAAGCCCCGAAACGGCACATCTTTAGGTTAAGCTGGAGGTTTGCCTTAGTAAGGCACTCAAGAATTGTGCGCAGATGGTTGACGTGGGTAGGGAAATCAGGAGAGAATACTATAACATCATCAAGGGAGCACTCAGGAGCACTCAGAAACCATCTCGGAGTAATATGTAATCTTTATTAAATTGTTACAGTATTGGATAGCCAGCACTGAAAGCAAAGTTGTTGCCCTTTCATATGTTATTCCTTATTATTTTCGAGCGCTGGCATAGCTCTGTGGCAGAATACTTGACTGTCATGAGGAATGTCTGCGTTCGGTTTGAACTCAAACTGCGATTTTTATCCATTGCATTCATCGGCGATTTTTGTGTACTGAAAGGGATGCCGGCACCAGGGTTTTTGCGACACTAGCTCCCAAAGGCTATCATCTGAATGTTCCTACTAAGCTCATTCTTGTCTCGTGGTGCTCATCAGATTTTTTTTTACTTGTGTCGTCGTATTTTGTGCTGCCTCCTCAAGGATGTATTCTTGCCTTCCTGCCTTGATATTGTCACGAGACACGAGACTTTAGAAGTGCAAGGGTGTTTTAATTAGCCAAAATGTAGCCAGCTCTCGAAAAGCGCGTTCGTCGCGGCTAGATCTCGGGCAAAGAAGACTCACGCAATTGTCTTTTCTTTTTCAAGGTGAGAGCCGCTCTTGCTCTCAACCCATGACATGGCCATGCCGTTATCCCCGCTTCGGAAAAAAAACAAAGGACAAAAAGAGAGAAAAATAAGACATAGAATCACCCCGATGCTATAACATAGGCCCACGAAGAAAAAAAATGGAAATAGAAAACCCAGACAAAAGAGCTTGATGATTACAAAAAAGTCTATGAACAAGCAAGCAAGCTCACAAAAATAAATAAATAATGCAAATACTGGTTATTGATAAAAAAAAGTTACGAACGTGCTATGAATGATTTCATGCACACAACATGAACGACGTTCAGGCTCGGCCGTGTCCTGGTTCGTGCCTGCAGTGTTGAGTCCAGGACCACTTCGTAGTTCACGTCACTGATGCGGCTTAGCACTTTGTAAGGGCCGAAATACCGGCTAAGTAGCTCTTCACGGAGGCCTCGACGATGAATGGGCATCCACACCCAAACTTGGTCTCAAGGATTGTAGACCTGTGGCTGGTATTATAGTGTCGTGCAAGCTGCCGAGCTTCCTCGGTACGCTCTGCGAATTCCACGACATTAGTTGCCAGCTCATTGCTGTCTTGACACGGCAGCATGGAGTTGAGCATGGTCTGCACTTCAGGGCCATAGAGAAGCCAAAATGGTGTGAATAGCGTGGTCTCTTGCACGGCGGTGTTATACGCAAAGGTCGAGTAAGACAAGATCCCATCCCATGTTTTGTGTTGTACGTCGATCTACATTGCGATCATGTCTGCGAGTGTCTTATTCAGCAGCTTGGTAAGCCCGTTTGTTTGCAGATGGCATGCAGTTGTCTTTTGGTGCTTGGTGTTGCTTAGTTAAAAAACTTCTCCCATAAGCTGTGTCGTGAATGCTGTGCCTCTGTCCGTTACGACTCTAGAAGGTGCACCGTGACGCAACATGATGTGGTGCATGAAAAATTGTGCTGCCTGAGAGGCCGTGGCTCGTGGGATCGCCTGTGTCTCAGCCTAGCGTGTTAAATAGTCGGTCGCTGCGATCACCCATTTGTTGCCATCAGCAAACAGGGTAAATGGGCCGAGAATGTCTATGCCGACTTGTTTGAACGGCATTCAGGGTGCTGGCTGAAGTAAGCACTCTCATCTCGTCTCTTTGTTTCTCACTTGTGTCCTCGTATTTTGTGCTGCCTCCTCAAGGATGTATTTTTTGGAGACGGAAATGTTCTAGGCCCGTGTGCTCAGATTTAGGAGCACGTTAAAGAACCACAGGCGGTCGATATTTTTGGAGCCCTCCACTACGGCGTCTCTCTAATCATATGGTGGTTTTGGGACCTAAAACCTCACACATCAATCAATCAATCAATCAGTCAAATAAGGATGTATTCTTGTGTTCCTGCCTTTATATTGTCACAAGACTTCGTAAATGCAAGGGTCTTTTAATTAGCCAAGATGTAGCCGGTTCTCGAAAAGCGGGTCCGACGCAGCTGGCTTACTTCAGCCAATTGAAGCACCCTGCACGTCGCTTGAACCAGTCGGCACGGACATTCTTGGCTTAACAAATAGTTGCTTTCGGTGCTGGCATTCCCGACAGCCTTTGACATACTGTTTGACGCATGCCCAAAATGTACGTGAGTAGCCTAGGTGGCCAGACATAGCTTCATCATGGCAAGCGAAAAGGACGTTGTCTCCAGCACGCTGCACAAGCGGTGAAGATGCTGCTCGAACGTGACAGAAAAGACCACCACATCGTCAACGTAGACAAGACAAGTCTGCCACTTGAGTCCTATGAGGACAGTGTCCATCAAGGTGGCCGGCACTGAATACACGCCAAAAGGAAGCAGTCGAAATCGGTAAAGGCTATCTGGAGTCACGAAGGCTGTTTTCTCGTCTGTCTCATCTACCTCAATTTGCCAGTACCCACTTTTCAGATCCAGAAAAAACCTCGCAGGGGCGTCTGCGTAAGTAGGCATTTGGTATGTAGCGCCACCATGGACCCGAGCTAAATAGTGGCGGGGGGGCGGTTCAACACCTTCCCACGCCTAGCCGTGCCTGGATTTGCCACGTCCGGGGAAAAGGAGATCCTGGGGGTTGAGCCGACGCCTGGTGATTGGTCCTTTAAGGCCCCCCGACAGAGGCAACACACCCCTTTGGTCCTGGCTTGACGTAGACGTCACCCCAGGGCTGACCCACTCAGGAGAAATCGGAAGTCGCCTTTTCCTGTCTCACTCTCTCTCCTGATATTCGTCTTTTCTCTCTTCCAATCTTTCCTGTCATCCTCACTTCTGCTTACTTCCATTTTCCAGGCAGCAAGGGTTAACCTTGTGTAGGTGCCCTCTCTTGGTCACATATTATTGGGTTATAGTGGCTTTGTACAGCTGGCGCTGGCATGCCCTTATAATTCTGCTGCCGTGTCCCCATGTTGGGCTCGATGGTGGGCGGCTGGCATGGCTGCCGAATTTATATATACTTCATGGCCTCTTTCTCATTTCCTAAACTGTCTGATCGCCCTCCTCCTAAGAGGGAGCACACCGAAGCAACACTGAATGTATTTATAAAGCCATAAAGCCAAAACAATTTCCCCGCGCTTCCATGTGATCCACTGTGAAACAAAATAAAGAACGCAAGAACCATCTCTCCGTTTGTCATTTCCATATGCCTCACCAGTACCCTTGGTCCTGGTTATCAGGCTAGATGCATGGCTTGCGGCGACCTTATTTTTGAAGTTCCAAGCAAGGTCCAGTATGAAAACAAGACAAAACTCGCCTTTCTTAGAACCACACCTGTATCTATCACACCACAACGTTCCCTGAACAGTTCCCCAAGGCGTAGTGTCTCATCAAGACCTTGTTAACCTGGCAGAGTGTGCTATTTGAGGGCTGGAATAAACACATATACAGAGATTTAAGATTAGGCGTAACAACAAAGAATCGTTGACAAAGCACATAGTTATTACGTTTTGCACAAGCACACTTCCAGAATATATCGATACAGGCTACCTGAAGCTAAAGGTCCAACCCTACATCCTCAAACCTCGACGTTGGTTTTAAGTGCCAGTGATTTGGCGGCCGTCAAGCCTGTGCAAAGTGTAGTTCGTATGAACACGCTACAGACAAATGTGAAGAAGCAACTACCTACTGCGCAGACTGCGATAGTGAACAACCCGCTTACTCTCGCACATTCCCTACATGGAAACATGAAAAAGAAGTGCTTACACTGAAAGTAAATGAAAACATCTCGTTTAGGGAAGCGTGCAAGCGTCTACTAATGCAGGGACCTTCGTTTGTGGAGGTGGCACGAAAGGGGGCAGTACCACCAAAATCCGCGGCGCCCGCATGTACCACACAAAGTGGACGAGCGGCAGCGCCATTCATCCCCTCAGCGGAAGTAGCACAGGCTCTTCCGCCACCAAAAAGCTTGCAGGCCTCCAGACCTGAAGCCCCAGGGCCTTCTGTCTCCACAGATAGCCCTAAGACCTCCGTGCCTGCACGCGTGAACCGTGAGTGGGCATCCAGAACCTCGTCTGAGGTTATGGACACAACAGTAAGTCCAACAGTGTGTTCGGCACCGAAGGACAGGCGCGGCTCTTTGGAGCGCGCCAGAAAATCAAAACCCATCATCACAGGGCCTGACAAGGACTCCTGGCTTAACGCAATACTTTAGTACACACAGCGCTCATTTACACTCATAATGAATACACAAATAATACAATGGAACATCAGAGGGCTGGTTAGGAATCTTGACGATATCCAGGAACTCATACACAAACATTCACCAATAGTGCTTCGTGTACAAGAGACACACTTAAATTCTAGGAACACCAATTTTGTACGTCGTTATGTTATATTCAGAAAGGACTGCAATGACGCATTAGCATCATCTGGTGGTGTGGCCATTATAGTTGTTCAGGGCGTAGCATGTGCACATTTACTACTACAAACATCCCTTGAGGCAGTGGCTGTTCGGGCAGTTATTTTGAACAAACTTGTCACCGTCTGCTCTCTTTACATACCTTCACAGTACTATCTTGAAAAACATGAATTCTAGTCACTGATACATGGACTACCGGAACCTTATGTGGCCCTTGGGGACTTGAATGCACATAATTGTCTATGGGGTGACTCTCGCTGCGATGCACGAAGTCGCCTAATCGAACAGTTCCTCTTTTCTATGGGTGCGTGTCTATTGAATAGGAAAGAACCAGCATACTTTAGCCTTGCCAACAAAACCTACTCGTGCATAGATCTCAGCAGTGTGTCCCCATCGCTTGTACCCCTGCTTCAATGAAAAGTGATCAACAATCCTTTTAGAAGTGACCATTTTCTGATCATTCTAAGTACACCAATCGACAAAGGTCCTCCACAAGTTCCCAGATGGCAGACAAAGCGGACTGGGAAAAGCTCAGAGAAGCTAGTCGCTTAAGTTGGTCGGACATATGTCAATTAAGTATAGATACAGCTGTAGACTTTTTGACAGCACTTCTTATTAATGCTGCAACAAAGTGCATCCCACAAACTGGACGGTCCACCAGGCAACACATTCCTTGGGGGAACAGTGAGTGTTGAAATGCATGTAGAAAGCAAAATAAAGCATGGAAGCTGCTTCGAGACTTTTTGACAGCGGAGAATCTTACAAATTTTAAAAACAAAATCTCAAGGCAGCAGGACGCATTGACACGCCAGAAGGGAAAGTTGGCACAACTTTATATCAGGCATCAATTCATATACACAGGAGGCTAAAGTCTGGAACATGGTTAGGAGAATAGCAGAAAAACAAGTACGTTCACTTCCTCTCGTAAACACGCAAGGTGACAGCATGGAAGATCAAGCAAACTTCCTCGGCGCACTCTTTGAACAAGTGTCCAGCTCGTCACACTATAGTGAAGCATTCCAAAGATACAAAACAAGCATTGAAAAGCAGGAAGAGCACAATTGTACAAAACACGAAGCATACAACCAAGCTTTCAGCTTAGCTGAGCTCCAAACATCACTAAACTCCTGCGGTCATTCCGCGCGAGGTTCTGATCGTGTGGTGTACAAAATGTTGGAAAACCTAGCATTCGAAACGCAAAAAACTCTACTTCGCTTGTACAATGTTATCTTTTTTTCTGGTGCTAGGCCTACTTCCTGGAAAGAGGCCATATTTATTCCCATTTTGAAAGAGGGCAAGGGCCCTTATTCAGTTTTGAGTTGAGGGTAGATCCACCACCGTCCACTTTGTTCGTATCGAGGCACAGATCAGAGACGCTTTCATGTCTGTATTCTCTCTATGTTCCTCGATATCGAAAGGCATATGATACTACATGGTTTTTTGGAATATTAAGACATGTTCCACCTTGGCATGCGTGGCAGAGTGTTTACTATAATGAAAAGTTGTCTTCAAGTCAGACATTTCATGTCCAAGTGGGCAGTGTTCTCTCCCAAGCAGTTGTCCAAGAAACAGGATTGCCGCAAGGTGTTGTACTTAGCTGCACACTTTTCATTATAAAAATGAATTTTTCGCGCTTGTCCATCCCTCAATATATGTTTTACTGCACATATCTCGATGACGTGTAGCTTGGTTTTAAGTCTTGTAATCGGGCCATGTGTGAGCGGCAGGTTCAGCTTGGTTTGAACAAAGTCTCCAATTGGGCAGAAGAAAACGGGTTGCGACTGAATGCACAGAAAAGCAAGTGTGTTTTGTTCTCTAGGAAGAGAAGCATCCATTCCGAACTCAATATTTCAGTACATGGGCAACGTCTTTGCGTTAATACCGAACACAAATTCTTAGACCTAATCTTGCACATGAAGCTAACCTTCATACCACACATCAAGTATCTAAAATTAAGTGTATGAAAGCCATGAATGTTCTAAAAGTGTTGTCACGCACTACGTGGGGAAGTGACAAAAAGTGCGTAATAAATTTGTATACAAGCTTCATACGTACTCGCCTAGATTATGGGGCGATCGCATATCAGTCTTCGACACCTACTGTCCTTAAAATGCTTGACATGCTCATGATCTAGGCATCCGCCTCTCTATGGGTGCGTTTAGTACTAGCCCCGTGGAGAACCTGTATGTGGAATTGAACGAATGGTCGCTCCACCTAAAGAGATGTTACATGTCTTTTACATATCTTAAAGTGAAGGCAGACAAGGAACATCCTTCGCATTTTACAATTAATGAAATGCCAAGCCTTGCTGTGTTTGAGAAACGACATTCTATGAGACAGCCGTACTCACTCGGTGTGAGGGGCCTAGCGAAGGAAACCGGTGTGCCACTTGAACACCATTTGATGGGTCCTGCAGTATGCCTGTCACTGCGGCAGTGGCAGCCGAGAGATTGCGACGTGTCTTTCTTGGATTGCGACGTGTCTTTCTTGGAGGTTAAGAAGCACGCACCAATTGTACATATTCAGACATACTTCTTAGAACTACAACAGAAATACACATGTCCTGAATTCTGTACGGATGCCTCAAAGACCAACACTTCTGTCTCGTACACAGCCGTTGGCCTATCCTTTTCGGAAGCCGGCGTTCTGCACCCTGATACAAGCATTTTCACTGGCGAAACTTATGCGATACTTGAGGGTGTTAAACACATTAAACAAATAAAACTACAGAAGGCAATAATATTATTGCGGTAACTTATTTAATAAATTAAATACGATGCACCGTGCTCGGCGAACAAGATGGCGACAGTTCATCAACAACCAGCCACCAACGTCGTCTTTCTCTTTCTTGCAGCCAGGCTGTGCCGGCTGTTGTGTATCATAACCCTCCGGTGGTAGAAGCACCGTCTCGGTGCTTGAGCAACTCGGATGCCGTAGAAGGAGGGTGATAAGGCTTGAGTCGAGCTATGTGCACAATGTCACTCGAAAGTGACGATGATGACGTTGAATAGGCTGGAACAATCTCGTATGTAACGTCAGTCACCTGGCGAACGACGCGATATGGTCCAGTCTAGCGTGACAGCAGTTTTTCAGAAAGCCGTACACGCTGAGTGGGAACCAGAGGAGGACAAGGCAACCCGGTGAAAAGTGCGCGTTTCGATGATGGGAATCGTAGAGCTGTCTTTGGTGCTCCTGTGAGGCCTACAGGCGGCTGCGGGCGAGTTGGCGTGCGTGGTCGGCTCGCGCGATGGCTTCGCCGGTATACTCAGTGACCGAGGGCAGCAGGGTGTCAAATGGTAGGACGGGTTCTCGGCCGTATAGAAGATAAAATGGTGAGTAGCCGGCAGTGTCGTGACGTGACGAATTATATGCGAACGTCACAAATGGCAAATGAACGTCCCAGTCCTGGTGGTCGGCCGCAACGTATTTAGAAAGCATGTCGGTTAATGTGCGGTTGAGGCGCTCCATAAGACCATTCGTTTGCGGATGGTACGAGTGGCAAACTTGTGATTTGCAGAGCAAGAGCACAGGATTTCATCAACGACAGCTGATAGGAAGGCCCGGCCCCGGTCAGTGAGAAGTTGGCGTGGAGCTGCGTGTGCTAAAATAATATCATATACCAGAAAGTCCGCCACATCGGTTACGCAACTCATCCGAAGTGCTCGTGTGATAGCGTAACGTGTGTCGGGAGCAGGCCAAGCAGGGCGAGGCCAACTCCAAGAAAAGGTTCAATGGGAATGTCGATCGGCTGAAGGAATCCAGCTGGTAGGGAAGATGGCTTTTTGCGGCGCTGGCAGGGCTCACAAGCGGCAACGTAGCGTCGAACAGAGCGGGCAAGATTAGGCCAAACGAAACGACGACGTACACGGTCGTATGTGCGAGAGACGCCCAAGTGGCTCACCAAAGGAGCGTCATGAAGTTGGTTGAGAACAGTGGCACGAAGATGTGCTGGTATGACAGGGAGCAAGTTATGGCCATATGGATCGAGGTTACGGCGATACAGGATGCTGTCTTTTACCAGGAACATTTGTAGAGATGCGTCGCGAGGCATTGACTCAAGCTTGTCAATGATGGTTCGCAGGGAAGCATCCCGGGGTTGTTTGTGGCCAAGGTTGAGTAGCTGCGTCACAGACAGAAGGTCTGGAAAGGTGTTTGTATGGGCAGCCTCTTCCACAGGGTAGCGTAATAAACAATCCGCATCTTGATATAACCGCCCTGTTTTGTACGATACGTTGAGCGTGTATTCTTGTAATCGTAGGGACCAATGAGCGAGGCGTCCTGTGGGATCCTTGAGTGAGGCCAGCCAGCAGAGCGCGTGGTGGTCGGCTACTACCCGCGCAAGCTGGAAGTCACCGCAAGCTGGAAGCAGTCATGAGGCAAGCGAGCGCAAAACTCAAAACTACAGCTGATAGACGAAACCTCGTGATAATTTCAGATGGTTTAAATGATGTCCTAATTGAAGATACAGCAGGACTAGCAGCCACACTGGCGGAAGGCGTGGATGACATGCGCGCCACTTCTCCTAAGGTACAGGTAGTGATATGCACGATACCGGAGGTACCGGTGCGTGATAGCAACCTGCAAAGAGCGGTTGTCAACGCAAACCAAGAGATAAGGCGAATGAGTCGAGAGAAAGGGTTTCAGGTGGTGGAAATAAACAGAGAGGTGCATAGGTGGGGGGGTTTTCAACGAGACAGAATTCACTTTGATGGGCGGCTAGGTCGTGAGGGGGGTTGGCGACTTGCAGGACGCGCAGTAGCTTTTTTGGGGGGCAAGCGAGCCCTTCGGGGTGCAGGATAGCTAGTAACGAGGAAAACAACCAGGAAGACTCTTCGACAGGTGTTATGGACAGATACGATTCCAAAGTGGCACCAATGTCTAAGATAGGTAGAGTCCGGGGCATAAATAGATGTAGCCACGAGCGCCGAGCCCATTCAGACATAGGGTATATTAGCATGCGGGGTGGTAGGAACAGGCTGAAGTGGGAAGAGATAGAAGAACAGCTAAGGGAAGAGAGGCCGATGGTATACGGTTTTGTAGAAACACATCTCAGGGACATGAAACAACCTCCGAACAATCCGGACTATGCGTGGGAATATTGTAATAGAACAGAAGGCAGCAGAAAGGGGGTGGTATTGGGGCATTCATTCATAAAAGTACAGACTGGCAAAGGGTGAAGCAGGAGTGCAAGGAACATTTATGGCTAAGGGTGAAGGGGCAGGTCAAATGACACTCCTTGGTTTCGTGTACTTGTGGACGGGAGCAAAGGCCAGAGAGGAAAACCAGGCAATGGTAGAGTGTATATCAAAGGACATTCAGGAGTTAGGAAGAGAGTGCGAGATAATTATACTAGGAGACATGAATGCGCACATAGAAGATATAGATGGATATACCGACCCGACAGGCAAAATGATCATGGATATGTGTGAAAGGCTTGATTTGATCATTTTCAACAGTACCGAGAAGTGTAAAGGGCAAATAACAATGGGAGGTAGGAAGGCTGCAGTCGACGATAGATTATGCACTGATGTCACATAGGATGTACGATAAGGTCAGGGGAATGCACATAGATGAAGGTGGCTCCAGAAGTCTGGGTAGGGATCACAAAGGTATCAAGCTAAGTTTTTGAAGAGCAGTGAAAGTGGGAAGGAGACAAGATGAGCAACTACAGGAAAATTTTTATTCAGAAAGGAACATTGAAATAGCCACTAAATAGGTTGAGAAAGTAATCACGGAGGATAATAGGACAGTGTGGACATACACGAATCTAATAAGACTCTTTGAGCTAGAGCTTGCTAAGACGCGTAACAAGTCACCCCGGAAAAGAAGACACAAACCCAAAAGTTGGTGGGATGAGGAAGTTAAGAGAGCCATAGCAAAACGTCAGGAAGCCTCTAGGGAACACAGACATGCTAAGCAGCGGGGTGAACCGACAGATGATGTTGAAAGAAAATGGGAAACCTTTCTAAGCTGTAGAAGGGCTGCATCCCTTCTGATCAATGAAAAGATTAGAAGAAAGGGAGCTCGGCTGGCAGAAGTACATAAAAAAGATAGAAAGGCAGCTGCGAAATTTTGGAACCATCTAAACTCCCTAAGAAATGAGACGAGCCTAGAGCAGAGTTTTATAACTACAGCCCAAGGTGCCAGGCTAGAAGGGGACGAAGCTACTGAATATATAAGAACAAGGGTGACAGAAAAATTTTAACAAAGAAGTACGTTATGCCCCACATTAGACAAGGATGAATCAAGTGGTGCAATGGCTCCATTTTCACAACGAGAGTGGGAAAGGGCTGAGAAAAAGGTTCCTAGTAGTACATCAACAGGCCCAGATGGCATTCCAATTAGGCTGATAAAGACATTAGGTCCGAAGTCTAAGCAGGCTTTGAGAGAGGCAGTGAGCAAAATAATAATCGATGGTGAACTTC
Organism: Rhipicephalus microplus; assembly: GCF_043290135.1. Lineage (NCBI taxonomy): Eukaryota > Metazoa > Arthropoda > Arachnida > Ixodida > Ixodidae > Rhipicephalus > Rhipicephalus microplus. Next base: position 32,952,631 of record NW_027464586.1, read on the forward strand.
CCGATGGATGGAAACTTAGCAGGACGAGCATGATCTATAAAGGAAAGGGGAAAAAGCTGACATAAACAACTACCGTCCTATAACAGCGACATCAGTGGTTTACAGGCTGACGGTGCAGATTATAAAGGAAAGACTGCAGGCATGAATAGAGGATGAGGGGGTGCTGGGGGAACTGCAGAGCGGGTTTCAGAAACACAGGAAGTTGGAGGACAATCTGCTATCACTGACGCAGTGCATCGAAATAGCAGAAAAGGAACACAGGCCCCTGTGGCTAACATCTTTCCTAGTCACAAGAGAAAAACGAAAAAAACTGTGGGAAAGCACTTCTGAAATTAGAAAGGCAGGCGGAAAGGTTACAATGAAATACGACAAAATTAAAATTGATGGCGAGCTGTTCGAATGGAATAACACTGAAAACAAAAGAATTCCCGTAAAGAAGGGCCGGGGTAGCCAAGAAATCAAAAGAATTCCCCTAAAGAAGGGCGGGGGTAGCCAAGTACGCAAAAAATGAAATAAAATTGAAGATGGCAAACCCCTCATATGCCTGAACCTAAATGCTCGTAGCGTCATGAATAAACTTGAACACTTGGAGAGTATTGTAATGACCCATCGCCCTCACATCCTGATAATCACCGAAACGTGGTTCAATTATGATATAAGTGATGAAGAAGTTACACCACCTGGCTACAAGATTTATCGAAAAGATAGAGACACGCGTGGTGGTGGCGTTGCTATTATGGTAAAACAGTCATTGCAAGTGATAAGGCAAACCGATATACCGGGCGTTGAATGTGTTATTATCAAACTCTATTTACACGACCTAAATTTGTCTGTAGGCGCATTCTATCGCCCCCCAAATAGTGATCACACATTCTTCGAAAAGCTGAATGAATTCCTGTGTTCTAGCAGATGTGACACAAGCAATGTGTTGATAGCTGGAGACCTTAATGTTCCGTCCATCGACTGGTCCGGTGATTTTCCGCAGCCACTCGTCTGTGCGGTGGAACCCATTGTGGACCTTATGCTCTTTCATAATTTAACGTAATTAGTCAAACAACCCACGCGCATTCAGAAAGACAAGAGCTCACTCTTGGATCTCTTTATTGTTAGCCAGAGTATTGCAAGTCGAAACGTTGATGTACAAGTAATGGAAGGAATTTCAGATCATAAAATGGTTTTCTTGTCGATCCCTGGAAATCGTATCATCAAAACAGAGAAATACCGACGGTCGGTTCCAGTTTTTTCACGTGCTCAAGATGTGGACATTATTGACGCTCTAGACATGTCGTTTCCAACATTCTGTTCCCTTTACGAGTCAAATGATTGCTCTGTCGAAGACTTGTGGCACTTTTTTAAATCACTTGTTTTGTCGTGCATTGAACAATTTGTGCCCTTCAGAGAAATTTTCAGCCATAGGGTTAATCCATGGATTACAAGAGAAATAGTGCGTATGGGACGAAAGACAAAAAAATTAAGAAAACAGCATCGCAAGTCTCCATCACTAGCTAACAGTGAAAAACTTGTGTCAATGCGCAAACGCCTTAAAGAAAGCATTAAAAAGGCTAAAGAATTTTACCACAAAGTAACTATGAAAAATTTTCTTCTCTCGTCTCCTGAAAAATTTTGGCGCTATGTTTCCCCAAATAAGAAGTCAATTTCTAACATTGTAGTTAACGGGGAAACCGTCACTGACCGACTCACCATTGCAACGTCTTTTAACGACTTCTTCTGTTCAGTATTCACGAAAGATGACACAATTACACCTTCAGTCAACCAGTTCGAGAACATTCCCCCAATAAGCAACATTTCGATATCCCAGGAAGGTGTCCTTTCTCTTTTGCTTCAAATTGATCGTAAAAAAACACCCGGAATAGACTGTATTGATAACCACTTCTTGGTGAGGTACGCTGAGTGGAGCTCACATTATCTGCATCTTATATTTAACAAATCCTTATCCCAATCTAAGATCCCAGAAGACTGGAAATACGGTAAAATTACGCCTATACCTAAATCAAACACTCCACATTTGGCTACTTCATATAGACCTATCACCCTCTTGTGTACAAGTGCAAAAATATTGGAACATATTATGTTCAAGCACTTATCAACATTTCTAGAAGAAAACAAACTTATTGACCCCAGGCAACACGGCTTCCGAAAAGGTCTATCTACCGTAACACAACTATTAGAAACAGTACATGAACTCGCCAAAACCCTTGACAGGCAAGGTCAAACAGATATTATTTTTCTAGATTTTGAAAAAGCGTACGATCGCGTGTCGCACCAAAAGCTGCTCTTAAAACTTCAACCCATACTGAAGAACGATACACTTCTGTCATGGATAAAAAATTACTTAAATTTAAGACGACAATGTGTAACAATTGACGGTACGTGCTCTCCAGCAGAGACAGTTATATCCGGTATACCTCAAGGTTCGGTGCTTGGGCCACTTTTCTTTCTTGTGTTCATTAATGGCATAGTACAGGATATACCAGTAAAAATTAGACTATTCGCAGATGACTGCATCCTCTATCATGAAGTTCAAAGCCGCTGCGACCAAGTTCTTTTGAATTCTTCTTTAGCGAAAATACAAACTTGGTGTTCAACGTGGCAAATGAGTGTTAACAAGGCTAAAACGGTAGCCATGTCAATAACGCGTAAACAGCATCCCCTAAGCTTTCCATATTCCATAGATAATCACACTCTTTCCGTTGTAGAAAGGTACAAATATTTAGGCGTAATTATTACCTCGGACCTTAGATGGAATGAACATATTTCGTATATTACAAATAAAGCCATGCGTAAACTTGGATACCTTCGAAGGTCATTGCGAAAATCAACCAAGGAAATAAAGTTACTGGCTTACAAAACTTTCATTAGGCCCTCCCTCGAATATGCATCAGTTATATGGGATCCGTACACAAAAAACAACATTGATAAACTAGAACTCGTTCAAAGGAAGGGCATCAGGTTTGTTCATAATTGCTATCGCTGGCAAGTATCTGTAACTTCAATCTTGGAAGAATCAGAGCTGGATACATTGCAAAAGAGACGTCAGCTTGAACGGCTCAAGTTTTTGTACTCCCTTTATCATGATAAGCTGGCAATAGACAAGAGTAATTTTATCGACCTGGTTGGTAAGCGCTCGACGCGATCACACCACACGAAAAAGATAAAGGATTTTAGCTGTAAAACAGACACATTCAAAAACTCCTTTTTTCCGAGAACAACGGGTGAATGGAATCGACTTCCATCCAATGTAATTGATTGTACTACACTAAATTCTTTTGCTAAAGCATTGTCAGATTATCTGTAATTTTTTCGGTATCATGGTCGTCACTCCGCTTTCCTAGTATCGCGACTTCTGCAAACTGATATGTGATTGTGAAACAATAATGTTGTTCTGATGTTTTTTTTTTCTTTTTTTGTTGTTGATGTTGCGTGTGTCACATTGTAGCTCTGTTTTGTTTAGAGGTGCACCTCGGTCCAGATTTCTCCTGCTCTTTCCAGTCATGTCTTGTATATTATTAATAGTTTTTATCAGTGTAGGTCTGGCTTGGTACCAAACAAGTTGTTAAAAGTACCTGCTGTCACTTTGTTGATTGCGTAATTGTATATTTTTTGTTTTTATTTTGTTCCCGCTCATTGTTGCGGTTGTTTTGTGGACGTATTTGCGTATGTTCTCGTATTCTTTTATTTGTTCTGCCCGCTGCTGCCAAAGGCCTTTTTTAAAGGCTGGCAGTAAATCTGAAAATAAAATAAAAAAATAAAAATCTTTGGATATCAAGGGATCGTACGATAGCGTGGTTCAAGAGGAAATGTGGGGGATACTGGACCCACTAGGTGTGGAAGATGTAGTCACTAATCTTTCAAAGGATATCTATAAAGCTAACAAGATAAATATAAATTGGGAAAAACAGGTATCCAAGCCTGCAGAGGTAAAACGGGGGCTTAGGCAGGGGTGCCCCTTGTCACCCTTATTATTCATAATGTACCTACAAGGATTGGAGGCAAAATTAGAAGGAAGTGGGCTGGGCTTCAACCTCTCTTTAGTCAAACAAGGAAAACTTATTGATCAGGCACTACCAGCAATAATGTACGCAGATGATATAGTGCTAATGGCCAACAACAAGGAAGATTTGCAGACATTGGTGGACATCTGCGGTAATGAGGGAGATAGGTTAGATTTTACAATCAGTAAGGAAAAATCAACAGTCATGATTTTCAATGACAACGAAGGTAGTGAGCTTAGGATACAGGAGGTCACGCTTGAGATAAAAGATAAAGGCAAATACCTGGGCGTATGGATAAGCAATGGGACCGAGTACATGAGGGAACACGAAATATACGTGTCGACTAAAGGTAACAGGAATGCAGCAGTGATGAAAAATAGGGAACTGTGGAATTACAATAGGTATGACGTTGTGAGAGGAATATGGAAAGGGGTCTTGGTTCCTGGGCTGACGTTCGGCAATGCGGTCTTGTGCATGAGATCAGAAGTTCAAGCAAGATTAGAAATTAAGCAACGTGGAATAGGTAGGCTGGCTTTAGGAGCTCACGGGAATACACCAATTCAGGGAGTACAAGGTGATGTAGGATGGACATCATTTGAGGGCAGGGAAGCTAGCAGCTAGATAAAATTTGAGAAGCGATTGAGAAAAATGAAGCAAGAGCGTTAGGCTAGGAAGGTTTTCAGCTACTTGTACATGAAGAATGTCGATACAAAATGGAGGAAGCGAACCAGGAAATTGGCTGGAAAATACTTAGAAAACAGCAGGTGGCCAAACCAAAAAGAACTATCGGTAAAGAAGAAAGTGAAGGAAACGGAGACTGACATGTAGAAAATGGGCATGATTAAGAAGTCCGCACTGGAGATTTATTGAACTTTTAAGCAGGATTTGCCAAGAAAAGGATCTTTGATAATACTCGGGGTAGTTCTCTACTGTTTGAGGCAAGGACGGGAGTACTGCGAACCAAGACATGTCGGGCCAAATACGAAGGGGTAGACACAGTATGCAGTGCGTGTGGAGAGGAAGAAGAAACTGCCGAACACTTGATAATGTTCTGTAAAGGGCTTCACCCTATAGTTCAGGATGATGGCGCAGAGTTTTTCAAAGCACTGGGGTTTAGGGACCGGAAGGGCAAAATAGACTTTAAGCAAGTAGACTTAACTAGAAGAAGGTTATCTGATTGGTGGCTAAAGTCAAAGCACGAATGAAAATTAAACTCTTCACTGCGAAGTACGAATCCTCAAACTCACTTTTTAAGGGAAAAAAGTAAATATAGTTTTGAATTCATTAAGTATTACGGCTTGGTGGCGCTAGCCACCGCCCGATCTAAAGGGTACAGCCATGTCCATCCATCCATTCATCCAACCCGGAATGAACACCCTTATAACTATGGGCGAAACTTCGCGACTGCCCACACAAGAGCGAGACACTCACGCTCCGTGATTGAATAGTTGCGCTCGACTGTAGATAGCAGTCGGCTTGCATATGCTATAAAATGGTCATGTCCGCGTTGGTGTTGCATTAGCATTGCCCCGCTGCCATGCCAACTAGCGTCAGTTCGAACCTCGGTTGGAGCTGATGGATCGAAATGAGCTAAAATCGGCGTAGTTGGAAGGAGCGTTGTGAGCTGGGAAAAAGATGAGGCTTGATCAGCGCCCCAGCAAAACGGGGTGTCCTTCTTCAGGAGGTTTGTGAGTGGGCGTGCAATGATGGCGAAGTCCTTAACAAACCGTCTAAAGTAGTAACACAAGCCCACAAAACTTCGAACGTCCTTTGTTGACTTCGGAACAGGAAAGTCCGTGACGGTGCGAATTTTCTCAGGATCTGGGCGGACTCCTGCGGCATCGACGATGTGGCCAAGTACGGTTATTTGACGACGAGCAAAGTGGCATTTCGACGAGTTCAGTTGAAGTCCGGCTCGACGAAAAACTTCAAGAATCGCCGATAAACGCTTGAGATGGGAGTCGAATGTGGGCGAGAAAATAATAACGTGGTCTAAAAAACATAAGCAGGTTGACCTTTTAAACCCTTGGAGCAATGAGTCCATCATTCTTTCGAATGTGGCCGGCGCATTACAGAGACCAAAGGGTATAGCTTTGAAGTGATAAAGCCCGTCAGGAGTGACGAATGCGGTCTTCTCACGGTCCATCTCGTCCACAGCGATCTGCCAATAGCCAGATCGAAGGTCGATAGTAGAAAAATACGTAGCGGCGTAAAGGCAGTCTAAGGCATTGTCGATTCTAGGCAATGAGTAAACGTCTTTCTTTGTAATTTTGTTGAGATGCCTATAATCTACAGAAAAGCGCCATGTTCCATCCTTCTTTCTAATCAAAACGACAGAATAAGCCCAGGGGCTACAAGAGGGCTCGATTATGTCTTTTGCAAGAATCTTTTCGACTTCCTGTTGTATGACTGTGCGCTCGGACGTGGAAACATGGTATGGACGTCGTTGAATGGGACTCGCGTCACCAGTGTTGATGCGATAAGTAGCAACACTCGTTCGGCTTAAAGCAGTGCTGGCGAAGTCAAAAATGTCACTATAGGACTCCAGGACGTGACGAAGGGCTTCCGCTTGATCAGGAGCGAGGTCTGATGGTACCATGTGGTCAACGTCAACGCCCGATGAATGTGATAGAGTTGGTTTATGGTCTGAGGTGCAGCAATCTTCCACTCTGAATGGTTCTACCGTATGGTCTTGCAGAGCAGTAATTTCGGCCAGGGAGATACCTTGTGGAAGAATTTGGGCAGTGAGGACAAAATTGACAATAGGAAGGCATGTGCGGTTTTCAACGATTGTCAAAATGGTGTGCGGAACAGCGACGCCATGCGTAAGCATCACGGCATGAATTGGGGCCACCATGTAATCGCCGTCAGGTACAGGTGGTGTAGAAAAGAGATCGATATGTGTGACACAGTTAGGCGGAAGGCGTATGAAATCAATGCAGCAAAGGCGGCTTTGGGGTGGGTTGGTCAGATCAGAAAGTAGAGGCATTTCAAGGTCAAGACAGCCGCCTTAGCAATCTATAAGGGCCGCGTGAGCGGTTAGAAAATCCATGCCTAGAATTAGTTCATGAAGAAATTTTCTATAACGGTGAAAAGAACAGCAGTGCTTCTATCGGCGATAGTCACACGGGCAGAGGACATGCCAATAATTCCGGCAGTTCCCCCGTCGGCGACTCGAACGGCTCGGTTCAAGGCGGGTATGATAACTTTCTTTAGGCGGCGACGAAGAGCAGCACTCATTATGGACACATGCGTGCCGGTATCGATCAACGCGCGCACAGGTACATTGTCTAAAGTAACGTTCAACAGATTCCGGGTGGTCTGTAATGTTACACGAGGATTTCTTGCAGAGGTCGCCGTCAATGCAGCTTCACCTCCAGAAGCTGCACTGCCTAGTTTTCCGGTCGGGGGCGCTGCGAATAGGTTGGAGAGGCAGGACGGCGTTGTGGGGGCGAACGAGATTGACGACGAGCTGGGGATGGTGAGCGGGCGTAGCGAGGTCTCGTCAGAGGTGCAGCAGAATCAGAGGATGTCGTCGGCATAGGGGAATCAAAATGAAACGTCGATGACGACTGGTGGACAGAAGTGGCCTGGGTAGGAGGCCCATAGTGTGCCGGCGGAGCCCAGTGATTGCGGCAGTGGCGAGCAATATGACCGACACGTCGGCAGTTGAAGCATATGGGCTTGTCGTACAGTGTACGCCATCCGAACAAATTGCGCTGTCGAGAGTAGTTGGAACCAGCTCGAGGAGCGGAGGGACGACGATAAAACGGCTCGGCAGAGTAGACTGGTTGAAAGGGGTGTAGGCCGACGTTCGATAATTCTTGACGAATGACGGCTTGTACCAGTGAGATTGTGGTCGGTGAAGGATCAGGCGTTGGAATTGGAGTGGCTACTGGTTGGGCTGCCTCGACCTCGTGACGAATGATGCGGGTGAGGTTGTCACATCGGGGAACTGGGCGGACGACGTCATCACAAGAGGAAGTAGCAGCTGTGTTCGGCAGGCGCGTGATGCCGTGCGTGACGCGGCGGGCTTTAGCCTGTTCTAGACGGCGGCATTCTGTCAGGATCGTGTTGATGCTCGTGACATTATTAAAAACCAGCAGGTTGAAGGCATCGTCAGCAATCCTTTTGAGGACGTGATTAACTTTTTTTCTTCTTCTGACATGCGCTGGTCGACCTTGCTACAAAGCGCCAAGACGTCAAGAATGTATGAGACGTACAATTCAGTAGACGTCTGGGCGCGAGTGGCGAGAGTCTTCTTGGCAGCGAGCTGACGACCAGATGAATCACCGAAAAGATCACGGATCCTCGATTTGAAAAGATTCTAGCTTGTGATTTCGGCTTCGTTGGTTTCGAACTATGTCCACCGCGTGCCGTCGAGGTAGAACACAACATTGGCGAGCATGAGCGTGGGATCCCAGCGGTGGGTAGCACTGACTCGCTCGTACCGGTGCAGCCAGGAGTCCACGTCACTGGTACCGTCAGCGGATAAAGTTCCAGGATCCCGCAGGGGTGGCAGGGTGACGTAAGTTGTCGACTCGGATCGAGAGACCAATGTGGATGAGGCACTGGCAGTTAAAATAGCCGAGGAGTCCCCGGTGTTGCGACCGCTGCGCGTCTCCATCGAGGTACGGGAGTCGTCCACCTCCAGCAATAATGTTACGGTAACTTATTTCATAAATTAAATACGATGCACCGTGCTCGGCGAACAAGATGGCGACAGTTGATGCTGATGCTGATGACCTCTGATGAATCGCGCTTACCCACTAAGGGGGATGGGCCAAGAACTGGGTGGCAGGACATTTAAATAAAACTAAAATGAAAATGAAGCCAATCTGAAAAAGTAGTTTAAAATAATACTACCAAAAACAAAAATTTTTGCTGAGCAAGAGGTCAAACCATCTTTTGTTTTTGAGAGACATAACTACGAATTAAAAACTAAAGATCTGAAAAGGTAGGGGTTCACTAGCGTGGTAATCTTTTAGTTGCGTTGATGCAATCAAACACAGCGGAGCATACATCCCTGTGGCAGTAACCAAATGAAGTTCCGCCAATTGATAAAACTACTGGTAGATTTACTTGTATTCGTAGCTTTTGTAATGGGGCTACTAAAAATCTTTTTCTCTGATCAGAATAACGATGACAGAATAAAAAGAAATGTTCAATTGTTTCAATTTTGTTGCACCACATGCATAGCGGTGACGCCTTGAGCCGAGCTTTGTTAAGGTAATAATTTAGTCGTGGAACTGCACAGCGCAATCTGGTATAAGTGAACTGGCGAGATACACACCACTGTTTATTCCAGCAATAGCTCAAATGCTCGAAATCTTTGAATTCATCCAAATTACCTTTTCCCCATTGCAGGCAAGCATTTCGGAACCTTAACGCGGTTACGTAAGCCGTATCTGGCAAAACTGGGATGGTGGGCCCACCCAGGGATACTGCTGCTAAAGAGTCCGCCATTTCGTTCAAATATATTCCGCGGTGGCCTGGCACCCATAGCAAATGCAGTTTTTTTACGTTTTTCGGTACTAAATGCCGAAACGTATTCATCAGCTCTGAATTTACTGCCGCAGAAAGTGCATTACAAACTGATAAAGAATCTGTAATGATAACTGCTAATGATTCGGTAGAGGGCAATTTGCGTAGGGCAAGAACAATGGCCAATAATTCTGGAATTAATACCGGGGTATAATCTGGGAGTCTAATCGAAAAGGACCAGTCCAAAGAAGGAGAGAAGATGCCAACCCCAGCCTTTTCTTTTGACACAGATGCATCTGTCGCTATGATATTGCTTATCTCTAGGTGAGCTAGATCATCTGCTCACTGGTCATTTAAATACCTATATGCCAATTGTTTCGAGTTATGAGGAAATATATCATCGAATTGTATGCTAAGCATTGACTTTTGGTTGTGTATTGGACCAATATGTCTAATTTTTACATTCAGTTGTTTTAGTAGCGCTTGTGCAAATACTACTTGCGGGGTGTGTAGTCGCGACCAATGGGTTTTGAAAAATAAAGTCGGTTCTTGAATGTAAGCGTAAAATGAGAGTCTTTGTTGTGAACGGTATATCTTTAAGAATGCTTGCACAGTAAGAATTTTAAACCTATTTAGCAGAGAAGGTAGGCGAGCTTCCATATACAACACGTTATTTGCAACAAACTTTGGTAGACCCAGACACAAACGCAACGCTTCTCTTTCCAGCAGTATTAAGGGTCTCATTTTATAAGCTGCGCTGCCGGAAAATAATACACATCTGAATTCTATGATGGGCCGCATATAAAGTTTATATATCATTATTAGCACATCTCTTCTTAAACCCGCTTTACGGTTTGCAAGCTTCCGTAGCTACCCCATGGCCCGTGTTGCCTTGGAGTACACATCATCAATGTGACTTCTGCAATTTAATGTGTCATTATATATGATGCCCAAATATTTAAGGGAATTCGCCTGCGGAATGAGCTCATTACTGTACATTAATGAGATGTTGATAGGCTGCAGAAAATAGAATGCAAGAAGCACACTTTTCTTTACGTTCAGGGTCACATGAATATTTTTAAGCCATCTTTCTATCATATTGAGATAGTTTTGTAGACTCTGGTATAATGATTGAAGGTCGGTATTACTTGCAAAGAAAGCAATATCGTCCGCGTACACATATAACTGAATATCCTTAGTTGATGGAACGGAGCTTAAGAAAATGTTAAATAATACTGGCGACCGGACAGCCCCCTGTGGTACGCCACGAGTCTGCTTTTATATATTCGATGAGTACCCATCTTTAAAGCAGTAATATTCTCTCCCTCTTAAAAACTCCGACACTCACGCAGTGATGTAGTTGGGAAAGTGGTGATATTCCATCTGTTTTAATAAAATTGAATGCTCAACCCTATCGTACGCTTTAGCCAAATCTAGAGTAACTAAAGCACAGTATTGGCGCCGACACCGACCCAGTTGTATTCGGCTCTCTAAATCAACATGCGCACACCATATTGAGCAACCAGATCTAAAACCAATTTGACTGGGGTTTATTATTGCGTTATTATTAATATATTTTATTACCCGGGCATTCGAAACTCTTTCAATTAGCTTAACCAGATTTGACGTGAGTGATATCGGCCTTACATTGTTCAAGGCGAATCCTTTTTCTTTTAAAAAGTGGAATCACTTTAGACCGCTTCCATTCCGCAGGTATCCAAGCTTTTGTCAAAGAAAAATTCACCAGATTAAGTACTTCAGTTGGACAAATCTCGAATATTTCATCAACAACCAGCCACCAACGTCGTTTTTCTCTTTTTTGCAGCCAGGCTGTGCCGGCTGTTGTGTATAAATATACACAAATTTCCTAAGCATAGTAAAAGCTCTGAAATCTTTTAAAAAGCACAAAAACCCTGCCCTTGTCTCGCTTTATTCGCTTTTATGCACATTCTACTCATCCAAGCAGCATGTTGTATTCTGTTGGGTGCCAGGACACCGCGAAATACAAGGCAACGTTTTGGTGGACCAGCTAGTTGGATCCGCCTACGAAGCTGCTACCAATACATTGATACCGATTTCTGCACTCGACTTGAAACCTTTTCTAAAAACAAAAACTCAGGGGTTATTGGCAGAGCACCTGGAACACACAAACAGGTAATAAATTGCATGTCATCAAGCAGCAACTTGGTCATTGGCCGCCAATATCAAAATGACACCACACAGAAATAACCGTTACAATGTTACAGGACATACATACACTACACAATCATTTCTTTTGTCTGGTGGTGATCCGCCTTTGTGTGATAGATGCGGAGAAGCGCTCACCATACTTCGCATTCTCATCCTGTGTAAACAATTAGACACGCTAAGAAAACACTTTCCATTACCCTACCGACAACAGATACCACTTCATCCTGCAATGTTCGTTTGTAGGGAACCACTTTTCACACATAAATCATTGTTAGTTTTTTTTAAAGAAGTTCGTACATTTCATATCATATACCCGGGCATTCCGTAGCACGACCTCTCCGGAGAGGTCTCCGCTGCGGGGGCTACACTCAACAAAGCACTTGCCTCACGGCCCTTGAACGCAAGGTACGTGTGAACTATCGAGGCACTTGTGCTAATGCCATATATGTCCATCATGGTTTCTATTATCACAAATTTTCGTCACCCATTATCACCACACACTTTTCATGGCATGGTCATGATTTTATTACTTCTATGATTTTACCCGCCTTAGCGCGAGGAAGTTTAAGGCCCTTATACAGCCACTAATCACAATCATTGTCCACATCTCTTGTCCTATAAACTGGCGCTCTTTGGCCATCAAATGGCCCTTGCACCAATAAACACGAAATATCATCATCATCATCATCAGATCCAGAGAAGATAAATATTGGGCAGGGCAAAATTCATCTAACGAGTCGTCAATATGCAGCAGCGGGTACACATCCTTTTTGGTCGAGTTGTTGAGCTTCCGGTATCCGACGCAAAATCATAGTGTCCAGTCTTTCTTTTTGACCAGGACAACTAGAGACGACCACGGGCTGTTTGATGGTTCGATGACACCATCGTCAAGCATCTCTAAGGCTTGCATACATATCGCTTCGTGTTCTTTTATTGACACGCGGTAAGGTTGCTGGTTGATCGGGCCTGCAATGTCGTATGTGATTATCCTGTGCTGTGTGATGGATGTCTCGCGCACCTTCGAGGAACTTGTGAACAGTACTATAATTTAAACAAGAGCATGTGCAGCGTAGTCTGGTTACTCGTCGACAGCGCAGAATTGATATCAATATCACCTAGTGCCGTGTCTTTGGTGTCGGCGGCCTCCGACGCAAAACAGTTGCCAACCTCTTCTATTTCGTTGGCAAGAGCTATTGAAGTGCCGAGGAACAGGTGTCAATGCTCGTTGATTAAGTTGGTGACAAGCGACTGTGATCGGCCACCACGAAGCTGTATGACGCTTCTGACTACACAAATGTATTGTTTCAGTAGGTGCTCTAAGTTCGTTTTGGCCACTGCTATGCCATCACCCATATTTCAGCATGTGACGTAGACCATGACGCTTGCTCGTGAAGGCGAGAAAGATGCGTGACGCTGTCTGCAGAAACACGAAGTACGTCAAGACGCCGCTCATCGTCTTGTTCATCAATTTGTCGGTTGGCTGAAAATGTGACACGATGCTCTGGCAGGTAAATAATGGCGCCATACATTTGCAGAAAGTCAATTTCAAAAAGAACGACATGGGAGCACTCGCGTAGGACAAGGCAGCTAGAGACGAACCTATTTCCTTTGATCTGAACTCTAGTAGTGCAGGCACCTAGCGTAGTAACAAGATGGCTGCCAGCCGCCCGAATCTGCAATTTGTGCCACGGCGTGATTAGTTTCTATAGCTGCGAGGCCAGTTTTCCACTCAATAGTGAGTAGTTGACGCCGGTGTCTGCTAACGCATCAACCGCGTAACCATCAATCGTCACTGGTGTATCAAGTGAAAGTTGGTCGTATTGTGCAGTCAGCGCCTCCTCTATTTTTAAATGCCTGCTGCGTCGCCCACTCTCCCATTGTCCTTGCTCCACCGCGACCGCTTCTCGGGTCCACCACAAAGTGGCGCGAGGTTCTGACACTACCTGTTCAGTCAGGGTACACTTTCGTGGCAGAGTAGAAAGCGTGGAAAGCTTGTACTTGCCAGCTTCCTTTTTTTTATTTGTATCTGCGAGGTCACCTGCATAACTAAAGTTCATTGTCGGCTTGAAAATACGTAAAGCGGAGGATCCAAGAATGCAACAAACAAAAACATCAGGTGATGACAGAAAAGAGCCAGTATGATGAATTTATTCCATTCATTTCTTTATAAATACTGCAATATTCTACAAGATCTTGGCAGCATAGTACTATACATACATATAAGTGGATAAAACAGAAAAATAACAAGGGAAAGCAATCAATGTGTTTGCACATGAGTTTAAAAGAACAAAACAAACAGGCAAGTGACGTTATTCAACATTCTTCAAATCAAAGAGACAATGACCTAGCATCAATAAAAAAGGAATAAAATAAGAAATGCACGAAAAGCACCTCAGCTAGGCAAAAAAATGCTTCTTACTGAAAGACATGGTCTTGTAAAAAAAATTGAACTCCATTCATAAAAAAAGGTAAAAAAGCAGAAGCACCACTTTCATACAATGAGCACTGAACATAAAACAAACATAAACAAATATATCAGCTTGTAGGAAAGCCACTAATAATGAAGCATATATGCACGCATAAAATAAGCAAAGAGAAACCAGATGCATCACTCCATAGAAACGATTCAAAGTTTAAGCACTTTGCGCGACAGTGGCTTTTTTTAATATAATTTGGACACTGCATTTCGGTCAGTGATGTCCAATGCACGGTTAGAAAGCAATGGTTTCATAAATTTATTGCATATCAATTGCACGAAACTTCTCCTGCGGCTTTATCACAATCATCACATCACAACACAGGTAAATTTGTCACAATATTGACGCTGTGCTTCATGCACTGTTCAAGAAGCTTTCGCAAAGATTTGCGGTCAGACAGCAAAATGTCTACATACTCCTTAAGAGCATGCAATACTCTGGTAAGCTGCTGTGTAGGATAGAAGAGACCACCTCTGTCTTGGTGTGTGATCAGCCCACCTATACCAAAGTCCCCTTTCGGCTTCTGGACAAGAGATATGCAACTGCCACACACAGTTTTTTCGCTCACTACACGAGATATGTATCCAGCAACAAGTGAAATGGCAGCCATGATTTGAGTAGGTAGGAAGGCGCTTGTCGACATGCACAGTTCTTGAAGTGCTTGCCGAGAAAGCTTCACATTTGCAGATCTTGCAACTGTGCTGCCATCCACTTGAGCGACAGTTACTGTTCGTGAAGAGCAGAATGATGCGGAACTGCTCACGTTACTTTAAAGTGATGCTGCAACGATTCCCGTCTTCAGCATCTTCTCTACCCCACAAAGGGCACTTCGCACGTCCACGACGTCGTTGCAGCCTGCCGTTTGTCTCAAAAATGAAAAAAGGATTCCATTGGGTTGCTAGAAATATTTCTTGTGAGAGCAAATTGAAAGTTGCACTCGTTCAAAAGAAATCCTATGCACTCTACATTTGAGACGGTTGTAAACACTAGTGCATGGTATGTTTCCTTGCTTATAAGTTCTCTTGTAAGCTGGCCGCCTTCAAGTCCTCCACATACTCTAAAAACTATAAGTTCAAGCCAGTGTAGCCTTATGTCTTCAGGGTCAGAAAATTCTTTTGTACCAGAATTGTTTTGTTGAATGTGCTGTTGGCAATTGCTGACATTAATCAGCTCAAATCACCTATACATGTTCGACATGAATTCCACGGTTGGACCTACATTTCCAAACTTTAGATCACAAGTGTGACTTGCCTGATCCTTCATGAAGTGCGAGGTAGCTGTGACCGGAGGCGAGAGCACTTGGATGGCTGTTCTTACTCCCATTTTTTGAATGTTCGTGGGAAAAATGTACTTTCTAGTGAGAAAGCGAACTGGCTTCACTGTGCAGCCTTGCTGCATCTTGTACAAGTCCTTGAGATATACAGATGAGATTTCTTTATTCCCACCCATTTCTTTTGAGAGGAACTGCGACCGTACATTCTTGATTATATGGCTTTGGTCAAAAGCCAGAAACAGTTGCCTCAAAGCATCAGTTGGATGGGGTATCCGGGTTTGCAGTTGTCTTTGCGACAGAATTTCCATTCCAAGAACGTTTATCTTGTGGTTGTCCGTCACTAAACGCAGAATGCGGTATCCCACTACTTCAGTTTTCTTTATGATGAGCTTCATTGCCTTAGCAAGTAGCTCACCTAAACATTCTTTAGTAAAGAAGTAGCCTACGGGAATTTTAAACCTGCCATGCAAACCACAAAGTAGAAAACATAAAAGGGAGTTCGCAAGCTGACTTTTTTTCGACGTAAGCAAAAGGTGTTTTAGGTCAACACCTAAATCAACATCTCCCAGAAATGCATCCCTCCGCTTATTATACTGAAGTTTTTGTTAGATACGCATCTCATCTACGACGAGGCTGCAGTGTTTTGACTGTGGAGATCTGGGGCACTCCAGCTCAGTACTCAGCCGTGCTTTCAACAATGTACTGAATCTGACCACCTACTGAATTTCCCAGGTATTTCTGCAGAGTGGTTCGGCAAGGAAGGGCAAGCAGCTTCTCAATCCTAATGTGCTCATTCATAGGCTTTTGTTGGTAGGTGCCGTAATATAGTGCACTGTCTGGCTGTTGCTTTGGACCTTGTCGGCTTTTTTGCCTTGTAGTTGATCACTTTATCTAAAATTAGCTTGGCCTTAGTGCTTGGCAGTTCTGAGTCAACAACTTGTAGAAACTTGCTTACATGACACTCGTCTTTCAGGCAATCAGGCTCTTTCTTATATCTATCTACAGTGAGTCGCAACCTTTCATTTTGTGCCTTCATACTTTGTCTTTCTCGCACCGTTTTTTTTACAAGTAGGCAGCTGACGAGTTTCATCCGTTCGTTTGTGTACCGAAAGACCTCATAGCACGCATCGTAGGCACGAGAAGTGGCACATTGCTGGCTTCAGGCAGTTGACGATCCTTCAAGAACTCACTTGTGACGCCGGAAACGCCGCATCGCGCAGTCACTGCATCTGCTGCTGCTGTTTCAGATGCAGAGGCATCCGAGCAATCCATAGTCGCACTGTTCACAACACTTGGTCCTGTACGGAGGTCTACATCAGGAGCGCGAGTATACGCTATAGGTGAAGCTGTCTTTACCAACGATGGTTCGCGCTTGCGTTTGGCGATGCTCGTGTCACCCCGCGGCCTAGGTGGTATTGGCCGGGGGCACGACGGATAGGATGAAAAAATGCTGGGCACGCCACCTTGGTTCAACATGCGTTTCTTGGTGTCTCCTCAGAAGTCGCTTTCGAGGAAGCGGAGACTACAGACAGCAGAATAGTTGGACGTTGAATTTGGTTGTTAGTTTTTCCTTGATATCACTATGAGCCATTGTTCCCTCAGCGTTGTCTCCGCAGAAATCTCGTGAAACGACACACCGGGTTGTTTCTTCCGTTGGCTCGATGTACAAAGGGCACACAGCAATAACGCATGTTTCGTAACCACACGGCGTGCAGTAAAACACAAAGCAGCACGCCAGAACTTGTATACCGACAGACACGCCGAGAGAGCAGCAACGCACTTCCGAAGAACACCTGTACTTTACTAGCACTGGTGCCGGTGCGTTGGCGGCTGGCCGATAGTGTTGGTATAGAGACCTTAACAAGTGTCCGAAGGTTGCGCCACCCTGCGGGAGCCAAGCGCGTAAAAACGAGAAAACGGGAGAGGGTTTGGCGGGCTCGCCGGCGGCCAAGCAGCAGGCATCTAAAAATAGAGGAGGCGCTGGTGCAGTATCGTTACGTTTCTGTGTTGGACGGAGGTCTTCAGCACTTCGATGTTTAGCGACCCTGCCCCCATAAGTCCCTCCAGTTAGTCTTACCGGCGGAGACTTGGAGATCTTACAGTGCAATACCGCTGGGGCAGCTATGAAAACTACCTTGGCAATGGTGAATGCGACTGGCGCCCGGCGGATGGTGGTGCAGGGCCCTGGGTGAAGTATTTTTCGATGTCGTGGGGTCGCTGGCCGTACCTGAGTGGCTTGACGATCGGCACTTGTGTAGATCTCCAGAAGCCTATGACGAAACTCGCGTCATGACGTCAAGTGCTCCTCGCGATTGTAGTACCACGTACGTGCCCTGTCTTCCAGGTAGAAATAGACACGTCCCAGTTTGGCCACGTTGTCCCATTGATTTAAGGTGGCTACGCTCTCAAAATCGGCCAACCAGTCTTCGACGTCCTCGCGCATGGAACGTCGTTGGGACCCGGGGGTTCTTCAAAGTATACAGATTAGGCATCGCGGTTCCCATGTCGGTTGAAGCTGTTTGAACCGAAGCACTCGTCATACCTGTTGAAGTAGTGTAATCGGCGTCATTGAATTCTGGAGGCAGTCCCCTGATTCTGCTGCTGGCCTAATGCACGGGGGTGTTAACTGGCACACCTTTATGCAGTCTTCAACTGTAGAGGGAGTGTTCAGTAAAAGGCCAGCGAAAAGACTTTCTTTTACACCGCTCATTAGGAAACGCACCTTCTTGTCTTCAGACATTATTGGGTCTGCTCGGCTAAAAAGCTGGTGTATTTTTTCCACATACATTAGAACCAATCCGCCGGGCTGTTGCATGTGCGTTTGAAGTAGCAACTTCGCGCTCCTGACTGTTCTCGAAGGGAAACGATTCCAAAAGGGTCTGTTTGAATAGCTGCCAAGAAGACAAGGTTGCTTCGCGGTTTTCAAGCCACACCCTGGCAGAGTTTGCAGAGAAAAAAAACATGCCAAAGCTTACTGTTCTTATCCCACTTGTTGAGGCTAGCTATCCTTTCAAACTTGCCCTGCCATTCCTGGGCGTCTTCTCATGGTGAGCCGTGAAACTTTGGCGGCTCTCTTGGCTGCTGAATGACTATCAACGTCGTGACTGGGTTGGTCATGCTAGCTTCTGTATTCTTCGGTGTCATCTCAGTAGTAAAAGGACCGAACTCCGGAGGGAAATTTTGCAATCAGCGGCTTGCTCGCTGGCTGGTGGCAACGTCGACTGTAGGCACACGAGGGGGGCTGGTGTTCCGGCTGGTGCTCTGGCCAAGATGCGACTTGGGCATGGGATGGCGACACTTCCACCAGATGTCACGTGGTCTTGCGACTAGTGTACGAGAAACCAGAAGACGTTCTGGGAGTCAGCCTCTTTATTTTGTCGCACACATGCCCGAAATCCTTAGTGGTAACGTCGACAAGTGTTACTGTTGGTAGGTGTAACAGGAATACCGCCACTTCGTACTGCACCCTCTTCTTAAACAAAACATCAACAATATGACCCTTCTAATGGATACGTCACCCAAAAATATATAGAAAAACAGGCAGTAGCATAATGCGTGTAACAAAACGAAAATATGGAACAAATGATAGCGCCTCTGCAGTGACCAACTGCAGACGTCACGTGGCAATATGCACAAATGTTGCACGCACAGAAATATGTTGAAGAGTTGCAGATGTTAATATAACAAGTTGTTTGCACTTGCGAAATTATGCCAACTGGAACGTGCATATTACCAACACCAGAGGCTGATATGAAGCGCTGATGCGCGCGAGGATGCTGGCCCTGGAAACTGCTACACAAATCATCCTTATCACATGGCAACTAACCACAATTGATGTTAACCCGACGTGACGGCTGTATCAAAGGAGTACATATGTAATGTTTATAAAATTGGGTAGGCAGCACTGCAACCACTATTGACGTTTCACGAAGAATAACATCTATTTGAGACCTGGCGTAGCTCTGTGGCAAAATGCTTCATTGCCATGCAGAATGCTTGGGTTCGATTCCAGCTGGGACACTGACAATTATTCTTTGCATTTGTCAGGTTGATGCTACCGATGTCGGGTATTTTTAAGGCTCGTGCGTTGAAATTGCCCATGTGTGTTCTCGTCGTTCCTGGGTCGATACTAAGTGTCAATCACCTGTGGCAAATACCCGCCCACCAGCGGCGCACGTACACCCCCATAGGTATGTGCCACTGTCTGGCGGGAAGTGTTTAACGGCGTACACGACGGGAATGTGACATTATTTATGTCTTGACCAGCATGTCATATTCGACAAACCATCTTATCCTCCCATGCTAATTTTGGTTCACGTCTAGTTAAGGGGGTGACCACGAGAGCACTCAAAGGTAGGCGGCTAGATAGATAGTAAATATGCTCAAAGTCGCCGAAGTTTGCTAAGAAATGCTTCGCATTTAAAATTTGTGGGTCGAACCTAGGCTGTTTGAGTGGAAGGCAGCTGTTCTACCTCAGAGCCACACATCTGCTTGGAAATTAGGGAAAATAACTCATGCATTACAAAAACAGCATGTGCACGAGTATGCACACAGCCGGGTAGATAAGCATTGTCAATGCAGGAATACAACGTATATGAAAAACAGTTGAAAAGCAGAAACTTTCCAAATCTTAGACAGTGATGCAAACAGCCAAATGCAAAATCAATACTAGCTGTCCTGCAGTGGTGATCAGAGCCACTATTCTTGCTTGTGGCCTTTGTCACTAGAAGTACATGCCCATCATGAAAAAGATTCATTGTCGCCTTGGCTAATTTATTTCTTCGTAGTAGTTTCAATGTACAGCTGTGATAAGGAAAGAATTAAGCTTATGCTTGTAAAAATTGCCTGCAATCACTGTCAGAGGAGTACTATTGAGGAGGTGTCCTTGTGGTCACGTGGTCAACACGAATGAAGCAAGCCAGATAACGGATTGGAAAGTTCGAAGGGACGTGTCAATCCAGTGTGGTCTACAAGAGATGGCCCCCCTGCCTTTCCGGATAGAAATTTGTACATACCTTGTACTGAGAAAGAGCGATGGTGCAGCTTAGTGAAAAGAAATTTGGCAATCGTCACAGGCGTTTAAACAGCAGTAAAGTGTTTTTCGTAGTAGCGCAATTTGTATGTTGGCGAGGTGTCAACATACATCTGAATTATTACAGGCCATGTCATAGTAGTGAGCAGCCCCGCCGCGGTGGTCTAGTGGCTAAGGTACTCGGCTACTGACCCGCAGGTCGCGGGTTCGAATACCGGCTGCGGCGGCTGCATTTCCGATGGAGGCGGAAATGTTGTAAGCCCGTGTGCTCAGATTTGGGTGCACGTTAAAGAACCCCAGGTGGTCAAAATTTCCGCAGTCCTCTACTACGGCGTCTCTCATAACCATATGGTGGTTTTGGGACGTTAAACCCCACAAATCAATCATAGTAATGAGCAGAGCGGCGTATTTTTTTTTTGTGGTGCATACCGGTTCATGATGATGATAGTTTTTGGGCAAGGTCACACGCTTTACGCCAAGATATAGCAGCGTCGCTGTTGAAACCATGATTTAATCTACCTTGTTAAGTGCTTTCCTTGTGGTATCCACAAAAATGTTTACACTGTTCAAATATGGCAGCATATTGCGTAGGAAGTGATAGTGGGGTGGACATGTGATGCCATTTTCCCCTAGAAAACTTGCTCTAATATTTGTATATGTAGTGTTTGCAACTGGGTACTGCAAATTCTCACGGTGGAGGGAGGAAATGCGCAAATTTCCCCACTTATTGCTCGTTTCAAGATGCCATTTAGCTTGCGCTCATTGCTTCATCTAACAATTGACCGTTTATTTTTAAGGCTACTTTACCATCATGCCAGGGCTATAGTGTTATGAAGCAAAAACTTGGATATTAACAGCTTTGTGTTTAGAATGTGGCAAAGCTCATGAGCAAGTTGCCTGGAGTATGTTGGTCTATTAAGTGGAGATGCAGTTTAAAGAAAGTTTCGGTAACCTCTAGCGTAATAAGCTTAAGATATGAATTTTTTTGTATATGTGGGCTTTATGCTGATTTCAAATATGCAATTATTTTTATAGTTAGAAACACTGTTTATGCTTTGTATCAGAACGTTGTGTAAAAGATAGTTCATTTCAGACAAACTTCTTCTGCCTCTCAACTTTTATGATTCTGAGCCATTATAGGCTCATACTGCTCCACATTAACTGTAAAAAGCAACTATGAATGAACTGTGCATAATACATCTGAATGTATAAGAAAAATACTAATGTGAGAATTCTTGTTTACTCGCATAATCCTCGCACTTTTTTTTTACGGAAAGCCGATGCAAAGTTAGGGGGTGCGAGAATTACGCGGGGAAAACTTTCCACGAAAACGTACAGCGCAAAAAAGAAAACGAAGTGGCTGCAAATCCGGATTCTCACACCATTAACGAACAGCAAGCTTTCAGAAGTACTAATTAAAACTTACCTCAACATTAAAAGTGCTGGTTCAACACAAGGTAAGATTTATTTGACACTAAAAGTGCAAGCTAATAGTCGAGAATCAGAATACCATACGCAAAGCTTGTAGGTGTTGTGGGCGTAGCGGTAGCATTCGTCCCGCAACAGGAGCCCTCAAAAGGTAAGCGTAGGACGTCATTATTGGCCTGATGGCTATTTAATAGAATCGTCCGCAGTTTCCTTCTCGAGAAATAAAGTTTACAGTCAATCCCAGTTTTAGGCACAGGGCACGCCCAACCCGTCTTGGTGGCTCTCAGCTGCCGTCACCAGTAGCGAACATAAAACTCGTAGACTCCGAAAGGCCTACCAGCGGCGGCCCTGTTGCCGTTGTTTAGTGCATGATCTATTACTTTCAACTTGAAAGCAGCCGTGTAGCTTCAGTATCGCCCCATAACGTGACAATATTGCCGACACAACATACAAAACACGCCGCAACGCGCACTTGCCACTTTGGCTTGGCTTGAATTAGATTAAATCTCCGTGCACTAATAGTACACTTGATGCTCAAAGATGGCACCAGATGATGCGCGCTATTATCATTAGTGGCTGGAACGAGCAGACGATATTATTGCGGCAGTTTTCAAGGGTGCGATAATTACTCGAGGAAAAAAAGAAATGGTATTCTTGTTGGGCGATGGGGGGGGGGGTGCGAGAATTATGCGAGTGCGAGGATTACGCGAGTAAATACGGTAATCATCAGTTCATATAATTGTTTTCTTTAGGTTTGTACATATTATCAAGTCTTGGTTGCGTCAGCGTTTATTTGAGGATAGACCTTGCAAAACTAACGGGCAGAGCCAGTACACAGACGATGACACAGAGTGGCCATGAGGACAAAGAGACAAGTGGATGATGGTGATTGTGATCATGCAGGGATAAGAATGATGTAAGCAACAAACGCCCACACTGATTCCCCCCACATGGAAGCGGACACCTTGGCCTCCGTAAGTCAAAGTGACGGAAATTGTCGCGTGAAAGGTTTCATGCAACAAACATAAACAATCTCTGTGCTGTGGTAACGGCGGTCTAATGGGGCGACAAGTCGTATCACACGATAATTGACTAGCGAAGTCTGTTCTAAAACAATGTATGGCCCGATGAAGCACGGTTGGAATTTGTCACAGAGACCACGAGTGCAAATAGGTGTCAAAAGCAGCACCTCATCACCAGGTTAGAAAGACACAACGCGATGGGATGCGTCATAGATGATCCGCTCGGGCTGTCTCGCTTCAGTATTGATGCGAGCCTGATGGTGAGGCTGGGCCAGGCGGGAAATGTACTCTTCGCTAGAAGGCTGACATGAATTCCGGTGGCTGTTAAAAAAGAAGAAATCGAGAAAGGTAGTCGGAGTGCTTCCTACTCGAGGTAAAACGGCGAGTAGCAAATTGTTTGCTGAAAGGGGGTATTGTAGGGGAAAGTCAGGAATAGTAAAAGAGTATCCCAGTTTTTGTGGTAGAGTTGGACGTAAACGGCTATCATGTCAGCCAGGGTTCGGTGAAATCTTTCTGCGAGACCATTTGTCTGAGGGTGGTAGCTTGAAGCTGTCTTGTGAGTGGCTCCAGAAGCGCGCAGTACTTCGTTTACCATTTGTGACAGGAGCACTTTGCTGCGGTCACTAAGCAGTACAACAGGAGCCTTATGACGCAGGATTATGGCTTGAAGAATAAAGTCTGCAACTTCCACAGCTGAGCTTGTAATAGCAGAGGAAGTCTCAGCGTAGCGTGTCAGGTGGTCCACGGCAGTCACTAGACATTGTTTGCCAGCAGATGTGACCGGGAGAGGTCCATGAAAGTCGACACCTACAATCTCGAACAGCATTGAAGGGCACGGAAGTGGCTGTAGAGGTCCAGCAGGTGCAGACATCGGGAGTTTACGACACGGGAGATAAATGTCGGCTCATTGTCCGAAAAGGGTTGCCTTATTGATGCGAGCGCATGAACTTTGGTGGATGTGGCGGTTGATTTCTCACCAACACTGATATGGGTAGTTGGAAGTTGGCAACGAGATTAAGCGTCGGCGTCTTGACTTTTTCTACCTGACTTATTTGTTATGTCAAAGTCGTACTCCCGATGTTTTCTACCAGACTTGTAAGTTATGTCAAAGTCGTACTCCTGCAAGCGTAGTATCCACCGATCCAAGCGTCGGGACAAGTTCATCAGGATAGGAAACCAGCATAAGGCATGGTGGTCCGTAACCATTGTGAAGTGACGGCCATGGAGATAGGGACGGAACTTCTGCACCGACCAAACTACAGCCAAACGCTCTTGCTCAGTTATCATGTAGTTCTTTTCGGCAGGGGTGAGTACGCGACTGACATATGCAACAACTTTCTCTAGGGAAGACTTGTCGCGTTGTAGAAGAACGGCTCCTACACCAAGGCCGCTAGCGTCGGTACAGAGGATAGTCGGTGCGGCTTCGTCAAAGTGCAGAGCAGAGGTTGAGACGCGAGAGCCGCTTCAACAGATCGAATGCCCTTTGACATTCTTGAGACCACAGAAAGGGGACGTTGGAAGCAAGTAGCTGGTGTAATGGAGCAGCAATAGAAGCGAAGTTCTGGATAAACCGGCGAAAATAGGAGGCGAGGCCAAGGAAACTGCGAAGCTCCTTTGGTCTTTTGGGACGCGGAAAGTGAAGGACTGCAGAAATCTTGTTAGAGTCGGGCCGGATGCCATCTTTGCCAACGACGTGTTCTAAGACCTTGATAGATTTGCTAGCGAAAGAGCATTTCTTAGTGTTTATTTGGAGCCTGGTGCCGGCAAGGCACGTAAAACTTGATCCAATCGTTCTAGGTGCTCAGGAAACGTTGATGAAAAGATAATAATGACGTCCAGGTAGCAAAGGCAACTTTTCATATAAGGCCGCTTAGCACGGTATCTCTCATGCGCTCAAAATCTCGCGTGCTTTTGCAGAGCCCGAAAGGAATCACGTTGAATTCATACAGCCTGTTGGGGTTGCGAATGTCGTTTTCTCCATGCATAGGAATCTGCCAGTACCCAGAACGCAAGTTGATGCTTGAAAGAATTTCGTGCCTTGTAGGGAATCAAGGGCGTCGTCAATGCGTGGCATAGGGTACCCGTCTTTGCGCGTGATCTTATTGAGCGCCCGGTAGTCCACGCAAGGACACACAGAGCCATCTTTTTACGGACCAAATCGATAGGAGACGACAAAAGGCTAGATGAGGGTTGGTTTACTTCCCGTTTGAGCATGTCAGCAACGTTTTCTGTAATTTTTTTTTCAGCTAGAGACACGCCAAGCGGTAGGGTTGTTTGATTTCGATGTGTTGTAGTATTAGTGCGGCCTAGCTTAGGCGAACAAATATCGAAAGAATTGGCGTTTTTCTGTAACAATGCGAGCAGCTGCGGCCTCTGTGAAGTTGTCAAGTCACTGCTGATAGCGGTGGTGAAGGCGGAGGAAGAAACATGCTCACCGAGGGAAGGGTCTTTAAATATGATGACCTGAAGTGGCATGACAAATACAAGCTCGAAGCCGGAAACACGGAAGTGTGGCAGCTTGGGCTAGTTGGTATGGCATGACGATAGTTATAGCGCGAGAACAAAACGACGACACAGAGACAAGAAGGACACGAAAGACACGAGCGCTAACTTCCAACGCTGGAAGTTAGCGCTCGTGTCTTTCGTGTCCTTCTTGTCTCTGTGTCGTCGTTTTGTTCTCGCGCTATAACTATCGGAAACACGGGCCACAGTAGTGCCCTGTGGCTGTAAGATCTTCTCCGGTGTAGAGTTTACAGCGGTGACAAGTGCAGCGGCAATGTCGCGTGTGCGTCGCTGGGAGGCACGGCAGCAACTTGAGGGTAGGTGGATATGGGGGGAGAAGCAGGTGGCTGTACGGGTGCCGAGCCGGTCAGGGATGTAAGTTCCTCCCTGATGATGTCACGCAAGGGCACTCCCGAAGACTGTGTAGGATGCGGTGTAGGTGTGAAGCCCATAGACCACAATTCTACGCGTATAATGTCTCGGATGAGGTCACACAGATGGCCATGAGACGTGGAGTGGTGGTCGCCAATGTCCGGTTGGAGGCGAATGGAATCCAGTGCATCAAGGCGCTGGCATGTCGTCACGACATCAGCGAGGGCATCAAAGGCAGCATGCCCAATGCCTTTCAATATACTGTGCACTTTGTCCGATTCTGGCATGGATTGATTGACTCGCCGGCACAGTGCGTGGACATCCTCGATGTACGGAATGTACGATTCACCGGGATGTTGTCCGCGAGTATCGAGTGTCTTCTTCGTGACAACGGATCGAATGCCCGGTGTCCCAAAAACGTGTCGCAGCTGCTGCTGGACGGTAGCTCAGTCGGGTAAGTCAACGACATGGTTAAAATACCATGTCTTCGCGACTCCGGTAGGATAAAAAGGGACGTAACACAGTTCGGCGTCCCACCTATTAGCGGCACTTACGTGGTCGTAGTCATCGAGCCAGTCATCTATGTCTTTCCCACGAAGGCCAGCAAAGAGCGGGGGTTCCCGCTGATGTCCGATTATGTAAGTAGAAGGGGCAGCTTGCGGCGGTGCGTGGTTGATGACAGTGCCAGCAGGCTTGGTCTGGGACATGCTTCCTGACCGTGGGCGCAAGCGGTGACCTGAATGAAACTCCAGGGGGTAGAGCGGGCTGCGGCATATCAGAGGACCGAAAATCTATCTCCACCATGTATGAAGTCTTGGTAGTCTTGGTTGCGTGAGTGTTTATTTGAGGAAAGACCTCGCGAAACGAACGGGCAGAGCCAGTACACAGACGATGATCATGATGATGACACAGAGTGATCATGAGTGCAAAGGGACAAGCGGATGATGGTGATTGTGATTATTCAGGGATGGGAACGATGTAAGTAACAAACGCCCACAATAATAATGTATATTATGTGGGCAAAACATCATCCTGATCTGGCTATAAAAAGTAACAGAAACATGATGCTTAAACTCAGGAATTTGCCCAAAAGTGGGTCTTGACAGAGACCTATTTTCAAAAGTAGAAGTCATAGCTCACCAATGCGGTATATACATGTTCTTTAAAATGAATTTTTTCATCTTGACAGCTTGGCAAACACTTATTCTGAGTGTGGCTTTAGTGATCTCCTCTTGCAAAATGCAATGGCAAGCCACCAGGTGACAATATCCAGAAAATTGTAGGCGTCCAGTGCTGGGGTTTGATTTGACACGTTGTGCCGCCCTGTTGGCCTTGTTTCAAAAGGGATGCTGGCAGAAAGAAATACTGAACAAATTGCATAGGCGAAGCGATTCGGCACTTTTCGTGCACACAGCATCTTATCAGCACATTTTACGAATGCATTTTCTGCCTATCCCCGAAAAGTTCCTCAATGAGCTCTTTTACTGGCGTGTCAGGTTGAGATGACGGCCGATCCCAAGCTTGTAAGCGGTCTGTGGACGACGACGACTCAGCATCGTTTACCCAAAGTACAACCACTGTGATTTGTTTGAAATTTCCACTCACGCCGGCTTTGAAACCATAGGCTGATGCACACGCCTCGTGCTTTGCCGTCGGCTATAAAGAAAGTGAAATGAGGACTGATTAGGTGGATCCTGCTCAAAAACACCGCAAATGATATTACTAAAAAAATGTCTTTTCGCCATTGCGTGAACACGCTACGAGAATTGTAACCGGTTGTTTAAGAGTTATCTGCTTTTAGTACTCATACACTGTTTTTAATACCACGATGAAAAGTGGGATACAAAAGAGATTCTCACCTGTGAGTTGAAGAACTAGGAAAAGTTCAATTACTGATTATGCACGAGTCTTCTGCTTCTGTCAGTGTTCAAAACATCGAAAACAAAAACATAAGCGGCATCTTAGCTACTTAACACGCCAAGAAAGCTGTAACTGCTGAGTAGGTAAATGTCCTGATCGCTCAAACGAGCTGCCTCTTGGTAAAGTGCATTTTCGGTTATGTTGAGATAATAAATATCATTGAAAGCAACAAAAGAACTGACAGGCAGTACTTTGAGCTGAACTACTGCACGTGAATTCCAACGCACACTTACCTGTACTTTCACGTCGTACGATGCTTGTTTGGCTTGCCAATGGCATTTGGCTGCAATCTCAGAATGTGAGTTGCTGCCGCGCAGTTTCCTCCACATCCTAAACATAATTTTTCGTGCAGCGTTTGCATAATGTCAAGAGGGCACTGTTGCGAAAGTACCCCTTCCCGAACCCGAAACTGCTCAAGCCACACTGCAAGTTAACCAGTGGCGTCACTGCTCGTTTGCTACACCAACCGGCTCTCTACTTGCAGCTCCCTTGTTGCCTTCCACAATGTGTGTAAACTAAGTTCTGTGCGGTAAATCTTGCAGAAAAAAAACACATGGCACAAAAGTAGACACGGCTGACAACATGCCGCGCAACGTTCCATATGCGTTTCAACGTGGCCCAGTAGCACTATCCTACTAAGACTTTTTCAACCAAATCATTTGGCGGGGCCATGTGCGTGTTTTCAGCATGCCAACTGGACATGCGTGGATTTCTATAGACATTAAGCTCTTTTTTCAGTTTTAGTAGCCACCTTGTGCTCTTTAAAAGTGTTTTAATCTACTTCGACATTACTTACTTTCGAACCTCGATATAACAAACCCATATGTAATGAATATTGGTTATAACGAAGTAAATGAAAAGTATTTTGCAAATGATACCGTGTTAGAAAGGAACCTTTATAACAAATTTTTACATATAATGAACTTAATTTCTTGTAAGACGATGCAACTTGGTATAGTAGGTTTGATTGTACAATGTTCAGTTTTGTGTAACAAAAGTAGAGAAACTAAACTTGTGAAAACAAATCAAAACAAAAAATATTTAATTTTTAAAACAAAAACTTGCATTTTTCAACTTGCACCTCCTCTTGAGTTGCAGAACTGTTGTCAAGAAAAGGGGGATGTCATTGACAGAAAGACATTCTCAGACATAGGCTTAGACTGGCCTTTGCGGACTAGTCTTAGGTCATTAAACATGAAAGACCTGAATATAATGATGTGCTAGCTCAAGTGAACAGAATGTTGTGCATGTAGGTAACATCACACGAAAGTGCAATTGTGTGTCATTTTTTTTTTACAAATTGCTGTTCCATCAGCAGCAACTGTGGAGAGCATAGGGACAAATTGCAACCAGGCGGGAAATCTGCCCTCTAAGTCTGAGAGTGGAATGGAGCATGGCATAGGCAGTGCAGTGGGATGTGAGTGGCTGTTTCAGTGCCATCGCTGCCAGTACTCCACTCCTAAGCTTCGTAGGCTGACAGGTCATCTGCTATCACACAGCACAGAAAAACCTTTCCTATGTGAGCTCTGTCCAGAGGCATTCAAGAGCTTGGAGTCCTACAAAGCCCACATGTTCAAACACACGGGAGAAGTGCTTTACCAGTGTTATCTTTGCCCATATACGATATCCTAGAGCACACACCAGTTGGATCACAAGAGAGGTCACTCAAACGCTGCGTCTTTTGCCTGCAACATGTGCAGATACACAACTTAAAGAAGGGCAAGCCTCCATATGCACAAGCTCAACCACATAAGGGATATGCCTTTCAAAAAATATGCTCTTTTGGTTACAATGACAAGCAGTATTTAGAAATTCACATGTACCAACATTTCAAATCATAGCTATGCCGGTGATGGCGGGCATTCATGGAAGCAGCCTCCACTATCCTGCACATTGAGCAGATGCCAGTGACAAGTTTAATGAGAGAAGAGAAGCGATGATGCCTGTTACTGTACATATTTGTCTCTGCATTCATTGTGTCCATTGTACATCACTAATTGGATGAATGTTTTAAATTCTGGGACCTAAACAGGACACCTAACCAACAAGACAGTCATCTGCATCATATGCTTGAGCATTCATATACAAAACCTTGTTGTACCTGAGTGCATTTTTCAGTCATGCAAATGATGTTGCACATGCCCAAATCATTTCTATTCACATATATCTTGCCAACATGTGTTTATCAAGATGCTATCACAAGCAATACAAGAAGTTAAACCAATCATCCCACATCTGACCTACTAAAGTTATGAAAAAACAAGTAGCCGAGGTATTAAAGTCTTGTCATATTGTCAAACAGCATGGCTACCCATTCAAGCAGTGAATGGAAGTTCTGTTTGGTGGCATTTGTAATGCAGAATACTTGTTTGGAGGACAAATTGCGAAATAGCTTGTTCTTTGCGCATAACTTGTAAAGTGTGTCTTGTGGCTGTTATAAGTGTTCTGTGCTTTAATGCTCTACATCAATATGCCATTTCTAGGAAATAAAAAGCCCTCATGGTATCTAGCCGGGCCACGGTTGAGCTCCTGTCGAGTCGGGTGGACTTAATGTCCTTGAGCATCGGGCTCAAGCAGCAGGCCCAGTCCTGGCTATAAAATATGGTCTGTGCCACATCTCGAATAGCTTATATTAGTAGATACCATTTGGGCTACAGTGTTGAATGCTGTATAAAATTTCAAAAATTACAATGACCACGAAGGTTGTCCTCATTTTTAATGTAGCAAGACATACCCTGTAACGCAGTTCATTGTGATTCAGGAATGCACCAGGCTAAATTGAGCAATGGGCACTAAGAGTGAGCATGATGATGTTGAAAGGGTGCCTCAATATTCTTCACTGAAACTCTTTCAAAGGTTAACACACCAAGAGTTCACTCAGAAGCTGCACAGAAGTGGTATAAAGGTTTTCCTGGCACAGCCTAAATGTTACAAAGAGTGTTTTCTCGTTCTTGTCCGTTCATCCAGCAAATAGATTCTTGTAAGAGTTGGCTAAGGAGTGCATTGCAGGGAACAGAGATGAGAAGATGCCTAAATTAATGCCAATTGCGAGAGTGGTTCATTGACTGCTTGTTTAAATACTAATAATTTTAGTATGGTTGTGTATTGCCTCATAAATCGATTGCTGCAAAAAGTTTTCAAACCTGCCAAGAACGGGCAAAGATATTCTCATTTGTCGTGTGCTGACTGCTTTCTTTTTTTTTTCTTGTCACGAGTGCACTAGAATCTACGCAGAAAGGGATGGCGTGGAGGAAAGAAGTTACAGGAGCGTGTGTTAGGAAACGTCATTGGTTTCTCCTGTGGTGGTCCCTGCGTGTGGGTGTGGCTCACTATTTAGCATTAGCAGGCTGTGGAGTGCAGTGCCAAAACCATGTGCCAAGGAGCACATCTGTTCCAAAAAAACACTTGATTTCTGCCATATGTTGTCCAATAGTTTGAAGTAAAACACTGGTTCTGGAAGATACGGAACTGTGTATGGAAATGGGGCGCTAGAGAAAATGACTGCTTTTCATCCTGCTTGTAAGCTCTCTTTGCTGTACTTGATTTCAAAATTTGGCTCAGATGTTAGTGGCACTATTTGCAGGATTGTTTTTTTTTCACCGAGACCAAGTGGAGGTTTATGATCCCTTCAAACTGTCTGGCTGTGGTGGAATGCAAATCAATCAGAATAGCGCTCTCATGCAGTTAAGATTCATGGTTTTAGTACTGACACGAGCCATTACTGTACGTAACCTATAAAAGGTAAAGAAATATCGGGAAGTCTCAACAAAAAGGCAGTGAATGCTCTTATAGAACACACATTGCAAAGTTAGTGCAAAGCATGTTCAGAAATTTTTTCAAGACAGACAATAATGCCGTTTATGTATGCCTAAGTGTTACTTCATTGCCTCTTTGAGTATATGTAGAGGCTAAGTGAAACATCATGGATGAAATGAGCAGTGCTGCAAAATTCACAACACCAGTCAAGATCACAGGCAAAGCATGTCTAAAGTAACTTAATGAGATGAAAAGGGGTGGGCAAAGACATAAAAGCATGTTGCTATTCACAATGAACCAAGAATAATTTTAGACTTGTACAGTATGCTGTAGGTAAGTTTGGTGCATGTGAGAGCTCCTGTCTATTGCATTTGTAGGTAGAAAAGTGGCATATTGGAGAACTAAGGTAATTTTGATCACCGCATGTGTGATCTTAGATTCTAATAAAGTGTTTAGCTCACATAAATTTCCTAGGAAAAAACACCCATGATTTTGCATTGTTTAACATTGGGCAAGTAATGTATCATTAGGCAAAGTATTTTGTAAAGCACATATTTTACCACTGTTGTGAGTACGTTCGCCCATGTGCAGTTTGCCCACAATGCTCTCTCCTTTTATGTCTTGCCCACTTCTTTGTTTCATTAAATCGGTTGTTCAGTTTATTATTCATTCAAGCTACAGGGGTTCATGTTTAATTGTATGCAGACAAGGGTCCTCAAGTCTAGCGACAGCAGTGGGGCTCTCGCTTAACAACAAGACAATAAAAATAAATTAGGCATGTCATGCACCTACACTGATCCCGTAATTATGAAACACATTTATCAGGATTTGTTTATGACCAATTCGTGCAAGTATTGCAGTAATAGGGTCACACTAGTGCATATCCTACGGGAGTGTCCAGCAGTAATTAATGAAATGGGAGACGCGGCATCCAATGAGGAACTTGTGAAGCATTGACAGACCTCACTAGAAAATCAACCCTGAGCGATTCAGAAGGCCAAAGAAGCTGCTGAAAGACATGGTCCCTTGGCCGACTTCTAGGCGGGATTCCAGCCCGGTAACCTGCAGCAAGTGAATAAAGTTGATCACTCACTCTAAATTATATAGCGCAAAAAAAAAGTATACAGTGAATGATTTAGACAAGGAAAAAAAACGTCTATGTTATACGACCCTTGTACAAGTATTAGTTTATACGTAAATATATAGGTCATCATCAGCCTGACTACGTCCACTGCAGGATAAAGGCCTCTCCCATGTTCCGCCAATCAACTCGGTCTTGTGCATGCTGTTGCCATTTTACACCCGCAAACTTCTTAATCTCATCTGCCCATCTAACCTTCTGTCTCCCCCTAACCCACTTGCCTTCTCTGGGAATCGAGTTGGTTACCCTTAGTGAGCAGTGGTTATTACATATTCATTTTCTTTCTTAGAATGTAATACTGAGTGCCTTGAAATTAGCCCTACAAGTTTAACGTGTTTCTAACAATGACATCATAATGCGTGCCTGAAGGGATTATTCATGACCTGAAGGCCAATCGTATTCGTCTAACGTTCTTACCCTCCCATACTAATTTGGTTTACTCAAAGCTAAGGGTGCGATCACGAGGGCGACCAGACGTAGGTGGCTAGATAGATAGATCATTGTAGTCAATTACTCCTTTGTCAAGTCGTCCAGTCACTGACGCACCGGGGTCTGCAATGGGCCTTCCTCTGTACGTAGACCTGCCTGTGTTTAATATTAATTAATGTGGTCCTCCCTACGGTTGAGGTGCCAGTTTCCCCCCGCCGTACCCTGTGTCGTACGGCATGAATAAATATTCAGAATAAATATTCAAAAAACGCTGCACGGCGAAAAATTTTTGTTATGAGCGTGAGGTAGCTAAACACTCAATTTCTAATTTTTTTCAATGAAGTTATTTTTTTCAGCATTGTATGAGCAGGCCAAGTTGTACTTGCAGACTCCTATCTTAGAACCACTAAAGCATCTTGTGAAAATAATCCACTTGTCTGCATCCACTATTGCTCACGATCCCATCTCCCCCTCCACTCCCTGCCTACACATTTTAGATACCAGACATACAACTGGCAGATCACTGTTTTTTCAGCTGCAGCTTGCTACAACAACAGCACTAAGAAAAAAGACATACACTCCAGTGTTTTCAATTTTACAACTTAAAGTGGCATACTACAGAGGAATGTCCACCAAGTCTTAGTGCGGCATGCTCAGTTCATTTCTACTTCTCACTATGCTTTTCTTGAGAATACTGTATATATAAAAATAATGTATAATAACGATTCACTTCTGAAAGCTGTGTTGTCGCATGCATTGACCTACAAGTGAAGGATGTGCTTTGATTTCAATGTGCTTTACATACCTGCAGATAGTAGCAGAAGGTGCACTGTCATTCAGTGAAAGGCTGATGCATCTTTTCTCAAATAGATTTATTGTTGTCCTCTCCTTGAAGAGTTCCCGGTGCACCTGAATAGCACTGGGCTTGGTGAACCACAATCATGCATAGCTCTTTCCAATCCTGCCCTTCTTTTACACCTCGAAAAACTAAGAGCAAGACCATAAATTGTGCTCCACTCATTACCTTATTGCTTTGCCGCTTCACTCTTTTAGTTTATTTATTACAAAGCATTTCTTTGCAAACTTCAGCGACTTTGGCCGTATCTATTTAGCCACCTAAGACTCCTAGCTCTCCTGGGAGTTTCGATTATAGTATCAATACCGAAATTGGTATGGTGTAACATGACTGTATGATGAGCATAAGTGACTAGTCGTAACATGAAAATCATTACATGCATGTCATGAATGTCTTGATTTACATTCCATGGTCTCGCTGCTCTTGCGCTGGTTTCGTTCACATGGCATATTGCAAAACTGGTATGGTATGACATGGCTGCACGGCGAACATAAGCGACTGACCCTAACGACATAATCATGACATGCATACCATGTAAACCACGACTACATGCTACACTCATAGTGCTCTTTGGTTATTTTGCTAGTTTCATATACACCAAATTTGGTGTTACGAGACATCAATAGATGATGAAGGTATATGACTGGTGCAAACATAATAAACATGACATCATACCACAATCATGATGCAATTGTGGCCATTTTGCTAGCTTCACATATAAAACATTTGGTAATTATGTGTCGTGAATGGACAATGAAGGTAAATGACAAGTGGAAACATGCTAATCATGATATGCATGTCATCTAAAACACCTCTTTACGCTATGCTCATAGCGCGCTCGCGGCCGTTTCGCTAGCTCCACATATACCAAATTTGCTATCACAGGACCTGAATATACGATGAAGGTGAATGACATGTCCAAACATAATAATCGTGACATGGAATTCGTGTTCGGTATAACTTACGTCCAGTTTGTAACGTTTTTCTGAATTTAAGCAACATATCAACCTTCCTCATTCGTGCTTCGCACATCATCGATTCCCACTGTACGTGGGGTCTGCCAATTTGTTTACATTAACAGACTCATTAGCCTATTTCTCATTTTATGCATACACAGTTTAAAGTTTTAGACCCTTGGTGCATTATCTGGATTCGCACATGTGGGCCTGGAAGCCACATACAATGTGGGTTTTAATAGGCCTGGCTTACCTTCAATGCGTCTTTATCCACTATTTCTTTACTATGCTTCCAAATTACAGATGCACTTTCACTTTTTTGCGTTCTTGCTAAATGAGCTCGTATAAAAAATAACTTGTGTATTTCATTCACAGTAGGTACTAAAAATGTTTGTATCCTCCATTTAATACTTGTCAGCTTTATAATAGGATGTGACCGTATTGTGTGCCCTACAATAAAGTGAAATTCATACCCTGGTTTCTTCTGTGGCTCCATTGATTCCAGGGTTGCGTGCATAGTCCCTGTGCAGCTCTAGCCATCCAGTACGAAATATACACATAGAAACTCTTCTCGAAGGCATAGGTACATGTAGGATAGAGTAGAGATTAAGTGACAAATCGCTGATGGGGTTTTTAACATGGCGCCACATTGCTCAGCCTCTATTCACATTCAGCCTCTGCCACTTTAGAACTACAATTAAGTTCTTACTAACTCGAGAAAGCAGAGTTATGTGTGTCAGCATGGAAGCATATAAAAGCAGCAGAGACCAAGGTGATAGGCAATATTGCACCTCCATCATCCTCAATATAATTAATTCTTTCTATGACTGATTTCTCCAGTGATTATTTAGCATGTGGCTATGTCAGGAAATCTTATAATGAAAAATAGTCCAAAATGTTCCATGTCAAGTTAGGGCTGTGTTTTCCAGGGCACAGTAATTTCGCTCATGTGTAGGCGGCATTCGCATTGGACGGGATTATTGCTTGATGGGGAAAATTTTATTAGCGCCGTAAAAGAAAGGTGGGTGAAAATGACAGAAACAATATATGTGTCCTTTGCCTTCTCTAAATTTCATCTACAGCGCTGTTTGATACCCTCCTAAGAAAACCATATTCAGTAGTACCCCTGCAGTGTGGGCTGTCGTGCACAGTTTGAACAAGTGTTCCGAAAAATCTGGAGGAGTCATTCATTTAACAGTACGGGAGTAGAGGAACCACGTATAACATGTATGGGTTACATCACTGAAAAAGAAATTGAGTATACTACACTTGCGAGAAAGTTGAAAGAATGTCAGCAATACTAAAGTTTGAGAGAAAGGACACAGGTTTTCAGTGCTATTTATATAATGTGAGAAACTTTAAACACATTTTTCTGAAAGAAACGGATTCTCGGGAACTGCAGGGCATAGGCACTTTTTTAATTTGTACTGCGGATGATCTGAAAGTACTGTACGTCACATATCCCTGTTTACATAATGTGCATGCGCATCAGTACTTCACAGCAAAAGTTGTTGCAAAATGAATTCAGCCAACAAAGTTTTCTGTAAATATTTGTTGCAGCTACAGAAACACAGCTTTCCATGGGTTTTTTCTTTGAACCTTGTGTAGATTCCTACTGAAAGAGAAACAAGTTGTGCAAAGTAATTAATGGCATTTACGTTAATGCGTACACGAAGTCTGAACAACTATATCTTCAAGGCGTACATGCGCTAATCCACTGCATAATATATTATGAATTGCTGTAGAGCTCACGTGAAAGACACAACAGTAGTTTATAACAACCGAGCTCATTGTATAATTTTTATTATTGATTTTGCTACAAGTTCTGAGCACGCTCATATTTATGTTTTCGGCCGTCATGGCCGTACCAGAATCTTTGAAAAACTTCTACTAAATTGTCTTAGACTATTTGCACCCATGGCACGAGTAGTTTAAACACAAGCGTCCGCAATAACGACGCGTATTCTAAGGATTCCAATCAGTCAACCTGGTGCATGGAGTGGGGACTGTCACCACTTATTAAACATCCTTACTGGACGCGTTGGCGGGCTAGTTTTTATCGTACTTATATGCGCAATAGCTCAAGGTAACCACATCACATCACCACAAATTTTATCTCTCAAGATAATGCTGACTCTGATCTACAGGCTGGAGTCAAAGTTACACTGATTTGACCCGAGGTGAAAACGGTTGAAACGAAAGTATGTGCATTACTTAGCCCTAAATTTTCCTGTTTTTGTTCAGACGGAGCGCTGTACAACTGTACCCATATAAAAGCACATGAAACTATCACTTTGAAGTGCACGATGTCATAATTCTTATTGGCATGCTTGTCAAGAGCCACATCACAGAGGTCCGAAAAGATATATTGTCATATGTAGTTAACTTTTGACAAGCACACCTTCGTAACGATGCTCATGCATGCAGTTGGTTAAGAATTTCGCATCAGCCGCAGTCGCAATCTAATTCGCGATTCTTTAGGTTCTCTTCCACAACATGCTTAATTTCCAAGATCGAAAATGAAAGATATTCGCCTAAGTTGTTTAAACTG
Organism: Rhipicephalus microplus; assembly: GCF_043290135.1. Classification (NCBI taxonomy): domain Eukaryota; kingdom Metazoa; phylum Arthropoda; class Arachnida; order Ixodida; family Ixodidae; genus Rhipicephalus; species Rhipicephalus microplus. The sequence goes on from NW_027464586.1 coordinate 32,990,033, forward strand.
AGTGCTAACATGCACTCGTCCATATTTGCATTAACTATTAGGTAACCTGATCAAGCAACGCGTCATTTACATGCAGCATTCATGCGAAAATCATTTTCTTTCGCATTTATTCAGGAAATCACGTGCTGCAATATTTCAAAATGAATTTTCAATGCACGTGTGCTGGCACAGCTAGATTCCCATGATTATTCTTCATTGTGCATAATTTTTGTTCGCTAGTGCAGTGGTGTATGTACTTATTATTTTAACTATTGGGTATATATGAGCTATATTATTTTAACATATGTGTGTATTAGTTTGATTTATCAGAGTATTCTTTTATTTCCACATGGACTTATCAAGTTTTTTGTTTTTTGTATATATGCGCGCGCTTTTTTTTCTGCACATAAATGTTACCCGTTATGCTTTAATTAGTTTTTTATAACGTTCTCTACTTACTGTCTAGCCGACCAACAAGCACTGCTTGCTTATAGGTGTACATATAAATTGATAAAACGGCAGTCAGTATTTAAGCGCTGGATGCAGTTTAAAGGTGCACGCAACACATGCAAAATATCTCTGAATTCACATTTAAAATAAGCTTCCCTTATCGAGGTAGAAAACGGGGTAGAGCTACATATACTGTTGCAATCATAGAATACGACCATGGTCTTTAAACACATACATATCTACACATAGGGAAGGGCCGATCGTATGTGCGCCTAAAAACAACGTAGCGCTTGTTTGGCTTCACTGCAGGACAAAAATGTCACATGGTGAAGCATATTTGCTTTGCGGTAAAGCATGTTCGCTGTGAGCATACCGAGAGTGGCACTCCCTGATGTATACAACATGTAAGAGCTTCTTGCGCAAGCCCCCACTAAGTATGAACAGCGCGATTGAATGTGGACAGAATAGAACACACACATAAACCCACACAGAATAAACATTCTTGGTGCACAATCATTGATCGAAGGTGTGCCTGTCAAAAATCTAGCTATATATGTAACGGAAGCTATTGGGCATCTTGGGTTGCTCATGGCAAGCACAATAATACGAATTAACACCGTTTGCATATCAAATTAGTATCTCCATGCGCTTTTACAGGCGTGAATGCACACACAAATGCACGGATTGTAACATGACAATTCAGGGCTAAGTAAAGCACATGTTTTTGTTTCCACCGCTTTCAACTCTGGTCACAACGGCACAAGTTCTACTCGAACGAGTAGATCATAGTCAACATTATCTCTAGAGACCAGATTCGTGACGACATGACGTGGTTATCTCAAGCTATCACGCATACAAGTATGATAAACAAAGTAGCTAGCCTTCCAACGCACTTAAGCTGACGCGCTAGGCGTCCAGTACGTATAGTTCGATGTACTACATCATTCGTCAGGCATTCAGAACTGCTTCTCGTCTGACAATCTAAGTCGCGCAGTACTATTGTCATGCGTGTTTATGACGGCATGACGTTCGGCCATCAGCTGTTTACAGAAGAAACTCTTAAATCGAGTTGACTTGTGCCCGGAAAACCAAGTTCATTCAATCACACGTACACTCGCAGTAGTTTGATTTGATTGATATGTGGGGTTTAACGTCCCAAAACCACCATATGATTATGAGAGACGCCGTAGTGGAGGGCTCCGGAAATTTTGACCACCTGGGGTTCTTTAACGTGCACCCAAATCTGAGCACACGGGCCTACAACATTTCCGCCTCCATCGGAAATGCAGCCGCCGCAGCCGGGATTCGAACCCGCGACCTGCGGGTCAGCAGCCGAGTACCTTAGCCACTAGACCATCACGGCGGTAGTTCGCAGTAGTTCTGGGCCACCAATAATTTAACCGTTGGCGGAATGAGCGTTATCGCGGAGGCTCGCGTTGGGAGCACAGTAATAAAAACTGTCTTAGTAACCTCTAGTACGTTTCATACACGCAAATAGTCTAAAACAATCTAGAAGTTTCTCAAACATTCTAGTGCAGCCTGCTCCGATCAATTTTTCATGGGACCAACATGATCGTATAAAAAAAGAAATGAGCCAGCGTGGAATATCACCGCTATGCTGTATACAACCAAACCTCTTTCAATGACTCACTCACAACTTTTCTACACCCGCCGAAAAAATCAACCATAAAAATTAGGTCGTACATCAAACATTGGCTGTTGTAGCTATACGGTTGTGATAGTCGCGTTGGTTTCACAACATCATGCTGGTAATTATCGCCTGTGCATATTCCTTGCACGACTTGTTTCATTTGCAGTACAAGTATCTCTTGCGACAATTATACATGTACAGGTGCTTGGAACCCAAGATGAACTAAGCAGATTAGGTAGCTGCAGTTATTACAAAAAACTTGGTTCCCTGATTCATAGACTGCAATGACTTTTTTGTTGTGCAGTGACAATGCACATGTATGTACACAGTGCACCCTTTAAAAGATATGTGACCATATCGTCTGCAGTACTAACTAAACTACCAACCCTGCAGTTCCTTGTATGTCTGATTCTTTCAGAAAGCTATATTCAAAGTTTTTTGCCACTTAAATATCTAGCATTTGAAAGACATTTTCTTTGTGTCCAGCTTTAGAATTGCTGGTATAGGCTTTTATAACTTTTTGTCAAAAGTGGCATACTTCTTACGTACCAGATGTAATTGGCTCTGAAAGGAATGACTTACACAGTTTTTGTGAAGCATTCGGTTGGAATGTGCTTTGTGGCACATGTGCTTAGTGGCACATTCCCAGCGTATGCAGGTGTAGTATTGAATACTTTTTAGGAGGAAATAACAACGCTGCAGATGAAATAAAGAGAAGGGAATGGACCCACATGCTGTGTCTGTACATTTCACCCAACCTTTTCTTTATATATATAGTGCTGAACAATGTTGTCCTCATAAATTTATGGCTGAATAAAGTGTATGCAATTACAGCCTAATTATTGAGACACTTGATTAATGTGACCTAGCAAACATTGCCCTAACTTGACACAGCATATTCCGACTCTATTATGAGTCATAAGATTGCTTGACATAGACATAATAAATAATGATTGGTATATAAATCATGACAAAGGAAAATGCATGACAAAAAATTATGACATTGAGGATAGGATAAGTTCAACATCACTTGTAACCTTGGTCTCAGCTTTTATCTTTTCCCCTGTTGAAACAACAACATATACTCTGTTAATTCTTTGTTCAAAATAGCCCAATTGGTAATTAGTTACCAAATCCCTACTCGTTCCTGGGACGTACTTATACTGTATAGAAGAAATGTTTTTCTTTGCTGTTTTTCATAGATGGCCACATCAGTACAGGGACAATTCATACATCCCTGGCATCAAAAAAAGTCATAGAAGAAATCAGGGTATGAATATCGCTTTATTTTAAATGCACTAGAGTGTGATATCCTATTACATATGAGTGCTAGGTCTTCGAAATCCTTTGTCCTTTCTTCCTCAGCTTTAGAACTGCTGGCATACATTTAACTTCCTGTAAGAGTGGTATACTCATTTTCGTTTTTTTTGTTATAGAACCTAAGCATACCAAAGTGAAGCTTCTGCTCCTATACTGAACTCTTATATGAATGACTCCCTCATTTATTGTGTGAAGCACTTTTTCACAATGTGCATAGTAGCATGCACTGAAGGTGTACTACTGGTTACATCTATTTTTAAGGGAGAATCAGGCAGCACTGTAGATAAATTAGAGAGAAGGCAACAGACATAACATGGGTGTGCCATTTTCACCTTATCTTTTAATTATGGGGCTGTTTGATTTCTTTCTCATAAAAAAACTGCATGGCAAAAATTCAGTCTTGGCAAATGCAGCACAGCCCCATCTTTAAGCAGGCTGCTGTATGAAATTTTGTAGAGCAGACAGGCCTGCGAAAAAAAAAGAGCTTGATTGAAGCTGCAGACGCAGGTTGTTTTTGCCCCATTGTGTATCAGAAGATGCTCAGCATAGACACATAATAAAAGTTACTGGAGAAATTAGTCATACCAATAGAAAATAATTATACTCAGCAGGGCATTATTGCAGTATTGTGTGTTACCTTTGAAACGGTTTTTGTTTGTTTGTTTGTTGATGCAACCACATAATGCTGTATAACATAAAAAAATCTCCGCTAGCAATTTGTCAACTGAGTTGTAATCCCCACAAGGATTGCTTCATCGTACATTTACCGTACAGCATAAAGTTTCTTTTTATTTGCTGCATTACATAAAACATGGGTAAAACTGTACATGGACAGCGCTTGCATGTGTGGCATCAACAAACCCACACAAGAAACAGAGTTATGAATATCAGTTTATATTATGCACACAAGAATGTCACTTTCTACTTTGATGCTGACAGGTAAGAGATTGAGGAAACTAAATTATTTCATACATACTGTGAACAAACTAGAAATTCTTAATTGTTGCAAACTTGTTCAACAGGCAGTGATTTGTGCAACATTGTAGTTATATGAAATAAGACACACTGTTTACGGGCTCGTTACAAGCCACTTTATGGATGTTTCCCAGGAACACATGCTTTCTTAGCCCCTTTGCCATAGCAAGCATGCAGTTCTAAACAAGGCACCCAACATGGGAGGCTTTAAATGTATGAGTTTTTTGGGTGCATTGAAGACCACAGAGGACAATAAACCTGTGATAATATACAGTGTACATCATGGTATAAATGACAATGCATCTTGTCTTGCTCCCTGCAACAAGGTGAAGCATGATAAAAATAGGGCACATCTTCCTTTAAAGTTGAATACATGTGGTAATCAAGCTTTCAGAATTGAGACGTTGTAAGGCACTGATTTCGTATATGAGCAAATAGTATGTACCGGCGCAAAGCGGCACCAGCTATGTGCCAGCGTGAAAGAATACGACATTCGTGTGGCTCGTGCTTGCTGGGTTTTTGCCTGAACCAGCTTGTTGTGGCCAACGCATCATCAATAATAATAACAGCTGTTTGAGGCATTCTCGCTTGTTGCATTATGAGTTGTTGTAAAGAAGTGACTGTCGTGGCTGGGATCAAACTCACGAACTTCGGGTCGGCAGGTGAGCATCTTAGCCCCTGATCCAGTGGCGGACGCAACTTTAAGCAGTCGTACAACTCTGGGGTAGAAAAATTGACTGCTTCACAGAATGCCTAGGTTCACTTTTGGCTTGAATTGTGATTTTTATGTTTAAGGTCTACAAATATTTTACTCACCAGCATTGTCAATGAAATGGGCATTGGATTTTTTTTTGACGTAAGCTTTTTAAATTTATTATGGTAAGATTTCCGATGTCTGTTTTAGCGATACTTGAGAATAAAGCCTTAATGTGGGCGCACAACCTGTGAGACATGCCCGCATTTCATGGGTATGCACCAGATGTGTATGGAAAAGGGTTTCATGTTTTACCTGACAGGTATTTCATGTCATTCAAGTCCCGATGTGTCAGTCATCTTTGTCATACACTCATACTTTTATATGCCAATTTTGGTATGTACTAGTGAAAGAGGTGATCAAGCGAGCATCCAGACGTAGACAGCTAGCTAGATGGATAGGTAAAAGCGGTAAAAAAATTTATTTCGCTAAAAAATGCTTTGATACTTGGATGGTGCACACACTTTTCAAGACCAAATTGGAAGATCACTTAAAACATATTAAAAGATTGTGCATGTGACAACCTTTTTTCATATTTTAAGAGTAGATCAGAGCATTGGTTTGCGATGGGAGAACAGAAATAACTATCATCATGAACGGGCACATGCTCTCTTCGGCGTTTTGTTCAGCTTTGTCCTGCTGTGCTTCACTCCCAGTTCACATGTGCCCATATGTCCGGCATGGGATGCATGAACACTGATGGACTGGAGAATGAGTACAAAAAAAACGAAATGTTGGGAAAAACAATTCTCAAGGAGATGGCATTCGAATCTATGTACTGACAGTCCAAAAACAACCACTCGGCTATAGAGGCACGCTAGCAGAATTTATCATAGCTTTTTACAGTATAGTGTGCAAAGGGCTTGGAAAGATAAGCGAGAATGAGGACCAGGGAAAAAAGTGAGGAAAGAGCAAGGTGTCGCATAGAAAGAATGACGAAGAAACAATACAAAAGTGAGGGAAAAGGGTGAAGAAAGAAAATAGAATGTAATATATATATACAATAAGATAAATTATAAAAAAGAATACAGGAATAACAGCTAAAAAAATAAGAGTAAGAAATAAACTACTAATACGAAACAATGAGGGTTGTTCAGTATCACTTATTTGAGGCTTGGCACCACTATAGCAAATCTGTTTCAATTTTTTTGTCCCATTGTTATCACGTGAGAACAATATTTTGCACTGGTTGCAGATTAAATTGGATGCCTGAAACACGTGTCCTGCCGACCATTCTTGAGTGACCAAGCCTGCACAAAAGACTCTAAAGCCGATACTTTTACCCTAATTAAAGTCAGTTTTCTTGTTGAGGCTGACTGATGAAGCCCTACGATCGACCATGAGAATTGTCTCTTCAGAAGTATAATACGGAAAATTTTTCTTTTGTCACTGCAAACTTTCGCAAGGCGTCAAGCGAGAATGTTAGGAACTTCAGCAGCTGTTTTGTAGTTTACAAGAAAGTTGTGTCACTTTGCTAATTGACACTCGCACTTATTTCTTGCCTCTTGTCCTTGATATGGTGTTCAGGTAAATAACACAGATGTAACTGGTCTCAAGCTTGTGTTCCGCAAGCACTTCTTGCAGCCAGAACAAAATGGGTTTAATGTTTTTCATTTTGTAATGAGCATCCATATTTTAGCTTTTCTGAATGTCGGCATCGTCATCGTTCTTGAATTTCGATGACAAATCTTTTTTTTTAAAATTTCCCTTATATAGGATGCGGTAAAAAGGCCTTTTAAATTACATTATTTGACCTTTTTCATCCCCTCTTCCACTTCAAACTTCTGCACTGTGCTAACCTTTCAGGACTAAACTTTGTGATTGTCGTCCACAAGATCAGGGGAGTTTATACCTTTGGTTTCATTCTAATGATGTGCTTTCTTATAAGGATAGTTGCAAGACGATGCAGTGGTGTGTATTTGTTCTTCTTGCGTCCTAGTTTTCTTGCTGTGTTGATTTCAACATGCATACAATGCATCTTCGCAGAGATTAAAAAATAGTCAATGAAGCAACACCAATGGCGCGAGGGCGAGCACAGGCTTCCAACTGAAATTTTATACAACATACAATATATAGCCCCCGCCCAAAATAATAACATGCACCTGGTAGGAAAAAAATATTATGTGAGGGCGAAACAAACTGTTAAAAAGAACAAAGGCAAAAAAGCACATGACGATGAATACAAGTAAGTCAGTTCTTTAACAGATAGTAACATTGAACGTTTAATGCCACCAGCTTTCTTTAGCTGTTCATACAGCCTCAATGATAATCCTGGTGCTATCATAAAGGTGAGCTGCAAGAGCTTGTATTTTCTCGAACAGAGGCTGGCAACCACATTGTCAACAATCAGAAGCCAAAGAACCATCTCTATGGTTTTTACTTTTTGACGATGTTCCTGCAACCCTATATTTAGGCACCCATCTCTTTGACCTACTGCACAATCAACAAAGTTTTGCAGGGCATAGCTTGGCTACGGTTCAAAGGTTTTTCAACAACACTAGTTCAAGCACATAACTGAGATTGCCTATTCAATGCGTTCGTGAAACAGGGAAGATTCTAATCGAATAGTTACAAAAAATTTGCAAAAAGTAACCTACATGGGTAGAAACGTTTGTTTGGCTTCTAATAATTTGAAAACTATTCCCGGCACCTGTCTCAGAAAACACAAGTTCTTACCACTCATCCTCATGATGGCACCTGTGCCCAGCCGCGGTGGTCTAGTGACTAAGGTACCCAGCTGCTGACCCGCAGGTCGCGGGATCAAATCCCGGCTGCGGCGGCTGCATTTCTGATGGAGGTGGAAACGTTGTAGGCCTGTGTGCTCAGATTTGGGTGCATGTTAAAGAACCCCAGGTGGACGATGTTTCCGGAGCCCTCCACTACGGCGTCTCTCATAATCATATGGTGGTTTTAGGATGGTAAACCCCACAAATCAATCAATCGTCATGATGACACCCAGAACCTTCAATACTTTTGACTGCAAAGAACTGGCCTACCTGGATTCATTTTTTTTTTGCAGTCTCTGTTTTTTATGGTTCACTTCAATTTTTTGTTGTTGTTGTCGTTTTCAACATAAGCATGTTGTTTTAATCTCCTAATTTCAATTGAATATCGGCGCTAATCCTCGTCTCAATTGTATTGCTGTGTTTAGCGCTGAGCAGTTTGAAGTATGGAATACCAACTAGTCCGCTGTCGCATGTTGCGCAGCAACTGTGGGGTGATAGCCGCACGCTCGCAGCCGAATATTTTTTTATTGCTGGCGCAGCCATGGAAGCGAATAACGAGGCTTGATGAGCATGCGAGTGTCACATGAGCACTTTCTATCGAAAGTGAATTTCTGGGCTCTGATTGACTCATCTCCGCATCTAACACAATGAAGAAACTTGGACTGGTTGGCCTTCTGAATTACATCATGTGATGCTTGTACTTTAAAAACAGGGTGGTCGGCAGCTTTTCTGAATGATGCAGTGGTTGAAATACCGCGCATCTCACAGCTCAGCTAATACTAGTTCGATGCTACTACGCCTGTAAAATGAAGTATTTGAAGAGCAAGCGCAGTAACCAGAGCAGGTTGCCGAACGGCTGCGCAAACCGCAAAACTACAAGCGCGCCCAGCAAAACTTGCAACACGTTTGGGCTAACACAACGTGACCACTGCACACACCAGAAATAAACATTACGGACGTCAAAGAGCACTGAAACAGGTTGACGAGTTCTAGACATCGTGGCCACAGAACATCATTTGTCTTGGCCTTCACGCAAGCTCGGCGAACCCCAAAATTCAGCGGTTCTAAACGCGAACCCAATATAACTATTCACGTTCACAAAGCACATTGCAACGACAAACACAATCAGAGTGTGCGCCAACGACGTGAACACCGAGCTGGTCACAAACACAGAAAAAATACGTCTGATGTGTCTTCATTTCAGTGTACTAGTACACTCTACCTTCATCATAAAAAAAAACTTCCATAGGTGTTTTATTTCTTTTTGTTTCCTTTTTTCATTCCTTTTTTTTATTTTTCTATGCCTGACCCGGCATTGTAATCTTTGACGAAAAGCCGCAATGTTCCACAAATCTGCCTAGATCCAAGCCAAGTTGGGTGAAAATAGCGTTTTCACCTTTCCTTCCTCCGTGAGCGTTTTCGTTATTTTGACCGGGTGAATATAGCATTCTGGCTATTCTCACCAGGTCGCAGCAGCGGCGGCCCTGCTAAGACCCGGTGAAAATAGCGCGAACGCTATTTTCACCCAACTTGGTTTGGACCTACTGTGCACCTGACCTGCCCAGCTGGCGGCGGTCTACGGAACTGCCTGCGCCGGCTTGGATGCCGAACTTCACCGCCTAGGGGGCGCTCGAGTTACCCCAGCTGAGCGCTGGTTGATGCATGGAAATGCATGGGTTACCGCCGGTTCGAAAAGAGTTTCATCACGCATTGAGTAAATGTGGTGGGTATCTTGAATCATTTTATTTCATGTGACTTTGAGAATGTTCTTTTGCTTTCAGTTGACATTTCAGTGCATTACTTTTCAAATAGAACCGCAAATCAGATACAAACACATGTACAGTAAAAGCTCGTTAATTCGACACCCGTTAATTCGGAAATTCGGACAATTCGGACGGCTCTATTGTCCCGGCCAAAGTGCATGTTAATCTATGGGACCACACCTTCGTTATTTGGTCGCAATGCGGCTCCGCACCGCCTAATTCGGACAAATGCTGATGGCTGCTGCTACACAAAAGTGTCAGAAAGCAGCGCTGGCACCACTAGAGTGAAACTTAAACCTTAGTGGCATCGCCATCATCATCAACTAGTGGGGGCAATCGCAGCGTCACCGAATGTCGGCGTCTTCTTTCTTCTCCACTCAGCGCCTCCGACGCCATTTTCCCATGTGTTGTCGTCACAGAACACGTACCAGTTCTCGTGTCGGAACCATCTCTTCTTGCAGAGTTCTCTTTTTCTTCCATTGTGACCGTATTTGCATGCTACCACCATCGTGCGCTACAGTGATGGCAACGCCGAAAAAGCGGCAGAGTCCACCGACCGAGTCCACCGACGATGACGGCCCGACTTTCGATGCTGTCCTTCCCACAGATGTGACCTTTCAGGACTACATCGCGATTGATCATGGTGTCGCCACGAGTGGTCTCCTGACCAATCGAGAGATTATTAATGATGTCACGGGCGCCCATGAAGACCACGATTTCGACGAAGAATCATGCGAGGAGATACAACCGCGACCTCATCGCACCTCACAGGAAGTCTTGGAGGCGCTGTTAATATTAGAGGACGCTTGCCTGAACACTCCCGACAGCTTGCGTGCTGTTGGCCATTTGGAACAGTTTAGAAAAATTGTGATGTCAGCCGGAATCTGCGCGAAAACGCAGACGACAATTACAAAATACTTCAACAAATAAAAGTATGCTTCTGCAGCTTGATTTTAAATGTTGTTTTCCCTGTTCATTCGTTATTTCCGCATTCGGTTAATTCGGACAGTTTTTCTCGTCCCGTGAAATCTGCATTAACAAGCTTTTACTGTATCAGCTTGCAAAACAAGAAAGAACGATGACAGAGACAGGTTGTAAAAAGTGCTGGCCCTCCAAATGTTAATTTAACTCATGATACTGGCTATACGTGTATACAATGGTATACTTGTTGTCGCACACTCAGCTGGATTGAATTTACTGTCTGGACAAGAAAGTGCAAGGACTATGACATTTGACAGTGGCCGCGGCATCCAGCGCGCATAGAAAACAACCAAATACAGATAATTTTGCGCATATATACCTTTGTCTCAAATGGCAACTGTAGATTGATTGATTGATATGTGGGGTTTAACGTCCCAAAACCACCCTATGATTATGAGAGGCGCCGTAGTGGAGGGCTCCGGAAATTTCGACCACCTGGGGTTCTTTAACGTGCACCCAAATCTGACCACACGGGCCTACAACATTTCTGCCTCCATCGGAAATGCAGCCGCCGCAGCCGGAATTCAATCCCGCGACCTGCGGGTCAGCAGCCGAGTACCTTAGCCACTAGACCACCGTGGCAGGGCAAATGGCAAATGTTGATCGCAGGTACATGAATAATGAATAAAAAACTCTTTGCAACTGTTTTGAAGCGAAACAGCAAACAACTTTACCTGCAAGACTGCAGCGTTTGCTCTTTTGGAGAGCAGAATAACCTCTGCAACTTCACGGTTCAGCTTAACTATTTACGCTTTTAATTCAACATCATTCCTTGCCATGGTTTGGAATTTCCGGTGTGATGATATTGCGGAAGTCATCACACGGCGCATCTTCTGGCTGGTTATAGTTGTTTGCGCGGTCAATGAGCGTCGGTCGATCTTTTTTTTTACTTTGTCGCCAGGTGCAGTTTCAGGTGGTTCTGTGCGTTCAAATTTGGTGAGAGGGTGCATAAAGTCTAAGGATGGTCCCGAAGTTGTGTTTGCGGATGGTACTGATGACATATGTCGCTTGATGTCAAGGTCTGCTGCGTGCCGCGGCTCAACCTGTGTTCTTCCTGCATTAAAAAAGTTGTGTTCTGTTATACGCCTTTCCTTGAAATTCGTTTTCATTGGTCCAATTCGTATGCAAGAGCCGTGGGGAGACGTCAAGAATTAAAAATTTTTAGTCACTTTTTTCTCTTTGGGCAGGGTCCATGTTCCTGAACATTTGAACGTTTCAAGGTGCGGCCGACTTTTGCCACGGGCGGCACCACGCACTTTGGATAGTGTGGAAACACTGACGGCACAGCATTCGCTTTCAGTCTTTTTATCTTTAGTCCCGGCTTATAGTCGGTAGGAGCAAAGTGCACACTGCACACCTTCGACCTGTCATTTGGGAGCCAAACTTCATTGCCAGCACCTTGGAAAGAAGATGATGAACATTCAGTGAAATATTGTGAATAAAATACAACATTTATTGTTCTTTTCTAAGGAGTATTCATGCAATTAGAAGTTTATACCATGGTGGCAAAGTGAATAAAACAGTTATGATGTGACCGTGTGACTTCACCTCGTTCACCATGTGACACACGTAACTGACTGAGATACATTAGCACTAAACGAATCGGACGACCACAAGAAAGAAGACAAGGACACTCGCTACTCACAACTTTTCATTAGGAGAAAAGTTTTCACCACGTGTATGTCCTTTTGTCATGCCTGCGCGTAGACAGGTAAACTAACACGTTAATATCAGGCGCGGTAGCGCATAAATTCAAGTTGGAGGCCGAACTAATTAAGCGACAGAGGATAACTATTCACATATGCAACGATCTCTTCTCTTTTTGGTAATGTAATGAAACTACCAAAGCAATCTCGAAGAAGCTGCTTCTTCCCACAATGGGTGTGTTTGAAAACCTAGTTGCATAACCACATCTAGTGACATGGCTTTCATATGTGCACTCTTGTCACCATTTCTTTTTTTTTTGCTAATAAAAAGTTGTGAGTATAGCACACCGTCATTTACTTTCTTGAGGTTGTTGGTTTATTTTTTTTTTGCGCTAATATGCGTCTCAATCTGTCATGCACCACGAACCAGCCCAGCAACTCACTGTTTTAAAGACACGTAGTCATTTACAACCCATATTACATTTTCAGCATGCCAGACAACGCCTAATTGAGCAGACTTACCCTTTCTATAAATCACCTTGGTCCATTTTTTCACCAACCTCAATCACTGGAAACTCGTATAAAGTCGCATCAGAAGTCTTCCTTTGCCTTGATTCGCAGAAATGTACGCAGCACAAACCATCGTGATGGTTCATTTGCACCAAGAAATTTCTCGCTTCGTTGGTGCACAAACTGCACCTACCTGCACGCTTCTATCGCAGCTCAGCACGAGGAGACGGTAGCAAAAGATATTCATTATACTTTTAAGATTATTTAAGAAGAGGCTATTATTCATTTTTTTTCAATTGTCCAGAGTGTATGCACGAGCTAACATTGCTGCTTTTCTCCCAGTGTCGCACGAGTTGACGAAAAACAAGCGCGGCGGCCTATGTTTTGGCCGTCAGGAATAGGTGCGGATGGGTAATTTGTAGCGCCACAAAGTGCATAGCGGCAGGCGCCAGTACCAGAAAGGGCGTGCTGGCGCTTGGCTCGCTGGGCAGGTCCGTATAATACAGTAGGTCGTGGTTTAGATCCGTACCACGACCTGCTCTATAAACTTACGACCTGCTCATGCCACCAATACCCATGTCGCCAAGTTAAACTCTATGGCCAGGTTTGCTTTTGCTTGTTTAATTTTTTTAGTTCTCGAAAGTGCCGCCGCACGCCATGGCGCCACAACTAACCCTCATTGCTGCAGCCGCCTAAGCGCTTTCCTGCGAGGTACGTGCGTTGACTCGTTTTTGTGCCAATTAAAGGTTAGCGTTCATCAGCATACTTGTTCAAGACTCGAGAGCGTTAGGGTACGACAGGTACAGCCCAGGTACACCATTCACATAATAAGTGTACTGCTTACTTCTATTCTGCAAGTCGAGCAGCCGGTGGTCAACTGGAATATCGAATTTCCCGTCAATTAGATTCGACAGCCCCAATGCTAAAAGCTTGTGGAATAAAACAGGGGCAATTTAAAGTGATTTAGCCAGTTAGAACGGATGTTATAGACTGATACTCGCGTTTCTACAAAACATTATTGCGTTAACAGAAATGTAGCGCAACAAAAGCTGTTGTCACTTAATGCGCTGTATTTTGCTGCTCCAGAGATATAAGCTTGGTCACATAGCCGGTGAGACACACATGGAAACGCCAGTGGCGCTCGAACAGTGATGCAACGAACTGCTGCAGGTGCGAGAAATCACTGTAACAACATTGCGGTAATCCACCGGTTCTATCGCGCACTTGCATCGATCGTTAGACATTCGCCAGACGATGGCACAACTACTCCCTTCTATTGTTATCAGTGAACAGTACCACTGAAGGACGCTATGCAGGGCATGAAAACTTACACGGGTTATCGCAAGCGTTTTTAGTACCGTATGCGCCCTTATTGCATCGCAGAAACACACTGATTTCAGGTTGCAACTCGTTACAAGTTCACTGTTTTGCCCACGGACGAATTATTTCAGCAACTTGTAGACAGTGGTTAGGTGGGCCGCACTGCACAAAACAAACTGGTGGTGTGTCGCATATTGCTCGCGTTCGCCTGCGCTTAGACCAGGACACAAAGCGCTCACGCAGATTTAGTTCCTGTAATAAACATCATGGAGCCAACCACTATGGTGCTTCTCACAGCTAGAATGTTGCTTCAATTCGTTAACTCTGTGGGTTGCTCGATCGGCGAATTGCAGAAACGCGCACGCACGAGTGCACAACTACGGCAGCACGTCGTCTGCTATGCGGGTAAGTCATGGCGGATCCTCGCGGTATCTCCGGTCCCTACGCGCCAATTTTCGGGCCACACGCCTTCATAAGGGTGGCGCCAATGAGCAGGTCGTAAGTTTATAGAGCATGTCGTGATCCGTACAAAGCTATGGCTTTTGGAGAACGGTGGTCAGGCAGATTCACTTGAAGTCTGATTACACTTGAAACATTTTACTACCGTAGGGCTCGTAAAGTTAGTACGACAGCTGTTCGCGCGATGACCCACTCGGTTACACAGAAAACATCGCGGAACACTCTCCGGTGCAGGCTTCTTTTGTTCGGGTACCGATTTCTTCGAATCTTCAGGACACCCCTTCTTGACTTCGGGCAAATTTGTGCCACCTTGCGCTTCCAAGAATTGGTCGGCTGATTCAAGCATGCTTTCAAGTGACTCAGTTTTCCTCTCTTTCAAGTACAGTGACAGACTTGGGTGGCAACTGGTAAGAAATTGCTCTCTAATTAGGAGCTCTCTGAGCTCATCCTACTCCTGCACTGTCCCCGAAAGTTTAATCCATGTGTCAAAATAATGGCTAAGTCGGGCGGCGTACTGCGGGGTCGTCTCACCATCAGCTGGCTTTCCTGTCTTCCTTGGCCCTCTCAGCTCCAACCTCTTTCTCTCCACCGTCTCTTTCTCCTTCTGGCTTACCCACTTCCGTAGTTCGGTGCCAGAAAGACACATCTTCCACCAAGAGCTACTAACTTTTCGAGATCCATTGTGTCTCGCAAGTGAAGTCTTGCCGCGTGTAAAAAGTATCTGCCTAAATCAGACTATCGGAACACCCTCCTGCACTCGTTAACGAGAACACTGAGCAACACACAAAATTGTTCCGATAGCACTATCAACAACTCGAGGCTTTTTCTCACTACTTTGGACACACTGTGCACCAAAAGGTACTGTCGCGGACGCCAGAATAATATTCACGGGTCCTTTTAATTAGGGAGGCGATCGCCGGGCTAATTCCAAGGGCCAAAGTATCGGCCTCTGAACTGCACCACGAAAGCGTGGACAATTTAGAAGTGGTCCTGTTTAGCACGCCAGCGGACGCCAGCTGTGGCCCAAAGAACAAGTCAGAGCCGAGAGTTGATAAACAAATCAAAATATTTTTCTCAATTATGGCAGATCAAAACGATACACAGGTATTCACACTCAACACTACAATACAGTAGCATGCATCGAAAAACCAAGACACCTAAACACTAAAGTTAGAAAACTTATTCAGTCCAAAGTTCTTGGAACAAAAGTCTGGATGATACTCTTCCGAGAATAACTCACTCAAAGTCCAGCGTTGTTGTCGTTCGGCTGCCCCCGACGTTTCCTTCCAGGAAACCTCGCATATTCAATTGGCCACTCTCCAAGCACCAAACTTCTTCGCCGGTAACACGTCGGCTTCCCACGCGCAGCTATTGCCACGCGTCTTCACTCGCTGGTGGTAGACACACACTCTTGCCTGTAGCACGAGTCTTCACCCCTCAGGTGGAAATCCTCTTCTTCTCTTCCTTTGTCACGGAACACAAAAGGCTTCGCCCACAAGGTGGAACACCCTACGCACTCTGGCGTGAGTTTCCTTCTCCTGCTTTGTCACTGAGGACAAAACCTTCGCCGACGACATGGCAGAACACCCTACGCACTCTGGCGCATACTTTCTTCTTCTCCTGCTTTGTCACTGAGGACAAAACCTTCACCGACAGACGCGGCAGAATGACCCCACGCACACTGGCGCTAACTTCCTTCTTCTCCTGATCTCTCATCTCTGCTGCTCGGTGAAATACCTTCAGCGCGAGATTCCAGAAAGTTCTCATCATTTCGTCGGCGCGATACGCAGCGAAGGCTGGGAAAGCACGAGACGGTTCGAGGGCCGTCCGCGTTAGATGACGCAACCCTGAATCACCCCGCCCCTTTCCATCGAGACATTTCCAGGGCTTGCTCGGCCGCCGATGTGAGGATGTTCGTCGGCGAACCTACGCTTCCGAGGGGAAAGGGACGCGCGCCCTGGGAGTCTTTGGATGCTTGTTTTCTCTTTTTTTATCGTTGATCTCGAGGCATCTCTCCGGCGCTTCGTCGCTAGAATTCGGCGGTGCGCCCTTTTTTGAGCGCTCGTTTTGTGACAATCTGTAATTTGGAAGCACAGTAAAGAAATAGTGGATAAATACGCATCGAAGTTAGGTCAGGCCTATTAAAACCCACATTGTATGTGGCTTCCCGGCACACATGTGCGAATCAACATAATGCAGCGAGGGTCTAAGACGTTAAAGTGTGAATGCATCATCATCATCATCATCAGCCTGACTACGTCCACTGCAGGACAAAGGCCTCTCCCATGTTCCGCCAGTTAACCCGGTCCTGTGCTCGCTGCTGCCAATTTATACCTGCAAACTTCTTAATCTCATCTGCCCACCTAATCTTCTGTCTCCTCCTAACCCGCTTCCCTTCTTTGGGAATCCAGTTAGTTACCCTTAATGACCAGCAGTTATCCTGTCTACGCGCTACAACCCGGCCCATGTCCATTTCCTCTTCTTTATTTCAACTATGATATCCTTAACCCCCGTTTGTCCCCTAATCCACTCTGCTCTCTTCTTGTCTCTTAAGGTTACACCTACCATTTTTCTTTCCATCGCTCGCTCCGTCGTCCTCAATTTCAGCTGAACCCTCTTCGTAAGTCTCCAGGTTTCTGCTCCGTAGCTAAGTACCGGCAAGATACAGCTGTTATATACCTTCCTTTTGAGGGATAGTGGCAATCTACCTGTCATAATTTGAGAGTGCTTGCCGAATGTGCTCCACCCCATTCTTATTCTTCTAGCTACTTCAATCTCGTGGTTAGGCTCTGCGGTTATTACCTGCCTTAGGTAGACATAGTCTTTTACAACTTCAAGTGCACTATTACCTATCTCGAAGCGCTGCTCCTTTGCGAGGTTGTTGTACATTACTTTCGTTTTCTGCAGATTATTCTTAAGACCCACCTTTCTGCTCTCCTTGTCAAACTCCGTAATCATGAGTTGCAATTCGTCCCCTGAGTTACTCAGCAATGCAATGTCATCGGCGAAGCACAAGTTACTAAGGTATTCTCCTTTAACTCTTATCCCTAACTGTTCCCAATTTAGGCTTCTGAAAACTTCCTGTAAGCACGTGGTAAATAGCATTGGAAAGATTGTGTCCCCTGCCCTACACCCTTCTTGATTGGTATTCTGTTGCTTTCTTTATGAAGCACTATGGTAGCAGTTGATCCCCTGTAGATTTCTTCCAGAATGTTTATATATACTTCATCTACGCCCTGATTCCGCAGGGTCTGCATGATGGCTGATATTTCTACTGAATCAAACGCCTTCTCGTAATCTATGTAGGCTATGTATAGTGCTTGGTTATACTCTGAGGATTTCTCTATTACCTGATTGATAGTATCAATGTGGTCAATTGTTCAGTAGCCTGTTCGAAATCCTGCTTGTTCCTTTGGTTGATTGAATTCTAATGTTTTTTTTTACTCTGTTAGCAATTACCTTTGTAAATTGCTTGTATACTACAGAGAGCAAGCTCATCGGCCTGTAATTCTTCAAGTCCTTGTCATCTCCTTTCTTATGTATTAAGATGATGTTAGCGTTCTTCCAAGGCTCTGGTACCCTTCCCGTCAGGAGACACCTCGTAAACAGGGTGGCTAGTTTTTCTAACACAATCTGTCCTCCATCTTTCAGCAGGTCTGATGTTACCTGATCCTCACCAGCAGCTTTGCCTCTTTGCATGCTCTCCAAAGCTTTTCTGACTTCTTCTATCATTACTGGTGGGGTGTCATCTGGGTTACTGCTAGTTCCTATAGTATTAAGGTCGTGGTTGTCTCGGCTACTGCACAGATCTCTGTAAAACTCCTCCGCTATATTAACTATCCTATTGCTATTGGTAGTTATTTTGCCTTCTTTGTTCCTTAGTGCATACATCCGACTTTTGCCTATCCCAAGTTTCCTCGTCACTGCTTTGACGCTTCCTCCGTTTTTCAGAGCGTGTTCGATTCTCTCCATGTTATACCTTCTTACATCGCATACTTTACGTCTATTAATCGACTTCGGAAGCTCTGCCAGTTCTATTTTGTCTGTTGTACTTGACACTTTCATGATTTGACGCTTGCTAATTAGGTTTTTCGTTTCCTGAGAAAGCTTGCCGATGTCCTGTCTAACTACCCTGCCTCCAACTTCCACTACACACTCGGTAATGATACTCGTCAGATTATCATTCATTGTATCTACGGTAAGGTTGGTTTCCTCACTAGAGTCGAGTACCTGTTCTGCAGCGACACTCTGAATTCCTGTACTTTCCCTCTCAGTGCTAGCTCATTGAATGGCTTCTTGCGTATTCGTTTCTGTCGTTCCTTCTTCAAGTCTAGGCGAATTCGAGACCGTACCAATCTATGGTCACTGCATCGTACCTTGCCAACCACTTCCACATCCTGCACGATTCCTGGATGTGCAGTCCTTATAAAGTCTATTTCGTTCTTATTTTCGTCATTAGGGCACCTCCATGTCCACTTGCGGTTTTATCGTTTTCGGTAAAAGGTATTCAAAACCCGCAAATTATTGCGTTCTGCGAAGTCTACTAGTAGCTCTCCTCTGGCGTTTCTAGTGCAGATTCCATCATCTCCTACTGCCTGGTCTCCAGCCTGCTTCTTCCCTACCTTTGCATTAAACTCGCCCATCAATATAGTATACTGCGTTTTTACCTTACTCATTGCCGATTCCACGTCTTCATAGAAGCTTTCACCTGAAGCGTCATCATGGCTGGATGTAGGCGCGTAAGCCTGTACAACCTTCAACTTGTATGTTTTATTCAGTTTAATTACAATACCTAGCACCCTTTCAATAATGCTATAGTATTCCTCTATGTTGCCAGCTATGTTTCTGTGTATTAGGAGCCCCACTCCCAGCTCTCTTCTGTTTGCCAAGCCCCTATAGCAAAGGACGTGCCCATTCTGTAGAAGGGTATAGGCCTTATCTGTCCTGCTAACCTCACTGAGCCCTATTATATCCCATTTAACACCCTCTAGCTCCTCGAATACTACAGCTAGACTTCCCTCACTAGATTAGGTTCTAGCGTCAAATGTTGCCAGGTTCAGGTTCCAATTGCGGCCTGTCCGGATCACGAGATTTTTAGCACCCTCTGATGCGTTGCAGATCTGACCGCCGCCGTGGTCAGTTGCTTCGCAGCTGCTGGGGACTGGGGGCCGTGAGTTATTTGTCGTATGCATGTGGGAGGTAGTGGCCAGATACTGCACCGGGGTGGCCAAACCTTTTCTGGTGAGGGAGTGCGTTCCCGGCGATGGTTACCGGTGAGGCCGCACCCCAGGCCTCTTAAAGCAGTTCCATCAACACGCGGGGATTTTTTTTAAAATCCGGTTGGGAACTGCGCGGCACCGGGATTTGAACCACGGACCTCTTGCATGCGAGGCGCATGCTCTAATCACTACGCCATCACCACACCCTGAGTGTGAATGCATAATGTGTAAATGCATAAAATGAGAAATAGGCTAATGAGTCTGTTAATGTAAACAAATTGGCAGATCCCACGTACAGTGGGAATCGATGATGTGCGAAGCACGAAAGAGGAAGGTTGATATGTAGCTTAAATTCAGAAAAACGTTACAAAGTTGACGTAAATTATACCGCACACGACTTCCATGTCACGATTATAATGGTTGGACATGTCATTTACTTTTATCGTCTATTCAGGTCCTGTGATACCAAATTTGGTATATGTGGAGCTAGCGAAACGGCCGCGAGCGCGCTATGAGCATAGCATAAACATGTGTTTTACATGACATGCATATCGTGATTAGCATGTTTGCACTTGTCATTTACCTTCATTGTCCATTCACGACACATATTTACCAAATTTGTTAAATGTAAAGCTAGCGAAACGGCCACAATTGCATCGTGAGCACGGTATGACGTCATGTTTATCATGTTTGTACCAGTCATATACCCTCATCATCTATTGATGTCTCGTAACACTAAATTTGGTGTATATGAATCAAGCAAAACAACCAAAGAGCACTATTAGTGTAGCATGCAGTCGTGGTTTACATGGCATGCACGTCATGATTTCGTCGTTAGGGTCAGTCGCTTATGTTCGCCGTGCAGTCATGTCATACCATGCCAGTTTTGCAATATGTCATGTGAACGAAACCAGCGCAAGAGCAGCATGACAATGGAATGTAAATCAAGACATTCGTGACATACATGTTATAATTTTCTTGTTACAACTAGTCACTTATGCTCATCATACAGTCATGTTACACCTTACCAATTTCGGTATTGATACCGTTATCGAAACACCCAGGAGAGCTAAGAGTCCTAGGCGGCTAAATAGATAGATACGGTTAAAGTCGCCGAACTTTGCTAAGAAATGCTTTGTATTTATAGAACTAAAAAAGTGAAGTGGCAAAGCAATAAGGTAATGAGTGGAGGGCAATTTATGGTCTTGCTCTTAGTATTTCAAGCTGTAAAATGAGGGCAGGATTGGAAACAGCTATACATGATTGTGGTTCACCAAGCCCAGTGTTATTCGGGTGCACAGGTAACTCTTCAAGGAGAGAACAACAATAAATCTATTTGAGAAAATATGCATCAGCCTTTCACTGAATGACAGTGCACCTTCTGCTGCTATCTGCAGGTATGTAAAGCACAATGAAATTAAAGCACATCCTTCACTTGTAGGTCAATGCATGTGACAACACAGCTTTCAGAATTGAATCGTTATTATACATTAATTTCATATATTCAGTATTCAAGAGAAAGGCATAGTTAGAAGTAGAAATGAACTAAGCATGCAGCACTAAGACTTGGTGGGCAATCTTCTGTAGTATGCCACTTGTAAAACTGAAAACACTTGAGTGTATGTCTTTTTCCTTAGCGCTGTTATTGTAGGCAGCTGCTGCTGTAAAAAAAACAGTCATCTGCCAGTTGTATGTCTAGTATCTAAAATGTGTAGGCGGGGAGGGGGAGATGGGATTGTGAGCAACAGTGGATGCCGACATGTGGACTATTTTAACAGGATGCTTTAGTTGTTCTAAAATAGGAGTCTGCACATAGAACTTGGCCTGCTCATACAATGCTGAAAAAAAATCACTTCATTGAAGAAAACGAGAAATTAAGTGTTTAGCTGCATCACGCTCATAACAAAAATTTTCCACCGTGCAGCGTTCAATTGACTAAAAAGGAGAAATTGACTACAATGGTCTTTCTATCTAGCCACCTACGTCTGGTCGCCCTCGTGATCACACCCTAAGCTTTGGGTAAACCAAATTAGTATGGGAGGGTAAGAACGTTTGATGAATACGATTGCCCATCAGGTCATGAATAATGCCACGATCCCGTTTCGTATGTTGTCAAACCCTTTCTTCCAGATGAGGGGCACACATCTGGCAGGTATGCGGCTATGTGCCTTAGGTGATTGACAGTTTGTCTACTCAAGAACGGTAAGAAATAGTTTTGGTCATTTAAACACGACAACATCCAGAAAGAAAGTCAGTGTTGACCTTATAAATGTAATGAATATATATCAGGGCCCCAGCAGGAATGAAAACCAAACATTCTGCGTGGCAATCAAGTATTTTACCACATAGCCACACCAGCTCTCAACACTGCTGTGGAAATAGACACCACTCAGGCACAATTTCAATTGCATGCTAAATATAGAATTTTATAAAAATTACAGGTGCACTCCTATGATGCAGCTGTCATGACCAGTTCACGTCAATTGTAGTTAAGCGCCATACACTTTGGTAGATTTATGTAGCAGTGTTCGAGGCTACCATCCTTGAGAACACCGGCGCTTCATATCAGCTTACCACGTGTGATGTTGCTAGCACTCACGTTGCTGCTGGAATCATTGTGCAAATGTAAACAACTGGTTACATAAAATATATGTGACTGTTGAACATACATCTGTGCGTGCAACATTCGCCCGTTTTGCTAAATACACCACAGTCATCTTCGTTCAATGATACACGTAAGTCTCAAACGGTAAATTATGTTATTGTACAACATTTCTATACATTAAAAGAAGGCACCAATTTTTCAGTGCTTTTTTTGCTGTTCTCCTACATAGATGAAGTTCTTTTTCCACTCTAGATGTTCACTAACTTTCCATTTACAGAAAAAAGAAAACAGGTGGCTATTTGTTTTTTTTTAATCTTCAAAAGGGATTGATACTAATTTGTCGTTTGCTTACAAGGGTGACATTTCACGCCGGAAAATAAGGCACGCGTGGGCAGGAAAACCTACGGGGCGCAAACCACACGTACTACATACCCAGGCGCCGAACACTTGTTTTTGTACAAATATTGATCGTGCAGCTGTATGAAGCTTGAGTAGTGCCATACAGGCTCGCTCAATTTGATTTGGGCTTCTCAAGCATGAACGACTCACTTCTGCATTTGTGCACGATTGTGCAAATTACATAGTGTAACACTTGCCTGGCTTAGCCGACAGAGAAATTCGGCCTCGCTGACCAATACAACAGCAGTGATGTCACTCAATAATTGATACATTCAATGAGCAAGCGGCAAAACAGTCAAAGCAAGTTGCCGATCAAGCACAGTGAAAAACATACTTTCACGCTCAGTAAAATTTGTAGAACGAACGCTGCCACCTCACACACACACAAAAAATCAAATATTAGCAATTACAAAAATTACGCTGAAGCACGCAGTGTCAGTGCAAGTAGGGTCCCTTGTGCAAGGAGACTATAGTGCAAGTTCAAGCGCTGCAAACACCATCCGCGTTCGTCAAGCCCAATCGCAGTGCTCGTGTAAGGACACCGCAATCAGCACACGTGCAGCACAACACAAATGTGTACAGCTCGCGATCGCGGCAGAATCTAGTAACGTTGTGGTGGCTATGAATTCCAGCCACCATAGTAACGTTGCACACGCCACACGCCGAGAGAACCTGAGGTTGACTGACCGCCTGTTACCCAAAATCCACAACACGCCACACGTTAGAAAAGTATGCCCAGAGAACCAGGTTTAACGCTGCAGAGAACATTAGGTTGCCTGACCACCGTTCTCCAAAAGCCATAGCTTTGTACGGATCACGACCTGCTCTATAAACTTACGACCTGCTCATTGGCGCCACCCTTATGAAGGCGTGTGGGCACAAAAATTGGCGCTTAGGGACCGGAGATACCGCGAGGTGCCGCCACGACTTACCCGCATAGCAGACGACGTGCTGCCGTAGTTGTGCACTCGTGCGTGCGCGTTTCTGCAATTTCGCCGATCGAGCAACCCACAGAGTTAACGAATCGAAGAAACATTCAAGCTGTGGGAAGCACCATAGTGGTTGGCTCCAGGATGTTTAATACAGGAACTCAATCTGCGTGAGCGCTTTGTGTCCTGGTCTAAGCGCAAGCGAACGCGAGCAATATGCGGCACACCACCAGTTTGTTTTGCGCAGTGCGCCCCACCTAACCACTGTCTACAAGTTGCTGAAATAATTCGTCCGTGGGCAAAACAGCGATCTAGTAACGAGTTGCAACCTGAAATCAGTGTGTTTCTGCGAAGCAATAAGGGCGCATACGGTACTAAAAACGCTTGCGATAACCCGTGTAAGTTTTCATGCCCTGCATAGCGTCCTTCAGTGGAACTGTTTACTGATAACAATAGAAGGGAGTAGTTGTGCCATCGTCTGGCGAATGTCTAACGATCGATGGAAGCGCGCGATAGAACCGGTGGATTACCGCAATGTTGTTACAGTGATTTCTCGCACCTGCTGCAGTTCGTTGCATCACTGTTCGAGCGCCGCTGGCGTTTCCGTGTGTGTCTTACAGGCTATGTGACCAAGGCTATATCTCTGGAGCAGCAAAATACAGCGCATTAGGTGACAACAGCTTTTGTTGCGCTACATTTCTATTAACGCAATAATGTTTTCTAGAAATGCGAGTATCAGTCTATACCATCCGTTCTAACTGGCTGAATCACTTTAAATTGTCCCTGTTTTATTCCACGAGCTTTTAGCTTTGGGGCTGTCGAATCTAAGTGACGGTAAATTCGATATTCCAGTTGACCACCGGCTGCTCGACTTGCAGAATAGAAGTAAGCAGTACACTTATAATGTGAAGGGTGTACCTGGGCTGTACCTGTCGTACCCTAACGCTCTCGAGTCTTGAACAAGTATGCTGATGAACGCTAACCTTTAATTGGCACAAAAACGAGTCAACGCACGCACCTCGCAGAAAAGCGCTTAGGCGGCTGCAGCAATGAGGGTTAGTTGTGGCGCCATGGCGTGCGGCGGCACTTTTGAGAACTAAAAAAACAAGCAAAGCAAATCTGGCCATAGAGTTTAACCTGGCGACATGGGTATTGGTAACACGAGCAGGTCGTAAGTTTATAGAGCAGGTCGTGGTACGGATTTCAACCACGACCTACTGTATTCTACTGACCTGCCCAGCGAGCGAAGCGCCAACACGCCCTTTCTGGTACTGGCGCCTGCCGCTATGCACTTTGTGGCACTACAACTTACCCCGTCCGCACCGGTTGCTGACGGCCAAAACATAGGCCGCCGCGCTTGTTTTTCGTCTACTCGCGCGACACTGGGAGAAAAGCAGCAATGTTTACGCGCGCATACACTCTGGACGATTGGAAAAAAATGAATAAAGACTCTTCTTAAATAAACCTAAAAGTATAATGAATATCTTTTGCTACCGTCTCCTCGTGCTTAGCTGCGATAGAAGCGTGCAGGTAGGTGCAGTTTGTGCACCAACGAAGCGAGAGGTTTCTTGGTGCAAATGAACCATCACGATGGTGTGTGCTGCGTACCTTTCTGCGAATCAAGGCAAAGGAAGACTTCTGATGTGACTATATACGAGTTTCCAGTGATCGAGGTTGGTGAAAAAATGGATCAAGGTGATTTCTAGAAAGGGTAAGTCTGCTCAATTATGCGTTGTCTGGCATGCTGAAAATGTAATATGCGTTGTAAATGACTACGTGTCTTTAAAACAGTGAGTTGCTCGGCTGGTTGGTGTTGCATGACAGACTGGGACGCATATTAGCGCAAAAAGAATAAACCAACAACCTCAAGAAAGTAAATGACGATGTGCTATACCTACAACTTTTTATTAGCAAAAAAAAGAAAAGGTGACAAGAGTGCACATATGGAAGCCATGTCACTACATGTGGTTATGCAACTAGGTTTTCAAACACACCCATTATGGGAAGAAGCAGCTTCTTCGAGATTGCTTTGGTAGTTTCATTACATTACCAAAAAGAGCACAGATCGTTTCATAAGTGAATATTTATCCTTTGTCGCTTAATTAGTTCGACCTCGAACTTGAATTTATGTGCTACCGCGTCTGATATTAACGTGTTAGTTTACCCGTCTACGCGCAGGCATGACAAAAGGACATATACGTGAGAACCTTTCTCCTAATGACAAGTTGTGAGTAGCGAGTGTCCTTGTCTTCTTTCTTGTGGTCGTCCGTTTTGTTTAGTTCTAATGTATCTCAGCCAGTTACGTGTGTGACATGGTTAACGAGGTGAAGTCATACGCTCACTTCATAACTGTGTTTTATTCACTTTGCCACCATGGTATAAACTTCTAATTGCATGAATACTCCTTAGAAAAGAACAAGAAATGTTGTATTTTATTCACAATAATTCACTGAATGTTCATCTTCTTCTTTTCAAGGTGCTGGCAATGAAGTTTGGCTCCCAAATGACAGGTCGAAGGTGTGCAGTGTGCACTTTGCTTCTACCGACTATAAGCCGGGACTAAAGATAAAAAGACTGAAAGCGAATGCTGTGCCGTCAGTATTTCCACACTATCCAAAGTACGTGGTGCCGCCCGTGGCAAAAGTCCGCCGCACCTTCACGTTCAAATGTTCAGGAACATGGACCCTGCCCAAAGAGAAAAAAGTGACTAAACATTTTTAATTCTTGACGTCTCCCCACGGCTCTTGCATACGAATTGGACCAATGAAAACGAATTTCAAGGAAAGGCGTATAACAGAACACAACTTTTTTAATGCAGGAAGAACACAGGTTGAGCCGCGGCACGCAGCGGAGCTTGACATCGAGCGACATATGTCATCAGTACCATCCGCAAATACAACTTTGGGACGATCCTCACTCTTTATGTACCCTCTCACCAAATTTGAACGCATAGAACCACCTGAAACTGCACCTGGCGACAAAGTAAAAAAAAAAGATCGACCAACGCTCATTGACCGCGCGAACAACTATAACCAGCCAGAAGATGCGCCGTGTGATGACTTCCGCAATATCATCACACCGAAAATTCCAAACCATGGCAAGGAATAATGCTGAAATAAAAGCCTAAATAGCCAAGCTGAACTGTGAAGTTGCAGAGGTTATTCTGCTCTCCAAAAGAGCAAACGCTGTAGTCTTGCAGGTAAAGTTGTTTGCTGGTATTGTTTGCTGTTTTGCTTCAAAACAGTTCCCAAGAGTTTTTTATTCATTATTCACGTACCTGTGATTAACATTCGCCATTTGCCCTGCCGCGGTGGTCTAGTGGCTAAGGTACTCGGCTGCTGACCCGCAAACCGCGGTATCGAATCCCGGCTGCGGCGGGGCTGCATTTCCGATGGAGGCAGAAATGTTGTAGGCCCGTGTGCTCAGAATTGGGTGCACGTTAAAGAAGCCCAGGTGGTCTAAATTTCCGGAGCCCTCTACTACGGTGCCTCTCATAATCATATGGTGGTTTTGGGACGTTAAACACCACATATCAATCAATCAATCTACATTTGCCATTTGAGACAAAGGTATTTATGCGCAAAATTATCTGTATTTGGTTGTTTTCTATGCGCGCTGGATGCCGCGGCCACTGTCAAATGTCATAATCCTTGCACTTTCTTGTCCAGACCGTAAATTCAATCCAGCTGAGTGTGCAACAACAAGTCTACCATTGTATACACGTATAGCCGGTATCATGAGGTAAATAAACATTTGGAGGGCCAGCACTTTTTACAACCTGTCTCTGTCATCGTTATTTCTTGTTTTGCAAGCTGATACAGTAAAAGCTTGTTAATTCGGATTTCACGGGACGAGAAAAACTGTCCGAATTAAGCGAATGCCGAAATAACGAATGAACAGGAAAAACAACATTTAAAATCAAGCTGCAGAAGCACACCTTTATTTGTTGAAGTATTTTGTAATTGTCGTCTGCGTTTTCGCGCAGATTCCGGCTGACATCACAATTTTTCTTAACTGTTCCAAATGGCCAACAGCACGCAAGCTGTCGGGAGTGTTCAGGCAAGCGTCCTCTAATATTAACAGCGCCTCCGAGACTTCCCGTGAGGCGCGATGAGGTCGCGGCTGTATCTCCTCGCATGATTCTTTGTCAGAATCGTGGTCTTCATGGCCGCCCGTGACATCATTAATAATCTCTTGATCGGTCAGGAGACCACTCGTGGCGACACCATGATCAATCGCGATGTAGTCCTAAAAGGTCACATCTGTGGGAAGGACAGCATCGAAAGTCGGGCAGTCATCGTCGGTGGACTCGGTCGGTGGACTCTGCCGCTTTTTCGGCATTGCCATCACTGTAGCCCACGATGGTGGTAGCATGCAAATACGGTCACAATGGAAAAAAAGAGAACTCCGCAAGAAGAGATGGTTCCGACACGAGAACTGGTACGTCTTCTGTGACGACAACACAAGGGAAAATGGCGTCGGAGGCGCCGAGTGGAGAAGAAAGAAGACGCCGGCGTTCGGTGACGCTGCGATCGCCCCCACTAGTTGATGATGATGGCGATGCCACTCAGGTTTAGGTTTCACTCCAGTTGTGCCAGCGCTGCTTTATCACACTTTTGTGTAGCAGCAGCCATCAGCATTTGTCCGAATTAAGCGGTGCGGAGCCGAATTGCGACGAAATAACGAAGGTTTGGTCCCATAGATTAACATGCACTTTGCCGGGACCTATAGAGCCGTCCGAATTGTCCGAATTTCTGAATTACCGGTTGTCGAATTAATGAGCTTTTACTGTACAGGTGTTTGTATCTGATTTGCGGTTCTATTTGAAAAGTAATGCACTGAAATGTCAACTGAAAGCAAAAGACGATTCTCAAAGTCACATAAAATAAAATGATTCAAGATACCCGCCACATTTACTCAGTGCGTGATGAAACTCTTTTCGAACCGGCGGTAACCCACGCATTTCCATGCATCAACCAGCGCTCAGCTGGGGTTACTCGAGCGCCCCCTAGGCGGTGAAGTTCGGCATCCAAGCCGGCGCAGGCAGCCCCGTAGACCGCCGCCAGCTGGGCATGTCAGGAGCACAGTAGGTCGTGATCCAAACCAAGTTGGGTGAGAATAGCGTTTGCGCTATTTTCACCGGGTCTTAGCAGGGCCGCCGCTGCTGCGACCTGGTGAGAATAGCCAGAATGCTATATTCACCCGGTCAAAATAACGAAAACGCTCACGGCGGAAGGAAAGGTGAAAACGCTATTTTCACCCAACTTGGCTTGGATCTAGGCAGATTTGTGGAACATTGCGGCTTTTCGTCAAAGATTACAATGCCGGGTCAGGCATAGAGAAATAAAGAAAGGAATGAAAAAAGAGGAAAAGAAGAAATAAAAAATTTATGGAAGTTTTTTTATGATGAAAGTAGAGTGTACTAGTACACTGAAATGAAGACACATCAGACGTAATTTTTCTGTGTTTGTGACCAGCTCGGTGTTCACGTCGTTGGCGCACACTGTGATTGTGTTTGTCGTTGCAATGTGCTTTGTGAACGTGAATAGTTATATTGGGTTCGCGTTTAGAACCGCTGAATTTTGGGGTTCGCCGAGCTTGCGTGAAGGCCAAGACAAATGATGTTCTGTGGCCACGATGTCTAGAACTCGTCAACCTGTTTCAGTGCTCTTTGACGTCCGTAATGTTTATTTCTGGTGTGTGCAGTGGTCACGTTGTGTTAGCCCAAACGTGTTGCAAGTTTTGCTGGGCGCGCTTGTAGTTTTGCGGTTTGCGCAGCCGTTCGGCAACCTGCTCTGGTTACTGCGCTTGCTCTTCAAATACTTCATTTTACAGGCGTAGTAGCATCGAACTAGTATTAGCTGAGCTGTGAGATGCGCGGTACTTCAACCACTACAACATTCAGAAAAGCTGCCGACCACCCTGTTTTCAAAGTACAAGCATCACACGATGTAATTCAGATGGCCAACCAGTCCAAGATTCTTCATTGTGTTAGATGCGGAGATGAGTCAATCAGAGCCCAGAAATTCACTTTCCATAGAAAGTGCTCATGTGACACTCGCATGCTCATCAAGCCTCGTTATTCGCTTCCATGGCTGCGCGAGCAATAAAAAACATTCGGCTGTGGGCGTGCGGCTATCACCCCACAGTTGCTGCGCAACATGCGACAGCGGACTACTTGGTTTTCCATGCTTCAAACTGCTCAGCGCTAAACACAGCAACACAATTCAGACGAGGATTAGCGCCGATATTCAATTGAAATTTCTCACAATTCCCAAATGTGTTCCCAAAACCCGAGATTAAAACAACTAGCTTATGTTGAAAACGACAACAAAAAAATGAAGTGAACCATAAAATCAGAGAGACTGCAAAAAAGAAACGAAAAGCAGCGATATAGTGCTAGCCAATGAATCCAGGTAGTCCAGTTCTTTGCAGTCAAAAGTATTGAACGTTCTGGGTGCCATCATGACGATTGATTGATTTGTGGGGTTCAACATCCTAAAACCACCATATGATTATGAGAGACGCCGTAGTGGAGGGCTTCGGAAACATCGTCCACCTGGGGTTTTGAACATGCACCTGAATCTGAGCACACAGGCCTACAACATTTCCACCTCCATCGGACATGCAGCCGCCGCAGCCGGGATTCGATCCCACGACCTGCATCGTCAGCAGCTGGGTACCTTAGTCACCAGACCACCACGGCTGGGCACAGGTGCCATCATGAGGATGAGTGGTAAGAACTTGTGTTTTCTGAGACAGGTGCCGGCAATAGTTTTCTAAATATTAGAACCCAAACAAACGTTTCTACCTATGTATTTTACTTTTTGCAAATTTTTTGTAACTATTCGATTAGAAACTTTCCTGTTTGACGAACGCATTGAATAGGCAATCTCAGTTATGTGCTTGAACTAGTGTTGTTGAAAAACCTTTGAACCGTAGCTAAGCTATGCTCTGCAAAACTTTGTTGACTGTGCAGTAGGTCAAAGAGATGGGTGCCTAAATATAGGGTTGCAAGAACATCCTCAAAGAGTAAAAACCATAGAGATGGTTCTTTGGCTTCTGATTGTTGACAATGTGGTTGCCAGCCTCTGTTCAAGAAAACACAAGCTCTTGCAGCTCACCTTTATGATAGCACCAGGATTATTATTGAGGCTGCATGAACA
Source organism: Rhipicephalus microplus (assembly GCF_043290135.1). Taxonomy (NCBI): domain Eukaryota; kingdom Metazoa; phylum Arthropoda; class Arachnida; order Ixodida; family Ixodidae; genus Rhipicephalus; species Rhipicephalus microplus. The sequence continues at coordinate 33,020,885 of NW_027464586.1, forward strand.
TATAAAGAAAGCTGGTGGCATTAAACGTTCAATGTTAGTATCTGTTAAAGAACTGACTTATTTGTATTCATCGTCATGTGCGATCGCCTGGCGTCGCCTACAGACCCGCACCTTCCCGTGCCCCCTCGTGTTTTCATACATGCACCCAGGTGCCATCGATCCACGCTGCTGCCTGTGCGGCAACGTTGCCTCGTTGAACCACATCCTCTGGGGCTGCCCGGAGGATCCCCCGCCCGCCGACCTCCTTTGCTCACCCCCCACCGAGGGACAATGGGAGGCCCTTCTCTCCAGCAACGACATAGACATCCAGACACGGGTCCTGAAACGAGCGGAAGAAGTCATCGAGAAGCACAGCCTGGCAGCCTTCGTGGCTTAGCCTCCCTTACCCCTCACCCCTTCGATTAATAAAGTTGTTACTCACTCACTCACTTTTTTGCCTTTGTTCTTTTTAACAGTTTGCTTCGCCTTCACTTAATATTTTTTTTCCTACCAGGTGCATGTTATTATTTTGGGTGGGGGCTATATATTGTATGTTGTATAAAATTTCAGTTGGAAGCCTGTGCTCGCCCTCGCGCCACTGGTGTTGCTTTATTGACTATTTTTATATCTCTGCGCGGATGCATTGTATGCATGTTGAAATCAACACAGCGAAAAAACTAGGACGCAAGAAGAACAAATACACACCACTGCATCATCTTGCAACTATCCTTATAAGAAAGCACATCATTAGAATGAAACCAATGGTATCAAACTCCCCTGATCTGGTAAAAGACAACCACAAAGTTTAGTTCTGACAGGCTCGCACAGTGCAGAAGTTTGAAGTGGAAGAGGGGATGAAAAACGTCAAATAATGTAATTTAAAAGGCCTTTTTACCGCATCTTATATATGGGACATTTTAAAAAAAGATTTGTCATCAAAATTTAAGAACGATGACGATGCCGACATTCAGAATAGCTAAAATATGGATGCTCATTACAAAATAAAAAACATTAAATCCATTATGTTCTGGCTGCACGGAGTGCTTGTGGAACACAAGCTTGAGACCAGTTACATCTGTGTAATTTACCTGAACACCATATCAAGAACAAGAGGCAAAAAATAAGTGCGAGTGTCAATTAGCAAAGTGACACAACTTTCTTGCAAACTACAAAACAGCTGCTGAATTTGTTAACATGCTCGCTTGATGCCTTGCGAAATTTAGCAGTGACAAAAGAAAAAAAATTCCGTATTATTCTTCTTCAGAGACAATTCTTATGGTCGTTCGCAGGGCCTCATCAGTCAGCCTTAACTAGAAAACTGACTTTAATTAGGATAAAAGTATCGGCTTCAGAGTCTTTTGTGCAGGCTTGGTCACTCAAGAAAGGTCGGTAGGACACGTGTTTCAGGCATACGATTTAATCTGCAACCAGTGCAAAATGTTGTTCTCACGTGATAACCTTGGAACAAAAAAAAATTGAAACAGATTTGCAATAGCGGTGCCAAGCCTCAAAGAAATGATACTGAACAACCCTCATTGTTCTGTATTATTAGTTTATTTCTTTCTCTTATTTTTTTATCTGGTATTCCTGTCTTCGTTTTTATAATTTATCTTATTGTATATTTATATTACATTCTATTTTCTTTCTTCACCTTTTTCCCTCACTTTTGTATTGTTTCTTCGTGATTCTTTCTATGCGACACCTTGCTCTTTCCTAACTTTACATGTCCAGGTGCTTGGAACTCAAGATGAACTAAGCAGATTATGTAGCTGCAGTTAATACAAAAAACCTGGTTCCCTGATTCATAGACTGCAATGACTTTTTTGTTGTGCAGTGACAATGCACATGTATGTGCACAGTGCACCCTTTCAAAGATAGGTGACCATATTGTCTGCAGTACTAACTAAACAGTACCAACCCTGCAGTTCCTTGTAAATCGGATTCTTTCAGAAAGCTATATTCAAAGTTTTTTGCCAATTAAATATCTAGCATTTGAAAGGCATTTCCTTTATGTCCAGCTTTATAATTGCTGGTATATGCTTTTATAACTTTTTGTCAAAAGGGGCATACTTATTACGTACCAGATGTAATTGGCTCTGAAAGGAATGACTTACACAGTTTTTGTGAAGCATGCGGTTGGAATGTGCTTTGTGGCACATGTGCTTAGTGGCACATGCCCAGCGTATGCAGGTGTAGTATTGATTACTTCTTATGAGGGAATAACAACGCTGTAGATTAAATAAAGGGAAGGGAATGGACCCACGTGCTGTGTCTGTATATTTCACCCCACGTTTTCTTTATATATATAGTGCTGAACAAATTTGTCCTCATAAATTTATGGCTAAATAAAGTGTATGCAATTGCAGCCTAATTATAAGGACACTTGATTAATGTGACCCAGCAAACATTGCCCTAACTTGACGCAGCATATTCTGACTCTATTATGAGTCATAAGATTGCTTCACGTAGACATAATAAATAATGATTGGTATATAAATCATAACCAAGGGAAATCCATGACAAAAAATTATGACATTGAGGATAGCATAAGTTCAACATCGCTTTTAACCTTGGTCTCAGGTTTTATCTTTTTCCCTGTTGAAACAACCACATATACTCTGTTAATTCTTTGTTCAATATTGCCCGATTGGCAATTAGTTACCAAATCCCTACTCGTTCCTGGGACGTAGTTATACTGTATAGAAGAAATGTTTTCCTTTGCTGTTTTTCATACATGGCTACAGCAGTACAGGGACAATTCATACATCCCTGGCATCAAAAAAGCCATAGAGGAAGTCAGTGTATGAATATCGCTTTATTTTAAATTCACTAGATTGTGATATCCTATTACATACGAGTGCTAGGTCTTCGGAAACTTTTGTCCTTTCCTCTTCAGCTTTAGAACTGCTGGCATGCTTTTAACAGCCTGTAAGAGGGGTATACTCATTATTGTTTTTTTTTTGTTATATAACCTAAGCATACCAAAAAGAAGCTTCTGCTCCTATACTGAACTCTCGGATGAATAACTCCCTTGTTTATTGTTTGGAGCACTTTTTCACAATGTGCTTAGTAGCATGCACTGAAGGTGAACTACTGATTACATCTATTTTTTAGGGGAGAATCAGGCAGCACTGTAGATAAATTAGAGAGAAGGCAACAGATATAAATTGGGTCTGCCATTTTCACCTTATCTTTTAATTATGGGGCTGTTTGTTTTCTTTCTCATAAGAAAACTGCATGGCAAAAATTCAGTCTTGGCAAACGCAGCACAGCCCCATCTTTAAGCAGGCTACTGTATGAAATTTTGTAGAGCAGACAGGCCTGCGAAAAAAAAGAGCTTGATTGAAGCTGCAGACGCAGGTTCTTTTTGCCCCATTGTGTATCAGAAGATGCTCAGCATAGACACATAATAAAGGTTACTGAAGAAATTAGTCATACCAATAGAAAATAATTATACTCAGCAGGGCATTAATGCAGTATTGTGTGTTACCTTGAAAACGGGTTTTGTTTGTTTGTTTGTTGATGCAACCACATAATGCTGTATGACATGGAAAAATCTCCGCTAGCAATTTGTCACCTGAGTTGTAATCCCCACAAGGCTTGCTTCATCGTACATTTACCGTACAGCATAAAGTTTCTTTTTATTTGCTGCATTGCATAAAACATGGCTAAAACTGTACATGGACAGCGCTTGCATGTGTGGCATCAACAAACCCACACAAGAAACAGAGTTATGAATATCAGTTTATATTAATGCACACAAGAATGTCACTTTCTACTTTGATGCTGACAGGTAAGAGATTGAGAAAACTTAATTTTTTCATACACACTGTGAACAAACTAGAAATTCTTCGTTGTTGCAAACTTGTTCAACAAGAAGGCAAAAGCCAGTGATTTGTGCAATATTGTAGTTATATGAAATAAGACACACTGATTACAGACTCGTTACAAGCCACTTTATGGATGTTTCCCAGGAACACATGCTTTCTTAGCCCCTTTGCCATAGCAAGCATGCAGTTCTAAACAAGGCACCCAACATGGGAGGCTTTAAATGTATGAGTTTTTTGGGTGCATTGAAGACCACAGAGGACATTAAATCTGTGATAATATACAGTGTACACCATAGTATAAATGACAATGCATCTTATCTTGCTCCCTGCAACAAGGTGAAGCATGATAAAAATAAGGCACATCTTCCTTTAAAGTTGAATACATGTGGTAATCAAGCTTTCACAATTGAGACGTTGTAAGGCACTGATTTCATATATAAGCAAATAGTATGTACCGGCGCAAAGCGGCACCAGCTATGTGCCAGCGTGAAAGAATACGACATTCGTGTGGCTCGTGCTTGCTGGGTTTCTGCCTGAACCAGCTTGTTGTGGCCAACGCATCATCAATAATAATAACAGCTGTTTGAGGCATTCTCGCTTGTTGCATTATGAGGTGTTGTAAAAAAGTGACTGTCGTGGCTGGGATCAAACTCCCGAACTTCGGGTTAGCAGGTGAGCATCTTAGCCCCTGATCCAGTGGTGGACGCAACTTTAAGCAGTCGTACAACTCTGGGGTAGAACAATTGACTGCTTCACAGAATGCCTAGGTTCACTTTTGGCTTGAATTGTGATTTTTATATTTTATGGTCTACAAATATTTTACTGACCAGCAATGTCACTGAAATGGGCAGTGGATTTTTTTTTTGACGTAAGCTTTTTCAATTTATTATGGTAAGATTTCCAATGTCTGTTTTAGCGATACTTGAGAATAAAGCCTTAATGTGGGCGCATAACCTGTGAGACATGCCCGCATTTCATGGGTATGCACCAGATGTGTATGTGAAAGGGTTTCAGGATTTACCTGACAGGTATTTCATGTCATTCAGGTCCCGATGTGTCAGTCATGTTTGTCATACTCTCATACTTTTATATGCCAATTTTTGTATGTACTAGTGAAAGAGGTGATCAAGCGAGCATCCAGACGTAGACAGCTAGCTAGATGGATAGGTAAAAGCGGTAAAAAAATTTATTTCGCTAAAAAATGCTTTGATACTTGGATGGTGCACACACTCTTCAAGACCAAATTGGAAGATCACTTAAAACATATTAAAAGATTGTGCATGTGACAACCTTTTTTCATATTTTAAGAGTAGATCAGAGCATTGGTTTGCGATGGGAGAACAGAAATACCGATCATCATGAACGGGCACATGCTCTCTTTGGCCTTTTGTTCAGCTTTGTCCTACTGTGCTTCACTCCCAGTTCACATGTGCCCATATGTACGGCATGGGATGCATGAACACTGATGGACTAGAGAATGAGTACAAAAAAAAACGAAATGTTGGGAAAAACAATTCTCAAGGAGATGGCATTCGAATCTTTGTACTGACAGTCCAAAAACAACCACTCGGCTATAGAGGCACGCTAGCAGAATTTATCATAGCTTTTTACAGAATAGTGTGCAAAGGGGTTGGAAAGATAAGCGAGAGTGAGGAACAGGGAAAAAAAGGGAGGAAAGAGCAAGGCGTCGCATAGAAAGAACGACGAAGAAACAATACAAAAGTGAGGGAAAAGGTGAAGAAAGGAAATAGAATGTAATATAAATATACAATGAGATAAATTATAAAAAAGAAGACAGGAATACCAGATAAAAAAATAAGAGAAAGAAATAAACTAATAATACAGAACAATGAGGGTTGTTCAGTATCACTTCTTTGAGGCTTGGCACCGCTATTGCAAATCAGTTTCAAATTTTTTTTGTTCCATGGTTATCACGTGAGAACAACATTTTGCACTGGTTGCAGATTAAATCGGATGCCTGAAACACGTGTCCTACCGACCTTTCTTGAGTGACCAAGCCTGCACAAAAGACTCTGAAGCCGATACTTCTACCCTAATTAAAGTCAGTTTTCTAGTTGAGGCTGACTGATGAGGCCCTGCGAACGACCATGAGAATTGTCTCTGCAGAAGAATAATACGGAATTTTTTTTCTTTTATCACTGCTAAATTTCGCAAGGCATCAAGCGACCATGTTAAGAACTTCAGCAGCTGTTTTGTAGTTTACAAGAAAGTCGTGTCACTTTGCTAAATGACAGTCGCACTTATTTCTTGCCTCTTGTCCTTGATATGGTGTTCAGGTAAATTACACAGATGTAACTGGTCCCAAGCTTGTGTTCCACAAGCACACCGTGCAGCCAGAACATAATGAATTTAATGTTTTTATTTTGTAATGAGCATCCATATTTAAGCTATTCTAAATGTAGGCATCGTCCTCTTTCTTGAGTTTTGATGACAAATCTTTTTTTAAACTGTCCCATATATAGGATGAGGTAAAAAGGCCTTTTAAATTACATTATTTGACGTTTTTCATCCCCTCTTCCACTTCAAACTTCTGCACTGTGCTAGCCCGTCAGAACTAAACTTTGTGATTGTCGTTTAGCAGATCAGTTGAGTTTGATACCTTTGGTTTCATTCCAATGATGTGCTTTCTTATAAGGATAGTTGCGAGACGACGCAGTGGTGTGTATTTGTTCTTCTTGGGTTTTAGTTTTTTCACTGTGTTGATTTCAACATGCATACAATGCATCTGCGCAGAGATTTAAAAATAGTCAATATAGCAACACCAGTGGCACGAGGGCGAGCACAGGCTTCCAACTGAAATTTTATACAACATACAATATATAGCCCCCACCCAAAACAATAACATGCACCTGGTATGAAAAAAAATATTAAGTGAAGCCGAAACAAACTGTTGAATAGAACAAAGGCAAAAAAGCACATGACGATGAATACAAGTAAGTCACTTCTTTAACAGATAGTAACATTGAACGTTTATTGCCACCAGCTTTCTTTAGCTGTTCATGCAGCCTCAATGATAATCCTGGTGCTATCATAAAGGTGAGCTGCAAGAGCTTGTGTTTTCTCGAACAGAGGCTGGCAACCACATTTTCAACAATCAGAAGCCAAAGAACCATCTCTATGGTTTTTACTTTTTGACGATGTTCCTGCAACCCTATATTTAGGCACCCATCTCTTTGACCTACTGCACAATCAACAAAGTTTTGCAGGGCATAGCTTGGCTACGGTTCAAAGGTTTTTCAACAACACTAGTTCAAGCACATAACTGAGATTGCCTATTCAATGCATTCGTCAAACAGGAAAGTTTCTAATCGAATACTTACAAAAAATTTGCAAAAAGTGAAATACATAGGTAGAAACGTTTGTTTGGCTTCTAATAATTAGAAAACTCTTGCCGGCACCTGTCTCAGAAAACACAAGTTCTTACCACTCATCCTCATGATGTCACCTGTGCCCAGCCGCGTTGGTGTAGTGACTAAGGTACCCAGCTGCTGACCCGCAAGTCACGGGATCGAATCCCAGCTGTGGCGGCTGCATTTCCGATGAAGCTGGAAGTGTTGTCGGCCTGTGTGCTCAGATTTGGGTGCATGTTAAAGAACCCCAGGTGGACGATGTTTCCGGAGCCCTCCACTACGGCGTCTCTCATACTCATATGGTGGTTTTAGGATGTTAAACCCCACAAAACCATCAATCGTCATGATGGCACCACGAACCTTCAATACTTTTGACTGCAAAGAACTGGCCTACCTGGATTCATTGGCTAGCTCTATATTGCTGCATTTCGTTTTTTTTTTTTGCAGTCTCTGTGATTTTATGGTCCACTTCATTTTTTTGTTGTCGTTTTCAACATAAACATGTTGTTTTAATCTCAGGTGTAGGGCAACACATTTGGGAATTGTGAGAAATTTCAATTGAATATTGGCGCTAATCCTCGTCTCAATTGTGTTGCTGTGTTTAGCGCTGAGCAGTTTGAAGTATGGAATACCAACTTGTCCGCTGTCGCATATGTTGCGCAGCAACTGTGGGGTGATAGCCGCACGCTCACAGCCGAATATTTTTTTATCGCTCACGCAGCCATGGAAGCGAATAACGAGGCTTGATGAGCATGCGAGTGTCACATGAGCACTTTCTATCGATAGTGAATTTCTGGGCTCTGATTGACTCATCTCCGCATCTAACACAATGAAGAAACTTGGACTGGTTGGCCATTTGAATTACATCGTGTGATGCTTGTACTTTGAAAACAGGGTGGTCGGCAGCTTTTCTGAATGATGTAGTGGTTGAAGTACCGCGCATCTCACAGCTCAGCTAATACTAGTTCGATGCTACTACGCCTGTAAAATGAAGTATTTGAAGAGCAAGCGCAGTAACCAGAGCAGGTTGCCGAACGGCTGCGCAAACCGCAAAACTACAAGCGCGCCCAGCAAAACTTGCAACACGTTTGGGCTAACACAACGTGACCACTGCACACACCAGAAATAAACATTACGGACGTCAAAGAGCACTGAAACAGGTTGACGAGTTCTAGACATCGTGGCCACAGAACATCATTTGTCTTGGCCTTCACGCAAGCTCGGCGAACCCCAAAATTCAGCGGTTCCAAACGCGAACACAATATAACTATTCACGTTCACAAAGCACATTGCAACGACAAACACAATCACAGTGTGCGCCAACGACATGAACACCGAGCTGGTCACAAACACGCAAAAAATACGTCTGATGTGCCTTCATTACAGTGTACTAGTACACTCTACCTTCATCATAAAAAAAACTTCCATAAGTTTTTTATTTCTTTTTGTTCCCTTTTTTCATTCCTTTTTTTTATTTTTCTATGCCTGACCCGGCATTGTAATCTTTGACGAAAAGCCGCAATGTTCCACAAATCTGCCTAGATCCAAGCCAAGTTGGGTGAAAATAGCGTTTTCACCTTTCCTTCCTCCGTGAGCGTTCTCGTTATTTTGACCGGGTGAATATAGCATTCTCGCTATTCTCACCAGGTCGCAGCAGCGGCGGCCCTGCTAAGACCCGGTGAAAATAGCGCAAACGCTATTTTCACCCAACTTGGTTTGGATCACGACCTACTGTGCTCCTGACCTGCCCCAGCTGGCGGCGGTCTACGGAGCTGCCTGCGCCGGCTCGGATGCCGAACTTCACCGCCTAGGGCGTGCTCGAGTTACCCCAGCTGAGCGCTGGTTGATGCATGGAAAGGCATGGGTTACCGCCGGTTCGAAAAGAGTTTCATCACGCATTGAGTAAATGTGGCGGGTATCTTGAATCATTTTATTTCATGTGACTTTGAGAATGTTCTTTTGCTTTCAGTTAACATTTCAGTGCATTACTTTTCAAATAGAACCGCAAATCAGATACAAACACCTGTACAGTAAAAGCTCGTTAATTCGACACCCGTTAATTCGGAAATTCGAACAATTCGGACGGCTCTATTGGTCCCGGCCAAAGTGCATGTTAATCTAAGGGACCAAACCTTCGTTATTTCGTCGCAATTCGGCTCCGCACCGCTTAATTCGGACAAATGCTGACGGCTGCTGCTACACAAAAGTGTGATAAAGCAGTGCTGGCCAACTGGAGTGAAACCTAAACCTGAGTGGCATCGCCATCATCATCAACTAGTGGGGGCGATCGCAGCGTCACCGAACGCCGGCGTCTTCTTTCTTCTCCACTCGGCGCCTCCGACGCCATTTTCCCTTGTGTTGTCGCAGAACACGTACCAGTTGTCGTGTCGGAACCATCTCTTCTTGCGGAGTTCTCTTTTTTTTCCATTGTGACCGTATTTGCATGCTACCACCATCGTGCACTACAGTGATGGCAACGCCGAAAAAGCAGCAGAGTCCACCGACCCAGTCCACCGACGATGACTGCCCGACTTTCGATGCTGTCCTTCCCACAGATGTGACCTTTCAGGACTACATCGCGATTGATCATGGTGTCCCCACGAGTGGTTTCCTGACCGATCAAGAGATTATCAATAATGTCACGGGCGCCCTTGAAGACCACGATTCCGAAGAAAAATCATGTGAGGAGATACAACCGCGACCTCATCGTACCTCACGGGAAGTCTCGGAGGCACTGTTAATATTACAGGACACTTGCCTGAACACTCCCGACAGCTTGCGTGCTGTTCCCCATTTGGAACAGTTAAGAAAAATTGTGATGTCAGCCGGAATCTGCGCGAAAACGCAGACGACAATTACAAAATACTTCAACAAATAAAGGTATGCTTCTGTAGCTTGATTTTAAATGTTGTTTTCCCTGTTCATTCGATATTTCGGCATTCGGTTAATTCGGACAGTTTTTCTCGTCCCGTGAAATCCGAATTAACAAGCTTTTACTGTATCAACTTGCAAAACAAGAAAGAACGATGACAGAGACAGGTTGTAAAAAGTGCTGGCCCTCCAAATGTTTATTTACCTCATGATACCGGCTATACGTGTATACAATGGTAGACTTGTTGTCGCACATTCAGCTGGATTGAATTGACTGTCTGGACAAGAAAGTGCGAGGACTATGACATTTGACAGAGGCCGCGGCATCCAGCGCGCCTAGAAAACAACCAAATACAGATAATTTTGCGCATAAATACCTTTGTCTCAATTGGGAAATGTAGATTGATTGATTGATATGTGGTGTTTAGCGTCCCAAAACCACCATATTATTATGAGAGGCGCCGTAGTGGAGGGCTCCGGAAATTTCGACCACCTGTGGTTTTTTAACATGCACCCAAATCTGAGCACACAGGCCTACAACATTTCTGCCTCCATCGGGAATGCAGCCGCCGCTGCCGGGATTCGATCCCGCGACCTGCGGGTCAGCAGCCGAGTACCTTAGCCACTAGACCACCGCGGCAGGGCAAATGGCAAATGTTGATTGCAGGTACATGAATAATGAATAAAAAACTCTTTGCAACTGTTTTGAAGCGAAACAGCAAACAACTTTACCTGCAAGACTGCAGCGTTTGCTCTTTTAGAGAGCAGAATAACCTCTGCAACTTCACGGTTCAGCTTGACTATTTACGCTTTTAATTCAGCATTATTCCTTGCCATAGTTTGGAATTTTCGGTGTGATGATATTGCGGAAGTCATCACACGGCGCATCTTCTGGCTGGTTATAGTTGTTTGCGCGGTCAATGAGCGTCGGTCGATCTTTTTTTTTACTTTGTCGCCAGGTGCAGTTTCAGGTGGTTCTGTGCGTTCAAATTCGGTGAGAGGGTGCATAAAGAGTGAGGATCGTCCCAAAGTTGTGTTTGCGGATGGTACTGATGACATATGTCGCTCGATGTCAAGCTCTGCTGCGCGCCGGGGCTGAACCTCTGTTCTTCCTGCATTGAAAAAATTGTGTTCTGTTATACGCCTTTCCTTGAAATTTGTTTTCATTGGTCCAATTTGTATGCAACACCCGTGGGGAGACGTCAAGCATTAAACATTTTTATCACTTTTTTCTCTTTGGGCAGGGTCCATGTTCCTGAACATTTGAACGTTTCAAGGTGCGGCGGACTTTTGCCAAGGGCGGCACCACGTACTTTGGATAGTGTGTAAATACTGACGGCACAGCATTCGCTTTCAGTCTTTTTATCTTTAGTCCCGGCTTATAGTCGGTAGGAGCAAAGTGCACACTGCACACCTTCGACCTGTCATTTGGGAGCCAAACTTCATTGCCAGCACCTTGAAAAGAAGATGATGAACATTCAGTGAAATATTGTGAATAAAATACAAGATTTCTTGTTCTTTTCTAAGGACTATTCATGCAATTAGAAGTTTATACCATGGTGGCAAAGTGAATAAAGCAGTTATGATGTGAGCGTGTGACTTCACCTCGTTAAACATGTCACACACGTAACTGGCTGAGATACATTAGCACTAAACAAAACGGACGATCACAAGAAAGAAGACAAGGAAACTCGCTACTCACAACTTTTCATTAGGAGAAAAGTTTTCACGTATATGTCCTTTTGTCATGCCTGCGCGTAGACGGGTAAACTAACACGTTAATATCATACGCCGTAGCACATAAATTCAAGTTGGAGGCTGAATTAATTAGGCGACAGAGGATAACTATTCACTTATGCAACGATCTCTGCTCTTTTTGCTGATGTAATGAAACTACCAAAGCAATCTCGAAGAAGATGCTTCTACCCACAATGGGTTTGTTTGAAAACCTAGTTGCATAACCACATGTAGTGACATGGCTTGCATATGTGCACTCTTGTCACCTTTTCTTTTTTTTTTTGCTAATAAAAAGTTGTGAGTATAGCACATCGTCATTTACTTTCTTGATGTTGTTGGTTTTTTTTTTGCGCTAATATGCGTATCAGTCTGTCATGCACCACCAACCAGCCCAGCAACTCACCTTTTTAAAAAAACGTAGTCATTTACAACCCATATTACATTTTCAGCATGCCAGACAACGCCTAATTGAGCAGACTTACCCTTTCTAAAATCACCTTGATCCAATTTTGCACCAACCTCGATCACTGGAAACTCGTATCAAGTCACATCAGAAGTCTTCCTTTGCCTTGATTCGCAGAAAGGTACGCAGCACACACCATCATGATGGTTCCTTTTCACCAAGAAATTTCTCGCTTCGTTGGTGCACAAACTGCACCTACCTGCACGCTTCTATCGCAGCTCAGCACGAGGAGACGGTAGCAAAAGATATTCATTATACTTTTAAGTTTATTTAAGAAGAGGCTTTTATTCATTTTTTTTTCAATTGTCCAGAGTGTATGCACGCGTAAACATTGCTGCTTTTCTCCCAGTGTCGCGCGAGTAGACGAAAAAGAAGCGCGGCGGCCTATGTTTTGGCCGTCAGCAACCGGTGTGGATGGGGTAAGTTGTAGCGCCACAAAGTGCATAGCGGCAGGCGCCAGTACCAGAAAGGGCGTGCTGGCGCTTCGCTCGCTGGGCAGGTCAGTAGAATACAGTAGGTCGTGGTTTAGATTCGTACCACGACCTGCTCTATAAACTTACGACCTGCTCATGCCACCAATACCCATGTCGCCAGGTTAAACTCTATGGCCAAGTTTGCTTTTGCTTGTTTAATTTTTTTAGTTCTCAAAAGTGCCGCCACACGCCATGGCGCCACAACTAACCCTCATTTCTGCAGCCGCCTAAGCGCTTTCCTGCGTGGTGCGTGCGTTGACTCGATTTGTGCCAATTAGAGGTTCATTCAGCATATTTGTTCAAGACTCGAGAGCGTTAGGGTACGACAGGTACAGCCCAGGTACACCCTTCACATTATAAGTGTACTGCTTACTTCTATTGTGCAAGTCGAGCAGCCGGTGGTCAACTGGAATATCGAATTTACCGTCACTTAGATTCGACAGCCCCAAAGCTAAAAGCTCGTGGAATAGAACAGGGACAATTTAAAGTGATTCAGCCAGTTAGAACGGATGGTATAGACTGATACTCGCGTTTCTAGAAAACATTATTGCGTTAACAGAAATGTAGCGCAACAAAAGCTGTTGTCACCTAATGCGCTGTATTTTGCTGCTCCAGAAATATAGGCTTGGTCACATAGCCGGTGAGACACACACGGAAACGCCAGTGGCGCTCGAACAGTGATGCAACGAACTGCTGCAGGTGCGAGAAATTACTGTAACAACATTGCGGTATTCCACCGGTTTTATCGCGCGCTTCCATCGATCGTTAGACATTCGACAGACGATGGCACAACTACTCCCTTCTATTGTTATCAGTAAACAGTACCACTGAAGGACGCTATGCAGGGCATGAAAACTTACACGGGTTATCGCAAGCGTTATTAGTACTGTATGCGCCCTTATTGCATCGCAGAAACACACTGATTTCAGGTTGCAACTCGTTACAAGATCGCTGTTTTGCCCACGGACGAATTATTTCAGCAACTTGTAGACAGTGGTTAGGTGGGGCGCACTGCGCAAAACAAACTGGTGGTGTGTCGCATATTGCTCGCGTTCGCCTGCGCTTAGACCAGGACACAAAGCGCTCACGCAGATTGAGTTCCTGTATTAAACATCCTGGGGCCAACCACTATGGTGCTTCTCACAGCTTGAATGTTTTTTCGATTCGTTAACTCTGTGGGTTGGTCGATCGGCGAAATTGCAGAAACGCGCACGCACGAGTGCACAACTACGGCAGCACGTCGTCTGCTATGCGGGTAAGTCGTGGCGGCACCTCGCGGTATCTCCGGTCCCTAAGCGCCAATTTTTGGGCCCACACGCCTTCATAAGGGTGGCGCCAATGAGCAGGTCGTAAGTTTATAGAGCAGGTCGTGATCCGTACAAAGCTATGGCTTTTGGAGAACGGTGGTCCGGCAACCTAATGTTCTCTGCAGCGTTAAACCTGCTTCTCTGGGCATATTTTTCTAACGTGTGGCGTGTTGTGGATTTTGGGTAACAGGCGGTCAGTCAACCTCAGGTTCTCTCGGCGTGTGGCGTGTGCAACGTTACTATGGTGGCTGGAATTCATAGCCACCACAACGTTACTAGATTCTGCCGCGATCGCGAGCTGTACACATTTGTGTTGTGCTGCACGTGTGCTGATTGCGGTGTCCTTACACGAGCACTGCGATTGTGCTTGACGAACGCGGATGGTGTTTGCAGCGCTTGAACTTGCACTATAGTCTCCTTGCACAAGGGACCCTACTTGCACTGACACTGCGTGCATCAGCGTAATTTTTGTAATTGCTAATATTTGATTTTTTGTGTGTGTGTGAGGTGGCAGCGTTCGTTCTACAAATTTTACTGAGCGTGAAAGTATGTTTTTCACTGTGCTTGATCGGCAACTTGCTTTGACTGTTTTGCCGCTTGCTCATTGAATGTATCAATTATTGAGTGACATCACTGCTGTTGTATTGGTCAGCGAGGCCGAATTTCTCTGTCGGCTAAGCCAGGCAAGTGTTACACTATGTAATTTGCACAATCGTGCACAAATGCAGAAGTGAGCCGTTCATGCTTGAGAAGCCCGAATCAAATTGAAGGAGCTTGTATAGCACTACTCAAGCTTCATACAGATGCACGATCAATATTTGTACAAAAACAAGTGTTCGGCGCCTGGGTATGTAGCACGTGTGGTTTGCACCCCGTAGGTTTTCCTGCCCACGTGTGTCTTATTTTCCGGCGTGAAATGGCACCCTTGAAAGCAAAACCTAAAACTAGTATCAATCCCTTTAGAAGATTAAAAAAAACAAATAGCCACCTGTTTTCTTTTTTCTGTAATTTGAAAGTTACCGAACATCTAGAGTGGAAAAACAACTTCATCCATGTAGGAGAACCGCAAAAAAAAACACTGAAAAAGTGGTGCCTTCTTTTATTGTATAAAGATGTTGTACAATAACATAATTTACCGTTTGAGACTTACGTGTATCATTGAACGAAGATGACTGTGGTGTATTTAGCGAAACGGGCGAATGTTGCACGCACAGATGTATGTTCAACAGTCACATATATTTTATGTAACCAGTTGTTTACATTTGCACAATGATGCCAGCAGCAACATGTGTGCTAGCAACATCAGACGTGGTAAGCTGATATGAAGCTCTTGTGTTCTCAAGGATGGTAGCCTCGAACACTGCTACATAAATCTACCAAAGTGTATGGCACTTAACTACAATTGACGTGAACTGGTCGTGACAGCTGCATCATAGGAGTGCATCTGTAATTTTTATAAATTTCTATAGTTAGCATGCAATTGGCATTGTGCCTGAGTGGTGTCTATTTCCACAGCAGTGTTGAGAGCTGGTGTGGCTATGTGGTAAAATACTTGATTGCCACGCAGAATGTTTGGTTTTCATTCCTGCTGGGGCCCTGATATATATTCATTACATTTATAAGGTCAACACTGACTTTCTTTCTGGATGTTGTCGTGTTTAAATGACCAAAATTATTTCTTACCGTTCTTGAGTAGACAAACTGTCAATCGCCTAAGGCACATAGCCGCATACCTGCTAGATGTGTGCCACTCATCTGGAAGAAATGGTTTGACAACATACGAAACGGGATCGTGGCATTATTCATGACCTGATGGACAATCGTATTCGTCAAACGTTCTTACCCTCTCATACTAATTTGGTTTACCTAAATCTAAGGGTGTGATCACGAGGGCGACCAGACGTAGGTGGCTAGATAGATAGACCATTGTAGTCAATTTCTCCTTTTTAGTCAATTGAACGCTGCACGGTGGAAAAATTTTGTTATGAGCGTGATGCAGCTAAACACTCAATTTCTCGTTTTCTTGAATCAAGTTATTTTTTTCAGCATTGTATGAGCAGGCCAAGTTCTATGTGCAGACTCCTATCTTAGAACAATTAAAGCATCCTGTGAAAATAGTCCACTTGTCTGCAGCCACTGTTGCTCACAATCCCATCTCCCCCTCCCCGCCTACATATTTTAGATACTAGACATACAACTGGCAGATGACTGTTTTTTTTTTCAGCAGCAGCTGCCTACAATAACAGCGCTAAGAAAAAAGACACACACTCAAGTGTTTTCAGTTTTACAAGTGGCATACTACAGAAGAATGCCCACCAAGTCTTAGTGCTGCATGCTCAGTTCATTTCTACTTCTCACTATGCCTTTCTTGAGAATACTGATTATATGAAATTAATGTATAATAACGATTCAATTCTGAAAGCAGTGTTGTCACATGCATTGACCTACAAGTGAAGGATGTGCTTTAATTTCATTGTGCTTTACATACCTGCAGGTATCAGCAGAAGGTGCACTGTCATTCAGTGAAAGGCTGATGCATCTTTTCTCAACTATATTTATTGTTGTTCTCTCCTTGAAGAGTTACCTGTGCACCTGAATAACACTGGGCTTGGTGAACCACAATCATGTATAGCTGTTTCCAATCCTGCCCTCATTTTACAGCTTGAAATACTAAAAGCAAGACCATAAATTGTGCTCCACTCACTACCTTATTGCTTTGCCCCGTCTTTTTTAGTTCATTAAATGCAAAGCATTTCTTAGCAAACTTCGGCGACTTTAACCGTATCTATCTATTTAGCCGCCTAGGACTCTTAGCTCTCCTGGGTGTTTCGATAACGGTATCAAACCGAAATTGGTAAGGTGTAACATGACTGTATGATGAGCCTAAGTGACTAGTCGTAACATGAAAATTGTTACATGTATGTCATGAATGTCTCGATTTACATTCCATGGTCTTGCTGCTCTTGCGCTGGTTTCATTCACATGACATATTGCAAAACTGGTATGGTATGACATGACTGCACGGCGAACATAAGCGACTGACCCTAACGACGAAATCATGACATGCATGCCATGTAAACTACGACTACATGCTACACTCATACTGCCCTTTGGTTGTTTTGCTTGCTTCATATACACCAAATTGGGTGTTACGAGACATCAATAGATGATGAGGGTATATGACTGGTACAAACATGATAAACATGACGTCATACCGCGCTCATGATGCAATTGTGGCCGTTTCGCTAGCTTTACATTTAACAAATTTGGTAAATATGTGTCGTGAATTGACAATGAAGGTAAATGACAAGTGCAAACATGCTATTCATGATATGCATGTCATGTAAAACACCTTCTTATGCTATGCTCATAGCGCGCTCGCGGCCGTTTCGCTAGCTCCACATATACTAAATTTGGTATCACAGGAACTGAACAGACGATGAACGTAAATGACATGTCCAAACATAATAATCGTGACATGGAAGTCGTGTTCGGTATAATTTACGTCCACTTTGTAACGTTTTTCTGAATTTAAGCTACATATCAGCCTTCCTCATTCGTGCTTCGCACATCATCGATTCCCACTGTACGTGGGATCTGCCAATTTCTTTACATTAACAGACTCATTAGCCTATTTATCATTTTATGCATTCACACTCAGGGTGCGGCGATGACATAGTGGTTGAAGCATCCGCCTCGCATGCAAGAGGTCCGTGGTTGAAATCCCGGTGCCGCGCAGTTCGCAACTGAATTTTAAAAAACCCCCGCGTGTTGATGGAACTGCATTAAGAGGCCTGGGGTGCCGCCTCACCGGTAACCACCGCCGGGAACGCACTCCCTCAACAGAGAAGGATTGGCCACCCTGGTGCAGTATCTGGCCACTACCTCATACATGCATACGTCAAATAACTCACGGCCCTCAGTCCCCAGCAGCTGCGAAGCAACTGACCACGGCGGTGGTCAGATCTGCAACGCAGCAGAGGGTGCTAAGAATCTCTGGATATGGACAGGCCGCCATTGGAACCTGAACCTGCCAACATTTAACGCTAGAACCTTATCTAGTGCGGGAAGTCTAGCTGTACTATTCGAGGAGCTAGAGGGTGTTAAATGGGATATAATAGGGCTCAGTGAGGTTAGGAGGACAGATGAGGCCTATACTGCGCTACAGAATGGGCACGTCCTTTGCTATCGGGGCTTGGCAGACAGAAGAGAACTGGGAGTGGGGTTCCTAATTCACAGAAACATAGATGGTAACATAGAGGAATGCTATAGCAGTAATGAATAGGTGGTAGGCATTGTAATTAAACTGAATAAAAGATACAAGATGAAGGTAGTGCAGGCTTACGCGCCTACATCCAGCCATGATGACGCTTCAGTTGAAAGCTTCTATGAAGACGTGGAATCGGCAATGAGTAAGGTAAAAACACAGTATGCTATAGTGATGGGCGACTATAATGCAAAGGTAGGAAATAAGCAGGCTGGAGACCAGGCAGTAGGAGATTATGGAATCGGCACTAGAAACGCCAGAGTAGATCTACTAGTAGACTTCGCAGAACGCAAGCATTTGCGGGTTTTGAATACCTTCTACCGAAAACGATAGAACCGAGAGTGGACATGAAGGAGCCCTAATTGCGAAAATAAGAACGAAATAGACTTTATAGTGACTGCACATCCAGGAATCGTGCAGGATGTGGAAGTGGTTGGCAAGGTACGATGCAGTGGCCATAGAGTGGTACGGTCTCGAATTCGCCTTGACTTGAAGAAGGAACGACAGAATCTAATACGCAAGAAGCCAATCAATGAGCTAGCACTGAGAGGGGAAGTGCAGGAATTCAGAGTGTTGCTGCAGAACAGGTACTCGGCTCTACGGTAGTAAAATGTTTCAAGTGTGGTCATACTGGGCACAAAGCAGACGCATGTCGTAACGGAGTTTGACTGGTGAGTTTGACTCGCTCCGTTACGACATGCGTCTTCTTTGTGCCCAGTCTGACCACACTTGAAACATTTACTACCATAGGGCTCGCAAAGTTAGTACGACAGCTGTTCGTGCGATGACCCACTCGGTTACACAGAAAACATCGCGGAACACTCTCCGGTGCAGGCTTCTTTTGTTCGGGTACCGATTTCTTCGAATCTTCAGGACACTCCTTCTTGACTTTGGGCAAATTTGTGCCACCTTGCGCTTCCAAGAATTGGTCGGCCGATTCAAGCATGCCTTCAAGTGACTCAGCCTTCCTCTCTTTCAAGTACAGCGACAGACTTGGGTGGCAACTGGTAAGAAATTGCTCTCTAATTAGGAGCTCTCTAAGCTCATCGTACTCCTGCGCTGTCCCCGAAAGTGTAATTCATCTGTCGAAATAATGGCTAAGTCGGGCGGCGTACTGCGTGGCCGTCTCACCATCAGCTGACTTTCCTGTCCTAAATCTTTCCCGGAATCCTTCCACAGTAAATCTAAATCACTTCGGTAAAGCAGTTTTCACCTTTGCGTAGGTGGCTGCATTGGTCGGCGTCAGCCTACCGTACACACTGAGCGCTTCACCACTCAAGCAGGTACTCAAAGCAGTTGCCCATTGACGTTCCGGCCCATTCTGGCTCCTCGCAATCGTCTCATATCTGTGAAGGTACGCGTCAAGGTCATCCTTCCTTTCATCAAACGCTACGAGCAGCTTGTTTGGGTTGAAGCGGAAGCCATGTTCCTCCCGTTCGCTGCTTTCAACTCTAGCTTGGACCGGAGTTTCACTTCGCTGCTGCAAATGGAGCCGCTCGAGTTCCATCTCGTGCTGCCGCTGCCGTTCCCTTTCAGCCATCTTCGCTTCTCTTTCTTCTTTCAGCTGTCGCTTCTTTGCTTCTCTT
Source organism: Rhipicephalus microplus (assembly GCF_043290135.1). Lineage (NCBI taxonomy): Eukaryota > Metazoa > Arthropoda > Arachnida > Ixodida > Ixodidae > Rhipicephalus > Rhipicephalus microplus. Next base: position 33,040,769 of record NW_027464586.1, read on the forward strand.
TCTTCTCTCACCCTTTCAGCTGCCAACTTTTCTCTTTCCAACTCAGCTGCTTTTTCTTCCTTGGCCCTCTCAGCTCCAACCTCTCTCTCTCCACCGTCTCTTTCTCCTTCTGGCTTACCCACTTCCGTAGTTCGGTGCCAGAAAGACCCATCTTCTCACCAAGAGCTACTAACTTTTCGAGATCCATTGTGTCTGGCAAGTGAAGTCTTGCCGCGTGTAAAAAGTATCTGCCTAAATCAGTCTATCGGAACACTCTCCTGCACTCGTTAACGAGAACACTGAGCAACACACAAATTGTTCCGATAGCACTATCAACAACTCGAGGCTTTTTCTCACTACTTTGGACACACTTTGCACCAAAAGGTTCTGTCGCGGACGCCAGAATAATATTCACGGGTCCTTTTAATTAGGGAGGCGATCGCCGGGCTAATTCCAAGGGCCAAAGTATCGGCCCCCCAAACTGCACCACGAAAGCGTGGACAATTTAGAAGTGGTCCTGTTCGGCACGCCAACGGATGCCGGCTGTGGCCCAAAGAACAAGTCAGAGCCGAGAGTTGATAAACAAAACAAAATTATTTTCTCAATTATGGCAGATCAAAACAATACACAAGTATGCACACTCAACAATAGTTGAATAGAATATGTCACCAATCAAACAACGTACTACACAGTACAATCAGCCACACTCGAAACAACGGACACAGACAACCTTATGCAATACAATACAGTCGCATGCATCGAACAACCAAGACACCTAAAGACTAAAGAGTTAAAAAACTTATTCAGTCAAAAGTTCTTCGAACAAAAGTCTGAATGATACTCTTCCGAGAATAACTTACTCAAAGTCTAGCGTTGTTGTCGTTCGGTTGCCCCCGACGTTTCCTTCCAAGAAACCTCGCATCTTCAATTGGCCACTCTCCAAGCACCAAACGTCTTCGCCGGTAACACGTCGGCTTCCCACGCGCAGCTATCGCCACGCGTCTTCGCTCGCTGGCGGTAGACACACACTCTTGCCTGTAGCACGAGTCTTCACCCCTCAGGTGGAAATCCTCTTCTTCTCTTCCTTTGTCACGGAACACAAAAGGCTTCGCCCACAAGGTGGAACACCCTATGCACTCTGGCGTGAGTTTCCTTCTCCTGCTTTGTCACTGAGGACAAAACCTTCGCCGACGACATGGCAGAACACCCTACGCACTCTGGCGCATACTTTCTTCTTCTCCTGCTTTGTCACTGAGGACAAAACCTTCACCGACAGACGCGGCAGAATGACCCCACGCACACTGGCGCTAACTTCCTTCTTCTCCTGATCTCCCATCTCTGCTGCTCGGTGAAATACCTTCCGCGCGAGATTCCAGAAAGTTCTCATCATTTCGTCGGCGCGATACGCAGCGAAGGCTGGGAAAGCACGAGACGGTTCGAGGGCCATCCGCGATAGATGACGCAACCCTGCATCACCCCGCCCCTTTCCATCGAGAACTTTCCAGGGCTTGCTCGGCCGCCGATGTGAGGATGTTCGTCGGCGAACCTACGCTTCCGAGGGGAGAGGGACGCGCGCCCGGGGAGTCTTTGGACGCTTGTTTTCTCTTTTTTTTATCGTTGATCTCGAGGCTTCTCTCCGGCGCTTCGTCGCGAGAATTCGGCGGCGCGCCCTTTTTTTAGCGCTCCTTTTGTGACAATCTGTATTTGGAAGCACAGTAAAAAAATTGCGGATAAAGACGCATCGAAGTTAGGCCAGGCCTATTAAAACCCACATTGTATGTGGCTTCCCGGCACACATGTGCGAATCCACGTAATGCACCGAGGGTCTAAGACGTTGAAGTGTGAATGCATCATCATCATCATCAGCCTGACTACGCCCACTGCAGGACAAAGGCCTTTCCAGTGATCCGCCAGTTAACCCGGTCCTGTGCTTGCTGCTGCCAATGTATACCCGCAAACTTCTTAATCTCATCTGCCCACATAATCTTCTGTCTCCCCCTAACCTGCTTCCCTTCTTTGGGAATCCAGTTAGTTACCATTAATGACCAGCGGTTATCCTGTCTACGCGCTACATGCCCGGCCCATGTCCATTTCCTCTTCTTTATTTCAACTATGCTATCCTTAACCCCCGTTTGTCCCCTAATCCACTCTGCTCTCTTTTTGTCTCTTAAGGTTAAACCTACCATTTTTTTTCCATTGCTCGCTGCGTCGTCCTCAATTTAAGCTGAACCCTCTTTATAAGTCTCCAGGTTTCTGCTCCAGAGCTAAGTATCGGCAAGATACAGCTTTTATATACCTTCCTCTTGAGGGATAGTGGCAATCTACCTGTCATAATTTGAGAGTGCTTGCCGAATGTGCTCCAACCCATTCTTATTCTTCTAGTTACTTCAATCTCGTGGTTAGGCTCTGCGGTTATTACCTGCCCTAAGTAGACATAGTCAGACCCGTGTGCTCAGATTTGGGTGCACGTTAAAGAACCCCAGGTGGTCTAAATTTCCGGAGCCCTCCACTACGGCGTCTCTCATAATCATATAGTGGTTTTGGGATGTTAAACCCCACATGTCAATCAATCAATAAGTAGACATAGTCTTTTACAACTTCAAGTGCACTATTACCTATCTCGAAGCGCTGCTCCTTTCCGAGGTTGTTGTACATTACTTTCGTTTTCTGCAGATTAATTTTAAGACCCACCTTTCTGCATCCTTGTCTAACTCCGTAATCATGAGTTGCAATTCGTCCCCTGAGTTACTCAGCAATGCAATGTCATCGGCGAAGCTCAAGTTACTAAGGTATTCTCCATTACCTCTTATTCCTAACTGTTCCCATTTTAGGCTTCTGAAAACTTCCTGTAAGCACGCGGTAAATAGCATTGGGGAGATTGTGTCCCCCAGCCTTACACCCTTCTTGATTGGAATTCTGTTGCTTTCTTTATGAAGCACTATGGTAGCAGTTGATCCCCTGTATATTACTTCCAGAATGTTTATATATACTTCATCTACGCCCTGATTCCGCAGTGTCTGCATGACGGCTGATATTTCTACTGAATGAAACGCCTTCTCGCAATCTATGAAGGCTATTCATAGTGGTTGGTTATACTCTGAGCATTTCTCTATTTCCTGATTGATAGTATGAATGTGGTCAATTGTTGAGTAGCCTGTTCAAAATCCTGCTTGTTCCTTTGGTTGATTGAAATCTAATGCTTTCTTTACTCTGTTAGCAATTACCTTTGTAAAGAGCTTGTATACTACAGAGAGCAAGCTGATCGGCCTGTAAATCTTCAAGTCCTTGTCATCTCCTTTGTTATGTATTAAGATGATGTTAGCGTTCTTCCAAGACTCTGGTACCCTTCCCGTCAGGAGACACCTCGTAAACAGGGTGGCTAGTTTTTCTAACACAATCTGTCCTCCATCTCTCAGCAGGTCTTATGTTACCTGATCCTCACCAGCAGCTTTGCCTCTTTGCATGCTCTCCAAAGCTTTTCTGATTTCTTCTATCATTACTGGTGGGGTGTCGTTCTAGGTTACTGCTAGTTCTTATAGTATTTAGGTCGTGGTTGCCTGGGCTACTGCACAGATCTCTGTAAAATTCCTCCGCTATTTTAACTATCCTATCCATATTGGTAGTTATTTTGCCTTCTTTGTCCCTTAGTGCATACATCCGACTTTTGCCTATCCCAAGTTTCCTCTTCACTGCTTTGACGCTTAATCCGTTTTTCAGAGCGTGTTGGATTCTCTCCATGTTATACCTTCTTACATCGCATACTTTACGTCTATTAATCAACTTGGAAAGCTGTGCCAGTTCTATTTGGTCGGTTGTACTTGACACTTTCATGATTTGACGCTTCTTAATTAGGTTCTTCGTTTCCTGGGAAAGCTTGCCAGTGTCCTGTCTAACTACCCTGCCTCCAACTTCCACTGCACACTCCGTTATGATACTCGTCAGATTATCATTCATTGTATCTACGCTAAGGTTGGTTTCCTCACTAAGAGCCGAGTACCTGTTCTGCAGCGACACTCTGAAATCCTGTACTTTCCCTCTCAGTTCTAGCTCATTGATTGGCTTCTTGCGTATTAGTTTCTGTCGTTCCTTCTTCAAGTCTAGGCGAATTCGGGACCGTACCATTCTATGGTCACTGCATCGTACCTTGCCATCCACTTCCACATCCTGCACGATTCCTTGATGTGCAGTCATTATAAAGTCTATTTCGTTCTCATTTTCACCATTAGGGCTCCTCCATGTCCACTTGCGGTTTTATCGTTTTCGATAGAAGGTATTCAAAACCCGCAAATTATTGGGTTCTGCGAAGTCTACTAGTAGCTCTCCTTTGGCGTTTCTAGTGCCGATTCCATAATCTCCTACTGCCTGGTCTCCAGCCTGCTTCTTCCCTACCTTTGCATTAAAGTCGCCCATCACTATAGTATACTGTGTTTTTACCTTACTCATTGCCGATTCCACGTCTTCATAGAAGCTTTCACCTGAAGCGTCATCATGGCTGGATGGAGGCGCGTGAGCCAGTACTACCTTCAACTTGTATCTTTTATTCAGTTTAATTGCAATACCTATCACCCTTTGATTATTGCTATAGTATTTCTTTATGTTGGCAGCTATGTTTCTGTGAATTAGGAGCCCCACTCCCAGTGCTCTTCTGTCTGCTAAGCCCCGATAGCAAAGGACGTGCCCATTCTGTAGCACAGTATAGGCCTCATCTGTCCTCCTAACCTCACTGAGCCCTATTATATCCCATTTAACACCCTCTAGCTCCTCGAATAGTACAGCTAGACTTCCCTCACTAGATAAGGTTCTAATGTTAAATGTTGCCAGGTTCAGGTTCCAATGGCGGCCTGTCCGGATCCAGAGATTCTTAGCACCCTCTGCTGCGTTGCAGATCTGACCGCCGCCGTGGTCAGTTGCTTCGCAGCTGCTGGGGACTGAGGGCCGTGAGTTATTTGACGTATGCATGTGGAAGGTAGTGGCCAGATACTGCACCAGGGTGGCCAATCCTTCTCTGGTGAGGGAGTGCGTTCCCGGTGGTGGTGGCCGGTGAGGCAGCACCCCAGGCCTCTTAATGCAGTTCCATCAACACGCGGGTTTTTTTTTTAAATCCGCTTGGGAACTGCACGGCACCAAGATTTGAACCACGGACCTATTGCATGCGAGGCGGATGCTCTAACCACTACGCCATCGCCGCACCCTGAGTGTGAATGCATAAAGTGTAAATGCATAAAATTAGAAATAGGCTAATGAGTCTGTTAATGTAAAGAAATTGGCAGATCCCACGCACAGTGGGAATCGATAATGTGCGAAGCACGAATGAGGAAGGTTGATATGTAGCTTAAATTCAGAAAAACGTTACAAAGTGGACGTAAATTACACCGAACACGACTTCCATGTCACGATTATTATGTTTGGACATGTCCTTTACCTTCATCGTGTATTCAGGTCCTGTGATACCAAATTTGGTATATGTGGAGCTAGCGAAACGGCCGCGAGCGCGCTATGAGCATAGCATAAGAAGATGTTTCACATGACATGCATATCATGATTAGCATGTTTGCACTTGTCATTTACCTTCATTGTCCATTCACGACACATATTTACCAAATTTGTTAAATGTAAAGCTAGCGAAACGGCCACAAATATATCATGAGCGCGATATGACGTCATGTTTATCATGTTTGTATTAGTCATATACCCTCATCATCCATTGATGTCTCGTAACACCAAATTTGGTGTATATGAAGCAAGCAACACAACCAAAGAGCACGGTGAGTGTAGCATGTAGTCGTGGTTTACATGGCATGCATGTCATGATTTCGTCGTTAGGGTCAGTCGCTTATGTTCGCCGTGCAGTCATGTCATACCATACCAGTTTTGCAATATGTCATGTGAACGAAACCAGCGCAAGAGCAGCAAGACCATGGAATGTAAATCAAGACATTCGTGACATACATGTAATAATTTTCTTGTTACGACTAGTCATTTATGCTCATCATACAGTCATGTTACACCTTACCAATTTTGGTATTGATACCATTATCGAAACACCCAGGAGAGCTAAGAGTTTCTAGGCGGCTAAATAGATAGATACGGTTAAAGTAGCTGAAGTTTGCTAGGAAATGCTTTGTATTTAATGAACTAAAAAAGAAGTGGCAAAGCAATAAAGTAATGAGTGGAGCACAATTTATGGTCTTGCTCTTAGTATTTCAAGCTGTAAAATGAGGGCAGGATTGGAAACAGCTATACATGATTGTGGTTCACCAAGTCCAGTGTTATTCAGGTGAACAGGTAACTGTTCAAGGAGAGAACAAATATATATCTATTTGAGAAAAGATGCATCAGCCTTTCACTGAATGACAGTGCACCTTCTGCTGCCATCTGCAGGTATGTAAAGCACAATGAAATTAAAGCACATCCTTCACATGTAGGTCAATGCATGTGACAACACAGCTTTCAGAATTGAATAGTTATTATACATTAATTTCATATATTCAGTATTCTCAAGAAAGGAAGTTAGAAGTAGAAATGAACTGAGCATGCAGCACTAAGACTTGGTGGGCATTCTTCTGTAGTATGCCACTTGTAAAACTGAAAACACTTGAGTGTATGTCTTTTTTCTTAGCGCTGTTATTGTAGGCGGCTGCTGCTGAAAAAAAACAGTCATCTGCCAGTTGTATGTCTAGTATCTAAAATGTGTAGGCGGGGAGGGGGATTGTGAGCAACAGTGGATGCAGAGAAGTGGACTATTTTCACAGGATGCTTTAGTTGTTCTAAGATAGGAGTCTGCACATAGAACTTGGCCTGCTCATACAATGCTGAAAAAAAAATAACATCATTGAAGAAAACGAGAAATTGAGTGTTTAGCTGCATCACGCTCATAACAAACATTTTCCACCGTGCAGCGTTCCATTGACTAAAAAGGAGAAATTGACTACATGGTCTATCTATCTAGCCACCTACATATGGTCGCCCTCGTGATCACACCCTTAGCTTTGGGTAAACCAAATTAGTATGGGAGGGTAAGAACGTTTGACGAATACGATTGCCCACCAGGTCATGAATAATGCCACGATCCCGTTTTGTATGTTGTCAAACCCTTTCTTCCTGATGAGTGGCACACATCTGGCAGGTATGCGGCTATGTGCCCCGGGTGATTGACAGTTTGTCTACTCAAGAACGGCAAGAAATAATTTTAGTCAATTTAACACGAAAACATCCAGGAGAAAGTCAGTGTTAACCTTATAAATGTAATGAATATATATCAGGGCCCCACCAGGAATGAAAACCAAACATTCTGCGTGGCAATCATGTATTTTACCACATAGCCACAACAGGTCTCAACACTGCTGTGGAAATAGACACCACTCAGGCACAATGTCAATTGCATGCTAAATATAGAATTTTATAAAAATTACAGGTGCACTCCTATTGACAGCTGTCACGACCAGTTCACGTCAATTGTAGTTAAGCGCCATACATTTTGGTAGATTTATGTAGCAGTGTTCGAGGCTACCATCCTTGAGAACACAAGCGCTTCATATCAGCTTACCACGTCTATGTTGCTAGCACTCATGTTGCTGCTGGCATCATTGTGCAAATGTAAACAACTAGTTACATAAAACGTATGTGACTGTTGAACATACGTCTGTGCGTACAACATTCGTCCGTTTTGCTAAATACACCACAGTCATCTTCGTTCAATGATACACGTAAGTTTCAAACGGTAAATTATGTTATTGTACAACATTTTTATACATTAAAAGAAGGCACCACTTTTTCAGTGCTTTTTTTTGTGGTTCTCCTACATGGATGAAGTTGTTTTTCCACTCTAGATGTTTGCTAACTTTCCAATTACAGAAAAAAGAAAACAAGTGGCTATTTGTTTTTTTTTTCAATCTTCAAAAGGGATTGATACTAGTTTGTCATTTGCTTACAAGGGTGCCGTTTCACGCCGGAAAACAAGGCACGCGTGGGCAGGAAAACCTACGGGGCGCAAACCACACGTACTACATACCCAGGCGTCAAACACTTGTTTTTGTACAAATATAGATTGTGCAGCCGTATGAAGCTTGAGTGGTGCCTTAGAGGCTCCTTAAATTTGATTCGGGCTTCTCAAGCATGAACGACTCACTTCTGCATGTGTGCACGATTGTGCAAATTACATAGTGTAACACTTGCCTGGCTTAGCCGACAGAGAAATTCGGCCTCGCTGACCAATACAACAGCAGTGATGGCACTCATTAATTGATACATTCAATGAGCAAGCGGCAAAACAGTCAAAGCAAGTCGCCGATCAAGCACAGTGAAAAACATACTTTCACGCTCAGTAAAACTTGGAGAATGAACGCTGCCACCTCACACACACACACACACAAAAAATCAAATATTAGCAATTACAAAAATTACGCTGAAGCACGCAGTGTCAGTGCAAGTAGGGTCCCTTGTGCAAGGAGACTATAGTGCAAGTTCAAGCGCTGCAAACACCATCCGCGTTCGTCAAGCCCAATCGCAGTGCTCGTGTAAGGACACCGCAATCAGCACACGTGCAGCACAACACAAATGTGTACAGCTCGCGATCGCGGCAGAATCTAGTAACGTTGTGGTGGCTATGAATTCCAGCCACCATAGTAACGTTGCGCACGCCACACGCCGAGAGAACCTGAGGTTGACTGACCGCCTGTTACCCAATATCCACAACATGCCACAAGTTTGAAAAATATGCCCAGAGAACCAGCTTTAACGCTGCAGAGAACCTTAGGTTGCCTGACCACCGTTCTCCAAAAGCCATAGCTTTGTAGGGATCACGACCTTCTATATAAACATACGACCTGCTCATTGGCGCCACCCTTATGAAGGCGTGTGGGCCCAAAAATTGGCGCGTAGGGACCGGAGATACCGCGAGGTGCCGCCATGACTTACCCGCATAGAAGACGACGTGCTGCCGTAGTCGTGCACTCGTGCGTGCGCGTTTCTGCAATTTCGCCGATCGAGCAACCTACAGAGTTAACGAATTGAAGCAACATTCTAGCTGTGAGAAGCACCATAGTGGTTGGCTCCAGGATGTTTATTACAGGTACTCAATCTGCGTGAGCGCTTTGTGTCCTGGTCTAAGCGCAGGCGAACGCGAGCAATATGCGACGCACCACCAGTTTGTTTTGCGCAGTGCGCCCCACCTAACCACTGTCTACAAGTTGCTGAAATAATTCGTCCGTGGCAAAACAGCGATCTTGTAACGAGTTGCAACCTGAAATCAGTGTGTTACTGCGATGCAATAAGGGCGCATACGGTACTAAAAACGCTTGCGATAACCCGTGTAAGTTTTCATGCCCTGCATAGCGTCCTTCAGTGATACTGTTCACTGATAACAATAGAAGGGAGTAGTTGTGCCATCGTCTGGCGAATGTCTAACGATCGATGCAAGCGCGCGATAGAACCGGTGGATTACCGCAATGTTGTTACAGTGATTTCTCGCACCTGCAGCAGTTCGTTGCATCACTGTTCGAGCGCCGCTGGCGTTTCCGTGTGTGTCGCACCGGCTATGTGACCAAGCTTATATCTCTGGAGCAGCAAAATACAGCGCATTAAGTGACAACAGCTTTTGTTGCGCTACATTTCTGTTAACGCAATAACGTTTTCTAGAAACGTGAGTATCAGTCTATACCATCCGTTCTAACTGGCTGATTCACTTTAAATTGTCCCTGTTCTATTCCACGAGCTTTTAGCATTGGGGCTATTGAATCTGATTGACGGGAAATTCGATATTCCAGTTGACCACCGGCTGCTCGACTTGCAGAATAGAAGTAAGCAGTACACTTATTATGTGAATGGTGTACCTGGGCTGTACCTGTCGTACCCAGACGCTCTCGAGTCTTGAACAAGTATGCTGATGAACGCTAACCTTTAATTGGCACAAAAACGAGTCAACGCACGCACCTCGCAGGAAAGCGCTTAGGCGGCTGCAGAAATGAGGGTTAGTTGTGGCGCCATGGCGTGCGGCGGCACTTTTGAGAACTAAAAAATAAACAAGCAAAAGCAAACCTGGCCATAGAGTTGAACCTGGCAACATGGGTATTGGTGGCATGAGCAGGTCGTAAGTTTATAGAGCAGGTCGTGGTACGGATCTAAACCACGACCTACTGTATTCTACTGACCTGCCCAGCGAGCGAAGCGCCAGCACGCCCCTTCTGGTACTGGCGCCCACCGCTATGACTTTGTGGCGCTACAACTTACCCATCCGCACCGGTTGCTGACGGCCAAAACATAGGCCGCCGCGCTTGTTTTTCGTCTACTCGCGCGACACTGGGAGAAAAGCAGCAATGTTTACGCGTGCATACACTCTGGACAATTGAAAAAAAATGAATAAAAGCCTCTTCTTAAATAAACTTAAAAGTATAATGAATATCTTTTGCCACCGTCTCCTCGTGCTGAGCTGCGATAGAAGCGTGCAGGTAGGTGCAGTTTGTGCACCAACGAAGCGAGAGGTTTCTTGGTGCAAATGAACCATCACGATGGTGTGTGCTGCGTACCTTTCTGCGAATCAAGGCAAAGGAAGACTTCTGATGTGACTATATACGAGTTTCCAGTGATCGAGGTTGGTGAAAAAATGGATCAAGGTGATTTCTAGAAAGGGTAAGTCTGCTCAATTAGGCGTTGTCTGGCATGCTGAAAATGTAATAAGGGTTGTAAATGACTACGTCTCTTTAAATGAGTGAGTTACTGGGCTGGTTGGTGGTGCATAAGAGACTGAGACGCATATTAGCGCAAAAAGATAAACCAACAACCTCAAGAACGTAAATGACGATGTGCTATACTGACAACTTTTTATTAGCAAAAAAATAAATAAAAGGTGACAAGAGTGCACATAGGGAAGCAACGTCACTACATGTGGTTATGCAACTAGGTTTTAACACACCCATTGGCGGTAGAAGCAGCTTCTTCGAGATTGCTTTGGTAGTTTCATTACATTACCAAAAAGAGCAGAGATCGTTGCATAAGTGAATAGTTATCCTCTGTCGCTTAATTAGTTCGGCCTCCAACTTGAATTTATGTGCTACCGCGTCTGATATTACCGTGTTAGTTTACCCGTCTACGCGCAGGCATGACAAAAGGACATATACGTGATAACTTTTCTCCTATTGAAAAGTTGTGAGTAGCGAGTTTTCTTGTCTTCTTTCTTCTGGTCGTCCGTTTTGTTTAGTGCTAATGTATCTCAGCCAGTTACGTGTGTGACATGTTTAACGAGGTGAAGTCACACGCTCACATCATAACTGCTTTATTCACTTTGCCACCATGGTATAAACTTCTAATTGCATTAATACTCCTTAGAAAAGAACAAGAAATGTTGTATTTTATTCACAATATTTCACTGAATGTTATCTTCTTCTTTTCAAGGTGCTCGCAATGAAGTTTGGCTCCCAAATGACAGGTCGAAGGTGTGCAGTGTGCACTTTGCTCCTACCGACTATAAGCCGGGACTTAAGACAAAAAGACTGAAAGCGAATGCTGTGCCGTCAGTGTTTCCACACTATCCAAAGTACGTGGTGCCGCCCGTGGCAAAAGTCCGCCGCACCTTGAAACGTTCAAATGTTCAGGAACATGGACCCTGCCCAAAGAGAAAAAAGTGACTAAAAATGTTTAATGCTTGACGTCTCTCCACGGCTCTTGCATACGAATTGGACCAATGAAAACGAATTTCAAGGAAAGGCGTATAACAAAACACAATTTCTTTAATGCTGGAAGAACACAGGTTCAGCCCCGGCGCGCAGCAGAGCTTGACATCGAGCGACATACGTCATCAGTACCATCCGCAAACACAACTTCGGTACCGTCCTCAGACTTTATGCACCCTCTCACCAAATTTGAACGCACAGAACCACCTGAAACTGCACCTGGCGACAAAGTAAAAAAAAAGATCGACCAACGCTCATTGACCGCGCAAACAACTATAACCAGCCAAAAGATGCACCGTGTGATGACTTCCGCAATATCATCACACCGAAAATTCCAAACCATGGCAAGGAATAATGCTGAAATAAAAGCCTAAATAGCCAAGCTGAACCGTGAAGTTGCAGAGGTTATTCTGCTCTCCAAAAGAGCAAACGCTGTAGTCTTGCAGGTAAAGTTGTTTGCTATTATTGATTGCTGTTTCGCTTCAAAACAGTTGCAAAGAGTTTTTTATTCATTATTCATGTACCTGTTATCAACATTTGCCATTTGCTTTGCCGCGGTGGTCTAGTGGCTAAGCTACTCGGCTGCTGACCCGCAGGCCGCGGTATCGAATCCCGGCAGCGGCGGCTGCATTCCTGATGGAGGCAGAAATGTTGTAGGCCCGTGTGCTCAGATTTGGGTGCACGTTAAAGAACCACAGGGGGTCTAAATTTCCGGAGCCCTCCACTACGGCGCCTCTCATAATCATGTGGTGGTTTTGGGACGTTAAACACCACATATAAATCAATCAATCTACATTTGCCATTTGAGACAAAGGTATTTATGCGCAAAATTATCTGTATTTCGTTGTTTTCTAGGCGTGCTGGATGCCGCGGCCACTGTCAAATGTCATAGTCCTCGCACTTTTTTGTCCAGAGAGTAAATTCAATCCAGCTGAGTGTGCGACAACAAGTCTACCATTGTATACACGTAACGCCGGTATCATGAGTTAAATAAACATTTGGAGGGCCAGCACTTTTTACAACCTGTCTCTGTCATCGTTCTTTCTTGTTTTGCAAGCTGATACAGTAAAAGCTTGTTAATTCGGATTTCACGGGACCAGAAAAACGGTCTGAATTAACCGAATGCCGAAATAACGAATGAACAGGGAAAACAACATTTAAAATCAAGCTGCAGAAGCATACCTTTATTTGTTGAAGTATTTTCTAATTGTCGTCTGCGTTTTCGCGCAGATTCCGGCCGACATCACAATTTTTCTTGACTGTTCCAAATGGCCAACAGCACGCAAGCTGTCGGGAGTGTTGAGGCAAGCCTCATCTAATATTAACAGCGCCTTCGAGACTTCCCGTGAGGTGCGATGAGGTCGCGGCTGTATCTCCTCGCATGATTCTGCGTCGGAATCGTGGTCTTCATGGGCGCCCGCGATATCATTAATAATCTCTTGATTGGTCAGGAGACCACTCGTGGCGACACCATGATCAATCGCGATGTAGTCCTGAAAGGTCACATCTGTGGGAAGGACAGCATCGAAAGTTGGGCAGTCATCGTCGGTGGACTCGGTCGGTGGACTCTGCCGCTTTTTCGGCGTTGCCATCACTGTAGCCCACGATGGTGGTAGCATGCAAATACGGTCACAATAGAAGAAAAAGAGAACTCCGCAAGAAGAGATGGTTCCGACACGAGATCTGGTACGTGTTCTGTGACGACAACACATGGGAAAAAGGCGTCGGAGGCGCTGAGTGGAGAAGAAAGAAGACGCCGACGTTCGGTGACGCTGCCATCGCCCCCACTAGTAGATGATGATGGCGATGCCACTCAGGTTTAGGTTTCACTCCAGTGGTGCCAGCGCTGCTTTATCACACTTTTGTGTAGCAGCAGCCGTCAGCATTTGTCCGAATTAAGCGGTGCGGAGCCGAATTGCGACGAAATAACGAAGGTTTGGTCCCATAGATTAACATGCACTTTGGCCGGGACAATAGAGCCGTCCGAATTGTCCGAATTTCCGAATTAACGGGTGTCGAATTAACGAGCTTTTACTGTACATGTGTTTGTATCTGATTTGCGGTTCTATTTGAAAAGTAATGCACTGAAATGTCAACTGAAAGCAAAAGAACATTCTCAAAGTCACATGAAATAAAATGATTCAAGATACCCACCACATTTACTCAATGCGTGATGAAACTCTTTTCGAACCGGCGGTAACCCATGCATTTCCATGCATCAACCAGCGCTCAGCTGGGGTAACTCGAGCACGCCCTAGGCGGTGAAGTTCGGCATCCGAGCCGGCGCAGGCAGCTCCGTAGACCGCCGCCAGCTGGGGCAGGTCAGGAGCACAGTAGGTCGTGATCCAAACCAAGTTGGGCGAAAATAGCGTTTGCGCTATTTTCACCGGGTCTTAGCAGGGCCGCCGCTGCTGCGACCTGGTGAGAATAGCGAGAATGCTATATTCACCCGGTCAAAATAACGAAAACGCTCACGGAGGAAGGAAAGGTGAAAACGCTATTTTCACCCAACTTGGCTTGGATCTAGGCAGATTTGTGGAACATTGCGGCTTTTCGTCAAAGATTACAATGCCGGGTCAGGCATAGAAAAATAAAAAAAAGGAATGAAAAAAGGGAACAAAAAGAAATAAAAAACTTATGGAAGTTTTTTTTATGATGAAGAGTGTACTAGTACACTGTAATGAAGGCACATCAGACGTATTTTTTGCGTGTTTGTGACCAGCTCGGTGTTCATGTTGTTGGCGCACACTGTGATTGTGTTTGTCGTTGCCATGTGCTTTGTAAACGTGAATAGTTATATTGTGTTCGCGTTTGGAACCGCTGAATTTTGTGGTTTGCCTGAGCTTGCGTGAAGGCCAAGACAAATGATGTTCTGTGGCCACGATGTCTAGAACTCGTCAACCTGTTTCAGTGCTCTTTGACGTCCGTAATGTTTATTTCTGGTGTGTGCAGTGGTCACGTTGTGTTAGCCCAAACGTGTTGCAAGTTTTGCTGGGCGCGCTTGTAGTTTTGCGGTTTGCGCGGCCGTTCGGCAACCTGCTCTGGTTCTTGCGCTTGTTCTTCAAATACTTCATTTTACAGGCGTAGTAGCATCGAACTAGTATTAGCTGAGCTGTGAGATGCGCGGTACTTAAACCACTACATCATTCAGAAAAGCTGCCGACCACCCTGTTTTCAAAGTACAAGCAGCACACGATGCAATCAAGATGGCCAACCAGTTCAAGTTTCTTCATTGTGTTAGATGCGGAGATGAGTCAATCAGAGCACAGAAATTCACTATCGATAGAAAGTGCTCATGTGACACTCGCATGCTTATCTAGCCTCGTTATTCGCTTCCATGGCTGCGCGAGCGATAAAAAAATATTCGGCTGTGAGCGTGCGGCTATCACCCCACAGTTGCTGCGCAACATATGCGACAGCGGACTAGTTGGTATTCCATGCTTCAAACTGCTCAGCGCTCAACACAGCAACACAATTGAGACGAGGATTAGCGCCGATATTCAATTGAAATTTCTCACAATTCCCAAATGTGTTGCCCTACACCCGAGAATAAAACAACACGCTTATATTGAAAACGACAACAAAAAAATGAAGTGAACCATAAAATCACAGAGACTGCAAACAAAAAACGAAAAGCAGCAATATAGAGCTAGCCAATGAATCCAGGTAGGCCAGTTCTTTGCAGTCAAAAGTATTGAAGGTTTTGGGTGCCATCATGACGATTGATTGATTTGTGGGGTTTAACATCCTAAAACCACCATATGATTATGAGAGACGCCGTAGTGGAGGGCTCCGGAAACATCGTCCACCTGGGGTTCTTTAACATGCACCCAAATCTGAGCACACAGGCCTACAACATTTCCACCTCCATCGGAAATGCAGCTGCCGCAGCCGGGATTTGATCCCGCGACCTGCGAGTCAGCAGCTTGGTACCTTAGTCACTAGACAACCGCGGCTGGGCGCAGGTGCCATCATGAGGATGAGTGGTAAGAACTTGTGTTTTCTGAGACAGATGCCGGCAAGAGTTTTCTAATTATTAGAAGCCAAACAAACGTTTCTACCTATGTATTTTACTTTTTGCAAATTTTTTGTAAGTATCCGATTAGAAACTTTCCTGTTTGACGAATGCATTGAATAGGCAATCTCAGTTATGTGCTTGAACTAGTGGTGTTCAAAAACCTTTGAACCGTAGCCAAGCTATGCCCTGAAAAACTTTGTTGACTGTGCAGTAGGTCAAAGAGATGGGTGCCTAAATATAGGACTCCAGGAACATCGTCAAAAAGTAAAAACCATAGAGATGGTTCTTTGGCTTCTGATTGCTGACAATGTGGTTGCCAGCCTCTGTTCGAGAAAACAGGAGCTCTTGCAGCTAACCTTTATGATAGCACCAGGATTATTATCATTGAGGCTGCATGAACAGCTAAAGGAAGCTGGTGGCATTAAACGTTCAATGTTACTATCTGGTAAAAAACTGACTTACTTGTATTCATCGTCATGTGCTTTTTTGCCTTTGTTTCTTTAACAATTTGTTTCGCCTTCACTTAATATTTTTTTCCTACCAGGTGCATGTTATTATTTTGGGTGAGGCCTATATATTGTATGTTGTATAAAATTTCAGTTGGAAGCCTGTGCTCGCCCTCGTGCCACTGGTGTTGCTTTATTGACTATTTTTAAATCTCTGCGCAGATGCATTGTATGCATGTTGAAATCAACACAGTGAAAAAACTAAAACCCAAGAAGAACAAATACACACCACTGCGTCGTCTCGCAACTATCCTTATAAGAAAGCACATCATTGGAATAAAACCAAAGGTATCAAACTCAACTGATCTGCTAAACGACAATCACAAAGTTTAGTTCTGACGGGCTAGCACAGTGCAGAAGTTTGAAGTGGAAGAGGGGATGAAAAACGTCAAATAATGTAATTTAAAAGGCCTTTTTACCTCATCTTTTATATGGGACATTTTAAAAAAAGATTTGTCATCAAAATTCAAGAAAGATGACGATGCCGACATTCAGAATAGCTAAAATATGGATGCTCATTACAAAATGAAAAACATTAAATCCATTATGTTCTGGCTGCACGGAGTGCTTGTGGAACACAAGCTTGAGACCAGTTACATCTGTGTAATTTACCTGAACACCATATCAAGGACAAGAGGCAAGAAATAAGTGCGAGTGTCTTTTGGCAAAGTGACAACTCTTTTTTGTAAACTACAAAACAGCTGCTGAAGTTCTTAACATGCTCGCTTGATTCCTTGCGAAATTTAGCAGTGACAAAAGAAAACATTTCCGTATTATTCATCTGCAGAGACAATTCTCATGGTCGATCGCAGGGCCTCATCAGTCAGCCTCAACTAGAAAACTGACTTTAATTAGGGTAAAACTATCGGCTTCAGAGTCTTTTGTGCAGGCTTGGTCACTCAAGAAAGGTCGGCAGGACACGTGTTTCAGGCATCCAATTTAATCTGCAACCAGTGCAAAATGTTGTTCTCACGTGATAACAAGGGGACAAAAAAAATTTTGAAACAGTTTTGCAATAGTGGTGCCAAGCCTCAAAGAAGTGATACTGAACAACCCTCATTGTTTCGTATTATTAGTTTATTTCTTCCTCTTATTTTTTAGCTGTTATTCCTGTCTTCTTTTTTATAGTTTATCTCATTGTATATTTATATTACATTCAATTTCCTTTCTTCACCTTTCTCCCTCACTTTTGTATTGTTTCTTCGTTATTCTTTCTATGCGACACTTTGCTCTTTCCTCACTTTTTTTCCCTGTTCCTCACTCTCGCTTATCTTTCCAACCCCTTTGCACACTATATTGTAAAAAGCTATGATAAATTCTGCTAGCGTGCCTCTATAGCCGAGTGGTTGTTTTTGGACTGTCAGTACATAGATTCGAATGCCATCTAATTGAGAATTTTTTTCCCAACATTTCGTTTTTTTTTGTACTCATTCTCTAGTCCATCAGTGTTCATGCATCCCATGCCGGACATATGGGCACATGTGAACTGGGAGTGAAGCACAGCGGGACAAAGCTGAACAAAAGGCCAAAGAGAGCATGTGCCTGTTCATGATGATCGGTATTTCTGTTCTCCCATCGCAAACCAATGCTCTGCTCTACTCCTAAAATATGAAAAAAAGGTTGTCACATGCACAATCTTTTAATTTGTTTTAAGTGATCCTCCAATTCCGTCTTGAAAAGTGTGTGCACCATCCAAGTATCAAAGCATTTTTTAGCGAAATAAATTTTTTTGCCGTTTTTACCTATCCATCTAGCTAGCTGCCTACGTCTGGATGCTCGCTTGATCACCTCTTTTACTAGCACATACCAAAACTGGCATATAAAAGTATGAGTGTACGACAAACACGACTGACACGTCGGAACTTGAATGACATGAAATACCTGTCAGGTAAAACATGAAACCCTTTTCCATACACATCTGGTGCATACCCATGAAATGCGGGCATGTCTCACAGGTTATGCACCCAAAGTAAGGCTTTATTCTCAAGCATCGCTAAAACAGACATTGGAAATCTTACCATGATAAATTTAAAAAGCTTACGTCAAAAAAAATCCAATGCCCATTTCAGTGACAATGCTGGTGAGTAAAATATTTGTAGACCTTAAACATAAAAATCACAATTCAAGCCAAAAGTGAACCTAGGCATTCTGTGAAGCAGTCAATTTTTCTACCCCAGAGTTGTACGACTGCTTAAAGTTGCGTCCACCACTGGATCAGGGGCTAAGATGCTCACCTGCCAACCCAAAGTTCGGGACTTTGATCCCAGCCACGACAGTCACTTCTTTACAACAACTCATAATGCAACAAGCGAGAATGCCTCAAACAGCTGTTATTATTATTGATGATGCGTTGGCCACAACAAGCTGGTTCAGGCAGAAACCCAGCAAGCACGAGCCACACGAATGTCGTATTCTTTCACGCTGGCACATAGCTGGTGCCACTTTGCGCCGGTACATACTATTTGCTTATATATTAAATCAGTGCCTTACAACGTCTCAATTCTGAAAGCTTGATTACCACATGTATTCAACTTTAAAGGAAGATGTGCCTTATTTTTATCATGCTTCACCTTTTTGCAGGGATCAAGACAAGATGCATTGTCATTTATACCATGATGTACACTGTATTTTATCACAGGTTTATTGTCCTCTGTGGTCTTCAATGCACCCAAAAAACTCATACATTTAAAGCCTCCCATGTTGGGTGCCTTGTTGAGAACTGCATGCTTGCTATGGCAAAGGGGCTAAGAAAGCATGTGTTCCTGGGAAACATCCATATTGGCTTGTAACGAGCCCATAATCAGTGTCTTATTTCATATAACTACAATGTTGCACAAATCACTGGCTTTTGCCTTCTTGTTGAACAAGTTTGCAACAACGAAGAATTTCTATATTGTTCACAGTATGTATGAAAAAATTTAGTTTCCTCAATCTGTAAGAATCAAAGTAAAATGTGACATTCTTGTGTGCTATAATATAAACTGATATTCATAACTCTGTTTCTTGTGTGGTTTGATGATGCCACACATGCAAGCACAGTCCATGTACTGTTTTAGCCATGTTTTATGCAATGCAGCAAATAAAAAGAAACTTTATGGTGCACGGTAAATGTACGATGAAGCAAGCCTTGTGGGGATTACAACTCAGGTGACAAATTGCTAGCGGAGATTTTTCTATGTTATACAGCATTATGTGGTTGCATCAAGAAACAAACAAAAACCATTTCCAAGGTAACAAACAATACTGCATCAATGCCCTGCTGAATGTAAATATTTTCTATTGGTATGACTAATTTCTTCAGTAACCTTTATTATGTGTCTATGCTGAGCATCTTCTGATACACAATGGGGCAAAAACAAC
The DNA here is from genome assembly GCF_043290135.1 of Rhipicephalus microplus. NCBI lineage: Eukaryota > Metazoa > Arthropoda > Arachnida > Ixodida > Ixodidae > Rhipicephalus > Rhipicephalus microplus. Next base: position 33,060,298 of record NW_027464586.1, read on the forward strand.
CTGCGTCTGCAGCTTCAATCAAGCACTTTTTTTTCGCAGGCCTGCCTGCTCTACAAAATTTCATACAGTAGCCCGCTGAAAGATGGGGCTGTGCTGCGTTTGCCAAGACTGAATTTTTGCGTCCGAATTAATGTCGAACATGTACAGGTGGTAGGTATCGTAATTAAACTGAATAAAAGATACAAAATGAAGGTAGTACAGGCTTACGCGCCTACATCCAGCCATGATGACGCTTCAGTTGAAAGCTTCTATGAAGACGTGGAATCGGCAATGAGTAAGGTAAAAACACAGTATACTATAGTGATGGGCGACTTTAATGCAAAGGTAGGGAAGAAGCAGACTGGAGACCAGGCAGTAGGAGATTATGGCATCGGTACTAGAAACGCCAGAGGAGAGCTACTAGTAGAATTCGCAGAACGCAATAATTTACGGATTTTGAATACCTTCTACCGAAAACGAGAAAACCGCAAGTGGACATGGAGGAGCCCTAATGGCGAAAATAAGAACGAAATAGACTTTATAATGAGTGCGCACCCTGGAATCGTGCAGGATGTGGAAGTGATTGGCAAGGTACGATGCAGTGACCATAGAATGGTACGGTCTCGAATTCGCCTAGACTTGAAGAAGGAACGACAGAAACTGATACGCAAGAAGCCAATCAATCAGCTCGCACTGAGAGGGAAAGTACAGGAATTCAGAGTGTCGCTGCAGAACAGGTACTCGGCTCTTAATGAGGAAACCAACCTTAGCGTAGATACAATGAATGATAATCTGACGAGTATCATTACGGAGTGTGCAGTGGAAGTTGGAGGCAGGGTAATTAGACAGGACACTGGCAAGCTTTCCCAGGAAACTAAGAACCTAATTAAGAAGCGTCTAACCATGAAAGTGTCAGGTACAACAGACAAAATAGAACTGGCAGAGCTTTCGAAGTTGATTAATAGACGTAAGGTATGCGATGTAAGAAGGTATAACATGGAGAGAATTGAACACGCTCTGAAAAACGGAGGAAGTGTCAAAGCATTGAAGAGGAAACTTGGGATAGGCAAAAGTCGGATGTATGCACTAAGGGACAAAGAAGGCAAAATAACTACCAATATGGATAGGATAGTTAAAATAGCGGAGGGGTTTTACAGAGATCTGTACAGTAGCCGAGAAAACCACGACCTTAATACTATAAGAACTAACAGTAACCCAGATTACATTCCACCAGTAATAATAGAAGAAGTCAGAAAAGCTTTGGAGAGCATGCAAAGGGGCAAAGCTGCTGGTGAGGATCAGGTAACATCAGATCTGCTTAAAGATGGAGGACAGATTATGTTAGAAAAACTAGCCACCCTGTTTACGAGGTGTCTCCTGACGGGAAGAGTACCAGAGTCTTGGAAGAACGCTAACATCATCTTAATACATAAGAAAGGAGATGACAAGGACTTGAAGAATTACAGGCCGATCAGCTTGCTCTCTGTAGTATACAAGCTATTTACAAAGGTAGTTGCTAACAGAGTAAAGAAAACATTAGAATTCAATCAACCAAAGGAACAAGCAGGATTTCGAACAGGCTACTCAACAATTGACCACATTCATACTATCAATCAGGTAATAGAGAAATGCTCAGAGTATAACCAACCACTATACATAGCCTTCATAGATTACGAGAAGGCGTTTGATTCAGTAGAAATATCAGCCGTCATGCAAACACTGCGGAATCAGGGCGTAGATGAAGTATATATAAACATTCTGGAAGAAATCTACAGGGGATCAACTGCTACCATAGTGCTTCATAAAGAAAGCAACAGAATAATAATCAAGAAGGGTGTAAGGCAGGGGGACACAATTTCCCCAATGCTATTTACCGCGTGCTTACAGGAGGTTTTCAGAAGCCTAGAATGGGAACAGTTAGGGATAAGAGTCAATGGAGAATACCTTAGTAACCTGCGCTTCGCCGATGACATTGCATTGCTGAGCAACTCGGGGGACGAATTGCAACTCATGATTACGGAGTTAGACAAGGAGAGCAGAAAGGTGGGTCTTAAAATTAATCTGCAGAAAACGAAAGTAATGTACAACAACCTCGGCAAGGAGCAGCGCTTCGAGATAGGTAATAGTGCACTTGAAGTTGTAAAAGACTATGTCTACTTAGGGCAGGTAATAACCGCAGAGCCGAACCACGAGATTGAAGTAACTAGAAGAATAAGAATGGGGTGGAGCACATTCGGCAAGCACTCTCAAATTATGACAGGTAGATTGCCACTATCCCTCAAGAGGAAGGTATATAACAGCTGTATCTTGCCGGTACTTAGCTACGGAGCAGAAACCTGGAGACTTACAAAGAGGGTTCAGCTTAAATTGAGGACGACGCAGCGAGCAATGGAAAGAAAAATGGTAGGTGTAACCTTAAGAGACAAGAAGAGAGCAGAGTGGATTAGGGAACAAACGGGGGTTAAGGATATCATAGCTGAAATCAAGAAGAAGAAATGGACATGGGCAGGGCATGTAGCGCGTAGACAGGATAACCGCTGGTCATTAAGGGTAACTGACTGGATTCCCAGAGAAGGGAAGCGGGTTAGGGGGAGACAGAAGGTTAGGTGGGCAGATGAGATTAAGAAGTTTGCGGGTATAAATTGGCAGCAGCAAGCACAGGACCGGGTTAACTGGCGGAACATGGGAGAGGCCTTTGTCCTGCAGTGGACGTAGTCAGGCTGATGATGATGTACAGGTGGTTTGAGCTGATTAATGTCAGCAATTGCCAACAGCACATTCACCAAAACAATCCTGGTACAAAAGAATTTTCTGACCCCGAAGACATAAGGCTACGCTGGCTTGTACTTATATTTTTTAGAGTATGTGGAAGACTTGAAGGAGGCCAGCTTACAGGAGAACGTTTTAAGTAAGGGAACATACCATGCACTAGTGTTTACAACCGTCTCAAATGTAGAGTGCATAGGATTTCTTTTGAACGAGTGCAACTTTCAGTTTGCTCTCACAAGAAATATTTCTAGCAACTCAATGGGATCCTTTTTTTTATTTTTGAGACGAACGGCAGGCTGCAATGACGTCGTGGACGTGCGAAGTGCCCTTTGTGGGGTAGAGAAGATGCTGAAGACGGGAATCGTTGCAGCATCACATAAAAGTAACGTGAGCAGTTCCGCATCATTCTGCTCTTCACGAGCAGTAACTGTCACTCAAGTGGATGCCAGCACAGTCGCGAGATCTGTAAATGTGAAGCTTGCTCGGCAAGCACTTCAAGAACTGTGCATGTCGACAATGTTGAAAAAACAGGTCACTGACCAATGTCAAATAAAAACAAAGACGTTTCGGGATCCGTACGGGTCCCGAAACGTCTTTGTTTTTATTTGACATTGGTCAGTGACCTGTTTTTTCAACAATGCCTTTACCTGACCAGACGGCATTCCGTCGAACTCTTCACTGCATGTCGACAAGCGGCTTCCTACCTACTCAAATCATGGCTGCCATTACACTTGTTGCTGGATACATATCTCGTGTAGTGAGCGAAAAAACTGTGCGTGACAGTTGCATATCTCTTGTCCAGAAGCCGAAAGGGGACTTTGGTATAGATGGGCTGATCACACACCAAGACAGAGGTGGTCTCTTCTATCCTACACAGCAGCTTACCAGAGTATTGCATGCTCTTAAAGGGTATGTAGACATTTTGCTGTCGGACCGTAAATCTTTGCGAAAGCCTGTTGAACAGTGCATGAAGCACAGCGTCAATATTGTGACAAATTTACCTGTGTTGTGATGTGATGAATGTGATAAAAGCCGAGGAGAAGTTTCGTGGAATAGATGTGAAATAAATTTATGAAACCATTGCTTTCTAACCATGCATTGGACATCACTGACCGAAATGCGGTGACCAAATCATATTAAAAAAGCCACTGCCGCGCAAAGTGCTTAAACTTTGAATTGTTTCTATGGCTGCTGCTGAAAAAACATTTATTTACAGATGGTATTTACAGGGAGGGTGGGAACGGTCCTTAAGAGGCCGCCCCGTACAAACACTAGGTGAGCTTCCTCTTACGGGAGCCCATTGGCGTTGGCCGCGGCTCGGGCATGCTTGACCAGGGCTCGTTTGGCCGTCAGGTCAGAGCAGCCGAGCAGGGCTGCCTCTCTGTCCTCCCGCGAAGGGTTGGGTAGTGGGGTAAGGTTTGGGGTTTTTCGGCATGCCCACACCATGTGGAAAATGTCAGAGGAATTTTCCTCACAATGCGGGCACTTCCCCGTGCAAGCGGGGTCAAAGTGTTTTATGATTGCCGGGCACAATAGAGTTTTAGTATAAAGGCGAAGAAGGATTTGCTCCTCCGCCTTCGTGAGGCCCTTAAAGGGTTTCGGATAGACGTTATGGCCGGATTGATAAAATTGTGTGACCTCCTTAAAGGTGTAGGCGAAATTGGTTTCGAGTTCCGGATCGGTAGGGGACGAGGATGGTGCCCGGAGAGTGAGCGCGCGGGCGGTGGCATCGGCCGTCTCATTGCCATCGAGGCCCGTGTGAGCCGGAGCGCATATGATCGTTCGGTGCGCGGGGGCACCTAGGTAGCTGCTGTTCTGCAAAATTTTATAAGCACGGTACGGAATGTATCCCTGTTCAATATTGCGACAGGCACCCCTTGAGTCGGTGATGATGACCCTCGAGTCCTGATCTGCGGCAGCTAGTGGGATGGCGATCTCCTCCGCGTGCGTATTGTTATTTGCACGGAATGTGAGTCCGTTTACAACGGTGTTTTGGTGGACGACCCCAGCCGTGTACTAACCACCCTGGTGCGGGCCGGAGGCGTCCACGTAGAATACTCCGAATTTGTGGCCGTAGTGTCGAGCCAAGGCTTCCGCCCACGCGAGGCGTCGGCCACTGTAGTCGTCTCGGGTCATGTTAGCCGAAAGAGGGCGCACGTGCCAGGAGTATCGCCAAACTTCTGGAATCCGTACGCGCTCTTCCGTGTGTATTGAATGATTGATGTGTAGCCGGGCGAGGAGGCGGCGACCCGACGGTGTTTTAGGGAGTCTAGTATATTGGTTTGTCAAGTGCGCCTCTCTTAGCTCCTGGAAGGTGTTCACCATTCCCAAGCCCAATAGGCGCTGGTTAGAGGTGCTGACAGGAAGGTCGAGGGCGCGCTTGTAGATTTTGCGGAGAATGACTTCGAGTGCATTCTCGTCGGATTTGCGTAGGTGGAGGTATGGAGCCGAGTACAGGACTCGGCTGGTTACGAATGCATGCGCCAGCCGCAAGGCATCTTTGCATCGTAACTCCCCGTGCTTGTTGGAAACCCGGCGGACCATTCGGCCCACCTGGTCCCCCACCTTACGCAATTTGGCCAATGTTGTGTCTGCTCTGCGATTTTTGTTTATAAAAAGCCCTAGTACTCTAATCTCATCGCGTTCGGGTATGGGTCCGCTGTGAAGGGAGAGGTCGATTTTTGTGGTGCACTTTGGTGATGGGCGTATGTGCACTATTTCCGATTTGGACGTGGGGCACTGAAGGCCGCAGCGTTGGGCATAGTCATCCACGATGTCCGCCGCTTGCTGCAGGCTTGCCTCCATGTCTCCTGCCGAGCCGTGTGACGCCCATATGGTGATGACGTCGGCGTACAGCGCATGCTGTATGCCTTCGACTTTCGCCAGCTGAGCGGGGAGTCTCATCATTGCCACATTGAATTGGAGGGGCGAGAGGACCACTCCCTGCGGAGTCCCTCTCGCGCCTAATCGGTAAGGGCCGTGTTTAATGTCCTGAATCCGAAGGTATGATTGTCGGTCAGTGAGGAATTGTTTAATATAGCTGAAAGTGTTTTGGCCGCAATCCACCTGTGAGAGATGTGTTAGAATAATTTCGTGGGTCACGTTATCAAAGGCCCCCTTCAGATCCAAAGCGAGCACAACTCTGTCATTCAGGGGATACTCGACTGGATCGAGGATCTCATGGTCGAGCTGAAGCAAGACATCTTGCGCGGACCGGTGTGGGTGGAACCCGAACATGGTGTCTGCAAATGCATTTTGGTTTCCAGGAACGCGGACAACCTGTCGCGCACCATCGTCTCCATTAATTTTCCCACACAAGAAGTAAGGGAGATGGGGCGGAGGTTGTCCGTGTTAATGACTTTGCCCGCTTTGGGTATGAAGGTGACCAGGGCGGTCTTCCACTCAATTGGTAGGCTTGTTTTCCCGATCCAAATGGAATTGATGTAGGCAAGGAGCATGGTGTAGGCCGAGTCAGGAAGATTGGCAAGTAGTTTCACGGTAATTTGGTCCCTTCCCGGCGCCGTTCCTCGCCTCATTTTTGCTAGGGCTGCCTTCAGGTCGAGTAACTGGAACAGTTGATCCAGCTCCGCGTTCTCGGTACCTGCATACGAGTACGCCGGCCCTCGGGAGTCCTGCTGTGTGCATAGATATTGGTCTCGGAGTTTACATGCTAATTTGGCTGTGTCTCCGTCGAAGCTGTGAAATGCTCGTTGCAGATGCTTTTGTGTCTCTGTTCGAGTTTGGGTCGGATCAATCAAGGCACGGAAGAGGCGCCAGGTACTCCGGCTGGACATTTGTCGAGCGGCCGTGTTGCAACGGTCCACCCAGTTGGAGTCAGCGAGCTAGGCCGCGTACTCTGCTGCTCGCTGGGTGAGCTCAGCGATGCGAATTTTGAGCTTTCGGTTGTGTTTTTGCCGGCGCCATCGGCGGACGAGGCTGCGCCGGGCCTCCCAGAGGTGAAGAAGATGGTTATCCACCACCGGAATCGCCTCGGAGAGTTTATTTGTGTTTCTGTGAAGTGTAATGAGGAAACCAGTTGCTGGGACCAAGCATGGTATCCTTGCTCCTCAATGGGTGTCGAATTGGCGTATATTTGCCGAAACTTCGTGTAATCGGGTAATTTTGCCTCACCGTAGGGTTTCGCCAAAGGATAGGTGCGAATAGTGGTGTTGAGTATGCAGTGGTCGCTGCCAAGGGTCTCTTCAGTGTTGACCCAATCCGCATACTGGATGTTTTTTGTGAGGGTAAGGTCCGGACATGTGTCCCGGGTCACGGAGTTACCCACGCGAGTTGGGTAGGCAGGGTCGGTGTGAAGAGTTAGGCCCAGCGTTGACATAAGTTCCGCCAATTTACGTCCACGTTTCTCTTCACGTGCATACCCCCAGAGTGTGCTGGGGGCATTAAAATCACCCACGATCACCAGAGGGTCCCTGCCTGCAGCATTTAAGGCACGGCTAAAAAGGTCGGCGAATGTAATGTTGCTTAGTTTCAAGGAGCAATAAATGTTCAGCACGTGGCGGGTCCTGTTTACGCAGCGGAAGGAGTGTCACCATCACGTACGAGAAAGCTGGCTTAAGGTCGAGACCGACTAGGTTGGCCGTATAATTCTTGAGCACGCAGATACAAGATAAAGAGTCCTGCTGAAACATAGTTTAGTTTGTGAGTGTGGCAGCACTCCCTGGCTCCTGGAGGGCTACCACAGCAGGAAGGTTTTGAAATGCTGCGAGGAAAAGCCAGAGGTTGGCGCGCTTAGTGTGAGCCTTAGAGCCCCGACAATTCCACTGGGTGATTTGGATGGGAGTGGCCGTATTGGATCGTGGGGACTTCCGAATTCTAAGGCTGCCCGCCATGGTCAGTGGAGTTAACGAGCGATTGCGGTGGCGGTGCTCCCGAGCCAGCACTCGCGGGGAGAGGGGTGTCCTCAATTCCGGAGGCGGAGCAGCTGTCATCATCCTCAAATTCGATCTGTCGTCGAAGCGCTTTGAGGTACCGGTCAGGCACGTCCTTAATTGGGCCGGCTCGTTTGGTAAAACGCGCAACTTGTTGAGCTAACAGGGTTGGGATGGTTGGGATAATATTTGGGTCGGCGTTACGCGATGAAGAGGGGATGATAGGGGGGATGAGGAGGCAGCCCTACCCGTACCACCCACCTGGTTTCTGTTTTTGACGGCGTTGGCCCATGGCCCGGCTTCGCCGCATGGTTGCGCCGTCGGCTGCTTTTCGGTTCCTCCAGTAGGGGAAGCAGGCTTGTCTGTCTTGGCGACTTCTCGGCATGGTGGCTCACTGGGAGTCTGATCTTTGCGTCGTTTCTTGGACTCGCTTTTGGACTTTCCGCCATGTTGTGCGGCCACCTTGGAATTATGGTACTTGGCCGTACATGCTCGAGAGTTTGTGGCGTGTGCTCCGCCGCACACAGAACATACGGGTACACATTCATGAGGGGCCCGATCCCCCTCCTCCACAAGCGGAACCTGCTGTCCACACAGGCCACACGTATCCAGTCGTGGGTTGGGACAAGTGTCCATCCGATGGCCGACGACACCGCACTTGCCCCCAGCCGGGATCGTCCGGTAGTAGGGTTTGACGGGGATCAGCATTGTGTCGTAGTGAACAAAGCGTGGCTTCTCCTTGCCGGCGAAGGTTACACGCGCCTTGTTCGATGTGCCAAATTTACGCACCTCGACGATGGTGCCTGACCTCCAGCGTACGCTCCCTCGGAGCGTCTCCGTCGTATCTGTGTTGCGGACTACGATGACTCCGTGGCAGACATTGCTACCATCTTGTCGCAAGTACCCGTTCAGCAGAACCTGCCTGTGCTCGATGTTTACCGCGAAGTCCACGATGATTTTCTCCGCCGTGTCAGGGTCCGGGGTGTAAATCACGATCAAATGTTGGTCTCTCGATGGAATAACTGTCAGCGTCTCAGCTCGCTTGGGCCCGAGGTATGCCTTAAACGCAGTCCCGTACCAGTTCTCTGAAAAAGCATCATGCAATTAGATGCACTCTCGTGGCTTTACGACAATTACATAGTCATCCGGACTCGGTTTCGGAAACGGGCGAGGCTTCCATTTGGTGAGAAACTTGCCTTTGCGTCCCACAGCGCGCGAAGTGGGAGGCTGCGTCTTGTCAACTGGCGTGCCGGATGCCGGGGCAGCGGCGGACGCCGCCTTCTTGGCGTTGGCTTGCGAGCGGCGTTCCACCGCGTCGTTGAGAGCTTGGCTCCGAAACCTCGGTGAAGAAGCAGAGTTTGGCGTTTCGGAATTCGTAATCGTCTCCCACGTCATGGCATGTGGGTCGTATCCACACTGCATGCGAGTAGCCTCCATGTTGCCTCGGAAAGCCGGTCCCACGCCCCCGGGTGTCGGCGTCGCTGTTTGGCTTAACGGCGTCGCCAACGTGGTCGAGTTATGATCGGCCGTAAAGTTGTTAAAAACCGGCCCACCTGGATGACACTGGTATCCACGTGTTGCCTGTGAGTTGCCAAAACGATTGATGTTGGTCTTGACGGGGTACTGTGAAGTTGCCTGCGGTTCCAGCCGAAAATCAGCGGAGCTGAAGCGCAGCACGTCCTACATCATCGCGCGCTTGCAGCGCCCCCCCTCGTTTCTATGGAGTGATGCATCTGGTTTCTCTTTGCTTTTTTTATGCGTGCATATATGCTTCATTATTAGTGCCTTTCCTACAAGTTGATATGTTTGTTTATATTTGTTTTATGTTCAGTGCTCATTGTATGAAAGTGGTGATTCTGCTTTTTTACCTTTTTTTATGAATGGAGTTCAATTTTTCTTACAAGACCATGTCTTTCAGTAAGAAGCATTTTTTTCGCCTAGCTGAGGTGTTTTTTGTGCATTTCTCATTTTGTTCTTTTTTTATTGATGCTAAGTCATTGTCTGTTTGAATTGAAGAATGTTGAAGTAACATCACTTGCCTGTTTGTTTTGTTCTTTTAAACTCATGTGCAAACACATTGATTATTTTCCCTTGTTATTTTTCTGTTTTATGCACTTATATGTATGTATTGTACTATGCTGCCAAGATCTTGTAGAAGATTGCAGTATTTATAAAGGAATTAATGGAATAAATTCGTCATACTGGCTCTTCTCTGTCATCACCTGATGTTTTTGTTTGTTGCATTCTTGGATCCTCCGCTTTATGTATTTTCAAGGCGACAATGAACTTTAGTTATGCAGGTGACCTCGCAGATACAAATAAAAAAAGGAAGCTGGCAAGTACAAGCTTTCCACGCTTTCTACTCTGCCACGAAAGTGTACCCTGACTGAACAGGTAGTGTCAGAACCTCGCGCCACCTTGTGGTGGACCAAGAAGCGGTCGTGGTGGAGCAAGGACAATGGGAGAGTGGGCGACGCAGCAGACATTTAAAAATAGAGGAGGCGCTGACTGCACAATACGACCAACTTTCACTTGATACACCAGTGACGATTGATGGTTACGCGGTTGATGCTTTAGCAGACACCGGCGTCAACCACTCACTATTGAGTGGGAAACTGGCCTCGCAGCTGAAGAAACTAATCACGCCGTGGCAAAAATCGCAGATTCGGGCGGCTGGCAGCCATCTTGTTACTACGCTGGGCGCCTGCACTACTAGAGTTCAGATCAAAGGAAATAGGTTCGTCTCTAGCTGCCTTGTCCTACGCGAGTGCTCACATGTCGTTTTTTTTTTTTGGAATTGACTTTCTGCGAATGTATGCGCTATTATTTATCTGCCAGACCGTCATGTCATATTTTCAGCCAACCGAGAAATTGATGAACAAGACGATGAGCGGCGTCTTGACGTACTTCGTGTTTCTGCAGACAGCTTCACGCTTCTTTCTCGCCTTCACGAGCAAGCGTCATGGTCGACGTCACATGCTGCGTTATGGGTGATGGCATAGCAGTGGCCAAAACGAACTTAGAGCACCTACTTAAACAAGACATTTGTGTAGTCAGAAGCGTCATACAGCTTTGTGGTGGCCAATCACAGTCACTTGTTACCAACTTTATCAACAAGCATTGACACCTCTTCCTCGGCACTTCAATAGTTTTTGCCAACGAAATAGAAGAGGTTGGCAACTGTTTTGCGTCGGAGGCCGCCGACACCAAAGACACGGCACTAGGTCATATTGATATCAATTCTGCGCTGTCGACGAGTAACCAGACTATGCTGCACATGCTCTTGTTTAAATTATACCCTTACGAAAACTCCATACATGGCCCATATATAAGTTATATCTGGCCATATATAAGTATATATGGCAGCATATGTGGCCACATATAAGCATATATGGCAGCATATGTGGCCACATATAAGCATATATGGATGTATATCTGGCGGAGTCGGTTCATGTATGGGGTTATATACGGCCATATATGACGCGGTTGGCCCATATAAGGAGTCAAATCTGGCCAAATAAGGCACGGCCACACCGTATATAACATATCAAGTGGATCCTTATATGTGGAAGTGCTCTCTTATTTGGTATGAACCACGCATATATTTAGCACCGTGATCACACTTTTATGCGAATTGTAATATATAAAAACTATTACACAAAGCTGACCTGCCTATTTTTCATAACAATAGGAGTATTAAATATATATGTTGTTTCTGCCATGCAAAAAAAACGAAATTTCAGGTCAGCTTTGTGTACGTGATAGTTGCAACTCAGTTGAATGCATATATGCATGCATTAGTGTAATTTAACTCGTACATTTTTCACGGCATTTAGGTTTGAAACAATAAGTTGCATATATACGACGTAAATAATGTATACAAGAGCAGACATGTATTACGAGGAAGAAATCGTGTCAAGTCACAAAACGTATTGAAGCTTCCGAACCTCGCTATTATTATAGAGCAATCCTATATGGTAATATGTAAAGACAAAATGCATGCAACTTATATTGTTCACATTATTGCATTGTTTAAAGTATCAGCAAGAAATAGTAATTTCAATGCACTTTTAGCTTCCACATCGGTGGACAAAATTTCTGATTATTTGAAAGTTTTGATGGCTATATGCTCCCTTCATATAACAAGATTTCTATTAATCCTGTTGACCCCTCATCTGCGATTGCTTTCAGCAGCCATTTACTATAATTGCATGCGCAGTGCAATGTTTAAGGGAGTATTTTCAAAAACAAAAATAACTTACGTGAATGCCACTTGCAGGCACTATTATGATTACATTCAAGATGGAAGTTGTACTAATTTATTGAAAAAATATATCTTGCGTTTCCTTTGGCTACGTATAATGTTCCTGGCTGTGCACATAGTAAATTTATCGAAAATTTTATGATTGCACAAGTGAACAATTAAATTAGTGTAATGTTTGCAAGCGTCAAATAAATCTCACGTCATAGACATGTACGTTAAGAAAGGTGCAACTGACTCACACGTGATACATATTTAATGGACCATGTAATGAAATGCTGAAGCTTTATAGCAATATTTAACGTAGGCTGCCGAATTCACAAAACTTCTATTTTGTGTGGGTGTGTCATTACTTGGTCGAGGTCACTAAAGCGCACGTGCCATCATCAGGATTAGCCTAAACATTGCCTTGTGAATACAATTAGTATGACACATTTTTTGCGGGCTGGCGTGATACTTAAGCCAAACTCTAAATTATGTAAACAGCCCCTTGCTGTGCAGGCGCGTAACGATTCAAACTGCTTGCGAACATATCCTTTCAACACCAACACGGTAGTGCACTTACTTATAAGATATGTATGCCGGTACATACCCACCAAACTGCGCAAGTGCACACTCGCGTATAGAGATTCATGGGCAGCCGGACACTGGCATTTCATTCAATGTGGCTAGATATTTTCGGCCATGTCAGAATGATATGAGTGTATTATTATTATTATTATTATTATTATTATTATTATTATTATTATTATTATTATTATTATTAATGTTGTTGTTGTTGTTGCTGTATTTCACAAAACGCCCAACAGCAAATCCATATGCTGTCATACTGCGTCGTTATGTACGTTTTATGAGATCAGTTATCTTGGTGTTCTTTTTGATAGCATGCTGAATTTTTTCTACTTGCATTAAATGTGCTGCCATGCGAGGCCTTCATTCTCTTCCTGTTGGCTCAACATCTCGCGAGAATCCGGTTCTTTTACAGCCTTCTACAAATTGTACACCGCGATATGTCGTGGTCAACTTGAGTACATATGCATATTTGATTTGGAATGGCCTTGCTAAATCCAGCAGTAGCGCCACTGAGTGAGTCCAGAAAAATTTCATAAGCATTTACCCTCATCGTTTCACTAGCATCCTTTCAACACTGCTAGAATATTATATTTGCCATCAGTTAACGGCCGGCAAAATCGCGCTGAGATGTTATTTCTTTACAAGCTAGTTCAGGGTGAGATATTCTGCCCTTCTCGGTTGTAATAATTTTGAAACTCCGCGTAAGTTATCGAGAGAGAATCGACCGTTGCATGTACCTGCCAGCTTCTTTCAACACTCTATCCTTTACAGAATACCGAGTCTATCTAACGTCAACTTTCTCAATTCGTTATGTTTCTCATAGTCTACAGTCATTTTTTTTGTCAGTGAGGACTGCCCTGTCCTAACGTAGCTTTGCACATGCACAGATTCTTCCCTTTTCCGTCTTTCAGGAAGCCTTCGGCACGGTTATGTATATTCTACATTATTTTTCAGTCCCATTCTATGAATATCTACTCTTTTATTTGTTGTTTCCATTGTGCGTTGATTTCTTTTCGGCTGCTCGTTTTTGCTCTTTTTATTGATTTGCATTTCTGTGGACAGTCTGTAATGTATTGTTTGTTTTTGTTTTCTTTTCGCGCGCGCCAGCATGAAAGACCCTATGGTTGTTCTTGGGTAGGTTAAAAAATGATTGATTGATTATTGGTTGATTGAATATTATTATTATCATTATAAATGCTTGTGAAATAAGATGCAAATTAGGCTGAAACGCGTCTTCGTAGCCAGCGTACACGAAGCAGCGATTTCAGCTCTACGGAATGCCTGTCTCAAAGGTCTTGCACGTGCCGCTTTCTGGGCCCGCGGGAGGAAGTTGAAGTCCATTGTTCGAAAAAACTCGCCTGACTGCATTGGTTGCAAGGGGTGCGCACAGTAAAAAAAATACAAAAAAGGGCGCCCGTCGGATGAGTGGACACTTCGGAGAAAGTTGTTCGAAGAAGCGTGGCGCGTAGGCACCATGTAGCCCTGCCGTACGTGGCATACAACAGTCTGTCGACAGTCGACACAGCAGGAAAGAGAGTGCCGCGGCCCATTTCAAGTAACGACGAAGAAAATAGTTTGCACAAACATTCAGTCGTATGGTAATAACATTGCGTCAATAATAGTTAAAAAATGAAACGTCGTTCACCAATAAGCTCAGGAAAATTTAGTTCTAGTGAAAAGTGCGTGAATCATTGATCTCAAGGAGTAATGTAGTATCCATTGCAATATTCATTGTCAAGCCTGCGTGCACTGTATCCGTCCGCGTCATTGTTGTTTTTTTTTGCTCGCCGGAGTCATGGGTGCCTGCAGATCGAGTTTGTTAATTTTCATTCCTTTTGCTCTTATTTCGTGTTCAACTACTGCTCCAATTTACACAAGATAATCGCGCAGCTCTCAGGAATCTACTTCGCTGTACGTGGCGAAATTGTGGACGGACGTGGAAGTGTTTTTGTGTGCGTGTGCGTCTGTACGCTGCTCGATTGGCGATCGTCAACTTTTCGTGCGAGAAGAAAATGGATACCCACGCTAGCGGGCAAGCGTTGCTTCAAAACTTCTTCCTAAAGCAGTACGAATGCACGTGGTGGCTTTAAGGTGTGAATAGGTTATCAGGATTAACAGGCTCCTTGAAAGACAAGTCTCGGTTAAATGTTGAGGTAAGTTCATCATTTTCATTACCTTCGCACGTTGTTCATAAATATTATGATAACTCGAAAACATACCACATTGCATGCTTGCTGAGTAAATAACTTTATGCTAATCGTGGTTACGTCATTAGGCTGTTTTGTTTAAGCGATACGACAACACTTTCTATTTTTTTTACTTGATCCAGACAGTGCTCTATTTAATCAAAAAATCTAAGCCAGGAAAATGTTGGTTTTGTGCCATTGTACTTTTTATAAATATATTGATGTAAATATACTTGTGTCTTATTTTTCTCATTTTAACGCTTGAGGAAAAACCAAGGATAAATTACAACTTGCGCAATTACAAATAAAAAAGAGTTGCATATCTCAAACTCCAAGGGTGTCATGAGATTTATGAGCCCACGTTTGAATTTGTCTTGCGTTTGAATTTATCTTTCTTCGTCTACGTTCTACTTGTTTTTATATTTACGTGTGTTTTGATAAGGACACGCAGTTAAAATTTTGTTGCTAGTTTGATTCTTCAAAGCAGGGTGCTATGTCACTGATCCAAATGGAAAAACTTAAGAATAGCCCGTAATTTAGTTTCCGCCATCTACAACCAGGGTGATATAAGTGTAAATTTGACTGCAATGCGTATATCACAGGCGACATTATCGTTACTGATGTCGCAAAATCGCGTGGTTATCTTGAGGAACTGCGCATACCCGCATACATAGCTACACAAAATAATGTGATGTCACGTTTTAATCCGTGAGCACTGTAGATAGTTTTACGCAAGCCGACAAATAAACTGGTATGATGCATTAGGGCTTGCAATGTGTGAAAAAACTGGGGGACCGTTAAGCTCCGTTTTTCACAGTTGAACGTGATAACAGTATCGATCCTGTTTCTTGTGCGTAATTCAATCACTCAGTGTGTACTCTTTATTGCATGATGCTACTTGAACAAATTTAACTGTGGAATAGTACTGTGTAATTGAAAAGGTTGAAAATGCCTCAATGAAGGTTTTGCACATGGCTGCGTTTTGTGTAAAAAAGGGGTAACATAGTTTAAAGAACAAGAAATATTATGTAATTACTGAGTTGCTCCAAAAAATTGAAATACAAAAGGAAGACACCTAGACGCAGCACCCACTGACAACTGAAACATTGTTGGAGAAAACAGACATACGTATATATGCGGTTACGAGAACACGTGCGGTGAAAGAAAAGGATTAGATGAGCAGACAGATTGTATAAATGATGCGCTTCCAGGAAAGCTACCTCAGTAGCAAGCAACATAAGTGAGAGTTTGACACATGAATCCCCAGCTTTGTTTATGAAATACGCCTCTCCGATTTCCCGCGCTATACCGTGCCACTGAATTTAGCTTTAACTACCGTATTCCAAACAAGGGCGCGCAGCCACACTCTCTACAATATGATGATTGGTTAAAGAATGGTTGTTAATTCCTTTAAAGAAGCTTTGTGATCTACAATTGTATAAATAAATTCTAAATAATACTTCCCACACGACAGCGCAGTGCCGTCCACCACACGATGTCTACACTGTGAAAGAAAATGATCAGATGTCTGCTCATCTAATCATTTTTTTCCACCTCACGTGTTGTCGTAACCGCATACATATGTCTGTTTTCTTCAATAAAGTTTCAGTTGTTAGTGTGCGCTGTGTCCAGGTGTCTTCCTTTCGCACTTCAAATTTCTTCGCGCAGTTAAGTTAAGATGAAGTACCAACTCGCCCAGCAGAACGTGCTTCTCAATATAATGTGTGTAAAATGTTTTAGAATTTTTTGCACCCACTACGCAGTCGTGAGGAAATACGTGCAGTAACCAGTGTGCCTTTTGTAATGGTTGGCTGTCTTTAGACCGCGAAGTCACGTTGGTAATAACGTGTTGTGATGCTTGATGACAATGCACGCTTGTATTATGCAATATAGATGCGATATTAAATGTGTTGTGAAACCTGCATGCAGGATACATGTATTTATTAAGCATGACAGTTATTTTCCTTGCATTTACAACAAGAGGAAGTTATTCATGCTTTATTTCCAAGCAGATGCATAGCTGTGTTGTCGAGCACTTGCATGCCATGCAAATTGCCTGCATGATTTCGATCATCACTCAAACCCGAAAATTTATATTTGTTTTATTTGCATTCTCTCAATTTTCGATCATTGACAAGACGATTTTTCATGGACAGCCACCGATGCCTACACCGGAATTTCTGCAGAATGAGCTCTTTACCACTGTTACGTTAATGATGCGTTATTGGCAAAATGGAAAGCGGATTACGTTTACAAAGTACATTTTTAGTGTCCCGTTGGCAAGAAATATTGTTAAATGCCTCCGTTCCTACGCGCACAGAGACCTATAGACACCAGTTTTAGCAGTCGTTCTATAGGTCATTAGTCACAATACTTATACATAACAAGCTTGCATACCAATCACTTTCGACCGAACTTCTTAAAAGTTGATTATCAACTCATTTAAGTTATTCAATGCACACGCAGTTCATACGGTCAATAGCAAGTCATATTTCGTTTTGACTGACTATGGACGCTCCATTGACACACGAGAAAAGTTTTAAACATAACACACTGTGAAAGATATATTTACGAAACTCAAATTGGGTTCTTTTATGCTATTGATTTTTGTCAAGTCGGAATCGATAAAGCGGAATATTTACTTGCACCGTACTATGTCTCAGACCGTGTTGACCATAGGTTCAAGATAAGAATAATCGCATGCAAGACTGACGTGTTTCAAAATGATTTGTTACCAAAAAAAATTACAAGATGGAACCAGCTGCCTTCTAGCATTGCCTCTGCACTCCCAAATATTTGTTTTATTTCATGTTAGAATTGTTCCGATTTATATGTTTAGAACATGTTCCGATTTATATATGAATTTCTCTTGCAGATTGTGATTCAGGTGACTTTGATTATTTGTTTGGCTGACTATGTATTTTTTGTATTCTACTTTTCGTAAATGCTCCCCCAATGTAATGCCAATTGGTGCTGTGGGTAATGAAATAAATAGATAAATAAAAAAAGTGCCGATAAGTAAGCAATAAATTTAAGCACAAAGAATGTATCTCTTCAGGAAAAGTGGACTAACAGTGACATGTGCCCACCACAAACTTTAAATATGATGCCAAGTTACATTTTAGCAAATTGTTGTTGAGAATAACTTGAGATATATTGAGGATAACTTAATTGAACAAGAATGTCCTGGGGTATGTACTGCCTTTGTTTTGGAGATGATAGTGATGGCATGCAGACCTTTCAACAAACAGGTATATTTCTAGCTGAAGAATGATTTGAGCAGCTATATTTTTTGCCGGTGACACAGGCTGAACTAATATAGATGAATCATATTTGAATGGCTTTATATAAAGGTATCCATATAAGGCCATATATGAAAGCATCCATATAAGACCTTATATGGATGCCTCTATATATAGCCATATATGGCCATATACAGCAGCACCCATATATGGGGATATAAGGCCCATATATGGCTATATCAGGATTTGAACATATCAGTTTATATACGGCCCATATATGGGGATTCCGTATATGGGCCAGATATGCCCAATTCCTGATGTAGCCATATATGGGGATTTTTATATAAGTCCATATATAGGATTTTTGTAAGGGTAGTACTGCTCACAAGTTCCTCGAAGGTGCGCGAGACATCCATCACACAGCACAGGATAATCACATACGACATTGCACGCCCGATCAACCAGCAACCTTACCGCGTGTCAATAAAAGAACACGAAGCAATATGTATGCAAGCCTGAGAGATGCTTGACGATGGTGTCATCGAACCATCAAACAGCCCGTGGTCGTCTCCAGTTGTCCTAATCAAAAAGAAAGACTGGACACTATGATTTTGCGTCGGATACTCGAAGCTCAACAACGCGACCAAAAAGGATGTGTACCCGCCGCTGCATATTGACGACTCGTTAGATAAATTTTGCCCTGCCCAATATTTCTCTTCTCTGGATCTGATGATGATGATGATGATATTTCGTGTTTATTGGTGCAAGGGCCTTTTGATGGCCAAAGAGCGCCAGTTTATGGGACAAGAGATGTGGACAATGATTGTGATTAGTGGCTGCATAAGGGCCTTAAAATTCCTCGCGCTAAGGCGGGTAAAAACATAGAAGTAATAAATCATGACCATGCCATGAAAAGTGTGTGGTGATAATGGGTAACAAAAATTTGTGATAATAGAAACCATGATGGACATATATGGCACTAGCACAAGTGTCTCGATAGCTCACACGTACCTTGCGTTCAAGGGCCGTGAGACAAGTGCTTTGTTGAGTGTAGCCCCGCAGCGGAGACCTCTCCGGAGAGGTCGTGCTACGGAATGCCCGGGTATATGATATGAAACGTACCAACTTCTCTCAAAAAAACTAACAATGATTTATGTGTGAAAAGTGGTTCCCTACAAACGAACATTGCAGGATGAAGTGGTATCTGCTGTCGGTAGGGTAATAGAAAGTGTTTTCTTAGCATGTCTAATTCTTTACACTGGATGAGAATGCGAAGTAAGGTGAGCGCTTCTCCACATCTATCACACAACGACGGATCACCACCAAACAAAAGAAATGATTGTGCAGTGTATATGTCCTGTAACCTTGTAACTGTTATTTCTGTGTAGTGTGATTTTGATAATGGCGGCCAATGACCGAGTTGCTGCTTGATGATAAGCAATTTATTACCTGTGTGTGTGTTCCAGGTGCTCTGCCAATAACCCCTGAGCTTTTGTTTTTAGAAAAGGTTTCAAGTCGAGTGCGGAAATCGGTATCAATGTATTGGTAGCAGCTTCGTAGGCGGATCCAACTAGCTGGTCCACCAAAACGTTGCCTTGTATTTCGCGGTGTCCTGACACTCAACAGACCACAACATGCTGCTTGGATGAGTAGATTGTGCATAAAAGCGAATAAAGCGAGACAAGGGCAGGGTTTTTGTGCTTTTTAAAAGTTTTCAGAGCTTGTACTATGCTTAGGAAATTTGTGTATATTGATACACAACCACCAGCACAGCCTGACTGCAAGAAAGAGAAAGACGACGTTGGTGGCTGGTTGTTGATGAATTGTCGCCATCTCGTTCGCCAAGCACAGAGCATCGTATTTAATTTAATAAATAAGTTACCGTAACATTATTGGTGGAGGTGGACGACTCCCGTACCTCGATGGAGACGCGCAGTGGTCGCAACACCGGGGACTCCTCGGTAACTTCAACTGCCAGTGCCTCATCCACATCGGTCTCTCGATCCGAGTCGGCAACCTACGTCACCCTGCCACCCCTGCGGGATCCTGGAACTTTCTCCGCTGATGGTACCAGCGACGTTGACTCCTGGCTGCATCGGTACGAGCGAGTCAGTGCTACCCACCGCTGGGATCCCACGCTCATGCTCGCTAATGTTCTGTTCTACCTCGACGGCACGCCGCGGACATGGTTCGAAACCAACGAAGCCGAAACCACAAGCTGGGATCTTTTCAAATCGAAGATCCGTGATATTTTCGGTGATTCATCTGGTCGTCAGCTCGCTACCAAGAAGACTCTCGCCACTCGCGCCCAGACGTCTACTGAATCGTACGTCTCATACATTCTTGACGTCTTGGCGCTTTGTAGCAAGGTCGACCAGCGCATGTCAGAAAAAGAAAAAAGTTAATCACGTCCTCAAAGGGATTACTGACGATGCCTTCAACCTGATGGTTTTTAATAATGTCACGAGCATCAACACGATCCTAACAGAATGTCGCCGTCTAGAACAGGCTAAAGCCCGCCGCGTCACCCACGGCATCACGCGCCTGCCGAACACAGCTGCTACTTCCTCTTGTGATGACGTCGTCCACCCAGTTCCGTGATGTGGCAACCTCACCCGCATCATTCGTCACGAGGTCGAAGCAGCCCAACCAGTAGCTACTCCAATTCCAACGCCTGATCCTTCAACGACCACAATCTCACTGATACAAGCCGTCATTCGTCAAGAATTATCGAACGTCGGCCTACACCCCATTCAACCAGTCTACTCTGCCGAGCCGTTTTATCGTCGTCCCTCCGCTCCTCGAGCTGGTTCCAACTACTCTCGACAGCGCAATTTGTCCGAATGGCGTACACTGGACGACAAGCCCATATGCTTCAACTGCCGACGTGTCGGTCGTATTGCTCGCGACTGCCGCGATCACTGTGCTCCGCCGGCACACTATGGGCCTCCTACCCAGGCCACTTCTGTCCACCAGTCGTCATCGACATTTGATTTTGATTCCCCTATTCTGACGACATCCTCTGATTTTGCCGCACCTCTGACGAGACCTCGCTACGCCCGCTCACCATCCCCAGCTCGCCGTCAATCTCGTTCACCCCCACAACACCGTCCTGCTTCTCCAACCTATTCGCAGCGCCCCCGACCGGAAAACTAGGCAGTGCAGCTTCTGGAGGTGAAGCTGCATTGACGACGACCTCTGCAAGAAATCCTCGTGTAACATTACCGACCACCCGGAATCTGTTGAACGTTACTTTAAACAATCTACCTGTGCGCGCGTTGATCGATACCGGCGCGCATGTGTCCATAATGAGTGCTGCTCTTCGTCGCCGCCTAAAGCAAGTTATCACACCCGCCTTGAACAGAGCCGTTCGAGTCGCCGACGGGGGAACTGCCTGGATTATTGGCATGTCCTCTGCCCGTGTGACTATTGCCGATAGAAGCACTGCTGTTCTTTTCACCGTTATAGAAAATTGCCCTCGTGAAGTAATTCTAGGCATGGATTTTCTAACCGCTCACTCGGCCCTTATAGATTGTTCAGCCGGCTGTCTTGACCTTGAAATGCCTCTACTTTCTGATCTGACCAACCCACCCCAAAGCCGCCTTTGCTGCATTGATTTCGTATGCCTTCCGCCTACCTGTGTCACACATATCGATCTCTTCTCTACACCACCTGTACCTGACGGCGATTACATGGTGGCCCCAATTCATGCCGTGATGCTTACGCATGGCGTCGCTGATCCGCACACTATTTTGACAATCGTTGAAAACCTCACATGCCTTCCTATTGTCAATTTTGCCCTCACTGCCCAAATTCTTCGACAAGGTATCTCCCTGGCCGAAAGTACTGCTCTACAAGACCATACGGTTGAACCCTTCAGAGTGGATGATTGCTGCACCTCAGACCATGAACCAACTCTATCACATTCATCAGGCGTCGACGTTGACCACATGGTACCATCAGACCTCGCTCCTGATCAAGCGGAAGCCCTTCGTCACGTCCTGGAGTCCTATAGTGACATTTTCGACTTCGCCAGCACGGCTTTAAGCCGAACGACTGTTGTTACTCATCGCATCAACACTGGTGACGCGAATCCCATTCACCGACGTTCATACCGTGTTCCCGCGTCCGAGCGCACAGTCATACAACAGGAAGCCGAAAAGATGCTTGCAAAAGGCGTACTCGAGCCCTCTTGTAGCCCCTGGGCTTCTTCTGTGGTCCTGATCAGAAAGAAGGATCGAACATGGCACTTTTGTGTAGATTATAGGCATCTCAACAAAATTACAAAGAAAGACGTTTACCCATTGCCTATAATCGACAATGCCTTAGACTGCCTTTACGCTGCTACGTATTTTTCTGCTATCGACCTTCGATCTTGCTATTGGCAGATCGCTGTGGACGAGATGGACTGTGAGAAGACCGCATTCGTCATTCCTGACGGGCTTTATCACTTCAAAGCTATGCCCTTTGGTCTCTGTAACGCGCCGGCCATATTCGAAAGAATGATGGACTCATTGCTCCAAGGGTTTTAATGGTCAACCTGCAAATGTTATATAGACGACGTTATCATTTTCTCGCCCACACTCGACTCCCATCTCAAGCGTTTATCGGCGATTCTTGAAGTTTTTTGTCGAGCCAGACTTCAACTGAACTCGTCGAAATGCCACTTTGCTCGTCGTCAAATAACCGTACTGGGCCACATTGTCGATGCCGCAGGAGTCCGCCCGGATCCTGAGAAAATTCGCACCGTCACGGACTTTCCTGTTCCGAAGTCAACAAAGGACGTTCGAAGTTTTGTGGGCTTGTGTTCCTACTTTAGACGGTTTGTTAAGGACTTCGCCATCATTGCACGCCCACTCACAAACCTTCTGAAGAAGGACACCCCGTTTTTCTGGGGCGCTGATCAAGCCTCATCTTTTTCCCAGCTCACAACGCTCCTTCCAACTACGCTGATTTTAGCTCATTTCGATCCATCAGCTCCAACCGAGGTTCAAACTGACGCTAGTGGGCATGGCAGCGGGGCAATGCTATTGCAACACTAACGCGGACATGACCGTGTTATAGCATGTGCAAGCCGACTGCTATCTACAGGCGAGCGAACTATTCAATCACGGAGCGTGAGTGTCTCGCTCTTGTGTGGGCAGTCGCCAAGTTTCGCCTATACTTATAAGAGTGTTCATTCCGAGTAGTCACTGACCACCACGCGCTCTGCTGGCTGGCCTCACTCAAGGATCCCACAGGACGCCTCGCTTGTTGGTCCCTACGATTACAAGAATACACGCTCAACGTATCGTACAAAACAGGGCGGTCATATCAAGATGCGGATTGTTTATCACGCTACCCTGTGGAAGAGGCTGCCCATACAAACACCTTTTCAGACCTTCTGTCTGTGACGCAGCTACTCAACCTTGGCCACAAACAACCCCGGGATGCTTCCCTGCGAACCATCATTGACAAGCTTGAGTCAATGCCTCGCGACGCCTCTCTACAAATGTTCCTGGTAAAAGACAGCATCCTGTATCGCCGTAACTTCGATCCATACGGCCATGACTTGCTCCCTGTCATACCAGCACATCTTCGTGCCCCTGTTCTCAACCAACTTCATGACGCTCCTTTGGCGGGCCACTTGGGCGTCTCTCGCACATAAGACCGTGTACGTCGTCGTTTCTTTTGGCCTGGTCTTGCCCGCTCTGTTCGACGCTACGTCGCCGCTTGTGAGCCCTGCCAGCGCCGCAAAAAGCCATCTTCCCTACCAGCTGGATTCCTTCAGCCGATCGACATTCCCATTGAACCTTTTTTTCGAGTTGGCCTCGACCTGCTTGGCCCATTCCCGATCTCCAGCTCAGGCAACTGACTATGCGACACGTTACGCTATCACACGAGCACTTCCGATGAGTTGCGCAACCGATGTGGCGGACTTTCTAGTATATGATATTATTTTAGCACACGGAGCTCCACGCCAACGTCTCACTGACCGGGGCCGGACCTTCCTATCAACTGTCGTTGATGAAATCCTGTGCTCTTGCTCTGCCAAGCGCAAGTTTGCCACTCGTACCATCCGGAAACGAATGGTCTTATGGAGCGCCTCAACCGCACCATAACCGACATGCTTTCTAAATACGTAGTGGCCGACCACCAGGACTGGGACGTTCATTTGCCATTTGTGACGTTCGCATATAATTCGCTCGGACGTTCGCTGGGACGTTAATTTGCCATTTGTGACGTTCGCATACGTCACGACACTGCCGGCTATTCATCATTGTATCTTCTATATGGCCGAGAACCCGCCCTACCATTTGACAACCTGCTGCCCTCGGTCACTGTGTATACCGGCGAACCCATCGCGCGAGCCGACCACGCACGCCAACTCGCCCGCAGCCGCCTGCAGGCCTCACAGGAGCACCAAAGACAGCTCTACGATTCCCATCATCGAAACGTGCACTTTTCACCGGGTAGCCTTGTCCTCCTCTGGTCCCCCACTCAGCGTGTAAGGCTTTCTGAAAAACTGCTGTCACGCTACACTGGACCATATCGCGTCATTCGCCGGGTGACTGACGTTACATACGAGATCATTCCAGCCTATTCAACGTCATCATCGTCACTTTTGAGTGACATCGTGCACATAGCTCGACTCAAGCCTTATCACCCTCCTTCTACGGCATCCGAATTGCTCAATCACCAAGACGGTGCTTCTACCGCCGGGGGGTTATGATACACAACAGCCGGCACAGCCTGGCTGCAAGAAAGAGAAAGACGACGTTGGTGGCTGGTTGTTGATGAACTGTCGCCATCTTGTTCGCCGAGCACGGTGCATCGTATTTAATTTATTAAATAAGTTACCGCAATATTATTACTGCCTTCTGTAGTTTTATTTGTTTAATGTGTTTAACAGCCTCAAGTATCGCATAAGCTTCGCCGGTGAAAATGCTTGTATCAGGGTGCAAGACGCCGGCTTCCGAAAAGGATGGGCCAACGGCTGCGTATGAGACAGAAGTGTTGGTTTTGAGGCATCCATACAGAACTCAGGACATGTGTATTTCTGTTGTAGTTCTAGGAAGTATGTCTGAATATGTGATTGGTGCGTTCCTCGTAACCTCCAAGAAAGACGCGTCGCAATCCAAGAAAGACACGTCGCAATCTCTCGGCTGCCACTGCCGCAGTGGCAGGCATACTGCAGGAGCCATCAAATGGTGTTCAAGTGGCACACCGGTTTCCTTCGCTAGGCCCCTCACACCGAGTGAGTACGGCTGTCTCATAGAATGTCGTTTCTCAAACACAGCAAGGCTTGGCATTTCATTATATGTAAAATGCGAAGGATGTTCCTTGTCTGCCTTCACTTTAAGATATGTAAAAGACATGTAACATCTCTTTAGGTGGAGCGACCATTCGTTCAATTGCACATACAGGCTCTCCACGGGGCTAGTACTAAAAGCACCCATAGAGAGGCGGATGCCTAGATCATAAGCAGGGTCAAGCATTTCAAGGACAGTAGGTGTCGCAGACTGATATGCTATCGCCCTATAATCTAGGCAAGTACGTATGAGGCTTGTATACAAATTTATTACACAATTGTTGTCACTTCCCCACGTAGTGCGTGACAACACTTTTAGAATATTCATGGCTTTCATACACTTAATTTTTAGATACTTGATGTGTGGTATGAAGGTTAGCTTCGTGTCTAAGATTAGGTCTAAGCATTTGTGTTCGGTATTAACGGAAAGACGTTGCCCATGTAGTTAAATATCGAGTTCGGAATAGATGCTTCTCTTCCTGGAGAGCAAAACACACTTGCTTTTCTGCGCATTCAGTCGAAACCCGTTTGCTTCTGCCCAATTGGAGACTTTGTTCAAACCAAGCTGAACGTGCCGCTCACACATGGCCTGATTACAAGACTTAAAACCAAGCTACAATCATCGAGATATGTGCTGTAAAACATAATTTGAGGGATGGACAAGCGCGAAAAATTCATTTTTATAATAAAAAGTGTGCAGCTAAGTACACCACCTTGCGGCACTCCTGTTTCTTGGACAACTGCTTGGGAGAGAACACTGCCCACTTGGACACGGAATGTCTGACTTGACAAGCAACTTTTCATTATAGTAAACACTCTGCCACGCATGCCAAGGTGGAACATGTCTTAATATTCCAAAGCACCATGTAGTATCATATGCCTTTCGATATCGAGGAACCCCGCAGGGGCGCCTGCGCAAGTAGGCGTTTGATGCGTAGCGACACCACGGACCCGAGCTAACGGGGGAGTTTTGACTCCCTCCCACGCCTAGCCGTGCGTGGCTTTGCCGTGTCCGGGGAAAAGGGGATCCTGGGGGTTGAGCCGACGCTGGGTGATTGGACCTTTAAGGCCCCCCGGCAGAGGCAACACACCCCTTTGGCCCCGGCTTCACGTAGACGGCACCCCTGGGCTGACCCACCCAGGGGAAATCGGTAGTCGCCTTTTCCTATCTCTCTCTCCCTACATCTTCGTCTTTTTTACTTTTTTAGCTTTACTGTCTACTTCTCTCTTCTGCTTACTTCCAATTTTCTCGGCGGCAAGGGTTAACCCTGTGCAAATAGCCTACCTTGGCCTAGGCGCATTGGGTTATAGCAGGGTTGTACGGCTGACGTCTGCAAGCTTTCAGCATCCGCAAACTTGCAACGTCCCCTCGTTGGGCTCCGTGGTGGGTGGCTGCCAACGCTGCTGAATAACATAAAATTAGTATGCAGAAAGCATTCCCTTTACTTAGGGATCGTGCCTCCTCAAAACGGGTACGCACCGAAGATATCAATTTTTTCATCCGGCCAAGACAAATGTTTCCTCATTTCCACGTTATACACTGCGAAAAAACTAACAAGCAATCCAGAACTGTATCCCCCTTCGTATTGGCTAGATGCTTAACCGAAACTCTCGGTGCTGGGTACAAGGTTACCAAAATGGCCAGCGGAGATCTACTCCTTGAGTTACATGACAAAGACCAATTCAATAAACTGAACACCCTCACAGCGTTTGGAGACGCACCCGTCACTATTATGCCACAAAGGTCCATGAACTCATCTCGCGGGGTCGTATCGGACGCAGATTTGCTTGACCTGACCGAAGCTGAACTTCTGGAAGGATTGAAGAGCCAGAACGTGACAAACGTACAGCGTATTAAGATAAGAAGAGATCAAAAAGAAATACCAACCAAACACTTAGTACTGACCTTTGCTTCGAGCGATTTGCCGGAAACCATTCAGACTGTGTATACAAAGACATCCGTGAGGCCATATATTCCCAACCCCCGCTGTTGCTTCCATTGTCAGAGATATGGCCATGGCTCGCAAAGCTGTCGTGGCCGGAAAACTTGTGCTCTGTGTGGAGTCGTGGGCCATGCCTTGGACAACTGCGAAGCACCTGCACACTGTGTGAACTGTGGTGGTAATCATGCCACGTACTCGCGTTCCTGTTCTTTCTGGAAAAAAAAGAGATCATCACTTTAAAGATAAAAGAAAACATTACATTTAAAGAAGCAAGAAAAAGAGTCTCGCCATTTTATGGCCCCACATATGCTGATGCGGCGCGCCAGGGGGCAGTGCCGCACCAGCCCTCGCCACTCCTTCGGCCTGCGCAGAGCGTGCCATTGGCTGTGGCGCCTGCCCCCAAGGCGGCAGTAGTTGAGTCTACTCCGCCTACTATTGAAGAGAGACCAGAGACTCCAGGGTCCTCGGGTCTCCAGGCCTCACCTCGCCAGGCGAGACCCAAGCTTCGAAAAACCAGCTCGTATGAGCGGGCATCCAGTGCCTCCGAGGAGGCAATGGATACGGCGGCACCCCTTCGCCAAAAGAACGGCGCGGCTCTCTGGAGCGCGCCAAGAGAACTAAAAAGCTCATAACAGGGCCTGATAATAGCCCTGTTATTTGAGCTCGACCTTTCAGCTTAAACAAGTCACTCCCTTAACGTACACACAGCACTACTTTACTTCCAATATGGAAACACAAATTATACATTGGAACGTCAGAGGACTGCTTAACAACCTCGACGACGTCCAAGAGCTTTTATACAAACAGTCACCTCTAGTGCTGTGTGTACAGGAAACACACCTAAAATCCTCCAACACAAATTTTTTACGTGCTTACGTCATATACCGAAAGGACCGAGATGATGCTGTTGCGTCATCCGGTGGCGTAGTCATTATTATTAACCAAAGAGTAGCGTGTACACATTTACCACTCCAGACATCCCTTGAGGCAGCGGCTGTTCGAGCGGTACTTTTAAACAAACTCGTCACCATCTGCTGTTTGTATGTACCTCCCCGCCACCGTCTTGAAAGACGTGAATTTCAGCCCCGCCGCGGTGGTCTAGTGGCTAAGGTACTCGGCTGCTGACCCGCAGGTCGCGGGTTCGATTCCCGACAGCGGCGGCTGCATTTTCGATGGAGGCGGAAATGTTGTAGGCCCGTGTACTCAGATTTGGGTGCACGTTAAAGAACCCCAGGTGGTCGAAATTTCCGGAGCCCTCCACTATGGTGTCTCTCATAATCAAATGGTGTGTTTGGGACGTTAAACCCCACAAATCAATCAGACGTCAATTTCAGTCTTTAATAGACGAACTGCCTGAACCCTATTTGCTTCTTGGGGACCTAAATGCACATAGTGGACTGTGGGGCGATTCTCGCTGTGATGCACGAGGTCGTCTCATTGAACAATTTCTCTTCTCTTCCGGTGCCTGTTTGTTGAATAGGAAAGAGCCAACATACTATAACGTTGCCAACAATACTTACTCGTCTATAGACCTCAGCATCGTTTCACCTTCACTCCTACCCCTACTGAAATGAAAAATCATAAATAATCTATATGGTAGTGACCATTTTGCTGTAGTGTTGAGTTCACAAACAACATATGAATGTCCTCTACATGTTCCCAAATGGCTGATAAACAAAGCAGACTGCGAACAGTTCCACAACACTACACGTTTGAGTTGGACAGACATATATAGGTTAAACATAGATGAAGCTGTGCAGTACTTCACAGCTTTTCTAACTGACGCAGCAGCCAGGTGCATACCGCAAACATCTGGAATGCCCGGCAAACAACACGTCTCATGGTGGAACACAGAGTGTCGTAATGCGCGAAAGGAACAGAACAGGGCATGGAGATTGCTTCGTAACTCACCAACAGCCGAAAGTCTTGACACCTTCAAGAAAATAAAGTCTCAAGGAAGGAGAACACGTCGGCAGGCCAGAAGAGAAAGTTTGCACAAGTTTTTATCAGAGATAAATTCATATACACAAGAGGCCAAAGTCTGGAACATGGTTCGAAGGGTAGCAGGAAGAAAAGTACACTCACTCCCACTCGTAAACACTCAAGGTGATACCTTGGAAGATCAGGCAAACTTTCTAGGGGAACATTTTGAACGGGTATCCAGCTCGTCCCACTATACTGACACTTTCTAAAAATACAGAACAAGAATAGAAAAGCAGAAACTCGAACACAAATCCACTAGATACGAGGCATATAACCAAGCTTTCAGTCTAGCGGAGCTCCGAACATCTCTAAACTCCTACATTACTTCTGCCCCAGGTTCTGCCCGTGTGATGTATGAAATGTTAAAAAACCTACCAGCCGAAATACGAAAAACTTTACAAGGTTTGTACAATGATATCTGGTTTTCTGGCACTATCCCTACCGCCTGGAAAGAGGCTATTATTATTCCCATTTTGAAAGAGGGCAAGGACCCTTCTTTAGCTTCAAGTTATAGGTCTATTGCACTTACAAGGTGCTTGTGCAAAGTATTCAAAAAAATGATAAACTGCCGACTTGTACATATCCTTGAAACAAACAACTTGCTGGACCCATTTCAGTGCAGGTTTCGAGAAAGTAGATCCACCACAGACCACCTTGTTCGTATCGAGGCACAGATCAGAGACGCCTTCGTTCATAAACAATATTTTCTCTCTGTGTTCCTCGATATCGAAAAGGCGCATGATACAACACGGCGTTTCGGAATTCTAAGAGACCTGTCCCACCTTGGTGTGCGCGGAAGAATGTTTCATATAATCGAAAGTTACCTGTCAAACCGGACATTCCGTGTCCGTCTGGGCAGTGCGCTCTCCCAAACATTTGTCCAGGAAACAGGCGTGCCACAAGGTGGTGTGCTTATTTGCACACTTTTTATTATCAAAATGAATTTTTTGTACTTGTCCATTCCCCGCAATATGTTCTATTGTACATATGTCGACGACGTTCAGCTTGGCTTCAAGTCATGACACTTGGCCATGTGTGAGCGGCAGGTTCAGCTGGGATTAAACAAGGTCTCCAATTGGGCAGATGAAAACGGATTTCAACTTAACCTACAAAAAAACACGTGTGTCTTGTTCTCTCGAAAGAGAGGCATGCACTCGGAACCTGACATTCGACTGAACTGGCAACGTCTGTCCGTCAAAGCCGAGCATAAATTCTTAGGCTTATTCTTGGACAACAAGTTGACCTTCGTACCGCATATCAAGTACTTAAAAACAAAAAGTTTAAAAGCCATGAATGTTATAAAAGTGTTGCCACGTACTACGTGGGGTAGTGATAGGCAATGCCTCATGAACATCTATAGAAGCCTCATTCGCACCCGCTTAGATTATGAAGCCATTGTCTATCAGTCTGCTACTCAAAATGCCTTGAAGATGCAGGACCCCGTGCACCATTTTGGCATCCGCCTTTCTACGGGTGCTTTTCGCAACAGCCCCGTAGAAAGCCTTTATGTTGAGTCAAATGAGTGGTCGCTTCATCTGCAGAGAACTTACATGTCCTTTGTTTATTTCCTTAAAGTGAAAGCAGACAAGAAGCCCCCCTCATACTCTACAATTAATGATTTGTTGAGCTCAACTCTGTTTCAAAACAGGCCTTTGATGAGGCAGCCCTTCTCAGTTCGCCTGAAGTGTCTAGCTGAAGAAACTGAAGCGTCACTTGAACACAGTTTAATGGCTCCTGTAGCATACTCGCCACCGTGGCAGTGGCAGACTATAGACTGCGATGTGTCTTTCCTAGAAGTTACAAAACATGCACCTATTGCCCATATCCGAACATACTTTCTGGAACTTCAACACAAATACACACGTCCGGAGTTCTTCACAGATGCCTCCAAGACTACCTCCTCTGTGTCCTACGCTGCTGTCGGCCCATCTTTTTCGGATGCTGGCCCTCTATATTCACGCACAAGTATCTTCACAGCGGAAGCTTACGCGATACTTGTGGCAGCTAAACACATCAAACAATTACAAATACAAAAAGCAGTAATATATACAGACTCCCTCAGTGTGGTAACGGCTCTGCACAGTCTTAAAAAACAAAAAAACCCGGTCCTTGTCTCACTTTACTCCATTTTGTGCACACTCTACACACTCAAACAACATGTTGTAGTGTGCTGGGTGCCAGGGCACCGTGAGATCCAAGGCAACGTGAGGGCGGATCAGCTCGCTGCATCCGTCCATGAGAGCACCGCCATTACACCCATATCAATCCCGGCCCTTGATATTAAGCCGTCTCTCAAACGAAACCGCAGGGACTACTGGCAAAGCAAGTGGGATACACACACACAAACAAACTACACGTTATCAAGCCACACCTTGACCATTGGCCACCAGTATCAAAGTCACGTCTAACAGAGGTAACACTAACAAGACTCAGGATAGGACACGCATACACGACACACACGCATCTTTTGTCCGGTGGTGATCCACCATTGTGTGATAAATGTGGTGAGGCGTTAACAGTTCTTCACGTTTTAATTCAATGTAAACAGTTAGACACTCTAAGAAGACAACACTTTCAATTACCCTACCGACAACATATACCTCTACACCCTGCAATGTTCGTTGGTAGGGAACCGCTTTTTAGTAATAAATCATTGTTAGCGTTTTTAAAAGAAATTTATAATTTTCATATCATATACCCGGACATTCCGTAGCAAAACCTCTCCAGAGAGGTTTTTGCTGCGGTGGCTACACAGGAAAGCACTTGCCTCACGGCCCTTGGACGCAAGGGTATGAACGAGTGAGGTACTTGTGCTAATGCCATACATTTCCACCATCGTTTTTCATTATCACCAACTTTTGTCACCTATTCACACCACCCACACCTTTCACAGCATGGTCAAGATTTTATTACTTGTATGTTTTTACCCGCCTTACTACGAGGAATTTGATGGCCCCTATACAGCCGCTAATCACAATTATTGAACACATTCCTTGTCCCATGAGCTGGCGCTCTTTGGCCATCAAATGGCCCTTGCGTCAAAAAACACCATATATCATCGATATCGAGGAACACAGAGAAAATACAGACATGAAAGCGTCTCTGATCTGTGCCTCGATACGAACAAGGTGGTCGGTGGTGGATCTACTCTCTCAAAATCCACACTGAAATGGGTCGAGCAAATTGTTTGTTTCAAGGAAATATACAAGTTGGCAGTTTATCTATTTTTCGAAAAGTTTGCACAAGCAGCTTGTAAGTGCAGTAGGCCTGTAACTCAAAACTGAAGAAGGGCCCTTGCCCTCTTTCAAAATGGGAATAATTATGGTCTCTTTCCAAGAAGTAGGGATAGCACCAGAAAACCAGATAGCATTGTACAAGCGAAGTAGGGTTATTTGCGTTTCGAATGCTATGTTTTTCACCATTTTGTACACCACACGATCAGAACCTCGCGCAGAACGACTGCAGGAGTTTAGTGATGTTTGGAGCTCAGCTAAGCTGAAAGCTTGGTTGTATGCTTCGTGTTTTGTGCAATTGTGCTCTAGTTCCTGCTTTTCAATGCTTGTTTTGCATCTTTGGAATGCTTGACTATAGTGTGACGAGCTGGACACTTGTTCAAAGAGTGTGCCGAGGAAGTTTGCTTGATCTTCCATGCTGTCACCTTGCGTGTTTACGAGAGGAAGTGAACGTACTTGTTTTTCTGCTATTCTCCTAACCATGTTCCAGACTTTAGCCTCCTGTGTATATGAATTGATGCCTGATATAAAGTTGTGCCAACTTTCCCTTCTGGCCTGTCGATGTGTCCTGCTGCCTTGAGATTTTGTTACTAAAATTTGGAAAATTCTCCGCTGTCAAAGAGTCTCGAAGCAGCTTCCATGCTTTATTTTGCTTTCTACGTGCATTTCGACACTCACTGTTCCACCAAGGAACGTGTTGTCTGGTGGACCGTCCAGTTTGTGGGATACACTTTGTTGCAGCATTAATAGGAAGTGCTGTCATAAAGTCTACAGCTGCATCTATACTTAATTGACATATGTCCGACCAACTTAAGCGAGTAGCTTCGCTGAGCTTTTCCCAGTCCGCTTTGTCTGCCATCTGGGAACTTGTGGAGGACCTTTGTCGATTGGTGTACTTAGAATGATCAGAAAATGGTCACTTCTAAAAGGATTGTTGATCACTTTTCATTGAAGCAGGGGTACAAGCGATGGGGACACACTGCTGAGATCTATGCACGAGTAGGTTTTGTTGGCAAGGCTAAAGTATGCTGGTTCTTTCCTCTTCAATAGGCACGCACCCGTAGAAAAGAGGAACTGTTCGATTAGGCGACTTCGTGCATCGCAGCGAGAGTCGCCCCATAGACAATTATGTGCATTCAAGTCCCCAAGGGCCACATATTGTTCCGGTAGTTCATGTATCCGTGACTGGAATTTATGTTTTTCAAGATAGTACTGTGAAGGTATGTAAAGAGAGCAGATGGTGACAAGTTTGTTCAAAATAACTGCCCGAACAGCCACTGCCTCAAGTGATGTTTGTAGTAGTAAATGTGTACATACTACGCCCTGATCAACTATAATGGCCACACCACCAGATGATGCTAATGCGTTATTGCAGTCCTTTCTGAATATAACATAACGACGTACAAAATTGGTGTTCCTAGAATTTAAGTGTGTCTCTTGTACAAGAAGCACTTTTGGTGAATGTTTGTGTATGAGTTCCTGAATATCGTCAAGATTCCTAACCAGCCCTCTGATGTTTCATTGTAATATTTGTGTATTCATTATGAGTGTAAATGAGCGCTATGTGTGCTAAAGTATTGCGTTAAGTCAGGAGCCCTTGTCAGGCCCTGTGATGATGGTTTTTGATTTTCTGGCGCGCTCCAAAGAACCGCGCCTCTCCTTCGGTGCCGAACACACTGTTGGACTTACTGTTGTGTCCATCACCTCGGACGAGGTTCTGGATGCCCACTCACGGTTCACGCGTGCAGGCACGGAGGTCTTAGGGCTATCTGTGGAGACAGAAAGCCCTGGGACTTCAGGTCCGGAGGCCTGCAAGCCTTTTGGTGGCGGAAGAGCCTGTGCTACTTCCGCTGAGGAGGTGAATGGCGCTGCCGCTGGTCCACTTTGTGTGGTACATGCGGGTGCCGCGGTTTTTGGTGGTACTGCCCCCTTTCCTGCCACCTCCGCAAACGAAGGTCCCTGCATTAGTAGACGCTTGCACGCTTCCCTAAACGAGATGTTTTCATTTACTTTCAGTGTAAGCACTTTTTTTTCATGTTTCAATGTAGGGAATGTGCGAGAGTAAGCGGGTTGTTCACTATCGCAGTCTGCGCAGTAGGTAGTTGCTTCTTCACATTTGTCTGTAGCGTGTTCATACGAACTACACTTTGCACAGGCTTGACGGCCGCCGCAGCTCCGAGGAGCGTAGCCAGATCACTGGCACTTAAAACCAACGTCGAGGGTTGGGGATGTAGGGTTGGACCTTTAGCTTCAGGGAGCCTGTTTCGATATATTCTGGAAGTGTGCTTGTGCAAAACGTAATAATTATGTGCTTTGTCAAGGTATCTTTGTTGTTACGCCTAATCTTAGGTCTCTGTATATGTGTTTATACCAGCCCTCAAATAGCACACTCTGTCAGGTTAACAAGGTCTTGATGAGACACTACGCCTCGGGGAACTGTTCAGGGAACGTTGTGCTGTGATAGATACAGGTGTGGTTCCAAAAAAGGCGAGTTTTGTCTGGTTTTCATACTGGACCTTGCTTGGAACTTCAAAAATAGAGTCGCCGCTAGCCATGCATGTAGCCTGATAACCAGGACCAAGGGTACTGATGAGGCATTTGGAAATGACAAACGGAGAGATGGTTCTTGCGTTCTTTTGTTTTGTTTCACAGTGGATCGCATGGAAGTGCGGGGAAAACTTTTTGGCTTTATAAGTACATTCAGTGTTGCTTTGGTGTGCT
The DNA here is from genome assembly GCF_043290135.1 of Rhipicephalus microplus. Classification (NCBI taxonomy): domain Eukaryota; kingdom Metazoa; phylum Arthropoda; class Arachnida; order Ixodida; family Ixodidae; genus Rhipicephalus; species Rhipicephalus microplus. The sequence goes on from NW_027464586.1 coordinate 33,095,368, forward strand.
CCCTCTTAGGAGGAGGGCGATCAGACAGTTTAGGAAATGAGAAAGAAGCCATGAAGTATATATAAGTTCGGCAGCCGTGCCAGCCGCCCACCATCGAGCCCAACATGGGGACACGGCCGCACAATTATAAGGGCATGCCAGCGCCAGCTGTACGAAACCACTATAACCCAGTAATATGTGACCAAGAGAGGGCACCTACACAAGGTTAACCTTTGCCACCTGGAAATTGGAAGTAAGCAGAAGTGAGGAGATGACAGGAAAGATTGAAAGAGAGAAAAGACGAATAACAGGAGAGAGAGTGAGACAGGAAAAGGCGACTTCCGATTTCCCCTGGGTGGGTCAGCCCTGGCGTGCCGTCTACGTCAAGCCAGGACCAAAGGGGTGTGTTGCCTCTGTCGGGGGGCCTTAAAGGACCAATCACCAGGCGTCGGCTCAACCCCCAGGATCTCCTTTTCCCCGGACGTGGCAAATCCAGGCACGGCTAGGCGTGGGAGGGTGTCGAACCCCCCCCCCCCTTTAGCTCGGGTCCGTGGTGTCGCTACATACCAAATGCCTACTTACGCAGACGCCCCTGCGAGGTTTTCTCTGGATCTGAAAAGTGGGTACTGGCAAATTGAGGTAGATGAGACAGACGAGAAAACAGCCTTCGTGACTCCAGATAGCCTTTACCAATTTCGACTGCTTCCTTTTGGCGTGTATTCAGTGCCGGCAACCTTGATGGACACTGTCCTCATAGAACTCAAGTGGCAGACTTGTCTTGTCTACCTTGACGATGTGGTGGTCTTTTTTGTCACGTTCGAGCAGCATCTTCACCGCTTGTGCAGTGTGCTGGAGGCTATCTGATCGGCGAACCTCACTCTAAACCCAAAGAAGTACCACTTCTGTTATGAGAAACTCAAACTTTTTGGACATGTAATTAGCCCGGAAGGGGTCCGCCTCAATCCAGACAAGATTGCCGCTATTTCCGAATTTACAGCTCCTGTCAATAAGAAGGCCCTCCGGCGCTTTCTTGGTTTGTGTGCCTACTATCACAGCTTCATTGACTATTGACAGATAGCGGAACCCCTGACTCACCTCACAAGAAACGACGCACCATTTGTGTGTGAAAATGAGCAACAAGCAGCATTTGCTGAACTGCGACAGCGCGTGCAATCAGCAACCATTCTCGCTCATTTGGACGGTGATGCTGACACGGAGGTGCATACTGATGCCAGTAATAATGGTCTCAGGTGCAGTGCTCATTCAGCGTCAAGATAGCATCGAAAGAGTCTTAGCTTACGCCGGCCGCTCCCTCTCCCGTGCCGAGGCTAATTTTTCCATTACAGAGAAAGAGTGCCTCACAGTAGTGTAGGCAATCACCAAGTTTTGCCCGTACCTTTATGGCCGTCCCTTCAAGATAGTGACGGACCACCATGTTGGGACGACTAGCACGGTGGAGTTTGCAGCTAAAGGAATTTGACGTCACCACTGCTTATAAGTTCGGCCGTAAGCATGAAGACGCTGACACACCGTCGCGCGCACCCCTTCATCGCATCAATCAGGGAGCAGAGGATGAAGAAGGCTTCCTGCGAGCCATTAGCTTGTCGGAATTGAGCAGACCACAGTGCGACGACGAAGAAATTCGACCAATCTTTGATCCCCTTAGAGGGCCACGTCACAACCATACCACGTCATCTCTCCCACTCGTCGACATTGTTTTGCCTGCGAGACAGTATGCCATATAAGAAGAATGTCTGTTCAAATGATCGTGCATGTCCTGGTTGTTTCTCAGGACATGCGAGACAACGTCCTTTTCGCTTGCCATGATGAACCTATGTCTGGCCACCTAGGCTACTCACGTACGCTTTGGGCATGCGTCAAGCAGTACGTCAAAGGCTGTCGGGAATGCCAGCACCGAAAGCAACTATTTGTTAAGCCAAGAATGTCCGTGCCGACTGGCTCAAACGACGTGCAGGGTGCTTCAATTGGCTCAAGTCAGCCAGCCGTCTTCGCTGGAGATCCAGCCGCGTCGGACCCACTTTTCGAGAACCGGCTACATCTTGGCTAATTAAAGGACCCTTGCATTTATGAAGTCTCGTGACAATATCAAGGCAGGAACACAAGAATACATTCTTAATTGACTGATTGATTGATTGATTGATTGATTGATTGATTGATTGACAAGTGAGGTTTTAGGTCCCAAAACCACCATATGATTAGAGAGACGCCGTAGTGGAGGGCTCCAAAAATTTCGACCGCCTGGGGTTGTTTAACGTGCTCCCAAATCTGAGCACACGGGCCTAGAACATTTCCGTCTCCAAAAAATACATCCTTGAGGAGGCAGCACAAAATACGAGGACACAAGTGAGAAACAAAGAGACGAGATGAGATCGCTTACTTCAGCCAGCTCCCTGAATGCCGTTCGAACAAGTCGGCATAGACATTCTCAGCCCATTTCCCCTGTTTGCTGATGGCAACAAATGGGTGATCGCAGCGACCGACTATTTAACACGCTACGCTGAAACACAGGCAATTCCACGAGCCACGGCCTCTGAGGTAGCACATTTTTTCATGCACCACATCATGTTGCGTCACAGTGCACCTTCTAGAGTCGTAACGGACAGAGGCACAGCATTCATGACACAGCTTATGGAAGAAGATTTTTAACTAAGCAACACCAAGCACCAAAACACAACTGCTGCCATCCGCAAACAAATGGGCTTACCAAGCTGCTGAATAAGACACTCGCAGACATGATCGCAATGTACATCGACGTACAACACAAAACATGGGACGGGATCTTGCCTTACTCGACTTTTGCGTATAACACCGCCGTGCAAGAGACCACGCTGTTCACATCATTTTGGTTTGTCTATGGCCCTGAAGTGCAGACCATGCTCAACTCCATGCTGCCGTGTCAAGACAACAATGAGCTGGCAACTAATGCCGAGGAATTCACAGAGCGTACCGAGGAAGCTCGGCAGCTTGCACGACACTATAATACCAGCCACAGGTCTACAATCCCTGAGACCAAGTTTGGGTGTGGATGCCCATTCATCGTCGAGGCCTCAGTGAAGAGCAACTTAGCCGGTATTTCGGCCCTTACAAAGTGGTAAGCCGCATCAGTGACGTGAACTACGAAGTGGTCCTGGACTCAACACTGCAGGCACGAACCAGGACACGACAGAGCCTGAACGTCGTTCATGTTGTGTGCATGAAATCGTTCATTGCACGTTCGTAGCTTTTTTTTTCATCAATCACCGGCCTTTGCATTATTTATTTATTTTCGTGAGCTTGCTTGCTCGTTCATCGACTTTTTTGTAATCATCACGCTCTTTTGTCTGGGTTTTCTATTTCCATTTTTTTTCTTCATGGGCCTATGTTATAGCATCAGGGTGATTCTATGTCTTATTTTTCTCTCTTTTGTCCTTTGTTTTTTTCTGAAGGGGGGATAATGCCACGGACATGTAATGGGTTGAGAGCAAGAGCGGCTCTCACCCTGAAAAAGAAAAGACAATTGCGTGAGTCTTCTTTGCTCAAGATCTAGCCGCGACGAACGCACTTTTCGAGAGCTGGCTACATTTTGGCTAATTAAAACACCCTTGCACTTCTAAAGTCTCGTGACAATATCAAGGCAGGAAGGCAAGAATACATCCTTGAGGAGGCAGCACAAAATACGAGGACACAAGTAAAAAAAATCAGATGAGCACCACGAGACAAGAATGAGCTTAGTAGGAACATTCAGATGATAGCCTTTGGGAGCTAGTGTCGCAAAAAACCTGGTGCCGGCATCCCTTTCAGTGCACAAAAATCGCCGATGAATGCAATGGATAAAAATCGCGGTTTGAGTTCAAACCGAACGCAGACATTCCTTGACAGTCAAGTATTCTGCCACAGAGCTATGCCATCGCTCGAAAATAATAAGGAATATCATATGAAAGGGCAACAACTTTGCTTTCAGTGCTGGCTATGTGATATTGTAACAATTTAATAACTATTACATATTACTCCCATGACTCTGTAGTCAAGCATTTCTCGACCCCATGGAAATATGTCAATCACACTAGTTAAATGTTGGGCGACAGGGCAACATGGTGTTCATCACACCATGTCGAGGTGTTCATTTTCATATACTTACACCTGTACCAACAGTACTGAAAGTTGGGCGAGTTGGTACTCATTCATGACTTCTTTGCGCAAACATGTACACGGACACAAGGAAAAGAGGCAAACAACACGGGCGCAAACCCAACTCTAGTTTATTTAGAACAACGAACTGTACTTATATCTTCACGTAGCCCACACGCCACCCCCATCGGTGGAACCAGGAACACACGAGATAACCTAAAGAAAGCTTATTCAGCGCTACGCCATGATAACAACCACAAAATGACAAAATTTGAAGAGTTCACGCATCTGCATGCGGATTGTTGCACGTGCCTTTCAAAAACTCAAATTCTTTATCGGACAAGGTGACGGCATCTTGGCTAACACATTTTTCTCCCATGTTTCTAGGGAGTTGATTGAAGCATTCCATATTAGAAACATGAGAGATAAATGTGTTAGCCAAGCTTCCGTCACGTTGTCCGATAAAGAATTTGAGTTCTTGAAAGGCACGTGCAACAATCCGTCTGCAAATGCGGGAACTCTTCAAATTTAGTCATTTTGTGGTTCTTATCATGACGTAGCGCTGAATAAGCTTTCTTTAGGCTATCTCGTGTGTTCCTGGTTCCACCGATGGGGGTGGCGTGTGGGCTACGTGAAGATATAAGTACAGTTCGTTGTTCTAAATAAACCAGTTGTGAGTTTGCGCCCGTGATGTTTGCCTCTTTTTCTTGTGTCCGTGTACGTGTTTGCGCAAAGAAGTCATGACTTACACCTGTGCTACAATAAGAGTGCCAACATGGACCACTGGTAACCTTTTAAGCATTACTATGCCAGATAAACCATAGATCAAGTGATGTTGGTGTAAGCCATGTATTTAACGTACACCGGTGATCCACGTCGTAATGCTTGGCACCAAGCAAAAATTTACAGCCGCCAACAATAGAGGGGCAGGGGAGTGACAGCTTTGCAGGTGTCTTCCTGTGCCGGAACGAGACGTGAGCATGCGCTGTACGGGAGTACGAAGGGACCGCGTTACATAGGCTAGTCAGACAGCTCTTTCACATCTAAAATTGGAACCGGGGTATTGTAGTGGGGAATTCGCAAGGCACTGACTAGTGGGACCATCTCTCTCGGAGTGCGAAGCGCGAGTGTGTGCACGAGCTGTAGACGCTGCACTTCACTTTCTGACGCTACCGTCCTATTCACGCCATCTCACATCTTCGGTAGCCGCCATCACACATCGCTGCCATTCACCGTTCTTGCGCTTTGTCAAGACACTACCGGAATATTTATTTCCAATCCGAACTCGTGCGTCCTCAGTTTGCGCCGCAACGAGACGCTCGGCCACATTCAGCTTATCGATGAAGGTACTATCGTGCCTGCCGATTTCTTCGACACCAAGCCGAATATGGAGCTGAACGCGTTGGTTCCTCACTTTGCCTCGAACAGTGTGTCGTCCGATACATTTCATCGTTCTATTGACTGCCATCTAGCCCCGGCTCAACGAGAGCAGCTTGTTACCCTGTTGCACGAATTCAGGCGTTCGTTCGACTTTCCCCAAGCGGTTCTAGGAAGAACGAACGCCGTTGTGCACACAATTTATATATTTATTTATTTATTTATTTATTTATTTAAATAGCACTGAAAACCTGTGTCCTTTCTCTCCAACTTTAGTATTGCTGACATTCTTTCAACTTTCTCGCAAGTGTAGTATACTCATTTTCTTTTTCAGTGATGTAACCCATACATGTTATACGTGGTTCCTCTACTCCCGTACTGTTAAATGAATGACTCCTCCAGATTTTTCGGAACACTTGTTCAAACTGTGCATGACAGCCCACACTGCAGGGGTACTACTGAATATGGTTTTCTTAGGAGGGTATCAAACAGCGCTGTAGATGAAATTTAGAGAAGGCAAAGGACACATATATTGTTTCTGTGATTTTCACCACCTTTCTTTTACGGCGCTCATAAAGTTTTCCTCATCAAGCATTAATCCCGTCCAATGCGAATGCCGCCTACACATGAGCGAAATTACTGTGCCCTGGAAAACACAGCCCTAACTTGACATGGAACATTTTGGACTATTTTTCATTATAACATTTCCTGACATAGCCACATGCTAAATATTCACTGGAGAAATCAGTCATAGAAAGAAATAATTATATTGAGGATGGTGGAGGTGCAATAATGCTTATCCCCTTGGTCTCTGCTGCTTTTATATGCTTCCATGCTGACACAAACACATAAGTCTGTTTTCTCGAGTTAGTAAGAACTTAATTGTAGTTCAAAAGTGGCAGAGGCTGAATGGGAATAGAGGCTGAGCAATGTGGCCCCATGTTAAAAACCCCATCAGCGATTTGTCACTTAATCTCTACTCTATCCTACATGTACCTATGCCTTCGAGAAGAGTTTCTATGTGTATATTTCGTACTGAATGGCTAGAGCTGCACAGGGACTACGCATGCAACCCTGGCATCAATGGAGCCACAGAGGAAACCAGGGTATGAACTTCACTTTATTGTAGGGCACACAATACTGTCACATCCTATTATAAAGCTGACAAGTATGAAATGGAGTATACAAACATTTTTATTATCTACTGTGAATGAAATACAAAAGTTATTTTTTATACGAGCTCATTTAGCAAGAAGGCAAAAAGTGAAGGTGCATCTGTAATTTGGAAGCATAATAAAGAAATAGTGGATAAAGACGCATCGAAGGTAGGCCAGGCCTATTAAAACCCACATTGTATGTGGCTTCCAGGCCCACATGTGCGAATCCAGATAATGCACCGAGGGTCTAAAACTTTAAAGTGTATATGCATAAAATGAGAAATAGGCTAATGAGTCTGTTAATGTAAACAAATTGGCAGATCCCACGTACAGTGGGAATCGATGATATGTGAAGCACGAATGAGGAAGGTTGATATGTTGCTTAAATTCAGAAAAACGTTACCAACTGGACGTACGTTATACCGAACACGACTTCCATGTCACGATTATTATGTTTGGACATGTCATTTACCTTCATCGTCTATTCAGGTCCTGTGATACCAAATTTGGTATATGTGGAGCTAGCGAAACGGCCGCGAGCGCGCTATGAGCATAGCGTAAAGAGGTGTTTTAGATGACATGCATATCATGCATGTTTGCACCTGTCATTTACCTTCATTGTCCATTCACGACACATAATTACATAATTTGTTATATGTGAAGCTAGCGAAATGGCCACAATTGCATCATGAGTGCGGTATGATGTCATGTTTATTATGTTTGCACCAGTCATATGCCTTCACCATCTATTGATGTCTCGTAACACCAAATTTGGTGTATATGAAGCTTGCAAAATAACCAAAGAGCACTATGAGTGTAGCATGTAGTCGTGGTTTACATGGTATGCATGTCATGATTATGTCGTTAGGGTCAGTCGCTTATGTTCGCCGTGCAGTCATGTCATACCATACCAGTTTTGCAATATGTCATGTGAATGAAACTAGCGCAAGAGCAGCAAGACCATGGAATGTGAATCAAGACATTCATGACATACATGTAATGATTTTCATGTTACGACTAGTCACTTATGCTCATCATACAGTCATGTTACACCATACCAATTTCGGTATTGATACTATAATCGAAACTCCCAGGAGAGCTAGGAGTCTTAGGTATGCAAATGTATGCGCTATTATTTACCTGCCAGAGCGTCATGTCATATTTTCAGCCAACCGAGAAATTGATGAACAAGACGATGAGCGGCGTCTTGACGTACTTCGTGTTTCTGCAGACAGCGTCACGCTTCTTTCTCGCCTTCACGAGCAAGCGTCATGGTCGACGTCACATGCTGCGTTATGGGTGATGGCATAGCAGTGGCCAAAACGAACTTAGAGCACCTACTTAAACAAGACATTTGTGTAGTCAGAAGCGTCATACAGCTTTGTGGTGGCCAATCACAGTCACTTGTTACCAACTTTATCAACAAGCATTGACACCTCTTCCTCGGCACTTCAATAGTTTTTGCCAACGAAACAGAAGAGGTTGGCAACTGTTTTGCGTTGGAGGCCGCCGACACCAAAGACACGGCACTAGGTCATATTGATATCAATTCTGCGCTGTCGACGAGTAACCAGACTATGCTGCACATGCTCTTGTTTAAATTATACCCTTACGAAAACGCCATACATGGCCCATATATAAGTTATATCTGGCCATATATAAGTATATATGGCAGCATATGTGGCCACATATAAGCATATATGGCAGCATATGTGGCCACATATAAGCATATATGGATGTATATCTGGCGGAGTCGGTTCATGTATGGGGTTATATACGGCCATATATGACGCGGTTGGCCCATATAAGGAGTCAAATCTGGCCAAATAAGGCACGGCCACACCGTATATAACATATCAAGTGGATCCTTATATGTGGAAGTGCTCTCTTATTTGGTATGAACCACGCATATATTTAGCACCGTGATCACACTTTTATGCGAATTGTAATATATAAAAACTATTACACAAAGCTGACCTGCCTATTTTTCATAACAATAGGAGTATTAAATATATATGTTGTTTCTGCCATGCAAAAAAAACGAAATTTCAGGTCAGCTTTGTGTACGTGATAGTTGCAACTCAGTTGAATGCATATATGCATGCATTAGTGTAATTTAACTCGTACATTTTTCACGGCATTTAGGTTTGAAACAATAAGTTGCATATATACGACGTAAATAATGTATACAAGAGCAGACATGTATTACGAGGAAGAAATCGTGTCAAGTCACAAAACGTATTGAAGCTTCCGAACCTCGCTATTATTATAGAGCAATCCTATATGGTAATATGTAAAGACAAAATGCATGCAACTTATATTGTTCACATTATTGCATTGTTTAAAGTATCAGCAAGAAATAGTAATTTCAATGCACTTTTAGCTTCCACATCGGTGGACAAAATTTCTGATTATTTGAAAGTTTTGATGGCTATATGCTCCCTTCATATAACAAGATTTCTATTAATCCTGTTGACCCCTCATCTGCGATTGCTTTCAGCAGCCATTTACTATAATTGCATGCGCAGTGCAATGTTTAAGGGAGTATTTTCAAAAACAAAAATAACTTACGTGAATGCCACTTGCAGGCACTATTATGATTACATTCAAGATGGAAGTTGTACTAATTTATTGAAAAAATATATCTTGCGTTTCCTTTGGCTACGTATAATGTTCCTGGCTGTGCACATAGTAAATTTATCGAAAATTTTATGATTGCACAAGTGAACAATTAAATTAGTGTAATGTTTGCAAGCGTCAAATAAATCTCACGTCATAGACATGTACGTTAAGAAAGGTGCAACTGACTCACACGTGATACATATTTAATGGACCATGTAATGAAATGCTGAAGCTTTATAGCAATATTTAACGTAGGCTGCCGAATTCACAAAACTTCTATTTTGTGTGGGTGTGTCATTACTTGGTCGAGGTCACTAAAGCGCACGTGCCATCATCAGGATTAGCCTAAACATTGCCTTGTGAATACAATTAGTATGACACATTTTTTGCGGGCTGGCGTGATACTTAAGCCAAACTCTAAATTATGTAAACAGCCCCTTGCTGTGCAGGCGCGTAACGATTCAAACTGCTTGCGAACATATCCTTTCAACACCAACACGGTAGTGCACTTACTTATAAGATATGTATGCCGGTACATACCCACCAAACTGCGCAAGTGCACACTCGCGTATAGAGATTCATGGGCAGCCGGACACTGGCATTTCATTCAATGTGGCTAGATATTTTCGGCCATGTCAGAATGATATGAGTGTATTATTATTATTATTAATATTATTATTATTATTATTATTATTATTATTATTAATGTTGTTGTTGTTGTTGCTGTATTTCACAAAACGCCCAACAGCAAATCCATATGCTGTCATACTGCGTCGTTATGTACGTTTTATGAGATCAGTTATCTTGGTGTTCTTTTTGATAGCATGCTGAATTTTTTCTACTTGCATTAAATGTGCTGCCATGCGAGGCCTTCATTCTCTTCCTGTTGGCTCAACATCTCGCGAGAATCCGGTTCTTTTACAGCCTTCTACAAATTGTACACCGCGATATGTCGTGGTCAACTTGAGTACATATGCATATTTGATTTGGAATGGCCTTGCTAAATCCAGCAGTAGCGCCACTGAGTGAGTCCAGAAAAATTTCATAAGCATTTACCCTCATCGTTTCACTAGCATCCTTTCAACACTGCTAGAATATTATATTTGCCATCAGTTAACGGCCGGCAAAATCGCGCTGAGATGTTATTTCTTTACAAGCTAGTTCAGGGTGAGATATTCTGCCCTTCTCGGTTGTAATAATTTTGAAACTCCGCGTAAGTTATCGAGAGAGAATCGACCGTTGCATGTACCTGCCAGCTTCTTTCAACACTCTATCCTTTACAGAATACCGAGTCTATCTAACGTCAACTTTCTCAATTCGTTATGTTTCTCATAGTCTACAGTCATTTTTTTTGTCAGTGAGGACTGCCCTGTCCTAACGTAGCTTTGCACATGCACAGATTCTTCCCTTTTCCGTCTTTCAGGAAGCCTTCGGCACGGTTATGTATATTCTACATTATTTTTCAGTCCCATTCTATGAATATCTACTCTTTTATTTGTTGTTTCCATTGTGCGTTGATTTCTTTTCGGCTGCTCGTTTTTGCTCTTTTTATTGATTTGCATTTCTGTGGACAGTCTGTAATGTATTGTTTGTTTTTGTTTTCTTTTCGCGCGCGCCAGCATGAAAGACCCTATGGTTGTTCTTGGGTAGGTTAAAAAATGATTGATTGATTATTGGTTGATTGAATATTATTATTATCATTATAAATGCTTGTGAAATAAGATGCAAATTAGGCTGAAACGCGTCTTCGTAGCCAGCGTACACGAAGCAGCGATTTCAGCTCTACGGAATGCCTGTCTCAAAGGTCTTGCACGTGCCGCTTTCTGGGCCCGCGGGAGGAAGTTGAAGTCCATTGTTCGAAAAAACTCGCCTGACTGCATTGGTTGCAAGGGGTGCGCACAGTAAAAAAAATACAAAAAAGGGCGCCCGTCGGATGAGTGGACACTTCGGAGAAAGTTGTTCGAAGAAGCGTGGCGCGTAGGCACCATGTAGCCCTGCCGTACGTGGCATACAACAGTCTGTCGACAGTCGACACAGCAGGAAAGAGAGTGCCGCGGCCCATTTCAAGTAACGACGAAGAAAATAGTTTGCACAAACATTCAGTCGTATGGTAATAACATTGCGTCAATAATAGTTAAAAAATGAAACGTCGTTCACCAATAAGCTCAGGAAAATTTAGTTCTAGTGAAAAGTGCGTGAATCATTGATCTCAAGGAGTAATGTAGTATCCATTGCAATATTCATTGTCAAGCCTGCGTGCACTGTATCCGTCCGCGTCATTGTTGTTTTTTTTTTGCTCGCCGGAGTCATGGGTGCCTGCAGATCGAGTTTGTTAATTTTCATTCCTTTTGCTCTTATTTCGTGTTCAACTACTGCTCCAATTTACACAAGATAATCGCGCAGCTCTCAGGAATCTACTTCGCTGTACGTGGCGAAATTGTGGACGGACGTGGAAGTGTTTTTGTGTGCGTGTGCGTCTGTACGCTGCTCGATTGGCGATCGTCAACTTTTCGTGCGAGAAGAAAATGGATACCCACGCTAGCGGGCAAGCGTTGCTTCAAAACTTCTTCCTAAAGCAGTACGAATGCACGTGGTGGCTTTAAGGTGTGAATAGGTTATCAGGATTAACAGGCTCCTTGAAAGACAAGTCTCGGTTAAATGTTGAGGTAAGTTCATCATTTTCATTACCTTCGCACGTTGTTCATAAATATTATGATAACTCGAAAACATACCACATTGCATGCTTGCTGAGTAAATAACTTTATGCTAATCGTGGTTACGTCATTAGGCTGTTTTGTTTAAGCGATACGACAACACTTTCTATTTTTTTTACTTGATCCAGACAGTGCTCTATTTAATCAAAAAATCTAAGCCAGGAAAATGTTGGTTTTGTGCCATTGTACTTTTTATAAATATATTGATGTAAATATACTTGTGTCTTATTTTTCTCATTTTAACGCTTGAGGAAAAACCAAGGATAAATTACAACTTGCGCAATTACAAATAAAAAAGAGTTGCATATCTCAAACTCCAAGGGTGTCATGAGATTTATGAGCCCACGTTTGAATTTGTCTTGCGTTTGAATTTATCTTTCTTCGTCTACGTTCTACTTGTTTTTATATTTACGTGTGTTTTGATAAGGACACGCAGTTAAAATTTTGTTGCTAGTTTGATTCTTCAAAGCAGGGTGCTATGTCACTGATCCAAATGGAAAAACTTAAGAATAGCCCGTAATTTAGTTTCCGCCATCTACAACCAGGGTGATATAAGTGTAAATTTGACTGCAATGCGTATATCACAGGCGACATTATCGTTACTGATGTCGCAAAATCGCGTGGTTATCTTGAGGAACTGCGCATACCCGCATACATAGCTACACAAAATAATGTGATGTCACGTTTTAATCCGTGAGCACTGTAGATAGTTTTACGCAAGCCGACAAATAAACTGGTATGATGCATTAGGGCTTGCAATGTGTGAAAAAACTGGGGGACCGTTAAGCTCCGTTTTTCACAGTTGAACGTGATAACAGTATCGATCCTGTTTCTTGTGCGTAATTCAATCACTCAGTGTGTACTCTTTATTGCATGATGCTACTTGAACAAATTTAACTGTGGAATAGTACTGTGTAATTGAAAAGGTTGAAAATGCCTCAATGAAGGTTTTGCACATGGCTGCGTTTTGTGTAAAAAAGGGGTAACATAGTTTAAAGAACAAGAAATATTATGTAATTACTGAGTTGCTCCAAAAAATTGAAATACAAAAGGAAGACACCTAGACGCAGCACCCACTGACAACTGAAACATTGTTGGAGAAAACAGACATACGTATATATGCGGTTACGAGAACACGTGCGGTGAAAGAAAAGGATTAGATGAGCAGACAGATTGTATAAATGATGCGCTTCCAGGAAAGCTACCTCAGTAGCAAGCAACATAAGTGAGAGTTTGACACATGAATCCCCAGCTTTGTTTATGAAATACGCCTCTCCGATTTCCCGCGCTATACCGTGCCACTGAATTTAGCTTTAACTACCGTATTCCAAACAAGGGCGCGCAGCCACACTCTCTACAATATGATGATTGGTTAAAGAATGGTTGTTAATTCCTTTAAAGAAGCTTTGTGATCTACAATTGTATAAATAAATTCTAAATAATACTTCCCACACGACAGCGCAGTGCCGTCCACCACACGATGTCTACACTGTGAAAGAAAATGATCAGATGTCTGCTCATCTAATCATTTTTTTCCACCTCACGTGTTGTCGTAACCGCATACATATGTCTGTTTTCTTCAATAAAGTTTCAGTTGTTAGTGTGCGCTGTGTCCAGGTGTCTTCCTTTCGCACTTCAAATTTCTTCGCGCAGTTAAGTTAAGATGAAGTACCAACTCGCCCAGCAGAACGTGCTTCTCAATATAATGTGTGTAAAATGTTTTAGAATTTTTTGCACCCACTACGCAGTCGTGAGGAAATACGTGCAGTAACCAGTGTGCCTTTTGTAATGGTTGGCTGTCTTTAGACCGCGAAGTCACGTTGGTAATAACGTGTTGTGATGCTTGATGACAATGCACGCTTGTATTATGCAATATAGATGCGATATTAAATGTGTTGTGAAACCTGCATGCAGGATACATGTATTTATTAAGCATGACAGTTATTTTCCTTGCATTTACAACAAGAGGAAGTTATTCATGCTTTATTTCCAAGCAGATGCATAGCTGTGTTGTCGAGCACTTGCATGCCATGCAAATTGCCTGCATGATTTCGATCATCACTCAAACCCGAAAATTTATATTTGTTTTATTTGCATTCTCTCAATTTTCGATCATTGACAAGACGATTTTTCATGGACAGCCACCGATGCCTACACCGGAATTTCTGCAGAATGAGCTCTTTACCACTGTTACGTTAATGATGCATTATTGGCAAAATGGAAAGCGGATTACGTTTACAAAGTACATTTTTAGTGTCCCGTTGGCAAGAAATATTGTTAAATGCCTCCGTTCCTACGCGCACAGAGACCTATAGACACCAGTTTTAGCAGTCGTTCTATAGGTCATTAGTCACAATACTTATACATAACAAGCTTGCATACCAATCACTTTCGACCGAACTTCTTAAAAGTTGATTATCAACTCATTTAAGTTATTCAATGCACACGCAGTTCATACGGTCAATAGCAAGTCATATTTCGTTTTGACTGACTATGGACGCTCCATTGACACACGAGAAAAGTTTTAAACATAACACACTGTGAAAGATATATTTACGAAACTCAAATTAGGTTCTTTTATGCTATTGATTTTTGTCAAGTCGGAATCGATAAAGCGGAATATTTACTTGCACCGTACTATGTCTCAGACCGTGTTGACCATAGGTTCAAGATAAGAATAATCGCATGCAAGACTGACGTGTTTCAAAATGATTTGTTACCAAAAAAAATTACAAGATGGAACCAGCTGCCTTCTAGCATTGCCTCTGCACTCCCAAATATTTGTTTTATTTCATGTTAGAATTGTTCCGATTTATATGTTTAGAACATGTTCCGATTTATATATGAATTTCTCTTGCAGATTGTGATTCAGGTGACTTTGATTATTTGTTTGGCTGACTATGTATTTTTTGTATTCTACTTTTCGTAAATGCTCCCCCAATGTAATGCCAATTGGTGCTGTGGGTAATGAAATAAATAGATAAATAAAAAAAGTGCCGATAAGTAAGCAATAAATTTAAGCACAAAGAATGTATCTCTTCAGGAAAAGTGGACTAACAGTGACATGTGCCCACCACAAACTTTAAATATGATGCCAAGTTACATTTTAGCAAATTGTTGTTGAGAATAACTTGAGATATATTGAGGATAACTTAATTGAACAAGAATGTCCTGGGGTATGTACTGCCTTTGTTTTGGAGATGATAGTGATGGCATGCAGACCTTTCAACAAACAGGTATATTTCTAGCTGAAGAATGATTTGAGCAGCTATATTTTTTGCCGGTGACACAGGCTGAACTAATATAGATGAATCATATTTGAATGGCTTTATATAAAGGTATCCATATAAGGCCATATATGAAAGCATCCATATAAGACCTTATATGGATGCCTCTATATATAGCCATATATGGCCATATACAGCAGCACCCATATATGGGGATATAAGGCCCATATATGGCTATATCAGGATTTGAACATATCAGTTTATATACGGCCCATATATGGGGATTCCGTATATGGGCCAGATATGCCCAATTCCTGATGTAGCCATATATGGGGATTTTTATATAAGTCCATATATAGGATTTTTGTAAGGGTAGTACTGCTCACAAGTTCCTCGAAGGTGCGCGAGACATCCATCACACAGCACAGGATAATCACATACGACATTGCACGCCCGATCAACCAGCAACCTTACCGCGTGTCAATAAAAGAACACGAAGCAATATGTATGCAAGCCTGAGAGATGCTTGACGATGGTGTCATCGAACCATCAAACAGCCCGTGGTCGTCTCCAGTTGTCCTAATCAAAAAGAAAGACTGGACACTATGATTTTGCGTCGGATACTCGAAGCTCAACAACGCGACCAAAAAGGATGTGTACCCGCCGCTGCATATTGACGACTCGTTAGATAAATTTTGCCCTGCCCAATATTTCTCTTCTCTGGATCTGATGATGATGATGATGATATTTCGTGTTTATTGGTGCAAGGGCCTTTTGATGGCCAAAGAGCGCCAGTTTATGGGACAAGAGATGTGGACAATGATTGTGATTAGTGGCTGCATAAGGGCCTTAAAATTCCTCGCGCTAAGGCGGGTAAAAACATAGAAGTAATAAATCATGACCATGCCATGAAAAGTGTGTGGTGATAATGGGTAACAAAAATTTGTGATAATAGAAACCATGATGGACATATATGGCACTAGCACAAGTGTCTCGATAGCTCACACGTACCTTGCGTTCAAGGGCCGTGAGACAAGTGCTTTGTTGAGTGTAGCCCCGCAGCGGAGACCTCTCCGGAGAGGTCGTGCTACGGAATGCCCGGGTATATGATATGAAACGTACCAACTTCTCTCAAAAAAACTAACAATGATTTATGTGTGAAAAGTGGTTCTCTACAAACGAACATTGCAGGATGAAGTGGTATCTGCTGTCGGTAGGGTAATAGAAAGTGTTTTCTTAGCATGTCTAATTCTTTACACTGGATGAGAATGCGAAGTAAGGTGAGCGCTTCTCCACATCTATCACACAACGACGGATCACCACCAAACAAAAGAAATGATTGTGCAGTGTATATGTCCTGTAACCTTGTAACTGTTATTTCTGTGTAGTGTGATTTTGATAATGGCGGCCAATGACCGAGTTGCTGCTTGATGATAAGCAATTTATTACCTGTGTGTGTGTTCCAGGTGCTCTGCCAATAACCCCTGAGCTTTTGTTTTTAGAAAAGGTTTCAAGTCGAGTGCGGAAATCGGTATCAATGTATTGGTAGCAGCTTCGTAGGCGGATCCAACTAGCTGGTCCACCAAAACGTTGCCTTGTATTTCGCGGTGTCCTGACACTCAACAGACCACAACATGCTGCTTGGATGAGTAGATTGTGCATAAAAGCGAATAAAGCGAGACAAGGGCAGGGTTTTTGTGCTTTTTAAAAGTTTTCAGAGCTTGTACTATGCTTAGGAAATTTGTGTATATTGATACACAACCACCAGCACAGCCTGACTGCAAGAAAGAGAAAGACGACGTTGGTGGCTGGTTGTTGATGAACTGTCGCCATCTTGTTCGCCGAGCACAGAGCATCGTATTTAATTTAATAAATAAGTTACCATAACATTATTGGTGGAGGTGGACGACTCCCGTACCTCGATGGAGACGCGCAGTGGTCGCAACACCGGGGACTCCTCGGTAACTTCAACTGCCAGTGCCTCATCCACATCGGTCTCTCGATCCGAGTCGGCAACCTACGTCACCCTGCCACCCCTGCGGGATCCTGGAACTTTCTCCGCTGATGGTACCAGCGACGTTGACTCCTGGCTGCATCGGTACGAGCGAGTCAGTGCTACCCACCGCTGGGATCCCACGCTCATGCTCGCTAATGTTGTGTTCTACCTCGACGGCACGCCGCGGACATGGTTCGAAACCAACGAAGCCGAAACCACAAGCTGGGATCTTTTCAAATCGAAGATCCGTGATATTTTCGGTGATTCATCTGGTCGTCAGCTCGCTACCAAGAAGACTCTCGCCACTCGCGCCCAGACGTCTACTGAATCGTACGTCTCATACATTCTTGACGTCTTGGCGCTTTGTAGCAAGGTCGACCAGCGCATGTCAGAAAAAGAAAAAAGTTAATCACGTCCTCAAAGGGATTACTGACGATGCCTTCAACCTGATGGTTTTTAATAATGTCACGAGCATCAACACGATCCTAACAGAATGCCGCCGTCTAGAACAGGCTAAAGCCCGCCGCGTCACCCACGGCATCACGCGCCTGCCGAACACAGCTGCTACTTCCTCTTGTGATGACGTCGTCCACCCAGTTCCGTGATGTGGCAACCTCACCCGCATCATTCGTCACGAGGTCGAAGCAGCCCAACCAGTAGCTACTCCAATTCCAACGCCTGATCCTTCAACGACCACAATCTCACTGATACAAGCCGTCATTCGTCAAGAATTATCGAACGTCGGCCTACACCCCATTCAACCAGTCTACTCTGCCGAGCCGTTTTATCGTCGTCCCTCCGCTCCTCGAGCTGGTTCCAACTACTCTCGACAGCGCAATTTGTCCGAATGGCGTACACTGGACGACAAGCCCATATGCTTCAACTGCCGACGTGTCGGTCGCATTGCTCGCGACTGCCGCGATCACTGTGCTCCGCCGGCACACTATGGGCCTCCTACCCAGGCCACTTCTGTCCACCAGTCGTCATCGACATTTGATTTTGATTCCCCTATTCTGACGACATTCTCTGATTTTGCCGCACCTCTGACGAGACCTCGCTACGCCCGCTCACCATCCCCAGCTCGCCGTCAATCTCGTTCACCCCCACAACACCGTCCTGCTTCTCCAACCTATTCGCAGCGCCCCCGACCGGAAAACTAGGCAGTGCAGCTTCTGGAGGTGAAGCTGCATTGACGACGACCTCTGCAAGAAATCCTCGTGTAACATTACCGACCACCCGGAATCTGTTGAACGTTACTTTAAACAATCTACCTGTGCGCGCGTTGATCGATACCGGCGCGCATGTGTCCATAATGAGTGCTGCTCTTCGTCGCCGCCTAAAGCAAGTTATCACACCCGCCTTGAACAGAGCCGTTCGAGTCGCCGACGGGGGAACTGCCTGGATTATTGGCATGTCCTCTGCCCGTGTGACTATTGCCGATAGAAGCACTGCTGTTCTTTTCACCGTTATAGAAAATTGCCCTCGTGAAGTAATTCTAGGCATGGATTTTCTAACCGCTCACTCGGCCCTTATAGATTGTTCAGCCGGCTGTCTTGACCTTGAAATGCCTCTACTTTCTGATCTGACCAACCCACCCCAAAGCCGCCTTTGCTGCATTGATTTCGTATGCCTTCCGCCTACCTGTGTCACACATATCGATCTCTTCTCTACACCACCTGTACCTGACGGCGATTACATGGTGGCCCCAATTCATGCCGTGATGCTTACGCATGGCGTCGCTGATCCGCACACTATTTTGACAATCGTTGAAAACCTCACATGCCTTCCTATTGTCAATTTTGCCCTCACTGCCCAAATTCTTCGACAAGGTATCTCCCTGGCCGAAAGTACTGCTCTACAAGACCATACGGTTGAACCCTTCAGAGTGGATGATTGCTGCACCTCAGACCATGAACCAACTCTATCACATTCATCAGGCGTCGACGTTGACCACATGGTACCATCAGACCTCGCTCCTGATCAAGCGGAAGCCCTTCGTCACGTCCTGGAGTCCTATAGTGACATTTTCGACTTCGCCAGCACGGCTTTAAGCCGAACGACTGTTGTTACTCATCGCATCAACACTGGTGACGCGAATCCCATTCACCGACGTTCATACCGTGTTCCCGCGTCCGAGCGCACAGTCATACAACAGGAAGCCGAAAAGATGCTTGCAAAAGGCGTACTCGAGCCCTCTTGTAGCCCCTGGGCTTCTTCTGTGGTCCTGATCAGAAAGAAGGATCGAACATGGCACTTTTGTGTAGATTATAGGCATCTCAACAAAATTACAAAGAAAGACGTTTACCCATTGCCTATAATCGACAATGCCTTAGACTGCCTTTACGCTGCTACGTATTTTTCTGCTATCGACCTTCGATCTTGCTATTGGCAGATCGCTGTGGACGAGATGGACTGTGAGAAGACCGCATTCGTCATTCCTGACGGGCTTTATCACTTCAAAGCTATGCCCTTTGGTCTCTGTAACGCGCCGGCCATATTCGAAAGAATGATGGACTCATTGCTCCAAGGGTTTTAATGGTCAACCTGCAAATGTTATATAGACGACGTTATCATTTTCTCGCCCACACTCGACTCCCATCTCAAGCGTTTATCGGCGATTCTTGAAGTTTTTTGTCGAGCCAGACTTCAACTGAACTCGTCGAAATGCCACTTTGCTCGTCGTCAAATAACCGTACTGGGCCACATTGTCGATGCCGCAGGAGTCCGCCCGGATCCTGAGAAAATTCGCACCGTCACGGACTTTCCTGTTCCGAAGTCAACAAAGGACGTTCGAAGTTTTGTGGGCTTGTGTTCCTACTTTAGACGGTTTGTTAAGGACTTCGCCATCATTGCACGCCCACTCACAAACCTTCTGAAGAAGGACACCCCGTTTTTCTGGGGCGCTGATCAAGCCTCATCTTTTTCCCAGCTCACAACGCTCCTTCCAACTACGCTGATTTTAGCTCATTTCGATCCATCAGCTCCAACCGAGGTTCAAACTGACGCTAGTGGGCATGGCAGCGGGGCAATGCTATTGCAACACTAACGCGGACATGACCGTGTTATAGCATGTGCAAGCCGACTGCTATCTACAGGCGAGCGAACTATTCAATCACGGAGCGTGAGTGTCTCGCTCTTGTGTGGGCAGTCGCCAAGTTTCGCCTATACTTATAAGAGTGTTCATTCCGAGTAGTCACTGACCACCACGCGCTCTGCTGGCTGGCCTCACTCAAGGATCCCACAGGACGCCTCGCTTGTTGGTCCCTACGATTACAAGAATACACGCTCAACGTATCGTACAAAACAGGGCGGTCATATCAAGATGCGGATTGTTTATCACGCTACCCTGTGGAAGAGGCTGCCCATACAAACACCTTTTCAGACCTTCTGTCTGTGACGCAGCTACTCAACCTTGGCCACAAACAACCCCGGGATGCTTCCCTGCGAACCATCATTGACAAGCTTGAGTCAATGCCTCGCGACGCCTCTCTACAAATGTTCCTGGTAAAAGACAGCATCCTGTATCGCCGTAACTTCGATCCATACGGCCATGACTTGCTCCCTGTCATACCAGCACATCTTCGTGCCCCTGTTCTCAACCAACTTCATGACGCTCCTTTGGCGGGCCACTTGGGCGTCTCTCGCACATAAGACCGTGTACGTCGTCGTTTCTTTTGGCCTGGTCTTGCCCGCTCTGTTCGACGCTACGTCGCCGCTTGTGAGCCCTGCCAGCGCCGCAAAAAGCCATCTTCCCTACCAGCTGGATTCCTTCAGCCGATCGACATTCCCATTGAACCTTTTTTTCGAGTTGGCCTCGACCTGCTTGGCCCATTCCCGATCTCCAGCTCAGGCAACTGACTATGCGACACGTTACGCTATCACACGAGCACTTCCGATGAGTTGCGCAACCGATGTGGCGGACTTTCTAGTATATGATATTATTTTAGCACACGGAGCTCCACGCCAACGTCTCACTGACCGGGGCCGGACCTTCCTATCAACTGTCGTTGATGAAATCCTGTGCTCTTGCTCTGCCAAGCGCAAGTTTGCCACTCGTACCATCCGGAAACGAATGGTCTTATGGAGCGCCTCAACCGCACCATAACCGACATGCTTTCTAAATACGTAGTGGCCGACCACCAGGACTGGGACGTTCATTTGCCATTTGTGACGTTCGCATATAATTCGCTCGGACGTTCGCTGGGACGTTAATTTGCCATTTGTGACGTTCGCATACGTCACGACACTGCCGGCTATTCATCATTGTATCTTCTATATGGCCGAGAACCCGCCCTACCATTTGACAACCTGCTGCCCTCGGTCACTGTGTATACCGGCGAACCCATCGCGCGAGCCGACCACGCACGCCAACTCGCCCGCAGCCGCCTGCAGGCCTCACAGGAGCACCAAAGACAGCTCTACGATTCCCATCATCGAAACGTGCACTTTTCACCGGGTAGCCTTGTCCTCCTCTGGTCCCCCACTCAGCGTGTAAGGCTTTCTGAAAAACTGCTGTCACGCTACACTGGACCATATCGCGTCATTCGCCGGGTGACTGACGTTACATACGAGATCATTCCAGCCTATTCAACGTCATCATCGTCACTTTTGAGTGACATCGTGCACATAGCTCGACTCAAGCCTTATCACCCTCCTTCTACGGCATCCGAATTGCTCAATCACCAAGACGGTGCTTCTACCGCCGGGGGGTTATGATACACAACAGCCGGCACAGCCTGGCTGCAAGAAAGAGAAAGACGACGTTGGTGGCTGGTTGTTGATGAACTGTCGCCATCTTGTTCGCCGAGCACGGTGCATCGTATTTAATTTATTAAATAAGTTACCGCAATATTATTACTGCCTTCTGTAGTTTTATTTGTTTAATGTGTTTAACAGCCTCAAGTATCGCATAAGCTTCGCCGGTGAAAATGCTTGTATCAGGGTGCAAGACGCCGGCTTCCGAAAAGGATGGGCCAACGGCTGCGTATGAGACAGAAGTGTTGGTTTTGAGGCATCCATACAGAACTCAGGACATGTGTATTTCTGTTGTAGTTCTAGGAAGTATGTCTGAATATGTGATTGGTGCGTTCCTCGTAACCTCCAAGAAAGACGCGTCGCAATCCAAGAAAGACACGTCGCAATCTCTCGGCTGCCACTGCCGCAGTGGCAGGCATACTGCAGGAGCCATCAAATGGTGTTCAAGTGGCACACCGGTTTCCTTCGCTAGGCCCCTCACACCGAGTGAGTACGGCTGTCTCATAGAATGTCGTTTCTCAAACACAGCAAGGCTTGGCATTTCATTATATGTAAAATGCGAAGGATGTTCCTTATCTGCCTTCACTTTAAGATATGTAAAAGACATGTAACATCTCTTTAGGTGGAGCGACCATTCGTTCAATTGCACATACAGGCTCTCCACGGGGCTAGTACTAAAAGCACCCATAGAGAGGCGGATGCCTAGATCATAAGCAGGGTCAAGCATTTCAAGGACAGTAGGTGTCGCAGACTGATATGCTATCGCCCTATAATCTAGGCAAGTACGTATGAGGCTTGTATACAAATTTATTACACAATTGTTGTCACTTCCCCACGTAGTGCGTGACAACACTTTTAGAATATTCATGGCTTTCATACACTTAATTTTTAGATACTTGATGTGTGGTATGAAGGTTAGCTTCGTGTCTAAGATTAGGTCTAAGCATTTGTGTTCGGTATTAACGGAAAGACGTTGCCCATGTAGTTAAATATCGAGTTCGGAATAGATGCTTCTCTTCCTGGAGAGCAAAACACACTTGCTTTTCTGCGCATTCAGTCGAAACCCGTTTGCTTCTGCCCAATTGGAGACTTTGTTCAAACCAAGCTGAACCTGCCGCTCACACATGGCCTGATTACAAGACTTAAAACCAAGCTACAATCATCGAGATATGTGCTGTAAAACATAATTTGAGGGATGGACAAGCGCGAAAAATTCATTTTTATAATAAAAAGTGTGCAGCTAAGTACACCACCTTGCGGCACTCCTGTTTCTTGGACAACTGCTTGGGAGAGAACACTGCCCACTTGGACACGGAATGTCTGACTTGACAAGCAACTTTTCATTATAGTAAACACTCTGCCACGCATGCCAAGGTGGAACATGTCTTAATATTCCAAAGCACCATGTAGTATCATATGCCTTTCGATATCGAGGAACCCCGCAGGGGCGCCTGCGCAAGTAGGCGTTTGATGCGTAGCGACACCACGGACCCGAGCTAACGGGGGAGTTTTGACTCCCTCCCACGCCTAGCCGTGCGTGGCTTTGCCGTGTCCGGGGAAAAGGGGATCCTGGGGGTTGAGCCGACGCTGGGTGATTGGACCTTTAAGGCCCCCCGGCAGAGGCAACACACCCCTTTGGCCCCGGCTTCACGTAGACGGCACCCCTGGGCTGACCCACCCAGGGGAAATCGGTAGTCGCCTTTTCCTATCTCTCTCTCCCTACATCTTCGTCTTTTTTACTTTTTTAGCTTTACTGTCTACTTCTCTCTTCTGCTTACTTCCAATTTTCTCGGCGGCAAGGGTTAACCCTGTGCAAATAGCCTACCTTGGCCTAGGCGCATTGGGTTATAGCAGGGTTGTACGGCTGACGTCTGCAAGCTTTCAGCATCCGCAAACTTGCAACGTCCCCTCGTTGGGCTCCGTGGTGGGTGGCTGCCAACGCTGCTGAATAACATAAAATTAGTATGCAGAAAGCATTCCCTTTACTTAGGGATCGTGCCTCCTCAAAACGGGTACGCACCGAAGATATCAATTTTTTCATCCGGCCAAGACAAATGTTTCCTCATTTCCACGTTATACACTGCGAAAAAACTAACAAGCAATCCAGAACTGTATCCCCCTTCGTATTGGCTAGATGCTTAACCGAAACTCTCGGTGCTGGGTACAAGGTTACCAAAATGGCCAGCGGAGATCTACTCCTTGAGTTACATGACAAAGACCAATTCAATAAACTGAACACCCTCACAGCGTTTGGAGACGCACCCGTCACTATTATGCCACAAAGGTCCATGAACTCATCTCGCGGGGTCGTATCGGACGCAGATTTGCTTGACCTGACCGAAGCTGAACTTCTGGAAGGATTGAAGAGCCAGAACGTGACAAACGTACAGCGTATTAAGATAAGAAGAGATCAAAAAGAAATACCAACCAAACACTTAGTACTGACCTTTGCTTCGAGCGATTTGCCGGAAACCATTCAGACTGTGTATACAAAGACATCCGTGAGGCCATATATTCCCAACCCCCGCTGTTGCTTCCATTGTCAGAGATATGGCCATGGCTCGCAAAGCTGTCGTGGCCGGAAAACTTGTGCTCTGTGTGGAGTCGTGGGCCATGCCTTGGACAACTGCGAAGCACCTGCACACTGTGTGAACTGTGGTGGTAATCATGCCACGTACTCGCGTTCCTGTTCTTTCTGGAAAAAAAAGAGATCATCACTTTAAAGATAAAAGAAAACATTACATTTAAAGAAGCAAGAAAAAGAGTCTCGCCATTTTATGGCCCCACATATGCTGATGCGGCGCGCCAGGGGGCAGTGCCGCACCAGCCCTCGCCACTCCTTCGGCCTGCGCAGAGCGTGCCATTGGCTGTGGCGCCTGCCCCCAAGGCGGCAGTAGTTGAGTCTACTCCGCCTACTATTGAAGAGAGACCAGAGACTCCAGGGTCCTCGGGTCTCCAGGCCTCACCTCGCCAGGCGAGGCCCAAGCTTCGAAAAACCAGCTCGTATGAGCGGGCATCCAGTGCCTCCGAGGAGGCAATGGATACGGCGGCACCCCTTCGCCAAAAGAACGGCGCGGCTCTCTGGAGCGCGCCAAGAGAACTAAAAAGCTCATAACAGGGCCTGATAATAGCCCTGTTATTTGAGCTCGACCTTTCAGCTTAAACAAGTCACTCCCTTAACGTACACACAGCACTACTTTACTTCCAATATGGAAACACAAATTATACATTGGAACGTCAGAGGACTGCTTAACAACCTCGACGACGTCCAAGAGCTTTTATACAAACAGTCACCTCTAGTGCTGTGTGTACAGGAAACACACCTAAAATCCTCCAACACAAATTTTTTACGTGCTTACGTCATATACCGAAAGGACCGAGATGATGCTGTTGCGTCATCCGGTGGCGTAGTCATTATTATTAACCAAAGAGTAGCGTGTACACATTTACCACTCCAGACATCCCTTGAGGCAGCGGCTGTTCGAGCGGTACTTTTAAACAAACTCGTCACCATCTGCTGTTTGTATGTACCTCCCCGCCACCGTCTTGAAAGACGTGAATTTCAGCCCCGCCGCGGTGGTCTAGTGGCTAAGGTACTCGGCTGCTGACCCGCAGGTCGCGGGTTCGATTCCCGACAGCGGCGGCTGCATTTTCGATGGAGGCGGAAATGTTGTAGGCCCGTGTACTCAGATTTGGGTGCACGTTAAAGAACCCCAGGTGGTCGAAATTTCCGGAGCCCTCCACTATGGTGTCTCTCATAATCAAATGGTGTGTTTGGGACGTTAAACCCCACAAATCAATCAGACGTCAATTTCAGTCTTTAATAGACGAACTGCCTGAACCCTATTTGCTTCTTGGGGACCTAAATGCACATAGTGGACTGTGGGGCGATTCTCGCTGTGATGCACGAGGTCGTCTCATTGAACAATTTCTCTTCTCTTCCGGTGCCTGTTTGTTGAATAGGAAAGAGCCAACATACTATAACGTTGCCAACAATACTTACTCGTCTATAGACCTCAGCATCGTTTCACCTTCACTCCTACCCCTACTGAAATGAAAAATCATAAATAATCTATATGGTAGTGACCATTTTGCTGTAGTGTTGAGTTCACAAACAACATATGAATGTCCTCTACATGTTCCCAAATGGCTGATAAACAAAGCAGACTGCGAACAGTTCCACAACACTACACGTTTGAGTTGGACAGACATATATAGGTTAAACATAGATGAAGCTGTGCAGTACTTCACAGCTTTTCTAACTGACGCAGCAGCCAGGTGCATACCGCAAACATCTGGAATGCCCGGCAAACAACACGTCTCATGGTGGAACACAGAGTGTCGTAATGCGCGAAAGGAACAGAACAGGGCATGGAGATTGCTTCGTAACTCACCAACAGCCGAAAGTCTTGACACCTTCAAGAAAATAAAGTCTCAAGGAAGGAGAACACGTCGGCAGGCCAGAAGAGAAAGTTTGCACAAGTTTTTATCAGAGATAAATTCATATACACAAGAGGCCAAAGTCTGGAACATGGTTCGAAGGGTAGCAGGAAGAAAAGTACACTCACTCCCACTCGTAAACACTCAAGGTGATACCTTGGAAGATCAGGCAAACTTTCTAGGGGAACATTTTGAACGGGTATCCAGCTCGTCCCACTATACTGACACTTTCTAAAAATACAGAACAAGAATAGAAAAGCAGAAACTCGAACACAAATCCACTAGATACGAGGCATATAACCAAGCTTTCAGTCTAGCGGAGCTCCGAACATCTCTAAACTCCTACATTACTTCTGCCCCAGGTTCTGCCCGTGTGATGTATGAAATGTTAAAAAACCTACCAGCCGAAATACGAAAAACTTTACAAGGTTTGTACAATGATATCTGGTTTTCTGGCACTATCCCTACCGCCTGGAAAGAGGCTATTATTATTCCCATTTTGAAAGAGGGCAAGGACCCTTCTTTAGCTTCAAGTTATAGGTCTATTGCACTTACAAGCTGCTTGTGCAAAGTATTCAAAAAAATGATAAACTGCCGACTTGTACATATCCTTGAAACAAACAACTTGCTGGACCCATTTCAGTGCAGGTTTCGAGAAAGTAGATCCACCACAGACCACCTTGTTCGTATCGAGGCACAGATCAGAGACGCCTTCGTTCATAAACAATATTTTCTCTCTGTGTTCCTCGATATCGAAAAGGCGCATGATACAACACGGCGTTTCGGAATTCTAAGAGACCTGTCCCACCTTGGTGTGCGCGGAAGAATGTTTCATATAATCGAAAGTTACCTGTCAAACCGGACATTCCGTGTCCGTCTGGGCAGTGCGCTCTCCCAAACATTTGTCCAGGAAACAGGCGTGCCACAAGGTGGTGTGCTTATTTGCACACTTTTTATTATCAAAATGAATTTTTTGTACTTGTCCATTCCCCGCAATATGTTCTATTGTACATATGTCGACGACGTTCAGCTTGGCTTCAAGTCATGACACTTGGCCATGTGTGAGCGGCAGGTTCAGCTGGGATTAAACAAGGTCTCCAATTGGGCAGATGAAAACGGATTTCAACTTAACCTACAAAAAAACACGTGTGTCTTGTTCTCTCGAAAGAGAGGCATGCACTCGGAACCTGACATTCGACTGAACTGGCAACGTCTGTCCGTCAAAGCCGAGCATAAATTCTTAGGCTTATTCTTGGACAACAAGTTGACCTTCGTACCGCATATCAAGTACTTAAAAACAAAAAGTTTAAAAGCCATGAATGTTATAAAAGTGTTGCCACGTACTACGTGGGGTAGTGATAGGCAATGCCTCATGAACATCTATAGAAGCCTCATTCGCACCCGCTTAGATTATGAAGCCATTGTCTATCAGTCTGCTACTCAAAATGCCTTGAAGATACAGGACCCCGTGCACCATTTTGGCATCCGCCTTTCTACGGGTGCTTTTCGCAACAGCCCCGTAGAAAGCCTTTATGTTGAGTCAAATGAGTGGTCGCTTCATCTGCAGAGAACTTACATGTCCTTTGTTTATTTCCTTAAAGTGAAAGCAGACAAGAAGCCCCCCTCATACTCTACAATTAATGATTTGTTGAGCTCAACTCTGTTTCAAAACAGGCCTTTGATGAGGCAGCCCTTCTCAGTTCGCCTGAAGTGTCTAGCTGAAGAAACTGAAGCGTCACTTGAACACAGTTTAATGGCTCCTGTAGCATACTCGCCACCGTGGCAGTGGCAGACTATAGACTGCGATGTGTCTTTCCTAGAAGTTACAAAACATGCACCTATTGCCCATATCCGAACATACTTTCTGGAACTTCAACACAAATACACACGTCCGGAGTTCTTCACAGATGCCTCCAAGACTACCTCCTCTGTGTCCTACGCTGCTGTCGGCCCATCTTTTTCGGATGCTGGCCCTCTATATTCACGCACAAGTATCTTCACAGCGGAAGCTTACGCGATACTTGTGGCAGCTAAACACATCAAACAATTACAAATACAAAAAGCAGTAATATATACAGACTCCCTCAGTGTGGTAACGGCTCTGCACAGTCTTAAAAAACAAAAAAACCCGGTCCTTGTCTCACTTTACTCCATTTTGTGCACACTCTACACACTCAAACAACATGTTGTAGTGTGCTGGGTGCCAGGGCACCGTGAGATCCAAGGCAACGTGAGGGCGGATCAGCTCGCTGCATCCGTCCATGAGAGCACCGCCATTACACCCATATCAATCCCGGCCCTTGATATTAAGCCGTCTCTCAAACGAAACCGCAGGGACTACTGGCAAAGCAAGTGGGATACACACACACAAACAAACTACACGTTATCAAGCCACACCTTGACCATTGGCCACCAGTATCAAAGTCACGTCTAACAGAGGTAACACTAACAAGACTCAGGATAGGACACGCATACACGACACACACGCATCTTTTGTCCGGTGGTGATCCACCATTGTGTGATAAATGTGGTGAGGCGTTAACAGTTCTTCACGTTTTAATTCAATGTAAACAGTTAGACACTCTAAGAAGACAACACTTTCAATTACCCTACCGACAACATATACCTCTACACCCTGCAATGTTCGTTGGTAGGGAACCGCTTTTTAGTAATAAATCATTGTTAGCGTTTTTAAAAGAAATTTATAATTTTCATATCATATACCCGGACATTCCGTAGCAAAACCTCTCCAGAGAGGTTTTTGCTGCGGTGGCTACACAGGAAAGCACTTGCCTCACGGCCCTTGGACGCAAGGGTATGAACGAGTGAGGTACTTGTGCTAATGCCATACATTTCCACCATCGTTTTTCATTATCACCAACTTTTGTCACCTATTCACACCACCCACACCTTTCACAGCATGGTCAAGATTTTATTACTTGTATGTTTTTACCCGCCTTACTACGAGGAATTTGATGGCCCCTATACAGCCGCTAATCACAATTATTGAACACATTCCTTGTCCCATGAGCTGGCGCTCTTTGGCCATCAAATGGCCCTTGCGTCAAAAAACACCATATATCATCGATATCGAGGAACACAGAGAAAATACAGACATGAAAGCGTCTCTGATCTGTGCCTCGATACGAACAAGGTGGTCGGTGGTGGATCTACTCTCTCAAAATCCACACTGAAATGGGTCGAGCAAATTGTTTGTTTCAAGGAAATATACAAGTTGGCAGTTTATCTATTTTTCGAAAAGTTTGCACAAGCAGCTTGTAAGTGCAGTAGGCCTGTAACTCAAAACTGAAGAAGGGCCCTTGCCCTCTTTCAAAATGGGAATAATTATGGTCTCTTTCCAAGAAGTAGGGATAGCACCACAAAACCAGATAGCATTGTACAAGCGAAGTAGGGTTATTTGCGTTTCGAATGCTATGTTTTTCACCATTTTGTACACCACACGATCAGAACCTCGCGCAGAACGACTGCAGGAGTTTAGTGATGTTTGGAGCTCAGCTAAGCTGAAAGCTTGGTTGTATGCTTCGTGTTTTGTGCAATTGTGCTCTAGTTCCTGCTTTTCAATGCTTGTTTTGCATCTTTGGAATGCTTGACTATAGTGTGACGAGCTGGACACTTGTTCAAAGAGTGTGCCGAGGAAGTTTGCTTGATCTTCCATGCTGTCACCTTGCGTGTTTACGAGAGGAAGTGAACGTACTTGTTTTTCTGCTATTCTCCTAACCATGTTCCAGACTTTAGCCTCCTGTGTATATGAATTGATGCCTGATATAAAGTTGTGCCAACTTTCCCTTCTGGCCTGTCGATGTGTCCTGCTGCCTTGAGATTTTGTTACTAAAATTTGGAAAATTCTCCGCTGTCAAAGAGTCTCGAAGCAGCTTCCATGCTTTATTTTGCTTTCTACGTGCATTTCGACACTCACTGTTCCACCAAGGAACGTGTTGTCTGGTGGACCGTCCAGTTTGTGGGATACACTTTGTTGCAGCATTAATAGGAAGTGCTGTCATAAAGTCTACAGCTGCATCTATACTTAATTGACATATGTCCGACCAACTTAAGCGAGTAGCTTCGCTGAGCTTTTCCCAGTCCGCTTTGTCTGCCATCTGGGAACTTGTGGAGGACCTTTGTCGATTGGTGTACTTAGAATGATCAGAAAATGGTCACTTCTAAAAGGATTGTTGATCACTTTTCATTGAAGCAGGGGTACAAGCGATGGGGACACACTGCTGAGATCTATGCACGAGTAGGTTTTGTTGGCAAGGCTAAAGTATGCTGGTTCTTTCCTCTTCAATAGACACGCACCCGTAGAAAAGAGGAACTGTTCGATTAGGCGACTTCGTGCATCGCAGCGAGAGTCGCCCCATAGACAATTATGTGCATTCAAGTCCCCAAGGGCCACATATTGTTCCGGTAGTTCATGTATCCGTGACTGGAATTTATGTTTTTCAAGATAGTACTGTGAAGGTATGTAAAGAGAGCAGATGGTGACAAGTTTGTTCAAAATAACTGCCCGAACAGCCACTGCCTCAAGTGATGTTTGTAGTAGTAAATGTGTACATACTACGCCCTGATCAACTATAATGGCCACACCACCAGATGATGCTAATGCGTTATTGCAGTCCTTTCTGAATATAACATAACGACGTACAAAATTGGTGTTCCTAGAATTTAAGTGTGTCTCTTGTACAAGAAGCACTTTTGGTGAATGTTTGTGTATGAGTTCCTGAATATCGTCAAGATTCCTAACCAGCCCTCTGATGTTTCATTGTAATATTTGTGTATTCATTATGAGTGTAAATGAGCGCTATGTGTGCTAAAGTATTGCGTTAAGTCAGGAGCCCTTGTCAGGCCCTGTGATGATGGTTTTTGATTTTCTGGCGCGCTCCAAAGAACCGCGCCTCTCCTTCGGTGCCGAACACACTGTTGGACTTACTGTTGTGTCCATCACCTCGGACGAGGTTCTGGATGCCCACTCACGGTTCACGCGTGCAGGCACGGAGGTCTTAGGGCTATCTGTGGAGACAGAAAGCCCTGGGACTTCAGGTCCGGAGGCCTGCAAGCCTTTTGGTGGCGGAAGAGCCTGTGCTACTTCCGCTGAGGAGGTGAATGGCGCTGCCGCTGGTCCACTTTGTGTGGTACATGCGGGTGCCGCGGTTTTTGGTGGTACTGCCCCCTTTCCTGCCACCTCCGCAAACGAAGGTCCCTGCATTAGTAGACGCTTGCACGCTTCCCTAAACGAGATGTTTTCATTTACTTTCAGTGTAAGCACTTTTTTTTCATGTTTCAATGTAGGGAATGTGCGAGAGTAAGCGGGTTGTTCACTATCGCAGTCTGCGCAGTAGGTAGTTGCTTCTTCACATTTGTCTGTAGCGTGTTCGTACGAACTACACTTTGCACAGGCTTGACGGCCGCCGCAGCTCCGAGGAGCGTAGCCAGATCACTGGCACTTAAAACCAACGTCGAGGGTTGGGGATGTAGGGTTGGACCTTTAGCTTCAGGGAGCCTGTTTCGATATATTCTGGAAGTGTGCTTGTGCAAAACGTAATAATTATGTGCTTTGTCAAGGTATCTTTGTTGTTACGCCTAATCTTAGGTCTCTGTATATGTGTTTATACCAGCCCTCAAATAGCACACTCTGTCAGGTTAACAAGGTCTTGATGAGACACTACGCCTCGGGGAACTGTTCAGGGAACGTTGTGCTGTGATAGATACAGGTGTGGTTCCAAAAAAGGCGAGTTTTGTCTGGTTTTCATACTGGACCTTGCTTGGAACTTCAAAAATAGAGTCGCCGCTAGCCATGCATGTAGCCTGATAACCAGGACCAAGGGTACTGGTGAGGCATTTGGAAATGACAAACGGAGAGATGGTTCTTGCGTTCTTTTGTTTTGTTTCACAGTGGATCGCATGGAAGTGCGGGGAAAACTTTTTGGCTTTATAAGTACATTCAGTGTTGCTTTGGTGTGCTCCCTCTTAGGAGGAGGGCGATCAGACAGTTTAGGAAATGAGAAAGAGGCCATGAAGTATGTATAAGTTCGGCAGCCGTGCCAGCCGCCCACCATCGAGCCCAACATGGGGACACGGCCGCACAATTATAAGGGCATGCCAGCGCCAGCTGTACGAAACCACTATAACCCAGTAATATGTGACCAAGAGAGGGCACCTACACAAGGTTAACCTTTGCCACCTGGAAATTGGAAGTAAGCAGAAGTGAGGAGATGACAGGAAAGATTGAAAGAGAGAAAAGACGAATAACAGGAGAGAGAGTGAGACAGGAAAAGGCGACTTCCGATTTCCCCTGGGTGGGTCAGCCCTGGCGTGCCGTCTACGTCAAGCCAGGACCAAAGGGGTGTGTTGCCTCTGTCGGGGGGCCTTAAAGGACCAATCACCAGGCGTCGGCTCAACCCCCAGGATCTCCTTTTCCCCGGACGTGGCAAATCCAGGCACGGCTAGGCGTGGGAGGGTGTCGAACCCCCCCCCCCCCTTTAGCTCGGGTCCGTGGTGTCGCTACATACCAAATGCCTACTTACGCAGACGCCCCTGCGAGGTTTTCTCTGGATCTGAAAAGTGGGTACTGGCAAATTGAGGTAGATGAGACAGACGAGAAAACAGCCTTCGTGACTCCAGATAGCCTTTACCAATTTCGACTGCTTCCTTTTGGCGTGTATTCAGTGCCGGCAACCTTGATGGACACTGTCCTCATAGAACTCAAGTGGCAGACTTGTCTTGTCTACCTTGACGATGTGGTGGTCTTTTTTGTCACGTTCGAGCAGCATCTTCACCGCTTGTGCAGTGTGCTGGAGGCTATCTGATCGGCGAACCTCACTCTAAACCCAAAGAAGTACCACTTCTGTTATGAGAAACTCAAACTTTTTGGACATGTAATTAGCCCGGAAGGGGTCCGCCTCAATCCAGACAAGATTGCCGCTATTTCCGAATTTACAGTTCCTGTCAATAAGAAGGCCCTCCGGCGCTTTCTTGGTTTGTGTGCCTACTATCACAGCTTCATTGACTATTGACAGATAGCGGAACCCCTGACTCACCTCACAAGAAACGACGCACCATTTGTGTGTGAAAATGAGCAACAAGCAGCATTTGCTGAACTGCGACAGCGCGTGCAATCAGCAACCATTCTCGCTCATTTGGACGGTGATGCTGACACGGAGGTGCATACTGATGCCAGTAATAATGGTCTCAGGTGCAGTGCTCATTCAGCGTCAAGATAGCATCGAAAGAGTCTTAGCTTACGCCGGCCGCTCCCTCTCCCGTGCCGAGGCTAATTTTTCCATTACAGAGAAAGAGTGCCTCACAGTAGTGTAGGCAATCACCAAGTTTTGCCCGTACCTTTATGGCCGTCCCTTCAAGATAGTGACGGACCACCATGTTGGGACGACTAGCACGGTGGAGTTTGCAGCTAAAGGAATTTGACGTCACCACTGCTTATAAGTTCGGCCGTAAGCATGAAGACGCTGACACACCGTCGCGCGCACCCCTTCATCGCATCAATCAGGGAGCAGAGGATGAAGAAGGCTTCCTGCGAGCCATTAGCTTGTCGGAATTGAGCAGACCACAGTGCGACGACGAAGAAATTCGACCAATCTTTGATCCCCTTAGAGGGCCACGTCACAACCATACCACGTCATCTCTCCCACTCGTCGACATTGTTTTGCCTGCGAGACAGTATGCCATATAAGAAGAATGTCTGTTCAAATGATCGTGCATGTCCTGGTTGTTTCTCAGGACATGCGAGACAACGTCCTTTTCGCTTGCCATGATGAACCTATGTCTGGCCACCTAGGCTACTCACGTACGCTTTGGGCATGCGTCAAGCAGTACGTCAAAGGCTGTCGGGAATGCCAGCACCGAAAGCAACTATTTGTTAAGCCAAGAATGTCCGTGCCGACTGGCTCAAACGACGTGCAGGGTGCTTCAATTGGCTCAAGTCAGCCAGCCGTCTTCGCTGGAGATCCAGCCGCGTCGGACCCACTTTTCGAGAACCGGCTACATCTTGGCTAATTAAAGGACCCTTGCATTTATGAAGTCTCGTGACAATATCAAGGCAGGAACACAAGAATACATTCTTAATTGACTGATTGATTGATTGATTGATTGATTGATTGATTGATTGATTGATTGATTGATTGATTGATTGATTGAATGATTGACAAGTGAGGTTTTAGGTCCCAAAACCACCATATGATTAGAGAGACGCCGTAGTGGAGGGCTCCAAAAATTTCGACCGCCTGGGGTTGTTTAACGTGCTCCCAAATCTGAGCACACGGGCCTAGAACATTTCCGTCTCCAAAAAATACATCCTTGAGGAGGCAGCACAAAATACGAGGACACAAGTGAGAAACAAAGAGACGAGATGAGATCGCTTACTTCAGCCAGCTCCCTGAATGCCGTTCGAACAAGTCGGCATAGACATTCTCAGCCCATTTCCCCTGTTTGCTGATGGCAACAAATGGGTGATCGCAGCGACCGACTATTTAACACGCTACGCTGAAACACAGGCAATTCCACGAGCCACGGCCTCTGAGGTAGCACATTTTTTCATGCACCACATCATGTTGCGTCACAGTGCACCTTCTAGAGTCGTAACGGACAGAGGCACAGCATTCATGACACAGCTTATGGAAGAAGATTTTTAACTAAGCAACACCAAGCACCAAAACACAACTGCTGCCATCCGCAAACAAATGGGCTTACCAAGCTGCTGAATAAGACACTCGCAGACATGATCGCAATGTACATCGACGTACAACACAAAACATGGGACGGGATCTTGCCTTACTCGACTTTTGCGTATAACACCGCCGTGCAAGAGACCACGCTGTTCACATCATTTTGGTTTGTCTATGGCCCTGAAGTGCAGACCATGCTCAACTCCATGCTGCCGTGTCAAGACAACAATGAGCTGGCAACTAATGCCGAGGAATTCACAGAGCGTACCGAGGAAGCTCGGCAGCTTGCACGACACTATAATACCAGCCACAGGTCTACAATCCCTGAGACCAAGTTTGGGTGTGGATGCCCATTCATCGTCGAGGCCTCAGTGAAGAGCAACTTAGCCGGTATTTCGGCCCTTACAAAGTGGTAAGCCGCATCAGTGACGTGAACTACGAAGTGGTCCTGGACTCAACACTGCAGGCACGAACCAGGACACGACAGAGCCTGAACGTCGTTCATGTTGTGTGCATGAAATCGTTCATTGCACGTTCGTAGCTTTTTTTTTCATCAATCACCGGCCTTTGCATTATTTATTTATTTTCGTGAGCTTGCTTGCTCGTTCATCGACTTTTTTGTAATCATCACGCTCTTTTGTCTGGGTTTTCTATTTCCATTTTTTTTCTTCATGGGCCTATGTTATAGCATCAGGGTGATTCTATGTCTTATTTTTCTCTCTTTTGTCCTTTGTTTTTTTCTGAAGGGGGGATAATGCCACGGACATGTAATGGGTTGAGAGCAAGAGCGGCTCTCACCCTGAAAAAGAAAAGACAATTGCGTGAGTCTTCTTTGCTCAAGATCTAGCCGCGACGAACGCACTTTTCGAGAGCTGGCTACATTTTGGCTAATTAAAACACCCTTGCACTTCTAAAGTCTCGTGACAATATCAAGGCAGGAAGGCAAGAATACATCCTTGAGGAGGCAGCACAAAATACGAGGACACAAGTAAAAAAAATCAGATGAGCACCACGAGACAAGAATGAGCTTAGTAGGAACATTCAGATGATAGCCTTTGGGAGCTAGTGCCGCAAAAAACCTGGTGCCGGCATCCCTTTCAGTGCACAAAAATCGCCGATGAATGCAATGGATAAAAATCGCGGTTTGAGTTCAAACCGAACGCAGACATTCCTTGACAGTCAAGTATTCTGCCACAGAGCTATGCCATCGCTCGAAAATAATAAGGAATATCATATGAAAGGGCAACAACTTTGCTTTCAGTGCTGGCTATGTGATATTGTAACAATTTAATAACTATTACATATTACTCCCATGACTCTGTAGTCAAGCATTTCTCGACCCCATGGAAATATGTCAATCACACTAGTTAAATGTTGGGCGACAGGGCAACATGGTGTTCATCACACCATGTCGAGGTGTTCATTTTCATATACTTACACCTGTACCAACAGTACTGAAAGTTGGGCGAGTTGGTACTCATTCATGACTTCTTTGCGCAAACATGTACACGGACACAAGGAAAAGAGGCAAACAACACGGGCGCAAACCCAACTCTAGTTTATTTAGAACAACGAACTGTACTTATATCTTCACGTAGCCCACACACCACCCCCATCGGTGGAACCAGGAACACACGAGATAACCTAAAGAAAGCTTATTCAGCGCTACGCCATGATAACAACCACAAAATGACAAAATTTGAAGAGTTCACGCATCTGCATGCGGATTGTTGCACGTGCCTTTCAAAAACTCAAATTCTTTATCGGACAAGGTGACGGCATCTTGGCTAACACATTTTTCTCCCATGTTTCTAGGGAGTTGATTGAAGCATTCCATATTAGAAACATGAGAGATAAATGTGTTAGCCAAGCTTCCGTCACGTTGTCCGATAAAGAATTTGAGTTCTTGAAAGGCACGTGCAACAATCCGTCTGCAAATGCGGGAACTCTTCAAATTTAGTCATTTTGTGGTTCTTATCATGACGTAGCGCTGAATAAGCTTTCTTTAGGCTATCTCGTGTGTTCCTGGTTCCACCGATGGGGGTGGCGTGTGGGCTACGTGAAGATATAAGTACAGTTCGTTGTTCTAAATAAACCAGTTGTGAGTTTGCGCCCGTGATGTTTGCCTCTTTTTCTTGTGTCCGTGTACGTGTTTGCGCAAAGAAGTCATGACTTACACCTGTGCTACAATAAGAGTGCCAACATGGACCACTGGTAACCTTTTAAGCATTACTATGCCAGATAAACCATAGATCAAGTGATGTTGGTGTAAGCCATGTATTTAACGTACACCGGTGATCCACGTCGTAATGCTTGGCACCAAGCAAAAATTTACAGCCGCCAACAATAGAGGGGCAGGGGAGTGACAGCTTTGCAGGTGTCTTCCTGTGCCGGAACGAGACGTGAGCATGCGCTGTACGGGAGTACGAAGGGACCGCGTTACATAGGCTAGTCAGACAGCTCTTTCACATCTAAAATTGGAACCGGGGTATTGTAGTGGGGAATTCGCAAGGCACTGACTAGTGGGACCATCTCTCTCGGAGTGCGAAGCGCGAGTGTGTGCACGAGCTGTAGACGCTGCACTTCACTTTCTGACGCTACCGTCCTATTCACGCCATCTCACATCTTCGGTAGCCGCCATCACACATCGCTGCCATTCACCGTTCT
Organism: Rhipicephalus microplus; assembly: GCF_043290135.1. Taxonomy (NCBI): domain Eukaryota; kingdom Metazoa; phylum Arthropoda; class Arachnida; order Ixodida; family Ixodidae; genus Rhipicephalus; species Rhipicephalus microplus. The sequence continues at coordinate 33,133,126 of NW_027464586.1, forward strand.
TGCGCTTTGTCAAGACACTACCGGAATATTTATTTCCAATCCGAACTCGTGCGTCCTCAGTTTGCGCCGCAACGAGACGCTCGGCCACATTCAGCTTATCGATGAAGGTACTATCGTGCCTGCCGATTTCTTCGACACCAAGCCGAATATGGAGCTGAACGCGTTGGTTCCTCACTTTGCCTCGAACAGTGTGTCGTCCGATACATTTCATCGTTCTATTGACTGCCATCTAGCCCCGGCTCAACGAGAGCAGCTTGTTACCCTGTTGCACGAATTCAGGCGTTCGTTCGACTTTCCCCAAGCGGTTCTAGGAAGAACGAACGCCGTTGTGCACACAATTTATATATTTATTTATTTATTTATTTATTTAAATAGCACTGAAAACCTGTGTCCTTTCTCTCCAACTTTAGTATTGCTGACATTCTTTCAACTTTCTCGCAAGTGTAGTATACTCATTTTCTTTTTCAGTGATGTAACCCATACATGTTATACGTGGTTCCTCTACTCCCGTACTGTTAAATGAATGACTCCTCCAGATTTTTCGGAACACTTGTTCAAACTGTGCATGACAGCCCACACTGCAGGGGTACTACTGAATATGGTTTTCTTAGGAGGGTATCAAACAGCGCTGTAGATGAAATTTAGAGAAGGCAAAGGACACATATATTGTTTCTGTGATTTTCACCACCTTTCTTTTACGGCGCTCATAAAGTTTTCCTCATCAAGCATTAATCCCGTCCAATGCGAATGCCGCCTACACATGAGCGAAATTTCTGTGCCCTGGAAAACACAGCCCTAACTTGACATGGAACATTTTGGACTATTTTTCATTATAACATTTCCTGACATAGCCACATGCTAAATATTCACTGGAGAAATCAGTCATAGAAAGAAATAATTATATTGAGGATGGTGGAGGTGCAATAATGCTTATCCCCTTGGTCTCTGCTGCTTTTATATGCTTCCATGCTGACACAAACACATAAGTCTGTTTTCTCGAGTTAGTAAGAACTTAATTGTAGTTCAAAAGTGGCAGAGGCTGAATGGGAATAGAGGCTGAGCAATGTGGCCCCATGTTAAAAACCCCATCAGCGATTTGTCACTTAATCTCTACTCTATCCTACATGTACCTATGCCTTCGAGAAGAGTTTCTATGTGTATATTTCGTACTGAATGGCTAGAGCTGCACAGGGACTACGCATGCAACCCTGGCATCAATGGAGCCACAGAGGAAACCAGGGTATGAACTTCACTTTATTGTAGGGCACACAATACTGTCACATCCTATTATAAAGCTGACAAGTATGAAATGGAGTATACAAACATTTTTATTATCTACTGTGAATGAAATACAAAAGTTATTTTTTATACGAGCTCATTTAGCAAGAAGGCAAAAAGTGAAGGTGCATCTGTAATTTGGAAGCATAATAAAGAAATAGTGGATAAAGACGCATCGAAGGTAGGCCAGGCCTATTAAAACCCACATTGTATGTGGCTTCCAGGCCCACATGTGCGAATCCAGATAATGCACCGAGGGTCTAAAACTTTAAAGTGTATATGCATAAAATGAGAAATAGGCTAATGAGTCTGTTAATGTAAACAAATTGGCAGATCCCACGTACAGTGGGAATCGATGATATGTGAAGCACGAATGAGGAAGGTTGATATGTTGCTTAAATTCAGAAAAACGTTACCAACTGGACGTACGTTATACCGAACACGACTTCCATGTCACGATTATTATGTTTGGACATGTCATTTACCTTCATCGTCTATTCAGGTCCTGTGATACCAAATTTGGTATATGTGGAGCTAGCGAAACGGCCGCGAGCGCGCTATGAGCATAGCGTAAAGAGGTGTTTTAGATGACATGCATATCATGCATGTTTGCACCTGTCATTTACCTTCATTGTCCATTCACGACACATAATTACATAATTTGTTATATGTGAAGCTAGCGAAATGGCCACAATTGCATCATGAGTGCGGTATGATGTCATGTTTATTATGTTTGCACCAGTCATATGCCTTCACCATCTATTGATGTCTCGTAACACCAAATTTGGTGTATATGAAGCTTGCAAAATAACCAAAGAGCACTATGAGTGTAGCATGTAGTCGTGGTTTACATGGTATGCATGTCATGATTATGTCGTTAGGGTCAGTCGCTTATGTTCGCCGTGCAGTCATGTCATACCATACCAGTTTTGCAATATGTCATGTGAATGAAACTAGCGCAAGAGCAGCAAGACCATGGAATGTGAATCAAGACATTCATGACATACATGTAATGATTTTCATGTTACGACTAGTCACTTATGCTCATCATACAGTCATGTTACACCATACCAATTTCGGTATTGATACTATAATCGAAACTCCCAGGAGAGCTAGGAGTCTTAGGTGGCTAAATAGATACGGTCAAAGTCGCTGAAGTTTGCTAAGAAATGCTTTGTAATAAATAAACTAAAAGAGTGAAGCGGCGAAGCAATGGGGTAATGAGTGGAGCACAATTTATGGTCTTGCTTTTAGTTTTTCAAGCTGTAAAAGAAGGGCAGGATTGGAAACAGCTATACATGATTGTGGTTCACCAAGCCCAGTGCTATTCAGGTGCACTGGGAACTCTTCAAGGAGAGGACAACGATAAATCTATTTGAGAAAAGATGCATCAGTCTTTCACTGCATGACAGTGCACCTTCTGCTGCTATCTGCAGATCTGTAAAGCACAATGAAATCAAAGCACATTTTTCACTTGTAGGTCAATGCATGCGACAACAGAGCTTTCAGAAGTGAATCGTTATTATACATTATTTCATATATTCAGTATTCCCAAGAAAAGCATAGTGAGAAGTAGAAATGGACTGAGCATGCAGCACTAAGGCTTGGTGGGCATTCTTCTGTAGTATGCCACTTTAAGTTGTAAAACTGAAAACACTGGAGTGTATGTCTTTTTTCTTAGTGCTGTTGTTGTAGCAAGCTGCTGCTGAAAAAACAGTGATCTGCCAGTTGTATGTCTGGTATCTAAAATGTGTAGGCAGGGAGTGGAGGGGGAGATGGAATCGTGAGCAATAGTGGATGCAGACAAGTGGATTATTTTCACAAGATGCTTTAGTGGTTCTGAGATAGGAGTCTGCAAGTACAACTTGGCCTGCTCATACAATGCCGGAAAAAATAACTTCATTGAAGAAAATTAGAAATTGAGTGTTTAGCTACCTCACGGTCATAACAAAATTTTTCCACCGTGCAACGTTTTTTGAATATTTATTCTGAATATTTATTCATGCCGTACGACACAGGGTACGGCGGGGGGAAACTGGCACTTCAACCGTAGGGAGGACCCCATTAATTAATATTAAACACAGGCAGGTCTATGTACAGAGGAAGGCCCATTGCAGACCCCGGTGCGTCAGTGACTGGACGACTTGACTAAGGAGAAATTGACTACAATGATATATCTATCTAGCCACCTACGTCTGGTCGCCCTCGTGATCACAACCTTAGCTTTGGGTAAACCAAATTAGTATGGGAGGGCAAGAACGTTTGACGACTACGATTGGCCTTCAGGTCATGAATAATCCCTTCAGGCACGCATTATGATGCCATTGTTAGAAACACGTTAAATTTGTAGGGCTAATTTCAAGGCACTCAGTATTACATTCTAAGAAAGAAAATGAATATGTAATAACCACTGTTCACTAAGGGTAACCAACTCGATTCCCAGAGAAGGCAAGTGGGTTAGGGGGAGACAGAAGGTTGGATAGGCAGATGAGATTAAGAAGTTTGCGGGTGTAAAATGGCAGCAGCAAGCACAGGACCGAGTTGACTGGCGGAACATGGGAGAGGCCTTTATCCTGCAGTGGACGTAGTCAGGCTGATGATGACCATTATATTTACATATGAACTAATACTTGTGCAAGGGTCGTATAACACAGACGTTTTTTTTTTCCTTGTCTAAATCATTCACTGTATACTTTTCATTTGCGCCATATAATTTAGAGTGAGTGATCAACTTTATTCACCTCCTGCAGGTTACCGGGCTGGAATACCACCGAGGAGTCGGCCAAAGGACCATGTTTTTCAGCAGCTTCTTTGGCCTTCTGAATTGCCCAGGGTTGATTTTCTAGCGAGGTCTGTCAATGCTTCACAAGTTCCTCATTGGATGCCATGTCTCCCATTTCATTAATTAGTGCTGGATACTCCCGTAGGATATGCACTAGTGTGACCCTATCACTGCAGTACTTGCACGAATTGGTCATAAACAAATCCTGATAAATGTGTTTCATAATTACGGGATTAGTGTAGGTGCATGACATGCCTAATTTATTCTTATTGTCTTGTTGTTAGGCGAGAGCCCCACTTCTGTCGCTAGACTTGAGGACCCTTGTCTGCATACAATTAACCATAAACCCCTGTATCTTGAATGAATAATAAACTGAACAACCGATTTAATGAAACAAAGAGGTGGGCAAGACATAAAAGGAGGGAGCATCGTGGGCAAACTGCACATGGGCGAACGTACTCACAAGAGTGGTAAAATATGTGCTTTACGAAATACTTTGCCTAATGATACATTACCTGCCCAATGTTAAACAATGCAAAATCATGGGTGTTTTTCCCTAGGAAATTTATGTGAGCTAAACACATTATTAGAATCGAAGATCACACATGCGGTGATCAAAATTACCTTAGTTCTCCAATATGCCACTTTTCTACCTACAAATGCAATAGACAGGAGCTCTCACATGCACCAAACTTACCTACAGCATACTGTACAAGTCTAAAATTATTCTTGGTTCATTGTGAATAGCAACATGCTTTTATGTCTTTGCCCACCCCTTTTCATCTCATTAATTTACTTTAGACATGCTTTGCCTGTGATCTTGACTGGTGTTGTGAATTTTGCAGCACTGCTCATTTTATCCATGATGTTTCACTTAGCCACTACATATACTCAAAGAGGCAATGTAGTAACACTTAGGCATACATAAGCGGCATTATTGTCTGTCTTGAAAAAAATTCTGAACATGCTTTGCACTAACTTTGCAATGTATGTTCTATAAGAGCATGCACTGCCTTTTTGTTGAGACTTCCCGATATTTCTTTACCTTTTATAGGTTACGTACAGTAATGGCTCGTGTCAGTACTAAAACCATGAATCTTAACGGCATGAGAGCGCTATTCTGATTGATTTGCATTCCACCACAGCCAGACAGTTTAAAGGGATCATAAACCTCCACTTGGTCTCGGTGAAAAAAAAACAATCCTGCAAATAGTGCCACTAACATCTGAGCCAAATTTTGAAATCAAGTACAGCAAAGAGAGCTTACAAGCAGGATGAAGGGCAGCCATTTTCTCTAGCGCCCCCTTTCCATACACAGGTCCGTATCTTCCAGCAACCAGTGTTTTACTTCAAACTATTGGACAACAGATGGCAGAAATCAAGTGTTTTTTGGAACAGATGGGCTCTTTGACACATGGTTTTGGCACTGCGCTCCACAGCCTGCTAAATAGTGAGCCACACCAACACGCAAGGACCACCACAGGAGAAACCAATGACGTTTCCTAACACACGCTCCTGTAACTTCTTTCCTCCACGCCATTCCTTCCTGCGTAGCTTCTAGTGCACTCGTGACAAGAAAAAAAGAGAAAGCAGTCAGCACACGACAAATGAGAATATCTTTGCCCGTTCTTGGCAGATTTGAAAACTTTTTGCAGCAATCGATTTATCAGGCAATACACAACCATACTAAAATTATTAGTATTTAAACAAGCAGTCAATAAACCACTCTCGCAATTGGCATTACTTTAGGCATCTTCTCATCCCTGTTCCCTGCAATGCACTCCTTAGCCAACTCTTACAAGAATCTATTTGCTGGATGAATGGACAAGAACGAGAAAACACTTTTTCTAACATTGAGGCTGTGCCAGAAAAACCTTTATACCACTTTCGTGCAGCTTCTGAGTGAAACTCTTAATGTGTTAACCTTTGAAAGAGTTTCAGTGAAGAATATTGAGGCACCCTTTCAGCATCATCATGCTCACTCTTAGTGCCCAATGCTCAATTTAGCCGGCTGCATTCCTGAATCACAATGAACTGCGTTACAGGGTACGTCTTGCTACATACTAAAAATGAGAACAACCTTCATGCTTATTGTAATTTTTGAAGTTTTATACAGCATTCAACACTGTAGCTCAAATGGTATCTACTAATATCAGCTATTCGAGATGTGGCACAGACCATATTTTATAGCCAGGTCTGGGCCTGCTGCTTGAGCCCAATGCTCAAGGACATTAAGTCCACCCGACTCGACAGGAGCTCAACCGTGGCCCGGCTAGATATCTTGAGGGCTTTTTATTTCCTAGAAATGGCATATTGATGTAGAGCATTAAAGCACAGAACTTTTATAACAGCCACAAGACACACTTTACAAGTTATGTGCAAAGAACAAGCTGTTTCGCAATTTGTCCTCCAAACAAGTATTTTGCATTACAAATGCCACCAAACAGAACTTCCATTCACTGCTTGAATGGGTAGCCATGCTGTTTGACAAAATGACAAGACTTTAATACCTTGGCTACTTGTTTGGCATCCTGAAATGGCATCCTGAAACGAGCCCTAAGAGGGAAATTTGCGCATTCGCTCCCTCCACTGTGAGAATTTGCAGTACCCAGTTGCAAACACTACATATACAAATATTACAGCAAATTTTCAAGGTGAAAATGGCATCACATGTCTACCCCACTATCACTTCGTACGCAATATACTGCCATATTTAAACAGTGTAAACATTTTTGTGGATACCACAAGGAAAGGCACTTAACAGGGCAGATTAAATCATGGTTTCAACAGTGACGCTGTTCTATCTTGGCGTAAAGCGTGTGACCTTGCCCCAAAACTATCATCATCATGAACCAGTATGCATCACAAAAAAATTACGGCGCTCTGCTCACTACTATGATTGATTTGTGGGGTATAACGTCCCAAAACCACCATATGATTATGAGAGACGCCGTAGTGGAGGACTACGGAAATTTTGACCACCTGGGGTTCTTTAACGTGCACCCAAATCTGAGCACACGGGCCTGCGACATTTCCGCCTCCATCGGAAATGCAGCCGCCGCAGCCGGGATATGAACCCGCGACCTGCGGGTCAGCAGCCGAGTACCTTAGCCACTAGACCACCACGGCGGGGCTGCTCACTACTATGACATGGCCTGTAATAATTCAGATGTATGTTGACACCTCGCCAACATACAAATTGCGCTACTACGAAAAACACTTTACTGCAGTTTAAACGCCTGTGACGATTGCCAAATTTCTTTGCACTAAGCTGCACCATCGCTCTTTCTCAGACATAAGTACAAGTTACGTACAAATTTCTATCCGGAAAGGCAGGGGGGCAATCTCTTGTAGACCACACTGTATTGACACGTCCCTTTGAACTTTCCGATGCGGTATCTGGCTTGTATCAATCGTGTTGACCACTTGACCACAAGGACACCTCCTCAATAGTACTCCTCTGACAGTGATTGCAGGCAATTTTTACAAGCATAAGCTTAATTCCTTCCTCATCACAGCTGTACATTGAAACTACTACGAAGAAATAAATTAGCCAAGGCGACACTGAATCTTTTTCATGATGGGCATGTACTTCTAGTGACAAAGGCCACAAGCAAGATTGGTGGCTCTGATCACCACTGCAGGACAGATAGTATTGATTTTGCATTTTGCTGTTTGCATCACTGTCTAAGATTTGGAAAGTTTCTGCCATTCAACTGTTTTTCATATACACTGAATCCCTGCATTGGCAATGCTTATCTACCCGGCTGTGTGCATACTCGTGCACATGCTGTTTTTGTAATGCATGAGTTATTTTCACTGGATTTCCAAGCAGATGCGTGACTCTGAGGTAGAACAGCTGCCTTCCACTCAAACAGCCTAGGTTCGACCCACAAATTTTAAATGCGAAGCATTTCTTAGCAAACTTCGGCGACTTTGAGCATATTTACTATCTATCTAGCCGCCTACCTTTGAATGCTCTCGTGGTCACCCTCTTAACTAGACGTGAACCAAAATTAGCATGGAAGGATAAGATGGTTTGTCGAATATTACATGCTGGTCAAGACATAAATAATGTCACATTCCCGTCGTGTACGTCGCTAAACACTTCCCGCCAGACAGTGGCACATACCCATGGGGGTGTACGTGCGCAGCTGGTGGGCGGGTATGTGCCACAGGTGACTGACACTTAGTATCGACCCAGGAACGACGAGAACCCACATGGGCAATTTCAACGCACGAGCCTTAAAAAATACCCGACATCGGTAGCATCAACCTGACAAATGCAAAGAATAATTGTCAGTGTCTCAGCTTGAATCGAACCCAAGCATTCTGCATGGCAATGAAGCATTTTGCCACAGAGCAACGCCAGGTCTCAAATAGATGTTAATCTTCGTTAAACGTCAATAGTGGTTGCAGTGCTGCCTACCCAGTTTTATAAACATTACATATGTACTCCTTTGATACAGCCGTCACGTCGAGTTAACATCAATTGTGGTTAATTGCCATGTGATAAGGTTGATTTGTGTAGCAGTTTCCAGGGCCAGCATCCTCGCGAGCATGAGCGCTTCATATCAGCCTTTGGTGTTGGTAATATGCACGTTCCAGTTGGCATAATTTCGCAAGTGCAAACAACTTGTTTATAAACATCTGCAACTCTTCATTATATGTCTGTGCGTGCAACATTTGTACATATTGCCACGTGACGTCTGCAGTTGGTCACTGCACACGCGCTATCATTTGTTCCATATTTTCGTTTTGTTTATTTATTTTATTTATTTGTGAAATACTGCAGGCCAAAAAAGCCCAAGCAGGAGGGGCACAAACACAAACACAATATCAGTACATGAGTGACACAGCTTGACTAAAATACATCTGTGTAGGAGAAGAGCGAGTAGAAGAGAAACATAAAAAAAAATCAAGCAATATTGGGAGGGGGGGGGTCAAGATTCACAGAATTAAACATTGGGTTCATCAAGATCGAAGGTTTGGAGGAAATCAGAAGGCAAGTTATTCCATTCTGTTACAGTTCTCGGAAAAAAGGAAAACTTAAATAAATCTGTCCGCGCAAAATACGGAGTTAAGGATCGGACATGAGAATGACGAGTTTGCCTGGTCGAAACTGGGGTAACGTAATGTGATGGGTCTAGCCCAAGTTTATTGTTAATTAGTGAGTCCAAGAATTTTAGACGGAGAAGCTGGCGCCGCGATTGTAGCGTCTGGATTTTTTTATCTCGCATTAGTTCCGTAACTGATGTACCACGACCATACTTTGAGTAAATAAAACGCACTGCTCGTCTTTGAATCTTTTCGAGGGAATATATGTTAAACTTAGTATGCGGATCCCATACAATACAAGCGTATTCAAGCTTTGGACGTATTAAAGTGTTATAGGCTAATAGTTTCACTTGCGACGGGGCGTCTCTGAGTTTGTGCCTTAAAAGACACAGTTTACGGAAAGCCGATGACGAAACATCGGCAATGTGTGCATTCCAGGACAACTTATTCGTTATCGTTATACCTAGGTATTTGTATTGACTGACTTCTTTTAAGGGTTGGCTTTTGGAGGAATAGGGAAACTGAAGGGGATTTTTCTTGTTAGTAATTCGAAGGCAAACAGATTTATCGAAATTGAGCACCATGCCCCATTTGTTACACCACGAAAGAATATTGTTAAGGGCAGTGTCGAGAGCAACCTGGTCATCTGGCGATTGTACATCTGTGAAAATAATGCAGTCGTCTGCAAAAAGTCTTATTTTAACCGGATCAGTAATAGCATTAACAATATCATTGCAATAAATTAAAAACAGCAGCGGACCTAGAACACTACCCTGCGGTACGCCGGAATCTACTGGGAGATGAGGTGATGTCTGTCCACAGACGTCGACATACTGTTTCCGGCCGTTCAGGTAAGCAGACACCCAGGATACTAGGTAGTTTGGAAGCCCTATAGTCTGCAATTTCTCGATGAGCTTGTTATGGGGAACACGGTCGAATGCTTTACTGAAATCTAAAAACAGTACATCGACCTGACCAGCTTTGTCTAAAATAGAAGCAATGTGATGAATAACTGAGACCAACTGGGTGACTGTGGAAAACCGTTTTCTAAATCCATGCTGAAAGGGAGATAAAATGTGGTTATCATCTAAGAAGCTGTTTATACGAGTGGCAATTATATGTTCTAGCATTTTGCAACATGCGGAAGTCATAGAAATGGGACGGTAGTTTGGTATGCACTCTGGGTCCCCCTTTTTCACAAAGGGCAGAACACGTGCCAATTTCCAATCGATGGGTAAAGTTGCTGAACTTATTGAGGCTCGGAAGATCACAACAATGTACTTGGCCAATATTTCGGCATATCGCCGGAGAAATGCATTGGGTATGTTGTCTGGTCCAGGGGTTGATTTAACTTTTAATCGCAGCAGTAAATTTAGGACACCATCGAAAGAAATGAGGTTAGGAGCTGAATCAGAAGCGTCAATGCTAATTGAGACAGGCAGGGTAGAAGTTGAAAAAACACTATGAAAATAGTCGTTGAAATTTTTCGCGATAGTTTGGGGATTGTCAATTATAGTGCCGTTAAACTTGATTCGATTTACAGAGCTTTTAAGGTCCCTAATAAAATACCAGAATTTTTTAGGGTCCTCTTTGATGAAGTTTTGCAACTTGACAGTAAAATAAAAATTCTTGGCACTTTTAATAGCTTCGGAGAGGGAGTTACTAATTTCCCTGAGAATGTTAGTGGGAGCACCTTTTTTCCGATAACGCTTGGCTTTACGCTTCATTTGTATTATTGGCCTTGTGATCCATGGTGTGAACTTTGGGGGTTTTTTCGTTTTGTTTGGTACAAACCGTTCAATGCAGTGGAAGCATAGTTTCTTAAACTTATCCCAGAGAACAGAAGCGTCGTCGCCATTAAAATGCACCAATTCACATTCAAGATAATCTTGGATGCTCGTATCGTTAGCACGAGAAAAATTTTTGACCTGTTTAGAGTTAGGTGGGCTATTGGAGCAATTACAATGCAAGGGAAAAGAAACTGTGACCATGTCGTGATCAGATAAGCCGGGTTCAACACAAACACAGCAATCAAGAATAGTGCGATGCATGAACACAAGATCTAGTAACGTGGACGAAGCATTACCAACACGTGTTGGTTGCTGAACAATTTGGGCGAAATTGTGGGAAAGCATTATATCGAACAGTATATTTGCATTAATCAAATCTGATGTCGACTGCATTTGGTTCCAGTCAATATTAGGCAGATTGAAGTCGCCGATGACAATTAGCTTTTGATTACTGTAATTTTCCATATGGGTTTTCAAGTTAAACAAATAATCCGGCAACGAATTCAGCGGCCTGTACACTGCATACAATACAAAAGACTTATTGAAGAGTGAAAGCCTCAGGCATATGCTTTCTGTGCTTTCAACGTCCGGTAAACGGGTGACAGTGATTCCTGTTTTAACAAGTACTGCAACTCCACCACCTCTTGAGGCCCTATCTCTGCGGTACATTTCATAAGCTGGAGGCACTAAGTCTTGGTCACACATTTCGCTGTGGAGCCACGTTTCCGTTATTACAACAACATGAGGGTTGTATGCTAAAAGTACAGCCTCAAGTTGTTCGGTTTTATTTCCAATGCTTCGAGCATTCATATTAATCAGTCTAACTTGCTTCTGCGCGGCTGGTCAACACTTGCTACCCGTACTTTCGTTATCGGGTGCACTGCCAATAGACTGAGGCGATGCCGTGGCACACCGACGGCTTCCAATTAACTGACGTTTGTTTGTTACGTCATTCCAAATAAACAGATCATCACCTACACGCAACTTATCATGCACCAAAAATGCCTTCTTGCCTTGTTCTTTGTCGGCTTTTGCACTTTCCCACAGTAATTTACGTTTTGCCAACGTGTGCTTTGAGGAGTCGTTCTGAACAAAGATGTTAGTTCCCTTTAGGTTGCTCGCCTTTTTCAGCACAGCTAGTTTTTCGGTGAAGTCTTGAAGATACAAGATAATCGGCCTATTCGAGCCTGATCTTCCAAGCCTATGAATCAAGGCAACAGAAGTGCATTTAACGCCGAGCTTGCTGTGAAATGTTTCAGAGACGACTTTCTTTTTAAGATCAGATTCAGTTTCTTCTGGCTGTTCTGGGATACCAAAAACAATCAAGTTTGAACGTCTGCCTCGATCTTCAAGATCCGTTAGCTTTCGGGCCTGGAAATTCATTGAGTTTGTGTAGACCTTAAGAAGGTTGTCCAGGTCATCTAATTTTGAATTTTTAGTTTTCATTTCAGCCACATGGGTCTCGATTTCTGAAAGACGCCGTGTAAGCTCTGCTAACATGTTTTCCGTTTTAGTTGTAAGGTCTGCTACCTCACTACGGAGAGCTTTTTGACCCTCTAAAAGTTTAGCCAGCATGTCTTGGTTGGTAGGTCCGGGGTTTTGTTCGACATCACCACAAAGTAGTAACCGAAGTGCACAAAAACAATCGTATGCAATTTTACGACACTGCCGTGGGCACGGCATAACAACCAAACAGCGGCAATCGCTTCGAAATGAGCTGCACGCCCTACTAACCTGCACAAGGTAGAGGAAACGTTTAGCCATGTTTCCACGGATTTCGCCGTGCCCACTAAGGGAGGGGGGGGTTCCAGGTGTCTTTAAGTAGTCGATGATCGGATGACGTCACAGACCAAGCACTGCCAGGCGGCAGCAGCTTCGGGATGACGTCACATGGTTCCACGTGGGGCGGCTGTGACTTGCAGAAAGGAAAGTAGTGCGAATGCGGCGAGTACCCAGTGGTGGCCGTTGTAGATCCAGGAAATACGTTGGGGACGCAGAGAAGCAAGCCCTGCACAAGGTAGAGGAAACGTTTAGCCATGTTTCCACGGATTTCGCCATGCCCACTAAGGGAGGGGGGGTTCCAGGTGTCTTTAAGTAGTCGATGATCGGATGACGTCACAGACCAAGCACTGCCAGGCGGCAGCAGCTTCGGGATGACGTCACATGGTTCCACGTGGGGCGGCTGTGACTTGCAGAAAGGAAAGTAGTGCGAATGCGGCGAGTACCCAGTGGTGGCCGTTGTAGATCCAGGAGATACGTTGGGGACGCAGAGCAGCAAGTCCTGCACAAGGTAGAGGAAACGTTTAGCCATGTTTCCACGGATTTCGCCGTGCCCACTCAGTAGCATAATGCGTTACACGCATTATGCTACTGCTTGTTTTTCTATATAACTTTTTGGGTGACGTATCTATTAGTAGGGTCATATTGTTGATGTTTTGTTTAAGAAGAGGGTGCAGCACGAAATGGCGGTATTCCTGTTACACCTACCAACAGTAACACTTGTCGACGTTACCACTAAGGATTTCGGGCATCTGTGCGACAAAATAAAGAGGCTGACTCCCAGAACGTCTTCTGGTTTCCCGTACACTAGTCGCAAGACCACGTGACATCTGGTGGAAGTGCCGCCATCCCATGCCCAAGTCGCATCTTGGCCAGAGCACCAGCCGGAGCACCAGCCCCCTTCGTGTGCCTACAGTCGACGTTGCCACCAGCCAGCGAGCAAGCCGCTGATTGCAAATTTTGCCTCCGGAGTTCAGTCCTTTTACTACTGAGATGACAACCAAGAATACAGAAGCTAGCATGACCGACCCAGCCACGACATTGATAGTCATTCAGCAGCCAAGAGAGCCGCCAAAGTTCCACGGCTCACCATAAGAAGACGCCCAAGAATGGCAGGGAAAGTTCGAAAGGATAGCTAGCCTCAACAAGTGGGATAAAAACTGTGTTTCGGCGTGTTTTTTTTTCTCTGGAAAACTCTGCCAGGGTGTGGTTTGAAAACCGCGAAGCAACCTTGTCTTCTTGGCAGCTATTCAAACAGACCCTTTTGGAATCGTTTCCCTTCGAGAACAGTCAGGAGCGCGGAGTTGCTACTTCAAACGCACATGCAACAGCCCGGCGGATTGGTTCTAATGTATGTGGAAAAAATACACCAGCTTTTTAGCCGAGCAGACCCAATAATGTCTGAAGACAAGAAGGTGCGTTTCCTAATGAGAGGTGTAAAAGAAAGTCTTTTCGCTGGCCTTTTACTGAACACTCCCTCTACAGTTGAAGACTTCATAAAGGAGTCCCAGTTAACACCCCCGTGCATTGGGCCAGCAGCAGAATCAGGGGACTGCCTCCAGAAGTCAATGACGCCGATTCCACTACTTCAACAGGTATGACGAGTGCTTCGGTTCAAACAGCTTCAACCGACACGGGAACCGCGATGCCTAACCTGTATACTTTGAAGAACCCCCGGGTCCCAACGACGTTCCATGCGTGAGGACGTCGAAGACTGGTTGGCCGATTTCTAGGGCGTAGCCGCCTTAAATCAATGGGACAACGCGGCCAAACTGGGACGTGTCTATTTCTACCTGGAAGACAGGGCACGTACGTGGTACTACAATCGCGAGGAGCACTTGACGTCATGACGCGAGTTTCGTCATAGGCTTCCAGAGATCTACACAAGTGCCGATCGTCAAGCCACTCGGGTACGGCCAGCGACCCCACGACATCGAAAAATACTTCACCCAGGGCCCTGCACCACCATCCGCCGGGCGCCAGTCACATTCACCGTTGCCAAGGTAATTTTCATCGCTGCCCCAGCGGTATTGCACTGTACGATCTCCAAGTCTCCGCCGGTAAGACTAACTGGAGGGACTTGTGGGGGCAGAGTCGCTAAACATCGAAGTGCTGAAGACCTCCGACCAACACAGAAATGTAACAATACAGCACCAGCGCCTCCTCTATTTTTAAATGCCTGCTGCTTGACCGCCGGCGAGCCCGCCAATCCCTATCCCGTTTTCTCGTTTTCACGCACTTGGCTCCCGCAGGGTGGCGCAACCTTCTGACACTAGTTCCACGCCTAGTGACTACACTAGGCGTGGAACATGTAGTCACTAATCTTTTAAAGGGTATCTATAAAGGTAAACGGTAGTTATAAAGTGGGAAAAACAGGTATCCAAGCCTGCAGAGGTAAAACGGGGGCTTAGGCAGGGGTTCCCCCTGTCACCCTTATTATTCATGATGTGCCTACTAAGATTAGAGGCAAAATTAGAGGGAAGTGGACTGGACTTCAACCTCTCTTTAGTAAACAAGGAAAACTTATTGATCAGGCACTACCAGCATTAATGTACGCAGATGATATAGTGCTAATGGCCAACAACAAGGAAGATTTGCAGAGATTGATAGACATCTGCGCTAATGAGGGAGATAGGTTAGATTTTAGATTCAGTAAGGAAAAATCAGCAGTCATGATTTTCAATGACAACGAAGGTATTGAGCTTAGGATACAGGAGGTCACGCTAGAGAAAACAGATAAATACAAATATCTGGGCGTATGGATAAGCAATGCGACCGAGTACCTGAGGGAACACAAAATATACGTGACGACTAAAGGTAACAGGAATGCAGCAGTGATGAAAAATAGGGCACTGTGGAATTACAATAGGTATGACGTTGTGAGAGGAATATGGAAAGGAGTCATGGTTCCTGGGCTGACGTTCGGCAATGCGGTCTTGTGCATGAGATCAGAACTTCAAGCAAGATTAGAAATTAAGCAACGTGGAATAGGTAGGCTGGCTTTAGGAGCTCACGGGAATACACCAAATCAGGGAGTACAAGGTGATGTGGGATGGACATCATTTCAGGGCAGGGAAGCCAGCAGCTAGATAAAATTTGCGAAGCGATTGAGAAAAATGAAGCAAGAGCGTTGGGCTAGGAAGGTTTTCAGGTACTTGTACATGAAGAATGTCGATACAAAATGGAGGAAGCGAACCAGGAAGTTGCCAGGAAAATACATAGAAAACAGCAGGTGGCCAAACCAAAAAGAACTATCGGTAAAGAAGAAAGTGAAGGAAACGGAGACTGACATGTGGAAAATGGGCATGATTAAGAAGTCCGCACTGGAGATTTATCGAACTTTTAAGCAGGATTTGCCAAGGAAAGGATCTATGATAATACTCGGGGTAGTTCTCTACTGTTTGAGGCAAGAACGGGAGTACTGCGAACCAAGACATATCGGGCCAAATACGAAGGGGTAGACACAGTATGCAGTGCGTGTGGAGAGGAAGAAGAAACTGCCGAACACTTGATAATGTTCTGTAAAGGACTTCACCCTATAGTTCATGATGATGGCGCAGAGTTTTTCAAAGCACTGGGGTTTAGGGACCGGGAGGGCAAAATAGACTTTAAGCAAGTAGACTTAACTAGAAGAAGGTTATCTGATTGGTGGCTAAAGTCAAGGCACGAGTGAAAATTAAACTCTTCACTGCGAAGTACGAATCCTCAAACTCACTTTTTAAGGGAAAAAAGTAAATATAGTTTTGAATTCATTAAGTATTACGGCTTGGTGGCGCTAGCCACCGCCCGATCTAAAGGGTACAGCCATATCCATCCATCCAGTTAAGGTCCCTATACCAACACTATCGGCCAGCCGCCAACGCACCGGCACCAGTGCTAGTAAAGTACAGGTGTTCTTCGGAAGTGCGTTGCTGCTCTTTTGGCGTGTCTCTCGGTATACAAGTTCTAGTGTGCTGCTTTGTGTTTTACTGCACGCCGCGTGGTTACGAAACATGCGTTATTGCTGTGTGCCCTTTGTACATCAAGCCAACGTAAGAAACAACCCGGTGTGTCGTTTCACGAGATTTCTGCGGAGACAACGCTGAGGGAACAATGGCTCATAGTGATATCAAGGAAAAACTAACAACCAAATTCAACGTCCAACTATTCTGCTGTCTGTAGTCTCCGCTTCCTCGAAAGCGACTTCTGAGGAGACATCAAGAGACGCATGTTTAAGCAAGGTGGCGTGGCCAGCATTTTTTCATCCTATCCGTAGTACCCCCGGCCAACACCACCTAAGCCGCGGTGTGACACGAGCATCGCCAAACGCAAGCGCGAACCATCGATGGTAAAGACAGCTTCACCTAGAGCGTATACTCGCGCTCCTGATGTAGACCTCCGTACAGGACCAAGTGTTGTGAACAGTGCGACTATGGATTGCTCGGATGCCTCTGCACCTGAAACAGCAGCAGCAGATGCAGTGACTTCGTGATGCGGCGTTTCCGGCGTCACAAGTGAGTTCTTGAAGGATCGTCAACTGCCTGAAGCCAGCAATGTGCCACTTCTCGTGCCTACGATGCGTGCTATGAGGTCTTTTGGCACACAAACGAACGGATAAAACTCGTCAGCTGCCTACTTGCAAAAAAAGAAGCGGTGCGAGAAAGAAAAAGTATGAAGGCACAAAATGAAAGGTTGCGCCTCACTGTAGATAGATATAAGAAAGAGCTTGATTGCCTGAAAGACGAGTGTGATGTAAGCAAGTTTCTACAAGTTGTTGACTCAGAACTGCCAAGCACTAAGGCCAAGCTAATTTTAGATCAAGTGATCAACTACAAGGCAAGAAAGACGGCAAGGTCCAAAGCAACAGTCAGGCAGTGCACTATATTACGGCGCCTACCAGCAAAAGCCTATGAATGAGCACATTAGGATTGAGAAGCTGCTTGCCCTTCCCTGCCGAACCACTCTGCAGAAATACCTGGGAAATTCAATAGGTGAGGTCAGATTCAGTGCATTGTTGAAGGCACGGCTGAGTACTGAGCTGGAGTACCTCACATCTGCACAGTCAAAACGCTGCAGCCTCGTCGTAGATGAGATGCATATCCAACAAAAACTTCAGTATAATAAGCAGAGGGATGCATTTCTGGGAGATGTTGATTTAGGTGTTGACCTAAAACACCTTTTGCTTACGTCGGAAAAAAATCAGCTTGCGAACTCCCTTTTATGTTTTCTACTTTGTGGTTTGCATGGCAGGTTTAAAATTCCCGTAGGCTACTTCTTTACTAAAGAATGTTTAGGTGAGCTACTTGCTAAAGCAATAAAGCTCATCATAAAGAAAACTGAAGTAGTGGGATATCGCATTCTGCGTTTAGTGACGGACAACCACAAGATAAATGTTCTTGGAATGAAAATTCTGTCGCAAAGACAACTGCAAACCCGGATACCTCATCCAACTGACGCTTTGAGGCAACTGTTTCTGGCTTTTGACCAAAGCCATATAATCAAGAATGTACGGTCGCAGTTCCTCTCAAAAAAAATGGGTGGGAATAAAAAAATCTCATCTGTATATCCTAAGGACTTGTACAAGATGCAGCAAGGCTGCACAGTGAAGCCAGTTCACTTTCTTACTAAAAAGTACATTTTTCCCAAGAACATTCAAAAAATGGGAGTAAGAGCAGTCATCCAAGTGCTCTCGCCTCCGGTCACAGCTACCTCGCACTTCATGAAGGATCAGGCAAGTCACACTTGTGATCTAAAGTTTGGAAATGTAGATCCAACCGTGGAATTAATGTTGAACGTGTACAGGTGGTTTGAGCTGATTAATGTCAACAATTGCCAACAGCACATTCACCAAAACAATCCTGGTACAAAAGAATTTTCTGAGCCCGAAGACATAAGGCTACGCTGGCTTGAACTTATATTTTTTAGAGTATGTGGAAGACTTGAAGGAGGCCAGCTTACAGGAGAACTTTTTAAGCAAGGAAACATACCATGCACTAGTGTTTACAACCGTCTCAAATGTAGAGTGCATAGGATTTCTTTTAAACGAGTGCAACTTTCAGTTTGCTCTCACAAGAAATATTTCTAGCAACTCAATGGAATCCTTTTTTTTATTTTTGAGACGAACGGCAGGCTGCAACGACGTCGTGGACGTGCGAAGTGCCCTTTGTGGGGTAGAGATGATGCTGAAGACGGGAATCGTTGCAGCATCACATAAAAGTAACGTGAGCAGTTCCGCATCATTCTGCTCTTCACGAGCAGTAACTGTCACTCAAGTGGATGCCAGCACAGTCGCAAGATCTGTAAATGTGAAGCTTGCTCGGCAAGCACTTCAAGAACTGTGCATGTCGACAATGTTGAAAAAACAGGTCACTGACCAATGTCAAATAAAAACAAAGACGTTTCGGGATCCGTACGGGTCCCGAAACGTCTTTGTTTTTATTTGACATTGGTCAGTGACCTGTTTTTTCAACAATGCCTTTACCTGACCAGACGGCATTCCGTCGAACTCTTGACTGCATGTCGACAAGCGGCTTCCTACCTACTCAAATCGTGGCTGCCATTACACTTGTTGCTGGATACATATCTCGTGAAGTGAGCGAAAAAACTGTGCGTGACAGTTGCATATCTCTTGTCCAGAAGCCGAAAGGGGACTTTGGTATAGATGGGCTGATCACACACCAAGACAGAGGTGGTCTCTTCTATCCTACACAGCAGCTTACCAGAGTATTGCATGCTCTTAAGGGGTATGTAGACATTTTGCTGTCGGACCGCAAATCTTTGCGAAAGCCTCTTGAACAGTGCATGAAGCACAGCGTCAATATTGTGACAAATTTACCTGTGTTGTGATGTGATGAATGTGATAAAAGCCGCAGGAGAAGTTTCGTGGAATTGATGTGCAATAACTTTATGAAACCATTGCTCTCTAACCATGCATTGGACATCACTGACCGAAATTCGGTGACCAAATCATATTAAAAAAAGCCACTGTCGCGCAAAGTGCTTAAACTTTGAATTGTTTCTATGGCTGCTGCTGAAAAAACATTTATTTACAGATGGTATTTACAGGGAGGGTGGGAACGGTCTTTAAGAGGCCGCCCCGTACAAACACTAGGTGAGCTTCCTCTTACGGGAGCCCATTGGCGTTGGCCGCGGCTCGGGCATGCTTGACCAGGGCCCGTTTGGCCGTCAGGTCAGAGCAGCCGAGCAGGGCTGCCTCTCAGTCCTCCCGCGAAGGGTTGGGTAGTGGGGTAAGGTTTGGGGTTTTTTGGCATGCCCACACCATGTGGAAAATGTCAGAGGAATTTTCCTCACAATGCGGGCACTTCCCCGTGCAAGCGGGTTCAAAGTGTTTTATGATTGCCGGGCACAATAGAGTTTTAGTATAAAGGCGAAGGAGGATTTGCTCCTCCGCCTTCGTGAGGCCCTTAAAGGGTTTCGGATAGACGTTATGGCCGGATTGATAAAATTGTGTGACCTCCTTAAAGGTGAAGGCGGGATTGGTTTCGAGTTCCGGATCGGTAGGGGACGAGGATGGTGCCCGGAGAGTGAGCGCGCGGGCGGTGGCATCGGCCGTCTCATTACCATCGAGGCCCGTGTGAGCCGGAGCGCATATGATCGTTCGGTGCGCGGGGGCACCTAGGTAGCTGCTGTTCTGCAAAATTTTATAAGCACGGTACGGAATGTATCCCTGTTCAATATTGCGACAGGCACCCCTTGAGTCGGTGATGATGACCCTCGAGTCCTGATCTGCGGCAGCTAGTGTGATGGCGATCTCCTCCGCGTGCGTAATGTTATTTGCACGGAATGTGAGTCCGTTTACAACGGTGTTTTGGTGGACGACCACAGCCGTGTACCAACCACCGTGGTGCGGGCCGGAGGCGTCCACGTAGAATACTCCGAATTTGTGGCCGTAGTGTCGAGCCAAGGCTTCCGCCCACGCGAGGCGTCGGCAACTGTAGTCGTCTCGGGTCATGTTAGCCGGAAGAAGGCGCACGTGCCAGGAGTATCGCCAAACTTCTGGAATCCGTACGCGCTCATCCGTGTGTATTGAATGATTGATGTGTAGCCGGGCGAGAAGGCGGCGATTCGACGGTGTTTTAGCGAGTCTAGTATATTGGTTTGTCAAGTGCGCCTCTCTTAGCTCCTGGAAGGTGTTGACCATTCCCAAGCCCAAAAGGTGCTGGTTAGAGGTGCTGACAGGAAGGTCGAGGGCGCGCTTGTAGATTTTGCGGAGAATGACTTCGAGTGCATTCTCGTCGGATTTGCGTAGGTGGAGGTATGGAGCCGAGTACAGGACTCGGCTGGTTACGAATGCATGCGCCAGCCGCAAGGCATCTTTGCATCGTAACTCCCCGTGCTTGTTGGAAACCCGGCGGACCATCCGGCCCACCTGGTCCCCCACCTTACGCAATTTGGCCAATGTTGTGTCTGCTCTGCGATTTTTGTTTATAAAAAGCCCTAGTACTCTAATCTCATCGCGTTCGGGTATGGGTCCGCTGTGAAGGGAGAGGTCGATTTTTGTGGTGCACTTTGGTGATGGGCGTATGTGCACTATTTCCGATTTGGACGTGGGGCACTGAAGGCCGCAGCGTTGGGCATAGTCATCCACGATGTCCGCCGCTTGCTGCAGGCTTGCCTCCATGTCTCCTGCCGAGCCGTGTGACGCCCATATGGTGATGTCGTCGGCGTACAGCGCATGCTGTATGCCTTCGACTTTCGCCTGCTGAGCGGGGAGTCTCATTATTGCCACATAGAATAGGAGGGGCGAGAGGACCACTCCCTGCGGAGTCCCTCTCGCGCCTAATTGGTAAGGGCCGTGTTCAATGTCCTGAATCCGAATGTATGATTGTCGGTCAGTGAGGAATTGTTTAATATAGCTGAAAGTGGTTTGGCCGCAATCCACCTGTGAGAGATGTGTTAGAATAATTTCGTGGGTCACGTTATCAAAGGCCCCCTTCAGATCCAAAGCGAGCACAACTCTGTCATTCAGGGGATACTCGACTGGATCGAGGATCTTATGGTCGAGCTGAAGCAAGACATCTTGCGCAGACCGGTGTGGGCGGAACCCGAACATGGTGTCTGCAAATGCATTTTGGTTTCCAGGAACGTGGACAACCTGTCGCGCACCATCGTCTCCATTAATTTTCCCACACAAGAAGTAAGGGAGATGGGGCGGAGGTTGTCCGTGTTAATGACTTTGCCCGCTTTGGGTATGAAGGGGACCAGGGCGGCCTTCCACTCAATTGGTAGGCTTGTTTTCCCAATCCAAATGGAATTGATGTAGGCAAGGAGCATGGTGTAGGCCGAGTCAGGAAGATTGGCAAGTAATTTCACGGTAATTTTGTCCCTTCCCGGCGCCGTTCCTCGCCTCATTTTTGCTAGGGCTGCCTTCAGGTCGAGTAACTGGAACAGTTGATCCAGCTCCGCGTTCTCGGTACCTGCATACGAGTACGCCGGCCCTCGGGAGTCCTGCTGTGTGCATAGATATTGGTCTCGGAGTTTACATGCTAATTTGGCAGTGTCTCCGTCGAAGCTGTGAAATGCTCGTTGCAGATGCTTTTGTGTCTCTGTTCGAGTTTGGGTCGGATCAATCAAGACACGGAAGAGGCGCCAGCTGCTCCGACTGGACATTTGTCGAGCGGCCGTGTTGCAACGGTCCACCCAGTTGGAGTCAGCGAGCTGGGCCGCGTACTCTGCTGCTCGCTGGGTGAGCTCAGCGATGCGAATTTTGAGCTTTCGGTTGTGTTTTTGCCGGCGCCATCGGCGGAAGAGGCTGCGCCGGGCCTCCCAGAGGTGAAGGAGATGGTTATCCACCGCCGGAATCGCCTCGGTAGAGTTTAATTTGTGTTTCTGTGAAGTGTAATGAGGAAACCAGTTGCTGGGACCAAGCATGGTATCCTTGCTCCTCAATGGGTGTCGAATTGGCGTATATTTCCGAAACTTCGTGTAATCGGGTAATTTTGCCTCTCCGTAGGGTCTCGCCAAAGGATAGGTGCGAATGGTGGTGTTGAGTATGCAGTGGTCGCTGCCAAGGGTCTCTTCAGTGTTGACCCAATCCGCATACTGGATGTTTTTTGTGAGGGTAAGGTCCGGACATGTGTCCCGGGTCACGGAGTTACCCACGCGAGTTGGGTAGGCAGGGTCGGTGTGAAGAGTTAGGCCCAGCGTTGACATAAGTTCCGCCAATTTACGTCCACGTTTCTCTTCACGTGCATACCCCCAGAGTGTGCTGGGGGCATTAAAATCACCCACGATCACCAGAGGGTCCCTGCCTGCAGCATTTAAGGCACGGCTAAAAAGGTCTGCGAATGTAATGTTGCTTAGTTTCAAGGAGCAATAAATGTTCAGCACGTGGCGGGTCCTGTTTACGCAGCGGAAGGAGTGTCACCATCACGTACGAGAAAGCTGGCTTAAGGACGAGACCGACTAGGTTGGCCGTATAATTCTTGTGCACGCAGATACAAGATAAAGAGTCCTGCTGAAACATAGTTTAGTTTGTGAGTGTGGCAGCACTCCCTGGCTCCTGGAGGGCTACCACAGCAGGAAGGTTTTGAAATGCTGCGAGGAAAAGCCAGAGGTTGGCGCGCTTAGTGTGAGCCTTAGAGCCCCGACAATTCCACTGGGTGATTTGGATGGGAGTGGCCGTATTGGATCGTGGGGACTTCCGAATTCTAAGGCTGCCCGCCATGGTCAGTGGAGTTAACGAGCGATTGCGGTGGCGGTGCTCCCGAGCCAGCACTCGCGGGGAGAGGGGTGTCCTCAATTCCGGAGGCGGAGCAGCTGTCATCATCCTCAAATTCGATCTGTCGTCGAAGCGCTTTGAGGTACCGGTCAGGCACGTCCTTAATTGGGCCGGCTCGTTTGGTGAAACGCGCAACTTGTTGAGCTAACAGGGTTGGGATGGTTGGGATAATATTTGGGTCGGCGTTACGCGATGAAGAGGGGATGATAGGGGGGATGAGGAGGCAGCCCTACCCGTACCACCCACCTGGTTTCCGTTTTTGACGGCGTTGGCCCATGGCCCGGCTTCGCCGCATGGTTGCGCCGTCGGCTGCTTTTCGGTTCCTCCAGTAGGGGAAGCAGGCTTGTCTGTCTTGGCGACTTCTCGGCATGGTGGCTCACTGTGAGTCTGATCTTTGCGTCGTTTTTTGGACTCGCTTTTGGACTTTCCGCCATGTTGTGCGGCCACCTTGGAATTATGGTACTTGGCCGTACATGCTCGAGAGTTTGTGGCGTGTGCTCCGCCGCACACAGAACATACGGGTACACATTCATGAGGGGCCCGCTCCCCCTCCTCCACAAGCGGAACCTGCTGTCCACACAGGCCACACGTATCCGGTCGTGGGTTGGGACAAGTGTCCATCCGATGGCCGACGACACCGCACTTGCCCCCAGCCGGGATCGTCCGGTAGTAGGGTTTGACGGGGATCAGCATTGTGTCGTAGTGAACAAAGCGTGGCTTCTCCTTGCCGGCGAAGGTTACACGCGCCTTGTTCGATGTGCCAAATTTACGCACCTCGACGATGGTGCCTGACCTCCAGCGTACGCTCCCTCGGAGAGTCTCCGTCGTATCTGTGTTGCGGACTACGATGACTCCGTGGCAGACATTGCTACCATCTTGTCGCAGGTACCCGTTCAGCAGAACCTACCTGTGCTCGATGTTTACCGCGAAGTCCACGATGATTTTGTCCACCGTGTCAGGGTCCGGGGTGTAAATCACGATCAAATTTTGGTCTCTCGATGGAATAACTGTCAGCGTCTCAGCTCGCTTGGGCCCGAGGTATGCCTTAAACGCAGTCCCGTACCAGTTCTCTGAAAAAGCATCATGCAATGAGATGCCCTCTCGTGGCTTTACGACAATTACATAGTCGTCCGGAATCGGTTTCGGAAACGGGCGAGGCTTCCATTTGGTGAGAAACTTGCCTTTGCGTCCCACAGCGCGCGAAGCGGGAGGCTGCGTCTTGTCAACTGGCGTGCCGGATGCCGGGGCAGTGGCGGACGCCGCCTTCTTGGCGTTGGCTTGCGAGCGGCGTTCCACCGCGTCGTTGAGAGCTTGGCTCCGAAACCTCGGTGAAGAAGCAGAGTTTGGCGTTTCGGAAGTCGTAATCGTCTCCCACGTCATGGCATGTGGGTCGTATCCACACTGCATGCGAGTAGCGTCCATGTTGCCTCGGAAAGCCGGTCCCACGCCCCCGGGCGTCGGCGTCGCCGTTTGGCTTAACGGCGTCGCCAACGTGGTCGGGTTATGATCGGCCGTAAAGTTGTTAAAAACCGGCCCACCTGCATGACACTGGTATCCACGTGTTGCCTATGAGTTGCCAAAACGATTGATGCTAGTCTTGAAGGGGTACTGTGAAGTTGCCTGCGGTTCCAGCCGAAAATCAGCGGAGCTGAAGCGCAGCACGTCCTACATCATTGCGCGCTTGCAGCGCCTCCCCTCGTTTCTATGGAGTGATGCATCTGGTTTCTCTTTGCTTTTTTATGCGTGCATATATGCTTCATTATTAGTGCCTTTCCTACAAGTGGATATGTTTGTTTATGTTTGTTTTATGTTCAGTGCTCATTGTATGAAAGTGGTGATTCTGCTTTTTTACCTTTTTTTATGAATGGAGTTCAATTTTTCTTACAAGACCATGTCTTTCAGTAAGAAGCATTTTTTTCGCCTAGCTGAGGTGTTTTTTGTGCATTTCTCATTTTATTCTTTTTTTATTGATGCTAAGTCATTGTCTGTTTGAATTGAAGAATGTTGAAGTAACATCACTTGCCTGTTTGTTTTGTTCTTTTAAACTCATGTGCAAACACATTGATTATTTTCCCTTGTTATTTTTCTGTTTTATGCACCTATATGTATGTATTGTACTATGCTGCCAAGATCTTGTAGAAGATTGCAGTATTTATAAAGGAATTGATGGAATAAATTCGTCATACTGGCTCTTCTCTGTCATCACTTGATGTTTTTGTTTGTTGCATTCTTGGATCCTCCGCTTTATGTATTTTCAAGGCGACAATTAATTTTAGTTATGCAGGTGAACTCGCAGATACAAATAAAAAAAAGGAAGCTGGCAAGTACAAGCTTTCCATGCTTTCTACTCTGCCACGAAAGTGTACCCTGACTGAACAGGTAGTGTCAGAACCTCGCGCCACCTTGTGGTGGACCAAGAAGCGGTCGTGGTGGAGCAAGGACCATGGGAGAGTGGGCGACGCAGCAGACATATAAAAATAGAGGAGGCGCTGACTGCACAATACGACCAACTTTCACTTGATACACCAGTGACGATTGATGGTTACGCGGTTGATGCTTTAGCAGACACCGGCGTCAACCACTCACTATTGAGTGGGAAACTGGCCTCGCAGCTGAAGAAACTAATCACGCCGTGGCAAAAATCGCAGATTCGGGCGGCTGGCAGCCATCTTGTTACTACGCTGGGCGCCTGCACTACTAGAGTTCAGATCAAAGGAAATAGGTTCGTCTCTAGCTGCCTTGTCCTACGCGAGTGCTCACATGTCGTTTTTTTTTTGGAATTGACTTTCTGCGAATGTATGCGCTATTATTTATCTGCCAGAGCGTCATGTCATATTTTCAGCCAACCGAGAAGTTGATGAACAAGACGATGAGCGGCGTCTTGGCGTACTTCGTGTTTCTGCAGACAGCGTCACGCTTCTTTCTCGCCTTCACGAGCAAGCGTCATGGTCGACGTCACATGCTGCATTATGGGTGATGGCATAGCAGTGGCCAAAACGAACTTAGAGCACCTACTGAAACAATACATTTGTGTAGTCAGAAGCGTCATACAGCTTTGTGGTGGCCAATCACAGTCACTTGTTACCAACTTTATCAACAAGCATTGACAGCTCCTCCTCGGCGCTTCAATACCTTTTGCCAACAAAATAGAAGAAGTTGGCAACTGTTTTGCGTCGGAGGCCGCTGACACCAAAGACACGGCACTAGGTCATATTGATATCAATTGTGCGCTGTTGACGAGTAACCAGACTACGCTGCACATGCTCTTGTTTAAATTATAGTACTGCTCACAAGTTCCTCGAAGGTGCGCGAGACATCCAACACACAGCACAGGACAATCACATACGACATTGCACGCCCAATCAACCAGCAACCTTACCGCGTGTCAATAAAAGAACACGAAGCGATATGTATGCAAGCCTGAGAGATGCTTGACGATGGTGTCATCGAACCATCAAACAGCCCGTGGTCGTCTCCAGTTGTCCTGGTCAAAAAGAAAGACTGGACACTATGATTTTGCGTCGGATACTGGAAGCTCAACAACGCGACCAAAAAGGATGTGTACCCGCTGCTGCATATTGACGACTCGTTAGATAAATTTTGCCCTGCCCAATATTTCTCTTCTCTGGATCTGATGATGATGATGATGATATTTTGTGTTTATTGGTGCAAGGGCCTTTTGATGGCCAAAGAGCGCCAGTTTATGGGACAAGAGATGTGGACAATGATTGTGATTAGTGGCTGTATAAGGGCCTTAAAATTCCTCGCGCTAAGGCGGGTAAAAACATAGAAGTAATAAATCATGACCATGCCATGAAAAGTGTGTGGTGATAATGGGTAACAAAAATTTGTGATAATAGAAACCATGATGGACATATATGGCACTAGCACAAGTGTCTCGATAGCTCACACGTACCTTGCGTTCAAGGGCCGTGAGACAAGTGCTTTGTTGAGTGTAGCCCCGCAGCGGAGACCTCTCCGGAGAGGTCGTGCTACGGAATGCCCGGGTATATGATATGAAATGTACGAACTTCTCTCAAAAAAACTAACAATGATTTATGTGTGAAAAGTGGTTCCCTACAAACGAACATTGCAGGATGAAGTGGTATCTGCTGTCGGTAGGGTAATGGAAAGTGTTTTCTTAGCGTGTCTAATTCTTTACACTGGATGAGAATGCGAAATAAGGTGAGCGCTTCTCCACATCTATCACACAAAGGCGGATCACCACCAGACAAAAGAAATAATTGTGCAGTGTATATATGTCCTGTAACCTTGTAACTGTTATTTCTGTGTGGTGTGATTTTGATATTGGCGGCCAATGACCGAGTTGCTGCTTGATGATAAGCCATTTATTACCTGTGTGTGTGTTCCAGGTGCTCTGCCAATAACCCCTGAGCTTTTGTTTTTAGAAAAGGTTTCAAGTCGAGTGCGGAAATCGGTATCAATGTATTGGTAGCAGCTTCGTAGGGGGATCCAACTAGCTGGTCCACCAAAACGTTGCCTTGTATTTCGCGGTGTCCTGGCACCCAACAGACTACAACATGCTGCTTGGATGAGTAGACTGTGCATAAAAGCGAATAAAGCGAGACAAGGGCGGGGTTTTTGTGCTTTTTAAAAGTTTTCAGAGCTTGTACTATGCTTAGGAAATTTGTGTATATTGATACACAACCGCCAGCACAGCCTGGCTGCAAGAAAGAGAAAGACGACGTTGGTGGCTGGTTGTTGATGAACTGTCGCCATCTTGTTCGCCGAGCACAGAGCATCGTATTTAATTTAATAAATAAGTTACCATAACATTATTGGTGGAGGTGGACGACTCCCGTACCTCGATGGAGACGCGCAGCGGTCGCAACACCGGGGACTCCTCGGTTACTTCAACTGCCAGTGCCTCATCCACATCGGTCTCTCGATCCGAGTCGACAACCTACGTCACCCTGCCACCCCTGCGGGATCCTGGAACTTTCTCCGCTGATGGTACCAGCGACGTTGACTCCTGGCTGCATCGGTACGAGCGAGTCAGTGCTACCCACCGCTGGGATCCCACGCTCATGCTCGCCAATGTTGTGTTCTACCTCGACGGCACGCCGCGGACATGGTTCGAAACCAACGAAGCCGATACCACAAGCTGGGATCTTTTCAGATCGAAGATCCGTGATCTTTTCGGTGATTCATCTGGTCGTCAGCTCGCTGCCAAGAAGACTCTCGCCACTCGCGCCCAGACGTCTACTGAATCGTACGTCTTATACATTCTTGACGTCTTGGCGCTTTGTAGCAAGGTCGACCAGCGCATGTCAGAAAAAGAAAAAAGTTAATCACGTCCTCAAAGGGATTACTGACGATGCCTTCAACCTGATGGTTTTTAATAATATCACGAGCATCAACACGATCCTAACAGAATGCCGCCGTCTAGAACAGGCTAAAGCCCGCCGCGTCACCCACGGCATCACGCGCCTGCCGAACACAGCTGCTACTTCCTCTTGTGATGACGTCGTCCACCCAGTTCCCTGATGTGGCAACCTCACCCGCATCATTCGTCGCGAGGTCGAAGCAGCCCAACCAATAGCTACTCCAATTCCAACGCCTGATCCTTCACCGACCACAATCTCACTGATACAAGCCGCCATTCGTCAAGAATTATCGAACGTCGGCCTACACCCCATTCAACCAGTCTACTCTGCCGAGCCGTTTTATCGTCGTCCCTCCGCTCCTCGAGCTGGTTCCAACTACTCTCGACAGCGCAATTTGTCCGAATGGCGTACACTGGACGACAAGCCCATGTGCTTCAACTGCCGGCGTGTCGGTCGTATTGCTCGCCACTGCCGCAATCACTGGGCTCCGCCGGCACAATATGGGCCTCCTAACCAGGCCACTTCTGTCCACCAGCCGTCATCGACATTTGATTTTGATTCCCCTATGCCGACGATATCCTCTGATTTTGCCGCACCTCTGACGAGACCTCGCTACGCCCGCTCACCATCCCCAGCTCGCCGTCAATCTCGTTCACCCCCACAACACCGTCCTGCCTCTCCAACCTATTCGAAGCGCCCCCGACCGGAAAACTAGGCAGTGCAGCTTCTGGAGGTGAAGCTGCACTGACGACGACCTCTGCAAGAAATCCTCGTGTAACATTACCGACCACCCGGAATCTGTTGAACGTTACTTTACACAATCTACCTGTGCGCGCGTTGATCGATACCGGCGCGCATGTGTCTATAATGAGTGCTGCTCTTCGTCGCCGCCTAAAGAAAGTTATCACACCCGCCTTCAACCGAGCCATTCGAGTCGCCGACGGGGGAACTGCCGGGATTATTGGCATGTCCTCTGCCCGTGTGACTATTGCCGATAGAAGCACTGCTGTTCTTTTCACCGTTATAGAAAATTGCCCTCGTGAAGTAATTCTAGGCATGGATTTTCTAACCGCTCACTCGGCCCTTATAGATTGTTCAGCCGGCTGTCTTGACCTTGAAATGCCTCTACTTTCTGATCTGACCAACCCACCCCAGAGCCGCCTTTGCTGCATTGATTTCGTATGCCTTCCGCCTACCTGTGTCACACATATCGATCTCTTCTCTACACCACCTGTACCTGACGGCGATTACATGGTGGCCCCAATTCATGCCGTGATGCTTACGCATGGCGTCGCTGTTCCGCACACCATTTTGACAATCGTTGAAAACAGCACATGCCTTCCTATTGTCAATTTTGCCCTCACAGCCCAAATTCTTCCACAAGGTATCTCCCTGGCCGAAATTACTGCTCTACAAGACCATACGGTTGAACCCTTCAGAGTGGATGATTGCTGCACCTCAGACCATGAACCAACTCTATCACATTGATCAGGCGTCGACGTTGACCACATGGTACCATCAGACCTCGCTCCTGATCAAGCGGAAGCCCTTCGTCACGTCCTGGAGTCCTATAGTGACATTTTCGACTTCGCCAGCACGGCTTTAAGCCGAACGACTGTTGTTACTCATCGCATCAACACTGGTGACGCGAATCCCATTCACCGACGTTCATACCGTGTTTCCGCGTCCGAGCGCACAGTCATACAACAGGAAGTCGAAAAGATGCTTGCAAAAGGCATAATCGAGCCCTCTTGTAGCCTCTGGGCTTCTTCTGTCGTCCTGATCAGAAAGAAGGATCGAACATTGCACTTTTGTGTAGATTATAGTCATCTCAACCAAATTACAAAGACGTTTACCCATTGCCTAGAATCGACAATGCCTTAGACTGCCTTTACGCTGCTACGTATTTTTCTGCTATCGATCTTCGATCTTGCTATTGGCAGATCGCTGTGGACGAGATGGACTGTGAGAAGACCGCATTCGTTACTCCTGACGGGCTTTATCACTTCAAAGCTATGCCCTTTGGTCTCTGTAATGCGCCGGCCACATTCGAAAGAATGATGGACTCATTGCTCCAAGGGTTTAAATGGTCAACCTGCTTATGTTATATAAACGACGTTATCATTTTCTCGCCCACATTCGACTCCCATCTCAAGCGCTTATCGGCGATTCTTGAAGTTTTTTGTCGAGCCAGACTTCAACTGAACTCGTCGAAATGCCACTTTGCTCGTCGTCAAATAACCGTACTGGGCCACATCGTCGATGCCGCAGGAGTCCGCCTGGATCCTGAGAAAATTCGCACCGTCACGGACTTTCCTGTTCCGAAGTCAACAAAGGACGTTCGAAGTTTTGTGGGCTTGTGTTCCTACTTTAGACGGTTTGTTAAGGACTTCGCCATCATTGCACGCCCACTCACAAACCTTCTGAAGAAGGACACCCCGTTTTTTCTGGGGCGCTGATCAAGCCTCATCTTTTTCCCAGCTCACAACGCTCCTTCCAACTACGCCGATTTTAGCTCATTTCGATCCATCAGCTCCAACCGCGGTTCGAACTGACGCTAGTGGGCATGGCAGCGGGGCAATGCTATTGCAACACCAACGCGGACATGACCGTGTTATAGCATGTGCAAGCCGACTGCTATGTACAGCCGAGCGCAACTATTCAATCACGGAGCGTGAGTGTCTCGCTCTTGTGTGGGCAGTCGCCAAATTTCGCCTATACTTATAAGGGTGTTCATTCCGAGTAGTCACCGACCACCACGCGCTCTGCTGGCTGGCCTCACTCAAGGATCCCACAGGACGCCTCGCTTGTTGGTCCCTACGATTACAAGAATACACGCTCAACGTATCGTACAAAACAGGGCGGTCATATCAAGATGCGGATTGTTTATCACGCTACCCTGTGGAAGAGGCTGCCCATACAAACACCTTTTCAGACCTTCTGTCTGTGACGCAGCTACTCAACCTTGGCCACGAACAACCCCGGGATGCTTCCCTGCGAACCATCATTGACAAGCTTGAGTCAATGCCTCGCGACGCATCTCTACAAATGTTCCTGGTAAAAGACAGCATCCTGTATCGCCGTAACTTCGATCCATATGGCCATGACTTGCTCCCTGTCATACCAGCACATCTTCATGCCCCTGTTCTCAACCAACTTCATGACGCTCCTTTGGCGGGCCACTTGCTCGTCTCTCGCACATAAGACCGTGTACGTCGTCGTTTCTTTTGGCCTGGTCTTGCCCGCTCTGTTCGACGCTACGTCGCCGCTTTTGAGCCCAGCCAGCGCCGCAAAAAGCCATCTTCCCTACCAGCTAGATTCCTTCAGCCGATCGACATTCCCATTGAACCTTTTTTTCGAGTTGGCCTCGACCTGCTTGGCCCATTCCCGATCTCTAGCTCAGGCAACAAATGGATCGCTGTCACCACTGACTATGCGACACGTTACGCTATCCCACGAGCACTTCCGATGAGTTGCGCAACCGATGTGGCGGACTTTCTAGTATATGATATTATTTTAGCACACGGAGCTCCACGCCAACTTCTCACTGACCGGGGCCGGACCTTCCTATCAACTGTCGTTGATGAAATCCTGTGCTCTTGCTCTGCTAAGCGCAAGTTTGCCACTCGTACCATTCGGAAACGAATGGTCTTATGGAGCGCCTCAACCGCACCATAACCGACATGCATTCTAAATACGTAGCGGCCGACCACCAGGACTGGGACGTTCATTTGCCATTTGTGACGTTCGCATATAATTCGCTCGGACGTTCGCTGGGACGTTAATTTGCCATTTGTGACGTTCGCATACGTCACGACACTGCCGGCTATTCACCATTTTGTCTTCTATATGGCCGAGAACCCGCCCTACCATTTGACAACCTGCTGCCCTCGGTCACTGTGTATACCGGCGAAGCCATCGCGCGAGCCGACCACGCACGCCAACTCGCCCGCAGCC
This sequence comes from Rhipicephalus microplus, assembly GCF_043290135.1. Lineage (NCBI taxonomy): Eukaryota > Metazoa > Arthropoda > Arachnida > Ixodida > Ixodidae > Rhipicephalus > Rhipicephalus microplus. The sequence goes on from NW_027464586.1 coordinate 33,165,838, forward strand.
GCCCGCAGGCCTCACAGGAGCACCAAAGACAGCTCTACGATTCCCATCATCGAAACGTGCACTTTTCACCGGGTAGCCTTGTCCTCCTCTGGTCCCCCACTCAGCGTGTAGGGCTTTCTGAAAAACTGCTGTCACGCTACACTGGACCATATCGCGTCGTTCGCCAGGTGACTGACGTTACATACGAGATCATTCCAGCCTATTCAACGTCATCATCGTCACTTTCGAGTGACATCGTGCACATAGCTCGACTCAAGCCTTATCACCCTCCTTCTACGGCATCCGAATTGCTCAAGCACCAAGACGGTGCTTTTACCGCCGGGGGGTTATGATACACAACAGCCGGCACAGCCTGGCTGCAAGAAAGAGAAAGACGACGTTGGTGGCTGGTTGTTGATGAACTGTCGCCATCTTAATCGCCGAGCACGGTGCATCGTATTTAATTTATTAAATATGTTACCGCAATATTATTACTGCCTTCTGTAGTTTTATTTGTTTAATGTGTTTAACAGCCTCAAGTATCGCATAAGCTTCGCCAGTGAAAATGCTTGTATCAGGGTGCAGAACGCCGGCTTCCGAAAAGGATGGGCCAACGGCTGCGTACGAGACAGAAGTGTTGGTTTTGAGGCATCCATACAGAACTCAGGACATCTGTATTTCTGTTGTAGTTCTAAGAAGTATGTCTGAATATGTGCAATTGGTGCGTGCTTCGTAACCTCCAAGAAAGACGCGTCGCAATCCAAGAAAGACACGTCGCAATCTCTCGGCTGCCACTGCCGCAGTGGCAGGCATACTGCAGGAGCCATCAAATGGTGTTCATGTGGCACACCGGTTTCCTTCGCTAGGCCCCTCACACCGAGTGAGTACGGCTGTCTCATAGAATGTCGTTTCTCAAACACAGCAAGGCTTGGCATTTCATTAATTGTAAAATGCGAAGGATGTTCCTTGTCTGCCTTCACTTTAAGATATGTAAAAGACATGTAACATCTCTTTAGGTGGAGCGACCATTCGTTCAATTGCACATACAGGCTCTCCACGGGGCTAGTACTAAAAGCACCCATAAAGAGGCGGATGCCTAGATCATAAGCAGGGTCAAGCATTTTAAGGACAGTAGGTGTCGCAGACTGATATGCTATCGCCCTATAATCTAGGCAAGTACGTATGAGGCTTGTATACAAATTTATTACACACTTTTTGTCACTTCCCCACGTAGTGCGTGACAACACTTTTAGAACATTCATGGCTTTCATACACTTAATTTTTAGATACTTGATGTGTGGTATGAAGGTTAGCTTCGTGTCTAAGACTAGGTCTAAGAATTTGTGTTCGGTATTAACGGAAAGACGTTGCCCGTGTAGTTAAATATCGAGTTCGGAATGGATGCTTCTCTTCCTGGAGAACAAAACACATTTGCTTTTCTGTGCATTCAGTCGGAACCCGTTTTCTTCTGCCCAATTGGAGACTTTGTTCAAACCAAGCTGAACCTGCCGCTCACACATGGCCTGATTACAAGACTTAAAACCAAGCTACACGTCATCGAGATATGTGCAGTAAAACATAATTTGGGGGATGGACAAGCGCGAAAAATTCATTTTTATAATAAAAAGTGTGCAGCTAGGTACACCACCTTGCGGCACTCCTGTTTCTTGGACAACTGCTTAGGAGAGAACACTGCCCACTTGGACACGGAATGTCTGACTTGACAAGCAACTTTTCATTATAGTAAACACTCTGCCACGCATGCCAAGGTGGAACATGTCTTAATATTCCAAAGCACCATGTCGTATCATATGCCTTTCGATATCGAAGAACCCCGCAGGGGCGCCTACGCAAGTAGGCGTTTGGTGTGTAGCGACACCACGGACCCGAGCTAACGGGGGAGTTTTGACTCCCCCCCACGCCTAGCCGTGCGTGTCTTTGCCGTGTCCGGGAAAAAGGGGATCCAGGTGGTTGAGCCGACGCTGGGTGGTTGGACCTTTAAGGCCCCCCGGCAGAGGCAACACACCCCTTTGGCCCCGGCTTCACGTAGATAGATAGATAGATAGATAATATTTTTATTATTCAATAAAAGATAATACATAGGAAAAAAGTTATACAGAAGGAGGTCCCAAAGCTCTAGGCTGCAAGGGGACCTCCTGTGCTAGTTACATAAAGAAAACAAAACATGTAAAGCAACTCGGTAAACAATAGAATAAGTTTAAAGGAATCAAGTACATTTCATTGCAAAAGAAACAAACAGTCAATTATTGTCAAATCGAAACACTTGATAGCAGATGAAATCCATCAGCAAATGATCAATAACACCTGGCAGCAGAAGAAATGAAACTTGAATTGTATATACACCTAAGTGCATGTTAGATGATAAACGATCGATACAAATATCACATGTGCTGAGTAGTAATAGGTAAAAAAAAAGAAAAGTAAAAAGTGGTATGTCTCAAAGCGGCAACAATGCCAGACACATGTTATTCATCTAATTTGGTACAAAACAGAGCAAACATAATGAACGATTAGTTCCGAATTGAACAGCATAAACAACGAGATTATTTAAACATTAAGTAAATAGGAATTTAAGCGTTTTTTAAAACTGCCTATGTTTGGAGACATTTTTACGTCACTTGGAATACCGTTCCAAACGGAAATAGCTGTAAAGGTAGAAGTGAATCTGCCATAGTTAGTTCTAACTTTCGGTAACAGGAGGTTATTATTTGATGCAAATCGAGTTATATTTTGATTAATGAGTTGTTCTTTATTGAAGACCATGAAAGGCATGTTTGAGTGAAGAGAATTGTATGTAAGGGTTGCCATGTTGAAAAGAAAAAGTTTATGAATTGTTAGAATACGAAGCCCTTGTAAAATAGCAGATGCGCTACATCGTGATGTTTGATATGTGATAATGCGAATGGCCTGGTTTTGAACATATTGCAAAGGAGCAAGATGAGTGCTATATGTATTGCACCAGGATGCAATGCAGTAAGTGAAGTGACTGTGAACGAAGGCATAGTAAAGAGAAAGCAAGGTATTTGGCCCAAAGTATGGACGTGCTTTGATGAGAATCCGGATGCCATAAGCTGCTTTTTGCTTTAGGTGTGAGACATGGGAAGTATACTTTAAATTTGCATCAAGAATCACTCCTAGAAATCTACACTGACTGGAGGCTTTGATAGGATAATTATTGACCGTTATAGACGGATATTCAGTGACCTTTTTTTGAGTGGGGTGAAATAGCACAAAAACTGTTTTACTAGGGTTAATTTCCAGTGAATTATGACGACACCAGCGAATTATATTTTCAAGATCACTGTTTAGTTTAAAAGTAACAGTATCGATCGAGGTGCAAGCAGTTAAAATCGTAGTGTCGTCCGCATACAGATAAGGTAGACAGTGCGATAGGTGAGAAGTTAGATCATTAATGTAAACAGTGAAAAGTATTGGGCCTAGAATTGATCCTTGAGGTACTCCCCGATTGATTATTTTAAAATTAGAAAGATGATTGGATATGCTGACAGCCTGTTCTCTGTCAGTTAAGTAGCTGTGAATGAAGTTCAGGGCAGGTCCTACAACACCGGCCGCGTTTAGCTTGGTAATTAAAATTTTATGAAGGATTGAATCGAACGCTTTCGTGAGGTCAATAAACACTGCTCCAGCATATTTACCTGAGTCAATATAGTGTTTAATCGTATCCGTGAATGAAAGAAGCGCGAGGTTGGTAGAGTAGCCTGCACGAAAGCCAAACTGCGAGGCAGACAGAATGCTAAATTTAGTTAAGTAATTTGTTAGTCGCTTTTCAAAGCACTTCTCTATAACTTTGCTGAGCACAGACAGAATTGCAATGGGGCGATAGTTAGAAACCAAACCCTTATCGCCTTTTTTAAAGACAGGAACTATTTTGGCTCTCTTTAAATCAGATGGAAATGTGCCATTTTTAAACAAAAGGTTAATTACATGTGAGAGGGGATCAGCGACGATATCAGCGACATATTTCGAGTGAACTGGTTGAATTTCATCAAGACCCGCGCTTGTTAATTTTAATTTCTTGATCACATTGTGAATTTCTTCTGGTATGGTAGGATATAGAAAAAAGGACTGTGGTTGCCTTTCAAGCGTACCTTCAAAGCTGTCGGAAACGGGTGTGTTATTAACTGTAAAATAATTATTAAATTCATTCGCAATGGCTGTTGGTTCTTTGTAGGTGCCATTAATGCTAGAAATCTCATTTATTAGTGTTTCTTTTGAGTTCCTGTTCAGAAAAGAGTTGATGAGCTTCCATTGTTCAGTGATACCAGAGGCTTCATGAAATTTAGCTTCGTAATACCTTTTTTTGGCGTCTCTCAATAATTTATTTAGGATATTTTTGTAACAGGAATATCGCTGCTGCAATTTGTAGTTAAATGGACAACGTTTCGTCTTTTTGTACATATTGTCTTTCTTACGCATACACTTCAGTAAACCATCAGTGAGCCATGGGTTATGGGGTGCAGGATACCTTTTGTGGCATCTAACGAAAGTGGTTGCTTCGCGAATACGTTGCTTCAATACTGATGAGAATGCCTCAAAAGCTAGCTCTGCATTTGTTTCGGATTTAATTCTCGACCAGTCAAATGATGACATGGAATCTATAAATGAAACTTTGTCAAAGAGGGCTTTTCGAAAAGACTGCTTCACTCGTGACAAGGCCGACGACAAGCGACAAAAAATGGCATAGTGATCGGTGATATCGAGGGGTATTATGCCACATTCATTACTTGATAAGTGGTTAGATAGAATGTGGTCAATAAGCGTGTTTGAGCCACCCGTAATACATCTTGTCGGCAACGTAAGAAGCTGCTCATAACCAAAGCCTGTAAAACAATTTGAATATTCAACCGAACCTTGATTGGAATCTTCTAATAGATTGATGTTTATATCTCCCATAATAACAACATTTTTCCTTTCTCGTGAAATTCGATCCAGGGTTTCATGCAGTGCCGAACAAAACTCGGGCACGGATGATGACGGTGAGCGGTAGACGCATGCTAGAATAGTTTTTTCTGAATGGGGTTGTTCAAGATTGTCGTCGATTTCAATCCATACAGATTCCGTGTTATCAGCTAGAATGGCGAGATCGTTACGACGCTTATATTTTACTGAAGATGATATGAATATAGCTGATCCACCATGACTGTTCGATTGGCGGTGACAATATTCTGGAGTGTAGTGTGGTAAGCAATATATGTTTCGGTCGTCAGACGATAGCCACGTTTCAGACATACAGATGAAGGAAAAGTGATGGGCAAGGGATGCTAGATAAACACAGATGTCGTCATAATGTTTTCTGAGACTACGCGTGTTGAAGTGGATGGCCGATAATCCTGGGCTTTCGAAAAAACGTCGAAGCTGGTTAGCGGAGTAATACATTTTGAGGCGTTTTGAAGGTTACTCAGCAATTCAGTTGATTGCCAGACACCAACTAGGAGGCAGAATGAAACACAGAAAGGTCTGCATCCTTCGTGATGCGGTATACCCGACTGTCAACTGATTTTCGTGCTTTGATCTGACAATTGTCGGTCCATAGGAACTTCCAGCCATGTTCCCTCTTAAGCTTCAGTGCCTTAGCGAAAAGTCCTTTCTTTTCCAACGTTAGATGATCATTTACATAAACAGGACGACTTTGCGAGCCCCCAAAGCCTAGTTCATTGGTGTTCAGTTTAGCTTTTCGTGCCTTAGTAATGAAATCTTGTTTCTTAGTACGTGAGCAGAACCGCGCGATGAGATTCTTGTCCCCCGTTCCAACTTTCCCTCGAACGCGATGAACGACGTCAATGTCCCCATCTGTAATAACGCAATCAATTTTTGCCCCTACAGCCTTCAAAATTGCCGTACAGTCTTCTCCCTGTGTACACGGAACATTCTTCAATTCAATGTTATTTAGCCGAGAGTATTGCTCAAGTTCAGCTACTCTGGTTGTCAAGGCATCATTCTGTGACTGCAGAGCTTGATTGACTGTGCGTAAACGGTCGCTTTCTGACCTCACTTCTTCGACAATAGAATTCAGCATTTCGACACTGGAGACCAAATTGTTGACTTCGGCCTTCAATGCGTCAATTTCAGGTTGCGTTGCGGAGGCTTTTTGGTTCATCTTCGCAACCAGCTTTTCCACTACATCATCCAGTTTACCTTCGGACCAGGCCTCAAGCGACTGGATTCTTTTCGTTAGTTCAGCTACAGTTGGCATAGTAAGACAAGCTACAAGCTATACACTACAAGCTACAATACACTGGCAGCAGCAAATGCGGTAATATGTTTATGAGCACGATGCAATAAGAAAACCCACCAACCTGCAAAGGCAAGTAAGTTCGTTTAGCTTGCGTTCCTCCAGCCGCAGGTGCTGCTGCCAAATGAAGCCGGGCAGCCTCCCGCACTACTTTTGTAGTCTGTTGGTATCAGCAGTCTTTATCACCAGGCGATGTTTCCACGGTTGACACTGGTCACGCAGGCGCGTTAGCCACCGACAGACCAAATCAGATGACCAGGTAGAAAGCGTGCGCACCCGTTGAGCAGTGAGCACGGGCACCCAGCAAAGCCCAGGCGAACCAGCGTCGTGTGGTCAGCTACGTAACCAAGTTGGGAACGTCGCAGAAAGCCCAGGTGAACCAACGCTGTATGGTCTGCAAAGGCAAGTAAGTTCGTTTAGCTTGCGTTCCTCCAGCCGCAGGTGCTGCTGCCAAATGAAGCCGGGCAGCCTCCCGCACTACTTTTGTAGTCTGTTGGTATCAGCAGTCTTTATCACCAGGCGATGTTTCCACGGTTGACACTGGTCACGCAGGCGCGTTAGCCACCGACAGACCAAATCAGATGACCAGGTAGAAAGCGTGCGCACCCGTTGAGCAGTGAGCACGGGCACCCAGCAAAGCCCAGGCGAACCAGCGTCGTGTGGTCAGCTACGTAACCAAGTTGGGAACGTCGCAGAAAGCCCAGGTGAACCAACGCTGTATGGTCTGCAAAGGCAAGTAAGTTCGTTTAGCTTGCGTTCCTCCAGCCGCAGGTGCTGCTGCCAAAAAAAAATGTAGACGGCACCCTGGGGCTGACCCACCCAGGAGAAATCGGCAGTCGCCTTTTCCTATCTCTCTTTCCCTACATCTTCGTCTTTTTTACTTTTTTAGCTTTCCTGTCTACTTCTCTCTTCTGCTTACTTCCAATTTTCTCGGCAGCAAGGGTTAACCCTGTGCAAATAGCCTACCTTGGCCTAGGCGCATTGGGTTATAGCAGGGTTGTACGGCTGACGTCTGCAAGCTTTCAGCATCCGCAAACTTGCAACGTCCCCTCGTTGGGCTCCGTGGTGGGTGGCTGCCAACGCTGCTGAATAACATAAAATTAGTATGAAGAAAGCATTCCCTTTACTTAGGGATCGTGCCTCCTCAAAACGGGTACGCACCGAAGATATCAATTTTTTCATCCGGCCAAGACAAATGTTTCCTCATTTCCACGTTATACACTGCGAAAAAACTAACAAGCAATCCAGAACTGTATCCCCCTTCGTATTGGCTAGATGCTTAACCGAAACTCTCGGTGCTGGGTACAAGGTTACCAAAATGGCCAGCGGAGATCTACTCCTTGAGTTACATGACAAAGACCAATTCAATAAACTGAACACCCTCACAGCGTTTGGAGACGCACCCGTCAGTATTATGCCACAAAGGTCCATGAAATCATCTCGCGGGGTCGTATCGGACGCAGATTTGCTTGACCTGACCGAAGCTGAACTTCTGGAAGGATTGAAGAGCCAGAACGTGACAAACGTACAGCGTATTAAGATAAGAAGAGATCAGAAAGAAATACCAACTAAACACTTAGTACTGACCTTTGCTTCAAGCGATTTGCCGGAAACCATTCAGACTGTGTATAGAAAGACATCCGTGAGGCCATATATTCCCAACCCCGCCGTTGCTTCCAATGTCAGAGATATGGCTACGGCTCGCAAAGCTTTCGTGGCCGGAAAACTTGTGCTCTGTGTGGAGTCGTGGGCCACGCCTTCGAAAGCTGCGAAGCACCTGCACACTGTGTGAACTGTGGTGGTAATCATGCCACGTACTCGCGTTCCTGTTCTTTCTGTAAAAAAAAAGAGATCATCACTTTAAATATAAAAGAAAACATTACATTTATAGAAGCAAGAAAAAGAGTCTCGCCATTTTATGGCCCCACATATGCTGATGCGGCGCGCCAGGGGGCAGTGTCGCACCAGCCCTCGCCACTCATTCGGCCTGCGCAGAGCGTGCCATTGGCTGTGGTGCCTGCCCCCAAGGCGGCAGTAGCTGAGTCTACTCCGCCTACTATTGAAGAGAGACCAGAGACTCCAGGGTCCTCGGGTCTCCAGGCCTCACCTCGCCAGGCGAGGCCAAAGCTTCGAAAAACCAGCTTGCATGAGCGGGCATCCAGTGCCTCCGAGGGGGCAATGGATACGGCGGCACCCCTTGTGCCAAAAGAACGGCGCGGCTCTCTGGAACGCGCCAAGAGAACTAAAAAGCTCATAACAGGGCCTGATAATAGCCCTGTTATTTGAGCTCGACCTTTCAGCTTAAACAAGTCACTCCCTTAACGTACACACAGCACTACTTTACTTCCAATATGGAAACACAAATTATACATTGGAACGTCAGAGGACTGCTTAACAACCTCGACGACGTCCAAGAGCTTTTATACAAACAGTCACCTCTAGTGCTGTGTGTACAGGAAACACACCTAAAATCCTCCAACACAAATTTTTTACGTGCTTACGTCATATACTGAAAGGACCGAGATGATGCTGTGTCGTCATCCGGTGGCGTAGTCATTATTATTAACCAAGGAGTAGCGTGTACGCATTTACCACTCCAGACATCCCTTGAGGCGGTGGCTGTTCGAGCGGTACTTTTAAACAAACTCGTCACCATCTGCTGTTTGTATGTACCTCCCCGCCACCGTCTTGAAAGACGTGAATTTCAGCCCCGCCGCGGTGGTCTAGTGGCTAAGGTACTCGGCTGCTGACCCGCAGGTCGCGGGTTCGATTCCCGGCGGCGGCGGCTGCATTTTCGATGGAGGCGGAAATGTTGTAGGCCCGTGTACTCAGATTTGGGTGCACGTTAAAGAACCCCAGGTGGTCTAAATTTCCGGAGCCCTCCACTACAGCGTCTCTCATAATCAAATGGTGGTTTTGGGACGTTAAACGCCACAAATCAATCAGACGTGAGTTTCAGTCTTTAATAGACGAACTGCCTGAACCCTATTTGCTTCTTGGGGACCTAAATGCACATAGTGGACTGTGGGGCGATTCTCGCTGCTATGCACGAGGTCGTCTCATTGAACAATTTCTCTTCTCTTCCGGTGCCTGTTTTTTGAATAGGAAAGAGCCAACATACTATAACGTTGCCAACAAACCTTACTCGTCTATAGACCTCAGCATCGTATCACCTTCACTCCTACCCCTACTGAAATGGAAAATCATAAATAATCTATATGGAAGTGACCATTTTTCTGTAGTGTTAAGTTCACAAACAACATATGAATGTCCTCTACATGTTCCCAAATAGCTGATAAACAAAGCAGACTGCGAACAGTTCCACAACACTACACGTTTGAGTTGGACAGACATATGTAGGTTAAACATAGATGAAGCTGTGCAGTACTTCACAGCTTTTCTAACTGACGCAGCAGCCAGGTGCATACCGCAAACATCTGGAATGCCCGGCAAACAACACGTCCCATGGTGGAACACAAGGTGTCGTAATGCGCGAAAGGAACAGAACAGGGCATGGAGATTGCTTCGTAACTCACCAACAGCCGAAAATCTTGACACCTTCAAGAAAATAAAGTCTCAAGGAAGGAGAACGCGTCGGCAGACCAGAAGAGAAAGTTGGCACAAGTTTTTATCAGAGATAAATTCATATACACAAGAGGCCAAAGTCTTGAACATGGTTCGAAGGGTAGCAGGAAGAAAAGTACACTCACTCAAGGTGATACCTTGGAAGATCAGGCAAACTTTCTAGGGGAACATTTTGAACGGGTATCCAGCTCGTCCCACTATACTGACACTTTCCAAAAATACAGAACAACAATAGAAAAGCAGAAACTCGAACACAAATCCACTAGATACGAGGCATATAACCAAGCTTTCAGTCTAGCGGAGCTCCGAACATCTCTAAACTTCTACATTACTTCTGCCCCAGGTTCTGCCCGTGTGGTGTATGAAATGTTAAAAAACCTACCAGCCGAAATACGAAAAACTTTACAAGGTTTGTACAATGATATCTGGTTTTCTGGCACTATCCCTACCGCCTGGAAAGAGGCTATTATTATTCCCATTTTGAAAGAGGGCAAGGACCCTTCTTTAGCTTCAAGTTATAGGCCTATTGCACTTACAAGCTGCTTGTGCAAAGTATTCGAAAAAATGATAAACTGCCGACTTGTACATATCCTTGAAACAAACAATTTGCTCGACCCATTTCAGTGCGGGTTTCGAGAAAGTAGATCCACCACAGACCACCTTGTTCGTATCGAGGCACAGATCAGAGACGCCTTCGTCCATAAACAATATTTTCTCTCTGTGTTCCTCGATATTGAAAAGGCGTATGATACAACATGACGTTTCGAAATTCTCAGAGACCTGTCCCACCTTGGTGTGCGCAGAAGAATGTTTCATATAATCGAAAGTTACCTGTCAAACCGGACATTCCGTGTCCGTCGGGGCAGTGTGCTCTCCCAAACATTTGTCCAGGAAACAGGCGTGCCACAAGGTGGTGTGCTTAGTTGCACACTTTTTATTATCAAAATGAATTTTTTGCACTTGTCCATTCCCCGCAATATGTTCTATTGTACATATGTCGACGACGTTCAGCTTGGCTTCAAGTCATGACACTTGGCCATGTGTGAGCGGCAGGCTCAGCTGGGTTTAAACAAGGTCTCCAATTGGGCAGATGAAAACGGATTTCGACTTAACCTACAAAAAAGCACGTGTGTCTTGTTCTCTCGAAAGAGAGGCATGCACTCGGAACCTGACATTCGACTGAACGGGCAACGTCTGTCCGTCAAAGCCGAGCATAAATTCTTAGGCTTTATCTTGGACAACATGTTGACCTTCGTACCGCATATCAAGTATTTAAAAACAAAAAGTTTAAAAGCCATGAATGTTATAAAAGTGTTGCCACGTACTACTTGGGGTAGTGATAGGCAATGCCTCATGAACATTTATAGAAGCCTCATTCGCACCCGCTTAGATTATGAAGCCATTGTCTATCAGTCTGCTACTCAAAATGCCTTGAAGATGCAGGACCCCGTGCACCATTTGGGCATCCGCCTTTCTACGGGTGCTTTTCGCACCAGCCCCGTAGAAAGCCTTTATGTTGAGTCAAATGAGTGGTCGCTTCATCTGCAGAGAACTTACATGTCCTTTGTTTATTTCCTTAAAGTGAAAGCAGACAAGAAGCACCCCTCATACTCTACAATTAATGATTTGTCGAGCGCAACTCTGTTTCAAAACAGGCCTTTGATGAGGCAGCCCTTCTCAGTTCGCCTGAAGTGTCTAGCTGAAGAAACTGAAGCGTCACTTGAACACAGTTTAATGGCTCCTGTAGCATACCCGCCACCGTGGCAGTGGCAGACTATAGACTGCGATGTGTCTTTCCTAGAAGTTACAAAACATGCACCTATTGCCCATATCCGAACATACTTTCTGGAACTTCAACACAAATACACACGTCCTGAGTTCTTCACAGATGCCTCCAAGACTACCTCCTCTGTGTCCTACGCTGCTGTCGGGCCATCTTTTTCGGATGCTGGCCCTCTATATCCACGCACACGTATCTTCACAGCGGAAGCTTACGCGATACTTGTGGCAGCTAAACACATCAAACAATTACAAATACAAAAAGCAGTAATATATACAGACTCTCTCAGTGTGGTAACGGCTCTGCAAAGTCTTAAAAAACAAAAAAACCCGGTCCTTGTCTCACTTTCCTCCATTTTGTGCACACTCTACACACTCAAACAACATGTTGTAGTGTGCTGGGTGCCAGGGCACCGTGAGATCCAAGGCAACGTGAGGGCGGATCAGCTCGCTGCATCCATCCATGAGAGCACCGCCATTACATCCATATCAATCCCGGCCCTTGATATTAAGCCGTCTCTCAAACGAAACCTCAAGGACTACTGGCAAAGCAAGTGGGATACACACACACAAAACAAACTAAACGTTATCAAGCCACACCTTGGCCATTGGCCACCAGTATCAAAGTCACGTCTAACAGAGGTAACACTAACAAGACTCAGGATAGGACACGCATACACGACACACATGCATCTTTTGCCGGTGGTGATCCACCATTGTGTGATAAATGTGGTGAGGCGTTAACAGTTCTTCACGTTTTAATTCAATGTAAACAGTTAGACACTCTAAGAAGACAACACTTTCCATTACCCTACCGACAACATATACCTCTACACCCTGCAATATTCGTTGGTAAGGAACCGCTTTTTAGTAATAAATCATTGTTAGCGTTTTTAAAAGAAATTCATAATTTTCATATCATATACCCGGGCATTCCGTAGCACAACCTCTCCAGAGAGCTTTTTGCTGCGGTGGCTACACAGGAAAGCACTTGCCTCACGGCCCTTGGACGCAAGGGTATGAACGAGTGAGGTACTTGTGCTAATGCCATACATGTCCACCACCGTTTTTCATTATCACCAACTTTTGTCACCTATTCACACCACCCACACCTTTCACAGCATGGTCAAGATTTTATTACTTGTATGTTTTTACCCGCCTTACTACGAGGAATTTGATGGCCCCTATACAGCCGCTAATCACAATCATTGAACACATTCCTTGTCTTATGAGCTGGCGCTCTTTGGCCATCAAATGGCCCTTGCGCCAAAAAACACCATATATCATCGATATCGAGGAACACAGAGAGAATACAGACATGAAAGCGTCTCTGATTTGTGCCTCGATACGAACAAGGTGGTCGGTGGTGGATCTACCCTCTCAAAATCCACACTGAAATGGGTCGAGCAAATTGTTTGTTTCAAGGAAATATACAAGTTGGCAGTTTATCTATTTTTCGAAAAGTTTGCACAAGCAGCTTGTAAGTGCAGTAGGCCTGTAACTCAAAACTGAAGAAGGGCCCTTGCCCTCTTTCAAAATGGGAATAATTATGGTCTCTTTCCAAGAAGTAGGGATAGCACCAGAAAACCAGATAGCATTGTACAAGCGAAGTAGGGTTTTTTGCGTTTCGAATGCTATGTTTTTCACCATTTTGTACACCACACGATCAGAACCTCGCGCAGAACGACTGCAGGAGTTTAGTGATGTTTGGAGCTCAGCTACGCTGAAAGCTTGGTTGTATGCTTCGTGTTTTGTGCAATTGTGCTCTAGTTCCTGCTTTTCAATGCTTGTTTTGCATCTTTGGAATGCTTGACTATAGTGTGACGAGCTGGACACTTGTTCAAAGAGTGTGCCGAGGAAGTTTGCTTGATCTTCCATGCTGTCACCTTGCGTGTTTACGAGAGGAAGTGAACGTACTTGTTTTTCTGCTATTCTCCTAACCATGTTCCAGACTTTAGCCTCCTGTGTATATGAATTGATGCCTGATATAAAGTTGTGCCAACTTTCCCTTCTGGCCTGTCGATGCGTCCTGCTGCCTTGAGATATTGTTTTTAAAATTTGTAAGATTCTCCGCTGTCAAAGAGTCTCGAAGCAGCTTCCATGCTTTATTTTGCTTTCTACGTGCATTTCGACACTCACTGTTCCACCAAGGAACGTGTTGCCTGGTGGACCGTCCAGTTTGTGGGATACACTTTGTTGCAGCATTAATAAGAAGTGCTGTCAAAAAGTCTACAGCTGCATCTATACCAAATTGACATATGTCCGACCAACTTCAGCGAGTAGCTTCGCTGAGCTTTTCCCAGTCCGCTTTGTCTGCCATCTGGGAACTTGTGGAGGACCTTTATCGATTGGTGTACTTAGAATGTTCAGAAAATGATCACTTCCAAAAGGATTGTTGATCACTTTTCATTGAAGCAGGGGTACAAGCGATGGGGACACACTGCTGAGATCTATGCACGAGTAGGTTTTGTTGGCAAGGCTAAAGTATGCTGGTTCTTTCCTATTCAATAGACACGCACCCGTAGTAAAGAGGAACTGTTCGATTAGGCGACTTCGTGCATCGCAGCGAGAGTCGCCCCATAGACAATTATGTGCATTCAAGTCCCCAAGGGCCACCTAATGTTCCGGTAGTTCATGTATCAGTGACTGGAATTTATGTTTTTCAAAATAGTACTGTGAAGGTATGTAAGGAGAGCAGATGGTGACAAGTTTGTTCAAAATAACTGCCCGAACAGCCACTGCCTCAAGGGATGTTTGTAGTAGTAAATGTGTACATGCTACGCCCTGATCAACTATAATGGCCACACCACCAGATGATGCTAATGCGTTATTGCAGTCCTTTCTGAATATAACATAACGACGTACAAATTTGGTGTTCCTTGAATTTAAGTGTGTCTCTTGTACACGAAGCACTTTTGGTGAATGTTTGTGTATGAGTTCCTGGATATCGTCAAGATTCCTAACCTGCCCTCTGATGTTCCATTGTATTATTTGTGTATTCATTATGAGTGTAAATGAGCGCTATGTGTGCTAAAGTATTGCGTTAAGTCAGGAGCCCTTGTCAGACACTGTGATGATGGTTTTTTATTTTCTGGCGCGCTCCAAAGAGCCGCGCCTGTCCTTCGGTGCCGAACACACTGTTGGACTTACTGTTGTGTCCATCACCTCGGACGAGGTTCTGGATGCCCACTCACGGTTCACGCGTGCAGGCACGGAGGTCTTAGGGCTATCTGTGGAGACAGAAGGCCCTGGGGCTTCAGGTCCGGAGGCCTGCAAGCCTTTTGGTGGCGGAAGAGCCTGTGCTACTTCCGCTGAGGAGGTGAATGGCGCTGCCGCTGGCCCACTTTGTGTGGTACATGCGGGCGCCGCGGATTTTGGTGGTACTGCCCCCTTTCGTGCCACCTCCGCAAACGAAGGTCCCTGCATTAGTAGACGCTTGCACGCTCGCCTAAACGAGATGTTTTCATTTACTTTCAGTGTAAGCACTTCTTTCTCATGTTTCCATGTAGGGAATGTGCGAGAGTAAGCGGGTTGTTCACTATCGCAGTCTGCGCAGTAGGTAGTTGCTTCTTCACATTTGTCTGTAGCGTGTTCATACGAACTACACTTTGCACAGGCTTGACGGCCGCGGCAGCTCCGAGAAGCGTGGCCAAATCACTGGCACTTAAAACCAACGTCGAGGGTTGGGGATGTAGTGTTGGACCTTTAGCTTCAGGGAGCCTGTTTCGATATATTCTGGAAGTGTGCTTGTGCAAAACGTAATAATTATGTGCTTTGTCAAGGTATCTTTGTTGTTACGCCTAATCCTAAGTCTCTGTATATGTGTTTATACCAGCCCTCAAATAGCACACTCTGTCAGGTTAACAAGGTCTTGATGAGACACTACGCCTCGGGGAACTGTTCAGGGAACGTTGTGCTGTGATAGATACAGGTGTGGTTCCAAAAAAGGCGAGTTTTGTCTGGTTTTCATACTGGACCTTGCTTGGAACTTCAAAAATAGGGTTGCCGCTAGCCATGCATGTAGCCTGATAACCAGGACCAAGGGTACTGGTGAGGCATTTGGAAATGACAAACGGAGAGATGGTTCTTGCGTTCTTTTGTTTTGTTTCACAGTGGATCGCATGGAAGTGCGGGGAAAATTTTTTGGCTTTATAAATACATTCAGTGTTGCTTTGGTGTGCTCCCTCTTAGGAGGAGGGCGATCAGACAGTTTAGGAAATGAGAAAGAGGCCATGAAGTATATATATATTCGGCAGCCGTTCCAGCCGCCCACCATCGAGCCCAACATGGGGACACGGCCGCACAATTATAAGGGCATGCCAGCGCCAGCTATACAAAGCCACTATAACCCAATAATATGTGACCAAGAGAGGGCACCTACACAAGGTTAACCTTTGCCGCCTGGAAAATGGAAGTAAGCAGAAGTGAGGAGATTACAGGAAAGATTGGAAGAGAGAAAAGACCCACTCTCTCAGGAGAGAGAGTGGGACAGGAAAAGGCGACTTCCGATTTCCCCTGGGTGGGTCAGCCCTGGCGTGCCGTCTACGTCAAACCAGGACCAAAGGGGTGTGTTGCCTCTGTCGGGGGGCCTTAAAGGACCAATCACCAGGCGTCGGCTCAACCCCCAGGATCTCCTTTTCCCCGGACGTGGCAAATCCAGGAACGGCTAGGCGTGGGAGGGTGTCGAACCCCCCCCCCCTTTAGCTCGGGTCCGTGGTGTCGCTACATACCAAATGCCTACTTACGCAGACGCCCCTGCGAGGTTTTCTCTGGATCTGAAAAGTGGGTACTGGCAAATTGAGGTAGATGAGACAGACGAGAAAACAGCCTTCGTGACTCCAGATAGCCTTTACCAATTTCGACTGCTTCCTTTTGGCGTGTATTCATTGCCGGCAACCTTGATGGACACTGTCCTCATAGAACTCAAGTGGCAGACTTGTCTTGTCTACCTTGACGATGTGGTGGTCTTTTTTGTCACGTTCGAGCAGCATCTTCACCGCTTGTGCAGTGTGCTGGAGGCTATCTGATCGGCGAACCTCACTCTAAACTTAAAGAAGTACCACTTCTGTTATGAGAAACTCAAACTTTTTGGACATGTAATTAGCCCGGAAGGGGTCCGCCTTAATCCAGACAAGATTGCCGCTATTTCCGAATTTACAGCTCCTGTCAGTAAGAAGGCACTCCGGCGCTTTCTTGGTTTGTGTGTCTACTATCACAGCTTCATTGACTATTGACAGATAGCGGAACCCCTGACTCACCTCACAAGAAACGACGCACCATTTGTGTGGGAAAATGAGCAACAAGCAGCATTTGCTGAACTGCGACAGCGCGTGCAATCGGCAACCATTCTCGCTCATTTGGACGGTAATGCTGACACGGAGGTGCATACTGATGCCAGTAATAATGGTCTCAGGTGCAGTGCTCATTCAGCGTCAAGATAGCATCGAAAGAGTCTTAGCTTACGCCGGCCGCTCCCTATCCCGTGCCGAGGCTGATTTTTCCACTAAAGAGAAAGAGTGCCTCACAGTAGTGTAGGCAATCACCAAGTTTTGCCCGTACCTTTATGGCCGTCCCTTCAAGATAGTGACGGACCACCATGTTGGGACGACTAGCACAATGGAGTTTGCAGCTAAAGGAATTTGACGTCACCACTGCTTATAAGTTCGGCCGTAAGCATGAAGACGCTGACACACCGTCGCGCGCACCCCTTCATCGCATCAATCAGGGAGCAGAGGATGAAGAAGGCTTCCTGCGAGCCATTAGCTTGTCGGAATTGAGCAGACCACAGTGCGACGACGAAGAAATTCGACCAATCATTGATCCCCTTAGAGGGCCACGACACAACCATACCACGTCATCTCTCCCACTCGTCAACATTGTTTTGCCTGCGAGACAGTATGCTATATAAGAAGAATGTCTGTTCAAGAAGAATGTATGTTTCTAGGGAGTTGATTGAAGCATTCCATGTTAGAAACATGGGAGATAAATGTGTTAGCCAAGCTTCCGTCACCTTGTCCGATAAAGAATTTGAGTTCTTGAAAGGCACGTGCAACAATCCGTCTGCCGATGCGTGAACTCTTCAAATTTTGTCATTTTGTGGTTCTTATCATGACGTAGCGCTGAATAAGCTTTCTTTGGGTTATCTCGTGTGTTCCTGGTTCCACCGATGGAGTGGCGTGTGGGCTACGTGAAGATATAAGTACAGTTCGTTGTTCTAAATAAACCAGTTGTGAGTTTGCGCCCGTGTTGTTTGCCTCTTTTCCTTGTGTCCGTGTACGTGTTTGCGCAAAGAAGTCATGACTTACACCTGTGCTACAATAAGAGTGCCAACATGGACCACTGGTAACCTTTTAAGCATTACTATGCCAGATAAACCATAGATCAAGTGATGTTGGTGTAAGCCATGTATTTAACGTACACATGTGATCCACGTCGTAATGCTTGGCACCAAGCAAAAATTTACAGCCGCCAACAATAGAGGGGCAGGGGAGTGACAGCTTTGCAGGTGTCTTCCTGGGCCGGAACGAGACGTGAGCATGCGCTGTAGGGGAGTACGAAGGGACCGCGTTACATAGGCTAGTCAGAGAGCTCTAAAATTTTCACATCTAAAATTGGAACCGGGGTATTGTAGTGGGGAATTCGCAAGGCACTAACTAGTGGGACCATCTCTCTCGGAGTGCGAAGCGCGAGTGTGAGCACGAGCTGTAGACGCTGCACTTCACTTTCTGACGCTACCGTCCTATTCACGCCATCTCACATCTTCGGTAGCCGCCATCACACATCACTGCCATTCACCGTTCTTGCGGTTTGTCAAGACACTACCGGAATATTTATTTCCAATCCGAACTCGTGCGTCCTCAGTTTGCGCCGCAACGAGGCGCTCGGCCACATTCAGCTTATCGATGAAGGTACTATCGTGCCTGCCGATTTCTTCGACACCAAGCTGAATATGGAGCTGAACGCGTTGGTTCCTCACTTTGCCTCGAACAGTGTGTCGTCCGATACATTTCATAGTTCTATTGACTGCCATCTAGCCCCGGCTCAACGTGAGCAGCTTGTTACGCTGTTGCACGAATTCAGGCGTTCGTTCAACTTTCCCCAAGCGGTTCTAGGAAGAACGAACGCCGTTGTGCACACAATTTATTTATTTATTTATTTATTTATTTATTTATTTATTTATTTATTTATTTATTACAAGTACCTACATCGCCCATTGGGCATTGTTGTAGGGGGGTTACAGTAGAAGATAGAATACAAAACAGCAAAATTAAAAGCAAATAAATCGTGCATTACAGTATACAGGAGAAATCAACACTTGTAGTACAGCATTAGAACAAAAGTACAAAACACAGGATTATACAACGAAAGCAGTAATTATACCTATAAAGAAATCAACAACCAAGAGAAGTAGAAAGCCAACGTTAAATATATGGGTAATTTCGGCAGCTCAAAATGCTGTTTCAATGGCTGTTACTACCTTTTTTGATACTACCTTTTTTTGTTATTAAATTGCACATGAAAACATTTAGTTATGTTCAAACTCATTTGCCACTGAGCACACCAAGACACAATCTTATCGAGGTCAAACTGAAGTACTGTGGTGTCATCAAAACACTTGACTGGGCAATACAAAACACAATAATCAGCATAAAGCCTCACTGTTGATTTGAAACCCAGTGGAAAATCATTGATAAAAATCAAAAACAGAAGCGGCCCCAGGACCGACCCCTGTGGCACCCCGGACAGTACATCAGCTGTTGATGAAGACATACCATTTATCACAACACATTGCTTGCGGCCACTGAGATAATCCTTAATCCAGTCTATAAGGGCTTTAGGAATACCAAGAAACGACAACTTATGAAGCAAAATACTGTGGGGGACGACATCAAAAGCTTTTTTGAAGTCCAAAAAAACAGCCTCCAATTGAATGCCCTGGTCGAATGATGAAGCGATGTCATGTACGAATTCGGTTAGCTGTGTAACACACGAAAGGCCTGCGCGAAAGCCATGTTGAGACGGAGTGAAAAAATTATTATCTTGAAGGTGTTTTATAAGGCAAGAATAAGTTATGTGTTCCAGTGTCTTGCAACAAACGGGGGTTAGCGATACTGGTCTATAGTTAGATACATTATCACGGACGCCGTATTTGTGCAAAGGCGCGATATTGGCTAACTTCCACTCTCGTGGCAATTTTCCACACCTTATCGATACTTCATACAAAGCAGCTAGAAATGGAGCTATGTGATCAGCACATCGTTTTAGTATGTGGTTTGAAATACCGTCGGGACCATGCGCAGACTGGGGATTCAGCCTATTCAAATGTTTTCTTATACCTGATTCAGTTATTATGATATCATTCATAGCTGGTAACGATCTGAGTGTCGTAACGGGAGATATCGAGCTTGGTGGAGAAAAAACAGATTGAAAATATGCATTGAAGCATTCTGCTCTACTCATATCATCTCTAAGTAGTTCGTCATTGTGCATAATAAAGGGAATTCCACTGATGTCTTTTTTGTTACTTTTAACGTAACGCCAGACTTCCTTTGGATTTGTTTTAATTTTGCTATTAAGGGACGATAAATATTCGCGCTTCGCCAGCTTTATCTGTGTCTTCAGGCTAGAACCTCATGCTTTAACCTTACCAAATAAATCAGCACTGCGCGTGCGACAATACTTTCTGTACACCCGAGCCTTACGCTTAATTGACGCACGTATATCTTTAGTAATCCAAGGTTTATCACCACGACGATTGGCAGTTACAATTTTCGATGGGACATAAATGTTTACCAGAGACAACAGTTTTTCTTTAAACAACCCCCACAATATTTCAATGTCATTGGACTGGCACCATTGGATAAACAGCGGAAGGTAGGTATCCAGTTCAAAATTGATGGCATCGAACCTGCCTCTATCATATGCGAAAACTTTTCGTGAACGAGGTCTACTGATTTCTATCTTTTTCCACTCTATGGTAGCCGCAACGACATCGTGGTCACTTATGCCTGGAATTGGAACAACCGACTTCATTAAACTGTTACGATTCATAAAACGAAGGTCCAGGACACTATCACTTGCCGAACCCAGTCGTGTTGGAAACTGAACAAACTGGAAAAGGTCATAAACTCTGGTAAGCTCGAAAAAGGCAGAATGAAGTGTTGACCGACTATATTCAACTGGACGAAAATTGCACCATTCGACATGGCGCATGTTAAAATCACCCGCCAGCATAATTGGTTCGGAGGAAAGAGCCGAAATGGTTTTAGACAAACTAAATAACGGTAACACACTAGGGTTACCAGTAGGCCGATAAAAGGACCCTAAAACAAAACCGTTCCCTTGCGAAAACGTTATTCTTCACCAAACCAATTTGGAGTTGGTTATCTGCGCCCTGAATTGGTACGGTTGGTATGCCGTCTCGAATCAGAATGAACACAACCCCACCGTGCGTATTACGGTCTTTGCGGTAGGCTGTGTAACCTGTTGGAAAAACTTCACTATCTGAAATATGTTCATCAAGCCAAGATTCAGTTCAAAAAACAACATCGGTTTGTGAAATTCGAATCAGGGTATCAAACTCGTAAACCTTATTCTTTAAACTTCGGCAATTGACAACAATCACTGATAGGGTCTCGGGAAGTCCCTTTTTGCGCGGCGCTGTAGCGCCCCCCAACCGCTATTGAGCGCATTCTTTCACTGAGTCACTTGTCAGTCGTACACGAAAGATTTACTTCCAATTTTGGCCTCCATTCTGTCCCTGTTGTATTTCACCGTAACCTTCGCGTCAGTTTGCTTCCCGTATTCCAGTAACTTTTGCTTTTGCTGGCGAGCGATTTTGAAGTAATCCTCACCAATAGAAAAATTCGTTCCCTTTAGTTTTGAGGCAGCAGATATAACTGTTTGTTTGTCTTTGAAAAACGCTAATTTCACAATAACTGGCCGAGGTTTCTCGCCCCCGACATTGCCAATTCGGTGAGCACGCTCGATTGCGGAGGGGGACACTATTACACGCAGCACGATCTGCGCACAAATCGACCACTTTCTTTTCGGATTCATCCCACGTTTCTTTACCCCCATCAGGCAGACCAAAAAACAAAAGATTGTTTCTACGCGACCGGTTTTCTATTTCGTCCTGATTCAATAAAGCGTTTCTCATGCTGTCAACAAGCTGGCTGTGTTGAGTGGATAGCTCTGCCTTTTCCTTGCTTAATGATGCAGTAGGCAAGTCTCCTGCCAACCTATCAATTTTGCATTCGAGGGTTTGAAGTTTATCCTTCAGTTCTTGCTGCCTGGTCTCCAATTTCTCGAGTTGTTTCATAAGCTTGTCCTGTGCCTCGGATATCTGCAGTAAACAACGAAGAGCTCTTGCAAGCTCTTGCTCCAGTTCCTTGCTTATTAGCCCTGGGTTTTCCTCCACATCACCTGACAATAGCAGTCTTGCCTTCACCGCAGCCAGAGCAATAAACTCATCAATGCTAAGCACAGCACAAACCAACATTCGCACAAAGATCCCGGGGGGCTCCGGTACCGACTTTCGAACAGTAGCACCAATCTTATAACGATAAAATTCACCAACCTGCAAAAAGAGCAGCCGTAAGTGTGCGGTTCGCATGTCGGCACTGGAACCCGAAGGGCCCAGTTGCAGCAGCAGCCTAAGTAGCTTTTCGTTGTATGACGAACACCCCTGGTGGTTGTCGACGCCTCCGTCAGTCACATGTGGCACCCATGACGCATCGAGATGCAGCCGCAGGCACGTGTCGTTGACTGCAGCGGGACAAGTTTTTACGCCTATCCCAGCGCTGCTGCAAAGAGCCTCTCTACACTGCGCAGCCGCTCCGAGCAACTGTTGATGCGTCGCCCACCACAGGAACTCGTTGAAGGCCCCATCGATGCTGGCAGCTGAACACATTTCCTTGCTATCGCTGTTGTGTCCATGTGGCCATGACTCAAAACCGGCGCCGAACACCGCTACCACAGCCTGCAAAAAGAGCAGCCGTAAGTGTGCGGTTCGCATGTCGGCACCGGAACCAGAAGGGCCCAGTTGCAGCAGCAGCCTAAGTAGCTTTTCGTTGTATGACGAACACCCCTGGTGGTGGTCGACACCTCCGTCAGTCACATGTGGCACCCATGACGCATCGAGATGCGGCCGCAGGCACGTGTCGGTGACAGCAGCGGGACAAGTTTTCACGCCTATCCCAGCGATGCTGCAAAGAGCCTCTCTACACTGCGCAGCCGCGCCGAGCAACTGTTGATGCGTCGCCCACCACAGGACTCGTTGAAGGCCCCATCGATGCTGGCAGCTGAACACATTTCCTTGCTATCGCTGTTGTGTCCATCTGGCCATGACTTAAAACCGGCGCCGAACACCGCTACCACAGCCTGCAAAAAGAGCAGCCGTAAGTGTGCGGTTCGCATGTCGGCACCGGAACCCGAAAGGCCCAGTTGCAGCAGCAGCCTAAGTAGCTTTTCGTCGTATGACGAACACCCCTGGTGGTGGTCGACGCCTCCGTCAGTCACATGTGGCACCCATGACGCATCGAGATGCAGCCGCAGGCACGTGTCGATGACAGCAGCGGGACAAGTTTTCACGCCTATCCCAGCGCTGCTGCAAAGAGCCTCTCTACACTGCGCAGCCGCGCCGAGCAACTGTTGATGCGTCGCCCACCACAGGAACTCGTTGAAGGCCCCATGGATGCTGGCAGCTGAACACATTTCCTTGCTATCGCTGTTGTGTCCATGTGGCCATGACTCAAAACTGGCGCCGAACACCGCTACCACAGCCTGCAAAATGAGCAGCCGTAAGTGTGCGCTTCGCATGTCGGCACCGGAATCGACACAGGAAAGAGTACTCCTTTGCGCCAGCGCCCCTATCGTGTGTCTCCGGCAGAGCATCGCGTAATTGCAGAACAAGTAGACGACATGCTGCAGCGTGGAGTGATCAAGCCTTCTTGTAGTCCTTGGTCTTCACCAGTTGTACTCGTCAAAAAAAGGATGGTTCAAGCCGGTTCTGCGTAGACTACAGGCGCCTAAACAACATTACGAGGAAAGATGTTTACCCTCTTCCCCGCATAGACGACGCTCTCGATTGTCTCCAAGGTGCAGAATTCTTTTCCTCGCTTGACCTTCGCTCAGGTTATTGGCAGGTCCCAATGGCTGAGTCTGATCGTCCAAAAACGGCGTTCGTCACACCAGATGGTCTCTATGCATTCAACGTAATGCCATTCAGACTCTGCAATGCGCCCGCCACATTCGAGCGTATGATGGACAGTATTTTACGTGGTCTCAAATGGAACATCTGCTTGTGCTATCTTGATGATGTTGTGGTCTTTTCACCCGATTTCACTTCGCATCTCACTCGTCTGCGTAAAATTC
This sequence comes from Rhipicephalus microplus, assembly GCF_043290135.1. Taxonomy (NCBI): domain Eukaryota; kingdom Metazoa; phylum Arthropoda; class Arachnida; order Ixodida; family Ixodidae; genus Rhipicephalus; species Rhipicephalus microplus. The sequence continues at coordinate 33,189,830 of NW_027464586.1, forward strand.
TACAGTGCCTCACAAACGCCCGGCTTCAGCTTAACCTTAAGAAATGTCACTTCGGGGCTACACAACTCACCATACTTGGTCATGTCGTCTCGAAAGCCGGCATCCTTCCCGACCCTGACAAGCTTCGTGCTGTTGCCGAATTTCTTAGGCCTACTACAGTAAAAGAACTACGGAGCTTTGTGGGCCTGTGCTCCTATTTTCGTCGGTTTGTCCGGAACTTTGCTTCCATTATCGCTCCGCTCACCAAACTCCTTGCTGGCCCTGCAGATCTTTCGAATTGGACAGAAGCCTGTGGCGAATCCTTCATAACACTGCGCCAACTCCTTACTTCACCACCCGTACTGCGTCATTACGACCCTACTGCGCCGACCGAAGTACACACGGATGCAAGTGGCGTCGGCCTTGGTGCAGTACTCGCGCAACGCAAACAAGGTTTTACGAGTATTTGGTCGCCTATGCCAGCCGCGCCCTCACTAAGGCAGAAGCCAACTATTCTGTTACTGAAAAAGAGTGCCTGGCGATTGTGTGGGCGTTAAACAAGTTTCGCCCCTATTTGTACGGCCAAACTTTTGACGTGGTAACAGACCATCACGCACTCTGTTGGTTGGCTTCACTGAAAGATCCTTCTGGTCGCCTCGGACGTTGGGCACTACGCCTCCAGGAATTCGACATACGCGTCGTCTACCGATCGGGGCGAAAGCACTCTGACGCAGATGCACTTTCACGATCACCCGTGAAATCTGATTATACGGAAATATCAGCCCTTGACCTTCCCCTCTCTGCCGTCAGCGTCACAGACATGTCATTCGAACAGCGGAAAGACCCTTGGATTGTCTCGCTCTTGAATATGCTTTCTGACGCATCAACTTCCGGTTACCCGCGTGTTCTTCGCCGTCAAGCAACGATTTCGCCAAATGAGATGGCCTGTTATACCGTCGCAACTATCAATTGGTGGGTCGTAAATGGCTGTTAGTCATACCCAGCCATATGCGCTCTGATATCTGCGAATATTTTCATGCTGAGCCGCAACACGCACACACCGGTGCGCTAAAGACGTATGAACGGATCCGCCAACGTTACTACTGGCGGGGTATGTACACGTTTGTACGCAAACACATTCGCTCATGTTCCCTGTGTCAGCAGCGCAAGACATTCCCTCATTCACCTGGTCAACTGCAGCCTTTACCATGTCCTGCACGGCTATTTGACCGTGTTGGTATTGACCTATACGGCCCGCTACCGTGCTCTGTTGGCGGTAATCGATGGGTGATTGTGGCTGCCGACCATCTGACAAGGTACGCTGAAACGGCAGCGCTACCTTCGGCTGGTGCTCGTGACGTTGCAACCTTCATGTGCATCGGTTTGTTCTTCGTCATGGTGCACCACGGGAGCTCCTGAGTGACAGGGGCCGTGTATTCTTGTTCGAAGTTCTGCAGCAGCTCTTACATTCATGCCGTACGGTACACCGCACATCAACAGCCTTCCACCCTCAGACGAACGGCCCAACGGAACGTTTCAATAGAACCCTCGGAGACATGCTCGCTATGTATATTGATTCCGACCACTCCAATTGGAACGTTGTCCTTCCTTTCGTGACGTATGCCTACAATACCGCGATTCAATCAACAACGGGCTTTTCTCCATTTTTTCCTTTATTTGGTCGTGACCCATGCAGCACACTCGACACAATTCCGCCATACAATCCTGATGCCTCCGAGATCAGCCCAGTTTCTGAAATGGCAGAACATGCCGAAGAGTGTCGTCAGCTTGCACGGTCCTTCACAGCCGATAATCAAGTCCTCCAAAAAGATCGCCACGACCGTGATCTTGTTCAGGACACTTTCCCCGTCGGTTCTCTCGTGTGGCTCCGACTGCCTTGCCACTCTCCTGGACTGACTCCCAAGCTTGCACCGAAGTATACGGGCGCTTACCTTGTCATACAACACCCTTCTTCTGTCACCTATGTGATTGAATCGCTCAACCCATCCACGGACAAGCGCCGCCTTGCTCGTGAGACGGTCCACGTCAGTCGCCTCAAGCCCTGCTACGACCCTCCTGTTCTCTCGTCACCTTGAGTCGCCAGGATGGCTCTTCTTCGTCGCCGGGGTATTGTAGTGGGGAATTCGCAAGGCACTGACTAGTGGGACCATCTCTCTCAGAGTTCGAAGCGCGAGTTTGTGCACGAGCTGTAGACATTGGACTGCTCGAGCATCTCTGTCCGTACCGGCTGCCTGCCTGCTACCTGGCGTCGCTATAAACTCCCTTGCACCCACTTCTTCCCATGGACTCTCGGGAACTCAAGTAAGTGCGTCACAGATTGGTTGGGGTATCGTGTCAATGTTGCGTAATTGGGTATTGTTTGGGAAAGCTCGGTGCTCCCGTTTCGCTGCCGCTTCTCGTGCGCGAAGTTCAGAATCCACAGCATAGCGTTGCCGTTTCACAGAGGCATCCCACCGCCCAAGTGATGGGTCCACAGCTCGATGTTCACGAACGGTTGCTGCTTCTCAGGCACTAACTTCAAGATTTACAGCCCGTTGTTACTGTTTTGCAGCTGCTTCTCGTTCCCGGGTGAAGGATCAACAGCCCATCGTTGCAATTTCGTCACTGCTTCTCATTCCCCGAGTGAAGGATCTGCAGCCCATCATTGCCGTCATGCAGTAGCTTGTCTTTCATGTAGTTCCAGCTTCGCAGCTCGCTTCAAACGCTTGCGTTCAGCGTGGTATGCTTGCCTCTTTGCAGTTTTGTCTCCTGCGTTGCTTGCTGTTGTTGACGCCGACAATGAGTGGCATGACGCTGATGTCGGGTTGTGCCCCACTGCTGGTTGAAGGTACTGTTGCTTTCATCGCATCTGCTCGAGCCAAGCAAAGCATCAAGTCAAGCCAAAGCCAAGTAAAGACACCCTTCACTAAACTTTGAACGCACGCTCCGCCGCTTATTATTCGCAAGTTTCGTCACCTATAGGGAGCGTAGTGGGTGATTCGTTATGGCGACCACGGAGATTATCAGAGTGCATCTTTCACAAGACGCCAAGTGCGTCTTTCTCTTTCACAAACAGTTACGTCTTTCTCTCAATGTCACAAACAGTTACGTCTTTCTCTCAGTTTCACAAACAGTTAAGTTTTTGCACTCAACGTCTTTCACAAACAGTTACGTCTTTCTAACGCATATGGGATGGCCTAAGCTTCTTGTTCACGCTACGCTGTCTACAACTGTGCAGCTCAAACTCGACCTAGTGATGGCATACTGGGTGCAGCCCAAGGTGTAAACATATGCGTTTCTCACTAGGCGAGATGTAACGGCGATTATAATCTGGGGTTTGAAGCAAGCAAGGATTAGATATTCTCGTTTTTTTATCTACGTTGCTGCAGAAGTAGTCTGTGCTGATAAAGTGTGCGCTGCACATCATCAGTGACGCGACCGACTTGCTGATTCTCAATTTCGCTATCCATTGCTTTTTCCTCGCTTCATCTTGGGGGAAGGAATTGAGGCTGACTGTCGTCGATGCTCTGTTTGTACACTGCGGCATGTAGCACATGCGATTACTTTTGAAGCCGTTAAATTTAGACATTTCGTGGCCGCGATGACAACTCGAACAACACAAAGCTAATGCACCCTGGTGCGCCGCTGCCCCGCCAACCGATACTCTTTGAAAAAATTCCACCGGCAGCTGCGGGGTGGCGTGACACTCTAAAGAACTTGCGAATATACACACCTCCGGCATTCAAGGGAGAGGAGTACGAGCCAAGCGTGCGTAGTGGTGGTGTTCACGGCGCCGACGCCGAAGCGCGCCTAAAAAATGCTCCGCATTTAAAAATATCCGCCATATCCAGAAAGTAAGTGATGTTGGAGGAGCCTGATCAGGTGACTCGCGAATCCTCCGTACACATCACCTACCATCATATATAGAGCAAACTCTGTACTCACTGCAGTCTGGTGTCGGGGCCGGTGACGCGACAGCGACAGGGCACTCTCGTTGAAGGACTGCGACCGCGTCGGTGCGGGATCGCTCATTGCGGATGCTGGCGATCATGGTCATGTTGTCGAACCACAAGCGGTCGCATACCTCGCGGCTGTGGTCCAATGTGCGGTGAAAGAAATCGTCAGCACCGCCTACGCCAGGTAGCGACCGCTTTAGGCGCTTCGCCGCGGCATCCCGCGCCCGCACTTTTTCAGGGTTCCTTTGCCATCACTTCCGTCTTGCTTCTGCTTCGCGATCTCTGACCGCACAGTCCGCTTGACGGCGCGCCCGCCTAGCTTCGGCTCCTCTGCGCCGAAGCTCCGGGTGTGCTTGACGGCGAGCCCTCTTCGCTGCTGCTTCTTTGGCCCGCAGCTCCGGGTGTGCTTTAAGGCAAGCCCTCCTCGCTTCGGCCTCCCGTACTATGACCGCAGGGTCTTGGCGGCGAGCCCGAGCAGCAGCTGCGTTGCGAGCCCGCCACGCTGCTACTTTGGCTTGTAGGTTGCTCATGCGCCCGAACTACAGCACACTTACCAGTTTACCCAACTGGCCGAGCCACAGAGCACCTGGCTACAGTGTACTAGAAGGGGGCAGTGGAATGAACGAGGCGGCCACGCCATGGAACACCTACCAGCTGGCCGCACCACATCTCGGCTGATTCTCCGGCGGGTGACAGTAGCGGTGGCGCTGCAGTCCCGTGGTACTTGAAGTTGCTGTTTATGCCACCTTTAGGTAGCCTATACATAAAGATAGCATATACAGTAACTCTAATGGTACGGTACGTGGCTCCAGAATGTGGCTCCACAAGTCTGGGTAGTGATCACAAACGTATCAAGCTAAGTTTTCGAAGAGCAGTGAAAGTGGGAAGGAAACAAGATGAGCAACTACAGGAAAATTTTCATTCAAAAAGGCAAATAGAAATTGCTACTAAACAAATTGAGAAAGTAATAACTGAGGATTATAAAACAGTGTGGATATACACAAATCTAATTAGACTGTTTGCGCTAGAGCTTGCTAAGGCACGTGACGAGTCACCCCGGAAAAGAAAACACAAGCCCAAGAGTTGGTGGGATGAGGAAGTTATAAGAGAGCCATAGCAAAACGTCAGGAAGTCTCTAGGGAACACAGGCATTATAAGCAGCGGGATGAACTGACAGATGATGTTGAAAGAAAATGGGACATCTTTCTAAGCTGTAGAATAGATGGGACGTATCTTTTCTGATCAATAAAAAGATTAGAAGAAAGGGGACTCAGTGGCTGGCAGAAAAACATAAAAAAAATATAGAAAGGCAGCTGCGAAATTTCGGAACCATCTAAAATCACTAAGAAATAGGACAAGCCTAGAGCAGAGGTTTATAACTACCTCAAGGTGCTAGGCTAAAAGGGGACGAAGCTATTGAATATATAGGAACAATATTAAGGTGACAGAAAAATTTCAACAAAGAAGTGCCTTATGCACCACAATAGATAACGAAAGTGGGAAAGGGCTGAGAAGGCTCCTATACAATAGTACATCAACAGGCCCCGATGGCATCCTAATTACGCTGCTAAAAGAATAAGGTCCCAAGTCTAAGCAGACTTTAGGAAAGGCAGCGAGCAAAAGTATAATCAATGGTGAAGTCCCTGATGGATAGAAATTTAGCAGCTGGATGGGCATGATCTATAAAAGAAAGGGAAACAAAGCTGACATAAACAACTATAGTTCTTTATGCCAGCTTTGTTCCCCTTTTCTTTATAGATCATGCTCACCCTGCTAAATTTAGCGTCCTATAACAGTGGCCATCAGTGGCCTACAGGCTGGCGATGCAGATTATAAAAGAAAGACTGCAGGTATGGATAGAGGATGAGGGGGTGCTGGGAGAACTGCAGAATGGGTTTCCGAAACACGTGAGGTTGGAAGACAATCTGTTCTCAATGACACAATGCATTGAAATAGCAGAAAAGGAACACAGGCCCCTGTGGCTAGCATTTTTGGATATCAAGGGAGCGTACGATAGCGTGGTTCAAGAGGAATTGTGGGGAATACTGGACACACTAGGCGTAGAAGATGGAGTCACTAATCTTTTAAGGGATATCTATAAAAGTAACAAGGTAGTTACAAAGTGGGAAAAGCAGGTATCCAAGCCCACATAAGTAAAAGGGGGCTTAAGCAGGGGTGTCCTCTGTCACCATTATTGTTATTCATGACATACCTACAAGGATTAGAGGCCAAATTAGAGAGAAGTGGACTTGGCTTCAACTTCTCTTTGGTCAAACAAGGAAAACTCATTGAACAGGCACTACCAGCATTGATGTACGGAGATGATATAGTGCTAATGGCTGACAACAGGGAACATTAGCGAAGATTGATGGACATCTGCGGTAATGAGGAAGATAGGTTAGATTTCAGATTCACTAAGGAAAAATCAGCAGTCATCTTTTTAATGATAATGAAGGTATTGAGCTTAGGATACAGGAGGTCACGCGAGAGAAAACAGATAAATACAAATAACTAGGCGTATGGATAAGCAATGGGACCGAGTACTTAAGGGAACACGAAATATACGTAACGACGACAGGTAACAGGAATGCAGCAGTGATGAAAAATAGCTAGGGCACTGTGGAATTACAATACCTGTGATGTGAGAGGAATATGGAAAGGGGTCATGGTTCTGGGTCTGACGTTCGGCAATGCAGTCTTGCGCATGAGATCAGAAGTTCAAGCAAGATTAAAATTTAAGCAACGTGGAATAGATAGGCTTGCTTTAGGAGCTCACGGGAATACACCAAATCAGGGAGTACAAGGTGATATGGGATGGACATCATTTGAGGGCAGAGAAGCTAGCAGCAAGATAAAATTTGAGAAGCGATTGAGAGAAATGGGGGAAGAGCATTGGACTAGGAAGGTATTCAGCTACCTGTACATGAAGAATGTCGATACAAAATGGAGGAAGCGAACCAGAAAATTGACTGGTAAATGTTTAGAAAACAGCAGGGGGCCAAAGCAACTACCGGTTAAGAAGAAGGTGAATGAAACGGAGACCAAAATGTGGAGACTTGGCATGGTTTAGAAGTCCACACTAGAGATCTATCCAACTTTTAAGCAGGAAATTGCCAAGTAAAGGATCTGTGATAATACTCGGGGTAGCTCTGTACTGTTTGAGGCCAGGACGGGAGTAAGGCAAACCAAGACATATCGGGCGAAATACGAAGGAGTAGACACGGTATGCAACGCATGTGGAGAGGAGGAGGAAACTACCGAACACTTTATAATGTTCTGTAAAGGGCTTCACCGTATAGTTCAGGATGATGGCGCAGAATGTTTCTAAGCACTGGGGTTAAGGGACAGGGAGGGCAAAATAGACTTTAAGCAGATAAAATTAACTGGAAGGAGGTTATATGATTGATGACTAAAGTCAAAGCACGAGTGAAAATTAAATCTTTCACTGCAAAGTACCAGTCCTATACTTCACTATCTAAAGGGGAAAAAAGAAAGATAAATCTAATTGATGGTTCACTAAGTATTACGGCTAGGTGGCGTTAGGCGCCGCCTAAACTAAAGGGTACAGCCACATCAATCCATCCAATCCATCCACTGAAGATCTCAGGAGCGTGTGCATTGGGAGCACACGCGTCGAAGCCTGCGAAAGCGTTTAATTTTCCGTTTGTAGTGCGTTCAACGCATTTGTGAGCCTTTATCAGTAGAGGTGTGCGCAAAGGCGTCAGCTACAGTTTTCGCTACGCCGCCGCCGCCAATGTGCTTTTGGGCGTGCCGATAATTTTTTTTAAGTAAACCTGGCTTTCTTTGGCAGTTTATTCTCTCACCAGTAATTATATTATCGGTACTTTCTTAATCCTTCCCTCTAGTAAATGCATCGCAATAAATTTACCTACCGGTTACAGTTAAATAGCTAAATCAGAAAAAACGCCAGGCCCGTGCGGAAGGCGCACCACAGTCACAGCGAGAGCTACATAGAAGAGCGGCCTCTCAGAGCCTTTTCTAAACTCTCATTGCGTAACTGCTGCGGGCACACTTGCTTCCACCCACTATGGCATTATTAATAAAAATTTTAGGGTAGTAAGCTGGCATTCGCTCTGCTATTTTTGACCATTTTTCTGAGAAGCGTGGTATATTCGTTAAACACTTGCCAGGAATTTTGCGTCAATTGTTCATGCAGTGACTGACGATGATGAGGAATCGTGCCTCAATTGAGTATGTGGCACAGTTAATGGCTGAACAAGAACAATCTTTTCTAATGGGTTGAAGCATTGGACGACCCACACGCTACGCTATTCACAGTGTGAGACGACTGGTTAAATGTTCTTTCGCTGTTTTAAAACGCTCTTAAGTCATATTAACGCGACTGCTTTACCGACATCAACCTTGCCTAAGGCAAGCTTGCCTACAAGTCCCGAGCACTGGTGTGACTCAGTGGTAGAATACTGGGCAGGCATCCAGTGGACCCGGGTTCAAGCCCCACTGTGTCATTAATGCGGATAAAACACTTAGTACGTAATCTCTTGTGTTTCCCCCGCTTTGCCATGCACTCGTCGACAATCAAACAGAGTAATCTGCACCTAACTTCACCCGTGTTCTATCTTGGGCTAAATTAGACTAACTAAATCTAGATGCCACTTTTCTCAACGGTGTTTGAAACAGTACATCACTAACGCAGCTTGTTGTATGAGTTGCTTCATAATATTCGGAAAAGGAATACAACGAAAGACGCGAAGACAACAAAGGGGAACAACCGCAGAGAGTAAGCAGTGGACTTCAAATACAATGTTTTTTGCAGAAAGCTCAGCCACACACAACCCAGCAACTTGTGCATAAATTATGCTATTTGAGTCATTTGAAAATTGCGCACCTTACAGTGCACAGGTGTTAAGGTGTTACAAACAGCACATTTTTATGAAACACTATTGAGTCGACGCAACCATGCAATCACTATGTAGCAACGCGAATTCTTTATCTCTAAGGGAAACTGATGGATGATTTACACATGACGCTTTGCCATGTTTTGTTTTATTTTGAAGGGTTTAAATACTTTACGTTGAAGCTTATTCTTCATTTCTTTGCCAATGACACTTACTGATTTGAAATCAGGGACGTAGATCTATTGCAATGCAGCGGTGAGTTTCCACCGGAGTAAACTGCGGTGTCAACACAGTCTGTCATTGAAACTGATCCGTTCTTCTGACCTTTGTAGACACGGCCACATGACAAGGAAATTTTGAAACTCACGTACGTTTTCACTGCAAATGCTGTAGCTGCGGGCCCCTGATTTCAAATCAGGGTGCCATAAAAAATGAATTGAGAAATAACGTTTAATATTGCCGCATTGAATATGCAGCACCAAGAGCACGACAAAGAGCACGCGCAGTGAGAGAGAAAGGCGAGGTTCTCATCCGATCAAATTACACTAATTTTAAGAATGATCTGAAGTCAGCATTGGCTTTTCACTCGGAAGAGAGCGATGATATAAAAGGACTGAAGATAAACGCAGTCATTAAAAGATCCTACAAAAGAACCGAATTTACTGTTGAATCCACAAAAAAGGCATATAGCCGATGGTGGAATGATATGTACAAGAGAGCACCGACGACGTCAGGCAGCTTGGAAGCCGCTCTTACATAATCGATCCCCCCAAAATTGGGCCGATTATGAATTCATTGCAGCAGGCTTGAATAGAACGGTAGCTCAAGATAAACAAGAATATGACAGAAGACATGATGAATACCTGTCGAAACCTAAGCATATGAAAGCACTGTTCCGATATATGAGAGCTCAGAAAATCTTGCCATCACCAGTTAATGCTGCTTGTGATAATCTGTCGGCGCAAAAAATGACCACTTCCTTAGAGGCAATCGGTAAAGGTCTGGAAAGCAGATTTACTTCAGTAGTGCCAAACAACTGGCACAAGTCTACTACAAAATCTGACTTCGACGAAGTGACAAAGACTGAAGTATCCAACGTGATTAAACATTTACCCTGTGCGTCTCCTGGCCCAGATGGAATCACAGTACCCATGATTAAAATTCTGTTCAATATATCGCCTAGTGACGTTGCCAATGTTATTAACTACTCCTTAAAAAACTCAAGGGTGCCACAGGATTGGAGGATAGCAAAGGTCATTCCTATACTAAAAAAATCCGGGTGTAGGATTCACAGTTGATAATATCAGACCAACCTCTCTAACATCTAACATGGTCAAACTGGTAGAGAGGGTCCTACATAGCCGAGTAAGTATCTGGATGGCAGACAATTTAGCAATAAAACCAAACCAGATCGGCTTTCGTAGTGGTTTCTCTATTTGGTGTGCCCATGCTGATTTAAAAAGCCAAATACAGCTCGCGGGAAAAAGAAGTCAATACGCTGCTTTAGTAACGCTTGACATAGCCAAGGCGTATGACAATGTGGAGCACTTCGTTTTGTTAAATATGCTAAAGAGATTGAATTTCCCACAATATTTTATTGAATGGGTGGCAGAATTTTTAAAATCAAGAGAATTCTTCTGCGTCAAGGATGGATGTTTCTTATCTATATTTGAACAAACGCGTGGAGTTCCCCAAGGAGCAGTCTTATCTCCAGTGTTATTTAATGCTTTAATGAGCGCAATTCCAACAGATCAAGAAGTTACTCTCTACATTTATGCTGATGACATTGCATTCTTTACTGCTGACCGTGATATTTACACACTAGAACTTAAATTACAAAGATATATTAACATGTTAGAAATTTGGTTGCAGTCGATTTCTTTATCGTTAAATGTCAACAAAAGTGCGCTCATGGTGTTTCCGCTTGCAGACCCAATTTAGATTTCAATTTTATATAGACAGGCACCCATCCAGCAAGTAGACTCTATAAAATATTTGGGAATCATTTATAATGACAAACTTAACAGGGGTGCACACATAGAGTATATAACTACCAAGGCACAGTGGGCATCAGTGGGCTTACTGCACAAGCTATGTAACCGGAAATATGGGTTATGGAGTCACACCTTGATAATGTTGTACAAGATGTACCAGCGCCTCATTATGCAATTTGGATGCATACCATTTTCGGGTGGCCCTGCTTATAAAACAAAACCTCTAGTTGTCTTGGAGCGAGAAGCACTGCGAATGTGTTCGGGACTCCCTAGGTGTGTGGCTATCAACGTACTGTACCAGGAAGTGCGCCTGCCTACACTACTTTGTCGATTTCGCATTTTGACCGCACAAGCATTTTTAAAATTTTATAGCTTACCGGCAAGAAGATCTCAATATGCTTTTATTGCAAACCCAGACGCCTTCTTTCTTGCTCATTGGCCACGGTTTCACACACCTCAGATAATGTTTGTACAAAAGAATCTGCAAAGTATAAATGTGAACATTAGAAATGTAATTGCGACTAATGACTCGAATTGTCATGCTATAATCGAGTATGATGATATATTCCCCCAAAACGCCAAGTTATAATTTCTCAAATTTTTAAATAAAATATTATTAGATTACTTGGAGCATGCAGAAACTAAAAATATATTAGCCGCAGGTGCTTCAGTAAATAATCAAAAGGCAGGTGTAGGCATTGCCTCTAATTCGTTTGACTGATCCTTTTCAGTGAGACTACCTGATTTTACTTCAAATTTTGAAGTGGAGCTCGTGGCGATTATTTTAGATCTTCGAAAACTTCCGTCAAATCACAACGCTGTCATAATGACGGATTCGCTTTCAGTTTGTGCAGCTCTGACAGCTACAGAGAACTCTCGAATTCTAAGGACATTCAAAACATTAGTACTTCCGCAGTTGAGACTCGTGAGGTTACTACGGGTTCCGGGACACTGTGGATTAGGATTAAATGAATTGGCCGATTCCTTAGCACGAGCCACACTTGATGGCCCAATTTTATTCATACAGCCAGATGTAAAATATATTACAGCAATAAGATATCGAAAATCAGCAATCTCCACTGATACGATAGAAAAAGTAACTACATGGACAGAATATAACCCCCCTCAAGTTTCCATGGCGACCCCACTGGATCCAGTTCAGAAAGCTCAAAGTTTTAATTACTAAATTTCGATTTCGTGTCCCCCCTTTAAACCTGTATCTACACAGAGCTGGTCAGACATCATCACCCCTCTGCGCATTCTGCGCAGAAATGGAATCACTAGAACATTATTTTTTGTATTGTCGCCGATACGCTATACTTCGAAAAAGGTTACTAGTTATTTCATTTCTAAAAATAGGCGTTAGATTGACGGCGGAAACTGCACTAAGCTTTGGTGCCTCAGTTTTAGGACATTCCCGCAGGGATGCTTTCAATGCCGTTTGCGATTATATTCAGGCAACTAAGCGTATACCTTTGTGATCTTCAATCAAATAATTATTATTTATTACTCCCCTCCGAAAATTCTAAATGGCAAAGCGAAGTAAAGCAGCTGAGTGGTATTCACAACACCTGAAATCTCAAAATTTCTCAACTTTACTTTTCTATTTTTTTTCGTTTGCTCTTTCTTTATGTGGTTTTCCTTACATTAGTCATATTATAATACAAATTCATTACACATAGTTAAAATGTTCACAGAAAAAATGCACTACGCTTTCTTGGCCAATCCCCGAGTGGGTATGAGCCATAAGTGCATGGAAACAAACAAACAAACAGTTTGCCAGTGTTATGGTACAATTAAAGCGAGTTGTCCGGTATTCAACTGCTGCTGTTTCCGCGTTGTGACACTGGTGGAGGCGCTGGGCACATGTTCGGGACGCCTGACAACAGCCCCGCATCTAGTCCAGAAAGACTTCCACGCATCGACACCCCCGTTCACCGCAGCAGCCGCCGTCTGTTAGGCCTCAGCCAGGAGTTCGGTCCATTGCCGGAAAGCGCGACCGTGCCAGAAAGCATGACGGAGCCTGGAAGCACTGGCCCCAACATGTCCAGCCCAAGCACAACACAAGTGACTGTTTTGAACCCTCGGCTTTTGGTTGACTTCTATGGAAACGCATATGAGGACGCACTTGACTGGCTCGAGGAATTCGAGCACACAGCGAATGTTAACGGGTGGAACATCACACAGAAGTTGGGCTACATGTATAGACAGATTCAAAAACACGGATTTATCACCAGCGCAGAGACAGTGTCTATTGGATCTTCTTCACCAGTTCAAAGACTGTTTTTCATCGACCTCGACGGTCAGTCAAACGCCACTGACGAAGCACTGGATAATAACGGAGCAGACCGCAAGGCCAATACGAATGAATCCATACCGCGTAGCAACGAAAGAACGTGAAGCAATCCAGGTACAAGTGAAGAAAATGCTCGATAATGACGTCATCCAGCCGTCAAGAAGCCCTTGGACATCGCCGGTAGTGCTGGTTAAAAAGAAAGACGGAAGCTTGCGGTTTTGTGTCGACTACCGCAAGCTGAACCATGTGACAAAGAAAGACGTGTACCCATTACCGCGCATCGATGATTCACTCGACAGGCTGAGGTATGCACGCTACTTCTCGTCAATGGACCTTAAAAGCGGGTATTGGCGAATTGAGGTCGACGAGCAAGATAGGGAAAAAACGGCTTCTGTAACGCCTGACAGGCTTTATGAATTTAAAGTCTTGCCCTTCGGATTGTTCTCAGCCCCCGAAACATTTCAGAGACTAGTGGATACCGTTCTGTCAGGCCCTAAGTGGCAGACATGTCTGGTCTATCTAGACGACGTCATTGTTTTTTCAAAAACATTTGAGGAACACCTGAGCAGGCTGCTATCGGTATTCAGGTCAATAACGTCTGCCGGCCTGACACTGAAACCCGAGAAGTGTTATTTCGGTTTCAAGAAGCTCCAATTTTCAGGCCATGAGGGGAGCCATGAAGGTGTTCGACCTGATCCCGATAAGATTGCGGCCGTCAGAAAATTTCCGGTGCCAACAGATAAGAAAGCAGTCAGGTGTTTCCTTGGCCTGTGCGCATACTACCGAAGGTTTATTGCCAATTTCTCCCACATAGCCTCGCCGTTAACGCGACTCGAAAGAAAAGACGTTGCGTTCACAAGGAGTGACGATCAACAAGCGGCCAGAACGTCCAACCCGAGAAAAATGAACCCCAACCGGAAATGCGCCACGAGGGGGGACGGAGAAAAACGAGCGCGCTCTGGCTGGCTCTGGCAGCCCGCGGGTAGCCACGAAAATCGAAGAGCCCCACTCATTGACGAAACGTGTTCAAGTACTTGAATGTAAAATGGAGTCGGTTACGCCAACGGGAGCCTGCGGAAACAACTAGGGTATCTCGAACCTTCAAGCCAAAATTGATGACCTGGAGAATCGTTCCCGAAGTTCGAACGTAATATTCTATGGAATTGAGGACGGGGAACAGTTTGAAACATGGCAAGCGCCTGAGCGCCTTGTGCATGATTTTTGCACGAACCGTCTTGACTTTTCAATCTCGTCGCTAGCTAGAGCTCACCGAATAGGCCGCTTCTCCACAGAGAAAAAGCGCCCTATCATCGCTAAACTGTTCAATGAAAAAGAAGTGGAAACAATCCTGAGCAAAGGCTTCAAACTCAAAAATACGCCCCTCAGTGTTGCACGTGACTACTCTGAGGCTGTGTGGGACAAGCGCAGAAAGTTACTGCACTTTTCAAAAACAGTAAAGAAAGAAGGAGATCGTGTGCGTCTTGTTTTCAACAAACTGTGCCTAAACAAAGATACTTACATTTGGGACACAAATGCTAATTGCGCAGTGCATGTCGACACACGCGCTACAACGGACACATCGACATGACGTGCCCCTTCAAAAAAGCAGGCAGCCCCACCATCTCATCCAGATGGAAAGGTCGCTTTCCGCGCATTTGTCACACTTTTGGCGCATTTGGAAAGGTCGCACTGGCGCATTTGGCACACGATAAATCCTAGTAACCAACCTGATGTAACTCTCGCTAATACCGATAGAACCTCTGTTCCGGAATCCGAATGTGCTCAGCTATTAAATGATACATTCTTATCAGTCTTTACTCTTGAGGATACTACTTCATGCCCCAACATAGATGAAGTTGCCGGTACTAGTATGTCTGAAATAATAATTGACAAAGCTGGTATCATATTTATACTCGGAAAGTTGAAAACGTCATCTGCATCCGATCATAATGGCTTCAATAATAAAATACTGAAAAATATTTCCTCAGGTATCTATCACTTTTTAGCAGCAATCTTTTCTCTATCGTTATCATCAGGCACCATTCCTCACGGTTGGTAAATAGCAAAAGTAGTGTCGCTATTTAAGTCTGGTGATCGCTCATCCCCGCTTAATTACAGACCTATATCTTTAACTACAGGTTTTCCCGCTCAATTTAATCCAAGCGCCAGCAAAATCAATCTAGGCGCCAGTCAATTTAATCCAGCCGCCACTGAAATTAATCCAGGTGCCATTCATTTTAATCCAAGTGCCACTGAAATTAATCCAACCGCCAGCCGATTTAATCCGTACGCCAGTGAATTTAATCCTGATGACATTGCGACTTCAAAACGACCCAGAATTTTCGGGAATGCGTGGAGTGAATAGCTTTGGAATGAATTTAACAGGGAAAAGCCATGAATGAGTCACTAGTGACACAATGCGACTCGCGCGACTTTATCACGCCTATCACCCGCATAAGCACTATTCACACCTTCGACATGCATATCAAAGGCAACGCCGTCCACACAGTAATAACTTGATAATTATTAACCAGGCCAATGATCTCATCACGAGTGACTTAGGTGACGTCCTCACGCATATCACCCACGCACGCACTGTCTTAACCTTCCGTCATGCATATCAAATGAAACGTCTTTGAAAGGGCGGCATCTTGATACCTAAAACTCGGCCAAGTCACCTGATAACCAGTTCCTCGGGGGACGTCATCACAAATATCACCCGCACACGTAATTTACTCGCCTACCGACATGCATACCAAACGAAACGTCTTTGAGAGAGCGATAACGTGTTACCTATGACTCGGCCAACGGACTTGATCACTTGTGATTTAGGTGACGTCATCACGCCTATCACCCACGCACGCAATGTCTAACCTGCCATCATGTATACCAAACGAAACGTCTTCGAGAGGCTAATAAATTGAACGCTGTCAATCGGCAGAGTGACGTGATCACTAGTGACTCGTGTGACGTCATCTCGCCTAAGACTCACGCAAGCACTCTATAATGTGCCTTCATGCATATCAAACAAAACGTCTTTGAAAGGGTAATAACTTGAATGCTGGCACTAGGCCGCGTGACGTCATCACTAGTGACTCACGTGACGTCATTACGCCTATCACACGCACACGCAGTGTCCAAACCTGTCTTCATGCATATCAAACGAAATGTCTTTGAGAGAGTAATAACTTGAACGCTGTCACAAGGCCCAGTGACGTCCTCACTAGTGACTGGCGTGACGTCATCACGCCTATCCCACACGCACACGCAGTGTCCAAACCTGTCTTCATGCATATCAAACGAAATGTCTTTGAGAGAGTAATAACTTGAACGCTGTCACAAGGCCCAGTGACGTCCTCACTAGTTACTGGCGTGACGTCATCACGCCTATCCCACACGCACACGCAGTGTCCAAACCTGTCTTCATGCATATCAAACGAAATGTCTTTGAGAGAGTAATAACTTGAACGCTGTCACAAGGCCCAGTGACGTCCTCACTAGTGACTGGCATGACGTCATCACGCCTATCCCACACGCACACGCAGTGTCCAAACCTGTCTTCATGCATATCAAACGAAATGTCTTTGAGAGAGTAATAACTTGAACGCTGTCACAAGGCGCAGTGACGTCCTCACTAGTGACTGGCGTGACGTCATCACGCCTATCCCACACGCACACGCAGTGTCCAAACCTGTCTTCATGCATATCAAACGAAATGTCTTTGAGAGAGTAATAACTTGAACGCTGTCACAAGGCCCAGTGACGTCATCACTAGTGACTGCTCAGCCTCTTTCCAGTGTGCGCTCAGATGCGTAGGGAGCAGGAGGTGCCTCTCTGCAGCGGCAGGAAGATGATGAATGAATGCGAAACTGTGGAGAGTCTATGTAGTTTTTGTTTTTTGTTTGTCATTTACATGTGGTGCTTCACTGGGTCACCTGAAAATATTTATTTAGGCAGTGGAAAATGTTGCCTGCCCAATGAAAAGGTTTGTGTCACTAGAAATTTTAATTTGATCATTAGAAGCGGCGAAAGCATAATCTCAGGAGGTGAGCTTGAAACTTTCGCCACTAACTCTAAAAAGACTTCGTAAGTCCAATTCCTTCCCCGCTATTGGTATGAAATTCACTCGGAGCTGGAGCATCACAACCTACACTCGCATGAGATGCCCATGTCAGCCCGTGCGTGCAAGCGGTGTTCTGCCGTCTCGATGTTCTTTTGTATTGTACTGCGAGTTTTTGTGGGATGGATCCCTATCTGCGCGCACGTTTGGAGAGGCTGGCTTGGATAACGTATCCTTACCCCGATACACAGCGTCACACCGCTGCATCTTCTGCTAGGGATGATACACCAAAACCACGCCCAGCGTTGTGAATGCTGGCCCCGACACAATGCGAAAACTGCGAGAACACCAACGCAAACAAAATGGAGGCACCTTAGTCTCGCGTCTCTCTCGATTTGAAATTAAATAAATAAGGCGAATAGATTTCGCCTGTGGGTTCTATCATTTTTGTAAACTTTCATGCTTCTATTTAGGTAACAGTTTTGTACAAATTACACACGTTGTCTCAAATAGTTCTCGCAGTGCCACGTACTACTTTGACATAGGCAGGACCATTCTATCACCTTCACCATGTTGAAAAACCGGAATTTAGGCACCAATAATAGGTGGCCAAAACACTCTTTCAGGCTTCCAAAATTGTGAATATAGGCAGAATAGGTGGCCAAAACACTCTTTCAGGCTTCCAAAATTGTGAATATAGGCAGAATAATCTTTGACAAAACTCAAATTTTCCAATAAACAGGTGTGGTATCTGTCTCTACGACATGAAAGCAAGCAAAAATGTTCTAGTTTATAATTGTACAAACGGGTAATGATTTAGCATAAACATGCGTTTTTCCGCGGGGTTCACAGAATATGGTCTCTCCATTTCTAGTTCAGCATGGTCAGTTAAGTGTGCACCATCGTAGAAATATGCTTCTGGGTCTCTTTCTGTGTGCCATAGCTAAGAAGGGCTGTACATGCGCAAATAGTCAGAGTGCCAGGCGCCAGAAGGATTTTTTTTTGCGGCGTATTAACTTGGCCTAACCACACAGGCTCAATTTTTCTTCTGTCTGTGAACACTTTAAGGGTCGTTACACAAACTTAAGAGTTTTGAGAAGCGTAAAGGAATGAATGCACTGAGCGCTCAAGATCTCATTTACCAAGATTTCCAGTACTACGCGTGGCATAAAGAGGTGATAGGCCAAGCTGAACACGGCTTCACCTTCATCTCATGGGCGTGCGGCCCAACACGGTGAAGGTGATAGAATGGTCCTGCCTATGTCAAAGTAGTACGTGGCACTGCGAGAACTATTTGAGACAACGTGTGTAATTTGTACGAACTGTTGCCTAAATAGAAGCATGAAAGTTTACAAAAATGTTAGAACACACAGGCGAAATCTATTCGCCTTATTTATTTAATTTCAAATCGAGAGAGACGCGAGACTAAGGTGCCTCCATTTTGTTTGCGTTGGTGTTCTCGCAGTTTGCGCATTGTGTCGGGGCCAGCATTCACAACGCTGGGCGTGGTTTTGGTGTATCGTCCCTAGCAGAAGATGCAGCGGTGTAACGCTGTGTATCGGGGTAAGGATACGTTATCCAAGCCAGCCTCTCCAAACGTGCGCGCAGATAGGGATCCATCCCACAAAAACTCGCAGTACAATACAAAAGAACATCGAGACGGCAGAACACCGCTTGCACGCACGGGCTGACATGGGCATCTCATGCGAGTGTAGGTTACGCGCGCATGACGTGCTCATGCATGTCGTGTGATGCTCCAGCTCCGACTGAATTTCATACCAATAGCGGGGAAGGGATTAAACTTACGAAGTCTTCTTAGAGTTAGTGGCGAAGATTTCAAGCTCACCTCCTGAGATTATGCTTTCGCCGCTTCTAATGATCAAATTAAAATTGCTAGTGACACAAACCTTTTCATTGGGCAGGCAACATTTTCCACTGCTTAAATAAATATTTTCAGGTGACCCAGTGAAGCAACACATGTAAATGACAAACAAAAAACAAAAACTACATAGATATTGCCTTTTTTATCTGCGCTCTACTTCCTTACTTCCTCTGATGACTCTCCACAGTTTCGCATTCATTCTTCATCTTCCTGCCGCTGCACAGAGGCACCTACTGCTCCCTACGCATCTGAGCGCACACTGGAAAGAGGCTGAGCAGACGACGCGACATGGATGGTATACATGTGTAGAGGCTAGTCTACCTCCCTCTTGACAGTTTGACAGTTCTAAACGTAACTCGTGAAATAAAGAGTAGTTTGCACCACACAGTGTCCCGAAACCTATATTTTGCCCGGTAACATGAATACCGGGCTCAGTGGTACTTGAAAGCAAAATTTCAGGTTAAATAACGTTTATATAGGCATCGATTTTGAAAACAGACATTTACAGGCACCTATACGAATTGAGGCTACAACGCCCGAAATAGGTATATATAGGCACTATAAAAGCACTATAAAAGCTCTCCTCGCCCTCTAATTTGTGCTCACGTGTCAAAATGACACGATATGAGCACAAGAAACGAAACAGGCGTTCGCATATAATTCGGCTATAGTCATAACACTGTATATCCTTAATCAAGCATAAGACGCACGGTCTGCCTGCTCTAAAGCTTGCTACATAAAGATTTGTTTACCACTCCTTCGGCTCAACAATTATTTCATCTGGTTATCCTGTGAAACAAATCCGTTGTAATAGAGGGCAGTCCCCATACTTGAGACACATACTATTGCTATTTGCAACTGGCCATTTGCTGATGCGCCATTCAATGCTGTGGCTGACTCGTGCCTTCCTTTCTACATTCTACGCCACGCCGTTTCTTATAGGTTAGTGTGCTTGGAATAAGCGTGCCTGTTTAGTGTAGAATGCCTGTCCGTTCACAGTATTGCGGCCTGGCTGCCCGCATTTTCAAGGCATTCTACGAAACACGAGAAGCAACAAAAAAGACGCGTACATCTACCCACACGACGAGCTGGAGTAAACGTGTCGCAGGGAGGTGAGGGTATCGGTTGAATGTTGCGTAATTGAATATGGTTTGTAAAATGCTTAATTGTCATTTCGACTTCATTATTTCTATTTATTGAATGAAGGAGAAGCGCTGCCCTCAACGAGCGATGTGACACTGTTGTTGGGTTGTACCACACTGCTGCTTGAAGGTACTGTTGCTTCCATCGCATCAACACGAGTCAAGAAAAGCGTCAAGTCAAACAAAAGCCATGTAAAGACGCCTTCGACTGAATTCGAAACGCGCGATCTGGTGCCTACGTATAGCGGTTAGCTGGTGAACGGCTCTGCAGCGCGAGAAGTTAGTTTTTTACTAGCAGACGCTGCCTGCAACGGCCTTCAAGTTAATGTTCTCTCAATGACGTTTCGTTTGATATTCATGAAAGCACGTTAGAGAGTGCTTGCATGACTGTTAGTCGTGATGACGTCACGTGAGTCAATAGTCATCAAGTCGGTTGGCCGAGTCATAAGTATAACATTATTGCTCTCTCACAGACGTTTCGTTCGATATGCATGAAAACAGGTTAGGACAGCGCGTGCGTGTGTGATAGACGTGATGACGACACATGAGTCACTAGTATTCACGTCGCTAGGCCTAGTGAGAGCATTCAAGTTATTACTCTCTCTAAGACGTTTCGTTTGATATACATGAAGGCAGGTTTCAGAGTGCTTGCGTGGGTGTCAGGCATGATGACGTCACGCCAGTCACTAGTGATGACGTCACTCGGCCTTGTGACCGCGTTCAAGTTATTACTCTCTCAAAGACATTTCGTTTGATATGCATGAAGACAGGTTAGGACACCACGTGCGTGTGGGATAGGCGTGATGACGTCACGCCAGTCACTAGTGATGACGTCACTGGGCCTTGTGACAGCGTTCAAGTTATTACTCTCTCAAAGACATTTCGTTTGATATGCATGAAGACAGGTTAGGACACCGCGTGCGTGGGTGTCAGGCGTGATGACGTCACGCCAGTCACTAGTGATGACGTCACTGGGCCTTGTGACAGCGTTCAAGTTATTACTCTCTCAAATATATTTCGTTTGATATGCATGAAGACAGGTTAGAACACCGCGTGCGTGTGGGATAGGCGTGATGACGTCATGCCAGTCACTAGTGATGACGTCACTGGGCCTTGTGACAGCGTTCAAGTTATTACTCTCTCAAAGACATTTCGTTTGAGATGCATGAAGACAGGTTTGGACACTGCGTGCGTGTATGATAGGCGTGATGACGTCACGCCAGTCACTAGTGATGACGTCACTGGGCCTTGTGACAGCGTTCAAGTTATTACTCTCTCAAAGACATTTCGTTTGATATGCATGAAGACAGGTTTGGACACTGCGTGTGCGTGTGATAGGCGTAATGACGTCACGTGAGTCACTAGTGATGACGTCACGCGGCCTAGTGCCAGCATTCAAGTTATTACCCTTTCAAAGACGTTTTGTTTGGTATGCATGAAGGCACATTATAGAGTGCTTGCGTGAGTCTTAGGCGAGATGACGTCACGCTAGTCACTTGTGATGACATCACTGGGCCTTGTGACAGCGTTCAAGTTATTACTCTCTCAAACACGTTTCATTTGATATGTATAAACTCAGGTTAGACGCTGCGTGCGTGGGTGTCAAACGCGATGACGTCACACGAGTCACTAGTGATCACGTCACTCTGCCGATTGACAGCGTTCAATTTATTAGCCTCTCGAAGACGTTTCGTTTGGTATACATGATGGCAGGTTAGACATTGCGTGCGTGGGTGATAGGCGTGATGACGTCACCTAAATCACAAGTGATCAAGTCCGTTGGCCGAGTCAGAGGTAACACGTTATCGCTCTCTCAAAGACGTTTCGTTTGGTATGCATGTCGGTAGGCGAGTAAATTACGTGTGCGGGTGATATTTGTGATGACGTCCCCTGAGGAACTGGTTATCAGGTGACTTGGCCGAGTTTTAGGTATCAAGATGCCGCCCTTTCAAAGACGTTTCATTTGATATGCATGACGGAAGGTTAAGACAGTGCGTGCGTGGGTGATATGCGTGAGGACGTCACCTAAGTCACTCGTGATGAGATCATTGGCCTGGTTAATAATTATCAAGTTATTACTGTGTGGACGGCTTTCTTTTTGATATGCATGTCGAATGTGTGAATAGTGCTTACGCGGGTGATAGGCGAGATAATGTCGCGCGAGTCACATTGTGTCACGAGTGACTCATTCATGGTTTTTCCCTGTTAAATTCACTCCAAAGCTATTCACTCCACGCATTCACGAAAATTCTGGGTCGTTTTGAAGTCATAATGTCATCAGGATTAAATTCGCTGGCGTCCAGATTAAATCGGCAGGCGGTTGGATTAATTTCAGTGGCACTTGGATTAAAATGAATGGCAGTCCCTATTGGAAAAATTGCCATGGTGGATACTGGAAAACATGGTGGGCGTAGTGGAAATAATAGTGGGCATGGTGGAAATAATAGTGGGCATGGTGGAAATTATGATGGCTATGGTGGGACGTAGTGGAAATTATGGTGGTTATGCCGGGACATACTGGGTGGTATGGTGTACAGATGATGGGTAAAGTGTAAATGATGGTGGAAAGCAGAGGCTACATAGTGGGCAATAATGGGACACTCTGCCCACCATTGCGATAATGCTGGGAAGCCCTAAGCATATGGTGGGTGGTGCTTATTATGGTGGGCTACATGGTGTACCAAGCTGAGAAACTCTTCCAACCATTGCGATAATGCTGGGAAGCACTAAGCAGATGATGGGTGCTGCTTGTTATGGTGGGCCACATGGTGTACCAAGCTGAGAAGCTCTGCCCACCATCGCGATAATGCTGGGTAGCAGTAAGCAGATGATGGGTGGGCTTATAATGGCGGGCAATTTATATAGTGTACCAAGCTGGGATCTGTACTCTACATGTTCTACCACCATGATTTCCACCAAAGGTTAGGCCTACTGACCGAGCCCGTACAATTGTGTATCCGTGCTTCCGGGTTTCAGAATACACGATTACGACGATTAAGTATGACAATACAGCGCAGCCATATGGCATCAATTAACCTAAATGAAGCATTTTTTCATTCTGTATGGTGTTCGCTTAGGAAGCAACAAACATCGATGTGACGCGATTAAAGCACTCCCAGAGAACGTAATTAAGTGTCTTCTCACCGACAGCCGCCGGTCGCACTCGCCGGCACTTCTCTAGCTTTTGTACGAGAACTCAGACGTGGCAATTCGTGTGCTTTGTGAACCATTATGTTAGCGTAATGTTTCCGGTACACTGCATTCGTTTTGGCCAAGCCGTTATGTAGTTGTTGCTTTAGCGAAAGAGCTACAGCATTGCGCTGGCGCGACCGCCCTCTACATTGCGCGAAAAGCATCCCAATACTCAATCAAATAAATTAGGCGGGCGTATCTATGGAATGAGCCTAGAAGCGTCATAAAGCGTGAGCAGATGTCGACCTTTAGAACGAGCGCGAAACGGATATTAAACTTGGCAGACCCTGCCGGTAAACTGTTGCTGCTCCCCAGTCCACTTGGTTTTTTTTTTCCTTGAAGTTGTGAATTGTAAAAAAAAAATAGCACTAGTGCCAATAACATAGTGACAATCGTTACAGGCCGCAGTTGCTTGTGTTTAATAAATGTGCAATTTTTAGTAGCAGGTGTAGATCTTGTCTATGTTGTGTACACGACAAACATAAGTTGAACTTTAAGTTCGTATACCATTTAAGTATTTAACACGCAATCTCCATCATGTTGGTGTGGCTCAGTGGTTAGCGTCTTCGAATGGGAATCCGCAGGTTGCACGTTCGATCCTCCGTGGCGCCTTGCTTTTTTTTTTACAGGACGGGTGTTTTTTATACCGTTTTTATAGAATTCTTTTTTATTTTTTGTGGCAGCTCGTCACGGTGATTCTGACGTCATTTCGTGCTCAAGTGTTGCCGGCACTGCAGCACCCACCATACCCACCATGCGCCATGGTGTGTGTTTCCCACCATTCACCCACTACATTAATCCACTATAATGGTGGGTGGTGGTTTCCACCATGCCCACCATTCGTTTTTTTCCGATAGGTACCTGGATTAATTTCAGTGGCGGCTGGATTAAATTGACTGGCGCCTAGATTAATTTGGCTGGCGCTTGGATTAAATTGAGCGGGAAAAGCTGTAGTACCCTATGTAAACTTTTGGAACACATTATACACTCACAGGTAATCTCCTATTTAGAGGAACACAATATCATCTCTAAATACCAGCATGATTTTCGCAAGGGATATTCATGCGAAACTAAACTCGCGGGATTCCCTCATGACTTGCACTCATCATTGGACACCGGCACCCGAACTGACGCCGTATTTCTTGATTTTTCAAAAGCATTTGATCATGTCCCTCACCATCGGCTCTTATTAAAACTTAGGCAGCTTAATATTCACCCACTTGTCCACGCCTTGCTGCAAGCTTTTCTTTCCAGTAGAAAACAATTCACGTCTGTCAATAACTTTAACTCTCCTTTTGTTGAAGTCTCATCTGGAGTTCCCCAAGGAAGTGTGATTGGCCCCTTGCTTTACCTTATTTATAATAATGACTTACCCCCCTCAGTCAATTCTAAAGTTAGGCTATTCGCTGACGATTGTGTCATTTACCGTACCATTTCATCTGAAACTGATCGACAATCTCTACAATCTGATCTTGTCTCTTTAACTTTGTGGTGCACGGCATGGCAAATGTCACTAAATCCTTGAAAGACTAAGCTAATGTGTTTTACTAAAAAAAGCGTCCCGTATTCCGTCTTACTTGCTAAATAATACTTCAGTGGAGCTTACGACCTCTTATAAATACCTTGGGGTTAACATTCAGTCTGACCTGTCATGGCATCACCACATTAATGTCACCCTTGCTTCAGCAAATCGCTCACTCGGGTTCTTAAACGTAACTTGCAGCACACCCCCTCGCACTTGCGTAAACTGGCTTATATCACCCTAATCCGTCCTAAAATACAATACGCGTCGGCCATTTGGGATCCCGATCAAGACTACATTATTAAAGACATCGAAGCCCCGCAGAAACGTGCTGTACGTTTTATTTTTTCTGATTATTCACGTCACACCAGCGTCACTTCATTGAAACTTCGTGCCGAACTGGAACTCTTATCGCGTCGCCGTAAAATTGCTCGCTTATCACTACTTCATAAGCTCTACCATCACACATCACTTCACAAAGCCTTCTTTGGACCACCCCCTGCTATCTTTCCACGCCGCGATCATCCCTCTAAAATAGAACACTTCCCTTGTCGCACATTTCAGTATGCTAGACCCTTCATACCGCACACAATAACCAAGTGGAATGACTCACCATCAAACATTGCAACAGTCACCGATATCACTGTATTTCAGAACCTACTAAACATGAGTGCAAACGTGTGAACCTTTTGCGGTATTCCTCCCATCTTTCTTCTGCATTACCGTGTTTTCTGTATAAACTGCGTATGTTCATGGTTCGTGTTATTTTTTGCTGTGTTTGCCTAATTCAGTATTTCACACGTGCTAATGATGATGTTGTCATTCCTTTATGCTTTATAGGCGCATGTGCTTGTAGTAAGCTAGATTGCGTTTTATTGTACTCTTGTGACTCTACTTCCTTCCTTGTTTAGATCAATTTAAAAATATTTTTATTGTTTCATTATTGTTTAAGTCATATTATTTATTCTGATTATTTAAGACTATGCGGTAAGAATATCGACCTTATATTTACTCTAATCTATTTATCAGCTGTATAGTGTTTAGTTTGCGTGTTTTCCGGCCCTAGTAATAATTTCATGTACCTGTATGCGTTATAGCCCGACCTATGTAATACCCTCCTGTGAGAGGGCCCTTAGGGGTATTCTGAATAAATGAATAAATAAATATTATGTGATTGTCTCATGCACAGTATTTTCATCTGTACTAGCTGCTTCAGTGTAGCAAATGTTCGTCTTTTCGAACCGTGTTGCTTCATCAAAAATACTGTCGTCCAAGCTTGCGTGTTGAATCTTGTAGTGTGTGCACGTCTTTCAAGGCTCGGTTCGTCATTTCTTCAAATGATATGCCAACAGGTTACTGCTATGACTCTTTTGAGACATATGCAAGGACAGTACAAAGAAAAAACAGCTTATCCACGAAGTGAATGATGATGGGTGGGGCGAAGCATTCGTCCGTTCGTGCTTTTATCCGCCCGTTTCTTCTTGCTTCGGTTCGTCCATGCGTCCATTTGTGCGTCCGTCCATCCATGTGACCGTCGGTGCATCCGTCCGTCCATGCGTTCCTCCATGCATCAGTCCATACATCCTTTGTTTCATCTGTTCGTGTGGCCGTCCCTCTGTTTGTCTGTCTGTCTTTCTGTCCATCCGTCCGCGCGTCCGCCCCTTTGTTGGTCTGGGCGTCCGTCAGTGCACGTGACAGAGAATGCCACATTAGCTGTAGGGCTCTGAATGATCAGTTTAGGAACAGTTTATAATCTGTTTTCAGCACCTTGCCGAGAAATTCCTTGAGCCCTTTGGAACATTGCTAGTTCTGGCTCGATGAAAAAAAAAACATCATTACACCTTCGGTTGACAGGTAATGTTTAATTTGTACAGATTATGCTAACATTATTACCGTAATTGTACTCAAAGGTGTAACTAACAAAATGGCACAATGCGACGCTGTTTACACATATTTGATACGCATTGTTTAAAAAAACATACTGAAATTTGGTGATCTTGCAAAAGTTAGTTCACATTTTTTTTTCAATGCAGACTAACCTTGGCCAATCGTGCAAGTTGCTAACAGGTGGTATGAAAAAAGACTGCACATAATACGGAGACACACTCTCTTCTTGTAATCATTTCTAACTTCTTTATTTTATACCTCAGTCCTTCTAGTTGCCTATGCAAGAAATCATTTGTCTTTTGAAACTGCTTAAGCTTGCTTCACTGCCCGCAGCACTTGTTTTCTAACCTCCCCGGATAATAAAGGGGTACTAAATGCAAATTTTTTTATTTTGTTGCGTGAAATGTAAGGCCCAACCTTCAAGGATCTAGAAAATGTACTGCAAAGTGAGAGTACACTCCACAAGAGTAATTACAGTATCATTTTAAAAGCTAGTTTCTATATCTACAGTGCCCTGACATCGTAACACAATATGAGCTCCTCGTAGGCCCAACCTTCAAGGATCTAGAAAATGTACTGCAAAGTGAGAGTGCACTCGGCAAGAGTAATTACAGTATCATTTTAAAAGCTAGTTTCAATATCTACAGTGACCTGACATCGTAACACAATATGAGCTTCTCATCTGGTGCTTGTGCGAGAAATCGTGAAATTCGACGCTCAGCTGCTACGCACTGTGGCTCCATTGCCGACCCACAAGCAGTCAATTTGATAGATTTTGTGATGCTGAGTGGCTGTATTGGTGCCTAATGTCATCAAAACTAGCCAGCTTGCAGCATAAAGTCCTCGGAATTGCCTGATGTGCCACGGGAAACCTGACTTTTATATAAGAAATAATATATCTTATCACGATTATATTTGCTTCTCACTTGCTCAGAGTCATTTTTGTATCCATAAAATTCGCATGGCAGAGTAAACTCACCTTTGAAAAGTGGTGTCGTACTTCTTTAGAATGTTGGCTGTGGAGACCAATTCGAAGGAGCTATTGAGGCCAACGTATCGGGCAATCTTTAAATGTCCCTGCTGGCTTGCCATTTTGACAAAAGAGAATGGCCCTCAGTGACTCGCTGCTGAGTTTCGCAGTTCTTTCATCGCTAGGACCAAGTCCTAAACCTCAATTCTCGATACAGCTGTATTCTGTTTTTTGTCGAAGTTCCTTTTCCCTCTCTTTTTGTAATTAGCTTCACCCTCTTTAGTTCTCTCTTCTGTCAGGCTGATCACCATTTCAACTCACAGCCACGTTGGCTGGTAAATATGTTGCTTTGCAGGAGCAATGAAAAGTCCGCTCATGAATGTTTATTTTTGTTCTTGGTTTTTTTTCGCTCCTACAATAGCCTCATTGAGGCTACAGTATGTAAAAATGCATAACAAGTGTGCACCCAAGAGATGCTTTTTATGGCTGTGCATGGTGAGCTACATCATTTAAAGGCAGCTCTTTCATCCTTCTGGGAAGTCTGGACACCTGCTTAAGTATTATAATATGTCTTAATTAGCTGGCTTCACTAGCCCATTAACTGCTGAATGACATGGAGCAGTAAACCTGAGTGCAATTCGCTGTTGGTTTGCCCGTTTATTGGGTTGATGACTCTGTGAATCTGGTTCACTGTCTCACTAATGCTGACTTTTTGTTAGACATCTTTTAGTTTAGAAAGAAAATCAGACTGTTGGTATCGCCTTTCCTGCTTTTGTGGCCACCAACAATGCAATACAAGCCATAACCTTTGGATTTTTTTTACCAAATTCTCCTAAGTCCATGTGAGTGACCTCCAACGGTGCAGAAAAGTGTTGTATTTGTACCATATGTTGAGTCAGCTGCCTAAACTTTACTTTATTAATCTGGCACTGATGATATGATTATCTTGCTATTTCTTCTTTTATGCCAGATTATGTGAACTGCTTGGTTAGCTTCATGTATGTGTACTGGATGCCGTCATGACCACCCATATGACAGGAGTTATGATGAAGATTGAATATTTTAATTAGTGTGGGTGGCACTGTGATCAATCCTGTTTGTGTCAGTTTTAGAGCTTCAGTTTCTTCTCAGAGCTTGACAGCATTTACTGTTTTACACGTCAGCTAGTGGGGTCCCCATATACGGACGCTGCACTACCGTCTTTCATTGAAGCTTCTGGGTGCCTTTAGGATGGCCGGTGCTTCTTTCTCTGTTGTCGTGCAATTCACTTCCGCTTCGTTAAATGTGTAGCTGCCGCAACCAACCACACAAAGTTAGAAACTACTTGGCAGTCTGTCATCTCGCTATTAGAGTATCGCTCCTATTCACTCTTGTGATTCATGTGTATTCAGCTTGAATGGTAAAGCAGTCTAGTGGGCTAAATACGGGATCACGTCACATAATTTTTTAACAATGCACACCTCTCTCTGCTTTCATTCCTTGCGTTCAGTCTTTGATTTAGCCACTTGTACAGCTGTCGGTTTTTGTACTCGATGTTATGCCATCTCTGTGACTTGCTCTGTGATGTTGACAAACCTAAATGTGCAGAGTTCTTCGCATGCAACTGTCCTAAAAAAGAACCAGAAATGTCGCTAAACAGCAGGTTGCTGAACTCAAAATTTAAAACCATTTTGTTTTATACTCTGCTACTTCTAGGCTGGCCCCTGAAGCAATGTGGATCAGTGACCGGAGCTGCCGCGTACTGCTGCTCGGCTCAGTGTGGACGAATACTGCAATAAGGACAGAATCGGCCTTTGTGAACTTTTCCTGAAGGCGTTTAGCATACATAATTTCTTATTCTGCTTGACAAGAAACTGTTGTGCAATATAACCTTTGCTAACATTTGAAAATGTAAAATGAATCCATGAATTGCCAGAGCAAACATGCTCCCATGGAGACTTCATATTTACTTTGAATAAAAAAAATCCCGAATACAGTTTGTAGTGCTGGATGTTATTGCTCTCACTTAACCTAAAACAAGCAAAATCTGGTCTGTTAAGTCATCTGCAAGCACAGTTACACCACAGTACTGTCTGTCATCAGAGGTGAAATCAAAGTCAAACTCACCTCAACTTTTAGAGGGCTGGGTGTACTTTCCACTGCGCAATGACTTCAATTTCAAGCACATTCATAATCCTTGAATTGAAATGCTTTTTGCTGGTGATATTTTAAAATATTAAAATTTCATAGCTCAAGTCATTCGGTCTGTCCTGTCAATTTGTCTCCTGTGTTATGGCTACGTAGGTCAGTTGGTCAAAAATGCTTATGTGTTGCAAAATATGTAAACGAATATGGGTTAGTATATACAGAAACAGGTCCCATAGCACAAGGCTTAAAGGCTGAAGGCTCCTCTGAAAAATATACATGTTGATAACTATAGAAAAATGGCAACTAAAAAGTGGCAAGTCATTATGATAGGAATAAAGACGAGGCAAACTTTAATGCAAATTCCAGCCGAAATGGTAATAAAATAATCTTCAGTATTTACACATTGCCATGAAAAAAATGGCGGTAGAATATTGAACAAAAAAAGACTTCAATTAATGATACACCAGACAACTCAAATCTACTTGAAGGTGTTGAAGAACAATTGTTTAGTGCAAAGTGGTGTTGAATTCCAAAAATGTATGCCAGAAAATATGGTAGTGTGCTTGCCATAGTTAGTCCGTGTATGTGGTAGTAAAAAATTATTGTTAGAGGCGAACCTGGTGGGGTTAGCATTTAACAATTGAAATTTTTGTAAGACATTGACTGTTATAGAACCGTTAAAACACTTAAATACAAGAATCCCCATTGTATGCCTGAATAAATTACACACTGTTAGTACACTATGTTGCTGAAGAAGCGGGGGCACGCTGGTGAATAGAGTACTGAATGTTAGGATGCGAATGGCTTGGTTTTGGAGTTGTTGAAGTGGGAGGATATGAGATGAATAGGTGTTTGCCTATGATGTGATACAGTAGGTAATATGACTGTGGATAATGGTGAAGTATAGCTTAAGCAAAATTGAACCATGGTCGTTCTTTAATTAATGTCTGATATCATGAGCTATGATATCATAGCTCATGGAGAAATGAGAAAATGTGATGACAGTACTAATAGGAGAAATGTGATGACAGTACTTTAGATGAGCATCTAAGAGTACTCCCAAGAATGTGAACTTTGTGGAGCAAAGATGTCTGTGGCCCTTGATAGTAATAGCCGGGGTAGGTGAAAGAGCATTATGACTCGAATGAAAGATAATGAATTGTGTTTTATTTGTGTGAATTGTTAAACCATTAGCTGTGCACTTTTTCTTCAATATGAATGATGACCAAGGACTTCTGCTGTGGAATTATAAGAGCTCTTTACATTCCATTGCTAATCTGAGAAAATGGGGGACCACAAGCAGGCCATTGTGACCTGCATGTCATTGCCTCATTTTGAAATTTGTTTAGTAACCTTCACTCGTACACCATGCTAGGCAGCTTGAGATACAAGCTGCTTTAAGGATCAATGGGCTTTGTCACATAGTCTTCATGAACAGTGGCACTTGTGTACTACTCTGCTTCACCAAATGGAATCACAACAAATAAAAAAAAGGTAGCTGTTAGTATTAGACTTCATAATTTTGCAGTTATACATCTGCACATTATAAAAAATGGAATTTCAACTTTCTGAGTTTATACATGTAAACACCTCTAAGAGACATAAAAACTAATATTCTCACGTGGTCATGATGTGGAAGACTGCAGTAGTCGGCGGGGTCGAGTCCAAACTTTTTATTTCAGCGAAACTTTGCCTGAAGTACGGAAAGCCAAACTACAAGCAATATATAGTCTGCCCTGATAGCAGTAGACAGTGTGTCGGCCATCAATAATCTGACAAGCAGTACACTGCATCTGCTTTTATACAAAAGCTATTAAAAATTCTGCGGTTATTGCTGGTGGCTGCGTAAGCACTAGACTATTCGCGTCCTGTTCACAAACTTAACAGTGTGATTACAAGTTATCACGGAGCTCCTGAAAAACTGCTGCGCCGAGTGTTACTTAGAGTCTTTGTGGGTGAAACCTGACTTTCTCGAAATAAAACACATGTGGCAATATGCATGTACTTAGTTGTCAGCCTTGTCATTTATTTGCTAAATTTATCCCAAGCAAAAAGATAATTTCATCCCGAAAAGGAAAAAAATAAAAACATCTGAATGTGGTGTGTTGTGCTGCATGTGTTGTTGCTGTGAGAAATGTATAAAGCAATTCACTTAGCTGTAATAACAATATACGTGAACTTCACATTCCCCAAGCAGTTTGCAGTGGCAAGTAATTTTTTTTAATTTTCAACACATCTTGTGACAGCCTTAATTAATCATCTCATATCCAGAATTCTTTGGCAAAAACAATTAAATATGGCATTTTCTGTTTTTATTTCAGGACAACATTGAACTGTTGATGTGAGATTTTATATGTGTTTTTATTATTGTTTTGCAACAAAGCACCCAGAGTATGTAAGCATTTGACTTAACTTTAGCCAGAAAATGGATGCTTCCAAAGCTTCTCAGAAAATACATTTTATTGATATTAACAATTATTATTTATCAAGGTTGCCACTCGTGATTTAGGCAAGAATTTCGCCAATGTATTGGCACTCACTGCATTTTCTGTATGGCATGTGCTGACTATTAAAATGTACTTTTTTGTAGTTTGCTTAGTTAACTTTATTCATATCTCACCAGAGTTATCTGTGCCATCTGACCTTCTGTTTTTACCATTATTGCACAAATAATGCAATAATAAACAAGTAAGTTCTTATGAACAGGCTTATGCTTAGTTAATGATGTAAGCTAAAAGTAAAAAAGATGTGCAATAAACAGATCCTTCTTGCTAATGGACGACAAGATTAATAGCAACTTTCACCAAATACACTTATGTTTTTACTTGCATTGCATGTCACGAATTGGCATCACTTGTAGCCAGGTGTATTTTCTTTTTTCCATTTACATACCTTAAGGCATGTGCAAGGGTGTGTTCAATGAGAGATGGGATACAGCACAAAAAAACAAAAAGCACTCGTGATGTTTGCAGATGCCCAATCACATTCACACAAAGAGATGGTGGGTCATTGGTAGGGAGAACACTATATATACTAGGGGTGTGCAAATATTTAAATAACGGACCAAATAGCATTCGCTAGTCAAATTTAATTGTACATACAGAAAATATCCAATATTTAAAAAATAATTGGCCCCTATGGGACAATCATGAAGCAGCAAAACATGGGATCAGCTGAAGGTTTATTTTCTTTTTGTAATCCCTGAACTACCACAATAAATGCAGCCCAAGAATTGGCAGCACTATTGATTCTATAACCATTACCAGATAAAGCATTGTTGCTGCAAACTGCACTTTCACTCTGTTTTTACTGTGGTGGAACTGCATCGCATTAATCCTTTCCTGTTTTTATCATTGAAGTTAGGGGCTATGACTGCATTTAGCTTCACGGATAAAAACACAAGGCAGTAAGTCTTTTGTTCACATAAATTGTTCTTACAGATACAGCTTTCAACACTTGATTTTTACATGCTCTCTGTGCCAGGGTATATGTTGTGATAATTTTGCCTGTTCCAATAAATATTTAGCTGAGTGCATGGTGTTGGGTTCAAAATTGTTTAGATTTATGCTGAAATTTAACTTAAAAGCTGGCAACAGAGTTTCAACATGAATAATGGAGTTGCTGCGGTATTTCGACATACAGTTGAAAAGTATTTCAAAGGCTCTGGTCGCTGCTGTATACAAGCTTATCACAGTTTTCATGATTGTAGTATTATTTGGTGACTGCTCGTGAATAATTATTTCAAATAAACTGTTGTGGAGATCTAGGATTATTTTTAAAAAGGTTTCCTTTCTATTTGCAAACTATTAGAAGAGTATTAGGTTCATTTACACGTTATATTTGTTTACACCGTTATTGTATTCATATTGAATTCGCTTTTGAAATTTACTACTCGCAAACCATTTGCTCGCACGCGTCTGTAGTACAGTGTTCACGCTGTCAACGCTTCACCGCTCTACATGCATGCATCGCGGTGAAGTGAGCGAAAAAGAAAACCGCTGGCTAGAGGTGGGTTCTTTGCATGCACAACATACAGTAGATTTCGAAGTGTATTTGGCCTAAGGGGAATACGCTGTCACCCACGTCCTTCTCTTCTAAAGTTTGCAGGTCTATCGAGAAGCTAATACAGATATTCGTGATTCTCATTTGGCATCGCTATCATAATCAGTAGTGGTGGCATTCACTACGAGTAGCCTAAGATATGCCCGAGTGAGTGCAAGCTGAGCGATCGAGTGACGGGCGCGACGTAGGCGCTCAAGTGCTCCGAAACCGGCTCTTTGAGCTGCAACAAATGATTATCGAGTTACGATTATTGTTATGTAGTCCTCACATGAACTCTTCAAACCGTCATCATCCATATTCCACTGCATATCTGCGCCGACTTCGATGCTTTCGGCGATCGTTGCAAACGAAGCGACGAATGTTTCGGCAGCGTCGACACAAGGCGTGCGTAGGTGTTCTGTGGCGTGCGCACAGCGTTTCTGTAGCGCCTTGATAGCACCAACTACTTGATAGCGCCGTCTTCCCATTCATCGTAGGCGATTTGCCAGTACCATGACCTTCTGTACTCCTGACCTGCCCAGCGAGTGAAGCGCCAGCACGCCCTTTCTGGTATTGGCGCCTGCCGCTATGCGTCTTGTGGCGCTGCAACTTACCCCATCCGCACCGGTTGCTGACGACCAAAACATAAGCCGCCGCTTTTTCTTTTTTTTTTTTTTCGTCTGCTCGCGCGACACTGGGAGAAAAGCAGCAATGTTTACGCGTGCATACACTCTGGACGATTTGAAAAAAAAGAAACAAAAGCCTCTTTTTGAATAAACTTAAAAGTATAATAAGAATCTTTTGCTACCGTCTCCTCGTGCCGAGCTGCGATAGAAGCGTGCAGGTAGGTGCAGTTTGTACACCAGCGAAGCGAGGTTTCTTGGTGCAAATTAACCATCACGGTGGTGGTGTGCTCCGTGCCTTTCTGCAAATCAAGGCAAGGGAAGACTTATGATGTGACTTTTCATGAGTTTCCAGTGATCGAGGTTGGTAAAAAATGGATCAAGGTGATTTCTAGAAAGAGCAATTGGGCATTTTCTGGCATGCTGAAAATGTAATATGGGTTGCAAATGACTACGTGTCTTTAAAATAGTAAGTTGCTGGGCTGGTTCGTGGTTCATGACAGACTGAGACGCATATTAGCGCAAAAAAAATAAAGCAACAACCTCAAGAAAGTAAATGACGACGTGCTATACTCACAACTTTTTATTAGCAAAAAAAAAGAAAAGATGAAAAGAGTGCACATATGCAAGCCATGTCACTACATGTGGTTATGCAACTAGGTTTTCAAACACACCCACTGTGGGAAGAAGCAGCTTCTTCGAGATTGCTTAGGTAGTTTAATTACATTACCAAAAAGAGCAGAGATCGTTGCATAAGTGAATATTGCCACAGGCATTGAACGAGGTTTAGCCCTGCCAATGCGAGTATGTGCCATGGTGTGAAAGAAGAAGAAGACGGTTGGTGTGTGCTCGTGCTCTAACGTTCGGTTCGGCTCGACGTCCAGTGCTGCTCCTGTGAACAGACGTTGTGGTCGTTCTGTGATCACGTGACATTTTCTGGTGGAGGTGCTGGGTAGTGTTGTATGCACTGCAATCAGCAGCAAGGTCCCGACACTAGCCACGACTTGGAAGAACCAGCTGACCTACGGCGTAGCAGGCGACAACTAGGCCTACCTCCTGAATTCGGACCATTTCCTCAACTCGGCAGTACTATGGCTAGTGCGGGAACGCAAACCCAAGAAACATCAACGCTGCCTCCTCCGTGGTTCTTCAACGTCCCGCGTACTCCGAAGCCGTTCCACGGTGACCCTTATGAGGACGTCGATGACTGGCTCGACGACTACAACCGTTGCGGCAGCGTCAACGAGTGGAACGAGCAGCGAAAGCTTCGGTACGTCTACTTTTATCTCGAAGACTCTGCACGCACTTGGTTCGAAAACCATGAAGCCACTATGACAACCTGGCCAGAGTTTTGCAACCAGTTGCGAAATACTTTCCGAAGCTCTGACCGAAAGGAGCAAGCGGAACGACTCCTCAATTCCCGAAACCAGCGTCCGAACGAGAGTGTTGCCATGTTCGTTGAGGACATGACGCGGCTGTTCAGGCGAGCCGACTCTTCAATGACGGAAGAAAAGAAGGTGCGCCTCCTAATGCGTGGAGTGAAGGAGCAGCTGTTCGCGGGACTAGTGCGGAACCCTCCCGGCACTGTAGAGGATTTCCTTCGCGAAGCCACGACAATGGAGAGAATGCTGAGGCAGCGTTCGTACCAGTATGAACGTCCTGGCAGTCTTTCGTCAGTGTCGTCGGCCCTACAAACACCTGACGTCACGACTGTAAAAGACCTGACGGAGCTCGTGCGCAGTATTGTGCGCGAGGAGCTGCAAAAGCTGCACGTGGTGTCTTCTCCGCCCCATGTTGCTGCTTTAACGGATGTCGTTCGCGAAGAGGTCCGGCAGCTGGTGCACCCCATGACGACTCTGCGTGCAGCCGAAGTTCAACCCATGACGGCCCCGCGTCCAGCCGAAGCTCCGCTATTAACGTACGCGGAAGCACTGCGTACTCCTGCACCGGCTGTTGGCTATCCGTCCCGTCCGCCCACCCTGCAGACGGCACCGTCGTTCTACTCGGGACCACCGCAGTACGGCAACCCACCCCTTACACGGAAATCCAGTGTATGGCGTGCTCCCGACAACCGGCCTCTTTGTTATCACTGTGGTGAACCAGGTCACATCTACCGTGAGTGCGCCTACAGGCGCATGGGTCTTCCCGGCTTTCGTCCGGATGCTCGTCGACCCAGAGATGGTGAGCGGCCCCGTGCTATCGCCGAATACTTGGCAAGCCAACGATCCTCGAACTTTACGCGTCGCCAATCCCGCTCACCATCTCCACGGCGTTCCACGTCTCCTGGCCAACAATCAACCTTTGCGGACGTCCTTGCAGGAAGATCACCTAGATCCACAAGCCCGCGCCGGGAAACTAAGAACAGCGACCTCTGGGGGTGAGGCCGCTGTTGATCGACCGTTACAAGACCCTCCCCCGATTTGCCTGCCGACATCCGACGACATTCTTTCACCGACGTGTGCCATCGACGACAAACAGGTCTCTGCTCGTACCTCTGTTCTTCTCGACAACCACCCGCTGACCGCTCTGGTAGATACGGGTGCCGATTATTCTGTTATAAGCGCTGACCTCGCTGCACAGCTAAGAAAGGTAACGACACCTTGGGGACATGGAACCAACCTCCGGACTGCGGGAGGTCACCTATTGACACCACTAGGAATGTGCACTGCCCGCCTCCGAATTCGTGAGTCGACGTACATTGTTTCCTTCGTTGTATTGCGCGAATGCTCCCAAAACCTGATTCTCGGAATGGATTTTCTCCGCGAGCATGGAGCCATTATTAACCATCGCGACCTGCTCATAACGTTATCCAACGACCATACAGCCCTACGAAAGGATGCAGTTGCGCCGACCACAACACTTCGAATTGCTGACGACACCATCGCACTGCCGCCGCGAGCCAGTATGTTGGTAACGGTGGAGAGCGACTGTGACAACAAGAGTAGTGGCATCGCGGAAACTAACCTCTCGGTGCTCTTGGCTCGGCAGATTTGTGTCGCGCGTGCTATCGTCAAACTGAGACATCGGCGGACTCAGCTTCTGATCACGAATTTCGGCGGCCAGTACCAACACTTAGCAAAGCGAACAGCAATCGCGAACTTTGAAGCCATCGATGACGCAGAATGTTCCACTATCGCTCCGATTGCCACTGCTGCCGAAGGTAACTCTGATATAGCCAGTACGGTTGACGTGAATTGCCAGCTATCCTGTGCGCAGCAACACCAGATACGCATGATTTTACGTACGTATAGTGATTGCTTTGCGTCCACCTCCAAAATCAAGCAGACCCCAACCGTGAAGCAACGCATTATAACGGACCCTACCGAACGACCTGTACGACAGCACGCCTACCGCGTGTCGCAAAAAGAACAAGAGGCAATACGTTTTCAAGTGAAACAGATGCTCGACGACGACGTCATCCAACCCTCGAACAGTCCATGGGCGTCACCCGTCGTACTTGTTAAAAAGAAAGACGGCACTCTTCGATTTTGCGTCGATTACCGGAAGCTCAACAAAGTGACGAAGAGAGACGTCTACCCTCTCCCACGCATAGATGATTCACTGGATCGACTTCGACATGCCCGATATTTTTCCTCAATGGATTTACGCAGCGGCTACTGGCAGATCGAGGTCGATGAACGGGACAGGGAAAAAACAGCATTCATAACTCCCGATGGCCTCTACGAATTCAAAGTGTTACCATTTGGATTGTGCTCTGCACCGGCAACGTTCCAAAGGATGATGGACACCGTCCTGTCCGGTCTGAAGTGGGAATCCTGCCTCGTGTATTTAGACGACGTCGTTGTTTTTTCCAAAACATTTGAGCAACATTTACAACGACTTCAGTCCGTCTTCGTCGCTATTCGATCCGCAGGCCTATCTCTAAAACCGGAGAAATGTCATTTCGGCTACGAAGAACTAAAGTTCCTCGGCCACCTTATCAGTCACGATGGCATTAGACCAGACCCAGAAAAGACCATGGCTGTTGCTGCATTTCCTCCACCTTCGAACAAACGGGATTTGCGCCGGTTTTTGGGTCTCTGCGCCTACTACAGGCGCTTTGTCCAGAGCTTTGCCAACATCGCTGAACCCCTTACCCGTTTAACGAAGGAGGATACTCCTTTTGTGTGGGGTCCAGAGCAGAGAGCCGCCTTTTCCCAGCTTCAGCAGTGCCTTCAGAGTGAACCCTTACTAGGGCACTTTGATGAAGATGCCACCACCGAACTTCACACTGACGCAAGCAACATCGGTCTTGGTGCAGTACTCGTCCAGTGGCAAGACGGCGCTGAACGTCCCATCGCTTATGCTAGCCGCATTTTGTCATCTGCGGAAACTAACTACTCGACCACGGAGAAGGAATGTCTTGCTGTTATTTGGGCGATAACAAAGTTCCGACCGTATCTGTATGGCCGTCCATTCAGAGTAGTTACGGACCATCATGCCCTCTGTTGGCTGGCCAATCTCAAGGACCCTTCAGGGCGCCTCGCGAGGTGGAGCTTACGCCTTCAAGAATTTGAGGTTACAGTCGTCTACAAGTCGGGCCGCAGGCACACTGATGCTGATTGCCTTTCGCGCGCACCCCTCGCGACGACATCAAGGGACGATGATACCGATGGCCATTTTCTTTGCGCAGTCAGTGAATCCGACTTGGCCCAACAACAGTGGAATGATTCAGAGATCCAACAACTTATCAAATACCTTCAAGGTCGCAGCTCGAGTCCACCATCGGCATTTGCACGTTCAGGGTCATTTTGTCTCCGCAACGACATCGTCTACAAAAAGAACTTCGAACCTTATGCGACTGAGTACCTCCTCGTCGTTCCACCAGGGCTACGTGCTGACATTTTATCTGCCTGCCACGACGAGCCTTCGTCCGGCCACCTAGGATTCGCACGCACCCTTGCCCGGATTCGGACTTGCTACTACTGGCCAAAGCTCACCCAGGATGTGAAGCATTACGTTAAAACATGCAATCATTGCCAGCGCCGTAAAGCCCCACCTGTGCGCCCTGCTGGTTTATTACAGCCTGTTGCACCCCCGTCACAACCGTTTGAACGAATCGGCATGGACTTGCTTGGGCCCTTCCCGAAGTCACATGATGGCAACCGTTGGATCGTAGTCGCTACTGACTATTTAACGAGGTACTGCGAAACGAAAGCCCTACAACGAGGCACCGCCAATGAGGTTGCGTATTTTTTTATCAACAACATCGTCCTCCGCCATGGAGCGCCAACAGTTATTATCACTGACCGTGGAACAGCCTTTACAGCCCAATTGATGCAAGACGTCACGAGACTTAGTGGAACAGCTCATCGCAAAACAACCGCATACCATCCACAAACCAACGGTCTGACGGAGAGATTAAACAAGACGCTCGCTGACATGCTATCCATGTACGTCGACCGTAATCACAAGAACTGGGATGCAATTTTGCCATACGTAACGTTCGCTTACAACACTGCGGTTCAAGAGACTACGGGTTTCACTCCATTCCGGTTGCTTCACGGCCGAGAAGCAATTACGATGCTTGATGCCATGCTGTTGCCTGACACGACCGATATTACTACTGATGCGAACGACTTTATCCGACTCGCCGACGCGGCCCGCCAGCTTGCACTCAAGCGGATCCGAAAACAACAACGAATCGACTCGCAGAGGTACAACTCCCGTCATCGCCATGTCATTTACCAACCCGGTGATCTGGTCTGGCTGTGGATACCCGTTCGCCAAAAGGGCCGCTCGGAAAAGTTACTTCACCGCTACTTCGGTCCCTATAGAGTACTACGGCGCCTCACAGATGTCAACTACGAAATTCTGCTTGAAGACACAGCTCAGCGATCTCGACGTTCCCAACAGGCCGACATTGTTCATGTGTCACGGATGAAGCCACACTACCCCCGAGCCACCTGACACTGCTTCTTCACGCGTCTTTGTGCGTGTACGCGACTACTTTAACTTTTAATCGGCATTGGTCATCGGGGTGGTACTTTTTTTTTCGAAGGGGGGGGTAGTGCCACAGGCATTGAACGAGGTTTAGCCCTGCCAATGCGAGTATGTGCCATGGTGTGAAAGAAGAAGAAGACGGTTGGTGTGTGCTCGTGCTCTAACGTTCGGTTCGGCTCGACGTCCAGTGCTGCTCCTGTGAACAGACGTTGTGGTCGTTCTGTGATCACGTGACAATATTTATCCTTTGTCGCTTAATTAGTTCGACCTCGAACTTGAATTTATGTGCTACCGCGTGTGATATAAACGTGTTAGTTTACCCGTCTACGCGCAGGCATGACAAAAGGACATATACGTGAAAACTTTTCTCCTAATGAAAAGTTCTGAGTAGCGAGTGTCCTTGTCTTCTTTCTTGTGATTGTCCGTTTTGTTTAGTGCTAAGGTATCTCAGCCAGTTATGTGTGTCACATGGTTAACGAGGTGAAGTCATACGCTCACTTCATAACTGTGTTTTATTCACTTTGCCACCATGGTATAAACTTCTAATTGCATGATATACTCCTTAGAAAAGAACAAAAAATTTTGTATTTTATTCACAATATTTCACTGAATGGTCATCTTCTTCCTTTCAAGGCGCTGGCAATGAAGTTTGGCTCCCATATGACAGGTCTAAGATGTGCAGTGTGCACTTTGCTCCAACCGACTATAAGCTGGGACTAAAGATAAAAAGACTGAAAGCGAATGCTGTGCCGTCAGTGTTTCCACACTATCCAAAGTACGTGGTGCCGCCCGTGGCAAAAGTCGGCCGCACCTTGAAACGTTCAAATGTTCAGAAACATAGACCCTGCCCAAAGAAAAAAAGTGACTAGCAATGTTTAATGCTTGACGTCTCCCCACGGCTCTTGCATACAAATTGGACCAATGAAAACGAATTTCAAGGAAAGGCGTATAACAAAACACAATTTTTTATGCAGGAAGAAAACAGGTTCAGCCCCCGCGCGCAGCAGAGCTTGACATCGAGCGACATATGTCATCAGTACCATCCGCAAACACAACTTCGGGACCACCCTCAGACTTTATGCACCCTCTCACCAAATTTGAACGCACAGAACCACCTGAAACTGCACCTGGCGACAAAGTAAAAAAAAAAGATCGACCAACGCTCATTGACCGCGCAAACAACTATAACCATCCAAAAGATGCGCCGTGTGATGACTTCCGCAATATCATCACACCGGAAATCCAAACCATGGCAAGGAATAATGCTGAATTAAAAGCGCAAATAGCCAAGCTGAACCGTGAAGTTGCAGAGGTTAATCTGCTCTCCAAAAGAGCAAACGCTGCAGTCTTGCAGGTAAAGTTGTTTGCTGTTTCGTTTCAAAACAGTTGCAGAGTGTTTTTATTGATTATTCATGTACCTGCGATCTACATTTGCCATTTGAGACGAAGGTAATTATGCGCAAAATTATCTGTATTTGGTTGTTTTCTATGCGCGCTGGATGCCGCGGCCACTGTCAAATGTCATAGTCCTTGCAGTTTCTTGTCCAGACAGTAAATTCTATCCAGCTGAGTATGCGACAACAAGTCTACCATTGTATACAAGTATAGCCAGTACCATGAGTTAATTAAACATTTGGAGGGCCAGCACTTTTTACAACCTGTCTCGGTCATTGTTCTTTCTTGTTTTGCACGATGATACATGTTTTTGTATCTTATTTGTGGTTCCATTTGAAAAATAATGCTCTTAAATGTCATATAAAATGCAAAAGCAGATTCTCAAAGGCACATAAAATAAAATGATTCAAGACGCCTGTCACATTTACTCAAACCGTGATGAAACTCTTCTCAAAACGCGGCAACCCATGCATTTCTAAGCATCCCCCGGCGCTCAGGATGGATACATGGATGGAGGGATGAATATGGCTGTACCCTTAGATCGGGCGGTGGCTAGCGCCACCAAGCCGTATTACTTAATGAACTAAAAACTAGATTTATTTTTTTTTCTTTAAAAAGTGAGTTTGAGGATTCGTACTTTGTAGTGAAGAGTTTAATTTTCACTCGTGCCTTGACTTTAGTCACCAATCAGATAACCTCCTTCTAGATAAGTCTACCCGCTTAAAGTCTATTTTGCCCTCCCGGTCCTTAAACCCCAGTGCTTTGAAAAACTCTGCGCCATCATCCTGAACTATAGGGTGAAGCCCTTTACAGAACATTATCAAGTGTTCGGCAGTTTCTTCTTCCTCTCCGCACGCACTGCATACTGTGTCTACCCCTTCGTATTTGGCCCGATATGTCTTGGTTCGCAGTACTCCCGTCCTGACCTCAAACAGTAAAGAACTACCCCGAGTATTATCATAGATCCTTTCCTTGGCAATTTCCTGCTCGGCACTTTTTACAACCTGTCTCTGTCAGCTGGGGTAACTCGAGTGCCCCTATGCGGCATCCGAGCCGGCGCAGGCAGCTCCGTAGACCGCCGCCAGCTGGGCAGGTCAGGGGTAAAGAAAGTCGTGGCCAGTACGCGTGCGAGCGTCAACTTTGTTCTCGCTTTCGCCGCGGCGTCTTCATCAGCTGTGCCTCCGCCCGACACGCGAACCCTGCAGCATCGTCTTGGCAACGCCACCTCTAGTGGAGGCGTTGGTCTTGGCCACGACCCCCTCTGTAGATTGGCGATCTGCTCATACCGGTTCTCTCTACGGCTGCGCTTGACTCCAACTTTGGAGGGTCACGTGTTTGTCTAGTTACAAAAGTGTCACGAGAGGCCACCTCAACTTTACCCCATAGCAGCCGACGCGACAACTTGAAAAGGGCGTAGCTTCGTTGGAACGGTTCCCGCGTTTCGAGTGCTCCGCGGCAGGTATTTTTTTTTACCGTCGGAACGGTTTCTAATGTGCCGTGGGAGATATATTTTTTCTTTCTTTAGTAACTTGCGTGATGATCTTGGAATTTTCTGTTTGACTAGTGCGCAGAGACGAGGCCGAGAACGTGAAGTAGGCGCATTGACGGCACGCCTCGGCTCAGTGCAGCGGTCCCAACAATTACTCAACGTGGCTGCTGTGTGTGTGCTCTGTGAAAAACTTTCTGTGCCGCTGTGTAGTGAACATTCACGCGTCCTTCATCGCGACACTATCGTTAATAAAGTCGGCAATGTAATGGGAAGGTCAATGGGAGCCCTGCCGTGCATGACTAGCGGTTCTCACAGGGTACCGCCATTTAAATAAAAACATTGATGGCACTTGGTTCTTCAGACATGAAATTTCAACGTCTTCAGGGTCGAGGAGTCTGTCATTTTTCACTGAAGTAGAAACCTCTAACGACTATTGTAGCTGTGTAATTTATACCGCCCATTTGAACGAAGAGAAGTGCCGAAACTGCAATGCTTGCATTTTCGTTTCTTGTTGCACAGTGAATCATCCGAGTCTCAGTTTCAGAGTTGGAAGCTTTTTAGCGCACGTATTACTACGAGATCACGAATTACATGGAGCACGATT
The DNA here is from genome assembly GCF_043290135.1 of Rhipicephalus microplus. Taxonomy (NCBI): domain Eukaryota; kingdom Metazoa; phylum Arthropoda; class Arachnida; order Ixodida; family Ixodidae; genus Rhipicephalus; species Rhipicephalus microplus. The sequence continues at coordinate 33,233,809 of NW_027464586.1, forward strand.
AGCTCCAGGCTTTTTATAAAGCAGCGTAAGCTACATATAGCCACGACCATACTTAACACACCGTTTTTATGCATTACGTGGACCAAGTTGCTGAACTCATCATATTGTCACGGGGTCGTCACATGGCCGAAGACAGGAGACTTCGTGTTGGGATTTAACTGTTTATTTGGGCGATTCTGTGCCCAGTAAACTGAAAGTCCAATTACAGCAGCAGTCTTGCACAGATAGCAGTCTCGGACTGATAGCGGCGAACGGAGCGTCGGCCTTCGATCAACAACTGACAAGCGGCGAAGCGCGTCGGCATTTATACTCTTGCCGTCGAATGTTCTAGCGTTATCGCTGGCGGTGGCGTAGCTTCCAGAACAATCTGTACCGTTCGCACAGTGGGCGTGATCTTATCGAAATGATCTACTACAGTCCGGAACCTTCTAGAAAACTGCAGGCGCGGTTTGCGCTGAGAATCGTTCGGTGTTTTCGGACGATAACAAAAACTTGGGAAATGGAACGTAGCATAGCCCCCCTCTGAAAAAAGGCATCGTCCCGATGCTTTAACTAAAGATGAAAGTACAATAATAATGCAAGAAAGTACAATGAATAAATTACGATACAACAATAATACAAAAAAACACTAGTTCAGTTTGTTAACGCGCATGAAACGGCTTGAGGCGCGCGACATGGACGACTTCAGGTCGCGATCGGCGTCGTTGAGAGTTCGTGATGCCGTCGGGGACAACCTCGTAATCAAGTGGGCCGAGCCGTCGAACCACCCTGTACGGTCCGAAGTACCGTCGCAGAAGCTTTTCACTTAGTCCACGTCGGCGTATCGGCGTCCACACCCAAACACGTTCACCGGGCTGGTATTCCACGAAGCGTCGTCGAAGGTTGTAACGGTGGCTGTCGGTCGTCTGTTGATTCTTGATACGGAGACGCGCAAGTTGTCGGGCTTCTTCGGCGCGTTGAAGATACTCGCTCACATCGAGGTTTTCTTCGTCGGTGACGTTGGGTAACATGGCATCGAGCGTCGTTGCCGGGCTCCTTCCGTAGACCAATTTGTATGGCGATATCTGCGTCGTCTCCTGCACCGCCGTGTTGTATGCGAAGGTCACATACGGAAGAATGGCGTCCCACGTCTTGTGTTCGACATCGACGTACATTGACAGCATGTCGGCGATCGTCTTGTTAAGCCGCTCGGTGAGGCCGTTGGTCTGTGGGTGGTACGCTGTCGTCCGGCGGTGGTTTGTTTGGCTGTATGCCAAGATTGCTTGAGTTAAGTCGGCAGTGAATGCCGTTCCTCTGTCGGTGATAAGGACCTCTGGGGCGCCGTGACGTAGGACGATATTTTCGACGAAGAATTTAGCTACTCTGGATGCACTGCCTTTTGGCAGGGCTTTTGTCTCGGCGTAGCGGGTGAGGTAGTCGGTAGCTACCACGATCCACTTGTTTCCGAAAGCCGACGTCGGGAACGGCCCCAGTAGGTCCATACCAATCTGCTGGAAAGGTCGGCAAGGTGGATCAATTGGCTGCAGAAGTCCCGCTGGCCTTGTTGGCGGTGTCTTGCGTCGCTGACAGTCCCGGCATGTTCTCACATAACGAGTGACGTCGGTGGTAAGACGTGGCCAGTAGTACCTTTCTTGTATCCTCGCGAGCGTGCGAGAAACACCGAGGTGCCCTGCCGTCGGATCGTCGTGAAGGGCCTGCAGGAGTTCTGGTCGCAGAGCTGAAGGCACCACAAGAAGGTACTTAGCTCGAAGCGGTGAAAAGTTTTTCTTTTGTAGAAGACCGTTTCGTAGAAAGAACGACGCAAGTGCGCGCTTGAATATCTTCGGGACTTCGGCGGTCCTGCCTTCCAGGTATTCTATTAGGGCCTTAAGTTCCGGGTCGGCCCTCTGTCGTTCAGCGAAGTCGTCGGTAGTTATCGTTCCTAAGAAGTAGTCGTCATCCGGGTCGTCGGGTAGCGGTTGGTCGACAGGCGCACGAGAGAGACAGTCGGCGTCGGAGTGTTTTTTGCCGGACCTGTAAATGACAGTAATGTCATATTCTTGAAGTCTCAGGCTCCATCGTGCGAGGCGACCTGAGGGGTCCTTCAAGGTGGCTAGCCAACACAATGCGTGGTGGTCGCTCACAACTTTGAAGGGCCTGCCGTAGAGGTAGGGGCGAAATTTCGACGTAGCCCAGATGATGGCGAGGCACTCCTTTTCTGTTGTGGAATAATTTGCTTCTGCTTTGAATAGCGATCGGCTGGCGTAACTAATAACCCTTTCAAGTCCGTCAGCCCTCTGCACAAGAACGGCGCCAAGACCTACGCTGCTTGCGTCAGTATGTATTTCTGTCTCGGCGAATTCGTCGAAATGGGCAAGTAACGGAGGCGTCTGGAGGCGATGTTTAAGCTCCTGGAAAGCGTGTTCCTGCGGCGTTCCCCACTTAAACTCCACGTCGGCCTTGGTAAGGTTAGTGAGAGGATCGGCGATGCGGGCGAAGTTTTTCACGAACCGCCTATAATAGGCACACAGGCCCAGAAATCGGCGCACGGCTTTCTTGTCAGTGGGCGGCGGGAAGTCGGCGATGGCGGCTGTTTTCCGTGGATCGGGACGAACTCCAGACTTGCTGATAACGTGCCCCAGAAACAAGAGCTCCTCATACGCAAATCTGCACTTTTCTGGCTTCAGTGTGAGTCCGGAAGTCTTGATGGCTTGAAGTACAGCTTCAAGGCGCCGAAGATGCTCGTCGAAACTCGAGGAAAACACGACGACGTCGTCCAAGTACACACGGCAAGTCTGCCACTTCAATCCTGCCAGTACTGTATCCATAACGCGTTGAAACGTTGCAGGCGCTGAGCAAAGGCCGAAGGGCATCACCTTAAACTCGAAGAGGCCGTCCGGTGTTATGAACCCCGTCTTGTTTCGCTCTCTTTCGTCGACTTCGATTTGCCAATAGCCAGTCTTAAGGTTCATTGACGAAAAGTACTTGGCGTTATGGAGCCGATCAAGTGCGTCGTCTATTCGTGGGAGGGGATACACGTCCTTTTTTGTGATTTTGTTCAGGCGGCGATAATCGACGCAGAAACGTAGGGTCCCATCCTTTTTCTTCACTAACACCACGGGGGATGCCCATGGACTTTTGGACGGCTGGATAATGTCATCCCGCAGCATTTCATCAATTTGTCTCTTCATGGCCTCACGTTCTCGCGTCGAAACCCTGTACGGACTCTGACGGAGTGGTCTGGCATTTTCTTCGGTTATGATGCAATGTTTCGTGATTGGGGTCTGACGAATTTTCGATGACGACGAAAAGCAATCTTCGTATTGCAGGAGCAGGGCCTTGAGCTGTTCTTGCTTATCGTTCGGAAGTCTGGGATTGACGTCGAAAGCTATGGGAGGGGCTTGGTTTCTCTGAGTAGGTTCCGCAGAATCGACGAGGGCGAAAGCACTGGTGGCTTCGACAATTTCTTCGATGTATGCGACCGTTGTTCCTTTGTTCACATGTTTGTACTCATTGCTGAAATTCGTGAGCAAAACCGTTGGTTTGCCTCCCCGCAGCTCTGCGATTCCTCTTGCGACGCAAATATTTCGGGTGACCAACAGATGCTGACTGCCTTCAACGACGCCTTCCAAGTCAGGTGATTTAGGAGCGCCGACTGAAATAATGACGCTTGAGCGAGGCGGAATAGTGACTTGTTCTTCCAGCACATTCAAGGCATGGTGTCCTGACGGCGTGCGCGGCGGTAGTGCTTCTTCTGTGGATAACGTTATCGACTTTGTTTTTAGGTTGATGACAGCACCATGGAGGCATAAGAAGTCCATGCCAAGGATGACATCTCTCGAGCAACGCTGTAGGACTACGAAGTCTGTAGGATAAATACGGCCGTTAATGGTGACTCTCGCTGTGCAGATTCCTGCAGGCGTTACGAGATGACCTCCGGCTGTGCGGATTTCAGGGCCTTTCCAAGCTGTCCTAACTTTCTTTAACTTCGCGGCGAACGACCCACTGATGACAGAATAGTCGGCTCCAGTATCGACGAGAGCAGTCACACTGTGGCCGTCGATAACAACGTCGAGGTCGCTAGTTCGCCGTCTCGCATTACAGTTAGGGCGTGGCGTCGGGTCACGGCTGCGTCGGCTTGTTCCGCTGCTTCCATGCTGCGTCGTCAGGCCACCTTCGGTAAATGAGCTTTCGCCGTCAGGGCTTTGCCTGGCAGGCGTTGTGTTCGGAAAGCTCCGTCGCGGCGTCGTCGTCGGAGGAGGATCTTCGGTAGTTCGTCGCACAGCAACCGCACCTCCACCGGTTGCTGCCCTTAGTTTCCCGGATACGGGCTAGGAGACCGGCCCCGCGTTGGGCCAGAGTACTGTCGGTGGTGCGGTGACGTGCGGCGGCTGGGCGACGGCGAACGCGAAGGGCTTCGTGGTGTCCATCGAGTTCCTGTCAGGTAGTCGGCGATGTCACGTGGTCGTTCTCCTGGCTGTGGACGCGGTGCATTGACGGCGAAGCCACGTAGTCCCATCTGTCGGTACTGGCAACGGCGGTATGTGTGTCCGGCCTCGCCGCAGTGGTAGCAGAGCGGGCGATGGTCAGGGGTGCGCCAAACGTCAGTCTTCCTCGGTGCACTGCGCTGGGCCGCTGGCGAACGGTATGACGTCGGTGGGGGTGGTGGTGGCGGTGGCGTCTGTCGACGGAAGTGCGATGGGGCGGCGTTTTGGCGTGGACGGGGAGGAGCGTTGTGGCGCAGTGCTGCGGCGTAGCTCATAGCTTCCGGCTCGGGCAGCGGTGCGTGGGGAATTTGAAGCGATTGCCGAACTTCTTCTCGTACAATGTCGGCAATTGAATCCACATGAGGCTGGGCCGAAGGCAACAGCTTGCGCAGCTCTTCCCGCACGATCGCTCGGATCGTTTCACGCAGGTCTCCGGAGTTACTGGCTTGAGCAGCAGCGCAGTCTGCAGCCAGGCGACGATTATACTGTCTGGTGCGCATGTCCAGGGTCTTTTCGATAGTGGTCGCTTCTGCTACAAATTCTTGGACGGTTATCGGTGGGTTTCTCATCAGTCCCGCGAAGAGCTCCTGTTTGACCCCTCGCATGAGGAAACGAACTTTTTTCTCTTCAGGCATGTCTGGATCAGCGTGACGGAATAGTCGGGTCATTTCTTCTGTGAAAATGGCGACATTTTCATTTGGTAGCTGAACCCGAGTCTCTAATAAAGCAGCGGCCCTCTCTTTGCGAGCGACGCTCGCGAACGTTTGAAGGAATGCGCCGCAGAAAACATCCCACGTTCGGAGCGTGGACTCCCTATTTTCAAGCCAAGTCCTTGCGGTGTCTTCCAAATAGAAGAACACACGACGCAGCTTTTCGTCATGGTCCCAGTGGTTGAGGGCGGCCACACGGTCGTATGTCTCCAGCCAGGACTCCGGGTCTTCGAACGATGACCCATGGAAAATTGGTGGTTCCCTGGGTTGATGCATGACCATCGTGGGCTGGGACGCTGCGGTTGTCATTGTCGCTGCAGTCGCGGTCATGGCCTTCGTCTTCCGCGCCTTGTCTGGTAGAATCCCGTACTCCGGTGGTAGCCCTTGCTGTCGGCGGCTTGTTCGCTGCTCCTGGTTGGTGTCGGTGTCTTCTCCGCGACGTGGGCTGGGTTCACGGCTTGACGGGGGCGTCCGGTACATGAACAAAGCAGCACCTCCACCAGATGTCACGGGGTCGTCACGTGGCCGAAGACAGGAGACTTCGTGTTGGGATTTAACTGTTTATTTGGGCGATTCTGTGCCCAGTAAACGGAAAGTCCAATTACAGCAGCAGTCTTGCACAGATAGCAGTCTCGGACTGATAGCGGCGAACGGAGCGTCGGCCTTCGATCAACAACTGACAAGCGGCGAAGCGCGTCGGCATTTATACTCTTGCCGTCGAATGTTCTAGCGTTATCGCTGGCGGTGGCGTAGCTTCCAGAACAATCTGTACCGTTCGCACAGTGGGCGTGATCTTATCGAAATGATCTACTACAGTCCGGAACCTTCTAGAAAACTGCAGGCGCGGTTTGCGCTGAGAATCGTGCGGTGTTTTCGGACGATAACAAAAACTTGGGAAATGGAACGTGGCAATATATTGAGCCTGCTACCAGCAGCGGCACTTAATCATTTGTCTCATTGAAACCAGCACACTTATGTCACTTACAAAGGCAAAATTCGAATGCATTCTTTGAAACTGCAATTGACCCAAATCTTTCTGAAAATATATTTTGCTGCACTTCCCTTAGTAGAGCCTCTTAACTGCTGTGCCCCTGATTAACCCAGTAGTTAAATGCTGAAGCCCATTATTTCAGAAACTCGTCAATGTTATACTAAAGAAAATTCTCATGCAGAAGGAACACACTTCGTGCATTGTGAAATTCTAGTACATTTTATTCGTTTGCCAAGCTCAAACCTTGAGCGTCTTTCGTGACTGTGGCTTGGCGCGCAGCAACTTCCTTTTCGCATGAGTCTCGGTTACGTTGCTAGAAAAATTTGCCAGAAAGGGTCGCAGAAACTTCACGAGAATGAGATTAACAAGTGCAGTTGTATGGGCTACACTATCATTCCTTTCACATTTGAAGAGGGGGTTCTTAATGACAGATGGAAGAACAGCACACGTCAACTTCTGCAGTGGCTGTGGTCGTTTGATCAGCAAAGGTGCCGCTCGTTCGCTCTGATGTTCGTCCGCTCAATTTTCAGAACGGAACGCAACAGTAAACCATAGCTAAATAGTTTACTGCTGCGACCAGTGCTGTCACACTTCAGGCAATGGTAAGCAAAACCAAAGTCAAAGAACGCCAGTAACGACACACCACGACCACAAAGAAAACAACACGTGCGATGCCTACGCAGCCTTCACCCGTCTGCGAGAGATGGGGGTAAGTTGTAGCGCCACGCTTTACCTTGGCAGGTAGGAGAACTAAAAAATAATAAACAAGCAAAAACAAAGTTGGCACGCAGGAGCGCCGCAGCACGGGCAGGTCGCTAATCTATAGAGGAGGTCGCGGTCTTGGCAACGCCTCCTAGATTTCCTGCGCGGAAGTGTTTCGGTTCACCCGGTGGCACGAACCTTTTCGAGGCAAAAACGTTCGGTTCACCCCATAGCCGCTTAAAACCGGCTTGACTTGGTTTAAAGTGTATAAATAGACGGCGTTAGAATCGGTGTGTTGGAAAACATTTTTCAGGCGATTTAGGCGTTCTTTATTCTGTGGTTCAGGTAGAGTTCCTCACTAGCTTGTGACACACAGTCTGTGGCGGGTTCATCGTATTCTAGTCGTGATGTTTCTTTCTCCGATGTTGGTGTTGGATTGGACTGTAATCTGTTTGAAATGGCGAGAACCGCCTCTGCCCGTGGGGTCGTGGTCGCTTTCTGTTGTTAGAAAGTGATTCATACGCAAGTCGCTGCCCCTTTTGTTAATTCCTGTGATGTCGCCGTGTTCAGGAGCTTCTCATTCGTGCTTATCGAGTAGTTAACGTCATTCGCCCGAAGCACAGAACACCTACCAGACCGAAGTGTTTGCCACCAAATCTACAAGCAATGATAACAAGCATAAAATAAAGGCCTTTGGAACGCGATTTGTGAATGTTGGTCTGACGCATGTACTACGCGGATGTATGGTAGGTGCATGCGTGTTGCTTGAGGACCGACCAAACAGCTGGTGTCACTTGGGAGGAAGCATATACTTGTGCCAACGCTTTCGTTGAAGCTTATTCTTGTGTAAGTGCGCGAGATAGATACGGAATGCACAAGTTGGAATTAGAGAACGTTCTTGTCCGAGTGGCTTTATTAAGCAGTCGCAGATGATGGCAATTTGTTTGCTTAGCAGTGTGTGTTTAGATTGGGGTAACCAACAGTGAGGGTAGTTGTGTGTGGGTGAAGAAATTAGTTTTCTTTGTTCCGGTGCCTTCGAAACAAATCCGTTATTTTTTCTCCTCATTGCGTCGGTCTCTTGATGTGGCACTAAATTTTGCTATGTGCTCTTCGTGACACTTCCTCTCTGTCTAGAATGCTCTAGTAAAAGTTGACGCTATAGTTCAGCAGAAGTGTTTAAAGTTCCTTGCAGCTAACCACAGCAACATTTATTTGTCTATGTGATCAGTTGGACACACGTTATTTGGCATGCTTTTTATAACACAAAACGTTTCTTTTTTTTCGTTTACTGAACAGTCCGGAAAAAATCGGGGACATCTGTCCCGACTCGGACAGCGCGGGCAAAGTCATGGACAGTCTAGCAAAATTCGAGACGGCTGGTAACACTCGTTTAGGCAAGTGTATAAAGATGAAAAAAATGTAAAAAATAGAAATTTCATTGCTGGGAGCATTGTCGAGCTTCAATTGCTAACCCGTAAAGGTCTTTTTAAAAGTTAACATTGCCGCAATACAGCAGTGTCATGGAGTGAAGTGCTTGCAGTGTATTGCAGTAAAGCATACATAACGCACGCGCGTGTGTGTGTGTGTGAAATGGAAGCGTAGCACTACTATTAGGCCTAATGCGATGCGCCGAGCTTTGTCTCATTACTGGTCATGTGACAGACGGCATCAGCACCAACTTCAATCTTTGTAAAGAGTCCATATGTTCCCCCCATAATTATTTTTTTAATTGTGACAAGTGATTCACACTGCAGTAAACTTCTAGTATATCACATGAATAATTTAAAATTGTTGCATAGCCCAAAATAAAGAAGTGAAAAATACCTGTGACAGACTCCTTGGTACTCCAGATTTTGTGCCATCAGATATGTGCTCTGAAATGAAAATGATTATTATTATTGAAATATATACTCAGGCTAGGTATTAGAGATGATTGTGCATGTTTTGCAAATTTCCTTTTAAAAGCTCATGCTTCACTTTATCGGGATTTCTTTAGTTATTAAGAAAAATAGCTCCCCAAGAATGGTCTAAAATTAAACACACAGTTTGTCATGGGGCAAGTTGAGCTTAGCAAGAAAATGATTTATGAAAACCATTCTGTCGCATAACTAAGAGCAAGGTGGTTTCAAGAAACATGTTGACCTGAGATGATGGCACGTGTTCAAGCATCTTACAAAGACTGCTTGTTGTTATAATGTGGCTGTAATTGGACAAATGTCTGTCATCAGGTGTGGAGATACATCACATCTCTGTTGATCAAGTTTTTAAAGAATGGGTTTTCAGGGGATGCTAAAAACTTTTTTGAAGGGGCGAGCATTAGAGAGCATTACTTTATTAAAGTCTTCAATTTCATTAGGTTAGCACTGAGGCTTGCAGGTATGTTAAATGAGCATGGTCATTTGAGTAACACTCAGAGGTCAATAATTCTAGGGTGAACAGCAAGATATGTATGAAACAGGACTATGCAAATTGCAGAAATAGACATAATGAAGTTCTCGAGAAGACTTTGTTAACAGTACATTTACAGGCTTCATGGAGAGTTTGCTTTCCAGCAGGGTGAATTTACTTTTGCTTATGCTTTCGATGGCATCTTGCAGTTCATAAGCACTGGTTTTACGGACTGCACGTGATGATCTTGTTTTTTCAAGGTTCATGTACTGATTAAAAAGTATAGGATCAAGAAACTTACATGCTGTCTTAAAGCATAATCAGGCTCACCATAGAGGTAAGTGGTGACATTTTAGTGAGTTATATGTGGGAGGTCTGTGTGCATAACGTCATAGTAATCTTGCAATGCTACAGCTTTATTTGTGTAACGAGTGAAGCTTCTTTTCCTGTTAAAAATTTCTGCCAAGCAAACAAGTTCCAACAGCAGGATTTGCCCTTGGGTAAAGTAGGTGGTAAGAGTGAGCTTATTCAGAAGCCCTTCAAGAGTACCCACTGAAGGAATTAGTACCTATAGGGCAAAAATTCCAGTGCACCAAGAAGGGCAAGGGAGGACAGTGCAGGTTAACATTTCAGGAGGGTATCTTCTAGACATCATCCTTCTCTAGCCACAAGCTTGTATGGCCAATGTTTAGCAGACTCCTACTAACATAAGTTAACTATAAATGTTGCTTCTCTATTGCAAGATGACACACCATATACCTTTTGAGAGTCTCCTCACCACAAGCCCTTACATTAGCCTAAAAATATTTTTTCTACGGTGCCCTTTTTTTGTCCTAAACAGTTGTCTCAAGCAACAATATTCACATTGTGACAGTCTAGCTGGTGACCACAGAGATGGCTCCCGCCATCCTTATGTATACTCCACTCAAAATGTAAGACACTACAAAATCATAGTCCGGTGTGCGTGCATACGACCTTGAACATGTAAGAAGTGACCACTCCTCTTGTGTTCTCTGCACTTGCGCATGCTTGTCGCACACCTGTTCAAGATTGTGACAGTGAAATTAGTTCTGGCAATGCTGTCTCAGAGGTAAGCCTGTGTACACCCTTAGGAACACCATGGTGGAGTGAGCAGAGGTTCATATCAAATGTAGTAATAAACTGGCAACACTATGGTGATATAAGCACGCTTGCATTAATTTATTACATTTTTATTGAGCCAGACATCACACAGCTAAGCCTAGTTGTAATCTCTTTTCATTATTGTCTACATAGTTTTCCTGTTGGTCACAGCACAGGAAGAAAATTTCTCTGTGGGAGCACCATAATTTAAGCTTGCATGACTCCAATGAAGCACTGTGCGAACAGATATATTGAAAATGTCAATACTTCGGGTCCTATAAATGGTGAACTGGTTGTCACATTCAGCCGGTGATCCTGCAGGAGCTTTAGCATATACTCTAAGGTCATTTTGCATCAACAATTCCACATCAACAATGCCACATACAATAGTTTAACAATGGTTGTTAATGGGCAAGATGATGCATAGCTTCAGGGAGGTAATTAAGCTAAGGGGGAAAATTATAGATGCCTAAGCACCACTGGAAAAATGAAAAAGCACAGAAAAAGAGCGCCAGTCGCAGCTGAACTACAGAAAATATTTACACTGCACCACACATTCGCGTCGTCTAGAATTTTCACTGATAATGTTATACCAACCTGCCCAGCAACAAGTACTTCTAAGGTAATAAAGTGCAGAATGACACTTGCATAAGTCAGGAAACACAGGACGCGAGTTAACTGCCATCTATCTTTGTTTGTGGCTTTGGTAGAAAATATATAAGGAAAAAGACACATGTGCAGAGTGACAGTGTGCAATGTCACAGTCATCAAAAACATCACTTAACATTGCCTGCTCGAGCAACTTTCCTGGTTTTCAAAGTTTCAACAAATGTGTCACAATTAAATACACCACTTTTTTTCCAGCTTGAACTGCTTCCAACAGTTCACATCTATCAGGACTGCTGCCTGTAATCTTTGTCTGGTATTTAATCTGAACTGACATGCCCTAATACTTGCGCAACAATCAGCCAGATTTGTCTATCTACCCTTAACAGCATGTAAGTCCACGTGCAACAACACCCGCTCCACCTTTCCAGTGGTCATAGTCCATACGGGTCATTATATCATTCAGTTAGCTGCCTAACTAACTTTCACTCATTCACTTCATATTTCTTGAAAATAGAGATATGTGATCCCTACAACTGCTTTGCAAAAAACAAATAAAGTACGAGTATAATACTTGCTATGATGGCTTAATTAAAAAAAATTATTTCACGATGATGGCCCAGAAGTTTTCTCTAGAAAACATGTAAAGCCCATATGGAGAAGTATGTGTCCCAGGGAAATTCTGAAACTGCCAAATTCGAAGGGTGTGCAATATATTCTACGATTTCACATACCAAGTTGAATACTGTTCTATTTGATTCAGTCGTCATTATTTGTAGAACTAAATATTTTTTACTAGTTTAAGTGCACTGAAATGTGTAAAAAAGTGCACTGAAATGTGAAAGAGAAAATGTGTAAAGTATCATAAATTTCATCCTTGGCAGGTTATACGCATTAAACATGACAGCTTATCTAGTGCAGCTGGCTGCTTCGCTCTAGGAAAGGGATTTTGCTACCTCTACAATTGTCACTTACCCTTTCTTAACACTTCTGTAGATTTTAAGGGCTTGATGTTTTTGCCAGATACTCGATTCCTACTTTTAAGATTGCTAGGAGTCCTTATCATAGCTGCAAAGGGAGATACAGCCAGTATTTGATGTACTTGTCTTTATATTGCAATGGAAATAATACATCAACTGGGAAATAGCAATGATACATTTTGTATTAAAATTTATTTCAAATTCGTTTTGCTGCACAACTTGTGTACCAAACAGTGGCCGACAACCATTGGGTGTATTTGCACCGTGCTCTGCCATGACGAAGCACATGCATGAAACTTGAGAGACACGAGCTCATGCATGCAGGTGCAAATTTTATGTAGTCGTCCCTTCAAACATCCTAGGTAATTTTAAATACTTGGCTGGGCAGATGTCTGTTAAATTATTCTCGAATGTCCAGGCTGACTACAAAATGAGCAATTTTAATAATGTTCTTGGCTTGTGCCACAAATTTTTACCACTCATTTTTTAAAAATATTTCCTAACGCTGTTGTACAACCAAACAAAAATATGTACGTGCTCTTTAGCATACTGTTATTCACAAACTAAATGCCAGTTCATTTAAGCTCAAGTTAGTTAAACATTCATATTCCATAATTAGGATCAAACTGCAGGATAGCTACCACAACAAACAATCTTGCACTGATGTCATTATGTTTTCATTATTAATTTACTAATTTGCATTCTTGCTTCTTTTTCACAGAGTATGCATATTAATATACAAGATACCACAACTAACTCATTTATCAACTTCAGTATTTTATCACTTTCAATCAACCATCATATTGCAAAGTCTTGAAACAAGTCACTTTTAAGACCCACAAGTTTTCTTGTGCTTTTACAGTGCATCGAAGGCCCTGAAGTGTCAAACAGGCGAAAAGGCATTGGTAAGGCTTCTTCATAGGCATTGGACAAATCTGTTTACAAAATGTGTTAAAGGCACATGCATGCACATGTTTTGGTTTGATTGTACGTTAACATTAAGAAAGGAAGGAGTGGTGCGACATTTCTGGCACAAGCCAAGCATGTGGTTAGCATTGCTAACTTTATAGTTAGTGCGGGAGTTTCAGATTAATTCCACCCTATTTTTTTAGCAATATATCTATAACACGTGGTACAAATAGTTTCTGTTAGTAATTTCACAAATGACAACACCATTATCAGCAAGTCATGACAAAATTTAGATGATAGCAAGGAAGGGGCATTGGCAATTAAAATGAAAAATAAGCTGGGCTTAGCTGAGCACAAAGTGAGTTCAATTTCATGCGAAGCATTCAAAGTGCTAAACTTTGTTCGGAAGTCCAAGGTCCAGATTACTTAATTTTAAAGTACATGTTTATGACTGACCTTGTAAAATGTGTTAGAAAATTCTAAAATAATTCAGTCTATGAATCACTGCATCAAGAGAATGGCACAATTTATGAGTAAATAAGTGGAGTCTAGCTTTGAAGCGTAGTTTTAAATCTATACTGCGTAGTGTTGTATGAAATGTAGGGCGATATAGACGTACTTAGCTGCTGAATAAGCTTTGTTAGAGTATAATAATAGTAGTGGTATTACAACATATGTGCAAGTTAAAATGAGGAAAAATAATAATAATTTTTTTAAATCCCAGAAGAAATAAAATTAAAAAAAATGCAGCATATTCATGGAGTGATTGATGATGAGTGGAGTGAAGCGTCCATCCATGCATGCGTCTATGCGTCGGATCGCGTTCGAGAATGCAGATGACGCATGAGTAACACCGTTGAGACGCGTGCCAAAGGAGCCCAGCGCAAGTGTCTTTAACGTGCCCGCCACTCTGCTTCGTTAATGCCCCACCAAGGATCCACTACGTATGGTGACTGTAAAGGAGACTGAGAAATCCGCTCGTTCTGTGCATACCCAGGCACAGCCCCCCCATGCAGCCAATCAGAGAGAAGGGGTACAGCGCCATCTAGTTATCTTTACCCAACTGCACTTTCTATGTAATTCTTAAGAAAGCGCTGTCTATTATACTGTTCGGCAAATACTGCCTTCTTTTCTTTGTTTTCTCTTCTCTCGGTTATGCGTGACGGTTGTACCATATCTAAGGACACAGTGAAAGATGAGGCATCAGTACCAAAAGGACTTATTTGGTTTGCATTCTTTTATGATTTGGGGGAAGTATGAATATTTATAGCAACCTGATTTGAAAGTGTATTTATTAAGTGTTTGTGAGTGCCTGTAATGTGTTAACTTAAAACGACAGAAAAAAATTACTTTTGACTTGTCGATGTTTATGTCACTATGGATTAATTGAAACAAAATCTTTAGTCTTGATATTTTTGCCCTACCTTGTGGTGTTAATAGACCAGCTTTCATTTGCAACTCAGTAGGAGAATTTGTTAGATTGCATTTGTTATAAATATACTTCATTGCCTTCCTGTGCACCCCGTTTTAATCCTCGCAATTAGTTACTTTGTATGCAGAAACCAAGCAATACTATTATAATCATGTTAGTAATATATTATTATTATTATTATTATTATTATTATTATTATTATTATTATTATTATTATTATTATTATTATTATTATTGCATTGATAACATTGCACTTGATTTGCAGTTTACTCATTAAATCTATATTTAACTGTTACACTGTTCAAGGCCGAATTTATAATGTCCTTACAGAGACCTATATATTTTGACTGCATTTAATGGACTCAGATATATCAGCCAGTCTTGTGGCACACCCTACAGGACAAGAATATTTTCGTCATTTCAGGACATCCCGGGGATGTTTTGTATTTTTGAAGGAGGTACGTATTAGGGAATGACTGATGCACGGCTACCTGTTTTTCATGCAACCTTATCTTATCTCCAAAAGATCAGGTGATAGCAGTATGAGGCAAAGCAGTTAGACCTTTTCAGAGTAGCTTTATGCCTTTCTATAAATTGCAGTGCCATGTCCTCCTCTGGCAGAGAGGTGCTAGGCAATAGGAGGTAAGGGAGTGCCATCTCCTTTAAACTTCGATGCAGCACACAGAAATATTTGGTTGTGCATATTTATTTATTTATTTTCAAAAACTGCAGCCCAATGCAGGGCTATTGCAGGAGTGGGGTACATACAGTAGGAAAGAATATGAGAAACATCAAAACAAGTTCTTCATCAGAACAAATCACAATAATTATCGCCACATTCTGAGCATAACCGGGTACATAAATGAAAAAAAGAGGACAACAAAGTCATTGCATCCAAAAAATCTGACATATTCATTTCACGAACCGAACCTGGTAGTTCGTTCCAGTACACAATAATTTTCGGAAAGAAACTGTATTTGAACATATTAGTACGCGCGAAGAATGGCCTTATGTTAAGATTGTGACCACGTCTAGTTGGCAGAGCATTAGCATACACGACGTAATTATCATTAGAAAGCCGGCATGATGAGTGAACATAAGAGTGCAAAAGTTTCAAAGAATCAATATCATGCCTAGCGCACAATGGAGATAACTTCAAAGATTTCATTGCAGATGAGGGTGAAAAATCATGGTCATAGCGATAAAAAATGAAGCCAACAGACTTCCTTTGGACAGATTCAATTGTATTCGCGTCACTCACTTTGTATGAATTCCACACACACGAAGCGTACTCTAATATAGGGCGGATGAGTGTTTTGTACATTAGTAATTTGGTTGATTTTGGTGATTTAGATGAAGTACGTCTTAAGTAACCTAACTTTTTTAATGCTTTAGACGTAATGTAGTCTATGTGATGCGACCATTGTATGTTGTGTGTGAGCATAACGCCAAGGTATTTGTACGTCTGTGCTCGGGGAACTGCGATGTTGTTGAAGGAGTATGCATATCGGGATGGTGAATGGCTGTTAGTGAAGGACAAAACTACTGCTTTTTGAAAATTTATGCACATCTGCCAGTCCGAGCACCAAGAACAAAACTGCGAGAAAGAATCCTGAAGTATGGCATGATCATTAGGAGAACTAATTACCTGGTAAAGTACACAGTCATCGGCGTACAGGCGAACTTGGGACCTAATATTGCTGGGAAGGTCATTTATGAAAATCAGAAATAAAAGTGTCCTGTGCTTTACACACTGTTTTTTTAGTTGTTTGCACTGCTTGAAACAGCCTGTGCCTTTTTGAAATGAAACTTGTACTGGCATACAATGAACTGTAAATGTTGTCAGCATTATATGTACCAAAAAAAAACATCATGAAGGCAGTGAGCCCTTATCACTTATTTGCCTTGCACTACAGCTATTCTGGGATGAAGAGAATGGCAATAAGGAAGATAATAATAATAATAATAATAATAATTCACACCAAATAACTGGTTTCATTATAACAAATGATTCCAGCTGATTCCTTTTCCAGGCCAGCTGGTTTCATTTTCAGTCTAGAGTGGTTCATGCTGGGACCAACTGGAACATGTTGCTAATCTGTTGGCTTGTACTTAGTCCCAGCTGTATACAGCCATGGTTTCAGTTAAAGTAAACTGAAACCGTGGAGTATTTTCACCTGGAAAGGAAAGAATGTAGCAAGTGATGCATCCAAAGGCAGAAAAGAAAACAAAGAGGAAAGATAGAACAGAGCAAGAAAAAAAAGGCGAGCTCTCAAAGGGAAAGGGAGAAGAAAAGAGAGAAAGAAGGAGGCACACGCACACTGAACTTCTCTCACCCTCATTTTTGAGGGCTCCTCGTTTTTTCCCTATGCGTCACTTTTTTACCACCACCTGGCTAAATATTCGCTCCTATACACAGATCGACTGAACTGATGGCGCACTCAGATTTAGCGTACTTGCTCGTTGTCACATCCTGTCCCAAAATTCTCATGCCTGTCGTACCAGAAAACAGCTTTGCGATGCAAATCACTATCGTGTGGCTGAAGAGCTGGATCATGCATAGATCATAATGTCAGCCTGATCGCACGACGTAACGGTAATAACTTAGTAGTACACCATGCATAACACAAGCGTTCAGTGGGCCCTTAAGTTATGTCGTCTTAACTGCAGAAGTGCAAGTAGTGCTTTGCCAGTATTTTCCTCAACTATGAGCCATACACTACAGCTGTGTTTTGTATGAATTTAAAAGAGAGTACTGCTAGAAATGTTAAGTACACTGACTATACAATTAAAAATATGGTAATCGGCATTTCTAAGAGTTACATTTGCTTGTAAAAAACTGGCACATACCTATGTCAAGATTCGTGCCGAAAGTACGTCTTGTCCAAGGATATTTCAGAAAAATTCAGCATATTCTAATTGATGTGTGGGGCTTAACGTCCCAAAATCACCATATGATTATGAGAGACGCCGTAGTGGAGGGCTCCGGAAATTTCGACCACCTGGGGTTCTTTAACATGCACCCAAATCTGAGCACACGGGCCTACAAATTCAGCATATTCTACGTAGCTCCGGAACCGACATTATGCGAAGCATGCGGAGGCATGCTTAGCGTGACCATGTTGTGATTTTTTTATAGCGGCACGTCATGAAATTACACCAAATATACGTCCAAATGTTCCACACACAGACATACATTGAAGAATTCCAAGTGTTTATATAACCAGTTGTTTGCACCTGTGCAATGATGCAAACATGAACTTGAGCATTAGGAACACCAGAATCAATAAGCTGGTATGAAGTGCTGGTGCTAGTGAGGATGGTAGCCCTGGACGTTGCTGCATAAATCAACTTCAGTGCATGGCACCTAGCAACAATTGACGTTAACCCGACATCACAGCTGCATCATAGGAGTACATATGTAATGTTTATAAGGCTGGATTGCCACCACTGCAACCACTATTAACGTTTCAGGACCATATTAAGGTATTAAGCTATTTGAAAAGTAGGTCCGAGATCTGGCGTGGCTTTGTTGTAGAATATGCTTGATTGCCGCGCAGAATGCTTGGGTTCAATTCCTGATGGGACCACGACATTTATTCTTTGCATTCGTCGGGTCAGCGCTGCCGATATAAGGCTTTTTAGATGCGAAGCATCTCTGACTATCGTGTTTAACGCCGTACGTACGTCCGTGCGAACGCACCGCGGCGCGTTTCTCTCGCCGCAGGTATTGGAGCAGTGCCAAGTAGGTCAAGTTGCAGCTGCGCGTTAACATCTCACCCGCAGCAGCTGCCGGCTCCTCCACCCGCTCATAATACACATCTTTCCCACTTCACCCTCTCCACCACCCGCAATGCTCGACCGCACGTCGAGCGAAAACACTCTTTCAGCTCGTTATCTGCGATGAAACTTACACGAAACCCAACCCGCCTCCAATGTCTTTGCGTTTCAAACAAACGTTTACTCGAGTAAACGTTACACCGAGTTCGCTTCCAGCCGTTCTTCCAGCACCCGCGTCGACGCCCGTTTCAACTGGGTCAACGACGTGCGCACCACTGCTGCTTCGCATCCCAGCAGGGCTCACTTCGGGGAAATGGTTCATAATTTCTCAATGCTCACGCGTCAAAATTTTCCACGTGTGCTCTCGTCATTCCTGGGTAGATGCAAAAAAATTAAGTGTCAATTACTTGGGGCACATACCCGCCCGCGGGTATGTGTCACTGTTCAGCAGGAAGCGTTTGACGACGCGCGTGACAAAATTGTGACCTTATTCATGTCTTCACCGGCGCGTCATTCGTCAAATAATGCAACCCTCCCATACTAATTTTGGTTCATGCCAAGTTAAGGAGGTGATCACGAGAGCACCCAGACGTGAGCGGATAGATAGATAGATAGATAGATAGATAGATAGATAGATAGATAGATAGATAGATAGATAGATAGATAGATAGATAGATAGATAGATAGATAGATAGATAGATAGATAGATAGATAGATAGATAGATAGATAGATAGATAGATAGATAGATAGATAGATAGATAGATAGATAGATAGATAGATAGATAGATAGATAGATAGATAGATAGATAGATAGATAGATAGATAGATAGATAGATAGATAGATAGATAGATAGATAGATAGATAGATAGATAGATAGATAGATAGATAGATAGATAGATTGATAGGCTCTGGAGTGCCTCTTCCCAGTCGGCTTCGCTGGATAGAGGGTCGTTAGGTAACGCGG
Source organism: Rhipicephalus microplus (assembly GCF_043290135.1). Classification (NCBI taxonomy): domain Eukaryota; kingdom Metazoa; phylum Arthropoda; class Arachnida; order Ixodida; family Ixodidae; genus Rhipicephalus; species Rhipicephalus microplus. The sequence continues at coordinate 33,252,861 of NW_027464586.1, forward strand.
AGCATCGCCAAAGCATGTGCGCTAAGAAACAATAAAGTTCATTACATTTCGGACAACTTGAGTAAACGTCTGTAGAGATACGACTGAGAAGGCCCCGCTAGGGGAACGAGCCCGTCTGGAGCATTCTAAGTGTTATTGACTGAGACCTATCTTACTTCGGGTAAGGAAGAAGATAGGCCCTTCTACTTAGCCGATAGTGAGATGTGGTTTCATTAAAGGAAAGGAGTGGATCGTTATGCTGGATTTCATCCTGACCCCACAAGGCCGCCATGCCGCCGCGGCGCGTTATATTTCGCGCACGGTCATGGGCAAGCTCGTTGAGGTTAGGTAAGTGCTGATGAACATCCGCACCCATATGGGCGGGAAACCAAGAGATTAAGTGAGTGCCAGGGTCTGTTCACCAATTGCATTTCTTTGATTGTTTCGGCACTAGATGTATTATCTGGTAAAGGCAAAAGGTGTATTAATGCCGATTTGCTGAAGAGAAAGTCAAGCTAGCCCAAGAACAGGGAAGGGACTGATATTTATTTGGAGAAAGCGTGTAAGAATGGGTTACAAGAAATTCCTGTTGTGGGATGCTCTGTGACACATTACTAGAAACTAAAACTGGGGAGTCCACATAGCCCCAAAATCAGATGATGAGAGTCAGAGAGACGAATCAACTTTTGTTGAACCCAACTATGTTGGTGGTGCACACCGGCACCAGACGAGGTGGTTCACTGGTTACAGGACCCATATGTTCTCAGTAGATCCTGGCCCTTGTTTGTCAGTGCTAGTTGAGCTTGTAGGAGGGGGCTGGATATCAAGGTCTCCCATGCCAAAGAGGTTTGGTATTGAGGGTGTTAGGGGAAAGGGAAGGAAGGGGGTCTTGAGTTCTGAGCAATCTGCCAAGATATGTGGCAGGAAGCCTTTTTCTCTTTGTAAAACGGACAGAGCGTGGCATGTTTCGCAGGGCACATGCAGTTCATTGCATTGATTTAATTTCAGGGCGCATAAAGGCCTTACAGTGGGGGTAGTGTTATTAAAATAAAGGCAGCAAACACATCATAGCAATACAACATATTATTGAAAATACATGCTCAAACAAACTAAGTTACAATACGCTGAAGACGTAATCCATTATTGCAGCCTTGAATGATGACGCATCCTCCATGCAGGCAATAGAATGCGGAAGGCGGTTCCACTCAGTGCTCATTTTTGCTAAAAAGGAGTCTGAAAAAAATTAGTGCAGTAAAAAGGAATGAAAACCTTGAATGAAAAAGGAATGAAGATGCAATGATATGTATGAAGATGCTGAGATGATTTTCTGTTTAAGTGAACATTTATGGTAGCTGATCTTTTGAAAAAATGCATGGGACATTTTTCTTCGAAGTTTCAAATTTGTCAGTCCAAGGTCTGATTTCGTCAGCGAAATGCTGGCTGAGTGGGGATGATTTGAGTGTGTGAAATGTGCTGAATGTTTCGGAATTGATTCAATTATAATTGTTAATATCTTTTGACCAGATTTCAAAGATAAGCAGCATATTCCAGCTAGAGTCAATTTAATGTTTTGTAGAGTTGTAATTTTAAATGACATGAAGCGTTGGAAAAACTTCTGCAAATGTACCAGAAAGACATAGGCGTACCAGCCGGTGGGGGAGCAAGGGGGACGCGAGCTCCCCCCCCCCCTCCATACTTTCGACAGTGGTCACTCTTGGCTGCACGCTGGGGAAACGAACAAGTAAGGTGTAATTATTTATATCAACAGCATTCACTCAACTGTGTTTCTATAGGAGAATGAAATTGTTACGAGGATATGTTACAACATAGTGTAATTTTGCCAACATTTCCGCTTTGACAATGTTCCTTGTAAGTTCATATATATATATATATATATATATATATACATTATATATATATATATATCCATATCCATACCCGTACCTATATCCATATCCCATACCTATATATATATATATATATATTGCCAATAGTACAAGTTCTGAAACTATTATTTCCACAGATGCTGGCATGCTTGCATGTGCCGCTGTTTAGGAGAGGACAAAGATGCGCGTGCAGAGAAAAACAATAGTCGTACTGCCGTTCTTCGAATCAGTTTGACGTCTTTGCGTGCCATTATCAGCAGGTTACAGTTACGTTGTAACGTGACACTGGTGGAGGTGCTGGGTAATAGTCTATGCACTGTTACCACGAGGAAGATCTCGGTCCCAACATCGACGCCTTAGTAGAAACAGCCAACCTTCGATGCAGTCGGCGGCAACTAGGCCTATCACCCCAGTTCAGCCCTCTTCCGGAACGCTCCAGAACCATGGCATATGCGACAACTGCAAGCCAGACTGAACAGACCGCGACTCCACCAGCACCATGGCTACCAGCCTCTCGAACGCCAAAGCCTTTCCATGGGGAGCCCTACGAAGACGTTGAAGACTGGCAGGACCAATACGATCGAGTCGCCGTCGCCAACGAGTGGGACGAGCACCGGAAACTGCGGTATGTCTATTTCTACCTGGAGGATTCGGCGCGTATTTGGTTCGAGAATCACGAGGCCGCCCTGACAACCTGGCCGGTGTTTTGCACTCAGCTGCGGAACACGTATGTAAGCGCTGACCGGAAAGAACAAGCCGAACGTCTTCTCAATTCTCGCAATCAACGACCCAATGAAAGCGTGGCCATGTTCGTTGAGGAGATGTTTAGTCTGTTCCGTCGAGCAGATTCTGCAATGACGGAAGACAAAAAGGTGCGCATTCTGATGCGGGGTGTCAAGGAGCAGCTGTTTGCAGGACTTGTATGAAACCCACCAGCTACCGTGGCAGAATTTCTCCGTGAAGTGACGACAATGGAGCGAATGCTAAGACAGCGGTCTTCGCAGTATGAGCGGTCCGACAACCTTGCATGTCTGTCAGCACCCTTGGTAACACCCGATGTCACGAGCGTGAAAGACCTTGCTGAGCTAGTCCGTAGCATTGTACGCGACGAGCTGCAAAAGCTTCACGCAGTGCCTTCACAGCCTCAAGCGGCTGCTCTGACAGACGTCGTCCGTGAAGAGGTGCGGCAGCTGGTACGACCATTAGTGCCACCTCCAACCGAAGCTCCTCTGCTAACGTATGCGGAAGCCGTACGTACTCCTGCACCGGCAGCCAGCTATTTCCCCCGACCGACTAGCCTGCAGACGCCACAGCACTTCTCGGGCGGGCCACGCTATGAAAACCAATGACCGACTTGCCTGCAGATGCCGCAGTACTTCTCGGGTCCACCACATTATGAGAATCCACGACCTAATTTGCGGAAATCTAGCGTGTGGCGCGCTTTCGACAATGGCCACTATGCTACCACTGTGGTGAGCCAGGTCACTTGTACCGGGAGTGCTCGTACAGACAGATGGGCCTACCTGGATTTCGGCCAGACGCTTGTCGGCCCAGGGATGGCGAACGACCCCGCGCCATCGCAGAATACTTGGCAAGTCTACCATCTCCGAATCTTCAGCGACGCCAATCACGCTCTCCGTCTCCTCGACGCTCTACGTCCGCGAATCAATACTCCACTTTCGCCGATGTTGTTGTGGGACAATCCACTAGGTCCCCAAGTCCACGCCGGGGAAACTTGAATCAGGGGCTTCCGGGGGTGGGACCACTGTTAAGCTATCGTCAAAACAGCCTCCTCCGAACTTTCCACCGACCTTCAACGATTCCTTTAAGCCGACACCTCACATCGCTGACGAACCCGTTTCTGCTGACATTGCCGTTAGTGTCGACAACCATCCAGTGACTGCTCTGGTCGACACCGGCGCCGACTACTCAGTTATCAGCGCTGAACTTGTGGCTGAACTCGGGAAAGTCACGACTCCTTGGGGGCATGGACGAAACCTTCGGACAGCCGGTGGTCATCTCTTGACACCAATCGGGAGGTGCACCGCAAGGCTGCAAATCTGTGAGTCGACGTTCGTTGCTTCTTTCGTTGTGCTTCCCGAATGCTCCCGGAAAGTTATCCTTGGCATGGATTTCCTTCGTGAGCACGGCGCCGTTATAAATCTTCGAGACTGCCTCGTAACGTTTGCTGACGACTATGGCCCGAAGCCTAGAGATACCAATCCGCAGCAGACTGCGCTTCGCATTGTCGACGACACCGTCACACTTCCGCCATTCACCAGTATGTTCGTTACAGTACAGGGCGACATAGACCATGACAGTAGTGGTATCGCTGAAGCCAACCTTTCGGTGCTCTTGTCTCAGCAAATCTGTGTTGCACGCGGCATAATTCAATTTAAACGTGGGATGACTGCGTTGTTACTCACCAATTTTAGTGGCGTATACCCACATTTGGCCAAGCGAACAACTATCGCTCATTTCGAATCCATTGACGATGAAGCGTGTACGACGATAGCCCCAATTTCTGCAGCCGTTGAAAGTGACACCGCGGTAGCCGATGCAGTCGATGTCAATCCGAAGCTGCCATGTGCATAGAAAGAGCAAATCCGCTGTATCTTTCGCATGTTTAGCGACTGTTTCGCGTCTACATCCAAGATAAAACAAACGCCAACCGTAAAGCACCGCATTGTCTCTGACCATGCTGAGCGACCCATACGTCAGCACGCCTACCGAGTATCACAATGGGATCAAGAGGCCAAACGTTCTCAAGTGAAGCAGATGCTCGAAGATGGCGTAATCCAACCCTCGAACAGTCCATGGTCGTCCCCCGTCGTACAAGTAAAAAAGAAGGACGGCACTCTCCGATTTTGCGTCGATTACCGCAAACTCAACAAAGTCACAAAGAAAGACGTTTATCCGCTTCCGCGCATCGACGACTTACTAGACCACCTCAGACGCGCCCGATACTTCTCCTCTATGGATTTATGCAGTGGCTACTGGCAGATCGAAGTTGATGAACGCGACCGAGAGAAAACAGCATTCATAACGCCTGATTGTCTGTATGAATTCAAGATGCTGCCTTTCGGTTTGTGTTCTGCCCCAGCGACATTCCAGAGGATGATGGATACAGTGCTCTCCGGTCTCAAGTGGGAAGCATGCCTTGTTTACTTAGACGACGTCGTTGTCTTCTCCCAAACGTTTGAGCAGCATTTGTAGAGACTTAGATCTGTCTTTGCTGCAAATCTCACGGCAGGCCTATCACTGAAACCAGAAAAATGTCATTTTGGTTACAACAAAAAAATGTTCCTCGGTCACCTTCTTAGCCCTGATGGTATTCGGCCGGACCCAGACAAAACATTGGCTGTCGCAGATTTTCCACCACCCACCAACAAACATGATGTGCGTCGATTTTTAGGCCTCTGCGCATACTACAGACGCTTTGTGCAAAATTTCGCAAACATTGCCGAACCTCTCACTCGTCTGACAAAAGACGACGTTCCCTTCGTGTGGGGCCTTGAGCAAACACGCGCTTTTTCCGAGCTCCAGCAGCGTCTCCAATCTGAGCCCTTACTCGGACACTACGACGAATATGCCGACACTGAACTACACGCAGACGCCAGTAACATCGGCCTTGGTGCAGTCCTCGTCCAGTGGCAAGGCGGCGTCGAACGCCCTATTGCTTATGCGAGTCGGATTTTATCACCTGCGGAAGCGAATTACACAACAACTGAAAAGGAGTGCCTAGCTGTTGTCTGGGCAATACCTAAATTCAGACCGTACCTGTATGGTCGCCCGTTCAGAGTTGTTACCGATCATCATGCGCTCTGCTGGTTGGCGAACCTTAAAGATCCTTCCGGACGTCTGGCCAGGTGGAGCTTACGCCTTCAGGAGTTCGATTTGACAGTCGTGTACAAGTCTGGCCGGAAGCATACTGACGCGGACTGCCTTTCCCGAGCTCTTCTTAGGGCAGCGTATGGCAGTGCCAGGACGCCACGTATCCCGAAGAGGTGGGAGCATGGATACGCTCCCAAGACTCAAACACACAACGAAGGGCCATCCAGCGGCTTGAGGAGGCCCTGGCAAAGCAGACGAGAAAGAAAACTGACGCCCCGGACAACGGGAGCGGAGGAGCCCGAGTATCCAACGCCTAGCCAGAGTACAACGTCCTCAAGATCTAGGGACTAGGACTATAGGACTATTAGCTATAGTCTTTAGATAGGGAATACCCGCGCCCTGCGCGGTCGGTGACTTCCCGCACGTTGGATGCCCGAAAAAATGTTGTTTCTCTCTCTCTTAAGACAGCGTCAGGTGATCACGATCTCGCGGCCGTTTTCTCTGCGCCGTTAGTGTATCCGACTTGGCTGAACAGCAGAAGAACAATTCCGAGCTTCGACAATTCATCGAATATCTCGAAGGCCGTACGCCGCATCCACCACCAGCATTCGCCCACTCGTCATCATCGTTCTGCGTGCGCAGAAATATCCTCTATAAAAGAAACTTCGACCCTTACGTGACTGAGTACCTGCTCGTTGTCCCGCCAGCGTTACGAGCCGATGTCTTGTCCGCCTGTCACGATGAGCCTTCCTCGGGCCGCTTGGGATACACACGTACCTTGGCCCGGATTCGCCAACACTACTACTGGCCTAAGCTCAGTCGAGACGTGAAGCATTACGTGAAGACGTGTCACGAGTGCCAGCGCCGCAAAGCACCACATCAGCGCCCAGCCGGCTTCTTGAAGCTCATCGCTCCTCCGACACAACCGTTCCAACAAATAGGCATGGATCTACTCGGACCTTTTCCCAAGTCTCGTGACGGCAACCGCTGGATTGTAGTCGCTACTGATTACATGACGCGCTACTGCGAAATGAAGGCATTACAACGTGGCACCGTCATTGAGACTGCCCACTTTTTATGAAAAACACCGTCCTCCGACATGGAGCACCAGCAGTTGTCATAACTGATCGTGGCACAGCTTTTACCACCCGGATGATACAAGACGTCATGCAGCTTAGCGGCACAGTACATCGAAAAACTACTGCATACCACCCACAAAGCAACGACCTTACAGAGCGACTAAACAAGACGATCGCCGACATGCTATCCATGTACGTTGACCAAGACCACAAAATCTGGGATGACATCCTCCCTTACGTCACGTTCGCTTACAACACCGCTGTGCAAGAAACAACTGGATTCACACCATTCCGGTTGCTTCATGGCAGGGAGGTTACTACAATGCTGGATGCCATGCTTCTACCAGACAGACACCAGATTAGTGTCAAGACGAACGAATTTATCAGACTGGCAGACGTGGCTCGTAAGCTTGCAGTCGAACGAATCCATAAGCAACAATGCATCGACTCGCTGCGGTACAACGCTCGTCGTCGCGATATCTCTTACCAACCCGGAGAACGAGTATGGTTGTGGACTCCCATTCGACAACGGGGCCGGTCGGAAAAGTTGTTACGCCGCTATTTAGGTCCCTATAGAGTTCTCCGTCGTCTCAGCGAAGTGAACTACGAGGTTCTTGACGAGGACGTGGCTCGTCAATCCCGCCGTTCACAACAGCCACACGTCGTCCATGTTTCAAGAATGAAACCATTTTACCAACGCTGACTATTCGTCACACTCCTTTGAGTAGACTTACAGTGATTGTGAACATCCCCTTGTGTACTGCTTATCGTGCGTGTTTTCATCAGGCAATATTGTTATGACATCGGGACGATGTCCTTTGGGAAGGGGGGTAATGCCACTAGTACAAGTTCTGAAACTATTCTTTCCACAGATGCTGGCATGCTTGTATGTGCCGTTGTTCAGAAGAGGACAAAGATGCGCGTGCAGAGAAAAACAATAGTCGTACTGCCGTTCTTCGAATCCGTTTGACGTCCTTGTGTGCCATTATCAGCAGGTTACAGTTACGTTGTAACGTGACAATATATATATATATATATATATATATATATATATATATATATATATATATATATATATATATATATATATATGATAGGGCACGGCGGCACTGCCAGGATGCAGCATCTCAACCCGTTTGTTTATCTACCGCAGATTTTCGGCGTCCTGCTGCTCGCACAAGCAGGAGGCGAAGTACCGGCTCTGCTATCTGGATACGATGGTGCACCACTTCCAAGCGATCAAGCGCATCATGTGCGCATTGCGCACTTGGAATCTACGCTCGACGATTTGCCTGGAAACAGGCCTGCCTCGGTGACTTCATGCGCCGACGCTGATCGCCACAACGTGAAGACGGCGCTGCTGGCAGACTGGAGTGGTATAAAGACTGGACACCCCTTGACTCAAGCCATAGGGCACGGCGGCACTGCCAGGATGCAACATCTCAACCCGTTTGTTTATCTACCGCAGGTGAGCAGGCGTTATGACAAATGTATTCGTTCAAATTACCTATGCCTAATAGTGCTGCCGTGCCCTCGGCAGATTTGTGCCCTATGGAATGACATGTGTACCTGTATCAAGGAATTACTGCTGCTCAGTGGCGACATTGAAACAAACCCGGGACCCGATATGAACAAGATCATGAAACAGCTTCAAGTAATTGCAGATGACATAAAAGAAATAAAAGAAGAACGTTTAAAATCTATTGAAGCAAAACTTGAACAAGTAACGTTACTGGAAAACAAGATCACGTCCTGTGTCTCCCAAGTAACCAATCTTCAAAAAACCGTTCAATACTTGGAGTTGAAAATAGATGACTTAGAAAACCGGTCTAGAAGGTCAAACTTACTTGTGTATGGCGTACCGGAGGAGGCAGACGAACACCTCGAAACCCTCGAACAAACCATAAGTGAGCAGATACTTAAGAACATACTAAAGATCGAACCCGTTCCAATAGAACGGGTCCACAGGATAGGAAAACAAAACGCTCAAAAACCGAGACCAGTGATGCTGAAACTCCTCGACTTCCGAGACAAAGTAACCATTCTTAGAAACTGCACGAAACTAAAGGGCACCACTTTCTCTGTTGGAGAGGACTTCTCAAATACAGTAAGATATATCAGAAAAATGCTTTGGCAAATTGCGAAAACCAAAAAAGAAGCCGGAGACAAAGTATTTCTGGTCTATGACAAGTTAAAAGTGAATGAAGATCTGTACCGATGGGATGACGATACAAATGATATTGTGCTCGTAAGCGCTGGCCGTCACACCATTAACCATAAAAAAACGACGAAGCGGAAGCATCAGGCGAGCCACAACGCCGCAGCCAACGAAAGAAATAACATTTCTTACCATAAACACTCGCAGCATGCTTCCAAAATTAGTACCGCTTGAAACCTTACTTCTTGGAATTGAACCTGACTTCGTAACTTTGACAGAAACATGGCTGACAAATGAGATAAAGAATTTTGAGGTAACACCCCCCAACTACGTCATCATTCGTAAAGATAGGCAGACACGCGGGGGAGGTGTGGCCATCTTACTTAAAAAAGAGCTTTCGTTTGAAATACTTCCTGAGGTTATCGGAGTCGAGGCAATATTTTGCAAGCTTCTCTTCACTTCTCGCCCAGTATTTGTTGGCTGCGTTTATCGCAGCCCATCTTCAGACAAGGATAGCTTGCAGGCATTGCACACGTATATGCATCGGTATGTTCTCGGAGCCAGGCTAATTTTGCTCGGCGACTTTAACTTACCTGATATAAACTGGCGAACAATGCAACACAACAGCGCATGCGCGGATGCTCTCATTGACATCATGTTGACATTTAATCTGTCCCAAATCGTAAAACAGCCTACCCGTATCCAAGGGTGCTGTTCTAATATACTCGACTTGGTGTTCTTAAGCGATCATTTTCCCGCAGATAATGCACAGGTTGAAATTCTTGAGGGCATATCAGACCACGAAGTTATTCAGGGCTCCGTTTCTATAGTTGACATCCCTATACCGTCTAACTCTTTTTCTGCCTATTTATTTTTTTATTTTTTTATTTATTTCAACATTCGGGATGCTGAGGGCCGTGGTCAAAAAGCCTCTAATGGGCTTGACTGGGACCACGACCCCTTACAAATGGGCAGCATAGGCAACACTTTTATTGCAGTGACAATGTACAAAAATTTGAGCAAGCATAAAGCATAAAGCGTAATAAGCATAAGCATAATAAAGCATAAGCATAATAAAGCATGAAGATTGAAAAGTAATAAACACAAAGAAATGACCGTAATTATTTCCTTACACATACGATATCAATAAGAGAGTGTAACGATGCAAGAAAAGAAGATCGCAAGATTAGCACCAAAGTGAAAAAAAAATATATGGGGCATGTGCCCATACGCTTACTGCACTTACAATCAGAACAGTCACTCAAATGGAAGACGATATGGCATTCAATGATTGATATGTGGTGTTTAACGTCCCAAAACTACTATATGATTATGAGAGACGCCGTAGTGGAGGGCTCCGGAAATTTCGACCACCTGGGGTTCTTTAACGTGCACCCAATCTGAGTACACGGGCCTACAACATTTCCGGCTCCATGATTTGGCATTCAAGTGAAACGGCAGGAGGAAGCGCAGCATTTCTTTGCCGTAGTTAGTGCGCGTGCGCGGGATAAGCCATGTGTGATTGAAACGCGTGTTATAAAGAACTTTGCGGTGGTTTAGGTTGGCAATGGTTCCTAAAAGGTTGTCGCCTTTTAATCCTGCCTGGTAGCGTTTCACAAGCATTGCGCGGTAGTATTCAGGTAGAGGTAGCAGCTTCACGTCGTGAAATATGGGAGTGGTGCGACTGCGATATGGAGCATTTGCAACGGCACGAACAGCCCTTTTCTGTATGACGTGCAGTTTGCGGATATTTGTTAGAGTTGTCGTACTCCAAACCAGATGACAGTAGTTGACGTGAGATAAAAACAGGGATTTATAGATGAGAAGTTTAACTGCCTTAGGTAGCGAGAAACGCACCCGGGATAATATGCCCGAAATCCTTGATATAGTGCCACATAGTTTTTCAGTGTGTGCGTTCCAAGACATGTGTTGATCGAAAATTATTCCCAGACACCTAATACGCTGTACTATCTCAAGTTCTGAACTGCCAAGTTTCAATGGGACATGACAAGGGGTTTATTTTTCGGCCTGAAATATACAGCTTTTGTTTTTGATGTGTTAAGTTTTAAACAGTTAACGCATGTCCACGTGGCCAACTTCGCCAGTACCTCATTTGCGTCATTAATTAAGTTTGTGTAATTTTCAGCAGTAAGAAGCAAGGTTGTATCATCAGCGTATATAATACATTTTACAGACGTGTCAATTTTTACAATATCATTTATGTATATACAAAAAAGCAGAGGCCCTAATATGCTACCTTGTGGTACACCCGCTGAAATTTTTAGTAAATTTGAGGTACAATTGCCGACGACTACTTCGTGCTGCCGATACATTAGGTATGATTCAATGAGTTGTAAGAAAACACCTCGAAATCCATAGTGTGCACATTTCTTTAGCAGCGTAATGTGATTTATTGTGTCGAACGCCTTTGAATAGTTTACGAATATGCCTAAAGTGTGTAGTTCGCGTTCAAAAGCATTTAGTATAAATTCTTTCTGTTCTAAAAAAGCATGTTCAGTCGTACGGCCTTTGATAAAACCAAACTGCGAAGGAGTGATGATGTAGTGCTTATCTAGGAAAGAAACCATACGCTTTTGAATTAGTTTTTCCAGACCTTTGGAAATTACTGGAAGTATAGATATCGGTCGGTAATTGTTTAGTGCATTTTTATCTCCTCCTTTGTACAGCACAACCACTTTTGCAACTTGTAACTTTTGTGGGAAAATTCCGGTGGAAAAAGCAAGATTAAAGATATGCTCTAATAATTCAGCAATGATATCTAATACGTGTTTGATGGGCTTAATCTGTATGTCATATGCGTCACAACACGTGCTGTTTTTCACACACGAAAAAGCATGTGAAAGTTCACCAGCTGTTGTTGGCGCCAAAAACGCACTCTCAGAGATACTGTCAGACAAATATGTGGTACAAGCTGAATTGTACTGTTCCTTTGCTAGAGATGCAAAATAGTCATTGAATAAGTTTGCTAAATCATCCTTACAAATAACGTCACCGTCTATCACAAGCTCAGTAGGCCTGAAGTCATCACCGTTACGGCCAAGAAATTTGTTTAGTCTAGACCAAGCCAAGTCTTGTTTATTCATTACGTCTTTGTTGAAGATGCTGTTCAAGTACGTTCTCTTTTTGTAACGCAACAGGCTGTTTACTTTATTTTGCTGGGCTTTGAAGCGTTTAAGCGTTTCTTCGTTCTTGTTTTTCAGGAAGTTTTCGAACGATTTATTTTTACGTTTTATTTCATTAAGACAACTTTTAGTCAGCCACGGTTTTTTGGCTTTGAGCGTATGCTTGAGCTGTTTATACGGAAAGCATTTCTTGTACACCCTTATCAGTTTGTCATGGAAAATATCATAGGCAGCTTCAGGTTCTTGCTCGCAATACACGCCTGACCAATCGGTTAACGATATCTTCTTGCGAAATGCAGCCAGTGTATATTCATTAATATCTTGAATAACTATCGGTTCTCTGAGTTGGGCTGGCGCACAGTTTACGGTTTCGTTTATTAGTATAAAGATAGGAAGGTGGTCACTGATGGGTGCGCTTAATACGCCGGACAAACATTTCGAAGCTTCTATGTTAGTAATGAACATATCTATTAATGTCGCAGTGTTTTTGTCAATGCGGGTTGGGATGGTGATAACATTAGAAAACCCATTGGATTCAACAACTTGACAAAGTTCTAACTGACTTTCTGATGGCTTTGCAACGTCGATATTGAGATCACCTGCAAGAACTAGTGTACTACCAGTGTCTCCAACCCAACGCAAGTATGTATCTAAGAATACTAAGAAGTTCGACTTGTTACCACTAGGAGGGCGGTATAACACACCATAAACAAAACCGTCACTTTGTACAGTCAATCTTTCATAATCATTAGTGACATGCGAAAACTCGTGAACCAGCCTACATTTTACTGAGTTTTTAGCCATCATCAAAACACCACCTCCTATTTTTGTTGGGCGATTCAAAAAGAAGGTTTCATAGCCGGGTGACCTTAGAACCTCAGATTCATCCCTGTACCATGTTTCCGTCATCATAAGAACATGAGGTTCAGAGCGTATAGTTGAAATAAGGGCGGTTATTTGGTCTTCTTTATTTCGTACAGATTTTGCGTTGAGATGAAGGAAGGACAAGCCATTCTTTTTCGTGGAAAGTAATGCGCCTAATTTTTCGAGTGTCACGTAATCTTTGTCTGCCATCTTTCTCTTTAGGTAACAGTCGCTTTGGTCATTAACAGTGGCTATTCTCTCATTACTGAGAGGTCCTGCACGCTGGCGATGACGTGAACTCGGCTGTCCTCAGTTTTTCGCACCTTGATGCGACCATTGTCCACCCACAGAAACTTCCATTGCTTTTCTCTCTTTAGTGAGAGCGCTTGTGCAAACAAACTTTTGTTGTTGGGTGTGAGGTGGTCATTAACGTACACATTGGCACCTTGTGACTGAGCAAAACCGAGTGACTCGGTTGTTAGACGTGCCCTGCGTGCTTTACGCAAAAATTCATCCTTCTTGACCCGAGAACAAAACCTCGCGATTACGTTGGTGTCTTTTTTTGCTGGCACGCGATGCACAGCGTCGATATCATCCTTTTTTATGGGACAGTCAATTACATCACCCATTTTCTGAAGAATGGTGGCGCAATCCTCTCCCTTTTTTAATGGCACACCCTTCATCTCAACGTTGTTAAGTCGCGAACGCTGTTCCATGTCAGCCAGTTTAGCAGCCAGTTCATCATTTGATTTTTGAAGAGACTTGTTTTCGGCTGAGGTGAGCTCATGCTTCTTTTTCATTTCTTCATAAAAAGTGCTGATGGCAGAGACACTTTCACGAAGCTGTTCAATTTCGGCTCGAAGCTGTTGCACTTCGCGTGACAGCTCAGCATTTGACGGTATCATATAAACGTAACAGTGACTACAGCACAATAACCACTGGCAGCAGCAGTCGCGACAATAAACGTAGAAGCAAAAATCAGCGGTGCAATTATTGCAGAACCAACCTGCGCAAAGGAAGAACGTTGCTCAGTGGACTCGACTTCCTGCTGCCACGACGGCCACTGCCAAAATGTGGCTACACGAGCACAGTGTTGAGCCTAAGTAGTGTCTCCGGTAGGGGTCCTCGCAGTCTGTGCTTGCGCAGAAAGTTCGTTCTTTGTGGCTGTAGCGACAGGGTAGTGACGTTGCTTGACCAGATATTCCAAGTAGACGGGTCGAGAAATCCAGAGAATATCCCGATAGCCCGAAGAACCAAACCAGACAACTGTCACGATATGCACAAGTCAGCACCTGCGCGAAGGAAGAACGTTGCTCAGTGGACTCGACTTCCTGCTGCCACGACCGCCACTGCCAAAATGTGGCTACACGAGCACAGTGTTGAGCCTAAGTAGTGTCTCCGGTAGGTGTCCTCGCAGTCCGTGCTTGCGCAGAAAGTTCGTTCTTTGTGGCTGTAGCGACAGGGTAGTGACGTTGCTTGACCAGATATTCCAAGTAGACGGGTCGAGAAATCCAGAGAATATCCCGATAGCCCGAAGAGCCGAACCAGACAACTGTCACGATATGCACAAGTCAGCACCTGCGCAAAAGAAGAACGTTGCTCAGTGGACTCGACTTCCTGCTGCCACGACCGCCACTGCCAAAATGTCAATCTTGATTTTAACCATGCCGATGACACCAGTATACTTGATCATCTTTTCCATGAACTTGCTTCATTTGAACTACTTGCGAAGGATTCAAACACAAATGTGGAAATACTATGGGCAAGCTTCAAATCAGTCGTAACACATTGCGTTATTAACTTTGTGCCATCTAAAAGAAAGAAAACACGAAAACATTATCCCTGGATAACGCGTGAAATTATTCATTGCAAGCGTAAAGTAAAGCGCCTCAGAAAAACTTTGAAGGCAAAACATACTCCACAAATTCAGAACAAGTTGAGCCAAGCAAGTATAAAGATGAAATCCCAAATAAAAATGTCCAAAGCAAACTATTTTACAAGTACGCTACCCAACTTTTTGAAAACGTCTCCCCAGAAGTTCTGGAACTACCTTAATCCCAAAAACCGTATTAGGCCCGCGGCCCCGGAAGAAAGCAAAGATAAAGCAAACTCGCTAAATAACTATTTCCAATCTGTTTTCACGATTGATGATGGAAATGTGCCTGATGTTGACATTTGCAACACCCGACATATTGAACCACTTGTTGTGACAGAGTCCGGAGTGCTTAATTTGTTGTGCAAGGGAGTTTAATAGCGACGCCAAGTAGTAGGCAGGCAGCCGGTACGGACAGAAATGCTCGAGTCGTCCAGCGTCTACAGCTCGTGCACACACTCGCACTTCGCACTCCGAGAGAGATGGTCCCACTAGTCAGTGCCTTGCGAATTCCCCACTACAATACCCCGGCGACCAAGACGAGCCATCCTGGCGACTCAAGGTGACGAGAGAACAGGAGGGTCGTAGCAGGGCTTGAGGCGACTGACGTGGACCGTCTCACGACCAAGGCGGCGCTTGTCCGTGGATGGCTTGAGCCGTGGATGGCTTGAGACATAGGTGACAGAAGAAGGGTGCTGTATGACGCGGTAAGGGCCCGTATACTTCGGTGCAAACTTGGGAGTTAGTCCAGGAGAGTGGAAAGGCAGTCAAAGCCACACGAGAGAACCGACGGGGAATGTGTCCTGAACAAGATCACGGTCGTGGCGATCTTTTTGGAGGGCTTGATTATCGGCTGTGAAGGACCGTGCAAGCTGACGACACTCTTCGGCATGTTCTGCCATTTCAGAAACTGGGCTGAACTCGGAGGTATCAGGATTGTATGGCAGAATTGTGTCCAGTGTGCTGCATGGGTCGCGACCATATAAAAGAAAAAATGGAGAAAAGCCCGTTGTTGATTGAGTCGCCGTATTGTAGGCATACGTCACGAAAGGAAGGACAACGTCCCAATTGGAGTGGTCGGAATTAATATACATAGCGAGCATGTCTCCGAGGGTTCTATTGAAACGTTCCGTTGGGCCGTTCGTCTGAGGGTGGTAGGCTGTTGATGTGCGGTGTACCGTACGGCATGAATGTAAGAGCTGCTGCAGAACTTCGGACAAGAATACACGGCCCCTGTCACTCAGGAGCTCCCATGGTGCACCATGACGAAGAACAAACCGATGCAAGATGAAGGTTGCAACGTCACGAGCACCAGCCGAAGGTAGCGCTGCCATTTCGGCGTACCTTGTCAGATGGTCGGCAGCCACAATCACCCATCGATTACCACCAACAGAGCACGGTAGCGGACCGTATAGGTCAATCCCAACACGGTCAAATGGGCGTGCAGGACATGGTAAAGGCTGCAGTTCACCGGGTGAATGAGGGAATGTCTTGCGCTGCTGACACAGGGAACATGAGCGAATGTGTTTGCGTACAAACGTGTACATACCCCGCCAGTAGTAACGTTGGCGGATCCGTTCATACGTCTTTAGCGCACCGGCGTGTGCGTGTTGAGGCTCAGAATGAAAATATTCGCAGATATCAGAGCGCATATGGCTGAGTATGACTAGCAGCCACTTACGACCCACCATTTGATAGTTGCGACGGTATAACAGGCCATCTCGTATGGCGAAATGCGTTGCTTGGCGACGAAGAGCACGAGGGTAACCGGAAGTTGATGTGTCAGAAAGCATATTCAAGAGCGAGACAATCCAAGGGTCTTTCCGCTGTTCGGATGGTATGTCTGTGACGCTGACGGAGTAGAGGGGAATGTCAAGGGCTGATATTTCGGATTCATCAGATTTCACGGGGGATCGTGAAAGCGCATCTGCGTCAGAGTGGTTTCGCCCCGATCGGTAGACGACGCGTATGTCAATTTCCTGGAGGTGTAGTGCCCAACGTCCGAGGCGACCAGAAGGATCTTTCAGTGAAGCCAACCAACAGAGTGCGTGATGGTCTGTTACCACATCAAAAGTTTGGCCGTACAAATTGAGGCGAAACTTGTTTAACGCCCACACAATCGCCAGACACTCTTTTTCAGTAACAGAATAGTTGGCTTCTGCCTTAGTGAGGGCGCGGCTGGCATAGGCGACCACATACTCCGTAAAACCTGGTTTGCGTTGCGCGAGTACTGCACCAAGGCCGACGCCACTTGCATCCGTGTGTACTTCGGTCGGCGGAGTGGGATCATAATGACGCAGTGCGGGTGGTGAGGTAAGGATTTGGCGCAGTGTTGTGAAGGATTCGTCCCAGGCTTCTGTCCAATTCGAAAGATCTGCAGGGCCAGCAAGGAATTTGGTGAGGGGAGCGATGATGGAGGCAAAGTTCCGGACGAAACGACGAAAATAGAAGCACAGGCCCAGAAAGCTCCGTAGTTCTTTAGCAGTAGTCGGCTTAGCAAATTCGGCAACAGCACGAAGCTTGTCAGGGTCGGGAAGAATGCCGGCTTTCGAGACGACATGACCAAGTATGGTGAGTTGTTTAGCCCCGAAGTGACACTTTTCAGGTTAAGCTGAAGCCTGGCGTTTGTAAGGCACTGTAGAATCTTACGCAGACGAGTGAGATGCGAAGTGAAATTGGGTGAAAAGACCACAACGTCATCAAGATAGCACAAGCAGATGTTCCATTTGAGACCGCGTAAAATGATGTCCATCATTCGCTCGAATGTGGCGGGCGCATTGCAGAGTCCGAATGGCATTACGGTGAATTCATAGAGACCATCTGGTGTGACGAACGCCGTTTTTGGACGATCAGACTCAGCCATCGGGACCTGCCAATAGCCTGAGCGAAGGTCAAGCGAGGAAAAGAATTCTGCACCTTGGAGACAATCGAGAGCGTCGTCTATGCGGGGAAGAGGGTATACATTTTTCCTCGTAATGTTGTTTAGGCGCCTGTAGTCTACGCAGAACCGTATCGAACCATCCTTTTTTCTGACGAGTACAACTGGTGAAGACCAAAGACTACAAGAAGGCTTGATGACTCCACGCTGTAGCATGTCGTCTACTTGTTCTGCAATTACGCGACGCTCTGCCGGAGACACACGGTAGGGGCGCTGGCGCAAAGGAGTACTCTTTCCTGTGTCAATTGTGTGCACAATTGCGTTCGTTCTTCCTAGAACCGCTTGGGGAAAGTCGAACGAACGCCTGAATTCGTGCAACAGGGTAAGAAGCTGCTCTCGTTGAGCCGGGGCTAGATGGCAGTCAATAGAACAATGAAATGCATCGGAGGACACACTGTTCGAGGCAAAGTGAGCAACCAACGCGTTCAGTTCCATATTCGGCTTGGTGTCGAAGAAATCGGCAGGCACGATAGTACATTCATCGATAAGCTGAATGTGGCCGAGCGTCTCGTTGCGGCGCAAACTGAGGGGGCACGAGTTTGGATTGGAAATAAATATTCCGGTAGTGTCTTTACAAAGCGCAAGAACGGCGAATGGCAGCGATGTGTGATGGCGGCTACCGAAGATGTGAGATGGCGTGAATAGGACGGTAGCGTCAGAAAGTGAAGTGCAGCAGGCAGGGGCAAACTGGGCGCTGAAAGGAGGAAGATCTATGTCCGTCGCGACGACAATGTTAGCCACACTAGATACGGCTGCATCAACAGAAGGCGCATCACGAAACGGTAACACCTACACTTCGGCCCGAGTGCAGTCCACGACGGCGTGATGACGTGATAGGAAATCCCATCCTAGGATGACATCGTGGGAACATGAAGCCAACACGTGAAATTCGATGATGTACAACACGTCTCGAATAACCACTTTTGCCGTACAAGCCACGACGGGCTATATTTGTTGGGCGCTCGCAGTGCTCAAAAAAACTACGGGAGAAAGCATCGTCTCTTCACGAAGAGAGCGGCACAGTCTTTGACTAATCACAGATATCGCGGCACCGGTATCGATGAGTGCAAGTGTTCGTACACCTTCGACGATTACATCAATAAGGTTGGCGGGAGACAGGCGAGGACTTAAACAATTAGACGATGGCGCAGCTCGTGCCTCTGGAGCTGCGGCAGTTAGTTTTCCGTCTCAATGGAGGTGGGTCGTCGACGCATAGGCGACACGGAACGACGACTTGGTGAAGGGGAAGGTGAGCGGGAAGTAGAACGTCGAGAAGCGGAGGTTCGGGTGCCGGAAGCAGCTTGCGCATCGCGTTCGTGGACTTCAGGTGACACGTGAGGCGCGTGGCATGAAGGCCGAAACGAGTAGTCAGGGTATCTTGGTGTATTAGCTGCGAAGCGCCGACGACATAGACGCGCAACGTAACCTGGCATACCGCAAAAGTAACACATCGGCCGGTTGTCAGCAGTGCGCCAAGGATTTCCAGCATGCTGCTGTGTAGCTGGAAACAGCGCGGTAGAAGGTCGCACAGGTTGTGGCGTATACAATGGCAGACGAGGCGGAGTCATTGTCGCGACGGCCGCATAAGTCAGTGGCGCGGCAACAGGTGTTGATGGAGAGGCAGGCGTAGGTAATGGCAACGCCTCGGAGACCTGCTCCTGAATAGCCTGTCTGATTGTCGGCGTTAGACGGTTCGTTGGTGCTTCGGTGGTCGGCAGATACGAGAAACACGAAAGCTGTCGTGCGACCTCTTCACGTACATATACTTTTATCTGCTCCAGCAGGGTGCTGTCACCACTGACGGCCAGGGAAGCGAGAAAGTCGTGTGCTGTCGTGGACTTCCGAACTAATGCACGTTGCTTGCGAATCTCTTCCAAGTTCTGGCACAAGGTTACAAGTTCGGATACGGTACTTGGGCCCTTTGCCAGCAACATTTGAAAGCCACCATCGTCTATTCCTTTCAAGATATGCCTGATCTTTTCTTGCTCGGTCATCTCAGGGTTAAAGCGCCGGCATAAATCGATAACATCTTCAATGTAGCTAGTGAAGTTTTCGCCCTGCCTTTGCGCTCGTCCGCGTAGGCGCTGTTCAGCACGCAGCTTGCGTACTGCGGGGCGATCGAACACAGCTGCAAGGGTGGTCTTAAACGCGGCCCAAGTGGTAAATTCCGTACGGTGGTTTGTGAACCACAGGCTGGCGACGTCTTTGAGATAAAATGGGACGTACTCCAATTTCGAGGGGTCGTCCCACTTGTTGGCGGCGCTCACCTTTTCAAACAGCTGCAACCAGTCTTCCACATCTTGGTCCTCGGTGCCGCTGAAGAAGGGGAGATCCCGTTGGCGCAGGGTGGTAGGTACGATGACCAGTTGAGATTGGGCCGTGCTCTGCAGGGGGGTGCCTTGCTCGGTCGTCTGATCAGGCATTGCTGATGCAGTGGGCAGCTTCCGGCTTCGAAGTTCCAGGTTTGCGTACCCAGCACACTTCCACCACTTTGCAAGGGAGTTTAATAGCGACGCCAGGTAGTAGGCAGGCAGCCGGTACGGACAGAATTGCTCGAGCCGTCCAGCGTCTACAGCTCGTGCACACACTCGCGCTTCGCACTCCGAGAGAGATAGTCCCACTAGTCAGTGCCTTGCGAATTCCCCACTACAGCTGTTAAAATTAGATACTAAGAAGGGTGCCGGTCCCGATAACTTGCCAAATGAATTTCTTAGGCGATATGCTGAATGGGTAGCCAAATACTTGTGTATACTTTTCAATAAGTCTCTATCAACCTGTGCCCTCCCCCAAGAGTGGAAAATCGCAAAGGTTGCTGCTGTTCATAAATCTGGTAGCGAAGCTGACCCTTCAAATTTCAGACCCATCTCACTAACCAGCACAACTTGCAGACTACTGGAACACATTATTCTTAAACATCTAACGTTGTACCTTGACCATAATTACATCTTATCGCCACTACAACACGGTTTTCGCAAAGGACTATCTACAGTTACCCAACTGGTTGAACTGATTCACGACATCTCCCTCAATGTAGACTGTACAAAACAAACCGATTTAATTATACTAGATTTCTCAAAGGCGTTCGATCGGGTGCCACACAAAAAACTTATAAAAAAATTAGAAGCAACGATAGGCGCAGGCCCACTTACTGACTGGATCGACAATTATCTGAGTAACCGAACACAGTATGTGCAAGTCAATCGCGAAAGTTCTTCCATAGCCAACGTTACGTCAGGTGTACCGCAGGGCAGTGTTTTGGCCCCCATTTTATTTTTGATCTTCATTAATGATTTACCTGCTGGCATTGGTGTTAATGTGAGGCTTTCCGCTGATGATTGTATACTTTACCAGGAAATAAACGCCCCAGAAGATCATGTAAAACTGAACAATGCCTTGCAGTTCATATCTAAGTGGTGTGCTCTTTGGCAAATGTCCCTGAATGTTAAAAAATCTGCTGTCTTGAGGATAACAAGAAAAAAGCAAGTATCTGAATTTGTTTACGTTATAAATAACTCTCTACTTCTGGTAGTGACTGAACACAAATATCTAGGTTTAACTTTAACGCAAGATTTTAGATGGGATATCCACGTTAGTCATGTCACATCAGCTGCATTAAAACGGCTGTTTTTCCTTCGTAGAAGTCTCGCTTCCGCGCCATCTAAAGCGAAACTTCTAGCCTACAAAGCATTCGTCAGACCTGTCTTAGAATATGCAAACGTCGCGTGGTTTCCCTTTACAAACTATCTCATAAATGCCCTAGAACGAATACAACGAAAAGCGATAAGATTTGTCTATAACAAGTACAGAATAACTGACTCACCCACAGAACTTTTAAAAAAGCAGGTCTCTTAACAATAAAAAACCGCGCTAAACTGGCACGTCAGGAATTCCTATATCAGTTAGTTCACCAACAGCTAAACATTGACAGTTCAAAGTACATGTCATTTAAAGAAACAAGGCCAACACGACAAAAACATTCTCAGACACTGAATGAATATCAGTGCCGGACGGACTGTCTGAAATATTCTTTTTTGCCACTAGCAGTTCGCGAGTGGAATAACTTGCCAATCAGTATAACAAACAGTCAATCATTGGAAACTTTTTCATCTCTGCTTGAATGTTATTTATTGTCTTCAGAACAGACGAAGCCTGTTTTTTTTTTCTTGTCCACTGTTTGAAGTGCTCACTTTTCTTTTTTCAGTACTTGTTGGAATTGATGTCCTATGCTACTGAATGTATGTTAGTGGTACAGATGTAGTCATCAAATGTATTTCTGTCGGCTTTGTCTCACTCGTTATTATAATATTTCAGTGAGTACCCTCTGTATAATCTTGCCCTTTCACAATGTGTGTGCCCTTCCTGCAATAATCCCTATTGGTATTGGCAGTATATGTAAATAAATAAATAAATAAATAAATAAATGTGTGTATATATATATATATATATATATATATATATATATATATATATATATATATATATATATATATATATATATATATATATATATATATATATATATATATATATATATGAGATATAACAGACAGTAATGCCAAGGAATGTACAGGGGAAGTTATTAAAACCAATGGAATGTAAATAAGAAGAAAGAAAAGTGGATGAAAAAATTACCAACTGTGAGCAGGAATCGAACCTACGACCTTCGAATTACGCGTTCGAGCATCGAACGCGTAATTCGAAGGTCGTAGGTTCGATTCCTGCTCACAGTTGGTAATTTTTTCATCCACTTTTCTTTCTTCTTATTTACATTCCATTGGTTTTAATAACTTCCCCTGTACATTCCTTGGCATTACTGTCTGTTATATCTCATTAATATTGTGTTAAAACACGTAAAAACGAGCCCTTAGGTATACACTTCTTTCCCTTATATATATATAATATATATATATATATATATATATATATATATATATATATATATACACCTGGTGACGAGTGAGGTAGGCTTGCCCGCCCACTCATGAAAAAATTGGTATGCTACTGCAGAGAGATCTGTTAGCATTGTTAGTGATGTATTCAATGTGTGCATGCTAAGAAAGGTTATTGGCAATCTAAATTCCGAGGTATTCATATCATGTTACCGACTCGAGGTTGATGTTACTGATGGCATAGCCGACAAATTTTGTCGAGTCATGGCGATGCAATAAATGCATGATTTAGCATTTAGAGTGGGATTTAAGAACAAAAGCCGTTGCAAGCATTTGCTTTATATGTTATTCAAGACAGATTGAAGAATAGAGTTATCATGCTATTAGTGATTTCATGTCATAAAACACAATCAGCAAATAGTTTAGTGGGACTAATAATTACTGTAGGTAAGTCATTAATATAAATTAGAAGTAACAATGAGCCGAGAACAGAGCCTTGAGGGACGCCCGACTTTACATCACAACAAGGGGACATCACAACAAGGATGCAACAAGGGGATCACAACAAGGGGATGCAACCCACACAAGCTCTATAGAAACATGAATTTAGTAACATGATATGTGAGACACCACAAATGTCTGTGCACAGAAATTTCTTAGCTTTTTTTTTTCAACTATTCCAACTGCTGTACAGTCGAGCCCCTTAATGTCTGTTCGTTGTCACAATTTCTTTGCAGCGAGAAATGAAAAATATGCAAATCTTGCAGTTACACAGCACAATTAAAATTTATTTAAGGTTGTTGGTGACCTTGTTCTGTTTCATATAATGACACTGCTTTGAAGGAGTTTGATGGCTGACCGCTTAGTACGCTTTGCATAGCTTCGTCATAGTCGTGGGTGCTAAAGAATGTGCGAGCGTTGTTAAAAGCATCAACAACTTCACCCAAACTTGCTTTGCGGCTTTCCTCACTCTTGTTGTCATTCTCATTTTTCTTTGCGCCCAGTAGGAGAGGTGTGCGAACACCCCTGCAACTTCGGTAAGTCACAATATATGTGGTTAAAAGCACACTTCCCTCTTTCTCTCTCCTCGAACCTCTCCGAGGCTGGCGCCGAGTTGGTTTTGGCTAGATGCTGTCACGTGGGACCGCTCGCAGCCCTCGTTTGTTTACAGCTGCTCTCGATTACCAACTTTGCTTTAGAAGCACGGATTCGATGGTGAAAAACGCATGTGTTTTTTTGGATATGCACTTGTCCTTTAGTGCGCATTGAGCTGCGAAATACCTTTTACCCTAGAATGACCTTGCTGTTGGATGCCATCGGTGCCTGTTCATGTCGACCGAAAGCATTTCATGATTCCATCTGTTAAGTGTAACGAGTTGCGACAAAAGACACGGTTGCATAGAATCAGAATTAAGAATTTCAGGTAGCCCCGCCGCGGTGGTCTAGTGGCTAAGGTACTCGGCTGCTGACCCACAGGTCGTGGGATCGAATCCTGGCTGCAGCGGCTGCATTTCCGTTGGAGGGGGAAATGTTGTAGGCCCGTGTGCTCGGATTTGGGTGCACGTTAAAAAACCCCAGGTGGTAGAAATTTCCAGAGCTCTTCACTACGGCGTCTCTCATAATCATATGCTGGTTTTGAGATATTAAACGTTACATATAAAAAAATAAGCAATTCATACCAGATTATAATGCGCTGAAATCATGTTTTCTACTGTGGACAGTTTCAATAATTACTTTTTCTGAGACTCGACTATGTCATTTTATAGAGTTACAGAGTTCGCAGAATATTGCATGGGTGACTCGAGCCTTATAATACATTTACTTCTTTCTTGCTCAACTAAGCCCTGTAGATAATACTGACGTTTAGACATTCTGAAACTTTCACTCATCATTCTAACGGGAGAAATTTTTTGCCTTTAGCGTCCCTTTCAGCTGAAGAAAATTTGTTCCTTTGTGATTGAATGCCTGACTTCATTTTCCAAGCTGTTATATGTGGAAACACATACTTCGGCAAAATGAAAGCTAATGCGGGCAGCTGGTGAAAATTTACTTTTCCAACTGTAAATAAATTTTATGTGATGGTATTACAATGTAAGATGTTCTTAATGCATTAACAAATAGTTCATATTCTGAACATTCCCTAGAAAACAGCATCATTTTTGTAAAAGTCTAAATGTTTGCTATGGCAAAGTTTGATTCCATTAGGCTGGCTGCAATTTGAGGCAGCAGTTCAGTATGGCCTGTATTAGTTTCATGCTGTCTAAGTCTCTGGGCGGAGCCTGACCGCTACAGAGCGCGTTCTCGGGTGGTGGATAGAGAAACGTTCCATGATGTGAAGTTGCACAAAGCTGCTTCATATCATGGTATGGGCAGTTATGCCCGCGGACCAACAGGCAGTCATGGTTTATATTAGTGGCAACCATATTTTTGCTGCTGTTAGCGGCCAGTGGCTTTTACACATCACCCAAATTTAAGTCAGTGCATATACTTAGACATTGTGATGTGCGTGTAACATCAGTGCAGTGCTCATGTTGGTTACCATTCACGAGACCATAACAAGTACCTGCTGCCAGCCATCATGTCCTGGTCCTGACCTGCCTTTGGGAGGCTGACTCAGCCGTCTAGGTTGGCGAGCGGGTTCCTGCTTCTGGTCAACAGCCACGATGGTGCAGTGACCAGCCATCATGGTGCATGCATGGGTAGATCTGTCTGATATAAAGTGTTAATGCAGGCTTGTTAATACGTCGTGAACTTGCTATAAACAGCACTACAACTAGACAAAGAAAGAAGAAACAGAAGCTGCAAGGGACATCCTGTCTCTTGAAGCTCTATTGCATCCTGTCTCTTGCAACATCTATTAGATGTTCTGATCTCTCTGCTCACATTTGGAGATTGTTTTCACACTGTGACTGAAGCGCCTCTGCCCATGACTTATGGGTGAATTGGGCTTCTCATCTGCTTCAGCCAACAAATACACCTGCAAAGAGTAAGGCTGCCACTGTGGATGACACCAGCATTGCAACTACTAGTGACTGTTTTTGTTTCAAATGTTCAGCAGAACTTCATTTAAATACAAAGCTTTGCTTGCCTTAGTAGTTTGTTATGGGTGCAGTTTCAATGTGGTTGTTTTGCTTTTATTTAAAATTACTTTCGTTTTAAATCTTTGACATTTGTGTGTGAAAAACTGGTTCATCCTTTCCTGAAACGAGACCCTGCCTCAGTAAAACGATCCTGCATCGCAAGCATGATGGCTGAATGGCTGCAGCTGCTTCAATGCTGCCCAAGGATGTAGTGTTGATGTTTGAGAGCAGCAGCCATAGGCCGGTAGAAAAAGTGGAACCTATTTAAACTCACTCAAGAAATACGTTTCACCATTGAAACTCACTCGGACTCAAGTTCACTGAAATTTAGCTCAACAGAACTAATTGGGACCCGCTAAACTGTTTGTCAACCACTCTCACTCAGGCTCAAACTTACCGACATATTACTCAGTTCAGCACGCTCAGACTCGCGATTTGACCTGTGTCTGAGTGAGCGAACAGCTGTCACTGGTCGCAATCCAATAAGAATATTTTTATGAAATATGCAGCTCACATCAGAAATTTTTGCCATGAATGTCCCATGAGCGAGTTTGTGAAGGGAGGTCTTGGCGACCCCATTATCTCCTAACTTGCGCCTCTGTTCAATAACCGCATGAACGGTTGTGTGTTGACGTATGCTTGAACAGACTTGATTAGCAATGTAAGCAAATATGACGTCTATAGTTATGCTGATAGGCGGGTAGGAACATAGGTCAGAAATAATATGTGGTGCTCACTAAGGCTGACCCAAGAAATACATGTTGAGCTTAGGGCTCACCACCTCAGACTCGCAAATATTTTCCTCACTCGGATTCAAGCTCATTAAAATTTTCCTTAGCCACACTCACTCTAACTCAAACTCATGTAATATTACTCAGCTGTACTCCCTAAAACTCACGACTCGATCATAGTCCAAGTGAGCCTGGCCCCATTAACGTCCAACGTGCCATGCTCGAATCAGCCAATCGCTGATACAGTGGCTGTAATGGGTAATTTTTGAGCTCGTAGCGCAATTTGTCGAGTGAAAGGAAAGCAATTTCAGGTGAATTCGAACATTTATTGAGAAATTCTGGCCTCGTGCTGCGCAACAATATTTGGCTCACGTGTTCTCGGGAGTCTTCACTACCGATTGGCCGTGTTTTCCGACCATATTCAATAAGTGGTGCAGTGCCCCTTAAACTTTGAAGAGGTTTTGCGGCAGTGCGAATTCCCTTTGATAGGTGATTTCACGGCATAGCATTCTATGCTGCAGTCAAATTATCTTCACAGGAGGTTATGCGCAGATCAATGTTAACTATTTGTTCATTGCAAATACTTAAATATTTTCAATAATTTAAAATCGAGTCGAAGCGAGTTTGAATACACTACTGTTCCTTCAAATATTTGAAGCATTCGAATATTTGCACAAGCCTGCTTTTTTTAGTTAATATATTTGTCTATTTTGCTCTCTCTACGCAATTGGTTTCTCCCCTTCTCTTTGTCTTTTTCTCCTCTTTCTAATGGTTCTCCCATCTTCTTTTTCACTCTCTCCTTTGCATCCTCCCTCGCCTTTCCCACCCCCTATACTATTTATTATTTAAGGCTATGATTTCTTCTGTCACCGTGCGTAAATAGCTGAAGAGTTATTATGCTCAGCTTTCAATTGTACGTTCGCTGGTTCGAATATTGCCTCGGGTAAGCAAAAAAAAAGACCAAGAAGTATGCTTGTTTTCTTTCCTTCTGCTGCTAAGAAGTGGTTCATTGCAGATGGGACCCATCTTCTAAAGCTGCACAGGTTCGGAGGTGCCAGTTAGCTTGCCAGTATCCATTCAAATGTTATGACTGGCAGTGCAAGGACCAAGTCTGCAATAGACGCTCATTGGCGTACCAGCCAAATGTGGTATGCGTCCAGCAGAAACGCAAGAGGTGTCTGGGTGTGCTGCAGGGAACACGCATCAGCGTTGCTGGGACAGACAGTTCGTGTTTGAGGAGAGGCGCATGCACGGACCGAGGATATGAAAAGCACGTCGCGTGTGCGCTCAGGGCTCTCTCTCTCTGTGGCCTTCGTTACGGCCAGTCCTGTCTCCTGTAAAAGCGCATCTCGACGCCTTGTGTTTTTTACACCTGTAAATATGTAAATAAATCGTGTGTTTCTGTCGTCAAGAAGCCTCTCAAAGGTGTCTCCTTCCCCGGCACCTGGGTGAAAGCCTGTGCCCCTAACCTCGGTCACATCAATGTGTGCTTCCCAAAAGTATCGCTGTTGTATGTATTGTGTGCTCACAATTGACAACAATGAAGGCATGGCTAAACTTGTTCCTGGTTTATCAACAGCCTTCTTGCAATATGTGCCTCTTTCAAATATAAGAGGACTAGGTTTTCTTTTTTTTTTTCAAGTCCTAATTCGTTCGAGATAAAGCTACAGCGAATTCACGACGCTCATGTTTGGAAGATTCAAGTAGACTTTCCAGCTGCCCCTTTGCATAGTTGCCACTGCATTTAAGGCATCTGTTTTGGCCCTGTAGCAGCTTTTTTATGCCCCCCCCCCCCCCACACACACACACATTGAAGACAGCCAAGTCAATTCTGTATGCCACTCACTGTCTGTGGATGGTTGTCTACACAACCTGCTTCAATAGTTTTATACTGTTTTCACACTTTGCGGCCACCAGGGTTGCCACCTTTCTCAAACAAAAAACAGGCCCTTCAACGAGGGAAAGAGGGAGGGCCAAGGATACCTGGAGATTAATGTCCAACAATAGACACCATGTCAGGTCTTTGGCATACAGTGCCATTTGAAAATAATATTGCTTTCCTTGAGTCAAATAAACCTGATATAACCGCAAAAATGGCTCACTGAGCTAACTTACTAGTCTAATTGCTGGAATAAAAATATCCATGGTTAGAATAATGCCTCGTTTACATCACTTAAAAAAGAAAAATTGGGCGACCCTTAAGGTTCGCTTTCAAGAATTGAACACGATAACGATACCCTGGCCCTAGTGCGTACTTCAAACACTTGGTGCATGAAATCTTTTCGAACTTGGTATGCACTCACTATGTGGTCTGAAGGAAATGTGTGCAGCAAAATGTGTGCGTTTTGTTATGGCTGGCCACCTTTTAACTATGAAGTCCTTAAGATAATCACATGTTCTGATGCCTGATTACAGTGCACACTCATATCAAGAAATATTACTGTGATATTACATATTGCCACGTATGGCAATATGTAATATCACAATAATAATACATATACATATACAATGTAGTATACATATACAATGTAATATGTATACTGCCTTCACAATATTGAATTGTGAAGGCAGTATACAGGACACATGTGTTTGCAAAGCCTAACGTTATTTTCACTGCATTTTCAAGCAGATGAAGTTATTTTTCTTAATTTTCAAGCAGATGTGTGGCTGTGCGGTAGAACGCCTGCTTGCCATGCAAACGGCCTGGGCTTGATCCTCCCGCAAACTGGGAAATTTTCTATTACTTATTTTATTTCCATCTTTCTTGATTTTTCCGGTTGCTCACAAGGTTCATCACTCACAATCAACGATGCCCACGAGATTTTTAAAACTATCGTGTTAAAACTGGCATAAAAGGGTAACAATGTATGACTGATTGCATAAGCTTTTACAGCTTATGCCAAATCACATTGGTGTGATGTTGAAATCCCTAGATCTATTGTGAGACTACCAAATGCCATGGCTTTCACTTTTATGTCTGTTTAGGGGTACAGCAATTAACTGGCCAGGAAGTGTAAATAGATCTTTCTTTATTTGGAAACATGCAGAAGTATGATAAAGTCAAGCTCCCTTTCCCTTGAGTAATTTGAGTTGTATATGTATTTTGAAATGGTGTTTGAAAATCACAGCATCTGTGCCATTGCACCGCTTTGTGGCAAAAGCTTAGAATCGAGTTCTGGAGAATTTCTGCACGTTGCCTGCTGCAGCTCAGACAATCGTTAATCTGGCTTAAAATTATATAGTATTTATATTGCATTCTCACTTTCAATTTTGCTTATTATGCAGTTTAACTTACCCTTCGTGAGTTCATCGATGTTTTTCACATAATAACAGAAATTTGCAGAACTTCATGCCTAAAAATAGTGTGACACAATCTTCACTAAAATATGGCCATCAATTTATGAGAAAAAAGTGGGACGCATGTGGCTCATCGACCCATGAAGCATCTTTGAATAAGTGGGGCAACACGTGTCACATTGTCTCATAAGGGCACTAAGCTGTAATTGTACTGCCAAGTTTCTTGCCCAAAACGGCCCAATGGAAGCAGTACAGAGGAACACTTCTAAAACTGTGGGAAAAAAATTGCAGAGAACCTTAATTTCAGATTTTCTACACAATTCTGCGCCTCTGCCTGTGGCATTGAGTCTAGCGGCTCTGTCCCAAGGTCTTCACATACACGTACCCTTTCAGCTTGTGTCTGTCTTGTCGGTAGGGGTCGATAATATTGAAACTCGTCGAAAACAAGGAGAAAACAGCAGGCATAGATGAGTGCACGCATTCATATGAAAATAAAGAAAAAGGAGAATATTGCTTTTCATTCACATTAAATGAAGCTGTGTCTATGCATGTCTTGTCTTGTATCTGCAATGGATAAGAGCAAACATCTCAGTTAAGCCTGCATTTTCCCAAATAATTAAAATCATGGCAAGCCACTTCGACGTGGTGTCAATGCACTGAACGCTGTAAGTGCGTTTACAAATGCTGCATCATATTCGTGAACTCTAATCAGGTGTGACATATTTGCTTTTCTCAAATATCTTGCATGATTTGATGATCTTGAATATTCGTGTTCTCTTTGGCTTCCTGGCTGTATGAAGCAGCAATTTTGCCATATTTTTCCTTTTGCCCGAAATTTTAGCAACAGTGTCTTAGCCACAGCTTTTGGTCTCTATGCCTCTCCTCATAATAATAAAAAATATCAAAGAATGTGCTGTTTTGTGACATCCATCAAACATGAAAAAACAGTTATGCATGTATGCTATGTTGTTAGGCTATGCAAGGAACTGCTTCATTTTTCATTCGAGTGCACTTCCACAATGATTTTAGGCAGATATAATTTTTGCAATTTAGAAAGAAAATCTATAGTTGCACGCTAAAATTCTCTAAAAAATCTGAACAGAAGAATACCATAACTTTGAAACTTTAGCTACCTGGTATGCAATATGACACCGGCTGAAAAAAATATTAACAGAATAAAAGATTTTAAGCTCAACGTATCACCGATACCATGCATTGTAAATGTGCAATATATAGTTTCTCAGTTTCCTTAATGTTTATGGTACACCACAGCTGGAAGGCATTGTGCTGGTGGCAACGTAAAGTGGCAGAAAAAGTTTTACTGAGGAAAAAGTGGGATGCATTCATCCTATTAACCATCAAAAGGTCAAGAAATTGATGCTCAGCAGTGGAGCTTCCTCCACAGCAACAAAAAACCTGCATTGAACCACAGTGCATGCACACACCATCTCTCCAGCACTTCGCTCATGCACTCTGTCATGGCAGAATTTGGTACCAATGCAGCGAACAGCTGTAGGCCACTGTTTTCAACGTGTGTTGCATATAAGACTCCATCAGCAACAAGGTTTGGTGAAAACTGTTTCATTGCCTTTTTTTGTGTTGCCAATGCGTGATTAGACACTCTGAATTACGAGCTTTCCAGTGACATGAAAGAAATGTACATTAAAAAAATTGGTTGGCCATAGGAAACAATCAGGCCCTCGAAATCCACAGAACCATTAAGAAAGGGTAAGTATTCATTGGTACAAGCACATTGCTAGAGCTGAGTAGCCAGCTGCGCTATACAACTTCTCAAGTCATTTCTTTTAATGTGCCAGGGCGGATGCTGTGTATCACACTGTTGCACAAGTTTTCCTTTTATTTTGGTGTACTTAACATTTTAAAACATTAGTAAACTTTTAAAACATGTACAGTTTTGCAAATCATGACTGTTGAATCGAACACAACAAAATTAAATTTGGAGTGTTAAATCACTTAATATTTCTACAGATCGAATCAAACTTGTCTAAAACACCCAGCCGACTGCTCCAGTTGCTGTTTTCTGCAGAAATATGTTAATGCCGACGCCATATGAATATCTAACGTGGCATACGGCGTGCTAGGCCTTGGTGCGATAATTTAAGCGTGAACAGAAGCATGTAGCTAAGGTGACATAGAAGCCGTCGCTAACAAGAGCCATGCGCTCCGCTGCTCTGGACAAGTGTGATTCCACCTGTACAGCTGCAGTGTTCGCATTTTTTTGGTGCATGAAATTCTCCATGCTCACTTTACATCTGGTCCATGATATAAAAACATGGAAATAAAAAGAATAACAAATGAAACCTTCTAGGTCTGAGTGAGAATAGAAGCCAAGCTGTTTGTGTGGCAAGCAGGCGTTCTACCACAAAGCCACGTGCCTGCTCAAAAATAATTTTCATGCTTTACAAATACACACGTCTTGTATACACGCTTCACAATACAACATGTAATATCGCAGTATTTCATGGTACAAGTGTGCATTGCCACTGGCCATCAGAACATGTGATTATCATAATGACTTCGTTGTTTAAAGCCAGCCACGAATAACAAAAGGCACAAATGCTACAGGAGTATTCTCTTAGGACCATGCACTGGGTGCATATCAAGTTTAAAAACATTTCATGCACATAGTTGCTCGTGGTTTAAAGCATACTACCCAGTACCTGTATTGCGTGGTCTATCCTGTGTCCCATCTCTGCGCTCTTCAAAGTTACTACGGTATGTGTACGTATCAACAAGCTCGCTTAGCCACCATTTAGAAATCCATTACGCAGACTGCAACTATATGCGAAACCCTTACTAGCACATGCCACTTTAAACATTGATTACGTAGTAATAATCTGCAGTATAAACTTTTCAAGTAATGTTACCCTGCAAAAAGTATGCACTAGGTGGTTGGAGTATGCACTAGAGATAGGATATCACTGTTCTGTTCTACTCAAACCTTGAGGGTTCCCAAATTTTTTTTCATCAAAAAATTTTAAGATTCATAGATAGTAATGTTCCACAAGCATGATATTGTAAGTAATCACCCTTTTGGCCTATACTGGAAGAGTGGAGGGGGTGCTGTTAGGAGTAAATTTACAGGCTGTTAAGAGTGTATGGACAAACTTGACATATTGTTGTGAAAGTATGCAAGCATTAGGGCATGTCAGTTCAGATTAAATACCTGAAAAAGATCACAGGCAGGGGTCCTGATAGATGTGAACTTTTGAAAGCATTTCATACTAGGAAAGAAGTGATGTGTCATTGACACATCTGTTGAAACTTGGAAGGTCAGAAAAGTATTTCAAGCGTAGGTATGTGACGTTTCTTGACAGTACACGACTGTGACATTGCACACTTCCATACTGCACATGTGTCTGTTTCCTAACATACTTGCTAGCAAAGCCACAACAGGGTGTTTACCAATTTAATTTTTCAAATTTAGTAATTTTTCCAGGTTTTTCACATAGATTAAAAGCAAACACCATGACCATAATCTCTGCTTGGAAAAATGTGCGGTGGAAAGAACACTTTAGCGGTAAAAAAATAAAATATGAGGCACTCGTATAAAACAAATGAACACATTTTGCACACACACTCATAATGTTGTGAGTGTATTTGGTAAATATGAAAAAAATATGTGTATCTGGTCAAAACAAAACTTGTGACCCAGGCACTGAGGAAGTTGGCTGTTTGGTTTTTGGAACAATCAGAACACAACCACACAAATAAAATCAACTGCAGCTGCAAGTTTGAAGGAGCCTGCGATAGTCCAACAGTGCAGCCAATGCTGCTAGGAAACGTAAAGGTGGCGCTATCTCGCGGCATTCATATAAAACAAGGATGCGGCAGACCGGCCAGTTGGCTTACTGGAGCACATTGTAGTTCATTATAATGGCTATAGCCTGCAGGCCATTTAGGATTGAATTAGATTACCTTGGCCTAGACTGCTGTATTTACTAATGATTTGCATCCCCGTCTCATTTGTACATGTCTAAAATATACTTTTCAGCAAAAAGGAGTACTTACGTATTTTATGCAACCTTGTCTTCACAACGACTAACAACAATGTCGCAACAACGAAACCGTACAGCAAAATTTACTTAATCCTTTCTTTCACTCTCTTTTTTTTTACACAATGCACACATGCTTGTTGGTGTTTTATTTCTCTGGGTTCTGACACGTGTAGCACAATGAAAGTACTCAGACACCTGCAATAAAAGCTGGGGTAGCATTTGAAGCGCTGATGTTCGAATATGGGGCGGAAAAAAGGAATCTGTCAGACCGCAACAGCTTCCCCGATTCTATAGGTAAATAAAAGATGCAGAATCGTGAGTTAGGCAAATTGGTGAGTGTTCACCATAGAATATTTTACAAAGGAACGGGCTAGAAGCAGTCAGAGAGGGTCACAGTGCTGATTTCGCAGCTGAAATTTATTTGGAAAAGGAAAGAAGATATATAGAAAATATTGACTCATCAAAACTGTGCACATGTACACATGTGTTACAACACAGAATGATTCATGTCTCCTCTAAGACCTTATGTTCTTCATCTAGACGAGTGTTACATGAAATACTTTTGCACTTGTTGTTAGATCTAATGAAAAATGCTTCGGCTACTTCACACAAGCTCTAATCAACATGTCAATATTTGATATTTGTTTTCTACAAGTGGGGCACACACAGGGCTGGGTAGTATCGCAATAGTATTTAAGAGATACTTTTGAGTGCCTGTATTGCTGTATCGAGGCACTTTTCGAAAATGTATTTGTATCGCAGTAGTGAAATACTTTTACGGTGTATCGCATGTATCGCGATACTATCCAGGACACGGGTATCCCGTTACTTTTTTTTTCGTAAATGAGCTGAGACGTGTTGACAATGGGGAAAAAAATTTCTGCTGTGACCTTGACAGTCTACGGCAATATATGCACCCACCATTTCTACATTTCTGCTGAGGGCGAAACTGACTCCTACCTTCTTGAAAGCGAGCTAGTTGCTTTGCTACCCACATCCCATTGTGCTCCTTCAGGCAGAACTGGAATGTGTTTGAATGATGGCCTGCTTCAGCGTGACAACAATGCTATACTGCTATATTGAAGTCCAGCGCAGATATTTTCATTGTGAGGAGTATTGTATACTGCACAATGGGCGCCATTTTTTAAATGTATTTCCTCATGCCAATTGAACGAGTAGTGTTTATTTTTCTCGTTTTTTTCCACTTTTCTTTTGCTGCACCCGTTTGAAAAACTGGAGCTCATTGCGGAAGCCACAAACAACCCAAAAAATTTGGTGCCGTGTGCCATCTAAGATACTTCTTTCTGCAGAGCATTTCTGAAAAATGCCAGCATGGCCAAACAGCGATTCGAAAGAGGTCTTTTTGAGTTTCCTTTCGCATTCCTTGTTTTGTCCGTTCTTAATTTTTTATGCCTTTTCTAAGATATTTCTAGAAAACACTGAACCTTCAACTGGAAGTTCGTTTGTTTATGGTTCCAGCACTTCGCTTGAACTATGCTCCTTCTAGCATAACCAATACTGTTGCTGTTGAGTTCCGGATTTCAGTGTACAATGCGTGTGACTGATGCTCTCATATGGCATAGTTTTTTTGTTGCAACTGATATCTGTAAATATGTGGTTATTAAAAATTATGTGCAGTGTAAGCATCCTTTGTAATGCCTTAATGACATTCGGAGAATGGCGAAAATATAATAAATCAATTTCATTTGCAAGTTTCAATGTGCTGCACATTTTAAATATGCTGCACATAACAAATGTTTGTATGGAGTATAACTATCCCCGACATAGACAAAAGTATTTTAATATATGTATTCTGGAATACTTTTTGTCTTTTTGCAAACGTATCTCTGAAATATCCTGTCACATGAATTACAAATTTATCTCAGTATCTGTATTTTATGCTTCCAAACCACGCACTTCGATATCTGTATTCCAGAATACTTTTTCGGGCATCTCTGCCCAGCCCTGAGCACACATCCACATGGCCTACAACGAGCTGCCAAATTAGACGTGATTTTAGCATCTGATAGCATTAGCTCATGCTCTCTTAAGCGCACGTTTATGTAACGCCCCATTTCACCTAAATATTCGCAGCTGCAAGACAGTGGAATCCCATAAACCACGCCAGTAGTGCAAGGAGCATACCTGTGGACATGATTGGAGACACATTTGTTCCCTTTTCCTGGCTGCTGACACAATGCTCTATCCACCAAAGTGCACACATTATGCACTTTATTACGTGCTGAGAATTACATGTTTATGCAATAACGAGCACCAACATTTTTCAAACCATGTGCTATCCTGTGTATGTATGGGATAACTGCCTGCCTCTTTTTCTTGCTAATTTCTGGTGCACTATAATCACAATGATAAAACTTCTCGATCTTTGAGATAAGTTTTTCTGACAAGGAGCAAATCACGTCACCCGGAAAGCCAGAATTTGCAAGGCGAGCAACTTGTGTATGAAATGCATGCGCCATAAGGTGCTCGCGTAACTTCTGAAGAGCGGCACCCAGCACAGTTGACGCAATGGCTCCCTGTATGGTCTTGAGTGGCCAGAATTAAAATTCAGAATTGGCTTTACGAATCTAGGTTGGTATTGCTATATATGTGATCTTTGATGAAAGCCTGTCTTAAAGCGAGAAACTGTAGCTCATCAATTTTTTGAAACTTCAAAGTGAAACGCTGACATTTCGTTTTCCTTAACATCTTTCTTTATATTAGCAACTAGTACAGAGCAATTGTTAATGTCCAGTAGAACTAAGAAGCCATGGACATATCAAACAGCGTGTGATGATAACCAATTCAAATGCTTCTGCAGCTGCCCGTCTACATACCCAGGAAAAATATACCTAATTACAGGTATATTCATGATTCAATGCAGATACCAGAATTTTGGACAAAATTATTTCCCTTCCAAGACACAACAGTAGAATTTAGGTGGCCTGCACGAGCTCTAAAAACGACGCAATAGAGATGCCACACTGGCACTGAAACAACAACTCATCATTATCTTCTCTCATGTACTGCTTTATACACTTCAAATCTTCACATTGGGGCAAACAATAATATAAATCTTTTACGTCTATACCGAATGCATTACGGCACAAAGAAGGTTGTTCACTTAGTGATAAGATGATAGATTCTGAGTTAGAAATTCTTAGCGGATCACAAGTCTTCAAATGCTCCAAATTTCTTTGAATATACTCTGAAACATTTATTTACCAAGTGTCTTTTTCTGAAACAACAGCTCTTAGTGGCAACATGAATCTTCACTGAAATAAAAACTGATAGTTTTTGCCTTTTTGCTTTTTTCACACTTGCCGCTACCCGTTCCTGATTAAGTGTTAGTAACAGGGCATAAACTTATTCTTCAGTCACCCGCTTTTTGCATCAACACTTTTTTTTTATTAATATATACCCTAAAGGCCCATTCAGGCATTACACAGAGAATTTTAGTTATACAATAAATTTGCAAATCAGAACATTGCCATTATCCGAACTTTGCAGCAGCAGTTACGGCTCTACGTATCGGCATCTATTCTAAAGGTTTTTCAACGCTTCCGCAGGCTTTTGGACGATTCCGAAGAAATCAAGTGTGCTGTTGCACGACGGTTGCCACGGATTTGGTGGTCCTGTGCTACCGACCATTTCAGCTTTTCGTCGCCTGCTTCACCACCTGACTGAGCCATCTGTGTTCGTGCATTCTACACGAATATCAGCGTCGGCTACCCTTGGTGGATAAGGGATCATCTGCGTGGATCTACTGTGCTGATCACCTGCTCGTGTTCCGGCATAAAGCGGAGGCCCGTCTCACCCAGCGTCACTTTGCAGCAGCAGTTACGGCTCTACGTATCGGCATCTATTCTAAAGGTTTTTCAACGCTTCCGCAGGCTTTTGGACGATTCTGAAGAAATCAAGTGTGCTGTTTCACGACGGTTGCCACGGATTTGGTGGTCCTGTGCTACCGACCATTTCAGCTTTTCGTCGCCTGCTTCACCACCTGACTGAGCCATCTGTGTTCGTGCATTCTACACGAATATCAGCGTCGGCTACCCTTGGTGGATAAGGGATCATCTGCGTGGATCTACTGTGCTGATCACCTGCTCGTGTTCCGGCATAAAGCGGAGGCCCGTCTCACCCAGCGTCACTTTGCAGCAGCAGTTACGGCTCTACGTATCGGCATCTATTCTAAAGGTTTTTCAACGCTTCCGCAGGCTTTTGGACGATTCCGAAGAAATCAAGTGTGCTGTTGCACGACGGTTGCCACGGATTTGGTGGTCCTGTGCTACCGACCATTTCAGCTTTTCGTCGCCTGCTTCACCACCTGACTAAGCCATCTGTGTTCGTGCATTCTACACGAATATCAGCGTCGGCTACCCTTGGTGGATAAGGGATCATCTGCGTGGATCTACTGTGCTGATCACCTGCTCGTGTTCTGGCATAAAGCGGAGGCCCGTCTCACCCAGCGTCACTTTGCAGCAGCAGTTACGGCTCTACGTATCGGCATCTATTCTAAAGGTTTTTCAACGCTTCCGCAGGCTTTTGGACGATTCCGAAGAAATCAAGTGTGCTGTTGCACGACGGTTGCCACGGATTTGGTGGTCATGTGCTACCGACCATTTCAGCTTTTCGTCGCCTGCTTCACCACCTGACTGAGCCATCTGTGTTCGTGCATTCTACACGAATATCAGCGTCGGCTACCCTTGGTGGATAAGGGATCATCTGCGTGGATCTACTGTGCTGATCACCTGCTCGTGTTCTGGCATAAAGCGGAGGCCCGTCTCACCCAGCGTCACTTTGCAGCAGCAGTTACGGCTCTACGTATCGGCATCTATTCTAAAGGTTTTTCAACGCTTCCGCAGGTCAGTGGCCTTCTTGTTGTTTTGGGCATCGTGCGTTGCCGTGACTGCTGCTGTGAGTGATTTAGTTCTGCAATTACTACCGCACTGTACAACCTTGCTCATTGTTTTGATTGCCTACAAACATGCCCTCAAATGTCGAGTTGGCGAAGCGCATTGAACAGCTTGAGGCCTGGACTGAGAATAAACTGGGAGAAATAGCCTCTAAACTAATTGAAGAATGCAAACCCAAACTTCTGGCACTAATACCAGAGACGTCAAAGTTGAAGGCTGAAGTACAGAGCCTCGTGTCAGGCGTCAGTGGTCTCAATGCGCTTGTTGAGGAGCTACGCTCCGAGAACGCCACGTTAGTTGCCTCTAATAAGTCTCTAAAGAAACAAAATGAAATTTTAACCAACCGTGTGTCAGAACTGGAACAATACTCGAGACTTAACAACGTAGAACTAAAGGGAATTCCGTGCTCTCAAGGGGAAGATTGCACAGCCATAGTAAAAGCTGTGGCTACTAAAATCAACTGCACTATTCTTGATTCTGACATCGACGTCATTCATCGCGTCCCCACTAAGAATGACTAAAAAAAAACATTATCGCGCGCTTCTGTTCTCGCGATAAGAAGCAAGAATTTTTAAGCGAGGCTCGCAAGGCCAAACTGCACACAAATGATCTCGGATTCCCAGGCCCTCATCATTATTCTCTGTATGTAAATGACCATCTCACCGTAGAAAACAAAAGGTTGTTTGCGAAAGCTCTTTCCCTCAAGAGAGAGAAGGGTTGGGCGTTCCTTTGGACGGATAATTGCCATATTAAGGCGAGGCAATCAAACGAAAGTAGGGTGTATCGGATTCGCACTGAAGCTGACCTTTCTATCTTTCAATAGATCTGGTCACTTATCTCTCCAGAAAACTCTGCGCGTCATCATGTCGTCTTATTTTAGTATCAATAACTTAGATTCCTTCTTGAATAACTCTGCCATTTCAGGAATTCACATTAACGCGCGTGATGAAATCATGATGAAATAAACGCTCTTTTACACTCTTTCAAAAGTTCCTTTTCCCTCGTCTGCATCTCGGAAACATGGCTTACACTAGAGGATCAAAACTTGTTTGGCTTACAAGGTTACTTGTCAGAATACTGCAATCGCACATCAAGTAGCCATGGTGGCGCAGCCATCTTTATCTCACCTACTTTGCCCTATAAACGCAGATCTGACCTTCATATTGTCGTCGATAGCTGCGAATCTGTTTGGATAGAACTAGACAAGCCTTCATCCACTGGTAAACTTATCATTGGAACTATCTATCGGTCGCCTTCATCGTCAATTTCTGAGTTCTTTTCAAGTCTCTATGCTGTCCTTGAAACATTATCATGTGACTGTAAAAATGTTGTTATTGTGGGTGACTTAAACATTGATTTACTTGAAGATACTTCCAATCGCATTGAATATGCAAATTGTTACGAAGGTTTTGGTTACGAGTCCTTAATCACACTTCCAACTAGATGCATTCCTGGCCGCAGTAGCACACTCATTGACCATGTTCTGTCTAACTTTCTTTCACCTGAACACAATGGTGTTCTTAAAGTAAATATTACTGACCATTACCCTGTTTTCTTCTCATGTAAAAACTTCAAGCATAATCGCGATTTAAGATTTTCTAAATCAATTCTAAACAAAGAAGAGTATGTGAACCGCGTAACAAATGTCGACTGGTCTTTCATTGAAACATGCACTGATGCCAACTTAGCTTTTGATTTTCTTTCGTCTCGCATATGCAAATGCATTCATGATAGCGTCACGGTAGTAAAATGTGAAAGAATATACTCAGCACCCCTTTCTGGATAACGAACAGTCTATTGACATGCATGCGTAAAAAAGAAAACCTCTACAAAAAAGTCAAACGCCGTCCTTTCAATATGAATCTAAAACATCGTTACACCCTCTATTCTAATACTCTCAATAGACTCTTAAAAGCAGCTAGAAAAAGTTATTACGAAGAAAAAATAGCGCGTGCTGGCAACAACTCTAAAGAACAATGGAAAATTATTAACTCCTTTCTAAACAAGAACACGTCCGAATTAACTATCACTGAGCTTCAAATTGCTGACCGTGTCTTAGATCAGCCAATTGACATTGCGAACGAATTCAACTCATTTTACTGTAAACAAGCTTCTAGTACACCCCATCGTCCAATAAATCTCAGGTCTGCTCTTCACAATCTTTCTACCTCTTCCCAACAGACCCTAACGAAATTATCAGCATTATTCATAATCTTAAAGTAACTTCTCCTGGACTGGACGGAATTCACTCGTCCTACATTAAGCTAATTGCCAACCATATTGCCGTCCCTCTATCCCGCATTATCAATCTAATATTCAAGACAGGCACATTCCCATCACAACTAAAACAGGCCAAAATAATACCAGTGTTCAAAAAAGGCGAGAGAACTTTCATATCTAATTATCGCCCCATAGCTATTCTAGCATCTTTTAGTAAAATAATAGAAAAGTGTATTGAGAAACGTATAACTAATTACTTGTCTGAGTTTTCCATTTTAACTCCTAGTCAGTTTGGTTTTCGACCTGCTTTCTCGACTAATCTTGCATTGTTAACTTTCACTGATAAGATTAAAAAAGCTATTGATTCTGGTGAATTAGCTGGAACATTATTCATTGACCAAACCAAAGCTTTCGACTCACTTAATCACAGCATCCTGGAAACCAAACTCACGGCCATTGGTATTGTTGGACCTGCCCTTACACTCATTAAAAGTTACCTCTGTAATAGACAGCAGGCTGTTTATGTTCGCTCTACTTTATCAGATTTTCTTACTACTAATCAGGGTGTTCCTCAAGGGTCCATTCTTGGCGCGCTTTTATTTTTAAAATACTTGCCATTGGTAAATCAATTGACTCTTTAACGCTAAAATTACAAAAAGATCTAAATAACATCTTAAGCTTGTGTCTCACGAATTCCCTCAGTATTAACCCTAAGAAAACTAAGTTCATGATATTCCACTCAGCTAACAAAGTTCTTCCCTCCCAAATTTCTATTAAACTAAATGGCTCACTCATTAACCCTGACAATGAATGCTCTTTCTTAGGAATCGTTCTCGACAGCAACCTAAAATACTCTAATCATGTTATTCATTTGCGCAAAAAACTAGCATTTGGTGTCAGGATTCTAATCAGAGCACGTTACTACTTTAACATTTCAACTCTAATCAAGTTATATTATGCTTTTATTCACAGCCATATTAATTATTGCATAACCACTTGGGGAAATACATACCTCACCCACTTATCTCCCATTCAGCACATTCAAAACCAAGCCATCAGACTAATGACTTTCAGTTCATACCGTTCTAGTGCATCATCATTACTTCGTAACTTCGAAATACTTTCTACTGTTAGTTTATTTAAATATCACCTCATTATCATGCTGTTCAAGTCCTTGCACCACCTTGTCCCATCAAGCGACTTTTATCCTATTGCTTTGTCTAACTTAAATCGTACTAGATTCGCTTCAAATGGAAATTTTCTACTACCTACTATCCGCACTATTTTTGGTCGCCACACTGCATATTTCTCAGCATTATCATTATGGAATTCACTGCCATCTCACATCAAGCAATGCTCGACTATTGGCACATTTAAAAAACAATTGTATTTGTACTTGATAAACTACTAGATGTTTTTATCTTGTTATATTGTTTATTCCACTCTTCTTTTTACTTGTTTCTTAGTTAGTGTTGGTTTTATCAATTTACTCATCTCCCTGTTTTCACTGCTACTGCTAAGTGAGTAAATTTTGTAATCCCATTTTGAACAGGAGGTCCCCCTGCAGCCTTGTGCTTTCGGACCTCCTCCTGTATATATACTTTGTATACTGTTTTTTTTTCTGTACTAATAACTGAAATAAACTGAACTGAACTATAAAATTAAAGTGGTAAACAAAGTAAAATACAGTTCCATAGACAAAGATGCAAAAGGGAAAAAAATGTAGCAGGAATGAAAACTCAATAAGAGAGACACAGCTATAATGCAAAAAAATATATATACAGAAAATTGTCATGATAAAATTGCCCCCTATCTGCATATTAGACTAAAAATGTCGTCGAAAGACTATTGTATTTCGTCTGAAAAGAGTGAATAGACAGAAACATTTATTTGATGTTTTGCGCGAGAAAACTGATGAATGGGATCCTGGAGGTGTTGCGTGAGACATGAGCGCCTTCTGGCGGTAATTTCAAAAAATGAAAGGATGGCCTTTGTTATAGCGAGGATGCAGCATGCGTGAAATCTTGGAGGTCATATTTTGTAGATTTCAAGGCAGGTAGCAGCACAATATCGTCTTAGCAAAGCGTAGGAGACTCGCCTTTTCGTGCGAAGCGTCGCAGTGTCAGCTGCAGTGCTTAGAATTACTCCTTTATACTTTTTCTAGTATAAATAAACACAGTGCACAATATCGACGTGTTGATATTGTGCCTCAAATATCCTCAATATTTTCTTTTTATTGACAATCGTACAAGTATGAACGCAGAAACTTGAGCAATACTGGTAGATGCTGTGGATGTGGTTGTACTTGTGCCTTTTTGCTGACAGACAGACCAAAATTTTTGCGTTGGAGTATCCCAAGCAAGATTATCATCTTTAAGGAGAAAATATATTTACAATGAAAAAAGAGTAAAAATAAGCACATACATGCACTTACAAGCTCACACAGATAGGTAAGTCATATGTCCAAGAAAGTATTGAATTGGTTTACAAAGGCGGCATGATCAATGAATCAAGCGATGTCGCCCGGCAGTGTGTTTCAGTGATGTGTGCTTCGAAGTAATGGTGAGTGTTGATACATAATTGTGCGTGCCAAAAAAGGGTGTATCTTGAATTAGTGATCAATATGTTTCAAAATATTATGAGGTGTGTTTGTACAAGCTTCATGAAGGCACATTTACTATGATAAAATGTATGAAAATGCAACCACAGTGACGACAGTCTGCGTTTTTCAAGAAGGGGTAATGAAAGTGAGTGTGTAATATCTGTAGTGCTGCAGTTGCGAGAATACTACTTGGTGATAAATCCTGCTGCTTCATTTTGTATTGATTCTAGTTAATCGATGAGATATGATTGATGTGGGTTCTAGATGATGGATGCATATTCTATCTTTGAACGGACAAGTGTAGTGTATGC
This sequence comes from Rhipicephalus microplus, assembly GCF_043290135.1. Taxonomy (NCBI): domain Eukaryota; kingdom Metazoa; phylum Arthropoda; class Arachnida; order Ixodida; family Ixodidae; genus Rhipicephalus; species Rhipicephalus microplus. Next base: position 33,296,680 of record NW_027464586.1, read on the forward strand.
TAGCATTTTAGAGGTATAGTTACCCAAGTAAAGGTTTCTTTTAATAAATCCAAGTGCTTTTGACACCTCACTAGTTATGATATCAATGCGCTTATTCTAAGGCAGGTCAGAAGATAAATGAATTCCAAGATATCAATGGGCACGGCGGACCTTGCGGGAGCATGGCTCGTTTTAAGCCGTTTTTCTACCTCATGCAGGGCTTGTTAAGCTGCTTTGCTGCGCTGGCCAACCCGTTGGCCGCACAGTTCTCCTCGCCCTCGGACACTTTCCCGCCACCCTTGCACCAGCGACTATCCGTCAAAGAGCCACATCGCCCACACGTGCCACATCTGGGTGACGTCATCGTCTCCCTGCTGCCACCTATGCAACTCGGGGCCGTGACGCCTACTGATGCGGTGCCTATAAAAGATCGTCTCCAACACTTTGTCTTCAATGGGCACGGCGGACCTTGCGGGAGCATGGCTCGTTTTAAGCCGTTTTTCTACCTCATGCAGGGCTTGTTAAGCTGCTTTGCTGCGCTGGCCAACCCGTTGGCCGCACAGTTCTCCTCGCCCTCGGACACTTTCCCGCCACCCTTGCACCAGCGACTATCCGTCAAAGAGCCACATCGCCCACACGTGCCACATCTGGGTGACGTCATCGTCTCCCTGCTGCCACCTATGCAACTCGGGGCCGTGACGTCTACTGATGCGGTGCCTATAAAAGATCGTCTCCAACACTTTGTCTTCAATGGGCACGGCGGACCTTGCGGGAGCATGGCTCGTTTTAAGCCGTTTTTCTACCTCATGCAGGTTGGTTCAGTTTACACCAGTCTTAAAAGCAACAATCCTTTTCTGCTGGTCCTGCCGTGCCCCGATCAGTGCTGCAAATGTGCTTATGAATGCTTTCGTGTTCTAGAATTACTTCTTTGTGGAGATGTTGAAACCAATCCAGGTCCTAAAACCCAAGAATTATTGGTACAAATTTTGGAAGGGCAAGAGGCTCTGCGAGGAGAGGTGGCAGATCTGAAAGCGAAAACTGAAAGCCTTTTAGGGGACTTGAAGAGCCGTTTTTTAGAATTGGATATTCACATTAACGAGCTTAAATCTAAAACTGCAAGATTAAACCACATCGACAACGCCATAAGATCCTTTTCTACTTCGGTGGAATCCCAGAAGCGCAAACTTGTCGACCTTGAAGACCGAAGCAGACGGTCGAATTTGGTGGTTTTTGGAATAACTGAAGACCGTAACGAAACAGAGGACGATCTTAAGCGAAAAGTCATTAAGGAAACATTTCAACAAAAACTGGGAGTTAAGTGCGAATCCGTAGGTCGAATCCACAGGCTAGGCAAAGGTCCCGTCAAAAGGCCAGTTATTTTGTTTTTCCAGGACTTTAATGAAAAAGTTGCTGTCCTCAAGAATGCAAAAAAACTAAAGGGCTCTAAAATTTACATACAAAATGACTACTCAGCACATACCTTAAAAAACGAAAAATGCTCTGGGAAAGTGCCAAAAGTGAGAAAGCTGCTGGTAAAAAGGTTTACCTCGTACATGATAAACTGCACGTTGACGGCGATACTTTTATCTGGAACGCAAACTCTAATCAGCGGCAAAAAATCTCCACTCATTCTGATCAACGGCGCGCGCCTTCACAATCCAGTGGGGTGATTAGCATTGAAACTCTCCCGGTTGACGTCGTAGACCCGTGTTCCGATGGTAACGGTAACAATCCTAACCCGTCCGCTCTGTGACAGTCATCTGAACTTGCCATCAGGGGCGTTAACTTAAATGCCCGCAGTCTCGTTAACAAAACGGCACAGCTTGAAGCCCTTTTGTTATGTCATAGCCCACACTTTACCGTCATTACGGAAACATGGCTTCACAGTGAAATACCTGATGACAACTTAGTTCCGCCAGGTTACAAAATATTTCGAAGAGACCGGCCAACTAGAGGTGGGGGTGTTGCAGTGATTTTAAAAAACAGTATCAAAGCATCCCTTCTAGCGCAATCGCCAGATACTGAAAGCCTATGTTTAAGGGTTTCTTTCGGAAACAAAGTGATCATTGTTATCGCTGTGTACAGACCGCCTGATTCTGGGCCCGATTTTCTTGTAAATTTGCGATCTCATTTGGCCTCTTTCGGTAAAAATAAGCTTTTCATCCTAGGGGATTTTAATCTGCCCAACTTTGATTGGGGCCACTTGAAAACAAGACCCGATTCTTGTCACAGTGACGATATTCTCGACATTATGTTTTCACACAACCTTGTTCAAATAGTTCAGCAACCAACCCGAGTTTGTGGCAATTCATCCTCTCTACTTGACCTTGTTTTCCTGCCCAGATCTTTCGAAAAGTACCACGTGTCTGTGGAACACGGTTTCTCAGATCACAAAATTGTTTTTGTATCCATTTCCCTTCATTACAAAAATGCAAAAAGTTGCCCAGCTCTCAAAAAAGTGAAAGACTTTGCGAAAGCTAATGACACTGCAATTACTGAGTATTTAGAAAATACCTGGCCAAATTTCAATGATCACGATGTTGAAGTTCTTTGGAATAAATTTAAAAATATGTGTTTAATCTTTTTGCGAAACTTCGTACCCGATAAAGTTAAGAAGACCGCTAAATATACGCCCTGGATATCTAGATCTATAATTCACCTTAAAAGCAAAGCCAAGCGCTTTCGAAAAAAACGTACAGCGCCTCAACAACTCGCCGAAATTCGTGCTACCCTTTTCAATGCTATTACTCGTGCCAAAAATTTCTACTTTAACACTACTTTACCGAACTTCCTAAGAGAGGAACCACATAAATTCTGGAACTTTATTAGACACCGCAATGAAAACATAACTGAAATTTCAGTCGACAGATCTAAATTGACTAATCCTCGAGCAATCGCGAATCACTTCAATTTGTTTTTTCATAGCGTATTTTCGCAGTCTCAGTTGAAACAGAGTAATTCAATAGCTTCATACCCTGATGTCAATATTGTTTCGCACAATGGTGTCTTAAATATGTTACTTCGATTAAAAAACAAATCGACGCCAGGGCCCGATTGCATCCCGAACGCATTTCTCCGTCGTTATGCTGAAACCTTGACGAAATTTCTTGTAATTATTTTTGAATCTTCTCTTCGTACGGCCACGCTACCTTCTGATTTTAAAGTAGCCCGTATCGTACCTATTCCCAAAAAAGGCGACCCACTCTTAATTCCCAGCTACAGACCCATATCTATGTTATCATCCACCTGTAAGTTACTTGAACACGTTGTTTCTACGTTCATTACACAATTTTTAGATACCCATCAAATCCTTTCTCCATTTCAACACGGGTTTCGCAAGGGATTCTCGACTGTCACTCAACTACTTACAGTTGTTCACCACGCTTCTTCAGTTCTTGATAAGGGGGGACAGGTTGACCTCATACTCTTAGATTTTAGTAAGGCCTTCGATCGCGTATCGCACGACAAATTAATCGATAAATTAGTTCAAATCGGGCTTCCAGCGTTCATCGTCTCTTGGCTAACTGCCTATTTAAGTAACCGTAAACAGTACGTCGACATTAATGGAAGCACTTCTGACGCTCTCCCTGTTACGTCTGGCGTACCGCAGGGAAGTGTGCTAGGCCCTTTACTTTTCTTTATTTTTTGTAATGACATTGTTAACGTTATAAACAGTCCGGTCCAAATACGTCTTTTTTCAGATGACTGTATACTGTTTAATGAAATTAATAGCATCGAGGACCAACTTGCGTTAAACTCGGCGTTAGAAAACGTTGCTTCTTGGAGTAAAACTACAAACATGCAATTAAACCATGACAAAACAGTTTACCTCCGAATGACTAGAAAGAAACACCCCCTTGAATTCTCTTATTGTACTTGTGACCAACCGCTTAAGCAAGTAGATGAACACAAATATCTTGGCGTAACTTTAACCAGTACCTTAAGTTGGAACTCTCACATAACTAACATATGCGCTGCCGCTTTCCGTAAACTTTGTTTATTACGACACAAACTCAAAACCGCTCCCTCTGAGGTTAAATACTTAGCATATACTTCTATAGTTAGACCTAAACTTGAATATGCCTGTGTTATTTGGGATCCTCACACTAAAACCAATATCGAATGCCTCGAAAGAATTCAAAGAAGGGCCGTCCGCTTTATTTATGGTATGTACGGTCCAACAGACTCCGTTTCTGCCCAGATGGAACGACATGGTATCCCAACATTAGAATCACGACGTAAATCATTTAGGCTAAAATTACTGCACCAAATGGTAAACCGGAAGCTCTTATTTGATCACAGCCCCTACATTAGTCGCCTGGAAACACGGCGCGGTCGTCATTCACACTCCCTTGCCTGAACTCCGTTTTTCTCCAAAACTAATCTCTTCAAATTTTCGTTTTTCCCGCGCACAATCTGTGAGTGGAACAATTTACCGTTTGCCGCCCTGCTATCGACAGATTCTATTGACGCACATGTTTTCCTGAGGATGTAAAAATGTTTTGTAGTTTTTCTTTCTCTTACTTTCAGTGCCTTGTTGTTTCCCTTTGATTCCCTTTGCGATTCACACATTCCGACCTAAATCATCGCTGTTACGATAAGTTTGGTTGCATTGTTGTTGTATGTGTGTGATGATTGAATTATTGTATGCTGTGTGATGTTTGGCTTGATTGCCTTACTGCCTGTACCATTCCTGCTTGGGCTCCATGCCTGCAGTATCTTGTAAATAAATAAAAAATTTAAATAGGGATACTTTTTCAATGGGGAGAGCTTGAATTTCATATTGACTCATTTCTGTTTTATGTGCTCTTGTAAACGTCATAGCCTTCGTTTTGGAAGTGTTGATTTGCCATGGTGACACCAAAATGCGAATTTATTAGGGTCCGACTATAATGACTCGTTTGCTTGGGTGCTGTCAATTTTTCTATAAATGATGTAGTTGTATGTAAATAATTTGATAGTAGATGACAAACCATGTCCAATGTCATTGGTGTAAATGAGAAACAAAACTGGTCCCATGATTGATCCCTGGGGAACACCAGACTTTGCATGTGAAAGTGAAGATGCATGTCCATTCACATAAATTAATTGGCTGCAGTTGCTCAGAAAATTATTTATTCAGCTTTTTTCCAAACCAGTGGCTACCTTATCATTATACCCAGAGCCATCTAGAGTTGAAAAGAAGCCTTCCTTGTCAGCAACCAAAACATGCAACTTACCTTCCAGATGCGTCTCAGACAGCATGAACACCGTTGTGAGGAGTGACCAGGCTATATACAACAAAGGCAAGCTGAAAAAGCCAGTAGGCTTTTTTTGTGAAGCTAAGTTGCGTGTTTTGGTTACCTTCACGCTACCTTCATTTACTTACTCTTCTATGAACATAATGGTAAAAAATACTCATGGATTTAATAACACCATCTCAAGGAAATGAAATGAGAAGAGAGTGTGCTACTCTTGAAATATCTGCAATAAGTGCATAGCAGAGGACGTTTGCAGCTGCATCGCCAATAATAATAATAATAGCAGTAATATTATACAAGGCAAGACATAGCCTAGCAAACCTCTTGTGATGGCAGTTCTAACATAAGCACCTAACTAAAAGGCCTTCAAGCCAAGCCGAATTTGTGGCCACGACAAATATGCACAAATTTACCGATGTGAGAAATGCTGTGCTTGGAAAGTCAGATATGGTATGTGATATGTAGAAGGAACATACATAAAAATAGTCCATGTACCAACATGGAAGCTAAGGAATGCTTTAGTCAATGGGAAGAATAAGCTGCCGAGCGGAAATTTCTGTAGTCTTCTTTACACTGTAGTCTGCGACGAGTGTGACAACATGTCACTCTATGAGACCTGTGATTTCAATTAAAGAGTTAAACAACACAACAGTTCAAAATGAAGTCACCAAATCATGGGTGGCCTTGGCCCTCGCTGAACATGTGGAACATACAGGCTTTCAAACTGACTGGTGAAGCAACCGTGTTCTGGTCGAAGAAAACAAGCTTGCATCATGCCAGCACCTGGAATCTCTGCACATTCACACACTGCTCATATCCTCAATAAGGTTTATGGAACGCTGACCATATACTTTTGGTGCTTACATCAGGCACCTAGTCATACTTAAATACGATGTACCTTTCTTATGGCTGTCATTCAGAACAATATCAGGTGCCCAAACATCAATAAACTTTGTGTTATTTTGGTCGCTGTATCCTTTTGTTTGTACACTAAGCGCTGTGTGTGTGTGAATCTCTCCTTTGTGTGTGTCCTTGTCGTGGTGCGCTATACCAGTGAAAAAGAAGAAACAGTTATGCATTGCCTTTTTTTTAGGCCTCTTCTATCTGTTCATTGTAGTTGCAGTAGAAGGAGTGACTTTTTGAGTATTGATCAAGGGTAATGCTTATATTTGTGATGGTGGCACAGACTGCCGCCAGTTTCCATGAATTAGCCAGGTTTTACCAAAGTTTCTCCAGTTTTCCAGCAAGGCCCCAATTCCCCCACTTTCTCAGGTTGGTAGACACCCTACACAAATAAAGATAGATGGCAGTTAACTCGCGTCCTGTGTTTCCTGTCTTATGCAAGTGTCATTCTGCACTTTATTACCTTAGAAGTACTTGTTGCTGGGCAGGTTGGTATAACATTATTAGTGAAAATTCTAGACGACGCGAATGTGTGGTGCAGTGTAAATATTTTCTGTAGTTCAGCTGCGACTGACGCTCTTTTTCTGTGCTTTTTCATTTTTCTAGTGGTGCTTAGGCATCTATAATTTTCCCCCTTAGCTTAATTACCTCCCTGAAGCTATGCATCATCTTGCCCATTAACAACCATTGTTAAACTATTGTATGTGGCATTGTTGATGTGGAATTGTTGATGCTAAATGACCTTAGAGTATATGCTAAAGCTCCTGCAGGATCACCGGCTGAATGTGACAACCAGTTCACCATTTATAGGACCCGAAGTATTGACATTTTCAATATATCTGTTCGCACAGTGCTTCATTGGAGTCATGCAAGCTTAAAATATGGTGCTCCCACAGAGAAATTTTTCTTCCTGTGCTGTGACCAACTGCAAAACTATGTAGACAATAACGAAAAGAGATCACAACTAGGCTTAGCTGTGTGATGTCTGCCAAAATAAAAATGTAATAAATTAATGCAAGTGTGCTTATATCACCATGGTGTTGCCAGTTTATTACTACATTTGATATGAATCTCTGCTCGCTCCACCATGGTGTTCCCCTAAGGGTGTACACAGTCTTACCTCTGAGACAGCATTGCCAGAACTAATTTCACTGTCACAATCTTGAACACGTGTGCAACAAGCATGCGCCAGTACAGAGAACACAAGAGAAGTGGTCACTGCTTGCATGTTCAAGGTCGTATGCACGCACACCGGACTATGATTTTGCAGTGTCTTACATTTTTAGTGGAGGATACATCGTGATGGCTGGAGCAGTCTCTGTGGTCACCAGCTAGACTGTCACAATGTGAATAGTGTTACTTGAGACAACTGTTTAGGACAAAAAAAGGGCACCGTAGAAAAATATTTTTAGGCTAATGTAAGGGCTTGTGCTGAGGAGACTCTCAAAAGGTATATGGTGTGTCATCTTGCAATAGAGAAGCAACATTTATACCTAGTTTATGTTAGTAGGAGTCTGCTAAACATTGGCCATACAAGCTTGTGGTTAGAGAAGGATGATGTCCAGAAGATACCCTCCTGAAATATTAACCTGCACCGTCCCCCTTGCCCTTCTTGGTGCACTGAAATGTTTGCCCTATAGGTACTAATTCCCTCAGTGTGTACTTTTGAAGGTCTTCTGAATAAGCTCACTCTTACCACCTGCTTTACCCAAGGGCAAATCCTACTGTTGGAACGTATTTGCTTGGCAGAAATTTTTAATAGGAAAAGAAGCTTCACTCGTTACACAAATAAAGCTACAGCATTGCAAGATTACTATGATGTTATGTACACAGACCTCCCGCATACAACTCACTAAAATGTCATCAATTACCTCGATGGTGAGCCTGATTATGCCTTAAGACAGCATGCAAGTTTCTTGATCCTATACTTTTTTCATCAGTACATGAACCCTGAAAAAACAAGATCGTCACGTGCAGTGCATAAAACCAGTGCTTATGAAGTGAAATGATGCCATCGGAAGCATCAGCAAAAGTAAATTCACCCTGCTAGAAAGCGAATTCTTTGTGAAGCCTGTAAATGTACTGTTAACAAGGTCTTTTCTACAACTTCATTACTTCTACTTCTGCAATTTGCATAATCCTGTCTCATGCATACCTTGCTGTCAACCCAAAAATTATTGACCTATGGGGTGTTACTCATGTGACCATGCTCATTTAACATACCTGCAAGCCTCAGAGCTAACATAATAAAATTGAAGACTTTAATAAATTAATGCTCTCTGTTACTCACCCCTTCAAAAATATTTTTTAGCATCCCCTTCAAACCTGTTTTTTTAAAGACTCAACAGGCACAGTGACGTGACTCATGAAAGGCATATCCGGAGCTTGTGGTGCAACTAAAATCTTTTTGGAGCAGCATAAAAGCCACCTGAAGCTTTTAAGCTAGAGCTGTTGCACCACATGTTACAGGGAACTAGTTCATGAACATATGCATGCATGTTCACTTGGACTTCTGCTCAAAATAAACGTAGGCTTTTTGCTTTTTTGCAGACATCCCCAATTATATAAAGCTACCTAGCGCTTTCCGGGAATTCACATTGCATTTGTAAATGACTCTGGCTTTCAGTGATAGTTTAGCTACAATATTGAACCACAGACTGGTAAGACTATTTATGCATTGTATTTACTTTCCAAAAAAAAAGAGTCTGATTATATTAATGCTTTTATTAGTACAACCTAATCGTTCAATGTGTGAAGAAGTGGTTGCTGTCATCGTTTATTTACAGAATTGTTAGGTTCCTGATTAATGAGCGCTTTATAAAAAAAGGGTTTTGTAACTGGTCCTTACTGCCAAATATTTATTATGGCTCGACAAAATCTAGAGTTATGGGGGAGTAAGTAGTTACACTTGGCAAACTGTTTGACATGTACAGTCGTCGAGGTCGAGAAGCCCAGCCGAGACATACCGGAATAGTGGAACACCACGCTTTCTAGGAGAAGTAACAGTGATTGTACAGCATGCGGTACTGCTGATAAAATTTGCCTAGTGTATGGACTTAAAACTTAACCACCTTGTATGAAATATTTTGAATGTAAACTGTAACAAATAGGACCACAAATAAAAAAAAATAACTAAGTGGTCAGTTCTATATGCAGGTACTAAATTACTGTACTTTAATACAGTAAAGCAAGACTGTTGTCCAAGCACATCTAGCTCATTATTACTTTTATCTGACAGTAACCACAACAGTTAGAAACTATTTGGCTGAAGTCACGTGGTAACTTTTGTAGTATAAGCGGGTTAAAATTGTTAAGAAAGTTGGTGCCCAAAAACGTTTTCAACTACATTGCACGTTCATGTCCACTGTGATGACATCTCCAAATCGTAGGGGTAACGTATGAATTTCAATCATATGCCATATACTTGCTCCCTGAGAGAACACAACAACGAAAAGTGCACGCATGCTTAACACAAATAATGAAATTTTTGAAAAAGATGTAGCAGGTTTCGTCTCTTGGTGCAGATCCCTGCAGACACTTACCTAATTACCACCCCATTTTGCCAATAAGCAGCCCATGTAAGATGTTCGAACATGCGCTATTATGTCGGGTCATAACCAGTTTCCTCTAACCACCGTGCACTTAGTTCTGGCACGATATAGGTTTCAAAGATTTATTTCTTGCAAACTGTGTGAGTAATTGTAGACCATTCTTCAACTGTTATTTTCGTGCTTACTTGATAGGAAAACATGAGCTACAAATTTTCTGAGTTTCTAAAGTACGAATGGTAATTGAATTGTGAATGGTAATCTACACCCAGCCTTAATATATATTTCCTTTATAATCATTATTAATTTAAGGCATGGCACAAATTTTGAAGTACGACTGAAGCCTCTCATATGCATGTTTCGTTTATTTGAAGGTGCGATTTAACAATCTTGAATTAATCCTGCAATGAACTAAAATGTGAATGCATTGCGAATTGCCTGCCACAAAATGTATTTTACTAGGTAAATTGTTCTGGGCTTGTTACACAAGCTGAAGATGATGACGATACTGACTGCCGCATCGCCACTGATGAGGCAGAGGATAGCGCGTGTACAATTTAGGTGCACACACGAGGCCCAATGTCAGTGCTACATTTCCATTTTACACATGAGCGCACGCACTATGTATGCTTTACCGCAATACACAGCGTGCACTTCACCGCAAGGCAAGACTGCCTTGCGGCACTGTTTAATTTTAAGAATACGCTTAAGGTGGCAATTTTGACCGAATATTTATAGTGCTCCCAGCATATCTTCAATTTTATTTCTTTTTTTTCTTTGTATACACCCACAAGAACAAACATAGCTTAGAAAAACGATTATCGTAATCGGCGACAGCATATTTAAGCCACTTGGAAAATAACGTCGTGTGAACGCCTGGTAATATTCCATCGCTTCCAGCTTGTGCATTTTGGATCTGTCTCACGCAGTTACGCAAGAAGAAGCTTCAATGAAAGTTTTGGCGCAAGCATACACTTCACCCAAGCGACACATCGATCCTTGCACAACACACGCACTTACCAGAAATACACGTACGGCATACATCCACAAATAGCATAACACACGGTGTTCATGCTCGGGCAAGTCGTTACCACATTGCTTATATACAGTATTACAGAACGAGACCACGTATCCATGCGCAGAGGCGGTTCTCGCGAATGCATACAACTCCCGCTCAAGCAAAGACCACGGATAAATTCCCACCGCACGGTAAAGATCCTCACAAGTTAGTGAGGAACTTTAGACCTTTCGTTCCCACCACCTAAACGTCCCCAAAAAATGTCAACACGGCAATTCTGTCGCCGTCTACTCATACATTTTCAGCCAAATCAAGCCGGTTTTAGGCGGTTATTGGGTGAACCGAACGTTTTGGCCTTTAAAAGGTTCGTGCCACCTGGTGGTAGAGGTGTGCGCCGAGGCGATTTCGACCGGTGGCGGCGGGGGGGTCGTCCAGAGTCGGCGGCGGCGGCGTTGTCGGCGCACGCTGGTTTCTTCATCGGCGGCGGCGTGCGGCCAATTTTCGTCGGCGGCGGCGGCGGCGCCGACACCGAAACTGAAAATTAAAAAGGCTCTTCAGCCACAGGTTACTGAATTCGTTGAAATTCAGGGATTTTCATCCAAATAGCAAAAATGACACTACACAGATGTGTCGACATCCCGATGAATGCAAAGCGTTTTGTAAAGTAGTTCTTATTTTGCCCTCATAAAAAAATAACGCGTGTTTCAATCTATGTCCATGTTCTACCATAAATGTGCAGCACTTTGCTTTTTTTTCAATTAAGGATGCAGCAGTTTGTTGCTGTTGTTGGCTACGTCATACTTTATAAAACCTTCTTTCATTGAACAATGAGCAAGCAGTCACGCACGTCACTCATTTCGCTTTTTCCGAATCCGATCTTACTTTTACACTGTCCGCTGCACAAAAAAGAAGCACCTCTGCTACGAGTTTTCTTGTTGCGATTGCATGAAACCGCTTTTATGAGTATCTGTCATGCTTTGAATGTAACTTTCCTTCAAACGAATCAAAATACCTTCTTTTCACAATGTGAGAATCTTTTATGCAGTGGTAAAGGATGCGGAAGGAAACAAATCTGCGCATTTATTCAACTAGTTCTCAGCACGGTGTTCAATGAATGAAGTGTAGACATGTGCGTGGGCGTGGCGGGTGGTGCAACACGGACACTTGAACCCTTCAAGCTCCACCAGCACTTGCTACCCACTCTAGCGACACCAAATCAACCTGCTCCCTCAGTCGTGATGCAAGTTGAAAGAAGGGTTTGCATCCCCCCAAGACAAACACCTGCCGATGGTCATATGTGCAGATGAAAGCCAATACAATATTTGCTCAGATACACAGCTCATACTGGTCACGATCTGGGCGTCCGTTGACCACGCCTGCAGAGAACGTTGACTCCCCGACCCCTTGGTGTTTGGTCAGGGGAGGGGGACACCCCTTGCAAGTGGGCCCCACTAAAATTTCTCTTAAAAACGTCGCAAATAAGAATGCTTGTTAAGTATGCATAAAACATTCAACTTTTCAATGCTTTTTTTTTTGTAGCGTGTACACGTGCTCGATACCCATCAGATGTGTGAGACAATCGAAATAGCAACTGCCACTCTCGACTTGTTCCGGAAAAGACTCAATAGAAGAATGCAAATACGAGTGCTGGGAAACTATGTTCGTTTGTATATTTGATTTCAAGGCATGATTTAAATTCTTATATAAACAAAAATGAAACCTGGAACATATTAAAAAAGGCTGCTATTGCAAGATGTGTGTTGCAAGACGTGATTTTTCTAGACTTACATCACTGCAAGGCACATCTGGTGTCACAAACTTGCAAGTGTCCCTCCTTTTCCCCACGACATTTCCCGATCCCCCCCCCCCCACCTCTCTAATAAAAAGGCACCAATGTAGGCCTCCGTGATTGCTTACTGGTGCGTGGCGGGCCATTCCGGTGGCGAGGACCAACAGTGCCGATTTCGACTTGCTTTATTGCAGGTGCTGAAGGATCAAGGAAAGGCCGATATTTGTAAATTTCTTGAGAGTTCAGTGATAGTTTATTTTTGAATACCGCGGATTATTGAACCTCACTTTGAGTGTAATCCTCCAATGAAAAAAAAAAATGGTTTCATCCTGTGTCACTGCAGAGTCAGAAGCCATCACATGTGCAGGCATCTTAAGCTTATATATAACATTGCTAAGATTCAGTACAATTGTACAAATAATTCTCGTTAATTGAACATTTTGAGTATAATCCTTGCTTGGGTTAGTATGTGTGAAACATAAAGTTGAGTTTTAAAAATTCTCCTTGTGGGTTTCTGCAACAAAGACACATTGATTAAAAATGATGACTTCAAAGCCACGGCAGAGGTAGCATTCGTTATGTTTTTTTGGTTACGGTAATGGCAATGCGTTACCTTTTTTATGTATTTATATAACGCGGAGTGGTGAAACGTTCCCCTTTTTCTTATTAGAGTAACGAGTGAGGTATTTAGTTACTTTTTGCTGTAACGAATACATTACTAAATAGACTTACAGGAGTGGTGTCGGCCCACACCGTTAGTTGTTGTTGCGGTCTATAGGCTGGCTGTAAACATTAAATGAATATATTCCTTTCACCCAGCACGTGATAGGGAAGGGTTGCTTGACCATTGAGGATCTCGACCTTTGAGAAATACACAACAGCTTCTTAATGATATGCATATCATCCCACCAAAGCGTGCACTTTGTTTCGTTAAAGTTTACAGTCAACGTGAGTGCTGTCGTCACACCGTATGTTTTAAGTAGAAATTTAGCCTACTCAAAATACCCAAAGACGTCGATCCACCTTGCAACGCGTAGCCACCCGCTGACGGTTCTGTATGAAAATGGCATGCACACCAAAACATGTTGCATCTGCTGAAATTTTATCGCAACATTATTATACTGCCACGCTCGCTTGTATTTTTATGTCACTGTCTTGCGCAAAGACACTGCCGTAGTGGTTCAGTAGCTAAGGTACTCGGCTGCTGACCCACAGGTCGCGGGATCAAGTCCCACCTGCGGCTGCTTTATTTTCGATAGAGGCGAAAACGCTGTAGGCCAATGTGCTGCTATTTGGGTGCATGTTAAAGAACCCCAGGTTGCCAACATTTCTGGAGTCCTTCAATATGCGGCATCTCTCATAATCATGTGGTGGTTTTGAAGAAACGTTAAACACCGCACATTAATCAATTGCTTTGCGCAAAGGACGCTTGGCTGTCTGCGAGAACTCTAGATTATTTTAGAATCTTTTGATAAGCTTGAGACCCCTACGATATGGATGCTACGTGTATGAATGACGACGTACCTTCGCGCAGATCATTTTACCAACGACCAATGCTCTGATTACCGCTATCTGTGTAAAGCACGAATTTCTAGTACTTTGCACTTTCCTATGCACATGTTCACTCAATGAAAAGTGTCGTCTTGAGCAACCCACGTACCATCTTCTTTGACGTCGCAACCACGTGGCAATACCGTAAGTGAAATCAGGACGCTGAAATGTTCGATACGAAAGAGTTAGATGGGGCGTAAGTGCACGCCCAAGTTTGATTTGAGATGCGTATACCACAAGCTATTTTCTTCTATATTGTCACGGGGTCGTGACGTGGCCGAAGACAGGAGACTTCGTGTTGGGATTTAGCTGTTTATTTGGGTGAACCTGTGCCCGGTAAACGGAAAGTCCAATTACAGCAGCAGTCTTGCACAGATAGCAGTCCCAGACTGATAGCGGCGAACGGAGCGTCGGCCTTCGATCAACAACAACTGACAAGCGACGAAGCGCGTTGGCATTTATACTCTTGCCATCAAATGTTCTAGCGTTATCGCTGGCGGTGGAGTAGGTTCCAGAACAATCTGTACCGTTCGCACAGTGGGCGTGATCTTATCGAAATGATCTAATACAGTCCGGAACCTTCTCGAAAACTGCAGGCGCGGTTTGCGCTGAGAATCGTGTGGTGTTTGGGGACGATAACGAAAACTTGGGAAATGGAACGTGGCATTGCCCCCCTCTGAAAAAAGGCATCGTCCCGATGCTTTAACTAAAGATGAAGGTACAATAATAATGCAAAAAAGTACAATGAATAAATTACGATGAAACAATAATACCAAAAACACTGTTTTATTTTATTTATTTATTTATTTATCACATACTGCGGACCAAGTATGGTCCATGCAGGAGAGGGCAATACAGTACAAAATTCTTCTACATACATACACTTCCGCTGCAGTATACATTCACTGCAGAACAAAATTCATGTACATTAAAAACTCATGAAAAACAAAGGACAAATACAGGCAAAGAAGCAGACTTAAGCAACAAAAAAAGGGTATAGTTTCATCTCGGCGTGTTGAGCATAGGGGAATCATGGGGCAGAGCATTCCAATCAGAGACAGTTCTCGGGAAAAATGAATACTTGTAAATGTTAGTGCGTGCAAATATAGGTGTAATGCTACGACTATGTTTATGACGTGAAGACCTGGTTGTGTCCTGTGTTATGTAATCTGGTGCGTGCAATCCTGATCTGGAAAAGTATAAAAGGCGGAAAAAGTTAAGCCGTGCAGTTTTCCTTCGATCGGCCAAAAGTTGGAGGTTCGCATCCTGCAACAGGGCTGACGGCGAATCGCGATATCTATACCGGTTGTATATAAATCGAGCAGCTAATCGTTGTATTTTTCCTATTTTCTGTATATTACCAGCTGTGTGGGGGTCCCACACAATGCTGGCATATTCAAGAGAAGGACGAACTATGACTTTATAGGCTCTAAGTTTTAGTGAACTAGAAGAACGACCCAATTTATATTTTAGAAAGCCTAATTTTCTCCTGGCAGCAGAACATATATCATCAATATGTGCTGTCCAGGTAAGCTTCGATGTAATCGTTACGCCCAAGTACTTGAATTCTTCTACTTGCCTGATAGCGTATCCACCTACATTATAAGTAAACTCCAGTTTTCGGATTTTGTTACTCAGACATAAATATACAGTTTTCTCAAAATTAATTACCATTTCCCACTTTTTACACCATTCTTTTATGTAGATTAAGTTCTCACACAAGTCATGCTGGTCAGAGATAGAATTTATGGTATTAAAAATTATGCAATCGTCTGCAAATAACTTAACAGACACGCCAGGTCGGATGGCTTGAACTAAATCGTTAATATAAATATTAAATAGTATAGGCCCGAGAACTGACCCTTGCGGGACTCCAGATAACACCCCCAAATACCCAGAGGTGAAACCGTTTATATCTACGTACTGTTTTCTGTTCGTTAAGTATGCTATGACCCAGTTAATTATTTCCGGAGGAATGCCAATAACCTTCATCTTATCTATTAGCTTGATATGCGGGACCTTGTCGAAGGCCTTGGAAAAGTCCATAAAGATGACATCAACCTGTCCAGACTTGTCCAGAACTTTGGAGAACTCGTTAACAGTTGCTAATAATTGTGTGGTGGTAGATAATCCCCGTCGGAAGCCATGTTGCGCGCTGTGAATTACTTTATTTTGTTCAAGAAAAGTATTTAAATATTTCGCTATAATATGTTCAAGTAATTTGCAACAAATACAGGTAAGGGAGATTGGTCGATAATTACTGACTAATAATCTGTTGCCTTTCTTAAATACCGGAATTACACGTGCTAGCAGCCAATCGTCGGGCACTGAACTAGTTTTAATCGAAACATCAAATATTATTACTAGGAATCTAGCTATAATTTCAGCATACCTCTTTAGAAAAACAGCTGGGATACCGTCAGGGCCGGTCGATTTTTTTACGTCTAGCCGCAATAATAGTTCTGTCACCCCTTCCAAGGATATATTTATTAGGCTTGAAGGACCTGGCACCGTCATAATACTCAAGTTTTGTGGTCTTGAGAAAACGCTCTGAAAGTAGGAATTAAATGCGTTTGCTATTTCGTTTTTATTTGTGACAGTGGTTTCTCCGTTCATTATTTCATCAGGGATACGGTTGTCTTTGTTTTGCAAGAACTGGTAAAATTTTCGTGGACTCTCTGCCGCAAAGCGGCCTAGTGTCTCGGTGTAATAATGTTCCCTAGCCTCCTTCAACTTGGATGCTAAAGTATCTCTTAGATCGTGCAGAACTACATCATTAGCTATTTTTTGCTTTCTACGCCTTTTAATTTTGCGTTTTAGGTGAATTAGATCGCGCGTTATCCAGGGGTTTGTACGGCCAACTTTTTTAAGTTTATCTGGAACGAAATTGCGAATGCAGAAGTGGCAATAAAATTTGAATTGTGTCCATAGCGAGTTAACACTGCCGTCGCAAAATGATAGCAAAGCTTCTTCTAGGTAGTGAACAATCTGGAAATCGTCTGCAGCAGAATACTGTTTTACAACTACGGGCTCAGGTCTAGATGACCTTGTTCTACGTGGTAAAGAACAATTGAAATTGACCAATTTGTGATCAGAAATGCCATCTAAAACTGTTGCCATACAGGATTCAAAACTTGAGGAACAGAAAACGAGATCTAGTATTGAAGAAGCTGAACTTGTCACGCGCGTAGGATCAAGAACTGTTTGCGTAAGGGAGTAAGCAAGCGACATGTCTAGTAATATTTCAGCACTCTGCACATCAATAGAACCACATTTCATCGATTCCCAATGTATGCCTGGCATATTAAAATCACCTGCAATAATAATGTTTTGATTTCGGTATTTTTCTAAGTGCTCGTACAGGTCTATCAAGAAAGCCGGTGGGGCGCCAGGGGGCCTATAGACTCCCGCAATAATAATAGGGTTACCAGCAATTACAGCTTTACAAAAAACACTTTCGTGGCAGCTATTAATATCAGGCAAGGAAACGGACGATACCTCGCGTTTAACAAGGATAGCAACTCCGCCCCCTCTTGTTTGACGATCTTTCCGATAACATGTGTGTGAAGGAGGAAATATGCAATTATCTGGAATTTGAGGGTGCAACCATGTCTCCGATATTACTGCTACGTGTGGGTCGTAAGAAAGCAAAAGGTGCTCGAGTTGCTCTTGCTTGTTGCATACACTTTGTGCATTCAGGCACAGCAATCGGAAAGCCTTTTGCGCATGCTCAGTTTTATTTTGGGTTTGTCATTTTTCCGCGCGGGAAGACTTACGTAGAAACACCCTGCGACCAGCTGTGTCGTCCCACCCATAAACGTTATCATTTAGAAACAACTTGTCATGCACCAATTGCATCTTATCACCAGTACGCTTGTCCTGTAATCCAGATTGCCACAACTTATTTCTTATGCGCTGTGTGGCTTGAGAATAATCGTGGGAGATTGACACTTCAGAACCTTTGAGCTTTGGGCAGTTCCTGAACAATTCCATTTTTTCGTTGTAGTCGTACAGCCGAAGGATAACTGGCCTGTGGCGGTCTTTTCGCAGCCTTCCTATTCGGTGAATTCGTTCTACAGACCTGACGGAAACACCAAGTGTTTCGCCGAAAACCTTACGCAAAACCTTATCCTCTAGATCCTGCCTAGTTTCTTTTGGTTCCTCAGGAATTCCGAAGACGACTACATTGTTTCTACGTGAACGATTTTCATAATCATTCAGTCTCCGGTCCTGCTCAGCCAAAGCCTTCTCCAACCGCTGTACTGTTCCTTCCAGCTTCTGTATCTTTTCTTCATTTTCCTTCGATATTTTCAGAACCTCGTCTAGTTTTGACAGCTTCGCATTTACCTCAGAAAGTGTGGCATCGCGCTTTGTGTCCGCTTCCTTTAGCTCTTTTAACTGAAGCATAATATCCTTCAACATTTGTTCTATCTCGGGACCAGGGTTACTTTCCACATCGCCACATAAAAGGAGCAGAAAAACAGACCAGCAATCTATGACAACATGAATACATGTTTGTTAACGCGCCTGAAACGGCTTGAGGCGCGCGACATGCACGACTTCAGGTCACGATCGGCGTCGTTGAGAGTTCGTGATGCCGTTGGGGACAACCTCGTAATCAAGTGGGCCGAGACGTCGAACCACCCTTTACGGTCCGAAGTAGCGTCGCAGAAGCTTTTCACTTAGTCCACGTCGGCGTATCGGCGTCCACACCCAAACACGTTCACCGGGCTGGTATTCCACGAAGCGTCGTCGAAGGTTGTAACGGTGGCTGTCTGTCGTCTGTTGATTCTTGATACGGAGACGCGCAAGTTGTCGGGCTTCTTCAGCACGTTGAAGGTACTCGCTCACATCGAGGCTTTCTTCGTCGGTGACATTGGGTAACATGGCATCGAGCGTCGTTGCCGGGCTCCTTCCGTAGACCAATTTGTATGGAGATATCTGCGTCGTCTCCTGCACCGCTGTGTTGTATGCGAAGGTCACATACGGAAGAATGGCGTCCCACGTCTTGTGTTCGACATCGACGTACATTGACAGCATGTCGGCGATCGTCTTGTTAAGCCGCTCGGTGAGGCCGTTGGTCTGTGGGTGGTACGCTGTCTTCCGGCGGTGGTTTGTTTGGCTGTATGCCAAGATCGCTTGAGTTAAGTCGGCAGTGAATGCTGTTCCTTTTTCGGTGATAAGGACCTCCGGGGCGCCGTGACGTAGGACGATATTTTCGACGAAGAACTTAGCTACCTCGGATGCACTGCTTTTTGGCAGGGCTTTTGTCTCGGCGTAGCGGGTGAGGTAGTCGGTAGCTACCACGATCCACTTGTTTCCGAAAGCCGACGTCGGGAATGGCCCCAGTAGGTCCATACCAATCTGCTGGAAAGGTCGGCAAGGTGGATCAATTGGCTGCAGAAGTCCCGCTGGCCTTGTTGGCGGTGTCTTGCGTCGCTGACAGTCCCGGCATGTTCTCACATAACGAGTGACGTCGGTGGTAAAACGTGGCCAGTAGTACCTTTCTTGTATCCTCGCGAGCGTGCGAGAAACACCGAGGTGCCCTGCCGTCGGATCGTCGTGCAGGGCCTGCAGGAGTTCTGGTCGCAGAGCTGAAGGCACCACAAGGAGGTAGTTAGCTCGAAGTGGTGAAAAGTTTTTCTTTTGTAGAAGACCGTTTACTAGGAAAAACGACGCAAGTGCGCGCTTGAATACCTTCGGGACTTCGGCGGTCCTGCCTTCGAGGTATTCTATTAGGGCCTTAAGTTCCGGGTCGGCCCGCTGTTGTTCAGCGAAGTCGTCTGTAGTTATCGTTCCCAAGAAGTAGTCGTCATCCGGGTCGTCGGGTAGCGGTTGGTCGACAGGCGCACGAGAGAGACAGTCGGCGTCGGAGTGTTTTTTGCCGGACTTGTAAATCACAGTAATGTCATATTCTTGAAGTCTCAGGGTCCATCGTGCGAGGCGACCTGAAGGGTCCTTCAAGGTGGCTAGCCAACACAAGGCGTGGTGGTCGCTCACAACTTTGAAGGGCCTGCCGTAGAGGTAGGGGCGAAATTTCGACGTAGCCCAGATGATGGCGAGGCACTCCTTTTCTGTTGTGGAATAATTTGCTTCTGCTTTGGATAGCGATCGGCTGGCGTAACTAATAACCCTTTCAAGTCCGTCAGCCCTCTGCACAAGAACGGCGCCAAGACCTACGCTGCTTGCGTCAGTATGTATTTCAGTCTCGGCGAATTCGTCGAAATAAGCAAGTAACGGAGGCGTCTGGAGGCGATGTTTAAGCTCCTGGAAAGCGTGTTCCTGTGGCGTTTCCCACTTGAATTCCACGTCAGCCTTGGTAAGGTTAGTGAGAGGATCGGCGATGCGGGCGAAGTTTTTCACGAACCGCCTATAATAGGCGCACAGGCCCAGAAATCGGCGCACGCACTTCTTGTCAGAGGGCGGCGGGAAGTCGGCAATGGCGGCTGTTTTTCGTGGATTGGGACGAACTCCAGACTTGCTGATAACGTGCCCCAGAAACAAGAGTTCCTCAAACGCAAATCTGCACTTTTCTGGCTTCAGTGTGAGTCCGGACGTCTTGATGGCTTGAAGTACAGCTTCAAGGCGCCGAAGATGCTCGTCGAAACTCAAGGAAAACACGACGACGTCGTCCAAGTACACAAGGCAAGTCTGCCACTTCAATCCTGCCAGTACTGTATCGATAACGCGTTGAAACGTTGCAGGCGCTGAGCAAAGGCCGAAGGGCATCACCTTAAACTCGAAGAGGCCGTCTGGTGTTATAAACGCCGTCTTCTCTCGGTCTCTTTCGTCGACTTCGATTTGCCAGTAGCCAGTCTTGAGGTCCATTGACGAAAAGTACTTGGCGTTATGGAGCCGATCAAGTGCGTCGTCTATTCGTGGGAGAGGATACACGTCCTTTCTTGTGATTTTGTTCAGGCGGCGATAATCAACGCAGAAACGTAGGGTCCCATCCTTTTTCTTCGCTAACACCACGGGGGATGCCCATGGGCTCTCGGATGGCTGGATAATGTCATCCCGCAGCATTTCATCAACTTGTCTCTTCATGGCCTCACGTTCTCGCGTCGAAACCCTGTATGGACTCTGACGGAGTGGTCTGGCATTTTCTTCGGTTATGATGCCATGTTCCGTGATTGGGGTCTGCCGAATTTTCGATGACGACGAAAAGCAATCTTCGTATTGCAGGAGCAAGGCCTTGAGCTGTTCTTGCTTATCGTTCAGAAGTCTGGGATTGACGTCGAAAGCTATGGGAGGGGCTTGGTTCCTCTGAGCAGGTTCCGCAGAATCGGCGAGGGCGAAAGCACTGGTGGCTTCGACAATTTCTTCGATGTATGCGACCGTTGTTCTTTTGTTCACATGTTTGTACTCATTGCTGAAATTCGTGAGCATAACCGTTGCTTTGCCTCCCCGCAGCTCTGCAATTCCTCTTGCGACGCAAATATTTCGGGTGACCAAGAGATGCTGACTGCCTTCAACGACGCCTTCCAAGTCAGGTGATTTAGGAGCGCCGACTGAAATAATGACGCTTGAGCCAGGCGGGATGGTGACTTGTTCTTCCAGCACATTCAAGGCATGGTGTCCTGACGGCGTGCGCGGCGGTAGGGCTGCTTCTGTGGATAACGTTATCGACTTTGTTTTTAGGTTGATGACAGCACCATGGAGGCATAAGAAGTCCATGCCAAGGATGACATCTCTGGAGCAACGCTGTAGGACTGCGAAGTCTGTAGGATAAATACGGCCGTTAATGGTGACTCTCGCTGTGCAGATTCCTGCAGGCGTTACGAGATGACCTCCGGCTGTGCGAATTTCAGGGCCTTTCCAAGCTGTCCTAACTTTCTTTAACTTCACGGCGAACGACCCACTGATGACAGAATAGTCGGCTCCAGTATCGACGAGAGCGGTCACACTGTGGTCGTCGATAAGAACGTCGACGTCGCTAGTTCGCCGTCTCGCATTACAGTTAGGGCGTGGCGTCGGGTCACGGCTGCGTCGGCTTGTTCCGCTGCTTCCATGTTGCGTCGTCAGGCCACCTTCGGTAAGTGAGCTTTCGCCGTCAGGGCTTTGCCTGGTTGGCGTTGTGTTCCGAAAGCTTCGTCGCGGCGTCGTCGTCGGAGGAGGATCTTCGGTAGTTCGTAGCACAGCAACCGCACCTCCACCGGTTGCTGCCCTTAGTTTCCCGGATACGGGCTAGGAGACCGGCCCCGCGTTGGTCCGGAGTACTGCCGGGGGTGCGGGGACATGCGGCGGCTGGGTGACGGTGAACGGGAAGGACTTCGTGGTGTCCATTGGGTTCCTGTCAGGTAGTCGGTGATGTCACGTGGCCGTTCCCCTGGCTACGGACGTGGTGCATCGACGGCGAAGCCACGCAGTCCCATCTGTCGGTACTGGCAACGGCGGTAAGTGTGCCCGGCCTCGACGCAGTGGTAGCACAGTGGGCGATGGTCAGGGGTGCGCCAAACGTCGGTTTTCCTCGGCGCACTGCGCTGGCCCGCTGGCGAACGGTTCTGGTAGGTCGTCGGTGGGGGTGGTGGCGGCGGGGGTGTCTGGCGACGGAAGTGTGACGGGGCGGCGTTTCGGCGTGGACGGGGAGGAGCGTTGTGGCGCACTGCAGCGGCGTAGCTCATAGTTTCTGGCTCGGGCAGCGGTGTTTGGGGAATTCGAAGCGATTGCCGAACTTCTTCTCGCACAATGTCGGCGATCGAATCCACTTGAGGTTGCGCCGAAGGCAACAGTTTGCGCAGCTCTTCCCGCACGATTGCTCGGATCGTTTCACGCAGGTTGTCAGAGTCACTGGCTTGAGCAGCAGCACATTCTGGAGTCAGGCGACGATTATACTGTCTGGTGGGCATGTCCAGGGTTTTTTCGATGGTGGTCGCCTCCGATACAAATTCTTGGACGGTGTTCGGTGGATTCCTCATTAGTCCCGCGAAGATCGCTTGTTTGACCCCTCGCATGAGGAGACGAACTTTCTTCTCCTCAGGCATGTCTGGGTCAGCGTCACCAAATAGGCGGGTCATCTCCTCTGTAAAAATTCCAACATTTTCATTTGGTAGCTGAACCCGGGTCTCTAATAAAGCAGCGGCCCTCTCTTTGCGAGCGACGCTCGCGAACGTTTGCAGGAATGCGCCACAGAAAACATCCCACGTTCGGAGCGTGGACTCCCGATTTTCGAGCCAGGTCCTTGCGGTGTCTTCCAAATAGAAGAACACACGACGCAGCTTTTCGTCATGGTCCCAGTGGTTGAGGGCGGCGACACGGTCGTAGGTTTCTAGCCAGGACTCCGGGTCTTCGAATGATGACCCATGGAAAATTGGTGGTTCCCTGGGTTGATGAATTACCATCGTGGGCTGCGACGCTGCGGTTGTCATTGTCGCTGCAGTCGCGGTCATGGCCTTGGTCTTCCGCGCCTTGTCTTGTAGAAGCCCGTACTCCGGTGGTAGCCCTTGCTGTCGACGGCTTGTTCGCTGCTCCTGGTTGGCGTCGGTGTCTTCTCCGCGACGTGGGCTGGGTTCACGACTTGACGGGGGCGTCCGGTACATGAACAAAGCAGCACCTCCACCAGATGTCACGGGTTCGTGACGTGGCCGAAGACAGGAGACTTCGTGTTGGGATTTAGCTGTTTATTTGGGCGAACCTGTGCCCGGTAAACGGAAAGTCCAATTACAGCAGCAGTTTTGCACAGATAGCAGTCCCGGACTGATAGCGGCGAACGAAGCGTCGGCCTTCGATCAACAACAACTGACAAGCGACGAAGCGCGTTGGCATTTATACTCTTGCCGTCGAATGTTCTAGCATTATCGCTGGCGGTGGCGTAGGTTCCAGAACAATCTGTACCGTTCGTACAGTGGACGTGATCTTATCGAAATGATCTAATACAGTCCGGAACCTTCTCGAAAACTGCAGGCGCGGTTTGCGCTGAGAATCGTGTGGTGTTTGGGACAATAACGAAAACTTGGGAAATGGAACGTGGCAATATGATGCAGATTTGTTAAATTACTGAGAAGTTGAATGTCAAGAAAGGAAGAACACGAACTTGGAAAGAGACAGTGGAGACGAAAAGTTATAGGTATTGACGTAAAGTTTGATCGGTCATTCCACGCCAAACGTCCAAGGCGTTTTGGCGACTATCTCAGGTGTATTCGAAAAATGTCGGGCTGATTTACTCTATTGAAAGCAGTCTATTGCGAAAATCTTTTGCTGAGAAAAATGTTTTGGTCACCTATATGTGACCGAAATTCCGGCAACAGGCTGGGCCCTATAACGAGTTCTAAGATAAAAGAACATTTGCTGAGTTAGTCTATGTGGGCTCCATTTATTTTGCCGACCTATGGTTCCGAATATTTAAAACCTCCCACAATTGTGTGCCTTGTTGTCGTATTGACGTTCCGGCTTGTAAAGCCGAAAATTTTATTTTTCAAATTATAAGACTGTTCATATCTCCCCCCTCCCCGGAACTCGTTCTAGGGTTGGTCCTTTGATAAAAACCAGTCTTATATCTTAAAAAAATTCTTGGATATCAACTATTCATAACTCTCGTTAAAGATGTGGAAATGAAATGGCCATCACTAAATGACTGACGAGGTGAAATATTAACATTAAAAAGCATAGTAAACGTGACTAAAAAGCTAATTCTACAAAAACAATGTAACCTGAACTAAGGATGTCACCACACATCTAAAACCTCATGCAATGTATATTGCATACCTGCAAGATGCAGTTATTCGAGCGCTTTTTGCAGTGAAATTTGGTCATGGAGTTAGTCCCGTTCACGGTGGTGCTATTTTTAAATTTAACGGTCGAATATCTAACGAAGCATTAGGAAATTCTTTGCGTGAAACCCGTATTTTTTTCGACGTATTTGAGAATTGTATACATTGTGCTGGCACGAAGTTTAATGCAGGTGATGTGTTTATAGAGTACACCGTTCGGTGACTGTGGTAAAATAGAAACAGCAATTTATGTTAATTCATGCTACAAAACTCAGCGACCTGCTCCCAAAGAACAGAAGAATGCATGACGAAGGGCGTTACTAACGAACGGAAGAATTAAATAATTCCTGGTCTTTAATGTTGTTTCTGTAGTGCAATCTACAAACGTTCGTATTAAACGAGCATGACGGTACGAAGGCATGAAATTGTGTTCTGCAGCATGTTGTGACGCATAGTGCCACTTCAGGTCACCTTTATTACGTGACATTGGAATCCACACTGAGCTTGATCTATGATTATGCACCTAATCAACGGAGAATGAGTGCTAAGCTCCGGTTTCATTATTAATGTGGCTTCAAAAACGAGAAAGCAGCACGATTCGCAAGCAATCGAGCACCCGTCTGTTTTTCTATTGCGTTTTTTTTCTGTTTTTCTAGATGCCACTTAAGTTTTTTCTTGAATAATTGTGGCGATTGGGAAAGTTGTGAGCGCCAAACAAGACGATAACAAGAACGAGAGAGACAGGATGGATGCTTGTGAACGTCGTGTGGAACCATTAGTTATAGCGCTCGAAATTTCCCGATAGCAATGCGCCATCTGGCAGGATTTCAAGTTTTGTTAAAATGTAGCGATGACACAGATCATGGGTTTTTGTCATGTCATTTGCTACCAATTAAACAGTGGCTGCGTAATTTAGGTTACCATGAAAATCGTCGCGGTCATATTTCTAGAAGGAAGGAGGCAGAAACGCACCGTTCATGCCATACGTGATCCTTCATCACTCATGGAAATAAATTTATTCACGCTGTAACGTGATTGAAGAATTCTGTTACTTCTCGGCAATCAGAGAGGCTTTTAATTCTCCAGTCTCTTTATGAGATTTTTCCAACAGGCCTGCAGTTCTGTTGTACCGACATAGCAACACCCATGTTTTTGAAGATTTTTTTTTCATTCCCATTCAAAAACATTTCTATTCATAGTCATTTCTTAAGCGCATAAGAACTTAATTCCTGTCGTTCGTCACCCGTCGCTGCGTTCGTCCAGTACACACTGCAAAAGGCTTGATGGCAAAGTCGTTTTCCATGTTCAAGTTCCTCGTACCCATCCTTTCGCGCTCTTTGTGCACTTCAAGGAATTCAGAAAGACTACAATACAACCCAACGAGCTGTACACCGTGCCGTCCGGACTGGTATGCATGGCGCAAACATGTTGCGAGTGGTCTCGCAGTGTTCTGCCATTGCACTCCGTTCGCTGTTCCCAGAGCTCAAGTTGGGTCGACACGCGGCGTCGTTGCGGCGCAATTGGTGTCGTGTTTCCCGTGTCTTTTTTTATACACAGTGTTCTGCGAATGAATGCCTCTCTTTAGCCGCTGGTGCCAAGGTCACGGATTACGTTTTTCCTTCTTTCCTTCCGCAGCTGTGGTGACAATTGGTGGTTAGATTATCGATTATTTATTTATTTATTTTATTTTTCTCGTTTAGCTAGTTTTCTGTATTCTTGCCCAAGAAAAATGATTCAGAACCTTTTTTTTTTCTCCTGGGAATGACCATAGGTATGTGCGTATGTGATTGCAGCTCCACATTTCCAAGTCATAGGACTCGGACTGCCCTGCCCATGGCCCCTATTCTCTTTCTGCTCTAGCAGCTATGGCCGTCACGTTCTTCCAAACCTTCTCCTCCTACCTACTTTTAAACACTTTTCTCCACTCTTCCCTTTCCCTTCAAGCGACTGAGCTGTGGTCTCGCAAGGAAAGATAGTGTCTTTTTCTCCTTTTCTTCAACCACACATTCATCAATTCAGGGGAAGCTTGCATGCAGTAACTGGTTTAGAAAAAAGGTAAGGTTCGTGGAAAGTCACCTTACCCTGAGCTGCCGAGCACAAAACAAAGCTTAGCCGAGAGTCATGAGAAGGCAAGGAGATTACACGAGCCCCGTGTACATGGACGCGACGGGGGCGGGCTGAGTTGAGTGGCGGGTTCAGCTTACCTCGACGCGCTCGAGTTTATATGAGCTCGCACGGACGAGTTGAAGTGAGCGGTGATCGCAGCGACATTTTGCGTCGAGGCGATCCGAAAGCCCGTCTTCCGGCTCGCCAAAAGCCCGTCTTCCATTTTAGTTTTGAGACCAGTTTTCGAAGGAAATTTTTTCTAACTCTCAGAGCAATTTAAATATCGTGGCAGCGCCCCATAACTATGTTGTGAAAAAAACTCGTGGGTAGGAAGAACACAGCGTTTTCTTGGCACAACACGTTCACAGCTACTAGGTTGTCTCAAGATGTTGTTTGAGGGGAAGCAATGCGTTGTTCTTGGGCGATATTTAAACATCTTTTACAGCTCTTACAACTTTTTATGAGATAATGCAGCTGCATAATTTGTTTCTATTACTGGCGGTAAGCGCAGGAAAATGGCGCACGAATCAACAAGCCGGCTTTGGTGCATTTAGGAGGCTGCCGAGGAACCCTCGGTGCAGTGAAGTGCGCTTACGGTCCGCCGTTGACAGCCTTGGGGGCAGCTCAATATAAATAATATTTTCTCGCGTAAAACAAAGATTCGTATTAAACTTACAGAAATAAATATCGTTTCTGCGCCCTTTGAAATGATCCAAAGTGTATATTTTTATATGGAGCGCCACACAGACCGATAAGTGCCTGAACATGAGCAATATTGCAAATTTTTCAAAGTTCATGTGCCATCGATTCGAAACTACTGTCTCCGCGACTCGTGTTTTTCCCCCACTTACCGTCAACAATGCAAGCAAGCTATGCAGCTGCGTTGTCTCTGGAAAAGATGAAAAGGTGTAAAAATTTCTGACTTAGGTCAAGAACACTGCATTGCTTCCCCGCAAAGCACATTAACATGCACTAGTGGTGAATGCGTTTGAACAAGGAAATGCGGTTCTTTTCCTACCGACTGGAATTGTTTTACCGTGCTGCGTATAATATTTAACTTTTTCGAAGTTTCGTCGCAACCTAACTGCCACCATATTTAAGAAATTAAAATTTTCTTAGAAAATTGGTTCCAAAAATGAATAGTGTAGTAATGTGACCAACCATTACTTTTTATAGTGTAATCGCAGATGGTCCCTTCCCCTGTCTCCATCACGTGGGAGTGATGGGGACAGGGGAAGCGAAGACCGCGACGGGCGGGAGAAGTCACGAGCCGTCAACTCAGCGCGACCGCTTATACATGCCCTTTCTGAGCGCGGCGAGTTCGGTGAACCTACCCCCTGTCTCCGGGTCGACGGGACTCGCCGGGACGACTCTCCGCCCCGACGCGTCCGCTTATACATGGGGAGGGCGAGTCCAGAAAACCTGTTTATTTTGACTCAACGCGCCCTCGTCAGGTCAATGTAAACGAGCCTACAGCAAGATGAAAAGAGAAGATACTTTGCCTAATGGATTATTGCGAAAGCCGGTGGGGAAGCAAACCCTTTTCTTTAGAACCATCCCCACTTCTAGTCGTACATTGGAGTAGCGAGAAAACTCCAACCAAGACATATTTAAAAGAAGCGATGTTTTTAAGCCAATCTCTCACCCCTGAGGAAGAAGCCGGACCAGCTTCGAAACATCAGGGTTTTTTCCCTTAAATATATATTGGTTCGAGTTCTCATTCCTTCACTTTCTATCCAAAACAGGCAGACTTATATCGAATGTTCACCTTTGATTCCAGTCGTACATTATATCCTCGCTACTCCGACAAATCCCCTCACACCGAGACATTTAGAGAAGGAGTGACAGGTGCGCAACCGTAAGCAGCCCCTCTTCCTTCTTGGACGCTTATAGCTCTCGTGTGCGTGTGTGTGCGGGGGGGGGGGGTAGAGAGAGGAGTACTGACGAAAAAAAAATGTTGCATCTTGGTTTTTTTTTCTGCACCAGGTAGCTAACGACCTAGTCATTATTTTATTTTTGAGGAAGCAGCATACAATACAACACAATCATGCCCACCTAAAAAGACGCAAGCACAGGCATTGTATTGCAACTGATGAGGTATTGTCGAAAGACTCAGCTTATGTAGGATAACACGTACATGTGCACTAACACCAGAGCATACAATGAAGACAAGTTTTTCTTGCAGTGTTTTGCAGATAGACTTGATGAATGATGAACCATGAATGCACCTTACCTGATTTGAAACTCGGGACAGGTAACAGACTTTTTAAAGAACGCGACCCTGTCAAGTCATGGTTTTCAGATTTTATGCTGCAAAAATTTTATATTACACCATTCCGCACAATGACCAAATTACAAGCGTAGGCAAATGTATTGACTAGCATAGTATCACGAAATTTCAAAATAGCACAGGTATTTACAGCAGCCAATTCATGTGGTACTCCTTGTATATAGTGCTATCAGCGCGCATGTGCCTGTAGCGGAAATTGCATGTTATGTTAGGTTTCTCTTTATTATTATATGTAGAGGCACGAGAAATAACTTGTTTTTGTATGTTGAAAGAATATATATATATATATATAAATATATATATATATATATATATATATATATATATATATATATATATATATATATATATATATATATATATATATATATATATATATATATAAATTCTGATGAAGGCCGGACCCAAAGCCGAAACGTCAATAAAATCAGTAAGATGGCGTCCTGTACCCTCAAGACTCTTCTTTATTGACTCGAGTATGTACCCCACAACCTAAGCTTGACTAGTGATGATGAGTATGTACAGATGAAAAGATGGGACGCATAAACAATGCTCACACTTATTTTCCCCGCGCACTTGAGCGGCCGGCCTGGCTGAAACTTAGGCGGGAAAGGTACGGCGCAAAGGGTTTAAGACGTGAAACGTGGACTATCTCGTAGGCACGGTAACGACGGTCCGAGGAACCCTCGATGGGAGTGACAAGGTAATTG
This sequence comes from Rhipicephalus microplus, assembly GCF_043290135.1. Lineage (NCBI taxonomy): Eukaryota > Metazoa > Arthropoda > Arachnida > Ixodida > Ixodidae > Rhipicephalus > Rhipicephalus microplus. Next base: position 33,326,523 of record NW_027464586.1, read on the forward strand.
ACAGGAAATGTCCGTTCAGAAATAACGTAAGGTCCGAGAAAGCGTGACTGAAACTTTTCACACAATCCTGGAGGGCGAACAGGCGTCCAATGTAATACTTCATCTCCAGGACGGAAAGTGACGTCTCGACGGAAGCTGTCATAGCGTTGCTTGCGGTCTTGTTGACTGGCCTCTGTGTTGAGTTGAGCACGTTGCCGTGCCTCAGCGAGCCTGGAAACGAAATGTTCTGGCGTAGTCGTGGACGTTTTTGTCGTTACATTGAAGAAAGAGGCGTCAATGGTGAATGTCGGCGCACGACCATAGACGAGGAAGAAAGGTGAATACCCGGTGGTTCGTTGAACAGCGGTGTTGTGTGCAAATGTTACGAACGGCAAGATTTTTTCCCAGTTATCGTGGTTCGGCCAGATGTACATGAATATCATGTCGATTAGAGTCCGGTGGAATCGCTCTGTCCGGCCATTTGTCTGCGGGTGGTAAGCGGATGTGGTCTTATGAACTGTGCCACAAGTTTTTAGGATATCATCGAGAATTGCGGACAGGAAGGCCTTGCCTCGGTCACTCAACAACGCGCGAGGTGCACCTTGACGCAACACAATGGCTTCTAAAAAGAAGGCGGCAACGTCTGATGCAGAGCTAGTGCGTAGAGGAGCAGTCTCCGCGTATCGTGTGAGGTGGTCGACAGCTGTGACGATCCAGCGGTAGTCCGCTGGCGTTACCGGAAGTGGCCCGACGAGGTCTATTCCGACAACGACAAAAGGTGTATCGGGACATGGATTAGGTTGTAATAGGCCAGCAGGAGCTGAAGTTGGTCGTTTCCGGCGTTGACAAAGTGTGCAAGAAACGACATAATTAGCCACAAAGGTAGAAAGACCAGGCCAGAAGAAACGGCTCTTAACGCGGTTGTAGGTCTTTTGGAATCCTAAGTGTCCAGCTGATGGGTTGTCGTGCAATGCTTCGAGAACTTGTTTTCGCAGCGAACGGGGAAGTACTGGCACTCACCGATGCCCATCCGCATTGTAAGTATAGCGCTGCAGGACGTTGTTCTCTAGCTTGAACTGCCGTAGCTGACGACGTAGTCTGGCATTAGGTGGAGAAGACGAGCCATTCAAGTATCCGATGATGCGGTTACAGTAGGGGTCGTCACGTAGGCACGCGGCAAACTGGGCGCTGTTCTTTAAAGATAGTGACCCAGCAACTGCCAGGGGTGATAACGTGGGCGAAGAGGAAGCCGCTTGATCACCTGAGGGGCATTGAGGATTCGTGGTTGGAGATGAAAGTGGCAGAGGGCAGCGGGAGAGAGCGTCAGCATCCTGATGCTGTTTGCCAGACCTGTAGACAACGTCAAAAGTGTACTCTTGCAAACGCAGTATCCAGTGACCAAGGCGCCCAGACAAATCCTTCAGCGAGGACAACCAGCATAGGGCATGGTGGTCGGTGATCACAGTGAAGTGGCGTCCATACAGATAAGGGCGAAATTTCTGGATGGCCCAAACGACAGCGAGACATTCCTGCTCTGTTATCGAGTAGTTCTGCTCCGCAAGTGTTAGTGTGCGGCTGGCATACGCAACTACTCGCTCACGTGATGTTTCATCGCGCTGGAGGAGGACAGCGCCGATTCCGTGGCCACTGGCATCTGTGTGCAGGAAAGGGTGCACTCTCATCGAAGTGACGGAGGACGGGGCCTGATGTCAGAGCACGCTTAAGGGCTTGGAAAGCACACTCGCACTCGTCAGTCCACGTGAAAGCCGTTCCTGACGTCAGAAACTTGTGTAACGGCCCCGCAATGGCTGCAAAGTGACGGATGAAGCGGCGGAAGCAAGACGCCAGGCCCACGAAACTTCGCAATTGTTTTTGATTGCCCGGACGTGGCAAACTAATTACGTCAGCAACCTTGTCGGGGTCGGGTCGAACGCCATCTTTGCTAACAAGGTGACCCAATACTTTGATGCTTGTGCTGGCGAAGTGGCACTTCTTTGTATTGAGCTGTAGACCAGCGTTCGAAATGCACGTGAGAACTTCGTCCAAACGCTTAAGGTGCTGAGGAAAAGTAGAAGAATAAATTACGATGTCGTCTAAGTAACATAAACAGGTTTTCCATTTGAGACCACGTAAGACGGTATCTGTCATGCGTTCGAATGTTGCTGGAGCGTTGCATAAGCCAAAAGGCATAACGTTAAATTCGTAAAGCCCGTCAGGCGTCGCAAATGCTGTATTCTTGTCTGCTTCGCGCATAGGTATTTGCCAATACCTGGATCGGAGGTCGAGGCTGGAGAAATATTCTGCGCCTTGTAGGGAGTCCAGAGCATCATCTATGCGTGGCAACGGATATACGTCTTTTTTCGTGATCTTATTGAGCGCTCTGTAATCAACACAAAAGCGGACAGAGCCATCCTTTTTCCGGACCAACACTACAGGAGACGACCAAGAGATGGATGAAGGTCGAATAATATCCCGTTTGAGCACGTCGATGACGTTTTCCTCAATGATTTGCTGTTCCGCCGAAGACAGACGGTATGGGCGGCGGCGTACAATGAAGCTGCCTTCGGTTTCGATGCTGTGCTCTGCAACGGAGGTGCGGCCCAGAACTTTGGAATGTACGTCAAACAAAAGGCTGTGCTTTTGGAGAAGGTCTAAGAGGTCTCTCTTTTGCTCGGCAGTGAGGTGAGAACTTATGGTGTCATTTAAAGCAACAGTGGTAGCCTTCATATCAGTTGTAGCAAACAAAGGTGTTGATTCGGCGTGAAGGGGAACCAGCGAGAAAGGCTCGCTGTCAGCGAAGCAGCTCACAGCAGTGCCTTGGGGCAGCATCACTGGCGATGAAGTTGGGTTCAAGACGGTGACCAATGCCTTACTGTCGTTAAACCGCACAAGGCCGGGTGCTATGGTAAGCGCCGCAGGTTTGGAGCGAACTGATGGGGCTATAAACACGTCACCGTTAACTATAGTATCCGAAGTGATCGTGAGAATTTGTTCATCTCCTGGCGAAATGAAACAATCAGCGGCAGCAACGAAACGGAAGCTGTATGGATCGACATCCGATGATCTCTCAGTAGCTGACATTTCAATTACTCGCTGACGACACGATATGAAAGCTGATGCTGAAGAAAGAAAGTCCCATCCTAAAATTACTGCGTGAGTGCACCAAGGAAGTACAAGAAACTGAATGTGGTGAAGGATGCCATCTATGAAAACGTGGACTGTGCAAACACTTGAAGGCTGAATAGGGACTCCATCTGCGCAACGAAGGGTAGGGCCATCGTATGGCGTCCTAACTTTTTTCAAGTGGGCACAAAAATCTGCACGAATAACGGAAAGTGATGCGCCTGTGTCTACCAGTGCCTCTGTCTGTATACCTTCAACGTACACTAATGAAACATTCGATGGGCGGTCCGGAGGAGTTTGACGCAGTTCGAAAGATGCAGCTTTCCCTCCCGAAGCTGCACTGTTTAGTTTTCCAGTTGGCAGTCAGGAATTGAAGTAGAAGGTCGGAGAGGAGAAGAGGAACGCCGCATCGGTGAAGGTGAGCGACGACGTGAGAAACGGGAACTGCCAACTGAGCCAAAGTTCTGCGGAGACGGCGACCGACATCTGCTGTTATGATACTGTCGGCGATAGGGTTGTCCAGTGGGGTAGAAGTCTTTTCGTTCAAAGTTATCGTAGCTTCGTCTTTCGTCTCGCTGACGGCGTCGGCAAAACCTTGAAATGTGACCACGGATGCCGCAATAGAAGCAAGTCGGCCGCGAAGTGCGCCAGTCGGTGTAAGGCTGGGAAGATGGTCGCGGTGCGAGTGAGCTGAGCGAACCATGAAATTCGGCCGCTGGTAGCTGCATTGGGCTTTGCTGGGGTGCAGGTGTCCTAGTGGCAACTTGAGCATAATTTGGCATGGCCACAGGATATGAGCTTGGAGCTGGTGAGATTGTCATCGAGGCCAGGCTTTGCTGGGGCGCAGGTGTCGTTGCAGCGACGTGAGCATAACTTGGAATGGGCACGGGATGTGAACTCGGAACTGGTACACCTGTGATTAATGCCAGTTCTTCCCTCATGACGTCGCGTAAACTAGTAGCAGGTGGCGTCGTTCGGATATCAAGGGGGCGAGGTGAAGCCTGTGCATGAAGTTCCTCGCGGATGATAGAGCGGATCAATGCACGCAGCTCTGTTGTGTCATGACTCGAGATGAGATCAGGCATATCAGGTTGCACCCGAGTGGTTTGAAGCTCCTCAAGGCGCTGACAGGTAGCTACAACATCGGCTACGGTCTGGGGATTCTGCACCACAAGCGCATTAAAAGCGACAGTCGCAATGCCTTTTAGCAGGTGGCGCACACGGTCGTTTTCCGCCATATGGTTGTCGATGCGGCGGCAAAGGGCGAGAACATCTTCAATGTAAGAAGTGTAAGACTCACGGGGGCGTCGAACACGTGCACCAAGCCTTCTCTTGGCGATATCCGAGCGCACCGACGGGTTGGCGAAAATCTGGCGGAGCTGGCGCGTAAAGGCAGGCCATGTCAAAAAATCTGTAGCGTGGTTTAAAAACCACGTCTTTGCGACGCCGCTCAAGTAGAATGCAACGCGGGTGAGTTTCGCAGGCTCATCCCAGTTGTTGATGGCACTCACGCGGTCTTGCTTCTCGAGCCAGTCTTCCACGTTCTCACCCGGAAGCCCTGCGAACAGTGGAGGATCCTTTTGAGGGCTGGTGACCAGGTGAGAAGGGTTTCTTGGCTGTGGGAGCGGTGGCGCAGCTGCTGCGCTGGGCTGGTCGGCTTGCGACATTACCGAACCCAGGTCGTTGAAGCGGCGGCCTGAACGGAGCTCCAGGGATGTGTTCTAGAAGACGCTGGGGCTGTCCGAGAACGTGAGAGGACGCAGGAATCGGGCAGCACCTCCACTACTTGTAAGATGGCGTCCAGTACCCTCAAGACTCTTCTTTATTGACTCGAGTATGTGCCCCACAACCTAAGCTTGACTAGTGATGATGAGTATGTACAGATGCAAAAATGGGACGCATAAACAATGCTCACAATATATATATATATATATATATATATATATATATATATATATATATATATATATATATATATATATATATATATATATATATATATATATATATATATATTGAATTAACCTGAAGATAGCACATAAGAAAAGGATCGTATTTACTAAAGTTTCGGCCGTGGCACGGCCTTCGTCAGAGTAAGTAGGTATGATACAATGCAGCCGCTTTTATAGGCTCACGTGATGAACTCTCGGTATAGCAGCTAGGACAATCAAAGTAAAAAATGGTAATCTGTCAGAACCTTGTGTTGACATGACTGACATGTGACGGGTGCATGGATATAAAAGTTTCAAATTTCCTTGCGCATCGACACGTGGGGCACAGTATGGTTGGCAGGACATGTAAAAGAACTCAGAAGTGAAGAAACCACGGTTGACTAATATACAATTATATACACTAAAATATTTTACTAATCTAAGAAGTCGTGTTGTTATAGTGCGAGGCAGGTGAGCTTTCCTACGTTTTCATTGATACCTGAACGAATGGTGTTAAATTTGTGGATCAAGAAGGATTCCCTCACTTCCCTATCGTGATTTGTCTTAAAACCGGACTGAATAATCGTGGCCCTAATTTTGTCGAAACCATGGCCAGGCATACTGACGTGTTTCGACAGCGGTAGATTAGGGAGGCTTACGGCATGTGCACGGTGATTATTAAAACGAATTCTGAAACTTGTCTCGGTTTGACCTATGTACTGAGCACCGCAAGTTGAACACTCGAGAAGATAGATGACGTTGATACTATCACACGTGTAGTTCCCATTTATCTTTAAAGAAAAACTGGACGATGTACTTGAAACTGTTTTAGATGTCGTCATGTGCGCGCACACTTTGCAACGTGGTTTGTTGCAGGGATGACAGCCTTCATGATGTGAACACGTGGTTTTAGATGAGGTTAGTAAATCACGAAGGTTCCGCGATCGTCGGTAGACCACGCGTGGTTGTTCTGCAAAGATTCCTTTGAGCCGCTCGCTCTGTATTAAAATGTTAAAATGTTTCTTTAAGATATGGTTCACATTTGGAGCTGAGGCCGCATGTGTCAAAATTAGATTAGTCCGCGAACAATCTTTGGGTCTTTTGTTAGTACTCAGCAGGTCTGAACGGTCAAGCTCTTCTGCACGTTTGATGGCGTCTGTGATTATGCTGGCCGGATAGCTCTGTTTTTCGAGCGCGCTCCGAAGTTGTTCGCAGTGGCGGGAAAATTCGCTGCTATTAGAGCATATTCTTTTAAAACGGACTGCTTGGCTGTAGGGAATACAAGTTTTGTTGTGTTTCACGTGACTACTATTAAAGTGAAGATATTGCTGCCTATCCGTGGGTTTCCTATAAAGATTAGTTATCAGCTTCCCGTTACGTAGAGTGACCATGACATCAAGGAAGCTTATGTTCACAGGTGAATATGAGTGCGAAAAAGAAATCGCCGGATGAGCGTTGTTAAGATCTGCTATGAAAGAAAGAAGTTGCGATTCACTATGGTGCCAGATTAGGAAAATGTCGTCGATGAACCGCTTATAGTAAAATGGCTTATATTCACAATTTGCAAGAAATTTGTTTTCAAGGAGCCCCATAAATATGTTTGCGTAGTTTGGTCCGATTCTTGTGCCCATAGATGTACCGCTAACTTGAACATAATGTGTCCCATCAAATTCGAAATTGTTAAGTTCAAGAATGAGCTTAAGCAACGTAGCTAACGTAGATGCGGAAACTGGTTTGTTGGCGTCGCAATCGTTGTACGCGCAGATAACTGCCTAGATGTCATCTGAGAGAGGGATATTAGTATACAGTGACGTGACATCTAACGTAACGAGAAACGAATTTTGAGGAACCTGTAGGTCAACAATATCTGATAGAAAGTGATTGGTATCTTTAATGTAAGAAGAAAAGCTGGACGGAATGGTGTTGATGAGGCCATCTACATAACGGGAAAGGTTCTCAGTTTGCTATAGTTTGCTATTTGTATGAAGGCATGAGATAAATTTAAAGGGACAACTGGAAATGAGGGTGAAAGAGTGTGCTGGCGTAACCTCTAATTTAGGTAGGTACCTCATCTTCCAGTATCGCTAGGTGGCGCCGACATTTTGATATTTCGGCGTTTTGGTAGTTAGGTGTTTTGATTTTTTGACTTGGTGCAGAAGACAGAGGAGCAAAAAACATATCGTGAAGCAGGAAGAGCAGAAGAGAAGAAAGAACAGCGCCATTGACATTTTACACTTTCGGTATCTTGTTTATTCGGCTTTTTTTTATTTTTCGGTGTAATAATTTTCGGCATTCCAATAGATCGTCATTTCGATTTTCGGCGTTTCGAGTGCCACATTACAATAGCTTTAGTCAACAAAAAAATGCGAACTCTACCCAGGTGCATTTAAATCACGTGCAGCGCTCCGCTTACCGGGAAGTGATACCAACCTGTGCGACAAAAGCAAATAATCCATGAAAAAAATATTGCATAGCAAAGTCACAGTTATGAACTAATTGAATAGTATTTGAGGGACCATGTTTAACCAGTAATCAAGCGTTCGTTTATAATTGCAACTCATCCGCCGCGAAACATACTTTTTTTATTTTGCAGATTATTTGCTCGTTGTTCTCTATCAATTTATTATTCTTCGGATGTAATTAACCAGGTGCTTTACACATCAGTATTCATTCACAGTGTCACAAGAGATCCACGTGGTGCACTCGAAAAGTATTCGAATTCTTCGATGACCAAAGCTAACACTTGCGCGGAAATAATTTGAATAAGTACTTAGAGAGCTCTATATATTGTCTATATGTTTCTCGCGTCCACTCAGCTTGTACTTAATGCTAGGATTGCACTTATTGCTAGGAACCACCACAACCAACCACCTTAATATAAACACATGCGAGGACTGAGATCAGTAGAACGCCAATTTAAAATTATCTAGCTGACGAAAAACAAAAAAAAAAGCTTTTTTGAAAAAAAAACTTACAGTTGGTACACAGGGCAGGCTGCTAGCAAATGCGCTCTGGACACCTCAATGTTAAATTTAGAACCTGATGCGGCGCGTCAATGGCTCAACATCTTTCTGCAGAACACCACAGTCTAGATGCTGATGGTCCACAAGTCCTTCAATTAGCAGAAGTGGTCTCTTACAACGTGCTTTACTTTTTCAACTGCGTCATGCGTATAGTCTTCTATGCAGCCCCCTAGAATAGGTTTAATTGAAGGACTCATTGAAGAAGAGATACAAGCTAGCTAGTTTTCTTTTTGTACCAGCACCAAAAAGCACATCGGCACTACTGCCGCGTGCTCCACATAGCACCACTCAGTGAATAGACAAACGCCATGATGAAAAATAGCAATGAGCAAAGTGCATGGTTTAACCCACCAACCTCAAGACTAGAGGGTTTCGTTACACCGGTCGTACAGGCAATAGCATGAAGGCTTTTACTTGTCATCTTCGTGTTTGCGATGGTCAAGAGTTGTAGTGTGCAACATCTGTGCACCGGGCCCCAGTGCATAAACCGGGTTTTCATCAAAAATATGTCGCTTCTTTTAATCAAAATATGCCGGAGGGAAAATTCCTGGTGATCAAATGTTTGGTAGTCTGTAAGAAATCCTGTCATTGCGTTGATATGGCTTATCGTACACCATTCTATAGAAGCAGCAGTGGGGCTTAACACTCATGAACCATGGAAAAGCGCAGACAGAGAACAAGTACTCCCACGTGCGAACTTAGTTTAAAAATATTAGAGCGATTTCCTTTTTTTTTTGAGTATCATTTCCAGAAGTCATGCACGGCAAATAAATATTTGTAGTACTTTAACCCAAATAAATGCGAGTAACAACCGCCTCATACCTCGGCTATATAATGAAAATATACTAGAATTACAAGACTTTCTAAGAAAAGAAGCTATGGCATACACTGCACGCCTTTTTATAGCAGATGCACGTTAGGTACGTCTTGCGACCATACCGATTCCCTCTCGGAGTGAAACTGTGCGTGCTTATGTGCGTGTGTTTGTAGAAGATGTTGAGACCGGCCTCCCTGGCTGGGCGCCGCTTGGAGGCGGGGGACGATTGCAGCTAAGCCTACCCTGATTTGTTCCGGATCAACGCTCTCGAGGTGCGCCAAAAGCGGCGACAACACGAAAGTCATACTTCGAATTCTTTAGGGCTGTTGGCTCCCCTCGTCAAAAACTCTTTGGGCATGCCCGACTGACTGACGGCCTACGAAGAGCTGTTTGAAATCGAGGCTGCTTGATTTGTTTGACGTGCCAAGAGACGCGCTGAACAATTAGACGAGAGCTTGAGATCCGTCATCACGTTTGTTTCCCACACTCTGTGGTGCTTTCAAGTCTTCCATTCCCAGAGCCCGTAGCCTGCCTAGCACTGCAGACCCTATTCTGCACGTGCGATGCAACGTTATTGCACTCTGCTGTGACCTACGTTGTGCTTCTCCCTCGCCATGTGACGAACTGAACGTGCACACTCTCCTTTCCTGGGTTGAAAAGAAGGCAGTCTTTGACCTTCTCTCTCTTTCTCCCTCTCGTTTTTTTTTTATCCTTATTCGCTGCGCCGTGCTCCCTGCTTGGCTGCAGAAATTAGGCGCCTTCTTCTAACCACTACCCCCACCATGTGGGGGACGGAGATGAAGGCGGCAATTTCTTCGGGCTGCCCTGGACTGAATGGGCATGCAGTCTGTTCGTTTACAGTGATATGCAAGGCGGCTTTCTTATAAGGTTTATTTTCTAACCAAAAACTCTGGTTCACAGACTGCTTTTCTCCCTCATTGTGCCTTTACCTTTTCGAATTCCAGCGAAAGCACGCGAGCATAACAAGATCACAAAAAGGTGACTGACAAAAACAAAATGAGCGAGAAAAGCAGTCTGTGAACGAGAGTTTTTGGTTGGAAAACTAACCTTACAGAAAAGCTGCCTTGCAGATTATTGCAAACTGTCCATTGTTTTCTCCTGCAGAGAATTTTAGGAAGACCACGGCTTAAAACGCGAGCACCGAGACGCTCTGAGCCAGCACTCGGAAGCACTCATCAAGCTTCCATGATGCTACCATCAACATATAGTATTACGCTACCTTTAGTGTCTAAATAGTGTATATAATCGTTGCTCTTATCAGCACCGGCTACTCTGCTTGACTTCTACCTGACACTTGGCTAGCTCCTTCGAATACATCACGAGCAAGCAAAAGGGCACGGAGTTGTTAAGATGAAAATGTGCAACATCACATCGCTTTTATTACGTGACCTATTCGTTCTCCGCGGCATTCGCCCGATCGTGTCCACATATAACTTTCCAGTTTTTATAGCGACGACACACCGTTGATTGCGGTCATGCCATTGGATGTCAATTAAAGAGCGGTTTCATTATTTATTTGCAAATTACTTCAGCATAAAATATGGTGAAGTAATTTATTACTTAGCCCCTTGAGGAGCTTTCTCACTTGACTAACTTTTTTATCAAGACCTGAATATAAAGTTAAGATTTATTTGGTTAATTCTGAGCATTACCTTTGCAACAGAAGTACATCAGTCAGCTCAAATTTCGGTCTCTGCATTTTTTATGAATCCAGCCGTCTTTTGTAAAGTGTCTACTGGCAGGTTTTTTTTTTAATCTTGTTTTGTTATTTTTAAAACTGGTGGCCTCAGACAAGCTTATTACGCCGCTTCTCACCACTGGATAGCCATTGTTGCGCGCGGCGCCTGGGCCGACGGGGGAGGGCCGCGTTCTTTGTTCATCAAACAAGTCACCGAAGGGCTGCCAGCCTGCTGTCCGCCGTGTATCGTCCATCTTAGCCGGGAAGTGAGGTGGCATTCCGACAACATAATACGTTCGACGAGACGATCAGAATGGTTTCTTGGTGTCACAGGTGCAGTGTGGTGGCCACGCCCCAATCAAAGATCTTGACTTGAGCGAGCGTGAGCGGCACCGTCAGAAATGGTTTGTATGTCTCGTGATTCAACAGCGCATTCTGGACCCATTCCCTGATTTAGTCAAAACGCACACTTTATAGTGAGCCACCCAGCTCATTCGTAAGAGATCTCTCGCCCTGTCTCGACAGACTGTAATAAATCCTCTGTTAAGTTTGCCGTCTTACTCCTGAGTGCACATGCGTTTTCCTTTCTGTCTCTCTACACGCCCTTTCTTGCCTCTTTTTCTCCACCCCCAGTACTGGGCAGCAAACCGGATGCCAAGATATGTTTAATCCCCCAGCGTTCCTTTCTCTCTCTTGCCATCTTTTTGCCTTGGCATCTTCATCCCGGATATGCAATGTCTTAAAAGGCCGGTACAAATAGATAAGCTGAAGAATAAAACAGATGGTGAATATTTTCTGCATGTTCAGACGCTGCATATAAGTGGTTATCCTCGAAAGTTATCAACTTTAACACCGCGGACAGGTGATGATGTACCCTGAGTAGCTTCGAGCTTGTATTTAGACTCGACGCCTTTAATCTTAAATAAACTTCTCCCTTTCGATTTCATCCTTCGGGGCTTTATGTAGTTCTTCATCTAACGCGCTGCATTCGTGCTGCACTGCTACCACTTCATTTGTTCTGTATATACGAACTGTTTCGGGCACAATCATAGGCTGCCATCTTGGACTGATAATGACGCCGTTTTGCATCCGTATGAATATTCGAATAGTGCTATGGTGAACTCGCACGCCTCAAAACGCTGGGCCATTGCATTCAACGTCGTATGACCATAATCATAGCTAATTACGACGCAAAAAACAGCAAAAAATGCTTTTAAGCTTAAGATGGCAGTGTCTATGCTTTACTGTAACTGTTACATTTATTTTTTGTCAATTTGTCCAATATGTCATTTCATGCAGCGGCCACCGAACTTGTGCCGCTGTTCATAGTGGTACTCCCGGTTTCTGAAGCTGGATGAAGATATCTAAGAAGCCTGATTTTTACTGGCTACATAAAGTGTGAAACGAAGCTATGAATCAAGATGAAAAAGAAGGCAAATCTGTGAAAAGTCAGTGCTGGCGCATAAATGGCGTGCCGATTGCGCCGATGAAAAACGTTAGCGGCGGCGTCGGCGCGCCGATCAGTTCGCGTCGGCGGCGTGGCGAAAACTTTCGGTGGCGGCGCGCCTACCAGTCGGCGCACACCTCTACAGGTGTGCGCCGAGGCAATTTCGACCGGCGGCGGCGGCGCTGTCGGCACACGCCAGTTTTTTCATCAGCGGCGGCGTGTGGCCAATTTTCGTCGGCGGCGGCGGCGTCGGCGGCGCAGAAACCGAAACTGAAAATTCAAAAAGGTCTTCTGCCACAGGTTACTGAATTCGTTGAAATTCGGGGGTTTTCATCCAAATAGCATAAATGACACTACACAGATGTGTCGACATACCGATGAATGCAAAGCGTTCTGTATAATAGTTAATATTTTGCATTCATAAAAAAATAACGCGTATTTCAATCTATGTCCATGTTCTACCGCAAATGTGCTGCACTTTGCTTTTTTTAAATTTAAGATGCAGAAGTTTGTTGCTGTTGTTGGCTGCGTCATATTTTATGAAACCTTCTTTCATTGAACAATGAGGAAGCAGGGACGCACGTCACTCATTTCGCTTTTTCCAAATTCGATCTTACTTTTACACTGTACGCTGCACAAAAAAGAAGCACCTCTGCTACGTGTTTCCTTATTGCGATTGCATGAAACCGCTTTTCTGGGTATCTGTCATGATTTGAATGTAACTTTCCTTCAAACGAATCAAAATACCTTCTTTTCACAATGTGAGAATCTTTTATGCCGTGGTATAGGATGCGGAAGGAAACAAATCTGCGCATTTATTCAACTAGTTCTCAGCACGGTGTTCAATGAATGAAGTGTAGACATGAGCGTGGGCGAGGGGGGTGGTGACAAGGACACTTGAACCCTTCAAGCTCCACCAGCACTTGCTACCCACTCTAGCGACACCAACACGACCCACTTCCTCAGTCGTGATGCAAGTTGAAAGAAGGGTTTGCATCCCCCCAAGACAAAAACCTGCCGATGGTCATATGTGCAGATGAGAGCAAATGCAATATTTGCTCAGATACACAGCCCATACTGGTCACGAGCTGGGCGTCCGTTGACCACGCCTGCAGAGAACGTTGACTCCCCGACCCCTTGGTGTTTGGTCAGGGGAGGGGGACACCCCTTGCAAGTGGGCCCCACTAAAATTTCTCTTAAAAACGTCACAAATAAGAATGCTTGCTAAGTATGCATAAAACATTCAACTTTTCAATGTTTTTTTTTTTGTAGCGTGTACACGTGCTCGATACCCATCAGATGTGTGAGACAATCGAAATAGCAACTGCCACTCTCGACTTCTTCCGGAAAAGATTCAATAGAAGAATGCAATTACGAGTGCTGGGAACTCATGTTCGTTTGTATATTTGATTTCTAGGCATGATTTAAACTTTTATATAAACAAAAATAAAACCTGCAACATATTAAAAGAAAGGCTGCTATTGCAAGATGTGCGTTGCAAGACGTGATTTTTCTAGACTTACATCTCTGAGAGGCACATCTGGTGTCACAAACTTGCAAGTGCCCCCCCCCCCCCCTTTTCCCCACGACATTTCCCGATCCCCCCCCCCCCTCTCTAATAAAAAGGCACCAATGTAGGCCTCCGTAGGCCTCCGTGATTGCTTACTGGTGCGTAGTGGGCCATTCCGGTGGCGAGGACCAACAGTGCCGATTTCGACTTGCTTTATTGGAGGTGCTGAAGGATCAAGAAAAGGCCGATGTTTGTAAATTTCTTGAGAGTTCAGTGATAGTTCTTTTTGAATACCGTGGATTATTTAGCCTCACTTTGAGTGTAATCCTCCAATGAAAAAAAATGGTTTCATCCTGTGTCGCTGCAGAGTTAGCAGCCATCACATGTTCAGGCATCATTAAGCTTCTATATAACATTGCTAAGATTCAGTACATTTGTACAAATAATTCTCGTTAATTGAACATTTTGAGTATATTCCTTGGTTGGGTTAGTATGTGTGAAACATAAAGTTGAGTTTTAAAAATTTTCCTCGTGGGTTTCTGCAGCAAGGACACATTGATTAAAACTGATGACTTCGGAGCTACGGCAGAGGTAACATTCGTTATGTTTTTTTTCGGTTACGGTAACGGTAATGCGTTTCTTTTTTTATGTATTTATATAACGCGCAGCGGTGAAACGTTCCCCTTTTTCTTATTACAGTAACGAGTGAGGTGTTTAGTAACTTTTTACTGTAACGGATACATCACTAAATAGACTTACAGGAGTGATGTCGGCCCACACCGTCAGTTGTTGCGGTGTATAGGCTGGCTGTAAATATCACATGGATATATTCCTTTCACCCAGCACGTGATAGGGAAGGGTTGCTTGACCATTGAGGATCTCGACCTTTGAGAAATACAAAACAGCTTCTTCATGATATGCATATCATCCCACCAAAGCGTGCACTTCGTTTCGTTAAAGTTTACAGTCAACGTGAGTGCTGTCGTCACGCCGTATGTTTTAAGTAGAAATTTAGCCTACTCAAAATACCCAAAGACGTCGATCCACCTTGCAACGCGTGGCCACCCGCTGACAGTCCTGTATGAAAATGGCATCCACAGTGAAACATGTTGCATCTGCTGAAATTTTATCGCAACATTATTATACTGCCACGCTAGCTTGTATTTTTATGTCACTGTCTTGCGCAAAGGCACTGCCGTAGTGGTTCAGTAGCTAAGGTACTCGGCTGCTGACCCGCAGGTCGCGGGATCAAGTCCCACCTGCAGCTGCTTTATTTTCGATAAAGGTAGAAATGCTGCAGGTCCATGTGCTGCGATTTAGGTGCATGTTAAACAACCCCAGGTTGTCAAAATTTCTGGAGTCCTTCAGTACACGGCATCTTTCATAATCCTCATAATAATAATCTTTCATAATCCTTTCATAAATGTGGTGGTTTTGAAACGTTAAACACCATATATTAATCAATTGCCTTGCGCAAAGGACGCTTGGCTGTCTGCAAAAACTCTAGATTATTTTAGAATCTTCTGATAAGCTTGAGACACCTATGATATGGATGCTACGTGTATAAATGGCGACGTACCTTCACGCAGATCATATTACCAATGACCAATGCTCTGATTACCCCTATCTGTGTAAAGCACGAATTTCTAGTACTTTGCACTTTTCTATGCACTTGTTCACTCAATAAAAAGTGTCGTCTTGAGCAACCCACGTACCATATTCTTTGCCGTCGCAACCACGTGGCAATACCTAAGTTAAATGAGAACGTTGAAATGTTCGATAGAAAACAGTGAGATGGGGCGTAAGTGCACGCCCAAGTTTGATTTGAGAGGCGTATACCACAAGCTATTTTCTTCTATAGAACCCATATGATGCGGATTTGTTAAATTACTGTGAAGTTGAATGTCAAGAAAGAAAAAACACGAACTTGGAAAGAGACAGTGGAGACGAAAATAGGTATTGACGTAAAGTTTGATCGGTCATTCCACGCCAAACGTCCAAGGCGTTTTGGCGACTATCTCAAGTGTATTCAAAAAATGTCGGGCTGATTTACTCTATTGAAAGCAGTCTATTGCGAAAATGTTTTGCAAAGAAAAATGTTTTTGGTCACCTATATGTGACCGAAATTCCGGCAACAGGCTGTGCCCTATAACTAGTCCTAAAATAAAAGAACATTTGCTGAGTGAGTCTATGTGGGCTCCATTTATTTTGCCGACCTATGGTTCCGAATATTTAAAACCTCCCACGATTTTTCAAATTTTAAGACTGTTCATATCTCCCTCCTCCCCGGAACTCGTTCTAAATTGGTCCTTTGATAAAAACCAGTCTTATATCTTTAAAAAATGGTTAGATATCAACTATTAATAACTCTCATTAAAGATGTGGAAATGAAATGACCATCACTAAATGACTGATGAGGTGAAACATTAACATTAAAAAGCATAGTAAACATGACTAAAAAGGTAATTCTACAAAAACAATGTAACCTGAACTAATGATGTCACCGCACATCTAAAACCTCATGCAATGTATATTGCATACCTGCAAGGTGCAGTTATTCGAGCGCTTTTTGCAGTGAAATTAGGTCATGGAGTTAGTCGCGTTCACGGTGGTGCTATTTTCAAATTTAACGGTCGAATATCTAACGAAGCATTAGGAAATTCTTTGCGTGAAACCCGTATTTTTTTGCGATGTAGTTAGGATTGTATACATTGTGCTGGCACGAAGTTTAATGCAGGTGATGTGTTTATAGAGTACACCGTTCGGTGACTGTGGTAAAATAGAAACAGCTATTTATGTTAATTCATGCTACAAAACTCACGTGACCTGCTCCCAGAGAACAGAAGAATGCATAACGAAGGGCGTTACTAACGAACGGAAGAATTAAATAATTCCTGGTCTTTAATGTTGTTTCTGTAGTGCAATCTACGAGAATTCTATTACTTTTCGGCAATCAGAGAGGCTTTTAATTCTCGAGTCTCTTTATGAGATATTGCTGCCATGTTTTTCCAACAGGCCTGCAGTTTTGTTGTACCGACATAGCAACGCCCAAGTTTTTGAATATTTTTTCTTTCATTCCCATTCAAAAACGATTCCATTCATAGTCATTTTTGATGCGCGTAAGAACTTCCTGTCGTTCGTCACCCGTCGTTGCGTTCGTCCAGTACACACTGCAAAAGGCTTGATGGCAAAGTCGTTTTCCATGTTCAAGTTCCTCGTACCCATCCTTTCGCGCTCTTTGTGCACTTCAAGGAATGCAGAAAGACTACAAAACAACGCAACGAGCTCTACACCGTGCCGTCCGGACTGGTATGCATGGCGCAAACATGTTGCGAGTGGTCTCGCATTGTTCTGCCATTGCACTCAGTTCGCTGTTCCCAGAGCTCAAGTTGGGTCGACACGCGGCGTCGTTGCGGCGCAATTGGTGTCGTGTTCCCCGTGTCTTTTCTTATACACAGTGTTCTGCGAATGAATCCTCCGTTTAGCCGCTCGTGCCAAGGTCACAGACTACGGTTTTCCTTCTTTCCTTCCGCAGCTGTGGTAACAATTGGTGGTTAGATTATCGGTTATTTCTTTATTTATTTTAGTTTTCTCGTTTAGCTAGTTTTCTGTATTCTTGCCCAAGAAAGGTGATTCAGAACATTTTTTTTTCTCGTGGGAATGACCATAGGTATGTGCGTATGTGGTTGCAGCTCCACATTTCCAAGATTCGCTCGCAGGATTTCAAGCTGGACGGTTGTGCCCTCGCGATCTCCGACTTCAGCGTAGCTCCCGCCGACTGGTTCGCCCTCCGCGGTCTCCTGATGCCGTGTAGCTCTCGCATTGTGGCACCCCGCCCTTGGACTGCTTCGACCGGATCCCCACTTTCCTATCTCCTTCTTTTTCCTCTCGTTGGCTGTCTTCTTCTGCTTCTACTTTCCTTCTATTCTTTTTATCCCTCCTTCCCCCCACCCCTATAAGGCACTGCGCCGTGTCGCCTGAAGGCAGACAGAAATTAGGTGCCTTTTTCCTCTTCATTCTAATCACTACCACCACCACCATTTCCAAGTCGTGCGATTCGGACTGCCCTGCCAACGGCCCCTGTTCTCTTTCTGCTCTAGCAGCCATTGCCGTCACGTTCTTCCAAAAATTCTCCTCCTACCTACTTCTAAACTCTTTTCTCCCCTCCCCCTCCCTTCAAGGCGCTGAGCAGTGCTTTCGCAAGGAAAGATAGTCGAAGATTCCTTTTCTTCGACCACAGATTCATCCATTCAGGGGAAGCTTGCTTGCCTTAACTGGTTTGTAAGGCAGGTAAGGTACGCGGAAAGTCACCTCACCCTGAGCTGCCGAGCACAAAACAAAGCTGAGCCGAGAGTCATGAGAAGGCAAGGAGAATACACAGCAAGATGAAAAGAGAAGATACTTTGCCTAATGGATTATTGCGAAAGCCAGTGGGGAAACCCTTTTCTTTAAAACCATCCCCACTTCTAGTCGTACATTGAAGTAACGAGAAAACTCCAACCAAAACATATTTAAAGGCAGCGACGTTTTTAAGCCAATCTCTCACCCCTGAGGAAGAAGCCGGACCAGCTTCGAAACATCGGGTTCTTTTCCCTTAAATATATATATTGGTTCGAGTTCTCATTCCTACAGTTTCTATCCAAAACAGGCAGACTTATAACGAATTTTCACCTTTGATTCCAGTCGTACATTATATCCTCGCTGCTCCGACAAACCCCCTCACACCGAGACATTTAGAGGAGTGACAAGTGCGCAACCGTAAGCAGCCCCTCTTCCTTTTTGGGCGCTTATAGCTCTCGTGCGCGTGTGTGTGCGGGGGGGGGGGGGGGTAATTGAGAGAGGAGTACGGACAAAAAAAAATGTTGCATCTTGGTTTGTTTTTTTTTTGTGCACCAGGTAGCTAACGACCTAGTCAATATTTTATTTTTGAGGAAGCAGCATACAATACAAAACAATCATGCCCACCTAAAGAGACGCAAACACAGGCGTTATATTGCAACTGATGAGGTATTGTCGAAAGACTCAGCTTATGTAGGATAACACGTACATGTGCACTAACACCAGAGCATACAATGAAGACAAGTTTTTCCTGCAGTGTTTTACAGGAAGACTTGATGAATGATGAACCATGAATGCACCTTACCTGATTTGAAACTCGGGACAGATAACAGACTTTTTAAAGAACGCGACCCTGCCAAGTCATGGTTCTCAGATTTTATGCTGCAAAAATTTTATATTACACCATTCCGCACAATGACCAAATTACAAGCGTAGGCGAATGTATTGATCAGCATAGTATCACCAAATTTTAAAATAGCACAGGTATTTACAGCAGCCAATTCTTGTGGTACTCATTCTATATAGTGCTATCAGCGCGCATGTGCCTGTCGCGGAAATTGCATGTTATGTTAGGTTTCTCTTTAATATTAATGTGTAGAGGCACGGGAAATAACTTGTTTTTGTATGTTGAAAGATTATATATATATATATATATATATATATATATATATATATATATATATATATATATATATATATATATATATATATATATATATATATATATATATATATATATATATATATATATATATATATATATATAATGAGATATAACAGACAGTAATGCCAAGGAATGTACAGGGGAAGTTATTAACAATAATGGAATGTAAATAAGAAGAAAGAAAAGTGGATGAAAAAATTCGAAGGTCGTAGGTTCGATTCCTGCTTACAGTTGGTAATTTTTTCATCCACTTTTCTTTCTTCTTATTTACATTCCATTAATGTTAATAACTGCCCCTGTACATTCCTTGGCATTACTGTCTGTTATATCTCATTATTATTGTGTTAAAAACACGGAAAAACGAGCCCTTAGGTATACACTTCTTTCCCTTATATATATATATATATATATATATATATATATATATATATATATATATATATATATATATATATATATATATATATATATATATATATATATATATATATATATATATATATATATATATATATATATATATATATATATATATATATATATATATATATATATATATATATATTGAAACGGGGTGTTGAACCAGCAGGAGTTGACTCGGCGAACAAAAGCTTAATTTAGCGCAAGGGCTAACTGAACGCAAGCCTGCGATCACAGCAAGTCTTCTTCCTTTTCTATATTCGAGCTCCATGCCCACAGCCCTCGTTACAATCACCCCCGGGCGATGAGGGAGCCATCCTGGCGACCTAAGGACAGGTGTACACAGAAGGGTCGTGGTATGGCTTGAGCCGAGAGATGTGTACAATTTCTTGTCCCCGACGGCGCTTGTCCGGAGATGCATCCAGCGGCTCGACCAGGTAGTTGACAGGGGATGTTTGGCGTACAACTCGATAAGGGCCATGGTACCTGGATGAAAGCTTGTGGTAGAGTCCTGGAGGAGTACAAGGAATCCATAACCACACCAGTGAGTTCGGAGCAAAGCTCATAGGCGTGGTTGACGCGTCGTGGCGATGTTTTTGGCACGTCTGGTCATGTGACGTGAACGCACGAGCAAGCTTCCGACATTCTTCAGCGTGTGCTGCTGCTCGAGAAACGGTAGTCATCTCTGAAGGGTCTGGTCGATAAGGAAGAATAGTATCCATTGTTGATGATGGCTTGCGTTCATAAAGAAGAAAGAAAGGCGAAAATCCAGTTGTGTTTTGCGTTGCAGTGTTGTAAGCATATGTCACAAAAGGCAGTATGCTATCCCAATTTGACTGGTCGGATGAAGCGTACTCGGCCAGCATATCCCCAAGTGTATGATTAAAACGCTCTGTCATCCCATTAGTTTGCGGATGATAGGCTGTGGTAGTGCGGTGTATGATGCGACACTCGTTCAACAACGCTTTGATGGCATCGGAGAGAAAAACGCGGCTGCGGTCGCTTAGTAACTCCCGAGGTGCTCCGTGCCTTAAAACCAGGTTTTGCAGTATAAAACATGCAACGTCTTTTGCGGTAGCAGAAGGTAACGCAGCTGTTTCAGCGTACCGCGTTAGGTGGTCGATAGCGACAATGACCCAGCGGTTGCTACTCGAAGTATAGGGAAGCGGACCGTAAAGGTCGATTCCGACACGATCGAAAGCTCGTGCTGGACATGGCAACGGCTGCAAGGGACCTGTGGCATGCTGAGTGGGCATTTTGCGTCGCTGGCACGTAAGGCAAGACCTTACGTAACAGCGAACGAAATGGTACATACCGCGCCAGTAGTACCGCAGCTGCAAGCGAGTGTATGTTTTTAACACACCAGCGTTGCCACATTGCGCATCATCGTGGAACGTGGCACAGATGTCAGAGCGCAGATGTCGGGGAATGACGAGCAACCACTTACGACCCATCGAACTGTAGTTTCGGTGGTAAAGCAGGTTATCCCGAATAGCGAAGTGTCCTGCTTGACGGCGAAGCGTCCTGGAAACTGGAGCGGGCGTCTGGTTTGAGAGCAAGTCCGAAAGAGAAGAAATCCAAGTATTTTTGCGTTGCTCGGAAGGCATGCCCGAAACGCTGATGGCCAAGGCAGCACTGGTGGAGATAGGCGAGCCGACAGGCTCTGAAGCCAATGGCAAACGTGACAGGGCATCGGCGTCGGAATGCTTACGGCCAGAACGGCAGATAACACGCATATCGAACTCCGGTAACCGCAATGCCCAACGAGCGAGCCGACCATTAGGATCTTTTAGTGAAGATAACCAGCAAAGCGCATGGTGGTCTGTTACAATATCAAACGGACGTCCATATAAATAAGGCCGAAATTTTCCGATTGCCCAAATAATGGCAAGGCACTCCTTTTCAGTTACACTGCAATTCTTCTCGGCTTTACTGAGGGTGCGGCTGGCATAGACAACGACGTACTCGTCAAAGCCATCCTTGCGTTTGGCCAGTATGGCCCCTAGCCCGACACCACTAGCGTCTGTATGAAGCTCCGTTGGAGCAGACGGATCGAAATGTCGGAGTATGGGAGGCGTGGTGAGGAGCCGTCGGAGTTCCTGAAATGCATCATCACACGCCTGCAACCACGCTGACAAATCAGAACTTCCGGCAAGAAGATTGGTCAAGGGGGCGATAATGGAGGCGAAATTGCGGACGTAGCGCCGGAAGTAAGAACATAGGCCGATGAAGCTTCGAAGCTCTTTGATGGTGGTTGGCTTTGGGAACGCCGCGACTGCATTAAGTTTCGTAGGGTCCGGGAGAATGCCGTCCTTAGAAACTACATGGCCGAGAATTACAAGCTTGCGAGCGCCGAAGTGGCATTTCTTCAAATTAAGTTGAAGTCCCGCCGTGGAAAGGCACATAAGAACTTGCTCTAGGCGGCTGAAGTGGGTCGCAAAGTCGCTTGAAAATACCACAATGTCGTCCAAATAACAGAGGCACGTTTTCCATTTCAGAACTCGCAAGATGGTATCCATCATCCTTTCGAAAGTGGCAGGCGCATTGCAGAGGCCAAAGGGCATAACGGTGAATTCTTATAGTCCATCCGGTGTTACAAAGGCTGCCTCCGAGCGGTCACCCTCTGCCATGGGCACCTGCCAGTAGCCGGAGCGTAAATCTAACGAAGAAAAGGACTCTGCACCTTGTAGGCAGTCCAGAGCATCATCTATGCGCGGCAGAGGGTAAACGTCTTTGCGCGTTATCTTGTTGAGTCGGCGGTAGTCAACGCAGAAACGGATGGATCGTCTTTTTTCTTGACATGAAGCCCAGGGACTGTTGGAGGGCTCGATGATGCCACGTTTCAACATGTCGTCCACTTGTTCGTTGATGACACGGCGTTCAGCAGATGACACACGGTATGGACCCTGTCTTAGTGGGGCTTGTTGACCAGTGTCAATACGGTGAACGACCGCAGAGGTTCGGCCTAAGCCTGACTGATCACGATCGAATGAAGAGCGAAAGCGGAGTAGAAGATTTATAATCTCTTCGCGCTGAGTTGGTGCGAGATCAGAGTCGATGGCATTCGAGAATACGTCGATAACATCATTAGGCGTGTTGGTAGGAGTGATAGCACAAATTGGGAGCGAAACCGTAGAATCGGGTATAGTAGCCGGAAGAATGCACTCGTAAGGTTCGTAGCTTCCCAGGCATTCTCCACGTAGTAGGGATTACGGGCTGTCCGAGGGATTGCACACGTAAATGGCAGCGTGACCGTTGCGAAAAACGACGACGGCAAACGGAAGCATGATATTTCGACGGCACGCAGATGGGACCGATGGCATAAACAACACAGGCGATTTCGGAGGGGAGGCACACGAACCCGAGACAACAACAGCTGAGAAAGGCGCAATGTCAACGTCAGAAGCAGCAAACACTCTACACGAAGCGCCATCGTCGGGGTCATAGCACGGCACAGATAATGCGAGTTCGGAACGAGCACAGTCGACCAAAACAGAATTTGGCGAAAGAAAGTCCCATCCAAGGATAACGTCATGCGAAGAACGGAATAAAACTACAAATGAGACGACGTACATCGCACCTTGAATGACGACTAGTGCAGTGCACAAAGCTGAAGGCTGAATATGATGGGACGTAGCTGTCTGCAAAGATAGGTCGGTAAGTTGCGTAGTCACTTTCTTCAAGTTTCGGCACAGTTTCTCGCTAATTACAGATACGGCAGCTCCAGTGTCAACAAGTCCGTGCACCTTAATGCCATCAATATAGAGTTCGATTTCGTTCGGGGGACAGCAGTTAGGTCTTGAAATTATCGCTGCCAACGCAGTTCTTGCCTCCGGAACTGCGCCCGTCAGTTTCTTCCCGCGATGGGCTGTTGCGACGTAACATTGGAGAAATAGATCTGCGACGAGAAGAAGGCGAATGGCTTGTGCCGGATGGGCGGCGACCGGTACGTACGTCTAGAGGTGGATCGTCAGGAACGGGATATCGCGGCTGAGTGGGCATGTAGTGTGAGGCCCCTGCAGTGTCATGAGAAGGTAAGCTGCGACGGTGGCAGTGACCAGCTATGTGGCCTGGTATGCCACATGAAAAACATATTGGCCGATTATCCGGAGTGCACCATTGGCTGACGGTAGCGGCACTTGTCGCTGAATAAGGTACCGGAAACGGTCGTGCAGGCGGCGGCTTCATATAAACGTTCCAAGTTGTTTCGTATACAGCCGGAGACGGGACAGTCAACGGGCGGGCAGGTGGTGTCGACGAATAAACGTGGCGAGTTGCTTCGCAGATAGCAGGAGACGATGAAGCGCGTAGCCGAGCAACAGCGGCTGCATATGTTAGCGGTGCGGTAACAGATGGTGGAGCCTGAGCTGGCGGCAATGCCTCGGCAACTTGCGATTCAATGGCCTGCGAAGCGAAGGCGATAAGGGTGCCATCGGCTTGGTAGTTCTGGTGAATATAGATAGCTGCCGGGCGACCTCCTCGCGTATGAATTGCTTTATGAGTGGCACTAAAGCAGAGTGGTCGGCAGTGTCATGGCGATAGTCGAGGTATGAGAGGTCCGCGGTGTCTTGAGCAGCGCAACGTGCTTCCACACGCGTGGAAGCACGTTGCCTATGCAGCTCATCATAACTTTGGCAGAGCTGAATCACCTCGGCAACTGTCTGGGGACACTTCGCAGCAAGCATTTCGAATGCACCGTCGTCGATTCCTTTCATAATGTTTTTTATCTTGCCTGCCTCATCCAGAGTCGGGTTGACGAGCTGGCAGAGGAAGAGCACATCTTCGATGTAGCTCGTGAAAGTCTCATCTGTTCTCTGTACTCTGCCACGCAAGCGCTGTTCAGCACGAAGGCGGCGGACAGCAGGACGTCCAAAGACTTCCGAGAGGGTTTTTCCCAATTCTGACCAGGTACTGAAATCACTTTGATGATTCCTGTACCATAGTTTCGCCACGTCGGTCAGGTAAAAACTCACATTTGTGAGCTTATCGGCTGCGTTCCACTTATTGTACGCGCTCACCAGTTCATACTCAACAATCCAGTTGTCCACATCTTGGTCCTCTGTGCCACCAAATATGGGGGGGGGGGGGGGGGGTCGCGCTGACGGAGAGCGCCAGCGCAGAAGACAGGTATGGGTGCGAGACCTAGAGTGGCGGCCTGAGACGGTCCCGGATCAGTCATTGCAGAAGGTGGTTGGAGTGTGCGGCTGCGAAGTTCCAGGGTAAGGACCAGATGTACCCAGCACTTCCACCACTTGAAACGGGGTGTTGAACCAGCAGGAGTTGACTCGGCGAACGAAAGCTTTATTTAGCACAAGGGCTAACTGAACGCAAGCCTGCGATAACAGCAAGTCTTCCTTTTCTATATTCGAGCTCCATGGCCACTGCCCTCGTTACAATATATATATATATATATATATATATATATATATATATATATATATATATATATATATATATATATATTGTATGGTCGCCCATTCGATGTCGTCACCGACCATCATGCACTATGCTGGCTTTCATCATTGAAGGATCCCTCAGGCCGTCTCGCCCGTTGGGCTCTTCGTCTACAAGACTACGACATCCGCGTGCTGTACCGCAACGGACGCCAGCACGCTGACGCCGACGCCCTCTCACGCTCCCCTCTGCCTGAAGGTGATGTGCTCTGCTCAGTATCCTCGGCTGCTGTTTCTGCCATTGACGTTGACATAATCGCTACCGAACAGCGAAAGAATAATTGGATCGGCCCGCTGATCGACTTGCTCTCTGATCCATCCGCAACGCCATCCACGCGTGCATTGCGTCGTCAAGCTCGCCATTTCGCCATTCGTGACGGCCTTCTACACCGACGCAATTACGACGCCGACGGCCGGCAGTGGTTACTCGTGATACCCCGCAGTCCGCGGTCAGAGATATGTGAATCCTTCCATTCTGATCCGCAATGCGCGCACTCTGGGGTACTCAAAACCTACCATCGCATTCGACAACGCTACTTCTGGCGCGGGATGTACCGCTATGTGCAGCAGTTCGTTCGCTCTTGCCTCACTTGCCAACGCCGTAAACCGTCAGCTCACATGTCGCACGCCAGTCTACAACCGTTACCTTGCCCTGACCGTCCCTTTGGGCGCGTAGGTATCGATTTGTATGGACCACTTCCTCTGACGTCGGCTGGTAACCGCTGGGCCATCGTTGCCGTTGACCATTTAACGCGATACGCCGAAACCGCCGCTCTCCCTGCGGCTGCTGCGCGCGATGTTGCGTCCTTCCTGCTGCATCGATTTATACTGCGCCACGGACCACCCCAAGAGCTTCTCAGCGATCGAGGCCGTGTCTTCTTGTCGGAAGTCGTCGAAGCCATTCTGACGGAGTGCCATTCTGTCCACCGCAAAACTACTGCTTACCACCCACAGACGAATGGCCTCACCGAACGCTTTAACCGCACCCTCGGCGACATGCTTTCTATGTACGTGGCTGCCAACCACACTAATTGGGATAATATACTGCCCTTCGTCACCTACGCCTACAACACCGCCCCTCAGAGCACGACTGGTTTTTCATCTTTCTACTTGCTGTACGGAAGGCACCCGTCGCACACCATGGACACGATACTCCCGTACACGCCGGATCCATCTAAGTGTACACCTATTTCCGAGACAGCCAGGCTTGCAGAAGAGTGTCACGAGCTTGCCAAGACTTTTACGACGCAAGAGCAAGAGCGGCAGAAAAGTATCCGTGATGCCTCCACCACTTCTGAGCCCACGTTCCTTCCTGGTGCGCTTGTATGGCTCTCGATCCCGATCTCTGCCGCTGGCCTCTCTTCCAAACTACGTCCCAAATACGAAGGCCCCTACCGTGTCATCGAGCGCACCTCACCCGTCAACTATCTGATCGAACCCGTTGAACAATCATCGGACATGCACCGCCGTGGGCGAGACATCGTCAACGTGGAGCGCCTGAAGGCTTATTATGACCCGCTCATAATAACAAGCTGTTAGGTCGCCAGGCGGCTCCCTCTTCGACCCCGGGGTAATTGTAGCGAAGCCTCCGAACTATGAAATGGGTCAAACTCTTGAGTACCTTCTAGTGGGGCTACCCAACAAGGACGCCGCTCGCGCTGAGAGCCCGTGCTTGGCCGTTACTGTCGCCATTGTGCCGCCATATATATATATATATATATATATTATTACGACGTGTATGTGCCGGATTGATAAGAGGGAATAGAAGTGTGGACTTGGGAAGAAGAAGATCTCTCGGCAGTTTTATCCGGGGCGGCCTCGCCATCCCAGCTTCCGTTCAATAAACCCCCGTACCCCTACTTCAGGCGTAACAGAGTGGTGGAAGGTGCTGGGTACAGTATACGTCGACGAACCACGGAGCCACAGCTGTTCGAACTTCGCCGGAGCCGTCGTATTGCCGGTCTGCCACCGACACCAACTGCCATGGCCGAGAGCGAAGGTCACGCCTTCTCAACCACACAAAGGTCAGTGCCAGCTGCACCTCGATATCACTATATGGAACCCCGCCCGTTCGCGGGAAGAGCAGGAGAAGATGTGGATGCGTGGCTGACACAGTACAAAAGGGTGAGCCGGTACAACTGCTGGGATGCCACCGACCAACTGGGAAATGTCGCGCTGTTTCTCACGG
This sequence comes from Rhipicephalus microplus, assembly GCF_043290135.1. NCBI lineage: Eukaryota > Metazoa > Arthropoda > Arachnida > Ixodida > Ixodidae > Rhipicephalus > Rhipicephalus microplus. The sequence continues at coordinate 33,353,616 of NW_027464586.1, forward strand.
AAACAGCTCTGATGTGGTACGAAAACCACGAAGATTCCTTAACAACGTGGGATCGTTTCACTGAAGAGCTCAAGAAATGCTTCGGCGACTCTGATTCAAAAAAGAAGAGCGCGGAGCGCACGTTGGCTCAAAGAGCTCAGACTCCTGGAGAAACGTGTACCACCTACATAGAGGAGGTCCTGATGCTCTGCAAGATCATAGACCCGTACATGACTGAAGAGGACATGGTCGGCCACCTTCTGAAGGGTATAGCAGAGGACGTCTACAACTTTTTGATAGGCAGGGAAGACCTCACTTCCGTCTCCGCCGTCCAACGTCACTGCCGTACTTTTGAGAAGCTAAAGACCCGTCGTATTGCCCCGAAATTTGGTAGGCTGGCAAATGTAACAACGGTCGCCAGCGTCGACGTGAGCCCGCCCGCCGACCTTGCCGCTACTATCCGGACAATAGTGCGGGAAGAACTACAGCGACAAGACACACTGTTCCACGACACCATCCGCCATACGCCTACCTGTTCATCCTACTACCCGGCCCCGTTCGCTCCTCTGCCACCATCAGTATGTGTGACAGACGTTCGCGAAGCTAGGGCTTCGTGGCCACGCCGAGACTCATTCGCGTCTGACCAGCGGTATGACCAACGTCTTCGTCCCGGCCCCGCCCCACAGAGGCGCGCAGCTCCCGTTCAGCAATCTGCTCCACCCCGTTCGGTTAGGCGACCCTACACAGCCCAGCGCTCTCAGCAGTGGTTCGGCGAGCGACCCCTACCCATCTGCTACAACTGTGGCGTCGAAGGCCACATTGCCAGGTACTGTAACTACCGGCAGCCGCCGAGGTACGACTGGCCACCGAGATCCCACCTGTCCGACTTTGCACAAGCACCAACGTTCCCTGGAAGCGCATCTTACGAGACACCAAGGCCGCTGCGAAACCGTTCTCCAGCCTCTGACCGCAGTCTGACACCCCCGCCAGCCCCTCGCTCCAATCGGTCGCCATCTCCTAGGCGCCGCTACCCTTCGCCGCCTCCGGAAAACTAGGCAGCGCGGCCGCTGGGGGTGAGGTCGCTGGTGATTCGCTGCAAGAAGAGATACCTCCACCGGTGCTTATGTTTAAAAAACAAAGTGCAAGTTTTTGTTGATGGTGTACATACGATGGCTTTGGTGGACACTGGAGCCGCCGTGTCGATCATGAGTGCTGCGTTCAAAGCTCGTTTGGGAAGAAAGGTGACCTTTTTGTTGGAGAAAGCGATAACGTTCTGTGGCGTGGGCGGCAACTCGTTGTGTCCGATTGGTGTTTGTACCGCGGCAGTGTTACTGAGTGATCAAGTGTTTGTGACAGAATTCACGGTTCTTCCGCGGAGCACTCATGACATCATTCTAGGCATAGATTTCTTGCGAATGTGCGGAGCCACTGTAGACTGTCGAAATGGCGAAGTTATCATAAGTGACGCTGTTCCTCATGGACTTATCGAGAATTCGGGTACGGAAAGCGGTGCGCTCCGAGTCTATGAAGATACCGTTATCCCGGCCTTCTGTGCTGTGCGCGTTCCAGTAGCTTCTTCGCATATTAACGACAATAAGACCAGTTTCGATGCGCTAGTGGAGCCTTTCCATCTAAGTTGTATAAAGAAGAACACGTTGGTACCCCACAGCATAGTTTCAGTGAGTGAAGGTCGTTCAGACCTTTGGACAACGAATTATTCAAACGAACCGGTGCTGCTACCAGGAGGACTTAAGCTAGCGTCGTTTAAAGAATACTCGCCAACAACAGTAGCTGTCCTCAGTGACGTTCGACGGGATGAACAAGTGACCGCCTGCTCAGACAGTTCGAAAGTTTTACCTATGGTTGATAAGGCGCTGACTGCCGACAAGCGCAGAATGCTTGTGGACGTTTTGTTAAAGTACTTGCAAGTTTTTGATTTCTCCCAGAGTGACCCTACGCCTTCCATTCCTCCATTTCGTATACGCCATAGGATAAATACACAAACAGCACAGCCAATCCGACAAAAACCGTACCGAGTATCGCCGTCCGAGCGCAAGATAATAGACAATCAAGTGCGTGAAATGCTCCAAAAGGGCATCATTCAAGAATCATCGAGCCCTTGGGCAGCTCCTGTGATCCTTGTGAAAAAGAAAGACGGTACCTGGAGATTTTGTGTCGACTATCGCCGTTTGAACTCCATCACGAAGAAAGATGTTTATCCTCTTCCACGAATTGATGACGCCTTGGACTGTCTCCATTCGGCGTCATACTTCTCGTCTATCGATTTACGTTCAGGCTACTGGCAGATTCCCATGCATCCAGCGGACAAGGAAAAGACTGCTTTCATAACTCCAGACGGACTTTATGAATTTAACGTGATGCCGTTTGGATTATGTAATGCTCCTGCCACATTCGAAAGGTTCATGGATACCATTCTGCGTGGCCTAAAATGGAACGTCTGTATGTGCTACCTAGATGACATCGTGATCTTTGGGCGCACATTTCGTGAGCACAACGAACGCGTGGACATTGTTCTGGAATGCATTAGAAACGCTGGCCTTGTTCTTAATTCGAAGAAGTGTCATTTCGGCGAGCGACAAACCTTAGTACTTGGGCACCTTGTGAACAAAGATGGGATCAGGCCTGACCCGAGCAAGACAGCAGCTGTGAAAGCGTGCAAACCACCTCGCTCAACGAAAGAGCTTCGCAGCTTCCTAGGCCTGTGCTCGTACTTTCGCCGATTTATTCCCGCATTCGCCGACGTTGCCTTCCCCTTGACCAGTCTGCTACGTCAAGGTACTAGCTTTGAATGGACACATGACTGTGAGACGTCTTTCAACCAACTCAAGTTCTTACTCACATCGCAGCCCATTCTCCGACACTTCGACCCTTCGGCGCCGACCGAAGTTCATACTGACGCCAGTGGCATTGGCATAGGTGCAGTTCTAGTACAACGACACAGTGGAAAGGAACATGTCATTGCGTATGCCAGCAGAACTTTAAGTAAACCAGAACGGAATTACACAGTGACTGAGCAAGAATGTTTGGCACTCGTCTTCGCTGTACAGCGATTCCGTTCATACCTGTACGGTCGTCCCTTCCAAGTGGTCACAGACCATCATTCCTTGTGCTGGCTTGTAAGCCTCCGAGACCCATCTGGCCGCCTGGCACGCTGGGCCCTCCGCTTGCAAGAGTATGACTTCACGGTGTCATACAAGAGTGGCAGGAAGCACGCTGACGCTGACTGCCTTTCGCGGATGCCGCTTACTACAACACTTTGCGATGCCGACAATTTCGATCACCTAATTGCGTCAGTGACTCCAGTATTCCCGGACAAGACCACCTTTGAAAATGAACAGCGGAAGGATGTCAGCTTGGAGCCATTATTTGCTGAAGCACGAGCGTCCACTTTGGCCGGACGCTTTTGCGTTCGTGAAGGATTACTTTACAAGAGGACCTTCTCGGCCACGGGTTCCCGCTTCTTGCTGGTGGTGCCGCACACACTCCGTTCCTCCATTCTGCGCGCCATGCACGACGACGCAACTTCGGGTCACCTGGGAATGACGCGAACACTCCTTCGTACACAGGAGCGATTTTACTGGCCACGCATGCGCCAGTCAGTTGAGCAGTACGTGGCCAGTTGCACTCAATGCCAGACGCACAAATCAGTCACGACTGCTCCGGCTGGACTTCTACAGCCTGTGACGCCTCCCAGCACTCCCTTTGAGCAAGTTGGCATTGACCTCGTGGGCCCTTTTCCACGCTCGGCAAAAGGCAACCGTTGGATTGTAGTGTGCGCCGATTACCTGACCCGCTACTGCGAAACGGCCGCCCTGCCATCTGCGACTGCTGGCGAAGTATCCTCCTTTCTCCTGCACTCTATCATACTGCGCCACGGACCTCCTCGCGTCATAATAAGCGACCGCGGCCGTCAGTTTACGGCAGACGTTGTTGAGGAACTGCTCCGTATGTGTGGCTCGGAACTTCGTCATTCGACACCTTACCATCCACAGACGAATGGCCTTACTGAACGAACGAACCGGACACTGGTGAATATGCTTTCAATGTACGTGGCGTCCAATCACAAGAACTGGGACGACGTCTTACCGTTCATCACGTATGCCTTCAACACTGCCCAACACGAAACCACCGGCCACAGCCCTTTCTTCCTTCTTTACGTTCGACCCCCTCGTTATACCCTGGACACTATCTTTTCGTTTTATGACAATGACGATCCTTCATTAGCTGAAACACTATGCCTTGCAGAAGAAACTCGGCGTCTTGCCCGCCTGCGTACTATAGCATCGCAAGACCGCTCAAAGCTCCGCTACGACAGCAAGCACCGCCACGTCACATATGAACCGGGAGACCTTGTAATGGTGTGGAAGCCTATCCGCAAGCGTGGCTTGTCCACAAAACTTCTCGCCCACTACACTGGCCCATTCGTTGTCCTTGAGCGCCTCAGTGCAGTAGATTATAAAATAGCACGACTGACAGCTAGTGGGAGACGATCAACCAAGACCGAGGTTACCCATGTGGCTCGCCTCAAAGCTTTTAGACTGCGGGACGATGCATGAAACGCGCGGTGCGCTTCGTCTGCGAAGGGGGAAATATTACGACGTGTATGTGCCGGATTGATAAGAGGGAATAGAAGTGTGGACTTGGGAAGAAGAAGATCTCTCGGCAGTTTTATCCGGGGCGGCCTCGCCATCCCAGCTTCCGTTCAATAAACCCCCGTACCCCTACTTCAGGCGTAACAATATATATATATATATATATATATATATATATATATATATATATATATATATATATATATATATATATATATATATATATATATATATATATATATATATATATATATATATATATATATATATATATATATATATATATATATATATATGTTGCTCGGCAATTGCAATTCTTTCACATGTGTTTTTTAATGGTGCTCCTTCGTCGTTTATTGTATGAGCCGGACCACGTCGAATATCGCTCATTTTTGTCCGAGTGAGTCCAAAGCAAAATATTTTTATATATGGTTATTGAGTTAGTCTGAGTGAGTTCCATTTCTTTTGCCAACCTATGCCGTACATGGGATCTTTCCGTATTCCGCAGGGTGTAGTCTGAGTGTTGTTTGCGAAATTTACTATAACCTTGCTCGTTTGAATGGCGAATTTGGTTTTCATGTTAAGCAAAATCGTTTGTTCCAGGTGTTACAAGCTGAACAATATTGCTGCTATTTTTCTGTCATACAAGCATCCAAAAATCTTGCTGAAATGTTCTGTTTGCGTTCTGTTTGCAAAATCGCTGGATGCTGCTTTGGGCAACCCGGACAATGATGACGTTTCAATTTTTCGACAACGAATTGCACACAGGCTGTTTGCGATAAGCAAGAAATCACTCTGATGTGTGATTGGAGGTGAAAAATATATAGTTTGCTATTTGTATGAAGGCATGAGATAAATTTAAAGGGACAACTGGAAATGAGGGTGAGAGAGTGTGCTGGTGTAACCTCTAATTTAGGTACGTACCTCATCTTCCAGTATAGCTAGGTGGCGCCGACATTTTGATATTTCGGCGTTTCGGTAGTTACGTGTTTTGATTTTTTGACTTGGTGCAGAAGACTGAGGCGCAAAAAACTTATCTTGAAGCAGGAAGAGCACAAGAGAAGAAAGAACAGCGCCATTGACATTTTACACTTTCGGTATCTCGTTTAATTGGTTTTTTGATTTTTCGGTGTGCTAACTTTCGGCATTCCAATAGTTCGTCATTTCAATTTTCGGCGTTTCGAGTGCCACATTATTATAGCTTTATTCAACAAAAAATGTGAACTCTACCCAGGTGCATTTAAACCACGTGCAGCGCTCCGCTTACCGGGAAGTGATACCAACCTGTGCGACAAAAGCGAATAATCCATGAAAAAAAATGTTGCATAGCAAATTCACAGTTATGGACTAACTGAATAGTATTTGAGAGACCATGTTTAATTAACCAGTAATCATGCGTTGGTTTATAATTGCAACTCATCCCCCGCGAAATATACCTTTTTTATTTTTGCGAATTCTTTGCTCGTTGTTCTCTATCAATTTATTATTCTTCGGATGTAATTAACCAGGTGCTTTACACGTCAGTATTCCTTCACAGTGTCACAAGAGATCCACGTGGTGCACTCTAAAAGTGTTCGAATTCCTCGATGACCAAAGCTAATACTTGCGCGGAAAAAATTTGAATAAGCACTTAGAGAGCTGTATATACTGTCTAGATGTTTCTCGCGTACACTCAGCTTGTATTTAATGCTAAGATTGCACTTAATGCTAGGAACCACCACAACCAACCACCCTAATATACATACATACGGAGACTGAGATCAGTAGAACGCCAATTCAATATCATTTAACTCACTAAAAACAAAAAAAACTTTTTGAAAAAACTTGCAGTTGGTGCACAGGGCAGGCTGCTAGCAAATGCGCTGTTAGTATATTGATGGGTGATGATGGAAAAACTTTATTTTGTCAGAAATCAACTAAGGATGATTCCGTGTTAGATGGCCATCAACCCAAGGTTGGCGGGAACCTGTGTGGCCCACTCCACGACCCTTAACTGGACGACTGGGTCTCAGCTGGTCAACACGGCCTCCCAGTGCTCAAGAGAGGGATCACGCATAATATCCACCGGCGGCGGCACTATGCTACGTTCCCAAAGTATGTGATCATATGTTGCCACAGCCTGACACCATTTGCATTGCGGCTTAATCTCCTCCGGGTACATTTTGTTCAACACGTAAGGGTTGGGAAAAGATTGCGTCTGCAGTTTTCTGCAGACGCATTTCTGCGCCTTAGTCAACCGCTTGTGCTGGGGCGGATAAAACCTCCGCTTTAGTTTATAATGATTCGTTATGTCATGAAAGGACACCAGCCCATCTCTCGTGGACCTCCCCAGAACTGGCGGCTCACCTACCCGGCTGACGAAACCTCGAGCATTCAGGTGAGCTGCCTCATTCCCAGGGTTCCCAGAGTGTGCTGGTACCCAGACAATTTCTATTTCTCTAATTTCTCGTCTCGTGGCACCATGCAGAAATCGTGCGGTGGTCGCCGATATTCTGCCCCTCGCCAGATTTCGGATGGCTGTCTTTGAATCACTGAAAATCAAATCTGACTGCGAATTAGTTATAGCTAGCGCTTCCTCTGCAGTTTCCGAGGAGCGGGTTTTGACTGATCCAGAGGCGACCAAGCGCCCCCGCCTGTCCACCACCACAATCACAAAAGCGTCTTTGTCCTTATATTCCGCAACATCTGTATAGACGGCCGCTTTGTACTCGCCGTACTCAACGTGTAAAGCTCTGGCTCTTGCCTGCCTGCGCTGCATATGGTGAATCGGATGCATAATTTTGGGCAAAAGTTTTATGTACAGGGCCTTATGTAACTCTCGCCGCACCTGAATTTTAGTGTCCCCAGTGGGAGCCTCTGCTCCAATGCCAATCCTTTCCAATATGATCCTGCCCGCTTTGGTTGTCGAAAGCCTAGCGTGCTGCTTCACCAAATGCGCCTCCCATAATTGATCCAGGGTGTTGTGTACCCCTAGTTTTAACAGCCTTTCTGTAGGCGCGTTGTTAGGTAACCCAAGCGCTGCCTTGTAAGCTTGCCGGATCATAGCCTCGACCTTACCTTTTTCTGCGGCATCCAACTTCATATAAGGTGTCGCGTAAGTAATCCTGCAGAGTACAAACGCCTGTAACAGCTTACAGAGTTCTTTTTCTTCAACCCCGCTCTTACGGTTAGCGATTCTTCTGATTAGCCTGACAGTAGCATTGACCGTGGTCTTAAGTTTTTCAAGGGCCACCCTATTCTTCCTGTTAGTTTGCAGATATAGGCCAAGAATTCTAATCGTTTGAGCTTCAGGTACCGGCCTACCCCCTACCTTTACCTCTAACGGCGGTGGCGGAATATAGTGTCTTGCATGTAGCCCTCTGGGTTTGTCCCGAACCACAAAGAGCTCGGACTTGGGCTGAGGGCATGAAACTCCCGCCTCCCCTGCCAACTCTTCGACAATATTGACTGCCTGTTGCAGTGTTTCTTCCAGATGCGCGTCACTACCCCTGGTTACCCATAGAGTAATATCATCTGGATAAAATCTGTATTTGAGTCCCGGTATCTCCTCCAGCCTCGGCGGTATTTTAATTAAGGCGATGTTAAACAGGAACGGTGACAAAACTGAACCCTGCGGCGTCCCTTTGCCTCCCAACGCAAATTAGTCCGATTTGATATCTTCTAATGAAATTTCCGCTGTTCGGCCCTCCAAGAATAATCTGATGTAGCGAAATGTCCTGACCCCTGGGCCAATTTTCGATAGGTTATTCAATATTGCCTTATGAGAAACATTGTCGAAAGCTTTGTTCAGGTCAAGCCCCAATACAGCTTTGGTGCCCGTGCCATGCCCGGGATCAATTACATCATGTTTTAACTGTATCATGACATCCTGTGTGGACAAATTGGCCCTGAAACCTATCATGGTTGGGGGAAATATGGCCTTGTCCTCTGCATAATTCTGAAGCCTGTTGAGAACCACGTGCTCCATCAATTTGCCCACGCATGATGTCAACGATATGGGGCGCAGGTTTTCCAAGCAGAGTTTCTTGCCTGGCTTCGGAATAAATATAATCCTAGCATGCTTCCATTGTGCTGGGATCTCCCCGGCCACCCAGTACTCATTTATCAAGTCAGTGATCGCCCCGACCAATTTGAAATCTAGGTTTCTCAGCATTTTATTAGTAGCTCCTTCCGGACCTGCGGCAGACGTAGTACGCAGCTGCCCCATGGCAAACTCCACCTCCGCAATTGTGAACTCTTCATCTAGGTATGAGTTTTCCACCCCCGAGTAGTGTGGTAAGCAACCTTCTACTCCATCAGTTATGTACCGATTCCGGAGTCCATGTATAAACTCTCCAATTGTGCCTTCATATTGATGCATTAACTGAGTCATTTGTCCCCGTTGCGCCGATTTTGTTGCCGGTGGATCCAAAAGATGCCTTAACAGCTGTCATGTCTTTTTGCATCCAAACTGTCCATTTATGCAATCACAAATCTGGCCCCACTGCTTGGCTTGCAACTCAATTGTATAATTTTCGATTTTACGTTCTAACTTGGCAGTCCTTCTGCGAAGGATGCCATTATGTTTTTGCTTCTTCCACCTTCTCAAGAGACTCGCGTGTGCTTCCCACATGTGTAATAGCCTCGAATCAGCGGTAAACTCCTCCTGCTCGACTGGCACTTCTACCGTGGTATTATTTACATCCTCCTTGAGCGCCTGTACCCATGCATTCAGGTCATTAATTTTCTCGTTTACAGTGTCTGCTCTGTTTTTCCTAAATCTGTCCCAATCTGTAATTCTATGCCCCCTCCTTTTGTCCTTATGCTTCGCAGCGCTAAACGTCGTGGAAAGGATATGGTGATCACTTCCTAGGGCTTGTCCCGTGTTAATCCACTTTGCATTACTGATGCCTCTAAAGAACGTAAGGTCTGGGGAAGTATCCATGCTCATGCTGTTGCATATCCTCGTATGATCTTGTGGATTGTTTAACAGCGTCCATTGCAGATCCCGGGCAACTTGTGAAAGCCGATTGCCCTTTGGGCTGGCTCAAATATAACCCCACTCCGGGTGAGGCGCATTGAAATCTCCTACCACTATAAGCGGAGCGCGAGCTGCTAACCGCTGAGTTTGAATCAGGAGTTGTGGCAAGCCCAATCCTTTATCTTTTGGAGAACTATACGCATTAAGTAAAAACAGACTCTTCTCATACTTTCGTTTAGGCAAAATCTCTAGCAGGACATAGTCTTCCCTGCTGCTATCTACGGAATGCTGAATGGCAGTGATGTTGCGATGGACTAGCACGGCTGTGAAGACGCGTGATACGCTCCTTGAATCAATTCCTGGCGCTGTAAATGCCTTAAATCCAGGTAATTTTACGGAACCACTAGCCTCCTGTAAGGCTATTATGTCTGGTTTACAGTCCAGATTTTGTACGTGCAACTGCAGGTTACCCCGCTTTTGATGAAAGCCGCTGCAGTTCCACTGCCAAACCTCAATTTGCTGGCGAGGCGCCATGATGAGGCACCAGGTTGACTAATGGCACTTGGCCACCCACAGAAGGCAGTCTTGCCTCCAATAGAGTATGAAGCTGCTGAAACATGCCCATGACCTGGGTTTGGGAATCCCTAAATTCAGTGGAGAGCATGCCGAGACGCTCCTCTATTGTGTCTAATCTGGCTTCGATCTTTTCGACTCGAGCCTCCAACCTATCTTGTCTTTTCCCTTGTTTGCCTACTTTATCCGCAAGTGTTGTTACATCCGACTTAAGACTAATGACCTTAAAAACAGGCTGTGGCATGTCTATTGGTGACGTTTAGGCTAATCGTTTTGCGTTAGCTACCTCATCCCCCGGCAGTGGTCTCTTCACTGTCCCCCGATTCTCCACTTCCATAGCTGCACTCTCCTGTACGCGAGCAAACGCCTCTTGCGTCGCTTTCTGTGGGCCTTGCACTGCTGGTGCCTGTGTCCCCTGCCGTTGGTCGTTTCTAAGTGCGCGTTCCATCTCTGCAATTCTGTTTTCCATTCTTTTATTCAAGTCTCCCTGTCGCTGAACCCGCGCTGCTAACTCCTTCTCTCGAGCGGTTTCGTTCTGGGAAGCCGTGCTTGACAAGCTCACCTTTTTGTTGGTGTCGCGTGCGGAGCTGTTGGTACTGGATGCTCGTCCACCATCTTGGCCGCCCCCGCGCCCTGGCAATGGCGGGAAGGAACTCGACCAGTCCCTGCTTTTGCTTGTGCGTTCTTTACCTTTCGGTGACCACTCCGTGGCCCTCGAGGACCGCTTATCGTTGCCAGCTTCGCTCTCTCTTTCGATGCTCTGCTGCCGGCCTGCCGGTGGCTTGCGAGCCAGGCGAAACTTGCAGTTCCGGCTCTCTGTATGATGCGCACCATGGCACACGATGCAGTCCGGCGTGCACGTAGGTGGCTCTCCTTCTGGCGGGGCAGGATGGTCCTTCCCGCAACGGTGACATTGGTTGCTATTCGGACGATAGCAAACGTCCGCTCGATGTCCAATTCGTCTGCAGTTGTAGCAGGTCTCGACTAAATTTCTGTACGGGATCACAGCGTACAGACAGTTCCAGTAAGTAATCTGCCGGGGTATGCGTTTTCCCCCGAACGTAATCTGAATCGCCTTTGACTTTCCCAGAGGTCTCGCGTCCAGAATGTCTATGCCTTCATTCTTCTTCAGAAATCCCGCCCGAACTTCTTCCACTGGGCATCCATCATAAGCATTGTAAATCACTCCCCGCACGGAGTTCTCCAACGGCGCCACGAACGCCGAAACCGGCAGGTCACGATCACCCAGCTTGAGCGTCTTCACAGTCGCATATGCCCCACTGAGATTCAAGCCCAAACTCCATAAGCGCGAAAATGCACGCGACAGCGACGAGCGACGCTATGAGCGACGAAACAGGGCGGTCGCGCGACACGTCGCGCGACCGCCCTGTTTCGTCGCTCAGTGCTCATTTTCGCGCGATCGCTCGGTTCTCCAGATTTGGAAACCGTCGCTCATCGCCCGGAAGTGCTGGGCTCAAGCAGCCAATAGCGAAAAACCGGAAAAGACGAAGACTACATAGGTGCACGTGACCCTGCCCGAGTCACGTATGCGCAACAAGAAATAACGCAATGTTTATTACGGATGCGCATATAAAAAATGCTGCAAGGCAATAATAAACACTTTCCGTTCCATTACATAACAATATAACTTATTTTTAAATTGGAAACCGCTCGCTACGCGGTTTTCTTGGTGCGAGTTGACGGCCTCATGCCAGCAACAGTGAAATTCGCTCGCCGAAGCCGTCGCGTGAATGAGGTTTGCCTGCGCTAGCGACTGATCGCGCGACGCCGATCTATGTCGCGTCGCTCGTCGCTGTCGCTTGCATTTTCGCGCTTATGGAGTTTGGACCTTATGCACGGTGTGCTCACCGTCAACGTGTTGTTTGTGCTATTAACCCGCACGATGTCTTCTTCCGCGGCAATCGCACTCGTTAGACACGCACTCGTTAAACGCTCTCAGTGCACATCCGAGTTCTCTCGCTGTCACAACACTCAAGTCCCAGTTCTGGGGCCTGTACACAATCTTGAAATCCGTGGCTGGCAACTTGAGAAACGGTCCGCGTTTCTTCCATACCAGCGCTGCCCCCGCTTGACTTGCTGCGCTCCGTGCGTCTTGCGCCCGTCGCTGCCGGCCTGCGTCTCGCAAGGCTTACTCTTGGCGTTGTCGCCATGCTGAGTCTTCTTAAATCGGTCCTGTGCCTTCAGCACTGTAGCCCACTTTCCCGCTTCAAAATCTTCGGGTGTTATAGTCTCCCCTTCGACGTAGTATTCCATCTTCAGCCCAACAAGGTCCATGGTCACCGGGCGCATGTCAGACGCCTGGCGACGCGGCCCAGGCTTGGCCTAGGAGATAGGCCTAGACTTGCCACCGCGGGGTTGATAGGAAAATCTCGGAAACTCCGATAATGGGGACAAACTTGCCTAAACGAGTGGTGTCCGTAGGTACAGAGCAACCTCCTGCAGACGAGCCCACTGACAGCAAGTCCAGAAAAAAGCGCATCTGCCGATAGTCGGTCACCGGGCCGGAGCTCATGCGAAACACGTCCGCACAGTGCCTCACTCAAGCCGCGTCTCCTGTTAGTATATTGCTGTCTGGACACCTCAATGTTAAATTTAGAACCTGATGCGGCGCGTCATTGGCTCAACATCTTTCTGCAGAACACCACAGTCTAGATGCTGATGGTCCACAAGTCCTTCAATTAGCAGAAGTGGTCTCTTACAACGTGCTTTACTTTTTCAACTGCGTCATGCGTATAGTCTTCTATGCAGCCCCCTAGAATAGGTTTAATTGAAGGACTCATTGAAGAAGAGATACAAGCTAGCTAGTTTTCTTTTTGTACCAGCACCAAAAAGCACATCGGCACTACTGCCGCGTGCTCCACATAGCACCACTCAGTGAATAGACAAACGCCATGATTAAAAATAGCAATGAGCAAAGTGCATGGTTTAACCCACCAACCTCAAGACTAGAGGGTTTCGTTACACCGGCCGTACAGACAATAGCATAAAGGCTTTTACTTGCCATCTTCGTGTTCGCGATGGTCAAGAGTTGTAGTGTGCAAAATCTGTGCACCGGGCCCCAGTGCATAAAACGGGTTTTCAGCAAAAATATGAAATATGTCGCTTCTTTTAATCAAAATATACCGGAAGGAAAATGTCTGGTGATCGAATGCTTGGTAGTCTGTAGGAAATCCTGTCACAGCGTTGATACGGGTTATTGTACACCATACTATAGAAGCGGCAGCGTGGCTTAACATTCATGAACCATGGAAAAGCACCGACAGAGAACAAGTACTCCCACGTGCGAGCTTAGTTTAAAAAAAAAAATCTTGGAGCGATTTCCTTTTTCTTGGCGCATCATTCAGGAGTATCATTTCCAGAAATCAAGCGCGGCGAATAAATATTTTTAGTACTTTAACCCAAATATATGCAATTAACAACCGCCTCATACTTCAGCTACATAATGAAAATATACTAGAATTCCAAGACTTTCTAAGAAAAGAAGCTATGGCACACACTGCACGCCTTTTTATAGCAGATGCACGTTACGTACGTCATTCTGATCACTACCAATTCCCTCTCGGAGTAAAAGTGTGCGTGCTTGTGTGCGTGTGTCTGTAGAAGATGTAAAGATCGGCCTCTTTCGCTCGGCGCCGCTTGGACGCGAGGGATGATTGCAGCTAAGCCTACCCTGATTTGTTCCGGGTCAACGCTCTCGAGGTGCGCCAAAAGAGGCGACAACACGAAAGTCATACTTCGAATTCTTTAGGGCTGTTGGCTCCCCTCGTCAAAAACTCTTTGGACACGCCTGACTGACTGACGGCCTAGGAAGAGCTGTTGGAAATCGAGGCTGCTTGATTTGTTCCACGTGCCACGAGACGCGCTGAACAATTAGCCGAGAGTTTGGGATCCCTGGTCAGGTATGTTTCCCACACTCTGTGGTGCTTTCAAGTCTTCCACTCCACCAGACCCTAGCCTGCCTAGCGCTGCAGACCCTATTCTGCACGTGCGATGCAACGTTATTGCACTGTGCTGTGTTGTGCGTATTATTGCATTATGACCTACGTTGTGTTTCTCTCTCGCCGTGGGACGAACTGAACATGAATCCTTTCTATTTCCTGGGTAGAAAAGAAGGCAATCTTTGACTTTCTCTCTCTTTCTTCCTCTCGTTTTTTTTTAATCTTTATTCGCTGCGCCGTGCTCCCTGCTGGGCTGCAGAAATTAGGCGCCTTCTTCTAACTACTACGCCCACCATGTGGGGGACGGAGATGAAGACGGCAATTTCTTTGGGCTGCCCTGGACTGAATTGACATGCAGTCTGTCCGTTTACAGTGATATGCAAGGCGGCTTTCCTGTAAGGTTTATTTTCCAACCAAAAACTCTCGTTCACAGACTGTTATTCTCCCTCATTGAGCCTTTACCTTTTCGAATTCCAGCGAAAGCACGCGAGTACAACAAAATTTCACCTCTCCGAATTCCAGCGAAGGCACGCGAGCACAACAAGATCTCAAAAAGGTGAATGGCAAAAACAAAATGAGCGAGAAAAGCAGTCTGTGAACGAGAGTTTTTGGTTGGAAAACAAACCTTACAGAAAAGCTGCCTTGCAGATTATCTCAAACCGTCCATTGTTTTCTCCTGCAGAGAATTTTAGGAAGACCACGGCTTAAAACGCGAGCACCGAGACGCTCTGAACCAGCTCTCGGAAGCTCTCATCAAGCTTCCATGATGCTACCATCAACATATAGTATTACGCTACCTTTAGTGTGTAAATAGTGTATATAAACATTGCTCTTATCAGCACCGGCTACTCTGCTTGACTTCTACCTGACACTTGGCTAGCTCCTTCGAATACATCCCGAGTAAGCAAAAGGGCATGGAGTTGCTAAGATGAAAATGTGCAACAACACATCGCTTTTATTACGTGACATATTCGTTCTCCGCCGCATTCGCCCGATCGTGTCCACATATAACTTTCCAGTTTTTATAGGGACGACACACCGTTGATTGCGGTCACGTCATTGAATGTCAATTAAACAGCGGTTGCATTATTTGTTTGCAAATTACTTCTTCATAAAGTATGGTGCAGTAATTTATTATTTGGCCACCTAAGGAGCTTTCTAACTTGACTTACTTTTTTATCAAGACTTGAATATAATGTAAAGTTTTATTTGGTTGATTTTGAGCATTACCTTCGCAACAGAAGTACATCTGTCAGCGACAATCATTATTAACCTCTCCCAGTGCCAGTAGGTCCGTTCAAGTTATGTGATAAAAACCAGTTTGCTGGACTATGTCATATATGTGTGAGGGATAAGGTTCGGGCAATCACGGCAACTTAAATAATCGTTGTCGAGACTGACGAAGACATTTGCAACTTGAGTTATAAGGCTTTAATGCCACGAAAAAAGAAAAAAAAACGATAAAGAAGCTTGGCGTGTTACATGGCAACAGCGAAGAACTGCCTTTAGTACGAGCACGACACACGTTCTCGAAAGACAAGGTCTGACGCTTAGCGTAGTCCCCCACTGCACTACACAAGGTTTGAAACACTTCACCGTGTGACGTCGAAGGCAGATGAGTCGATGCGTTGCGTTGCGTCTTACGCCGACATCAGCGATGCCTCAGGCATGGTCGGAGCGGAGCGTGAGGCAGAGTCGATGTGTGGCAAGCACGCCCCGGACAGCCAGTAGTAGGCCCAGGTCTGGAAAACGCCCGGATCCGAGTACAACGGACCGGCGCCGGCTGCTGGATCACACGGTAGAAGGGAGCCAGGCTCGTGCGGACCACAGGCACAGGTAGGCTTCGGGACCACGACCCGACGAGCGCTTCAGCCTGCCACTGTTTCGTTCCGATCCTTCTTCTCGAACGCCCCGTCGTCGTCTTCCTCTTCTCTCTCCCCATGGCTTGGCTTGACTTTGACGACACGATTCCGCCTTTTCCTTGTCTCATCGTCATCTTCGTCGGCGTACGGCACAGCACAAACTCACAAACATCGCGCACCAGATGAACCTACCGCGCATATCATGACAAAAGTCCCCCCTTTCAAAAGTTTTTTTTTTCTTTTTTTTAAAAAAAACTGTCCAAAGTGCGCGGGAGACAGGACTTACGACAAACAAATGTACAGAACTGTTGCACCACGAGAATAGTCTGTATGTGAGAGTCCCTAGGCATATAGTACATTATTACATTAATGTTGTATAGCTAGCACCTACACCTGTAGCCTGCTCATATAATCAGCACCTACGTTCTTCGTAGCGCTTGAGCATGTTTATGTGAAACATTTTCGTGGTGTGCCCAAGGTCCAACCAATAGTCGTGGTCATTCTTTTTTTCTGTAACCGGAAATGGCCCCTTCCAGTGCATAAGAAGCTTGTTTTCCCTGGTTGGGAGCAATATAAGAGCCCGGTCACCAACTTTGAGCTGTCGGGTTTTGGAGGTTCGGTCATAATACTTCTTTTGCGAGTGTTGAGCTCGGGAGAGATTCTCTTGAGCCAGCTTCAAGGTGCGTTCAAGACGTTCTCTCAGATCAAGCACGTATCCGTAAGTAGTCTTGATATCTTCTTCTAGGTCTTCCCCTGTCCAGAGTTCCTTCAATATATCCAGGGGTCCTCGGACGTGCCGGCCGTAGATCAGTTCAAACGGCGAGAAGCCCATACTGGCCTGAGGTACTTCTCGATAGGCGAATAACAGAGGCGCAAGAAATCGGTCCCATGACTTCGGCTTCTCTTGGCACAACCTGCGCAACATCTGTTTCAAAGTGCCGTTGAACCTTTCGACCAAGCCATTGCATATCGGGTGGTAAGGCGTCGAGCTCAAATGTCGAATAGCAAGCAGAGCATTCACCTCTTCCATCAGGCCTGACGTGAAGCAAGATGCTTGATCACAGAGGATCTCCCGTGGAAATCCTATTCGAGAGAACATCTCCAGTAGTCCATCTGCTACTGTTGCCGAATCAATTGCGGGCAAAGCCACCGCGTCCGGGTACCGAGTGGCGAAATCCACAAGGGTAGAATGTACCGATTACCCTTCTTTGAAATCGGCGTCAGAGGTCCAATTATATCAACGGCCACACGTTCGAATGGCGTGTCAATCAAAGGCATTCGTCCAAGAGGCGCCTTGCCTACTTTGCCTTTGGGATATGTCCTTTGGCATGCGTCGCATGATTTTACGAATCTTCGTACCTCCTCCTGTACACCGGGCCAATAAAACGACTCCAAAACTCGGTCCTTCGTCTTCTTGATACCCTGGTGACCAGATATCGGTGATTCATGTGCCAAGTGCAACACATGGACACGCAACGCCTTTGGAACCACCGCTTGTTGAACTGATTTACCCGGAGTCAAGTGGTAAACGCGGTACAAGATTCCTTTCTCGAACATAAATGAGTGGTATGTGGCTCCTTTACCGCGGATGAGGGTGTCGACTTTCGCCCTACAAACATCCAGCGACCGGTCTTCCTCTTGTTTTTGGCGAAATGACTCCTGTGTCACCTCTAAGTTTCCAAATTTAGCAGTCGTGAGCTTCCGGCGATGTCCTTTGCTTGAAACACCAACCATGACTGTGCTCTTCGTCCCGCATCCATCCTTGGATTTCTCTTCAGAATTCAATGCCTGATTAGTTTCCGACTTCAGGCTCGCTGATCCCTTCCACGTTGAGTCGGGGTCATTAGCGTCACGGGCGCCGGGAACATTTCCTACGATGACATCGTAAAGTGGCGACGTCATGCATTTGACTATCGCATTTCCGGTGAAATAGGGCGATAGAATCCGTACTTCTGCTTCCGGTACCTCGATGCAACTACCATCGGCCAATAAAATAGTGGCGGTAGTACCCGTCAGCGCATCATCGGGAACGAGGGAACGTCGCACGACCAGGGTGTTGCTTCCAGTATCCCTCAAGACTGATACAGTATGTCCAAACACTTCTCCCTGTAACACCGGCAAGTTTTGTGTAGCTGTTGCGGTGCGCGTTCGGAGTGCACTAGCAACATATTCATCTTGTGATGAATCATCGGCACATCGGGGCGTCTCGGACTTCTGGTCAGTAGACACGATGCAAGATGTCATTTTCTTTGACCCGCCGTTGCTTGGGCATGCTCTTGCATCGTGGCCGGGCTTCCGACAGTGCCCACAGAAGACTCGTTGGGGTTTCGTGCGGCAATCAGATGCTCTGTGGCCGGGTCGATCACAGACGAAACATCTAAGAGGAGGCTGGGTATAAGTAAATCCTTCTTGCTCCTTGGGAATGTTGTTTGCAGACTTGGTACGAAATACCAACAAGTTTGTTTGCCGCTGGGCTTCCAAGAAGGTATCAGCTGCTTCTGCCATTTCTTTTACCGTCCTGCATTTCTTCTCCCTTAGAAAAAGTGCCAGGCGATCGTGGCAGTTATACAGAAACTGCTCAGCTACAATGAGGTCGCGCACGGATGCAAAGTCCTCGTCCGTTTCCGACATTTCCAGCCATCTATCGAAGTAACTCTGTAATCTCGTGGCGTACTGTTTACCAGTTTCACCGTCTTCAGGCTTGCTTTGCCGAAACTTTTCGCGATAGCCTTCGGCTGTGAAACGAAACCTCTGGAGCAAGGCCACTTTCGTACTCTGGTAATCCATTGAGTCTTCTGGCGACAGACGACCGAAGACTTTCAATGCTTCCCCACTGAGGCATAAACTAAGCGCTGTCGCCCACTTCTCCTCAGGCCACTCTTGACCAACTGCTACGCGTTCGAACCTCTTGAGATACGCATCGAGATCGTCACGCCCCTCGTCAAACACTGGGATCAGGTTGTGAGGATTGATCAAGCACGGGCGGCTTTGACTCCTCCCAGGTTCGCGGTCCCGCGCTGTTGGCTCTCGGCTACCTTCAACCTCAGCTAGTCGAATTCGCAGTTGAAGAGTTCTCTCTTCTATCTCCAAACGTTCCTTCGCCGCCTGCCTTTCCGCGGAACGCTCTTCACGCGCTTGCACGGATTCCTCATGAGCCCGCTCTAACCGCGCGTCTACCCACGTCTTTAGCTCGGCTCCTTGAAGCCCCATGCGTTCCGCTAGCGTTATAAGCTCTCGCTCACTCATATTCCCTATAGATTTCAACCCAGTGCAAACGGCTTCGTCCTGTCACGCGGACGCCAATTGTGAGGGATATGGTTCGGGCAATCACGGCAACTTAAATAATCGTTGTCGAGACTGACGAAGACATTTGCAACTTGAGTTATAAGGCTTTAATGCCACGAAAAAAGAAAAAAAAACGATAAAGAAGCTTGGCGTGTTACATGGCAACAGCGAAGAACTGCCTTTAGTACGAGCACGACACACGTTCTCGAAAGACAAGGTCTGACGCTTAGCGCAGTCCCCCACTGCACTACACAAGGTTTGAAACACTTCACCGTGTGACGTCGAAGGCAGATGAGTCGATGCGTTGCGTTGCGTCTTACGCCGACATCAGCGATGCCTCAGGCATGGTCGGAGCGGAGCGTGAGGCAGAGTCGATGTGTGGCAAGCACGTCCCGGACAGCCAGTAGTAGGCCCAGGTCTGGAAAACGCCCGGATCCGAGTACAACGGACCGGCGCCGGCTGCTGGATCACACGGTAGAAGGGAGCCAGGCTCGTGCGGACCACAGGCACAGGTAGGCTTCGGGACCACGACCCGACGAGCGCTTCAGCCTGCCACTGTTTCGTTCCGATCCTTCTTCTCGAACGCCCCGTCGTCGTCTTCCTCTTCTCTCTCCCCATGGCTTGGCTTGACTTTGACGACACGATTCCGCCTTTTCCTTGTCTCATCGTCATCTTCGTCGGCGTACGGCACAGCACAAACTCACAAACATCGCGCACCAGATGAACCTACCGCGCATATCATGACAATATGACATGTCGCTCAAATTTTGGTCTCTGCATTTTTGATGAATCCAGCCGTCTTTTGTAAAGTCTCTACTGGCAAGTTTTTTTTAATTTTGTTTTGTTATTTTTAAAACTGGTGGCCTCAGACAAGCTTATTACGCCACTTCTCACCACTAGATAGCCGTTGTTGCGCGTGGCGCCTGGGCCGACGGGGGAGGGCCGCGTTCTTTGTTCATCAAACAAGTCACGGAAGGGCTGCCAGCCTTCTGTCCGCCGTGTATCATCCATCTTAGCCGGGAAGTGAGGTGGCATTCCGACAACATGATACGTTCGACGAGACGATCAGAATGGTTTTTTGGTGTCACAGGTGCAGTGTGGTGGCCACGCCCCAATCAAAGATCTTGACTTGAGCGAGCGTGAGCGGCACCGTCAGAAATGGTTTGTATGTCTCGTGATTCAACAGCGCATTCTCGACCCATTCCCTGATTTAGTCAAAACGCACACTTTATAGTGAGCCACCTAGCTCATTCGCAAGAGATCTCTCGCCCTGTCTGTACAGAATGTAATCTGACACTTGTTTCTTTATTTTATCTTTTTTTTTCTTGTGTGTTATAAATGTTGTACCCACCCCCTCTGTAATGCCCTACGGGCCCTGTTGGTATTCTAATAAATAAATAAATAAATAAATAATAAATCCTCTGTTAAGTTTGCCGTCTTACTCCTGAGTGCACATGCGTTTTCCTTTCTGTATCTCTACACGCCCTTTCTTGCCCCTATTTCTCCACCCCCAGTGCTGGGCAGCAAACCGGATGCCAAGATATGGTTAATTCCCTAGCCTTCCTTTCTCTCTCTTGCCATCTTACTGCATTGGCATCTTCATCCCGGATATCCAATGTCTTATGAGGCCGGTACAAATAGATAAGTTAAACAATAAAACAGATGGTGAATATTTTCTGCAGCATGTTCAGACGCTGCATATAAGTGGTCATTCTCGAAAATTATCAGCTTTGACACCGCGGACAGGTGCTGATGTACCCTGAGTTTCGAGCATGTATTATGCCTCGACGCTTTTAATCTTCATTAAACTTCTCCTTTTCGATTTCATCCTTCGGGGCTTTATGTAGTTCTTCATCTAACGCGCTGCATTCGTGCTGCACTGCTACCACTTCATTTGTTCTGTATATACGAACTGTTTCGGGCACAATTATAGGCTGCCATCTTCGACTGATAATGATGTCGTTTTGCATCCGTATGAATATTCGAATAGTGCTATGGTGAACTCGAACGCATCAAAACGCTGGGCTATTACATTCAACGTCGTAGGACCATAATCATAGCTAATTACGACACAAAAAACAGCAAAAATTGCTTTTGCGCTTAAGATGGTAGTGTCTATGCTTTACTGTAACTCTTACATTTATTTTTTGTAAATTTGTCCAATATGTCATTTCATGCAGCGGCCGCCGAACTTGTGCCGCTGTTCATAGTGGTACTCTCGGTCTCTGAAGCTGGATGAAGATAACTAAGAAGCCTGATTTTTACTGGCTACATAAAATGTGAAACGAAGCTATGAATCAAGATGAAAAAGAAGACAAATCTTTGAAAAGTCAGTACTGGTGCATAAATGGCGCGCCGATTGCGCTGATGAAAAACGTCGGCGGCGGTGGCGCGCCGATCAGTTCGCGTCGGCGGCGTGGCGAAAACTCTTGGCGGCGGCGCGCCGACCAGTCGGCGCACATCTCTAGCTGTGGAGTAAGCCCACTGTTCTTTTCTAATGCACTGTAGTACTGTACCTTGTAACCTTGGTTATGGTGGCTAGAAGAGGGAGGTGGGAGCATCACCAGCTGCGGAGCGTAGCAACAGATCATGGCGGCAGCGGCGGCGCTGCTGTAGCATTTTAGATCGGTCGGTGGGGGCGAGCGTCCTTGACGGCCAAACAGGCCAGGCGCTGCACGAGAAGGTATGCGCACTTTGCAGAGCTTGCGACCTCCATGTAATAACTGGAATGCAGCTGTGTGCACTAGCAATGGGGTGTTTTAAACGAAAATTTAAGCACGGAATGTATCCCGAGATTAAGGCAACGAACTACCTCTAATGGCATGCAAACATGCGTGGTAGCACCCAAAAGGCAAGGCCAACGTTTATAGATACTTAACGTTATAGTATCTATAACGTTATAGTATCTATAAACGTTGGGCAAGGCGGCGTACTCCACGATAAGACCGTGCGTATAAGTTCGAATACCATTTGAAACGTCGGTGTAAAACGATCATATGCTCACAATCGCAACGTTCGGTACCTCCCTTTACATTTCAATGCGTAACTTTTAACGATTTTATTATATTGTAGTTTTCGCAGCTGTTCACTTTTTCGATGAGTTTCGTGTCTGGTGAATTTTCTACACACCGAGTGACGTACATTCAATCAAGGAGATTTTAATAAAAATTGTATACATGCGCAACGTTCAGGGAATCAACAGCCTGCATCTTTATTTTTGTACATCGCCAATCTCATACAGCAAGCAGCTCTAAATTACAATCACATGAAAGCGCAACTCCACACATATTCACGTTACGCGACGAAGCTTCAAATAATGCATTCGCTGCCGTCGCTTGCCCTCCCGTGCCTTGTTTTCTGCTTTTACAATGAAGTGCAGCCTTGTCATTGTATAAAACTTGACGAGCCTGTTAGTAACATCTCTGGAATGTTTTTCGCAGCCAAGATGAGTTAGCCGGTTTCTTGTCAACGCAGAAATGAAGTCCATTATGCTATTTGCTTTAAGCTTGCTGAAGCTAAAGCAGCGCGCGAATGAGTCTTTCATGTTTTCGATAAAAGCCTGCAGTTCATCAGATGGGTAGAGCAGCCCACCCCGGTCTACTTCTCTGATTAGGCAGGCATCTGCGGGCATATCAGAATCACGTGGTCGGATAAGGGCTTTTGCACATTCACGGCACTTGGTTTGGCTCAGCATCCTTCGGGCGACATATCCAGCAACGTAATGCATAACTCGGGAGTCGCTTTTTACCGAAACCATTGCGCAGTGATCTGTTGGGATGCCAGACGATTCAAGGATTTCATGTACTTCATTGAGACACCCTATGTCCATGAGCTCGTCAAGCTTTGTCTGGCACTCTTTCCGGTCTTTGTGGCTGCCATGTATGAGGCTCTTCAGCACTGACGGTGACACATTTCCGTTAGCAGGTGCCTTCGCCAAACTGCAGAACGACAGACAATTTGCCGAAAGCAGAAACTGGGTTGGCGTCGGGTGGTCGTTGCTTCCCGACATTTCCCGCAAGATTCCCAACACATTCTTTAGAGGATCCTGGCTTAGTCTTGATGTCAGCAAGTACTTGTAATCAAGCTCTTTTGTGAGATATTCGAAAATCGACATGGTGCTTTTCAGAGTAACGCGAAGCCTTTCTGCAGTACCCTGGCTGAAGAAGCCCAGCTTTCCAACGTTTCCTTTCCACGCATCTAGATATGCAATAAATTCCTCCACTTCAGCCAGGACTGGCGAGTTGGGACGCATGGCACCGCGGCTGCAGCGGGAAGTCATGGCTGCAATCAGCCTAGCCATTCTTCTGATAAATGACACTGTTGCATCACTAGAGCCAACGCCCCATACTCTCTCGATCTCTTCCTTATATGCATACAAACCCCTGACCATATCATCGCTGAAAAAAGTGAAGGCATAGTTCACTTTCATTTTTGCAAATCCGTTCGGATCGATGACGACTCTTGTGACACGAGGCATTGCTTAAAGCCGCACTATGTCCTTATTGTCACACTTCCATGCCTCTTTCACAACATCTATCCTGACCCTTCCTTCGGGCACCTGGAGACCCGTCGACACAATGCTGTTGCGGGCGCACTTCACAAGATGCGGAAAGTCTGATAAGAAGTGCAGACTTCTGCTATGATCTGCAGGGTGCTTCACTTTGCAAACAACTGAATTTGAAGAACCCTTGATGCCAAATTGTCGCCACATACTCCTGTTCCAGGATGCACCATCTGTGGTCACAAAATCCACAAAATGCCCAGACTTCTCGGCAGTTAGTGTTGCATCGACAATAATTTTTGCAAGCACATTTGCCTTGACATTTCCATGGGAGCCAAAAACCCCTAATATTTGCTGAAAGTTGCCTGAAAATGGCTGGTACAATACTACTAGACCGTGATCACACGTTTGTGTGCTTTGATCTAGAGAAGTGTATTTGCCCAAGTCAACGAAACCTTCGATGAGTCCACTGCTTGTAATTTTGAGGCTCTCCGAGAGCTCCAGCTCGTCAATTAAAACGCCTCCTTGCCTGTGAAACTCATCTATACTTTTGGTTTTTTCTTCGATGGCAGCAAAAACATTATCATTGAACCCAAAGTTGCTCTTATAATTTCTCACGTACTTGTTCAAACAACTCTTGCTGGGCAAGACCATTATTTTATGCTTTCGAATATGCTCATACAGCTTTGGGCTTTTCATCCCTATTGGAAAAATTGCCATGGTGGATACTGGAAAACATGGTGGGCGTAGTGGAAATAATAGTGGGCATGGTGGAAATAATAGTGGGCATGGTGGAAATTATGATGGCTATGGTGGGACGTAGTGGAAAATATGGTGGTTATGCCGGGACATACTGGGTGGTATGGTGTACAGATGATGGGTAAAGTGGAAATGATGGTGGAAAGCAGAGGCTAGATAGTGGGCAATAATGGGACACTCTGCCCATCATTGCGATAATGCTGGGAAGCCCTAAGCATATGGTGGGTGGTGCTTATTATGGTGGGCTACATGGTGTACCAAGCAGAGAAACTCTTCCCACCATTGCGATAATGCTGGGAAGCACTAAGCAGATGATGGGTGCTGCTTGTTATGGTGGGCCACATGGTGTACCAAGCTGAGAAGCTCTGCCCACCATCGCGATAATGCTGGGAAGCAGTAAGCAGATGATGGGTGGGCTTATAATGGCGGGCAAATTATATAGTGTACCAAGCTGGGATCTGTACACTACATGTTCTACCATCATAATTTCCACCAAAGGTTAGGCCTACTGACCGAGCCCGTACAATTGTGTTATCCGTGCTTCCGGGTTTCAGAATACACGATTACGACGATTAAGTATGACAATGCAGCGCAGCCATATGGCATCAATTAACCTAAATGAAGCATTTTTCATTGTGTATGCTGTTCGCTCAAGAAGCAACAAACATCGATGCGACGCGATTAAAGCACTCCCAGAGAACGTAATTTAGTGTCTTCTCACCGACAGCCGCCGGTCGCACTCGCTGGCACTTCTCTAGCTTTTGTACGAGAACTCAGACGTGGCAATTCGTGTGCTTGGTGAACCATTATGATAGCGTAATGTTTCCGGTACACTGCATTCGTTTTGGCCAAGCCGTTATGTAGTTGTTGCTCTAGCGAAACAGCAACAGCATTGCGCTGGCGCGACCGCCCTCTACATTGCGCGAAAAGCATCCCAATACTCACTCAAATAAATTAGGCGGGCGTATCTATGAAATGAGCCTAGAAGCGTCATAAAGCGTGAGCAGATGTCGCCCTTTAGAACGAGCGCGAAACGGATATTAAACTTGGCAGACCGCCCCGGTAAACTGTTGCTGCTCCCCAGTCCACTTGGTTTTTTTTTTCCTTTAAGTTGTGAATTGTCAAAAAAAAAATAGCACTAGTGCCAATAACATAGTGGCAATCGTTACAGGGCGCAGTTGCTTGTGTTTAATAAATGTGCAACTTTAGTAGCAGGTGTAGATCTTGTCTATGTTGTGTACACGACAAACATAACTTAAGTTGAACCTTAAGTTTGTACGCCAACTAAGTAATTAACATGCATCCATCGTCATGTTGGTGTGGCGCAGTGGTTAGCGTCTTCGAGTGGGAATCCGCAGGTTGCACGTTCGATCCTCCGTGGCGCCTTGTTTTTTTTTTTTACGGGACGGGTGTTTTTTATACCGTTTTTATAGAATACTTTTTTTATTTTTTGTGGCAGCTCGTCACGGTGATTCTGACGTCATTTTGCGCTCAAGTGTTGCCGGCACTGCAGCACCCACCATACCCACCATGCGCCATGGTGGGTGTTTCCCACCATTCACCCACTACATTAATCCACTATAATGGTGGGTGGTGGTTTCCACCATGCCCACCATTCGTTTTTTTCCGATAGGGATGCGCATTGTAATGCAGTCCAGAAGCCATTCATCGCTGTACTTCATCCTATGTGTTCCTTTCCTTTTCGCTGCTTCAAAGCATGTTTGTACCTGCTGCCGCTGTTTCTCAGGCAGCTTAGACAGACTCTCCTGAAGGTTTGATTCAGAGAGGGCAGAATTACTTTGCTTCATTTTCGCAAGCATTTGCTTTAGTTCACTGACTTTTGCCTTTTCTCGCCTCAACTGTCTTCCCCACATAATTAGTTTCTTCGAAGCACGGTAACCAGTAGCAACTCTAGCTTTTCTCTTCTTATAGGATGCTTGGTTCAAAAGCAGTTTCCTTAGATACCTGCAGTGTATACAAGGCCTTTGATCTTGAGACATGCCTGAGCAACTTTTGCTGTACAACTTGTTTCCATGCGTTCTGTATTTTGATTGATTGGAACTGTTAAGCCGCTCCAGTGGAATAGCACCTTGCTCAAAACCGGAGCACACAACCATCTCGTTGATGGAGTGGAGGAGGCTTTCCACAGCATTCACATCAAACACGTCCACTTTTTTTACAACTTTCTCTTGCACAAACACTACACAATGATAGCAATTATCCTCAGCAGAGCACAACACCAGTTTCTTGAAGCACACACTATCACCATCTTGAGCACAAACAGTAAACGCAACAGCGTTCGGGGAATCAGCAAGTAGGCACATCGACCAGTATTTGCTTGGAAGCTTCTCACCTTTCATATACTCCAGTTTTTCCACTGTACACGACGCGCCGGGAACACGTTCACCGTTCGTTGTCACATCTAAGGAAGAATCGTGCTCCATCGAAGGAAGTTCGTTTTCATTGTTCACTTTTCTTTTTTTTTTTGCCGAGCACTTCTCCTCTCGATGTCCGGGAGCTGCACTTCTGAGGAAGCTTTTTAGAGATAACTCGGCGTGTTTGGGAAGATCGACGGTATTGCATCGTCGGTAAGGCATGGGCGGCCGCGAGGAATCTTCACAACTTCACCATTCACGATGTGGGTATAATCTCTCACAATAAACCGTTGCTCGAAGTGTAACTCGCGCAGGACTGCAGTTCGGTCGAGCAGTTTGTCACCACGTGGAACGTACCGCTGCCATGCTTTCAGCCGGTCCTCATCGTTCGATACGGTAAAAACAGACCTTTTTACACGTGCCTTTCGGGCTGAAACGTACCCGGTAGAGCATCCGGGCGCGAAACAGTGAGTATGGCGCTTCACTGGTTTAGCCATCATGATATGCGGTGTGAAGAGGCTTCAAAACTTCGAGCATCGTGCGAACAGTACGAACGCAAGCCGCGGAAACGCACGTGCTCCGCTTCGGCCCAGAGGGGCATCTAAAAAACGACACGCGCGCCACCGCTCGTCGGCATGAACAACTGACACCCTCTCCGCCAACCTCCGCAGCACGCGATGCTCCCACCTCCCCCTTCTAGCCACCATACTAGCCACCATAACCATACCTTGGTATGGTGGCTAGAAGGGGAAGGTGACGCCAAGTGCCGGTCAAAAGCGATGCGCCGTTTCATGCCTGGCAAACGGTGGCGCTGCTTGTCGTAGTTCGATTCCCGCTCGGCCGCTCGCTCTACGGCTGGGCGCGCGGCGGAAGCGCAAATTAGAAGTTCGCCGCACGCGCAAGTCTAATTTTACTAAGCACGCAAGTGGCCTTAAGTGGCGTATACTTCGGAACTCGTACTGAGCACGTCAAAGTGTTCTATTCCGATACGCATGACCGATGCAATCCCGAACGGCACTGATCCCTCGCTTCCGACTTCCATGTTCTACTCCACACTTCCCATTTTGCACTCGACATTAGTTTCGATAAAATACAAGGAGGAGACCATACCCGCTGTTTGCATGAGTACACAAAGCATAAAAAACTATTTATTTTTCCAATCCGAACAACTGACAAGAAATCAATAACTGCACGTAAACAGAAAGCGTCTGTATCTGCGACTGCAGCACAACACTTTAACTATTAAAAGAAAGACTGTTCAGTTTTTAAGTACAGATTTTTTTTTGCAAATTTAGAACACATTTTACTGAAAGCAGAATAAAAACAAGAAGTCTGCATTTGGGGGAAAAGGTAAAAGCGCTTCACTTCATTGAAAACATGCACAAATACAATAAAAACGTTTGCATTTGAGTACGGCACCAATTCATCTCGACGACAAAAAAAAAGTCAGTCATGTTCATACATTTTCAACTATGGTGATCACTTTTGAACATATTTACACAACTCATACAAAGGCTGCATTGAAAGTAGAGTGAGGAAAAGCAACTAATCCACTAAATTCACCGCACTCTTCTTAATTTTAGCATCTTCATCTTTTTACGCTTGTCACCTTGGCTGGCATTCTGAGTTTTCTCAAGAAAATGCAGCCTGGTGAGAACGTAGAATTTGATGACCTTGTTTGTGATTTCCGTGTTGTGGTCGGGGCAGCCCACGACGGTCAACTTAGCCAACGGCAAAAATGAGATCAAGTCCAGGATACTGTAACTTTTGATCTCCTTGATGCTGAAGCAACGTGTGAATGCGTTCTCAAGTGAAGTCACCAGGTCATTCAGGTTGGCTGATGGATGCAGCAGGCCACCCCTGTTCACTGCATTGGTGAGGCATGCTGCGGCTGGCAGTGACCCATCGTTCTGTCGCAGGAGCTGTGCACAGCAGTCGGTGCACTTTGTGGTTGCGATGCTTTTCCTTGCCACATAGCCGCCAATGTAATAGATGAGCCTTGAGTCACTGGCTTCCACTATCATGTCAGTACTGCTCGCTGCCAGGCTTTGAAGCGTTCAGGGTCTTTGGGCACAGAAAACATTGACACTTGCCGACCGCACTTCCTCGCAGAGACGTAGCCCGAAGAACAGCCGGGCGCGAAGCAGTGCGTCTGCGACGCTTTCCGTTTCACGCCAGAGCTCATTGCGCTTTAGATCACCGCAGTCAGTACTGACTGGAAATAAGTTTGTGCGACATACTTGTCACACAAAAAGCGACGAACTCAGCCGGTAAGGCACAAAGAAACACGTGCGCGAAACGGTAAACAAACGACGGAAGAAACAGCGCCAACCCTCTCGCTTCGCTTTCGACAGACATCGGATGGATGGATGGATGGATGGAAGTGGCTGTACCCTTTAGATCGGGCGGTAGCTAACGCCACCTAGCCGTAATACTTAGTGAACTAACCATTACATTTATCTTTTTTTTTCCTTTAAATAATGAAGTTGAGGATTCGTACTTCGCAGTGAAGGGTTTAGTTTTCACTCGTGCCTTGACTTTAGCCACCAATCAGATAACCTCCTTCTAGTTAAGTCTACCCGCTTAAAGTCTATTTTGCCCTCGCTGTCCCTAAATCCCAGTGCTTTGAAAAACTCTGCGCCATCCTCCTGAACTATAGGGTGAAGCCCTTTACAGAACATTATCAAGTGTTCGGCAGTTTCTTTCTCTTCTCCACACGCACTGCATACTGTGTCTACCCCTTCGTATTTGGCCCGATATGTCTTGGTTCGCAGTACTTCCGTCCTTGCCTCAAACAGCAAAGAACTACCCCGAGTATTATCATAGATCCTTTCCTTTCCTTGGCAATCTCCTGCTTAAAAGTTCGATAGATCTCTAGTGCGGACTTCTTAATTATGCCCATTCTCCACATGTCAATCTCCGTTTCCTTCACTTTCTTCTTAACCGATAGTTCTTTTTGGTTTGGCCACCTGCTGTTTTCTAAGTATTTACCAGTCAACTTCCTGGTTCGCTTCCTCCATTTTGTATAGACGTTCTTCATGTGCAAGTAGCTGAAAACCTTCCTAGCCCAACGCTCTTCCCCCATTTCTCTCAATCGCTTCTCAAATTTTATCTTGCTGCTAGCTTCCCTGCCCTCAAATGATGTCCATCCCATATCACCTTGTGCTCTCTGATTTGGTGTATTCCCGTGAGCTCCTAAAGCAAGCCTACCCATTCCACGTTGCTTAATTTCTAATCTTGCTTGAACTTCTGATCTCATGCACAAGACCGCATTGCCGAACGTCAGCCCAGGAACCATCACCCCTTTCCATATTCCTCTCACAACATCATACCTATTGTAATTCCACAGTGCCCTATTTTTCATGACTGCTGCATTCCTGTTACCTTTAGTCGTCACGTATATTTCGTGTTCCCTCAGATACTCGGTCCCATTGCTTATTCATACGCCCAGATATTTGTATTTATCTGTTATCTCTAGCGTGACCTCCTGTATTCTAAGCTCACTACCTTCGTTGTCATTGAAAATCATGACTGCTAATTTTCCTTACTGAATCTAAAATCTAACCTATCTCCCTCATTACCGCAGATGTCCATCAATCTCTGCAAATCTTCCTTGTTGTTGGCCATTAGCACTATATCATCTGCGTACATTAATGCTGGTAGTGCCTGATCAATAAGTTTTCCTTGTTTGACTAAAGAGAGGTTGAAGCCCAGTCCACTTCCCTCTAATTTTGCCTCTAATCCTTGTAGGTACATCATGAATAATAAGGGTGACAGGGGGCACCCCTACCTAAGCCCCCGTTTTACCTCTGCAGGCTTGGATACCTGTTTTTCCCACTTTAAAACTACCTCGTTACCTTTATGAATACCCTTTAAAAGATTAGTGACTACATGTTCCACACCTAGTGTGTCCAGTATTCCCCACAATTCCTCTTGAACCACGCTATCGTAAGCTCCCTTGATATCCAAAAATGCTAGCCACAGGGGCCTGTGTTCTTTTCCTGCTAGTTCGATGCACTGCGTCAGTGAGAACAGATTGTCTTCCAACCTCCTGTGTTTCTGAAACCCATCCTGCAGTTCCCCTCGAAGAGCTGGCCGGAGCGCCACCCCGGCTACCGCGGCCGTGTCATGAAACGACGAATCGCATTCCCTGTGGCGGCGCATGGGCACTGACGCCAGCTCCCCTTCTAGGAAGTTCTAGCTAGAGGTGTGCGCTGACTGGTCGGCGCGCCGCCGCCGAGAGTTTTCGCCACGCCGCCGCCGCCGACTTGAACTGATCGGCGCGCCGCCACCGCCGCCGCCGACGTTTTCCATCGGCGCAATCGGCGCGCCATTTATGCGCCAGCACTGACTTTTCACAGATTTGTCTTATTTTTCATCTTCATTCATAGCTTCGTTTCACATTTTATGTAGCCAGTAAAAATCAGGCTTCTTAGTTATCTTCATCCAGCTTCAGAAACCAAGAGTACCACTATGAACAGCGGCACAAGTTCGGTGGCCGCTGCATGAAATGACATATTGGACAAATTGACAAAAAATAAATGTAACAGTTACAGTAAAGCATAGACACTGCCATCTTAAGCTTAAAAGCAATTTTCGCTGTTTTTGTGTCGTAATTAGCTATGATTATGGTCATATGACGTTGAATGTAATGGCCCAGCGTTTTGATGCGTGCGAGTTCACCATAGCACTATTCGAATATTCATACGGATGCGAAACGGCATCATTATCAGTTCAAAATGGCAGCCTGTAATTGTGCCCCAAACAGTTCGTATATACAGAAGAAATGAAGTGGTAGCAGTGCAGCACGAATGCAGTGCATTAGATGAAGAACTACATAAAGCCCCGAAGGATGAAATCGAAAGGGAGAAGTTTAATGAAGATTAAAACGGTCGAGTCCATGCTCGAAGCTACTCAGGGTACATCAGCACCTGTCCGCGGTGTTAAAGTTGATAATTTTCGAGGATGACCACATATATGCAGCGTCTGAACATGCAGAAAATAATCACCATCTGTTTTATTCTTCAGCTTATCTATTTGTACCGGCCTTTTAAGACATTGCATATCCGGGATGAAGATGCCAAGGCAAAAAGATGGCAAGAGAGAGAAAGGAACGCTGGGGGATTAACCATATCTTGGCATCCGGTTTGCTGCCCAGTACTGGGGGTGGAGAAAAAGAGGCAAGAAAGGGCGTGTAGAGAGACAGAAAGGAAAACGCATGTGCACTCAGAAGTAAGACGGCAAACTTAACAGAGGATTTATTACATTCTGTACAGACAGGGCGAGAGATCTCTTACGAATGAGCTGGGTGGCTCACTATAAAGTGTGCGTTTTGACTAAATCAGGGAATGGGTCCAGAATGCGCTGTTGAATCACGAGACATACAAACCATTTCTGACGGTGCCGCTCACGCTCGCTCAAGTCAAGATCTTTGATTAGGGCGTGGCCACCACACTGCATCTGTGACACCAAGAAACCATTGTGATCGTCTCGTCGAACGTATTATGTTGTCGGAATGCCACCTCACTTCCGGCTAAGATGGATGATACACAGCGGACAGCAGGCTGGCAGCCCTTCGGTGACTTGTTTGATGAAAAAAGAACGCGGCCCTCCCCCGTCGGCCCAGGCGCCGTGCGCAACAACGGCTATCTAGTGGTGAGAAGCGGCGTAATAAGCTTGTCTGAGGCCACCAGTTTTAAAAAGAACAAAACAAAATTTTAAAAAACTTTCCTGTAGAGACTTTACAAAAGACGGCTGGATTCATTAAAAATGCAGAGACCGAAATTTGAGCGACATGTCATATATGACATAGTCCAGCAAACTGGTTTTCATCACGTAACTTGAACGGACCTACTGGCACTGGGAGAGGTTAAGAATGATTGTCGCTGACAGATGTACTTCTGTTGCGAAGGTAATGCTCAAAATCAACCAAATAAAACTTTACATTATATTCAAGTCTTGATAAAAAAGTAAGTCAAGTTAGAAAGCTCCTTAGGTAGCCAAATAATAAATTACTTCGCCATACTTTATGAAGAAGTAATTTGCAAATAAATAATGCAACCGCTGTTTAATTGACATTCAATGACATGACCGCAATCAACGGTGTGTCGTCGGTATAAAAACTGGAAAGTTATATGTGGACACGATCGGGCGAATGCGGCGGAGAACGAATAGGTCACGCAATAAAAGCGATGTGATGTTGCACATTTTCATCTTAACAACTCCGTGCCCTTTTGCTTGCTTGAGATGTATTCGAAGGAGCTAGCCAAGTGTCAGGTAGAAGCCGGTGCTGATAAGAGCAACGTTTATATACATTATTTACACACTAATGGTAGCGTAATACTATATGTTGATGGTAGCATCATGGAAGCTTGATGAGAGCTTCCGAGAGCTGGTTCCGAGCGTCTCGGTGCTCGCGTTTTAAGCCGTGGTGTTTCTAAAGTTCTCTGCAGGAGAAAACAATGGACAGTTTGCAATAATCTGCAAGGCAGCTTTTCTGTAAGGTTAGTTTTCCAACCAAAAACTCTCGTTCACAGACTGCTTTTCTCGCTCATTTTGTTTTTGCCATACACCTTTTTGAGATCTTGTTGTGCTCGTGTGCCTTCGCTGGAATTTGGAGAGGTGACATTTTGTTGTACTCGCGTGCTTGCGTGCATTGAATTCGAAAAGGCAAAGGCACAATGAGGGAGAAAAGCAGTCTGTGAAGGAGAGTTTTTGGTTGGAAAATAAACCTTATAGGAAAGCCCCCTTGCATATCACTGTAAACGGACAGACTGCATGTCCATTCAGTCCAGGGCAGCCCGAAGAAATTGCCGTCTTCATCTCCGTCCCCCACATGGTGGGGGTAGTGGTTAGAAGAAGGCGCCTAATTTCTGCAGCCAAGCAGGGAGCACGGCGCAGCGAATAAGGATAAAAAAAACGAGAGGGAGAAAGAGAGAGAAGGTCAAAGACTGCCTTCTTTTCAACCCAGGAAAGGAGAGTGTGCACGTTCAGTTCGTCACATGGCGAGGGAGAAGCACAACGTAGGTCACAGCAGAGTGCAATAACGTTGCATCGCACGTGCAGAATAGGGTCTGCAGTGCTAGGCAGGCTACGGGCTCTGGGAATGGAAGACTTGAAAGCACCACAGAGTGTGGGAAACAAACGTGATGACGGATCTCAAGCTCTCGTCTAATTGTTCAGCGCGTCTCTTGGCACGTCAAACAAATCAAGCAGCCTCGATTTCAAACAGCTCTTCGTAGGCCGTCAGTCAGTCAGGCGTGTCCAAAGAGTTTTTGACGAGGGGAGCCAACAGCCCTAAAGAATTCGAAGTATGACTTTCGTGTTGTCGCCTCTTTTGGCGCACCTCGAGAGCGTTGACCCGGAACAAATCAGGGTAGGCTTAGCTGCAATCGTCCCCCGCGTCCAAGCGGCGCCGAGCCAAAGAGGCCGATCTGAACATCTTCTACAGACACACGCACACAAGCACGCACAGTTTCACTCCGAGAGGGAATTGGTAGTGGTCACAATGACGTACATAACGTGCATCTGCTATAAAAAGGCGTGCAGTGTATGCCATAGCTTCTTTTCTTAGTCTTGGAATTCTAGTATAATTTCATTATATAGTGAAGTATGAGACGGTTGTTAGTCGCATATATTTGGGTTAAAGTACTACAAATATTTATTCGCCGCGCATGATTTCTGGAAATGATACTCCTGAATGATGCGCCAAGAAAAAGGAAATAGCTTCAACATTTTTTTTTAAACTAAGCTCGCACGTGGGAGTACTTGTTCTCTGTCGGTGCTTTTCCATGGTTCACGAATGTTAAGCCCCACTGCCGCTTCTATAGAATGGCGTACAATAAGCCGTATCAACGCTGTGACAGGACTTCCTACAGACTACTAAGCATTCGATCACCACACATTTTCCCTCCAGCATATTTTGATTAAAAGAAGCGACATATTTTTGCTTAAAACCCGGTTTATGCACTGAGGCCCGGTGCACAGATGGTGCATGTTGTTACTCTTGATAATGGCGAGTGCGAAGACGGCAAGTAAGAGCCCCTATGCTATTGTCTGTGCATCTGATGTAACGAAAACCTCTAGTCTTGAGAGTGTTGGGTTAAACCATGCGCTTTGCCCATTGATATTTTTCATCATGGCGTTTCTGAATAAAATTTTTGAGTGGTGCTATGTGGAGCACGCGGCAGTAGTGCCGATGTGATATTTGGTGCTGGTACAAAAAGAAAACTAGCTTGTATCTCTTCTTCAATGAGTCCTTCAATTAACTCTATTATAGGGGGCTGCATAGAAGACTATACGCCTGACACACTTGGAAAAGTAAAGCACACTATAAGGGACCACTTCTGCTAATTGAATGACTTGTAGACCATCAGCATCTAGACTGTGGTGTTCTGCAGAAAGATGTTGAGCCATTGACGCGCCGCATCAGGTTCTAAATTTAACATTGATGTGTCCAGAGTGCATTTGCTAGCAGCCTGCCTTGTGTACCGACTGTAAGTTTTTTTTTTTTTTCAAAAAAGTTTTTTTTTTGTTTTTAGTCAGCTAGACCATTTTAAATTGGCATTCTACTGATCTCAGTCCTCGCGTGTGTTTATATTAAGGTGGTTGGTTGTGGTGGTTCCTAGCATTAAGTGCAATCCTAGCATTAAGTACAAGCTGAGTGGACGCGAGAAACATCTAGACAGTATATGAAGCTCTCTAAGTACTTATTCAAATAATTTCCGCGCAAGTATTAGCTTTGGTCATCGAGGAATTCGAATACTTTTCGAGTGCACCACGTGGATCTCTTTTGACACTGTGAATGAATACTGATGTGTAAAGCACCTGGTTAATTACATCCGAAGAATAATAAATTGATAGAGAACAACGAGCAAATAATCTGCAAAATAAAAAAAGTATGTTTCGCGGCGGATGAGTTGCAATTATAAACGAACGCTTGATTACTGGTTAAACATGATCCCTCAAATACTATTCAATTAGTTCATAACTGTGACTTTGCTATGCAATATTTTTTTCATGAATTATTTGCTTTTGTCGCACAGGTTGGTATCACTTCCCGGTGAGCGGAGCGCTACACGTGATTTAAATGCACCTGGGTAGAGTTCGCATTTTTTTTGTTGACTAAAGCTATTGTAATGTGGCACTCGAAACGCCGAAAATCGAAATGACGATCTATTGGAATGCCGAAAATTATTACACCGAAAAATCAAAAAAGCCGAATAAACAAGATACCGAAAGTGTAAAATGTCAATGGCGCTGTTCTTTCTTCTCTTCTGCTCTTCCTGCTTCACGATATGTTTTTTGCTCCTCTGTCTTCTGCACCAAGTAAAAAAATCAAAACACCTAACTACCAAAACGCCGAAATATCAAAATGTCGGCGCCACCTAGCGATACTGGAAGATGAGGTACCTACCTAAATTAGAGGTTACGCCAGCACACTCTTTCACCCTCATTTCCAGTTGTCCCTTTACATTCATCTCAAGGCTTCCTACAAATAGCAAACTATATATTTTTCACCTCCAATCGCACATCAGAGTGATTTCTTGCTTATCGCAAACAGCTTGTGTGCAATTCGTTGTCGAAAAATTGAAACGACGTCATTGTCCGGGTCGCCCAGAGCAGCATCAAGCGATTTTGCAAAAAGAACGCAAACAGAGCATTTCGGCAAGATTTCTGGATGCTCGTATGACAGAAAAATAGCAGCAATATTGTTCAGCTTGTAACACCTGGAACAAACAATTTTGCTTAACTTGAAAACCAAATTCGCCATTCAAACGAGCGAGGTTATAGTACATTTCGCAAACAACACTCAGACTACACCCTGCGGAATACGGAAACATCCCATGTACGGCATAGGTTGGCAAAATAAATTGAACTCACTCAGACTAACTCAATAACCATATATAAAAATATTTTGCTTTGGACTCACTCTGACTAAAAATGAGCGATATTCGACGTGGTTTGGGTCATACAATAAACGACGAAGGAGCACCATTAAAAAATACACGTGAAAGAATTGCAATTGCCAATAGCCAAGCAACATATATATATATATATATATATATATATATAGTGGGAGTAGTAATTCAATGGGCCAGTTAGTCTTCGTGAAGGTATGAGATATGGCACAACGGGAGCGTTGTCAACAAGGATAAATATATTTATTTCCCAACAGTCTCGGGAGGGGTCCTCCCTTCATCAGGGGCCACGCTCCCGCTCTGCCATGTCTCATATATATATATAAATATATATATATATATATATATATATATATATATATATATATATATATATATATATATATATATATATATATATATATTTATATATATATATATATATATATATATATATTTATATATTTATATATATATATATATATATATATATATATATATATATATATATATATATATATATATATATATATATATATATATATATATATATATATATATATATATATATATATATATGTGTGTGTGTGTGTGTGTGTGTGTATATATATGTATATATATATATATATATATATATATATATAATCTTTCAACATACAAAAACAAGTTATTTTCCGTGCCTCTACATATTAATATTAAAGAGAAACCTAACATAACATGCAATTTCCGCGACAGGTACATGCGCGCTGATAGCACTATATAGAATGAGTACCACAAGAATTGGCTGCTGTAAATACCTGTGCTATTTTAAAATTTGGTGATACTATGCTGATCAATACATTCGCCTACGCTTGTAATTTGGTCATTGTGCGGAATGGTGTAATATAAAATTTTTGCAGCATAAAATCTGAGAACCATGACTTGGCAGGGTCGCGTTCTTTAAAAAGTCTGTTATCTGTCCCGAGTTTCAAATCAGGTAAGGTGCATTCATGGTTCATCATTCATCAAGTCTTCCTGTAAAACACTGCAGGAAAAACTTGTCTTCATTGTATGCTCTGGTGTTAGTGCACATTTACGTGTTATCCTACATAAGCTGAGTCTTTCGACAATACCTCATCAGTTGCAATATAACGCCTGTGTTTGCGTCTCTTTAGGTGGGCATGATTGTTTTGTATTGTATGCTGCTTCCTCAAAAATAAAATATTGACTAGGTCGTTAGCTACCTGGTGCACAAAAAAAAAACAAACCAAGATGCAACATTTTTTTTTGTCCGTACTCCTCTCTCAATAACCCCCCCCCCCCCCCGCACACACACGCGCACGAGAGCTATAAGCGCCCAAAAAGGAAGAGGGGCTGCTTACGGTTGCGCACTTGTCACTCCTCTAAATGTCTCGGTGTGAGGGGGTTTGTCGGAGCAGCGAGGATATAATGTACGACTGGAATCAAAGGTGAAAATTCGTTATAAGTCTGCCTGTTTTGGATAGAAACTGTAAGAATGAGAACTCGAACCAATATATATATTTAAGGGAAAAGAACCCGATGTTTCGAAGCTGGTCCGGCTTCTTCCTCAGGGGTGAGAGATTGGCTTAAAAACGTCGCTGCCTTTAAATATGTTTTGGTTGGAGTTTTCTCGTTACTTCAATGTACGACTAGAAGTGGGGATGGTTTTAAAGAAAAGGGTTTCCCCACTGGCTTTCGCAATAATCCATTAGGCAAAGTATCTTCTCTTTTCATCTTGCTGTGTATTCTCCTTGCCTTCTCATGACTCTCGGCTCAGCTTTGTTTTGTGCTCGGCAGCTCAGGGTGAGGTGACTTTCCGCGTACCTTACCTGCCTTACAAACCAGTTAAGGCAAGCAAGCTTCCCCTGAATGGATGAATCTGTGGTCGAAGAAAAGGAATCTTCGACTATCTTTCCTTGCGAAAGCACTGCTCAGCGCCTTGAAGGGAGGGGGAGGGGAGAAAAGAGTTTAGAAGTAGGTAGGAGGAGAATTTTTGGAAGAACGTGACGGCAATGGTTGCTAGAGCAGAAAGAGAACAGGGGCCGTTGGCAGGGCAGTCCGAATCGCACGACTTGGAAATGTGGAGCTGCAACCACATACGCACATACCTATGGTCATTCCCACGAGAAAAAAATGTTCTGAATCACCTTTCTTGGGCAAGAATACAGAAAACTAGCTAAACGAGAAAACTAAAATAAATAAAGAAATAACCGATAATCTAACCACCAATTGTGACCACGGCTGCGGAAGGAAAGAAGGAAAAACGTAATCTGTGACCTTGGCACGAGCGGCTAAACGGAGGATTCATTCGCAGAACACTGTGTATAAGAAAAGACACGGGGAACACGACACCAATTGCGCCGCAACGACGCCGCGTGTCGACCCAACTTGAGCTCTGGGAACAGCGAACGGAGTGCAATGGCAGAACACTGCGAGACCACTCGCAACATGTTTGCGCCATGCATACCAGTCCGGACGGCAGGGTGTACAGCTCGTTGGGTTGTATTGTAGTCTTTCTGAATTCCTTGAAGTGCACAAAGAGCGCGAAAGGATGGGTACGAGGAACTTGAACATGGAAACCGACTTTGCCATCAAGCCTTTTGCAGTGTGTACTGGACGAACGCAACGACGGGTGACGAACGACAGGAAGTTCTTACGCGCATCAAAAATGACTATGAATGGAATCGTTTTTGAATGGGAATGAAAGAAAAAATCTTCAAAAACTTGGGCGTTGCTATGTCCGTACAACAAAACTGCAGGCCTGTTGGAAAAACATGGCAGCAATATCTCATAAAGAGACTCGAGAATTAAAAGCCTCTCTGATTGCTGAGAGGTAATAGAATTCTTGTAGATAGCACTACAGAAACAACATTAAAGACCAGGAATTATTTAATTCTTCCGTTCGTTAGTAACGCCCTTCGTTATGCATTCTTCTGTTCTCTGGGAGCAGGTCACGTGAGTTTTGTAGCATGAATTAACATAAATAGCTGTTTCTATTTTACCACAGTCACCGAACGGTGTACTCTATAAACACATCACCTGCATTAAACTTCGTGCCAGCACAATGTATACAATCCTAACTACATCGCAAAAAAATACGGGTTTCACGCAAAGAATTTCCTAATGCTTCGTTAGATATTCGACCGTTAAATTTGAAAATAGCACCACCGTGAACGGGACTAACTCCATGACCTAATTTCACTGCAAAAAGCGCTCGAATAACTGCTCCTTGCAGGTATGCAATATACATTGCATGAGGTTTTTGATGTGTGGTGACATCCTTAGTTCAGGTTACATTGTTTTTGTAGAATTAGCTTTTTAGTCACGTTTATTATGCTTTTTAATGGTAATATTTCACCTGATCTTCATTTAGTGATGGCCATTTCATTTCCACATCTTTAATGAGAGTTATGCATAGTTTATATTCAAGCATTTTTTAAAGATATAAGACTGGTTTTTATCAAAGGACCAACCCTAGAACGAGTTCCGGGGAGGGGGGAGATATGAACAGTCTTATAATTTGAAAAATAAAATTTTTGGCTTTACAAGCCGGAACTTCAATACAACAACAAGGCACGCCATCGTGGGAGGTTTTAAATATTCGAAACCATAGGTTGGCAAAATAAATAGAGCCTATACATAGACTCTCTCAGTAAATAGGCTTTCATCTTAGAACTCGTTATAGGGCCCAGCCTATTGCCGGAATTTTGGTCACATATAGGTGACCAAAAACATTTTTCTCTGCAAAACATTTTCACAATAGACTGCTTTCAATAGAGTAAATCAGCCCGACATATTTCGAATACACCTGAGATAGTCACCAAAACGCCTTGGACGTTTGGCGTAGAATGACCGATCAAACTTTACGTCAAGTATACCTATCACTTTTCGTCTCCACTGTCTCTTTCCAAGTTCGTGTTCTTCCTTTCTTGATATTCCACTTCACAGTAATTTAACAAATCCGCATCATATAGCAGAAAATAGCTTGTGGTATACGCCTCTCAAATCAAACTTGGGCGTGCACTTACGCCCCATCTCACTGTTTTGTATCGAACATTTCAGCGTTCTCATTTCACTTACGGTATTGCCACGTGGTTGCGACGTCAAAGAAGATGGTACGTGGGTTGCTCAAGACGACACTTTTCATTGAGTGAACATGTGCATAGGAAAGTGCAAAGTACTAGAAATTCGTGCTTTACACAGATAGCGGTAATCAGAGCATTGGTCGTTGGTAAAATGATCTGCGCGAAGGTACGTCGTCATTCATACACGTAGCATCCATATCGTAGGGGTCTCAAGCTTATCAGAAGATTCTAAAATAATCTAGAGTTCTCGCAGACAGCCAAGCGTCCTTTGCGCAAAGCAATTGATTAATATGTGGTGTTTAACGTTTCAAAACCACCACATGATTATGAGAGATGCCGTACAGTGAAGGACTCCAGAAATTTTGGCAACCTGGGGTTCTTTAACATGCACCTAAATCGCAGCCCATAGACCTACAGCATTTTCGCCTCTATCGAAAATAAAGCAGCCGCCGGTGGGACTTGATCCCGCGACCTGCTGGTCAGCAGCCGAGTACCTTAGCTACTGAACCACTACGGCAGTGCCTTTGCGCAAGACAGTGACATAAAAATACAAGCTAGCGTGGCAGTATAATAATGTTGCGATAAAATTTCAGCAGATGCAACATGTTTCACTGTGGATGCCATTTTCATACAGGACTGTCAGCGGGTGGCCACGCGTTGCAAGGTGGATCGACGTCTTTGGGTATTTTGAGTAGGCTAAATTTCTACTTAAAACATACGGCGTGACGACAGCACTCACGTTGACTGTAAACTTTAACGAAACGAAGTGCGCGCTTCGGTGGGATGATATGCATATCATTAGGAAGCTGTTGTGTATTTCTCAAAGGTCGAGATCCTCAATGGTCAAGCAACCCTTCCCTATCCCGTGCTGGGTGAAAGGAATATATTCATGTAATGTTTACAGCCAGCCTATAGACCGCAACAACAACTAACGGTGTGGGCCGACATCACTCCTGTAAGTCTATTTAGTGATGTATTCGTTACAGCAAAAAGTAACTAAATACCTCACTCGTTACTCTAATAAGAAAAAGGGGAACGTTTCACCGCTCCGCGTTATATAAATACATAAAAAAGGTAACGCATTACCATTACCGTAACCAAAAAAACATAACGAATGCTACCTCTGCCGTGGCTTTGAAGTCATCAGTTTTAATCAATGTGTCTTCGTTGCAGAAACCCACAAGGAGAATTTTTAAAACTCAACTTTATGTTTCACACATACTAACCCAAGCAAGGATTATACTCAAAATGTTCAATTAACGAGAATTATTTGTACAAATGTACTGAATCTTAGCAATGTTATATATAAGCTTAAGATGCCTGCACATGTGATGGCTTCTGACTCTGCAGTGACACAGGATGAAACCATTTTTTTTTTCATTGGAGGATTACACTCAAAGTGAGGTTCAATAATCCGCGGTATTCAAAAATAAACTATCACTGAACTCTCAAGAAATTTACAAATATCGGCCTTTCCTTGATCCTTCAGCACCTGCAATAAAGCAAGTCGAAATCGGCACTGTTGGTCCTCGCCACCGGAATGGCCCGCCACGCACCAGTAAGCAATCACGGAGGCCTACATTGGTGCCTTTTTATTAGAGAGGTGGGGGTGGGGGATCGGGAAATGTCGTGGAGAAAAGGGGGGACACTTTCAAGTTTGTGACACCAGATGTGCCTTGCAGAGATGTAAGTCTTGAAAAATCACGTCTTGCAACACACATCCTGCAATTGGAGCCTTTTTTAATATGTCTTAGGTTTTATTTTTATTTACATAAGAATTTAAATCATGCCTAGAAATCAAATATACAAACGAACATAGTTTCCCAGCACTCGTATTTGCATTCTTCTATTGAGTCTTTTCCGGAACAAGTCGAGAGTGGCAGTTGCTATTTCGATTGTCTCACACATCTGATGGGTATCGAGCACGTGTACACGCTATAAAAAACCATTAGAAAGTTGAATGTTTTATACATAGCATTCTTATTTGGGACGTTTTTAAGAGCAATTTTAATGGGGCCCACTTGCAGGGGGTGTCCCCCGCCCCTGACCAAACCCCAAGGGGTCGGGGAGTCAACGTTCTCTGCAGACGTGGTCCACGGACGCCCAGCTCGTGACCAGTATGGGCTGTGTATCTGAGCAAATATTGCATTTGCTCTCATCTGCCCATATGACCATCGGCAGGTTTTTGTCTTGGGGGGATGCAAACCCTTCTTTCAACTTGCATCACGACTGAGGGAGCGGGTCGATTTGGTGTCGCTAGAGTGGGTAGCAAGTGCTGGTGGAGCTTGAAGGGTTCAAGTGTCCGTGTTGCATCACCCCCCTCGCCCACGCCCATGTCTACACTTCATTCATTGAACACCGTGCTGAGAACTAGTTGAATAAATGCGCAGCTTTGTTTCCTTACGCATCCTATACCACTGCATAAAAGATTCTCACATTGTGAAA
Organism: Rhipicephalus microplus; assembly: GCF_043290135.1. Lineage (NCBI taxonomy): Eukaryota > Metazoa > Arthropoda > Arachnida > Ixodida > Ixodidae > Rhipicephalus > Rhipicephalus microplus. The sequence continues at coordinate 33,396,911 of NW_027464586.1, forward strand.
AGAAGGTATTTTGATTCGTTTGAAGGAAAGTTACATTCGAAGCATGACAGATACTCAGAAAAGCGGTTTCATGCAATCGCAACAAGAAAACTCGAAGCAGAGGTGCTTCTTTTTTATGCAGCGTACAGTGTAAAAGTAAGATCGGATTCGGAAAAAGCGAAATGAGTGACGTGCGTCACTGCTTGCTCATTGTTCAATGAAAGAAGGTTTCATAAAGTATGACGTAGCCAACAACAACAAACTGCTGCATTTTAAATTGAAAAAAAGCAAAGTGCTGCACATTTTAGGGTAGAACATGGACATAGATTAAAATACGCATTATTTTTTTATGAAGGCAAAATAAAAACTACTTTACAAAACGCTTTGCATTCATCTGGATGTCGACACATCTGTGTAGTGTCATTTATGATATTTGGATGAAAATCCCTGAATTTCAACGAATTCAGTAACTTGTGGCAGAAGAGCCTTTTGAATTTTCAGTTTCGGTTTCTGCGCCGCCGACGAAAATTGGCCGCACGCCGCCGCCGTTGAAAAAATCGGCGTGCGCCGACAACGCCGCCGCCGCCGACTCTGACGACCCCCACGCCGCCGCTGGTCGAAATCGCCTCGGCCACGGAAGAAGGCCGTGGCCTCGGCGCACACCTCTACTTCTAGCCACCATAACTAGAGGTGTGCGCCGAGGCGATTTTGACCGGCGGCGGCGTGGGGGTCGTCCAGAGTCGGCGGCGGCGGCGTTGTCGGCGCACGCCGGTTTTTTCATCGGCGGCGGCGTGCGGCCAATTTTCGTCGGCGGCGGCGGCGTCGGCGGCGCAGAAACCGAAACTGAAAATTTAAAAGGCTCTTCCGCCACAGGTTACTGAATTAGTTGAAATTCAGGAATTTTAATCCTGAATTTCATTCAAATTATAAACTATTTTTTAAATTATAAACTGTTCATATCTCCCCCTCCCCTCCCCGGCACTCGTTCTAGGGTTGGTCCTTTGATAAACACCAGTCACATATCTTTAAAAAAATGCTTGGATACCAACTATTCATAACTCTCATTTAAAGTTGTGGAAATGAAATGACGTCACTAAATTACCGATGAGGTGAAATATTAACTTTAAAAGCACAGTAAACGTGACAAAAAGCTAATTCAACGCTAAAACAATGTAACCTTAACTAATAATGTCACCACACTTCTAAAACCTCATGCAATGTATATTGCATACCTGCAAGGTGCAGTTATTCAAGTGCTTTTTGCAGTGAAATTTGGCCAAGGAGTTAATCTCGTTCATGGCAGTGCTATTTCTAAATTTGACGTTTGAATATCTAATGAGGTTTACGAGTTTATTTCGGTGAAATCCGCGTTTTTTTGGCGATGTAATTGAGCATTTTATGCATTGTGCTGGCACAAAGTTTATTGTAGATAATGCGTTTATAGAGTACACCGTTCAACGACTGTGGTGAAATAGAAACAGCAATTTATGTTCATTCATGCTACACAACTCTCGTGATACGCTTCCAGAGAACAGAAAAACGCATAACGAAGTACATTACTAACGAACGGAAGAATTGAAATATTTCTCGGTCTTTTCATGTTGTTTCTGAATTCCAATCTACAAACGTTCGTATTAAACGAGCATGACGGTACGAAGGCATGGAATTGGGTTCTGCAGCATGTTGTGACACATGTGCCACTCCAGGTCACCTTTATTACATGACATCGGAACTCACACCGAGCTTGATCTATGATTATGTACCTAATCAACGAAGAAAAAGAGCAAAGCTCCGTATTCATTATTAATGTGGCTTCAAAGACGAGATAACAGCACGATTCGCGAGCAATCGAGCGCCCGTTCTCTCTCTCTATTTCGTTGAACTGCTTGTGCCCTGAGATGCCACTTCAATTTCTTTTTGAATAAATGTAGCGATCTGGTAAGTTGTGAGCGCCAAACAAGGCGCTAACAAAAATTAGAGAGACAGGACAGGTGCTTGTGAACGTCGCGTGGAGGCATTAGTTAGCGCTCGAAATTTCCCGATAGCAATGCGCCATCTGGCAGGATTTCAAGTTTTGTTAAAATGTAGCGATGACACAGATCATGGGTTTTGTCATGTCATTTGCTACCAATTAAACAGTGGCTGCGTAATTTAGGTTACCATGAAAATTGTCGCGGCCATATTTCAAGAAAGAAGGAGGCAGAAACGCACCGTTCATGCCATACGTGATCGTTCATCACTCGTGGAAATCAATTTATTCAAGCTGTAACGTGATTGAAGAATTCTGTTACTTCTCGGCAATCAGAGAGGCTTTTAATTCTCCAGTCTCTTTATGAGATATTGCTGCCATCTTTTTCCAACAGGCTTGCAATTCTGTTGCACCGTCATAGCAACACCCATGTTTTTGATGATTTTTTTTTCATTCCCATTCAAAAACTTTTCCATTCATAGTCATTTCTGAAGCGCATAAGAACTGAATTCCTGTCGTTCGTCACCCGTCGCTGCGTTCGTCTAGTACACACTGCAAAAGGTTTGATGGCAAAGTCGTTTGCTATGTTCAAGTTCCTTGTACCCAACCTTTCGCGCTCTTTGTGCACTTCAAGGAATTCAGAAAGACTACAATACAACCCAACGAGCTGTACACCGTGCGGTCGGGACTGGTATGCATGACCCAGATATGTTGCGAGTGGTCTCGCAGTGTTCTGCCATTGTGCTTCGTTCCCTGTTCCGTGAGCTCAAGTTTAGTCGACACGTGGCGTCGTTGCAGCGTCATATTGGTGCGTGTTTCCCGTGTCTTTTCTTATACACAGTGTTCTACGAAGAAATGCCTCTGTGTAGCCGCTGGTGCCGAGGTTGCGGATTATGTTTTTGCTTCTTTCCTTCCGCAGCTGTGGTGACAATGGGTAGTTAGATTATCGGTTATTTTTTTTACTTATTTTAGTTTTCTCGTTTAGCTAGTTTTTTGTATTCTAGCCCAAGAAAGGTGATCCAGAATTTTTTTTCTCGTGGGAATGACCATAGGTATCTGCGTACATTGTTGCAGCTCCACATTTCCAAGTTGTACGACTCGGACTGCCCTGCCAAGGGCCCCTATTCTCTTTCTGCTCTAGCAGCCATGACCCTCACGTTCTTCCAAACCTTCTCCTTCTACCTACTTCTAAACTATTTTCTCCACTCTCCCCTTTCCCTTCAAGGGACTGAGCTGTGGTCTCGCAAGGAAAGATAGTGTCTTTTTCTTTTTCTTCAACCACACATTCATCCATTCATGGGAAGCTTGCATGCAGTAACTGGTTTGGAAAGCAGGTAAGGTTCGCGGAAAGTCACCTCACCTACCCTGATTTGTTCCGGGTCAACGCTCTCGAGGTGCGTCAAAAGAGGCGACAACAGGAAAGTCATACTTCGAATTCTTTAGGGCTGTTGGCTCCCCTCATCAAAAACTCTTTGGACACGCCTGACTGACTGACGGCCTAGGAAGAGCTGTCGGAAATCGAGGCAGCTTGATTTGTTCGACGTGCCACGAGACGCGCTGAATAATTAGCCGAGAGGTTGGGATTCGTCGTCAGGTATGTTTCCCATACTCTGTGGTGCTTTCAAGTCTTCCACTCCCCCAGGCCCTAGCCTGCCTAGCGCTGCAGGCCCTATTCTGCACGTGCGATGCAACGTTATTGCGCTGTGCTGTGTTGTGCGTATTATTGCATTATGACCTATGTTGTGTTTCTCTCTCGCCGTGTGACGAACTGAACGTGCATCCTTTCTATTTCCTGGGTAGAAAAGAAAGCAGTGTTTGACTTTCTCTCTCTTTCTCCCTCTCGTTTTTTTATCCTTATTCGCTGTGCCGTGCTCCCTGCTGGGCTGCAGAAATTAGGCGCCTTCTTCTAACCACTACCCCCACCATGTGGGGGACGGAGATGAAGACGGCAATTTCTTTGGACTGCCCTGGACTGAATGGACATGCAGTCTGTCCGTTTACAGTGATATGCAAGGCGGCTTTCCTATAAGGTTTATTTTCCAACCAAAAACTCTCGTTCACAGACTGCTTTTCTCCCTCTATGTGCCTTTACCTTTTCGAATTCCAGCAAATGCATGCGAGCACACGAGTACAACAAAATGTCACCTCTCCAAATTCCAGCGAAGGCACGCGAGCACAACAAGATCTCAAAAAGGTGTATGGCAAAAACAAAATGAGCGAGAAAAGCAGTCTGCGAACGAGAGGTTTTGGTTGGAAAACTAACCTTACAGAAAAGCTGCCTTGCAGATTATTGTAAACTGTCCATTGTTTTCTCCTGCAGAGAACTTTAGGAATGCCACGGCTTAAAACGCGAGCACCGAGACGCTCTGAACCAGCTCTCGAAAGCTCTCATCAAGCTTCCAAGATGCTACCATCAACATATAGTATTACGCTACCTTTAGTGTGTAAATAGTGTATATAAACGTTGCTCTTATCAGCACCGGCTACTCTGCTTGACTTCTACCTGACACTTGGCTAGCTCCTCGAATACATCACGAGCAAGAAAAATGGCACGGAGTTGTTAAGATGAAAATGTGCAACATCACATCGCTTTTATTTCGTGACCTATTCGTTCTCCGCCGCATTCGCCCGATCGTGTCCACATATAACTTTCCAGTTTTTATAGCGACGACATGCCGTTGATTGCGGTCATGTCATTGATTGTCAATTAAACAGCGGTTGCATTATTTATTTGCAAATTACTTCTTCATAAAGTACGGTGAAGTAATTTATTATTTGGCCACCTATGGAGCTTTCTAACTTGACTTACTTTTTTATCAAGACTTGAATATAATGTAAAGATTTATTTGGTTGATTTTGAGCATTACCTTCGCAACAGAAGTACATCTGTCAGCGACAATCATTCTTAACCTCTCCCAGTGCCAGTAGGTCCGTTCAAGTTACGTGATGAAAACCAGTTTGCTGGACTATGTCATATATGACATGTCGCTCAAATTTTGGTCTCTGCATTTTTGATGAATCCAGCCGCCTTTTGTAAAGTCTCTACTGGCAAGTTTTTTTTAAATTTTGTTTTGTTATTTTTAAAACTGGTGGCCTCAGACAAGTTTATTACGCCGCTTCTCACCACTAGATAGCCGTTGTTGCGCACGGCGCCTGGGCCGACGGGGGAGGGCCGCGTTCTTTTTTCATCAAACAAGTCACCGAAGGGCTGCCAGCCTGCTGTCCGCCGTGTATCGTCCATCTTAGCCGGAAGTGAGGTGGCATTCTGACAACATAATACGTCCGACGAGACGATCACAATGGTTTCTTGGTGTCACAGGTGCAGTGTGGTGGCCACGCCCTAATCAAAGATCTTGACTTGAGCGAGCGTGAGCGGCACCGTCAGAAATGGTTTGTATGTCTTGTGATTCAACAGCGCATTCTGGACCCATTCCCTGATTTAGTCAAAACGCACACTTTATAGTGAGCCACCCAGCTCATTCGTAAGAGATCTCTCGCCCTGTCTGTACAGAATGTAATAAATCCTCTGTTAAGTTTGCCGTCTTACTCCTGAGTGCACATGCGTTTTCCTTTCTGTATCTCTACACGCCCTTTCTTGCCCCTATTTCTCCACCCCCAGTGCTGGGCAGCAAACCGGATGCCAAGATATGGTTAATCCCCCAGCATTCCTCTCTTGCCATCTTACTGCCTTGGTATTTTCCTCCCGGATATCCAATGTCTTAAAAGGCCGGTACAAACAGATGAGTTAAAGAATAAAACACATGGTGAATATTTTCTGCATGTTCAGACGCTGCATATAAGTGGTTATCCTAAAAAATTATCGACTTTAACATTGCGGACAGGTGCTGATGTACCCTGAGTAGCTTCGAGCATGGACTCGACGCTTTTAATCTTCATAAAACTTCTCCCTTTCGAATTCATCTTTCGGGGTTTTATGTAGTTCTTCATCTAATGCGCTGCATTCGTGCTGCACTGCTACCACTTCATTTCTTTTGTATATAAGAACTGTTTCGGGCACAATTACAGACTGCCATTTTGGACTGATAATAATGCCGTTTTGCATCCGTATGAATATTCGAATAGTGCTATGGTGAACTCTCACGCATCAAAACGCTGGGCCATTACATTCAACGTCGTATGACCATAATCATAGCTAATTACGACACAAAAAACATCTTAAGCTTTTTAACATCTTATGCCATCTTAAGCTTTTAAGCTTAAGATGGCAATGTGTGCTGCTTCACTGTAACTGTTATATTTATTTTTGTCAATTTGTCCAATATGTCATTTCATGCAGCGGCCGCCGAACTTGTGCCGCTGTTCATAGTGGTACTCTCGGTTTCTGAAGCTGGATGAAGATAACTAAGAAGCCTGATTTTTACTGGCTACATAAAATGTGAAACGAAGCTATGAATCAAGATGAAAAAGAAGACAAATCTGTGAAAAGTCAGTGCTGGCGCATAAATGGCGTGCCTATTGCGCCGATGAAAAACGTCGGCGGCGGCGGCGGCGCGCCGATCAGTTCGCGTCGGCGGCGTGGCGAAAACTCTCGGCGGCGGCGCGCCGACCAGTCGGCGCACACCTCTAACCATAACCTTGGTCATCTTGCACAGGGTAGACAACAGAAAACATTCTTACTTCGCTAATACTAGACAATGTTTAGGTGGCTTTTTAGTTTCATGCGTTTTAGGACTGCATTGTCTAAAGGTGCAGAAGACAGTGTCAACAGGAGCCATACTGCACATAGAAATATTAGTTTCAACAAAATTAGTGTTTATTGTTTGACAATTATACATTTTTGTGTAAAAACATTAAAACAACATTTTGTGTAAACAGCATAGCGGTAGGTATTACCAAGCGCAGCGTCCTTGCAAGTAGCTCTGAGAACCCCGCGCAGTTATGGCCGCCATTTGTGTATTGCGAATATTTGAGTGTGTGTATCGCGAGTGTCTGGAGTGCTAAGGTGCTCGCATATTCACGGCTTTGGAGGTGTGCGTGCGTGATCGTTCACCTAAAGGATACATACGAGCTACTGAACCGTCGGCGCGAGCTACCGACTCCTCCTTCTGTGTAACCCAGTGGATGCTCCTCGTTAAACCGAACATACATCAGGAGCAGATCCACTTGCGGAGATATTTTCGCGCAACCCGTGCGCGAGATATGCTCCCACCGTAGTTAGCGGCTCGTCAGAACTCAGGTAAGCACACCTGGCGACGCCTGTGTTCGAGACGCTTGTCGCAGGCCTCGCGTGAACGGTGTCGATGGTGCCGCGTTCAGATTAGTTTTTTCGGCGACGTGTGGGCGTCGTGGAGTGCTTAGAATGCTTGCGGGGACGTCGCCGAGCAGGCCAAGTTGGATGAGGCCACCTGTGCCTGCGCTGCGCTGTCACGAGGGCATTTTCTTTTGCGAACGGACTTACACGTCTGACACGTCTGTGAAGGAGCTGCTTTACGGACAGCGCAGTCGATGGCCTTGTGGTTCTACTGTTTCATCACCGTGTCGTAGGCTTAAAGTAGCGCATATTTTTGCTTTGCGTTAAAAACGAACGTCGTTGTGTGGCCAGCAATCGTACCTAGAGCGTTCGTCAACCTTTTCGTACTGCTTGCACTGACTACCGTATAACGGAGACGACCATTTCTTGGCGCACTAGAGATGAGGCCCGATGGATCTAAGGGAACTTCGCGACGCGGTTCGAGAAATTCGTACCAGAGTCTAAAGAACGCCATTGTGTCGTCGCGTCATTTCGGGATCCATAGCCTCCGTAAGCATCTTGCTTATCGTGTGCATGCTGTGCGTCTAAATGTTCGTGTCGTCCGAAGGTGTGTGTTACTCAGTCAATCGACCCGCGTCGACGTCTGCAGCTTTTCAAGGGTGCTCGCTCGTCAGGGTGCCGCCATATTTGACGTATCCTCGGGAAAAGGTGCGCTCGCTTCTCCCCGGAAGCGAGGGAGGAATGTCTGTGGCGCCATCTCTGCCCAGTTTTCCTTTCTCCAGAAGGCACCGTCATACGCCCAATGAGTCGACAGAAAAAGAGGTAATTTGGAAGGAATACCTGGCCCAAAAAAGAAAAGTAAAGGAAATGGCCGCAAAAAAGATAGACCAGAAATTCCAAAAAGAAGAAGAAAACCTACATAAGGATCGTAACCATTACAGTCAGAAGTTTTGGGCATACATAAGGACACTGGAACCAAAGGACACCCTTCAGGAAGATCCACTCATACTACTTACTGAAAATAGCATTCCTCTACATACCAAAGAAGAAATTGAACAGCACATAACTAAACATTTTAAAAATATGCAAACCAATCCAGTAGATCCACCACCCCAGATCAGCAGTAGAAAAAAGGACAAGACCAGCACACCTGAAGAAGAAAAGCTGACTGGACCAATTTCTAAACTAGAACTAAAGAGACGCATAAATGATCTAAAAAACCAGAAAGCAACAGGACTCGATGATATACCCAACGAATTCCTGAAAGCATTCAAAACAGAGGCAAAGGAAATGCTACGCGGCTGCCTCAACGACATTCTGGCAAGCAGAAAAATACCAAGAACTTGGAAAGAAAGCCGGGTAAAGCTGATTCACAAGGGAAAGGGAAAGGAAACAAGTGACATTGGGGCGTATCGCCCCATAACAATACTGAGTAGCATTCTGAAACTCTTCAATACAATCCTGAATCGCAGGCTACAAAACCACTGTGAAAAAACCTTAATCTTGTCAGAATCGCAAAATGGATTTCGCCCAAACAGACGGACAAGTGACCATATCTTTACCCTAACCCAGGCAATAGAAATGAAAAACAGAGACAAATCTCAACTATACCTGGCATACCTGGATCTACAACAAGCATATGACTCAGTGCCGCACTCACGACTGTGGGAGAAGCTAGAAAAAATTAATATTGAGGAAGACTTCATCAAATTACTAAAAGCACTATATGCAGAGTGTACGGCAGTGTATGAACTGGGCAAATATAAATCTAGACAGGTGCAACAAAATATTGGACTCAAACAAGGGTGCCCACTATCGCCAACATTATTCAATATTTACATTAACAGCCTACTAGAACAAGTAAATAGAGAAGGACCAGGGCTACGTCTTTCCACCGTAACAACTGAGCGCCAAGAAATCTACACTAAAATTTCATGCTTGGCATTTGCCGATGACATCGTATTATTGGCTGAATCCCCAGCGGACCTGCAACATCTCCTCGACATATGCTCTCGCGTAGCCCACGAAGATTGCCTCACATTCAACACTGACAAAACACAATGGATGGGCATAAACATTGATGACAAAGACATAACATTCACCATCCAAGGCAACACCATCAAGAAAACAGCAACATACAGATATTTAGGCATAACAATATCAGACCAAAAGAATTACCTTGACAAACACCAAGAATTACTCCTAAAACAATCCAACCGCCTAAAAGGTAGGGTGTGGCACCTGTCACGGCATTCCTACAACCCCTACAGGGTAGGCCGCACACTTTGGAAGACTCTTGCCGTGCCTGCAATAACCTACGCAGGTGACACATTGGCGTACTCTACCCAAACAGTGCGATGTTTGGACCGCCACCAAAATGAACTGGGGCGCTGGCTACTGGGAGGCAGCTTTGCAACAGCAAACGCAGCAGTAACAGGGGAGTTGGCCTGGTCAACTTTCGAAGCACGCGAAGCAAGGTCAAAAATACAATATGCGGGCCGGCTAAAGTTTCTACCAGAAACAAATTACAGCCAGCGCATATACCTACACCTTCGATACAGGGGCATAAAAACACAGTGGATGAAACGACTGGCTTCTCTGGAAAATAAATTCGGCCATAACACAAAACTGGAAGAAGCAAAATCGGAACGAGAATGGCGTATAATAACAAAAAACACTATAACCGAAGCCAGCACAGAGATGTGGCGCACGTCGGCGGCAAAGAAAAGGAGCCTACAGTTATACCTCGAATACAAGCAGGCTCCAGACCGTGAGCCATTTTACAGGGGCGACCGGGAAAGCGCCCTCCTGTTCCAAGCCAGGACGGGGTCACTGCCCACGCGGAAGCGGCATTGGGAACTGTTCGACACGGACCCGTCGTGCCGCCTATGCGGGGCCACGGAAGAAACCATCCAACATATCCTGATGGATTGCCCGCGACTCGGAGCGAGGGACCTACCCAAGATAAACCTGGCGGAATATCTGGGTCTCCCAGATGATCCCGTCGACACCCGAGTCGAACACACCGAGAGTGCCAAGCGACGTCTAAAACTCTGGGACAGACTGTGCTGGCAGGTGGACAAACACCCCGACAGTGTCCAGCGCAACGAAGGGCCGACAGAAAATATCTAAACGACGCCGACGCCACTGGATAGACTTGGCCGAGGGCACGTTTCCCCTGGTGGCGAAACTGGCAATTTACTACCAGACCTTTCTTTCTTCGAACAGTAAAGTGGAAAACGTGTGAGTGCGTGTTCGCGTGAAGTGCGTGTAAAACACAAAATGTTTTTTTTTTTTTTTTTTGACGGTGGCGCGGCAAGCGCCTGACTGGTGATGTGTGTGTGCGTGTGTATGGATGTGCGTTGAAGCGCACAACTTTGTCCTGTGGCGCTGCTGGCGCCTGCCCTGTGCCAAAAGGGATTAGGAGCACCTACTTACTTACTTACTTCTCTTCGGTGCCGTCGTTCAAGTCAGTCCGGCTTTGGCGGCGAAATGCACAAAAGGAGTTGCATCCTATTCTGGTCGAGACGTTTTTTTTTTCCTTCGTAGCATCGGATCATCTCTCGGTACTAGTGCCTCGGCTTCTTTGCTGTCGCGTGGGTTTCGCTTTCGGCAGCTTTGTTGCTCAAGGCTGTACAATCGGCGTCCGATGAAGCACGAACTGCGGCGCGTGTGCATTACAGAAGGTGCACCTTCCAGTAATCACTCTAGACAGGTCCGGTCTGGTAGTACTGCGCGATTTCCTTGGAGCCCAATTTTTTCGCCGCTGTTCTAGTGTTTACATACGAAACTAAGGTAACAAAAATGAAAAAAAAAAGTGAAATGAACAAATGGATGGAAGTATCCGGCTGTGCCCTTTAGATCGGGCGGCGGCTCCCGCCATCTAGCCATAAAGTACTATCTCTATGTCTTGAAGAACGGAATTTCACTCGCACCTTCATGGTAGCCACCAATCAATTAGCCTCCTCCTGGTTATTTCTATCCGTTTGAAGTCTATTTTGCCTTCACTGTCCCTAAACCCCAATGCTTTTGAACAACTTCCCGCTACCATCTTGGACTGTTGGGTGGAGCTCGTCATAGAACATTATCAAATGTTCAGTCGTATCCTCCTCCTCTGCACACGCGCTACATAATGTGTCTGTGCCTTCGTATCTGGCTCGGTACATTTTGGTTCACTATACTCCCATTCTGGCCTCAAACAGCAGAGAACCATAGAGTTAATATGCAGACTCTAGAGGAAAAGCTACTCATAGTACAGTGAACTAGATAGGGGTAGTGGGATGAGGGCGATCCTCTTGGTGAGGCCGTTTTCACGGAAACCACTAGGCAGCGCCTTTCTCCTCTCTGCTGTTTGAGGCCAGGACAGGAGTATTGCGAACCAAGACATATCGGGCCAAATACGAAAGGGTAGACACGGTATGCAGTGCATGCAGAGAGGAGGAGGAAACTGCCGAACACTTGATAATGTTCTTTAACGGGCTTCACCCTATAGTTCAGGATGATGGCAAAGTTTTTTACAACACTGGGGTTTAGAGACAGGGAGAGCAAAATAGACTTTAAGCGAGTAGCATTAACTAGAAGGAGGTTATCTGATTGGTGGCTAAAGTCAAGGCACGAGTGAAAATTAAACCATTCACTGCAAAGTACCAGTCCTATACTTCACTATTCAAAGGGGAAAAAGATAAATCTAGATGTTGGTTCACTAAGTATTATGGCTTGGTGGCGCTATCCTCCGCCCTATCTAAAGGGTACAGCCGCATCAATCCGTAAATCCATCCATCTTGAAACGCGCCGCAGTGGGCGCTTGTTTGCCGCACTTTCAAATGACGAGTGCGATACGTTTAACGCCGACACTAGACCTCTGATTGCCTAAATTGTAAACTGAGTCAACAGATAGAGAACAAGTACTTTTGTCCTGAAAGCTCGAAGACGTGAGATTTCAAAGACAAACCTGTCAGGGAGGAAGTTTTTGAAACTACGCGTGGCTACTCACACAGAACGGAATGCGGCCCTGCGCAGCCAAAGCTGTGCTCGCAAAAAAAAAAAAAAAAAAAAAAAGAGATAGAAAAAGAACGGAACAGTGAGAGATAAACAAATAAAAAAATGGATCAAACCATTTTAATTTACTCAAGGACACTCTTTAAAAGCTATATGTGCAAACACAAACCCAGGCTTTTAAGTAATTTCGCTGAGCTTTTTTTTTTTTGCTCTCTGTCCAAGTGCAAATGCGTGATAGCACAGACGAAATAATTCTCGTGTTTATTTCTTCCTTGTGAGTGTCCCATAGAATATCATTTAAGCAGAGGAAGTTTTTCTTCACGAGAGCCACAATGTTACGAAATAATGCTCTTTCTGTGTAGCTTCGAAAGAATGGAGCACATGTTTTGGCATAAATCGGGGCTGGGCAGAGACATTCGTAAAAGTATCCTGAAAGTACAAATATCTGAATACAGGTGTTTCAAACGTAAAAATGCAAGTAGTGAACATTATTTATAGAAGACATAATATATTATGAAGATAATTTTGCAAAAAAATGTGCTGCAGATAATTAAAATGCAATTGAGTCTGCTGTATCGCTCGACTCAGTAACAAACACCACTGATGAGAGGTAAAGTATGCTCTTATTTATTACGCACATGATCGACCTGTTTTGCTAGGAATGCTTACACAAATTACATCAAAGTAAGAGCAGCTTATAAAATAGACTATCAGTAGACAGAGCACAGGTTCAGTTTCAATTCAAGACTAATGATATGGAAAAGGCTGTCTATTCTTGTAGGTGAACACAACTTTGTGTTATACCAAAATTGTCCCCAAAAATAAAATTGTGCTTCACCGGCCTTGAGCAAAATCCAAGATCATCAGCACTGCCTCCTCGATGCTGCCGTCAGTTGCATCAAACCCTTAACCACATAGAATATTCTGTGCGTGTGGGGGATTCTTCGCTGATTTCTATGTGTCGCCGACTGGTGGGGCGCTTTTGACTAGCTAAGCGCGTACAAGCTTTTCTCTCGATATTAGGTACACATAGGCGGCTCAGTTCCGACAAAAGAGTAGCGAGATAACCATGTCTTTGTAGTATAGATACATTCGATACAAAGGAAAAGTATTTCACTATTGCTATACAAGTACGTTTTTCAAATGTATCTCGATTTAGGAACTCGGAAGTATCTCTGAGATACTAGTGAATCGCGATACCGCCCAGCCCAGTACTGCAAATCTTGGGAAGGTAAAAACGACCACCCCAGTCATTCAGTGTAGTCAGATGGCAGCAGTTTCATTCTGTTATACCCAGTTTTACAACCTTGCGCAAGATAATAATTCTTCCGCCGAGGTTTTTCTATTTAACTCAGCGTTACCACCACCAAAAATACCACGCACAAGCAACTACAATCTTCAGTGCCTGCTGTCAAACGCACGTTGCTGGGCTGAGGCTTCAGGAGAAAGGCACAGTGGTGCCACCACACCACACACGTAGATTTCCGATTGTTTCGCCTCGCCACCGCTCCTTGCTTTCGCTCTCCGCTCGTCCCACTACCCCTATCTAGTTCACTATACCCGTAGGGCCCATGCAATAAAACTTACACTTGGGTGCCCATTTGATGGAACAGTGCTCAGCTTTCAGGTGATGTACGCTCGCACTTGCCACTGCATGCTGCAAAAAAATGTGCATTTTTTCCTATATTATGGATCTTTGTTGCATCACAGTTAGTGACTCACACATAAAGTCGAGTTGTTGGCTCATGACAACAAAAAACACGCACGATGAGGCGCAAGTAAGTGGGCAGAAACGGGGGCAAGCCGCACGGCCCCATCCCGTTTTAAAAGTTGATATGGTACAAAGATAGTGGCGTCATCTAGTAATGAATCCTGCAAACGTTTTTTTCAGCGTGCAGCAAATTACATCAATGACCACTGCATCTTGCATAATAGTAGTTGATATAAACATCACACAATTTCGGTTTGTGTATAATGCGGGTGCACACTTGTTTATGATTTACACCGAGAGCATCGGACTGTTTCAAACCGATATATTTAGCACTTCTTTCAAGTATGGTAATGGCAACAACCGCAACATTCCAAGAGGTCAGTGCTTTGGCGGTTATAGCTTTTCTGGCCCAACTTCTGCTCTAGAGTTTGTATAGTAGCTCTATGCAAAAAAAACTGCCTCTATAATTACCATAAATATTTTCGTTTGCAATTTCCTGCAAGAAAGTTTGGTAGGTCTCCAGTGATGCTTTCGTATGCATTCAAATCTTTCACATGTCTCTTTCCGTTTCCTTCACCTGCTTCTTAACTGATGTTTCCTTTTGGCTTGGTATTCTGCTGTTGTCTAAATACTTGCTCGACAATTTTTGAGTTCGCTTCCTCCATTTAGTAACAACATTCTTTTTATACAAGTAGCTGAAAACTTTCCGAGTGCAACGCTCCTCTCCCATTTTTCTCACTCCTCAAAATCTATCTTGCTACTAGCTTCCCTGCACTCAAATGATGTCCGTCTCATGTCACCCTATACACCCTGATTTGTGGTATTTCTGTGTGCTCCCAAAGCAAGTCTATCTATGCCATGTTGTTTAATATCCAATCTTGCTTGTATCTCTGATTTCATGCACATGACCGCATTGCTGAACGTCAAACCCGGGACCATGACAGCTTTCCAAATCTCTCTCACAGCAGCATACCTATTGTAGTTCCACAGTGCCCTATTTTTCATTACAGCTTCATTCCTGTTACCCTGAGTCATTACGGATCTTTCGTGCTCCCCTAGGTACTCAGCCCCATTATTTATCTATATGCCCAGATATTTGTATTTAACCACAATCTCTAGTGTGACTTCCTGTATCTTATGCTCACTGTATTCATTATCATTAAAAATCATGATTGCTGATTTTTCCCTACTGAACTTCAAATTTAACCTATCTTTCATTACCGCAGATGTCTATGAATCTCTGCACATCTTCCTTGTTGTCGGCTATTAATACTATATCATCTGCATACATCAAAGCTGGTAATGACTGTTCAATGTGTTTTCCTTGCTTGGCAAAAGAGAGGCTGAAGCAGAGTCGACGCCCCTCTAATTTGGCTTCTAGTCCTTGTAAATATAGCATAAATAATAAAGGTGACAAGGGACATCCTTGTTGAAGCCCAAAAGCACCTGGCACGTCCACACCGGCCTCTATCAGAACTAGAACACAAGCATAACTTGCATGTGATGTCACAGACAGGTTCTCTGCACTGGGTACGGCGGCTACCGTAATTTTCCATCTCATTAAAGTGTGTCAGTACAGGGGAGGACAGGGAGTTGTTTACCTCTCGCATTCTTTTGTGCTCTGCCCGCTCTCTTCTGTTCACCAGCTATGCCAAGGGGGAAAACGTAGAATTTGAGGAGACACCGGCACTAATCCCAGGTCACCGTTTCTTGCGCTGCGCAGTATCAAAACAGGCTGGTACCTGAAGATGATGACCAAAGTGACGTCAATGCATGTTATGTAATGTAAACGGGACTGTTGGTGGTGATGAATAGATGGAGGGCTAATGCTTGGGCCACCCGTTCAGATGTTCACGCTTCATTTGATGCGGCTAGCACACCCGCAACAAGCTGCCTGCTGTGTATGCTACGTTTGAGGCTGCCTCCTACAGCGCTAGTTTACCGTGCACAGCACCTGCAACGTGTACTGCACCTGAGCGTTAACAGGATTGCCTGATGATGTAGCCAAATAATTGCTTGTTGTGCCATGTGAATTATTAGTGTCCTGGGGCAAGGCATAGAGTTCCCTTATTTTCCGGCCTATAAGTTACACCCTTCTCAAAATGGAAGTTTTTTCGGAAAAAAACATGTATAAGTTGCACCTGCTTATCCGGCGAACGAGTGTCGCATCGTGAGAAAGCATTGTGAAAATGCATGCTTGAGATGGACGCCGCTTTGGCAAGTTTCGAGCTGTTGGCAGACTCGTGCGAGCCCCTTTCAACAAACATGAAAGCAATATTTCCAGTCAAAAATATTTTATTATTCCGATGAATCAAAACCATCGAAGTCTTCTTCCTCCTAGATGCTCACAAACAGTGCAGCTATTTCAAGTTGTAGCTCTGCTGGCCCGTCACTGTCGTCCTCCGACTCGCTCGAATGAGACTCAACATCGGCCACGCAGGGGATCAACCCGGCCTTGCGAAAGCCCGCCAAAATTGTCTTGTCGGAAATGGAATGCCAGGCTTCACTCACCCATTTCACCACTTTGCCGAACTCAACGCGTCTCATGCGATCTGTTTAAGTGAAGCTATGCTCTCCCTCCGACATCCATGACTCCCACAAACCTCGCAGAACGGTCTTGAAGTTGCGGTTGACAGATAAGTCGAGCGGCTGAAGCAACTTGGTCATGCCGCCGGGAATGATTGCAGGCACACAATGCTTCGAACTGATCTTTTTTTTTTACGACGTCGGTGATATGAGCCTGCATACTGTCCATCACCAGCATTCCTGGCTGGTGATGGACAGCGGTCAAGCCACACACCCGTCGTTTCATCGTACATCCAACTCTTCGCATTCGCCTGAACCACCACTGTAGGAGGGAAAACATTCTTCGGCAAGGTTTTCCGCTTAAATATCAGCATGGGAGGCAACATGGTGCCATCTGCGCAGCAGGTGAGCACGACGGTGAAGTGAGACTTTTCGTGGCCAGTTGTCCTCTCGTTCACATTTTTTTGGCTTTTCTCGGCTATACTTCTCCCGAGGAGAATGTCGAAGGTCAACAGCACTTCATCCATGTTGACAGTGTGGCTCGCGCTGACGTTCTTCTTCCCAATATCCTCCCTCACGATTGAGCTGAAGGTTTCCAGCTTCGCTTGGAAGTCGTAAAATAGCTTCTGGCTCACTGTAGTCCGGGCTCGCATGACTAGCTGATTCCGCCGCATAAAGCGGAAACACCACGACGGACCATCACTGAATCCCTCAGTGAGTCTCCACTGCCAGAGCCTTCACCTTCAGGTGCAGCTGCACTTTAGACAGGCCTCTTCCTTCGGCTCGCTGTTGTAGCACCCATGTTCGCAGGCTTTTCTCAAGGTCCGACTAGTGTGCCTTCTTGCCGCGGTTGGCCTTCTTTGTAGACTTCATTGTCTGGAGGACGCTGTGAGCCTTGCGCCAGTCCCGAATTACTTTTTCGTGACTTTTTCGGTGACATCGAATTCTCTCCCTGCAGGACGATTTCCATGTTCTTCTGCAAATTCAACTGCATGCAGCTTGAAGTTCGCATCGAAACTTCGCCAACATTGCTTTCCATGTGGCGCCATGGTTAGCAAAGATGCTGCGACAACGCCACTACGCCTTTGCTATGATGCACAATATCAGCTACCGCGACTGCTATGGCGGGCGGAAGTGACGGTAAACGAAGCGGCTCTAGCGGCTCTTGCCTGAAATGCAAACTTTCCTTCAATTATCTATAATTTTAAATACCTCTACTTTTTTCGCCCCCTCAATAATCATTTATTTTCTGTGCAAAACTATATATATTTCTAGGGAGTAATTTACCCCTCTTTTTATTTTCTTCTGAAATGGGGTTTTCGTGCACGAAAAAAGGGGGGGGGGGGGGCGGCGAATGGCCCGATGTGGAAAGCAGGGCCGTAATATCAGGCCGCCAAATCCACGTCATCTGATCCGATTTTGACTGTATATAAGTCGCACTGTTGTCTAAGTCGCACAGACATAAAAATTAAAAAAAAAATGCTACTTATACACACAAAAAAGGTAGACACTAGAGGAAGCTCTGGTGCTAGTGTCTATGGGAGCTGCAACGTATGGCGCTTCAGCAGGCATAAAAGTGATGGGTAATACACTGATTTCTATAATCTTCATTCTCCTAGGTCGGTTTGACTTTGCATGGCGTGGAGGCCTTTTTCACAAAACAAAAATCAGCAAATGTTCATCAGTTGCCCTTCTATACCATAATCATTTAGCCTCATCATTCCAAATCGGCTCGTGAAGCTCACAACCGTCTATTTTTCCATTGAAAAGAAAACCAAAGCGTAACAATAAATGAAGCCACAAGTATGTTCAAAACCTGCAAGCACGAAGACTAGGCAAATCTCTGTACTACCCATAATTCCCATGGTTGCTGAACAATCGCAGCCATAGTACCCTCTAGTTAGTTTTAGAGAACTCTATGGGACAAGGTTTTGTTTGGTGCTGCAGAAGTCAGTTGCCAGAATTGGGGGCCCGTGTTGCCAGACTGACGCCAAATCTGGCAGCTATATTTTCTCTTACAGCTCCAGCTTTTCTGCAATGTTTCCCATCTGCTCTCGCAGTTTTTTAAGTGTACGTAGTGTGCACATGTTACTAGGGCACCAGTAACCTTCGTGCCATTTCAGGGTTCTCGGTATGGAGGTACTCTATACTTGGGCTGCAAATATGTATGGCAGCGCTGCCTACACTGTGCGCAGACTTTTGTGACGCCATACAGTTGCACAAGTAAATCCGTCATTGTGCGTGTGTTTCCCACATTTTAGACACCATTGAGTCCGAATGTGTTGATTCCCTAATTTCGAGGCACGATCGAGTCTCATCTATCAGTTGTAGAACTGAATGTACAGTGAGGAAAAGGGTTCAGACCTTTGCAACACACAGGTGCCGCTGAGTGAAATGGACGATGTCAACAGACCGCACATGCCCAACAGATTACACAGCAGCCATACAGAAATCCAGAACTGGGTGGGTAAATACCCCCCAAGCCTGGCAACCAACTTACGCGACACCAAACAGAACCTTGCCCTTATTGGAATCAAATATTTACGTATTTAGAAAGCACATTTTTTGTACATCCGATGCATCTGGCACGATGGCTACCACCATGTATTTATCCATTTGTGTAGCCTCTCCTTGGTTGTTGATGTCACGTTTGCCGTGTCGCTGGTGGCACCGCCGGCGCAGTTGGTGAATCGCAGGGCCGTCAAGAGGTCTTTCCCCTCTGCTTGACAGGGAGAGTGCGGTGCAGGGAGAGATGTTTGATATCCTCCTCTTTGGCCAAATACATCCTGCACACTGCTGCGGTCAACTCTGGAAATGTTTTATAGTGACGGTGGTATTCTTACGTCTGCATGCAGGGCACCAACTCTTGCTTCAATGAGCAAGGTGGCGTCGATACAATTATCAGAAAATCACTTGACAGCAGTGATGCTATTGTGGGTCCTGTACATGCTCAGTGTGAATTTTCGCATCATTGCACAATTTCACTGCACCGTCTCCTCTTCCTGTTCTTGAGCCTGTACAGCTTCCTTCTACTTGCGCACCATGTCCTTTGACAGGGTTCGCATAAAAGCTGAACTTCGGTGCAAGGTTTGCCGATGCTTGAACCACTCGGTTCTAGTGCCCTTCAAGCCTATGAGTGTGGCTTCGTGCCATCAAGTGGTGATGCAATAATCAATATTGGTCGACATAACACTTAAGGAAAGGCGTCCAGGCATGAGACAAGCCCAGCTTTTCTGAAGAGGACGAGCAGTCGTTCGCACTGTTGGGCAGACCTAGTGAACTAGTGACGCAGAGACGACAAAGGGCTTACTGCCAATTGAATGTTTATCGTTTGCTGTTACAGACCAAAGATATTAATAATAAAAAAATTGTGACATATTCATAAAGTGAATAGTGGAGCAGTGGACTGCTCCACTATTCACTTCATGCCCCCGTGTAGCACTGCCCCCGTGTAGCAGTGGACTGGAATGGCCTTCCCTGTGACGTTCCAGCCATCACGTGTCCATCAACATTTAAAGAGGAGGTCACCGTGCACATTTCCATTTGAAAACCTTTGTACATCTACCTGTAACCCACCCCTTATATAATACTTCCTACATGGGGGTCTTTAAGGTATTAAAGTGAAGTCAAGTGAAGTGAATAATGGTGAGTGGGAGAAGCAGTGGAATCGTTTGGTGTTACCATAAATAACCGTGACATTGACCACTCACGCATGTAGATGAGTTTACAAAGCATTGCACAGTTATATACAGTGTTCATTGGTCATAAAAAATCAACATGTCTGCACAGTGCAAGAAAACGAGAATGTAGAAAGGACACAACACAGGCGCTTACTTCAAAAAAGTTTTACTAGCAAAAACGCTGGAAATATATACACATGATAGGAAGCAGCACACCCCAGTACAATCGTGCAACCCATTGTTTTACAACCAAAACTCTGTGCCGAGGTGTGCTGTTAACAAGATATCGAGTGTCTGGTTGTAACGCAACAGGTGTGCTGTGGTGGGTGCTGCTTGCTTATCATACATACCCAAGCATCTGTTTTCAATATGGTCATAAAGGGTATGCTGTGTTGAGTTGTGAACTTTGTTTTATCTTCACTGTTACGGATTTTGTGGTATCAGGCTGTTGGTTGTTTTCATTCATAGAAAATGGGTTGGCGAGCATCTCGAGAAGTCATATACTGCACAAGGCAGTCTTCCGTGATCGTCGTGACGTATAGTGGGCACCTTGCTTGTGCTGCGCTGTGTTGGCTGAGAGAAAGTGCATGGTCTGGAACAGACTTGTTCATGGTCATCACAGGGGTGGAACAGCTGCACCAACAGAGGACGAACCTCCTCTGTTGCACCAAATTAAGTTATCAGCGCTGTACTGCGCCAGACGATCCGAATTTAGCCGCAAGGGGTAACAGTCATCAAGCCCCATGTCCAGAAACGTTTCGGTTTGTTGTTATAGTTTCGCTTTCGTCAAGGCTGTGATGGCTCAAGCAGCGGCTGTTAACATCAATTCTGAGGGCATGGTCGCGATCCCTGGTGCGCTCTCTAACTCGGCGACATATACACTAACTCTAGTAGAAGTGTATGCAAGTCACCCTCTCACGGCTGCCGAGCTAGTGCACACATCAGCGCGCATGGTTCCTGGACCCTTCCACCAACTGTGCTATTAACGATGATGAGACTGCCTGGCATGGCCGTATTCTCTTACACGAACATTTTGTAGAGTTACGCGATATCAAAACCAAAAAAAAGGTTAGCTGCCAGCTTTCATAAAACATTACAATTTGTTGCCATCGCATTCATTGCTTCGTGGTCGCGGTGGAACTTGTTCTTTAACTCAATAGCAGCGTTCAAAAAAGAAAGAAAAGGTGCTCAAAAGAAGTGGGGGTGGTGTCCTATTCCTGAAACATGTGAAGACAGGTGCACAAGACTGCTCAGAGGGTGCGCTCACATATTCTCGCTTATCGACTCTGCAGTTGATGCTCGCGCATTCAGATTTAAGAAATGTGTGGCTGTGCAAAGCTAAAAAAGTTACAGCTTAATCGCAAGAGCAAAGCAATAATTGCGGTAGCGATGAGTTTGGGATCCGATCTCGCGAAACCCTAGAAAATGCTGGTGGGAGGGAGCATGGTCACTCCAGGTTGAGCAACAGTTTTTGCCCAGTCTTTTCGCGAAAAGAGCGCAGCGCCTTAAAGGTATAGTTACTGCGTATGCTACTTTTAATCTAAAGCGGACATATACAGTAACTCTAGTAGAAGTGTATGTGAGTGCACACACCAGCGATCACGACTGCGCCAGCAGAAGCAACACCCCCCTCCCTTCACCCTTCCCAACGGCGCAGTTCCTCTCTGCTTCGATGGCAGGCCTCCCGAGCGCGATGATGTTATCGCATGCCCCCTCCCAGTAATACGCCTGTCACACAGCACGTGTAATGTCATTCGCAGGGAATGACATTCATAACCAATGTCATTGCGATCTTACATTCATAGTCTAAATGGCCATGTAAAATGACTTTCTCAATTGATGTCATTGTTTATCGGCAGGCTGTTATGATACCAAGAAATTGGCACGTTTATTTATGTAACATCGTTCGGCTGGTTCAAAATGTACTGCGACGTGATAAAACAGCATGAGTAGAAATAAAAATTGTTGTACACATCTAAAGCAAGATTCGCTTAAAGCTGCTCATAACGTGCAGTCTGCAATATTTGGAACCGTGACAGCATTCATAAATTTGTGATCGCAATGAATGATGATAGTGCAAACGAACCGTAATTACTCTCCAGTTGCTGCGAATTAAGCGTCGGAACCGACTGAAGTGCCTCAAGCTTGCCATTGAAAAAACATCACTGTCGATGAGGGATTCGGAGCTGCGCCTACACACCGATTCGTTTACATTAGGCTTCTACTTCGTCAGCGATTAACAGGAATTTGTGGTGCTTCTCAAGAAAGGGCAATTGGTTTGAAAACACTCTTGCTAAGCTGTGGTCCCACACTTGCGTGTGTTCTGCTATTCGCGAATCTAACGTGGTAACGGTGTACCAAAACAATAGCGAGCGTTTCTAAATACGGCCGACATGCTATAGCGTCAAGTCTGAGCCTGGGAAAGAAAACATACCTAAACAAATTGCTTCCACTATCGTGTTGTATGTTGAAAAGTTACCGAAATGTTAACAACAATCTTTAATAAACATCTGAACATCGCTTACACTTGCTTCAAGGTGTCGATTTTGTAATCTCTTGTCAAGCGCCTGTTGACGTGATTGGACATGTTGGGCCTCCATGAGTTCGGCAAACACATTCAATGGGCGAATGTCATTGAATGTGAAGGTCATTCACTGTGCCCGTGTAGCAGCCACAAAACTGATAACACCTAATGACATTCGCAGCAAATGAAATTACAGGTGCCATGTGACAGGGGTACAACAGAGAAGGGCAGGCTCTTTTGATCTCTCCAGCTGCTTTCGTCATACCCGCTCGGGCACTATTACCCGCGGGTATACTATACGATTGCACGGGAGTATGCTATAAAGATAGACTTTATATGGGACATGATGGAAAACTCGTCTATGGTGACTGCTATCGTAATAAGGCTATTGCATAATTCTTTGGAAATTGCAGCATTGAACAAATGTTGCTTTACAAGTACTGTGTAACAAGGCTACATCAGCTCTGGAGGTCTTCAATCTCAGACTTCTTCAAGCTTGCTTGGAAAGGCTTTTCTGGTTGCTCCAAGCCTGCTCCAAAATGTCCTTCTGATTGCTCAAAGCCTGCTACAAAAGGCATTTTTCCTGCTTCCAGGACTGCTCCAAAACCCATGTACCCTGTTCTACCCCTGTCATCAGCATAGTCATTGTCATAAATGCTCGGCTACGGCAAACGCCAGCACACAAGCCTCGATCTTAAGGAGCCGCGCCTCTAAAACGGGACAACCGGAAAGGAATTGCTAAAAGCTAACTAAAAGACTACCCCATTAGTGCCTGTGTCTTCATGCTTTTGCAGGTGATTGATATTCAGACATCTGCCGGTTAGACTCGCGCATAGCCACCCCCACAGTTCAAAGAAATCACACAAACTGTCCATAATGTAATCCACAAATTCATTGCAGTGCTTCACGTCAACATCAGGTTCCTGTGTTTTTGTAACTGATGTCCGGTCGTCCTATGTTGTGCTCCGGCTTACCAGCAATCACCATCTAATTCACTTGTTCACCGACTGACAGCGTATGCCAAAATTCACAGACTTTTTGTGGCTTCGTTCAGGGCATATCATACTGCTGCCGGTCGTGGTCGTCTTGTCTGTTTTGGTCTTGGCAAGTTGAGATTTAGTGAGTCCCTGGTAATCTATTTAGCAGCTGTAGCTGGTACAACATAACCACCGAGATGTAGCATTCATTCATTCATTTTTATTACCTCAATAGTCTGGGTTGGGATATTACATCAGGGAATGGTTGATAGATTGTCTATTAATATAAGGGTAGTTATGATGGGATGGTTTTGATCAGGCGCTTGAATGCATGGGTGTCAATGATGGTGGTGACTTTGGTAGGCAGGTCATTCCAGTCTCTGGCTGTGAAAGGTGGTGGTATGAGCTTGTACTGGATAGACGGTGTTACAATGGCGGGAAATACGATGGGCTCTTCTGATGTATGGGTTATCTAAAGGCAAAGAATGGAAGAATTTACGATAAAGGTTAAGACGTGCAATTTTGCTGCATTTAGCCAGATCGGATAAGTTAATTGTTGCTTTTAATGCTGAAATGCTTGAGGTGCATGAATAGTTAGTATGAATCGTGCCGCACGGTTTTGGACAGACTCGAGGGCGTTAATCAGGTTATTGTGGTGGGGATTGAAAATCACATGCGCAAACTCTAGCTTTGGTCGGACAAAGGTTTGGATGGCAACTTTTTAACAGAAGGGGGAGCGAGTGAAAGGTTATGATATGAGCACCCTAGAGTATGATTAGCAGAATTCATGATGTGGTTAAAATGACAGGCTCAAGTTAGGTCACGTGAGATGGTCACACCAAGGAATTTAAATGAGTGAACTGTAGAAATCTTGTTGTTATTGATATTGTACTTATAAACAACGTGATGATGATGACGGTGGATAGACATTAACACAGTTTTAGAAACATTCAAGGACATGAACCAAGATTTACATCAGTTCTGCATGTGGGTGAGATCACATTGTAATATGGAATGATTGGATGGGTTAGTAGTTGCGCAGTAGACAACACATTCATCGGCGAATAGACCGATCTGAGAAAAAATGTTTGAAGGGAGGTCAATAATGTATATTAAGAAGAGCAGGGGACCAAGTACAGTACCTTGTGGTACACTTGAAAAAACGGGTGTTATAAGTTGGCATGAATGAATTGCTGACATTTGGTCAAAAAGCCTTGAATCCAGTTTAAAAGACAGGGGTGGATGTAAAACTTGGATAGTTTTAATAAAAGATGACCATGGGAAAAGTTATCGAATGCCTTTTCAAAATCTATGAATACGTCAGTTGGAATGTTACGGTCTAGGTTTATGTGTAAATCATGCAGAAAAAGAGCAAGTTGAGTGCCCAGGAATAAGTTTCGTGAAAACCATGCTGACTAGCATGAAATAAGTTTACAGGCGTCAAGAAGTTAGCAGTATGAGAGTATATGATATGCTCCATTACTTTGCAAGTGACGCTTGTGATCGAAACGGGATGGTAGTTACTTGACGATGCTCTGTTTCCTTTCTTGAAGACTGCGATGACTTTGCCCACCTGCCAGTCGTGGGGAACTGAACCGCTGTTGAGTGATTCCTGAAATATGAGTGATAAATAGAGGCGACACACATGTTTTGCATTTTTAAGTACTTTAGCGTTGATACCGTCTACTGCTTTGGATGTTGAGTTACTCAATGAGTCAATGCCGTATGAATCAAATGTGATGTTTTGCATCAGCGGATGCGCGGCAAATGGAAGACCGGGTAAACTGTCAGGTGGCTCATTAGGAAAAATGGTGCTAAATGCTGTGTTAAGGCAATTGGGAACTACATTCTCAGGAATAGGAAGTCCTGAGCAGTCACTAAGTGAAATTTCGTTAAAATTTGAGGGACTATTTGTTTTCCAAAATCGCTTGGGGTTTGCGACATAGCTGGTAGGGTGTTGGAAAAAAGATCACGCTTAGTTTCAGTGGTTAGCTTATAATATTCTTTATCCACTACATAATACTTCTACCATGTAGAAGCACAGGTAAATAGTTTAATGGCTCGAAATAGACGCTTTCTCTTATTATATGAGGGATACATTGAAACTATGTGGAATTTATTTTTTGTCTTATTGTAATGGTTGGGATATAAATGTGCGTATAAGGTGATGCAACTCTGTTTTGAAAAGCAATCAATTCGACTCCAGAGAATTTAGTGGCAAGTTTGCGACAAAAGTGGTAAAATATTCTCTTAATTCTCTGTTTATGCCAACATAGTCTTTATTATCATAAACGGTGAGTGGTTTTAGATTTTTTTGTTTCTTTATGATGTTACAATAAATAGAGGTGTGCACTGTTAGGTGATCTCTCAAGCCATGCAATAGGGTGATAGGCGTGAAGTTATCAGGATGCATTGTTAACACAAGATCCAAAAGGCCAAGTGATGCGCCTGAGATCAGTTAAGCTGTATGTCATGCACAGAAAGTCGCTTGCTGGGCTGCTTTTAGATAATGAAGAAGCGGGATTGGACCAGTTAATGGTGGGAAAATTAAAATCTCCGAACAAAAAGACAGGACTATTAGGGTTTATGCATGCACATTCTCTGCATCTCTCTTAAGTTCTGTGCATGTGGTCTCTTTTGCTCCCTCTCATGTGTTGTGTGCGTTGTGCGCGCTAAACAAAAATTCTTTGGTGAGGCTCCCTGTGTGCCACTTCAACCAGTGTGGGAATCTGGTTAAGTACAGGCTTCGGATGGAGTTTATTCTCGAGATTCTTTGTGGTCATTCAAGGCCAACTGCAACGAAATTTGGCATTCCGCAAAAAGTCAATATATAGGTAGTCTAGCTAGGCGTAGGGCTGCCTGCCAAATGTCGCCTTCGAAATAAGATCGCTTACCTTGGAAAAAAGTTTGCAAACTATGATGTTTTTGAGACCGTAACTAGAAAAAACGATGCCATTACAGCTGACTGAAAGTGACGTAAACGACAGAAAAATCGTCTGCCCCACGATCCTCAAGCACGCACATCGCGGATGCGCCTCTTAGTGTGTGTGTTTTTTCTATTCGCAATGCCCACAGCTTATAGGTGGCGTGCCGTGCAATCCAAGATGGCTGCAGAAGGATCATCAACCCATGAACTCACATAAGAAAAGACAGGAAGCACGGACGCACTCCTCGTACCGCTTTCACGGGATGAATTCTTAATTGTCGAATGAATGTATATTGAATCAAAGTACTTTCCCTACTGATAGGAACGGCTGAATCTTTGCTACCTCATTCCTTGCCGCAGTGCAAAGGGTGGTGGTGTCAGCTGATCGACCGTGTATCAACGATGGTTTGCGTAATCCTGTGCGTGGTACAGAAAACTGCGCCAACTAGAATTCATGTATGAACTGAACGGCACTCCGATATTATTAGTACCGAGCTTCTCTGGCAGATTTGCCTCAGTAGTAGGCCACTAGCAAATAGCGCATCATCGTGGCTGCACAGGACTGATTGTTCAACCTAGGGATGGTTTGCAAACATATTACTCCATCGTCATTACTTGCGCTGTAGGCATCATGCAGTTGCTTCTTCAACGGAACACAAGCATTTAGCTTCCCATTAAGTAGTGCATGTCTCACAGCCATGATCACAATAACAGCGCGCAATTCCCTGCACTCGGATGTTGCAG
This sequence comes from Rhipicephalus microplus, assembly GCF_043290135.1. NCBI lineage: Eukaryota > Metazoa > Arthropoda > Arachnida > Ixodida > Ixodidae > Rhipicephalus > Rhipicephalus microplus. Next base: position 33,424,157 of record NW_027464586.1, read on the forward strand.
GTTCCATCACCGCGATCGAAACAAGGATATCGGCACGTGTACGCTTTTTGCAACGTCGAAATTGCGAAAATTTGTCGAACAACGACGTCATTCGGACAGCACCGGTAAGGAACGACAGCACCGGTGAAGTGCAAGAGAAGTTAGCGTGGACTGTAGACGTAACTTCATGAAGCTTTTGCAGTTAAGACTCATGAAGGATAAAAATGTTTGTTTCTGCCTCCCATGCTTGATACAAGGCTAAGCGCATGTATCCCTTTGACATCAACTTACTCTACCAGCATCGCTATATGGCCGCTGCAGCTAGAAGACTAGGAGTAATGTAAATGGCGTCGCATTGCCTTTAAGAAATGTGCCTGCATAACAAATGCGCTACTGTCACATACATGTAAACGAGATTATAGCCTGCCAGCTTGATGCAATTGCCAGGAACTCACCTGCCAGTGCCAGCTGGGCCTACTGACTGAAATTTTTTCATTAAACAAGAGGCCTCATGGTGGCTGGGAGTGTGGTGCAGTTCATCTTTCAAGGGAAGGAGGTACACTTGGGTTGACAGCCGTAAGCTGGCATGTCACTTACCATGTTTACATGAATGTGAAAACAGGTGCATCACACCTATGTAAAGGGGGTAATGCGCCAGGATAACGCATCGGTGAGGATATTGCCAGGCAGCTATGGATTTGGAGAGGCAAGTTGACTCTTGGGATACCTTCGAGATCGCCGGTCACCCATCACGTTGGGTTCGAGGGCACCCTCCTGATACTACATGAGTACAGGGGCAGAATGCGAGGGTCTTTATATATGGCATGTGGGGTTCAACATCCCAAAACAATCATATGATTATGAGAGACGCCTTAGTGGAGGGTTCTGGAAATTTCAACCACATAGGGCTCTTCAATGTGTACACGAGCCTACAGCATTTTCGGCTCCATCAAAAATGCAGCTGCTGTAGCTGGGATTCGATTCCGCTACTTGCGGGCCAGCAGCCGAGAACCTGAGCCACTAGACCACTGCAACAGGGCACGAGTGCCTTTAGGTGGAGTTCATGCTCTCCAGAATACCAATCAAAAAAGGTTTAACGCAGGGGGACACAATCTCCCCAATGCTATTTACTGTGTGCTTACAGGAGGTTTTCAGAGGCCTAGAATGGGAACAGTTCAGGATAAGAGTTAATGGAGAATACCTTAGTAACCTGCGCTTCGCCGATTACATTGCATTGCTGAGTAATTCGGAGGACGAATTGCAAATCATGATTACAGAGTTAAGACAAGGAGAGCAGAAAGGTGGGTTTTAAAATTAATGTGCAGAAAACTAAAGTAATGTAAAACAACCTTGGAAGAGAGCAGCGCTTTGAGATAGGTAATGGTGCACTTCAAGTTGTAAAAGACTATGTCTACTTAGGGCAGGTAATAACCGTGGAGCCGAACCACGAGATTCAAGTAACTAGAAGAATAAGAATGGGGTGGAGCACATTTAGCAAGCACACTTAAATCATGACAGGTAGATTGCCACTATCCCTCACGAGAAAGGCATATAACAGCTGCATCTTGGCAGTACTTAGCTGTGGAGCACAAACCTAGAGACTTAAATCATGACAGGTAGATTGCCACTATCCCTCACGAGAAAGGCATATAACAGCTGCATCTTGGCAGTACTTAGCTGTGGAGCACAAACCTAGAGACTTAAAAAGAGGGTGCAGCTTAAATTTAGGACGACACAGCAAGCAATGGAAAGAAAAATAGTAGGTGTGCCCTTAAGAGACAAGACCAGAGTGGATCAGGGAACAAACGGGGGTTAAGGATATCATAGTTGAAATCAAGATGAGGAAATGGACTTGGGCCGGGCATGTAGCGCGTAGACAGGATAACCGCTGGTCATTAAGGGTAACTAACTGGATTCCCAGAGAAAGCAAGCGGGTACGGGGGAGCCAGAAGGTTAGGGGGGCAGATGAGATTAAGAAGTTTGCGGGTATAAATTGGCAGCAGCAAGCACAGGACCGAGTTGACTGGCGGAACATGGGAGATGCCTTTGTCCTGCAGTGGACGTAGTCAGGCTAATGAGGATGATGATGCTCTCCATGTATAAGGCGGCACATCGCATTACTTTTCATGCACCAGGAAAGGGGAGTGCTACAGCTGCATTCTATCAAATTGACGTAAACGAAGCGCGTGATATAGTTTACGGGGACACAGTCTATTTGCAGTGATGGTGAAGACAAGGGCTTCCAGACAATTTGTAGCCTCAGCTATCCTTTCCTGGGAAGAGAAGGTGAGTGTAGCCTTTTATTGCCTACAAATTAAATGACATGTGGCAGTACCTGTTAATCATTTCATGATTATGACATTCTGTTCACAAGCTATTGGGCTCAATTCTTTCTTGAGAGAAATTTTTAGTGGATAGATCCCTTGTTTCAGGGTGTGTTGTGGAATAGAGGTTGGTAGAACTGGCTAAATAGAGAAAAAGAAATCCAGTTGGATGTGATAACCACTGCCTAGCTCAGACTATGCCCATCAGTAAATGTAGTAGGAGTAAAAGACGGTGAAAGAGGGGATCATTTACACATGTGCACAGAAGGGTGTAATGTCCCATGGTTCTCTTGTGATGTAACATTCGCGATAGAGCTCATCACCGAACCTCGCATTCTGGCTCTGTTGGTCACGGAGAGTAGCTGGCCAGGTAACCAACATGAGTGGTTTGCAGCATGAAGAACAGTGTGCCTTAGAGGACAGGAACAAGTGGTGGTGGTTGGGGTTAGAAGAAGAACAAGGCGCCTAATTTCAGTAGCTCAGTAGGGAGCACGGCGTAGCGCCTGAAGAAGTCGGCGAGGGTTTCTAGCTCTCAAAGACAACTCTTTGTCTCTCTCTCTCTCTCTCTCTCTCTCTCTGATACAAGTGAATGAGAGTTTCTAGAGAATCGGAGAGAGAGACAGTGGGTTGTCGTTGTAAGGGAAAAAAAGGGCCTCGCTCAAAGCTTCGTTTCACCGAATAGCGACACTTTTCGTGCCCATTTCTCAAGCAGTTTGGCGCACCGACACAAGTTTGGGTGGCACAAGGGGGGTGGGGCAGTCCCCTCTCCCCTCTTGGCGTCTTTCTTTAGCTCTGTACCCTTTTCATCCCCTTTCTTTGTGTGTGTACCGGTTCAGGTGCCCTTTCTGAGAAACAGTTATCGTTAGTGGCGTGGTAGAAAGTGGTAAGAACGAGTGGCTGCTAACTTGAAAAACTTTACAGAAATGGATAAAAGGAAAAAGTGATTTCATTATGATGACCGCTGTCTGGCTCAAGAATATTGATTTAGTTAATACTGCTGACTGCTATGCAAAGTCGTAGGTAGGACATTATCACAACGGAATGGTAGCCATCATTGAAAGAGGCAGGAGTAAGCGACAGCGTGGGATTATTAACACATGTACACTGAAGGATGTCGCATGGTTCGATTGTGACGCGACTTTCGCGAAAGAGTTTGTCAGCCCAGTCGCACATTCTGGCACTGGGTGTCGTGAAGAGCAGCTGGCCAGTGACGCAGGACTGGTTGACAGCCTGCTAGCCAAAAGTAAACTTGAGCAGTTTACAGCACCATTGTTCCTCGCCCCGCCGCGGTGGTCTAGTGGCTAAGGTACTGGGCTGCTGACCCGCAGGTCGCGGGTCCGAATCTCTGCTGGGGCGGCTGCATTTCCCATGCAGGCGGAAATGTTGTTGGCCCATGTGCTCAGATTTGGGTGCACATTAAAGAACACCAGTTAATCAAAATTCCCGGAGACCTTCACTACGGCGTCTCTAATATTCATATGGTGGTTTTGGGACATTAAACCCCACATATCAATAAATCAGCACCATTGTTCCTCACAGGAAAAGCACTGCGCTGCATAGGACACGGACAAGTGAGCATGGATTTGAGGAAAAGATGGAGGTGTTGAAGGGAAGAAAGAAAAAAAGTCTCTGCTAAATGCTCCATTTCTCCGAACCGCGACAGCAGTCCTGCCCCTCTTAATCCAGTGTGGTGCGGCAGCACAAGTTTGGAAGTTTGATCTCCGAAGCGTTGTTCTATTGCTGACTTAGTGGTGGCACCTGGTGTCGTTTTGGGCTCTACTGGCAAGATGGCGACAGTGAAACCACTACTTCTTGGGGTTTGCTTGGGGTTATCAGAAGCAGGGGTGCTCCATTGCTCCAAACTGCTCCAAAAGAGAAATGTTGCTCCATGCTGCTCCTAAGTGCAATATTTGCTAGTAACTGCTCCAAACCTGCTTTGAATGTATGTTGGCAAACTAAAAACAGTGAAGTTGAACCATGGGACCACACAGTGAGCCTAAGCAAAACCAAAAGCAAGCTGTATACACTATCATCCTAATATACTACTCAGTGGCGTAAATCTAGAAAAATCTCGAGAGGTGATGCATATCAGGCCATTTTTTTTTCCAATTAAAATTTTATTGTGATAGCAATTGTATGGACACTTTCGGCTGGATTTTGCCGTCGGCGCCGATGTCATGCACCGTATATGTATACGTGTGTATATATATATATATATATATATATATATATATATATATATATATATATATATATATATATATATATATATAATATTGCCACGCTGTGTTGGTGGCAGAAGACGAGAGCGAAGAAGTGAATGGCAGCTGTGGCTGAGTAAACAGTCCTCCAGCGGAGATTAGTTGAGGGCCCTCCCACGTTGTCAGCACCTTGTGTAGACGGGTGGCCAATGAAGCACTCATCACCGAGTAATCAGCTCCTGCGTCGACAAGGGCAGTCACCGGGTAACAGTCGACGGAAACGGTAATGGCAGCGGACGTTCTGTTGGCGGTTTCACAAACAGGCTTTAACTGCACGCCGTAAGGCAGCGGCGGAGGGCATTTGTCGGTTCGCGTGACAGCGGCCTCATCTCCGGAGGTCGCCGTTTTCAGTTTCCCCGGCGTGGGCTTGCGCCACTGACACCAGGGGACCCAAAGGTGGGTCGAGCGCGGTGCGTTGATGTGGACGGACGGGGTGATGGTGACCGTGACTGTCGTCGCGGCGGGACAGGAGCGTGATGACTACCTTCCAAGTAATCCGCAATTTCTTGTGGGCGTTCGCCATAGCGTGGACAACGTGCATCTGGGTGGAATCCGCGTAGGCATATTCGTCGGTAGAAACAGCCGCGGTACATGTGTCCAACTTCGCCACAATGGTAGCACAAAGGACGATTGCCGGGTGCACGCCAGACGGTGGAATTCCGCGGGCCAGGACGAAAATCTGCCTGAGAAGGCAGGCGATGGGCTGGACTTGGAAAGCGTCTGGGGGTCCCAGTAGGTTGATGAGCAAAATGTGCCGTCGACGGCGTAGAGGCGCGTAGGGCATCCGCGTAGGAAAGCGTGGGAGGTTCGACTTGCGATGGTGGTGAGGAGTGAACGAACTGCCTAATTTCGTTACGAACGACGTCCGTAAGAGCAGCGCTACTGGGAGGGGACGCTGCATGAAATTTTCGAAGTTCTTCGCGTACAACTTGCCGTATGAGTTCTGTGAGGACCTCCCTGTTATCACCTCCTGGTACAAGCGAGCACGCAGCGGACATGGCCGTCTGACGCTCATACTGCGACACCCGCTGCCGAAGCATGCGCTCCGTAATTGTGGCCTCACGTATGAACTCGTACACAGTCGTAGGAGGGTTGCGCACAAGGCCCGCGAAAAGTTGCTCTTTTACGCCTCGCATTAGCAGGCGCACTTTCTTGTCTTCTGGCATGTGGGGGTCAGCCCGTCGAAACAATCGCGACATTTCTTCGACAAACATGGCGACGCTCTCGTTCGGCATTTGAAATTGCGAAGAAAGTGCCTGCTCCGCTCTCTCTTTTCGTTCGGGGCTACTGAACGCCTCGCGAAGCTGCCGATGAAATTCCTGCCAACTTGTGAATGAAGTTTCGTGGTTCTCATACCACACTCTTGCCGCGTCCAAGAGGGAGATATACATGTTCTTCAACTTACGGCGATTGTCCCAGTCGTTGATGGCAGCGACCCGGTCAAAATGGTCAAGCCAGTCTTCGACATCCTCACCGGCATCACCATGGAATGGGTTGGGTGTGGGAGGCGTATTGATGACACAGGGTACGCTAGCGAGTGGGTAATGCTCGGTTTGGGTTATGGATGTGGCAAACATTGTCCTCACGGAACTTGCCAAGGCGCCGTACTGTGGTGGTAGTCCTTGAAGGCGGCGGCTGCTTCGATAGATATCAGCAGACCCTGGTGCACTGGCGGTGGTTGCTTCTGGTTCAGGACCAGCAGGCATAAGACGTTGCAGTACAGTACCCAGCACGTCCACCATTACGATTCTGCGTCGACTACCGCAAACTGAACAAGATAACGAAAAAAGACGTATATCATCTTCCTCGTATTGATGACTCCTTGGATCGCCTGCGACACGCCCGTTACTTCTCTTCCATGGATCTCCGTAGCGGATATTGGCAGATTGAAGTAGATGAACGGGACCGAGAAAAAACATTGTTTATTACACCAGATGGTATCTATGAATTTAAAGCTCTCCCTTTTGGCCTGTGCTCCGCTCCAGCCACGTTCCAACGAATGATGGACACAGTTTTATGTGGCTTGAAGTGGTACTCTTGTTTAGTGTATTTAGACAACGTAGTTGTTTTTCTACGACTTTTGAACAGCACATTGAGCGGCTTGAGGCGGTTCTTCTGGCTATTCGCACTGCCGGCCTCTCTCTGAAACCGGAAAAGTGTCATTTTAGATATGAAGAACTGAAATTCTTTGGCCACATTGTCAGCAGCAGTGGTGTTCGCCCCGATCCTGACAAGGCTATGGCAGTTGCTTTGTTCCCGATACCGAAAACAAAGCATGATGTACGCCTACAAACGCCACCCATCCTAGATCACTTCGACACCGAAGCAGACACAGAAGTCCGCACTGACGCGAGCAACCTTGGCCTCGGAGCTATTCTCGTGCAATATCAAGATGGCGTAGAACGCGTCATGGCATTTTTTTTCTGCTCTGAAGACACTTAAGGTTGCTCCAAAGCACCGTTTTTTATGTTCCAATATCTGCTCCAAAAGCAAAATGTTGCTTCCATCACTGCATAAGTAACTATGCCATAAACCATAATTTTGTGTAATAGCAAAGTGTCCGCTAAGCCATTATTTGTCATTCTTCGGCGAAGCGTAGTACCCACTACAGTTGGCATTATGTGCACTTTGTTGGTGCTGTAACTTATGGCGATAAAAAATTATGCATGTACCTTCAATGGCCCACTCATTACACAGTTTTAACCTGGTTTTCTTGATGTTGTAAAATGTTTTATTACGTATGGTACATGAAGGCTGCATAGGGTCAGCTTGTAACAGATTTTCAAACACCAGCACAGCCCAGAGTATTGGTATGCCCCGCAGAGGGCCCGGGTGCGTATTCCATTTTGTCCGTGGTATTTTTTCTTATTTTGCATGGTAGTGGTTTGCACATCAGCAAAGGCGGACAACTACAGTTCTAAAGTCTGCCCTTCTTGTGATCTCGTAACAGCTTTCACTTTTAAAGGAATGAGATGTAAACAGTCCTCCCCACACACGCTAGACGCCAGCATGAACTAAGGCATGATTGGGATGGAAGCACCCTGATGGCAGTCAAGAGCTTTTCCTTGGGTGGGCGTTGCAGTTTGAGAACTTTTGACCAACACTACAAACCAAACCCCTGACGAGATGCGCACACAATACCTGTAGGGGAAAGCAAAGGTCGGATGTGTGCAACGTTACTGAAACATGGGACATGTGCGTCCCAACTTTTGGGAAACACAGGGAGGGCGACTACCTTTAAAGCTAGGGAGCTTACATCAGCAGCTGTTATAGGTTGGAGAAACCATAAAATTGCCTTCAAGAAACTCGGCCTAAACCAGCAGGTAATTAGGGATGCTATTGCCAGCTTCCACCAGATTTGGAATAGTTATCTCTGTGTCGTCATTTCGGTTCCAACCACTGCGGAGCTTCACGAAGTGCTCATGCTGTCCACAAATGGCTGGATTTACTCGTGATATGCACGATTGATTGTAACATGCGTTAATGCCGCAATCCACGCACAAGCTTTTGTGGCATAACGCTGAGCGATGCTGACGTGAACTCATGCAAAGGAGCCAAGCGCTCCCGATTGTAGTGACCGTATCTTTATATGGATACATCCCTTATGTAGGCTTCCTACTCATAATGTGGGAACGCAGCAACGACAACTTCAGTTATCTATGTAATTGCAAACACCGTGAAACACATCTAACGTGTGCTGCAGCAAAAACAGTGAGCTTCATCGATTTACACGTCCTTGACTGCTACGGACGGCCCCGGACGCCGGCGCTGCATTCATTTTTCTCGGGGACCGACCGGAAGCTCCGCCCACTGATCCAGGATAGCTCGCACACATGTTCGTTTTTCGCTTGCCTGGTGGCCTGCGGGTGGCCCGGGACTGTCCGAACAAATTCTTTTGGGCAGCTGGCAGACGACGACGCGGGGAGCATGCCTGTGCGACCTCCTTAAGGTGGTAGGCAACCTTCAAAAGTAATTTTTTTTTTCGCGAAATAAATTTTTAGGGTTTTGTTTTTCTTGCACGCCCAAACATTCACATATATGTTGCAACAAAAATTATCCTCCTAGCGTCATTAGTTTGCGAGCTACAACAAGTTTTCTATACCCTATGCTCCTATAGCAAAACCAAAACCACATTTCCAACTGTGGTTTCGGTTTCGAAAAATCGCTTTCAAAAGCAAGTGTTGATTTGTCTATATTAATGCTATTCAAAATACTTTATGCATTTTATTGTGACTGTATATAAGATAATGTCATTAAATACAACTTTGTGTTTAAAAGTCTTTGTGAATCTCTAACAACAGCCACAAGGGGGACGCACGATGCTCTTTGGAATTTTTGTTGTTTGCTTTGGTCAGGCTACGTCAGGCTTCGTTCTGCATTTGTTCCACGTGTCAACGCTACTAGGGCTGTATCCTTAGGCCACCTGGACCATATTAGGACCAGCATGGGGAAGTGCAGAACACAGAAGACGAAGCGCAAGTTTGCTGGAAATCGCTACACGACAACGAGGCTGCCTATTGACACAGACACCGGTGTTTCGGCGACCGCGAAGAAGCTTGGGACATAAACAAGGCGTACCAGGCTCCACTAGAGAATTCTGCGCTCCAAGGGAACAGGATAATGGACATTGGTATTCTTTCTTCAGTGTTTTTATCGCTGGCATGTTCCGAATGCATGAACACAACACTGAAGCTCGAGGAACGCTCTCGCCAAGGGATATGCTCGGCTTGTGCGGTCGTGTGTACCGACTGTGGGTTCAAGCGCCCATTTCATACGTCGAGAAAGGTGGTTTGTGACAATGAGAACAATTTACGTCTGGTTTACGCAATGCGCCAGTTAGGAAAAGAGCACGCTGGTGCGAAAACTTTTTCTGTTAGCGTCCTCTATCCCGCTTTTGGTAAAATTTAGGGTGTCGCCGGTATGGCCGTAAAAGGTGAAAATTGATAGAAGACACAACACACGACTCACGCACTGTTAAGAAAATAGAAACAAAAGAAGGCTGTATTTAATTAAGAAAACTAGGTTACAATATTACTCGCGCAACCGTTCAATTCCGCACAACGCACAACCGCTCAAGTCGCTCGCAATTCGCAGACTCTTGTTCGCTCGCCGTTCTCGCTGCGTCTCTAGCTCTTCCCGCACTTTCTCGCTTTCCCCTCTCGACCACAGATCCGAGTACACATACGCGCACGCTGACACAAACGCGCACGCACCACACACACACACACACACGTGCACGTGCACAAATTGTTCCACGAAGTCAGTGGGGGAAGTCCGTCGCTTCGCCATTCGGGGAAGCAGTGTCCAACGTCCCACAGGCCACGGATGCACAAAGCGGCATGTTTCCCTCTTCTTGCACCCGAACTCGCAAGGTGCAATAAAGCGGGCCGCCGCCTTTGTGCTGACCCGGCGCCCGCAGCTCTGGGAGGCTCGCCGATCGCTGCTGCCTGTAAACAAGGAGGACGGCCCCCCTCGAGTGACCAACCGACACTCGCACCACACAACACATGCAAAAAGAAATAAATAAAACAAAACTTAGAAGATTTGAGGCAGTCGCGTACACTCGGTCGTCCTGACAGTCATTAACGTCCTCGTTAATGGAAAAAAAAAAAATCATAAACAAACCCACACGCCAATACACAAACAGAATTGTTTCCTTCGTCGAAGAAAACAAGAAAAAAAAAGAGCAACTGTTTAAGTTCGCACAGTTCACTCGGTAAATCTGTGCACGCACTGAAGTTCTTAACCAGATGCCAACGCAACTATGGAGCACTCGCATAGGGATGGGTCTTGGCGCAGCTACGGGCCAAACGTCTCAGTCGCTGTACCTCACATTCGGGAGCGTCCGACTCCTCCGCAGACTGCAGACTCTCCATCGTCATCAAGGTGTGAATGCGGATTGGTCGTTGTCCAGCACTTCAACTGCGACACGTGCGCAGTTGTCGCGAAGCGGCTCGCCCTTGTTTTGTCAAAGTCGGCAACTCAATACGTGTCAGCTGGCAACACTGCCGTGATTACAAGGGGGCCCCTATATTTTGGCTGGGCTTTGGCAGGCTTTCCCGTCTGTTCTGGAGCCCTCGTCATGAAGACCACGTCACCGACACCGTACATCTTAGCCGGGAAGTGGCGCTTGTCGTAAGCGACCTTCATCTTCTTCTGCTCGCTCATGAGGCGCTGCCGTACACGTTCGCGCAGCCCGCCGGGCTCCTTCCACTCTGACGCTTTAGATTCAACCAAGCGCTTCAGTGCCACGCTGTGAAATTCCGGTAGATAACCATGTAACATCTCGAAGGGAGTCTTCCCGGTCGTCTTGTTTACAGCGTTGTTCAAGCTGCACTCAGCCTCACTGAGCTTTTCGTCCCAATCTCGCTGCTCTGTATCGACCATCGATGTAGTAATGACTGGTAGAAGTGTATGGTTCACTCGCTCGACCAGGCCGTTAGCTTGAGGATGTCGAGTGGAGTTGAGCACATGGTTTATCCCTCTGACACTGCAAAAATCTTCAAACGCTCGCGATGTGAAGCAGCTGCCCCTGTCAGTAATGATCCACTCTGGTAAGCCTCTCTCTATTATCAATTCGTGTAGCGCTGCGAGCACCAGCTTTGTCAACGTGTCGCGCCTCGGGAACACCCTCACGAACTTCGTCAGGTTGTCCACAATCACCAAAAGGTACTGATTGCGTCGCTTGCTTGGCACAAAGGGTCCTAGATGGTCCATGTGAACCACTTCAAATGGCCTCTTCCCAGGGGGGATAGGGTTCAAAAGTCCTTCTCGCTTCCCGGAAGGAAGCTTGTTGCTTATACACTGGAAGCACTGCGATATATGCTTACGAACATAGTTACGCATGCGTGGAAACCAAAAGTTCTCTTGTATCTTTGCTACTGTGTGGTCTAGTGCAAAATGCCCCATCAAGCCGTGGGACTGCACAACTAATGCCTTCTGCATGCTCTTTGGCAGTACGAAATTGTGCCTCGCTTGCTCACCTTGCCCTATCTTCCGCACAAGCCGTCCGTCCATAATCGAGTAACCTTCAGTTCTTCGTCTTTTATCCTTGGTGCGGCATTCTTGTGGCTTTTCCAGCATCGTTATGATCTCTCTTAGCTCCTCGTCTCCCCTCTGCAGTACCAAGACGTGATCGGCAACAGTGAAAGTGACACACACTTCGAAACGGTCCGCAAGGAGTGTACTCAACGTGTCAGTTGGGTCCTCGACGGCTCCTCGGCTCAGCGAGTCCACATGAAGCATTCGTGCTCCTGGGCGATGCTTGATTGTAAATGTGAACTTTTGAATTAAGTCGTACCAACGCACGATTTGCGGTTTAAGCGTTCGCTGTGCGTTGAGGTACACAAGCGCCTGGCAGTCGGTCACGATGGTAAATGATATTCCAAGTAACAACAGCCTAAGTCGGTCCACAGCCCACACTATTGCCATTAGTTCCAATTTGGATGAGTGGTAGTTGCTTTCAGCGTCGGTCGTCTTTTTACTCACGCAGTAAACGAGATGCCACTCGCCGCCTTTTCTCTGCAGGAGCATGGCTGCCAAACCTTTTGTGCTGGCGTCAGTATGCAGCTCCGTTTCCGCATTTGGATCGTACAACTGTAGCACCGGTTCGCACGTCAGCTTGGCCTTCAAAGCCGCAAAACTCTCATTTTGCTCAGCACTCCACTGAAAAGCCGTGTCCTTCCTGGTCAGTCTAGAAAGGGGCTCGGCAACCAAGGCGTACCGCGGTATGAAGCGTCGAAAAAAACTAGTTAAGCCCAAGAATCTCCTTATGTCGTGAACACTTTTTGGCGTTGGAAATTCGGCTATTGCTCGCACCTTCATGTCGCCCGGCTGCACGGTTCCACCTTTCAGTCGGAAACCGAGTAAGTCTACGCAGTCCATCGGGAAAGCACACTTGCTGAGCCGGAGTGTCAGATTAGCTCTTCGGAATGCCTCAAGTACTAGGCGCAGACGTGTTATGAGCTCATCCCAGTCTTTGGCTGATATTAACACGTCGTCAAGGTAGCACATAGCAACCTTACCTCTCAGTGATCCCAACACACGATTCATGAGACGCTGGAACACGGACGGGGCATTTGTAAGGCTGAATGAACATCATGCGCTCAAATTGCCCTGTCTCATCAGGAGTTATAAATGCAGTTTTTCTTTTAGCCTCTTCGGTCAAAGGGACTTGGAGGTATCCATGTGCCAGGTCAAGGATGACGTATAGTTTGGCCCCGGCAAGACCCTCGAGCTGGTCATCGATAGCTGGCAAGGGATACTTCTCCTTTATCGTCTGAGCGTTCAGCCGACGATAGTCAACAACCACGCGCTGCTCTCCATTTTTCTTTTCGACAAGAATGACTGGGCTCGCATACTCGGAATGTGTCTCAGTTACGATTCCCTCTCTTTTCCACTCTCCGACGATGTCACGTATAGCCTCTCGCTTTGCTGCATTTGTGCGGTAGGGCCGAACAGCCACGGGTGCACTACCAGGTATCTCCTGTATGTCCATCGAAAGGGCAGGTGTGCAGCCAAGTTCGCTGAGATTGGCGGCGAAACAATCCCGGTACTCATTTAGGAGGCACGCGAGCTCACGATGCTGCTCCTCTGTTACGGAGAGGCCCATTTTAATTTCCTCGCACCCAATCGGCCGTCGCGCCTCCGTAACCAGAATTTGCTCTGGCTTCGCCGCTCTGCACTCCTCTCTGCACTCCTCTCTGCACTCCTCTCTGCACTCATTTATTTCCTTCATCTCGCAACCCGGGATGTCCACCTCTGTCGCGTGGCCAAGTCTTTGTCCTTTACGTAGAACCACGTCATCATTTCCGCTCGCAAACACCGGCACAGTAACCTCTTCGTCCTCCATGTCAACAAGAATTTCGCACCCACAGTTGTTGAATAGCACTGCACCATTGACGTTAGACTGCGATGACAGGCTCACCCAATTTATAACATTGGCCTGCAGTGGGGTCTCTTCAGCAGTTTTCAAACATAATTTCGGACATGAAACGAAGGGTTCGAGATGTGAGAATGGGCACTCGTCTCTATGCCAGAATTGCAAGCTGCCGCCCAGCCTAGCGTAGGTCACATATGGCAGCTCGGTAAACGTGCGACCGACAAGCAAATCGACCGACTGGGCCTCGTCGGGTACAACAAGTATCGGTATGTTCTTGCCAACGACGCCATCTATCAGCAAGTCGGCCCGGCACCTGCCAATCGCACGAGCAGCTGGAACGCCCTGGCTGCCGAAACCATACAGAGCTTTAGCATCTTCCAGCATTTCCGCTCCGCACCGCACCACCGCTGATTCGTGCAGTAAGCAACCGGAACTGCCTGTGTCTATCATGCCAATCAAAGTCTCATTGCCATTCCATTTAACATGCTTCAAAAGCACGCCAGGGTCAATTTTCTCTCCAGAGACAGCATTGGTCTCATTTCTGGGGCCTTTTGCTTGGCAGTGTTTTTGGGTATGCCCAGTCTTCCCACATTTTAGACATTTTTCTATTCGTCTTTCCTCTGGGCAATCCCGCGAAATGTGTCCGAATTTAAAACAATTATAACATTTTCGCTCACCGTTCTGATTTGTGATAGGTGGTCGCTGGTCCCGCCTGTTGTACCCGGACGCACCCTGCAGCGGTGCCTTGGGTGCCGGTTGCATAACGAGGTGCATCGCTCGTCGCTCTTCGCTCAGCCGCTGTCGCGAAGCGTTCTCGTCGCTCACGGTCGATCCTCTCAAATTCCTGAATGTCGTGCAACAGGTCATCCGCGTCTTCGTGTGACCTTCTAAGAAGCATCGTGCATAACTCCCGCGATCGGAGACCGGTCAGCACCTGCTCCCTCGTATCACAGAAATCCAAATGCGCCTCTCTGCAAAGGCGCACCTTCTCGTGGAAGTACGCAGCCGTGTTCTCATTTCGCTGCTGCATTCGCTCTTGCATACGCCTCCATCGCTCCGCCGCCCGAGTCTGGCTGTAGAAAGTCCGCCCGAACATCCACTCGAAATCGTCCCACGATAAAATTTCGGCAGCTCTCGAATGGTACCAATCTTTTGCGGCGCCGACCAGGTTACACTTGGCAGTTTCGAGCAGGAATGGTGTTGGCCACCGGTGAAGCGTAGCCGTCTGGCGCAAACCTTCCATCCATTCCCGGGCTGCTGACGCGCAACCATCACCGGAAAAGTCTGGAATATTCCTGCTCAAATCGGGCATCACCTGAAACGTGTTGATGGCCGCCTGGTGTGGAGCCCCCGACGACTCCGGCTGAGGCAGCTGCCGCAGCAGGTCCGCCAACAAGCGGTCTTTCTCACGCAAAGCGTCGAAAAGTTCCCGCTTGGTGAGCCCAGCACAGTCGTCGTCATCACGGTGACCACTCTCCTCCGGCGATGATCCGTCCAGCATGGCTGCTGTGAGATCTCTGGAAGTGCACACTCATTGGAAGTCCACCATCGCATTGTTCTCGCCCTGATGCAATCGCACTTCTCGCTAAGATTTTTCAAACTCGTTCTGAACGTTTTCTAAAATCGGTCAAATCCCACTTCTGATGAATGTTAGCGTCCTCTATCCCGCTTTTGGTAAAATTTAGGGTGTCGCCGGTATGGCCGTAAAAGGTGAAAATTGATAGAAAACACAACACACGACTCACGCACTGTTAAGAAAATGGAAACAAAAGAAGGCTGTATTTAATTAAGAAAACTAGGTTACAATATTACTCGCGCAACCGTTCAATTCCGCACAACGCACAACCGCTCAAGTCGCTCGCAATTCGCAGACTCTTGTTCGCTCGCCGTTCTCGCTGCGTCTCTGGCTCTTCCCGCGCTTTCTCGCTCTCCCCTCTCGACATCAGATCCGAGTACACAAATGCACACACTGACACAAACGTGCACGCACCACACACATCCACACACACGTGCACGTGCACAAATTGTTCCACGAAGTCAGTGGGGGAAGTCCGTCGCTTCGCCATTCGGGAAAGCAGTGTCGAACGTCCCACAGGCCACGGATGCACAAAGCGGCGTGTTTCCCTCTTGCACACGAACTCGCAAGGTGCAATAAAGTGGGCCGCCGCCTTTGTGCTGACCCGGTGCCCGCAGCTCTGGGAGGCTCGCCGATCGCTGCTGCCCGTAAACAAGGAGGACGGCCCCCCTCGAGTGACCAACAGACACTCGCACGACACAACACACGCGAAAAGAAATAAATAAAACAAAACTTAGAAGATTTGAGGCAGTCGCGTACATTTCCAAATTGATGAACATGCCTGCTCCTCCACGTCACTCCGCCTGCGACAAATTGTCATCTCGACTTTCTGCAGCGGCAGGAGAAGTGGCGTTGAAGTCGATGACTGATGCTGCTGTGGAAGTTCGGCGTGTTGTGGGGAGTGCCGAGTATGGTGTTTCAGGTGATGGCACGTGGCAGAAGCGTGGCCATTCATCTTTGAACGGTTGTGTGTCTGTGATTTCTGTTGACATGTGAAAGGTTATTGATGTTGAGGCCCTTTATAATTCATGTAAGTCTTGTAAAACCAAAAGCAAGTTGAGGCAGGATAGTGCTTCATACCAGGAATGGAAGGTAAACCACACTTCCTGCCAAGCAAACAATGAAGGAAGTGCTGACAGTATGGAGACAGTTGGTCTATACCGAATATTTGAAAGGTCGAAAGGCAAAAGAGATTTGAAGTACCTGCAGTACTACGGCGATGGTGATTCCAAGAGCTATGCTGCTGTCAAAGACATGTATGGAAAGGACAGTGTGCAAAAACTGGAATGTATTGGGCATGTCCAGAAGCATGTTGGGTGCCGCCTCAGAAAACTGAAGACAGTGCGTGGACTCGGTGGTAAGGGAAAGCTCACTGATGCCCTCATTGACCGCCTGCAAAACTACTATGGCATTGCCATAAGGGCTAATGTGGGCAACCTTTCTGCAGTGAAAAAGGCTACTCTTGCCAGTCTTTTTCATTGCAGCTCTACCGACAAGCAGCCGAGACATGGCCTGTGTCCACTTGAACTGAAAAGCTGGTGCGGATACCAAAGGGTCTAAGCGCTCGGCCAAGGGAAATATGTACACAAAGGAGGACTTCCAAATGATGTGCCCAACAAAGTTAAAGCTGTCTACAGTGATCTGTGCTCTGATGAACTTCTAATGAAGTGTTCATGGAAAGACTCAAAATGCTAATGAGTGTTTCAATGGTCCAATATGGCAGCGGGCACCCAAAGAGGTCTACGTGAGCTTGCCTACACTAATGTTTGCATTGCATGATGCTGTGGCACACTTCAATAATGGCAGTGTAAGCACCCTAGATATCCTGAGCCAAGCTGGCATAGTACCAGGGTACCACACGACGAACGCTTGCATTGCCAGGGATCACCTGCGCATGCAGAATGCTAAATGCAAGTCAGCGCATGGGACAAAACAGGCCAGGAAGAAAAGACGAGTAGCCACCGGAACAAAAGGAGACAATAATGCTTCCGCAGAAGGGCCCAGCTATGAATCTGGTGCATTTTAGGCCTGCACGCGAAGATTGTGACCCTTTTTACAAGCTCGAAAATCTTTGTTTACGTTTTTCTGAAAATAACAATTTGCTCCAAATGTTGCGACGCAAAGTTTCATAACGTGTTTCTCAGTGTATACTTTGAATTGAAATTTGGCACAATGATTTACAACATATATATCTGTGCAGTGAACTAGAATAAAAGAAATCCATCGAATATTTTTTAGTTCACAGCTGAATTCTCCTACAGGTTCAGTCTAAATTGGCTCTTTTCCCCCGTTTTTTTTGTTTTTTTAGTATTACTTCCTTGATATTCACCGCATAATATTTATTCTAGTTCACTGCATAGCTCCAGCCATTAGTTACACAAATGTCAAAGCTTTACTGAATAAACCCACCTATTAGTCACTTATCACACCTGGTGTGGCTAGCACTTTTAATGCAATTTTTGACAAAGATTACCTCCCAATGAATAAATATTCAATATTTCGCTCTGTAAATAGCTGGGTAAATTAAATAAGACATGCTGGCTTTGAGGAAAAAGTTATTTCAACGCTGCCTGCCCTTAAAAAGAATTTTGTTTTTGAGTGGCCTACGACCTTTACTTAGACGTGGGAGATTTTCTACGCACTGTTGCTCTCTCTTTGCTTTTTTGTCCGCTTCTCGCATGTTTCTTGATTTCGCATTGTTTGCGCACCCAGTTCTTGTTATCAGTGTTTCGAGCCACGTCGAGCATGTGCGTATTGCCGAAGGTCACACAAACACGCATTACACTAGCTAGGAGAAACACCGATGGAACGACGCGCGGGTCTACGGTGCGTGCGCTCTCGAGTAGTTCACTTACAATGAGTTGCATCGTAACAGAAATCAGTATAATTCACTACCTAACTGCTGTTTAGGTTGAAATTGGGTCGGTGTTATTGAAAACTTGTCATACCTTGAGAAGATGAAGAAGTCGAAAAAAACGCATGAACTCTCAAGAAAGAAGAGAAAGAAGAAAGCGTCCGCCATGCAGTATTCTAACTGCTATGTGTAAATAATGTACATATAGTCTTGTTTCTTCAAATTCCGTTACCAGTTATTTCACAGTGTTGCTGAAACCCATCCGGAGTACTCACTGGGCAATACATGCTACCAGTGCTCATCGGGAACTTTCGAACGGAAGACAGCACGCCGTGAGGACAGCGGCAACCTTAGAAGAAAGCCAGAAAGTAAATCCTGAAGGGACATATGCCATTGCTTTTCGCCGTGACAGCAACAGTTGACTGAGGTAAGCATGGTCACGCATTGTTAAAGCAAGATGAATCGTGTCAGAGCGCTGAAAGAGAAACGAACGGCACGACAGATGAATACGCGTCTCATCAATGAAGCCAAAACCGTGATGGAAAGTGCTGACAGTGCAAAGGTTTCATTTTTGATTGAACGGCTACAAGACAACAACGCAGATTTGGATAAAGTTAACGCCAAGCTGGAAGAGCTTATTCCAGAGGACGAGTTCGCTACAGTGTTTGAAGCTATGTTGACACATCAAGACGCTGCACTAGAAATGCTGGGACAGGTAAAGGTTCGGGAGTGGCAATTGCATCAAATCCATTGTCCCACGACATCCCAGACACCCGAGGATCGCACACTGCGCAAGAAAATCAAGCTTCCCACACTCCAGCGGCAGACATTTGATGGACAGCTCTCTCAGTGGCATTCGTTTTGGGGAGCAGTTTAGGACCGCTGTTCAGGAAAACAAAAATCTGACAAAAGGAGAAAAGTTTCAGTATCTAAACACTCTTCTGAAAGGGGACGCAGCCGCTGCGATTTCTGGGCTACAAACGACGGCCGAGTGCTACGACGATGCCATCGAGATTTTAAAAAGTCGTTTTATACCTGTGTCACACGGGCGCGCAAAAAGTCTTTTAAGTGAGCGGTCTTTTACGAAGTTGAAAGACTTTTAACAAAGAGGTGTTTGCGGCGCAGACACACGGCAGCAACGATCTCCTTTTAGTGTTTTCGTTCGAAGACGCTAGCGAAAGCGTGGCGTTAGCAGTTAAAAGAGAAGCAATGAAAATTAAACGATGTATCACGATGTACAAATTAAAGACTTGTTGCACTGCTCGTTTCTTCAAATAAATTTAAGAATAAGAGATGAAGAAACACCAATGTGAATGCTTTTTGCACTAGATAAGGAAGCATTCCCATAACCAGCGACGTGCACAAGTCCGTCTGGCACCACTGTGCTTTTATTTACCGTATTGGTTTTTCGCTGCTCTCGACACGTTACGGGCGACCGTACGGGAGAAAAAGCGAGGATCGCAAGCCTCACGGCCTGCCTTCTCGCTCTGGAAAGCGAGGCAGACGCTACAAGAGCCGCCAAGGAGAGGATAAAGCAGCGCAAGACCGAGCGTCACCACGTGATATGGCCGACGTGTTGTAGCTGCTTACGAGAGTAGAAAAGGAAATAACCATTAAAAGAGTTCATTACACCTTCTGCAGGATATGAAATTTGTTTTTACAAAGAGTTTTGGTGACAGAAAATTAAGCATTCGCTCTTTTTTTCCCACCATTCGAAAATTGCACTGGTTTCGAGGCTACTCATTCGGAGCCGTAAAAGAGATCGACGAACGCCGTTTACGAAAAAGACCGCTTCTGAAAAGGAGTTCGCTCTGTGCCGTGTGTCTGCTGTCAGGAACTCCTTTTCGGAAAAAGACCGCTTACTTAAAAGACTTTTAAGTGCCCGTGTGACAGGGGTATTAGAGATAACCGGCATATTGTACAGGACCATCTACGCCGACTGCGTGCTCTACCAGCAGTTGATTCTTCAAAAGACGTCTACAACCTCCGAAAGCTGTTGGATTACGTGCAGTGTCACATCAGGGGTCTGAAAGGATTAAACGTTAGTCCTGCCAGTTATGCAACTATCATGACGGATATTTTGTTGAAGGCATTGCCAACAGATATCGTCGTCGGTTATTACCGGAAAGAAGCCAACCTAAGGTTACCATCTACGACAGTCAATGCAGGCTCGGGACAACAACAGCATGACTCATCATCAACAGCCACAGCCGAGAAGGAGTTGCAAGAACTCCTGACGTATCTTCGCGTGGAAGTTAAAGCTGCGAAAGAAGTGAAGCTCATGAATTTAAAGGAAAGAAAGGCGCCCGTCTACCTGAAGAGAAAAGGAGCTTGAACGACACTCTACCAACAGCAGCAGTCTTGCAGTGTTCGTCAAAAGCTAAGGATAAAGACTGTTTTGTGGGTCTACAAAGCACGCTACTCCAGTTTGTGAAAGCAGTATTACCCATGAAGAAAAGTTGTGGAAATTGGCTGCTGAGAAGCGATCTTATCGATGCACTGTAAGAGGGCATCTAGCCAAGCACTGCTACAGAAAAGTCAAGTGTGGAACATACGGAGGTAGACACGTCTCTTCAGTGTGCGATCCCAAATGGAAACCGAAAAAGAAAGATCACAAAGGCTCCCTAAGTGCAAATAGTCCGCATACTACCTATCATTCGTATGTTGACTCTGCAACAACAACAAAAACCAGATACTTTGGAAAAAAGAAAAAAAAGTAGATATAGAATATTGAATACTGTAAACATAAATTAAGAGCACTAACAAATACAGTATACAAGGAAAAAAACCTTCAGGTGTTATGCCACCTTTTTCGTTTCGTGGAAAATACTGTGGATATAAGGCACAATGGCCGTCTTCATTTTTCTGTATTCAGGTGTAGCACATGCCTCCTCTATCACGCTACGGCGAGACATTACTTTTCAGTGTAGCCTCAGCCACATATACCACAACACGCCTTGCATAATCAGCTTTTTCCATGTGGGCAATTTGCTGGATGAACGATTCATGAATCAGTGCGTGCGTGCATGACTTCTCGAGAGCATTCCTCATGCGCATCTGAACAATACCACTTTTGACTAGTTCAGAATGTACCGACTGATAAGACAGAAGTTGCTTCCGAGCACGCAGCTCCTACCTCCAGTATATATGATTACCACGGCGATGCAGAGTGATATCAAGTAATTGCATGTTGCTTTCTTCAGGTTTTTTATGTGTAATGTCCAAAGGATTCAGGCACTTATAGAAATATCCAAAATATTCCCGACCCTTTGTCATAAACCGTCTCATCGCATTCAAGGGACACCAAGAAATCATCCACAGAACAGAAAATATGAACGCAGATAGACGACAAGTGCTTTAAAATATTCTTATCACATTCCGTTATGACCAGGTTGCTAAAGGTAGGAATGATACATGTGCCGATACAAATGCCCGTTTTTTGAAGGAAAATGTTTTTATTTCAAGTTGCGAAGGTAAAAAGAAATGAAAGAAGCACTTGGAAGCTGCTCACGCTTGCACCTTGATGGAAAAACAAGTGCACTATTTGTCCCGTACGCATGGCCGCCGAAAGTGACGGCAGATTCCTTTTTTGTTTTTTTGCAAATATTGATCTGCAATGTTTTGTTCACATGTCATTTTTTTTTTTAATATTCCGCTTCGTTCTGGAAATAAACTTCAGTTGTAAGTTCAGTGCTCATTTGTGTTTCTTCCTATCCCTTCACTCTCGTTGTGCTGTTAGTATAATTACATGTATACAGAATTCGACCCCTATGCTAACTGGCAAAATTTGCCTGCAGTGTCCTTACTGTGAAATCCCGAGCAAGTGCCCCCCCCCTCCATTTTTTTGGGAGACTAGAAAGTGTGCCCTTTTCCTTCCCGCCATTTTTGCTGTTTCATGCACCATTTTTATTTTGCCAAATGAGAATGAATGAAAACAGTGCATGCGTATTCAGTGAAGCATTTAACAAGAAGCACGGCTGTGTATTTTTTATTCCTAGTGTGGCTATTCCTCCACCATCACCAATTTTGATCTGAAAAGACCTTTACCTCCCCCCCACCCCCCTTCAATTACTGTCAGATTTTCTTTTACCAGGGGGGGGGGGGGGGGCTTTCTTGAGATTTCATGGTGGTTATGGCAGCCATTTGAATGACAAGCTTGCTGTGGACAAAGCAAAGCCTGCCAGGAGTGCATTGACAAACGGTGCTCCTGCAAATTGGGTACACAAGTTGCTGAGCAAAAGCGTTTCTTGATGCAGGGTCCCCATGATGGTGTGGCTACCACTGAGCCGGCAAGCCCGCTGGAGCGTGGCAGCAGCAGCAGGCTGCTTGCTGCAATGGCGGTGGCGGCTGAGGAGCTGTGCAGCATGAGCCTGGCCTTGACGCAGCCCCGGTACCCGGGGGACTTTCATCTGGCAAGGTGAGAGGAGGAGGCAGAGTGTAAGTCGAATCAGTGCGCTCACCTCAAGCACCCTGTTTTCAGTGTGGAGGGTGGTCCAGCGGCCATGGGGGCGGAGGAGGAGGCCTCGTCGGTGGAGCCAGTGGCCTCGCCCCCTCCACCTGCCAGGAGCCGCAACTCGCACCACAACTGCTTTGGCTTGCCCTACCAGGTCTGTAGTAACCGAAACCTGAACGCAGATAGTGCTCCCTCCCCCCTCTTTCGGCCAACTTGGAAGTAGCCTACTTTCCGTATGAATTTTGTTTTTGTAGCTTTGATTCATTCTTTACTCATAAAGTATGTGCTTCTTCATTTTGCAGGGTAGGTATAGTCCATATGAACAAGCCCACAAAAGTGCACTCGTAAAGCATGGAACAGGGTGTCTGCCAATTTGGAAAACCGGGAAAATCTGGGGAATTCGGGGAATAGTCATGGAATTTCTGCAAGACCTTGCCAGGTCACGAAAACTGACCTGTCTATCTAACTGTCACAAAAATAATCCTGATTAGAGCTAAAAAGTTGCTCCTTCAGCTGCAGCCATGGTTAACACCTGAGCTTGAAGCGTACCCAAAAACTCGAGCAGTGCTGTGCACAAAAACTGCTGATAAGCAAAGCTCCTTAAAAACGACTGTGTGCCTTGGTCATTGCTAGCTTTCATAAAGGCGGTAGGGTGGGGAGAGGGTCTGCTGTGCTTGGTGGTGGGAACGACTGTAGGGGGTTTCCGTCCTATGTACGGCTGATGCAGAAGTATAGGTAAAGTTCTAGCCGCACACAATTGTACTGTGCACGATTGACGTCCCCTTTTCGTAGCTTGAGTCATCGCAGCTACGCGGGTTCGGGCAAATAAGGCAACAGGCTAGGTCAACAAACAACGCGTCTCTTTCGTTTGTCTCTTTCGTTTGTACGGTTGTCATAAAAATCTCCAGAAAATCGAAATTCCTGTGCGTGATCTGGCCGCATTGGCAAAAAAGCAGCTCAATCCGTTCCAGGCGTTTCGAACCTACCCCATTTTATTATAAATGAGTTTAAGAGGCATTTATCTAAACATACAGTAGACTCTCAGTGCGAAACCACGACAGGTACGAATTTGGGAAAATCTCCAGCCAAATTTCACTATGTTCATTGGGCCTAAGTTCGAATGCTCCGAACATATTTCCTAATGACGGCGGGTGATACATACTTTAGTACGGAAACTGTGAAACGAAGGCCGAGAGCAGCATACTCGAGCTTTGGAAGTGTGCGGGCGACTGGTGCACGCACTGTCTTCTACAGTGCGTGTGATTGTCGTTGCCACAACTGTTGTGGACAGAACCGCAGTCGTTGTTGACACGATTATATTTGGCGACGACGTAACTGAAAGAACCTCGAAAGTGTGCACTCAACCAGTCAAATTAACGCCGCTTTCCGCAAACTCTGCGGACAGAACTGCAGCAGATGCGATCTTGGATTGTGTAAAACGACTTAGTTTTGGCGCCTACATATCCAAGCACAGGAGGATCGTAAAAGGAGCTACCGTTTGCCGAAACGATGGCAGACGAAACTGCGGTCGCGGCGACGCGATAGCGATCTACGAGCTCTGAGGGCACGCAGCGGTAGATTAAAGGCCGTAAATATGTAAAAAGAACAAAAGAAAACAAAAGTCGCAGTTTTGCCGTAAGTGCGAAGCAATGAATGCGACAGCCACAACTTGGAGTGTCACGTTGAGAACGGCAAGCAGATCGTAACGTGCAACGCGCTGCTCTCACACAGATGACACAAGAAAACGATACACACAGGACGAGAGCAAACTAACATTTACCGCTGGACACGTAACGTACTGTTTAAACAAAAAGGATGCACGATATGTAATTACAGTTACTGATGCGTACAAACTAACAAGTGTCCCAGTTGTTATACCTCGCTGTGTTTGAAAAGCGTGCTCTTTTCACAAACGTGGCTTGTGCAGAGACCGAAGTGACCCTTGTGGGCCCGGAAACTAATGCAATCGTTCCAGTAAAAGCCAGAGGCACACGATTCTTCCCACCAAAGGATAAGCACACGCGCACAAGCATCTAAATCCCCCCCCCATATGCGGGGCAAAGGGCAAAGTACGTGTGAAAGATAAGCGCAGGTCGGCGCATTGCGACGAGTTGGGGCTTTATTTTTTTTTGTGTTCATGTATATATACATATATATATATATATATATATACATATATACACACATACATATACATACGGTGAATGATGGTGGCGACGGGAAGAAAACCAACTAAGATTGTCCATATAATTGCTAATATTTATTAATAGAAAGGGCCAGACGCATTTTGGCGTTCCTGTCAAAAGTAAGAATCTAGTAGTGAGCAAAGCTTTGACCCGCGCTTTTGCGACAGCCAGCTGCATTGTCTCGTCCGTTCACGTGTGTCCCGGGAAGACTTAAGTTTTGACGCAAATAGATTTTGTTAGTTGTGTTGATCCTTTGAGATTTTCACCTTAGTGGGAAACCCTACTCTCGTGTGTTCGGCCACTCCAAGCTACCATAAGACTGCAACGCTGATGGTGGCACTTGCAATTGAGACCCCCCCCCCCCCCCCCTCCTTGTTTTTCAGGTTATTTGTTTGTTTGTATTTGGGTTTTTTGGTGTCGAAAAAAAAAAAAAGCCAGGCGCAAATAATTCGGCCCTTTTCCTCCTCCCCTGTTGCAGAAGTCTCTCGTATTCAGAATCCTTGAACTTGGCAGGTATGCAATGCAAAACCGATCTCTGGAACCTAGGTATCCCAGTGCCTATGTCCTTCAGAGAACGCAACCAGGATGTGCTTGATGTTTCGATTGACTTACTCTGTTGGTTCAACTGAGCATGGTAGGTGGTTGTTTTCTTGTGCTTAATGCCCTACGTTGCGCACGTGTAAGCAAACACCTTCGCAGTGAAATATCGTCTACAATCAACTGCTCAGGGAACCCGAACCTGATGAAAACCTCCATCAACTTCTCTAAGATCACTCGAGCCGTCAGCTTCTTAAGGGGGGAAAATTCTAACCATCTAGTGAAGTGATATGTGATCACCAGCAAAAAGAGGTGAATGATTTCGCGATTGTATCACAGGTGACATTCATTGCGCTCCACACATCTCATAGGAACATGACTAGTGATACGGTCTTGAACAGTACTATGAAACTTGTTGACCAGAAAGTCAACATCATGCAGGAATCAAAAAGCAAAAAAATTCTCGTACATAGAACCAAGCATGTTCACAATAGACGCGTCATCTTTTTTAGCATTAAAGTTTGGTATATACTTATGCACAAAGTTTTTCTTCACATACAACATACACACTAGTCATCACCGCCTTGTGATCTGACGAGCCTTCAACGATGGAGCACTTGTGTTGATTATGGGCAAGTTCGCCATTTACAAAAACAGTCTAAGACAGAATTTTTGCGAGTTGGGTGGCTGACAAGTTGGGTCATACTGAAAGACAAGGACATCTCGATAACCAATTCGCAGCGCTTTTTATCAAGCCCAGTTGACCTGAGTGATTGCCAGTCAGTATGTAGGAAACCAAAATCGCCTGCGATTATCAATTTCCCCTTATAGTGGCCTATGCAGTGCTATGTAATTTCTTACAAGGTCAAAAAAGTCAGTATTCATAGTAGGGGGCGGTAAATTGTGTCTAATACAACAGCTGAAGTTCCAACCATGATTTTACACCATAGTGACTTAGTATCTGGTAGGTAGGAAGAAATCAATGCCTTTCTTTATAAATATCACTTCGCCTCCCCCCCGCCCACCAATTCTGTCCTTGCTTAGTGCACTAACATTTAACTAAGAATTCGCTATTCCGTATTGTGCCGTGTTACTAGGTTTCCGCCACGCAGATTACAGTCAGATTGTGAGATTCAACGAGACGGTTGATGTCTCACTGACCTTTGTGAAACGTTATTGATAAAAATTCGTACTTTAACGGTCAAAATTGTGACCTGCTTATCAGGAGGCAGTCAGACAGTGCACCGCAATCCGGAGGTTTTCAGAATACAGCGTTTCGAATCATCCCATCATAGCGAACAATATCAGTAACCTAGGTATCAAAATGCAGATGAGCTGACTGCGTGCCATTTCTTGAGTCAGTCGAATGTCGCTATGGATTTCTGCGTAGGAGGTGAACACGGGCAGAGAAATCCCTGTTTATGAATATGTTAGTGTTCTTGAGTTTCTGGGAATTTTTCAGTATTTCTAGTTTAAGCCTGAAGTCAAGCAGATTTGTTATGACAGGATCGTCCTTCGTCGTGCCTTCGAGCTCCGAGTCTGAGGCAGTGAGCACCTAGTTTATCTGACAGTGACAGAGGCTAGTAGAGTTTCCAGGGTTTCGTGCGGCGGTTCGAGCAGCTCATAAATGACCAAGTTGATCCTTCTTGACCTGTTCTCTAGGTCGTCATTTTTCATATATAACTTCTCTATTGTGCTTTTAAGGTTGTTACAGTCTGCTCAAGTGATTGCAAGCGCTGGGCTGTGTCAGTGTTAAAGGAAACAAGCGACTCTAGTGTAGTAAAGCTGTCATCCAATGATGAAACCTTGAAAGTTAGGGCAGCTATGTCATGACTACTGCGTGCTTGTCTAGCTAACAACTGAATCAACAGTTTTTCAGTGTTAGGCCTGGGGTTCAACTCAATGTCGCCTGCAAGAAACAACAGTTTTCTCAAAGACTGCAAAAAGAAAAACACAACAGCAGAGACAGGGAATGGGCAGTGTCGGGCAGCAATACAAGGAAGTGATCATCACTTTTATAACATTTGTAGTCACAAGCATTAGTTACCTGTGAGACAAAAGTGACGTTACTGCAGCAATCAAATGCCACGTCTCTGCTAGACCCACTGAAAAGCAGAGCACTTGTGCAGGGTATTTCGAACTGTGGCAGCACAGTCGAGGCTCTGGTTGAGCCAGGAAGTGCGCAGGAGCACCAGCTTGACAGTAGGCTGGGGTGCAATGCAGACGGGCACTCTCGAAGCATAGCACCCTTGTGCACATGTTCATGGTTGGGCATGGAGAGCAATGAAAGCCAGATGATGAACTGCGCAGGCGCCAAATAGGTCGATAATCTCTGGCGAGTTTGAGATCATCGAAAAGAGTGGCAATCTGCTAGACGAAAGCGACGTAACTGCAGCAGTTTAATGCCACATTGCTGCCGAACTCAATGCACTGTATAACGAAGGCCAAATGACGCTGAGCAAGGCGGGAACGACGAATATTGGAAAGGCAGCGGCACTTGATATTAAGGCACACGGCGCTTACTTTCAACCAAATATTTTATTTGCCAGTACACATGCTATTTATACAATAACAGTCAATCAATAAATGTGAGGGAACAACATGTAAAAATACACCACAGAGCATGAGCGTGTCATCAGTAATTACACAACAATGAACAATTTGCATCTGCCTGCGTCAAAGCGATGACTTCAAATGCTTCTTTTTCTTAGCCGACAAAGCTAGAGACACACTCGCACATTTGTCTTTGATCTTGTCTATTTTGTAAGCTTCGGTTATTTTGTGCATACTTCTACCTCGAGCCCTATTTAGAATGTAGGTGTTTTCCAAAACACTGAGACGCGACCACACCTCTGGCCGTGAATGCCCTAATGACAAGATACAGCTTTTTCACATTGTGCAGGTGTTTCTTCAGTTTGGGTCCCTTCCACTTTGGTCTTCATGCACGCGATCGCATGTCAAAGGAATAAAACGCACTATGCCTTGGCCTTAGTTCTCAAACTTTTCTTCGTGTTTGATTATAGAGTTGCGCTTGTCGCCATAGCCATTTTGCATGTCCCTTGTTCAGGAGCAGGAAACACCACATCCACACCAGACTTTCTCACGGTCCTTCACAAATTACGTATGCAAAATGGTGTGCATGTAGATCACCTTACATTAAGAGGACCTAAATCTCGTGCTCACGCTGGAAATGGTATGTATGCAATTTATCCATTCATTCATTGAATACTGCAAACCAAAAACTGGTCAAGCAGGACAGGTACAACAGGCAGGATATAAACAAAAACACATGTGATAAGCTAGAGGTCGGATTTTAAGGCACTAAAAAGTGTGTTTTAGGCACCAAAGACAGGCAGGTGAACCACCGTTTTTGGCCCTCAAAATCATAATTATAGGCAAAATAAATTTCTACGAAAATTGAAATATCCCAAAACAATGACGTCGGTGACTTCTATCTACGGCAAGAAGCAAAAAAAAAGTGTTTTAGATAGCAGAAAAGTACCAATGATTGAACATAAGCATGCATTTTCTGCGCGATTCACAGTATTGATCTTTCGTTTTAATGTCTAGCATTGTGCGTAAAGTGTGCACCATTCAATTAACACTCTCCTGGGTCTCTTTCGTTTGGTCGTGGCTGAAAAGGGCAGCGCAGGAGCAAATAACCAGACACTGATACCCCAGAAGAAAGGGATGCTAGGTCTAATTGTATAGGGCAAATTTGCAAATTTCTCTCCTATCGGAGAACGTCTTAAAGGGCCCTTCACTAGGATTGAGCATTTTGAGCTGACAAGCGTAATGGTGAACTGGGCACTCCGGATCATTCCTGTGAAGATTCGAAAAATTGCATGTCGGGGAAAAACGCTCAATTTCTAATGAATGCCACTTGCCCTTCTCACGGGCACGGGCATGCGCCCCAAGATCTAGGGAGTGACGTACAGCAAGGAATGGTCCTGTTTTTACGTCGCTCCTTTATGTTGATAATGGTGGGCTGGTGTCGCATACCTACGCTCTTCATCAGAACTTCGTTAAATGCTAGCAATATCTAGAAAAACAGAAAAAATTTCCTGTCTCCTGGTTATATCCTGCATTTTAAACAGTACCTCATTAAGAGCGTTGCACGTGACATTACCTAGCATGTGCAATTTGTGTGTTTTTTTGTGTAACATGAATGAGGAGTACTTTGGTTTGGCCTAGCTGCTTGATATCATTTTGAAAGGGAAGGGCAAAGACAAAGGAAAAGAAAGAGTGCTCTTTGTCTCTATGTTGTTCTTTTCCCTGTGTCCTTGCACTGCCCTTTCAAAATCAGTATAGTGAATGAAAGCTGAGAAAAATAATAAAACACGCCAACAGAATCTCAGCTTCTTATAATTTTTTAATAGCATTGAGATGCTATTCACTAATCGGCCCTTGTTTTGCGTTCGCCTCGATGAACCAATCGCTATAGGGTGCTCCGCTGCTGACCCAAATGCCGTGGGTTCATTGTGGCCGCGGCGGTCACATCTAGATAGAGGCAAAAAAAGTAGTTGCCCATGTACTGTGCGATGTCAGTGCACATTAAAGAACACCAGATGGTAAAAATTTTCAAAGACCTCCATTACGGCATCCTTCATATTCATATCATGGTTTTATTTTACGTAAAACCACACATACTACCACTGCTATTACTACTACCCCTTTTGCTTGCGTTCGTCTTCTCGTCGTTCCTGCATCGTGTCTTTGCCAAACCTGGCAGCGCTTAGCTTGTCTTTGGTGCGTCGTCTCTGACCGCAGTTTCAGCGGAGCAACGTCCTGTATCGGGGTCATGTTAATGATCGATGCCAGCCTCTCCAAAAGTATGTGCACTGACTGATCTATTCCACACAAACGGGTAATACACAACAGACAACGCCGAAACGACATATCAATGGCGTACGTGCAGGAGTAGGCTGGGGCACGTCACGCGCGTGACCTTGCTTGCGCATGTTGTTCTTTGTGCGTATGCATCATGTGATCCTCCAGCCTTGATACCAAAGAGATCCTGGAAGGAATTAGGCTGGCGATAGCTACATGGGGCGAGAAGAAAGGGATTCAAGTTCGCCTCTTCGCATCATGCTTTTGTGGCTTGTAACGAACCAATTTGAAAAATCACTGTTGTAGAACGCTTTTCATTGGGCATGCAAGAACTTCGTGTCTAACTACAACTTATTATGTCACCTAGAGAGGGATGCCTAAAAAGTAAATTACAAACAAAACAAAAGCCGCGTGCACATCACATTTTTACCCGAAGGCGCTGCAGCAGAAGGGTTAGAATGTCAAAGAAAACACGTCTTCATTGACACAACACACTTTGTTCTCTTTATTCATTCAGTCATGAAACTAACAAAAACTAATTAATATGAACATTAGATCTGATACGACATTCTAAAATCCTAATTACCATTGCGTGAAGAGCACTGTCTAAGTACATTCATTTTCGAATCGAATTTTACCATGAAGTGCTCTACATAGGAGCTTCAACTGCAGTTTAATTTGACGCGATGATAGTAATTCCCATCCTTGTTCATTTTTCATATTGTTACAGCCGTCATTTTTGAGTAATGGCTTAGGACAAACCTTGAAGCCCTGTTCTGTATTTTTTCATGTTTGTCACTTAAAGACATATGACAAGGGATCTCATATGGAACGAGTGTATTCAAACATACGGTGAATGTATGCTAAATACACCATTGATTGTAGACATGCCGGGGCCTTTCTCAGGCTTCGCTGTATAAAGTATAAGGATTTGGCAGCCTTCACAGCCACTGAATCAGCATGACCATTCCGTGAGTGGGCTTCCATGGTTTTTCATTCATTCTCCACCTACCTGCCGCTGCCCAGGAAAACCTACTGTTCCTTTCCCACCGCAACACCCAGGTTTTCAGGGTGGTTCTTCAGTTCCTTCAGGGCACTCAATAGCTGTCTGTAGAAGGCGGTTGCCATGTTCTCGGCCATAGACGTCACTTTTGTTTTCTTGCCCACCTTTAACTCTTTCTCCTCTTTCCCCTGCAGACGCTGAGACGTGCTACCACGTAAGACGTGCTACCACGTAAGGCTGCAGAAATAGCGTCTTTTGCACTCCTCATTCTCCTCCAATCGCTCGCAGCATGTCAGCTTTGTCTTCGCTGAAACTTATGTTCGAAAATATCAATGTTGTCTTTTTTAAATGCATAATGGTTTCACACCATGCTTGAAAACAAAATTTGGGCTTGAATAGCGCTCATATAGGTGCTCATTTAGAAAATAGTCATTTATAGGTACTTATAGGCATATAGGCACAGACACCCTAAATAGGCATTTATAGACACTATAAAAACACCATAAAAGCCCTTCTTATTCTCTAATTCATGCTCATATACTGAAATGGCACGATAGGAATGCAAGGAACAAAATAGGCATTTGCCTATAATCCGGCGCCTAGTGATAACATTAAATTATACCAGGTGAAATCGTATCAAAAGCCCATACTAACAGAACACATGAAAGAAAACATGGCAACATATCGCATGAAGTTAAACACAATATGTGCATATTTTAGCTCTAAACAGCAAAAAGTTGGCTGAGGTCGTTGGACAGTTTTATTCGGAGACAGTACGCAAAAAAAAGGAAAATTTAAACACATTGGTCTAGGCAAAATGCATGGTCAAAGAAAAGGCGTTATGATGACGTGTATGCCTAGTGGACAGAGGAGATACATATGCACTCAGGTCAAGGGCTAACTTGTGATTAACAAGAGGGCAGAGAAAGTTAGGGCGGTTTCTTTTTCATTGTAATGAAAGTGTTTCAATGTTGTTAGCAGTCATGAGTTCGTTCGGTGAGTCTGTAACTTAGAATAAACAAACCTAACAGCCTTTCTTTGTACTGCTTCGAGTTTCTTAATGTTAGATTAATAAAGGGGTTCTATACAACACAAGAGTGTTCTAGTTTTGGTCTTGTAAAGTAACCAAGTAATTTTTATGTCAGAAGCTTGTTTTAAAAGATACAGCCTACGGAAAACATAAGAGCATATATTGTCTACAAGGAAGTTCCAAAACAGGTCATTAGTTATTGTCAGGCTTAGATGTTTGTAGCTGTTGACTTGTTGTAGTGATGAGTCAAGAATATAAGTAAAATGAACGAGTGTTTTTAAATGAGTCATGCAAAGATAAACTGTTTTTGTGCGTTCAGTGCCATACCACTGTCATTACACCAGATTAGTATTTTAAGAATTAAGTTGAGGTTAGTGATCGTTAGAACAAGTAATTTGACAGAAAAGCACACGATCATCCGCAAATAGCCTGATTTGAGTTCCTGGTAGTACTAGTACGATCTGCTCTAGAAATTCCATAATGCGCTTAGATATTACATGTTCAAGCATTTGACATACTGGTGATGTTAATGGGATGGTAGTTTTCCACAAGTAAATGTTTGCCTTTTCTAAAGATGGGAACAACATGAACTCTCTTTTGCACTCAACAGTGAACACCGAAAGAGCACAACGACATAATGAGCCATACGTTCGGTTTAACGGCAAAGAAAAACATTAGGGATATTGTCTGGACCACAAGATAATTTAGTATTCAACTTCAAAATCATTTCGACAACCAGAACACCAGAATATGATATAAAGTCCACTTCATTAGACTGAAATACTCTGCTGAGGCGTATGAAGACTCTCCTCAGCAAACACGCCATGGAAAATTTGTTGAAATGTTCCGCAATGAGCTTCACCTCTGTAACTATTTCCATCGAATAATATATGCAATACCTACTTCTTACTATCACTCGAGAAGTTCCAGAACTTCGTCAAATCGTTTTTTAAAAGGATTAGCAGTGTTATTTTAAAGTGAAAATTCTGTGATTCTTGCAAAGCATTTGCCAATTTTATTTTAAGTTCGTGAATAATGACTGGATGGGGATTACTCTGTTTCAGCGGTTTTAATTTGCATTTTATATGAATGATTTTACGTATAATTCATAAGGTGCTTTTAGAAATCTTTTCAGGTATGGGTGGTACAAATGAGCTTATGCAGTGATGGCACACTTTAGTAAATTGGTTCTATACCTCATCAACATCGCCCTTATTTTCGATAAACTTATTGCAATAACTTTGCATGTACTGCACAATAGACGCATCATCAGATCTTGCATAATCATTGAAGGTTTGCGTGGTTGTGTGTTTGTGATCCGCAGAGTTGCACAAAGAAATAGTAAACAAGTTGATGCTCAGAGAGGGGGATAAGCGATAATAGCGATACGTGCAAGCTCGAGACCTTTAATCTCA
Source organism: Rhipicephalus microplus (assembly GCF_043290135.1). Lineage (NCBI taxonomy): Eukaryota > Metazoa > Arthropoda > Arachnida > Ixodida > Ixodidae > Rhipicephalus > Rhipicephalus microplus. The sequence goes on from NW_027464586.1 coordinate 33,457,486, forward strand.
GGAATTTCTTTTCACTCTTTAACTGTACTGCTAATAACTGTCATGCAACACGCAAAGCATCTTACAAATACCTTGATGTGCACTTTTAACCAAACTTTCATGATCGGGTCATGTAGATAAAATTTCAGCGCAGGAATCCTGGTTACGTTTAACTACTGGTTTGTTAAATGTTATCTCATAACTCTTGAACAGCAGCCAAATCATTTGTATACCTAACATTTTTTGTTTGTCCTAAACTTGAATTCGCTCCGTCGATTTGGTCACCACGCCAGGCCTACCTAATCATTGTCCTTGAACTTGTCGGAAATCACGCCACTGCAAAAGATTTCAGCCATCATTCAAATCATTGATGTCAGTCTTTACTGTTATTGTCTTCTTTAGATTCCTACAAAAAGATCGCTTTAATGGAAGATGAGGGTCGAAAAACACGAGTTAAAAAACATGACTGCTTCTTTGTTTTTACCTGTTTTTTAAAGATTAGTATCTATGTTCTGAAAAAGCCAAAACAAAATTATGTCAAGACTCAGTTGGAAATGCTTTGAAATTGCTAAAGAGCACAAAGTGGCTGTCAAAAGGCTGAAAGTGTGCAGTCTTCCAGCACATTGCCGCTGATAATGTGCCGCCGCTCGCCATTGTCAATCGCATGAGGTGAAAAGCCGAGCCTAACTCTTCAAATAACTACGATTTCCCGCGCTGCTGCAGCGTAAGAAATATTAAGAAGAAGCATGTTCTTGCCGTGTTTTTTGAGTGCCACAACTGGCTTTTAAATCATGTGGTGCGGATCGAGGACCGCCATTGGCCACCATGCCTGTGTGCGCCGTGAAGCCTATTTGCAGAGTCCATGTCTCGTTGAGCAGTGCAGCTGAGCAACACTTTTCTCGTGTGTTTATCTCCATTATGGATGAAAAAAGCCGTGGCTCGCGCGATAGCTACAATGTCAACATAAACGCTATTGTAGTGGCGCGCTCCTTCGAAATGGGCTATGAGCAGCTGGTCCGATTTGCGGCAATTCTGGGCTTGCAGAATCCAACGCATCATAAGTAATTCACAGGCATCAGCCAGAAAGTAATTCACAGCCATCAGCCGGCACAAACGCGGCCGCAATGGTATCGGCATTGTTGTGTCTTTGACACTGTACTTTGTTTCGATTTGCCCCGCAGGGGCGCCTGCGCAAGTAGGCGTTTGGTGTGTAGCGACACCACGGACCCGAGCTAACGGGGGAGTTTCTACTCCCTCCCACGCCTAGCCGTGCGTGGCTTTGCCGTGTCCGGGGAAAAGGGGATCCTGGGGGTTAAGCTGACGCTGGGTGATTGGACCTTTAAGGCCCCCCGGCAGAGGCAACACACCCCTTTGGCCCCGGCTTCACGTAGACGGCACCCCTGGGCTTACCCACCCTGGGGAAATCGGTAGTCGCCTTTTCCTATTTCTCTCTCTCTCTACATCTTATTCTTTTCTCATCTTTAAATCTATCCTGTCTTCTTCTCTCTTCCATTTACTTCTGATTTTTCCTGGCGGCAACGGTTAACCTTGTGTATGTGCTCTGTCTTGGGCACAATACATTTGGTTATAGCGGCTGTGTACAGCTGACGTTGACATGCCTCATATATATTTAGGACTTGTCACGTCCCCGTGTTGGGCTCCATGGTGGGCGGCTGGCATGGCTGCCGAACTCACATTTAGTTTATGGCTTTTTCTTCTCTCCCTCCATTGCATAATCGTCCTCTCCCGAAGAGAGGGCGCACCGAAGACTTTTGCAAGTATTTCAGCAAACTGAAAGAAACCTTTCCCCGCTACCATGTAATCTATTGTGAAACCGCTGAAAAGAACGGCAGAACTATTTCGCCTTTCGTTGTTTCCAAATGCCTCACCACTACACTTGGACCAGGTTACCAGGCTACAAGAATGGCCAGTGGGGATCTCCTCCTCGAGGTAAAAAGTCAGAGCCAGTACGAAAACCTCTCAAAACTAGAATCGTTTGGAAACATACCTATCTCAATTACACCACACCGCTCACTCAACACTTCCCGAGGCGTTGTATCTGATCAAGACTTGCTTGACCTGACTGAAGGTGAGCTCCTCGAGGGCTGGAAGGACCAGCAGGTGACACAAGTACAAAGAATCAAAATTAGGCGTGATAAGAAGGAAATCCCAACAAAACACATAATTGTGACATTTTGCACCAGCACCCTGCCTAAACATCTCGAAACAGGATACTTGAAGTTGAATGTGAGACCTTACATTCCCAACCCACGACGTTGCTTCAAATGCCAGCGTTTTGGTCACGGCTCTCAGAGTTGCCGCGGCCAACTCACCTGCGGAAAGTGTGCCACCACAGGACACGCTACGGACGAGTGTAAGGTGGAGGATGGGGCCCACTGCGCAAACTGCGATGGTGCCCATCCCGCATACTCCAGAACCTGTCCAACATGGAAAAAGGAAAAAGAAATTGTTACAATCAAAATCACACAAAACATTACTTTTCGAGAAGCCCGTCAACAAGTATCTGGGCTTCTCCCAAACAAACCATCGTTTTCCGATGTAGTGCAACAGGGGGCAGCACTACAACGGCCTGCGGCAACTGCCCATGCTAGGCACAGTGTGCCCAGGCCAATGCCCCCACCCACGGCGGGAACAGCCAAGGCTGCCCTGCCACTCGTCCCCACGGCGACAACCAAGGCCGCTGCAAGCTCTTGCAGCGGCCAGGGTATCCCAGCACCAAAGGAGGTTCCTTCGACCTCTAGCCCAAGAGGACCGAAGGTTTCGCCCCCCGAGGTGAAGGAGACCCCAGGGTCGGCCGATATAAAGGCCTCGTCTCACCAGGCGAGGTCCCAAGCCCAAAACATCAGCTCGCAAATGCGGGCATGCAGTGCCTCTGAGCAGGCAATGGACACCACGGCACCCCTGGTGCAGAAAGATCGGCGTAGCTCCCTGGAGCGCGCCAAACGAAATAAAAAGCCAATAACGGGGCCCGGCGACGGCCCTGTTCTTTGAGTCTTAACGCTTAGCTTAAGAAGCAGACACACCCATTGTTCCTTACACACAGCACTACGTTACCTCCAATATGGCAACACAAATAATACATTGGAACGTCAGAGGACTCCTCAGAAACCTCGATGATGTTCAAGAGCTCTTTTGCAAACATTCGCCGAAAGTGCTGTGTGTACAGGAAACTCATTTAAAATCTAAAAACACGAATTTTTTGCGTCGGTATGTTCTCTTCCGAAAGGACAGAGATGATGCTGCGGCATCATCCGGCGGTGTAGCCATTATTGTTAATCAAAAAGTAGCATGCACACATTTACCACTGCAAACAACACTAGAGGCAGTGGCTGTTCGAGCAGTTCTTTTTAACAAGCTCGCCACCATCTGCTCTCTGTACATACCCCCACACCACCGTCTTGGAAAACGAGAATTCGAGTCCTTAATAGACCAACTACCCGAACCTTATCTGGTCCTTGGTGACCTGAATGCTCATAGCAGTCTATGGGGTGATTCTCGCTGCGACGCACGAGGTCGTCTCATTGAACAGTTCCTTTTTTCCTCCGGCGCCTGTCTGTTGAATAGGAAAGAGGCAACATATTATAACCTTGCCAACAAAACCTACTCTTCCATAGATCTCAGCATCGCATCTCCATCACTTGTACCATTACTCCAATGGAAAGTTCTAAATAATCCCTACGGAAGCGACCATTTTCCTGTCGTTTTGAGTACACAAACATCATACGAATATCCTCCACGAGTTCCCAAATGGCTTATACACAAAGCCGACTGGGAACAGTTTCATAACAAAGCTCACTCATCTTGGACTGACATATGTACGCTAAGCATAGATGAAGCTGTGCAGTACTTCACAGCTCTCCTTATTAACACAGCAGCCAAATGCATCCCACAAACATATGGACAGCCCGGCAAGCGACACGTCCCATGGTGGAACACAGAGTGTCGTAATGCGCGAAAGGAACAGAACAGGGCATGAAGGTTGCTGCGCAACTCGCCGACAGCGGAAAACCTTGAGAGCTTTAAGAAAATAAAGTCTCAAGGCAGGAGAACGCGTTGGCGGGCCAGAAGAGAAAGCTGGCAGAAGTTTTTGTCAGGGATCACTTCATACACACAGGAGGCTAAAGTCTGGAACATGGTCGGTAGGATAGCAGGAAAACAAGTACACACACTTCCACTCGTAAACACTCAGGGTGATACCTCTGAAGATCAGGCAAACTTCCTCGGTGCACACTTTGAACGGGTATCCAGCTCGTTTCACTATACTGACACTTTCCAAAAATACAGAACAAGAATAGAAAAGCAGAAACTAGAACATAAATCCACTAGATACGAGGCATATAACCAAGCTTTCAGTCTAGCTGAGCTCCGAACATCTCTAAACTCCTGCAGTACTTCTGCCCCAGGTTCTGACCGTGTGGTGTATGAAATGCTAAAAAACCTACCAGCCGAAACACGAAAAACCTTACTTTGTTTATACAATGCTATCTGGTTTTCTGGCACTATCCCTACCTCCTGGAAAGAGGCTATTATTATTCCCATTTTGAAAGAGGGCAAGGACCCTTCTTTAGCTTCAAGTTATAGGCCTATTGCACTTACAAGCTGCTTGTACAAAGTATTCGAAAAAATGATAAACTGCCGACTTCTACATATTCTTGAAACAAACAATTTGCTCGACCCATTTCAGTGCGGGTTTCGAGAAAGTAGATCCACCACAGACCACCTCGTTCGTATCGAGGCACAGATAAGAGACGCCTTCGTCCATAAACAATATTTTCTCTCTGTGTTCCTCGATATCGAAAAGGCGTATGATACAACATGGCGTTTCGGAATTCTAAGAGACCTGTCCCACCTTGGTGTGCGCGGAAGAATGTTTCATATAATCGAAAGTTACCTGTCAAACCGGACATTCCGCGTCCGTATAGGCAGTGTGCTCTCCCAAACATTTGTCCAGGAAACAGGCGTGCCACAAGGTGGTGTGCTTAGTTGCACACTTTTTATCATCAAAATGAATTCTTTGCACTTTTCCATTCCCCGCATGATGTTCTATTGTACATATGTCGACGACGTTCAGCTTGGCTTCAAGTCATGCAACTTAGCCATGTGTGAGCGGCAGGTTCAGATGGGTTTAAATAAGGTCTCCAAATGGGCAGACGAAAACGGATTTCGACTTAACCCACAAAAAAGCACGTGTGTCTTGTTCTCTCGAAAGAGAGGCATGCTCTCGGAACCTGACATTCGGCTGAACGGGCAACGTCTGTCCGTCAAAGCCGAGCATAAATTCTTAGGCTTAATCTTGGACAACAAGTTGACCTTCGTACCGCACATCAAGTATTTAAAAACAAAATGTTTAAAAGCCATGAATGTTATAAAAGTGTTGTCACGTACTACGTGGGGTAGTGATAGGCAATGCCTCATGAACCTCTATAGAAGCCTTATTCGTACCCGCTTAGATTATGGGGCCGTTGTCTATCAGTCTGCCACTCAAAGTGCCTTGAAGATGCTTGACCCCGTGCACCATTTGAGCATCCGCCTTTCTACGGGTGCTTTTCGCACCAGCCCCGTAGAAAGCCTTTATGTTGAGTCAAATGAGTGGTCGCTTCATCTGCAGAGAACTTACATGTCCTTTGTTTATTTCCTTAAGGTGAAAGCAGACAAGAAGCACCCCTCATACTCTACAATTAATGATTTGTCGAGCTCAACTCTGTTTCAAAACAGGCCTTCGATGAGGCAGCCCTTCTCAATTCGCCTGAAGTGTCTAGCTGAAGAAACTGAAGTGTCACTTGAACACAGTTTAATGGCCCCTGTAGCATACCCGCCACCGTGGCAGTGGCAGACTATAGACTGCGATGTGTCTTTCCTAGAGGTTACAAAACATGCACCTATTGCCCATATCCGAACATACTTTCTGGAACTTCAACACAAATACACTTGTCCTGAGTTCTTCACAGATGCCTCCAAGACTAACTCCTCTGTGTCCTACGCTGCTGTCGGCCCATCCTATTCGGATGCTGGCCCTCTACATCCACGCACAAGTATCTTCACAGCGGAAGCTTACGCGATACTGGGGGCAGCTAAACACATCAAACAATTACAAATACAAAAAGCAGTAATTTATACAGACTCCCTCAGTGTGGTAACGGCTCTGCACAGTCTTAAAAAACGAAAAAACCCAGTCCTTGTCTCACTTTCCTCCATTTTGTGCACACTCTACACGCACAAACAACATGTTGTAGTGTGCTGGGTGCCAGGGCACCGTGAGATCCAAGGCAACGTGAGGGCGGATCAGCTCGCTGCATCCGTCCATGAGAGCACCGCCATTACACCCATATCAATCCCGGCCCTTGATCTTAAGCCGTCTCTCAAACTAAACCTCTGGGACTACTGGCAGAGCAAGTGGGATACACACACACAAAACAAACTACACGTTATCAAGCCACACCTTGGCCATTGGCCACCAGTATCAAAATCACGTCTAACAGAGGTAAAACTAACAAGACTCAGGATAGGGCACACATACACGACACACACACATCTTTTATCCGGTGGTGATCCACCATTGTGTGATAAATGTGGTGAGGCTTTAACAGTTCTTCACGTTTTAATCCAATGTAAACAGTTAGACACTCTAAGAAGACAACTCTTCCCATTACTCTACCGACAACATATACCTTTACACCCTGCAATGTTTGTCGGTAGGAAACCACTTTTCACCCATAAATCATTGTTAGCTTTTTTAAGAGATGTTAATTTTTACCATGTATTATACCCAGGCATTGCGTAGCGTGACCTCTCAAGAGAGGTCGCTGCTGCTGTGCTTACATTTAAAAGCACTTGCCTCACAGCCCTTGGACACAAGGGCACTGATGAGGCAAGTGTGCTAGTGCCAAATATTTTTACATGTTTTTATTATCAAAACCTTTGTCACCCTTTTTAATATGCATATCACGCCACTGTCATGTCTTTAATACTTATGTTTTTACCCGCATTATCGCGAGGAATTTTAAGGCCCCTATACAGCCACGCAACATATCATTGTCCGCATCTCTATACTCATTGAAATGGCGCTCTTTGGCCATCAATTGGCCCTTGCGTCATAAAACACCACACATCATCATCATCATTTGTTTCGATTTGAATTCCTGTCGAACTTCTGCCTAGCTTGCAATAGACATAAGGCTCTGCCATAGAGAGTGGAAGAGGATCGTTCCTTTTTTGTGTGCAAATTTTATTGCATTTATTGACATCGTTGATAAATATACATTCAATTTTAATTATAAGACTCATTTCTTTTAAAACACAACCTTTGGAATTTTTTTTAACATGCCCCTCCTTTTTTTGGTACTTCTGGAGCTTGGATCTGCATGACATTTTGCCCAAATTTTTTCCGAGGTTCGAGAAATGTAGTCTTCGTGTTTAAATTTCAGTATATTGTATAAAAAAATTCTATGTAAACCTTACTAGGGTTGGAGAAATACGCACTTCCAATGTTAAAATTTTTCACGACTTTTAAATACCTTGTATGTACTTCCTAATTCAGCGTGTCTACCAACCTGGAAAATCTGGGAAAAGTCAGGGAATTTAGAAATTTCTGGAAAAGTCGCGGAATTTCTGAAAAACCTGGCCAGGTCTGTGCGTCTGTCACAAAAATAAGCATTATCATTGATTGAAGCTTAAGAGTTGCTCTTTCATCCGACTGCAGCGAACAGCTAGCAGAAGTGGGAAAAAAAGGCAGTGCAGATCTGTCACTTCTTATACTCCTGTCACACGGCACTTTGTGGGGTCTCAAAATGGAGAGCACCACACACTCGGAGTGAACGGACACAATTGACATGGTCAGAACGAACCAAACAACACACATTTATTTAAACAAATGTACAAAACGTGGACGAGGAAGCCTTCGACGCCAGATGTGCCGACCTTTTATAGGCGCCGAGACACTCGAGGAGGAGAAGACCAAACCACTGTCGAACGCGTGCAGCGTCTCTAAGATACACATCCAGCGTTTCTGACAGGCGTCTCCGGTGTCCATGAAGGACGCGTCAGTGTCTCTTGGTGGAACTCTAAAGAGAGCGGCGAGAGAGAGTATACTGCCCAGCGTGTAGTTCTTACGAAGTGGCCTCGTCGATCTTGCGTAGCGTGTCGCGAGGGCCGACACCGGGCGGGGAGCATTCAAGCAGGGCCAGGGCAAAAGGCAGCCAGAAGGAAACAATACAACACGGTTATATTTGAAATGTATGTACAGAACGTGGATGAGGAAGCCTTTTAGAATGACGATCTCGCTAGCCAAATTAATATATATTGTGATCAACACGCTCATTGAAGTGCCTTCATATGAATGTTCGCTCGCTTCACAACAAGGAAGTAGATGAAAATTATTTTATTAATGACTTTCATTTTCCATTTGATGTAGTAATGCTCAGTGAAACTTAGTGCAGAGACAACCGTGATATTTTCATATTTTTATCTTATCAATCTTTATCTTATCAATCGAAAGCAAAAATCTTGTGCTCGGCCTTTACATCGATTTCACTAAAGCATTTGATTGCATCCATCATTCTATCTCGTAATTAAACTCAAGAGGTACAAGATGAAGGTGGTACAGGCTTACGCGCCTACATCCAGCCATGATGCATCAGTTGAAAGATTCTATGAAGACGTGGAATCGGCAATGAGTAAGGTAAAAACACGCTACTCTACAGTGATGGGAGACTACAATGCAAAGGTAGGGAAGAAGCAGGCTGGAAACCAGGCAGTAGGAGATTATGGCATCGGCACTAGAAATGCCAGAGGGGAGCTACTAGTAGAATTCGCAGAATGCAATAATTAACAGATTTTAATTACCTTCTACAGAAAACAATGGAACCGTAAGTGGACATGGAGGAGCCCTAATGTCCAAAATAAGAAAAAAATAGACTTTACACTGAGTGCACACCCAGGCATCGTGCAGGATGTGGAAGTGCTTGGCAAGGTACCATGCAAGGACCATAGAATGGCACGGTCTCGAATTCGCCTAGACTTGAAAGAATGACAGAAACTGATACACAAGAAGCCACTTAATGAGCCAGCACTGGGAGGGAAAGTACAGGAATTCAGTCTCGCTTCAGAACAGGTACTCGGTTCTTATCAAGGAATCCAGTCATAGCATTGACGCAATGAATGATAATTGGACGAGTGTCATTACGAAGTGAGTAGTGGAAGTTGGAGGCACGGTAGTTAGACAGGACACTGGCAAGCTTTCCCAGGAAAGGAAGAATCCCATTAAGAAGCGTCAAAGCATGAAAGTCTCAAGTACAAGAGACAAAACAGAATTGTCAGAGCTTTCGAAGTTGATTAATAAGCGTAAGGTATCCGATATAAGAAGGTATAACATCGAGAGAATTGAACACGCTTTGAAGAACGGAGGAAGCATCAAAGCAGTGAAGATGAAACTTGAGATAGGCAAAAATCGGATGTATGCACTAAGTGACAAGGAAGGCAAAATAGCTATCAATATGGATAGGATAGGTAAAATCGCGAAAGAGTTTTACAGAAATCTGTACAGTAGGTGAGTCAATCACGACCTTATTATAATAACTAGCAGTAAACCAGATGACACCCCACCAGTAATCATAGAAGAAGGCAGAAAAGCCTTGGAGAGCATGCAAAGAGGCAAAGCTGCTGGTGAGGATTAGGTAACAACAGATCTTCTGAAAGATGGAGGACAGATTGTGTTAGAAAAAATAGCCACCTTGTTTACGAGGTGTCTGCTGACGGGAAGAGTACCAGAATCTTGGAAGAATGCTAACATTATCCTAATACATAAGAAAGGAGATGACAAGGACTCGAAGAATTTGTAGGGAGAGATGAAGGCAGGACGGCGGCCAACGTGGTCGTGTCATTCTCTCGCCACTTTATTCCACGCTTGAAGTGGAGCCGCGTGGCTTTCCACGTCCGACACACCAAGTGCGCTAGCTTGTTCTAATCCTTGCGCAGCTCGAGCTAGCATCAGCTGCACGAAAGGCGCGGCGCGGTCATTGAGAAATGATGATGATGATCATGCACTACAGGGCTCCCCCCCTAGCGCTTTGCGCGATTTGAAGTGTATATAACAAAGAAAGAGACTATATACATGAACGACAATCCGCAAGGTGTCCGTTTGGGAAGTCCAGTTTGTTAACGTGTAGTGACCATCGGGAACCAGTGGGTCTCTGGCGGGGGACACTGGGAATGGCGCAGCGGACGAGGGTGGCTACGCAGGCACGCTGTTGGAAGGAGCGGGCGAGGGTCGTGATGAATGGGCACTTTTCTCGATAGCGAGTACCAACGACGAGGTGAAAAATAGTCAAGGGCCGAGAACACACACGGGCCGTTTCGGTGCGGTCGATTGACGCGCGCACTCGCACACTGATGCTTAAAAGATGGACTGTAGCATGAGCGTAGTACGACCAGTCCAGAGGGTCTAGTGTTACTTCCTTTTTGGAGCTGGTGGGAACGTCGGCAGAGAGTGCGGTCAACCCTGGTAGTGTTTTTGCCGTGCTGGTACCGTCGCTTCGGGTGGCACATTGCCGGCTGCGGCGGTCGCCTGGTCGGCCGAGTAGGGTGTAGATAAGTTGGAAACGATGCGCTTTGGACCAATGAAGTGCGACATGGTTTACAGTGATAACGAGCCGGCTCGGAAAGCACTGATAGATTGCTTTTTCCGACCTTTGACGACGTGTAACGCGTAGGCGTACGCCGATGAGTCGTCGCGTTGTTCGAGCTAGAACCGACGTTTGGTGATGCGAGATCGAGCGGCAGGTATGTGGCGTCACAGTTGTCATGGGCCGTCGATGGCGTTGAAATGCTCAAGCACGTGTACGTAGTGGTAGGCGGATGGTTGAACTGCGCATCTGTTGGGGCATGCACGGTGTGCTCCACCTGTGGTGAGCCAGCATGCGGCCCTCGGGATTTCCTGACATCGTCACAGCATCATGCACGTTCAGCCGTGCATGCTCAGGGGCTTGAACTTCTGTAGGATACATCGAGGATGATGTTAGTAGGGGCTGGCAGTCCACGAGGTTTTGAGCAGCAAGTACCGGTGTGCAGGGGAAACTGATGGCGTGCAGTGTCACAGCGGGCTCTGGGTCCATAGTGTGAGTGGTGTCGCAGGCCTCCACAGGTGCCGGGACGGGCGGGGGGAGTCTGCAGAAAGGTCAGCTGGCCCAGCTGAGGTCGTCGAATCACCCGGGACAGACAGTTCAGCCGACCAAGTCTCTGCAGCGAATGCGACAGTGCACGGGGCAGCGGCCGATGTCGAATCTATGTGGCCAGTTGCCGGCAGGGGAATGGTCTGGACTGGCTGTGGGGCGAGAGGGGCCCTGGAAGGTGATGAGCCAGGTGCAGTTGTGTCATTTTTGGGAGGAGGAGCATGTTTAAGGCCGTAAAACTTGAGCACGGCATCTCGCAAGTGATCGTTTCGGCGAGGGCTCCAGGAGAAGTATGTGAGGTGGTTTTGAGGTCATGTGGAAGATGGTATTCCAATAACTGCGTACATGAGCTCTTGGATCCAGATGTCGTTGTGATACAAGGCTGCCGCAAACTCCTCGAACCACGACTCTAGGCGAGAGGTCCGGAACGGGGGCAGTGGCGGGTTGAATTGAGGCTGCCAGGCTTGTGCTGACTGGAGCATGGCCGCGTAGCTCGGTGGCAGTAGTGCAGTGGCGGTCGCTTGTTCGTGTGTCCGTGATCATCAATGTAGCGAGAGATGGAGACAGGACGGCGGCCAACGTGGTCGTGTCGTTCTCTCGCCACTTTATTCCACGCCTGAAGCGGAGCCGCGTGGCTTTCCACGTCCGACACACCAAGTGCGCTAGCTTGTTCTAATCCTCGCGCAGCTCGAGCTAGTATCAGCTGCACGAGAGGCGCGGCGCGGTCATTGAGAAATGATGATGATCATGCACTGCAAATTGCAGGCCGATCAGCTTGCTTTCCGTCGTATAAAAGCTATTTACAAAGGTAATCGCTAACAAAATTAAGACATTAGAATTCAATTAACCACAGGAACAAGCAGGATTTGGAACAAGCTACTCAACAATCGACCACATTCATACTATCAATCAGGTAATAGAGAAATGCTCAGAATATATCCAACCACTATACATAGCCCTTCTAGATTACGAGAAGGTGTTTGATTCAGTAGAAACATCAGCAGTCATGAAGACACTGCGGAATCAGGGCATTGACGAAGCATATATAAACATCCTGGAAGAAATCTACAGAGGATCGAATGCTACCATAGTGCTTCATAAAGAAAGTAACAGAACACCAATCAGGAAAGGTGTAAGGCAGGGGGTACAATCTTCCCAATGCTATTTACTGCGTGCTTACAGGAGGTTTTCAGAGGCCTAGAATGGGAACAGTTACGAATGAGAGTTAATGGAGAGTACCTTAGTAACCTGGGCTTCGCCGATGACATTGCATTGCTGAGTAACTCAGGGTATGAATTGTAACTCATGATTACGGAGTTAGATAGGGATAGTTGGAAGGTGGGTCTCAAAATTACTGCACAACACGAAAGTAATGTACAAACCGGAGAATTGCAAACAGTGTTCAGCTTAAATTAAGGAGGACGCAGCAAGTAACGGAAAGAAAAATGGTAGATGTAACCTTAAGAGACCAGTAGAGAGCAGTGTGGGTTGGGGAACAAACCGGGGCTAAGGATATCATCGTTAAAATCAAGGAAAGGAAATGGACATGGGCCAGGCATGTAGCGTGTAGACAGGATAACCGCTGCTCATTAAGGGTAACCAACTGGATTCCCAGAGAAGGCAAGTGGGTTAGGGGGAGACAGAAAGTTGGGTGGGCAGATGAGATTAAGAAATTCGCGGGTATAAATTGGCAGCAGCCAATGCAGGACCGAGCTGACTGGCGGACATGGGAGAGGCCTTTAACCGCAGTGGACATGGTCAGGCTGTTGATGATGATGATCATTTGATATTACTCAAAAAGCTTGAAAGTTACGATATGTGCGGGCAGAGTCTAAACCTTGTGAAGTCTTATGTTGATCATGATTATCAATACGTACAAATTGAAGATTGCCGTTCAGATCTGAAACGTATCAGTAGAGACATTCCTCAAGGCAGTATTCTAAACCCATTTATTTTTATGGCTTACATAAATGACCTATCAAATATATACAGTGATGCAAAATACACCATGTACGCCGACGACGTAAGCCTATTTTTTTCCTCACCTTAACGTGGTAGCCTTCAGAACAAAGCCAACGCTGCTCTACAAACTCTCCAAGAATGGTCAGCAGCAAACGTTCTTCAAATTAGTACAAAAAATACAAACGCCATTATTTTCAGGGCCAAAATATAAGCAGGTAAGCTGAAATAACATCACCCTTGTCTATGAACTTCAAAAAATCAAAATAGTAAATAATCTGAACATACTGGGAGTCACCTTTACACAACAAATTGTCACGGGGGTCGTGACGTGGACGAATTGAGCACACTGCGAGTCGAATAATAAATTGTTTATTTGGGTGAACCTGTGCCCACTAAACGGAAAGTCTGACTACAGTACCAATCTTGGACTGATAGCGGCGAACGGAGCGTCGGCCGTCGATCAACAACTGACAAGCGGCGAAGTGTGTCGGCATTTATACTCTTGCCATCGAATGTTCTAGCGTTATCGCTGGCGGTGGCGTAGGTTCCAGAATAATCTGTACAGTTCGCAGAGTGGGCGTCATCTTATCGAAATGATCTACTAAAGTCCGGAAGCTTCTCGAAAACCGCAGGCGCAGTTTGCACTGAGAATTGTGTAGTGTTTTGGGGCGATAACAAAACTTGGGAAATGGAACGTAGCATTGCCCCCCGCTGAAGAAAAGCATCGTCCCGATGCTTTAACTAAAGATGAAGGTACAACAATAATGCAAGAAAGTACAATGAAAAATTACAAAATAATAATAGTACAAAAAAAACATTGTTTCAGTTTGTTAATGTGCGTGAAACGGGTTGAGGCGCGCGACATGGACGACTTCAGGTCGCGAACGGCGGCGTTGAGATTTCGTGATCCCGTCGGGGACAACCTCAGAATCAAGTGGGCCGAGACGTCGAACCACCCTGTACGGTCCGAAGTACCGTCGCAGAAGGTTTTCACTGAGTCCACGTCGGCGTATCGGCGTCCACACCCAAACACGTTCACCGAGCTGGTATTCCACGAAGCGTCGTCGAAGATTGTAACGGCGGCTGTCGGTCGTCTGTTGATTCTTGATACGGAGATGCGCGAGTTGTCGGACTTCTTCGGCGCGTTGAAGGTATTCACTCACATCGAGGTTTCCTTCGTCGGTGACGTTGGGTAACATGGCATCGAGCATCGTTGCCGGGCTCCTTCCGTAGACCAATTTGTATGGAGATATCTGCGTTGTCTCCTGCACTGTCGTGTTGTATGGGAAAGTCACATACGGAAGAATGGCATCCCACATCTTGTGTTGGACATCGACGTACATTGTTAGCATGTCGGCGATCGTCTTGTTTGGCCGCTCGGTGAGGCCGTTGGTCTGTGGGTGGTACACTGTCGTCCGGCGGTGGTTTGTCTGGCTGTATGCCAAGATCGCTTGAGTTAGGTCAGCAGTAAATGCCATTCCTCTGTCGGTGATAAGGACCTCCGGGGCGCCGTGACGTGGGACGATATTTTCGACGAAGAACTTTCGGATGCACTGCCTTTGGGCAGGACTTTTGTCTCGGTGTAGCGGGTGAGGTAGTCGGTAACTATCACAATCCACTTGTTTCCGAAAGCCGATGTCGGGAACGGCCCCAGTAGGTCCATACCAATCTGTTGGAATGGTCGGCGAGGTGGTTCAAATGGCTGCAGAAGTCTCGCTTGCCTTGTCAGTGGTGTCTTGCGTCGCTGACAGTCCCGGCATGTCCTCACATAACGAGTGACGTTGGTGGTAAGACGTGGCCAATAGTACCTTTCTTGTATCCTCGCGAGCGTGCGAAAAACAACGAGGTGCCCTGCCGTCGGATCATCGTGCAGGGCCTACAGGAATTCTGGTCGCAGAGCTGAAGGCACCACAAGGAGGTACTTGGCTCGAAGCGGTGAAAAGTTTTTTTGGAAAAGACCATTTCACATGAAGAACGACGCAAGTGCGCACTTGAATACTTTCGGGACTTCGGCGGTCCTGCCTTCGAGGTATTCTATTAGGGCCTTAAGTTTCAAGTCGGCCCGCTGTCGTTCAGCGAAGTCGTTGGTAGTTATCGTTCCCAAGAAGTAGTCGACATCCGGGTCGTCGGGCAGTGGTTGGTCGACAGGCACACGAGAGAGACAGTCGGTGTCGAAGTGTTTCTTGCCAGACTTGTAAACGACGGTAATATCATATTGTTGAAGTCTTAGGCTTATCGTGCGAGGCGACCTGAAGGGTCCTTCAAGGTGGCTAGCCAACACAAGGCGTGGTGGTCGCTCACAACTTTGAAGGTCCTGCCGTAGAGGTAGGCGCGAAATTTTGACGTAGCCCAGATGATAGCGAGGCACTCTTTTCTGTTGTGAAATAATTGGCTTCTGCATCGGATAGCGATCGGCTGGCATAACTAATAACCCATTCAAGTCCATCAGCCCTCTGCACAATAACGGCGCCAATACCTACACTGCTTGCGTCAGTGTGTATTTCTGTCTCGGCGAATTCGTCGAAATGGGCAAACAACGGAGGCGTCTGGAGGCGATGTTTAAGCTCCTGGAAAGCGTGTTCCAGCGGCGTTTCCCACTTGAACTCCACGTTGGCCTTGGTAAGCTTAGTGAGTGGACCGGCGATGCGGGCGAAGTTTTTCTTGAACTACCTATAATAGGCGCACAGGCCCAGAAATCGGCGCACCACCTTGTTGTCAGTGGGCGGCGGGAAGTCTGCGATGGCGGCTATTTTCCGTGGATCGGGATGAACTCCAGACTTGCTAATCACTTGCCCCAGAAACAGGAGCTCCTCGTACGCAAATCTGCATTTTTTCTGGCTTTAGTGTGAGTCCGGACGTCTTGATGGCTTGAAGTACAGCTTCAAGGCGCCGAAGATGCTCGTCGAAACTCGAAGAAAACACGACGACGTCGTCCAAGTACACAAGGCAAGTCTGCCACTTCAATCCTGCCAATACTGTATCCATAACACGTTGAAAAGTTGCAGGTGCCGAGCAAAGACCAAAGGGCATCATCTTAAACTGGAAGAGGCCGTCCGGTGTTATAAACGCCGTCTTCTTTCGGTCTCTTTCGTCGACTTCGATTTGCCAATAGCCAGTCTTGAGGTCCATTGACGTAAAGTACTTGGCGCTATGGAGCCGATCCAGTGCGTCGTATATTCGTGGGACAGGATACACGTCCTTTTTTTGTGGTTTTGTTCAGGCGGCGATAATCGACACAGAAACGTAGGGTCCCATCCTTTTTCTTCACTAACACCACGGGGGACGCCCATGGACTCTAGGACGGCTGGATGATGTCGTCCCGTAGCATTTCATCAACTGGTGTCTTTACGGCCTCGCGTTGTCGCCTCGAAACCCTGTACAGACCCTGACGGAGTGGTCTGGCGTTTTTCTCGGATATGATGCGATGTTTCGCGTTTAGCGTCAGCCGAATTTTCGACGACGGTGAAAAGCAATCTTCGTATTGCAGCTGCAGGGTCTTGAGCTATTCTTGCTTATGGTTCGGAAGTCTGGGTTTCAAGTCGAAAGCTGAGGGAGGGGCTTGGTTTCTCTGAGCAGGTTCCGCAGAATCGGCGAGTGCGAAAGCACTGGTGGCTTCCACGATTTCTGCGATGTATGCGACCGTCGTTCCTTTGTTCACATGTTTGTATTCATTGCTGAAATTTGTGAGCATAACCGTTGCTTTGCCTCCCCGCAGCTCTACAATTCCTCTTGCAACGCAAATATTGCAGGTGACCAACAGAGCTATTCTTGCTTATGTTTCGGAAGGCTGGGTTTCACGTCTAAAGCTGAGGGAGGGGCTTGGTTTCTCTAAGCAGGTTCCGCAGAATCGGCGAGGGCAAAAGCACTGGTGGCTTCCACGATTTCTTTGATGTATGCGACCGTCGTTCCTTTGTTCACATGTTTGTATTCATTGCTGAAATTTGTGAGCATAACCGTTGCTTTGCCTCCCCGCAGCTCTACAATTCCTCTTGCGACGCAAATATTGGGGGTGACCAACAGATGCTGACTGCCTTCAACGACGCCTTCCAAGTCAGGTGATTTAGGGGTGTGGACTGAAATAATGACGCTGGAGCGAGGCGGAATGGTAACCTGTTCTTCCAGCACATTCAAGGCATGGTTTCCTGACGGCGTGCGCGGCAGTAGTGCTTCTTCTGTGGATAACGTTATCGACTTTGTTTTTAGGTTGATGAAAGCACCATGGAGGCATAAGAAGTCCATGCCAAGGATGACATCTCTCGAGCAACGCTGTAGGACTACGAAGTCTGTAGGATAAATACGGCCGTTAATGGTGACTCGCTGTGCAGATTCCTGCAGGCGTTACGAGATGACCTCCGGCTGTGCGGATTTCAGGGCCTTCCCAAGCTGTCCTTAACTTCACGGGGAACGACCCACTGATGACGGAGTAGTTGGCTCCAGTATCGACGAGAGCGGCCACACTGTGGCAGTCGATAAGAACGTCGAGGTCGCTAGTTCGCCGTCTCGCATTAAAGTTAGGGCGTGGCGTCGCGTCACGGCTGCGTCGGCTTGTTCCGCTGCTTCCACGTTGCGTCGTCAGGTCACCCTCGTCGTCAAGACTTTGCCTGGTTGCCGTGGTGTTCGGAAAGCTCCGTCGTGTCGTCGTCGGAGGAGGATCTTCGGTAGTTCGTCGCACAGCAACCGCACCTCCATTGGTTGCTGCTCTTAGTTTCCCGGATACGGACTAGGAGACCGACCCCGCGTTGTGCCAGAGTACTGCCGGTGGTACGGTGAGGTGCGGCGGCTGGGCGACGGCAAACGGGAAGGACTTCGTGGTGTCCACTGAGTTCCTGTCAGGTAGTCGGCGATGTCACGTGGCCGTTCTCCTGGCTGTGGACGTGGTGCATCGACGGCGAAGCCGCGCAGTCCCATCTATCGGTACTTGCAATGGTTGTAAGTGTGCCTGGCCTCGCCGCAGTGGTAGCACAGTGGGCGGTGGTCAGGGGCGCGCGAAACGTCGGTTTTCCTCGGCGCACTGCGCTGGCTCGTTGGCGAACGGTAGGTCGTCGGTGGGGGTGGTGGCGGTGGTGACATCTGGCGACGGAAGTGCGATGGGGCGGCGTTGTGGCGTGCGCGTGGAGGAGGAGCGTGGTGGCGGGCTGCAGCAGCATGGCTCATGACTTGCAGCTGTGGCTCTTGAGTTTGAGGAACGCCCAGCGATTTCTGGATCTCCTGGTGTACGACGTCCGCGATGAATTCCACGTGAGGCTGCGCTGAAGGAAGTAATTTTCGCAGCTCCTCTTGCACGATCGCTCGGATCATCTCACGCAAGTCAGTGGTTCCTAGCGCTTGAATGCCGGCGTAGCTTGTAGACGAGAAGCTACGGTTATATTGCCGCGTGCACATCTTGAGCATCTTCTCTATCGTAGATGCTTCTGAAACGAATTTGGCGACCGTCTTTAGCGGGTTTCTGATCAGGCCGGCGAAGAGTTCCTGCTTTACTCCTTGCATGAGCAGACGGACCTTCTTCTCCTTGGACATGTTGGAGTCAGCTGGCGGAAGAGTTTAATCATATCTTCCGTGAGTAGCGCCATGCATGCATTCATTAGGCATCTGCATCCGGGTTTCGAGGAGAGCTGCGGCCTTCTCTTTGCGCACCACACTTGCGAAAGTGGTGAGGAACCTGGCGCAAAAGACATCCCACGTTGTAAGGCTTCGCTCTTGATTCTCGAACCAGGTCCGAGCAGCATCTACTAAGGCGAAATACACATGCTGGAGCTTGTCATCGTCTGTCCAGTCATTGAAGGCGTTGACGCGGTCGAACCTTTCGATCCAGCTTTCCGGGTCTTCCAGTGGCAAACCGCGGAAAGTTGGGGGCTCTTTGGGTTGCCGGAGCAGGAGTGGTGCAGGCGGAACCGGCTTTGACATGGTCGCCGTGGTCGACGTCAACGTCTTGGTTTTCTGAGCCTTGTCCAGTAAAAGCCCGTACTCCGGTGGCAGACCTTGTTGCCTGCGGCTAACTCGCTGCTCGTTGCTGGCGTAGGTGTCTTCACGGTGTGGGCTGGGTTCACTGCTTGACGGAGGCGTCCGGTACATGGAAGAAACAGCACCTCCACCAGATGTCACGGGGGTTGTGACGTGGACGAATGGAGCACACTGCGAGTCAAATATTAAATTGTTTGTTTGGGCGAACCTGTGCCCAGTAAACGGAAAGTCGGACTACAGTAGCAGTCTTAGACAGATAGCGGTGAACGGAGCGTCGGCCGTCGATCAACAACTGACAAGCGGCGAAGTGCGTCGGCATTTATATTCTTGCCATCGAATGTTCTAGCGTTATCCCCAGCGGTGGCGTAGGTTCCAGAATAATCTCTACAGTTCGCAGAGTGGGTGTCATCTTATCGAAATGATCTACTACAGTTCTGAAGCTTCTCGAAAACCGCAGGCACGGTTTGCGCTGAGAATTGTATAGTGTTTTGGGGCGATAACAAAACTTGGGAAATAGAACGTGGCAATATGCTTAGGGATCTACACTTATAATCAGATTTAGCTAAGTTATGTCGAGTAGTTGGTATGATGGCGCATCATAGGTGTACGTTACCCTTCAAAATAAAGCTTCTTGTCTATAATACGCTCTTTTTTTCTTCCTTATACTATTTTTTCGTGTGGTGTACGACGACACTAACTAATCATGAAAAATTTCACATACTACAGAAAGAGTTTTTACGATCAGTTTTTAATGTGCCGTATACCTTGCACACTTCAAATTTATTTTTCAAAGCAAATATAATTCGTTTGTTTAACCTGTTTAATTATACGTTAAGTCTAGCGTTCAAACGTGAGAAAAAAAAAACCTGAAGTTCTTTCATGAACTTATGTAATCTAGCAAAAAACACACATTCATATAGCGCTCGTCACACAGAACAGTGGAAGGTGGTGACTGCGCAGACAAATTACTCTATGCAGTGAATATCTTGCACCTTAGCAACCCTTTTGAACTCTTGTTATAAATCAAACATTGAAATACCATTTACTTCTGTACGAACACTGTGTAAACAAGAGTGATGCTGATGTAACTGTTTATGTATGAATTAACAGTAATTTTTCTTTGTTTCTTTCAGGACCCCAATAAAAGTTTTTCATCTATTCTGTGTCATAATTTGTTCTCTCGCTACTGCATTGTAGAGGTGGCTGCAGGCCTTCTGTCAAGTTACTTGTTTCTCAGGCAACTTTTACCTGCAGTCACCTTCATCGTTGATGGAAATAAAGAAGTTATTATTATTATTATTATTATTATTATTATTATTATTATTATTATTATTATTATTATTATTATTATTATTATTATTATTATAAAACAGCCTTACACAAAATTACACAACACTCAACAACATAACAAACACAAGAATGCTTGACGCACCACGAAGGCCCACGACAGACGGCCAACTGCCACCCGCCAAAGAGGCCCGCTTCTCTCTCATGTGCCGCCACGCAGGCTTGCAACCAGGCGTCACAGCCGGCGCTACTGTTCTAACCATGATGTTGATGGTGGCGACACACGTTCGCGAGTACAATGCAACCTACCGCTCGACAATTGCAACCCTCGAATGTGGCCTCTGCGCGAGACACATGCGCCATGAGGCGCAAACAACTTCACAAGGGGTGTTAGCACCTCCAAAACGTGTAATGTCATTCGCACTGAATGAAATTCATGACGAATGTCATTGCACACTTGCTTTCCAGGTTTACACGACCATGTAAAATAATATTCGCAATTAATGTCAATGTTTATCGG
The DNA here is from genome assembly GCF_043290135.1 of Rhipicephalus microplus. Lineage (NCBI taxonomy): Eukaryota > Metazoa > Arthropoda > Arachnida > Ixodida > Ixodidae > Rhipicephalus > Rhipicephalus microplus. The sequence goes on from NW_027464586.1 coordinate 33,478,381, forward strand.
CAGGCTAATTGATACCAAGAAGTTGGCGCATTTATTTACATAACATTGTCCGGCTGGTTGAAAAGTACTGCGACACGATAAAACATCATCAGTAGAAATAAAAATCTCCATACACATCCAAAGCAAGACTCGCATAAAGCCGCTCACAACTTGCAGTTGGCAATATTTGGAACCTTGTCAGCATGATGCTGCACCAAAACAACAGCAAGCATTTTTAAATATGGCCGACACGCCATAGCGCCAAGTCGAAGTTTGGGAAATAGAACATAGATGCACAAATTGCTTCCACTATCGCATTGTACATTAAAAAGTTACTGAAAAGTTAACAACCTTTAATAAGCATCTGAATATCGCTTACACTTGCTTTAAGGTGTTGATCTTGCAGTCTCTTGTCAAGCGCCTGTTGACGAGATTACACATGCAGGCTTCCATGAGGGCGGTGAACACATTCAACAGTCGAATGCCATTAATTGTGAATGCCATTCACTGTGCCCTTGTAGCAGCCACAAAAATGACATTATACCTAATGTCATTTGTAGCAAATGACATTGCAGGTGCCGTGCCTTGTGACAGGGGCATTAGTGCAAATGCGAAAGGATACACCAACCAAAAGAACACAGTTTGCTGACATTTTGGCGCCTCATGCGGGAGCCTTATTCACAATAAAAGCCATAAGAAAGGCACAGTGTTTTTAAAGGAACATTAAGGAACAAAACTGTTTTTCGTGGGTATGTGAAGCCGATAGCAAAATCGTGGCTCATGTAAAGGATTGTGGGCTATGGCGCCCGTCTGTGTCGACTTCCGGTTCGAGATGTTGTGTCGCCGTATGGCCATTCTTGCCTGTGCCGTTGCTTTCTGTGTGTTCCACCAATCACTTTCTCAGAAATTGCCGCATAATACTTTGGAGGGCTATGCAGTTTAGTTGATTAACAGATGCAGTCATATGAGATCGTGCAAGAGGGCATTCCTTCATTCAAGGGACATGCACCTCTAGACAACTGCTCGTTGTTTTGCTGCGAAGGGTGTTATCATGCATCTTTTGTCACATACAATGATTTTCAGTATGTCGTAGCATCACCAAGTATTCGTCCATTTGTTTTGATACTGCTTATCTGTAAAATTATTTATTTGCTTTTATGTTACAAAGACACCATCCCAGCTTCAATATAGTAAATGGCAATAGTCAACTGTTTCTTACTCTGAAAATGAAATGCACTCATAGCTTTCTCGCTTTTTTATGCTTTTACATTTTCCTATACGTGAGATCTCGTTCCCTCACACACTGGAACGTGTTTCAATATATGCAAAGTTCTCTGCACACAACATACATAACACAGCCTATCGACACTTAACACTTCCAAGTTTGACACAATAACGGCGCCGTACCATGCTACTCGTTGCTTCAAAAACTACTTCGATTGTGTTACATCCCATGATACCTTTAATAGATCGGCCGTATTGTCTCGTGGGCCTTTTACACGCATGTGCCCATAAGTTTGAGTGATTTTTAAGTGGTCACCGTTTGTGCTCGAAAATACTAAATCGATGTGCTTCTGGGAAAGATTACTGCGTGTATCAAAGCATCGCCACATGCTGCATTCGAAACCCACCTCTTGCCGTTCTTCGTGCTTTCCCATTTCCACTTCTCGCTTTGTTCTCAGAAGTGTACTAAATATCGTTGTTTCATCCACACACACAAAAAAATAAAAACATAAGCACTGAACAAGCGGCAACAAACGCGCCACAGAATTCCACATGCTTGGTCTCCGACCACACTGCGCAATAGGCAACTTGAAGCAGCGAAGGGATAGGCCTCGAACCGTTAGTACCGTAGCAGAGGACGCGCCATTTCGCTATCCACCTATTTCTCTAACACGCGATTCTTACTGCGTGTTAGGCCTTCTGGTTAGGCTAGAACTGCCATCATCAGAAGCTTGCTGGGGTATGTCACGTCTTTTATTGTTATTATTATTACTATTTTTATTATTGGCGATGCAATAGCAAATGTCCTCAGCTACTCACTGATTCATAAATGTCCTAAGCTACTCACTCCAAGCGTCAAAAAGTCCAAAGAAAGAAAAGACCAACACGCATGTGCTCGTTGAGGAAAAAAAAAAAAAGGAAGATTTTGCAGAAGGGCTTCATTCTTGCGACATTGTCGTTAGTTGCTGTCAAGGCAAGGGGCACAGAATAAGCGAGTAGCAGGTATTCTTTTTGTCCCAAAAGTATACTTTAGAAGTGTGCAAATTAGGCAAGGACACAAATCAATAGTGAATACAGCAGTCCATGTCAATCTAATTCAATCCAATCAGCATTCGGAGCGGCCTTGGCTGCAGCCGTTATAGTGAACTAGAATATACTCCATTGGCGGAATCGGCAGGGCTTCCGTGTCCTTCTTTTACCGGGATGCCGTGAAATGGCACCTTTGTTGCTTTTCTTAGGAACTTTGCATTGTCGGACTATCGCAGGCTCCTTCAAACTTGCAGCTGCGGTTAATTTTAAGTTGTGTTGTGTATTTGCTTCCTGGTTCTTCCGAACATCAAAATGCCAACTTGCTCACTGCTTGGCTCAGAGGGTTTATTTTGGCTAGATTTACATTGTCACATTTATCGCACACGCTCAGATCATTCTGAGCGCGTGTGGCAAATATGTTTACTTATTCTGTATGAGCGCCCGATTTAAAGGTTTTTTTTTTTTTTTTTTTCACTCGTCGGCTTCAGCAGACAGAACTTTAGCAGACGTGACGGTCATGGAATTTGCTTTTAATTACCATGGAAAACCTGGGAAAGTCAGGGAATTTGAAAAAAAAAATCAAAATGGTAAACACCCTGCAATTAGTTTTCTGCATTCTGCATTTTTATTTGAAACATTATGAGCTATCAATGCCGAAAAATTGTGGAAGTTCAGTGATACAACCCGCAGGGGCGCCTGCGCAAGTAGGCGTTTGGTGTGTAGCGACACCACGGACCCAAGCTAACGGGGGAGTTTCTACTCCCTCCCACGCCTAGCCGTGCGTGGCTTTGCCATGTCCGGGGAAAAGGGGATCCTGGGGCTTGAGCCGACGCTGGGTGATTGGACCTTTAAGGCCCCCCAGCAGAGGCAACACACCCCTTTGGCCCCGGCTTCACGTAGACGGCACCCCTGGGCTGACCCACCCAGGGGAAATCGGCAGTCGCCTTTTCCTATCTCTCTCTCCCCCACACCTTCGTCTTTTCTCCTCTTTAAATCTATCCTGTCTTCTAATTTCTTCTGTTACTTCCCCATTTTCATGGGCGGCTTGGGTTAACCTTGTGCAACTAGCCAACCTTGACCTACGCGCATTAGGTTATCGTAGCGGTGTACGGCTGGCGTCTGCATGTTTCGCGTTTCATGAACCTTGTAGCGTCCCCTCGTTGGGCTCCGTGGTGGGTGGCCGCCATCGTTACTGAATTACATTCCTCTATCATGCAGAGAAGCTTTCCACTCCTCAATGATTGTGCCGCTTCAAAGCTCGTACGCACCGAAGAATTTTCCTTTTTCAGCCGACCCAAAGAAGTGTTCCCTCGTTATCATGTTGTACACAGTGAGAAGCCCAACAAAACAGCCAGAACAGTGTCCCCGTTCATAGTATCGCAGTCCCTGACAGCCACATTACGTGATGGCTACAAAGTTACAAAAATGGCTAGCGGTGACCTTCTTTTAGAACTCCGTGACAAAACACAATTTGACAAACTAAAGAACCTTGCAACATTCGGCGACATTCCCATCAGCGTAACACCCCATCGATCCATGAACTCTGCACGTGGAGTTGTTTCTGACACAGACCTCCTTGACCTGACGGAGGCTGAACTCCTCGAGGGCTGGAAAGAACAGAATGTGACCAATGTGAAGCAAATCGTCATCCGAAGGAACAATCAGGAAAGCCCCACGAAACACTTAGTACTGACCTTTGCCACCAGTGAACTACCACAAACAATAGAAACTGGCTGTACAAAGACACCGATCAGACCCTACATAACAAACCCCCGCCGATGTTACCAGTGTCAAAGGTTCGGCCATGGCTCTCAGAGCTGTCGTGGTCGACCTGCTTGTGCCAAATGCGGTGCCCAAGGTTACATCTCTGACAAATGTAATGAAACCCTACATTGTGTAAACTGTGACGGAGACCACGCGTCATATTCACGTTCTTGTCCACAGTGGAAAAAAGAAAAAGACATTATTACACTGAAGATTCGCGAAAATATCTCCTTCAAGGAAGCACGCCGAAGGTGTTCGGCTTTTCACGGCACAACTTACGCTGATGCGGCGCGTCAGGGGGCGGCGTCGCATCACCCTCCGTCACTACCTAGGCCCACGCAAAGTGAGCCATCGGGTGTGGTGGCCGCCCCCATGGTAAAAGCAGCCAAGCCTGCTCCACCTACCAAGCCAGAGACTCGGGCGACTCCAGGGTCGTCGGGTCGACCGACCACGTCTCACCAGGCGAGGTCGCAAATACCCAACAGCAGCTCGCGTACGCGGGCGTCCAGTGCTTCACGTGAGGCAATGGACACAAACACGGTACCTCAGGTGCCGGAAATGCGGCGTGGCTCCCTAGAGCGCGCTAAAAGAACCAAGAAACCAATAACAGGGCCCGACGACGGCCCTGCTACTTAAGTTACAACTTCCCACTTGAACAGCCACTTCATTTCCGTACACTCCATCAAATATGGAAACACAGATTGTACTATGGAATGTCAGAGGCCTTCTCACAAACCTCGACGATGTCCAAGAACTTCTACACATTCGCTCACCAAAAGTGCTGTGTGTACAGGAAACACACTTAAAATCTAAACACACCAACTTTCTACGCAGTTAAATTATTTTCCGAAAGGACTGTGATGATGCCGTGGCATCATCTGGAGGTGTAGCTGTTATAGTTAAGCAAAGTTTAGCATGTAAACACTTGAAACTCCAAATGTCTCTCGAAGCAGTGGCTGTTCGAGTGGTGCTTCTAAGCAAACTCGTCACCATTTGATCTATATACATACCTCTACATTTTCAACTACACAAACATGAATTTCAGTCCTTGATAGATGAACTTCCCGAACCCTATCTTTTTCTAGGGGACTTTAATGCACATAACAGGCTATGGGGCGACTCTCGTTGTGACGCCCGAGGTCGACTGATTGAAAAGTTTCTTCTCTCTTCAAGCGCGTGTCTCCTGAATCCAAAAGAACCAACCTATTATAACCTCGCTAACAATACCTATTCCTCAATAGACCTAAGCATAGTATCTCCATCGCTTGTGCCTCTACTTCACTGGAAAGTCATCACTAATTCCTACGGAAGTGACCATTTTCCCGTAGTTTTGAACACACCTACACCAACTGAATGCCCGCCCCAGGTTCCAAAATGGCTATTAGGCAAAGCCAACTGGGAACAGTTTTATAACATTGTCGACTACTTTACAGTGTCTCTGATTGATGCAGCAACAAAAAGCATACCACAAACGAATGGACATCATGGAAAACGACCTGTGCCATGGTGGAACTCAGAGTGCCAAAATGCACGCAGGCAGCAAAACAAAGCATGGAGGGTGCTTCGGAACAAAGCATGGAGGGTGCTTCGGTGCTTCGGATCTTGCCACTTTTAAGAACATGAAGTCTCAGGCCAGGAGAACGCGTCGGCAGGCCAGAAGAGAAAGCTGGCACAAGTTTTTATCGGGGATTAATTCATATACTCAAGAGGCTAAAGTCTAGAACATGGTTGGTAGAGTAGCAGGAAGACAAGTGCATTCACTCCCACTCGTAAACACACAGGGTGACAGCCTGGAAGATCAGGCGAACTTCCTCGGTGCACACTTCGCGCAGGTCTCTAGCTCGTCACACTATACTGAAGCTTTTCAAAGATATAAAGCAAAAATCGAAAAGCAGAAACTGGAATACAAGTGTACAAAATACGAGGCATACAACCAACCTTTCAACTTAGCTGAGCTGCAAATATCACTAAATTCTTGCAGTAATTCTGCCCCAGGCCACGACCATGTCATGTATGAAATGTTGAAAAACCTGCCGCTTGAAACGCGAAAAACTTTACTCTCCCTATACAAGCTATCTGGCTTTCTGGCACCATACCTACTTCCTGGAAAGAAGCCATTGTTATCCCTATTTTGAAACAGGGCAAGGACCCTTCCTCTGTTTCAAGTTATAGGCCAATTGCACTAACCAGCTGCCTTTGTAAACTTTTTGAAAAAATGATAAACCGTCAACTTTTATATTTCCTTGAAACACACAATCTGCTTGACCAATACCATTGTGGGTTTCGAGAGAATAGATCTACCACCGACCATCTGGTGCGTATCGAGGCACAGATCCGAGACGCTTTCGTCCACGAACAATACTTTCTTTCTGTGTTGCTCGATATTGAAAAGGCTTATGGCACAACACGGCATTTTGGCATATTAAGAGACTTGTCTCACCTGGGTGTGCGCGGTAGAATGCTTTCCATAATCGAGAGTTACTTGTCCAACCGAACATTCCGTGTGCGTGTGGGAAGTGTTCTCTCCCAATTATTTGTTCAAACAATGGGAGTACCGTAAGGCAGTGTACTTAGTTGTACACTTTTTATTATCAAAATGAATTCCTTGCACCTTTCCATCCCCCGCAATATGTTCTACTGTACATATGTCGATGACGTCCAGCTTGGCTTTAAGTCATGCAACCTGGCAATGTGTGAACGGCAGGTTCAGCTAGCTTTGAACAAGGTCTCTAAATGGGCAGAAGAAAGTGGATTTCGACTGAACCCACAAAAAAGCACATGTGTCTTGTTCTCCTGAAAGAGAGGTATGCACTCAGAACCCGACAATCAATTGAATGGTCAACGTCTGTCTGTTAATGCCGAGCATAAATTCTTAGGCCTAATTTTGGACAACAAGTTTACTTTCGTACCGCAAATTAAGTATCTAAAAACAAAATGTATAAAAGCCATGAGTGTTCTGAAAGTGTTGTCACATACTATGTGGGGTAGCGACAGGCAATCTCTTGAATTTGTATAGGAGCCTCATTGGCACACTCTTAGATTATGGGGCCGTTGTTTATCAGTCTGCGACTCAAAGTGCTTTGAAGATGCTGGATCCCGTGCACCATTTCGGCATCCGCCTTTCTACGGGTGCTTTTCGCACCAGTCCTGTAGAAAGCCTTTACGTTGAGTCAAATGAATGGTCGCTTCATCTACAAAGAAGTTACGTGTCCTTTGTATATTTTCTTAAGGTGAAAGACAAGAAGCACCCTTTCTACTCCACTATTAATGATTTGTCGAGCGCTATTCTGTTTCAAAACAGGCCTTCGAAGAGGCAGCGCTTCTCAGTTTGCCTGAAGGGCGTAACTGAGGAAACTGGAGTGTCACTTGAACACACTTTAATGGGTCCTGCAGTATACCCGCCACCGTGGCAGTGGCAGATTATAGACTGCAATGTGTCTTTCCTAGAAGTTACAAAACATGCACCTATTGCCCATATCCGAAACTACTTCCTGGAACTTCAACACAAATACACACGTCCTGAGTTCTTTACAGATGCCTCCAAGTCTAACTCCTCTGTGTCCTACGCTGCTGTCGGCCCATCCTTTTTGGATGATGGCCCTCTACATCCAAGCACAAGTATCTTCACAGCGGAAGCTTACGCGATACTTGTGGTGGCTAAACACATCAAGCAATCACAAATACAAAAAGCAGTAATTTATACGGACTCCCTCAGTGTGGTTACGGCTCTGCACAATCTTAAAAAACAAAATAACACTGTCCTCATCTCACTCTACTCTATTTTATGCACACTCTACACACTCGAACAACATGTTGTAGTGTGCTGGGTGCCAGGGCACCGTGAGATCCAAGGCAACGTGATGGCGGATCAGCTTGCTGCATCCGTCCACGAAATCAGTTCCAGCACACCCATATCGATCTCGCCCCTTGATTTTAAGCTGTCTCTCAAACGAAAGCTCAGGGACTACTGGCAGAGCAAGTGGGATAGACACACACAAAACAATCTACACGTTATCAAGCCACACCTTGGCCATTGGCCACCAGTATCCAAATCACGTCTAACAGAGGTAACACTAACAAGGCTCAGGATAGGACACACATACACGACACACACATATCTTTTGTCCGGTGGTGATCCGCCATTGTGTGACAGATGTGGTGAAGCACTAACAGTTCTCCACATTTTAATTCAGTGCAAACAATTGGACACTCTAAGAAAACAACACTTTCCATTACCCTACCGACAACATATACCTTTACACCCTGCAATGTTCGTCGGTAGGGAACCGCTTTTTAGTCATAAATCATTGTTAGCGTTTTTAAAAGAAATTCATAGTTTTGATATTATATACCCGGGCATCCCGTAGCACGACCTCTGCAGAGAGGTTTTTGCTGCGGTGGCTATACAAGAAAGCACTTGCCTCACAGCCCTTGGACACAAGGGCGCTGATGAGGCAATTGTGCTAGTGCCAAGTATTTTTACGCGTTTCTATTATCAAAACGTTTGTCACCCTTTTTAATATGCATATCTTGTCAGTGTCATGTCTTTAATACTTATATTTTTACCCGCATTATCGCGAAGAAGTTTAAGGCCCCTATACAGCCACGCAACATGTCATTGTCCGCATCTCTATACTCATTGAAATGGCGCTCTTTGGCCATCAATTGGCCCTTGCACCATAAAGCGCCACACATCATCATTGAGTGATACAAAGAGGGCAGGCAAATGACTTGAGGTTTTCAAATTGCCATGTTACAGAACCTAAAGTATGCAACCTGCTACAAAAACAATTGTATATTTGAAATCAGCATACAAAGTTCTATAAACAGCTCAAATTTCATTGCTCTATGAAGGTTCATGTGTGTCCTCGAAGCCCTTGAAGATTCTTTAATGAGAATTTTGTTTTCAAGGCCTTGAAAATGCTGGAGTTTCCATAAATCCTTGAATTTCCTTTTTTTTACTTTTTAATAAACATTGCCACACAATTAACAGTTCGTTATTTGTGATGCTGTAAATGTCTCATAATAATAGAATTGAGAACAGCAGTAGCTTCTGTGAAGAACCAGCATTGTGCATTTTAATCATAATAATATTTGTGCTTTTACATCCCTAAACTAAGAGATGATTATAAGAGGCACCGCAATGGAAGGCTTCCGAACATTTGACTATTTGGTGTTCCCCAACATGCACTGATATCGTGCATTACACAGGCCTCTACCATTTCGCCTCTGTCGAAATGCGACAGGTGCAGCCGAGATTGAACCTGCGACATTTGGGTCTAAGGCAGGAACAGCAGGATAAGAAAAAGAAATGTTGTTTGAGGAGGAGGCTGAAATGCTTACAAAAGAAACAAAAAAGAAGTCACTGCAAACAAACTAACAGCCATACCAGACTTGTATGCAGCAGAGGCAACTACTAGTGACCTGATGTGCATCATCAGCCTTAGGAAGACCGCCAGTACCAATTAGCAGGATGATACGAAAATTCAGGAGGAGTGGCATAATAACTGTTTCTTAGTGTTGTGTATCTGAATAAAAGTTTGCATTTTGTGTTAAATGAAAGTGATTATTTATGCAACTTGTAAGAAACTATGACTGAAAGTTGTCTAGAAAAAAAATGTTAATCAGAGCCATGTTTTCCATGTTTGCTTCAGCGGTGTTATTCTTTTTCGATGAATTCTAGGTATTTAGAGCCTCCATGCTCTCCTAAGCATGTGTCAGTGGGATTTGTAACAGGCAATGTGGTCCTTGAAAATTCACACCTTGAAAGTAAACCTTGCCTTTTCGTCATGTGAATAAGCATGAACCCTGTCTAAGGTGAATCATTAAGAGAAAGACTCTTTCATCAACATCTCCCCTTAATACGCTTATTTTACAAAGTAGTGTCTGGTAAACACGTAACCACCCTTCCTTTTTTCTGAGCTGATAGGAATGTCTTCTGTTTGCATAATAACCATTCCTTCAAATGTATTTTAAGACACACTAATGCATTCACCTTATCTGCCTTGCCACATGGAATGGTCTTCCTGACAATGTTGTCACCGTTCACAACACTTTTTGGCACAATGTAACTGCTTTCTTTTAATTTTCATGACTAGTTGTTTCTAGCTTTCGTTAAATTATAAACATGCACTTTGATGACCATTGTATAATTTTACACAATGTACTCTCAGAAATCTGTATTTTATTTATTAGTTGCTTGCAATTGCAATGGGACTAAGTTATACGACTGTGGGAAAACCTTCGTGTAATCACAATTCAAGGTGCCCACCCGCAAGGGTGATCTCAAGAGCATCTGTGAAATGATCTGCCTCTGCTGCTTGGCTACTGCATTTAAAGTACAGTGCCAACCCTGAAAACAGCTCCTTTCTGCTCTTGTCTGCTATCACTGGAAGCATCCAGAACCTCCGTGCAGATCGACGGCGTTGATCAAGTTGGCACTCGCACGGTCTTCTAGAAAACCAGCAATTTATTGAGCTGCAGGAGCGAACACTTTGCCGCGCTTACAGATTACTGTGCAAATTACAGATTACTGTGTACTGTGCATTTTAAAAAGTGCACCACTTGCTCCTGTATATGTTACTTGTTGAATTAAAAGCTATTTTTGCTACTTCTGATTTTTCCAACATTTTCACTTGGAACCGTAGTGCCCTCGGGCGCTGCAGTGGAACAGTTGCATAAGCCTCTTTTTTTGGCCGAAACCCATGTTTCACGAGCTTTGCAGCTCAAGTAACTTCATTTGCAATCTATGAAGTGCACGGGAGAGGAAACTCTGCATGTATACATGGTTTATTGCATTTTGGTCACAGGCGTCCCATAAAGGATCTGCCTTACACTCTGCAGGATCATAACTATGGTGCTCCACCGCCAGCGACACCCCCTCAAAGCCCACCCCCTCCACCGCTACCACCACCACCACCACAACCTTTGCCACCGTCGCCGCCAGTGCCACCGTCGTCCACTCAGACACGGTTCAACGGCACATCGCCGGGCCTTCTGGTCGAGGTTGGCAGTCCTCCTCCTCTTGTCAACGGAGTGGTGGCCTGCGACCGGAAAGAAGAGTGCAGTGCCCCCAGTGAAGAGAGTGTGACGCGCTGCATCTGCGGCTTCAATCAGGATGATGAGTACATGATCTGCTGTGACCAGTGCCTGGTGTGGCAGCATGTGGACTGCATGGGCCTGGACCGCAGTCACATTCCCGAGACGTACCTGTGCGAGCGCTGCTGCCCGCGTCGAGTGGACAAGCAGCGGGCCCGCTCTCTCCAAACGCGCAAGAAGCACCAAATGGCCCGTGAGTAGAAAGTGCTTCTTTGGGAAAGGCTGCCTCTATATGTATTAAGACAACTGGTGGCATGCAGCTGCCACAGCCAATGGGGCTGCGGCAGCTGGGTTGTCGTGGGGCTCTTGGCTGCTAACAGTACCTTTTGGGGGATCATCTACTTCCAAATGTGAATGGTTTAGCGAAAAAGATCGCTAAACAGGCCAATGTAAAGGTGGTCTTCTCCACCCTGTGATTGTCAATGTCGGGATTCTCTATGTATTTCTGGCTTTTGTGCCTGCTCTGTTGTTGCCAGAAGCCACAAGAAATGTGTAAACCTATTTGTTGGGACCAAGGAAAGCATTGAAGCAGGCGATAAGTGTGCTAGCGGTGCTTCAGTGTCACTGTCACCTAAGGAGTTGCTATAGTGCATAAAGAGTATTACTTGAATGCAACTGCACATTAATACTTTGTGATGGTGTGTGTTGTATACAAACACTCATATACTGTGTTCATCTCGTAATAAACGCAATGAAGGCAAAGGTCAGTGGTTCTCCGAACACCTATCCTGAGGCGTTCTCCTTACTGATTTAAAAAACGTGAGAGTTTCTTGTTATGTCACTAATCTAACAAATAGTGCCGCTGCATTTCTCTTTGGCCGTTGGGATTTACTGTTTGACATGCCATCTTATATTTCAGTGAGGAAGTCGTAAGTAGTACACATATAAAGGCAAGCAACTTATTTCCGCGTCTTGCTGCTGCGCGCCATATGGCGGCCGTTTGGTACACTGTAGGACATGCAAAGCAAGTGTTGGACAAATGGGGGAAGCTTTTGCAGTGTAGAATGCGCTGTTCAACAGTGTCTGAATCAACTTTGCCACAATACAGTAGCATCAAGTGGCGAAGCGTGCTCGAGCACATCCCGCTAAGCGCCTCTGAACATGTGGGTCCTCTGCTGTGGAAAATGTTCCTCAAGGCAGGTGCTGTGAATCATGTTCTAGAACCAAGATAGCATCAATTGTCGGCAAGATGGCTCACCGCGCATGATGAGTGCTCAGAAAACATGTGTGTTTGTGGTTGCCATACATGGCAGTAACTGTAGCTAAGCATAGGTGCACCTAGGGTTACCAACTGGCCATGATATTGCAGGACTGTCCTGATTTTTCATGCATCGTCCCAAGTCCCACAGTGTGTTTGTTGGGATAACCACACATCCAGAATTCGTTCGGTGCTGTCCAGTTATAAATATTGATACACAACAGTTGGCACAGCCTGGCTGCAAGAAAGAGAAAGACGACGTTGGTGGCTGGTTCTTTATGAACTGTCGCCATCTTGTTCGCCGAGCACGGTGCATCGTATTTAATTTATTAAATAAGTTACCCGTAACATTATTGGTGGAGGTGGATGACTCCCGTACTTCGATGGAGACGCGCAGCGGTCGCAACACCGGGGACTCTTTGGCTACTTCAACTGCCAGTGCCTCATGCCCACCGGTCTCTCGATCCAAGTCGACAACCTACGTCACCCTGCCACCCCTGCGGGATCCTGGAACTTTCTCCGCTGACCGTACCAGCAACGTTGACTCCTGGCTGCACCGGTACGAGCGAGTCAGTGCTACCCACCGCTGGGATCCCACGCTCATGCTCGCCAATGTTGTGTTCTACCTCAACGGCACACCACGGACATGGTTCGAAACCAACGAAGCCGAAATCACAAGCTGGCATCTTTTCAAATAGAAGATCCGTAATCTTTTTCGGCGATTCATCTGGTCGTCAGCTCACTGCCAAGAAGACTCTCGCCACTCGGGCCCAGACGTCTACTGAATCTTACGTCTCATACATTCTTGACGTCTTGGCGCTTTGTAGCAAGGTCGACCAGCGCATGTCAGAAGAAGAAAAAGTTAATCATGTCCTCAAAGGGATTGCTGACGATGCCTTCAACCTGCTGGTTTTTAATAATGTCACGAGCACCGACACAATCCTCACAGAATGCCGCCGTCTAGAACAGGCTAAAGCCCGCCACGTCACCCACGGCATCACGTGCCTGCCGAACACAGCTGCTACTTCCTCTTGTGATGACGCCGTTTGCCCAGTTCCCCGATGTGACAACCTCACCCGCATCATTCGTCGCGAGGTCGAGGCAGCCCAACCAGTAGCTACTCCATTTCCAACGCCTGATCCTTCGCCGACCACTATCTCACTGATACAAGCCGTCGTTCGTCAAGAATTATCGAACGTCGGCCTACACCCCATTCAACCATTCTACTCTGCCGAGCCTTTTTATCGTCGTCACTCCGCTTCTCGATTTGGTTCTAACTACTCTCAACAGCACAATTTGTCCGAATGGCGTACACTGGATGACAAGCCCATATGCTTCAACTGCCGACATGTCGGTCATATTGCTCGCCACTGCCGCAATTACTGGGCTCCGCCGGCACACTATGGGCCTCCTACCCAGGCCACTTCTGTCCACCAGTCGTCATCGACATTTGATTTTGATTCCCCTATGCGGACCACATCCTCTGATTCTGCCGCACCTCTGACGAGACCTCGCTACGCCCGCTCACCATCCCCTGCTCACCGTCAATCTCGTTCGCCCCCACAACGCCGTCCTGCCTCTCCGACCTATTCGCAGCGTCCCCGACCGGAAAACTAGGCAGTGCAGCTTCTGGAGGTGAAGCTGCGTTGACGATGACCTCTGCAAGAAATCCTCGTGTAACATTACCGACCACCCGGAATCTGTTGAACGTTAACTTTAGACAATGTACCTGTGCGCGCGTTGATCGATATCGGCGCGCATGTGTCAATAATGAGTGCTGCTCTTCGTCGCCGCCTAAAGAAAGTTATCACACCTGCCTTGAACTGAGTCGTTCGAGTCGCCGACGGGGGAATTGCCGTGATTATTGGCATGTGCTCTGCCTGTGTGACTATCGCCGATAGAAGCACTGCTGTTCTTTTCACCGTTATAGAAAATTGCCCTCATGAAGTAATTCTAGGCATGGATTTTATAACCGCTCACTCGGCCCTTATAGATTGTTCAGCCGGCTGTCTTGACCTTGAAATGCCTCTACTTTCAGATCTGACCAACCCACCCCTAAGTCGCCTTTGCTGCATTGATTACGCACGCCTTCCGCCTAACTGTGTCACACATATCGACCTCTTCTCTACACCACCTGTACCTGACGGTGATTTCATGGTGGCCCCAATTCATGCCGTGATGCTTACGCATGGCGTCGCTGTTCCGCACACCATTTTGAGAATCGTTGAAAACCACACATGCCTTCCTATTGTCAATTTTGCCCTCACTGCCCAAATTCTTTCACAAGGTATCTCCCTGGCCGAAATTACTGCTCTACAAGACCATACGGTTGTACCCTTCAGAGTGGATGATTGCTGCACCTCAGACCATGAACCAACTCTATCATGTTCATCGGGCGTCGACGTTGACCACATGGTATCATCAGACCTCGCTCCTGATCAAGCGGAAGCCCTTCGTCACGTCCTGGACTCCTATAGTGACATTTTCGACTTCGCCAGCACGGCTTTAAGCCGAACGAGTGTTGTTACTCATCGCATCAATACTGGTGACGCAAGTCCCATTCACCGACGTGCATACTGTGTTTCCGCGTCCGAGCGCACAGTCATACAACAGGAAGTCGAAAAGATGCTTGCAAAAGACATAATCGAGCCCTCTTGTAGCCCCTGGGCTTCTCCTGTCGTCCTGATCAGAAATAAGGATGGAACATGGTGCTTTTGTGTAGATTATAGGCATCTCAACAAAATTACGAAGAAAGATGTTTACCCGTTGCCTAGATTCGACGATGCCTTAGACTGCCTTTACGGTGCTACGTATTTTTCCACTATCAACCTTCGATCTGGCTATTGGCAGATTGCTGTAGACGAGATGGACCGTGAGAAGACCGCATTCGTCACTCCTGACAAGCTTTATCACTTCAAAGTTATGCCCTTTGGTCTCTGTAATGCGCCGGCCACATTCGAAAGAGTGATGAACTCATTGCTCCAAGGGTTTAAATGGTCAACCTGCTTATGTTATTTAGACGACGTTATCGTTTTCTCGCCCACATTCGACTCCCATCTCAAGCGTTTGTCGGCGATTCTTGAAGTTTTTCGTTGAGCCGGACTTCAACTGAACTCGTTGAAATGCCACTTTGCTCGACGTCAAATAACCGTACTTGGCCACATCGTCGATGCCGCAGGAGTCTGCCCGGATCCCGAGAAAATTAGCGCCGCCACGGCCTTTCCTGTTCCGAAGTCAACAAAGGATGTGCGCAGTTTTGTGGGCTTGTGCTCCTACTTTCGACGGTTTGTTAAGGACTTCGCCATCATTGTGCGCCCACTCACAAACTTCCTGAAGAAGGACACCCCGTTTTTCTGGGGCGCTGATCAAGCCTCATCTTTTTCCCAGCTCACAATGCTCCTTACAACACCGCCGATTTTAGCCCATTTCAATCCATCAGCTACAACCAAGGTTCGCACTGACGCTAGTGAGCATGGCATCGGGGCAATGCTATTGCAACACCAACGTGGACATGACCGTGTTATAGCATATGCAAGCCGACTGCTATCTACAGCCGAGCGCAACTATTCAATCACGGAGCACGAGTGTCTCTCGCTCTTGTGCGGGCAGTCGCCAAGTTTCGTCCATACTTACACGGGCGTCCATTCCGAGTAGTCACCGACCACCACGCGCTCTGCTGGCTGGCCTCACTCAAGGATCCTCGCTTGTTGGTCCCTACGATTACAAGAATACACGTTCACCGTATCGTACAAAACAGGGCGGTCACATCAACATGCGGATTGTTTATCATGCTACCCTGTGAAAGAGGCTGTCCATACTGACACCTTTCAAGACCTTCTGTCTGTGACGCAGCTACTCAACCTTGGCCACGAACAACGCCGGGATGCTTCCCTGCAAACCATCATTGACAAGCTTGAGTCAATGCCTCGCGACGCATCTCTACAAATGTTCCTGGTAAAAGACGGCATCCTGTATCGCCGTAACCTCAATCTATATGGCCATGACTTGCTCCCCATAATACCAGCAGATCTTCATGCGACTGTCCTCAACCAACTTCATGACGCTCCTTTGGCGGGCCACTTGGGCGTCACTCGCACATACGCCCATGTACGTCGTCGTTTCTTTCGGCCTGGTCTTGCTCACTTTGTTCGACGCTACGTCGCCGCTTGTGAGCCCTGCCAGCGCCTCAAAAAGCCATCTTCCCTACCAGATGGATTCCTTCAGCCTATCGACATTCCCATTGAACCTTTTTTTTTTTTAGTTGGCCTCGACCTGCTTGGCCCATTCCCGATCTCCAGTTCAGGCAACAAATGGATCGTTGTTGCCACTGACTATGCGACACGGTACGCTATCACACGAGCACTTTCGACGAGTTGCGCAACCGATGTGGCGGACTTTCTGGTATATGATATTATTTTAGTACATGGAGCTCCACGCCAACTTCTCACTGACTGGGGCCGGACCTTCCTATCAACTGTCGTTGATGAAATCCTGAGCTCTTGCTCTGCCAAGCTCAAGTTTGCCACTTCGTACCATCCGCAAACGAACGGTCTTACGGAGCGCCTCAACCGCACCATAACCGACATGCTTTCTAAATACGTAGCGGCTGACCACCAGGACTGGGACGTTCATTTGCCATTTGTGACGTCACGTCACGTCACGACACTGCCGGCTATTCACCATTCTATCTTCTATACGGCCGAGAACCCGCCCTACCATTTGACACCTTGTTGCCCTCGGTCACTGAGTATGCCGGCGAAGCCATCGCGCGAGCCGACCACGCACGCCAACTCGCCCGCAGCCGCCTGCAGGCCTCACAGGAGCACCAAAGACAGCTGTACGACTCCCATCATCGAAACATGCACTTTTCACCGGGTCCCCTTGTCCTCTTCTGGTCCCCCACTCGGCGTGTAGGGCTTTCTGAAAAACTGCTGTCACGCTACACTGGACCATACCGCGTTGTTCGCCAGGTGACTGATGTTACATACGAGATCGTCCCAGCTGATTCAACGTCATCATCGTCAACTTCGAGTGACATCATGCACATAGCTCGACTCAAGCCTTATCACCCTCCTTCTACCGCATCCAAGTTGCTCAAGCATCGAGACGGTGCTTCTACCGCCGCGGGGTCATGATACACAACAGCCAGCACAGCTTGGCTGCAAGAAAGAGAACGACGACGTTGGTGGCTGGTTGTTTGTGAACTGTCGCCATCTTGTTAGCCGAGCACGGTGCATCGTATTTAATTTATTAAATAAGTTACCCATAACAATATCTATGTGATCCAACGCATGCCCAACAATGCTCCTCATTCTAAGTTGCATGAAGTTTGCACAAATCGCACGCCCGAAACGATGTTGTGGCGGATAGCGGTGGCTACGAGAGGCTTTAGCCACTTCAGCTGAACTTTTGCATGGACATTTACTAATGCATTATTCATCAAGAGAAAGTACTGGGTTACAGCACATAGCCAGCTAAACTGCTTCATGAGGGCATAACTATAAATAAACAATTGATTTGTCTGGAAGATACCGAAATAGTAAGATGTGATTTTTTTCGGCTTGCTAGGTTAGTGTGCCCATGCAGACTTCCATCATTGAAGAACACTAGCTTTCGTAAAAGCATCTCCATCATGGCTGCAATGCAAATCTGGCAGGTATGCATAGTCTGCTGGAGTAAGCTACATGCTTAATTTGCCATTCGGGAAGAAAAATATTGATAGATCACTGGCACACGACATGGAGACATGCACAGTGTTGTTGCAAGTATGATGGCAGCTATTGGTTCTCTGAGGAACCTGGACAGCATATATCTCAAATACATGACACCAGATCTCGGTGGAATCTGTCAGCTGATGTGCAGCTTTATCAACACAGTGAAGAAGGCACTGAATGTCAGAAGTAACTGAAAGCTTGTGTGTTGTTTATTAGGCTTCCACAAATAGTACATATTACTTTCAAAACTACTTCAAAGTGAATAGTGATTTGGTTCAAATAATTTTGAATCAAATTCAAACAGTATGTAGCGCATATAGGCAAAATAATGAGTATAAATAATGAGGATACTGATCATAACCCAACTAACTTATTCAATTTTTTAAAAATTTTAATTGAAACCAAGTGGCATTGAGACATTACGTCTTTTTCGTTCAAAGGGTGTAGAAGTAGCAGGTTTTGACTTCTGGTAATTACACGTCATAATCTGTAAAATAGGTTGCATTTTAAAATATACTATGCTTACAGCATAATAAGCCAGCATATTAAGCTTTTAAGCTTAAAAAAAGGAAGAGTCGATGTGAGGGTGAAATGTTATTTAAAGGGCCCCTTAACCACCCAGAGGTCAAAAGTCAGTTGTCGTGTAGAAATTATGCACAAGTGTACAACGAACACGGAGTCGTGAGCATTTTTTGAAAGGGTGCAGTAATAGCCGAGTTACACGCGTTTTATTATCGAAACCGTGACAACTACACCTTTCGCTCTCTCTTGCGCTTCCCACTGCTGGCATCCTCTCCAACGCCGCTTTGGCTTCTCGCCGAGCGCCCATCTCATACCCCTCCCAATCTCGCGTGGCATACGTCATCGCTGACGTACTGCTTGAAACACAGTCTGTCGCGACTCCGGCCGTCGACTCTGTCAGTTGAGTGCTTGTTGACGAACCGTGGCTGCAGTAATCGTGTCGGTATGGAACCTGCATTACGTGCACGCCTTCAAAGTATTGCCAATGCGATGGACCCATACGGGGACACACCGTGCCCTGCACTTGTTACACGCACGTGGCCAACATGATGAACAACAAGCAGTGCGGACAGCTGCTTGCAGACTGACCGGAAGTCGTAGGCTCTTGCTCAACCAGTCACAGCATATTTGGCTCGGCGCGTCAGAGATGTGGCACGGCGCGTTCGCAGAGGTCCGAAAGGCCCAGAAAAAAGGAGGGATTGTTTCTTGGGATTTGTGGCGCACTGGCGGCTCATAGTGCTGCCACGTGCAGAATCATCGATCGCGACGGCATTCTGCACACGATGCACCCGTTTGCTTGAAATGCTTAAAAAAAATATCGGAGGTGGCTTACGAGCCCTTTAAAGATCGGAATGGGTCTTTGCAGTAGTGCGGGTTTTTTCTAGAAGTTTGAAGTTTATTTTTTGAAGTTTATTTTATTTCTGATACAGAAAGAGGAGTAAGAGCTAAAGGCCGTATTTATTGCCTGACAGAGGCTCCTACTCCCAAGCGCATTCGGCATGCGTGTACATGTTTGCATGCGATGCGAGTATACAAACAATAGAGCAACCAGAAAAATCAAAAACGTGCATGTACATAATTGTCACTGCAAATAAAGCATTACAGGTAGACATCATACATGAAAACTCTTCATGAAAACAAACATATCATACAGACACTCCAAGAACCTATACGTATTAAATTGTGAACTTTCAAATTATAGCACAAACTGTATATGCGGTACACGTAGAAAACTAGACAGATATATTTTATTGATAAGTTATCGTGGAATGTAACAAAAAATTCTTTATAAATTTTTTTAAAGCGGGGTGTATGAAAATCTATATGATGTTCAACAATGTTCAATAGCCGGGGTACTTGATACTCAAGGTCCTGACGCCCGTAGTTAGTTCGCATAAGTGGTGGCATTCTCGTTTGGTGGCGTAATTGATATCGAGGGGGAGAAACGGGCAGGCTACTAACATGCAGCCTGCGCTTTTTTCAAAAGTAATTTATAATAGTAGATTTGATTTACTCTGATTAACAAGTGTTTCTCAAAAAGATTGTGTGTGGGTAAATCTCGCGGTCTACTGTGATAGTTTTCGAAAATTCGCATTGCCCTTTTTTGCAGTTTTATTAATTTATTGTAATTTTTTGCAGTTGTTGTTCCCCATATTAATGCACAATAGCTAAGTTTTGACTGAAAGAGGGCGTAGTACATTGCCTTCTTTAGTGTTAGTGGTATAAGACTACTAATTTTATACATGGAGCCTACTACTTTACTGAGGTCACTGCTGAGTTTATTGATATGATTGTCCCAAGAGAGGTTTTCTTGAAAATATACCCCCAAAAACTTTTGCGTTGTTACCTGTTCTATCTGCTCTCCTTTAAATAAAACAGTAATCTTGACAGGCATTGGTTTAATTATCGGTTAAAATATTATATGCTTAGTTTTGCTGACATTTAATTGAAATTTGTTTAACTTCAGCCAGTCAGATAATAAATCTGAATAATCATTAATTTCTTTTTCAATCTGTTGTAGGGATGAATTTGAAAAGAAAAGATTAGTGTCATCCGCATACATGACTATGTTCGGTGTAGGTGAAATGCTTCGGAGGTTATTGATGTTTATGTTAAATAATACCGGGCCAAGTATGGAACCCTGCGGTACGCCAGTCTGTACTCTAAGATATGGAGAGGTCACCTGATTAGGTGAAACATACTGAATACGATCTGTTAAGTAGGTTCGCATGAGATCTAACATTGTACCGCATATCCCATAGCTATGAAGTTTAGATAACAGTATTTCGTGATTCACACTGTCGAATGCTTTACAGAGGTTAAGGAATAAACCGACCGTGTATAAACGATTTTTAATGTTTTGTAGTATTTGATGTTTTATTTTAAGGAGTGCATCCTCACATGATTTATTTTTCCGAAATCCATACTGAGATGTGCTAACTATAGCATACTTATTTAAAAAACCTTCCAGTGGTGAATTAATAACAGCCTCAAAAAGTTTTGAGAAGAGTAGTAGTATTAAAATAGGTCGGAAATTGTTTACAGAATTTTCTGCACCCCCTTTGTGAATTGGAGAGACACGGGCTATTTTAAGTTTGCCTGGAAAAATTCCGCATTCGAACATTCTATTGATAATATGGGCTAGGACTGTAGATATGATATCCGATACATATTTTATGGAAGATGCCAGTATACCGTCAAATCTTGCAGCTGCATTGCATTTAAAACTACTGGTTACCTTTTCAACTTCACCTGCAGTCGTAGGAAATAATACAAAACAATTTGGCACAGATTGTTTCGTTACAGCGAGTCTTACATACTCGGGATTTTCAAAGGAATTGCTGTTACAGCATTCAACAAAGTGAGTATTTAGGGCACTGGCAGCTTCACCGTCTGTAAGAGCACCATTTACCGAAGAGACTCATGCGTTTTCACAAGTAGCATTCGCTCCAGACAACTTCTTAATTTCTTGCCAAATTTTTCTTGGATTCGTATATATATGCGAGAAAACCCTTTCGTAATATTTTTCCTTCGCTTTTCTTAGCTCTGAATTTACTTGGTTACGATAAGTCTTAAATTTGGCTAATTGATTAATGTTCCGTGTTTTAATGAATGTGTAGTACATTAGATTTTTTCTTTTAATTTTTATGAGAAGCGCAGCATTAACCCATAGTTTCTTAATTTTTTTAGGTCGTTTTGTAACACCTTGTTGTAAAAAGGCTTTATCGTAATCAGCAATCATTTTATCGAAAAATGGAATGTATGCCTTATTTGGGTCACTTTCAAGCAGTTCAGATTCCCAGCTTATTTCGCTAATAAGTGAGCGAAATAGGGCTATCGTCGTTTCATCAATGAGATGATAGGAAAAGGTGCTACGCTTGAATTTCTTGGAGCAAGGCAGAAAACAGAAAATTGGAAGATGATCACTTATGTTGACGGATATGACACCAGCAGTCACAATAGGAGCATGTACATTGGTGATACAAACATCCAACAGGGTGGCACTAGAAGCGGTCACTCGTGTTGGCAGGGTTATCATTTTCGAGCATGCGTAAGAGTACATCAACTGCTTATATTCTCTAGTTGTTGCATTTTCGGCCATCGTATCTATGTTCGTATCACCTAGTGCGGCAAACATTTTGCCTGTTTCGCTGAGGTAAGATAGAAGTTTATCCATATAGGAAAACAAATACTTTTTGTTTTCGCAAGGTGGCTTCTAGAGTACTGAAAGTGTTACTGTTTCAAGACCAATAGTGAGGCATTTAATGTTTTGATCATTCAGCGAGAAATCCAAAATTACTTCCGAATTCAGATCATTTCGTACATAGACAGCCAAGCTGCCACCCCGAGCGTAGGTGCGGTTTAGTCCGTGATATCTGTAGTTATCGAGCCGGAAGGCATAATCCTTATTAGAAAGCCACGTTTCAGTAAAAAGAAGCACATCGAGATTGGTTTCGGTCTGTTGAAGCAACTCTTCAACGTTATCTTGCTCATTTTTTAAACTTTGGGCGTTTAAATGAAGGACTGAAAGATGTTTTTCAAGCGCGGCAGATATATTTCTAAAGGAAATGTAATCATGATAAAGGCATTTATCAATTGAAGCCATGACTATACTGAAAAAGTAAAAACATGCTTTGAGGGAATAAGATTAGGCAACCATCTTGCTGATGTCATCAATGCTAAAAATATGCAGAACAGGGGATGTTTCATTACGTCTGGCCATTACTTTCCCTCCAGTGGTCCACACGTATTTCCAACCAACCTCATTTCTCTTTTTTTTTTCGCAGCACTCAGTAACTGTTTGCCTTGCCTTGTCACGTGCTCATTGATGAACACTGGACGATTTTTATCAAAACCAAGCATTCTGGTATCAATTTTTTTCTTTCGTGCTTTAGCAAGGAAACCCTTCCTCTTGATGCGGCGCACAAATCGAACAATTATGTTATGTTCATTACACTTAGCTGTTGGCACTTTGTGGCACATATCAATGTCAGACTCTTGTACTTCTTCTGTAACTAGTTTGTCAATCTTTTTAATGATAGCTATCGGCTCTTCATCAACAGGAACACCTTTGATTTCTAAATTATTGGAGCGTTGGTACGTTTCTAGCTCCTCAAGTTTTCGTGCCAACTTAGCATTTTGCACTTTAAGTTCCTTGTTTTCTGTTAAAACGGTGTGGATCACTTCTCTTAAGGCTCCAAGGTCTTTAATTTCCTGTTTGAGCTCTTTCAATTCTACTAGACTCTCTTTTATCTCCTTCAATTTATCAATTATCTCAGCACGCAGTTCGTCCACAGCCTTTTTTGACATAGCGATATTCCATTAGCGTAAAAAACAGAGAAGGTACAAATGCAGTTTGATGCAGTACGGTAGCAGTGTATAGAGTGTAGGAAATCGAACGTGTAGTTCTTACCTGCAAAAGCAGATAGCGTTAGTTGTGTGCTTAAGATGCACTGCTGCCGAACTGCCAGAAAGGTGTATTCATCGTATATCACTTTTCACTGCAGTGAAACCATCTTCTTTACTAGAAGGGCTACATGCAGTCTAATGTGCTCTGAAATATGCAATAATTGAAAATTCGAGTTTATGACGTTCTGTTATGTTCGAAGTGCTTGCACAAATCTGGTTTTGTTCCTCTTAATATACTGCTGTCTGGCATTGATGTACGACTTGGAGCATTGCAAGAAACGTTCTCAGGTTCTGAAATTGGGCAGCCATAATGAGTGCAGCAGCTGTGGTTCAAGAAGAGAAGAAAAACAAGAAAGGTTCATGGGCCTGATAAACTGTGACAATTCAGTGTGGAATGAGAGTTGCTTCATATCCACTCCCACAAGGTGGTTGCATACATGTTGTGTCACTTCCTGATGTATTGTATGTGCACGTACATCACTACTTAATATCTTAGCAATAGCCTTCAGCCTATTCAAGTAATTTAGTATCCAAGGCTTCGTGCCCATGGGCAAGATCTCCTTAACGGGGGACATGGTGTGTGGAGGTACTTTCTGTATTTGTGGACCAAACATGATGAAAATATACATGCTTATGTAGTTTCTCCTTCTGATTTAAAGTATGTAAAAATTTTCATTGTAGGTCAATTAATTTAGAAGATACACAATGCTGCCACTCTATTGTTTTCGGAGACAATAGAAAATAAACTGCTTGTCAAAAAGTAAATATTATTGCATAGCTAGACGGTGCAATTAGCATTAAGTGCAATGCTGCAAGCAGATTTCAAATAAAAGAAAAACTAGTGATTCTACAGATGATGAAAGTTGAGGAGTCATGTCATGGCTATCACATACAAAGAAAATAAATACCATCTAAATTTATATGGGCAGCAAATTGAAATTCAGCTCTCAGCACTTTGTAATGCACAGATTGGGCTTTACATTAATGAAAAACTATTGCTCTAGCTGTTCTAGATTGTAAGATATCAACCCGACAAACTAGTCAAATCACCAAAAAGCATGTTTTCAGAAAACTGAGAAAAAGAAATAGAACTCATTCATTTACTTGACTGCACTTGAAGATGCTCAGTATGCACCAGGCATGTAGTCCTTTTGACTATGAGTCCCTCTGTAACGCTTTTTCAGGGACTGGTGCATGTTCTTCGTTGCTTGTCGGTTCTTGACTGATGCTGCCGTGCGCTGTCGATCTTTTTCAGCCATGCGGCTGCAGCTTTGCCAACTGGGGTTTGGGCTCAGCTCTTTCATAATGTCCTCTGATGCCTTTTTATTGCCTGCATTAAACTTGAGCACTGCTTCTGCCACAGCTGCCTCCACCGTGAATAGCGAAGCATGTCACTCTTTTGGTGCCAGCGCCCAGATCGTTGAATGAAGGCATTCGTTATTTTGGGTTTTCCCTCGCTGGCATCGTTGCAACAGCTTTCTGTCTGACAAGCGCTCATAAATGGGAAGTAAGGCTTGGCAGACATGTAGAGGCAGCTTTCGACGATGTTTGGGAATGGGCTCCCCCTCGGCCTTTGCCACATTTTGTTTGCACCAGGAATTTGGACCAGGTGGGCACAGAGTGTGGTTTGCCACATCATCATTGGACGTGATGTGATGATAAGTGGCCATCACTGCTGTGTGCCTATCATCAACATTACCACTGTGTGTCTTCAGAGCCCACCCATAATAATTGGTGAGCTTGGAGATCAGGTCTCCTGTCAAGCGGCCCTTTCTTCCAAGACTCTCAAGGCCAGGGCCTTTGTATTTTTCAATCAAGTTGCGCAAAGCAGTGCTCATACGCTTTTAGACATGATTAATGCAGTTCTCTTTTTTCACAGGGATATACCCATAAACCTTATCTTCTTGTAGCGCAAGGTAACTGTGGCTGTCCCTGCCTCAAAGCACCGTTGTGTAGCGCAGGTTGTGCCGCTCAAGTGACCTCCTGAAGAGGATGAAGGCAGCCTCAACCTTCATTTCCCCAGCCTTCTTGTCACAGTTTTTCTGACACTGGTGATGCTCCTTCCACGCTGCATAAAAAGGGTCACCTTCCTTTGGGCCAGACTCGCATCCAGCACAAAAGTTGCTCAAAACAACAAAGTCGAGCACCAGCCCGCTGAACAATTCTATGACGGTGCCGAGACCGATATGCGACAAATGACCGCGAGTCATCCATGACCCATCAAACGACACCGCGATGTTTCCCACGTGGCCTATATTAAGTTCGGCGTAAAGTTCGCGAACCGGTTGCGCGTACTCGCTCGTCAAATTGCATGCAGCACGATCGGCCGCGGGTGCCAACTTCATCTTCACGTAGTGTTGCCACGTTTTTGTGTAAAGACCCCGACGGCTGATGCCCATCAACGAGAACACATCATTCAGTGTGGTCTGTCTGTTCCCCGTTGACTGCATGGCATGCGCGGCCAAAACGTTCACAGCAAAAGGTTTCATATGTTCATCTCTACATACGCGCGGCGAGTTCCACAACGACGCAGTCTCCCTACAGGTCGAACACACAAAACGCAACTTCACGGCAAGTCCGAATTTCCCGTCGTCGCGGAAAATCTGCAGTTCTCCGTTGCATGCCTTATACTTTGCAAATGCCAACAAAGCGCTGTTCACTGTGTCCAAATCTATAATTGTGAACGTGGTTCCATCAGGCGGCCGAGCTGCTTCGTCGGCACCGTCAATCACGAATGCGCGTTTCCTCTCCGTTGCTGCATGGACAGAAGGGTTGGCAAATATCTGACAAAGCTGCTGCTTAAAGGTAGGCCAGTCTGGGAAATCTAGCTGATGGTTGAAAAACCAAGTCTTAGTGACCCCCGTCAGATAGAACGGTACACGGGACAGTTTCACAGAATCATGCCAGTTGTTAAGCGCGCTCACGCGGTCGTACTCATCCAACCAGTCTTCAACGTCTTCACCGCGAAGGTCGACGAACATCGGGGGTTCTTTTTGAGGGGTGGTGACAGTCCAAGAAGGCATGCTCAGAGGTGCAGGCAGGGTGGATGAAGCCATGTTTTCATGCTTGTCTTGCGACATGACCATGGGCTGACTGCACAGACGGTGACATGACCGGAGCTCCACGGATGGTTTGTAGTCGCAGATAACAGAAAAACGCTGCAGGGAGAAGACCAGGGGACTGGAAAGCACTCTCCACCACTTGTGAGGCAGCGTTCTGGCTGCAAGACACTTCTTTTACTTGCCGAGCCTCTGCCCCACAAGACAGGTCAGACTGTGATGAGTATGTACATATGATAAGATGACGCATATGAATAATGCTCACAATATAAATCAGTTCATGAAGTACTAACAGGTGATGGCATACGTGTGATGGCTGGCAGCGTTGGGTCCGCGAAGATCGGATGCGAGAAGTTCCGAAGATTTTGGTGGGACTGCGATGCCGGCTTCATTGTAATACTGATGTTCTGGGAGCTGGCGCTTGACGGTGAACCCTGGCATGTTGAGTTAACCTGAGTTGAAGTTTCAAGCATTGTTCATAAAATTTGCATTACATTGTTCATAAAATTTCAGCTATCTGTATGTTTCTTGCGGTCACTGTAGTTATAATGAATAGAAGCTAACTGAACTAATTAAGAGAGTTGAGCTACTTGGTGCTGTTGTTTTACAGTGACATAATCTGTGTTTGAAAGAATATTTTAATTTGTGAAGTGTAGGAACAGAATGGCACTAAATATGGCGATATTTGACGAACAAGCAGTGTTACGACCGTTGTCATTATTAAGGTTTTTCGGCCTTTGTGAAAGGGGCGAAAATATTTCGACTCATTCCAAGCAAGGGTGTGCCGTCAAGACGGGTTGATGTCCTCTCGGCAAAACCTGAACGATCGGTTCGGGACTGGTTCGCGCAAAGAAAACGCACGAGCCAAGAGAGGCCATTGTGAGCTCGACTCAAGAAAGGCCATTGTGTTTGCTGCGAGCAAGGCTTTCGAGGCAGACAAGGAGGCAGCTGGGCCATTTTCCAGGTCACCGAGGATCTGGAAATCTCGGAACCAGCATGGTATTTGCAGTTCAGGCTGCAAGCTAAAGCCAAATTGGTTGTGGCTGCGTCTTGCGAGGACAAGCGGAGCCCCGGGATATGTGCGGCTAAGCCACAGCTTCTAGCAAACAACCAGGAATGGAATGTGGGGGTGAAGAAAAGGATAATGCACTATCTGCTGCAGCCCTTGCCGGAGCCCGCCTCGGCGACGAGGGATTAGTTGACTACTCCTCCTCCCCCCCCCCTCCCTTTCTCCATAAGATGGGCTGAATGGGGTGGCATATTTTGACGAAATGCTGGCCCACCACTACATTGTCCTGCCCAAACAGTCAGGCAAGTTTGACACGTGTACTGGCAGCCGGTTTTTCGAACCTCACCCAGCTGCCAGAAGAATCTTGGAAACCAAAATCATGGGACGTGCGTGAAACTTGGTGACGTGTGCGAAAACGTCGGTGCAGTGCTTTGATGACCATAATTGGGGATCAAGTGAACTGTGTCCTCTCCGCATGCATTGTTTGACGTCTTTCCTCTCCTTCGTGGGTGGAGCACCTAGACCATGGAGTGCCCTATTGGCGGAAGCCGCGGACAATGTGCCCAGGGTTGGCAACGAGGCGCTATATAAGCCGAAGACTTTCGTGTATTTGAAGTTCCACAGTTCTACAGCTCAACAGTCTCCCTGTACAGTTCTGATCACTTGATAACCTCTTTTCGAATTCTCAGTTACCAACCATGTAAATAAGTTGTCGTTTTTACGAGCGCCTCATCTGACTTGTTCGATCATGGGTCCTAGGACGGGGGCCCGCTACCAAACTGAGACCCGCGGGACCCGGAGTCGCAACAGCAGGAAATATTGATAAGACAATGAAGGTGCTTGTCAGCAAGGATGAATTGCATGTGTAAATAAGCTGCAATCAAGCTGTTTTAGCAGTGGCTTGGTGTTGGTGAACTGTCATAATGCTGGGACTGTTGGACTATTGATGATTCCATTTGATTGTAGATATCGCTCCAACAAGATGCTTTGGCCTGGTAGTTTCAAACACATTTTAATGTGACTTTACTTCTTTGTTGCAGATGACTTAGTGATAATGCAAAGGGAGAAAAAAATGGTGGCAGAGCTTCATTTGTTCGGTTAATCCTTTCGTGACCGAAAGAAAAAAAAAAATTCTTGCCAAAACGACTGAAAAAAATTTTTGCTCACATTGTAGTTTTTTTTTTTTTTCCTGGGTTATATTATTTCATTTTTTTTAATTGGAAAGGAGAGATGGCATGCACGGTGTCAAAAGATGCAGTGTAATGAAATGCGAGACACAGGAGGAGGAATAAAGCGCGAAACTAACATTGCAATTTTCTGTGTGATGCGGCATGCGGCGCAACGATGTGGCAGCCAGAGTGGTAACGTTTGTGACGTATCATCGCATTGCGCCGCCGCGTCGCATGTCTGGCGTGCATCGAACCAGCCAGATATTTTGGCCGCCACATCCGACAGCTGCATGGCCACAGCAAATCGCAGCGTGAGCAGATCACTGGCGTTATGCCAGTGGTGTTGCCGTCTCCCTATTGCCGCACCCATCACCAGTGGTCCAGGCCAGTTCAGGGGAGTCAATTTAGTGGAGTGAGCCTGGATTTGCTGACATTGCCCCTTGTGGTGGCGTGACAAACATTGAGTACATTTTGCGACTTAAAATTATTCCGGATTGAATAAAGTGATGTTTAAAGTGCCATTTCTGCAAGACGATGCCCGTTTTCAAACCATTAGCGAGATAGGAGATTGTGAGCGGCGATGCTAGGTAGGTCATTTCGCAGGTAAGCACAGGGACACCGGTGTCTCTGTGAGCAGGCTCCCTTCACCTCCACCTTTGCTCTTCACATTGATGACATCGAGAAAGTAATAGCATATGCTATCGCATTATATACGAGAGCAAAGCTCAATAGTGTTGTCAAAAACAAGCGCTCGATGGTGATAACCGACGCCCGCCATGCTAGGCCTACCAGTCGAAGTCTATGAATCATCAGCTTTTGCCGCTGTTGCGATTGCTTGTCTATGAAGGCGTTTTATTCATTATTTTTTATAGAATGAAGTGTGGCGGTGCAATGTTGTTTGTTTTGAGTTGGAACTTAAAACAAACAACATTGCACCGCCAGGATATAAAAATACGAAGTCGTCCAACCGTGCATGCCGAAGAGCCGCAGGAGCTATCAGCCTGTTGCTGATAGCTCCTTTGCCCCCGTGTGTCCCGACACGCGCATGCCAGTGCCAACACATCAACGTGCTGCACGCCGCATCGCACGTAAAATTGCACATCTGTCTCGCGCTTAAACCCTATTGGAGCAACATGGACAACGGGGGCATCTGACAACTACAGTGGATACAAGTAGTGGTTTCACATGGGACCAGTTTTCTTCATGACAAGTATAGTTGTCATCGGCACTGCTGTTGAAAACTCTTATAACATCTTAAATCTTCAATGGTCTCGAAAGGGTTAATATTACTTACAATCGGGAATCATGTGCAACTATTTATATGAATTTAATTTTGATCACTGATTGCCAGGTGTTGAATGATGCAAAGCCTGAGCACAGACTCGAGTTGATGACTGGCTTAACTTGGCTGCGATGCAGGTTTGCTGAGCCGGCTTGAGTCTGCTCCCGAGGACATGGATGCAACCAAGAATGTTGAGTCCAGCACTACTGTTAAAAGAGGCTCACGAGTGGTGCGACGCAAGCGACAGCGCTCGGAGTCCTCACCTGAAGCTCTTCCCCCTGCAGTGTACAAGGTGTGTGGATTCCAGGGTGTCCCACTAGCATGATTGGCATTGCAAATTCTGTGTGTGACTTCACTTCTCCAGATGAAGTCTCAGTTCTTAATAACGCAGCCGAGCTTTTATCATTTTTTGTCCAATTGTGAGTGGTGCTCTGGAATAGCATTTTGTTTACAAGGAGCTTGATAAGTGCTCATTTCTGCATCATTTTTAAACATAAACAGGGCGAAAAAGAAAGAAAACAAAAGACGAAAAAGGAAGAACTGCACAGGACAAAAGCTGACTGCCAACTGTAGCATTCATTGTGCTTTATTATGCATCCATAATGTTGTGTATTGATGCTAGCTGCTGAAGTCAGTATATTGTGTAGCCTGATCAAGCAACCATTAGATGTACATATGTACATAATAGCAATGTTACACCAGTTATGCACAGTCTTGTGTTTGGTTCCGTTATAGCAATAAAGATGCATTGCCAATACGGCCCGGTGCCTATGCTGCCACCTCATCTGACCCACGCTATTTAATACTGGCGACGAGGATGGGATGCGATGGAAAGTCATTGGTCAACGGCGCAAAAGAAAGCAAGCCTGGTGCCTACTCGTTAGGATGATGGCCAGCACTGCAGATGGGATCGAGGTCTTCGACATCACCCACTAAGAAAAATGGGAAGCTTCGCACAACGCTTCGAATTCTTTTTGGAGGCACAGAGCATTACTGACGCTGGCAAGAAGAGAGCGACATTTCTCAACCATAGCAGTCCTACCACCTTTCAGTTGGCCAAGGCACTAGGGGCGCCGGCCACCTAACGGATACGTCACTAGAAATGATTCTCGCCGTGCTACATGACCACTTTGTGCCAAAACCACCAGAGCTGGCCCGGTGTTACGAATTCTGCCGCCGCGACCAGGCACCAGTGAGTCTGCCACCGCCTACATTGCTGGCCTTTGAACCACGTTACACCGCTGCTGTTACAATGACCTTGACACCGCACTATGGGACCATTGTGCAGGGTTGCGCTACGGTCCTGCAGTGCGATTCACGTTCAGGCTACAGAATGATGTGAAGCCGCAACTACTGGCAAAAAAAGAGGTGTCTCATACAAGTGCTGATCAGGAAGCAGTCGCTGCTGAGACCATTACCTGGGAAGAATGCTTTACCTTGCCCCCAAGGTACAATAGCGCTAGTGCACCACGGTACGGCCAGTGATGACTGTGAGCAAGGCACCACTCAAGACGTTCTCTGCCTTCGGGCTGGCCCCGGATCAGCAACAGGAAGTCGAGAGATTGTCACAAGGCTCCTGCGTCTGCTGAGGAGAAGCTCTCTGTCTTCCAGCAGACCCCGATCAGCAACGAGGCGTCGAGAGATTGTCACGTGGCTCCTGCGTGAGCTGCAGAGGCCCGCACAAACACCGCCTGCATTGATTCCATGTTGTCCAGTGTAGAGAACGCAGAAAAATTGGGCACATTGCTAAGGTCTGTTGGTCCCGGTGGCAGTCTGGTTTACAATTTCTGAAGCCAACGGCTGGATTCGGTGTTCCAAGAACGCCTCTCGCACAAACATCGTTACTGCGATGACTTGACAATGATTGCTGTCAATGCAGTGTCTCGGCTAATCGAAGGCGGCCAATCGAAGGACGTCACAATCGAAGGCGTACAGTTCCAGATGAAGGTGGACTGAGGATCAACCTATTCAATCCGTTAATCCCATCTCCGACGCCACAGCCAAATGTATTTTTTTGCAATGGGGTGTGTACTGCATCTACAGCCACTTGACATCGACATGAGAGACTTTTAAGCCAACTGCATTGCTGTACAAGGAATTGGTACAGTGTGAGTGCAGTTCAAAGATCTTGATGGCCAGCTGCGCCTTGTCATTGTCAAGGAGAGGTGCCCAAGTCTTCTTGAACTCTATTGGTTTCTCGCACTCAGAACGAATATTACGGGACTTGGAGCAGAGGTGCTCTCACCTCTGCTCAGAGTGCCTGCTCGTCCCTGCTTCCACAGTTTTCATATTCCGTGCCGGCGGGACAAGTGTACGGCTACCGGTCCTTACGAAATATTACGTCATACATAGACAGTGCACTCGGTTGGGTTTTGGTTTCGGTACAGCACCTTTTTGCTTAATAAATATTATTTTAGAATTTGCCGAGCATACAGCTATCGGGTTCGTAAAAAAAGTGCCTCAGGAACATGGAAGCACCATTACTGTGACATGGTTGAAAAATTGTCGGAGTTGGCTTTTAAAGCCAGCTGATCAGCTGGTGACTTGTGTGCAACTGGTGACTTTTGTGGTTCCATCGAGGTAGCGTGCCGTGATTAAGCCACGTGGGATGAATACAGGGCGGGAAGCTTCGTAACTAGGTACAAGCCAAAGCAGCGGCAGACACAAGACAGTGAGCCGAGGCATCGAACGCCAGTGATCCAGGGTCCGGCAAGGGAACGCTGCCGTCCAACTACCAGCTGGGGATGCCTTGCTGGCATCAGTACTGCATCTCGCCGGCGCGGTCTGGCTAGCTGTTTTGTTTTTTGCTGGCAGCATCATAGATCTCGGTGAGGCATTTCCGCGGTCATCTGTTCAGCACAGCAACGGGCTTAGTTTGGCTAGTGGTGATAGTTGCACCGCGCATCGTGTCTCGATGCAAGCTGTTCGCTCGACAAGCTGACCATTACCTGCATGGCGCATCGCTGTCTCAGATGCAGGTCGACTGCTTGTCAAACCCACGCCATCGAGCTGCAGCGTCGCGAATTGCGATGTACCACATTGCCCGTCACCGCCTCCGGCCCTGCACCTTAGCATCTGTTGTACCCTCCATAGCACAGTGAGGTTTTCGGAGATTTTTTACTGAGCTCACGTTATCATATTTACTCGAAACTAGGTCGGGCATGAATATAGGTCAACTCCTACTTGTAGTACTCTACAAGAAAATAAAAAACAATATAGGCTGGGAGTGTTGAAGATTGGGCGAGTTGGTTCGTCGTACTTGAACTGGTATAGCGCATTACGGGGAAGAAGAAACGGCCGAGCAGACCGACACAAGAGGACAGAGCGCTAACTTCCAACTGAGCTTTATTGTCAAATTGCATCAAATAAGTAGACCGGCGCAAGCATACAAAACCACCCTAATGCAACGACAAGATAACACACAACATCACACCGTCACATATCACACATTCATAGGCGGTTACTCTGATTAAGGAAGGCCATTTCATGTTCAGATAAACCCAAAGAAGGGGCGCTAATACACGTGCTGCCAGCTCTTGCTATATACGTGCTGCCAGCTCTTGTATAGCAAGAGCTGGCAGCACGTGTATTAGCGCCCCTTCTTTGGGTTTATCTGAACATGAAATGGCCTTCCTTAATCAGAGTAACCGCCTATGAATGTGTGATATGTGACGGTGTGATGTTGTGTGTTATCTTGTCGTTGCATTAGGGTGGTTTTGTATGCTTGCGCCGGTCTACTTATTTGATGCAATTTGACAATAAAGCTCAGTTGGAAGTTAGCGCTCTGTCCTCTTGTGTCGGTCTGCTCAGCCGTTTCTTCTTCCCCGTAATGCGCTATACCAGTTCAAATATAGGCTGGCCCATGTTTTTCTTTTTTATTTAGAAACATAAAAATTGAAACATAGCAACCCTTTTTTACATAACATAGCGCCCTAATCGTTGCCGAGGCTGTCATCTTGTCAGATGTGCACAATGTTGTTGTAATTGGATTCTTCACTAGCATCCGCGGCTTCCCTCATGACGTCGTCCTCGCTGCCGATTGCTGGGCCGCGAAAAGCACGACGCCGTCCGTTGCACGCAAACAGATGGTCCTGATGCTTTCGCCAACCCCTAATCAACTTCTCATTTACTCAGAACTCTCGCTGCGCGACACATTGCTCGAGTCCTCGGCAAAAAGTATCACTTGGCACTTGAAGTCGCCTGTGTAGCTTTGCCGACGTGATATCGTTGCAACTGTGCACAAGCAAACGGTGGTGGTGGTGAGAAGAAGGCACCAAATTTTTACAGCCCGGTAGGGAGCACGGCACTGCGCCTAAAGCAAATGCAAACAGTCACCCACTCACGCTGAACTTACAATGAACAAAGCGTGAGGCTTCAAGTTTGTGGCAGTGTGGTTGCGTGCAGAAAGGGAGTACTGGAAACACGGCTAGTGGACTAGAGACTTCACGACCTATACCTAGGGAAATTGTGGGTTTCATTGCAAGCATGGCGGAGCGGCTGCATTTTGCGGGGGCTTTGAAAAGGCGGTAAGTGGCTATTGCATCAATAATTTCTTTCTTAATTACTTTGGTAGCCTGAAAAAAGGAGGGGTCTCTGTTCCAGATTTAATGGTATATAACGTGCCTACGCAGCAAGAACTGCTTGAAGAATAGGGGGCACGGCAGTTCAACACCATAAGCTCGGCGCTTCTGGTTATTTCGATCGTGAATGTAGGTCGAGAGTCT
Organism: Rhipicephalus microplus; assembly: GCF_043290135.1. NCBI lineage: Eukaryota > Metazoa > Arthropoda > Arachnida > Ixodida > Ixodidae > Rhipicephalus > Rhipicephalus microplus. Next base: position 33,513,060 of record NW_027464586.1, read on the forward strand.
TTGGTCATGAATATAGGAGGATAATTGGTTATGAAGAGCATTTTCTGAAAAAAAAAAAAAAAAGTCTACTTATATATGAGTAAGTACTGCAGCTATTTCCTTATTGTTGCTTTTTTATGTGCTATTGTGCTTGTGTTTATGTACCTTTTTAGCTATTCTTCTTTTTGTGTTTAAGCGTCGTGTTTTGTTACCACGTCCCTGTGTCTATTTCCTCTTCTCACGGCATGTACAACAAGCGTTACAATCATCTGACATCCACGATGGGACTCAAACCTGCAATCTTCTGATCGCTCAGCTACCTTCAAGAGGCCCTCGAGTGGTTTCAAGATGCAGGGCTTAAGGTCAAAAAAAAAAAAAGCCATCTAGAAGGGACTAAAAAGGAATTTTAGGATTTCTGAGTATTCAGCATCCATCCAATAAAGGTCAAGACCAAAACCATCCTTAATGCACCCCCTGTTTCGAACAAAGCCTAGCTGCACGCCTTCCTGGGTCTTCTTAGTTTTTATCATGCGTTCTTGCCACAGAAGGCCACCATCGCAGAACCCCTGCATCGTAAGGAGGTGCCCTGAGTGTGCGAAACTCCAGAACAGATAGCATTTGGCCATGTGAAGAAACTGCTGGCATCAAACCGGGTGCTAACAAATTCCAACGAGAACGAGCCCATCATCCTTGCCTGTGATGCCTCTCTATATGGAATAGGAGCGTCGTCGAGCCACAAAATGCATGATAAGAGAAGCACCCATCCCTTTTTATTTAAGAACTTTACGTTCTGTCGAGCAGGATTATGCCCAGATTGATAAGGAGACATGTGCAGTGGTTGCAGGCGTAGAGAAGATCTACGACTATGTATTTAGCTGCCCATTCTAGATCTACACAGATCATAAGCTGTTCCTTACACTGTTTACGTTAGACCGGCAAACTACACAGATGTTTGCACGAATGCTGGGATGGTTAATGCAATGCCTCCTAGAAAAACTATGCCTGGAACGTGAGCCGCGAACGTGCTGCCCCACCCTCAACTCCAGGTGTAGGCAAGCGCCTCTGGTGGCCGCTTGCTGTGAACACGGCAATGCTGTCACAGTTGCCTCTGAGCAGCTGTGATATCACGGGACAGAGCGGTACGGTAATGTCACGTGGCTGAATAGTACGGAGGCGAGCGGCTTAATGCGGCGGCCGATCGCAACACGCGGCAGGAGGCATGGTGTCCGAGATTGCGTGCTGGCAGGAAGCTCCCAATTGAAAAGAGAGCGACGTTCTAGGCATAGCTTTCTAGGAGCCATTGGTCCATCTTTCTGAATGGATACCAGCATACTCTCTTCCACCGACCAGGGATACAAATGAGCCACGCAGATGGTCTCGGCAGACTTCCCCTAAAACTCCAGTGTGAGGACGACCCTTCTCCAACAGAGGTATTCATGCTTATAATAATAATAATAATAATAATAATAATAATAATAATAATAATAATAATAATAACTTTATTCTGGCATGTGTACACAACAGTTACATGCCACCGAGATAAGGCAAACGGAAACAGACGAAACTATTTCCTGACTAGGGCTACATCCCGGCTCGTGAACTAAAAAACACAAACAAAACAAAAACAAGGAGTGAAACATATACTCGTGTAAACATTTTCGTGATCAAAAACAAACAAACAAAAAACAAAAACAAGGACAGCGGTGAGGAAAGCGAAAAACATCCAGTACAGCACAATTTATCAGCATCACTGTAGAGAAGTCATGAAATTTAAGGCAATTTCGCTATAGAAGTACGAAACCTATAAAAACCATTTCATGTTGATATGTCCATCAGAGTAAAGTTGTGAACAGATTTAACGAATGAAGAGGTGCAATAGTATCCATCATAATTCAGCATTCAAGTGGAGCTAACAGTGTGCGTAGCTTAACAATTGAAATGCAGTGAAGTACAACCTGGTGAACATAAGTATACATCGCAAGTGGCAAAATACATTGCATGTAAAAAAAAAGCACTTCATCCTGGATCGAAGAGTAATCTTACTTTCTTTTTAGAATAATGTACAGATCTGCTTATCTGTGATAATTCTACTACAGAAGGAAAAGTTACATATATCTACTATTTGATGGTCAAGTGATTGGGTACCATAATTTGTTCTAGATCGTGCTGAAACAAGTGACGTCCTTCGTAAGTTATATTCAATGTGACGAGTGAGGTACATATTGCTGAATGAAGCAAAATCTTGTTTTATACGATTATAAATAAGAACCATCAGTTTAAGTTTGTAGCATTCAGTGAACCACAATACACGAAAAACAGAAAATAAATTGCTATGTCTAGGTCTATCTGGCCTTTTAGTTATTAGCTGCAATGCTTTTTGTTACATGGTAAATAATTTTTGTGCATTGGTCCTATTACATGTGCCTCAAACTAAGTTGCAGTATGTGAGGTGCTAATGAACGAGAGAAAGGTATAGATGAACCTCCAGAATCTTCTGTCCATGCAGAAGATGTGGCTCAATACTCTGCCGAGGATGGCATTCTCTCCCATGTCCTCAACTGGGTGTGGAGGGGTGCCCAAAGTGTACTCCAAGTTCCCAATTCACATTGTTTGTGTCCAGGCAACATTTTTGCCCACAAGGGATGCTTACTGCGGGGGTGACCTTATGGTAATTTCTCAGAGACGGTGCTTGTTCTTGTCCATGAGGCCTTGTACGTTAGCCATCCCAGTATCGTCAGTATGAAGGCACTTTCTTGCGGCTGGCCCCTTCCAAGGACAGATCTTCTTGATTGGGGTGGATTCTTATTCCAAATAGATTGAGGTCATACCAGTGCCAACAGTGACATCACCTGCTGCAATCAGTGCCTTACAAAAGTTGCTAGCAACACTCGGCCTGCCAGGTACTGTGGTATCGGACAACGGGCCCCAATTCACATTCGCAGACTTTCGGGGGTTCATTGTCCCCAACCTAATTCGCCATGTAATGTCCACACTGTTCATTCCACCTACGAATGGGCAGGCTGAGAGGATGGTACAAAGGACTAGAATAACACAAGGGCCTGGCAGATTTCACTCTCTAGCAGCACGTAACTCCACACACTGCTACCGAACACTCCCCGCTTGATAGGCTGCCGACTGTCTACCATGCAAGACTGGCTGCGGTAAGTGTGGACCGCTGAAAGGTACGCCAGATTCACAAAAGCTCTGCTTGCACCACGCGTGTTTTAGCCAGAAGACCCTGTCTTTGCACGTAACTACTGGTAAAGTTCACGATGGGTCCCTACCCCATCCAGGTCTCCAGAGCAACTGGCCCGATTTCATGTGAAGTTGTTTTTCCGGACGACCACGTGGATCATCGGCACGTGCACTAGATTCGTCGTCGGAGCAGTTAACCGGTTGGCCGAGAATGTCCCTTAAGGACAGCCTGAAGTCCGGCCCTGGTCAAGCCCTTCAAGTGGCAAAACGAGCAGGAGAGAGACAGAAGACCACAGTGAGCCCGAGGAGCCATCAAATGCAGTGCTGCCCTCGGACGAGGTAGCAACATCTCGGCCGGGCCCACACCACGCGCAGGTTCCTGTAAAACACCTCAATATCTTTGGGGCTTTGTGCTCGTGTTGGCTGTTAGGTCATCCATCTGAAATACAGGGGGAGGGGTGTCGTGCATTGATGCTACCCGCTGCAGTCAGCATATTACCTAGCCTGATCAAGTGACCCTGTATGGAAGAGTGCCATCTGCTGGGTTAAAAGTACATCAATAAAGCTTCTTGTTTGGCTAGTCTGGAATTAAAAATGTAGAGAAGAGGCTTTTGCAGAAGAATGGTGTATTATTACACAGATTAAGATGCCGGAAAAAATTGCCCAAGTACTTAACAAAGGGCTAAAATACAGCCATGAATCAAGCCTTCAGCAACAAGAGCTCCTGGCAATGAATAGATGTATCACTGGCAAGACTGTAAAACAAAACCAGGAGAGGTGCCTATCAGGGGGCGTGAACGTGATCGCAGGAATGGTCAACGGTGGTGGCCTGAAAACCAAGAAAGGCCCTATGGCTTGTGTATTAACCTTCTTCAAGGAGAACAAGGTACGTCTGCTTCAGTTCAACAAAGAAGGCGGTTTTATCGTGTTTTCTGCAGGTGCCTACGACGGAAGGGCACTACGGGGTCATTGAAAGAACATCTTGGTGAAACAGAAAGCGACAAAGGTTAAGAAGGAGGCGGCTGTGCATTGGGAGGACCTTGTGTTTACCAGGTAGCAAAAGGTGTTAAGGACTGTAAATGGGGTGTTTTATATGTGTTTTTCACAGCGAAATCACGCAAACCAGCAATTCCATTCCGTATGATACTTAATGAACATGGCTAGTGTCAACAGCTTGTCAAACGGTTCCTGCAGAAGTAGTGAACTTCACTAGTTATTGGCGACCATTTTATAACTAAAATTTCTCAAGATGTTCATTGCTTCATCCAGAGTGGGGATTCAATAGGTCCATCTTTCTCAGTAGATGTTGAAGGTTTGTTTTACTCTGTGCCCCAAAGAGAAGTGCTTGCTACTGTTCAAGGTTATATTGATAACAATGGCTTGGTCCAATTTTAGAATTCTACAGAGATGTCTGTGCCCACTTTTATGAAATTATTGTAGTTTTTTTTTTTTTTGAAAGCAACATTTCTATCTTTTAAAGGGAAACTCTTGTATAATGCCAAGGTGTTTGCATTGGATGTTGTGTGGCTCCTGTGCTCTGAAATATTTTTTGGCTGCTTTTGATAACAAGGTTCGTTCTGTGCTTGATGACAAGGTACTCCTGAAGGGTTTTTGATACATTGACGTCTTTTTGATCATTTTAAAGACTAACATGGATTTTACCCCTGACCACTGTGTTGACCTCATTTTAACTGTTTCTCATGAACATGGGTAGGGTTTCAGCTTTACCCATGAGCTGCCAACAGAACAGTTTTTAGATTTGAAATGGAATCGTAGAGAAGACCATGTTTGCTGGCTCTACCACCCACATGCGCAAAGATTTGTTGCCTTATGATTTGGCACACTTTTAGTTGGAGAAAAGAGGTATTGCGATGCTTTGCTTTGAGTCTGCTCCGGTGAAGTCATACATGCACACTATGCCGGGCAGCTTTCAATTGGCAAGGCTACAGACAGCTAGTTCCCAAAGGCAGTCTCCCAAAGTGCGTTGAAGAGGCGAGAAACTGGAAATTACCAGTGATGCATGAGGGAGGTGGCACCGTATATCCACAGGATGTCCCGCAACCTTCAGAAGGTTGCCAGCAGACACAGTGTTATGTCATGTTTGCCGCCCCTCAAAAACTGAGTGTCCTTTGCGCATGCGTAGGCGATGAAAAAAAGTCATGCCAGGTTGTACGTGAAGTGCGCAATAGGCGTCGTATATGTACTACCACTACGTAGATCAGGTGCATCAAGAATTGTGCATGAGAACGTGAGTTGTAGTTGAAAAATAATACAATTGTAGAGAGGAAGAAGATAATGTGCTGCAGTGGATCATGAAAAGAGAGGAGTCAAGTGCGAGCTGTTGGTTCGAGCGTTGTGATTCCGGTGTCGGTTGCTACCGCCCACTTTTCGTATCAATAGACCTGCTGTGCAAGTACTACTTACACCAATAAACCCCGTTTCACAGTCGACATTCGATTTCTCAAACGCCCGAAATTCCGAACATGCCTGATTTCTGGACTCATCGGGGGAACCGTCAAGTTCACCATAAAGTCAATGTATCAAAAAGTCCGAAATTCTGGACGTATAGAGCGTTCGTCATTCTATTTTCCAGACTTTTTACTGCTAGCTGCAGACTTGGTCACTATCCACACCACCATTTCGGTTGTTTTTGGATCCTAGAACCCACCGCAGTGTGGCTGCTGTACTATTAAAACCGAAAATGCTGCAATCCAGCGCACGCCAATCAGTCGCCAGCCGTAGCTTAGGCCGCATGGTGCTGTGCCGCCTGTGTTCTGATAGTGGGAAAAGCTATGCTCTTGATCTGTGGTCTGCTGTCGGCACGCTTGCGGACTTGTGGAAGGCAGTTACTCGACACACCCTTCGGAATCTCTATAATTGGGCTAGTTGGTATTGGTTCATCATTACTCGCAACTAAAGTTTATTTGAAAGAAAAGTAGTTACATATATATCATCTCTGTCACATAACCTGGCAAGTGAAACAGCAAACAACAAAAAAGGGCTATAAAACACGTGCCTCAGATCATATTCCCAGAGTGCTGATGAGGTATGAAAATTCTTTTTCTCTTAACGTGACAGAGGGCGCACTTATGCATTTCTTCCCACTTTTCCTAATGTGAAACGCCTCTATCAGCTCTCTGGTGATCCAATCTGGGTGTTTTGATAAAACAATAGCATAACAAAAAACGCGTTTGCAATCGCATGAGCTGCAATGGTTGGGCAAGTGTGAACTATTTTTTTGTATCCAACGATCTCCTATGTTCTTGCAACCTGGTGCTGACACATCTTCCCGTTTAGCCTATGTAGATGAGACCACAGGTAAAAGACACCCTTTGGGACTGTTTTCACCACGGGAGCTTTATACTGAATGCCGAGACGGTCTTCTCGCCCAGTGTGGACAGCGTGTGTGATGAACTTCCACCTGCGGACGTTGCCTTCAACGTTGCCGGTGTTTCGATTCCAGTCGGAATAATCCTAAAGGGCTTCGCTGATCAGTAGGGTTGAGAGCTGGGCTAGTTGGTGTCCTCTTCGTCCCCGTCGATTTCGCGCTACTACACCATATGGTTAAATGAGGCTTCGCTGATGCTGATGAAGACCTCGATCTGTGTGCGGAATCAACTGATGACGAAATCATTTGTGAAGTTCCAGAGCATTCCGGCGACTCTGGCACAGAGATCGAAGAGGCAGCACCTACACAGCCAACGAGCTCAAAGTTGACGCGAGCACGGACACTGTCAGCAGTGTACAGCGACAGCATGACGTTAACTGAAATTTAGGCAGACATCATTGTGGGCAAGTAGAATGCCGTACAAACAAAAGTAAGGGACATCTTTTTGTGCCTAAGTGTTTACAAATGCAGTAGCACAGGTCCCGTTGGATGTTTTTCTTTCTTTCTTTCTGTTGGCTCTGAAAAGAGCCAACAGAAATGGAATGTAAACATTCGACAGAAGTCTGTCTGATGGGGTATGAAACTGGGAGATGATTCACACTCCAACTGAAAGTTTTGAAGAAACCCGACGTTTCGAAACTGACTTGGTTCCTTTCTCAGGGGTGACTGCGGAGACTACGTAGCAGCGGTGTCTTCAAAGCACTCGCGGGGCGGATAATGACCCCCTCTCTCTCTTTTTGCCATGGAGCGCAGTCCATGTGTATACAAAGGGGGAAGGGTTCCGAGAGAGCGGTTGATATTATGGGCTGACCTCTGTATGGGCCACGACTCGAGTAATAACCTTCTTCTCCAGTTCGGCTCGCTTTCAAGGATGGCCGTTACTTCTAAATTTATCCGATGATTTAACGTCTCAGCATGTTTGGCGACTGCGCTGGGCTCTTTGTAGAACTTCCGCAAATCGTTGGCATGTTGTTTCAGTCATTCCAGTAGGTTTTTCGTCTTGCCGATATACGAAGGGCACTCGATGCACGCAATTTTGTAAACGACACCGGGGGTCCTATCCATTGTTGGCCGGTTTTTCGGGCGCGGGAGGAGGCGACCCAAAGTACACGAAGGCATATGCGCGATGCGAACCCCTTCCTTCTTGAAGATCCGCGCCAACATCTCGCTGGTTCCCTCAACGTATGAAACCGGTACGCGTTTCGTGAGGCTGCCAATTAAGGTTTGCCAATTAAGGATTGGGGTTTTTGTATCCTCTGTTGCTCTGCACGCGGCGGGTGGCATCTCAAATGAAGTTTTTTGTGTATCCATTTTTTCTGAGGTCCGCAATTACGTGGGCTTCTTCTTTCTTTCGCTCTGTGTCACTCCCACTTAAATGATGCATTTGCTGAATTGCAATGAGAACCCTGTACGCCTGCCGTGATCCTTTCAGTCAGAGAAAAATAAAAATACCTATTAAAAAGTGTGTTGTTGCTTGTATTCGTTTTTCCAGTCTGCTCGATCTTCCAAACATATTCACGATTTCTTGAGGGTCCGAAAAATCGGACGTTGACTGTAATGTGCATTTACTGGTCCATTGCTCAGCCTGCACTTGTGCACCACGGCCAAACAAGATCAAGGTCTTTGGCAGAGGTGTGATGCCTTGGGAAGGGAGAGAGTGGAAGCTTTCCTTATCAAGAGCAAGGCAACAGAGCGTATTGGTAACACGTCCATTCATTTTTTCGGTAACGAGTTCAGATTTTTCAGATCGATGTTGGATTAGCTATGCTATGGCCTTGAGCATATGCTTTAGGTGATCCGTCTCATCCGAGGTTTCTTCCGAAATAAAGCCAGTTGGTGTTTAATTTGCCCTGTGCACTGCTTTCTCAGCCAGTTTTTTTCTTTTCTTCCTGTTTGCACTAAAAAATATGGCATCTAGGTTTGAAGTGTATATATACAAATATATATATAGCATGATAATGCCAGTTATGTGGGGTCTTTTCATTGATTTTGCGATGGCAATAAAAATGCATTGCCAACACCACTCGGCGCCTACGTCATCACCTGATCCGACCCACATTTAGTACATACCAACTAGCCCAGCTGGCCACTCTCTTGCTTTGCTGGTGAAAGGTCGGAAATGTAGCACGACTGTTTCTCCTTGCAGAAGGCCATGAAAGAGAAAATTGAACACAAGAGGGTCAAGTTAAAAGGCATGGTGAGTTGATAGTTACTTCACTGGGCCGAAAGAACAGACTTGCTTTCGTAGCAGCAACTATGTTCCAGTGTGAGAGGTCACTTGTCGCATCTTCTTCATTGTGTTGAAAGAAGTACCGTATTTACTCACATAATTCTTGCACCGCCCGCATTGCTAAGCAAAAATAAGTTTTTTTTTTCCAGCGAGTAAATATCGCACTCCCGAAAATTGCAGCAGCAATCTTGTCTACTTTTTTCAACCACTGATGGTGATAGTACATGACCACCTGGTGCCACCTATTAAGCATCATGCATACCATCAACGCATGAGCCCCAATCTAATCCAAGCCAAACGAATGTGGCAAGTGCGCGTTGCGGTGTGTTAGTACAGCTTCTAGTACACGGTAGTGTTAGTGCACATTGTGCCCATTCTGTAGTTATGCTATGGGACAATATGGAACTTACATGGCTGCATTAATCTGAAAGTGATTGATCTTGCCCTAAACGATGTCAACAGGGCTGCTGGTAGGCACTTCAGAGTCGACAAGTTTTTGTGTTCTGTGGGGTCTCTAAATGAAGTAGCACTCTCAGAGCAAATGGCCACAGCAGATATGGTTGAACCAAACCAAACACATTTATTGAACTATTTTTACATCGACGATATCGGCAGCCAAATCAAATAATACATCACTAGTGATTAACATGCAAAACCCAACCTTTACAATCTTCCCGCGAGAAACGACCCGCAGCACCGTCCCTATGACCCTGCCACGGGAGTCAATTGTTTGTGCCAGCCGCCACCATCGAACAGAGTCTCCTAATCTTTACTGTGTGGCCACCTTGCCTCGCCGCCAGGTCTCACTGCTGGTGCTACCACACTAACCATAATGATGATGGTTAAGATTGCGTAGGAGCGCTGCGCCACCTACTGCTCAGCGGCTGTTAACCCTAAATATGGCTTAACCTTATTACTCGAATCTAACGCGCACATTTTTTCAGGTTAAGCGAGTTCATAAATCGCATGCGCATTAGAATCGAGTAAGAAAAAAAAATTAATACGGTCATTCTATTGCTATCCGCATTTCCAAAATGGCTGCCCCCTATGTGTGTTGGCCTGGCGCGTCGGCCATTTCTGCCTATGTGTTTCCCATGTGTGGCACTTCGTACGTGTACTGAGGAGTTCGTCATCTTGTAGTGCATTAGCATCGACAGCATGGTAGGGCCGACTCCAAAAACTCGACGAGTGCACCACAATGCCACTTTTAAAAGAAAAGTCATCGCGTGTGCCGAAACGGACGGAAATCTGGCCGCATCGCGGTCGTTCGGAAATCCCGAAGCGTGCGTGCGGGACTGGCGGAAACAAAAGCAGAATATTGTCGACAGCAAAGATTCACGCAAAGGCTTTAGTGAAGCACAGCAGGGTCGGTTTCCACAAATTGAAGAGCTGCTCGGCGAGTATGTGATTAAGCAGTGAGCGGCACAGCGGCCCGTGACAACAGAACTGCTCCAAGTGCAGGCTATGCAGTTAGCCTTAGAAAAATGGCTAATGCGGAGCCAGTTTAAAGCGAGCAGGTGCTGGCTAACTAACTTTATGAAGAGGAAAGGCTTTTTCCTCCGAAGGTGAACGGGCATATGCCGGAAGTTGCCGGAGAAGTACGAAGAAAAGCTTCACAGTCTTTAGAGGTTCGTCCTAAACATGCGGCACAACAACGGCTACCTGCTTGGGCAAATCGGGAATGCCGATCAGACGCCTCTTTAATTCGACATGCCTGGCACCGTCGAGAAGAAGGAGGCGTAGCAAGTTCGCGTGCTGACATTGGTCCACGGTAAAACTACAGTGACGGCAATGCTCCATTGTATGTCAGATAGGCACAAGCTTCCCCCGTACCTCATATTTAAACGGAAGACGCTCCCGGAAGGAGTCGTTTTCCCGAGTGGTGTAATCGTGCAGGCCAACGAGAAAAATGGGTGCGCGTCGCAATCGATGCCTTCTTTTTTTCCTCGTGGAAACCGGGTGCGTGTTACAATCGAGGGCACGGTAGAAACGGGTAAATACGGTATCTGCGAGAGACGTCTGTGCCACGAGGCGCAAACGACTTTACAAGGGTGATAGCACCGGCACAGTTCGTTACTAGCAACCACAGCACGAACAGCTGAAAACCACCACCAAGATGCATCGAACCTTCTGTGTGCCTAAGACTAGGAAATACTCACAGGTGGAGGTGGCACTTCTTGGTGTGCTCGGGAAGCCACTGTCTTAAGGGTGAAGACCCTTGAGACAGTGGCTTTACTTAGGGCAAATAAATTTTGCTTTGTGTTTAACCTGTGTGTTTAATGTTAAAGTAAGTCTTTATTAGTACTTCTCCAAGCTTGTAGTTAGTTGCTTGCATGAGAATCTGGATTTGTGGCCACTTTTTCTTTTTCGCTCTGTGTGTTTTCGCCAAAAATTTTCCTTGCATGATTCTCACAGCCCTAAACTTACTTATTTATTTATTTATTATACCCTCAGGGCCCGAAGGCATTACAGAGGGGAGTGCGTAATACACAAATACAGTGAGTTAAGTTAGAGGCAATATAAAGCACAAAACGTTTCCTAATTATACAATGTTAGCTAGGTAACAAAGCAGATAAGTACAATGAACAGTAATTAGAGGCAGGTAAGTAATAAAAACCTAATTTACAATGTTAGCTAAGGTGTTTTTTAACAATACTTGGTTTTGTATTCAGGCAATGGAGTCGGGAAGGTGGTTCCAGGCTGTGGTTGTCCGCGAAAAAATGACTGTGAGAAGGTGTTAGTCCAGGCATTGGGTATCCTGACTTTGAGTCGTCTAAACGAGCAGAGATGTATTGAGGCGCTCGAATGAATTCACTGCGTAGTTCAGGGTGATAGAATATTTTATGGAAAAGACACAGACGAAGAACTTTACGACGAGATCCTAGAGATGGTAGGTCAAGCCTAAATTTCATGTGTGTGACACTGGAGGTACGGTTATAATCGGATAGTATGTAACGGGCCGCGTTATTTTGAACTAATTCAACCGTTTGCGTCAGGTTGACTTGGCTTGAATCCCAGAGTGATGCCGCATATTCAAGCTTCTGACGAACCAGCATCTTGTAGTTTTAGTGAAGAAGGTGCTCTTGAAAAATTACGTCGAAGGTATCTTAATGCCCGGGTAGCGTTGTTGACGATGTAGTCTGTGTGAGTGTTCTAGGTAAGGTCAGTTGAAAGGTGAACACCTTGGTATTTATAACATGACACATTTTCTAGAAGGGAGTTATTAATAGAGTAAGAAGGTAGCTCTTGAGGAGTTTGGGACACACGCATATACTTGCACTTGTTAGTGTTAAGCTCGATGCACCAGATTTTACACCAAGATGTTACAGTGTTTAGATCTGCTTGTAATGTTATGACATCGTCAGAGATTTTTTGGCGATAAATTACACAATCATCGGCGAACAAATTGATGTGGAAAGAATCGCAAACTGGCAAATCGTTAATATAAATTTAGGAAGAGGAGAAGACCCAATATCGAGCCCTGAGGCACACCTGAGTGGACGCGGCTGAGCTCGGAGTCATAATTGTTAGCTGAAACGAACTGGGAGTGGTTAGTAAGGAAAACTTCTAGCCATGTTAGTAGCTTGTCATTTAGGTTAAGCAAGCGCAGTTTATGTAAGAGTAATTTGTGAGAAACTTTATCGAAAGCTTTAGAAAAGTCTAAAAAATACAATCAGAAACTGAGTAGTTGTCGAGACTGAGGTTAAGCTAATGTGTAAAGGAAATTAGTAGGTCTTTAGAAAGCCATGCTGCGATTAAAAAAAGAAAAAGGAATTGGACTTCAGGAATTTGCTGAGATTAGAAAAGAGGATGTGCTCGAGAATTTCACATGAAATGCTGGTTTGTGAAATAGGCCTGTAGTTGAGCGGGGAATGTTTGTTACCAAACTTATGTAGGGGAACAACCTTCCCGATTTTGAATCGAGCAGGAAGGTTCTTCACTTTCATCAAGTGTTTGCTGGAAAATTTTCGTAAATATAATTGAGGAATAGGTACATGTGTTAGTTTAAAATTTTTGGCATATTTTGTCACAACCTGGAGCAGAGGAAAGTTTCAGTGATTTTATAAGTAGTGTTCCGGCAAAAGTTGCTTATAAACATGGCATTAAGAGCGGCTGTGCACATATGAGTAGGGGTAGCTGTTCTATCAGTGTCGATTAGTGTTAAGTGCTCCCTACTACTCGGATTGATAGTACGCCAGAACTTTTTCGTGTTCGTTGTTAACAAGCGGGACAATGTGCTTTGTAGAAAGTTAATCTTGGCGTTCTTTATTGCTGCTACGTAAGCGCCATGCGCGGCCTTATAGGAAGACCAGCGCGCGGGGGGGTGAAGATTGCTTTGCTGATTTGTAGAGGCGCTTCTTTTTGTTAGATAATCTTTTTAAATTAACGCTGTACCATGGTGTTTTTTGATCAGATTCAATAGTGTAAGTAGGAATGAATTTTTGTGTTAGCTCATTCACCTTTGCTGCAAACAAATCCCAGTTTTCTTGTAAGCTTCGTTTGTCAAAATTCATCAAAAACGTTTCAAGAAAACTGCCTAAATGGTTATTGATAATTTCAAAGTTAGCTTTTTTATGCAGTAAAAACTCGTTAATTCAAACAGGAAGGGGAATCCGCCTCAGTTCGAATTAACGAAAGTTTGAACTAATGAAATTGAAGAACAACAATAGTACACTGCGAGTAGGGCAGAACAATTTTTTTTTTTTTTTTTAAATCTGTGATCGCGGTCTGCCTTCTTTCGTTGAAGGCGACCGCCAGCACTTTTTGCTTTAATGAGCAAATTTGGCGAAAGGCCTCTTCTCCGCTTTCTTCAAAACTTAAGAAAAGACTGGCGGCATTCAATCAGGCCATGGTTTTTATTTATTTATTTACATAATACTGCAGGCCCAGTGAAGGGCCCAAGCAGGAGGGACGTATTTACAAAGCTCGTAATAAGGACAACAGAAGATCAAGAACATGAAAAGCGCGAAGAATAAGGACATAACTCAAACAATGAATAAGAAAGACATTTAACACTTTAACAATACAGGTCAAGATACAATATGTTCAATTGAGTCTATGCTATTTATGAATAATACTGGTAATTGATTCCATTCGGTTACAGTGCGCGGGAAAAAGGAGAATTTGAAAATGTTAGTTCTAGCATTGAAGGGCGTTATAGAGTCGGCATGCCGGTGTCTTGTTCTACGAGCGGTGAGTGGTTGGATGTATTGTTCTGGTCTCATTGACAATTTGTTATTCTTGAGAAGATACATTTTATACATTCTTATACATTTTTAGTTGACTTATGTTGCCTTCCTGATTTGCGCATCTGACACTTGTTTCTTTATTTTGTCTTTTTTTCTTGTGTGTTATATATGTTGTACCCACCCCCTCTGTAATGCCCTACGGGCCCTGAGGGTATTCTAATGAATAAATAAATAAATAAAAGATAAAGAAATTTTAATCCTTGGATTTTACGTCTTAGTTCTAAGGTTGGTATGTTATGGTCTCTCATGAGTTGGGTTGGGGAATCGCTCGAACGGTATTTAGAGTAAACGAACCGAACCGCTTTATGTTGAATCATCTCAAGTGCATGAATGTTAGTTTTTGTGTAAGGGTCCCAGATTATACATGCATACTCCAATTTAGGTCTTACAATAGATGTATAGGCTAGCATTCTAACACTTGCAGGAGCATGTTTGAGCTTATGTCTTAAAAGGCTCAGTTTACGAAAGGATGACGCACAAATGTCTCAAATGTGCTTGTTCCAACTTAAAGTGTTAGTTATGGTAAGACCCAGGTACTTATATTCTGTGACTTCGTTCAAAGGTTGTCCTGAAAGGTTGTAAGGGAAGGAGCAGCAGAGGGCTGCACTGGTCCTTCGTCTTCCTCCTCATCGTCGTCACTGGCCGCGACAGGTTCTGCACTTCTCGCCTGACATATTATGTCGCCATACGTGAGTGCACCACACACCACTGCACTTGAGTCCACATCGACGTAGTCCGCAAAGCAGACGTCTTCCAAAACGTCCGCCATGGGGGCGGTGACGCCATGTTCGAGCACTGGTGGCTCGTCAGCTTGCAGAGCTTCGGTGCTGAAGCCACAGTGGCGAAAGCAATTTGCTATCGTAAGCGCTGTCACTTGCTCCCAAGCACGCGCAATCATCTGTAGTGCACTTATGAGCGTCTCTTGGTAGTTATTGCACAAAATAATTCATTCCAACATGTGACGCCGATAAAATGATTTTCAATTTCTAATTATACCCTGGTCTATGGGCTGCGAGGATTATGGGAGTAAATTCGATAGATAATGCCTACCAGGGACCTTTTCACTTAAGTTGTTTTATGTTATAACTTTCCGATCACTTCAGATGACTATTGTGCCGTGCCATCTGTGCCAATTTGCTGCATATTGCTATAATGTGCCTTACTGGACCTATTCTAGTGCAGCACGGCTATTCATTGTTCCACTTGCGTGGCCATTTTTGCCCCAAATATTCTCGGTCAGGCCTGGACAACTTTTACATGATTGCCCTCTCTTTTCCCTATTGCAGTTAAACCCCTTTGTGAGCCGCATGCACTAGGCAGCGATTGTTGTCTTGTATATGAGATGTCTCTTACAAGCAGGGTACCACAAAGATAATATCAACCCATGTTTTAGCATTGGCACACTCTCATGCCCTATTGTCTTAACTATCTGTGTCTCTTATAAAGGCGTTCGACTGTGTACATATTGGTGGCAATGCAGTATGTTGTCACTATTGATGATGGAATGGCAATATTGCATGAACAAGCAACTTTCTTTTTGAGCCAGTGTGCATATTTTAAGTTAGAGCACGCCGGCGCTTGGTGTCGTCGTCGCTTGGTGTAATGCAGGGAGAGTGCGCGCACTTCTTCCTCTTGCTCCTTTGGTGAGTGCTCTGGTTAGTGAAACGCAAACCATGTTTGCGTTTCAAGCAAGAAAAAGAATCAAGCAAGAAAAAGAATAAGAAACAAAATTCTTGTTTATTTATTTTTAAACACTGTGATCTTTCAGTTGAAAGATTGTGGCAGAGTGGAAAAAAAATTGTCAGAATAGGTACATGCATTCAAACAAACAATAACAGTTGAGTGATTGATTGATTGATATGTGGCGTTTTAACGTCCCAAAACCACTAGTATATAATTATGAGAGACGCCGTAGTAGAGGGCTCCGGAAATTTTGACCATCTGGGGTTCTTTAACATGCACGCAAATCAGCACATGGGTTTTACAGCATTTTCACCTTCATAGAAAATGCAGCCGCCGCAGCCGGGATTCGATCCCTCAACCTGCGGGTCAGCAGCTGAGTACCTTAGCCACTAGACCTCCGTGGCGGGGCAACAATAACAGTAAGAATGTAAATATGTGAGGGTGAGGTTCAAGAAATGTTGATTTCGATAAATTCGCAGAGTAACATAATGCATAACATAATAGCAAAATATGTGCAACAGACAAACACAGTAATTACAATAAAGCAAGTATACAATAACAAGTGATGGTTTATGTGAAGTTGACAACTATGACAGTTTGTTATGTGATACATCATCTTTTGCGAAGTTATTCCAGTCATTAATCGTTCTAGGGAAGAATTGGAAGAGTTCATGTCTGGCCACTTTTCAGCAATAGCTCAGATACTGATGTTCTACCGTGGAAGTTGTGAATAAAACGTAAGCCTTTCTTTCCACTTTTTTGAGTTGAATAATGTTACGTTTAGTGAATAGATCCCGTATAATCACACCATGTTCAAACAATGAACGAGTGTTTTATATGCTAGCATGCATACAAACTGGGTATAATACTTCAACAGTGACCTCTAATTATGTCAACGTGTTTGTTCCACGTTAGATCATTAGTTATCTGTATTCTAAGGCAACTTCGGTTAAAGGGACCCTATTAGTGCTGTAGCGATAACATAAAGGATTTTTCGTTATAGTTATTTTTATATAGACTGTTTTGTTGTAATTAATTGCCATTTATCATTCCTAGCACCAAGAAACTACCTTGCTAAATTGATTATTCAGCTTTATCTGTTCTTCAAGAGACTACTCACCTTTTGATAAATGCCTCCCTGGGCGCCGCCATAGTCCTCCTTGGGCTGTGCAAATTGGCGCGTCCCCTCGAAAATGCATTGACAACGCTGCACCCTTAGCCTTTGTACTCCCGCGCACAGCCCATCATGGCGGTGTTTTTTTCCTTTCTGAGAAAAGGTGTATACTTTCATGTATAACACAAAATCAGCATAAAGCTTATACAGAAAGGTGAGTGTTGTGTTAAATACAGCCAGACCCCTTTATAACCTCTATAAGAACACCTTTGTAAGTTCAGTATTTACTGTGCATTGATATATAATGTGCATCAGCGTTTAGTGGCTACGACACCTTTAGATTTTGATGCACCCTTGTTGACAAGTGGTGGCACATTTTCATCAAAACAGTCGATGCCTTGCGACTGGGATACACTTTCCTCAGACACTAGGTTGCACCCATCGGAGCATCACGCAGATGGCACTAGAACCACAGGTGTTCGATGCAGGCGAAATTTAATAGGTTTTCACTCAATCGTTTTTCAAGTTGGGGTTCGCTGCCGCGAAGGGTGCATGATTTGTGAGTCGGCAACCCTCCTGTGGATGTTTTTGGCATGCAGTGTCTTGGTGAGCAGCGTCCTGCTGGTAGATTGCTTTGGCAAACGTGATGATTTTGGTCCTGCAGTGACGTCTGTATGGCAGCCAATTAGGTAGCGATGTGCTCATCTTTCAAAACAGCAGAGGCAGAGTTCTCAGCTTAAGCAGTGAACATGTGAAGGCCTCCCCGGTGCGTTCATCACTGCACCAAACTTTATTTATTTATTTACAGATACTGCAGTGCTAAATTGCACTATGGCATAAAAAAGTGTGACTTTTGCCTGTTGATGCTTTGTTCTTTATTTATTTACAGATACTGCAGGGCTAATTGCACTATGGCACAAAAAAGTGCTACTTTCACCCGTGAAAAGTGCGACTTTCGCGCTAATTTTAATCCCATTTGGTCAGGGCTCTTGGAAAACGCGATCGACCAGATAAAGTAACAAAGCCACGTGCTCATCGGGCCATTGACCTCCACGGATACCTATCAGCGGGACGACACAACTTCAAGACAAAAATGCGTTGCCATAGCCACGTACGCTTAGCAGGAAATATGAACTTTGTGCAAAATAACAAAAACGCCGACCAAGGTGAAATACACAAAAGTTAAAAAGATGTTTCAGCTCCCCACACGGGCGCCTTGTTCACAGTGACCGCAAATGGCGTAGTGCGCTCTTCTTATGCACGTTTCATCACGTGTTGCAGACATCGCACGTACACAGGGGAAGTGTCCCAATATTTCTGTTCAACGTATGCGCAGTTTGAATGGCCAGAGATTCCATGTGCAATCGTGGTAACAACTTTCTTTCCGTGGCAATGATGCAGGCTTTATCCCAGTTGATAGCGTGCCCAGTTGATGCAACATGTTCTGCGAGGGCGTTAGAAGCTACTTTCTTGTTCTTGACGTCATTAAAATGTTCCCGGAGCCCTTTTTTGTAATTGCCCGTTTCGTCAATGTATCCGTATTCACAGTCTTTGCAAGAAATTTTATACACCACGCCGGGAAAATCATGTCTGTCCAACTTATCTTTGACATTTGTGAGACGGCCTCGGACCTTTCGTGTCGGAACGTGAGCCACTTGGACATCGTAGCCGCGCAATACCCGAGCAAGGGTCTCGCTCGGGTATTGCGTCTATTCCGTTGTCAGTGGGGCTTTCGTAACTTCATTACGAAAGCCCCACTTTGTTACAAAAGCCCCATTGACGGCAAAATAGTCCGCCCCAGTGTCGTCGAGAGCTGTAACATTGTGGCCATCAAATATTACGTCCAAGTCACTAGTTGGTCTTCGTGCGTTTCGATTCGGTCGTGGCATTTGGTCATGGCTACGTTGGTTCGCTCCACTGCTTCCACGCTGCTTTGTCGGGTCATCTTCAGTACGTGGGGTTTTGTCGTCCAGGCTCTCCCTGGTTCACGTTGTGTTCGAAAGTACCGTCTCTGCGTCATCATCGGAGGATTTTCAGTAGTTCGTCGCACAGTAACCGCATCTCCAGCGGTTGCTGCCTTAAGTTTCCCGGATAAGGGCTAGGAGACCGGCCCCGAGTTGGGTCACTGTGCGGCCGGCGGTGAGGCGACATGTAGCAGTTGGGTGACGGTGAATGAAATCCTCAAGGTGTCCACTGCGCTGCTGCAAGGTAGTCGGCGCTGTCGCGCTGTCTTTCCCCTCACTGTGGACGCGACGCATCTACGATGAAACCACGCAGTCCCATCTGACGATACTGGCAGCGGCGGTAAGTGTGGCAAGCTTCTCGACTGTGGTAGCAGAGAGGTTGGTGGTTGGGGGCACGCCACACATCGATTTTTCTCAAAGCGTTCGGCTGCCCAGCGGGTGGACGGTATGGCTTCGACGGTGGTGGTAGCCGGCAGCGGAACTGCGAAGGTGTTGCCTCTTGACATGCGCTTGAAGGGGGAGCATAGCTCATCGCTTGTGGTTGAGGCTGCCGTGCTTCGGAAACTCCAAGCAGTTGCTGAATTTATTCGCGGACAATGTCGGCGATTGAGTCTACTTCAGGCTGTGCTGAGAGTAACAGCTTGGGAAGCTCCTCCCGCACAATCGCTCAAATCGTTTTGCGCAGGTCGTTGGCGCAGAGTGGTTGCGTCTCTGCGTACTCTGGCGTCGAGCAGCGATTGAATTGTCGGGTCTGCATCTCCAGCATCTTTTCAATCATCGTCACTTCAGAGATGAATGCCTTGACAGTGCACGGTGGGTTTCACATCAAAACAGCTCTTGCTTTACTCCTGGCATCAGAAAGCAAACATTTTTGTCTTCATGCATATCGGGGTCGGTGTGTTGGAAGAGTGGGGTCATCTCTTCTGCGAAGAGCGTCACGTTTTCGTTTGGAAGCTGCGACCGGGTTTCAAGCAGCGCGTTGGCCCTTTCCTTGCGTACGACGCTCGTGAATGTAGCGAGGAACTTTGTGCAGAGTGTGTGCCATGTTGTCAGGGTTCGCTCCTGGTTCTCGAACTACGGCATCTTGTAAGGTGAAGTACACATGACGTAGCTTATCTTCGCTGGTCCAAGCATTGAAAATGGCCACTTAGTCGTATGCCTCCAGCCAACTTTCCGGGTCTTCAAGGGCTGAACTGAATCGTGGAAGGCCAGTGGCTCCTTGGGTTGCCGGAGCAGGATCGCTGCAGACAGCACAGGGTCTGTCATCGTTGCTGCGGCCATGGTCTGGGTCTTGATCTGCTGGGTCTTCTCAGGTTGAGGCCCAAACTCGGGCGGTAGACTTTGTTGCCTGCGGCTTGTTCGCTGCTCGGGGTTGTCGTCGATGTCTTCATAACCGGGGCTGGGCTTCACGACTTGACGGGGGCGTCCGATTCATGGAAGGAGCGGCACCCCCACCAGATGTCACGGGGTCGTGACGTGGAAGAAGGGAGCAGACTGAAGGATGGATAATAAACTGTTTATTCGGGCCTAACTTTTGGGCACGTAAAAGGGAAGTCAGATTACAGCAAGACTATGGCACTGATAGCGGCCAGCAGAGCGTCGGCTGTCGATCAACTGACAAGCGTCGAAGCGCGTCAGCATTTATACGCTTGCCATCGAATGTTCTAGCATTATCGCTATCGGTGATGTAGGTTCCAGAATAATCTGTAATATTCACGAGGTGGGTGTAATCTCAACAAAACGATCTACTACAGCCTCGAAGCTTTTCGGACATCGTAGGCGCGGTTTGCGCTGAACGTAGTGTAACAGGATGATAACAAAACTTGAGGAAAGGAACGTGGCAATATAGTACCTTGTAATACTAGTTGCAAACGAGTAAGGAGATCATTCATGAAATGATGACGACATAAGATATATTTATCTATAACGTCCCTGAAAGAATTGACGGGAGAGGTGGGAGTGGGCATATGAAGCGTAATTGATGCCTCTAAAATGATGTACAAGCGGTACATCTTTATAATACATGCAAGTAGGCGTGAGTATAAATGTTAATTCAGGTAAGGTTGATAGTAATGCTGAAGATGAGTGCATAAGATAGTAGGTCTGGAAATAGAACTTGCTCAGACTCGTTCAGGAAATATATCTTGCGCTTAGGACTCACTTGGACTTGCACTCGAGACACTTGCCAAAATATTATTACTCTTACAGACTCACACAGACTCGCTCACTCATGGTTCGATCCGAATCTGAACGAGTGAGTCGACTCATGAGTGAGTTGGCCGACCTTTGATTGTGAGACATGCTCCTTTTTTTTTTTCTTTTTGTGTTGACACCAGACTACATGTGTTACTGCTGCCTCGCGCAAGCAGCACTCGTATGACTAGGAACAGTCTACTAATCGTTCTAATGAGAATATGCGTGCATTTGTTCTGGAACTGGAATCTTATATGGCACATGCATAACTGGCGAAGCACTTCACTGCTTCACAGGTAATCTATGGCTGCCGCTCTGTTGACCACTATCAATCGTGCATTGCTTGCTGCAGTATGAGTTTTGCTTTCTAGGCCATGGAAAGTTGTGGCACATCATTTTGTGGCAGGTGTTTGGTCGGTAACCTTGTCACCTGCCTAGCATTACACCAAGTGCTCCTTTGAATCTGTCTCTCTGTGTAGACTGTGACAACTGTTGTCGCCTGTACCCTGAGCATATTCATTCTGAAAATATTGGCATGGAGAAAAAAAAAAAAGAACGGAGGGCATCACATCTTGGCAAGTAAACCCAGCCGTTTGTACCAAGATTACCTTGCGCAGAATTCGAGGCATGACACCCAATAGCTTTTAGTCTAATCCCACCAGTATTAGTCACGTGACACAGTGGGATTCAGTCGAGTGATGTCCCTCCTTTCTTCTTCCTTCCTCCACAGAGTTCGGTATGACATACTGATCATAACTGCAGCAATGGGTGATTATTTTGGATGATGACAGGACTCGCAGTACGGTCTTGCAGTGCTGTTGTTGGGGGGTTGGTGTGCAGGTGAAGCGATCAGGCCGTCGTCCGGCGCCCTCTGCAGAAGAGGAGGAGGCTGCAGTGGGGGACCCGTGGCGGGGGGGCAGTGGGGGCAGCAGTGAGGGACCCCCCAGCTACGAGCAGGCGTCCACCAACCAGTACAGCCCGGAGGTGCAGCTGCTGGCGTCTAGCCTGCAGGTGAGCGACTGGGCCTCCAAAATGAAGTGTCAAAACTTATGTCTTTGTCTGCTCTTCTTTATATTTACTACATTGCACTACTATTAATAACATCCCCAATACTTTCCTTGGCATCATTTTTTGTTGTCATCAATACAGCATCACAACTTGTAATTTCATGTGTGCTTGATTTTTAAGGAATACTAATTGTGTGTAAACTTTCGACTGTATGTAAATTTTCAGCAAGCCAACACACTTGTTGGCTTGCTGAGTGGTTTTTTTTTTTTTTTTTTTTCAAATTATGGGAGACAGTGTGTATGTATAGCAAAACACTCAAGGCCATGTTGCTAGCTTTACATTTACCGAATTCGGCATTGCGTGACGCACATGCAAGATGAACATAAATGAAAGGTTGCAACACAAAAATTGGAAAATGTATGTCATGTACTGGCAGATGCTCATGATTTGCTTGCAGTCATTTTTCTATCTTGACATCTTGTATCTTGTTATCTTGCAGCCTTGTAAGTTGTAATTGGAGTGAATCAAAAGTAACAAACATGGTCAAAGAACAAATTCATGCTTAAAGGGGCACTCCAACACTATTGAAGCACCTATTTTCTATTTGTGGTTTGCATAGACCGATAGCTGGAGATAATTGTAGCATAAGTCTAAGCATCAATGTCGAATTCTTTTGTATTTTAATCACGTAATAAAGTCACTACATCGCTGTCAATTGCATCACCCCATAGTGGCACTCGCCAGAAATTCGCGGACGGAAATGACGCCGGAAGGTTGTTGGCATATGATTGGATAAATGTAACGTTAGAAGCGATTGTGGTGTAGGGTCGAAACTGGGGTTACTCTTATCTGTTTCATTTTTCTTCTGTATGCTTTTTCATTGAACTGTTAACAGACACGGAAAAAAAAAAAAAATGCTGCGACTACAAAGCGCAACAGAGACGCTGGCTGCCATTTCACCACAATTTCTGGCTTGCGCTGGTTGTATGTCTATACGAAAGACCACTCTCTCTTTTTTTTCTCATTTTGCTTTTGAGAGTTCACAAGCTGTCTCATTATGTACGTTGTCCCACAAGTTCTTTTCTCAGGATATGAGGAGGGAGTGACTCAGTATGTTGTAAAAAACAGCACAAAATACCTCTCTTTGCTTCGAGACACACACTAGCTCCCGCTCATGTTCTGGCAAGCCAGGTGTCATGCATCACGTTTGTTGCTGTGGCAACAAGGTCAATGTTACCTTGGGGGAAAAAAAAAAGAACAAGCAACAATGGGGTGCGAGCTTCCTCTACGTAGGCGCTTTCAGGTTATTTCGTTGGGGCAGCCTTCCGACGTCATGGGCGAGTGAAATGTGGTCAAGTGAACCCACAAGAATAGAGTTGATTGTCGGTATTTTTTTCTTGTATTTTGAATTTTTTTAGTAAAATAACTCCCGACTGGATGCTGTTATCATTGCTGTTTTTGTTGCATTAGTCTGTCTGTACTTCAGTCTATACAACCCACGAATAAAACGTGGAGGGTTGAATAGTTTTAGAGAGCTCTTTTAAGGGGGAATGCAGCAGTTCTCATCAGGAGAATTTACGGGGAAACTAGTTTTAGAGGTGAAGCTCCATAGGGTGTGGGTAGTTTCCTCGTAAAAGTATGTTGTAATAGTAGCCACTTCTAGTTACTTTTAAGAAGTTCTCATTAGATGGTGTTGTGTGTATATGTCCTTGCAAATGATATCACTAGGTGGCGATAGTGGTTTTCGTATTGGACACGAGGCCCACCACCGGAGGTGCGAGCGCTGCATTCGCTGTGATGTGCATGGTTGGATCACGTGATCTTGCCTCGCTCTGGTGAAGGAAAGTTGGCAGTTGGGTGCGTTGTTTTCAACTGGGACCTCGCGATGTTTTCACTTTTTAACAGCGTTGTTTTCCTTACACTTAATTTGTGCGCACTTTTGCAGACTACACAATCCGGAAAGTTGCAGTAAAGGTTACCGGCGCCGTGCCACAGTGCATTACGTACGTGAGGGCATTGGCCCAGCCGCTGGCTGTGCCACTGTCACCTCTTTTTTTCTCTGTTGTTGTGTTGTTATCTCAAGCCTATGGGGTTAAAAGGAGCACCGACCAATAATGCTCACAGAAAAGCAGAACATTTCAGTTTCTGTATGGGAGCCTCGTTCACAACGAAAAATGAATGTGTACACAATTCGATAATGTATATTTTAAAATAGGACGTAGGTGTGTACATGTAGG
Organism: Rhipicephalus microplus; assembly: GCF_043290135.1. NCBI lineage: Eukaryota > Metazoa > Arthropoda > Arachnida > Ixodida > Ixodidae > Rhipicephalus > Rhipicephalus microplus. Next base: position 33,537,300 of record NW_027464586.1, read on the forward strand.
GGAAGTTGCTGTTATTACATTCAAGAATGTGCGCCGTTGTCTGAATTGTCTGAGAGTCGAGATATAGCCCGAAATTCCAGTTCTTTTTCCTTTATTTTTGTAAATTTTACCCTATTCCAGTCTACTTGTGGCCAGTTGCTTTTGTGTGTTCAGCCAGCGTGTTCGACGGAACCTTTTTCTTATATCATACATGTGCCGCTCCTGTCTTTGCTAAAGCTTACTTCTCTCGCCAAGGTAACTTAACCACAGTCTGTTCCATTCTCACCCTCCTCCCCGACTGTTCGTCTCGATGTGTGTACCCAACCACATGGGTTTTTCATCCGCCAGTAGCGTAGCCACGGGGTGGCACACCAAGCCTGTGCCCCCTGCCCCCTCATTATTTTCCATGGTGCAAATGCACAAACGAACAGCCTACCACATCTGCCTGACCAAACCCAACTCTAATATGGTGCCCCCTTCGAAAAAAATTTCTGCCCATGCCCCTGCCGTCTGCGACTTCAACTTACAGGGTTCCTCGCCTAAAGATTACATCTGTAGAACGGGCCCGTAGCCTCTGTCACTTCCTCTGAGTGCTGTTTTGATCTACAGGTGAAAACGTGGTCAGCTTCGAAAACTGATTCATCTTCTGATAGCTGCCACAAAATATCACACAGCTTATGAATGAAGCTGTTGAAAATAAAGAAAGAAAACGGGACACCGGCGATTTTACTGAAACATGAAATTGCCGTTTAGATCACAGTATGCAAAACCTCACCGCATTCAAGGGCGCAAAATGATATGACTGACTGATCGCATTTTTTTATTACAGTTTACCTCTTGGTAGAAGCTCTGGAACTGAACCAACCAATTATAAATCGTCTTTACCCATGTGTGGATTAATGGCGATCGAATGTGCAACGAGGGACCACCGTAGAATATTTGCGCAATAAATATTAAAGTCGTGCCGCAGAGAAAAGTTACAGCTCTGAATGAGGCATGAGCGTGTGTGATTCTCACATTTGCCTTCAATCATAATAGAAAGATTGCGGTTACAAAAATGCTATGCTGGTTCCCTCAAAGCGGGGAATCCGCTTGCGCTGCACTTCGTAGGGCTATGTCCGCTAAACAAAACTGTAAATTTGCCCATGCTTGTCATGTCAACCGCGGGCCGTCTTTAGATGCAAACCTACAATGAATAAAATAGAGTGGTTGCGCACATTTTGTGCAGCAGAGATAAGTTTCTTTACCGTTAATATCAATTTGATGCTTTATTTTGACATTGAATGACTCATTACTTTTTACAAAAGCAGCGCGTTCGGACTTCGGGGTTTTCATTTTGGTGGCCGTAGCAGACGACGCCGGCAGTCAGGCATTATGAGAAGCGCAACGCTTTTCCGGGGCAGATAATTAGGGAAGAAGCTCCAGCAGTATTTTACTGATTTCGCTGAGTGAAGTATCGCAAAAATAATATGAAAAAAGGAGACAAGAAAGCTGCTGCGGGCGGCGGAGCAATCCAACCATGCATGTCACAGGGATGCCTCTGCATGGTGGCGCCACGATATGTCCTCGTGCCCAATAGTTGACGATTAAGGAGAATAAGTGACGCTGTTATAAAAAAACATGCACAGCATATCCATGGAGTGAATGATGATGAGTAGGGCAAAGCATCTGTCTGTCAGCCGGTCTGTCACACAGATGGACGCTTCGCCCCACTCATCATCATTCACTCTGTGGATATGCTGTGATTTCTTTTTTTTTTTTTGTAGCCCATTTACTGATTCCCAGATATGTTCCCTGAAAACCACGTAAAACTGCAGTAAACAATTAGCTGCATGTACAGAGTTGGAGAAAATATTGTTGTATGGTTTTGCGTGGGAGAACCACGTGCGTGTGAAAGAGGACAGAGAAGGTCAGTCTGAGCCGCTTCTTGGCCTAACTCAAGGTTGTTTTAATCGTGACAAGATTGGTTAGCTGCTGGGTACAATAACTCACGACTCACCCCATGCACAAGAGCCAGCCCAGAAGCCGGAACACAAGCCCTGAGCCTGCGAACACTAGAGCTCACAGAGCAAGCCGCCACTAATGAGGCCTACCACCAGAGACGCAGAAACAGCTTGCTGACAGAGTGACTATGAATTCCCCCCAAGTCGCAATGGAAACTCCTACGCCGTCTAGTCCAACTTATGGCACTGTTGAGAACCAACTGATGCCTAGTACCTTTCACAGAAAGCTGTTAGAAAATTTGGACGACTGGCTGAGCGAGTTTGAACATGTCGCTGCGACCAACTACTGAGACGACTCCACGTCGTTCGTCTACTGAAAGTATGGCGGCCGAACGTAGTTGCTGAACTGAGGTGATGTCTTGACATCCTGGCGCGAGTTCTAGCATCACCTTTTGGAGACCTACAGGAGCCCTGACCGCCGGGAACGAGCTGAACATGCACTGCACTCTCGCATACAGATGCCTAATGACACCGTCGCCATGTATGTGGAGGACAATACACGGCTTTTCAGCTGAGTGGATCCGACAAAGGCAGAAGAAAAAAAGCTGCGCTGTGCTTGCATGGCGGTATGTGTAAAAACGCTACTTCTGCACTGGACAAATGGCACTCTGCTACAAAAGGTGCTATTTTTAAGATTTCACCATCGTCGTCCACGTTCATGCACGCTGCTCACAACCGTTCAGCATGGTTATTAAACTATGTTGCGACTTTTATTGTGTCATTATTTTGTGATATAATAGCGGGATTTAATGTTGTTGCTATCGTTAATGTGCTATTGCACCAAAATAAAATGAACTGATACTATAAAAAATAGATTTTTTTTTTCAAGGACCAAGGTGGGAGATTGGTTCATTATGCGAGTAAATACAGTATTGAATGGGGGTTTAGGGTCAGCTGCTAGATCTCCGTAGAGAAGTTGATTTGATTGATATGTGAGGTTTAACGTCCCAAAACCACCATACGATTATGAGAGACGCCGTAGTGGAGGGCTCCGGGAATTTCGACCACCTGGGGTTCTTTAACGGGCATCCAAATCTGAGCACACGGGCCTACATTTCCGCCTCCATCAGAATTACAGCCGCCGCAGCCGGGATTCGAACCCGCGACCTGCGGGTCGGCAGCCGAGTACCTTAGCCACTAGACCACCGCGGCGGGGCAAGAGAATTTGAAGGGCTTGATGTATATTTCACAGAGTGGCATCTTAGTCAGTGGAGAGAGAAGGTGGCATTTCAAATGTCACCATAACCCAAGAGCTTATACTGGCTGTGTCCGCAGCGAGACAGTACTAGGTGCACGCTTAGAATCAGAGAACAAAAAAAAATTCCAAAAAGGTTCGTCAGATCAAAAGGTGTGTTTATGGAGGAAGTTGAATGCATGCAGCTGAAGAGACTAAAAGCAGTGGGGCTCTTCGATTTAATACTCTGGCTACCCACAGGCTGCCAGAGCCAGCCAGGGCATGCTCGTTTTTCTTAAGTTGCTCCGTCGCCCCTGAAGCACACTTCCAGTTGGCGTTTGTTTTTCTTGGGTTGGACGGCTGTGGCGACCCTCGGGGGAGCCGGAGGGCCGCCAGGCGCTTCCAGGACAATTTAGTTGTGGATGCTCTCTGCAAGGTTTTGGGCAGGTTGTGGGCTAGCAGATGTTGAAAAGATATCATACGCACTCGCTGCCATCTTGTGAAGACTCGACAGATTGCAATGCGGGCGCTTGGGGCTGCTTTTGCTTGTTGTGATGGGTGGCGTTATCTTTTAAAGCCTGTTTCGCCGTGTGAGATGGGGAAATTGCGAGTGCTTGAAAATTCTGTTTATCGCTTTAGTTAAGTTTCCCGTTAAGCTTCCTCCCGTGAACAATGCAGTGAACTGTTGCCTGCTAACTGCGTCTCGTACATGCCTCAAAAGTTGTGTATGTTCGTACGCACGCATGGAGACGACTCCCGAGTTATTTATTTTGTATTAGTCATTTGTGGTGCGGTGCCTGTTTTCTGTGCACTCAGGGAAGACGATCGTGGTCTAACTAGCTCCCTCCGTCGTGTGTTTGTGTGCTTGAACCTTTTAAAAAAAACCACGGTTATGACCTAGTAGGTCAAATCAAAGCTGATGTTCATGACATTTGTTAAGTGCCACTTAGGACTGCAAAACAGGCCAAGGCAAGTTCTAAAATGGGTCGAAAACGTGTCATGCAAAAGTTCACTTTAGATACGACGTGCACTCGTTGTACCGATACCTACGCATGTCTAAACTTAGGCAAAAACATAAGTTGGTCAATGCGTGTTTGCTACGTATACTATGCGATAGCTGAGCAGGTATGTTTCCTCGAGCTCTTTTGGGGACATGATCACTTTCGTGCAATATCAAGTCTTGTTGTGCAGTGGCTGCTACACGTACTAAGAAGACGTGAGCTTGTAAAGTTGTCAGCTGTGCGGCAGCTCACCTTGCATTGTTCTCGAGGTGGCGTGCGCCACCTGGATGCTTCGTTCGCGGACGCGGCGAGTGATCGTGCGAGCGTACCAAGTCGTACCACAAATGCGTACGCTCTATGTACGAAGTCGTAACTCAAATGCGTACGCTTGGGGAATGTTATTTCAGCTGTTCGGCAAACTGAACCACGTATTTCCAAGCGGACAGTGCAGAAAAAAATCCAATGCCCGCACGGGGCATTGTTTTGTTTGTTGCCACAATGGTAGCGTTTGTTTATGTTTATGCTGGCTGTTCCAGCATTTGATTTTAGAATCTTTAGGAAGCTTTGGGTTGTCTCGAATTCCCCACACATGGGACCACTGGCAGCACCAATAATGTAGTGATGGCCAGCAGCCTGTGAGAGACTGCAAAGGTCAAGACTGATGAGCTTGATAGCATTAAGGTACAAATAGAGAAAAAAACTGAAAGACCTGCCAGAAGCTTCAAAACTTCTTCTGTAGCAAAACTCTACAATACGTGAACACAAGAAGCTTTGCTTTGGGCAATAAGATTAACGTTAACTTTTATTTTTTTAAGGTTATTGAAAAGTCCTTGAATTTTGAAAAAAGTCCTTGAATTTTTCTCTTTGAAACCTGTATAAACACTGTTACAGTGGAAGCTCGTTAATTTGAACTTCAATAATTCTAATTTATAGATAATTGAAACTAAGTTATGATCCGGCCAAACTCCATACAAGCCTATGAATATAAAAGTCCGTTAATTCGAACGCGAGTAGGTTCAGCCGCAGATAATTCGAACTATGCACTACTGTACCTCACTCCTTGGTCCTTGGTCCTTGGTGGCTTGGCTAGTCACTTGATAGGGCGGCTGCCGAGTTACAAGGCGGCGTTGACAAGGAGCGGAGAGAAAAACGGAGAAACTGGCACAGAGGCCAGAGTGCAGAAAATAGTGCCACTTACTCTTCACCCCCCTCCCCCCACAATCTCTCTCTCTCGGCAGCTGCCTGCTCTCCATCCTACCTAACCTCCAAGTTTAGTTTTTTTTTTTTAAGCGCCAATCTCGGAGCCTTTGAAAATCTTGCGTAGTTGTCACTGTTAGACAACAGTTGGCATGACCAGCACACAGCAAATCGGGTGCGTCGTAGCTTTGCCCAGCCAGCCTTCTCTGCAGTCTCTATCTCGAGCGTGCGTCGTACACCTCGGTTGTTGGTGCTGGGAGTAGCTTCCGACTGTCGCGATTCTTTGTGTTGGTGTTAGGTCTCGGCTAACGTTTGTTGCGGTAGCGCCGGTAGTAGCTTCCCATCTGTCGCGATTCTGCTGCTCCGACTTGATGGCGTGTGCCCACGGCAAATAACGCGCCAAAACACTTCCTTCCAGCAAACACGACAAGCTGGCCTTCTTTCTAGCAAACACGACAGCGGTACTGCAGCACTTGGACCAGGGTATAATTAGAAATTTAAAATCATTTTATCGGCGTCATATGTTGGAATGAATTATTTTGTGCAATAACTTCCAAGTGACGCTCCTAAGTGCACTACAAATGCTTTCACGTGCTTGGGAGCAAGTGACAGCGCTTACGATAGCAAATTGCTTTCGCCACTGTGCCTTCAGCACCGAAGCTCTGCAAGCTGACGAGCCACCAGTGCTTGAACATGGCGTCACCGCCCCCATGGCGGACGTTTTGGAAGACGTCAGCTTTGCAGACTACGTCGATGTGGTCTCAAGTGCAGTGGTGTGTGGTGCACTCACAGATGGCGACATAATATGTAAGGCGAGAAGTGCAGAACCTGTCGCGGCCAGTGACGACGACGAGGAGGAGGACGAAGGAACAGTGCGGCCATCTGCTGCGGAAGTCATGGCCGGATTGAATGCCACCCATCTTTTCTTAAGTTTTGAAGAAAGCGGAAAAGAGGCCTTCCGCCAAATTTGCTTGTTAAAGCAAAAAGTGCTGGCGGTCGCCTTCAAGGAAAGAAGGCGGACCGCGATCACAGATTAAAAAAAAAAAAATTGTCATGCCCTACTCGCAGTGTACTATTGTTGTTCTTCACTTTCGTTAGTTCGAACTTTCGTTAATTGGAACTGAGGCGGATTCTCCTTGCAGTTTGAATTAACGAGCTTTTACTGTATTGCACTAGCTACAGATATCACTTTCGTTACCGTGTCCACAAATTTAGAACATTTACAGCTCGAGTTTTCATTTTTACGACCAGTATGCAGACTTAGACAAGCTTGGCTGGCTTTCGTCGCCATTGGTCTCCTGGCCATGAACCCAAACTTTGTATCACACGCACTGCGCTTGGGTCAGTGCTGGAGTGAGTTTTTTTTTCTTGCCCAATCACTTCTCGCGACAATGTCAAGCACTGCCAAACAGCAGTCTATGCCTAATCAGTGTCGGTTACTTTCCGGCAGTGGTCGCAGGTGATGAGAGTTTTGTGCAAAATTAACGAAACTCTTTGCAGTGGCTGAACTTAAAGGGAAGGGAGTAGTCATAGTGTTAATGAAAATGAAGGCATGAATGGCACGTGTAACACTCGAATGGTGGTTTGTGATTTGACTGCAATGTCTTGGACATCAGTGCACACCCGTGAATCAAACGGATCATTATCGTTCAGTGCATGAAATTGCTGTTGTGATATCGGCACATACCGTAAAGTGCCAAGCAAGCGCCCCTTCTCTTTTAGCAGAAGCTATTATACGTTATACTTTCATAAATAAAACAGCACATCTTTAATGTAGTACTGAGCCTATAACAAATAATTTCGTACTAGTAATCTACTTAGTGGTTTAATAAGCTAACCTGATGAAAAACTAGGCACAATATGAAATTGAATAGGAAATTTAACATGGAGGAAAATAGAAGAAAGTTTACATGTCAAATAGGCTGCAGGTGCTGTTGGTTTCGTGTAAAAAAATATACGAGGTCTGTTAGAAAAGTATCCGGCCTATGGTGGAGGAAAAGAAACTGGCATAATAGGAGCGTTGGAAACCTAATCCCCTTCAAAACAGTCTCCTTGGGACCCCACACATTTCTCCCACCCGTGCTGCCATTGTTGGAAGCATTCTGAGAAGGCCTCCTTCGTAATGGAAGTTTAGGTCAGCTGTCATTTAAGCCACAATGTCCTCCCTTGTCTGAAATCGCTCGCCTTTCAATGTCCTCTTCATTTCATTTCATTTCATTTTAGTCCCATGGGGCCGTCTAAGGAGATTAAGGAACCTGTTGAACTAAAGGAGTCTGACTTTTTGCTAAAAAAGTTCGAACCAAGTGTGAAGAATGTGCAGGAGCATTGTCGTGATGGATGTGCTAGTTTCGTATTTATCACAACCCAGGTCTCTTGTGCCGCACAGCATCACGTAGACGACGGAGGACATCGCTGTAGCACTCCTTGGTGATTGTTTGATCCTGTGGTGCGTACTTATGGTGTACCACACTGCGGGAGTCAGAAAACACTCGACATAGAGTTTCATACAATAATACCTTGAGCGGAATCTGACGCTAGTGTCTATGTGGGCTCCTTCGGTGGCGCTTGTACGTCCATGGAAATTATGGGAAGTACAGGCTTCGGATCCGCTTTGGATGGATTACGTTCTTGAGATTTGCAACGTTTTTTTTTTTTTTGGTGTAAAACAAAGTGATATGAACTAAAATTTATTTTAAACTTGCTTCAATTATTTGTGTGCAAACTTTATTGCAAAACGTTTTTGCGACCAGGTGGCAAAAATGAAACTTGGGCAAATTCAACCATAAAGGTTTGCATTGTTGTGCCATTGCGTTCCAGATTTGGCATCCAAATTTAATTTATTATGTTTTACAACACTTGAAAACAAACATGCTTGTTTTTCTCTGAAAAGTATGTATTATCTATTTATGGAAATAACAATACAGTATTAACTGTGAAACACTTTCGTTTCGTCTTCTGCGACGTTAGGTGCGTCTGTCCCAGTGGTCTGCCCTCAATGCACCTCTGGTTTTGTTGTGAAGTCGAGTCAGTGGAGCGTGACGGGGCATCTAATTTGCTTCGTCATCGTTTTGCAGTCGATTCAAAACGAGCTTAGGTAAGACGCTATGAACTCGAGACAAATCCTGCCCTGGCAAGAGACGCTACATCTTTGTGCAGTGTTGAGTGGACGACACTTCGTTTAAACTGTCAAATACGACTTGTAAAGCTCCAACATCGCAGCAAATCAGGAGGTCTAGTGATCGTCAGTATTTTCGAACGACAAAGGCACTGCTTCAGCCTCTTTCACCGCACCCCACTATTCGCGCTGCACGAAGAACAATACTGAAACTGTAGAAAAAAGTCCGTAGACTGTTCGCTAGCCAACGCTATCCAATCTGATGCTTGTACTTCCCATAATTTCCATGGAGGTACAGGATTGCAGCGCTAGATTCCTCTCTAATTATTATTGTATGAAACTCTATGGCACTCGGCATCACTTTGACATTGCTGCACACTTGGCGGACCTTCCTTGGTCTTGGTGACAAGGAATGCTTTCATTGTGACGACTGGGGTTTGATTTCTGGGTCGTACCCGTACATCCAAGACTCGTCACCAGTGATAATGGTGTTAGGGTCACTGAAGTTGGTCACTGCTTGTGAAATTCAGCATGTCCCGTGAGATTTGAGCGCGAAGTTGCTTTTGCTCCATCGTGAGCAGTTTCGGCACGAATTTTACTGCAACTCTCTTCATGGCCGAATCTTCAGTCATAATGGAATGGGCAGAGAAAGTGTTGATGCCCGCCCTTTCCACAGTTTTTCAGATAGTCACACGACGGTCCAGCATCACCACAGCGTTCACTTCGGCAATGACCTGGTCCCTTCGGCACATTGATGGCTAGCCGAAGTGCGTCTCGCTCTCTACCGATTTGTGGCCGTCTTTAAAGCGGTTGTACCACTTTTTAATCTGTGTGCATCCACTTGGCTGTTGCCCAGTTTCTGGCAAAATTTGATGCAGTAGTGCTGCCCCAGTCGCTCCGTCATTTTCCTCGCAATGAAAAACCCACAAATGCGCTGCGCACTACCTCACTCAAATGCTGTGTCTCGTGATTCACGCTATTGGCAGGCGGGAAAAAATTCTCGCATGCGCACGAAAGTTCAAGGTCGGTGTTACAATGATAGCTCAAATGCAGCGCCTTCTTTGGGTGCTGATTGTTGTGTTGAGCTGTGCAAGCCTGGCACAGCGGGGGGTGGCCGTTTTGAAGATATAAACACAGTTCGTTCTGGGTAAAGGGCTCAACATGTTCTCATGTTCTTCACAGGCCTGACGGCCTACTGTTCACTGTAGTCGCTACCGCCCGGCCATCCGTTAATATACACATGTAACAACTGGCGATGAAGATGAAAGGAAGTTTCATGTAAGTCTTCGTTCCGGCAACCTCGAGCCATTCGAGGGGGGAGGAGACGACTGGCCCTGTTATGTGGACCGGATCCTAGCATTTTTCCTGGCGAATGATGTCGCCCTAGACCAGCGTACTGCCGTGTTCATCTGCTGCTGCAAGCAGAAAACGTATGCTTTGCTCCGCAATTTGGTCAAGCCCACCTAACCGCCAAGCCCAGTGACAGGACGCTGGACGAGAGTCTTCAAGTTCTTGAAAGCCATTATTGTCCGAAGGCCTCTGCCGTCGTGCCGCATTTTCATTTCAACTCGCGGGTTCGTGCGGAAGGGGAATCTGTCAGCAATATCATCGCAGAATTAAAAAAACCTGTCCGAGCACTGCAACTTCGGGGCTGAACTCGAAAATATACTCCGCGACCGCGTCTTGTGTGGCATAAACAACGTGGGTGTCCAGACAAGACTTTTGCAAAAACTGGACCTCACCTTCGACGACACCGTGCAAACTGCCCTGGCAATGGAAGCAGCAAAAAAGGATGCAGGTGAGATAGCGCAAGCGAACACAAGCAGCGCTTTCTCGACTCACCGTGTCTTGTCAGGTTCTGGGGGCGTAACCTACTACCGCTGTGGGGACGGACATCTTGCATCTAAATGTAAGCATCTGAAGACAATCCGTAATTACTGCCACAAACGAGGTCATTTGGCGAAGGTGTGCAGTTCGAGACGAAACGACTGCCAAGCCTAAAGCAACAGCCCCACCAAGGCACGTTTGTTCTCGGCTTGCAGTTCATCGTTGTCGAGTAACCGTCGTGTTAATACTGTATGCAAGCAGGACGCTGCTACCACTTCATCTTACGAAGTTTTTCACATGTGGCCGGTCGACTACGTCATGCCGCCTCCGCCTTTCACCGTCACTGTTGGCGTTTGCGGAAAGCCGCTCCGCATGGAAGTGGACACGGGGGCAAGTGTCTGTCATGGCCAAGTCGCGTCTTCTTCAGCTTTTGGCTTCGGTTCCTGTGCAGCCATCACAAGTGCTTCTGCAAAGCTATTCCGGGGAACTAAAAAAGGTTCAGGGCAAAGGTGACGTCAGCGTTAAGTTTCATGGCAAGGAGGCTGACCTACCTATTTTTCTGACCGGAGACGGATCGCCCACTCTTCTTGGACGCAACTGGATGCGTGAGCTGGGCATCCGCGTCTTCGACGTTGAACATCCACGCACTTTCCGACTTCAAACACCTAGTTCAAGACTACGCCGAAGTGTTTGAAGAAGGCCTGGGTACATTCAAGGGTGCTAAAGCTTGTCTACATGTTCCTTCAGATGCACTGCCTCGGTTTTTCAAGCCACGTCCACTTCCGTGTATGCCTTGACAGATGGAGTAACTCAAGAAATCCATAGACTATGAAGAGATTCCATTCTTGTTCCAGTCAAGACAGAAAAGTGGGCTGCACCTATTGTTCCTGTGACCAAAGACATGGACGCATCAGAACCTGTGGACACTTTGGTGCCACCATAAACCCAGTGGCAACAGTGGAGCAGTACCCCATTCCAAGGATCAAGGACCTGTGGACTTTGCTTGTTAAAGGTGAGAAATTCACAAAATTGGAATTGCGAGATGCGTACCTGCAAGTCGTCCTTAACGAGGCCTCTAGGGAGTACGTCACCATTTCGACGCACATTAGGTTATTTCAGTACACCCGGTTGCCTTTTGGAGTCTCATCTGTTCCTGTCATATTTCAGGGCAAGATGGAGAACTTGCTGAGGAGACTGCCACATGTAGAAGTCTATTTCGACGACATTCTTGTGACTGGTGCAAATGATACTGAGCTCCTTCGCAACCTTTGTGCTGTGCTTAGCAAGCTTCAGGAATCTGGCCTCAAGCTGAAACTTGAAAAATGCCACTTCTTTGTGCCACAAGTTGAGCATCTTGGGCACAACATCAGCAAGGAAGGCCTTTCCTCGAATGTTAGCAGCCATTCCGCATGCTCCTGTGCCTCAGGATGTCGGGAAACTTCAGAGTTTCTTGGGACTTGTGAACTTCTACAGGCGCTTCTTACCCAATCTTTCGTCACTCCTTCGTCCACTGCACTTGCTTCTCTGTGAAGGGAAGAAGTGGGAGTGGGGACAAGAACAACAAGATGCATTCAATGCCTGCAAGCACTTAGTGACAATCAGCTAGATGCATTCAATGCCTGCAAGTGCTTAGTGACAATCAGCTCCAGTTCTTATGCATTTCAACCCTGCCAGGTCTGTTTGCCTCAGCTGTGTCGCATCGCCGCATGGTATAGGTGCAGTTCTGGCGCACAAAGATGCTGATGACTGAGAACATCCCATTGCATTTGCCTCGAGGAGCTTGTCAAAAGTCGAACAAAACTACAGTCAACTTGACAAGGAGGTGCTGGCTTTAGTGCTTGGTGTAGATCGGTTCCACCAGTACTTGTGGGGCATCTCATTCGAAGCGCACACGTGCAGCGCAGCGACTCCGGATTCGATGAGAATGACGCGGCCCAGCGGCTACCCCATTTGGAGGATTCTGACCTCACGGCCAGCGGCGCTTCTCGTTGGACATTTGGTTACTCAAAGAATCCACCCGGTGTATATAAAAAAGCCCTGCGGCGCAGCGTCAACGGTAGACCTATGTGTCAGAGAAGAGAGCTCAACTCTTCGAGTCTCTAAACTGTCGGCCCCAGTGCCAAATTTATAGCGCCTCTGTATATATGCTGTACATAAACCTTGACCTTGTTAACTCACCGCCGTCTCGTTCGCTCGTCTATCAGCTCTGCGCAGAAGCAGTCGCGAGGTGAGAAACCTACGCTACCAAACGGCTGGTGACCTTCCCGGCGGAGTTCGAAGCAGTGGCGCCTTCGGGACCATGTTGGCGTCGCCGTCTTTCGTAACAGTGGTTAGGTGGGCTCTGAAGGTTTCTGCTTACAAGTACGAACTTGTATACAAGCCTGGCCAAGAGCTCGGCCACGCTGATGCTCTTAGTAGACTGCCTCTCCCAACTGACACCACTGCATTACCACGACCTACTGAAATCTTGTTAGAGGAGGTATATCCGAGACTCCTTTCACCAGGTGTTGTGGCCCAAGCCACAGGAAATAATCCAGTTCTGGGCCATGTTGTTCTTGCAGTTCTGAAAGGAGGAAGCCTCCCAGTAGGACCAGAGTGGAACCCTTTCAATACCAGAAGCTCAGAACTCAGTCTCCATGAGGGTTGCCTACTCTGGGGATCAAGAGTAGTGATCCCAAAGTCGTTGCAGGGCCAAGTTCTTGGTGTTCTTCATGCCAGCCACTCGGGTATCGAGAAGAGCAAGATGATTGCCAGGAGCCATGTTTCGTGGCCAGGCATTGACAATGACATTGTCAACAGCGTGAAGAGCTGCGCTACGTGCCAGATTCAAGATCGAGCTGCACAGCCGGTTCAGCAGACGCCATGGCCTTTTCTACAGCGACCCTGGTCAAGGCTTCACATTGATTTTGGGGGACCATTCCTAGGTCACACATTCTTGGTTATTGTGGATGCGTTCTCAAAGTGGATGGAAGTCTTTCCTGTGTCTTCCACATCTGCAGAAGCTACCCTTTCTGCCCTGAGAATTGCAGTCGCTTAGCATGGCCTGCCTGATGTCGTAGTTTTTAACAACGGTCCTGCCTTCACCAGTGCCCAGTACCTTGAGTTCATAACACTAAATGGAATACGCCGCATGCTTGTACTGCCATATCACCCTGCCTCAAATGGTGCAGCTGAACGAGTTGTACATACTGTGAAGAACAAACTCAAGAAGTCTGGCTCCGGGAACTTCCAAACGCAGATCTCCAGGTTTCTGTTTCACTATAGGACCACACCACATGAAGTGACAGGTCGGCCACCGTGTTAACTTCTGACAGGTAGAATGTTCAAGACTTCGTTGGATGTCCTCAGGCCAAGCCTGTGGGCATCTGTATTCCTAAAACAACTGAAGCAGAAGTTGTATGCTGACAGAGGGTCCCGGCTGGCTCCATCACTGCAGCCAGGTGATGACGTGTACGCGCAAAACTTTCGCAGGGGTACACCCTGGGTGCCTGCCAGTGTTGTAGACGACACTCCGTCATCAGCCAGTGACCGTTTTGAAGATGGCACCTCGGGAAACCGACACAGCGACCACTTGCGCCTTGTGCAGGCAGAAATATTGGCCTCTCCTGAAACTGCTATCGCTGCAGCTCCACCACAGTTGGAGTCGCCGCTTCTCCATGCACCAGCTATTCCGGAAGTGCCTCATCAGGAACAGCTAGTTGGAACTAGCTTCTCTGGGAGTAGCTGTGCCACAGAGAGCGACGGGACTGCGCTCAACAGGGGTGTGCATGTGAACAGTGACTCTGTCGTGCCTACGCCTAGCACGTTGAAGTTGCGACGTGGCACGAGGACTAGGAAACCAGTGATCGGGTACTCCCCGTAGTCTTCCTCCTAAGAGGGGAGGAGTGTTACAATGTTGGCTCAAATGCAGCGCCCCCACGCGGCGCTGATAGTTGTGTTGAGCTGTGCAAGCCTGGCAGAGGGGGGGGTGGCCGTTTGGGAAACAATAAACTTAGTTTGTTCTGGGCAAAGCGCTCAACATGTTCTCTACGCAGGCCTGATGGCCTACTGTTCACGTTAGTCACTACCGCCTGGCCATCCGTTAATCCACACATGTAGCAGTCTGCTTATGCAAGCGCGCTTGTTTCAAATCTATCAGGTGCTCGCAAAAAAATAAGGTCAGATACTTTTCTAACAGACCTCGTATGTGCTGTCTTTGGCTTCTAGTAAAAAAATATGTGCTGTTGGGCAAGTAATGATGTATACATCTGAATAAACAGCCTACTTCTCTGTTAGACGAGTGTAAATGAAAAAGAAACGTTTTTTTGGGGAGAGCATAGGATTTTCCATTCTTATAATAATGTCATTAGGGAACCTTGTGCATTGCATTAATTAAGAAGAGCCTGTGCTCAAATACCGCGACATATGTCATTCTTTCGGCTCTGTGAGTCCACGTGGTATGAGCATCATTCATCTGTGTACTTCCCGGAAGTTTGTGGGGTAGTTGTAAGAGAGGTGCACATTTAAATTTTTCTTACAGCAAACATCTTTCTACCACCGCATACCACATTCGACATTGCAGGACTTTACAAAATATGGATACGTTCTCCAGGCATATCATTTCGTGAATCGCGTCTACCAATTGTTTCCGAGGCACTCAATTCTTTCTTTTTTTTCTGACCGCTTTCTAAGCCTATTAAATATATTTCCTTTTACAATATGCCCTCTTTCGGTTTCATAATGTAAATATTAAGAAAGAAAAGTAATCAAAAAGATAGCTTGCTGTGGGCTGGGACAGAATTTGCAACCTTCGAATAACACGTCTGATGCTCTGCCAACTGAGCCACCACGGTGGCCATCTTCCCGTTCACTTTATGGGGTATATATGTGTAATAAATGTGGGAGCATCAGTCAGTGCTTCCAGTAGCCATGACTATGAGTGTTGGACCATCTTTTGTGCCTCTTTGGCGTCGCATAGTCCATGAGCTTATTATGAGATGGCAGCTCACCAATGATCCCTCGTATACTACCTGAACGCCCAAGTCTGTCAGAACGAGACCCTCGCTATGAATAAAGGAAAAAAGTACATTTAAGGGCTTGTTTTCTCTGTTTGACTCAATATTAATGACATCTAAGAGGCCATCATGCCATTTGGCATGATTTACCATCAGATCTGAATAATATTGTGCCTAACAAGTAAAACAAACTCTTAAATGTAGTTCCTTCCTTTTTTGGTTTTGACACTACGGGCCTGATGGGCAATCTATTGATGTTACTACTTGGTTATGCATGCCTCGTTCACTGTGACGGATGCATTGCACGTGGACATGTAAGGTGTTCTATAACATGCTCGAGTCATAGCACCAATTAACATCAAATTAGTTCACATGAAAGGCTGGGAGATGAGTGCTCCCTGCCCATAGCAAAATGAGGTACACTTACTAGAAGCAGCTTGGAAGCTTATAATGACGCTATTCCCGAAACACATTTCTTTCTTACAACGCAAGCTGTTATGAGATCACAACACGGGTCACGCGCAGTTGCATGTTGCCCGCTGCCGCCGCAGGTGTCCGTAGCCACATCGCGCAAAATTAGAAAAAAAAAAAAAAAGAAACTTGCACCAATGACACAGTGGGGCTTGAACCCGTGTGTGCTGGGTACCAGCCCAATATTCTACCACTGAGTTTAACTTGTCAAGCTTGCCTTAGGCAGGCATGACCTAGCACCAATGGCACAGTGGGGCTCGAACCCGGGTCTGCTGGGTGCCATCCCCGTATTCTACCACTGAGCTACTCCGGTGCTTGCGACTTGTTGTCAGACTTGCCTTAGGCAGGCTTGATGTCCGGAAAGCAATCGTGTTAATGCGACTTATAAAGCGTTTCACAACAGCGAAAGAACAACCAGTCGTCACACAATGTGATTAGCGTAACGCGTGGACCGTCCAATGCTCCAACCCATTACAAAAGCTTGTTCTTGTTTCCCTATTAACTGTGGTGCATACCCACTTCAGCCATAATTCCTCATCGTCGTCAGCTGTTGCGGGGATGATTGACCCAAAATTCTTTGCAAGCGGTTAGCGGATACCGCGCTTCTCGGAAGAATTACGAAAAATAGCATAGCGAATGCCGGCCTACTACCCAAAAGTTTATTGTTAATGCCCTAGTGGGTACCAAGCGAGAGTGCTTGCAGTAGTTACCCAATGAGTGTTTTGAAAAGGCTCTGAGAGGCCTCTCTTCTAGTTTTCGCTGTGACTGTGCTGCACCTACCGTGCAGGCCTGGCATTTTTTTTACATTTCTTTAGCATCAAGTTTAATTGCAATGGCATCGAGCCGAGTTGTGATGAATCGCCTCCCATCTTTTTTTTTTTCCACTGTAGTTGAATAAAATTGCACTCATACGCGAGGAAAATGAGGTCCTAGGGTTTCTTGGGCCGTGGCAAGCACATGATTTCATGATAAATGTCGCGCTAAAAGGCCACGCACGCGCTCCCGAATTTACATTGAGCACCACTTCGCTCATTGCAACACAATCTGCGCCTACACCACATCATCCATAGTAAAGCTATCCGCGTATACGCTACCTGCAGCCGCGAAAACATTTGGCCACAAAAAGCCCAAATATTCCGGCGTCTGTCATGTCTGTTGCGCACAAATAGCTCAATCTCTACGGATTGTGGATTCAGTGCGGCAGTGCAAACAAAAGTTTCTTGCCTCGTGTCAAACAGATGATCGCAAGCCAAAGGGGCATGCACTGCACATTCCCAGATTAATGTTGAGCACCACTGTGTCCATCGTAAATAAATCTGCGGGCGTAACACATGTCGGCCAAAAACCCAAATTTTTACGGTGTATGGCTTCAACCAGCTTCGCAAAATCACTGTTTTTGCGGGGGCCGTCATCTTGCTTGAAAAGAAGCAAAAAACAAACAAAAAAAGACGGTAAGCACGATTAGATAACATGACCACTTGTAGCCAATAGCGGCGCCGAATGTTTCCCATACATCTCTTGGGATATAATACAGAAACACTCTGCCCAGCATTTTACGATAGTTTCTCTGTAAAACACATAAATGAGGTGGCGTAAAACGGAGTCTGCGTATTCCCATGATGGCTGTTTTTTTGTTGTTAATCTTTTTTTCCCCCTGCTTTCGTTTCATTGGCAACACGGATTTTTGGAGTAGTTTTTGAACATTCGGAAATTTAAATGGTTGCAAGCACCGCTCATCGCATGCCTTGATTCTCAGACACACTAGGTCACTTGCTGAACTCGTTTGGCTCGAGTGCAGTACTTGAAAAAGCTTCTTTGAATGATAGTGTGGTGTAGAAACTTTTACCCACTTGGCATTTGGTTCTGACCAACCGCAGACAAAAGGCGGTGTGACGAAAAAGGAGCTGCTGGCCCCGGACGGCTGGGAGGGGGCCTGGCAACTGGACGAGTGCGTCTCCCGAGGCCGTCAAGGGCGCCATCGCCTGCTCACCACACGTGCTGTGCCTGCCGAGCAGCTGCTGCTCGAAGTGCGCGGGAAGTTCCTGTCGGCCAGTCAATTCCGCCTGCAGAACCCAGTCTTCCAGAAGAGGCAAGTTGTCTTAGACGCTGTTTTCCACCAGTGGTTTTGTAAGAGGACATGAAGTTGCGAAGTGTTGAAAGCTGGGCAAGTTGGTAAGGACTCATCTCCTAGCAAGCTGCGTAGCACCCAGGAAAGAAACGAAGGGAGAGTGCATTCTGTCTCTTTTCATTCCTTTTTACCCCATATGCTAGGCATCTGCTTTGAGGGGGGAGGCTACCCTCAATTGAAGTTCAGCGCTTGTGTTGTCCTATTTGTGTTTCCTGTTATTATCTTAACCTGGTGTGCGTTGCCGCTTATCGCAAAGCTACCCTCGAGACAGAACGTATTAGTTTTGGAGATATCTGCATGAAATTTTCAGAACATGTTTGTTACACGAAAGCTATAGGAACTGAAAAGTTTCATGAAGCTGTGTTATTCAGTTCCAGATTTATCGAGGTTTAATAAGGGTGTTTACATAGGTGCCTGGCAAAGAAAGTCTGGAAACCTTAGGACAATAGTACAGTTAAATTTGGATATAGTAAAATGCACAATTTCCCCCAAAAATTCCCTCTCTACATACAAGGACAAAAAATAAATAAATAAACACACAAATTAAACAAAAGGAGAACTGGCAGAGGTCACCAAAAACACTAAATTAGTGGTTGGAACTGCATTATTATTGCGACTACAATTAAATAAACACTCTCCACGTGTTTTTGTCATCACTGCCATATTCTATACAAAGTTCAAATTGATAACGTGCCCCCAGGCACCACAACTTTTACGAGATAGTAGTGCGCGTGAGCACTCCTGAAGCAGCAATCAAATGAGCTGGCCTATTTCTATTGCCTGGAGGGCGCATATGATAATAGGCCAGGCCCGAAGCCAGGCCCGAAGCGAGTGAGTACGGAAGCCTCGTGGGTGGTCCGATTTTCTGTAAATAGCTTCTTCTATATCTTTGGGCTCAGGGAGCCGGGCGTCGTTGTTGTCTGGTATTGCGGCTCGACGCCGAGGCGTCGTGACACCGCCCAGGGCGGTGGACGCCGATCGCTCGGTAAGCTGCTGTGTGCGGCGAGCGATAGGGCCACCTCACAGAGTGGACGTCTCCTCACGGCTGCCTCTTCTGCGCCTAGGCTGGGTGCTGGGTGGATGCCGGTTGTTGCCGAGCGACTCATTAGGCCTAAGGCTCTGCGCAGCCGCCTGTCGCACGTGGCACAACTAGGTGGGTCGTGGCGTCGAGGTGTTGCGCTCTGCTTCCCTCACTTTTTTTTATCTTGCGATGCAGGGGTTAGGAAAAGTGATTTTTGTTTTATTTTGATGGGCGTCTCGGCCGCCACCGATGTATTAGCTAGCAGTACTGACCAACGTACCACGTGGACGAAAAGCTCGAAGCTCCGTTCCCGCAAACCTGCTCAATTGTTTTATTTTAAGTTTTTTTGTTGTTGTTATTGATGTATTCGGCGGGAGGGATGTCATCCACAGCCGGCTGTCCTGCACATCGTCAGCGTCGCTGGCCAGGAATGCGGTCGTGAGGTCGGGCGATGGAGATGCCTGGGACCTGCGCAACTGCCTGCAGTCCGGCGCCCTCGCGAGTGCTGGTCGCAACTGGAAGACGTGTCGGCGCTAGCGACGGATCGTCGCGCCGATGGCAACGACGGCCGGTACTGAGGTGAAGTCTAGCCGGACAGTGCAGCAGTGTCGACCAGCGGCGGTGTCGTGGTGCAAGGACATTATGGTCGTGCGATATCATTTTTTTTTTGTTAAAGCTTGTGTAGCTAATTTCTGATTTTGGGATATGGTTTGATTTAAGGTTGGAGGAATGTGAAGGTGCTGACACCCCCCCCCCCCCTGTAAAGTTGTCTGCGCCGCGTGGCGTACATGTCTCGCCCCAAGGCTTTGTTTCGGTGGTGACCACCGCCGGGCGATAGATGGCGTTGTGTTCGCTTTGAGTACCACTGTTGGTAGAGTGGTAGCGCCGGCGGTGGGCCCTGGCGGAAGGCAGGCCTTGGTGGTGGGCGAACGTTGAGCGAGCCTCTTCTGCGCGTGGCGGCTGCCGCGAACGGTTGTCTGTAGCGTGGGTCCCAGGTGCCCGGCACTGCGGGCTTCGCGCCGGGGTCCCACGTGGGACGCCGCCTTTGGTATGTGTTAGTGTGTTGGGTGTGTTAGTGTGTGTTTATCATGTTGTGTGTTTAGTGTGTCATTGCGTTATGTTGTTTATATGGTAGCGTGTTAATCAAAATTGATGTATCATTCGGCGGATGATATCCTCGTCTAAATTAGTTAATAAATGTATGTATGTTGGGTGCTTTGTACCGACCGCGTCTGCTGTGTCCATTCACTCCAAGAGCGTGGCGTGGCGAGGCGCTCGTTCGCCTCGCCGAGACCCCTCAAAGTGCTGCGACCATTGCGCCGCTCCGTGCCAATCTGACCTGCTGTGCCATGCTACGCATAAATGGCAATTTCTTTCAATAATTTTAGATTGGAAGTGTAAACTGTGTGGGAATTGAGGCTAGCCTGCTGCCTTAGCGGGCTTTGCTGCCTTTTCTGCCATTCTGATGTCCCGACATGTCTGCTCTCCTCCGCTGTCTAACTGTGCTGGGAGAGCGGAGTGACGTGTAAGCCCTTCACCCGGTAGCGGATGTTGACTGTGGTGCTGCGCGCAGAGTCTCCCGAGAGGTATTGCGCGCGTGTGTCGGGAACGGGCAGATACTCTTCGGGACAGGTGACGGTGAGCCACGCAATCTTTTCCGCCCGTCGACTCCCGTCGTTCGGGGCTCGTCGGACCTCTTGACGGCGCCTCGCGCCCGAGGCGAACGCTCACCTTTTGTTGTCCCTCTGCGTACGCTCAGTCGAAGGGTGGTACGGTGTCCTAGTGCGTGGCCTAGCTGCGCCGACCCGTCTCCCTCCGAAGCCAACGCGAGCGCCTTTGCCCTCGCTCGAGCAACTGGGCCTTGGTCCTGGTGTCTCCGTGGATTACCTTTACCATGGAGATGTGCTCGTGGCACCCTGTGTAGTACTTTTATGCCCGTGGCGTGGATAAGCCCATTTGCTTTCTCGCCGCGCCTTTGCAACGGGCTGTACTGCGTTTGGTGTTGCCACAGACAATAAAGTGTTGCGACCCTGAGCAGTATCGTGTCCTCGCCACGGCGACGGTTAAGGGAGGTCGCGGGTCTTAGAATGGTCAAAAATGACCAAAAAATCGTTTTTGAGAAAACCGCATTTTTAGAATGTTTGCACCAATAAGCACCTGCCATGAAAGTTTCAACACTGAATTCAATAGGAAAATATAATAAAATCGCATTTCAAAACGGCACGGTAGTCGCGAAACGCTTCGCAACACCGAATATTTGGTCAAACTTCCCGCGCGCACCGACGACGAAGCAGGGAGCCGATCGCCGCCATCTTGGTCCTGTTTTGAAGCTGATTTCTTTGTGCTCATTTTGCGGCCCCTCAATATGGCGTCGCCTCAAGAGAACGACAACTCTCGCCCCTTTTCTGAAAGCCACTTCCGTACCGCCGATTGGCTAAAGCGCGCGCTCGCAAGTCGAGCCCCCTGTCTCGCGCTTCCCATTGGCTGGCGCAACCAAGGCCACCCGCCGTTTTTTTTTTTTTTCCCTTGCTTCGCCGGTCCGCCGCAGCGGTTGCTGTTGCGCGCGCGTGTGGTGTTCTGCCTTTCGTGTCAACGCTATGGCCGGTGTGAGCGGAGACCCTCGGCTAAAAAAGAAGACTCGTCAAGCGTACGGCAAGAAAAAACGGCGGGCGTGGAAACCGCAACGGAAGGAAGGCGACGATATCGTGCTGCGAAGAGCTCCTGATGCGGCCGAGAGAGTTCTTTCCGACGACGGCACGCTGCCGCAACTAGCTGTTGTAGCCGAAGCGGTGCCAGCGGTGGCGCTCTCGCCTGGCCCTAGCTGCAGCATTTTCTCGGGTGATCGCATTATCGGGTCACCTGGTACTTCAAGCAATATTCAAGACCGTGTCGGCACGATGTTCTTCAGTGCGGAGGAGACAGCCGAGCGCGCTAGAAATGCGACGGATTTGAAGGAGACCTTGGCATCACAATGCGCGACGGAACGTAAGTTCAAGCTACTCGACGTTGAACTGGAGAACAACGACAAAGAAAACGGCACGGAATTCTCAATCGTCGACATAGCCGACACGAGTCGACATACTCGTTGTTTGGGCTCGTCGTGTGCCCCGAGTGTGGCGCGAAAAGCATGACTTTTTCGAGGGGAAAAAAAGACTACGACCTGTGCTCAAAGCTTTTGCTCTCGTGCAGTGACTGCGACTTCCGCGAGGACCGTTTTTCGTCCCCAAGAGTAGCCGGCGACAGTGAGGCCAAGATTAGGCCTTTTGATGTCAATTTGCGTGCAATGAAGGCCATCAGCAGCATCGGTAAGGGGGCAACAGCTCTCTCGGACTTTTTTGCTGCCATGAATGTATCTCATCAAGGCCTGCACCACAAAACCTTCCAAAGCCACATGAAAACAATGCAGAAAGCCTCCAGTGCCACTGCCACCGAGTGGGAAGGTGCTAGTGTTGCTTGCATCAAGGACTTGTATGCGGAGTTGGGCAACGCACCCGGGAACATCGACGTGATTTATGCTGGAACCTGGTTGACCCGTGGGCACACTTCACACATATGTGTCGGGTGCATCATCGAGATGTATGCAGGTTTAGTAATAGACCATGTTGTCTTGTCAAACTTTTGTTTGGGGTGCACCTTGGGACCTAAAGAAAATGACGAAGGATACGCTGCCTGGCTTGTTGATCATGCACCTGTGTGCCAAAGAAATATTGATTGCAAGGCTGGTCAAATGGAAGTGAAAGCAGCCCTTCTATTATTCCAGCGGTCACTCGAAAAGCATAAGCTTCGATATACGACAATGCTTTCAGATGGGGACAGCAAAACCTACCACGCCCTCACAACAAATGAAGTCTACGGCTACATCAAGGTGGCAAAAAAAGACTGCATAAACCATGTGCATAAACGAATGTTTGCAGCCTTGCGTACCCTCAGCGACAAAAAAAAAAAAAAGCTCAAGGTCAGCCACTTGGTGGTAAGGGCAGGCTGAGTCAGGATAAAATCAAGAAGATCGCCTCCTACTATGGTTATACCTTGCGCAGTCACAAGCATGATGTGCCAGGGATGCAGAAGGCTGTGCTGGCCACGCTGAAGCACATGTCATCCACTGACCAGATACCCAGGCATGAGCTTTGTCCTGAAGGCCCCAAGTCATGGTGCAAATTTAACAGGGCTGAGGCCAACAATGAAGAGCTGCCGCCGCACGACCATAGCTTGCCCGACTTTGTGTGCAAGGCACTGGAGCCCGTGTTCACGCGCCTTAGTGAGACAGCCCTTCTGGAAAGGTGCAGCGACGACCTCACGCAGAAACCCAGTGAAAGCTTGCACTCTGTGATTTGGCAGCAGGTTTCGAAAACGCAGCACGCCTCATTGCGCAGCGTCGAAAGGGCAGTGGCTGAAGCTGTCAGCCGCTTCAACCAAGTTGTCACGAGGAGCAATGCGAGAATTGCGGAAAAACTAGGGTACAGCCCTGGAGATCGCTCGGTACTCCGCAGCCTCGAAAAAGGCAACATCAGGCTGGAGAAGTTTAAGAAAAAGCACACTGACAGCTATTCAACAAAAACCCGCCTTGCAAAGCGACACAAACCAGCAAGAGACTCGGCCTACAGTCCTGGTATGCTGTAGGGCAGTTTCAGTGGACAGCAGTGGCAATTTTCCGACAAAAATTGCATTTTGGACTGGAACATTGTGCGTAGATATGCTGTCTATGGAAGAGCCACTTGATTATACTATTCAAGTGTTTGCTACCATGCTGTTCAAGTGCTATTTTGCTTGCTGTGTACTGAAACAGACACACAGCGTTGTAAATACAGTTTCTCATGCCGTTTCGGTGGCCACTGAACTATTATTTTGAGAGTCTGCAGTCACACATTTAGTACGGCCATGTTCACAAAACACAGAGCTACAAAACAGTACCATTTGTATTGTGGTAAGTTGATTTCAAGAAAAGCTACTTTGGGTTGAAACTTCAAATGCGTTTTTCTCAGTTGGATGTTTTTGCACACCGTACTCAGCCTTACGGGTGTTTTTTCTGTGTTATATTTGAGCAAAAATGGCAAATGTGGTATCATTTTATTCGTATTGAAGTGATCTGGGGGGTGATGCAATTTTCATCACTCGTGCACTCCCATGAAATTTACAGTTAGGTGTAGCAGTGGCTGCTTATTAGAAAAAAATGTTCATAGTAATTTCATGATCCTTTTTTTTTTTTTCATGTAAGATACTTCTGAATGAATAAAAATAGCATCACCCCCTATAGAAGATCTTTAGCAACAGTGTCATGTATTCAGATTTTGGTTTAGCAAGACTAAATTTTCATAAAGCCCCGTAACGAGTATGAAACTAATTTGGTTTCAGACATCAATATTTTATTAACTATTGCAGCTATCAAAAAACTAATTACAGATTTGAAATCAGCGTAAAAAACTGCTTAAGACTGCCCATTTTCATGTAGCTGGCACTAAAATTAAGAAAAGTTGTCTAAAGACCCACCTCCCCCCTTAACGCAGGCCCTGCGGCTCGCTAAGACCGGACCCACGCTAGTGGTCGCACTCTTTCGGAATACGTGTCACTACAACTGCCAAATTTAGCCGAAAAATGCCGTCGACCGAGCAGCACTCAGAGATGGTCACACAAAGGATGCGGACGCATCCATATTCTATGTAGTTCGATCACATGTTCGATCATGATCACGTGGTTTGCTTCATTCATTGGAGATGTTCTTGTGTCATCGCCGTTATCACCGTGGTTTCCGCGCTAAAGTGGTGGCACCAACATGAGTAACTGTGAATTATCTAGTAAAGCAGTCACTAGACAGGACACTGGCAAACTATCCCAGGAAACAAAAAAAAAATCTTATTAAGAGGCAATGAACTATGAAAGCCTCAATTGCAACAGACAAATTAGAGCTAGTGAAGCTTTCAAAGTTAATCAATACGCGCAAGTTAGTCGACGTCAGAAGGTATAGCATGGAGGGAATTGAGCTGGCTGTAAAGAACCGAACACATCTAAAAGATGCGAAGGCAGAGTTGTGCATAAGCAAAAAAACGGATGTATATGTTAAAGGACAAGAAAGGCAAGGTAACAACTTTTATGGATAGGATAATTGAGGTGGCAGAGTAGTTCTGTAGAGAGCTGTACAAAAGCTGAAACAACCAGGATGATATCGTAAGGGGCAAAAATAGCTCAGAGGGATTGGACACCCTACCTGTAACGACAAAGTAAGGAAAAGCTTTATAAGGATTGCATAGAGGTAAAGCCGCTCGCGACGATAAGGTAACAACAGACCTCCTGAAAGATGACAGAGAAATTGTGCTAGAAAAATTAGCCACCTTATATACGAAGTGTATCTTGACAAGAGGGATACCAGAATCTTGGAAGGTAGGCCCGTGTGCTCAGATTTGGGGGCACGTTCAAGAACCCCAGGTGATCGAAATTTCCGGAGCCCTCCACTACGCTATGCGTGTGCTTTGTTTCAAACAACTGTTTACTAGCGAAGCCTTTCTTTCCTTGAAGGCCTGAGGTGCTTATTGTTAGACTGTTAGGATTATATAAGCATGCAAATTTTTAAATAGCAGAGAGAAAGCAGCAGATATTTTCTGGTACGAAACTGGAAAAAAAGTATTAATTAACCAAATGATGGAGTTTGAATTAAGAGGCTTTTAAATACATTGAAAGAATAGAGGGCCAACCAAACAATTTAATTTTGTTTGAATAAACCAAAAGCATGAATTATCAGAGTTCGAATTACCAAGAGTTATATTCCATGTCTTTCGCTATAACCTGATTGATAGTATGAATATTGTCCACTGTGGAGTACCTTGTACGAAATTCTTCTTGTTCCTTTGGTTGATTGAACTCTAATGTCGCCTTAATTCTATTAGCTATTATTTTTGTAAATAGTTAGTAGAGAATGGACAATAACCTAATTGACCTGTAATTTTAAAAATCCTTGACGTCTCCTTTCTTACGAATGTTGGCGTTCTTCCAAGATTCTGAGTGATTGATATGTGGGGTTTAACGTCCCAAAACCACCATATGATTATGAGAGACTTTCAAAATTCAGGTCCTACATTCCTACAGGGAAGAAGCAATTGGAAATTTATTGAAGGTCTGATCAGCAGTAAATGGCCAATAAACTTGTGGACCTTACTCCTTTGCTTTCTGTTCATTGCATGCAATTACGGCTTAAAAACACCTAAAAAATTTTAATAAACTTAATGCCTAATCACAATGTGTGGTGTCGCCTTACCCAGAGTCGTCTATCTGAGAGCTTCTGATAGTTCAAACTGCTTGATAATTCAAACCAAACTCAGAGGTCCCTTCGGGTTTGATTTAATGAGAGTCGACTGTAAGTGTGGGAGCCAATTCGACAGCTCGATGCACATGGACACAAGTAATGCAAATGACATGGTGATTGCCTTAAGAAAACAGGGTGAGCACCATGCCTGCCGTGTATTTTAGGTGAAGTTTGTTTACCTTTTCCTCCATAACCATAAAGGCTACAGTAATTATTTTACTATCGTTGTGATCATGAGTCATTACTTTTTTTACTGAAGTAGATTTACCACTGAAAATTGTAATGCTCATTTTTAATAATTTTTTTACTTTAGGTACCTAGTTATCACTCGATAATTGCTATTAGATGACGTGCTGCAGAAAAGCACTTCCTCGTACAACAATAATTCTGCGTCAGCATATTTCCTATCACATTATCTTAATACTGGCCAAAATTTATAATTATAGATACAGTCGACTCCTCTCAAACAAAACTCGAAGGGATCCATAAAACTGTTCTATTTATCGGAAGTTTCATTTAAGCAAAGTACACTTATTTAGTGAATCAAAACCTTTATTCAAATTGCACAAACCTCACCGTACTCATGAAGATGAGTAGGAGAAAAAAAAAAAGGAGTGAAGGATGGTTTGTTCATCAAGCTTCAGTTGTTTTTTAACAAGGTACGCACCCATGCCTCATAACCTAGCCAGAAATTCTAAACAAGCCTCATGCTCAAAATAGCGCTGCGAAAGTTCAACAGCCTCTTTAGCTGGTCGGTCTGGAGGCACCACTACACTGGCATAATTGTCACCACATTCATCGCTGAAAGGTTAATCCTCTTCTTGCACTTCGCCAATCATTTCTTCGACAGTCTCCTCACGACAGGTACGAACGTTTTCATCAATTGATTCTTAGTCCTGCAGCGTGAAAGGGGCAGAGGGCACGACCTCACTGAATATTGCCCCAATGTCGGCATCAGCAGGGTTTTCTTCTTCATGAGGTACTGCTTCTTGCACTTGAAAGCCAGCATGATGAAAGTATCTGTGTATTGTTGTTGCCTTCACTTGTTCCCAGGCACGAGCCAAAATGTGGATGGCTGCCAATGAACCTATGCTGTAGCATTTTCCGCTGTCCGCACAAAGCAGCAATCAATGGAGCAACTGTCTACGGTAATGAAATTTAATGTTCTGAATAACCCCTTGATCCATAGGCTGGATCACTGCCGTTGCATTGGCTGGCAAGAACTCTAGAGTGATGGCTTGGAGTCTTTCAACCTGACCGTGGGCTGGGCAATTATCCAGGATGAAGACAACCTTCCTGCTTTGCCTTGTAAATCTTGCGCCTTCCTCCCATAGCCAATTTTCGAAAATGGCCATGGTCATTCATGCTCTTCCGTTCCCATGGTATGCAACGGGAAGGTGTCGAACGCCTTTGAAACAGCGTGGGTGCCTTGATTTTCCTATTACCAACAGCTTCAATTTCTTAATCCCTGCCATGTTTGCACCCAGCAGCACAGTGATGCGATCTTTACAGCGTTTCCCTCCACTACAAGTTTCGCCTTTGAAGGCGAGAATCTTTGATGGAAGCGCCCTATCAAAAAGACCCATCTCGTCGATGTTGAAGACCTCTTGTGGCTCAAAGCTCATCAAAATTTCCTTAAGCCGCCCCTTTTGCCAGTCGGTGCAAATGTTCCTGTTGACTGCAGCACTCTTACTTGAGCTTTCTTTAAAGACTAGGCCATGGCGTGTTTTGAAGCGGCTGAGCCATCCGACACTTAGGATGAATTTTTCAACACCCGTTTGCATGGCGATCTCTCGAGCTTTCTGCTCGAGAATTGGTCCGCTTATGGGCAAATCGGAACTCCGTGCACGCTCGAACCGCAGAAAAATAACTTTTTCTAGTTTTTCATAAGGCGTCGTCCACATTCGTTTAGACGTAAACGTCCCATTCTTGAATGTAAAGGTCCCATTCTTTACACACCTTCAATCTTTTCTCTGCCTTCGCAGATCTGCCACAGCGTCGATTTTGGGATGTATTTTTTCGCCACTTGCGTCTTTTGTGCAGGCCTCTTTGATCGAGCTCCTGAAGAATTTTCAGCTTTTTTCAAGCAAGAGTACATGGTGCGGCTGCTTTCTTTCCGTCTGGCTGAAATAACACCGTGATCCACCCCACTTAGCTGCACAAATAGGCCTAACACGCAACTGACTCGCCGGCTCGATTCCCGCAGCCACCACAAGCGATGGATTGGCTTGTCTCCAGGTGTCGTCATGGTTGTGAACGACCTTTGGCATAAGTGAGTCTATGCTGTGTTTAGAGTTCGTGCCGTTTAACAGTGGGTGAACAATAAGCACAGTTTTGAATAAGGGGGACACGGGTCTTAAAAGGCCGAAAATCGCGAGAAAATTTGCAGAATCTGCAACTATTTTCGCATTTATCTGAGAAGTTTCTAGCTTCTCGTGTCATTATTTCTGGCACAAAATTAATATTTAAAACCCCTGTGAGATGAATCTGAGCACAAATAGACTCTAAAATCTCGCTTTTTCTACACCGAACCGTTGCTGTTACACACGACCTATTGTGGTCATCTTGGTCTTGTTTGGAAGGGTTGTTCCTCATCTTCAATTTTCCGCCACCAGTGGCTCGCCTTGCTCATTGGTTTTTCAGCAAAAACAAGTAGTCGAGAAGCACCAGCGCGCGATTCTATTGGCTGCTTGGGGCACGTGACAAAACCTAGGCACCTGATTGGCCAAGCGGTGTTTCCGCCGCTTGCTTGTTATCGTGGCGCGCACGGACATGCGCCATTTTGTCATGGTGCCACAAGCGACAAAAAATCGATCCGTTTACGGTGAACGTGCTTGCCTCGCGCGCAATGGAGGCTACTGGCAACAGGTAGAGTGCTTGTAACGACGCGTCTGCAACGATGAACATATTGCGCCGCGGCCTCCACTCGAAAATGTGGCCGTTCGAGGCTGTCTGAGCTTTTTGGACTACCGCGACCAACGCGTACGTCTATGGGCCGACGACAACACCGAACATAACAGTGGTGACGAGGAAGTGGATTTGGACCAACGCTACGCAACGATATTGACAAGCTACAAGCTATGGCTACGCACGGGCTCCCAAATCGGCTACCCGAATTCAACGGCTCATCATGGTCATCGTGGTTTGGACGCCTGCAATTTTACTTCGAGGCTAACAACATCACTGATGCAGCAATGAAGAGGGCCAACCTGCTAACGCTGTGTGGGGAGCAGACATACGACACAGTCTGTGCCCTGATTCAGCCACGCACTCCAGCAGCCGTTGACTACGACGACATCGTAGCAGCGCTACAAAAACACTTATGACCCAAGGCTATCAGAGGTCTACTGTCGAGCCCGCTTCCAACGGCGAGACCAACTGGAAGGCGAAAAAGTGGCCGAATACGTAGCGGCTCTCAAAAAGCTCGCTGCTGACTGCAATTTCGGGACGTTGACCACGACAGCTGCAGCTACTGCGCAGGAAGAAGGATCGACTGCCACACTTGCTAACACCACTATGCTCCCCTTGGACGTTATGTTGCGGGACCGTTTTGTGTGCGGACTGCGTGACGCAGGCCTACAACAACGCCTGTTCGCGGAGACGGGTCTCACCTTCTTCAAAGCCTACGACATCGCCCAACGAGCGGAGAGCGCCGGTCACCAGCAGAGGGATATTCGACGGAACGTCGAGCTGGTGCGTCACACCTGTCAGCAGTCAGGTCATTCCACGTCTAAGGCAAAATCAAGCAGAAAGACACAGCGCTGTTGGCGATGCGACGACATGCACGATCCCCAGGTATGTCGATACAAGACAGCGACCTGCAATTTTTGCCAAAAACTGGGACACATTGAAAAGGCATGCATCTCGAAGCGCAAACAGCTCGGACCGAAGACTTCAGTGCAACGGAACAACAATGTCGACGCACAGGAGGGCCAGACGCAAGATACAAGCCGAACAGCACTAACGTCATCGGCACTATATGACTTAAACACCGTTGTGAACCTCGGAACGAGACCGAAGATTACAACTGAATTTATGGTACACCAGCGCCCTATCAGGTTTGAGGTGGATTCCGGAGCAGCATGTACGCTCATCAGCGAGGACACTTTTCGCGCTACTTGGCGTGAGAACGCGCCAGCTCTCCAGCAAGACGACACGCAGCTGAGAACGTGGTCCGGACATTCCCTTCCACTGCTGGGCTGTGCCAACGTAGACGTGTACTACAACGGGCAGACCCATCAGCTCCCCTTGCTAGTCGTCCACGGTTCTGGATCAAGCCTTTTAGGACGAAATTGGTTCACCCCCCTTGGAGTGGTCATTGGCGGAGTTCACCACACACCTAGTTATCCGTCAGTGGAGCAGCTTCAAGATAAGTACAAAGCGGTTTTCTCCGAAGAAATACTAGGGAACAACGAACTCGTACATCGCACTGGGAAGAAACACCAGAACGCCGGCGCACTAAGCCGCCTGCCGCTAGACACCACAATAGATGAACCACCCCCGCCGGGTGATATACTCATGTTCGAGGCGCTGCCGAACCCTCCGCTAACAGCTGACACGGTAGCAGCATTAACGCAGGAGTGCACTGTCTTGAAGGAAGTCTACGCTGCTATACAAGAAGGCAACGTGCAGAAGCTAAAGGGGGAACACTTCAACGCTTACCGCAAGCGAGCTGCGAAGTTGAGCACTCATCGCGGTTGCGTCACCTTGGGATCAAGAGTTGTAATTCCAGCGGCACTTCGCGAACAGGCCATGTCGCTTGTCCACGCAGGTCATCGAGGCATTGTTGCCATGAAAAAGTGCGCCAGAAGTTATATGTGGTGGCCTGGTATCGACCATGATATAGAATTAACAGTTCACGATTGCCAGCCTTGCCAAGGCAACCACAGAAGCCCGCCAAGAGCCCCTATTCCTGAATGGGAAAGACCAGACACGCCTTGGCACACCCTGCACATTGATTTTGCTGGACCTATCGAAGGGTGTTAGTTCCTGGTGGTTGTAGACGCATACACCAAGTGGCTAGAGGTAAAACAAATGGCTACAACGACATCGGCAGCAGTTATCGACACTCTGCGGTCGTTGTTTGCAACGTTTGGCCTACCGCGCAAGGTGGTCTCGGACAACGGCACTCTGTTTGTGTCCACGGAGATTCTCAAGTTTTACA
This sequence comes from Rhipicephalus microplus, assembly GCF_043290135.1. NCBI lineage: Eukaryota > Metazoa > Arthropoda > Arachnida > Ixodida > Ixodidae > Rhipicephalus > Rhipicephalus microplus. The sequence goes on from NW_027464586.1 coordinate 33,568,668, forward strand.
GGGACAACGGCGTCTCGTTTGTTACATCGGCTCCTTACCACCCGGCTACGAATGGACGAGTCGAGCGCTACGTGGCTGAGCTAAAGCGCGCCCTTACTAAAGACCAGACTGGGACAATGCAACGCCGCATCGCGCGCTTTCTCTTCAGACAGCACAACACTGTTCAAAGTACTACTGATCAAACGCCAGCGAAATTGATGTTCGGACGAGAAATGAGAACCCAGCTGACAGCAATTGTCCCGGAGCCCTCAGCGAAAGCACCGTCGGAGGAAGAAAAGCTCCCGCATAGGAGGAGAATTGAAAGTGGACAGCGCATATACGCCCGCCAGTTCCACAGAAAGCCCGGCTGGGTTGAAGCGACGGCACTCAAATGCATAGGTTTGCGGTCATGGCTCGTCGACATTGGTGGAAGGGCCACACGCCGCCACCTTAATCAGCTACGCCGTTTAGGTAATTTGCCAAGGGAACCTCCCATTCAAGCAGCCACCTCGACGGAAGCTTCGTTCCACTTAGCCTGGCATCTCGCACCAGATGAATCGGCGCCGCCGCCCGTCCCGCCGTCCACCGGCCCTGAACACAAGAGAAACGACACCCAGCGAGCGGAGGCTTCTCTTTCTAGTGCGTCCACGCGCCCACGGCGGCCCCCAGATCGCTTCCAAGCGACAAGCTAAGGACGGAGGAGATGTTGTGTTCCAAGCACCCCTGTGTGCTTGGACCCGCGCTCCGAACCCGCGAAGGACCGGTTGCTGAAACTGCTTCCAGATGTTGACTCCTCCCCTTCCCCCGCTCGGCGAAAACGAGCCACCGTCGTTTCCCCCAGCAGTTCGGCCGCCGCCTCCATCTGAATAGGAATAAACTTGTTTTTAACCGTTCGAGGCTGTCTGAGCTTTTTGGACTACTGCGACCAACGCGTACGTCTATGGGCCGACGACAACACCGGACATAACAATGAGCGAGTGCGCTAGTTCGGTCTGCGGCATCAACAACTCAATCTGGACAAGCCGGAAAACATTGCTTTATCATACGACTGATCGCGGATAACGCACGCACATTTGTCGCTCGTACGCGTCACTGAACTGATAAGTGGCCTAGTCGGCAGATGAGCCCAAGGCGACCGCATCAGTTCGCAAGTGTGCCTCTGCGAAAAACATTCAGTGGGCATTAAAAAAAACGTCATTTAGGGGATGCAATACAGAAGGACTACATGCCTAGTGCCTACTGAGAAAGCTGAATTTGCAGATCATTGTAAATACACAGCTTTTCCATGCTACTGACCGCCCAATATGGACTTGTGTTTTTGCATAGTTTCTCAGGACTCAAATTTTGCTGCAGTAGCAAACTTGTCTAAAAGATATCTCTACCTCTAGAGCAGCTAGGACTGTCATTTTCGTTGTGACATGTAGCTGTATCTTTAGTTTACACAATGGTTTGTGTGAATTTTTGATTGAGACCTTCGAAAATTTTATTTTTTACTGGAAATCGGAGCGTAAAGTGGGTGTGTCTGCTACACTGAAATGCAAGGCGTGACAAACCTTCCTAAAATTATCAAATCAAAAAAGCACTCCTACTGTTGTGTGGCTTACGTTCATTAGTAAACAGGCATATACTAATAGTAGCTATGCAATACAAATTTCTTGTGTCACCATACCGATGAACAATAAGTAATTAATTTTAGTATATCTCAAAAACTTGTTGGTTTAGAGGAAAAATAATTACATTTTTGAAATCAGCATCAAAAACTCAGTCACACTGTGAATTTTTTTATAAACACATGAAAATATGTGGCCTTTTTTCTCAAGTAGAGTGTCTCACCTTAATCGATGAATCTTACTGCGCAACATATAAAAATCCAGCCATATGAGCCTGTTCAGTTCTGTTAAGGAGGCATTTTCGTTTAAGCGAGATTTGTTTCTTGGAAGTCCACTGTGTTCTGGTTGCTTACAAAAAGGAGCAAAAGTTCAAAAAAGCATGTTTTCAGTTAATCGCATATAAAATAAAAATCTGCATTATATCCAAAGTACACTAAGATAACAGCGAATTAAAGAACCTGTTCAATAGGCACCAGCCATATACTCATCATCAATATTATTTTTTTTCTTTTTGTATTCAAAAGTCTTGCCTAGCGAGCCTCATTTGTCGCTTGCTGTGCAGCTGTGTCAGCACAGTACTGTCGACGCAGTTGAAGGGTGCGTAGGTCCTGCACCTTGGGGTGCCGTGCCAAAATTCTAGAATAGTTCAGCACATTCACACGGGCTATATTAGCACCATTAAAAGTGAACACAGCATCAAGAGTGCATATTCACACTGTTTAATTCCTGATAAAAACGATGCCTTGGAGCGTGCTCGCACAATGAATCGTTATGGTTTGGACTTTTTCTATGGAGGCATTTAGCAAGTAATTCTGAATGAGCTAGTTTCAGATAATATGGCTTAAGAGTCTCAATAACAGATGGTTGAAGGTGTTCTTGATGAGCGAATGGTTCACCATTCAAACGGGTTTTGTTGAATTTACACCAAGTTTTGGCGTTCCTCGAGCAAAGGCAGTGGGATTTGTTGGTGTCTTTTGATGCCATGTGAAAATATCTGCACCGGACAGCTTTTTCCTTGTCCTAGAAGCTTGCTTTATTTTTTTAATGGCCCAATGATTATAGTTTTCACCAATGATGAAACCACCTAGACGTCACCGACCAGATATAGATTTCACGATAGAGAGCTTGATGCCTCTGCTTTCTTTCATTTTGACAGTTCTGAGCTCATTCTTTTCTAAATGTATTGTATGCACTTCAGCTTGCAATTTGTAACTTTTTAATGTGACTGTGATGCATTGTATGCACTCCAGCTTGCAATTTGTAACTTCTCAATGTGACTGTGATGCTTGAACTGCAAGGAATCTCTTGCTACGTAAGAATGAGAGCATGGCAGGGTGCCACACAAGTTTCGAGATGTCATTTTCAGAGAAAAAAAAAAAAGAAAAAATTGTGCTAGGACAAACGCCTGATTCTGGTTCAGAAGAGGCTGCATATTTTAAATAACGTAAAAAAAAATTCTTTTTTTTTTTTCAATTGCTTTGCTTACCCTGTCCTCTTAAATACGGTCATTGGGGCAGCAGAAAAGACAGGAGACAAAGTGGAATTATTGTGGTTATTGCAAGTGGTAGCGTTTGTTGCAGGCTCTACCCGTGTGTGCTCTTCTACAAGGGCTGGGCGGGCGATGAAGATGGGGTTTGCGTGGATGCTCGTATTTACGGCAACGAGGCACGCTTTGTGCGCCGTTCGTGCCGTCCTACTGCACGGGTGGTGCACACCCTCCAGGGTGGGCTGCTGCAGCTCTACTTGGTGGCCGACCGAGACTTGGCGCCCGGGGAGGAGATCACCATTCCCTTTGACTTTGACTACCGGCACTGGTGAGTGTGATATCCTATTTACACTGGCAAATTATTTAGTGTCATTTTGAGCAAGAACACTTATGCCCTGGAATGGCACTTCAACAGTGCGCTGCGGCACGAGGAGGAAAAGAGTGCTGGGGGTATGGGCACATCAGTACCACATTGGGATTTGTTATTTAAGGAAATGATTTCTAATAATGATTTACTACAGCTATCAGTGGCCCTTAGAGTAATCTTTTTGTACAGACGCAATGGTCGTGCTCATTGTACGGCTTGCACTTGGCGGTTGTGGCTGTAAACTGCCCGAGAGTGAGAATGGTGATGTTTTAGTGCATAATAATATCCCTATTGGTGGATATTATACTCTAAAGAATGCTATGAACTCTGCTTTGAATAACAAATAACTTGATTTCTTCTACTAAACGATATCGCAGTAGGTCATTAACTGATGAGACTGTGTTGGGCCCTTGGCCAGACACGAACAGTGCAATTGGGGTCATAAGAGCAGTTATAACCTTTTTGGAAGCAACTGGACTATATGCGCAGCTATAAAGTTTGTCTACTCTAGAAAGAATACTACATACTCACCTCTCTATCTCACCATCGTCATCCATTAATCTTTCTTTTCCCCTCGCACAGTGTAGAGTAGCAGGCTAGAGCAAGCTACGCTCAGGCCGACCTCTCTGCTTTTCTGTAAATAAACCTATCTCTCTCTCTCTCTATTCTTCAGCCATTGCTATCAAGACTATGTAGTGAGTTGGGCGATTACTCAACATTTTCTTGTGGCATCATGTGAAAGACACCAGCGGGGAAGTGCACTTCCTAAGTGTGCACTTAAGTTTCCCATTGTGACAGGGGTATAATCTCGTGGCACGGAACTAAATAACTTTCAGCAGATTCTGCTCATCTTGTTCTCACCTTCTAGAAAATGTACCAGTTACAGTGAAACCTCGTTAAACCGTACCCACATAAACAGTAGTTTCGTTTTAAAAGTAGTAAAGTCAAATCCCTGACTCAGTGGCCATTGAACATAATGCATTTTGTATCCGCATAAACCGTACCAGCTTATCGCTTATGTACAGTCGAGCCCGACTACATCGAACCTGTTTATATCAAATTATCCTGCATATCGAACAATTCCTAAACACGTTAAGTTTACATTCAGAATATATAGAAAAAGTTACGGTTTTATCGCACTAAAATAGCAACGACAACTGATATATCAAACTCCGTATGCCTCAAAAGTGTCCCAGCAAGTTGGCTTTCTCTCGCGGTGGCGGGGAAAACTGCCGGCACCACCCTAGAAAAAGTTGGTTAGACCCGATTGTGCGCAGGCGAACACCCCCCTCCAAGAAATGATCCTGGCCTGCTCGCAGCGCTTAAAGCCAATCAGAGGCCGTCGTGCTTTCTCCGAGGCGCGGAGGCGGTAGAAGTGAGCGCCACTTCTTCTTTCTTTATGCTTGTGTGCCTGCTGCTGCCGATTCAGCGTGGTCTGTGGTGTTGCCTGTTGATGCTCTGTGAACTGTATTGGCGCGCTGTCATCATGACTTGCGCAAAGAGGCTAAATTTGCCGTTCGCCGCGAAACTCGAAGTCATCCATCGGGTTGAGCGCGGTGAAAAGAAGTCAGACGTCGCCGCCGCGTACAAAATTCCAAGGAGCACGTTGAGTACTATCCTGAAAAACAAGGCAGACAACAGGCCAAGTCGGACAAAAGGCCAGGTGCCCGTGGCGCCCGACGTGTGCGCGCTGCTGTGTACGAATATGTTGAAGCGGCCGTTTACAAGTACCGTATTTACTCGATTCTACCGCGCCCTCGATTGTAACGCGCGCGCGATTTCCACGACGAAAAAAAAACACAACTAAGGCATCGATTGCAACGCACACCCATTTTTCTCGTTGGCCCGCACGATCACACCACTCGGGAAAACGACTCCTTTCGAGAGCGTCTTCCGTTTCAATATGAGGTACGGGGGAAGCTTGTGCCTATCTGACGTGCAACGGAGCATTGCCGTCACTGTAGTTTTATCGTGGGCCGATGTCAGCACGGGAACTTGCTACGCCCCCTTCTTCTCGCGATGTCAGAACGGGACCTTGCTACGCCCCCTTCTTCTCGACGGTGCCAGGCATGTCGAATTAAAGAGGGGTCTGATCGGCATTCCCGATTTGCCCAAGCAGGTAGCTGTTGTGCCGCAAGTTTAGGACGAACCTCTGAAAATTGTGAAGCTTTTCATCGTACTCCTCCGCAAAACTTTTCACATATGCATGTTCCCCTTCAGAGGGAAAAGCCTTTCCTCTTCATAAAGTTAGTTAGCCAGCACCTGCTCGCTTTAAACTGGCTCCGCATTAGCCCTTTTTCTAAGGCTAACTGCATAGCCTGCACTTGGAGCAGTTCTGTTGTCACGGGCCGCTGTGCCGCTCACTGCTTAATCACACACTCGCCGAGCAGCTCTTCAATTTGTGGAAACCGACCCTGCTGTGCTTCACTGAAGCCTTTGCGTGAATCTTTGCTGTCGACAATATTCTGCTTTTGTTTCCGCCAGTCCCGCACGCACGTTTCGGGATCTCCGAACGACCGCGATGCGGCCAGATTTCCGTCCGTTTCGGCACACGCGATGACTTTTCTTTTAAAAGTGGCATTGTGGTGCACTCGTCGAGTTTTTGGAGTCGGCCCTACCATGCTGTCGATGCTAATGCACTACAAGATGACGAACTCCTCAGTACACGTACGAAGTGCCACACATGGGAAACACATAGGCAGAAATGGCCGACGCGCCATGCCGATGCACGTAGGGGGCGGCCATTTTGGAAGTGCCGATGACAATAGAATGACCGTATTCATTTTTTTTTTTCGTACTCGATTCTAACGCGCATGCAATTTATGAACTCGCTTAACCGGAAAAAAGGTGCACGTTAGATTCAAGTAATTACGGTAGTTTGTGGACGTTTTGTTGCGAAACATTCCGGTGTCCGGCCCTATGATCGAGCAGAAAGCGAAGCACCTTGCTTTTCTGCTTGGCAGGAATGATTTCCAAGGCGGTTCAGGCTGGCTTCAGCGGTTCAAAGAATGGCGCGACATCATTGTCAAAGCTGTTACAGGTGAAAGCAGAGCGGCAGACTTGGACAGCGTAGAAAAATGGCTCGAGGAAAACTGGCAAGATATTGCAGCGAGATATAGAGCAATATAAGATATCTTCAATGCGGATGAAACCGCTCTATTTTGGCAAATGTTGCCAAACAAGACACTTGCGTGTCGTGGCGACAGTTGAGCGGCGGCAAGGCAAACAAAGCTCTTGTGTCCGTGCTGTTGGCAGCTAATTTAGACGGATCGAAAAAGCTTCGACCTCTGGTTATCGGGAAAAGCACGGCACCGCGGTGTTTTCAAAATGCGCTGTCGCTTCCAGTTACCTACCGAGCAAACTCAAAAGCGTGGATGACCGGGGAGCTTATCAGCAGATGGCTATCTTCGTGGAAGGATGATTTGGTCAGCGAAAATCGGAAGGTGTGCCTGCTCGGGGACAATTGTTCATCGCACCTACTGCATACGACCTTCAGCAACAACGAGCTGCATTTTTTGCCCCCGAACACTACGTCTGTACTGCAACCACTGGATCAAGGCGTTATATGCGCAATGAAAGCCGGCTATCGGAAGCGCCTGGTCGAGAGGCGGCTGCAGAACCTTCGTGTCGGCAGGGAGCTTAAGATCGACTTGCTAGGAGCTATTTCTATGTTGAGTAGATCGTGGGCAGATGTCAAGAAGGAGACGATCCAGAACTGCTTTAGGCATGCCGGCTTCCGCATGGCAGGTGATGACACCCCAAATTCTCACAGCACTGCAAACACCGCAGGTGTTTCTGCCGAAGTTTGGAACGAGCGGGCGGAGTTTCCGGGTGCTATCGACGGATCGACATTCGACGAGTTCGTCAGTGCGGACGATGATGTCCCCATAACAGGATGAGGATTACATTGCAGACGTCGTGCCGACCACGAGCCAAAGCGACAGCAATATGGAAATCGACGATGGCCCATTGCCTACATCCTCTGAAGTGATTAGTGCATTTGCGTTAGTCCGGCGCTATTGCTTGAATGTGGAAGGTTGCGGCCTCAGCTGCTCCGACTCGTTGGACAACGTGGAGGCGTGCGTGCTGTCGCAGGCAGCGAAGTCGTTGACACAGAAAAAAATCCGGGACTATTTTGTTCCACAGTAGGGCATGCAAGTAAGCCACCATATTAATAAAGTACTTTTCTTCTAGATTGTTATGTGCCTTTGTGTCAAAACCTATACCGTGCCTATATCGAATTAAGCCATATATCGAACTAATAAATGTTTTTTGGCGAGTTCGATATACCCGGGTTCGACTGTATTGGTTAATAAGTAGTTTTTCCCATTTTCGTTGCGCACTCGCCGTGGCACGTCGTCCCCCACTGGGTGTCCCGACAGAACAGCAAGCCCCAGCGATCGAAACACGCCTCGCTTGTTTGTCTTGATGATTATGGCAGCTGTGTTGATGAGCGCCACCTTTTGGATTTTTTCCCAACAAGAAGTACGTGGCCTCCGAAACTGGAAGTTCAGCACCTGATCGGCACTCGGCCTGCCAAGTTTCTGGTGTTGTGCATGCGATGGCGCTTTGCACAAACGCGCAAACACGGTGTGTGCTTGCTTTGCTTTCTTTGTTCCTTTGGGGCCGTGCATACGTATTCGCTCGTTGTTCCGTGCTGTACGCAAGAACTGCAGGAGCGTCACTTTTCACGTGTTTTGTATGTGTGCTTGTGCGGCTTTATACTTGCGTCATGCCGAAGCTGGGACAAAAACATCAAGTGCTGAAAATAGAGGATAATTTGGACATAATTCGTGCTATTTAAATCTTGGCTGAACAGCACACACGGGACGAGGACGGAAGAAAGGAACAAAAAAAAAGAACATAGATAAGTGCGAACATTGATCGTGTTCTTTTCTTCCGTCCTTGTCCTTTGTGCACTGTTCAGCCAAGATGAACCCTTACCAACTCGCTCAAGCTTCCATTATTATGTGCTGTTGAACGTGGTACGAAAAAATCGGCGTTGGCACGCGAAATGAACCTGCTGTTAACCACGGTGTGTAGAATTTAGAATTTGAGAGAGAAGTTGTTCGGCAGTGCTGCTGCAACTGCGAAAAGGTGCCGGCTACATGGTTCGTCATTTTCGGATGTAGTGGAGGGGCTTGTCAAGTGGCTAAAAGCTGCACCAGGTCGAAAAATCAGCCTATCAGCAGATCCCTGTTAAGGGAGAAGACCCTGGTTTTTGCCTCGCAGCTCAACTATGACAACTTTGCCTGCAGCAATGGCTGGCTGGCCAGATTTAAGGCGAGGCATGGCATTACCGCAAGGAGTGTTTTGGGAGAAGGCACTCCTGCTGGCGTGAATGGCACGGAGAAGTGGCAAAATGGCCAGCTGAAGAACATCTTCGAAGACTACGCACCTGATGACATCTTTAATATGAATGAATCGGCGCTATTCTTTAAGCTGCTACCAGACAAAACGCTCGCCTTTAAAGGCGAGACGTGCACCGGCGGTAAGCATGCAAAAGACAGAATATCATTGGCGTTGTGCGTAAACATGATTGGAATAGACAAAACTCCGTTTCTCGTGATTGGAAAGTCGGCGAAGTCAAGATGTTTCAAAGGTGCCCGATTGCCATCAGGGGTCATCTATCGCAGCAATACCAAGGCATGAATGACTGAAAAACTTTTTGAAGAGTACGTGTTTCATTGATCGTCGTTTTGCGGCTAAGAACAGAGGAGTAGTTATTATTTTAGATAACGCTTCGGCGCACGTCGCCCTGGACAACCTGACGGCTGTGAAGTTGGCGTTTCTACCACCAAACACAACAGCGATTGCGCAGCCTTTGGACCAAGGTGTCATTCGAGCTGTAAAACAGCTGCGCAGATTTTTTTTCATCATTTAATGCGGCAAATTATTCTCCATCGACCTTATTGGCGCGATTAACCTGCTCGAATACTCGTTAAGGCAGGTTGAAGCAACGACAGTTCAAATTTGATTCAAGCGTGCTGGCTTCAGTGTGTATGCGGGCGACGCAGGTGACGCTAGTGACACCATCGACCAGACTTCCAACATTATAGACCAAGCTTGCGAAACTCTGCTAGCTGAAGTGCTGGAGCGGCAGGGCATTACGAAAGGCATTTCCTTCCCCGAATTCAGAGACGCAGACAGCGATGTGCAGACATCTCCTGACATGTTCGACAAAGCTATTGTTGCCTCTGTTCGAAGTGTTGCCAAATGATAGCGATGAGGACAACATAAAAAGCGACAACACGGGTGACCCAGGTCCGACAGTGGCTGAAGCTGCACATTGCATCAGCGTCATGCGCATGTTTGCCGAAAAGAGGGGGCTGGAGGGAAAGCTGGCTCGCAGCATAAGTGAGTTTGAGGCTGCAATCATTGCTGCTAGGTCGCTGCATCGTCAAATGAAGATTACAGACTTTGTCACGCGAAGTTAATAAATTGCTGCACGTTTTTTTGTTTTTTCATCGCACTCCCTCGAGGTTTCTTTTTTTCACAGGTAAGTGGGCGACCTGGCGCAATTTCGGTTAAGCAGTACTACCGTTTAGTACTTACTTTTCCCGAGCTCCTAACAACTATGGTTTAACGAGGTTTCACTGTACCTGTAAATGATATACTATGTGCAAAAGCACATATAATTGATTATAATCATTATAATCGCATGCCAGCAGTACTATGTGTTTGGCCAGTACCTCACTGGTGCATTGGGGTTGAGTTCCGAAGCCAACACATGTGCAATTGCATCATTGCCAAAAGGTTTATTCCCCCGATGAGACAGAAACATTTAGGATTTGTGTTCTGCACTCACGTGGTCCATTCGTTTAAAGCCAGAGGCTATCACTTATACAGGCCACTCAAGTTTATGTCTAGAGCGTGAATGCTAAAAGGGCGAATTAAGCGAGTCGGTTATTCATGGTACTTGAAATACAAATGTGTTAACAAAAACAGGGACTTGAGTAGACAAGGACAAGTGCTTGTCCTTGTCTATTATTGTACCTGTTTTTGTTAACATGCTCGTATTTCAAGCTAAGGCTAAGTTTGTGTTAAGCTCTCTTATATGAGTTTGTGTCACGGCGATAAGAGCAGTGTAACATCGGTGAATGGAAGCAACAAGTAGGACTGCTGTACATGTTCTCCTCGGGGGTGCTTCAATCATCATTCTATCCTTGCGGTTCCAAAAAACTGTCGTTTTTTCAGGTTTGCAGCAAAGTTGTGATTGGCTGTTTTTGGCAGAAGTCACCCTTTAAGCTACTAGTTTCTCAATCTGACAAGCCAACATCTCCAATTGCTTTCAGCAATCCAAACATCTCTGAATGTTAGAACCAGCGGGTTTTGCTGTATTGTGGCCAGCCAGATGACAATGAAGGTGGTTCCTCTGTGCAGCATCCATCGTGTGACCTGTGCGTGTGGTCAGGACGACTGCAGGCTTCACCAGAGGAAGACTGGCTCTGCTACATCGCTGTAAGCATTTTTCTAAAATTTTAACAATGTTGTGTGCCAGTGTGCCAAAAAAGCATCGCTGTAGGGAGGCCACATGAAAGAAAAACAGAACTACCGTATTTACTCGCATAATGATGCACTTTTTTTTTTTCAGAAAATCCGGCTCGAAGTTAGAAGTGCGCCAATTACGCGGGGTAAAATTTTCGAAAATTTTTTCAACTCGGTTCTCGCGCTTTAAATCTGCATACTTGTCAAGTAAAAGGCGACTTTATCTATCGTTTACCAATTAATTCAGCATAGAACAAACATACCTACGTAACTTTTAATGAACAAGCGAGAGCCGTCAACTGCGCACACACACATAAAATTTATTTACACAAAAGTCGTAGCTGTTCCTCCTTTTCTCTATTCGGAGTCCGAGTCGGAGATCACACATTCATCCTCGCCGAGCGGGGATTCGTTTTCGGTGTCCGAATCATCCGCACCCCACAACATGTCATCCTCACTCGCATCCAGTGCGTTCGAGATACCCGTCTTCTTGAAGCTTTTCCTGACGACTTCGTCGGAGATTGCCTGCCACGCTTCCACGATCCAAGCGCACAGCATTTCCACAGGCGGCCTCTTAATCTTACCACCTGGAGTCAGCTGATGTTGTCCTCCAGCCATCCAGGTGGTGTACAGCCTTCGAATATTGTCCTTGAAAGGTTTATTCAAGGACACGTCCAAAGGCTGCAGTATCGATGTGAAGCCGCCCGGAATCACTGCCAGATCTGTGCGCAGCTCCTTTAGCTCATCTCGTACGCGGTCTACTAGGTGCCCACGAAAACTGTCCAGGACAAGCATGGACGGCAACAACAGACCACCCGGCCGCCGACCCCAGACTGTTTTCACCCAATCCACCATGAGTTCCGCGCTCATCCAGCCTTTTTCCTGGACTCTGACGTAGATGCCTTGAGGGAATTTTGCCTTTGGAAGCGTCTTACGTTTAAAAATAACGTAAGGCGGTAGCTTACGCCCATCCGCTGTCACCGCCAGCATTACGGTGCATCGTTGTTTATCAGGGCCAGACGTTCTGACGATGACACTCCGTGCACCTTTCTCCACCACTGTCGTGTTCCACGGCATATCAAAGCAAAGGGGGGTCTGATCGGCGTTGCCGATCTGGGACAAAATGAAGTCTTTCTGCTGTCGGAGCTTTATAACAAAACTGTGGAAGTCCACCACTTTGTCCTCATATGCTGCGGGCAAGCGCTGGCACAAGGTGGTCCGCCTTCGCAGTGCGAGGCCATGGCGCCGCATGAAACGAGTTGTCCATCCGGAGCTGGCTTTGAACTCTTTTGCTTCGATGCCCTGTGCTCGGGCTATTCTGCGCGCCTCAGTCTGCACAATATCCAACGACATAGCACAGCCGTCTTGTTGTCGTAGCTCCCGTATATGCCGGACCAGTTGCTCTTCGACGTTCGGATACCTGCCGGTCTTGGCACCGCGGAAAGCCCGTCGTGTCTTCTTCGTCGCCTTAAGTTTTTTTTCTTGGTCCCTCCAGTACCGAATACTGGTTTCTCCAACGCCGAAATGCCTGCTTGCAGCCCGGTTGCCGTGCTCCAGTGTGTACTGCACTGCCTTCAGTTTAAACCCAGCCGTGTAGCTCGCGTACTTCCCCATAGTGGAACCAAAGTTCAATACACGACCACAACATACGCACACCGCTTGCAAAATGGCGTTTCTTTCTTTTTCTCTGATGGTGGTGATGGCGATCGAGCCCCCGGCGTTGTACACGTGACCTCCAAAAAGCGCGGCGATTTGGGGGGTATCAGTAATTGATGGAACAGCCGTTTTTTTTTTTTTTTCGCTCATGGATGCTTTTTTTTTTTTTTCAAGTTTTATTTCGACAAACACGTTGGTTAGGTTGCACTTCGAATTTTTTTTATTTGCTCGTCGATTTGCCTTCTTTTTTTCTTCAGGGTACGGGGACCGCGTTCCAACTGTACCGCTGGGGGGTAGAATCGTTTCTGATCACGGCCAAGTTCGGGGTGCGCCTATTATGCGCGGAATTAAAAAAAAAATCGAATTTTCCGCGACCAAACTAGGGGTGCGCCTATTATGCGAGTGCGCCGATTATGCGAGTAAATACGGTACTTGTTCAGTAACATTGAACGTTAAGCTAGTTTGTGATAGCTTATGTTTACTTGTGTAGCACCGCACGAAGACAAGGCTGAAAAGGTCTGAAAAAATAGACAATTTTTGCACTCTCAGCTACTGTTAAAACTGGATTATAGGTCGAGCCTCCCCCTCCCCAACTTTGAATCTCAAAAAAAAAAAAAAAATAAAAATTGCACCCTTACCTTGATAAATACTTGACACAATCAGCTGCACTGTGGGGATGTTTCTTTTCATTTCGACACTAATCCTATGTACAGTCGAATCTTGATAATTCTAACGAACTCGAAGGGGCCCGAAAATTTGTTCGAATTAATGAGAGTTAAATTAACGGAGGGCTCCCCATGCAGTGGCGCATGTGCACTGAGCTAACACACGAGGGGGAAGATTCAGAAGACTTACATTTATTCACAAATTGCAGGACATCCTTTATTAATTGAAGTAATCGGTGATGCGCGCCTGCACACGTTTGCCTTGCAGCGAGTCAATCAATTTCGCACAGAACTTGCAAAGCATTTCTATTTCGGGTTCAGCATTCTCTTGGCAAGAGAAGTTGCGTGCGGCAATGTCCAGCACCGCCACTCTCTAAAGATGACGACAACAACGACCGCGTCTCCGCTACGCAGCCGCAGCGTAGCCAGCACGTGATGAGAAAGGAGGGGCGCCTACACACGGAGAGAACAAAAACTCTGCAGCAGCTTCTTCAGTATCTTTTTTTTTTTTGCTCTTTTTGCGCGCAGCATTGAAAGGACAAGAGTCTCTATGTGGCAGGGACTGAAAAGGAAGAAGCGTGGCACAGGCATGTCCCAGATCGGCATTTGAGAGAGAGAGCGACAATTCCGTTGCAGCCTTTTCTTTTCTTCTTTTCGTCCTTTGCGCGCAGCATTGAGGTGTCAGAGGTTCCGCCGCAGGATAGGGCGTCGTGCTGAGAGTACTTTCGGAGCGCGGTATGTTCGAATTAACCATCGCAATAGCTTGCGCGTTCGAATTACCGGGCGTTTTCGCCCATTGGAATACACATAGCTTTGACGCGACCACAGCGTCACTTCTAATTAACCGGAATTTTGAATCTTGTGTTCCAAAAATTATTGTACCAGTCAAAGATCAGGTCTAAGCCGTTGTGAAATGTCCTTTTTGTAAGATCACCGATAACTTTTCAAACTTGAACATCATTGTCACTCGTGGTACGCTATCATGTTGTATATTATCACATGCTACAAAAGGTTTTCAACTAGAACTAACTGAGCCTGCGGGAAGATGCACACAAGACTGGCAAGGTGGCTGTCCAAACAACAACTAGTGAGAGAACGCGCTGTCCCAGAAAATCGTTTATTCCAGTGGGCTGTTGGAATAGTGTCTTTGTTCCAGTGTCTTTGTGCCTTGTGTGCAAGTAACATTATTCTCCCTGTGAAAAAAAGACTTGCATTGGTTCGATGTTCCAAAAGGAAATAAGCAAAGTATGGAAAACCCGCGTAAAGTACGCACATTTTTGCGCCGAGCTGCGCAAAGCTATGAAATTTAGTGAAATTGCACCACGCTGGGCCAAAATACCTGACCAGCTTTAAGATTTTTTTCTGTTGCACCAATATTTGCGAGAAATAGAGGCCACATTAGTCAACTGTAGTTCGCATTGTAGGGGTGCTGACACCTCTGTAAAGTTGTTTGCGCTGCGTGGCGCACATGTTTCGCACAGAAGCCGTATTTCAAGTGTGACAACCGCCGGCGATAGATAGTGTTGTGTTCGGGTTGAGTACCTTTATTGGTAGAGTGGTAGCACTGGTGGTGACCTCTGGCGGGAGACAAGCCTTGGTGGTCGGCGAGAGTTGAGGGGTCTCTTCTGCGCGTGGCGGTTGCCGCGAACGGTTGTCTCTCGCGGTGGGTCTGCCGTGGACGGCACCGCGGGCCGCCTGCGGTGGACCCGCGTGGCGAGTGAAGCGTTAGGAACGTTGCCTTTTGTGTGCTCTTGTGTTATGTAGTTTGAGTGTATGGTAATTTTGTGTAATGATGGCTTAGCGTTGTAAGGACATCCATTGGTAGTGATGGGGGTATGTGGCGCCCCCTGGGCGTGGTGGCAACAGTGTACATCCGGCCTGTGTGCGGGGACGGTGTTGTGGTTAGACGTGAGTGGTGGGTGTGTGAGGCCTAACGAACACGAACGAGCATGACAAGTGAGGGCTCGTCCGGGATTGGCCCGACTGAAATTCCCGATGAATTCGTACAGTTTATGCTGCGTCAGACAAATGGATCGGCTATCGAACGCGAGCGCATAGCATCTGAGCTGCGGCAGGCATCAATGGCCGCTCCCGTGGTTCCCGGAGGCAACGAGCGCCGACTGGCCTTTGTTGGACCGCCGGCTACACAAATGTCGGCGACGGTGATAGCGCTTATTGCGACCACGTTGCCTAGGTTCGCGGGCTTCCAGGATGTGCAACACCCGGAGGAATTCCTCAGCAAAGCGGACAATTTTTGCCTGATTAACGGCATAGCTCTGGAAAACCGAGTTCGCCGCATCGTTACCGCGGCGCATGACGGCAGCCCGAAATTGTGGCATCGTTTCGCGGGTCCCTTCGCTACGTGGGATGCCTTTGTCACCGCTTTTTGACGGGAATTCGCGTCGGCCGACGAAAAGAAGCGCCTGAAGGAAGAGTTAGAGGCACCCACTCAGCACCCGGAGGAGAACTTGAAAGAATTTATTTATGTTATTTTCGAGTTCTACGACCGAGGAGGTTGCCGACGACGTCAAGGTCGACAGAGTGCTGCGCCAAATGCACCCTCAGCTGCAAGACTTGGTAGCGGGGTCCACCTTCTCAAGCTTGAAGGCCCTGGCGGATGTGGCCGATGGCCTGATGGAGCGAGTGCGACGCCGGCTACAATATCGGCCTCCTCCACCCAAAACAAATCAGGTCGCGCGCGACTTGGCATATTCGGCGCATGGCATGCCTGACGCAATGGCAGTGCCCCAGCACTCCGTAGCAGTCGTTTCCGCGCTGAATGCCGGTTGGACACCTGGGTGCGCGTGGCCCCTCCACCCTGGAGCAGTGCAACCCTCATACCACCGGGACCAGTGGCCCATAATTCAGGCCCAATCTGTCGGCGCACCAACGTACCGACCACCAGCAGGGCGTCGACCTCAGCGGGCCCCGAGCCAAGTTGTTTGCCGACGATGTGGCGTCCTCGGCCACATTGCACGTAACTGTGCGAGTAAACCGCGCCAAGGCAACGCCGTTTGCTTCTAGTGCGGCCGTCCAGGGCACTTCCAGGCTCAGTGCTCGGGAAACGGGCGCCAGTAGGCGCCGGTTCGGCGGGTTCCTACTGCAATTTTATTATGCAAGTTGCATCTGCAGCCGGAGGAGGGAAGGAGCCGTTCTTGGATGTTCGAATCGGCAGTACAACGTTCCGTGCATTGCTCGACACTGGGTCCAGCGTGAGTCTCCTTGGTCCACTAGCCACCAGTGAGGCATGCTCTTCGAGGGGAAAAAGGAAACGCGAAACTCGAACACTCCGCTTGGCATCAGGTTGGTCCCAGAGCTCCGAGGTTACAAAATCCGAAATAGAGTGGGATGGTGGCTTCCGGGTTCAAAAATTTATTTGCCTGCCTGACCTGTGCCGGGATGTTGTGCTCGGAAGGGACTTCTTTACAGCCAGTGGCATGTCCTTGCACATAGCTTTGGGCGGGTGCACTATAGGTATGGAGCCACAGCTTGTTGTTCCATTTGCCAAACCAGACAGGAAGGTTGCCCCAGATCCAGTTGATGATGCCAATTGCCTTGGAAACTTGTTTGAGCAACAGCCAGACGTTGTGGCATGCAACACCATTAGTGGCTTAGGACAGCAAGCAGAAGTGATGCGTGAGTTCAG
This sequence comes from Rhipicephalus microplus, assembly GCF_043290135.1. Taxonomy (NCBI): domain Eukaryota; kingdom Metazoa; phylum Arthropoda; class Arachnida; order Ixodida; family Ixodidae; genus Rhipicephalus; species Rhipicephalus microplus. Next base: position 33,585,565 of record NW_027464586.1, read on the forward strand.
GGGCCTGCTGGGAGAATATGAGGCACTCTTCACAAAGTTGCCTGGTTGTACAACACTCATTGAGCACTCTATCGACACAGGTGACAGCACGCCAGTGCGCACGAAACTGCGCCCAGTCAATCCAAAAAAACAATGCATCATGGATGCTTGCTTGGACGAGATGCTAGAAGCAGGCCTAATCAGGCGGAGCATAAGCAGCTGGACAAGTGCACCAATCCTGGTGGGAAAGAAATCCGGAGGCTACCGGGTGGCTGTCGACTACGGACGCTTGAACTCCTGCACAAGGGTACCAGTGTACCCAATGCCTCGCACTGATTGGCTCCTGGCTCAGCTACGTAATGCACAATGGTTTACAAGGTTTGACCTCTCCCAAGGGTTCTTCCAAATTCCACTGCGGGAACAAGATGTTGAGAAGACTGCATTCATATGTCATAGGGGCACCTTCGAATTCACAAGGATGCCATTTGGTGTGGCTGGAGGCCCAGCAACATTCCAAGCTTTAATGGACAGGGTTCTTGAGGGTGTAAACCACAAATTTGCCATGGCGTTCCTTGATGATGTTTTGGTGTACTCTCCTACAATAGAACAACACCTGGTACACGTCCGTGAAGTCCTCGAATGCATCAAGAATGCAGAGCTTACAATTAATCCAACCAAAGTACAACAATGCACTCAATCCTTCACCTTCCTTGGTCACGTTGTATCTCCAGGAGAGTGCCGACCAGACCCAGAGAAGGTGCGTGCAGTGGCAGAGTACCCACGGCCATCCAACATGAAGCAACTGCAGGCATTTCTGGGCTTAGCTGGATATTACAGGAACTTTATTCCACAATTTTCCCTCACTGCTAAGCCCTTAACCAACTTGCTCAAGACGCAACAGAAATGGCAGTGGACGAGCATTGAAGAACAGTCATTTGCGACTCTCCAAGCAAGGCTGGCAACAGATGCAGTTCTGAGCTTGCCAGACCTCAATGCACCATTTGTAGTTGAAACAGATGCCAGCAGTGTTGGTATCGCCGCAGTGCTGCTGCAACGTCGGGATAACATTTTGAAGCCAATTTCATTCATCAGCAGAGGCTTGTCGGATGCGGATCATAATTACACAGTCCTGGAGTGGGAGTGTTTGGTCGTCGTATGGGCTGTAGAGAAATTCCGATCTTATTTGGAATTCACAGAATTCGAAGTGCACTGTGATCATGCGTCATTGGCTTGGATGTTCACACTGAGCAGGCATCTCCTCGTGTGTGGCGCTGGGTGCTACGCCTTCAAGGGTTTCAGTGCAAAATTAAGCACCGTCGTGGTAAGGCCAACATTCCTGCTGATGCCCTAAGCCGGGCACCTGTTCAGCCAAACTCCAAGACAGCAGCTGAAAGCCTGCCTGAGAGACTTTTGCCACTTAACTTGGACACTGACGAAGGCTCTGTCACGTTTGAAACCTGCCTGCCAACCACCATTGAGGACCTCAGTGTTATAAACTGTGCGAAAATACTAGCACAAGAACAACAATGTGATGCTCTTTTGCGTGACATAACCAGAACTATCCAGGGAGAGTGCCTGCACAAAGGCACTGCCGAAACCTGTCGTCTGGAGGACCTGGCATCCACGTCTCATCTAGAGCCATCAGGACTTTTGGTGCAATGTCGCGGCGACCGTACAGTAGCCTGGTTGCCTACTCACCTTCGCCCCTTGATCCTGCAGATGGCCCATGACCACCCGACAAGTGCCCATGCAGGATTCTACAAGATACTGCAGCGCATCAGAGACAAGTTTGTGTGGTTGGGCATGAGCAATGACACATTGAAGTATGTCCGCAGTTGCTCAGTCTGTCAAAGGACGAAGGCACAGCGTTGCAAACCCCAAGGATTTATGGCAAGCCAATGGCCTGCAGCACCAATGGAAGAACTTAGTATCGGCTTAATGGGGCCGTTACCTACCAGCCCTCGGGGGCACAAGCACTTGCTGGTCATTGTTGACAAACTTACCAAAATCATTGAGCTCTTCCCTTTTCGTGCAGCAACAACACAGCAGATAGCCAGCCGTGTGGAAGAGTTCATCTGCAGACACGGGGTACCTACTGCTATTTCTAGGATAATAAGAAACCCTTTGTTAGTAAATTATGGAAGAACCTGCTTAGGCGATAGAGCATCTCGGAGCGCCACACGGTACCTTACAGGCCAGCCGGACAGATGGTCGAGCGGCACAATGGCACCGTGAAGCAGTGCATTCGTGCATACTGCAATGAGCACGAAAACTGGGACCAACACATTCCCGAGATTGCTTTTGCAAAGCGAACCGCTGTAAGTGCTGCTACTGGATACACCCCAGCCCTCCTCTGCTATGGCCATGAACTCTGAACACTCTGGCAACCCACCGAAGACAAGCAAGACGCTGAGCCTGCGGTATCATCTTCTCACGCATTCGCAGCAGAACTTCAGTCCCATTTGGCAGAGGTCATGAATGCTGCACGGCAGCATCAGCAACATGCTTGGCGTGCCCAGAAGCAGCACTACGACCAGCGACGCCAAGCCACGACATTGGAGGAAGGCGACCTTGTCCTGCGAGAAACCAACATAGTCAGGGACGCTGCAAGAGGCATCTCATCGAAGCTGGCACCAGGGCGAAATGGTCCATTCCGCTGTCACGTGCTAACCCTAAATCGCACACCACACACCGCTACGTCTTGCCACTCCTTCCAACCAGCCTGAACCCTCGTTCCCCACACATGCAACCCCCACCACTCCAGTCCCAATGATGATGATGACGCCGTCACGTAGTGCCCTCTCTCGGCCAAGTCCCAGTGATGATGACGCTGTCACGTAACGCCCTCTCTCGGCCACCCTCACAGGTCTCCCCCGTAAAAATGTGAAGCCACCGCTACATATCGCCTGCAGCGTCATGGTAGAGTGTCAGCTGATCTGCGTGTCTCACACAGTGGCGACGACCCGTTTTGGGATCCACTAGAACAAAGTCATTCTGTCCTACACGTCTCACTGCCCGAAAGGGACCGGAACGCCGGGGTGCAAGCTTCGAGGAGAAGCCCTTGGTGGCATCGCTGAGAGAGTGGCTTTCGAGCAGAACAAGATCACCCTCCTGTATTGTCAGTGGCCGCCTGTGCTGGTCGTAGCGAGTCTTCTGGGCACGCCACATGTGGTTTTGGTGTGTCCTGGAGAAGTCAAGCACCTCCTGCAGACACTTGGAGACCTCAATAGCAAATGCACGGTATGCTGTCGCAGGAGGCTCCGCGTCGTCTTTGGCCTCAGCCTGTGTCCATGGGGTTCTCAGCTCCCGGCCATAACAGAGGAAGGCAGGCGTGTAGCCCGTGACAACGCTTTCAATCGTGCGCATGGCCAGGGCAATTTCAGGGATGTGCTGATCCCAGTGCTTGTGGTTGGAACAATAAGCCCTAAGGCACTGCTTGATGATGCCATTGTGGCGCTCCACCATTTGCCCGGCAGGGCGGTACGGAACAGTGTGTCGGTCTTGTATGCCCCAATGCTCAAGGAGGCCCTTCCACAACCTGCTTACAAACGGCTTTCCATTATCACTTGAAATGGAGACAGGTGTGCCATGTCTGCAAAAAACCTGGATCATGCAGGTCACCACACTCTTGCTGTTTGCTGCCCGTAATGGAAAAAGTTCAATGAACTTGGTGAACTTGTCAATCACCACGAGAAGGTACTTGTGGCGTCGAGGCGTCATAGGCAAGGGCCCAATTATGTCCACGCTGAGCTGTTCCATGGGTGCAGTGGCCCATTGACTGCTCATCAGCCCTTCTGGCTTCTGCCGGTGGGCTTTGGTGCGCTGACAAACCTGGCAGCATCGCACATACTTGGATATGTCCGAGCGCATACCCAGCCACACGAAATTCTGAGAAATGCGTTTGAGGGTCTTAAAAAAGCCGGAGTGGCCGCTAATCGGGTGGTCATGGGACAGTCGCAGGACCAAGTTGCAGAGATGGTTTGGTAGCCAAGGTACTTTCCTGTTCCCTCGGTGCTGTACAAGCAACCCACTCTCTTCCATCTCGGTCGTCTCCGCCAGGTCTTTGATCAAAGGTTGATCACTGTCAGTGGGCGGAAGCTTCCCTCCCTTCATCACAGTTCGTAGTTTTGACAGTATGGGGTCCTGCTGTTGTTCCTGGGCGAGGAGCCCTGCATCATTCAAGACAGTAGTGTCGTCCACTTCAGATGCTACAGCAGCTGCCTCAAAGCTGATTTGTGGGCTGGGCTCTGGAACAGCCATAGGGAACAGGGTCTCATGTAGACTCGGGCTTGGAACTTCCTGGTGCTGAAGGGGAGCTCTGCTCAAGGTGTCGGCTGGCACATTTGCAAGACCCCGCGTGTGCTTGATTCTGCAGTTGAAACCTTGCAGCCGCAAAACCCAACGCTTTACACGTGGTGAGGCCTGGTCTGTGGTGAACATCCAGGACAGTGAAGAGTGATCACAGTGTACCTCAAACTCGGTGAACTCAAGGTATGGTTGGAACTTGTCCACTGCCCACACCACAGCCAGACACTCCCATTCTTGCACTGTATAGCGCTGCTCTGCCTCAGTGAGAATCCTGCTAATGAAGCTTATTGGACGCAGTTGAGCATCACTCTCGGCTGCCTGCAGAAGCAACGCTGCAATGCCGACTCCACTGGCGCCTGTTTCCACAACGAATGGTCTGTTGAGGTCCGGCAAGTTTACAACAACATCGTCGGCCAGGGACTGCTTAAGTGCTCTAAAGGCTTCCTCTTGCTGCAGCTCCCACCGCCAACGTTGGTTTTTCTCAAGGAGTTCTATGAGTGGACGTGCAGTGATAGAAAGCTGAGGTATGAACCCTCTGTAATAGCCTGCTAGTCCCAGGAAGGCCTGCAGCTGTTTGAGTGTTGTTGGTTGAGGATAGTCCAGCACCGCTCGCACTTTTTTCTTGTCCGGCCTACACTGCCCGGGCGATATTTCATGGCCAAGGAACTTCAGGTATTGACAGCACACGTGCACCTTCTCTGGGTTAATGGTCAGCTGTGCCAAACTTATCCGCTTCAACACCTCCCGAACATGCTCAAGATGATCCTCTAGGGTCTCCAAATACACCAGTACATCATCGAGAAACGCCATGGCAAACTGGTGATTAATTCCCTCCAGTAGTCGGTCCATCAGGGTCTGAAACGTGGCAGGACCTCCGGCAATTCCAAAGGGCATTCTCATGAACTCGAAGGTTCCGCGATGGCAAATGAACGCTGTCTTTGGAATATCCTGCTCTTGAACAGGGATTTGAAAAAAACCCTGTGAAAGATCAAAGCTTGAGAACCACCTGGCTCGTCCCAGCTGTGCCAGCAACCAATCAGTCCTCGGCATGGGGTAGACTGGCACCTTAGTGCGTGCATTCAGCTGGCGGTAATCCATAGCCATGCGGTAGCCACCAGACTTCTTCTCAACCAGGACTGGAGCGCTGGCATGCTGACTTTGGCTAGGGCGGATGAGGTTCTGTGCCAGCAGGTATTGAATGCAGTTGTCCATGATGGCCTGCTTCTTGGCATTCACTGGTCGCAGTTTGCATCGAACAGGTGGGTTGTCTCCCGTGTCTATGCGATGCTCTGCCAGGGTTGTGCAGCCCAGAGTTGTGGTGAAGATTTCTCTAAACTCTTCTAAAATGTGTTTCATACGTGGGTCTAGGTCCGACGAATGGCCGGGAATGATCACATTGCAGGCTGCAGTCGCCTCCGGCACACTGGCACACACACTGGCATCGCCCTCAGCAAAAATGCAGCGCAGACTGTCTCCAAAATCATCCACTGCCTCTGGCTGTTCCTTAACGGCCTTGACAAAGGGCACAATTCTTTGTGGTTCTGTGCCGTCAGTCCACCCACCAAGTGACATGTGCAGAGAGATGCCACTCACCGTCAGGAAATCCCTACCAAGGACAACGTCACGGCACAGGTCAGGAACGCACAAAAACTGCTGTCTGCGGCAACCGGCAGCCCACTCGATCTGGCACTTCAGAGACATGGTTGACTGCGACCAGCCTGATGCCAAACGCAGCACGCGTACGTCTGCCTTGGGTTTGGCTCCAGAAGCTTGGGCCGCCGCCGCGGCGTGCGGTCTGAAAAAGCTTACACTTGAGCCTGTATCTAGCAGGGCCTTGAACGTCGACGCCCCGATACGGACGTCCATAAGGGGCTCTTTGCCACCGGCTGTGGTCGCTACTTGGTGCGCACTGCCGTAGGTGCCCGCCGGGGCAGCACCTACCGCCACTGGTTTCCCGGGCACTGTGCTTGCAGGTGACCCGATCGCTGGCACCGGAAGCAAACGGGTGGCCCCATTCTTCGACCCGTGGCACAGTTACGAGATATGTGGCCGAATCCACCACAGCGATGGCACTGCACACGCATTGCTCCACTCGCGGGCTCCTGCCGCGGCATCAGTCCTGGCCCGTAGGGTGAGAACGGAGGCGCTGTGTCGCACGAGTACTGTCGGTCCCGGCAGTACGACGGGTCTAGCGCAGCTGGATGCAGTGGCCAGTGATAAGTCGGCGGTGCCGGTGGGGCAGCAGCAAACGAAGCGAACGACGCCGTCGCCATAGTGTTCGACTGCGGCAGTGAGTGATGGTCGAGGGCCTGGCTAGGGCGGAACGCCAGATCTCTGGCTACTTGGTTGCTCGGAAGCGGCGGTGGTCGGTACTGGAGGCGACGCCAAGCCCGCTCCATTAGGCCGTCGGCTGCCTTCACCAACTCGGCGAGGTCGTTGTAGGCATGCCCCTCCGCCAAATCTTGCAACTGAGGGTGCATCTGCCTCAGTACGCGCTGCACCTTCTCGGCTTCGGAGACCTCTTCCCCAATGCGGTCGTAAAAATTAGCGATCGCATATATAAACTCTTTCAAATTTTCTTCCGGGTGCTGCGTGCGCTGTTCGAGCTCCGCCTTCAGGCGACGCTTCGACGAGAACTCGGAGCGGAAAGCGGCAGTGAATTGCTCCCACGAGTCGAACCCGCGCACGAACCGCCACCACAACTTCGCGCCACCCTCGAGGGCAGCCGGTACCACGTGTGTCAGTCGCTTATCGGCGGCGACGCCCGTCACGAGGCAGAAGTTTTCCAAACGTTCAAGAAACTCCTCCGGCGACTGCAAGTCTCTAGCACCGGAGTAGCGGGGGAGGTGCGCTGCGGCGAGCCGAGGCGCAGAGTCGTCGGTGGCCCGAGGGACAGCGCCAGTGTTAGCGATCCCAGTCCATGCTCCCACGTGCGGAGCCATGGGCAGCGGCGTCGCCATCACTCGATCGCGCACGACCGCCGCGATTCGTTTGCGCTCCATGGCGGAGCCGTCGGTGCCCAGCAACAGCTCTTTAACGAGACCTTGGAGCCTAGGCATGTCGTTCGCTGCTGTTGTCGGGCCTGAAGCCATCCCGGACGAGCCCCCACTTGTCACGCGCTAACCCTAAATCGCACACCACACACCGCTACGTCTTGCCACTCCTTCCAACCAGCCTGAACCCTCGTTCCCCACACACGCAACCCCCACCACTCCAGTCCCAATGATGATGATGACGCCGTCACGTAGTGCCCTCTCTCGGCCAAGTCCCAATGATGATGATGCCGTCACTTAACGCCCTCTCTCGGCCACCCTCACACCGCATCTGCAGACGTATTGGGGCAAACACTTTCAAGCTCGTCCACCCACAGACTGGGAAAGCTTGTGGCTAGGCCCATGCCGACCAGCTCGTCAAATACCATCCTCCATGGTCAGCGGGGAGCTTTACGCTTCAAGGGGGGGACGGGCTGTGAGGACATCCATTGGTAGTGATGGGGGTATGTGGCGCCCCTTGGGCGGGGTGGCAACAGCGGACATCTGGCCTGTGTGCGCGGAGTGTGTGCGCGGACGGTGTTGTGGTTGGACGTGAGTGGCAGGTGTTGGCGGGGAGTGAGGCCTAACGAACACGAACGAGCGTGACAGCGTGTTGATAACGATTTGTGTATCGCTTCGGCGGACGATATCGTCGTTCTAAATTAGTTAAATAAATGTGTGTATGTTGTTTGGTTTGTACGAACCGTGTCTGCTGTGTCCGCTTACTCCAAGAGCGTGGCGTGTCACTCACCAAATCAAGACCCCACACTGGCTGCCCAACGTGAAGCTCTTGGAGTATCGGACGACAGTTTTTGTGGTTCGGTGCAAGATTTTGTTAGAGCCGGGGTAGAGGAGGCCTAGGGGGACTTCTTTGCTAGCGTCTGCGGTAGGCTTTGTTGAGAGTGAGGAGATTGGATTTGTGACGTATTTGAACTTGTCGGCACTCAAGTTTTGCCTGGTGGCAACTTTATGTTGCAGTTCGTCAACTCCCCCATTGAGAAGTCCAGAAAAGTTGGAGCATTACTGGAGTCTCAGTGTGTGGAAGTTCTTGAGTGGCGTGCGACATTTCCAGAACTCAATAGTATTAAGAACATGCGAAGCCCCACGAAAGTGTTGATGTTACACCGGCAGCTCGTTCGACTCACTACGGATGCGCTGTGGACGGCTGTAGAAAAAGAATGGGAGCAGCGTAGAGCCGGCCGCAGCTTTCGCGCAACCTGTACTGCTCTATGCTAGGCAAGATGAGGGCTATCATTTATGCTGCTGGAGACGCCAGTCATTACTGAAGCGAAAAAGCGCTCAAGGTCGAGTTTCTCGCAAAGCCGCTATCTGTGTTGATTTGGTGTCGCATAAAAGCAGACCCGTAATTTTTCTCACCTTCATGCAGCGACGTCAACAAGGAGTGTGTCTGGCGTCAGATAGCCTGATGTTGTTTTAGCCATAAGAGTTCTTGGCCATTATCATTCTTGAATAAAGTTTCGATCTACTCTTCTTTGTTTTATAAAGCTCCAGTGTGTCATTTTATTGTTCACGGGAGAAAAAGGCCAGATATTGGTGGCTATAAAATGCGCAAATGAATATTCTGTTTCAGTGAGTTGCATGCAAAACAGTTGCATTATAAATATTTCTCTTTATGTTTTAAAGTGAACTGTCCAACTGTTGTATATTTTATCGGATGACACCACTTACTCCATCACACGCTTGCAATCAAGACCATAGAACAGTGGCCAAAGACTAACCCTCAACACGCTCCTTCTAAAAATTCACGCAAAATTATCGCACTTGCTAGACTCGTTAAAGCTGACACAGAAATGTCTGCGCTAACGTTGCCATGTGAAGTATTCTTGAGAGATGTAAAATTTGCATCCGCTTCTTACTCAAAAATAACTATTTATTACCTTCGATTCAAAGGTACAAAGCTGCATTTTTTTCAAGTATTTCTATTACGAAGCGCACTTCACTAGCGTTCGTAATGTGGCGGTCTCCAAGTTCCAACACTAAATCTAAAAGCTGTTTCGGCTGCAGGAACTGCATCACATTGTAAGCAAAGTTTGTTTCATGGCATTTGTTTCACTGCAGGGCAAGGTTGGCTCGCCAAGAGCGCGAGCTTTGTAGCGGACGGCGTGAAGCCACGCCTGCAGGCACTGGGGCGCAGGCGCAGGTTTGCTTCGATGTGCGGCCACGTGCTCGTGCGTTCACCCTAACAGTGGCCGGCACTGTACAGTGCTCAACTCGGCTGTCTATAACGACAAAATGTCGTGCGCGAAACAGCACGGGCGACATCTGCAGTCGCAAATACACCACATCTGAGCATGCGCGACGCCAGTGATGTGCCTGCCTCGCAATACTGATCCCTGTTTATCGCCACGGATGCAACAACCGCTTTGGCTGTCGAAAGCGCTCTGGGCGATTTCGCCATAAAACAACAAAAAAAACAAGAAAGAAAGACTATGTAAAACGTTTGTCGCTGTGATATGATGTCACAAAGTGAGAATATTTATTTTTGTTGTTTTACTTAGATTTTGTAATGTTGACAGCGCCTTCAACGGCCAAAGCAGTCATCGCGGCCGTGGAGATAAAGAAGGGTGGAAACTGCAGGGCAGGCGCATCATTGGCATCGCACATGCTCAGGCGAGGCGTATTTGCGACGGCGAATGTCGCTCGTGCTGTTTCGCGCGCGACGCTCCGTTGTTATAGACAACAGAGTTGAGCACTGTACGTATCTAATATGAAAACTCAAAAAAAAAAAAAAACGCCCGGGCTTGGCACCCAGCTTGTCACGACGCGCGAGGCGCGCTTATCTTCCACGCGTACCTTGCTCTGGGAATAGAAGGGAGGGAGTAGGTTAGATGTTTGTGCGCACACGCTTATCCTTCAGCGAGGAAGATAGCGCCTTCGACTTTGACCTGAACGATTACATTTTGCCGAGTGCACAAAGATTACTTCGCTCGCTGGATAGGCATCATTTGCGAAGAGGGCGAGTTTTCCAAACACCACGAAGTAACAGCTGGGGCACTTGTTAGTTCTGACTCATATCTGTACCTGTGATTACGTTTCGTGTCTCATTTTTGTTTAAACAGCGCGTTAAGTGTCGAGCGATAAACGTTGTTAGTTTGCTCTCGTCCTGTGAATTGCTGTTGTGCGTCATTTGTGCGTGAGCAGCGCGTTTCGCGTTTCTATCTGCCTGCCAATCTTAGCGTTACACATTCAAAGTTGCTGCTATTGCAGTCATTAATTGCTTTGCTGCCATTGCGGCAAAACTGTGACTTTTCTTAATTTTGGACAACCGTGTCGTTCTCACCGAGAATATGTCAGATGAGGCGTTGAGGGAAACTCTTTAGACCACGGTGACGACGGTAGCTCGGAGGTCGTCTCGTCACGCGCTTCCGTCTTGTGTTGCGAGTTCGCAGGCTGGTAGCTTTCGCGATTAGTTGATTAGTTCTGGCAACACGGCGGCACGTTAAATGCAATGCAATGAACACGGTAGCAAGAAACTGTAATGGTATAGGAAGTAAGGCTGTAGCCAACTCTTTTGGATCGGATATCGCGGAACTCCTTCAAAATGCTGGTGTGAGCAAATACGGCCTCTCCAGGGAGAAGTGCACTTTTCACACAGTCACTTCGTGTTGAAACTGCCGAGACTGCTGATACTCGCCGAGAGAACAAGTGTGCCAGCGATCGCTACGGCCCTTAAAATCCAAGTTCTCTAATGCTACTCGATCGATTCCCCCTGACCTCCCCGTGTTGTTTCATGCTCGTTCACGACAGGTGGCTTAGTCTGTTTGAACATTTGATGGCAGTTCTAACATGCGGTGTTAACGCGCGAGGTGATTCCAGGTGATAAAAATGGGCTGCCTGATTTGATCTCTCTTTCAGCAGCGCTCGCCTGCTTTTACCCGCTCGTGAAAGTTACGATGCACGGAGGCATCTTATCAATTTTGACTTGTTACGGAACATGACGGTGACGTAAAAAACTCGCCAAGTGCACCCATGTAATTGCTATCGCAATAATAACGCAGTTTTTTCACAGTAAAAAAAGTGTGTTGAGTTAGCTCTCTTTCAGTACTCCTCTTGTTTAATTTGTGTGTTTATTTTTTGAATTTTTGTACCAAACCTGCATAAAACAAAATCCTCTTTATTACGAATTTTTTTGAGACTTCATCAATTTCGTTATATCCAGATTTAACTGTATAACATTATCGCGAGTTTTGAGTTATCAATAAAATATTAATTCAGCACACACCACAGATCCCGTTAACATATGTAGCACATGCCTAGAGAGTTTATTTTATTCAATATGCCGTCAAGCATGTCAATAATCAGAAAATGTCATTGGAGGTGGTGCTTTAAACTATTCTTAATGTTTGTACACGTAAAAGTGTTTAGCAAAGTTTCAACACCAAGGTTGGACGAGGTGAGTAGAATATTCAATAAACCAAAACAATGTCCAAACAGTGAGAACAAGCAGATTAAATCGATGGTGCTCGAACGCATGGACTAATGATTCAATTAGTGCTCGCACATTAAGGTACAACGATTCGGCCACATTTAGCCATGAAATATTCATTCGAAAAGACAGTTCAAGGTAAACGAATGGCTTACAATGCACGGATTCAGGCCGCATGAGGCAACCCATGTTGCTGGTGTATACCGTAAGTTCGAATTTTACTAACGAGCTGCATGGACACTAATTTAAGTGCATTCTTTGTGAGCCATACCTAAGGCAATGCAACACACTGTACGCAAACACGCATCAACTCTAACAGACGCCCCAAAACTATTAAACAAAAAAAGTGGTCACTCGCAAGCAGGGCCCCCTATCCAACACCACTGTCAACAGAGGCAGCCGCCGCTACAACTCTGCTGAAATCTGCCACTGAATTCCCGCTGCGCGTGCATGCTTCACACTCCACACACACACAAAAAAAGTTGTCTGCGCTTAACTTTGCACAACTTTGCCTTTACACTGCTGAAAAAAGGGGTCGCCAAGTAAACAAAAGCTTACTTATCGTGCACATAGTAGGAAAAACTTGGTGAACATGGTGATAACAAAGCACCACCAGCAGCAATGTGGTACATGCCTGGCGAGTGCTCCACGATACGAAGCCACACCTCCTCGCTTGAGTATAGCGCATCCTTGTAATCAGCAGCACTGGCATCACACAAAACATGATCACAAAGCGCAAGCATGCTTAAAACACGGGAGAAATCGACTCCGATTTGACCCTTCGAGAAGCAATCGAGTGGAGGGCAGCTTGTTTAAACAAGTAAAGTTCTTCTAGTCGCGCTGATGCACACCCCATTTGCGCATCTTAATTTTTTAATGCTGACTAGAGAGCTTTTATTACATTTAAATATGTAAAAATTGTGTAAAATTATCGCACACTATCACACACAAAAGAACACTGGCGAAAGCACACGAACGTGCATAAGTCCTGAGGCGACCACATGTAAAGTGAATAATATTTTGATTTTAGAAAAAGAAAGAATTGTACAAAACACCCTGCATATATGGCATGGACAACCGAGACTTCATCTGCGAATTCTACCAAAAGTTTTGGAAAATAACGTTCAGTAAAAGTTTTAAAAATGGCATGAACCATTAACTAGCCCAACTAGTGCTTCTTTCGCAGGTAGTGCGAATAACTGGGAAACAAAATAGGGGCCGGAGTTGGAAGCGAAAATCCTAATCTTTATGTTCTTTTGTAGTCATTCTCAGTAAAATGTAATGAACATACCACATTCTTCCTCTCCCTGGCAGTCCTTGGCGAGAAATATTCTTGAGCCTGGTTTCCCGACGCTGTAGATCACAGGGGAATTCTTGGGACTTCAAGCTAGCGTCTCTCTTCACGTTCCACTTGCACAGTGGTACACAACAGCTTCGCGGCATCACACCGTTAGAAAGCATTGTCTGCTAGAAACGCACCCACTATAAAAATCATACTCAAGCACAGAAAACATGAGTCTAGCTGCCCACACGCACGATCACACTAACCAGGTGCCGTGCACAAACAAACCAACGCTCATAAATTGCGAGGCGAACCCCATTACTGCGCAAACAGGTCTCTGCCTTGCATACTGGAGCAATGACGTTCTTCTTCTTCCTGACGAAATATATTCTTCAGACTGGTTTCCCCGAAGCTATAGATCGCAGGGGAATTTTTGGGACTGCAAGCCAGTGTCTCTTCTCGCGTTCCACTTGCACAGCAGCACACAGCAGCTTTGCGCCATCACACCACTAGAAAAGACCTTCTGCTGCAAACACACCCACAAACATGCTGCTGTTGTGAACACAGTGCCACACAACAGCTTCGTGGCTGGCACAGCAGCACAACAGACTCGCGCATCACTCCGCTAGAAACAAACATCTCCCACACACAGGCACACAATAAAAACCGTGTTCAAACACAGGAAAGAAACATAAGGTGAGCGCAAGAAAACACTGGAGAAAGCACACAAACGTGCATAAGTCCTGAGGCGACCACATGGCAAAGCAAACTGGCGTCTTCCATGATGACTGGAGTATTAGCGCCCTCATCAACAAAGCGGCCGAAGCTGCAAACTCGGCAGAGACACGCTCGCCCACTGAGAGCGACACCTGCATGCCAAATTTCATCATTTAATCTCCATGAATAACAAAAATAGTCTCCATTGCCATTTCCCCTTAATACTGCTTGCGAGTGAAACATACGAGGGAGACATGGGGAGAAAATGGGACAGAACGGCAGTGTAGAAGGGTACTACATCTGTGTTGGTATAGTTGTGCAGAGCAAGCGGTGTTTGACTGCTCATTTCGAGAACTCGTGAGGAGCAGCACACCTAAGAAGTATGATGATGAGAGCAGATTGAGGCAGTATTGCACCATTCTGCTCTGCTTGTTATCTGTGTGTTCTTAAAGCCTCTTTGACTGCAGTACGTTCTGAATGAAATATGTTTGTATGTATGAACAGGTCTTGATTGTACTTGGTGGAGGCATGTAGCCGTGAAATTATCCTTCTAGAAAATTTACCGGTTAGCTGATATGGCAGGAAAGAGAGTACAATGGTGATGCCTTCATCACTATGCAGGATGGAGCGCAAACGACGGGGCCGCCGCAGTTTCAGCAGCCAGGTAGAGACTGATGTAAAAGAGGAGGTCACTGCTGTCGTCGAAGAGGATGTGACCAGCAGTGTGCCTTCTTTGGATGACCGGCCACCACCACCACCGGTCACAGATGCCTCTTCCAATGAGCACCAGGTTGGTGAGCATGCTTTAAGCGGGCCCTCCAACACTATCTAACCCAACATGTTTTATTTGTGGGCGGTGCACACTGAAGTACAGACACACTAATGCAGCAAATACGGCAGTGATAATGGCATGCAGTCCAAATTTATTCGGCTAACAAGAAAAAAAAAAAGCAGCCCTTTAACTCGATTTTCACGGGGTCATCTGAATACATTTTATTCGCCCCAACCAGCCCGGCAACGCTGGAGAGCTGCTCCAGTAAAATTAGCTCGAAGCACTAATGTAGGGGAAGCTCGCACATCATTGTTGCTTGGTTTTTGCAAAGTAATTCAGTAAAAGCTTGTTTACCGAAATTTTGTTAACTCTAAAGTTTGGTTAATTTGGACACGCGGCACACTCCCGGCAAAACTGCGTATATTTCAATGGTGTCAAATGCTCGTTAATTCAGAGGGATTTAGACACGCACCGGATAACTTAGGTGATTCCAGTGAAAGCTATTGAGGTGTCGTGCTTTCGCTGATCGATTCCGGTTACTGAAAGCATGCAATCCCGACTCCGCCGCTGTAACTGACAGCAGAACCGAAGTTTTGGAGAAACCAAAATTGAATGAACAGGAGCAGAATATAATCATGATGATAGTGAATGAGGGGGGAAGTGGCCAGGTGGTGCTAGTCACCACCCTTGTGGAGGCGCTTGGGTCGCCGGTGCATCCAGTGTCTGCGAAATGCATCGCATATGGGTCCGAGTCATCCCACTTGTTGTTAGTGCTCACCAGTTTGTAGTGGGTGCACCAGTCTTCGAGGTTGGTCTCATCAGCACCGCCAATGACCTTGGGCTCTCGCAGGCGAAGAACACCGGGGGGGGGGGGGGGGGGGGGGTGCTGTAGGATGCAGTGGAAGGGCCAGGTTGCGCGTTGATGGTAATCATGATAGGACACCGCATGGGACAGTTTGCGCAGCCGCTGCTACCCCAGTTGTCCGCATCGCCTACGCTGCTGATTTATTTGCGTTGTGACTTCGTGCATAGTGTGTGCAGCTCGTGTACGTCAAAAGATATGGCTGTTCGGCGAGTTGGCGCTTTGACATAGAAACTGTCATTATGTTCTCAGGCTGTGTTTGTGCGCGTTGATGATGGTGTGGCCGTTACTGGTTAGCTGACTTATGATGACATATTATCAAAGGTCTTGAAGAGGATCAGAATCACTGTTGTGATGATGACATTTAAGATGAGCCGACGTGACATCGCACCGTGCAGGAGGCTGCCGAAGCTCTCGCTGTCCTTGCGGAGTGCTGCATCAGTTCTTGCGACAGCGAGCGTGCACGCCACCACCACATGGGGTTGAAGGAGATCGTTCTAGCACTGATTCCGATGACGAAACAGACTAAGTTGATGCAGTTTTCTATGAAATATAGGTTTGTGTGTGCGGAGTACATTTTCTTTTTGTTTTGATGGTTCGCTGATAATCCGGAATTCAGTTAACTCAGCCATTTTCTCCAGTCCCATGATATCTGGGTTAATGAGCTTTTACTGTATTGACTGTGCTACCACAGTAGCAAATGTGGTGTCTGATGCCTGGCTTGCCAGAATGTGAGCTGGAGCTGCTGTATCAAAGCCAGGTATTTGCCGCTCTTTTTTACAACATTCCGTGTCACTCCCTTCTCTTATACTGCAAAAAGGAATTTGTGGGAGGACGAGGGCGGTAAAGTATTGTTGACCTTTGTGAGTTGTTTGGTGAGCCGCCTGACGAACTACAAGAGTGCATTGCACCCCTTCAACTACAGTGTACCGATCATACGGAAAGAGGCAGCTCGCAAACTTGCAAAAGCAAGAAGGGGGAAGAGAGAGAGATAAGCCTTTCGTATGGATATCTCACATCAGCCAAAAAAATTCAGAGGTTTAACGGGATCCAGCATCTCTGTCATGCTTTGTAGTCACGGTGACCATTTTTGTAGTTGCTGCGTTGGTACGAGGTTCAATAGAAAAGCACAGAAAAGTAAAATGAAACGCATTAGTAACCTTAGTTTTGACCAGCGACAAAGAAACTCCACCATCCGTATCAAGCTCTTCAAGCCACTACAAAAACAAAAATAAAGACAAATTCAGATCTAAGATGGAAAGGGTTGGTGCCTTCTCCCAGCTGGTTTTTTGCCAGGAGAGCCTTTTTATCCTCACCACGGAATTGTAGGCGCACATCCCCTTCTGCGCACAGGCAGGGGGGCTGGAGGCACCTGTCTGTTTGCGAAACGGCTCATTTTATGAGCCCTCTTTGTCCGCTCAGCAGCTGTTCCTCCTGCTTCGCTCTTTAGCTGGCATGTGCCGAAATGATGACCAGCAGCAACAGTGACGCGAAATAGTGCGTTATGATCGTCATCATCATCATCACCTTGACTACGCTCATTGTAGGGCAAAGGCCTCTCTCATAATCTGCCAATCAACCTGGTCTTGTGCTTTCTGCTGCCACGTTACACCTGCAAACTTTTGAATCTCATCGGCTCACCGAATTTTCTGTCACCCCTTCGTTCGGATGCCTTCTCTGGGAATCTAGTTAGTTACCCTTAATGACCAGCAGTTATTCTGTC
Organism: Rhipicephalus microplus; assembly: GCF_043290135.1. Classification (NCBI taxonomy): domain Eukaryota; kingdom Metazoa; phylum Arthropoda; class Arachnida; order Ixodida; family Ixodidae; genus Rhipicephalus; species Rhipicephalus microplus. The sequence goes on from NW_027464586.1 coordinate 33,602,687, forward strand.
TACGTGCTACATGCCCAGCCAATGTCCATTTATTCTTCTTGATTTCAACTATGATATCCTTGGCCCCCGTTTGTTCCCTGGCCCACTCTGCTCTGTTCTTGTTTTTTAATGTTACACCTATCATTTTTCTTTCCGTCGCTCGCTGCGTCTTCCTAAATTTAAGCTGAACCCTTTTTGTAAGCCTCCAAGTTTCTGCTCTGTGGTGAAATACCTGCAAGATGCAGCTGTTATATATATACGTTCCTCCTGAGGGTTAGTGGTAAGTTACAATTCATGATTTTAGTATGCTTGCCCTATGTGACCCACCCCATCCCAATTCTTCTAGTTATCTCACCCTCAGGGTTTGGCTCCGCAGTTACTACCTGTCCTAAATAGACATATTCCTTTACAACTTCCAGCGTCTCTCCACCTATCGCAGAGCGCTGTTTTCTGCCAAGACTGTGACACATTGCTTTAGCTTTGTGCATATTAATTTTCAGACCTACCCTTGTGCTTATCATGTCCAGTTCAGTAATGAGTTGTTATTCGTTCCTTCATTTGCTCATCAAGGCAATCAAAGCAGGTTACTAAGATACTCTCCTTTAACTCTTATCTCTAACTCTTCCCAATTTAGGGCCATAAAAATCTCCTGTAAACACGTGGTGACCCGCATTAGAGAGTTTGTGTCTCTCTGCCTTACACCCTTCCTTATTTGCATTCTTTCGCTATATGGAGAACTGTGGTGGCTATGGATCCACTGTAGATTTCTTCCAGTATGGTTATGTAGGGTTCGTCGATGCCTTGATTTCGTAGCGCCTGCATCACTACTCAAATGCCTTCTCGTAATCTATGAAGGCTATGTAGGGGGATCGGTGGTGTTTCGAGCATTATTCTATCACCTAATTAACGGTATGAATATGGTCTATTTTGGAGTAGCCAGCACGAAATCCTGCTTGGTCCTTTGGTCGATTGAACTCCGATATCGCTTTAAATCTATTAGCTATTATATTTGTAGATAGTTGGTTGAGAACGGACAGTAAGCTGATCGGCCTGTAATTTTTCAAGTCCTTGACGTCTCCTTTCTTATGGATTAAGATGATGTTGGTGTTTTTCCAAGATTCTGGTACCCCTACCGTCAAGATACACTTTGTATATAAGGTGGCTAACTTTTCTAGCACAATTTCTCCGCCATCTTTCAGGAGGTCCGTTGTTACCTTATCCTCACCAGCGGCCTTGCCTCCTTGCATTTCTTCTAGGGCTTTCTTTCTCCTGTCATTACTGGTAGGAAGTCGAATTCCTTTCTGCTATTATTGCTCCTTCGATATCGTCCTGGCTATTTCAGCTTTTGTACAGCCTTCTGTAGAACTCATTCGCTACATCAACTATCCCATTCATATTGGTTATGACATTGCCTTCCTTGTCTTTTGGTGCATGCATCCGATTTCTGCCTATGTACAATGTTGCCTTTGCAGTTTTTAGGCTTCTGCGCTTTTTACAGCCTGCTCTAATCTCTCCATGTTATACCTTCTGATGTCGGCTACTCTACGCCTATTGATTAACTTCGAAAGCTCCACTAGCTCTATTTTGTCGGTCGCATTTGAGGCTTGCATCGTTTGTTGTCTCTTAATAAGATTTTTTGTCTCCTGAGATGGTTTGCCAGTTTCTCGTCTAGTGACTGAACCCCCAACTTCAATTGCACACTCTTTGGTGATACTAGTAAGGTTATCGTTAATTTTGCCAATGCTAACGTCTCTTATTTTGTTTAGAGCTGCGAATTTATTCTGATGTGATACTCTGAATTCCTCTACTTTCCCTTTCACCACTGGCTCGTTAATTGGCTTCTTGCATGTCAGTTTATGCCTTTGCTTTTTTAAATCTAGGTGAATATGAGCTCTTATCATTCTATGGTGACTGAGGAAATGGCATATTGGCATATTTGATGGTGGTGCTTCTATATGGGGAATATATGATGAAAAGATCCAAGATGGTGGTACTTGGAGTGTTGAATATATGGACGAACGAACACACAGACAGATGCATGGATAGACGCATGAATGGACGCAGGGGCGGGTGCATGGACGTACGCAGGGACGGACGCACGAACAGATGCACGCACTGACGGGCGGATGGACGCATGGACGGTCACACAGACGGACGCATGGATGGACGTAAGCAAGAACGAATGGACGAACGAATGCTTCGCCCTACTCTCCATCATTCACTCTGTGGATATGCTGCCAATTTTTTTTCTCCCGGGCGTAAGAAACGTATCCTTTACATTCATCTTTTGCAGTGTTGCCTACTGACACATGGCTCCTCCTTGCCCGCTGGATCTCTTCTGTTTTTTATTATTATGCCGACCCCTCTCACGTACCTTCGCCGGCTGCCATGTGGCGTATATTTTTTCTTTCTATCTGTGTGCAGCACGTTCCCAGGTCAAGAATGATGCGAGGGTAGAGACACCGCAGCTGAAACCAAAGAGTGCGCGAAGGTCATGAAACTGCTCGCGCCAACCGACAGTCGCTTCCTGCAAATACGAAACATTGAGGCGCCCAATGACGTGCTCGCGATTTTCGAGTGACGACAACGGGATTTGACGACGACAGGATTTGCCCGATACCGTGTGCCGTATTGTTTTCTTTCAATCTGTGCACAGCATGTCCCCAGTATTTTTTAATTATCTATGCTCCTTAGCAGAGTTCACGAACGGTGCAAGTGTTGCTTCGGTGGTAGCTTGCTGCAATGTTGATTACTTGCTACAATGTCAACGACGGGGTTGCGGTCGTAGTGCGATGTTGCTGGGACATTGTCAAAATGCATCATAGTGCACGCTTCCGAGATCATCGCAGATACCACTGTTGCGTTTAATCGATTGCTAGAAAAGATAGCTGTGAAACACTGAAACACTTTGATGGCATGCGCGAGTGGCGCGGGGACAGCTTGCAGATGATAGCTGTCATCAACCACCCAAGATGAGTAAAGTGCAACAAAGAAGCCGTTCCCAAACACTATACACGTATGTCAATTGCAGAAAGCTAAGTGACCTAACTTTGTTGTTGTTTTTTTTTTGCATTACCGCATTTTTGCTCATTCCAAAAAAGTTTTCATAATCTTTGCCCCTGCATAATAAAGGCACCCCCAGCTTCGCTCCGATTTTTCGAGAAAAGAAAGTGTGTTTATTACATGAGTAAATAGGATACTCATGCATTATACGCCACATAATTGCGAGTACTAATATAATCGCTGACGTCTAAGAAAGTTACTTGCAATCATTTGGAGCAGGGCATGACATTTCCGCTTCCACAAAAATGAAACAAAACTGTGCGCCATTTTTTTTTTTTTCTCACCCCTATTTCTCAGTTTTATGAATCTCCTGAATCTCAAAATCGCCAGCTCGATGACATTTTACTCTTCAAAGTCCATCACAGTATTTCACAGGTGTGGCAAATGCTAATGTGGACTTGATCATTGTTTGCTCAATGGGTGGTTCAAAATACTGCTTTTATTGAAATAGCAGTGCTCATATTCACTCTGCATGATTTAGGGGAGGTTGAATGGTTTGTACATTTTTTCTATAGTGAGCTTTTTTTTCATGCTGCTCAAAATTTGGCCTTTTGTTCTCTGTAACCTGCTCCAAATTTGGATTTTAGTGCTCCAAAACCAACGTTTTTCATCTCCAAAATGTTCTCCAAATTTTATTTTGGCTGTTGCACCCCTGGGTGTTGACAGACCAGTTAACCGACATCTTGATAGCTCGAAGAAAGTCAGCAGTGTGTCTTATTATGTCAATGACTACCTTGTTTTGTTAACTAATGATGAGCCATCATGTGTGCCCCAAGTTCTTTTGAAATTTCCTGGGTGTTTTAAGACCTTGACACTTACTCATAAACTACCTAAAAGTAATGTCATCAAGTTCCTTCACATCTTGTTCACCTTTCATCCAAACCGCATTTGTTGAGCATACCAACCACTTATGAACAGGCCTGCCCTACCATACGATTTTAAAATAGTCAAAAGAGACGTGATCAACCATTCTTTTCATCATGATTTAAGCAAGTTATGTGAGCATGAAAAGCTTTCATAAGCAGTTGGACAGACATCTGTTGTGGAATCCTAGCTTCATAAGCTCAGAAGATGTATTGCTGTGCTGTGTCTAGAAACCAAAGCGCCTAGTTATACCCTATAATCGTAAGATCTCGCACAATCTACAAGAAAGATAACCTAAGCATTCCAAAGTTAAGGCAGTCTTTTTTGACTCTCAAGAATTCACAGCATATTCATGGAGTGAATGATGATGAGTGGGGTGAAGCGTCCGTCAGCCGTCCGTGCTTCCGTCCGTCTGCACGACTATCCGTGCGTCCATCCATGCTTCCGTCCATCTGTCCATGCGTCTGTCCGTGAGTCCGTCTATCCATCTGTCTGCCTGTCTGTCTGTCTATCCGTACGTCCACGCGTCTATCCATCCGTCCATTCGTCTGCTAGTCTGTCTGTCCGTCTGTCCATGCGTCGGACTAGTGAACACTCCAAGTCCAACATATCCCTTCTCGCATCCCCAGTGGCACATACCCACTCTAGAGCGGGTATGTGCCATTGGTGGCTCCCTACTACTACATACATACAAGGGATAGACAGACCCAGGCCATAAGGAGTTTCGCCCCTAAAATTTAGTTAACCTTTGTCGGCTTCATTATCGCAATGACAAACCCAAAGGCTATGATAAGCATCAAACTGCATTTGTTTCCTGTACACGAGACATTGTGCATCACATTGTGCATTTTTGTGGCACAGTATCTGACAGCCATTGCCTAAATCATGGATTAAGGTATCGTAGTATTAACGTAATAAATGGGGAGGATAGATGACTAGCCATTCATTGTAAGACCTGTGGCTGTAAACCACTCTTCAACGCATGTACTGCAATCAAGAAGATACACGATGAGCTTTCAAGACAGATGGTTGAAGCTGGGGCTATCTCATCCCAGGGTTCCATGTGTGTCAGCACTCCCTTTTCCTCAGTGAAAAAGAACTGTTGTTCCTTAGAAATTAGTTTTTGTGGGCATCATAAGTCACATGGTGCTTTTTGAGAGATTTTCTATAAAATGCCGAGTGAGTGCCCGCACTCGAAAAAGCACCCCAGCCCTTCCTCTCCTTCCACGCGGCCACTTTAGTTTTAAAGCCCCGTGGCAGTAGTCTAGTGGCTATGGTAGTCGGCGAGTGACCCGCAGGTCGGGAGATGGAATCCTAGCTGCGATGGCTGCAGTTTCAATGGAGGCGAAATTACTGTAGGCCGGTGTGCTCAGATTTGGGTATACGTTAAAGAACCCCAGCTGGTCAAAATTTCTGGAGCCCTCCACTACGGCATCTATCATAATCATATGGTGGTTTTAGGACAATAATAAAGACTTTTCTTTAATATTCACCCTAGAGCAATGAAACTTGACCTCTTTATGCAACTTAGTGTGCTGATTTAAAATATATAAGTAGTTTTCTTGCAAGTTTCATACTTTTAGCTTTGCAAGATGACAAAGTGGATACCTTAACCCCTTTGCCCCCCCTTTTCATCCCTAAACTTCCGTAATTTTCTACCATTGATAGTTCATATTGTTTCAAAGCAAGTGTAGAAGGCAAATAACTAATCAAGAAGCACATACAAAATATGTAATAGGCATGAAAAATAATAGGCATAAAAAAAGTACATATTTCACCTGTCCTAGTAAAGGTTTACGCACAATTTTTCATTATATAATAAAATATGGATATTTAAACTAGCTAACTGTATTTTTAATACATTGGAAAAAATTTGGGCAAAATTTCATGCAAATCCGGGCACTTTAAATGCCCGAAAAAAGGAGGGACACATTGAAAGAAATGGCAAAATTTGTGTTTGGACAAAAACGAGTTTTAAAGTTAAAATTGAGTTTTAATTATGAAAGATGTCATTAATAGCGATGAAATTTACACACCAAAAAGAACAATCTTTCTTGTAGTGGCCACTGCCACTAAAATGCGCCAGCACCATGAGTTTGTCTCTTTTGGCTTTTTTGAGCAGACTCCTAACAGACATTTCGCTCACAGAGAGGGTCATGAAATGCTTGCCAAACTTCTTACCGCTCCATCTGGCTGAGCCTTGTGCCGACTGCAAGCTAGGAAGAAGTTAGACAGGACTGCGAAATCTAAACTAAGCCTACTGTCGTGGGACACAACAGTGCTGATGCCATTTTGCGGCCACGTTTGTGCCACATATCGTTGTACATAATGGCAATGTCGTCCCCGCTAAGTTCCTTTGACCTCGCAAAATTGGCGCTGACGTCATCCTTTGCCGCGTCATGAATTTTCCAGCTGATGGCTGTGAATGACTTTTGATGCATTGACTTTTGCAAGCCAACAACTTCCGCAAATCGAACCAGCTGCTCGTAGCATACTACTACAGAGCGCACCTCCACAACGGCTTTCACACGCAAGCAATGGCTTTTTTCATTCATAACGGAGATACATGAGAAAAGCATTGTTGAGCTGCGCTGCTCGTTAAGGCATCAACCCGACAAGTAGGCTTCACAGCAGATACAGCTGCGCAGCGGTCCAATGGCGGTCTCCGTTCCGTGCCACGTTATAAGCCAGTCGTGTCGCTCGAAAAACGTACAAAAGGGTGCTTTTTTTTTCTTATTTCTTGTTCCGCATCAGCGAAGGAAACTGTCTTTATTTGAAAAGTGAGGCTGAACTCTTTGCCTGATGCGATCGACAATGGCGAGCAGCGGCCATTATTGGTGGCAAGGTGCTCGAAGACTGCTCAATTCAGGCCTTTTAACAAGTACATTGTGCTCTTTAGACGCAATTTTAAAGCATTTGCAGTCAAGTCTTGACATGTATTTTTTTTTTTTTTCAGAACAGTAGAAGTATTAATCTTATCAAAACAGGCAAATTGGCTATTTTGAAGAAAACTCGCATTTTTTGACTCGCATCTCCTCATAGACCTCATATGTCAATCAATCAGTCAAACCTTTGTTTTAAACAAGGATTGCTTGTGTAAAGAGAACAAGTATCCTAAATGCGTATCGATTGTTTATGAAATTCCGTTGTCATGTGAATAATAGGGCATTTAAGTAGAAACATGGACGAGCATTTTTTAATTTTTAGCGGCTCTCCTGCTACCATATTTAATTTTGGTTCGGATCGAGTGAGCTCCAAAGCTAGTCAGATAATTCTTAATTGTAAGGGGGAGGAGGGAGGTTTGCTCGGCATTTTAAGGTAAGTAGTCGAGTGTGGCAACAGGCGTTATGTTGGAAGTTAGTGCCTGTGTTGTGTGTCTTCCTTTTGTGTCCTTGTTCATTGAACACTATTTTTCTCATCGTCAGCTCCATTGCACGTGCAGCTGGCCAGAAACCAACATCATTAGACAGAACACAGGGACTTGCAAAACAAGTGCTTTGTCATGCCACGGCTCATAAGTGCACTACTGTTGTCAAACTGTTGGGCAGCTCACATGTTTATAAAGATGCTTGTTATAAATGATCAAGTTCTCGACCAAATGGGCTGTAATTTTTCCAATTTGTCAACTCCCAAGGATTAACCCACATAACAAAGTTTATGAGCCGAAATGTGGTGTCATGGCGTCTTATGAAAGTGCATGTAATACTATATTGTGAGTCGTGTTTTCATTGCGTAGCAATCACTGTCTGCTTGTTTTAATGAGAGCTGAGGTGTGTGGAGGAAGAGGTTTGAAAACATAATTTTTTGTGGACATACAGGAAGGCCTCTGTGGGGAGGACTCAAAAGAGGCCTGGAAATGCAATGTGCAGGAAGGAAGCCCACCACTGGCATCCCCCGACTCCGCTGGTCATGGGGTCAGTGCGGCGGGTGACGACGTAGATGGGGAGCTGCCCGACTCTGGTCACAGTAATCGCAGACGCAAAATGGTGAGCATGAATCGGCCATATATACTCCACTTATACAAGTAACACGGGTATTTATCACTTTATTTGAATACCAGCTTGATCGTATGCGCTTGCTCATCAGGGAGTGCCAAGTGAATGCCTATGACGAAGGTCCCTTAAACTAATTCCTGGATATTGCCATGTTTTTTTGTTAGGGGCAAAGCTTCGTAGAGTGTTGGCTAGTCCCTCGTCGTAGTAGTCACCCCGTACTCGGAGTGCTGACCAAATGGCGCTGCGGCGCTTACTCCCATCACCAAATCGTTCACGCGGCAGCAACTCGAGAGCGGCGGGCACTCGTACCCAGAGTGCTCACTAGATGGCTCGAGAGTGGCTGGCTCTAGTACTCGGAGTGCTCACTAGATTGCGCTGCAGTGCTCGCTGTCATCACCAGCTCAATCACGCTGCAGCAACTCGAGAGCAACAGGCACGAGTTCATAGATGAAGCGCTCAACTGAGACCTGAAGTTCATGCGTGGCGTACCGAACACAGTGCAATACTGGCAAGGACGCTACAAGGAACACTTCGCCATGATTCAACAGCTGGCAAACAGCACACCTCTCGCATGGCTTCTGCCTTGGCAGTACACTGAGACAGGCTCCTCAAAACTCTGGAACGGCTGAAAGTGGGGCTCACAGTTTACCTATGTACCTCTATCGCTTCGCTCTCATTATCATTCACACCGTAGATATGCTGCAATTTTTTCCCTGCCATTATCTCATCAAAGCACATATATTTGCGACCTTTATATAACAAAGTGGCAGTGGGATGCTCTCTAGATATAGCAAATTTTTCCGCTAACAACTGAAAGATTTCGCCCCAGATTAGGTCCATTTGGCTCGAGCAGGAGTCATGTGCAACCTTTTTGGTTGCCCCGTCAATGATGGAGCACCAAGTGGCAGCGGTGCACTTAACACACTCGAAGCTCCGACCACTGCGAACCGAGAGCAAACGCTTGTTAGCACATGTGCGTCAAGTCGATAGCCCCTCAAGCCAGCGTTCTTCTTGTGCATGCGCTAGCGTGCCCTTCTCCCAGCCACTCATGGGTGCCACAGATCTAGTACACTCTAACAATGCTAATTGTGCTGTTTTTTTTTTTTTTTCCGGAAAAGAGAAAAAAGTCACAGTTTTGTCGCACAGGCAAAGCAATGAACGCCATAGTGACAAATTGGAAGGTCACACGAAGAATGGCAAGCAGATCGGAACATGCCCCGCATTTCTCACGCACAAATGACACACGAAACGTACTCACAGGTACAGATGAACAGGAATAAGCATCTCAGTTCTTACACTGTGTCTGAAAAGCAGGCCTTTTTTGTAAACAGAGACTGTGCTACGAGTGCAGGGACCATTGGGCACCCGGTCACAACAGAATCTTTCCGGTGATAGCCCTAGGTGTGTAATGGTCCCCACTGCAGGATAAGCAAGCGCATACGAGAGCGTCCCTTCTCTGCAGAGCAAAGTAAAAGTACGCAAGGGAGATAAGAGCATGTGCCGCAGAGCAAAGTACGCAGGGGAGGTGAGAGCGCACAACACCTCGTCGTGACAATCTGGCAACGTGCGCTCATTCCGCCATCTCGCTGGTCATGCTGAAAACAGGATACTAGTTTCCCCCGAGATGCCCATCACCAGCAGGAAGTAGTAGAAATAAATAGCTTGCTGTTTGTACGTTGAAGGATGTGCTCTTTTGTGGCTCAGTGGCTAATGCCTCGCACTCACAATTCAGAGGTCGGAGGTTTGATTTCGCGCACCGGAGTCTTTTTCTAAATTTTTCTTTCTTGGCGTTTTCATATACCGTATTTACTCGCATAATCGGCGCCCTCGCATAATAGGCGCACCCCTAGTTTGGTCGCGGAAAATTCGATTTTTTTTAATTCCGCGCATAATAGGCGCACCCCGAACTTGGCCGTGATCAGAAACGATTCTACCCTCCAGCGATACAGTTGGAACGTGGTCCCCAAACCCTGAAGAAAAAAAGAAGGCAAATTGACGAGCAAATAAAAAAAATTTGAAGTGCAACCTAACCAACGTGTTTGTCGAAATAAAACTTGAAAAAAAAAAAGCGTCCATGAGCGAAAAAAAAAAAACGGCTGTTCCATCAATTACTGATACCCCCCAAATCGCCGCGCTTTTTGGAGGTCACGTGTACAACGCCGGGGGCTCGATCGCCATCACCACCATCAGAGAAAAAGAAAGAAACGCCATTTTGCAAGCGGTGTGCGTATGTTGTGGTCGTGTATTGAACTTTGGTTCCACTATGGGGAAGTACGCGAGCTACACGGCTGGGTTTAAACTGAAGGCAGTGCAGTACACACTGGAGCACGGCAACCGGGCTGCAAGCAGGCATTTCGGCGTTGGAGAAACCAGTATTCGGTACTGGAGGGACCAAGAAAAAAAACTTAAGGCGACGAAGAAGACACGACGGGCTTTCCGCGGTGCCAAGACCGGCAGGTATCCGAACGTCGAAGAGCAACTGGTCCGGCATATACGGGAGCTACGACAACAAGACGGCTGTGCTATGTCGTTGGATATTGTGCAGACTGAGGCGCGCAGAATAGCCCGAGCACAGGGCATCGAAGCAAAAGAGTTCAAAGCCAGCTCCGGATGGACAACTTGTTTCATGCGGCGCCATGGCCTCGCACTGCGAAGGCGGACCACCTTGTGCCAGCGCTTGCCCGCAGCATATGAGGACAAAGTGGTGGACTTCCACAGTTTTGTTATAAAGCTCCGACAGCAGAAAGACTTCATTTTGTCCCAGATCGGCAACGCTGATCAGACCCCCTTTGCTTTGATATGCCGTGGAACACGACAGTGGAGGAGAAAGGTGCATGGAGCGTCATCGTCAGAACGTCTGGCGCTGATAAACAACGATGCACCGTAATGCTGGCGGTGACAGCGGATGGGCATAAGCTACCGCCTTACGTTATTTTTAAACGTAAGACGCTCCCAAAGGCAAAATTCCCTCAAGGCATCTACGTCAGAGTCCAGGAAAAAGGCTGGATGAGCGCGGAACTCATGGTGGATTGGGTGAAAACAGTCTGGGGTCGGCGGCCGGTTGGGCTGTTGTTGCCGTCCATGCTTGTCCTGGACAGTTTTCGTGGGCACCTAGTAGACCGCGTACGAGATGAGCTAAAGGAGCTGCGCACAGATCTGGCAGTGATTCCGGGCGGCCTCACATCGATACTGCAGCCTTTGGACGTGTCCTTGAATAAACCTTTCAAGGACAATGTTCGAACGCTATACACCACCTGGATGGCTGGAGGACAACATCAGCTGACTCCAGGTGGTAAGATTAAGAGGCCGCCTGTGGAAATGCTGTGCGCTTGGATCGTGGAAGCGTGGCAGGCGATCTTCGACGAAGTCGTCAGGAAACGCTGCAAGAAGACGGGTATCTCGAACGCACTGGATGCGAGTGAGGATGACATGTTGTGGGGTGCGAATGATTCGGACACCGAAAATGAATCCCCGCTCGTCGAGGATGAATGTGTGATCTCCGACTCGGACTCCAAATAGGGAAAAGGAGGAACAGCTACGACTTTTGTGTAAATAAATTTTACGTGTGTGTGTGCAGTTGACGGCTCTCGCTTGTTCATTAAAAGGTACGTAGGTATGTTTGTTTTATGCTGAATTAATTGGTAAACGATAAAGTCGCCTTTTACTTAACAAGTGTGCAGATTTAAAGCGCGAGAACCGAGTTGAAAAAATTTTCGAAAATTTTACCCCGCGTGATTGGTGCACCCCTAACTTCGAACCGGATTTTCTGAAAAAAAAGTGCGCCTATTATGCGAGTAAATACGGTATATAGATACAATGCGTATACAATGAATGACGTCAACGCCAACGCCGGCGGGGAAATCCAGCCGAAAGTGTCCATATATTTGCTATCACAATAAAAGCTTTTGCATTGGCAGCACCACTCTTCTGTTGTTGTAGAAGTCTCTCAACGGTACTTCGTTAACATGACATCAGATGATGCTACGGAAAAAAATTCATCTTAAGTGGGGAGGTGGCGATCGAAAAAGCTGTTTTGTTTGTTGACCTAGACTAATGAAATTTGGCAGGCGTCCAAAGAATGTCTCGAATAGCTATATATGAAGTTTCATTGCAATATCTCATGTAGTTTTCTAGTTACACTATATTACATAATCTGATGACTTTGTCTGCTGGTGGAAAGCCTCGCATTAAAACAAAACATGCCAGGAAGGACCAAGTGGTTTTGATCTTTACTATAAAAAAAAACACTACACAGGTTGGAATCATCGAAAATTGTCTATTCCTTCTAGTTTTTTTACAAATAACGTCCTTATCAGCTTCATGTATTGCATCAGAACTTCTCATGCACTGATTATCATATACAAAAAAAAAACTAGATTGTAAGCAATGTAATGAATAATACCGTTCTGTCAACGAGGCTTAAAGGAATAAAAAAAAAAACAGCATCAAAATCAGTCTAGTCACTGCCACGCTATGCTTTTCACAAGCAACACTAAGTGCCCAAAACGCACTTCAAAGAAAATGGCTTTCGAAGTTTTTATAACACTTCACCTTCATTCAAATGCACCAGAACAGTAGTGTTTGGTGTCCATGCTGGCAGGTGGCCTTTTGTCCCTCTGATTCCTCATCTAGTGCATGTTTAATGATTTTTCAGCACGCTGGCTGTCCTTTTCTGCAGCCCTCTGGAGGGCAACTGCTCCAGGTTTTTTACCTAGTGCAGTGCAAGTCTCAGTGTAAGCTCGCAAGGTGCCTGCATTATACTTTGCTACTGCTTCATGCACTGCTGCTTTCAAAATGAAGAGGGAGGTGTGCTACTGCTTGGATATACCGTAATTACTCGAATCTAACGCGCACCTTTTTTCCGGTTAAGCGAGTTCATAAATCGCATGCGCGTTAGAATCGAGTACGAACAAAAAAATACGGTCAATCTATTGCCATCGGCAAATCTAAAATGGCCGCCCCCTACGTGCGTCGGCATGGCGCGTCAGCCATTTCTGCCTATGTGTTTCCCATGTGCGGCACTTCGTACGTGTGCTGAGGAGTTCGTCATCTAGTAGTGCATCAGCATCGACGGCGTGGAAGGGCCGACTCCAAAAACTTGAGTGCACCACGATGCCGCTTTTAAAAGAAAAGTCATAGCGTGTGCAGAAACGGACGGAAATATGGCCGCATCGCGGTCGTTCGGAGTTCCCAAAACGTGCGTGCGGGATCGGCGGAAACAAACGCAGAAGATTGTCGACGGCAAAGCTTCACACAAAGGCTTCAGTGGACCACAGCAGGGTCGGTTTCCGCAAACTAAAGAGCTGCTCGGCGAGTATGTGCTTGAGCAGCGAGCGGCACAGCGGCCCGTGACGACAGAACTGCTCCAAGTGCGGGCTATGCAATCAGTCTTAGAAAAAGGTCTAATGCGGAGCCAGTTTAAAGCGAGCAGGTGCTGGCTAACTACCTTCATGAAGAGGAAAGGCTTTTCCCTCCGAAGGCGAACATGCATATGCGAAAAGTTTTGCGGAGGAGTACGATGAAAAGCTTCTCAGTTTTCGGAGGTTCGTCCTAGACTTGCAGCGCAACAACAGCAGATTTTTTTCCTGCGTGGGCAAATCGGGAATGCCGATCAGACGGCTCTTTACTTCGACATGCTTGGCACCACAACTGTCGAGAAGAAGGGGGCGAAGCAAGTTCGCGTGCTGACATCGGTCCACGGTAAAACTACAGTGACGGCAATGCTCTGTTACACGTCAGATGGGCACAAGCTTCGCCCGTACCTCATATTTAAATGGAAGACGCTCCCGAAAGGAGTAGTTTTTTTCGAGTGGTGTGATCGTGCGGGCCAGCGAGAAAAATGGGTGCGCGTTGCAATCGATGTCTTACTTTTTTTTTTTTTTTTCCGCGGTGGAAATCGGGTGCGCGTTACAATCGAGGGCGCGATAGAATCGAGTAAATACGGTAAGTGACCAAATCACCTAGTGGAGGCTCTCAGCAGCATTTTGAGTCTTGTTGCCACTACATCGAGCCAGGAGTTGAGAGTAGGACAGGCGTTGATAAATGGGCCGCAGTGCTTTTATAACCGTGCTCATTCATCACTGCCCAGAAGTCCTTTATAGCAGTAGGTCCTTTTCCAATGCCCCTGATTGCCTGCACTGACCTAACATTTATATCAGAAACTCTCGCACCTTCTTTTCTCTTTAATGGCCAGTGAGAGCTGGCTGTGCTGAAAGAACTACATATTAGCACTATTTTCACAGCAAGTTTAAGCATTATGTCCCGGTCTACAGAAAGGTCTTGCTCATGACGAATTGGGCAGTGTTTTCCCAATCATCTCGCTCAGAGCAGCCATCTGAAAAAGCGCGTATTTTTCTTCTTCTGGTGCAGACATCATTTCAGGTTCCTGAGACGCGGTCAGTGCGAACTTCTGCTCAGTTGCCGACATCGAGCCGAGCGACTCGCGAACTGTTTTTGACTGCTCTTTTGCCGTATCCGCAGACAGAAAGCTTGTTTCAGTGTGCCCTTAAATTGTACGATGCTTGCCGAGCCAAGTCTTCTTACCACTCCGTTCATCGACAGCGTCTGCTGACGCGCCTGTCATTTCCGCATAGATCATTCCACCGTCATGCTGAACAGCCCGATCCCGGTTAAGCGACCTTGCAGTCACACGTTGATGGGTAATAACATCGATAAGCATGCCTTCTGTTGATGACTTTGACACACCCCTTCGTCACGCCACTTCTGCATTGTTCGCTGGGTCGCGATAGCTTGTCAACGGTCGAGTATCCAGGGTGACTTCGTTATCGCCGACTTGCTGGAGATTTCTGCAAATGCCGTGGAATAGGCAGTGGGCACTTTCGTTCTCTAAAAGTGAGCACAGTTGCGCGTTTCCTTTGAAACGTGCGATCCATCGCCACAAACCACGTCTAAAACTTCCGAAGTGCCTCCTCGGCACAAAGAGCTGCTTCGGTCGGTCATGCGTCCGGCAGCTTGCGACTGTTCGAGCAGAAGGCACGGGAGAACTGGACGATCGCGGGGCTGTGCAGAGCTATTGTCTCGTAAGAACGATTTGCACGAGAGTGCCGAGGCCAATCGAAAAAGACGAAGAAGCACAGAGAGAACGTAAAAGAGCAGACGAGTCACGTGGGCAGCCGGGTGGCGGCTGCAACATGTGTGGGAGAGGAGCACGTAAGCGCGCACACCAGCCATTAGCAACCACTCGTTTCCCCTCGTCCCAAAGGAGTGCACGCTCCGCGCTTGAAAAGTGGGAAAAATCGAGTACCCTGCAAGCTACACAATCGCAAGCCAGTTGTCAATGTCGCCGCTGATGGCGGGATGGGGGGGGGGGGGGAAACAAGAAATTGCGAACAAAAAGTGACCAAGATGGCGGCAATCGATTGAGTCAAGGAGAAACGGCATGCGCGCGAAGTTTGGGTATTTTTGACGATTGCGCACTCCTCAGGTGCTGCTTTGGCTAGCTAAATAGTTTATTTATGGTACGTTTAGCGCTAATTTGGTGCTGATATTTACAGAGGATTTAGTTTATAGGTTATACTGACCGAATATACTGTTTTCTAAAAATGAACTTTTTGACATTTTTTTTTTTTTCGATTTTCGAAGGCTGCGTTCTCCGTTAATAAGGACTGATTAGCTCTCATAGCACGAGGTGAACCATGAATTAGGAGCAGCTGTGCACAAAAGGACGCTATCATACACACAAAAAATGATGCACAGAAATGCTGTACTATAACCGATGATTTATTGTCGAAAGGCACGGTTTCTGATCAATTAACACAAAAGCAACATAAAAAACTGAAAAAACGCATCATTTTGATAAAAATTGCAAACAGAATGGGCATTGGCGCACTTCTCTGGAAAATGGTACCGTGGTGATTTATCTTATCATTTATGTTTACATCATTTCATGTGTGCGTGATAATGTCCTTTTGTGCATTGCTTCTTTGAAACTAAATATTTGCTCTGCATCTTTACTTTTTGAATTCATGCCTCTATGGAACATGCTTTTCTGAGTATTTCGTCATGTCTGTGTTGTTTGTTTTTTGCTTTTGGCATTGTGCGTGCGTATGTTGTATCACTGAGCGTGCATGAAGCAGCTGCGATTTATTTTTATGCAGACAGCTGTATCATCGTTACCAAAAAGATGACATGCTTTGCCACCTTGTGCCACTCAGCTGGTTCGCTAGAGTGTAGCCTCTGGCAAAGTTTCTGACACCTTGTACCGGCTCTGAAATCTTTGTTAACATTTTTCTCTAAATGAAAATTTGCTCAGAGTCATGTAACGCCAACTTTCACAACTTTTTCCTCAGTGCGCGCATTGAACTGAAATTCTGTACAATGTTTCACCACTTAGTTCACTGTGTAGTGAACTAGAATAAAAAAAAAGTATCGATTGGTTTTGAATTCACAGCTGTTTCTGAAAACAAGTTCAGTCTGAATTGGCACTTTTTCTCTGTTTTTTTTTTTTTTTTAGTTCTTTAACATAACTTCATTAATATGTACTGTCCTAGTTCACTGCACAGCTCCAACCTTTGGTTAAAAAGCGGTTTCGAATATGGGGGGCAGTGTCATCACCATCACATTATAACGATGAAGCAAGAGTTCACTTTGGATGCCTTGGTGCACGGCTGAGCGTTGTAATTCGTTGTCTCGTGAAGTGCAACTTGTGATGCCCACCTGTGTTATGGACGTGCATGTCAAACGAAAGTTATTTTGCCTCGTGAAAGTAGCTACGTTGTTTTCTTTCTCGCCTGCGGCTGTGAGTGGCGTAAACAAACACACGAGATGAGCTGAGTATAGACCAGGAAAAGCTTCCGCATACGAAAGGTGTGAAATCGTTCAGATCTCAAAGATTACCTTTATGTCCAGCTGAAGCTACTCTGTGGTCATAGAGCTTGTGTAGGTAACGAACCTAGATACGCAAGTGATCAAAGTGTATTCAGAAGCACATGAACTGCCAGGAGAATAAATTTTTCTAAGACTCCCTCTACTTTTCTAATCATCAGCCTAAAGGGAAACAAGTTCTTATTTTGCACTTGTGAATGTTTGGTCAGCATTCGACTCGAGTTAAAACTGTTATTTGCTGTCAGACGAAATTGGAAAGTTGTAATATGCGGAGTCAGCGT
The DNA here is from genome assembly GCF_043290135.1 of Rhipicephalus microplus. Lineage (NCBI taxonomy): Eukaryota > Metazoa > Arthropoda > Arachnida > Ixodida > Ixodidae > Rhipicephalus > Rhipicephalus microplus. The sequence goes on from NW_027464586.1 coordinate 33,619,713, forward strand.
AATATTGCATTGTATAACCAACATTTTTCAATTTATTATATCTATGGTAATTTAGCTGCAACCAAACCAATTGGCCGCAAAATGCGGGTCGTTGCGAAACAGGGCGACGTGTAACTGGCATTCCACTGAATGTACCAACAAGCCCGCCTATTCCCCCTTTTTAAATACAGTGGAACATTCAGTGAAACTTTAGTTATACATCCTGCAGTTTCACGGCGACCCGCATTTTACCGCGAATCGGTTTGGTCCCGGCGAAATCTCCACAGAAACAAGATATTAAAAGGCTTAGTTACAGCACCCAGTTTTATGCCAACCCCGCATCTCAAGACGAGTTTACGATTCCGTCAAAAAAAAAAAAAAAAAACTAATTTTACTCGAATCGAACGTCGATCAAATATTCATGAATGCTAAATATGAACTTGTGTCCCCTTAGGCTGATAATTAGAAAAGTAGAGTGGGACAGGCTCAGAACGACCGATTTATCTTCCTGGCAGTTCATGTGCATACGCCTTGAGCGCATGCATATCATTACCTAGACAAGCTCTAGCCACAGGGAGTATTTTCAGGTGGTCGAAAAGCTCATCTATGAGATTGTGATATTTCCATGTTCTTTTTCTGTGCAAACTTGTCGATGTACAGCTGATCTGCTGCCTTTGTGCACTCACAGGCTCGTGCACGCATAAGAGCGCGACACAGCTCTTTTCTCTATGAAAAATTACTTTCACTTCGCGTCAATGTTCATATAACAGCAGGACATCGCTAGTTGCACTTCTCAAGGCACCAAATTACAACCGGAACAGCTCAGTCATGCACGAAAGCCTTTTATGCAAACTCGTTGGTTAGAAGGACTTGTTGCTGGGCTAGTTGGTATTGAATCACCTTCATGATGTTGCGCGAAAAACGACAAGACAGACACAAAGAACGGCACATCACAAGCGCTACTAACAGCTTTAAGGAAGAACGCATGGATCAAATCGCAAAATTATTGCAAAAATCAAAGTTGGGATAAGGTCAGATTTCGATTCTGCATGACCATTTCTATCATATCTCAAAATAATAACACCCCAAACAATCTCAAAGCAAAGCAAACTTAAGAAATGCTTTTCTGACCGCGTATCGAAAAAGGTTGGGTTGGGTGAAATCTGCGTGAAAATGGTCCATTTCTGAGTGCGACACTCCCGCGCTTTCGCCGCTGCTCGCGGAAAGTTTAGTGCCACTGGAAAGCTTGTTTCACTGCCGTACTTCTCCCAGTGAAACCATGCGTCTACGAGCAAAGATAAACGCACACATAGAAAAAATGTGAAGGCATCCACGACGCCTTAGACGCACACCGACTGGTCGCTCCTGTCACGTGGTACTAAGCATGCTTTGTGAGTGGCTTCTGGGACGCGCTTGCTTGCGCTGGTCGTCTGATTTGTGCACACGCTGGCGCACGATAGTTTCCGAATGTGCTGCTGCTGTACAGTCGCCTATATGTCAGCTCTTCTGTAGCGTGAGTCTTAGTGCCCGTAATGGATCGCTGCACTGGCCGGATGCGCAGGACGAAGTACCAGACAAAGTACATGTACAGGATGTGTAAACACAAGCCTCTAGTTTGGAAAACGAAGCGGTCAACAGTCAATGATTCAGACGAACCGAGGACTGTGTGACCACTAAGGCATTTGTTGCAAAAAGCAAACACCTACACAACGTGGAGGCTCGGCAGTGAGGCCTATGATGCAAAGCCGTCAACTAGCCGCGACATCGCGGTGCGGTTTGAGCACAAGAGAAGTCTAGTTTCCGTGGCGGCAGATGACAACATCATTGCCAGCGCTGCGGAATGACGGTGAGTCAACGGCCGGCAGTGAGGCCTGTGACCTGGGGCCCTCAACTAGCCGCGACAATGCGGTGAGGTGCTTCCGCTACACCAACATTATTTGTTGTGGTAACAGCTGAACCTATCTTGCTTTGTGCAGAGATGAGGTGTGCAGCTTTATACCACTGATCGAAAAAGGCTGCGTGAACCATGTGCAGAAAATAATGGTCACCGCTTTTCGCATATTGGTGGTATGAGCAAAGAATGGGAAGCCATTAGTTGACAGGGGTGGACGGATGCAGGAGTTGATGAAAGAACTGACCAGCTACTACGGGTTAGTCTTGCGAAAACACACAAGCATCAGTGACATGCAAAGGGCCGTGATGGCCACTTTTACTACATCTCGTCTACCGATGACAAGCCTCACCGTAAGCTCTGCCCACCTGGCTTTGACAGCTGGTGTAAACATCGTTCCGCACAACCTCTTAAGTATAGCCTGTCGAAACATGTACCGAAGGCTCTGTTGCCTCCGCTACATGTCTCTCTGACCCGCAGCTGCTGGAGCAATGCAAAGGCAACTAAACGCAGGATGTAGCGGAAAGCTTGCATTTAGTCATCTGGTCACTGACATGAAAGGATCAGCGCGCTGCATTTTTGCACGCTGATGTGCACTTGAACATTTATCTTAACTTGAACATTGCAAAAGAAGTTCCAACTTAAAATTTACACATGCAAATGTTCAGCACACCATAGCTTCATTCCAAATGAGTTAAGAACATTTTTTACGAACAACAGTAATCACACTCTGGTGTTAACCTGCTTTTTGTGCAGACTCAGCGTGCAGCAGTGAAAACTGCTGTAAATGAAGCAGTTGCACGGTACAATTTCGGGAATTTACGAGCCAACCCTAAAATGTGCAAGTCTGAGGGCATCAAAACTGCTAGCCTCGCCCTTCGAAAAGTTGAAGAAAAGGACAAACAAAAAACGAAAGGCACGCATTGCAGAAAATATTATAGAGCAGAGACGTAAGAAGACCCCGCAAGCAAGGACACAGAGTGTTACAGTCCCAAGTCATTTTGATGGGCCTTTACGGACCGTTCAACTAAACGCCAGTTTTCTGAGAAGTGTGTTTTGACCCGACTGTCCAGCTTGCTACGATGCTGCCATGACTAGGGTTTGACGGATTTTCATGTGTTTTTTTTTTTTTTCATTGTGTTTCTCAGTGAATTTTCTATCTCGTGACATTTCCATATTTGTTAATTACTATCTCTTTTTTTTTACCCCTAAGCTAAATTCACGTTACGATAACGACTGAATTTACAAGCATGTATACAACGTTCTTTGTAAAATAAAAACAGTCATAAAAGATATTTGCAGAACCTCATATCCCCCTTGCTAAAATATAAGAGCAACTATAGGCTTCTACTGTTTTTTTTTTTTTTTTTTTTTTTTTTTTGTCACACCAGGTTTTAGACACGTTTGGTAATACAGTTATACATAAAAAAGTTTATAATTCCAGAACAACTACTTGAGATAGCCAAACGAAACTTTGTCATTTATTATTCAGTGCAGTTTCCGATGAGCATGCCTAATTTCATTGCTCTAAGACAAACACTAAATAATTTCACCTTCAATCCCCATCTTCTTCCCTCAATAAAAGAACTCAAGGCACACATAATATATTTTCCGACAACGCGGGCATGAAGGATACACCCGGCTGGTTACAGGAGGCTCTAGGCAAAGATCTTACATCAACAGTATGATTAAAAAAACGTACATTTTAAGGCAAACAGGACAAAATATGGCTGACTAACACAATCACTACCATATCTCTTAATGAAAAAAATGACTGCATTTCAAGCTGCTTGAAGATAATTATGGGGCGAAGCTTTCGGAGGTGATTATTGTGATTAAAGTTGAGATAGTACTGAGACTGATTGTGGTTGTGATACTTATATACTTTTTTTATTCAAAGAGATAGTGCTGAGACCGATTGCGATATAGCGGTGATTCTTCTTTATAGCTGATATGAGGTTTCGAGTTCCGGGTTACGTTTTGACTTCATAATCACAGCTTCATTAGCTATCGTCTCTGGTGTAGAATTTTGTTGTCAGTATTGCCGCCTTGCATCTGCTTCAAGTTGTCTCAACTGCGCGTCAGCTTGGCGTTTTTCCCGCTTAGCCTTTGATTCCTTAGCCCTAGCCTTAGCCCTAGTGGTGTAGAACTTTGTTGTTGCCGTCTCCGCTTTGCATGCGCATCCTTTTCTTTTGTCTCCGCGGTAGGTTCCCGCCGACGGTGACGCTGATACTCAGCACGTCGCGCTTTCCTGCGTTCGTCTTTGTCCATATGAGAGAAGAGAATGCGTGGTATGAAACGTGGTTATATATATTGTAGGCATTCATTAAGCACATCTACTATCTTTACACATATTCATCATCATGAGTGGTTGTCATCTTCATCTGTTGTGAGCACTTGGCTTGTCTGAGTTCTGTGCCTTGGGCGTTGTCACTTCATCGTGTCTTCTGGGCCTAATAAAGGTTGCCTTCACCGTTACATCACAATATATATAGCGTTGACAGCAGCGCCATCACATCTAGAATTAACCACAGCGCCCTCTGTTACTTATAAGTTGAAGGTTACATGCAAAACGGTTACCACAAATGCCCTCTGTTGCTTATAAGTTGAAGGTTACATGGAAAATGGTTCAGAAATGTCAGACCGATGAAGACGTGTTACGGACAGACGGGAGACGGCGGACATCGTGAGGTCTTAAGGAGCTTCGCTTTTAAAAGGCTTCCTAATGTTCACGTGCTTTTCTATCTTTACTCCTACTCAGGATCTTGACCTCTTGAAACCTTGGAGAACATGTGCAGGACTCGCAATGTGTAGAAATGTGTGCATTCATGTCCTTCTTCAAATTATTTGCGTGCTCCCTCATTCTGTCATTGACACACTGACCAGTATGCCCTACGTAGCACTTGCCGCACGACAGCATTGCCCCTGTGGCGCAACCCACATATGTTTTGGCATGTTTAACTTGGCAGCCTTTCAAATGCCTGCCCATTATTTGGGGACACGATTGAGCTAGCCTATTACGAGCAGTAAAAAAGCCACAGTTCGCCAAAAGGGTGAAGCAATGAATGGAAAAGAACATATTTGAATGTTTTATAAAGCAAAACTAGCATATTTAGGGGGCAATCTTAATTGTAGTGAACATGCGCTTGCTAAGTAACCAAGTTTCCTGCGGTGTGTCACAATAGATGATCACAACAAGGCTCGTGCGTAGTGACGGCGTTGATGACAAGCGCCTCCCGTGGGCAGCACATGTTGGTACAGTTCATGTTGAGAGCGCAGCCCGTAAAAGCTCCCACCTCCTGTGGGGACAAGAGACATGTGTTGATCGTTGCCGCGATACCGCGACAACCATGAGGCCTCCCCCCCACCCCCCTCCACCCCTGTTCGCTCCCAAGGTAAGCAGAGACCCCGGCTGGAAAGGCAATATTCGCTCTGCAGAAAAAAGAGGCTAGTGCATCCTTTCCTATATATATATATATATATATATATTAGAAGAATAAGAATGGGGTGGAGCACATTCGGCAAGCACTCTCAAATTATGACCAGTAGATTGCCACTATCCCTCAAGAGGAAGGTATATAACAGCTGTATCTTGCCGGTACTTGGCTACGGAGCAGAACCTGCAGACTTACAAAGAGGGTTCAGCTTAAATTGAGGACGACGCAGCGAGCAATGGAAAGAAAAATGGTAGGTGTAACCTTAAGAGACAAGAAGAGAGCAGAGTGGATTAGGGGACAAACGGGGGTTAAGGATATCATAGTTGAAATAAAGAAGAGGAAATGGACATGGGCCGGGCATGTAGCGCGTAGACAGGATAACCGCTGGTCATTAAGGGTAACTAACTGGATTCCCAGAGAAGGGAAGCGGGTTAGGGGGAGACAGAAGGTTAGGTGGGCAGATGAGATTAAGAAGTTTGCGGGTGTAAATTGGCAGCAGCAAGCACAGGACCGGGTTAACTGGCGGAACATGGGAGAGGCCTTTGTCCTGCAGTGGACGTAGTCAGGCTGATGATGATGATGATGATATATATATATATATATATATATATATATATATATATATATATATATATATATATATATATATATATATACAGTTAAACCGGGCTATAAGGAAGTTGATAAATTCCTGGAAAATTTCGTTATAAAGAGAATTTCGTTATATCCAGGTTCGGTCCGAAAGTTTGGAAAATAAACTAAAAGGCGTGGGAAAGCACGTGCGCCCAGCCACCTTCTCTCTTTTACGGCAGCGCGAAAGCCTAGTTGCGGAAACACCCCCACGGCTGGCGCTCGATATCCCTCTTTCCCGGCACGCAAAACGGGTCTCCCCTTTCTCAGCGAGAACAGGTATTATTCTCGTTAGGGAGAGGGAAACTGGGTCAATGAACAAAACTAGTGTGCGGACAGCGGCACGCCCTCTGACACCGGCCAAAAACGGAGGTTGAACCCGCAACCCCCTGCGAGCCGAGGACATCAACGACCAAGAAGTAAGCGTCTACCCTTGTGTTTCGTACCATCTCCTCGCGAAATTTATGCGCTATTGGTAACGCCTTGCAATAAAGCGTTGTTGTTGACCTAGCCTGTTGCTTTATTCACCCAAACCCGTGTATAGCTGCAATGAGACTAGCTACGGTTAGGGGACTTTAATCGTGCACGGTACAACTGTGTGCGGCTGAAACATTAGTTAGGCTTCTGCTTCAGCTGTACATGGGACAGACCCCCTACATCTGGTGCCCAACGTGGGGCCCGAACCCGCAACCCTGAGATTAAGAGTCTCATGCTCTACCAACTGAGCCAGCCGGGCAGACGAAGTTGCATTTGTGAAGACTGACCTCATGGCGCTCACTTGGTTGAGGCGCTTGATCAAACCAAGTGGCCGCCTGGCGCGTCGAGCATTGCTGCTGCAGTGGTACGACTTGACCATTCGCAAGGGTAAGAACAATGCCGCAGCTGATGCACTATCGCGTGCTTCAGTCCAACACTAGGCAAGTCACGCGACTAATTTTGAACGAGCTGAGAGCGAGACACTTGCGCTAATGCAAACAGCGGAACAAACGTTAGTTCGAGGTGAGAGCGTGAACCACGTAGAGGCTGTCGTTAGTGCGGGGATTGTTTTCAGCTGAAGGGAACTGTTAAAAGCTCAGCAGAAAGATCCATTTTGTCGAAAGGTGTTCGACGGGCTCCAGGAGCCGGGTGGTAGCGAGGCCTCCGCGCACAGCAGGGCAGCTGGTATTGCTGTCAGTGCGGAGCGCTCAGCAACAGCTGGTAGTGCTGTGAGCATGCTGGATTCATACCTGCTGGATTTTGACAGCGTCCTGCTGAGGTACATCCCATCCAACGATGACTCAAATGAGTCATTCAAAGTCGTGATACCGCGCACGTTCAGAGGAGCACTTCGCTACTTTCATGACTCGTGCATCGCTGGGCATGCGAGCGGCCCTAAGACTTACACTAAGTTGTGTCGCCTCGCTACCTGGCGAGGCATGAAGCGGGATGTGATTCGCTACACCCGTTCATGTCATGTGTGCCAAAGCGTCAAGCCACGAGGCAGACGTCCGCCCGGCCTCATGCAGCTGATCAGTCGGACTCCCTGGCAAATCGCGGCATGTGACGTAATGGGCCCGTACCCCACAACTCCTAGCAGAAACAAGTTCTTGCTGGTTATCACGGATCACTTCACTAAATGGGTGGAACTTTTTCCCCTTATGAAGTTGACGGCCCGAGTGATCTTGGAGAAGTTTATGGAGGTTTTCACCAGGTTCGGGTTCCCTGCGCAGTTTATTACAGACAATGCGTCTTATTTCACTGCGAAGGTGTTCGTTGACACGTGCGCCGCGTTGAGCATTAAGCACAAGAAAACAACCACCTACCATGCTCAGTCGAAACCCACCGAGCAAGTCAATCGCAACATCAAGCACATGCTTGTTGCGTTCTCTGAAAGACATGGGCACTGGGATATCTACCTTCCAGAGATCAGTTTTGCATTGCGATCGACCGTGAATCGATCGACTGGGTATGTGCCTTCTTCTCTGAACCAGGGAGAGAACTGCCGAATCCGATGGAGACTGTACTTGTGGATTGTGGTGTAGTGCCAGTGGCGACATCAGCATGCGCTGAATATGCAACGCAGCTGTGCGAAAAGCTAGCAGAAGCTTTACATAAAGCTCGGTATAATCTCAGCACTGCTAGGGCACAGCAGAAGCAGTACGGCTGCTCGCATCGGAACGTTCACAACGAAGTGGGCGATCTGGAGCTGCGGTGCCATCATGTTCTCAGCAGTGCTAGCAAACAGTTTGCTGCCTCGCTGGCACCGAAATGGTCCGGGCGGCACCGAGTGCGAGAGAAAGTTTTCTCGCTCGTTTATCGGCTCGTGAGCATGAGAGGCAAACCAAGCGGCGAACCGGTGCACATATGTGACTTGAAACGCTACGTGTGGAGCACGAGCGTTTCAAGTCAGCACGAAGACTACAGTCAGTCCCCCTCCAGGCCGCAAGCGGAGGGTAAGATCGCTCGACATCGAGTGAGGAACCCAGAACCGCGTTACTTCTTGCTTAACAGGCAAAGACAACTCTCCACGGCAGGCCGCGTTTGATATGTTCGACGCGAGGTGCAAGGGTTCGCGCGCAACACATGTGCGATTGTTAATCTGTATTTTTTTTCTGTGTCGACCTTTCAACGAGCATATGGAGAGCCGAAAGAGAAAGAAGTGCCGCCGGAACAGCTCGGAGGTACATCCCATCCACTCCTTTCGCCGGATCACCCCCAACAACATCCATGTCGTCATCGCAGCCCCACCCAACCAAGCAATGCCACTTTCAACCTACCCCATCGCCCTCATCATCGGGCTTTACGCAAGAGGCACCAGGGTGACCGACTGCCAGCCCAGCCAAGAGAGCCAGCCGCCTCGAAGCCGCTATCACAAGCACAAGCCTACCTAGCCGACCCACGATTTTCCGGCACCCTTGGCTTCTGCTACCCCGAAGCCATGGCGTGGCACACCAATGATGAGACACCCGAGCCCACCAAACTAGTGGACCTGTGACCCGATGCGGCAGCCCAGACCATGCTGGAGAAGGCGGCCTAAGCCAGTGCTGAACGGGACCGTCACCAACTGGCAACTCTCAGTCGTCATCCATGACCTGAGTAGCGGAGGTCAACGTGGCGCGGTCTAGACCAGAGTGATATCAGCACCGGATCCAGGGCAGCAGTAAAAGCGGCGGAAGCGACAGCAGTGGCAGTAACGTAGAGGAGGTGACAGCGGCGGCGATGACTGGCCATGGCTCAAGTGGGCACGGCAGCAGTGGTGGTGGCTACTCAGGATGCAGTGACGACAAGTGGAGGCACCAGCGGCACCCACGGCACAGGGCCAACCGCAGGAGGGCACGGATTTGTACCCTCCGTTCTAGCCTTCCTCTATTATGAATAACAAAATATTCTCATGTTGCAGTCTCTGTCGTTCAGGGGCCTTTCTAAGGGGGGGGGGGGGAGGATGTGGGGGAGCATGTGTGCCCAGCCACCCTCTCTCTTTTACGGCAGCGGGAAAGCCTAGTTGCGGGAACACCCTCACGGCCGGCGCTCTATATCTCCCTTTCCCAGCGCGCAGAATGGCCTCCCCTTTGTCAGCGAGAAATGGTATTATTCTCGTGAGGGGGAGGGAAACCGGGTCAGTGAACAAAACTAGCATGCGGATGGCCACACGCCCTCTCTGACACTGGCCAGGCACGAAGGAGGTCGAACCTGCAACCCCCTGCGAGCCGAGGTCGTCAACGACCAAGGAGTAAGCGTCTACTCTTGTTTTCTGTACTATCGCTTCGCGAAATTTACGCGCTATTGGTAATGCCTAGCAATGAAGTGTTGTTGTTGACATAGCCTATTGCTTTATTCGCCCGAACCTGTATAGTTTCAATGAGACTAGCTACGAAAAGGGGACGCTAATCGTGCACGGTATGACTGTGTGCAGCTGAAACATTAGTTAGGCTTCTGCGTCAGCAGTACATGAGACGGACCTCGTACAAGAGGGACTGAAGGCAGAGCTAACCCAAAACACTTATTTTGCAGTAAAAAACTGCATTATTATTGCGATAGCTATATGGACACTTGGTGGGGTTTTGTCGTCGGCGCCGTGTTCCGTGGTGAGTCCAAATTGATAACATGCCCCTGTGCATCGTAACCTTCTCGAGCGGGTAAAACCATGCGAGCGCTGCTGAAGCAGAGATGAAACGAGTCGGCCCATCTATCTTCTGTGTGTTGGAACTGCCGTTGAATGCACAAACAGAAAGTAAACCACTTGCCTTGAATGAGCATGAAACAACGTGGGGAGGAAGGGGCATTGCTTGAGTAGCAATATGAACTTGTAAATAAAGAGCAGTCGCAATCGCTGGCGCGCCTGCCAACTCTGCGAGTATCAGTGCGGTTTCAAGAGCGCTTTTTCCTGGAGCGGCCGTATTTACTCACACCTGCCCTCATTGACTGCTCGGCCAGTAAGCTCCATCTCAGATTGCCCATCACAAACCCCGCTGCACAACGACCGAGTCGCTTCTGCACTGCCTGATATGCTCGTCTTCCGCCTCAAACGCTGACCTACGTCGAGTACGTATCAAATCCACCAGTTCCCGATGGCAACTTTGTACTGACTGCCGTCGCTGATGTCCTCATCAGGCGCGGTATTATGTTACCGCACACCATCTCCCAGTTGTCAATTTCAGTTGGGCACCTCAGGTGCTGCCGCAAGGTATCGCTTTGGCACTGCTTCTCAAAGACAGCGGAGTGGATGTTTTCTCCATGGTCGCTCCTTCCAACCCCTCTGCCCAGCCCCACTCCATTTATTGCCTCGGCAGTGCAATTAGGTCGATGATTGCTTCTAATCTAACAGCACAGCAGACTGAAGAGCTCCACCACGTTCTGCTGTCTTACATCGTTTTTAACCTCGGCGGCCGTCTTTCGGGCAAACTACTGGAGTGAACTACCACATAAACACTGGTGATGAGCCTCCTATTTATAGGCGTCCCTATTGGGTGTCGTTGATCGATCGTCAGATTATCCAAACTGAAGTCAACAAAATGCTTTCAAGCACATCATCGAACCATCTCTCAGTCCTTAAGCATCCCCTTTCCTGCTAATCCGCAAGAAAGACGGCACATGGGGTTTCTGTGTCTGTTATCGCGATTCGAACAAAATTACAAAAAAAGTCGTGAACCCTCTATCACGAATAGAAGATGCTTTTGATTGCCTTTACGGTGCCCACTACTTCTCATCCATAGACCTATGTTCCGGGTACTGGCAGATTGAGGTGGATGCCATGGATCGAGAAAATACTGCATTTATTACACCCGACGGCCCATATCAATTCATGGTCATGCCCTGCGGCCTCTCTAACGCTCCAGCCACATTTGAACAGATGATGGAATGTCTGCTCAGAGGCTTTGAACGGGCTACTTGTTTGTGCTATTTGGACGATGTCATTATTTCTTCACCTACATTTGAAAGTCATGTCTACCAGTCATCTTAGATATTTTTTGTCATGCTGGCCTCCAGCTGAACTTATTCAAGTGTCACTTTTGGCGGCACCAAATTACAGTTCTTGGCCATTTAGTGGACGCTAACAGCATACAACCTCACACAGCAAAAATCAGCTCAGTCAAAAATTTTCTTGTACCACGATCATCAAAGGATGTATGCAGCTTTCTCGGACTGGGATCCTACTTTCGCTGCTTCATCAAGAATTTTGCGGACATGCCGAGCATGCTCGTGACACTATTGCACGAGCCGACCATGCTCGTCAGCTCGCTCGTGCTCGTCTGATGGTGTTGCAGAGCAAACAGTGACACCGCTACGATGCTTCGCATCGCGACGCAAGTTTCGCTTTGGATACCCTTGTGTTACTCTGGTCTCATCGTCGGGTGGGCCTATCTGAAAAACTTTTGCGTCTTTACATGGGACCTTACCGTGTATTGCGGCAGGTAGCATCTGTTGCTTATCAGATTGGCACCAGCTCTCCGTCGTCATCAGTTCAGTGGAGTGCTGTTTTTCATGTGTCATGGCTCAAGATCTACAACTCTGCTTGTGAGGACGACCTATAAAGCTCCGGGAGTGTGCTTCCGCCGCTGGGGGTCATGCTGCGTACCAGTGGCACAGCGATCCATGCGACGAAGAGGAGGACGACAGTGACAGACTGGCGCAAGCTCTTCGTTTGTGAGCTCAGCTCAACTAACCAGTTGTAAATACATCATCATCATCATCAGCCTATGTCCACTGCAGTACAAAGGCCTCTCCCATGTTCTGCCAGTTAACTCGGTCCTGTGCTTGCTGCTGCCAAATTATACCTGCAAACTTCTTAATCTCATCTGCCCACCTAACCGTCTGTCTCCCCCTAACCCTCTTGCCTTCGCTGGGAATCCAGTTAGTTACCCTTAATGACCAGCGATTGTCCTGTCTAAGCGCTACATGCCCGGCCCATGTTCATTTCTTCTTCTTGATTTCAATTATTATATTCTTTACCCCCGTTTGTTCCCTAATCCACTCTGCTCTCTTGTTGTCTCTTAAGGTTGCACCTAACATTTTTCTTTCCATTGATCACTGCGTGTCCTCAATTTAAGCTGAACCCTCTTTGTAAGTCTCCATGTTTATGCTCTGTAGCCAAGTACCTGCAGGATACAGCTGTTATATACCTTTCTCTTGAGGGATAGTGGCAATCTACCTGTCACAATTTGAGAGTGCTTGCCAAATGTGCTCCACTTCATTCTTATCCTTCTAGTTACTTCAACCTTGTGGTTCGGCTCTGCGGTTATTACGTGCCCTGAGTAGACATACCGTATTTACTCGCGTAATCTTCGCACTCGCATAATTTTCGCACCCCCCACATCGCCCAACAAAAATACGATTTCTTTTTTTTTTTCCTTGAGTAATTATCGCACCCCCGAAACTGCTGCAATAATGTCGTCGGCTCGTTCCAGCCACTGATGATGATAGCACGCGCCATTTGGCACCATCTCTTCACCATCAATTGTACTATTGTACGGAGATTCAATCCAATCCAAGCCAAGCCGAAGTAGCCAGTGCGCGTTGCGGCGTGTTTTGTATGTTGTGTCAATAATCTTGTCACATTATGAGGCGATACTACTGAAGCTACACGGCTCCTTTCATAGTTGCAAGTGATAGATCATGCACTAAACAACGGCAAAAGGGCCGCCGTTAGGCCCTTTGGAGTCTACAAGTTTTGTGTTCACTACTGGTGACGGCAGCTGACGGCACCTACGCTAAAGTTGGTTTCCTCAATAAGAGCAGAGTACCTGTTCTGACGCGAGACTATGAATTCCTGTACTTTCTCTCTCAGTGCTAGCTCATTGATTGGCTTCTTGCGTATCAGTTTCTGTCGTTCCTTCAAGTCTAGGCGAATTCGAGACCGTACCATTTTATGGTCACTGCCGTTAGGCCCTTTGGAGTCTACGAGTTTTGTGATCACTACTGATGACGGTGACGGCCACCAAGACGCGTTGGGCCTGCTGTGTGCCTAAAACTGGGATTGATGGTAAACTTTATTTCTTCAGAAGGAAACTGTGGACGATTCTGTTAAATAGCCATCATCCCAATACTGACGTCCTACGCTTGCCTTTTGAGGGCTCCTGTTGAGCGACGAACGCTGTCGCTACGCCCGCAATGTCCACAAGCTTTGCGTATGGTATTCTACCTCTCGACTATTTGCTTCCACTTTTTGTGTCTCAAATAAATCTTGCCTTGTGTCGAACCTCTGCTTTTATTGTTGAGGTAAGTTTTAATTAGTACTTAAAGCTTGCTGTTAGTTGCTGGTGTGAGAATCCCGATTCGCGGCCACTTCATTTTTTTTTTTTTCCCTCTGTACGTTTTTGTGGAAAGTTTTCCCCGCGTAATTCTCGCACCCCCCAACTTTGCATCAGTTTCCGGCAAAAAAAGTGCTAGGATTATGCAAGTAAATACGGTAGTCTTCTACAACTTTAAGTGGACTATTACCTATCTCAAAGCGCTGCTCTCTTCCGAGGTTGTTGTATATTACTTTTGTTTTCTGCAGATTAATTTTGAGACCCATCTTTGTGCTCTCCTTGTCTAACTGCGTAATCATGAGTTGCAATTCGTCCCGTGAGTTACTAGCAATGCAATGTCATCGGGGAAGCGCAAGTTGCTAAGGTACTTTTCATTAACTCTTATGCCTAACTGTTCCCATTCTAGGCCTCTGAAAACCTCCTGTAAGCACGCGGTAAATAGCATTGGGGAGATTGTATCCCCTTGCCTTACACCCTTCTTTATTAGTATTCTGTTGCTTTTTTTATGAATCACTATGGTAGCAGTTAATCCCCTGTAGATTTTTTCCAGGATGTTTACATATGCTTCATTGATGCCCTGATTCCGCAGTGTCTGCATGATTGCTAATATTTCTACTGAATCAAATGCCTTCTTGTAATCTATGAAGGCTATGTATAGGGGTTGGTTATATTCTGAGCATTTCTTTAATACCTGATTGATAGTATGAATGTGGTCCATTGTTGAGTAGCCTGTTCGAAATCCTGCTTGTTCTTTTGGTTGATTGAATTCTAATGTTTTCTTAACTCTGTTAGCAATTACTTTTGTAAATAGCTTGTATACGGCGGAGAGCAAGCTGATCAGCCTGCAATTCTTCGAGTTCTTGTCCTCTCCTTTCTTATGTATTGGGATGATGTTAGCATTCTTCCAAGACTCTGGTACTACTCCCGTCAGGAGAAACCTCTTAAACAGGGTGGCCACTTTTTCTAGAACAATCTGTCCTCCATCTTTCAGCAGATCTGATATTACCTGATCTTCACCAGCAGCTTTGCCTCTTTGCTTGCTCTCCAAGGCTTTTCTGACTTCTTCTAATATTACTGGTGCGGTGTCATCTGGGTTACTACTAGTTCTAATATTATTAAGGTCGTGGTTGTCCTGGCTTTTGTACAGGTTTCTGTAAAACTCCTCCGCTATTTTAACTATCCTATCTATATTGGTAGTTATTTTGCTTCCTTTGTCCCTTAATGCATACGTCCGATTTTCCCTATCCCAAGTTTTCTCTTCACTGCTTTGACGCTTCCTCAGTTTTTCAGAGCGTGTTCAATTCTCTCGATGTTATACCTTCTTACATCGGATACCTTACGCTTATTAATCAGCTTCGAAAGCTCTGACAATTCTATTTTGTCTGTTGTACTTGAGACTTTCATGCTTTGACACTTCTTAATGGGATTCTTCATTTCCTGGGAAAGCTTGCCAGTGTCCTGTCTAACTACCATGCCTCCAACTTCCAGTGCACACTCCGTAATGATACTAGTCAGATTATCATTCATTGTACCTACGCTAAAGTTGTTTCCCTCAATAAGAGCAGAGTACCTGTTCTGACGCGAGACTATGAATTCCTGTACTTTCTCTCTCAGTGCTAGCTCATTGATTGGCTTCTTGCGTATCAGTTTCTGTCGTTCCTTCAAGTCTAGGCGAATTCGAGACCGTACCATTTTATGGTCACTGCGTCTTAAATTGCTAACCACTTCCACATCCTGCACGATGCCTGGGTGTGCACTCATTATGAAGTCTATTTCGTTCTTATTTTCGCCATTAGGGCTCCTCTATGTCCACTTGCGGTTTTCTCGTTTTCGGTAGAAGGTGTTCAAAATCCGTAAATTATTGCGTTCTGCGAATTCTACTAGTAGCTCTTCTCTGGCGTTTCTAGTACGGATGCCATAATCTCCTACTGCCTGGTCTCCAGCCTGCTTCTTTGCTACCTTCGCATTAAAGTCTCCCATCAGTATAGTATACTGTGTTTTTACCTTACCTATTGTCGATTCCACGTCTTCAATGAAGCTTTCAACTGAAGCGTCATCTTGGCTGGATGTAGGCCCATAAGCCTGTATCATCTTCATCTTGTATCTCTTATTGAGTTTAATTACGATACCCACCACCTTTTCATTAATGCTATAGTATTCCTCTATGTTGCCAGCTATGTTTCTTTGAATTAGGAACCCCATTCTCAGTTCTCCTCTGTCAGCCATGCCCCGATAGCAAAAGGCGTGCCAATTCTGTAGCACCGTATAGGTCTCATCTATATGTCCTCCTAACCTCACTGAGCCCTATTATATCCCATTTAACACCTTTTAACTGCTCGAATAGTACAGCGAGACTTGTCTCACTAGATAAGGTTGTAGCGTTAAACGTTGCCAAGTTCAGGTTCCAATGGAGGCCTGTCCAGATCCAGAGATTTTTAGCACCCTCTGCTGTGTTGCAGGTCTGATCGCCGCTGTGGTCATTTGCTACATATATTCCGTAAAGTCTGTACCTGCTGGGTCTGTTTTTCTCGTAACAATATATTTATATATGTGTTAGGTTGCTTCTTGCCCAATAAATTTTAGCTACGAGTCAGCGCCCATCCTATGTTTTTACTTTTCGTGGTAGTCTTTTACTTTTCGTCGTAACCGAGAACAACTCACGCAAATTAGCCCAGGCTTCCATTCTTATACTTGACCATAAGAAAAGCCTTAACAAAATGGAAAAGCATTTGCCCCAGATTCCGAGTCCAATAGCACCTATAGAACGAAAGAGTGTTTGAGATTATTGAATGCTTTTTCTGCATCAAGTTCAAGCAGTACCTTAGTCTTTAAAACACAAATGATTTCATGTGCCTATTAAGGAGCAAGATTTTCTTTATTAAACTTTGAGAGTAATTGAGTAAATCAGCATATCACAATAATCTGAAATTGTATCTGTGGGCAGTGCAACATAAATGGATGTTTAAACCCATTTTTAAAAAAAGTTAGCTTGAACATGCAAAAGAAGGTCCAGCTTAAAATTTACACATGCGAATGTTCAGCATATCATAACTTCATCTTAAATGGGTTCAGAATATCTATTTTTATGAACAACAGTTATCACATTTGGGTGTGTTCCTGTTCTTTGTGCAGACTCGGGAAGAGCGCAAGATCGATGCCATCATGCGTGCATTTGAGAAAATGGAGCGCACTGAGAAGCGTCGCCAGCTGGCCCTGGAGCGGTTGCAACATCGGGGAGGGAGACCGTCCATTGATGAAGGCCGGCCAGAGGTTGACGAGCGCTCCATTGAAGAAACTCCAGCCCTTGAGGCGGACCCTGCCAATCTGCCGCCGGAGGACACAGAGCGCTCACGCTCTCTCCGAGTGGTCAGTCGCAAGAGGTCGGTTTCTTCGCCACAGAGGGAGTTGGGCGCTTGGGATGCACATCAGAGATATAAAAAAAATGACAAGACGGAAGCTTACGATCTGAAATCTGTTAACATTTTCGCAAGTCGACTTCACTAGCGTGTATGTGGTTCGTGCCCTCTCCCCCTATTTGTCTGAATTGGGGGAGAGGGTATACATGTTAGAAGTAAGGAGTCCACTTGTCGAAATGTCGGCTCGAGCACACCACCTGTTTACGAATTTTTCCCAGCAGAGATGTAGCGACGCAAGCTTTTAAATTAATGGTTAAATACAAAGCAACATCAAGCAGCAGCACCATGCCGATTCCTAGGTAGTACAATTTTTCAATACTGAGTTTGAGAGACATGGTATCTAGGAGGCTCTGTCTCGCACTTAACATAGTTGCATACCAGGCACATCCGAATAAAAGCTATCTGTGTAGAAATTGGAAATCTGTTGCTGCATTTTTTTTTTTTCTGGCAAAACCTTGTTAGAGGGCCAGTAAACAGGTTCCGACTTACTGCCCATACAAGCTCGGTAATTCGTAAATTAGACCGCAGCGGTCACGTTTTCTGAATATTACAGCGCTGTGCGCCGCGCAGATTATTTCGAAAAACAATTCCCGCCCATCTTTCCTACGCCTGACCGACCCCCTTGCATGTGCAGTGACGTCAGCTCAGCGATCGGCGACGTGACGTAGCACGCAGCTCGCTGATTGTTCTAAATCAGGTGTGAAAAAACAGTAGTGAAGTCAACGTCAGTTCTTGTTCCCACCCAACAGCTACGAAACTGCCCCTTGTTTTTGGCACTGCGGTGAAAGAACCAGCCTCGCAGTTGTCGCGTGCACGTGTACATTCCTCGCTCAACTACAGCGCCTTTGCTCACGTACGAACGTACTTGGCTCTTGACATGGGCAACACGAATAAAAAGCGTTGCTTTGTCGTCGATTGCAAATAGAGTGACTGGGCAGTGGAAAAGCATCGGCACCGGGTGCCTCACGATTGGGCCCTGCGCGCTGCATTGCTGAAGTGAATCGGCCATCCTGCGGCGTTCGTCGGGGACCTGATCGTTTGTGGTCGACACTTTGCACCTAACACTTACACGGTTGACCAGCAGCTGGTGCGGCAAACTGTGAATAAACAATCACGCTTCGCAGCAAGCGGAAGTGTGTTGCGACTGATCGAGTTTGCCGATGACATCAATCGCTGACGTGGTGTCACGTTGCCGAAGTGGGGTCACGTTGCCGAAGTGGGCGGAGTCGCGACGATGGGCTGCGCCTTCCCCTTCATAAAAGGGAGATGGGGGGCGAGGCCACGCGAAAATTTGAAAGCAGTTTAAACCGATGTTCCAACCCCTGTAACTTCTTTAATATAGCATGTATTCCCAAAATTCTTGCAGCAGCATGTTCGCAAAGAAAAACTGCCCATATATCTCTTTTTAAAATTTTTGCACCTCAGGGCTGTTTGCTAGCCCTTTAAGTGCAGTTCACCGACATGAAAGCCTTGTTAATATGACTCTATGACAATCTTCAACTCTACAGGCACTTTTTTGGGAATGAAAATTCCTTCGTTAGATCGGAACACTAGAATCAGCTTTCTTTAAGCCAAGGTTTAACTAAAATTCTTTGTGTTGAGTATGCTGTCCAATTTAATTACCGAACATGAAGAAAAAATTTTTTTATTTATCTATTTATTGCCTCTTCTTCTAAAGAAGTGCTGACACAAATTGTAAATAACTCTCAGGTGTTCTCAATAAAAACACGGGTGTTGGAAACCCTAAAAAGAGCGTCGTAATGCTTCAAAATTTATTGAGGATATTTTTTTATTTCGCTGCTTTTAAGCAGTAATTTTGGTTTCGGTATCTAGACAGTGGCTTTACAGTGACATGCCAACACGAGTATGAAGTCACAGTAGCACAGTAACTCACGACATTATAGCAACAGCTGTCAATTCGGTCCACGCTAACTAGTGCATTGCCATCCAGAGGCAGTGATTTCTGTGATTCAAGCTGGATGCAGGACACGAATCATGCAAACTTTGTTGACTTGTGATGGTGTCCATAGCTGTGGCTTGCTCGTAGATGCTGGGCAAAAAAGACTTTAAAATCAAGGTAGACTATTTTATAAGTGTTGTACCCCTCCGATGTGGGGAGAGCGTTTATAATGCACACCATGGAAACGAAAAATGTCCCATTTGGGCATTTCAAAAACGTGCCCCTTTAAACGGCGTTTTGTGCAGACTGAGTTGTCACATGAGCCTTTTTCTGAAGCTGCGGGGACATTGAGGCCAGTGGTGTGTGTGTGTGTGTGCAGCAGCAGCAGTGGCGGCAAACGAAGAAGGAGCACGCAGTCTCGGCGCACTCGCACGCGCAGCAATAGCGGGGGTCCGGAGCTGCTGCTAGCGGCTGCGGCCACTGTGGGGGGTCTCGAGTGCCCCGAGGGTGTGTCTTTTCCCCCGCCGGCCTCTTCCCCCGAGGAGGAGGAGCCCCCGTCACCGCCACCTACGGACCTGTCGCCCCAGCCAGGCTCCTCCCCGCAGGGACAGCCGCCTCCCCTGCCCAAGTCCAAGAGGGTCAGTTGCATTGCTCAAACTGGAGGCATGCATGCAAAACTTGTGCCGTAGCACACACTGACAGTGATGCAGCTGCTGGACCACTTGAAGCGTATTACACTCTAACCTCGATATTACGAAATATAACAAAGTGAAAGGCGAATAGTCTTGCAATATATGATGGACTTTCAGAGACTCTCAGTAAACGGAACTACTGCTTAAGGGGAGATGCTACTCGAAGACACTTTTTTCTTAATATTCACCCTAGATCAATGAGACTTGAGCTGTTTATAGAACTTTCTATGCTGATTTCAAATATGTAATTAGTTTTCTTGTAAGTTGCTTACTTTTAGCTCTGCAAAATGACAAAGTGAAGACTTTAACCCTTTTGCCCCCCTCTTTTCATCCCTGAACTTCGGTAATTTTTTACCATTCATAGTTCATAATGTTTGAAATAAAGCGTAGAATACAAATAACTAATTAGGAAGCACATACAAAATATGTAATTGGTGTGAAAAATAATAGACGTAAAAAGTCCATGTTTTACCTACCCTAGTAAAGGTTGACAGAATTTTTTATTATACAATAAAATATTAAAATTTAAACTAGATAATTGCATTCGCCATACTTTAGAAAAAAATTTGGGCAAAATTTCATGCAGAGTCGAGCGCTAGAAGTGCCCGAAAAAGGAAGGGGCACTTTGAAAAAACTTGCAAAATTTGTGTTTTGAGAAAAACGAGTTTTTAAGTTAAAGTTGAGTTTTTATTTATGAAAGATATTAAATTTGATGAAATTTGGACACCAAAAAGAACAGTCCCTCTTGTAGTGGCCACTGCGACTAAAATACGCCAGCCCCATGTGTTTATCCCTCTCGGCATTCTTGAGCCGACTCCTCACAGACATTTTGCTCACAGACAGGGCCATGAAACGCTTGCCAAACTTCCATTTCATCTGACAGAGCCTTGTGCCAACTGCAAGCTAGGAAGAAGTTCGACAGGACTGCGAAATCCGAACTAAGTCCAGTGTCATGCCATCTTGCGGCCATGTTTGTGCCACATACCGTCGTACATAATGGCAATGTCGTCCCTGCTGAGCTCTCTCACTGCGAGCTCTTTCAACCTCGCAAGATTGGTGCTGACGTCATCCATTGCCGCATTGCGAACTTCCCGGCTGACGGGTGTGAATGACTTTTGATGCATTGGTTTTGATTTTGATGCATTGACTGCAAGTTTGGCATTGATCGCAAGATGGTTTGATTTTCATGCATTGGACGCAAGTGATGTTTTTTTTTCCTTCACAACGGAGATAATTACACCAGAAAAACATTGTTCAGCTGCGCTGCTCGAGAAGACATGGACCTTGCAAATAGGCTTCACAGCACATACAAGAAAATGTGCAGCGGCCAATGGCGGTCCCCAATCCGTACCACGTGATAATCCAGTCGCGGCACTCGAAAAACGCGCAGAAGCGTGCTTCTTTTTATAATTTCTTGCGCCGCATCAGCGAGGGAAACTGTTGTTGCTTGAAGAGTGAGGCTCGGCTCTTCGGCTCATGCGATGAACAGTGGCGAGCGGCGGCGCATTATCGGCAGCAAGGTGCTCGAAGACTGCACACTTTCGATCTTTTAACAGGCACCTTGTGCTCTTTAGATGCAATTTTGAAGGATTTCTAGTTAAGTCTCGACGTGTACTTTTTTTGTCATAACAGTAGAGGTACTAATCTTATCGAAACAGGCAAAAAATAAAAATCGGTAATTTTGAAAAAAAAACTCGCATTTTTCGACCCGCATCTCCCCTTAAATGTAACATATTTTCCCGGTTCCTTGAGGTTCCATTTAATGAGAGTCTACTGTATTGTTTTTAAAGGCAAACTCCAGTGATTTTTCAAGGTCAATGAATCTCTACAAAATTCAGTCGGTGCAATCATTAGCACGTTTCTCCCGTTTAGGCCAAATTACAGGTCTGAAAGTTTTGCATATTGTTCTCAAATTAATTTTATAGGTTGCCTCGCAACACCCACCTGGCTTGCGTCTGTGACGTCAAGCTCTGCACGGAACTTAGGGGCCACTGCAGTGTCTGCTGTAAATCGTGTGTTTTTGGCTGGCACATGCTTTCTTGAGGAAGCGATTTCCTTCACCATGTGGGCGGGTGTGCGATGGATTGCAGAGGGTATTGTATTGTGGGCCGGACACGATAACAGCCTTTAAACACTTGCTGCCAATGACTACACTTCGTCTTGATCATAGGGTGTTTTAGCTAGCGCTGCCGGCTTACCGCACAGTAAGTACGGTTAATAATGGGCCTGTTAAAAAGTGCACATGCACGAACTTCAACATACGGAAATTCTTTCCGTAACGAATGCCGGACCCACTGTGGCTGCACCTGTTGGTATATGGTAAACTACGCATCGTCAGAAAGTTACTTTCCTGGCTGATATTAATAATCTATCTTATCGAAGTCACACTGCACTCCACAAACTTCTGCCCTCTTTCCATGACAATACACTCAGACCTTCATATAACGAATTATTGATTTAACAAAGGTAATGAAGAACAGTCATGTAATAGGTACAGTGTTATGAATATCAAATTATAATGAATCTTCTGATATAACAGTGTTTTTGGTGCAGATGCGATTTTGGTAGTGAGGGTTGAGTGTACTGAAAAGTATGGGAGCGCTTAGCGGCTGCGAATGCTTGAAGCAGACGAGAATGATGACCATGATGGCACGCAGTTAGCAGCTATAACGATGGCACATGGTTAGCAGCAGCTGGCAATGGACACTTGCGGGTTGATGCTCGGAGCAGTACATACGGTCCTCAGTCTGCCTCGGTCTACTTCCTGAAGGGTTCCGGTCCCGAAACCTTGCATTGCAGCCCAAACCTTGCAAGAGTCTTAGTTTCACGAACTTCTTGGCACGACCATTTTTAGCCCATTGTCGTTTCAGGCGATTCTCCCTAGGCGCTAGTTTTATTCTCTGACATTAACACATAAATTTAGGATACCCAAAAGAAAAGCTTTAAGTTACAGTACCAGACACTTAAAGGAGTGGTTAGTGCCAACACCACGTTCAAACTACGGGAAACGAATGCTTCACTACACTATACCTACACTATTAAACAGTTATAAATCAATACAGTTTGATTTTTTACTGCCTCTTTCAAATAACTTAAAAGGAAGTACAGTACACTCTCAATAAACGGAACCTGAAGGCTCATTAAACAGAACCTGAAGGGACCGGGAGAATGTGTTTTATTTAACAGGAGTTCCGTTTGCTGAGAGGTGAATTGGGTGGCTACATTGAACTATGAAACCAATCATATCAGATGCAGTTCTTTCATTGAAGCAGCAGTTTCGTGTTTCCATTTGCTGAGAGTCCACTGTTTGTGGTTACTGGATAGATTCCTGTTGCAATGTTTATACATCTTTTATTTCATTGCCTTTTAAAATGAATGTGTGATGAATTTACTTGCGTATGAACACACCCCTAATTTCAGTCGTCACAATATAGATTTTGTTTCCCCGCATAATAAACGCACGCCCTACATTCATCCACTGCAGTCCCGCTAACCGACACCTGACGCCTCCTTACCCGTTGAATCTCTTCCATTTTTAATTATTATGCTGACCCTCCTCCTCAGCCACCTCGGCTCGTTCCCTCCCCCTTTCCGTGTTGCCGTATTGTTTTTCTTTGTACCTGTGTGTGGCACGTCCCCCGTCCTTTTTATCTGTGCGCCACAGTGGGGTAGAAACATCACAGCTGATAAGTACACAGCGAGCGAAGGTCGCGAAACTGTTCACAGCAACTGGCAGTTGCTTCCTGCAAATACGAAAGGCCCAACGACGGGCACTCTATTATTGAGTAACGACGACCGGATTTGCTGCCACGAAGGGTCATTTGTCACTACCGCGTCGCAGGTTTTTAGACAACCTGAAAAATTCGGGTTGTCGCCCAGAAAAGATCATGACGATTTCCACAACATGGTGGCACTCCCAATTCTCGCTTCGCTTGTTCTTCACGTGTACAGGAACCTTTCATGTGGAAGCGAGTTGGCGGTCATATTTTGTCAATAATCTTGTTATTGACAGTTTGTTTTGATGCTTGAAGGGTAGGTTGTCGTAATGCTGTAATGCTAACTGTAATGTAATGTAATGTAACTTGCTGTAATGTTAACGGTGGTGTTGTGGTCCTCAAGCGAGGTTGCCGTGAAGTTGGCAAAGTACGTCGTAGCGCACGCCTCTGGACGCCCCTCGAGATCACAGCAGACATCACTGTTCAGGTGAAAGTGGTTGGCCACCTTCAAAAGTGAAACTTTTTTCGCGATGTCGACTTTTTTTTGTTTTGTTTTTTTTGTTTGGCCCAAACATGCAAAATTATTTATCAGCAAAAGTTAACCTCCTATCATCATTGGTTTGCGAGTTATAGCTAGATTTCTATACCCTAGGCTCGTATACTGAAAGCGAAAACACATTATGTTGGTTATGAAAGTAGGTGTTTTTCGTCTATAATAATTGTATTGAAAATACCTCGTGAATTTTATGTTGACTGTTACATAAGAGGATGTCATTATATTGTTGCCGCTGGACTGATGGACTTGCATCTGACAAATTTTAGTACTGAGTGCCGGCACCTTCCAAAAGGCATGACCGTCATTTACTTCGACGATATCACAGGCGCAGAAGGCTTGGCAGTAGTCGATGAGGTGCCAAAACTTGATTCAACACCAGTTCTTGACGTTAGCACTACTTTGCCTAAGGACGAGCGAAAGAGGCTTCTTGAGCTACTGGCCGAATTTCAAGACTGCCTTTCGACAACATCAAGAGTTGGCCGCACACCTCTAACCAAGCATTGGATAATTACCGAGGACATGGCAAGACCAATTCACAAAAACCCTTATCGCGTGGCTCCAAAAGAACGCTAAGTGATACCAGAGCAAGTCGACATCCTGGAAGATGACGTCATTCAGGCCTCAAAAAGCTACTGGGTGTCACCTGCGGTCTTTGTTAAAAAAAAAAAGACAGCGGCCTGCACTTCTGTTTAGATTACAGGAAGCTCAATCAGGTGACAGAGAAATGTGTATCCACTTCCTCGTATAGATGACTATCTCGACAGACTTTGATATGCTCGTTACTTTTCATCGATGGACTTGAGGAGCGAATATTGGCAAATCTAGGTAGACCCGAGGGACAGCGAGAAGACCACTTTTGTGATCCCAAATGGCTTATATTAATTTGAAGTCTTGCCCTTTGGTTTATGCTCAGCGCCTGCTACCTTTCAAAGACTCATGGATACCGTGCTTTCTGGGTTGAAGTGGAAAACCTGCTTGGTCTACCTTAATGATGTCATAGTTCTCGCCGCAACACTTGACCAGCACCTTAAAAGGCTTGAGGTAGTTTTACAAGCCATAAGGTCCGCGGGCTTGACGTTGAAGCCTGAAAAGTGCCACTTTTGCTATGAAGAATTGAACTTTCTTGGCCACGTCGTCAGTCACGCAGGCGTTCGTCCTGATCCTAAAGAAATTGCAGCCGTTGCGCAGTTCCTCATGCCGACTGATAAGAAGGCTGTCCGACGCTTCCTCGGCCTATGTGCGTGTCATAAGCGATTCATCGCGGACTTCGCACGCATCACATCGCTGTTAACCCGCGTCACGAGAGAAGCCGTTGCCTTCCAATGGAGCAACGAAAAGGAAGCTGCTGTTAAGAACCTGCGCCAGCGACTACAGACACCTCCAGTGCTTGCCCACTTTGATGAGAAAGCCCCAACAATGCTACACACTGATGCCAGCAATGTTGGTCTGGGAACTGTGCTTGTGCAGGTGCAAGAATGCACAGAAAGAGTAATCGCCTATGCAAGCCGAACACTAACATGTGCCTGAGAAAGAATGCCTCGCCTTGGTATGGGCGGTCACAAAATTCTGCTCGTATTTATACGGCCACCCTTTCAAAGTCATCAGCAACCAGCATTCACTGTGTTGGTTGACGAATCTTAGAGATCCTACTGGGCGATTAGCATGTTGGAGTCTCAGGCTGCAAGAGTGCGACACCACGGTCATACACAAGTCAGGGAACAGCCATATGGACGCTGACTGTCTATCCCGCTCACCCATTGAATTGGCAACTCTACCCGTTGAGGAGGAAACAGCATTTTTTCGGTGTGCTCGACACGACCGCCATTGCGCGGCAACAACATGGCGACCCTGAGGTACTTGCCCTAATTAACTGCCTGGACGGCAGATCTCAGAAGGCATCAACTGTTTTCGTGAAAGCACTGTCATCGTTTTGGTTACGGGGTGGAGTATTATACAAAAGAAACTTCTCTTCGACAGGATCCGCCTATTTGCTCGTCATCCCAGCAGCCCTTTGCTCCAAAGTACTCCAAACATGCCACAACGAGGTGGCTTCAGGCCACTTAGGTTACACGAGAGCGTTGGCCAGAGGACAGCAACGGTAATACTGGCCAAGACTGAACATAGCCGTAAAGCATCATGTTCGTACTTGCCTTGACTGCCAGTGACGAAAGTCCCCGCCGACTAAATCAGCTGGCCTCCTACAGCCCGTGCAGGTCCCAAGAACACTGTCCGGCCAGATTGGCATGGATATTTTGGGTCCACTTCCTACTTCTACTGCTGGGAACCTCTGGGTTATTGTCGCGACTGATTACCTTACCCATTATGCTGAAACAAAGGCTACCCAAAAAGGTACAGCAGCAGACGTGGCACAATATTTCATAGAGAATGTTGTACTGAGGCATGTTGCACGAAGCGTCGTAATCACAGACAGGGGAACTGCATTTATGGCAGCTCCTTTGGATCAAGTCCTGATGCTGAGTGCAACAACCCATCGAAAAACCACCGCCTACCACCCGCAAACGAACTGGCTCTCAGAGCACCTGAACAAAACAATTGAAGACATTCTTTCAATGTACGTAGACGTCGAACACGAAAATTGGGACGAAATCTTGCCATATATCACGTTTGCATACAACACAGCCAAGCAAGAAACAACTCGGATAACCCCCTTCAGTCTAATTCACAGACAGGAAGTATGAACCACGTTGAATGCGATGCTACCACACGAATGTGATGACACTGACCCGGATGCCGAGATGTTTACAGAACGAGCGGAAGAAGCAAGGCAACTAGCACGCTTGCGAATACAGCAGCAGCAAGAGTATGACGCAGGCCGCTACAATGCTCACCTCAGAGCACTCTTTTACTAGACCAGCGACAGAGTATGGGTTTGGATGCCCATATGGAAACGAGGACTCCCGGAAAAACTGTTAAGGAGATACTTTGGGCCATACCTAGCACTGCGACAACTGAGCGATGTTACGAGGTCGTTCCCAACGGTTCGTGTTGTACGAGGCGTCGCCAGCACCGTCCTGAACTCGTTCACGTAGTGCCCATGAAGCCTTTTGTCAGGTAGTGACTGCACAAGACATTTCTTGAAAAAAAAAAAAAACTGCATTACTGATCTGTGATGCTCTTTAAGAGGGGGCAAATGGCGCGTGTATACTGGAGCACAAAAGCGACGATAAAAGGATTTGGCGGACACCAGGTAGTGGAGCTCTGGCTGGTTGAGGACAAAGAAGGTGATCTTGCTGTTCGGCTGCTGAGAATCGCTGTGTCAACGTCTATCTGTCTTTTGTTTGTTTTGTACCGCGACACTGGTGGAGGTGCTGGACCGGAACTTTGCCTGATGCTCTCCATCCCCGCTGGAAGCCGTTCATCT
The DNA here is from genome assembly GCF_043290135.1 of Rhipicephalus microplus. Taxonomy (NCBI): domain Eukaryota; kingdom Metazoa; phylum Arthropoda; class Arachnida; order Ixodida; family Ixodidae; genus Rhipicephalus; species Rhipicephalus microplus. The sequence continues at coordinate 33,647,039 of NW_027464586.1, forward strand.
AGCCCGAACGATTTACCACCCTATTGCAACTCCCGTGCACCGGTTCGGTTGGCGGCTGCTTGGCCTCGCGCCAGAGCTCACTCCTTTCCAGAACCTCCCAGGGGCCGCTTACTTCACCAACTGGTGAACGCCAGTCCGCAACAGGCGCCCAAGGCCCCCCGCCGACACACCCTTCATAGGTAACCATCTTTCAACCGTCGGTTCTTGATCACTTTAGTGGCGGCGCCCATGAAGACGTTGACGACTGGCTGCATGTTGCCAAGATCAACCTGTGGTCTGAACAGGAAAAGCTCTCACGCACTTATTTCTAGCTTCATGAGGGTGCGCATAATTGGTATGATAACAGAGAAGCCAGTCTGTCAACTTGGGGTGACTTTCGACAACAGCTTGTCGACACGTTCGCCAATGTAAATCCACGGGACCGTGTGCAGCTTGTTGGAGCTACGGATTCAAAAACCCAACGAAACTGTTTTGATGTTCGCTGAGGATATGACAGGTCTTTTTTGTCGAGCTGAACCGAACATGACTGAAGATAGGAAGTTGAGCTACCTGATGCATGGCGTTAAAGAGCAGCTTTTCGCCGGGCTACTGCGCCACCCTTCAAGTACCGTAGTTGACTTCATCAAAGAGGCTATGACTATTGAGCGGGCCCTCCATCAACGATGCAGGCAGTGTAATCGAATGTCTAGCAGCGTCCCAATCAATTCTGCCACCATATCTGAGAATCAAAGCTCCCTGCGAGACCTCATTAGGGACATAGTTCGCAAAGAACCATAAAAGTTCCGGACTCTGGTTGCTCAAACTTCTGTTGCGTTCGTCGCTGAACTCGTACGCGAAAAAATCCGTTATGCATTTTCTACCGCTGGTCCTGATCATGAGCACCGTCCCATGAGCTATGCCGACACTCTCTGATGTTCACCATCTCTTATATCGCCACCATACTGCTCAGTGCCAACAGCCCCTTGAACACCGCCACAAGAGCATACCCTGAGCCGACCGCCAAGGCTACCGACGTACCACCAGCCGTCCAGAACAACACCATGGACATCGTCGCAAGATGGGAGGCCCAGACGTCCACAGCTCCGAAGAACAGACGCATGGCGCACAATCGGTTGACGTCCACTATGCTTTATTTGCGAAGGTACTGCTCCTAACTAAAGCGTAATTATATCATAAGTGATCATCGAGCGGTAAACACGTCACGAAGTAGCAATTTTCGAAAGCCATGTCCTCGCGACGCACAAGCAGCAGACGACGATCTCCGGAGCGAGAATCGGGCCAATGGCGAGGCGAGCTGAGGCAACATGGCGGCCACAGCCATTCAAAGGCCTCGAAATGACCTTCGAACATTTGCTTTTTGTGCACTTGTTTTTGAAGGGAGGGGCTAGCTGAAGCGGGAAAGTTAAACACAGAGAAATGCTCTTTCAGTGCCCTCGCTAGCGTGGCAAAAGCACACGTTTATAAATTTTGAGTGCGCATAACGCGCATACAAGCAGATTTTTGACAGTTAATCTTTAGGGATGGGGGTAAAATAACGCCCGCACCGTGGTAGAAAATTCTAATGCGGGATCGCTGTCCAAAAACACTTCGCTTCCACGAGATACGTAATACATGGGCTTCTATAAACGTTCGCCGGGGATTCGGAAATATTTCGTTGCCGCGGCAATTTCGTACTCGCGAGGTTTTGTTATTGTGGGTCTCGACTGTATCTTAAACGATATCATTCTTCTTGCTTCTTGTCGTAAATACAAGTCACCAACGTCTTTGTTTCAAATTATTTCAATTTTTGTAGAAATTTATTGTGCCTGTAGTTTTTGTGAATTTGAAGGTCTAAAACAGCGTTTTATTTGCCTGGCTTTGGCACCTAAAACACACTTTTTTAGTGCCTGAAAATTCCGCCTCTAGTTATAACAAAGCAAACAAAGAATAGCTCTGTTGTAAATACAGTGCTATGAATGTAAAAAATTTTCGGATATAAAGAAGTATTTTTGTGGCAGGTGTGACATTGATAATGAGGTTTGAGTGTATATTATATTGCATTGCGGCATAATTTCAAATTAGCCTGCCCAGCTCCGATTGCCACTGCAGCTGTAAACATCAGACACGTTATTCAAAGGTCCCTGTTGGTGGCAAGTTGGTTCACGTATCTTTCTTGACAGTTGCCTTACTGAAAACATACCCTATACTCCTCACACTGTGGCTGCTAAAGCGCTGTCGTCCGCAGTTTCTGATGCAGGGTTGGCTGCATGAGAAGCGACATGAAGGAGCCGGGCCGTCCTCAGGTGATTGCCCTCCGGTGTATGTGCGCTGTACCAGGGACACCCGCAGTGCCGGCATCTCCGCTGCCCATTTGCGCAGGCACAGTGGCTCGGCAGGCAGCGCCTGCAACGCTGCTGGCTCAGCGAAAAAGGTTACTGCTCTGCCATTGTCTATTTTTTAAAAACAGATTTTGTTAGACACGTGAGGATTTTGCCCCGCCGCGGTGGTCTAGTGGCTAAGGTACTCGGCTGCTGACCCGTAGGTCGCGGGTTCGATTCCCGGCTGCGGCGGCTGCATTTCCGATGGAGGCGGAAATGTTGTAGGCCTGTGTGCTCAGATTTGGGCGCACGTTAAAGAACCCCGGGTGGTCTAAATTTCTGGAGCCCTCCACTACGGCGTCTCTCATAATCATATGGTGGTTTTGGGACGTTAAACCCCGCAAATCAATCAGACACGTGAGGATTTTGGAAGGCCATTCTCGATTTCATTTCTGCTGCAAATCCATGCTGCCCATTGAAGCCACAAGGCAGTACCACATGGAGGTAGTTTGACTGACTGAAGCCACATGGAGGTAGTTTGACTGACTGAGTAACCATCCTAGTCTGGCTGCTGCCAACATAAAAAAGAGTCAACAGCTGAATTGTGTGCTTGCTATCTAAAAGATGCACTTTACAACATAGTGCTTACATACTTTACTTGTAGTTTAGCACATCAATTTGTGAAAATGCTGATTGAAGCCTACTGAATGGTAGACGCTGCAGAAGGGGGGTCAGAATGCTGTTGAGGTCAGAAATGGGAGCATTAAGTCTGGAAAGATATTTCAGCTTGAAAAATATTCAGTGTACATCATATTCCAGGAAGCTTGTGACAGTGCCACAAAAACATCTGAATTTTCAAGCCTGTCTGAAAAAGTTGGGCTTCCGAAAAATTCGCTGTGAACTGTATGTATGCATATGTATGTGGCCAGCACTGCATGTTTCTGGGTGAACACTGAAATGGCTACCAGACATCACCAAGACGCATCATGTGTGCTACAGCTACCAAAGACGAACCAGCCAGGAAACATTACGTTGAGTGATTGTGTGGCATGTTCTTTGTGCTTTGTTTTTAAATAGTTTAACCCTGATATCTTAGACCACTCAATGAGCTCTCTTTAAAAGGGGTGGCAGTGAATGTACACGTGCCCGATGGTGGTTGAATCTAATTCTAAACGGTGGGTCTGTCTGGCCCACATATTGGGAGACCAGCGCTGGATAGGTGGTGCGTCCGAAAAGAGCACCTGGCGGAGAGCCACGAGACAACTCAGCCGTTCGCGTCCAGATGACCAGCCGCTGTGCACCGCGGTGAAAGCCCATGCGTGCGCCACTGCTGTGCTTTTCTTTAGGAACGAACAGCCCAAAAAACTATTGCACCAGTAATATTGCACTGGGTTTAGAAAAATTAACTTTGTCCGAACGCTACTCTTGCCTGAAAAAGCACTAAAAAACGGAGAGAAGCCCTGCAAAAAGGACTACGTTTACGCATAGTGTATCAAAAGGACAGTGCTGTGTCGTGATGGCGACTCCCTCGTCCTGATTTTCTGGTTGCGCTTTGGATTTTGTGTTAAAGCTAATGCAGGCTGACGCCCCCATTGATAAGTTCGTGCTGCGATGATACCTCGCTCCCCACATCTGTAGTAAAACGAAACAAACAAGAACAGAGTAAGTGGTAGCTGCATCAATTTTTTTGTGTGTGGCATCATATGTACGCCCTGTCTGCGGTATGTATGCATGGGAACGTTGATCAAACAAACCACTGTGACAGCATAGCACGTGTGGTGTCCCGCTACTATGCTGAGGGCGCGATAGATTCCCGACCACGGCGGTCGCATTCCGATGGGGGTGAAATATAAAAAGACACTCGTGAACCAAAATATATGTGCTCATTGGAGAAGCCGAAGTGGTCACAATCCTAATACCCTCTCTACAGTGTGCCTCAAAATGATGTCTTGTTTGGCACATGAAAGCCTAGCAAATATCGATGTTACCCCGCCGCGGTGGTCTAGTGGCTAAGCACCGCAACAAACATTTGGTGTTAACTTTCACAAGCAACCCACCGAACACAAAGAAGGTCTTAAAAAAAGCACTTTGACATATTGCAACAGAGCATGCGACTATCCAAAATTTTCACTTCTCCTCCTTGTGTGGTATACGGGCAGCCCAAAAGTATCTAGGTTCATTTAATAAATTCAAAGGTAGGCATAAAACCTCAAATAGGGTGTCGCCCTTTGCAGAAAAGGTTAATGCAAAGTATGCAAATACTTGCAGACAACAACAGTGATGGAAAGCACCCGCTCGGATTTTAGGCACAGAATAAGTGCTGCACGAGATTATGACACAGACATCATATACCTTCTGGAATGTGCGATATGTAACATCATATATGCAATAAATACATGGGCCAGGCAGATACGCTGTTGAGAATGAGATTCAACAAGCATAGGGCACACGTACCTTTGTGGCCAGGCCTTCCACTTTTTAAACTTGGCTCATATAAGGATCACTGCTTTGATGATATTAGGGTTTTACTATTTGAAAACAATTTTCGTACAGTCAGAGAACAGGAACAACTGAGCCTTACTTCATGATAAAAAAACGAAGTAAATCAACACCTAGGCTCCTCATCAGCATGCGCTCTCTTCAATCAGTCCTGAGCCCCTTGCCGTTCATTGCGACAATATTATTACTTGTCACAGCTGTAAGCTTGGGCATGTAACCATATTGCTACGTGAGTAACGAGTCAATATATTGCAAATATATTTACAAAATATATTCGCAAGAGGGGTTACAGCGCTGGCCAGTCTGGCTCTCAGCTCGAGCAGTAGGCGACCTTCATCCTCTACGTCGGCCACACACGCGCATTGACAATATTCATTGCGGCAGCCTACATGTAGCAGAACCCCCATCGGCAAAGGCAAACAATAGCAATGTCAAACAATAGCAATGAAGCCTTAAACTGCCACAATGTACGGTTTACTGTCCTGACATGCTTTTCCTTCTTGTGCCATCGTTTTTTTTTTTATTCGTCTTTCCCTTTCTCTGCTCTTCCCTCCTGTCTTGCTATGAAAAGACAAGGACACATTGTAAATATTTTTATGCCTTGAGAGACTGCGATTCCGTCAAAACGTGGGCATAATAAACAGTTATGTGAAGGTGAATCTAGTTTTATACTTATACATTATGCTGAGCATGGTTGTTTCGTCGGCGTTAAATATTTATTAAAAACAAGCGGAAGTTCGTTCTGGTTTGTGCAGCGCTGGTTGCGGCAAGCCATGTTTGAGACGAGTGAAGATGTTCCGGACGAGGGGGAAGGAGCTGAACTGCCCGTCAGCCCTATGCTTGAGGACAGCATCTCACCTCCACCAGGTAATTATTGAGTGTTCACCAAAATGCTGGCCTCCCACAGGGGCTGCCTTATTCATTTTTAGTTTATGGCTTTCAGAATTGAAACAGGGGTCATTACTGTACCTCTGTGCATTGATGCACTCAGAGGGCGAAAAGTGTTTTAAAGTCAGCAACAGTTCAGTGACCAACGCACCTGTAGCCAGGACAAATGGCTTATCCTGCAAAGGCGTACTAATTACCTAGTACAATCAATTGTCTACAATGTTCCTTCACTTTTCAATAAGTATGAAAACAAAAATATTGATGTTCGAGCCTTAACCTGGAAAGAGATTTGACATCTTTTTTTGGTTCCATTGATCTGTCTCTCTCTCTCTCTCTGTGTGTGTGTGTGTGTGTGTGTGTGTGTGTGTGTGTGTGTGTGCATGCGCGCGTGTGAGAGAGAGAGAGAAGTATGTATGCTTACTAAACAATTCCTAAAGTATCACTCACTCTCTTTCTTTTATGGTATTCATTTCTATGGCACTTATATTTAGGGTGTTTGCTTCTAGTTTTATTTATCACATGAAGTTGCATTGTTTTACTGCTTTTTGCTTTTCAGTAACTCTGTCAAGTGACCACTGTTTGACACACTCAATTCTTGAATGTGTTGTTATTAATACAACTGCTGTACACTTATTTACTTTATTTTGTTGTACAATGGGTATAGTGCTGCCATAAGAACCTTCAAGCTGTTTGCAACTGCTTTCTGCCTGAAGGACCCCCAACAAATCATGAAGTCGTGGAATAGTTTTTGCATCTGTGCAACTCTTCTCTTGCTCCTTTTTGTTGACTGGCAAAATGTTTTTTATAGAGGGGTGGGGCTGTTTAGAAAAGCAATTGCTCAAGCGCTTTACATGTTTTTGTCTTTCGGTCGCATGAAAGCCGCTGGAAGTAGGCAACGTGACCAGTGCCAGCCATATGGAATGAACCTGAAACCAATAGAGTTCCGCAATAGAGAAACCAAGGAGTAGTTCTGCTTTCATAGCCTACTGGTAGTTGTGGGGTACACTAGAAACACGATGATGCAAGTTCAAAGGGAGCACGCAAAATATTCGTATCATTCCGAATTCGTGTGAACCAAAACATGTTAAAGCTGATCGTGGAGATGAACGAGAACTTTATTGGAACCAACTACATCTTGCTGAAAGAAGTCCATGATACTTTTGAACATTGCTGCCTTCACCATCTCTCAATAATTGCTTCGGTTTCCTCACTCATGCTGCTGGCTTTAAAGGGGGATGCGGCTTTGGGATCACGAAAAATGGAAAAAAAATTGATTTGTTGAAAATCAAGTTTTCAGTTTGTGGAACCCTTTTTCTATGTGATTCTAAAATATCTACACTGAAAACCGCACAGAAGTGCTTCGGAAAATTCATTTCACCCACCTAGGTAGCGAAACTTTCTCTTGAAATCGCGAGAAAACAGCGATATTAAAAAAATTATGGCTTCGCGATGGCAGGGCCGGGAGCTGGCTTCTTGGGCTCATCGGAAAGAGCATTTTTCTGCGTTTAACTTTCCCGCCTCAGCTGGCTCCTCCCTTTAAAAACAAGCGCACAAAAAGCAAATGTTTAAGGATGGAGGTGGCATTGAAAAAAAACTTCTTTATTTGTTGACCTACAGCAATGAAATTTGGCATGCATACTCACAAGTGTCTTGAATAGGGAAGTATGCAGTTTCATCATGATACCTTCGGTAGTTCTCAAGTTGCATAATGCTACATGGTCCAATTACATGGTCTGCTCGTGGAAAGCCTAGCACTGTAACAAAACATGCCAGGAAGCTGCGAATGGTGTTGATCTTTACTCAAAAGCTTATGGTGACCCCGCTACTAACTGCAGCGGATGATCACCGCGGGTTCACGCTTAGCGAGCCACAGGGCCGCTACTCCGTTTACTCGCATGTAGCGCACCACTCCGCACGCGCTCAACTAATAAGGCGTTTAGCGCGGCACGGCAAATAGACAGTGTTCTAATGCAAAAGTACGCAACACTTTATTGCTTCTGGCAGCACCCCGAACAACAGTACAACATCCGCTCCCGGGACGCGGGTAGCAAAGGCACCCGCACGCGGACGTTCACAATAAGGGGGAAAACTGCGAGCACGTCGCAGCTGGCAATGGCGAGCTTTGACACGCCGGTCGGGAAAAGGTCCCTCGCGGCTATGCTACGCACTCTCACGATGGCCAATGGGCCTGGTCGCGAGTGTTAGGGCAAACCTCGTATGCGTAGGCCTACGGCAAGTGCGGCTCGTTGTGGTACGACCACTTCAAGCACTAGGCACCGCTCTGGGCTTAGAGTACGCTACCGAAGCCAGCACTCAAGTAAACACGCCTGCCGGGGTGCCCAAGGCCACCCCAGGCAGGCTACAGTCCGCGAGTCCCAAAGGGGACGCGGACGAAGGAAAGCACGGGCTTACCCCGCGCCATCCGCAGAGAAAAGAGCGCTCCCTCGGCGCGCGCGTGCGTACCGCGTGCCGTGCCCGCACGTGGCGCCATCTATTGCCACGTGGTGTTAACAGAGCAGAAAAGCAAAAGGGTGTGGCCGTGTGGCGGAATGCCCGCGAAATGGTCGCGGGCGCGCCTCAGATCCCCACATCCTCCTCTCTTTAATTCACCCTATATACCGGTCTGCAAAGGCAGCCTGTCGTCGCCCATGCATGCAAAGGCGTCATGCAATGGGCAACAGCTAACCTCAGCCTCGCTCTGCAACTGCTGCTGAAGAAAAAAAATAAAAACAACACAAGAATACACTTGAGAAATACAATGGCTCCGCGGAAGAGGGGTAACGGGAGTTCATGATGCTCACGCAAGAGCGCGTCCACGGCTCGGAGGGGCAACGTCACGTAATGTTTGACTTGGGTGACTTCGTGGATGCGAGAGTGCAAGGCGAAAGTTCTGGTTGAGGCCCTCATGCGAGGAAAGGGCTCACCTTCATCTCGTCGATCTTGACGACAGGCCTGCGAGTCTCACGAACGCCGCCTCGGTGGAGGTTTGGATGGACCTCGCTGCGACAGCCGGCCCTTCTGCTGGAATAATGGTCGCCAAATCCACTGGCTGCGAGAGGCGTCCTGCGGCGTTGGTCGAGTCGTGCACAGCGTCTGCGACAGCTGGCCTCGTGCAGCAGCCGTGATCAGCAGAGCTTATCAGCGACGGTCGGGAGCAGGGCGCAACCGGGCTGCCTAACGACCGCAGGTCTCCGAACACCTCCAGAGTGCAAGGTGGTGTAGGAGTCGGTGACTTCTTAAGTTGTTGCCACACGCACGCACACACGCACACACACCTCCGATAGTCAGGTCTCTCCAAACGCGCACCGCAAAGGAAGCGCAGAGTGTCATTTGTCTCTCTCCCCACGCTAAAGCATCAGTTCACAATCCCCTCCTCCAGCGAGAAGAAAAAAAAGAAAACACGAAAAAAAAAAACATCAAGTAAACAACAACACTCAAATGACAATCAGCAGCAGTAACCGAGCGGAACCGACTTCTTTGCACGCACTGGCTGTAAAGAAGTTAGCTAACTGAGACTAGACAGTATAAATGAGGGCCTTCGGTTGCGAAAATAAGCCCGCCGTCCGGCACGAAATCACCAAGGTGACTGCTTCCTCTGATTATACCGGTGCGTGGTCCGAATGCGGTGCGCCGCGCCTGGTGTGCGCCGTTGCTTGCGCGAAGATCCACTGGGCGCTGGCGCAGGCTCGTCAGACCTCGACGCAAAGGCTTTCAGGTCTGCGATGTGGGCACGGCTGAATTTTCCCGAAAGCGGGTCTTTCAGCAAGGACGCGAGTGGAGTCCAAGCTTTTTCCACTCGGTACGGACCAAGCCACTTTGGAGCGAGCGAAGTTGAGAAACCCTTGCTCGCGTCGCTAAGAGCGTGGTTGCGCTTCAGGACGAGGTCACCCACCTTAAATGAAAGGTGGCGATGTTTTCGGTCGTACTGGGCCTTTTGCTCCGCCCTGGCCGATGCCAAACTTTGCCTCGCTCTACTGAGAGCTCGACAAAGCCTGTCCCGAAGTGTGGAAGCGTAAGAACAGTCTGCCGGTTCTTCCTCGTCTCCGAGCTGGCATTGCATGACACTGGTCACCGGATTTGCCAACTCCCTTCCGAAATTAAGGAAGGCGGGAGAGAAACCAGTAGAGCGACTCTCGGAGGTTCGGATCGCAAACGCGAGTTCACTCAAATGGTCTGCCCAGTCCCTTTGACTTTCGTCAAAGGCCGCCAACATCGGTTTGAGCGTACGATTGGTTCGCTCCGTCAAATTGGACTGGGGATGGTAGGGCGAAGTGGTGCAGTTATCTATTCCTAGGGAACGGCACGTATCACGAAACACCCGAGCGGTGAAATACGACGCATTGTCCGTGATCAATCTTTTCGGAAAGCCGAACCGACAAAACACTTCCTGTAGCCTCTCTAGCACCGCTCGCGCTGTCACTTTTCGCAGCGGAAACAGCTCCACCCATTTGGAAAAATGATCAACAACTATCATCAGATGTATGAACCCCTGCTTACTCCTGGGGAACGGCCCCATTAGATCGCAGGTGGCTACTTGCCACGGACGCTCACTGACAATCGGTTTCATCAAGCCGGGCGGCTTGCCACCCCTTGATTTCACCGTTTGACAGACGTGGCAGGAACGGCAATAGCGAAAAATGTCACGCTTAATGCCAAGCTAAGTCACAACCTTGCTCAGTTTCGCAAAAACTTTAGAGCCACTCAGGTGACCGGCAATGGGCTCGTCATGAGAGGCTCGCAACAGTTCGCCTCTCAGACTTTTGGGCACAACCACCTTAAACAGGTCCACTGACTCCTCATCGGTGGCTTTGTATTTCAGCAGGAGCCCGTCATGGTCCAGCAAAATGAATCCGCCGGGGACTCAGCGACACACGCTGTTTCAGCCCCCTAATCGCGCCCGCCGCAGAACAAGCAGCGTAACGGCGCTCCGCGCCTCTCAAGATGATTAAACGGCGCCCGCCGCAAAGCAAGCAGCGTATACGGCGCTCCGTCCCTCCGAGACTCGAAACGGATCACTCTGCTGAGCCTTCAGTAGCTCTTCGCTGCCGAAAGCAACTCCCATTCTCCCAAATGGGGGAGTCTTGTATCGCGTCCACTCAGGACCGCAGCAACCGCCGTGTGCACGGCATCACGGGTTCGCTCTCGGCACGGTGGCCTTCGGAAAGTTCCCCCGCTCGGCCGCTACGCAGTGCGCCGCTTTACCTGGATAGCAGCCAAGGTCGTCCTCAAGGGATTGCCATTTTTCGCAATCCCAAAGCCACGTCCCCCTTAAAGGTCGTTTCGAGGCTCTTGATTGGCTGTTGCCGCAATGTTGCCTCAGCTCGCCTCGCAATTGGCTCAATGCTCGCTCCGGGAGATTGTCGTCTGTTGCTTGTGCGTCGCCTGGACATGGCTCTCGAAAATTGCTACTTCGGGACGTGTTCACGGCTCGATGATCACTTAGGATATAATTACGCTTTAGTTAGGAGCAGTAGACAAATGCACGATCTGGTTACAACGAGCGGGCACGCGGTCTACCAGCGCGGAACGTCATCGGAGTCGTCTTTAGCCCTAACTCCACCGACAGTGAGGCTGCGGGCAGGAACGACGTGCTACCGCACTCGTGGCGACGTGCTTCTTCGCAAAAAATGTAGCACATCACTCGCTAGCTCCTCTGAACCACGTACGGGCATTTTACGTATCGGAAGCAGACCACACAGTCAAGCTCGTCACCCCCCCTTCACTGCCAAAAATTGCTCGGAACAGCGGCTAGCAGTTTCGCGTGTCGTCACTCGAAAATGCGATGCCAGGCGCAGTGCACGCAAATTTTTTGGCATCGTAGTTACACATTTCGTGCATCGACACCGAACGCTTCCGGCAAGTGCATTATGCGCCGGCTGCACTGTCCACGGTCATATGGAGTGCTGTCAATAAGCTTTTGTGATGCGATTAGACGTGCCTGGAGCCGTGCTTGATATCGCAACGAAAGTCTATGAATGTACCGAGGCAATGAAAGCCTCGTAGATCAGTTTCCGCGACCGGCTGTATGATGATGCGTTTCACTGCTAGAGTGGCAAAAGAGCATGTTTGAATCAGGGGCACGAATTTTTATATGCCCCTTTTGCATCATTATTTATACTGCTAAAAATTCCTGTGCCACCAGTCTTCTGCCCATAACTTTGTTATTTGGAAAGAAGGCATAGGCCGTTATGGTGTGATTCATTTTTCTGATGCAATAAACCTCTCTCCAAATAAAGAATTGTCCAATGATTATTTGTAATCAAGTACTTAATTATGCTAATTACAACTTCAGCACAAGAAAAATGGATAATCATTTCAGTATATGGTCTTATTCAATTACAATCTTTTTTATCGCTCCACTCCTTCATTTAAAAAACTTGGTTTGAAATCTATACTTGTTCTTTGTAAATCATGAAATGGAGGTTATGGAAAAAAAAAAGGGCAACAAAGGCACACTGGTCAGTGACCAGATACCTGAGAAGTCTAATATCACAAGACAAACCTGAGATCACAATTTTTAGGTGTCTTAGCGACGCAAAGAAAAGTTCAAACTTTAAACACAGTTTCCTCATTACTGTTTTTTTTTTTTTTTTACATTATGCTCAGCCCCTCCACGAGGTTCAATGAAGAAATAATTTGTCTCCTGTAAAGTATTTGTGGTATTGCCTCAAAATTTTTATGGAAGCACTGTGAGGTCATTCTTAGTGTCTGCCAATTTTCATCAATATCTAACGAGAAACAAGAAAGTTAATCAAAAACAGCTTGTCGAAAATGTCGGCAGGCTTGTTCTCACAAGTGGGTTTTGGACATTGTGCATTGCTCGTGGAAAGTATAGCACGGGAATGACTGGACGGATTTTGATGTGGTTTTTATTTTTCTGAATCCCAAAACATTTCTTGAGTTTATGGCAATCTTAGAATTCTTGTTTATGGCTCAATTTTTTTTTAGAATATGACTTGTACATGACACTGTTTCTGACAATGTGTGTAGGCAGCCATGATGATCTCTATAAAAAAAAGAGAAGTGATAAAAAAAATTTGAGATTGTCATTCCCAACAGTCTTCTTTTGAGTAAAAATTAACATCATTTGCAGCTTTCTGGCATGTTTTGTTACAGCGCTAGGCTTTCCACGAGCAGACCATGTAAGTCGAACCACGTAGCATGATGTAATTTAAGAACTACTCGAGGTATCATGATGAAACTGCATATTTCCCTATTCAAGACACTTATGAGAATGCATGCCAAGTTTCATCGCTCTAGGTCAACAAACAAACAGTTTTTTTTTTCAATGCCACTTCCTCCCTTAAAGGCACCTTCACACCTGACATCAAAAGAAGCAAAAGCAGCAAAGCTTATTGGAAATTCATTTGATTTGCCTCTTAACTCCTTAAGTTACCACGCCCATTCAAATGGATTTTGGCATGTTGAATTTGTTTCTCATGCACCCAGCCCTTTCTATTAGTTAATCCAGCCACTCAACTTTCAGAATCTATTTCATTTGCCCCCTTTGGCAATATAGTAATTTTTGGCAGACCTTTACGCGAACCAATGTGTGCCTGTGTTGTTTGGAAAATGCTGGCGATTTTAACATATGTGCGTGCCCCTCGTGGATAAGCTACAGTAACCTCGAACTTTGAATTCTATTATTTCTTTCATTTTGCAGAAAGAGGAGTAAAAGCTATAGAGTATGTGGCCTAGCAGATGCTCTTCCTTCGTACGTTTAGAATACGCACACATGGTTTTGATGCATGTACAACTATAAAGCATCTGCATGTACGTACCTTTTAATGCAAACAAAGCAATACAGTTTGACATCATGCAAGTACCTCCCAAGAACAAAAAGGTATATAAACACTTTGTGAAAAACTCTTAAAAAGTCATACAAACAAGTCATGAAAAGAAAGATATCATACGAAACACTTCATGAAGAGAAAACATATCATTCAAACAGTTCAAGCTTATGTATCTACAGTGAAGCCTCGTTAAACAGTAGTTGGCCGGAGCTCGGAAAAAGTATGTACTAAACAGTAGTACTGCTTAACCGAAATAGCGTCAGGTCGCTCACTTACCTGTCAAAAAATTTCCAATCACGAGGAGCGGAGTTTTCCAATCACGAGGAGCGCAATTTTGTCGCTTCCAGTCATGTTTACACAAAACGCCACTGATATTCTGTCTTTTGCATGCTTGCCGCCGGTGCACGTCTCGCCTTTGAACGCGAGCATTTTGTTTGGTAGCAGCTTAAAGAATAGCGCCGATTCATCCATAATAAAGATGTCATCAGGTGCATAGTCTTCCAAAGTATTCTTCAGCTGACCATTTTGCCACTGCTCCGCGCCATCCACGTCAGCAGCAGCACCTTCTCCCGAAACAGTCCTCGTGGTAATGCCGTGCCTTGCCTTAAGGGGAGACACAGGTATGGGAGGCCGAAAATTTTCCGAAAAACCGATTTTTTGAAGTATTTTTTTTCATAATCATTAAGGTCTAAGGAAAAAATATTATAGCCCTGTAATGCGTATTTGTCGAGTTATTGGGTCGCAAAGTCAGTTTGATGAGCATTTTCGCTTCAGAAATCACCTCAAAAACTGTCGTATACAACACCACTGCGCGAGAACCGTGCCAAGTAGCGTGGCCATTTTGGTCTCATTTTAAAGACGCATTTTTCTATTATCTGTTCCTAGCAGAAGAACGTTTTTCGTCTAGCAACAACGCAGCTATCGCGCATAAAGAAAACCTGAATACTCGCACATCATTGGTGCGTTTTTGTCACGTGGGGCAGTTTCCGGTTTCCTATTGGACGCGAAGGGATTCGTCTGCTAGACAGCGGCGTGCAAGCCGTCATTTTGCGTAGAGGCCTAACAACGGCTGTGCATTCGGTGCAATGGCAGGCAGTCATCGGAAGTTCCGGAGTGCTCATGCGTTAAGAAAAAGGCGAAAACGGCGTCCGAGAGCCCGCACCTTATCACCAGCGAGACTTTCCGCCGCCGAGAACTCTGAAGAAGCAGGCTGTGCCAGCGCTATCACCGCCGCGGCACCCACGATCGCGGACGCGATAGCCGCGTCCCAAGATCACACGAGAGCTGTGCGCATCAACACTCCCCTGGTTTCCGACGCTGAAAAAGTGGCCATCGACTGTCGTGCGAGCGATGTTTTGCAAGATCTTTCATCGAAGTCTGCCACAAAATGCAAGCGGTCTTTTTTTCGAGACTCGGATGGAGCCGCAACGCCTGGTATGCCGTTCACCGTCGTTAGCTTAGAGTTGGTCAACGAACTTCTTCAGTGTATGAAGTGTGGTGTGTTTGGCGGGCCTGGCAGAATCTCCAAGGAAGACCGCGAATATGGCATAGCCGCGAAACTTGTTCTCACATGTGACAAGTGCGGTAAACTGAGGACCGTCTGGAGCTCGCCGAGAGCAGGGGGGGGGGGGGGGGGCGCACGCAGCGCACGGCCCCTTCGAAATTAACGTGCTCGCGGTTCGCGCGGCAATGAGCACAGGAAACGGGCAAACTGCGCTCAACGATATTTTTTCCGCCCTAAATATTTCACGCAGAAGGCCTGCACACAAAGACATACCAGGATTGTGTGAAATTGAAAATGAACCCTGCCGCGCGCGTTATTGACGACTGCGCAAGCACCGTGAAAACGGTGTATTCCGAAACTATGGAAATCCTGGAAATATCGCCGTTTCCTTTGATGGGACTTGGCTGACCAGGGGCCACTCATCCCATATTTGTGTAGGGACCGTGATTGAACTATTCACGGGTGATGTGCTCGACTTCGTCGTCCTATCGAACTTTTGTTTGGGCTGCCAGCTAGGGCCGAAGGAGGACAACCCAAGGTATGCCAAGTGGCTAGCTGGTCACACTTGCCAAAAGAATACCTCCAGTAAGCCAGGACAAATGGAGGTGGAAGCAGCACAAATTTCATTTGGTCGCTCATTGGAGAGATATGGGCTCTGCTACACAACCATGTTGTGTGATGGAGACAGCCGGGCCTTCAACAGTCTGCAGGAGGCACAGGTATATGCCTTCGTGCCAATAGAAAAAGAGGACTGTGTCAACCATGTGCATAAGCGCATGGGCACAGCACTTCGAAACCTCCTGCAAAAACAAAGAGCCGAAGGAAAGCCAAGCCTTGGTGGCAAGGGCAAACTGACAGGCGAGCTGGTCACAAAGCTCACGTCATATTATGGATGGGCTTTACAAAGCAAGTAAGGAAGCATTGAGGCCGTGAATAATGCTGTCTGGGCAACCTTTTATCACATAGCATCTACGTATGCAAGCCCTCAGCACTCTCACTGCCCAACTGGTGAAGAGTCATGGTGCAAGTACAACAAGGCTGTTGCCAAGCAGGAGACTCCTCCGAATCATCGCTACAACCTGCCGGAGTACGTGGTTGATGCCTTGCGGCCTATTTACACGCGCCTTTCTGACAAGAAATTGCTGGAGCGTTGTCAGCGAGGCAAAACACAGAACCCCAAACGAGAGCCTGCACTCCATCATCTGGTCGCTCGTGTCCAAAAATAATCACGCGTCGCTTTTCACCGTTGAAGCTGCGGTGGCCGAAGCTGTCGCAAGGTTCAACGCTGGCAAAGGAAGAGCAGATGCGGCCATATTGAAGGAGCTGCACCTACAGCAGAGTGTTGTGGCCGCTGAAAGATGCTCAGAAAAGGACAGTCGCCGACTAGTGGCATCGGAGAAGAAGCATGAGCATGCTGAAAACTTCAAGCATGCCATGAAAAGAAAGCGCACCTAGGAGAATGATGATGACTACATTCCTGGTGGCTTCTAACATGGCTAATACACCGATTCACACATTTTCTTGTTAACACTTTCGGGACCAGGGAAAATCAGACAGTCACAAGGAGTGTTACGATAAATATATTTAGTAAGTCAGATAAACAAGATATACTCATGTATTTATATATCAACATAAAGGTAATTGAATGGTCTTTTTGTACATAATAATGAAAAAGTGTCAAAAAGAAAGTGTCATGAAAAACAAACATAAAAAAAGTTTTAAAAGGCATGCATATACAAGTAAAATTGTGAGCTAAAAAAATTTCAGCATATACAAAAAGTGGCAAAACGTCTTCTTTTTCTAAAATAAAACTTTGGTCCGCCTATCTACAACTGCCTTTGCTCAGCCTGCTTCACACTCGGAGCACTCGTGTGCCCGTCACAGCTGATGGCTCTCATGCCACTCCAAGAAACAATTTCTTGTCGTTGTAAAACACAAGTAAACATCACAAGTTCTGCAAAAACAATTAGTTTTGAGTTCAACTTTCTTGCTGTTGTAGCACAGCTTGCAGCTTCGGCGCCTTTCTGCCTTTTCGGGCTTGTGGAGCGTTCAATTAGTGGAGGGTGGAAGAGGAGTGCGTGCTGGCTTGGCACTATCAATGTTGAAGATCTGAGGAACGAGCTCTTCTCTGAATGCCAGGTGGTCGTATTCAGATTTTCTTTCAAGTTCGGGGATATCGGTGTGATGCGCGGTGTGCTTGAAATAAGATGAAACTATTCACACAGGCAATATCAATGCAGTGGAAGAAGAGTGTCTTCCACCACCGAACACTTCTCGTGAGGACATTGTAATAGCCAATCATCTGATCTGATTTATCTACTCCTAGCATTCCAGCATTGTAGTCATGTATAAGCAATGGCTTTGGTACAGAAATTTGATCCCAAGTATTTCCCTTTTTTTCCCTTCTTTTTGCTGTGACGGTCATATTGGCTGTGTGAATAGTGCTCATCATGTTGACAACACGATGGTCTTTCCACTGGAGGTGTAATATATCGCGATCACGGAGCCATCTTACGTCCCCACGTCGCGCTTTTTTTTTCCCATCGTGAGTCTTTCAGTTCAACTGGAAATCCTCGCCGGTCTTTTCTTGTTGTACCGCAAGCCAATGTTTTTCAGTCAATCAGGTGACTGAACAAATTCGTCGACGTGTAAAAGTTATCCATAAATATTCGGTACCCCTGATCAAGATATTCGGCGCACAGCTGGCAAACTACATCAAATGCTAATCCATGAGGTCCTGGCTCATCCCGCTTGCCGGTATAGACACTGAAACGTACCGTGTATCCGGTGCCAGGATCAGCTAGGACCCAGAGCTTATAGCCCCATTTTGTGACCCTATTTTTCATATACTGCCCGATTCCCGATCGCCCTTTAGATTTCACCATTCGTTCGTCCACGGAGAGATCAGGATTTGGCTGAAAAAAGTTTGCGGACACTTGATTTACATGCTCCATGAGCCACCACACGAACCGGAGTTTTCCTCTCGATAGCTGGCTCGCATCGTCCAAGTCGGCAACATGGAGCATAGCGAGCAACGCTATGAAGCGGCGTCTGGGCATTATTCATCGTGGGAGCAGGCCACTGTAGAGCTCACCCACGTTCCAGTAGAGCTTCAGGCGTGGAACCTTGACAATGCCCATGTAAATTATGAGGCCAATGAATTTCATCATCTCGTCCGGGGTCACCTCTTCCCACGAACCATCAGGACGAGCGTGCGTCGGTTTTTCTAGTATTTTCGTCCAGCCGTATTTGTTCGAGTTTTCGCATAGCATAGTGATCACTTGAGTTGTGAAAAAAAGAGCGAAGTCGAGGGCCGTCAGAAATTTTCTTGGTCCGCTCTTGAGTGCCACTCCTACGTAGTCAGTGATGTAAACACCAGGTGCTCGGTGCGGCGCAAAGACGATCCGCTGCTGCGCGGGTGGCAGGAAGTCATTGCCGTACATTGTGGAAACCCTGCCAAATCAACATAACACAATAAGAACGTCTAACGACCGTGCAAACATGCTCAAGAGCAAGCTGAAAGCAAAGCGAAACTAACCTTGGTCCACTTGTTGAACTTCCAGGCTGATCGTCCCCCGACTCGCTGTCCGAACTGAAATCTGAACTTCCGAAGTCGTCTTCTGACTCTTCGCTGCTCGTATTATCAACGAAATCAGCCGTTGAAGCAGCGGAATCGGGAGATCCGGGCCGTTTTTCAAGCGCGCCGTGTCACGAACTTGACGCCATTCTCTCAATCAGCTGACGCGACCGCACCCAAGAGAAACTGCGATTGTCCACCGCCACCTCCCGGAAAAAAAGCAAACTACTCGAAAAATGGAAGAGTGGTGTTAGAAGTACCACGCAGATGGCGCTACATGTGAATGTCGCAAAAAATTTAGTTTGAAAGTGCGTTAAAACCCATCGGTCGTAAACGACCGATGGCCCTATGGGCTGGTCCTGAAAGTGTTAAATATAAGTGCTCAGCATGTTCCTAAACTTCTTTTTCTCGTTTTCTCATTTTTTTCATCACACCCTAAGCCATTGCCCACAGCATCTTTTGATGTAGCTGTCGGATTTTGATAATTCTTGCAGCATTTGAAAGCTTATACATTGATTAGTGCAAGAAAACCAAAAAAATGTAATATTTTTATTTATAATAGTGATTTAATTAGCAACAAACTTAAGCAACAGTTTCAGATTTCTAATGAGTATACTTCTAATGAGTTAAGGCCATAACTCTGGTACCAATGAAGCTAAAAATGAAATTATGGTTTTGTTGCACTCCCTGGCCTTCATCGAATGCTGTCATATCAAATTTGTAGCAATATTTTATAAGGAAGATGTCAAAAGGCTGGGCAGAATGCAAGTTTACGTAACAGTCAATATTTAAAAATCTAAAAGTGATAGCAAAAACTAATTGCATATTTGTTTTCAGCTGTGAAAAATACATATTGTATTAAAATTTCAGGTGGAAATACTGAAAATTAAAAAAAAAAATTTTCAGACCAGTGTCTTTCCTTAAATCTGGCCAGCCAGCCATTGCTGCACACGAAGTTGTCATGGTTGAGCTGTGAGGCAAAAACCAGGGCCTTCTCCACGAGCAAGGGTCCGCTAATAAGCAGATTTTTTGACCGTGCGGCTGTTAGCCACTTCACCAGCGCCTCCTCTACATCCGAAAACGCCGAACCGCGTAGCCGGCACCTTTTCGCAGTTGCAGCAGCACTGCCAAGCAACTTCTCTCTGGAATTCCAAATTCCACACACCGTGGTTAACGGCAGGTCCTTTTCGCTTGCCAGCGCGGATTTTTTCGTGCCACTTTCAATAGCACGAATTATGTGCAATTTCTCCTCTATTTTCAGCACTCGTGCTTTTGTCCCAGCTCCGGCATGACGCAAGTACGAAGCAGCACAAGCACACATACACAACACTTGAAAAACGACGTGAGAGCTGCATGGCACGGATCAACCAGAGAATACCTATGCACTGCGCCAAAGGAACAAAGAAAGCAAAGCAAGCGCACACCGTGTTTGCGTGTTTGTGCAAAGCGCCATCGCGTGGACAACACCAGAAGCCTAGTCGGCCGACTGCTTCTTGTTGCAGAAAAATCCAAGAGATGGCGCTCACCAACACAGCCGCCATCATGATCAACACAAACAAGCGAGGCCTGCTTCGATCTCTGGGGCTTGCTGTTCTGTCGGGACGCCCAGTGGGGGACGACATGCCACGGCGAGTGCGCAACGAAAATTGGAAAAACTACTTATTAACCGATACATACGCGATAAGCTGGTACGGCTTATGCGGATACAAAATGCATTATGTTCAATGGCCGCCGAGTCGGGGATTTGACTTCACTACTTTTAAAACGAAACTACTGTTTACGTGGGTACGGTTTAACGAGGTTTCACTGTATATGCATTAAATTATGAAGCTTGAAACTAGTATGAACCAGTAAAAACGATAAAAACATGCATAAACAGTGTATAAGAAGTTGTTGATCAGTTATCGTGGAATGTAACAGAAAGCTTTTTACATAATGTTTGAAACAGGGTGCATAAAAGTCTATGTCTCTTCTCACAATGTTTAATAGTCTGGGTATTTGATATTCTAGGTCCTGACGTATGTAGTTTGTTCGCATAGGCGGCAGCATTCTTGTTTTGTGGCTTAATTGATACCGTGGAGATGAAATTTATATACCACTAACATGGAGTCTCTACTACTATACTACTAACATAGAGTAAATTTGGTTTGCTTTTATCAATGAATGTTTATCAAAAAAATTGTGTGTGGTTAAGTCTTGTGGCCTACCATGATAGTTATCGAAACTTATTACCATTAGTTTTATTTATTTTTCGTAATTTTTTGCTGTTGTTGTTTTCCAGTTTAATGCACAATAACTATATTTTGAGTGAAATGGGTGCAGTACATTGCTTTGTTTAGTGGTTTTACAAGTTCTGTAATCCAAAGAACCTTTGCAAGTCAAATATCAAATCAAGCTGCCAGCTTCGCAATGTGACAGTGTTGAGCAGTAATAATTGCCAGAAATTCATGCCAGTTATTCAATAGAGAGCTGTTGGTACGAGTAGTGGAAAGCTTATTCTACAAAAAAATATTTCTGAAGGTCGGCCGCATGTGTAAAGTGTAAAGGTGGCCCAATTTTTAGCAGCTTTTGTTTCACTTATATCATTATATTGGACACAAGGCCGTACAACATGTTGTGAAAGAAACACTTCCCCTTCCATTTTTACTCATCGATACAGAGGTGAAGCACCAGTATATTCGTGGTGCATGGTCTGTCAGGTAGCAGTGGCACCTATCACTGCACAGGCCAGAGAAGCCACTACTACAGTGAACTAGATAGGGGTAGTGAGACGAGGGTGGTCCTCTCGGTGAAGCTGTTTGCACGGAATCCACTAGGCGGCGCTGCGGCATCTTTCTCCTGGAAAAAAAAGGATAAAGAAAGATAAATCTAATGGTTAGTTCACTAAGTATTACGGCTAGGTGGCGTTAGCCGCTGCCCGATCTAAAGGTACAGCCACATCCATCCATCCACCCTGAAGGGTGCTTGTTTGCCCCACTTTCAACTGTCGTGGGCAATATGTTTAACGCTGATGCTAGAGCACTGATTGCCTAAATTGTACACTGAGTCAACAAAAATAGAATAAATAGTTCATTTAGTCTTGATAGCTCTAAGACGTGAGATTTCAGTGACAGGCCTGTCAGTGAGAAAGTTTTTGGAACTGCACGTGTCTAGTCAGGCAGAACGAAAGCGACCCTGCACAGCCAATCCCGTGCTCACAAAAAAAAAAAGAACAAGACAGTGACAGATAAACAAATGAAAGAATAAATCAAAGCATTTCAAGTAACACAAAGACACTCTTCAAAAACTTTATGTTCGAACACAAATCCAGAGTTCTTGGTAATTCGGTTTAGTTTTTTTTTTCTCTCTGTCCAAGCGCTCTCGCGTGTAGACACAGACGAAACAATTCCCGTGTTTGTTTTTTCTTGTGAGTGTCTCATAGAATACCATTAGAGCAGAGGAAGTTTTTCTGCACGAGAGCCGCAATGTTACGAATGCTGTTGCTGTGTAGCTCTGAGACAATGGAACCCGCCTATGTGCATAAATCAGGGCTGGGCAGAGACACTGATAAAAGTATTCTGAAAGTAGGAAAATCGAAATACACGTGCTGCTAGTGTAAAAATACAATCATTGAGAAGTATTTATAGAAGACATAACAAGATATTACGATAAAAATACAATCATTGAGAAATATTTATAGAAGACATAACAAGATATTACGAAGAGATATATTCAAAAAATGAAAAAAAGGATCTTGCAATACAATTACAGGAATACAGTGGAATCTCTATGATACGATCACGGCTAATACGAATTTCCGGATGATACGAATTTTTTTGTGGTCCCTGCCGAGCCCCATTACTTTGCGATGCGCTAGAGTATGTTTGTTACGAATCGATTTTCTGCCCGCGTCGTTTGATACGAATGAACGCCGCCCCACTGACGGCCGCGAAATGGAACAGCGCTCAGCCGCGCGCCGGAATGCGCGCTGCACCGCCGGTTCGGCATTTTGCCAACGGTGCCTGCCAGTAGCGCGTGGCGGCCTCCAGCATCGGCGCGCGTCGTGCGCAATATCGGAGACCTCAGAGACCGCTTGCGCCCTTTGATTTCGGTTTAGGTTTAGAGGTGGCGCTGGCCACGGTTTCCTTTCTTTCTCTCTTTTTGGGTCCGGCGGCGAGGACGCGACGACGCGGCGGACTGCGCGGGTCAAGTGGGGCGGTGACGCTTTTGTTGCTGTTGTGCTTTTCCTCTTTCTCTGCGTGGCGTTGGACGGAGTGGCTGCAGTGCTGTGCTTCGGGCGGCGTTCTTTGTGTTTGCGACATTTTTCCTAGTCGCAACGAGCTATGTCTCGCAAGCGAAAAGCGCTCTCCTTTAAGGAGAAATTAGACATCCTTCGAAAGGTCGATGAGAATCCTAAGAGAAAGCGGACGGAGTTGGCTAAGGAGCTAGGCCTCGCAACGTCAACACTGAGCACAGTTGTTGGACAGCGAGAGACCATAATGAAAAACGTGCTTTCGTTCAACGTCAACGCAAAGCAAGCGAAGACCGCTCAGCACGTGGAACTTGAAGAGACTCTCCTGACTTGGTTTAAAGAGGTAACCGCAGCTGGCGTGGATATCGATGGCAAAGTTTTGCGGAAGAAAGCCGACGAGTTTGCACTTGCTCTGCATATCGACGGATTTCAGGCCTCAGGTGGGTGGCTGCAGCGCTTTAAGACTAGGCACGCTCTCGTTTACAAAAGCGTCTGCGGCGAAGTGAAAAAAGCTGACGAGGCAGTTGTCAGCGACTGGTTAGAGAAGCTGCCGTCACTCATTGCAGAGTATGAGCCTCATGATGTTTTTAATGCTGGTGAGGCAGGTCTCTTTTTTAACCTGCAACCCGAAAAGAGCCTCTGTTTAAAAGGCGAAGCATGCAGAGGAGGCAGAAAAAGCAAAGAGCGTATTACTGTGCTCTTGTGCTGTAACGCCGACGGATCAGAAAAGCTTAACCTGACCGTAGTCGGAAAGTTCCAAAAGCCCCGCTGCTTCAAGTGCGAGGGTCGTTTGCCGTGCGTCTATCGCGCAAACAAAAAGGCGTGGATGACGGCGGCGTTGTTTGAAGAGTTTTTGTCACTCCTGGACAGGAGGATGGCTTGTAAGAATTGGAAGATTCTTCTTTTTCTTGACCAGTGCACCGCCCACTCGAGGCAAGTAAATAAATGCTTTTTACATACTTGTTCCTGGATGAGTTCACGTCTGACTCTTTGTTAATTTAGCTAGTTTTATTTGTTTCGATGATATGAATTTCGGCTAATACGAATATTTTTCGTGACCCCGTGAGATTCGTATCATCGAGATTCCACTGTACACATATATACAAGAGTACAGACACTAAAATATTTTTATGTTACATGAGTATTGATGTTCCGTCTGTACTCGTACATTGATCAAAGGTACCGTGTGGGGTCTCCAATTAGCGAGCGCCACCACCACGCTCTTGAAGTTAACGGACCCAGCAGACGCGGTCGGAACAAACCAAACAATACACATTTATTTAACTACTTTTTGATCGACGATATCATCAGCCGAATTATTAGAACATCAATCGTGGTCAACACGCTAGGACATCCTTACACTATAGTAAACAACACTCAACAATACGACAAACGAGGCGGTGTCGCTAACACCTGACTCACCGCGTGGGTCCACCGCAGACAGCCCGCAGTGCATTCCATAACAGACCCACGGCGGCAGGCAACCGTCCGCACCACCGCCCCATGCCAAAAAAGAACCGCTCAACTCTCTCACCTGCCACCAAGGCTCGCCTTCGGACAGGGGTCACTGTGGGCGCTACTGCTCTACCAACCATGATGATGATAGTGGTGATCACCGCTTGCAAACACGACACCACCTATCCCTCCATAGTTGTCTCCCCCGAAACACTGCTTCTGTGCATGACACGAGCGCCACTTTACAGGGGGTGTCAGCACCCCCACATCTCTCCAACTTTAATTCAAACCATATTCCGAAAAGAGAAGAAATCAGCTACACAAGCTCTAACAAAAAAATTACAACACATGTCCTTACATAATGTCCGTGCACCAAGACACCGCCGCTGGTCAACACAGCTGCACTGTCCGGCTCGGAGACTTCATCTCAGTACTGGTCCCGCAACAGCAACGTTGCCGTCGGCGCGACGGACCGTCACTCGCGTCGACACGCCTTCCGGTTGCGACCAGCACTTAGAGGGCACCGGACTGCTGGAAGTTGCGCAAGTCCATGGCATGTTCATCGCTCGACCTCATGACCGCATTCCTGCCCAGCGGCGCTGACAGTGTGCAGAAAACAGCCAGCCGCAAGTTACATCACTTCTGCTGCGTACAATTCCATAACACTCGAAAGACCAATGCAGTAGGCCAAAGGGAAGGAAACTTCGGGCTCCTCGTCCACATGGTACAATGGTCAGTACTGCTAGCTAATACATTGGCGGCGGCCGAGACGCCCATCAAAATAACACAATTACTTTTTATAACTCGTGCATCGCAAGATAAAAAAAAAAAGTGAGGAAAGCAGAGTGCAACACCTCAACGCTACGATCTACCTAGTTACGCCATGTGCAGCAGGCGGCTGCACAGAGCCTTAGGCCTAATGAGTGGCTTGGCAACAAGCGGCATCCACCCAGCACCCAGCCTAGGCGCAGAAGAAGCAGCTGCAAGGAGACATCCACTCTGTAAGGTGGCCCAATCGCTCGTCGCACGCAGCAGCTTATCGAGCGATCAGCGTCCACCGTCCCAGACGGTGTCACGACGCCCCGGCGTCCAGCCGCAATACCAGACAGCAACGACACAAGACTCCTTGAGTAGAAAGAGATAGAAGAAGCTATTTACAGAAAATCGGACCACCCACGAGGCTTCCGTACTCACTCGCTTCGGGCCTGGCCCCACAATCAACGTGCTCGAAGGTTTGCTCATCCCAGGATGCAGACCGCAGGGCTCTCGCCCAACTGAACAATGTTCTTGAAAACCAACGATAAGAAAAAAAAAACACTTGCATGCAGAAAAAAATAAACTTAGTGTGCCGACAAGTTCAAGCATGTCACAACAACTGATCTCTTCGCTCTCAACAAAGCATATCGCCGACGCTAGCAATGGAAGTCCCCCTTAGGCCTACTCTACCCTGGCTCAAACGAAAGGCTGTACCAAACCGCGAAAACTGTGGTCCAAATTATGAAAACATCAGTTGTGATCAACACACTAAACAACCTTATGCAATACTACACCACGTTCAACATGACAAAACAAACACAAGAACACTCTCAAGGCGGCTTCCCCAACACTTGACTTACCACGAAGGAGCCCCGGCGCGCAACCTGCGGTGCCCCGCACTGGGGACCCAGCGCTACAGACAACCATTCGCGCCAATCGCCACCCGCCAAGAGAGAACCGCTCAACTGTCTCGCTTGCCACCAAGGCTTGCCTTCCACCAGGAATCACTGCCGGCGCTACCGCTCTACAAACCATGATGATGATAGTGATGATTACCGCTCGTGAACACATCACCTATCGCTCAATAGTTGTCGCCCCAGAATTACGACTTCTGTGCGAGACATGTGCGCCACGCCGTGCAAACGACTTTACAGGGAGTGTCAGCACCCTCACAATCGTAACATTGTCAACAATGCGCTGCAGATAATTAAAATACAAGTCAGGCATATCGCTTGACTCACTAACAAACACCACTGATGAGAGGTGAAGTATGCCCTTATTTCACACCCATGATTGATCCGTTTTACTGAGCTTACTGACATATAATACACCAAAGTAGCAGCAGCTCCTAAAATAGGCTGTCAGTAGACAGAGCTAAGGTTCAGTTTCAATTCATTAGTGGTGATTAGAAGAGGTAGTCTATTATAGGAGGCGCACACAACTTTGCGTCATAGCTACTAAAAAAATTGGCAGATCCCACATACTGTGGGAATCGATGATATGCGAAGCACGAACGAGGAAGCTCTATATGTCACTATAAAATCATCACAACGTTACGAGACGGGTGTAAATGACCCTGTACATGACTTCGATGTCATGATTACTATGTTTGAACGTGTCATTTAGCTTTGTCGTCTATTCATGTCACGTCATAACAAATTTGGTATATGTGTATGTAGAATTAGCGAAACGGCCGCAAGCACGTATGAGCGTAGCATGTAGTCATGTTTTACATTACATGCATATCATGATTATTATGTTTGGATGTGTCATATACCTTCGTCGTCCATTCCCGTCACTTGATACCAAATTCGGTATATGAGAAAATAGCGAAACGGCCGCGAGCGAATCATGAGCGTGTCATGTTTTACATTGCAAGCAGGTAAAACATTTCACTGCAATACAAATACATTTTTCCAATGTATCTTGATGCGGGAACCCAAAAGCACCTCTGAGATACCTCTGCATCGCGATACTGTCCAGCTCTGTATACTACAAATTTTGTGATGGGTACAAACAATCATTGTAGGCATATGGCAGCAGTTTAATTCTTTTATACTCTATTTTACAGCCTGTCGCAAAATGATAATTCTTCTGTCGAGTTTTTTTTTAATCTAACTCAGCGTTACTCTAATCATACCTTAAAAAATACCACGCACAAGCGACTACAATCTTCAGTGCCTGCTGTCAGAACGCACGTTCCTGGGCGGAGGTTTTGGGAAAAAGGTGCAGCGGCGCCACCATGCCACGCACGATTTCCGTGCATTTCGCCTCTCCGCCGCTACTTGCTTTCGCTCTCCGCTCGTCCCACTACCCCTATCTAGTTCACTATACCACTATTGCTGAGCCTGCATATTGCAAACTGTAGGGCGCCTCTTTACTTCGACATGCGTGGCACCACAACCGTCGAGAAGAAGGGGGCGAAGCAAGTTCGCATGCTGACATCGGGCCACGGTAAAACAAGAGTGACGGCAATGCTTCGTTGCACATCAGATAGGCACAAGCTTCCCCCGTACCTCATATTTAAACAGAAGATGCTCCCGAAAGGAGTCTTTTTCCCGAGTGGTGTGATTGTGTGGGCCATAGAGAAAAATGGGTGCGTGTTGCAATCGATGTCTTACTTCTTTTTTTTTCGTCATGGAAACCGGGTGCGCGTTACAATCGAAGGTGCTGTAGAATCGAGTAAATACGGTAATAGCCGGCGACTCCCTGAGTCCGCTTGGCCGCCTAATGCTGTCGCTTCTTTGTGCAGAAACCAAAGCATCTCGCTATTGCGGAGCTGAGCATTATGGATCGTGGGAACCGAAAACTTTGCGGCATTGCTGTTATCACACTAATCGCACGTAGGGTATCCAGCTTTTCTGGAACAAAAAACTGGCCCTTCGACAGGGGGGAAGGGGGGTGGGTGATCTACTAGGAAATTTTAATTATATTAGTGTTGAACCACGACCGCTGGTTAAACAATAGACGCCATGCCAGGTCTTATGCATGCTGTGCGATTTAATGTAACATTTTTTTCCTTAAGCCAAATAAACCTGATACACAAACAAAAACGGCACACCAAGCTCGCCTACTATAAAGAAGTATAATTACCTGCATAAAAATGCCCGTGATTAGAATGATGCTTCGTTTAGTGCTCTGAAAAGAAAAAAAAAAGCTGCCAATGACAGTAAGTGTAGACTGTCAACGGTCCTGCTTTCTTTAAAACCATCCAGACCAGTCTAAAACAGAAGAGGTGGCAACGCTAACTTTGCGTGTACGATACAGCAAGCGCAGTGAAGTTGTAACCATACTGCAGGCTTTTATTAACAGCACTAATGCACCTTCGTCCGCTGCCGGGCCCGTTAAAGCATCACCTGGAAAAAGCTCGTCATTGTCGCGTTAACATAACTGTCATATCGCCGCATCTGTGCACGGGCTGAAGCGAAATTGGCAAAAATGACTCTGCAAGGCATGTAGGCTGAGTAGGTTAAGCGCTGCGCACAACTAGCCAGTAGACGATCGCTTTCCTGTGACTGTACCTCATTTAAAAAACCTACCGCGTTCCTGGGAGGTTCTTGGTGCGTACGTATTAATGAAGTTTTACTGTAACAAGCCTTGAATGTGCGTCCGTGCGAGCACACATGTGTGTTGCAACTGTCATATCGCCGCATCTGTGCATGGGCTGAAGCGGAATTGGCAAAAATGACTCTGCAAGGCATGTAGGCTGAGTAGGTTAAGCGCTGCGCACAACTTGCCAGTAGACGATCGGTTTCCTGTGACTGTACGTCATTTAAAAAACCTACCGCGTTCCGGGGAAGTTTTTGGTGTGTACGTATTAATGAAGTTTTACTGTAACAAGCCGTGAATGTGCGTCCGTGCGAGCACACGTGTGTGTTGCTATGAACTTAATGCTTGTGGGACCTCGATGGGGAGAGCACCACGCTCTTGGAGTGAACG
Source organism: Rhipicephalus microplus (assembly GCF_043290135.1). Taxonomy (NCBI): domain Eukaryota; kingdom Metazoa; phylum Arthropoda; class Arachnida; order Ixodida; family Ixodidae; genus Rhipicephalus; species Rhipicephalus microplus. Next base: position 33,675,978 of record NW_027464586.1, read on the forward strand.
GACCAAACGACACACACTTATTTAACTACTTTAGTCAATGATATCGCCAGCCGAATTAATATACATCAACTGTGATCAACATGCTAAAACAACGTTACTCAATATTACCCAACACTCAACTTTTTTTTGTACTTATCTTGTGGGCTTGCTTCCTCTGCAGATTGTATATGTAGATTAAGGGAGATATACACTGAATTACAGCTAAATTTTCTTCCTTTGTATGTATCATGAGAAGCACATCCACGCTCCAAACACAATGTTAGCTGCTTCAAAAGCGTATTTGGCTGCTCCAGTGGCTGCTCCAAAATGCTGGAAGGTGTTCTCACCACCGCATATATGCTCGATGCCCATGCGCTTATATTTAGGTACACATTTAGCCCTCTCAGGGTTGAATTTTTTCGCAAAATGCGTGCAAAATGTGTATTTTTTCTATTGCTGAAGTAAATTGGCCAAACCATTCTATTCAACGAAGGATTTTTTTTTTCGTGACTGCAAAGTGACAAGAACATCATTTTGTCTTGTCACATACACATTCATATCAAAGAGACACTAAAGGCCAATAATAAATCAATTTTGCTTGCTGGAATTGCCGTCCAGAAACCTTGTAATGCTGCTTTTGTGTCGTCGTAGCGCATATTTTGAAATAAGATCACGTTTTAGTCGTCCACATCATGTTAGCACACTTTAAATTAGCCACCTCAAAGTGGAAATACTCACGTTGCCATGCACAACATTGCCCGGCTTTACTGGGCGGCCACCGACACTAGTAGCAGCAGAGCGAAAGTTGCAAGAGATACAGTAGCAACAACGACCATTGAGCAATTTCCTACCATGACCTCCGAGATGGCAGGCGTGCTTGGTTCAACTGGGCTTGCTAGATGGAACGGCCTGTCTAGTTCAACCAAGCGAAAATTGAACTTTCGAACCACTCACGCCATTCCTTACAGTAGTATCCGGCAAACCTTTTTTTGTTGAATCAAACATCAAACGAACGAACAATCAGCATTTTATGACGTCTCCTAATGCATGAAAGGTTCCTAATTTAGTGCAGCTAGTTTGATTAATAGTGATGAATTGTTGGCGGTAAGTCTGACATCATAGGGATCATTTTGCGAATGTCTTACTCGTAGAGCATGTACATTTACTGTACATTTACCGTATTTACTGGAATCTAGGCCAAACCCCCCAATTCCAAAGCCCGGTGTAAGATGTTGACGAAGGAGGAAGCAGGTCGTTGGAGGATGCGAAAAACAGAACAGGGTTTTATGACATTATTTACACTTATTTACAGAAAAGAAGGGATAGTGGTTTAACAAACCACGAGCGTGGTGGTTGAACCCTACATAGTTCAGAGCCAGGTTCAGAGAGTGCAATGTCCAGCACTCTCCGCGCCGTTTTATGCCCTGTCGGGCTCCTCCTCTCAGAGTCGAACACCAATCACGCACACACAGGTGAGGGAGGCGAGCATACAAGGTCCACGTGAACACTGCACGGTGGTGGCGCCAGCAGGGCTGGTCCTCGTCGTGGGTGTGCCGTTAGACGAGCGTTCCCACGATCCTGGCCGCATACTTCAAAGGGCCCACTGCACAGCTCGCCCAATTAGCGGGGCGATCTGCGTGCGCTGTCCGTCGCGGTCTCTTTCAGAAAGACGCCGTCTTTGTTGGCCTCTCTCGAACGGCTAATGGCGTCTTGGCGACACGACGTCTTGGTCCTCCGGCTAGCACGTACAGTGCCTGACGAGCATAGGCAGTCGGCCGGTCGGCTTGGTGATTGGGGATCAAAAGGGAACACCGCTCCTCTGTCAGCTCCGGCGCCGGCCACGACAGCTTTGCCGTCGCCCGATGAGTCGCCGAGTCCATTAGTCACCGCTTCTGCTTGAAGCGACGACAAAAGGTCCGCTTTTGAAGGACGTGAACTCGCCTCTGCCCGCCGCCTGGTCTGGAATAATTACTCAAATACTTGACAGCGTCGGTAAGACTGGGCGCCGAAGGGATTGAGAGATGAATCCCCAGGCCAAACCTAACACCGGGAAGAAAAAAACTCTTATATAGGCCGTACGAAACAGCATTCACAAAGAGAAAATCATTATTCAACATGAAGATGAAACAAAGCTGTTGGTTCACGATGAAAGTAACTCGAGAAACATACAGCCGCTAGTCCTAAGGTACTTCTTTGTCAAAGTTTTTTTAGCGCTGCTTCAAATTATTTGTATCATAAAGATGCCGCACTTGATGAGGCCGCACTCATTCCGAGACGTCGTTGCTGTTTCACTCATCGCTGTCTTCTAATGTGCGCAATCCTTGGTGGCATCAAGTGCATTGCATATGCCGCACTTCTTAAATGAGTGCACAATCAAATTTCCCGTGTTGTCATCCAACACTGCAGCCTCTCCAGCAATACACATTTTTCTCACTCACTCCAAAGTCCCACACAGCTTGAACGTTGGACAACGACTCCGGGGCTAGGAAACTTCCCTTTTACTAGTGGCACTATAATAACACTGCCTGTTTGGCGCCATGGAGCTACGCCAAACACAGACCACTGGAAGCGTGACTCGAACTGAGAAACGACTCGCCTCAACACTCACCGCAATGGTGGCCTAACATGTGTACTGGGAGAGTCTGTTTGAACCTCAACAGCTCGGGGTCACGTGACCCAAGGCATACATCATAATGACGTCATTGGTAAAGCGATCGGCTTCAAATGGCACTGGAAATGGCTACGTCTTGTCAAGCAAGTTTGAGGTCACGTGACAAAAGAAAAAAAGGAAAGAAAAACGCGTTTTGTTTGCATTATGGTTCGCTTGCACTACTTCAAGTTATCTTACTTTTTTGTGGTCGTCATCTGTGCTGCGTAGTTCGTAAGCTTGGCAGCTTGATTTAAAGTTTGCTCCATTGCACCGCGGTACCCCGTTTTCTTCTGCGTTGTCACACTGTGTTGCAACTCACACTGTCGCAACTCGGCCGAAGAGTGACAATATTTGTCAGAGTGTAAAATCCTAAAAGCAGATCAGACTATGAGGGACGCCTTAGTGGAGGGCTGCGGTAATTTCAACCACCTGGGGTTCATACTGTGCACCTGAATCTCAGCACACCGGTCTCAAACATATTTGCCTCCACCGAAAATGCTACCGCCTCGGATTCCGTCCCGCAGCCATCGGATCACCTAGGCAAGAAACCAGAGCGCGTGCTCGTCACACTGACGAGTCGCGTGCCGTGCGTAACGTAGTACAGTACCGGTCACTGGTCAGCACATTTGTCTAAAGCACCGAAAAGGCATGCTTTGGTCTGCACTGACGACGTTTTCTGATTGCCACTATTTTGAAAGAGCCAGAATTCTCGCATATGCAAAGCCGCCAAGGCTATATGCTTAAGTGCAGGCTGGCAACAACTAGACAGCGGAATACATGGTGCCACAGGGTGCCGTAGCGTGCCATTATGGCATTCTAGACAAGTTTTTTGACCCCTGTAGCTGTTGGCTGCTCACTGGTTACTTCAGAAATTAGAAGTGTCTGCTGTGTAACACCGCGAGGCAACCGAATAGCTGTCGGGAAGACTTCGGGCTGTGCACTTGCAGACTTTAGTAGATTCCTTTGCTGTAAAGCATATAGCGGTAACAGGCGTATCAGCAAATGCCGGCAAACATGTTCCTAAGTATGTTTGCCGCCATTCAACAGGGCGCCTACATGACCGGCCGTTCATGTAGGCTTCCCATACACAACAAACTTGGCACTCTCCTCGACAAGACTCATTACTCTGATACCTACACGACGCATCCATGGCACCACAGAGGGGTGACTTTGATTAGACGGGCTTTCTTTCCCAGGCTCTCTTAATCAGACAGGGCACCCAGCATGGAAGCTTAATGATGGCAACAAAACGTGCCCTCCCGCCTGTTGTCGTCTCTCCCATAAAGGAGTTTTCCAACCCCGTTTTTTTTTTCCTTTGTTTATTTTTTTTTACTTGACTTCAAAATCGCTTCACAAGGCGTATCCAGTTGAAGCCGTTCGCTTTTCCAATGATGTCATATGTGACGTTTAATCTTGGGTCACGTGACCTCAAGCTGTTGGGGTGCAAATAGACTCTCCCAGGTTTAAGCCAGGTGTTGGCTTGGCTACTAACGGCTATACTACCATCTAGGTGGCGCTAGTTGTGCATCGCTTTTCTGAATGAAAGATGGCATGTTTTTCAATATCTTCTAATCTAAGGGCGGCCCTGGAGTTTGATGCAAATAAATTCGAAAAAAAAACACTATTGGCCTAGATTCGAATAAATACGATATCTTGATTTCTGGGTAAGTAAGCCACTGCTGGTAATAGTATTGTCAGTTTAGGCTTCAAACATCGAGCTTTTACTCTGACATAAATTCTTATTTACCCTTTGTGTGCCTTTAAATTATGCATTATAGTAAACATAGCTCACTAACGAGCAGAAATAATCGTCCCAGAGTACTTTCCTGATTTTAAAAAAAATGTTTTTCTCTAGCACTAAACACTGGGGAATGGTCACCATTGATCCAGTCCAGATCTTCTCACCACATACGCTTTCGAGATATTGCTCGTTCATGGTTGTCCGAGTCTGAACTCGTTAATAAATCCTCGCCTGACGAATTGACATCCAATGAATCGGATTCGGCACATGGGCAATAGTCCACATCAGAAGAATGGCCACTCGACTCACTAGCACCAGAGTAACCGGCGCGCAGTTCTGTAGCGTAGTGTGAGTGAGCGCTTAGTACAAACACCTCGTGTTGTGTGCCTCTTTGTTGCGTAAGACCAGTGACAAATCTATAATATTCCTTCGTCTTATCTCCAACCAGACAAAGGTAGCTTTACAGAGTTCCCAAAATAAGAAACGCAACCACAGCAGCGGCGTTTGCGCAATTTAGTGCCTCACGAAACAGACAATATCGCACCCCGAGGAGCTCTAAACGAGAGAGTCACAAGCAGTCACCCTTTGACCAGACAGCCATCAGCTTTGCGGGCGTGAGAAGCGATAAACAACTGAAGGATAAAACTGAAACCAGCTGCACCATGTGCGTGCGTTTAGGTGTGCAAGCAAAAGGACAAAAGCAATAGAGAGAGACATTTGCGCATGAAAAAAATTTCTTTTGTCCTGAAGCCATGGTACCACATTCCAGGCAAGAGAAGTGATCGAAAAAAGTTGTGCGTTTTGAACCAGTCGCCCCTTAGGCATGCTCAAATGCACAAACGATAGCTGGCGTGCTGCTTTGTGAAGCAAAAAATAGACAAGAACGAAGTCAACAGCACATGAAAATATTCAACATATTCTCGAACCATGGCAGCACATGCCAAGCAAAAAATTAATTGACAAAGGCATGCTCTTTAAACCTGCAAACGCAGTCAATTGTGCAAGCGACTTTCGGTGCACCACTTTGCGCATGAAAAAAAAAAAAAAAGTTCCCAGTTTCCTGAAGCATGTCAGCAGAAGCCAAGCAACAAAAATGATCAACAAAGGCGCACGTTTTAAGACAGCCTGACCGTGAATGCGCTTGGGTGCTCAAACGGTTGCCGGATTGCTGCTTTACAAAGAAAAAGAACGAAACGGAGAAACATTAGCGTATGGGAAAAATTGCTTACATTTCTTACTTTAAATTGATTGTAAATGTGTTTTAGGCTATATTTGCTCTTGATATTTTGTTGACTTTTTGTGTCTCCAGATAAATCTACTTCACTCATTTTCCTGCTCATTTAACATGCTGACTTGAAGGCTGAATCCTGACATTGGTGATCGTATTTTGCTGAAGGTAAAATGATAGAGGCTTGTGCACTGTCAGTGCACATTAGAGAACACCAGTACATTTTCGAAGCCCACCACCGTGGCATCTCTCATAATCATATGGTAGTTTCGAGACACAAAGTCGTTGTGCAACAAGACGCAAATGTTTTCAAACTGACGCGTGGAGTGTGAAATGTGCTGTTTCAGCAGCCGACCTGGTGACGCCCCTTAAGAAGAGACGGCTGATGCGCAACTCTCTTGATTCCGTGGGCGGGCTATCACCAGCCACGGGGGAAGCGGCAGCCACCCTGCTTTCCTTCCAGACCCCACTGTTGCTGCACCATCACTACCAGCCTGAGGAGGAGGAAGAGCCGCAGCTGTTGCAGCAGCAAGAGGAGGTCCCAGAGAGCAGCCAGCCAGTGTTTCAGGTACGAGGGTCAAAGATAGCTCACTTGAGAGAGCAACCCCTGTTTCAGCAACCCCTGTTTCCCCTTCCTACCATTCTCTTTTTTTTTTTTTTAAGTAATGTATGTTGGGGGGCTAGTTGGTACGACATTGAAACCGAAATGAAATTGCACACACGGGTGGCTGAACACAAATAAAGGTTAGGTTTTGCCCTGCCGCGATGGTCTAGTGGCTAAGGTACTCGGCTGCTGACCCGCAGGTCGAGAGATTGAATCCTGGCTGCGGCGGCTGCATTTTCGTTGGAGGCAAAAATGCTGTGGGCCCGTGTGCTCCACATATCAATAAATCTCCACATATCAATCAATCAATCCACAGATAAAGGTTGACTGGACAGGCTAACTAACCACTGAATTCATTGAAACTTTGTTTTACGCAGTTTCTTGCACTGCATTCAATCATTATGCTTATGCCCGTGTCAGACGGGCGTATGGAAGGCCTTCCCACCGCTAGTCTATTGACTGATGTAATATGACATGTCTTAAAGGTCACCGGATCGAAATTATTGCTTGGTGCGGCCCTTACACGAATCACACCGATCATCAAAGGTCTCACACCGATCATCACACCGATCATCAAAGGTCTGTGCCGTTTCCACAACAGTAGCAGAGTGAAAGACAGTCAGAAATGACCAGCCAGGAATATTTTTATTAAGATACCATTTCGCTATCATTGTCTTCGTTCTCGGAAGAGCCTGCCTCGGAGTCCTCCTAGAGATGATCATCCTCAGTGCCACTCACGCAGTTACCTTGAAGCTTTTCACAACTACATCAAATGACACGGCACATCATGCACTCAAAATCTAGTCAAAAACTTGTTGGAGCGATGCCTGTTTCAGCCATCCTGTTGGGGTTTTCTCGTGATGGCCCATAGCTATACATTCTGAATATCGGCGGCAAAATTCCGCTCTTGATTGATTGATATATGGGGTTTAACGTCCCAAAACCACACTATGATTATGAGAGACGCCGTAGTGGAGGGCTCCAGAAATTTAGACCACCTGGGGTTCCTTAACGTGCACCCAAATCTGAATGGATGGTCAATCCTGATGTCGATCGGCTTCAGCACACTCGTCAGTCCTCCAGGAATAACAGACAAGTCCGTACGAGTCACGGCAAGTCTGTTCATTACGCAATCAGTCAAGTGGCCCCTAAAACTTCATCATTGTAGTGAACGAGTGACGTGCCTCGCACTCACGGGTAGCGGTTGCATACTCTCTTTTTTTATTAGACGTTCTACAAATATATACAATCACAAGGACCCAGTGTTGCCAACTCAAACACAGAAACCAAAACTACAGGTACTATATACAGGATACAACATTTTCCCTACCTCATTTGTTTTTTTTTTATTTTGGGAAGGTGTTGGTACGTTAGTATTTAATCGCGCACAGTTTATATGTGGAACAAGAAATACACAACAAGAAATACACATTAATATATACACACAAAATTATCTATACACATGCCAAAAATATTGAATACATTAGGTAACAGGTACACAAATATATACAATCACAAGGACCCAGTGTTGCCAACTCAAACACAGAAACCGAAACTACAGGTACTATATACAGGATACAACATTTTCCCTCCCTCATTTATTTTTTTTATTTTGGGAGGGTGTTAGTACGTTAGTATAGGTTAATCGCGCACAGTTTATATGTGGAACGAGAAATACACAACAAGAAATACGCATCAATGTATACACACAAAATTATCTATACACATGCCAAAAATATTGAATACATTAGGTAACAGGTACACCAACTAAGGAATATTTACACAATCACACTTTATAACCATATCTGTCCGGTCGCTGTCTCGGTGCGGCTGAATGCGCCGACCAGGTGGGCACGACACCACAGGTTCTTCTGTAGTGTTCATGGGCGGGCGTGAAACAGTTTCTGAAGCAGGAAACTGTCCGGCGGCTGGTCTCGTTGGCGAGCGGGAATCGTAGTCTGCACTAGGCGCAGGTTTCGCTGCGGGAACACTTGCCTCGACGGACGCTGGCCGCCATGTTGCAGCGAGAAGCGTCGCGTCAACGGGATTGTGATGGAACGAATACAGTCGCCGACAGATTTTTCGGACTCCAAAAATTCGGACTTGTTGGATATTCTGGACTTCATAAATGCACCGTCAGGGATCCCATAGAGCTAATGCATTGTTTCGACCGATTTTTCGGGCGAATATGCCCCTGAAAGTTAGATTTTTCGGACTAAATCGCTCGTTTTGTGCCACGCCTCAAGCCATTGTGAACGCCGCCATGTTGGATTTTCCGTCGGCTTGGCTAAGCTTGGTCTTCAGATGCCTTTCCTGCCTCCGAGATTGGAATGCGCATGCCATATTTTAAGTTTCGGAGGCCGTGTTTGCTTTTTAAAAGACGCGGTGATGGATGCCGTTTTTTCGTCTTCGGTCAGCACTATCGTCATCACATCGCACGAGGAGGAGGCGAAAGAAGGATTCTCAATGACATTTAAAGACTTCACTCGTGCGGACGACGACATTGTTTCGTGCGCGGAGGCCACTGACGACGAAATTCTTCGCCAGGTTGTCCCGGAGCCGGAGAGCGGCTCGGATGACGACAACGACGACCGCCCGCAGCCGTCGGCGGCGGAGATCGCCAACGCGGTGACAATTTTGTCGAGCGTTTACGGCGACGATGTCACCTTGGCGCAAATACGGGCAAACCAAATTGCCCCCAAGCGTAGTTTGAGGCAAGGCAGCATCAAGGACTTTTTTAAACCTGCCTGATGCAATAAACTTCAGATTTTTGGCGAAAACGAATTTTTCGGACTGTTCGATTTTTCGTACTTTTTTTCGGTCCCCGCCAGGTCCGAAAAATCGGTCGGCGACTGTATTCACGCCCTGCAGAATGTTGCTAAAGGCCATTGTCGCCAGGACGCCGAGCAGGCATCTTGCACAGCTTTGCCGCGTTCCATGTTTTGCCGTCATCGAGAATGAAGGATGCTGGGCCGCATTGCTCAATGTCTTTCCTTGGCTTCGAGAAAGAGATGTCACCTTTGAATGAAACCGATGGTTTCTTCACCCGCATCATGTCTTCTACTGCCACTGTTGTCGGTTTTGCCGCTCGCCTCCTGTCAGTGTAGGCTTTGCTGTACTCTTGCCTGCGCTTGACATGTTGCCGCAGCCTGGCCAGCTCCTGGTAGGGTGCCTTTGCGAAGGACTCGGGCGATAAGACGAAGATGTCAGGCTTCATTCTTGGCAGCCTTCCATGTAAAAGTACCGCAGGGGCCACTCCTGTTGTGGCGTGTGGTGTACGTGTGGTGTGGCGTGTGTTGTGGCGTGTGGTGTGGTGTGGCGTGTGGTGTCTGTATGCGGCGAGGCAATCCCGTACAGCAGTTCGCAGCGGACGTTGTTCTAGGCGGGCCAGTTGTAGGTAAGTCTTGAACGTGGGGTTGAACCGCTCGATCTGTCCGTTTGCCTGCGGGTAATAAACAGATGAGTGCGACAGGCGGATCGCTCGTTCTTGTAGGAAGTTGACAAATTCTTTTGACGTGAATTGGGGCCCATTATCACAGACTATCGCTTCAGGATAGCCTTCCCGTGCAAATACGTTGAGCAGGAACTTGGTCACGGTTTTTGTAGAAATTTCCCTTGAAAACTGTACTTCTGGCCATTTTGAGAAGTAATCTATGAGTGTCAGCACAAATCTGCAATCTGGATGCGCCGTCGCCAGGGGACCAACGATATCCATTGCAAGTTTCTGCCATGGCCTCTCTGGTAGCTCGACAGGTTGTAGCGGGGCAGGTGTCGTCTTTGCCGATTTATCTGCTGCTTGACAGATGCTACAATTGTGGACTGCTTCTTCCACGTGACTGTCCATGCGGGGTTACCAAAATTGCTCTCTAAGTCTGGCTTTGGTGCGTCCGATACCCTGGTGAGTTTCATGTGCTGTTGCCACAAGTTGAGCCACAAGAGATTATGGAACTACAAGCCTCTCTGCACGCAACAACAATTCGCTCGCCACTGCCAATTCGTCTCGAACTCTGAAATATGGTTCCAGACCTTCCGGCAAGTCTCCGTGTGACGGCCAAGACCCATTTACAAACATCTTCACCTTTTGAAGAGTGACGTCAGCAAGAACCGCTTGTTCAAACTGCTCTTTGGTCAGGCAACTTGGTTGAACCATGGAAACAATTTCCTCCTCAAAAGTCAGCTCTCCATCTGCCATATGAACGGGTAACCGCGAAAGAGCATCGGCTACTCTGTTAGATGAGCCTTTCTGGTACTCCACCGTGAAATTGTAACGTAGTAGCCTTGTGCACCAACGTGCAATTCTAAGTGGGCGTCAGCCTGAGCCCTGCAAAGACAGAAGTGAAAAGAGGGCCTGGTGGTCTGTTCGGAGAGTGAAGCTCTGTCCCCACAGGTATGCATGCCAATGCTCGCATGCCCAAATGCATGCAAGTGCTTCCTTCTCGCCAACTGCGTACTTTCTTTCAGCCGGAGATAGCGTGCGTGATGCAAAAGCAACAGTACGAAGCTTATTACCGGCGTGCTGCTGAAGGACTGCTCCAAGACCACATTCGGATGCATCAGTGGAAATGATAATTGGAAGCGCAGGATCAAACATGTGCAAGGCAAGATCTGACGATAATTCTTCCTTTACCGCGCGGAAACTGTTATCAACCTCAACAGACCAGGTAAAGGTTTCGCCTTTCCTAAGAAGAGCCCTCATTGGTTCTACCATCTCGGCCAAGTGTTGCACAAACTTGGCTTAGTACAGTATTTACTCGATTCTACCGCGCCCTCGATTGTAACGCGCACCCGATTTCCACGACGAAAAAAAAAAAAAAAAAACCCGTAAGACATCGATTGCAACGCGCACCCATTTTTCTCGCTGGCCCGTACGATCACACCACTCGAAAAAACGACTCCTTTCGGGAGCGTCTTCCATTTAAATATGAGGTACGGCGAAGCTTGTGCCCATCTGGCGTGTAACAGAGCATTGCTGTCACTGTAGTTTTACCGTGGACCGATGTCAGCACGCGAACTTGCTTCGCCCCCTTCTTCTCGACAGTTGTGGTGCCAAGCATGTCGAAGTAAAGAGGCGTCTGATCGGCATTCCCGATTTGCCCAAGCAGGTAGCCGTTGTTGTGCCTCAAGTTTAGAATGAACCTCTGAAAACTGTGAAGCTTTTCATCGTACTCCTCCGCAAAACTTTTCGCATATGCCGGGTAGCCTTCAAAGGTAAAAGCTTTTCCTCTTCATAAAGTTAGTTAGCCAGCACCTGCTCGCTTTAAACTGGCTCCGCATTAGCCCTTTTTCTATTCTAAGGCTAACTGCATAGCCCGCACTTGGAGCAGTTCTGTCGTCACGGGCCGCCGTGCCGCTCGCTGCTCAAGCACATACTCGCCGAGCAGCTCTTTAATTTGCGGAAACCGACCTTGCTGTGGTCCACTGAAGCCTTTGCGTGAAGTTTTGCTGTTGACAATCTTCTGCTTTTGTTTCCGCCAGTCCCGCACGCACGTTTCGGGAACTCCGAACGACCGCGATGCGGCCAGATTTCCGTCCGTTTCTGCACACGCTATGACTTTTCTTTTAAAAGCGGCATCGTGGTGCACTCAAGTTTTTGGAGTCGGCCCTTCCATGCCGTCGATGCTAGTGCACACCAAGATGACGAACTCCTCAGCACACGTACGAAGTGCCGCACATGAAAAACACATAGGCAGAAATGGCCGACGCGCCATGCCGAGGCTCGTAGGGGGCGGCCATTTCAGAATGCCGATGGCAATAGAACGACCGTATTAATTTTTTTTTCGTACTCGATTCTAACGCGCATGCGATTTATGAACTCGCTTAACCAGAAAAAAGGTGCGCGTTAGATTCGAGTAATTACGGTATTCCACCAACCCAAGAAAGGGGCGGAGTTCAGCGGCATTTCTTGGAACTGTGGTTTCCACCATTGCGTCCACTTTCCCTGACAGTGGCGAAATACCGCAAGGTGTCACCTTGTGGCCCAAGAATTCGAGCTCCTGAACTCCACACACATTTGCTGTTGAGCTTCAGACCTGCGTCTTTGATACGCTGCAACACTGCCTCCAAGTTCTTGAGGTGCTCCTCAGCTGATTTACCAAAAATAATTACATTGTCGGTGTAAAAGAGGACACCCGCACAATTGCGAAGGATTCGAAACATCATACTTTAAAAAGCAGCAGGTGCTGAGGCTAGCCCAAAACAAACGCATTTGAACCGGTACGGCCCTTCATATGTTATAAAAAGCTGTCAAGTCCCTGCTCTCAGGATCCAGCGGAACTTGGTGGTAGGCAGACGCTAAGTCGAGTTTGGAAAAGTGCGTGGCACCGACCAAGGCTTGAAGCAACTCATTCATGTGAGGCAGCGGAAAGCTGTCCGGATCGATGACCTTGTTAGGTTCGCGTAAATCTACACAAAGCCTAATACTTCCATCTTTCTTCTGAATGACTACAATAGGGGACACCCATTCTGACGCATCGATACGTTCAATGATGTCCAAGCTTTCCAGGCGCTGCAGTTCGGAAGACACGCGGGGTAGTAACATGAAAGGAAGCCGGCGAAGTTTTGATGCTACTGGCTGAACACCCGCACGTGTCTTAATCCTGTGAACAAAACCTTTTGCAAGGCTAGTTCATTTGTGAAGAGCGAGCAAAACTTTTGCTGAAGTGCTGACGGCAGCTGCATGGATGGCTCTATTGGACATGTCCGAGCTACTGCGGCGTTCGGTACCGTGCTGGTTTGAAAACACTGCAGCTGAGAGCCTTCAATACCCAGCTTCAGGGCCTTAATACCATCCAAACCAACGAGAGAAGTACCCTGTTCGATGACATAAAACAAAAGCGGTGCGCTGCGATTCTCGAAAAAGACCTCGGAAAAGAAGCAGCCTCGAACAGAAATTGGTCTTTTGGAATAATCCAGAAGCGTCACACTAGCAACAAGAAGAAGCAGCACATTAGAGAAATGTTGGTCAAACACCTTGCCTGAAAGAATGGAAACGGAAGAGCCAGAATCGACTAACAGCTTCATAGCGACCTGCTTGATTTGAATGTTAATGTGAATTCCGGATGCAAGAGGCTGTTGAACTACAAGAACCTCGACGGTTTCATCCTGCAACGGGCTATGTACTGAAACCTCGTGGACAGCTGCTTGCGACCGCTTGTGGTTGCAAACGTTTTCAAAATGCCCGATACGGCCACAAAAGAAGCATTTTTTTCCTTTAGCTGGGCAGCGTTTCCAAGAAGTGCGATGCTGTTTAGAACCACACCTGAAGCAATACGAAGAATTCGCGCGTTGCTGCGAGTTCGATGGAGAGCGCTGTTGAGATGGGGGGCGGTTCCCCGATGTAGCCGCCTTATCGCGTTGAGTGAAAGTGCGAGCACGCGGCAGTGAATTCGGTGACTGCAACGATGAATCGCCTTTTGTGCCAGACTGCGCAGATACTGGTTGCACAGAGACAGAAAATTCCTTCATTTCCACTGCTGCCTGCTCGATTTGACTCGCGACAGCAACTGCCTTGTTGAACGAAAGCGAAGACCCTTCTAACAGAAGACGTTCCCGAATACGATGCGAAGACACACCGGCGACAAACTGGCCACGTAGTGACTCTTCTTGCGACATAAATGAGCACATCGCGGCAAGCTCTGTTAGCGCGGTCTCGTATTCTTGAATAGACTCGCCTGGGAACTGAATTCGACGGTGAAATCGGTGGCGCTCGACGACCAGGTTGCAGGTGGCATCGAAGTGCTTAGCCAGTGCCGCTACCGCGGAGTCATATGCGTCGGGCGTAGCTCCGGTCCCTTCCTCTTCAGTCTTTTCGGCCGCCTGCGAAATAGACAGAGTATTGAAGATACGTTAACCTTCTGGTCCCAAGGAATGTAGTAGAATAGCCTTGCGTCGCTCTGGGGAGAACTCTGAAGCACCGGACGCCAGCAGATAGACCTTGAACATGTCGTGCCATCGGAACCATGGCTGCACGGGACGACCCGGTGTCGGAAGAAACGGATCCGGTGGGGCGATGCCAGCGAAAGCCATCTGGGGGGCGTGGCTGGTTATCCCGCGGGAACTATCTCAGACGGGGTTCAAACACTCGTCGCCATTGTAGTGAACGAGTGACGTGTCTCGCACTCACGGGTAGCGGTTGCATACTCTTTTTTTTTATTAGACGTTCCGCAAATATATACAATCACAAGGACCCAGTGTTGCCAACTCAAACACAGCAACCAAAACTACAGGTACTATATACAGGATACAACAATCATCATCATCAGCCTGACAACGTCCACTGCAGGACAAAGGCCTCTCGCATGTTCCACCGGTTAACCCGGTCCTGTGCTTGCTGCTGCCAATTTATACTCGCAAACTTCTTAATCTCATCTGCCCACCTAACCTTCTTTCTCCCCCTAACTCGCTTGCCTTCTCTGGGAATCCAGTTAGTTACCCTTAATCCCCATGTTCTCCACATATCTCCCCTGTTCCACCAGTTAACCCGGCCCTGTGCTTGCTGCTGCCAATTTATACCAGCAAACTTCGTAATCTCATCTGCCCACCTAATCTTCTTTCTCCCCCTAACTCGCTTGCCTTCTTTGGGAATCCAGTTAGTTACCCTTAATGACCAGCGGTTATCCTGTCTACGCGCTACATGTTCGGCCCATGTCAATTTTCTCTTCTTGATTTCAACTATGATATCGTTAACCCGGTTTGTTTCCTAATCCACTCTGCTCTCTTCTTGTCTCTTAATGTTACACCTACTATTTTTCTTTCCATTGCTCCCAGCGTCGTCCTCAATTTAAGCTGAACCCTCTTTGTGAGTCTCCAGGTTTCTGCTCCGTAGCTAAGTACCGGCAAGATACAGCTGTTATATACCTTCCTCTTACAGGATAGTGGTAATCTACCTGTCATAATTTGAGAGTGCTTGCCAAAGAGAGGTTAGAGCATCCTTCCGCATTCAAAAGGTCCGTGGTTCAAATCCCGGTGCCGCGCAGTTCCCAACCGGATTAAAAAAGTCTGCGTGGTGATGGACCTGCATTAAGAGGCCTTGGGTGCGGCCTCACCGGTAACCACCGCCGGTAACGCACTCCCTCACCAGAGAAGGATTGGCCACCCTGGTGCAGCATCTGGCCACTACCTTCCACATGCATACGTCAATTAACCCTGAAACTTGTTGTATCTCAAAAAGGGGAGCGAGCGTCACTCTCTCGAAGTGAATGGACAAAGCAGACACGGTCGGGACAAACCAAACAATACACAAATTTATTTAACTACATTTAGAACGACAATATCATCAGCGGAATTATTATAACATCAATCGTCATCAACACCCTAAGACATCTTTACACAATATTAAACAACACTCGACAACACGACAAACAAGGCGGTGTTGCTAACGCTTGGCTCCCAACGTGGGCCCACCGCAGACAGCCCACGGTGCCATCCCCAGCAGACCCACCGGGAGAGACAACCGTTTGCGCCACCGCCCCACGCCAAAAGAGACTCGTTCAATTCTCTCTGCTGCCACCAAGGCTTGCCTGCCGCCAGAGGTCAAGGCCGGCACTACCCATCTAACACCCATGATGGCGATGATAGTGGTGATCACCACTCGCGAACACAACGCCACCTATCGCTCAACAGCTGTGACCCCCAAATGCGGCTTCTGCGCGAGACACATGCGCCATGAGGCACAAACAACTTTACAGGGGGTGTCAGCACCCTCACATTCTCCCAGACTTAATTCGAACCATATCCCGAAAAAAAATATACAAAAGCTTCACAATCTCACTTCACATCAGCTTCACAAGCTTCACAAGCTCTAACAAAAAATGAAAACCCATGTCATTAAAGAATGTCTGTGCACCATGACACCACCGCCGATCGACACTGGTGCACTGTCTGGCTCGACGACTTCACCCCAGTACCGGTCCCGCAACAGCAACGTCGCCGTCGACGTGACGAACCATCACACGCGCCGACACGTCTTCAGGTTGCAACCAGCATTCACGAAGGCGCCGGACTGCAGTCAGTTGCGCAGGTCCCAGGCATGTCCATTGCCCGACCTCATGACCGCATTCCTGGCCAGCGGCGCTGACGATTTGCAGAGGACAGCCAGCTGCGGCTTACATCACTCCCGCTGCATACATTCCAAACGTTCGAAACGCTCGAAAGAATAAGGCAGTAGGGCAAAGGAAAGGGAGCTGCGGGCACCTCACCCACATGGTACGATGGTCAGTAGTACTGCTAGCTAATGCATAGGCGGCGGCCGAGACGCCAGCTCAAATATAAAAAAAAAAGTCGCATTTCTTAACTCGTGCATAGCATGGTAACAATAAAAAAAGTGAGGGAAGCAAAGTGCAACACCTCAACGCCACCATCTACCTAGTTACGCCACGTGTGACAGGGGGCTGCGCAGAGCCTTAGGCTTAATGAGTCGCTCGACAACAACCGGCATCCACCCAGCATTCAGCCTAGGCACAAAAGAGGCAGCTGCAAGGAGACATCCACTCTGTAAGGTGGCCCTACTCGCTCGCCGCACACAGCAGCTTACCGAGCATTCGGCGTCCACCATCTTAGACGGTGTCACGATTCCCTGCATCAAGCCGCAAGACAAGACAGAAACTACACCCGGCTCCCTGAACCAAAGAGATAGAAGAAGCTATTTACAGAAAATCATACCACCCACAAGGCTTCCCCGTACTCACTCGCTTCAAGCCTGGCCTACAATTCACGTGCTGTAAGGTTGGCTCACGCCAGGATGCAGACCGCATGGCTCTCGTCCCAACTCAACAACGTTCTTGAAAACCAACCACAAAAACAACTAAAAAATCACTTGCAAGCAAAAAAAAAAAAGTTAAAACTCAACAAGCCGTCACAACAACCAATCTCCTCGCTCTCAACAAAGCACACTGCCGAGGCTATCAAAGAAGTTCCCCTAGGCCTACTCTAACCTCTCTCTAACAAAAGCCTGTACCGAACCGCGAAAACTGTTATCCGATGCTCCAAGAGCTTCTTGTTGGGCGCTAGTGTGGGATCTCGAAATGGCGAGCACCACGCTCTTGGAGTGAACGGACACAGCAGACACAGTTGGTACAAATCAAACAACACATACTTATTTACCTACTTTTAAAAACAACGATATCATCAGCCGAATTATTATACATCAGTCGGGGATTACCTGCTAAGACATGCTTACACAGTATTACTCAACACGTAACAACATAACAAACACAAGAGCACACAAAAGGCGCCGTCGCCAACGGACTCTGCCCCCGGTAGACGGTCCGTGGTGCCGTGCATCGGGGACACACGAGAGACAACCGTTCGCGCCAAACGCCACGCGCCGAAAGAGACTAGCTTACCGTAATTACTCGAATCTAACGTGCACCTTTTTTCGGGTTAAGCGAGTTCATAAATAGCATGCGCGTTAGAATCGAGTACGAAAAAAAAAAAAATACGTTCAATCTATTGCCATCGGCAAATCCAAAATGGCCGCCCCCTACGTGCGTCGGCATTGCGCGTCAGCCATGTCTGCCTATGTGTTTCCCATGTGTGGCACTTCGTACGTGTGCTGAGGAGTTCGTCATCTAGTAGTGCATTAGCATCGACGGCGTGGAAGGGCCGACTTTAAAAACTCGAGTGCACCACGATGCCGCTTTTAAAAGAAAAGCCATCGCGTGTGCGGAAACGGACGGAAATCGGGCCGCATCGCGGTCGTTCGGAGTTCCTGAAACGTGCGTGCGGGACCGGCGGAAACAAAAGCAGAAGATTGTCGACAGCAAAGCTTCACGCAAGGGCTTCAGTGGACCACAGCAGGGTCGGTTTCTGAAATTGAAGAGCTGCTCAACGAGTATGTGCTTGAGCAGCGAGTGGCACAGCGGCCCGTGACGACAGAACTGCTCCAAGTGCGGGCTATGCAATTAGTCTTACAAAAAGGTCTAATGCGGAGCCAGTTTAAAGCGAGCAGGTGCTGGCTAACTAACTTTATGAAGAGGAAAGGCTTTTCCCCCCGAAGGAAAACATGCATATGCGAAAAGTTTTGCGGAGGAGTACGATGAAAAGCTTCAGTTTTCAGAGGTTCGTCCTAAACTTGCGGCGCAACAACAGCTACCTGCTTGGGCAAATCGGGAATGCCGATCAGACGCCTCTTTACTTCGAAATGCCTGTCACCAAAACCGTCGAGAAGAAGGGGGCGAATCGGTAAAACTGCAGTGACGGCAATGCTCTGTGACACGTCAGATGGGCACGAGATTCGCCCGTACCTCATATTTAAACGGAAGGCGCTCCCGAAAGAAGTGGTTTTTTCGAGTGGTGTGATCGTGCGGGCCAGCGAGAAAAATGGGTGCGCGTTGCAATCGATGTCTTACGTTTTTCTTTTTTTCTTTTTTTCGCGGTGGAAATCGGGTGCGCGTTACAGTCGAGGGCGCGGTAGAATCGAGTAAATACGGTATTTCTCGCTCGCCGCCACCAAGGCTTGTCGCCACCGCCGCTATACCATGATGATGATGATAGTGGTGAACAACGCTCGTGAACTCGCCACCTAACGCTCAATACAGTTAAACCTGGATATAATGAAATTGATAAATTCCCAGAAAAATTTGTTATAAGGAGGTTTTTGTTATGTCCAGGTTCGGTAAGAAAATTCTGAAAATAAACGCGGAAATTAAACAAAAGGGGGACTGAAGGCAGAGCTAACCCCAGACACTCATTTTACAGTAAAGGACTGCGTTCCTATTGCGATAGCAATTATATGGACACTCTCAGCGGGTTCTTGCTGTCGCCGCCATGTTCCGCAACAAGTCCAAATTGACAACATGCCCCCGCGTATTGTAACTTTCACAAGCGGGTAAAAAGCCGCGAGCGTTGCTGAAGCAGAGATCGCATGAGTCGGCCCATTCCTATCGCCTAGAAAGTGCATAACATCTCTCACGTGTTAGAACTGCCATCGAATGCTCAAACAGAAAGTAAACCACCTGTCTTAAGGGTGGAGGTGACATTGAAAAAAAAACTTTTTTATTTGTTGACCTACAGCAATGAAATTTGGCATGCATACTCATTAGTGTCTCGAATAGGGAAATATGCAGTTTCATCATGATAGCTTCAGTAGTTCTCAAGTTACATAATGTTGCATGATCCAATCACATGGTCTGCTCGTGGAAAGCCTAGTGCTGCAACAAAACATGCCAGGAAGCTGCGAATGGTGTTGATCTTTACTCAAAAGAAAGCTACAGGGTATGACACTCTCAGAATTTTGTAATAAGTTCTCTTTTTTTTTTTTAGAGATCATCATGGCTGCCGACACACATTGTCAGAAACAGTGACACGGACAAATTATTGCCTAGAAAAAATACAGGGTTATAAAACAGAAATTGAAGATTGCTGTACCCACAAGCAGTGTTCAGGGATTCAGGAAAAAAAAAACATAATCAAAATTGGTCCAGTCATTCCCATGCTACTCTTTCCACGAGCAATGCACAATGTCCAAAACACACTTTTAAGAAAAAGCCCGTCGAAAACTTCGACGGGCTTTTTTCAATGAACTTTTTTGTTTCTCTTTGGATATTGATGAAAATTGGCACAGACACTAAGAATGACCTCACAGTGCTTCATAAAAACTTTGAAGCGATACCACAGATACTTTACGAGAGACAAATTATTTCTTCATTGAATCATGTGGAGGGGCTGAGCATAATGTCAAAAAAACAGTATTGAGAAAGCTGCATTTAATGTTTCAACTTTTCTTTACGTCTCTAAGACACCTAAAAATTGCAATCTCAGGTTTGCCTTGTGATATTTGACTTCTTTTCATGATTTACTCCTTCTCATGATTTACAAAGAACGAGTATGGATTTCAAAGCAAGTTCTTTGTATGAAGGAGTGGTGTGATAGGTATGACAGAAAAGATTGTAATTGAATAAAACTATATACTGAAATTATTACACATATCTTTTGTGCTGAATTTATAATTAGCATAATTAAATACTTGATTACAAATATTCACTGAACTTTTATTTGGAGAGAGGTTTATTGCATCAGAAAAATCGATCACACTATGACAGCCTATGCCTTCTTTCCAAATAACAAAGTTATGGACAGAAGACTGGTGGCACAGAAATATTTAGCAGTATAATTAATGACGCGAAACGGGCATATAAAAATTCGTGCCCCTGATTCATATATGCTCTTTTGCCACTCCAGCAGTGAAACGCATCATCATACAGCCGGTCGCGGAAACTGTAATCTACAGCAATTAATTAACCTTGGAACATTCATAGACGTACGTGGCGATATCAAGCACGGCTCCAAGCACGTCTGAATCGCATCACAAAAGCTTATTGACAGCACTCCATATGACCGTGGACTGCGCGGCCGCATGGACAGTGTAGCCGGCGTGTAATGCACTTGCCGGCGGCGTTCGGTGACGATGCGCGAAATGTGTAACTACCATGACAAAAAATCGGCGTACACTGCGCTTGGCATCGCACTTTCGAATGACGACGCGCGAAACTGCTAGCCGCTGTTCCGAGCAATCCTTGGCAGAGGGGGGGGGGGGGGGGGTGACGAGCTTGACTGTGTTGTCTGCTGCCAATGCCTAAAATGCCCGTACGTGATTCAGGGGAGCTAGCGAGTGATGTGGTACATTCCTTACGAAGAAGCACGTCGCCAAGAGTGCGCTTGCGCGTCTTTTCTGCCCGCAGTCTCGCTGTCAGCGGTGTTAGGCCTAAAGCCGACTCCGATGACGCGCCGCACTCGTAGACCGCCGCGCGCCCGCTCATAGTAATCTGATTGTGCATCCGGTGGTGCCACTCGTAGTAATCAGATCGTGCCGCCGCTTTCAGTTTCGTTGCTTGCGAAGAAGCACGTCGCCGCGAATGCGCTAGCGCGTCGTTCCTGCCCGCAGTCTCGCTGTCAGCGGAGACAACTTCGATGACGTGCGGCGCTCGTAGACTGCGCTCCTGCTCGTAGTAACCTGATCGTGCATCCGCTTACTGCTCGTAACTAAACCGTAATTATATCTTAAATGATTATCAAGCCGTGAACACGTCACGAAGTGGCGATTTTCGAGAGCCATGTCCTCGTGACGCACAAGGAGCAGACGACAATCTCCCGGAGCGAGCATCGGGCCAATGGGGAGGCAAGCTGAGGCAACATGGCGGCCACGGCCAATCAGGGGCCTCAAAACGACCTTCAAACATTTGCTTTTTGCTCGCTTGTTGTTAAAAGGAGGAGCCAGCTAAGGCAGGTAAGTTAAACACGGAGAAATGCTCTTTCCGATGAGCCTAACAAGCCGGCTCCCGGCCCAAGCATCTCGAAGCTATAATTTTTTAAAAATCGCCGTTTTATCGCCATTTCCAGAAAAAGTTTTGCTACTTAGGTGGGTGAAACGAATTTTCCGAAGCACTTCTGCGCGGTTGTCAGTGTAGATATTTTGGAACCAGTTAGAAAAAGGGTTCGAGAATTTGAAAACTTAAGTTTCAAAAAATCGGTTTTTTTACCATTTTTCGCGATCCCAAAGCGGCGTCCCCCCTTAAACGAGCATGAAACAACGTGAGGAGGGGGGGGGGGGGGGAATTGCTCGAGTAGCAATAATGAACTTGGATTTTAAGGGTGGTCGCGATCGCTGGCGCACCTGCGATCTGGGCAAGTATCAGTGCAGTTTCAACGTGAAGGGACTGTGTGAAAAGTGCAAATGCAATCGGTCCGGTCAAAGGCGCGTGATCCTCCCCACCGAACGATAAGCTCGCGCACACAAAACCCCCCTCTCCCCCCTTCGCATTCACGGGGCAAAGTACGCGTGGGAGATAAGCGCCCGTCGACACCTCGTGACAACCTGAGCGCCGAGCGCGGCTTTTTTTTTTTTTTTTTTAAAGTTTGCATATATATAGATACATATACATATATGGTGAATGAAGGCGGCGGCGGCAAAAACCCAGCCGAAACTGCCCATATACATAATTGCTAGGGCAATAAAAAAAAAACCAAAGCTAAACGTCGTCAGGGGGGGGGGAGGGGCACACTATGCGCGCACTGTTAAACTATGTACACCCTCACGGCATTGAAAACGAAGAGCGAACGACACGGACACTGTTTTCGCAGAAGCTATTCGGTAAAGCGCCCTCCATATGCAGCGCGGCCCCACATGTGTGACACTAACTAAAAGCATGGCACTGCCAACGTGCAAAAGTAGTTTTTTTTTTAGTATTTTGGTTTGAAAGGGCGGGGGGGGGGGGGGCACACCCGCGCATGTGACTGCGGCGGCGAGGAAGGGGGCAACGCCGGCTGGTAAGGTGCAGGCTCGCCTCACGCGGACGTGGCCCGCGTGCCCACCGCTACCGCTTCGGCGACGGCGAGGCAGCGGCAGAAGATGCATGCTCGTACCAAAATGCCAAAATGCAGAGGAAAATTTCAAGATTGTCTGTAGGGAAAGTTTGTTATATCAAGGTTTTCTCTCGCAGTTACTTTGTTACATAGAGGTCGCAAAAACATGTGCTCCTATGAAGCGACAGTGGGGACCAGAAAAATTTGTTATATCCAGGAATTCGTTATATGGAGGTTCGTTATAAGCAGGTTTAACTGTAGTTGTGATCCCCAAATACAGCTTCTGCACAAGACACGTGCGACAGGCGGCGCAAAGAACTTTACAGAGATGTCAGCACTTTCACAAACTGTCCAGAACAAGGAGGGCTTTCTGCTGTAACAGACCTCCGGGTCTGTTTGCCCAGATGCTCTTTACACAGTCAACGAGTTCCTCGCACATTCAACCTTTTTCCTGGGCACATACAATGATGCCCCAAGGAAACTTCCTTTTCGGGAGAATCTTTGTCTTAAACACGACGTACGGCGCAAGTTGCCTGCTGTCTGTCGGGACGCACAGCATCATGGTGCACCTTTGATGTTCTGCGCCGGTCGTGCGCACAGTCACACTCTTCGCACCTGTTATGAAGGGACACGACCCTTGAACACCGGAAAATCGCGAAAAGTCTGTTTTTAAAAAACCATATTGTTGCGTTGTATGTCACATAAATTACACAATCGTAAATATCAGCGCCTAATTGACCCCCAAAGTGCAGAAAAATATGCTTTTTTCGAGGCCGCCACAGCGCCCAAACTGCAAGCGTCTATGCCCAGTGCATAGACGCTTGCAGTGGCGAAACTGTGGTGCTGTCGGTTGCCACCAGTCCAGGATCCGACACACCGTGTGTACCTGGAGCCGCGAATGCACCGAGCATATCTGAGATCGCCAGGTCCAGTATGTGCTTTGAATCGGTGCCGTCAAGCGTGACACCAAGTGTTGCCGAGATCGCCAAACTCAGCACTACGTCTGAATCGGGGCCATCGAGCCTGCGTAGGGCATCGACCCTTCACCTTCTGACGCAGTTCCTAACTAAGGAAAAAATCGATGCGAGACGTCGAGACGCCATTCACACTGAACTCGAATCTACGCCAGTGACGCAGAAAAAAATTTTAACTGATGCAGCCGGCTCTTGCACCTGCAGTGACAAGTGATGGTGAATATTTCTCGCTCGTGCAAATGAACATCTTTAACTTTCCAAATGGCACGGGGGACACGGGTCTTAAAAGGCCGAAAATCGCGAAAAAATCAAGTTTTTGAAGTTGACATTTTCAGAATCTGCAACTATTTTTGCACTTATCTGAGAAGTTTCTAGCTTCTCGTGTCATTATTTCTACCTCAAAATCAACTTATAACACCCCTGTGAGATGAATCTGAGCATAAATAGACGCTAAAGTCGTGCTTTTTCCACGCCGTACCGTTGCCGTTACACACGATTTATCATAGTCATCTTGGTCTCGTTTGGAAAGGTCATTCTTCGTTTTTAATTTTCCCGCCACCAGTTGCTCGCCTTGCTCATTGGTTTTTCAGCAAAAATGCGCGATTCTATTGGCTACTTGAGGCACGTGACAAAACCCAGGCACCCTATTGGCCAAGTGGCGTTTCCAGCGTCTGCTTCTTTGTCATGATGCGCATGGACATGCTCCATTTTGTCATCGTGCTGTCAACTGGCTGCCGCAGTCAAGAAGTTCCGCGAAACACTGATTTCTGAAGCGGGTGTGACGATTGTTCATTCGTTATGAACTTCAGAAAGAGGCCCACTATCACTCAGGATGGGGAGGATAACAAACTGGCGGCGATCAACGGCGGTCGCCGAGTCACCGGTGTATGCCTAACTTATGCCTAACTCACGTACAAACTTGTCGGTTGTTGACAATATCGCTGAAAGCGGCCGTGTTTTGGAGCCTCAATAGTTACAGGACGGCAAGTAAAAAAAAGCAGAAGTGAAGCTACGAGAGATAGCAATTTTCGCAACGATGGAACGAAAGCGCACTCTTATCGCTAAACGCGCCAGTGCCGCGGGTTCCCCCCGTGTGACAGGAACTGCGTGACAGGTCGTCAGAGTGGATTTCGCCGCGCGTCGACAAACAACAGAAAATCGATCTGGTTACGGGGAACGTGCTTGCCGCCCGCCCAATGGAGGCTACTGGCAACAGCTAGAGTGCTTGTAACGACGCATCCGCAACGATGAACATATTGCTTCGCGGCCTCCGCTTGAATATGTGGCAATCTTGCGTGGAAAGGAAACTAACACCTTGCTGCTCTTGCAGCCTTGAAATTGATGAGCGAGTGTGCAAGTTCTGTCTGCGACATCAACAACTCAATCTGAACAAGCCGGAAAACATCACTTTATCATACGACCTATCGTGAATGACGCGCGCACATTCGTTGCACGTAGGTGTCACCAAACTGATAAGTGGCCTAGTCGGCAGACGAGCCCAAGGCAACCGCGTCAGCTCGCAAGTGTGCCTTTGCGGAAAACATGCAGTGGGCATTGAAGAAAACGTCATTTATGCAACGCAATGCAGAAGGACTACATGCCTAATGCCTACTGAGAAAGCTGAATTTGCACATCATTATAAATACACAGTATTTCCATGCTACTGTCCACCCAAAATGGACTTGTTGTGTTTTTGCATAATTCCTCAGGATTGAAATTTTGCTGCAGTTGCAAACTTGTCTGAAAGATATTTCTGCCTCCAGAGCAGCTAGGACTGTCATTTTTGTTGTGACATGTAGCTGTATCTTCAGTTTACACAGTGGTAGGTGGGAATTTTTTATTGACATCTTCAAAAATTTTATTTTTTACCAGAAATTGGAGCATAAAGTGTGTGTGTCTGCAACACTGATATGCAAGGTGCGACAAACCTTGCTAAAATTATGAAATCAAAAAAGCACTCCTGACATTGTGTAGCTTATGTTCATTAGTACACAGGCATGCGCCAATAATAGCTCTGCAATACAAATTTCTTGTGTCATTATACCAGCAAACAATAGGTAATTAATTTTAGGATATCTCAAAAACTAGTTGGTTTAGAGGAAATGTAATTAAATTTTTGAAATTGGCATCAAAAACAAGCACACTGTGAATTTTTTTTATAAACGCATGAAAATATCTGACATTGATTCTCAAGTACAGTGTTTCCCCTTAATCGATGAATTTTACTGCGCAACACATAGAAATCCAGCCATATGAGCCCGTTTAGTTCTCTTAATGAGGCATTTTCGTTTAAGCGAGTTTTGTTTATTGGGAGTCCACTGTACTCTGGTTGCTGAAAAAAAAGGAGCATAAGTTCAAAAAAGCATGGTCTAGAGGTGGTTATCGCCACCATGCTCTTGGAGTGAACAGGTACAGCAGACACGGTCGAAACAAACCCAACAACACATACATTATTTACTGCTTCAGAACGACATCATCAGCCGAATTATTATAACATCAACTGTGATCCACACACTAAACAACCTTACACATAATTATACAACACTCTACATAACAACATAACAAATGCAAGGCGGCGTCGCCAACTCCTGACTCACCCCAGCAGACGGCCCGCGGTGCCGTGCACCTAGGGCACACCACGAGAGACTATCGTTCGCGCCAAACGCTACCAGACAAAGAGACCAGCTTATTTCTTGCTCGCCGTTACCAAGGCTTGTCGCCGCCGGCGCTCTACTATGATCATGATGGTAGTGGTTATCAACGCTCACGAACACACCACCACCTACCGCCCGATAGCTGTAACCCAAAATGCGGCTTTTGGGCGAGACACGTTCGCCACGCGGCGCAAACAACTTTACAGGGTGTGTCAGCACCTCCACAATGTAGAGCTCCAGCTTCTGTCTCAGGCAGCGCTTCACATCAATAGACGAAAGTTCCACAACGAACGCCGCCTGAAGTCCTCCCAGGATGCAAACGATTTGATGAAGCGCAGCCACAACTCCGCGCTCTTCTCCAGCGCAGTGGGCACGATATGCGTAAGCCTTTTGTCGGTGGCGACACCAGTCACCAAGCAGAAGGTCTCGGGGGTGGTCCAAAAATTCTTCGGGGGTTTGGGTGTCGCCGAATCCAGCAAACCGGGGGGGCTAACTTCCCGAGGCCGGGAGAGCGCAGTCAATCGGCCGGCCGGCACCGCTGCTTTCATGCCGCCTGCAGGCATGGGCTACGGCCGTCATAAGCCTTTGTCTGACGGCAGCTGCGATTTGCTCGCGCTGTATGGCTGACCCGTTTGTTTGTCCAAGCAACTGCTGCAGCAGCTGTTCCGACACATTCACGCTGTCCATTCTGGTTCTCATGTCGATCCTGGACGAGCCCCCACTTGTCACGTACAATGTTACACTTGACTGTCGACAGGCAACCACACTCACACAACCATTTATTCTTCGTGCCACATCCCGGCTACCCGCGTCCCACTTCCCTCCTTCCCGCTCACCCCTTCACTGTTCACGTGACACTCGCGCGCCAGCTCGTTTCTCGACTGTCAACTACTCACGGCCTCAGACATCCACACACAACCCCCCTCGTGCACCACATCGTTCCTCGACCTTCAACCACACCCAACCATCCGACACTCCCTCTCAGTCCTCGCACCACCATCCAACTAACTGCACCTTTATGGTGGGGCATTTTGAATTTTTTTTTTCGGAATTTCACTCCAGAGTAGGTGTGCTGCCCTTATACGAGTGTAAGGGCCGCCCGACAAACTTGATATAATGGGCTTGTTGAGTCTACTAGCCAAGCAGCAGCTTAGATAGATCGTCTTTGTCCTCTTTCACTCAGAGATCTCACCCAAGCAGACCATGTGGCAATAGTCTCCCCCCCCCCTTGAAAGCATCGACTCGATGCTCGTAAAGAAAGAAAAAAAATGAAGGCAAACACACGCAGATATAGGGAACCAAAAGAGGGAGGGTGCCAGTGCTCGCAGCGCAAATAAGGAAGTTTCGCCAAGATTTGCGCCAAGCGCAAAAAGAAAAGGCATAAAAACACAGGAGAACACAAACAGCAGCAGCAACACAATGTCACGGCCTGTCGTAACACGTGAAACCACAAGGGCTATTGTGTGAAGTAGGGCTTCAGCCGAATGACATGCACAGTTTCGGGCCGAAGCTGCCGACAAGAAGACGCTGCGTCATCCGGAAATACCTCGTAGGTAAGATCTGCGACACGTCTAAGAACCTTGTATGGTCCAAAATAACGGCTTAGGAGTTTTTCGGATAAGCCTGGTTGCCGGACAGGGATCCACACCCACACTCGGTCCCCAGGATGGTAGGTGACGTTTCGATGGCGGCGCTTGTAACGCCGTGCGTCAGCATCTTGTTGGTGATTGGTGTTTATGCGAGCTAGCTGGCGAGCTTCTTCAGCGTATTGAGTGTATTGCTCAGCGTCTAGAGCAAGTTCATTACTTTGGTCGCACGGAAGCATAGCATCGAGCATGGTTCGCACGTTGCGTCTGTAAACAAGTCGGAAAGGCGGAAATCGCGTTGTTTCGTGCGTTGCCGTATTGTATGCAAACGTGATGTATAAAAGACTCTTGTCCCAGGTTTCGTGTTGTACATCCACGGGCATTGAAAGCATGTCCGCTATGGTCTTGTTAAGCCTCTCTGTCAGTCTATTGGATTGCGGGTGATAAGCCGTCATTTTTCGATTACTTGTGCAGCTCAACTTAAAAATGTCCTCAATCATTCGTGCTGTAAACGATGTCCCTCTGTCCGTAATCACGCATGACGGGGCACCACGCCGTAGGACCATTTGGTGCACGAAGAACTGCGCAACTTCAGAGGCCGTACTACGAGATAATGCTTTTGTTTCAGCATAACTGGTAAGATAATCTGTCACAACTGTAATCCATTTGTTCCCAGAAGACCACAAAGGGGAGGGTCCGAGAAGGCTCATTCTCACGAGGTCAAACAGTGTCTGTTGTGGTGCGATTGGCTGGAGCAGGCTCGCAGGTCTCACAGGCGGAGTTTAGCGGTGCTGGCACTCACGGCAGCCTTTCACATAGCGATGTACACTAGTTGATAGTCACTGCCAGTAATACTGTTGGCGTACTCTTCCAAGAGTTCGCGAATAGCCCAACTGTCCTAACGTGGGCTTGTCGTGGCACGCAAGGAGGATCTCATCACACATGTCGGTAGGAACAACTAGTAAGAAGGCTACCACAGGCGTTTTTCTTGTAAAGAATGCCTCTTCTTAGACAGAAAGAAGACAGCTCCCGAGCAATGTGTTGAGGGACCTGAGAGTTTCGGCCTTCCAGGGAATCAATAGCTGGGCGTAATTCTTCGTCTGCCCGCTGGTTTGACATGAATTCGGAATCGCTAACTGCTCCGAGAAAGCCATCTTCATCCTCGGAGCCCCTGACAGCGTGTCCCACAGGGGCTCGAGAAAGCGCGCCGGCATCTTCGTGTTTGCGCCCTGACCTGTACACAATAGTAATGTCGAACTCCTGCAAACGCAAACTCCACCGAGCGAGACGGCCGAATGGATCTCTGAGATTGGCCAGCCAGCAGAGCGAGTGGTGGTCAGTCACCACTTTGAAGGCACGACCGTAGAGGTAAGGCCGAAATTTGGTCGTCGCCCACACGACTGCGAGGCATTCTTTTTCTGACGTGGAATAGTTGGTCTCGGCTCGAGAAAGAGTACGACTGGTGTAAGCTATTACATGCTCAATGCCGCCGAGTCCTTGTACAAGGACAGCGCCAAGTCCAGCATTGCACGCATCTGTATGAATTTCTGTAGCAGCGTCCTCATCGAAATGGGCAAGAACAGAGGCTGTTTGCATTCTCTGTCGTAGCTCTGTGAACACTGTATCTTGTTCTGCGCTCTCAGTAAATTGCACGTCATCCCGGGTGAGTCTGAAGACGTTCAGCTATCTTCGAGAAGTTGACGATAAATCGGGGATAATACGCGCACAAGCCAAATAAACGGCATACCGCTCTTTTATCTGAATTAACAGGGAAGGCGGCGACGGCAGCAGTTTTCTCTGGATCAGGTCGCACTCCATCCGCACTAATGACGTGTCCCAGAAATTTCAGCTCTTCATAGCCGAAATGGCATTTTTTGGGCTTCAGCGTGAGTTCAGCGGTGCGAACGGCTTCCAGAGCCTTTCTCAGACCCTTCAGATAACCTTCAATTCTCGGAAAAGATGACCAGATCATCGAGGTAGACAAGGCAGCTTTGCCACTTCAATCCAGCGAGAACAGTGTCCATCATCCTCTGAAAAGTGGCTGGGGCAGAACAAAGGCTGAAGGGAGAACTCCGAATTCGTAAAGTTCATCTGGAGTCACAAACACGGTTTTTTTCTCGATCTCGCTCATCCACTTCGATTTGCTAATAGCCACTCTTTAGATCGATGGATGAAAAATACTTCGCGCGTCGTAACCTGTCGAGAGAGTCATCCACCCGTGGCAGCGGGTAGACATATTTTTTCGCGACGCTATTAAGCTTCCTGTAGTCAATACAGAATCGCAGCGTTCCGTCTTTTTTCTTCACTAGAACGACTGGCGAGGACCAAGGGTTGCTGGATGGTTGAATAATCCCGTCATCGAGCATCTCTTTTACTTGTGTCTGAATAGCCTCTCGTTCTTTGGCAGAAACGCGATAGGCTGCTGACGGATGGGGCGGACGTCATCGTTGGTAATAATTCGATGCTTCTTAAGGTGTGTTTGACGGACTTTAGAAGAAGAGGGAAAGCAAGATTGAAACTTCCTTAAAAGGTTATGAAGTGCAGCCTTTCTCTTGTCTGACAGCGTCGAATTAATGTCGATGTGTTCTGGAAATTCCTCATTCTCATGCGTTTCCTCGGACGCGAAGCACTTCATGACGTCGACAACAGGGTCTCCATAGGCTACGGGGGTTCTGCGGAAAAAATGCCGGTGCTCGTAGTTGAAGTTCGTAACTAGTATCTGTGACTGTCCGTCATAAACACGCACAACACTTCGAGCGGCACATACACCTTGGAGCAGCAGAAGTGATAGGTTGCTTTAAGCCACCACGTCACAGTCTCAGAGGTCTTCACAAGTGACTTCAATGGGAACAGTTGCTCGAGGCGGCAGCGTCACACTGTCGTCAGCAACACGCAGGGCAGGTCTACGGCAGTTATCAGCGTCTCGATAAGTTGCGCCTTGAGTCGAGAAAGTCACGATGCGCTCACGAAGAGTTATGATGGCACCGTATTCCCGAAGGAAGTCCATGCCGATAATCCGCTGACATGAACAGTCGCGAAGAACGAGGCAGTTGAGTACAAACATTGACGCACGAATTTTCACTCTTGCCGTACAGTGACCCAGCGGTGTTACGTGTCCCCCAGCTGTTCGAATTTGTGTTCCATTCCACAGCGTAATCACTTTCCTGAGATATTTTGCTAGCCTCCCGCTGATAATCGAATAGTGTGCACCAGTGTCTTCCGAGGCATTGACCTGAAAACCGTCAATCGGCACAGGTATGTCGAGTGACACACGGCCACTGTGTTCAGATGTGAATGTCGGCGTTTCTTCGATACTGAGATCAATCTCTGACAAAATGCCTTCGGCATTGCGTGCAAGCGTCGATGCAAGGTCTTCCGCACTTTGAGTCCCAGCGATCTTGCCCCGGAGGCCACTGCCTTCAGTTCTCCCGACGCGTGCTCGAGGAGCATTTCTGTGCCGTCACCTTGAAACGTGGCCCAGCATCTGCGAATCTCCTCGGAGATGGTGACCACGATTGCCATCGTGTAAAGGGTGCACGCTGTTGCGCGAGATACTCTTCGATATCCTTTGGCCTTTGACCAATTTGGGGACAAGGGGAATTGACGAGAAAGCTGCGCTGTCCAAGTTGCTGGTATGAACATTCGCGGTAAATGTGACCAGCCTCACCGCAATGAAAGCAGAGGGGTCGTCTGTCCGGCGTACGCCAGAGATCAGGCTTACGCGTCGGTGCACGGCAACCATCGATGTCCAAACCAGCGTGCGCTGACTGAATCACGACTGACGGCATCATTGTCTGGATCGGGACGTATGGCATTGTCTTGATCGGGACATGTGACACTGTCTGTATTAGGACGTTCGGCACTGGCTGGATCGGGACGTATGGCATTGTCTTGATCGGGACATGTGACACTGTCTGTATTAGGACGTTCGGCACTGGCTGGATCGGGGCGTGTGGTACTGGCTAGATCGGGACGTGTGGCATTGTCTGGGTCGGGACTTCTTGACCAAAAAAAGGCGTGGCAGATCGCAAGGCTTTCGGGTACGTACGACGGCGACTGTCAGTAGACACAGGAGCGGATCCGGATCAACCAACATCGGCGGAAAACGATGGGCGTACAGCACCTGCTGGACCTCGTCACGGATTACACTGGTAATAGAACCGACACCGATTTGCGTTGTCCCGCACACTTTTTCCATTTCTTCGCAGACAACAGAGTGGATGACCTCGCGAATCCATTCGGGGCTCTTGCTCCCAGAGGTGGCGAAAATTTCGGGAGTTGAGGCAGCATTCACTTGACGGTTAAACAGGGCAGACAGTTGGTGCAGTACTTGCTCCAATGTTGCCGCTTCAGTAAGGAACTCAGCAACAGTCTTAGGGGGGGGGGGGGGGCTACGCACCACACCAGCAAAAAGTTGTTCCCTCACACCACGCATGAGGTGGCGCAACTTTTTTTCTTCTGCCATAGCAGGATCCGCTCGCTTAAAAAGCTGTGTCATGTCCTCGACGTACATCGAGACGGTCTCGTTTGGCATCTAGATGCGTGATTGTAGTACACGCTCCGCCCGTTCGCAGCGGTCGGGACTCCTGTAGGTCTCCAGAAGGCGACACTAGAATTCGCGCTTAGATGTCAGAACATCATCCCTGTTCAAAAACCACGTCTTAGCACTGTCCTTTAGGCAAGTGTACTCGTTCCAGAGCTTCGCGGCATCAACCCAGTAATTGATCGCTGCGACACGTTCAAACTCACTCAGCCAGTCGTCAACATCTTCATGTTGCTCTCCGTGAAAAGGGCTAGGCATGAGCGGGGTCTGGACGGTGTAGTAGATGGGCGTGGAAGGTGTCGGAGCTTGCACGGGATCTTGTGTTGAAGTCATAGTCACTGTGTCAGTAGTTGGTGTCTCAGGCAGTAGGCCTCGTTGGCAGCGGCTAACTCTGTGAACAGGAGTGTCCATGGGTGCAGGGCTTGTTTGTGTTCTGGCTGCTTGGGGGGGGAGGGGGGGGGGTCTTGGGCATCGGGTGGATCGTGAGACATTGTAACCAGCACCTCCACCAGTCTTGTCACGTTTGTCACGACAAATTTGATAATACGATAGTATGCGAGGGTTGTTGGTCAGCTGCCATCTCGCAATAAGATCACTTACTGCGTGATGCCAACAGGCAAAATGAAGAGTGTTTCACATTTGCCGTTGTTATGGCTACCAGTAGTGAGTGTGGCATCCAGTGGCTGTGGCACTTGTTTGTGATAATGCTTTGGCGAAGTAGAGGTACCTGAGCAGCTTGCCCTGCTTGTCTTGCAGGAGGCTATGGGCAGCAGCCCACTGGTGGACGATCCCCCGACCCCCCTGGATGATGAAGGCTCAGTCGACTGGGAGGAAGGGCCATCCCCACCTGCTGCTTTGGGCCCACGGCTGCTGCCCCCCCTGACCAGTGGCCAGCCATCGCCCCTAGAGCTGGCCGGCCGCACCCTGGAAGGAAGACCCCCATCTGCACCTTGCCTTCCCGAGCCCCTGCCAGGTCCACATGATGAGGACGAGACACCCAAACAGGTGGGAGCATGAGAAATCACTTCAGCATGGGGAAGGGGGGCCCTCTATGATGGTGCACCGATCGGCCGATTCTCTTCAGCTGTTCTAATCGGCGTGCTTTTCAGCAAAAGAATGTAAGGCGTCTTGCGTGCCTCACACGCCCGGCTGCCGCAAGAGGGCGCACCAACTTAAGATTCTGGCAGAGGCAGAAAGCAGAGTGCATGGTATACCAGTGTGTACATTGTTTCGTTTCATGGTCATTTTTTTTCAATGACCAACGTGTCTACCCCAAGCATCATAAAACTTGCAATGCAAATGGGTGACCATTAATGAATTGAATGCGAATGTAACCTGTCCACAGTTGTTGCAGCAACGGCAACATTCTGTCTAGATCTCGATGCTAAAAACAGTGAAACCTAGTTCATACATTTTTCAGTGGACTGGGGACGAAAAACTGCAAACAATTTATTTCAGCCAGGTGAGCCTAGGACTTCAAATATTCGAGAATAGTTGACTGCTGATTTTTCCGCTCACTGGAAAACCGCATCGCTTTTAATGTTGCTTTGGTGTGCACTATACCTGCAAAGGTAGGTAGTTCAGGGTCACAACGGCTTTGCCAAAACAGAAATCGGCTCACTCGACTGCCAACTCTACAGAATCTTGTGGCTGGTGCTCATCATTGTCATCGCAGTCACCGGCTTCGCTTGCTATCATAAGTTCTCAACAATCTCTGCGATGCTCTGGTGCTCCGACATCCTGACGGCAGCATCCACGGCAACGTAGTTGTCATACGTCATGCCCATAGCACCCAAACGCATTCATAGCCTTATAGAGCTCTCGCTCACAAGAGGCTGCTTCCGATTGTTTTAGCTTTGATGGCCGTCTACACTTTGTTGTTATACGGATGCCACACCTCGCGAATCACAATTGTGCAGTCGAGGTGCTCACTACACTCTACACCAAAGCGATGTAGTGCATGGCGTCAAGTACTGAAATTGTCATAAGCAGCTGTCCAGGATCAATACATGTGAGATGGCGCTTGACGATCGTCTTTCTGTGGGAAGGCTTCATGTTTATTATGACACCGGCATCGATTCACCGCATGGGGCTTTACGTATTTGGAGGAATAAAAAAAAACAACCTTGATGTTCCGGAGAAATGGCAAATCTCGAGTCAGCAGCATAACTGTCCAGGAAAAAGAGAACATTCCTGTAGTGTAAACTAATTTTGTAAACCAAGTATTAAAAAAAACTCATCAAACAGGTCATTCATGCACGACGGTTACTTGTGTAGGCATGGCAGCAGGCGAGGGTTCTTCAAGCATCGTGGGTTTTGATACTTGCCTATCTCCCACGATTTTAGTTCGTCCGAACCATCCATGTTGCAACAAAGGAGCACCATCAGTCAGTCTTTGCTGCGTTTCTTCTGTGGCACGCTTTGCCCTTCAGGCTTAATGGTTTCGATGGCTGCACACTTACCTGAAAAGTTTCTAGCTTCTCATGTCATTATTTTTGGTGCAAAATCAATTTATAACAACTTTATGAGATGAATGTCAGTGCAACTAGACGCAAAAATCTTACTTTTTCTGCGCCGAACCGTATCTTCGTTTGGAAAGTTTGACGCTAAAATATCTTGAAAAGACGGCTGTTCACAACAAACCATTTGCATTGTGCAGAACTTGCACACGCCCTTGTTGGGACTACCAGCTATCAAAGCTCTGGGAATTGTTCGCTTCCTAGACGAGTTAGACGCTGCTGACGATATCGCAAGCAAGTATCCCGAGATATTCCGAGGCACGTGTACCATATCGGGAGAACACACCACACGCCTTGTGCCACATGCGATCCCATACAGTCTTTCAACACCGCGACAGGTTCCTATTGCTATGAAAGAAAAGGTCAAAAAAGAACTAAACACGCTAGAACGAGAAGGAATCATACAGAAGGTAAAAGAACCGACAGAATAGTGCCACGCCTATTGTTCCTGTAATGAAGGTGTCTGACCCGCAGGGCGCGGGTTCGAATCCCGGCTGCGGCGGCTGCATTTCCGATGGAGGCGGAAATGTTGTAGGCCCGTGTACTCAGATTTGGGTGCACGTTAAAGAACCCCAGGTGGTCTAAATTTCCGGAGCCCTCCACTACGGCGTCTCTCATAATCATATAGTGGTTTTGGGACGTTAAACCCCACATATCAATCAATGAAGGCGTCTGGCACAGTAAGCATCTGTGTTAACTTGACTCAATTGAACCAGTCGTCAGACGACAGTCATCAACTGCCAACAATCGAGCAAGTTATGAGAAGCTACCAGGAAGCCAAAGTCTTCTCTAAACTGGACACGCATTATGGTTTCTACCAGATAAAGCTTCCTAAGGAATGTCAAAGGCTCGTGACATTCATTACGCCGTACGGGCGGTACTGCTACCGCAGGTTGTCGTTAAGGATTACATCTGCACCAAAAATTTTTCAAACAATGTTCCCGCAAGTTTTGGAAGGTCTGGGCAACGTACTGAACTACATGGATGACACTCTGGTGTACGATGAAAACCAAATGGAACATGACAAGCGGCTTTGTATTGTGCTCAAACAACTTCAACTAGCAGCTGTAACTCTCAAGAGGGAAAAGTGTTGTTTCTAAGTAGAACGGGTCGCATTCTTGGGAATGATCTTCGATGTCAACGGTGTGCGTTCAGACCCCAAAAAAGTAAGAACAATCAAGCATTTGCCAGACCCCAAAACATTGCTGAGGTTCGATTTTTGTTAGGCATGATGAACCACCTCGCAAAGTTTTTACCTGATGTCTGCTCCTTTACGCAGCCTCCTCAACTAAGACAGCGATTGGTTTTGGCGACCTCAACAACAGGCAGCTTTTGAGAAGATCAAGACCACTCTCAGCTCAGACTGATGCCTGGCAAGGTACAACCTTCGGTACTCGACAATTGCATCAGCGGACACGTCTTCACTAGGGATTTGGCACAGTACTCCTCCAGGGTCAGCCATCTGGTGAAAGACGTCCAGTAGCATACGCCTCCAGATTGCTCACAAAAACAGAGCAGAGGTATTCACAAATCGAAAAAGAAGCGTTAGCTCTAACTTGGGCTGCGGAAGGCTTTGACAAATTTCTAAGAGGCCTCACATTCCTATTTGAGATGGACCACAAGCCTCTCCTCCTGCTACTGGGTCGAAATCCTCTTGATCGTTTACCGCCAAGAATTTAAAGGTTCAGGATACGTCTTATGCGGTACTCGTTCACAGTTTCATTTTTCCCGGGAAAAAACATTGCTGCGGCAGACACACTTTCTAGGGTGAGAGTAATGAACATGACGCTTTCTGTCGGAGAGTTTTCTGAAGCAGACATTTCGGCTCACGCGAAGGGATTCGTTCAGTGTGCGTTCTTTGACGACATGCTCGAACGCATGCGCTCAGAGCAAGCAAATGACGAGCCCTACGGAAAGAAATGCTTCGAAGGGTTCACGAGGGACACCAGAGAATTACACGCTGCCGCGCAAGCGCGAAAGAATCTCTCTGGTAGCCAGGAATTAGCAAAGACATTGCACAAACGGTGGCCAACTGCTAAGCATGCGCGACAGAGCGTATCCAATTTTCCGAACCAATGATTCCATCGGAAACAACCAAGCTGCCATGGCAGAAAATCGGAATTGATTTATTTGAGATGAAAGAAGCTGTTTGAAGCTGTCTATCTTGTCGTTGTTATCACTCCAGGTACCCTGAGCTGGCCCTGCTGGATCGAGGATTGTCGTCGAAGGCGGTTATCCAGCAACTGAAAAGCTGCTTAGCCAGGCATGGGATACCGCCAACAATAATATCGAACAACAGACCACAATTCATCTCATTCGCGTTTGCTGATTTTGCAAGACACTATGGCTTTAGGCATATCACAACAAGTCCTTGTTACCCATAAGCTAACGGGAAAGCTGAGCACATGGTAGAGAATGTTAAAAGACTTTTGAAGAAGGCAGAGGACCCCTACATCGCCTTGCTGAACTATAGAAACACACCGGGCCCAACTGGCTATAGTCCAGCACAACTGCTAATGAGCCACAGTTTATGCTCAAAAGTACTGAGCATGTCGTCGGCGCTAAAGCCAGAAGTAGTAAAGGCTTCTTGAAAAGAGCAAGACGAAAAATGCAGACAAGAACAAAAGATGTATTTTGACAAACGTCATGCGGCGAGACCTCTTCCCTGTCTATCTATTCGCAGGCACTCAAGTATGGCTGAAAGACAGAGGGGCCGAGAGCACAGTCCTTCGTCCTTCCAAAACACCGAGATCCTACTGGGTCTAAACTGAAGGAAAAACTACACGCAGAAACAGGTGTCATCTGTTTTATCTCCCACATGAAGAAGAAACAAGCCCCGTGAAGACGGAGGAGCATCCACAAAATAGCGAGCCAACGAACGCGACGGACAAAGACATCGTAGCTACCAAGTCGTCTGACATCCAAGAGCCTCGTTCATTAAACGAAACTTCAAGCCCAGAGCAAAGAACGAAGCGATATTGGCGCGTGATACGAGCTCTAAAAAGACTCGGTATTGATGACTAATTTGTGAAATATTTTTCTTTCTTAGCACGCTCACGATGCTTATAAAATGGGGAAAATGTGACGTCATCCTGCTGCATTCCGTGGCCGCCTGTTCCTGAGACAAGCGTCGAGACACGCGCTATCTTTGTTTCCATCATCCGGTTATCACGGGAGTCATGTGACGATTTGGACTGTATATATTTCACGACGAAACGTTAAAGAGGGCTTATCTCCTTGGTCACGTTGGAACGAGCATCTGTCGATCACTCTGACGAGCTCTATATGGTCGACTGCCTGCTGCAATCAAGAAGTTCCGCACCTCCCAACTTTAAGAAGCGGGTGTGGCAATCGCTGGCGAAGAGCTCCAAGAAGAGCCACAGAATTGCTCAGGACGATGATAACGACGAGCTCGCTGTGGGTAGCCGAGTGGGTGCTAAGTGGCCAGGATAAAGCTAATGGACATTGGACCCGCGAACCGGGCGATTGCCAACAACGTTGCTGAAAGCGACCCTGTGTGCGATGGCACACAAATTTTGCGGCCTCAACAGTGAGAGGATGGCAAGGAGAAAACAGATATGAAGCTGCAAGAGATATCAGTCGTTGCAATCGTTGCAGTGACGGAATGGAAATGCCGTCTTATTGCTACAGGCACCAATGCCTTAGTGATGGGTGGTCAATGTAGAGTACGCTGCACGTTGACAAACAACAGAAAATAAATCTGTTCAAGGTGGACGTGCTTGCCGCCCGCGCAATGTGAGCTACTAGCAACAGGCACACTAATTTTAACGACATGTTCACAGCGATGAACATATTATGCGGCGGTCTCCTCTCCAAAATGTGGCAATCTTATGTTAAGGGGGGAGGTGGGTCTTTAGACAACTTTTCTTATTTTTAGTGCCAGCTAGATGAAAATGGGCAATCTTGAGCAGTTTTTTATGCTGATTTCAAATCTGGAATTAGTTTTTGATAGCTGCAATAGTTCATAAAATATTGATATCTGAAACCAAATTAGTTTCATACTCGTTACGGGGCTTTATGAAAATTTAGTCTTGCTAAACCAAAATCTGAATTCATGACACTGTTGCTAAAGATCTGCTGTAGGGGGTGATGCTATTTTTATTCATTCAGAAGCATTTTACATGAAAAAAAAAAGGATCATGAAATTACTATGAACATTTTTTTCTAATTAGCAGCCACTGCTACACCTAACTGTAAATTTCATGGGAGTGCACGAGTGATGAAAATAGCATCACCCCCCAGATCATTTCAATACGAATGAAATGATACCATATTTGCCATGTTTGCTCAAATATAACACAGAAAAAACACCCGTAAGGCTAAGTACGGTGTGCAAAAACATCGAACTGAGAAAAATGCATTTGAAGTTTCAAC
Organism: Rhipicephalus microplus; assembly: GCF_043290135.1. Lineage (NCBI taxonomy): Eukaryota > Metazoa > Arthropoda > Arachnida > Ixodida > Ixodidae > Rhipicephalus > Rhipicephalus microplus. The sequence goes on from NW_027464586.1 coordinate 33,715,150, forward strand.
CCAAAGTAGCTTTTCTTGAAATCAACTTACCACAATACAAATGGTACTGTTTTGTAGCTCTGTGTTTTGTGAACATGGCCGTACTAAATGTGTGACTGCAGACTCTCAAAATAATAGTTCAGTGGCCACCGAAACGGCATGAGAAACTGTATTTACAACGCTGTGTGTCTGTTTCAGTACACAGCAAGCAAAATAGCACTTGAACAGCATGGTAGCAAACACTTGATTAGTATAATCAAGTGGCTCTTCCATAGACAGCATATCTACGCACAATGTTCCAGTCTAAAATGCAATTTTTGTCGGAAAATTGCCACTGCTGTCCACTGAAACTGCCCTACAGCATACCAGGACTGTAGGCCGAGTCTCTTGCTGGTTTGTGTCGCTTTGCAAGGCGGGTTTTTGTTGAACAGCTGTCAGTGTGCTTTTTCTTAGACTTCTCCAGCCTGATGTTGTCTTTTTCGAGGCTGCGGAGCACCGAGCGATCTCCAGGGCTGTACCCTAGTTTTTCCGCAATTCCCGCATTGCTCCTCGTGACACCTTGGTTGAAGCGGCTGACAGCTTCAGCCACTGCCCTTTCGACGCTGCGAAATGAGGCGTGCTGCGTTTTCGAAACCTGCTGCCAAATCACAGAGTGCAAGCTTTCACTGGGTTTCTGCGTGAGGCCGTCGCTGCACCTTTCCAGAAGGGCTGTCTCACTGAGGCGCGTGAACACGGGCTCCAGTGCCTCGCGCACAAAGTCGGGCAAGCTATGGTCGTGCGGCGGCAGCTCCTCATTGTTGGCCTCAGCCCTGTTGAATTTGCACCATGACTCGGGGCCTTCAGGACAAAGCTCATGCCTGGGTGTCTGGTCAGTGGATGACATGTGCTTCAGCGTGGCCAGCACAGCCTTCTGCATCCCTGGCACATCATGCTTGTGATTGCGCAAGGCATAACCATAGTAGGAGGCGATCTTCTTGATTTTATCCTGAGTCAGCCTGCCTTTACCACCAAGTGGCTGACCTTGAGCTTTTTTTTTGTCGCTCAGGGTACGCAAGGCTGCAAACATTCGTTTATGCACATGGTTTATGCAGTCTTTTCTTGCCACCGTGATGTAGCCGTAGACTTCATTTGTTGTGAGGGCGTGGTAGGTTTTGCTGTCCCCATCTGAAAGCATTGTCGTATATCAAAGTTTATGCTTTTCGAGTGACCGCTGGAATAATAGAAGGGCTGCTTCCACTTCCATTTGACCAGCCTTGCAATCAATATTTCTTTGGCACACAGGTGCATGATCACCAAGCCAGGCAGCCTATCCTTCGTCATTTCCTTTAGGTCCCAAGGTGCACCCCAAACAAAAGTTTGACAAGACAACATGGTCTATCACTAAACCTGTATACATCTCGATGATGCACCCGACACATATGTGTGAAGTGTGCCCACGGGTCAACCAGGTTCCATCATAAATCACGTCGATGTTCCCGGGTGCGTTGCCCAACTCCGCATACAAGTCCTTGATGCAAGCAACACTAGCACCTTCCCACTCGGTGGCAGTGGCACTGCAGGCTTTCTGCATTGTTTTCATGTGGCTTTGGAAGGTTTTGTGGTGCAGGCCTCGATGAGATACATTCATGGCAGCAAAAAAGTCCGAGAGAGCTGTTGCCCCCTTACCGATGCTGCTGATGGCCTTCATTGCACGCAAATTGACTTCAAAAGGCCTAATCTTGGCCTCACTGTCGCCAGCTACTCTTGGGGACGAAAAACGGTCCTCGCGGAAGTCGCAGTCACTGCACGAGAGCACAAGCTTTGAGCACAGGCCGCAGTCTTTTTTTTCCCCTCAAAAAAGTCATGCTTTTCGCGCCACACTCGGGGCACACGACGAGCCCAAACAACGAGTCTGTCGACTCGTGTCGGCTATGTCGACGATTGAGAATTCCGTGCCGTTTTCTTTGCCCCTGTCCTCCAGTTCAACGTCGAGTAGCTTGAACTTTCGTTCCGTCGCGCACTGTGATGCCAAGGTCTCCTTCAAATCCGCCGCATTTCTAGCACGCTCGGCTGTCTCCTCCGCACTGAAGAACATCGTGTCGACACGGTCTTGAATATTGCTTGAAGTACCAGGTGACCCAATAATGCGATCACCCGAGAAAATGCTGCAGCTAGGGCCAGGCGAGAGCACCCCCGCTGGCACCGCTTCGGCTACAACAGGTAGTTGCGGCAGCGTGCCGTCGTCGGAAAGAACTCCCTCGGCCGCATCAGGAGCTCTTGGCAGCACGATATCGTCGCCTTCCTTCCGTTGCGCGTTCCACGCACGCCGTTTTTTCTTGCCGTACGCTTGACGAGTCTTCTTTTTTAGCCGAGGGTCTCCGCTCACACCGGCCATAGCGTTGAAACGAAAGGCAGAACACCACACGCGCGTGCAACAGCAACCGCTGCGGCAGGCCGGCGGAGCAAGAAAAAAAAAAACGGCGGGTGGCCTTGGCCGCGCCAGCCAATGGGAAGCGCAAGACAGGGGGCTCGACTTGCGAGCGCGTGCTTTAGCCAATCGGCGGTACGGAAGTGGCTTTCAGAAAAGGGGCGAGAGTTGTCGTTCTCTTGAGGCGACGCCATATTGAGGGGCCGCAAAATGAGCACAAAGAAATCAGCTTCAAAACAGGACCAAGATGGCGGCGATCGGCTCCCTGCTTCGTCGTCGGTGCGCGCGGGAAGTTTGATCAAATATTCAGTGTTGCGAAGCGTTTCGCGACTACCGTGCCGTTTTGAAATGCGATTTTATTATATTTTCCTATTGAATTCAGTGTTGAAACTTTCATGGCAGGTGCTTATTGGTGCAAACATTCGAAAAATGCGGTTTTCTCAAAAACGATTTTTTGGTCATTTTTGACCATACTAAGACCCGAGTCCCCCCTTAAAAGGCAGTTAACACCTCTCTGCTCTTGCAGCCTCGAAATCGGTGAGCGAGTGCGCGAGTTTGGTCTGCGACATTTTACAGCTCAATCCGGACAAGCCGGAAAACATTGCTTCATCATACGACGGATCGCGGATGACACGCGCACATTCGTCACACATTGGTGCCAGTACCATCAACGAACTGATAAGCGGCCTTATCGGCAGACGAGCACACGGGGACAATTTGCAGCAGAACTTGATAGAAACGATACGCTCAAGCTAACAATCAGTCTGATTACATGCCCGGTGCATATGAACTGACTAAAAGTATGTGTGCCATGATATCTTTTCCTCAATAAGGCTAAATAAAGTTTTAACTGTTTTTTTCTCAGAACACAGATTTTGAACTTTTTTCTTGTTTGCTTGTTCTGTAAAAGTGGACCTAAGGCATCTAGAGCTATCATTCTTTTTGCACAGTGTTGCTAAATGTGCACAGAAAGCAACACTTGGAGCTGACTTCTTTGTGCAGCTACAATCTTTTTTATTATATATAAAGTTTTTTGTTTTTAATTACCATATTTACTCAAAAATAAGTCGGGCACGACTATAGGTCAACCCATACTTATATTGTTCTACGATAGAAAAAAACAAAATATCCGAATATGTCTACCAGTGTTTTTTGTTTTTTTTAGTTTAGAAACAGAGAAACTCAGAACATAGTGCACCTTTATTTATGTGACAACATCTACTGCATGACCTTCCGTTGTGTCATCAGCTGCGCTGATATGATTGCAGATAAGCAACCACATGCCTATAAAAGCGCGGCCTAAGAATAAACACGGATCTTTCCTTGTTCTCAAACTGACGCCGTTGTTTCTTTGAGTACGGCAGCTCAGCAGCCTAACTCTACTACACTGGCGACTTTCCATGTGCTCCTTCGTTGCTGCTGAAGTGAAAAAGGTTGGCTGCGTTGGCATCACTGCAATGGCGAAAGTGGACAAAAAAATTGACATTTTTGACGAAAGAAGTGATAGCTTTGAGTCCTACCTGGAAAGATTTGAGCTTTACGTCTCTGCAAATGATGTGACTGAAGGCAAGAAGCTGGCTGTATTCTTGACAGTTCTAGGCCCTCGTGTGTAGGAGGTACTGAAGAACCTGTTGATAACACACTCGCCAGCCAGCAAAACGTATGACGAGGTAACTACTCTGTTGAAACGTCACTACAGTCCCCGAAAGGCGGTGATAGCCGAAAGGTGCCAATTTAACCGAAGGGTGCAGTTGTAACAAGACACTGTGGCCAAATTCGTGGGGCAGCTAAAGCAGCTGGCTAGAAGTTGGGAGTTTAGAAAGTTCCTTGATGAAGCGCTTAGATACAGGCTTGTCGCCAGGCTACGCCGGGCTACAACATGAGCTGTTCGCCGCTGAAAAACTGACATTCGAAAAGGCGTGTAAGATCGCTTTAAACCGTGAGCTAGCCGACACACAGACCCGGCAAATGTCGGTAGAAGAGCGCCCAGGTAGTTCACAAAAGCGCTCTGGACTAGAAATTGATGTTCTCATGCAAGACTGTCTTAGCAGAGACAGCCGTCGGGGCAGAACTGAGTGCCCAGAGTGTTTCCGTTGCGGTAAACGCCACACTTCGGAAAGTTGCCGAGATCGCAAATGTAAATACTATACTTGCAGGGAGCAAGGTCACTTGCGAACCATGTGCAAGCAGCGCCCCAGCAGAACAAAGGCACTGAATGCAATCGATAGTCCGGCAGAAAATTCGGACAAAGAGCAAGAAATATACAGTATAAAAATCAATGGGTCGGCCTGCTATGCCACTGTCAAGATTGATGGACAAGCCTTCAAAATGCAAATAGATACTGGAGCTTCCATCACCGTCATGCCGTAATCCGCTTTTCTGCGCGAGTTTTCTCAACTGAAAATTCAGAAAGTGATATTGTATTTACTCGCATAATCCTCGCACTTTTTTTGCCAGAAAACTGATGCAAAGTTGGGGGGTGCGAGAATTACGCGTGGTAAACTTTCGACAAAAACGCAGAGAGCGAAAAAGGAAACGAAGTGGCCGCAAATCAGGTTTCTCAAGCCAGCAACTTACAGCAACCTTTAAGAAGTTCCAATTAGAGCTTACCTCAACAATAAAAGCAGAGGTTCAACACAAGGCAAGATTTATTTGAGACACAAAAAGTGGAAGCAAATAGTCGAGAATTAGAATACCACACGCGAAGCTTGTACGCGTTGCGGGCGTAGCGGTCGGCGCTCAACAGGAGCCCTCAAAAGGTAAGCGTAGGACGTCAGTATTGGGCTCATGGCTATTTAACAGAATCGTCTGCAGTTTCTTTCTGAAGAAATAAAGTTTACCATCAATCCAAGTTTTAGGCACGCAGCAGGCCCAACGCGTCTTGGTGGCTTTCAGCTGCCGTCACCAGTAGCGAACACAAAACTTGAAGGCTCGAAGGGCCTACCGGCGGCCCTGTTGCCGTTGTTTAGCGCATGATCTATCCCTTGCAACTTGAAGCAGCTGTGTGGCTTCAGTATCGCCCCATAACGTGACAAGATTGCCGACACAACATACAAAACACGCCACAATGCGCAACGTTACTACATCCTGCCTGGCAGGATCTAGTTAAGAGATCCTGCCTGGTAACGTTGGCAACGCACACTGGCCACTTCAACTTGGCTTGGATTGAATCTCCATGCAATAGTACGCTTGATGCTTAAGACATGGCGCCAGATAGCGCGCGCTATCAACATCAGTGGCTGGAACGAGCAGACGACATTATTGCGGGAGTTTTCGGGGGTGCGATAATTACTCGAGGGAAAAAAAAAATCGTATTTTTCTCGGGCGATGTGGGGGGTGCGAGAATTATGCGAGTGCGAGGATTACGCGAATAAATACGTAGTTCCTCTAAGGACATACACAGGAGAACTAGTGCCAGTTATAGACGAGAGCACGCCTATCTCGAACCCAGGTGCCTTCGGCGGTATACCCTCGCTCCCAGAGATGTCATAATTTATTTACAACTGCCAAGGCGCGCCTCGCTAGCATGGAATGCAGTGGCTTTGGGAGTTTAAAATGCGAAAAAGTGCCTGTTCACGCTGCGCCCGCTTATAAAATATTTTCTGGGTAACACTCCGCTGTCACCTGATGCGACAACAACCAGCGCAGGAGGAAGAGATTGCTGAGCACTGCCTGTGCAGTTCACAGCGCATCACGGGAATCGTGCCGGTGTGGTGTTTTGCCATTGCACAGATTTTCGTCTACAACGAAAAACGCCGAGCTCCACCACCTTAAGATATAATCGCAATCAGTAGGAACGACTACAAGCCCTGCGAAGTGTACGAATAAGTAAACTTATTGTGTTTATTCAAGCGTGACTCCAGCTGTTTCACTTTACAGCAGCGATTTGCGTGCAGTATGCCTGTAGTATGAGGCACAAAACTATTGCCGTACTCTTTCGCAGGCCGCATGTCAATAACAGGATATACGTATACGACTCACACGTGGATGCATGCACCGTGCATGTTTAGCACAACCGTAACGGCCTACTGTCGCGATGCGTGAACGGCGCGAAAAGCATAACTTTCGACCTGGTCGAACTGCAACATGCCTTGACTGTCACAGGCGAATCTACATGTGCTTTCGGCCGGCATCACCGTAGCATTTTAAAATCTTGTTCGAACTGCACTTTTGCACCGTGTTTGTGTTGCGAGTGCCTGGCAGGACTGGCAATTGATACACATGCGGTGCATGAGCGTAAGTTAGAACCAGATTCTAGCGCTACATTGACGCCGGCTTACAGCACAAGTTCTGTCTTGTCCAGCCAGGGCACGCCGCAGTTCAACTGAGTCGAAAGCAGCGCTTTTTGCTGTTCGCGTTTCTTTCGATCGCAATAATACATACCTGATGAAGCTGCTTCCATAGTCTGCAATGCTTGTGCTGCAAACATTCAGGACTGTCGAGGAAGGTCTCCTTGACGTTTCACACGACATCAGCATACACTTCCAGCACAGGAACAGCGCGAAACATGCTTACAGCCGGACTCGAGCTGTGAAGTCTCGCGTTTGATTTCCAGAGAGTCTGCTTCCCTGGCAGTAAAAAAAGTTGCTTCACCGCGCTTGCAACTGACGGCACCATGCGCTTTTCAATATGGCAGCAAGCACTGACTAAGCTCCCAGTGTTCTGGTGCATAGGATCAGTGAACGTGCGAGTCGAGCACGGTGATCAAACGGATACCCTACTTGTGTTGATAGTAGACGGTGGTGAACGAGAGTTGCCATGTCTTCTTGGTCGCAACTGGTTGAGAAAGCTTAAATTTTCAGTTGAAAGTCAGCGCTTGTCCTGTGTCTTCCTACTTCTCTGTCTTCATTTTTGGGCGCTGTTTACATTAAAAAATTAATCGCTTCCAACTTGCCCGATTTCCAATACTACTCAGAACTGGTTAGAAGTTTAAAAAAGTTTATAAAATAGAACTGGTTAGATGTTTAAGCCATTCAGCATGATCAGACTGTTGAAGAATTAATAAAGAATTTCGAGGTGGTGTTATCGCCGCAGATCGGGTTCATGACTGGCTATAAAGCATAAGTACTCTTTAAACCAAACAGAAAGCCAGATTTTTCAAAGCTCGACCAGTGCCATTTGCACTAAAGCATGTTGTGTCTGAGGAACTTGACGCCTTAGAACGGACTGAAATATTGAAAAAGTCACCAGGATGAATTGGGCGACTCCATTGGTGGTAGTACCAGAAGATGGGGGAGCAGAAGTATGGCTGTGTGGCAACTACAAGGTCACAGTGAACGCTGCGCTACTGACTGAGCACTACCCTTTGCCTCTGCCAGAAGACTTGTTAGCAACTTTAGCAGGCTCAAAGGTGTTTTGCGTTCTTGACCTCGCTTCCACTTATCAACAAGTGGAACTCGACGAAGATGCCAAACGTATTTTAACGGTAAACACACACCAAGGCCTTTACCAATACCAGTGGCTCCCGTATGGAATAGCAAGTGCTCCTGCCACATTCCAGTCGCTCATGGACAGGATCCTCAAGGGCGTAACTCATGTGTTACATGGATGATGTCATCATAGTAGGGTCAAGTATTGATGACTGTCGGCTGAAGCTGCAAGAAGTGTTGACCCGGTTTCGCAATCACTATGTGACACTGCGCATGGAAAAGTGCAAGCTCTTCTGCAGAGAAGTTCGCTATCTTAGCCTTAGCCACGGAAATTCTGCGGAGGGAATCAGGCCACTGGGATCAAAAGTAAGGGCTATAAAGGATGAACCAGAGCCCACAAATGCAAGAGTTAGTCTTTTTTTGGAGTGGTAACTTTCTACATCAAGTTCCTGTCCAATTTGGCAACCAGAGCTGCCCCATTGTATGAACCTCTGAGGAAAGGAAACCGTCGTAATTGGACGGACAAACGTGCGATAGCATTTCAAGAAACGAAGAAATTGCTCACGACAAGCCCAGTACTTTGTTTTTACAATCCAAAGAAGTCGTTGGCTGTTAGCTGCGATGCATCGTAGTATGAGCTCGGCGCAGTTCTCTTTCACAGATTTCCAAATGGCACAGAAAAACCCGTCGCTTTCGCATCCAGAACACTACCAAAAGCTAAACGTCGCTATACCCAGATCGAGCGAGAAGGTTTGGCGATAATTGTCAGCCTCAAGAAATTTTATAGTTATCTATATTGGCAGACATGCACATTGTTCACGCACCACCAACAGTTGATAGGCATTTTGGGGCCAGGAAATCAAGTCCCATCTTTAGCGGCTGCTCGCATGCAACAACGGGTTTTAATTTTGGCTTCGCATCGTTGTGACTCCAAATATATAAATGGATCTGGAATAGAAGTAGTAGATGCACTGTCAAGGCTACCTATTTCAAGTGGAACTGAGATGGAGAAGACAGATATCGTCGCTGTTTTTGAAACAATGGCACTGACTGCTAAATAGGTCGCTAAAGCAAGCGTGACTGCACGCTTAGCAAAGTTTACCAATATACTTTGTAAGGATGGCCAGCACAAGTTGAAGAGGCGGAGCTCGTACCGTACCATAATAGGCATTTGGAACTATTGTTGGAAGCAAGTTGTGTCACTTGGGGAAGTCAGGTTATTGTGCCGACAAAGTTGCGAGACGCAGTTTTAGGACTGCTGCACGCAGAACACCCCGGCGCGTCATGCATGAAGATGCTAGCACGTAGCCTGCTATGGTGGCCAGGGCTCGACGCAGACATAGAAAGAGCAGTAAAGAGGTGCAGCATTTGTCAACAGATGCAAAACAGCGCTCCTCATCTCCTACTGGAGCCATAGCCTTTTCCCGCCCTATGCTGGCAGAGAGCGTATGTGGACTTTTTCGACTTTGAAAAAACAACATTCCTCTTGTGCATTGACTCATTTTCAAAGTGGATCGAAGTGTTTCCTATGCACTCAACTACAGCAGCGAAGACTACTGAGCGCTTGCGGAGCTTGTTTGCTTCTTACAGATTCTCTGAGCAGCTGGTTTCCGATAATGGCCCCCAGTTTTTTTCGCAGGAGTACCAAGACTTCCTCGACGCCTGCGATATCAGGCGCACCTACAGCCCGCCGTTCAACCCGGAATCCAATGGGGCTGCTGAGAGGGCTGTGCAAACCGTTATGAGGAGCCTTTGCAAGCAGCTAATGCACGAAAAGGGGAGTAACAGCAGGCCACTGAGAGAGAGACTGGCTTCTTGCTGGCGTATCGGACCATGCCTGACATGGCAACAGGCAAGTGTCCCGCCGAATTGTTTAGTAAGTGAACGCTGCACACAAGGTTGTCCTTACTGAGGCCATTGTTTCGAGACAAGATGCAGAGAAAGCAGGAAATGGTGAAACAGCAGCGTGACAGACGGAGATTGACCTTCTGTTGGTTTAAAGAAGGAAACTGGGTATACGTGAAAACTGTCAGGCTAGACTAGGTATCATGAACGGAAGGGCGAGTGGTGCGGAGAGTTAGCTCTGTGACCTATCCGGTAGAGACTCAGAAAACATTCAAGCACGTTCATGTTGACCATTTGCGCTCACGTAGTTGTCCCCAGTATGCAGGGTCAAACATTGCTACAGAGGCCTTGAGACGACCCTCTACGGGGGACTCGGCAGGTCATTGGGTGGCTCCTACCACGCTCCAGCTGGCGCATCAGGAGGCATACACGGCAGAACATCTTCCCAATGACACAACTAAGGTGTTTCCGCAACCAACAGGGGAGCAGGAATGGTCCCTGCCAGTGGCTCATGACGAACTTCTCCTGACACTAGCAGAAGAGCCTTCCGATTCTTCACCAGCTGTGCGCGGAAGCCAGCGTACATGGAAAGAGCCATACCTATACGTTTATCATGATTTTCGCCACTTTAGATCATTAAAGAAAACGACTGGGGGATAGGAATGTGATAACGTGTACTGCGTGACGTTCCATTGCGTCATCAGCTGCGCTGATATGACTGCAGATAAGCAACCACACGCCTTTCCTTGTTTGTAAACATGGAAAGGCATGTGGTTGCAACCCATTCCATGTCTGTAGACATAGGTAGGCCGATGCCGACTTTAAGTGTAAAATTATATCGAGGTTCGCACGTAACTTCCGCCATAAGCGCTGAGGGCTGCGATGTGTGCCAAGAAAACGATGTTGTGAGACGCCATATGCGTTGTGAAAGCCATAAGCGCTGAGGGCTGCGATATGCACCAACAAACAAAACTAAGTTATGGGACGCAACACACATCCAACTGCGACGCAATGCAGTTCGTCGGCATGTTTTTTTTTTTTCCTCGTCGCTTCACTGAGAACATCACATGCACCATTGAAAATGCAGCAGAAACTGCAATAAGCAGAGCATCTTTTGCCTACCAAGACAGCGCCACCGCATTTTCGTGACGCAAGTCCGGTGGAATTTGTCTATAATAGCGTGGCCCAAGAATAAAGACGGATCTCTCCTTGTTCTGCAACTGACGCTGTTGTTTCTTTAAGTACGGCAGCTCGGCTGCCTAACTCTACTAGAATTTACATAACTCAGTGCCCTAATCGCTGCCGGGGCCGTCATCTTGTCAGATGTGCAACATGTGCAAGGGTCGTCATTGGATTCTTCGCAAGCATTCGCGACTTCCCAAACGACGTCGCCCTTGCTGCCAACGCTGCTGATTTCTGGGCCGCTAAAGGCACGACGCTGACTATTCATTCAACTATTCATTTACTCAAAACTCTCGCTGCGCTGCACAATTGCTCGAGTCCACGTAAAAAAGTATCACTTGGCACTTGAAGTCACCTGTGTAGCTCTGCCGATGTGACATCATCGCAACTGCGCACAACCAAATGGCATTGGTGGTTTGAAGAAGAAGAAGGCACCTAATTTCTGCAGCCTGGTAGGGAGCACGGGGCAGCGCCTAAAGGAAATGTGAACCGTCTGCCCGTCACGCCAATAATGAACCAAGCGCAAAGCGGCAACGGCCAGGCCTCAGGCCAGTGCCAGTGACACTGCGCGCCGGAAGGCAGTACCGCAAGCACAGCTAGGGGGCTAAGGACTTCATGGCCAATACATAGAAAAATCGTTGGTTTCATCACAAACACGGCGAAGCGGCTGCATTTCGCAGCGGCGGTACGTGGCTAATGCATAAATAACTTCTTTCTCAATTACTTTGGTAGTCGGAAAGGAGGAGAGGGGACTTTATTTCAGATTTTATGGTATATAACATGCTTAAAGGAGCACTGACATCAAATTTACTCATGCCAAGATTTTTGCGCCGAGTATATATAGACCCCGTAGCAGTGATTCGTGACCTAAAACGCAACTGAGGGATGAATAACTATCACTTTTATTGATTTATATTACCGGTGTCTATCACTATTCAAAAGGGTGGGCAATCCCACCATTTTTTGCGCTGGCAGCACTACCAGTGGCACGGCCTTGCGGTAACATCAAAATCGCGCCACAGCTGACCACTTCTCAACAGAAAAGAGTGACGTCAGGCTCCGCTGCTCCACAAACATTTCGTCTGCTAGGTGGACACATTCAGTGATGCCTTGTCACCTGCATTGCCGTCGTCACCGTACAAAGTGTCGACTTGGTTGAGTACGATAGTTTGAAGCTTGGACTCTCCGCGATTCGCGACGTCGCGAATTATTTTTCTTTGATCGACCCTTTACAGAAGAGCGATTCCAAAATGGACGCCGTCCCAAGCAGAATTGAGGACGTGCCCAAGGATGCCATGTTTGCTCGTGTGTCTCAGTTAGCTACAGTTAAACCTCGTTATAATGAAATTGGAGGGCCGCCGCTATTTGCTTGTTATAACCAATATTTCGTTATAGCCTTAGCGGGCATTTACCGCAAATATTATGCACTGTACTTACCAAAAAAATAGCGGGCGAAATAGCATCCCGCCGCACGGTGGTATGCAACAAAATAACCGCATTCCCAAATAAAAAGGAAAAAGTCATGCACCTGTTTTAATGCACTTCAAAATACACAGCTTGCATTTCAGGCAGACTTAGCTGCAAAGAAGTCCGTAATTGGACGTTGATGCATCTTCCTGATGCGAACGATGGCTCACTCAGCTGCGGCCGCAATGTTCAAGCCATCTTCGCCGCCCTCGTGAGCGCCGAAGTAGCAGCACAGCACGTCCTCCGCGTCTAATGCCTCCGACGCCGTCGACACGTTTGTCTCCTGTTCGTTGACAGAGTCATCGTCACTGGTTTCGTTACGATCACTGACAGCCCGCACAATATCGTCACCCAGGAGCTGCTCCGTTGTCACCATTTCCGAGTCCGCACTCACATAGTCACAAAACGACTCTCTGTCAGGCACGACACCGGCGTCACGAAGTGCCGTCCATGACGCAGCGACTTCGTCTGATGTGGCAAAACCATCCGGCACAGGGCTCGTCTGATGGCTCATCGCTGGCGTCTGGTGCGGCGGCAAATGAGGCGTGTCGAAAGCAGTTTACGATCGTGGTCGCCGTCACACTCATCCACGCCGCCTGAAGCATTTCGAGCGCAGCGTACAAGTCAACATCGGTGTCTCGCTTCATCCTCATGTTGAGCAGGAGCTTGTCTCTCACACGCTTGCGGTAACCTGCCTTCAGCGACATAATCACGCCTTGGTCAAGCGGCTGTATTTTTGCTGTGCAGTTGGCAGGAAGGAACAGCAGCTCGATGTTTTGAAGCACGGCGGCGGTATGGTGGGCGGTGCAGTTATCTAAAACAAGACACGCCTTGTGGTTCGCCTTTGCCAGCTTCTCGTCCCATTCGCGAAGCCATTTTGAAAAAATCTCCTTGGTCATCCAGGCTTTGCAATTGGCTACGTACTTGACTGGGAGCTGCCTCTTCCCCTTAAAGCAACGAGGGGATGCACTTTTGCCAATTACGAAAATTGGCAGCTTCTCAGAGCGGGTCATGTTTGCACAAAGTGGCGCAGTGATCCCCAGCTTACTTTGTTTGCCGCCATGGCACGGCTCGCCTTTGAGGGCTAACGTCTTGTGCGGCAACATCTTGAAAAAGAGAGCGGTTTCGTCCGCATTAAAAATATCCTCCGCGCTGTATTTTTCTAGCAGCCGCATGGTGTTTTCTTTAGCCCACTTGGTAGCCTCTGCTTCGTCGACAGATTGCGATTCGCCGCAGACCGCTCTCCCGACAATGTCGTGGCGCTCCTTGAAGCGTTGGAGCCAACCCGAACTTGCTACGAAGTTGTCATAGCCCATGATGCAGGCAAAGTCCCTCGCTTTTCTTTGCAGCAAGGCGCCGCTCACCGGCAGATTCACGGCCCGCGTGTCCAAGAACCATTTAAAAGCGGTCCTTTCGACCGCTTCAAAGGCAGGTGCCCTTATCCTCTTAGCGCTTCCTTTCACGCCACGTGCAGCAGCGTCGATGATGGACTCCTGCTTGCTCAAGATGGTTGACAGTGTGCTCGTCGATACGCCAAAGTCTCTTGCCACGTTGCCTTTTTTGGTCCCGAATTCGACGGCTCTTATCATAGCCGCTTTCTGATCTAGCGTTATGCGCTTTCGCTTCCCGCTTGGCGCATTCATGTTAGTGGAATCACGAGCGCAGCACGATAAAATATAAGGCGGAAGCGGTCGAAAAAGAGAAGAAACACGCACGCAAAAGCAACGTGGCTCATGTCGGCGAGCGACAACACTTGCAGAGAAAGTGACTGCGAAGAGGAAGGGGCAGAAGGGGCGCTCTTTTGCGCTGCCCTCTAGGAACCGGTTACTCAAGGGGAAGGGAGTATGTAAGATTAGGAAGCACGCCTTAGCGCCATGAGAAAGGGGAGAGGGAGAATATAAAGAAGACACAAAAGAAAAGAAAAGGGCGAGACGTTCGCGGAGCTGCGGAGCGCTCCGCTGTCGGTGATAGCCAAGCGGCGCACGTGCAGCGACCTCTCCTCCAGAAACAGTGCGTGCCGTCTGCTTTGCGCGCGTTGCTGGAGGGCCCGTGGCGGGAGTTTTGAACTGCTAAATACAGTTCTCGCGTTGCGCGCCGTCTCAAATTCGCGTTGTGCACTGTCGTGACATCGGCTCAAAATTTTACTTCCTAACAAAATTTGTTCGTTATATCCCATAACAGGCAAATTTTGCCTCGTTAAGGGGAGATGAGAGTCGAAAAAATGCGTTTTTAGCGAAATTTCTCGTATTTCTGATTTTTATTGCATTGTAATCTTCAAACCTTCTTCTTTCATCTGTGAAAATTTCAAAACTAAATTCGAACTGCAAAATGGAAAAAAATGTCTATGAAGGCATCGCGGTGGCTCAAAATTTCGTGAATTTGCGCCGATATTGGCCATCTTTGACTGCGCGCTGCTCCCCGTCGCAGTGCCGCCCGCCATCGCGATCGGTTGGGAAAGTTGCGTCCGGCCTTCTTCTTACAGCTCCGACGACCGCCAGTTTCGTACGTGGGCAAAAAATAAAATAAAAAACGAGGCCTTTTTATCACGTGGTTTGAGCGGTTAGAAACGCGCGGCACCCTAAGCCACATCGCCATTGGCTACCGAGTCATTGTCAGCTGTGTTGGTGGCGGCCATCCGCATTTGGTCCGTCTGCTTTTTTGCGCGTCTACGCATATTTCTGTGATGACAAGACCGAAAAAGTGCAACGTGAGACCGCAGAAGTTTCGAACGAAGCACAAGTTCAAGGGAAGGCGGCGTAAAGCGCCCCGAACGACGGCAACGAACGAGAACGCGCCTACTTGTGCTAGGCCTGACGGCGGCATCGACGAGTGCGCGAGCGACAGTGGCTGCGATGAAGGGATTGACGCTGCGCTTTCTTTCGTTAGTGCTTTGGAAAAGAAGCTCGGCTTCTTCGAAAAAGACGAAAGACAGCGTGATAAGGTTTGTGCAACGACACTTTTGTGCGACACTCTCTTGCTGACGGCACTTGTGGCAGGTGCGGCATGCCCTGCTTGCGGTATTCAAAAACTTGCCGTTCGGGAGCCGGCAGAAAAGCGCAAGGGACTTTCGTCGCTCCTCGAACTTCATTGCGAAAACAGCGACTGTTCTTTCATGCTCCTATACGTCACTGCGTGTTACGGCGGACGGCAGCAGCCGAGTGAGCCAACGGTACGACAGTGGGAGCTCCCGAGATAGTTTTGCTGTAAATGTGAAGGCGGTGGTGGCTGCACGCGCTGTCGGCATGGGGCATGAGCAATTGTCGAGGTTTTGCTCCATTATTGGACTCCCAAAGCCAATGCACCACCAAGGATTTTTTTCGATAGCAAAGAAGGTGCACACCGCTGCCATGGCAGCTGTGAGTGAAAACTTGCGCCGATCCAGAGAGTTGACGAAAGAAGTAGCAGGCGAAACTGATGTGGCTGTTATGTTCGACGGCACTTGGCAGAAGAGGGGCCACAAAAGCCACAACGGGATTGGCGCAGTTATCTCCTTAGATACTGGCCTCTGCTTAGACTTCGAGGTCATATCAAATTACTGCCTGACATGCAGTAGGCACAAGGATATGGGCCCAGACGAGGAAGTGTGGCAGGCATTCCATGGCCCAGTCTGTGAAAAAAATGCAGACTGTTCCTCCCATGCCATGGAAACGGAGGCTGCAATGCGCATTTGGCAGAGAACATTGACTTATGACACCCCACTGCATTTCATGACATTCTTGAGTGACGGTGACAGCAAAGCATATAGTGCAGTAGCAGAGTCAAAAGTCTATGGTGCTGTCAATATAGAAAAAGAAGACTGCACTAATCATGTGGCCAAGAGACTTGGCACCGCGCTACGGAAGCTGCAAGTGCCATTACCACGAGGGCAGAAAATGAAAGAGCCAGCCATTCAGAAGCTCCAAACATACTATCAGATTGCCATAACAAGCAACAGGGGGAGTGTACGGGATATGTACACTGCAGTATGGGCTTCATACTTCCACTCATGCTCTACTGACAATGCTGGCAGCCACAAGTTTTGCTCTGCAGGAACAGAGTCGTGGTGCAAACATCAAGCGCTGAAGCACTTGGTGAACCTGCACCACGCCATACACCTCTCCTGACAAAAGCACAGGGATTGGCTGTTTTGCCCATTTATAATCGGCTAACGGATGAGAAGCTCCTTGCTCGATGCATCAAAGGGAAAACCCAGAACGCATCAGAATCCCTGAACAGCAAAATTTGGCTACTTTGCCCCAAGACTAAGTTTATCTCCCGAACGGTTGTCGAGACTGTCGCAGCTATGGCAATCCTGTGGTTCAACAAGGGTCATGCTACTTTCGAGCACATCCTGGAAGAGCTCAACATACTGCCATCTGGAGATCTGGTTACTTTCAGTGATTCCCGCGATATGAGGCGCATCAAGAGAATGTCCGAGCGTCTGACAGCAGAAGCAAGGGCCCACCGTCGTCGTGGAGTGAAAAGGGCATGGCTAGAAGAGAGTGCTCGCAAGGACCGTGAGGGCACAACCTATGCTGCAGGACAGTTCTAGTAACTTGCAGTGCTTTTCAAAGTTCTGTTGAACATTATGGCCAAAGATTATGCATTTCTAACAACTCTGTGATAAAAAAAAAAGGTTTCAAACTTCCAAATGCGTTTTTCTCCTTTTGCAGTTTTGTGTGATCTGTGCTTCTTATACACGCTAGTTCGTATACTTAGAATTGTCATACCTATATGAAATTTTGCACATAGCATGATGAAGGTTCATAGAGTGCGAGTATCTATTCAGATTGTCAGTGCTGCTTGATTATAATTTTCAAAAAGTACATAACATTGAAAGCCCTTGGCAACTAGAGCCATAGTAAATTTTTCTATTTTATTATTGTATTTCACCTTTTTACACACAGAATTTATATAGTTTTTTACACTCTACAGTTCCAAAGGATCATAGTCAGCTATATCTGCATGCTTTATCTCAAATTTTTATAGGTCAGAATTATTGTATAACAATGGCCATAATTTTGCAGTATCTGACCTGCAGAAAGAAAACCAAGCAATCTACATGAAAATAAATGACATATTTGAAAAGAGGAGAAAAAACTCTATTAGCATGCCAATTTGTGTTAAATTCAGATTCTTATTAAAGAAAATCGTTTTTCGAGTAGCATCTCCCCTTAAAACGAGGTTTTGAATACATTGGTTTGTATGGGGACTTTCAAGGGGAATTATGATTTGCTCGTTATATCCATTATTTCGTGATAGCCCATTTCGTTATAACGAGGTTTAACTGTAAATTGGTGTGTTTTGGCGTGCACGGCATTCAAGTATACGCAAAAGGGTCAATGGAATATCGCTATCGGGAATAAGCATCATAGGAGAAATAGAACTTGTTCCCTGCTTGCCGGGTTCTTTTTTTGGTGCCTCCAGATGGCCCCACTATTCAGCCTCTCGGGGTTGTGGTGACAGTAACCCGGTATTACGCGGATGAAGAAGTCTACAGACGAACTAAAATTCAACGATACCTGCGTGTTACTTGCTAGCGATGGTATCTACGCTGTTCCACTTTGATAGCTTGTGGTCTTGTCGACGTGTAACATACAGTGAAATCTCGGTAGAATGAACCCCACATTAACAAACTTTTCAGATTAACGAACATTTAAAAAATCCCATGCCAACTGCTAATATTTTCAATGTAATATTATTTCACCATTACGTACTTTAGAATACTGAACTTTCAGAAGAACGAGCGCTAATTTAGTTCCGCGTTATATTAACAACACCTCAGTACAGCGAACTCATGTTCTGCAATCCATAGCGACTACGGGAGCGGTAAGCAAGCGGACGACACAGCGAACGGACGCCTTGCTTCTCGGAACACACACGATGGTGCGAAGGGGGGAAAAAACGAAAATATGACTTTCTTTTCTTGTTTTTTGTTGAAACAGTGGCGCTGAAGTTTTACAAGCTCCGAGGCAAGGGGCGAGGGCAACACGAGAGGGCTGATTCGGCGAGGCAGAGTGGGAGTTGCACAGCAGAAAGCATGGGCGAGGAAAACCTGAGACAGCGAGGGAGCAGAAAAGGAAATGCGAGGAATGTTTTTTTTTCAGCTCTTTCTTTTCTTTGGAAGAGACGATGACAGCCATATGCTTTGGGTTTTTCTTATCTTGGCACTTCTACATGTGCTCCAGGAGGCCTTGTCACTGTTGTCAGTCGTGTTCATCTCCTTTCGGTGATTACGTACCACGTCCGCAAAGCAAGTCGGCGTTCGCTCTGCGGTGCTACTACAAATGAGTTCATTTCTGCTTGCAACGAAAAAGTGGAATAAGCTTTCGCTGAGCGAGAAAGTGGATCCCACCACTGAATCGCACCACAGGAATGTGGATGAGCTGGAGGCCTTTGGGCTGTGAAGTTTGTGCTGCACGCGTAAAAAAAAAATCACGGATTTCTGTGCATTTTTTAGTGTTCACTTGTGCATTTGCTTTTTCGTGTGAAAAACGAGTTCAAGAACCCACCGTTTGAAAGGTAAGTCATTTTGGTCGGTGGAAAATAAGTATGGTTAATTTTAGGGCTTTCACTATCACGACCTTTCAAAATAACGAAAGAATTGCCGCGGCCCCCTGAAGTTTGTTATACCGAGATTTCACTGTATACGTTATATGCCAAAACACCCTCATTGCCCTTTTTCTGTGCTTCGAACGAAACGACTGCAACTCGCAGTGGTTCCCCAACATGCTGACCAACAAGCACACATTGAATCATGCTCGTTTCTTTTGCCGTTCTTTTAAAAGTTGTTTGCATGTTGGCAATTTCCAAAATCATTCAAAGCAATGCGATGAAGATCAGAGGCGACGAGCGAGTGTGTTTCCAGGCTTCGGCACCAGTCGGCTCAACGATAAGAGCACTCGGATCGTAGACGTCATTGCTACTAGCGCATCGTCACTCAAGATGGTATGTGTGGAATGTATCACACCGATCACGTAGCACTAGTGTCGATGTTGCAGGGCATTCCATTTTCATTAAACTCTCGTACACTGTTTGTCGTCGAAATAAATTAACTTCCACGTGACATATTTGATTAAAATTTGGGCAAGACTACCTACACACACCGAGCAATCGCAGGAAGGGCACATCTCGATTCTGAAATTTGATGCCAGTGCTCCTTTAAGCAGCAGGAATCGCTTGAAGAATAGCGGGCGTGGCAGTTTAACGCCATGAGCTGGGTGCTTTTGCTTGATTTGATCGTGAATATAGGTCGAGATTCTTTGGTCACGAATATAGGTCAATAGCTGCTTATGAGCATTTTTGAGAAAAAAAGGCCGTCCTATATTCGAAGGTACCTGCAATGAACTTTATTGTGCTGTAGTTCAAGAAGTAGTTGTTCAATTTTTTTATCAGCTTGCATCATTGCCCTCCTTAAACTTTCTAATATTCATACATATATCTGTTAATGACTACGTAATTTTATGTACATAAATTTTTATGGTTTAGCCAAATAGTGCATTGTAATTTTCAATTATCTAAGAAAATAATTGACTTGCATAAAATAAATTTCATCTATATTACATATATATATAGTTTCATCTGGTTTGTTCAAGAAATAATGCTCGTAATCTTAAAAAGCAGCCTATTTTGTTTTTTGAAGTTTCTCAGAATCAATTTTTGGTGTTTAAGATCTTCAGTGCACATAGAGCCACAATTCTCTTGGCGGCATGTAGCTACATATGTGTGCTACACAAACGTAGGAACAGATTTTTTAATCTTCTTAGTACTAATTCTTCTTAGGACTTCTTCAATCTTCTTGGTACTAATTGGATCATATGTCAAGATCTATTTGAAGACTGAACTTCAAATTGCTCTAAAGTTGGTAATATTTGTAATATTAAAAACGTAATCCTGCATTTGTATTCAATATGTGTCACAGTATCTAGTCATATGTTAATATTGACATTCTGGCCAGGAATCTCCATGCCATTGTTCTAATAAACAATTTTTTAATTAATTTTAATTATCTCTGCAACCACGCAACCAATTAAAAACATTTATAGTTCTGAAATTAGCTTGAAAAACACAGCCTCGGTTACAATTTTCATTGAGTTTGGTCAAAAAATGAAAAAGAAAATTTCAAAACCCTTCTTCTATCTTTAATGACGGATGTCTTGCGATTTGTAGATAAATGTAAGTCTTCTGAAAACTTCCCCCTCGTGTGTTAGCTCAATGCACATGCACCACTGCATGGTGAGCCCTTCGTTCATTTAGCTTTCATTTATTCGAACTTCTTTTCACTTGAACACATTTTTCGGACCCCTCTGAGTTAGGATTACCGAGATTTGACTGTAGGTATTTTTCGCTCATTTAAAGGGTCACTGCAAAAGTACAGGATTTTCATTGCAGTTCAACGAATGCATCGTTAAAGTGGCTCTGAACAGAGTTATTTATAACAAAAAAAGAACTGAAATAAAAAGAACAAGATGGAAGAAAAGTCCAATGTCGCCAGTGCTACTGCATTTGTACACACTTTGACACAGAAAAAAAGTCGCTCATTTTCATTTGTGCACAAGGATGTCTGCCCCAATTTTAGCTAACGTCATGCTGTGGCTGTACACTGATGACAGTGTCATTAGTGCTCGCATCAACTCCAAGCTCATTGGCTTGGGAAGGTGCTGCTTCTTCAAAGTCAGTGTCAAAGTCGTCGGCACATTTCATAACTTGATTAATGATTTTGTTATCGGTCCGCAGACAGCGCTGGGTCTCTGTCAGCATTGTCAAAGCCCTCAAAGGTAATGCCGAATGGAATCGAAACTCCGGCAATGTGCAGATCATCGAAGGCAACATCCTTAAGTGGAAGTTCGTCACACACGCTGTCCACTCTTGGCGACACGACCATCTGAGCGTTCTGTATGAAGCTCGGTTGGCTAAAACGGTTCCGAAGGGTCTGTTGCATAACTTCTTTCCACGAGTCTGCAAGCATGCCGACGGCCAACAGTAAGAATTTTTCCCCACTGTCTGAGCACAGCAGCCTGCAGCTGATGATGATGATGATATGTGGGGTTTAACATCCCAAAATCACCATATAATTATGAGAGACCCGTAGTGGAGGGCTCCGGAAATTTTGACCACCTGGGGTTCTTTTGCGTACACCCAAATCTGAGCACGCGGGGCTAGAGCATTTCCGCCTCCATCGAAATGTAGCCGCCGCAGCCAGGATTCGATCCCGCGACCTGCGGGTCTGCAGCCGAGTACCTTAGCCACTAGACCACCACGGCGAGGCACCAGCATGCAGCTGTGCCCACAGGTTTATCAAAGCTGCGGCTGGCAATAGATAGGCGTGCTCTAGATTGCGGCATTTGCGGTTTCCAGGGCACAGCAGCCATAGCACAGTGTGCAAGTATGGTGTGTTCGAAGGTACGAAAAATAATAAAATGGCAGCGTTGATAGTGACTTAGAGTTGGCGGATAGTGGTAAAAAGTCCAGAAAATCTGATGGCGAGAGCTACTAACATCCGAATTTAGACTTTTTAGTACATTGACTCTGTAGATAACTTGATGGTGCCACAGATAAGTCCGGAATATCGAGTGTGTCCGGAATTTCCAGCGTTCTTGAAATCAGGCGTCGACTGTACCAACAGCGTAAGCTTGCTTGAAGCAGGTGAGAAGAGCTTCGTTAAGGTTCCCGTGCTTGGCGCCATGAGCTTGCTTGGCTTTCAGGCTGAAGAGAGCAGCGTTTCTTCAATCCTGGCATGCTTCGAGACGATGTTGTTGAGCGTTGATAGTGGCAGTCTTTGGCAATGTCGACCCTCTTTCACGCTGGCTGCTTGTCGATTGCTTTGAGTACGTCCAGATTTTTCTAAAAAAAGAAGCGCTTTCTGTTTGAGTGACTTCATTAAGCCATGACAGAGATTGCGTTGACAAGTTCAGAGGTATTCAAAAGGCTTAGCACCCTGAACAGCGATAGAAGACGAGTCACGAGACCATTCCAAACATGCGGCGGTGGATTTTGTATGAAGACTGACTGTCGGGCACTTCCGGTATTCTATAGTGAAACTTCTGTTGTAAACACAGTGGTGATGATGATGGCACTTTTCACAAATGGCCATCAAGGGGCATCCTGTGCAACAAGCCTGCAGCTTTTTTCAGCCACTTTCGTAGCCAAGCCAGGACAAGACTGTCAAAAGTGAAAAAGTGCCCAGACGGGTTCGGGGTGCTGGATTGCGACACATCATGCAGGAACGAGCCCACAGTCACAACGTAATGGCGGGGTTTGCAATACATTGGGAGCTGTGTCGGGAGTGATGAAAAACAACGTAACAGCCTAGAAAACTCAGCAGTGAGGCACATAACAGTGGGGTTTGACTGTACGTTAGGTGAACGAATGACTGGCCATGGCGGCCACATTGTCAATGGAAGCAAAAATGCTTCAGGCCTCTGCGCTTAGATTTAGGTGCACGTTAAAGAAACCCAGGTGATCGAAATTTCAGGAGCCCTCCACTACAGGGTCTCATAAACATAAGGTGGTTTTAAGACGTTAAACTCCAACAGTTATTAGGTGAACAAATGACGCAGAGGGGGTCATTTGTGGGGAGAGGCGGATGGTGTACGCATTTTCCGCAAAGCCCGCAAAGGCTGCGTAACTCCAAGTGATACCTGCCGCCCAAGTCACAGCAACATGTTTGGTCCCCCATTTTTCGGTGAATTAAAAGTGTTGACCACTGCCACCATCTACCTTTCACAGATCTCTTTCTACGTTAGCCGTGCTATGCAAGCATTTTTAAAACGAAAGTGTTTCATGCCAGGTTCCACCACGGCTTCACTGACATACTTTCATCTTGGAAGTGATGTTGAAAATTGTTTACTATAAGCTTGAAAAGGAAAAAAAAACAGAAGGCAAGCATCTGACGCATGGAATCGAACCAGCAACCTCTCGATTCCCAGCGCGCGGCGCTAACCACTACCACAGAGCGTACTTTGTCTAGAATGCTAATAGCAAACCATTTATATACACCATTTGGCAGTCCTCAGAGCTTTGAAACTCTAGTGTGTTTTCATTATCAGTGGGGAGATGGCACATTCGGCATGCTCTAAAGGTTGTCACCTCCACGGAGCATGCTCTGTCCTGTGCGCGCTTATTAGAGTCATTTTTGGGGATGGGAAAGGTCACTTGGCACGCTGCCATGATCGCATTAACGAAAGGAGCGCGCTGCTTTATTCGCGCTCATCTTTCTGTTTGAGCAGCGTACTTAAGTGTCGAGCGGTGACAGTTGTTAGTCCGTGCTCGTCCTGTGTATTCCAATTTTATGCGTGCTTTCTGCTTGAGACGTGTGCTGCAAGCTCCGAGGTGCTTGCTGTTGCTGAAACAATGCACAGTAAACGCTTAACTACGTCTGTAAAGACACATTTTATTGACTTGTTATACCGATTCCTAAATAGGAAGATCAGCAATGTGTCCTTTTTTCCGTCGTTGCTCCTTGAGCTCGTTTTTGAAAATATGTTATTTATCAATTGTTTATGCACTGCGGAAAAATGGGCAAGTGCTTTGTAGCCTTTCGCAACAGTGGGTACAGATCTTGCAAAGAAAATTACGCCCTGCCAGCCAACGGAAAAGGTATGCAGGCATGAAAGTGTTGTCATACAATACCAGGAAAAGAGTGCCAGCTAAAAAGGACAGATAGCATGTGCGAAAGACTCTTTTTTTCCCCATTTCGTCCTCAAGACATGGTCTGCAAAGATTGACGGTCATGGTTTAGTGGTGCAAAAGCTAGGCTTGCCTAGGACTCTGTGCAGTATATTTTCGAATTCGCTCCGAACTCTTTACAAAAAAAATCAAAAACCCTCAAAAGAAGATAATACTGCAAACATATCACTAGCAACTCAGAAAATGCTGTAAAAAAAACTCAGCTTTGCAGGAAGCACAGTGATGGCAGATCAAAGTGCTGCCAATGGAAATCTGCTCCATATTACATATGTATTTGCGTGCACCAGTATTGTTGACAACTGAAGATAAAGCAAGCCAAGAGAATCCCATAAGTGTGGAAAGCATTGAAGCTTGCTTGAGGAATTTCTTTGTTTAGTTTACCTCGTATTATTTAATGCCCCTTTGTACATAACATTTTGTGCTCGATGGAAACACTTGCATGGCACTTCAAATTTTTCTTCATTTGAAAAAGACTTCGTGGTCATAAAGAAGCAACGCGTACGTATTCACCTTAACTAAGAAAACCTATTCTGCAATGCCGAATTGTGTGCCATCCTCACGATCTTGAACGCTAGCTTGGACAGCCTTCTTCACAGGGATATAGGATGAAAAGTTTCATGATAGGTTTATTTCAATTTTTTTTAAATCAAGAACATGCGGAATGGTCCTCAAATAAAGGGGCGCCAACGTTTGCATGCGGTTCAATTCTAGTTGCGATGTTAATTGTTAGAGAGTTTCAAATTTGGAGATCCGGTACAACATTGCCACTTTCTGAATTAATTTGGATTACTTGGGATTTCTGGGGCACGAGAGATCACAAGAAACCGGTTATTCTTGCATTCAGCTCGCTTATAATTGTAAACGCCGCGATAGTGCATGTTTGACCAATGGATGTGCTTTCCTTCAGTGACTGTACCTGGTGACCAAGTCTTGTGCTAAATGCTTCACGCACCATTGCACTCATAATATTAGCTATATGCACATTTCTTAAGTGGAAGAGCTGCATCAGTAGAGGCAAGCTCCGGCCACTGCGTACCTGGGAATGTTGTGCCCGCTTGACAAGGTTGTAGAGTGCTTCAATGCACGGGGACATCAAAGCACTTTACCGGTCGCGTTGGATCAAAGTGTGTAGCGCCATCGCTCGGGCTGCTTACGAAGCAGGACCCAGCTGCGGAGCAGGAAGTCCTGTCATTCGCACACCTGAAGTACTCATTGCACCACGGTCTGGTAGACCATGGTGGTCTAGATGTTATGGGGTCTTGTGGTAGGATGCTGCCCTTAGAACATACGGACACAGCAGACGTGGTTGGGCGAACCATACACTTGTACATATATTCCACCCAATTTTACAAACAACGATATCAGCAGCCAAATCAAGTATGTCACTAGTGACGCACTAAATAGAACATTATACAATATTCTCCAATACGTTCAGTCAACATAAGAAAACAAACGCGATGTAACACGAAGGTGACGTCGCCCATGTTCGACTCATCATGAGAGCCCTACGGAAGATGACCCACGGGGTTGCCCCCACGGAGACACCATGGGAGATGACAGTTGTGTCGGGCAAGAGCACTTGAAGTCCTGGAGGCAGGCCGGCAGAGGCCAGGCGACGGGAAGGCACATAAGTGACGACACGGAGCCGAGCTGTGGCAATGCTGAGAGGCGACTGCCGTTCCGCGTCTATTGAGGTAGGTTTAAAAGGGAGAAGGGGAGAAGGGTGACTAGCCAACGTGGGTCGCTTAACCTATGTGGTCACACCAGGTGGCTAAGAAAGGATGATGCATGGTGGATGCCTAGCTTCACCCAGTGGCTTGAGAGGCAAACGTAAGTGCGTTGATGTGCTTATATCCCACCAGAGGTCGCAGACAGATAATCATCTCCCCCTGGGAGAAATTGTAGCCTTATAGAACTGTGAAAGCAACCGGAAAAATTCGCTCCACCCGGAATACTTCCCGGGACATTCCTCCAGAAGTCCCCATGGATGACCTGGGTTGCAGGCAGTTGAAGCTGTGCTTCAGCAGGCATCGACTTGGACTGGACTGCAGGGCCACCTCGAATGGTCTACACAGGCAACACCTGATTGCCGATGTGTGGTCTTGAATGCGGCCATCGACCGTGGCCGACAACGATGACGTCCTTGTTCTCAAGCAGAAGCCGCTCGCTAGCGGCCTGTTG
Source organism: Rhipicephalus microplus (assembly GCF_043290135.1). Lineage (NCBI taxonomy): Eukaryota > Metazoa > Arthropoda > Arachnida > Ixodida > Ixodidae > Rhipicephalus > Rhipicephalus microplus. The sequence goes on from NW_027464586.1 coordinate 33,741,247, forward strand.
CCGCAGCGCCTGAGGTCGCTGACGCAGCTTGGCGACACTGCCATGATGTGCTTCGGCCTCTTGGCCTGGTGGACGCAGTCCTTTACATGTCTCAGGGACCCGCAAGGAAGCTGCAAGGAAATTCGTGTTGCGGGATAACACATTAATGTTGCATCATTGATCAGGAATCTCAGTTTCTGAATGGCGTCAAGCCCCAGTGGGGAAATCCCGTATGCGGTCGTGTAGATTGTGACGTGAGCCTGCTTCCCTTGGTGTTGAATGTCCATTTGAAAACAGCCCAGGGTTGGGATGCGATGCTTGAAAAAATTTTGCAGATGAGCCGACGTTTGTCGCATGTAATGCTTCAAAATGTAAAGCATGTCAAAGTTCTTTTTTGTTATCAACTATGCAGTCGCTTCTATATCCAATAACAATGACATGTGGCTATATCCTTTGACAGCCACAGAGATACAAAAATCCTAAAGGCTAGCCAGCGCAGCTTGCACGGTTAAGATTGTAGCAGTGCCGAGTCTTGGATGGGGGTAATGTCTTGCATCGTTGCTTGTCGTTTACAGCAAACTGACGTGAACTGCCTTTCGATACAGCAGAATTGCCATTTCTTTGTTTGACGTTTTCCGAAAGTGGCCAAATGTCTTAGCTTGCAGCACTTGAACCATGCACCTACAGTAAAACCTCGTTTATTCGAACACAGTTATTTTGAAATCCCACTTAATTCAAAGTATTTCTGTGGTCTTCTAATTGCAATGTACGTCTGAGCAAATAATTTGATGTGGCGGTCAGCACAAGTCCGTTTAATGCGAAAACTTTGGGTGCACTGTACCAAATTTCTATCGCGATTTTGCTGCAAGTCTGCGGAAGCGACAGCCCGTAAGAGCCACTAGGCAATGTACCTTAGCGATACTAATGAGTGGCAGCTGAAGCACTTCAGCAACACTACTTCTAGCACAAAAAAATAAAATTACAAAAAAGCCATCCAATGATCAACTAAAATGTGCACCTGTGTAAAACAAAATTTGCTTCATTGCAACACAGCAGTGATGCGTGGGCAGCATGTCTCGTGCTTCTCACGGCGTCAGTGCGTCATGATTTACAGATTCTTTTTTAGGAATTTAAAGAAATAATAAAGGACAGTCTAGCGGAATTCGCGATGAATGCGACTCTCTGATTGGTCGGCCTTTGCACTGCTAGCGGAGTTCTTGTCTACAATGCTTACTTTAAAAACTCGGTTTGAAAGCTTCAATGGTGATCTTTTCCAGTCAAAACACATGGTGAATTTCATCACACTGTCTGTTATTAAATTCTTCATTTTACCAGAAATAATCGACGAATGGGCGCATCATGTGCAAGCGCAGCGAGGAGCAGGCGACATACTGCTGCCCGCGTGTCATTACTGTGTTGCAGTGAAGATGTCTTCTTTTTCACAAGCATGCATTTCAGTTGATCACTTTTTTTTTTCGTATCCTGCTGTGGCTGCAGGGAGGCCCGGCATCCCCCTTGTTTACAGCAAAGTTGTGATCAGTTATTGCTGGAAAGCGCAACCCTTGGAGCTGCAATTTAGTCGGCAGAGACAATGACCAGCCCTGATTACTTTCAATAATTACAAGTTTTTTGCGTCCCACTTTTTTATGTCCCGGTAATTTGAAAGCCTACGTAATTCAAAGATTTCTCACAGTCTCTGTGACTTTCAATTAACGAGGTTTTACTGTACTTGAGGCTCGGGAGCAGGTTGTTGAATTTGCTGGCAGCGTGCGTTGTCTCGCATACACGCTGACGAGCTCGTGCAGTCTTCTGGGATGGAGGTGGTCAGCTGACTCAAACTCGGCCGGCTCGGCGGTGACAAAATCACCAAACTATTTTGCATCGCTGCGATGCGTTGGACGCTGCCGCGGTAACCGGAGTGCGAGCCAAGTAACCGCTCATATTTTCCGACCGCCGCATTGGTTTTGAGAATCATTTCCAAGTCTCATGCAACTTCTTCCGCTTTTTGCAGTGTGACGCTTTCCCCGAAACGCAGCAATTTGGTCTAGACATGTGCGTTGACCACCCCGTGAATTATCTGTTTCCGTAATCCTTCGTCCCAAGTTATGCCAAACTTGCATAACAGGGTGTGTTTCTAGAGCACGGTGATAAGCTCGAGAAATGTTTGGCGGGGCACTTGTTTACGGCTCTTGAAAGTACCGCGCAGGTAACACATGCATTGTCTCGGCAAAAGGGTCGTCCAGAAATTTCAGCGATGTCTCGTATTTTGTCGTCGCCACTGCTTCAGTCTTCAAAACCATTGCCAGAAATTTCAGCGATGTCTCGTATTTTGTTGTCGCCACCGCTTCAGTCTTCAAAACCGTTGCTGAGCTAGACTCACCGTCTGCGTAACATTCTGGCCGTGTTGCACTTCGAGCTGTTCCAGTGCCTTGAAGTATCTCCATTGTCCCTCGATGCTGGTCGCCTTCAGATGTACCTCGAAAATATTTCTCCATAAATGCCATGGAATGGGAAGTGTGCTGGGCACGTCAAGGAACCGAGGTAGGTTGGCAAAAAGGGCCGCTATGTGCGCAGGAGGTGCTGTCGCAGGAAGCCGGTGTGGAAACAAAGAAGTCAGGCTGACGCCATTGTAGTCTCCGACGTTGCAGCAGGAAGTGCAACTCGCAGTTACTCGCCTTGTCGCCATGTGTTGTGTCGGGCAGGTACATACGAAGTCCTGGAGGCAGACCGGCGGAGGCCGGGCAACGCGATGATGCTTAAGTGACGACACAGAGATGAGCTGTAGCAATTCAGGCAGGTTTAAAAAGGGCGATTCGCCGGGACGGGTCACATGGACACCTATGTGGCCACGCCGGGTGGCTAAGAAACAATGATGCATGGTGGATGCCAAGCTCCATCCATTGGTATGTGAGGGAAGCATACTGAATGCCCTTATGTGCTTATTCCCACCAAGGGTCGCAACGACCATCGCTATCGCCGTCCTAATGGCAAATAGACTCGCTAATTTTTTATGTGCGGCCGCCTAGCCTCGCCGCCGGGCGGCACTGATGATGCTACCGCACTAACAACAATGATGGGGATGAACCTGCTAGAGCACTGCGCCACCAACGCTCGGCGGTTGTTCAACCTAAATGTGGCTTATCCGCAAGATGCGCACACACGGCAAGGCGCAAATCACCTCACATCAGGTGATAGCAACTCCACAACGTGCCATAAAAGGCCTGTAGTCCAAGGTGTATTTTGGGAATAGCAAATGTGAGAAAAAAAGTTTTCATCTGAACATTGCCCAAGTAAAACAGAAAAATGCATTAATGGGCACACAAAGCACTCTCTTCCAAAACTCCCTTGTCAGAAATGTTTTCCCACAGCACATCATCGTCAGTACTATCAAGCACGTTCGAGATAGATCACTTTTTGAACGCGTGGCAAAACGAGCGCCTCAGGAATGCAGGCCCAAGCCTCGACTATCCACGAGTACAGTATTGGTGGCGAGGACCATTTCAGCCGTCCAGCAGGGGTCACTTCTGGTTCTCTGGACCTCATGCGCTTCGCTTACAGGCTCTTGACATGGTCCTTAAATGGCTTATTAAGGCATATATCAAGCGGCTACAGCTGTGATGTCATTCCTCCCGGCACGACGACAAGCTCGGTGTGAGCGTCACGCAGCAGTCACTTTACAGAGTCGGTCAGGTTACACCGAAACCCGTCGAGCACAAGCATCAAAAGGAGCCCCAGCAGTGCTCCGGGCCGTCGACACCACCCGAACTTTATCCAGTCAAGCACTAGCCATTCCTCCATCCTCCCTTTGTCCTGGCACCGGATGATGACATTTTTTGGGAACTTCTCCCCTTTCAGCAGCGTCTTTCATTTGAACACCATGAAGGGTGGTAGCTTGCGATCGTCTGCAGTGCAGAACAACATTACAGTCACCCACGTTTTTTCATTCCCAATCGATCACACAATAACTTGCCTCGGGCCTCTCTCATGCACCATTAGCCCCGAGGGCATATCCAGGTATACCAGCGTTTGATACCCATTGCCAATCTGACCCAGCTGAAAGGGGACAGCCTTTCGCATCGCAATTGCATACTTTTGAAACTTCACAAGGTTTTCTTCGTAGGTCTTTGGTAGCTTTTGGAGATTGATGTATGCCGTTGTGGGGAGAACTCAGCACGACGCATGAAGAGAGACACCCAATGCTTGCTCGCTTTGAAATGCTCCGGCTGAATACCTTTGTCTTGGGCGATCTTCCTTGCCTTCGCTTGTAGCAGCTCGATGTTAAAAGCGAGGTGTGCAGCTCACTGCTTCCGCGCAAACTCCGAGGGTTCTCATTCCATGTCGAGAAATGCTCCATTTTTTGGTCCAGGGGAACTTCTTCGCTGGCCGCCTCAATCAAGGAGGGCGTCCTTCTGCTTCCGCCAACCGCGAATACTCGGCTTATTGACTCCGAACTGCTGCTCTGCGGCACAGTTGCTAATGGTTTTGATAGCAGTGATAACTTTCCTTTTAAAAGCAGCCGAGTACTGCCATGGCATAAAATCACAAGGGCAAAATCATGGCCGTCATTATAGGTGCCAAGTTGAAGCAAAGGCCACTGACCACTATTGCACGTGTGGGTCTGTAAGACTAACGCCTGCGACCACCGCTTATACTACCTAGCTCAGAAGCACGCGAACGCCTGATGATGGTGATAGCACCGTGCTATGCCGAAACCAAAACTGAATTTCGGCCGAAAATATTTGGGACCCGCATATAGTACGGGGCCAAAATTTCCTACCATATCTAGAAAATAAAATGCGGGCTAAACGCGGGGAAAAAGCATGCCTAGTGCCCGAGTGCTGACGCTGAGTGCAGAGTTTCGTTGGTTCAGTTTGTGTTCCTCTTCTGCATGCGCTCCACCTTATTCCTTTGTAATGCACTCATGCTTTGGCATTGGCGCGATAACCATGCGCAGATGCATCGCTGGCATTCTGCCAACAGGACAGCAGATTTTCGCTTTTCTGCTGTGCGCACACTGTGCTACATGTAAATATGTTTTGTGCTGTTGGTATTACAAATATTATGAGGGTGGCATTGCTGAATACATCGCGGAGCTTCAAAAAGTTAAATTTTTATATAGCTGGTCTTTTTGAACATTGATGTAAACACGAGACTTTCATAAGTTTTTTTACATTTGAGTTGGCTTTGGCGCAATTTATGTGATGCTTTTTTCCAAGCTGTATGTGTCCATTAATAAAGGGATTTTATTGGATAGCATGTTCATGACATGCGCAATGCAAACGCAAGCCCCACAGCGTAACAGAGTGTTCTTGCACTTTAGGATGTGGGCAAACTAATACTTACATACTCAGCGGTGCTGGACTATTAAACCTGGTGCTACCTAGGGTACAAAGGTGGGGCCTTTGAAAATGCTCCGGTTACATGCATATTTGTGTGCGCCATTTCTAATAACTGGTGAGTTTTCGATTGTGGTATCGTCAGTAATCAGTCATTTCCTATTTGGCAATCTGTTGTTTTTTCGAGGTGGCTCCTCTTGTGACAACAATGTTTGCATGGGGGCTGATAAAAAATTAGCAAAACCATGTGGCGCAGTGCACATGCGACGCATGTTTAGGACAGAGTCGCTAGAAGAGAAGAAAAAAGTAGTTGGGCTCCTTCAATAAACTGTTACCAAGCGCACGTCAGTCTCTCTGTCTTCTATATATCGTAGAACTAATTCGAACTCGGTTATTCCGAAATACCACCTAATTTGAAATATTTCTGCGGTCCTGTAATTTGCATTGTAAGTCTGGGCAGATAATATGAAATGGCGGTCAGCACCTGTATGGTTAATTTGAAAACTTTGGGTGCCATATGGCAATTCCCGATATCTATTTTGCCACAAATCCGCGGAAATGAGGGCCCTTGAAGCTGCAAGGCAATGCAACATAATGATACTAATGAGTGGAAACTGAAGCACACTAGCCTTGTTACTTCTAGCGCAAAAAAGAAAAAAAAAATAATAATGGTCTCGTGGGGAACCAATACGTGCGTCAGCAGAAAACAAGATGTGCTTCACTGCAACACTGCAGTGACCCGCAGGCAGCATTTTGCATGTTCTTCGCTACCTCAGAACGTCGTGATTTAACCATTCTTTCTGGGATTGTAAAGAAATTTAATAAAGAAGAGTTTGGCGGAATTCGCAATGTGTGCAAACATTCCATTGCCGGTTGCTCCAGCAATTTGCGCGCTTGCACTGCCGGTGGAGTTCTTGAGTATAACGCTTACTTCGAAAACTAAGTCCGAAAGTTTCAATGATCATGTTTTCCAGCCAAGACATATCACAAATTTCGTCACACTGACCATTATTAAGCTCTTTATTTTAACAGAAAGAATGGTCGCATCATGACATACTGACACAGCGAAAAGCAGGCGACAAGCTGATCATGCATCACTACTTTGTTGCAGTGAAGCGCGTCTTATTTTCCACAGGTGCGCATTTCGATTTATCACAACAACTTTTCTTTTTCTCTCCTATTTTTGTTTTTTTTTCGGTGGCCAGCTCGTCGTTCTTTCATATTTGCGGAAAAATTAAGACCAGGTATTGTGGGAAAAGATAACTCTTCGAGCTGCGAGCTAGCCTGCACAGCTAACTATTAGCCCTTATTGCTTGGAATAATTGCAAGTTCCTTGCATCTCCTTTTTTTTTGTATGTTCTGTCAATTAAAAACCTGCTTAATTCGAAGTTTGGTGCCGTGAAACCCTGGAAAAGACTGGCGTCCTGCATCGAAGACTGCCTGAAGGAGTCGTTCGAGGCGCCACTACAAGACTAATCACGTCCGCTACCAAAGTTCTGCTAGCGGAGAATCCTCTTCTGGCTAATCTGCAAGTCATCTTGGATGACCTTTAGGACAAAGACACAACACTCGCAGATCTCAACAAAAATATTGCTGACCTCATAACCGTCGACACCAAGTATGACAAGGAATTGACGGAAGCTCTTGAATATCACGACGCGATCCGCCCACTATGAGCCGTGTTTACTACCTTCTCAACTTAGCCACAAGGCTTACTGACAGCACTTCACCTGTCGTCGCTACCGCAATCGAGCCTCAAGGAGTCTCCACTCAAAGAAGTTCCGGATCGCTGCTGCGAGTGGCCCTGCCAAAGTTACAGGTACCCATTTTCTCTGGGGAACTTCACGAGTGGCAGGACTTCTAGGAGCATCTTGAGGTCACGATCCACAACAATCGTGAGATTTCAGACATTGAGAAGTTCGGTTATGTGAGGTCGCATGTAACCGGACCAGCAAAACGTGCGATCGATAATGTTTGCCTAGAGCAAGGGAACTACGCGGTAGCGGTCAAGATGCTCCAAGAGAGGTTGGGACATCATACAGCTAGCCCTTGTAAACGAATACATCAACAGCTTGCTTGCCATTGCTACTGTGGACCATTCCTCCAACATATCACAGCTGCGTGAACTGTACGAAGAAATACGCTTTCGCATCAGCGGCCTGGATAGCTTCGAGCATCGGAGTGCGCAGTTATACTTCATCATGTGCTCATGCAATCGCTGCACGAAAACATTGCTGTTCTGTACTGGCAACGCGTGAACGAGACTAGGCAAACAACAGGGCTACTACAAAATCACGTCAAGAAGTGGTGCGCGACGTGATGTATTTTCTTTAGATTCAGCTCGAGAGCAGGAAAGAGAGCTCCTGTTCGAGGCTCCCACGAAAATTTAGTCCCGCGGGACATTAGCAAAGTCATCCTCACTTTCAGCCGTTGGTATTCTGAGCATTAGCGCTAGCTGCAGGATCTGTAACAAATGGCCATGCCTGCTGTGTGCTATGTGGCTACCGTGAACACACCGTAAAGGACTGTCAGACCATCATGACAGCCAACGAGATTTGGATGCAGCTAACCAAGAACTGCTGCTTCAGGTGTGCCAGAAAAGGACACGTCGCACGACAATGCCGTAACACAGCGCGGCTCAAGTGCAAGCACTGCGCGAAATATTTTACTGCACAGCAAAATATGGAAACCGTACAACCTACCGAATGCGGACAACAATGATACCACGGCAACCGACAATGTGCCACTGATCACCAGGGCAGCATCAAGCAGTCTTATGTCTCCATTACCAGGGGTGCCACAGCTGCGCCAAAACCGTGAAATTTGCTGAAATTGCGCCGCGCTGCACTAATTTCAGTGAGAAATGTAGGTGACATCAGCCACCTGCTGTTTGCGCCATCAGTCAAAGCGCTTAGACCCTAACTATTGTGTCTAGAATATACTTTAAATATTCTACTAGAAGCACCCATCCTACGCTTGCGAGAGGCGATTGACCAAATAAAGTAACAACGCTGCACGCCCATTAGTCCTCTGACTGCAGTCGATACCTACCAGTTGGACAACGGCACTTCGACAAAAATGCGTTGCTGTAGCCAACATCACTTTGCGATAAGTGTAAATTTCTTAGCCTTAAAACGAGGCTGTGGCTTGTTAGAGACTAAAGCTGAAAAGGTATGCTGTGTTTTCCTCGCACAAACAAGCTCAACGTGCTGCGATCACCGCTGTTGCCAGCGAGCACGAGATTGCCTTAGAAGTTGGACAAAAAGCTTTTTTTTTGGGGGGGGGGGGGGGTTGAAGTTGTGTCGTCCTGGCCACAGTCCTGGCGATAAATATCCGGTACCATCACCAAGCCAGCGGGCGCGCGCCGTTGTTACTTTACCTGATCAAACGCGCCTTGCTAGGGAGCCGAAGCAGCACCTAACCCCACAGGGAAAGAAAAAAAGTGCGAGAGGGAAGGGGGAGATATGGCGGTTAAAAAATTTCTGAACCGTGCAGATAATGCTGCTTAAGCCACCTCTGCTGCTGTAAAATGGTGCCCTGCGAAAAAGCGTATTGAGATTTGAAAGAGGCTGTTAGCGCTAGTCACAGAACACTCAACATTTTGTCCAGTTGCTCGTGCGTTCGTAGAATGCATAATTAGGAGTACCAGTATAATTACTGATGTCGAAATAAGCTAATGGCAATCATTTAGAGCAGTGTATAACATTTCTGCTTTTGTTAAAGAAATAAAATGAATTGCACACCAGTTCCTTTTTTGCCTCTCCTATTTCTTGGTTTTAGGAATCTCCCGAATTTCAAGGTCGCGAACTAGGCAGACTTATATTTATACTGCAGGGTATGTCAAATGATTTCCCAGGCGCAGCAAATGCTAATATTGTAAGGCAACATTTTGGCTCCAAGACACTTCTTTTTTTACTCTCCGAGCCTCTGCCCCACAACACAGGTCAGACTGATGATGATGAGTATGTACATATAAGATGACGAGTATGAATAATGCTCACACTTATTTTCCCCCCAACGCGTAAGCGGCCAGCCCGGACACGTCTTATACGAAAACGGAACGTTGACCGAATGGCTTCAGACGCGATACGTGGACAATCTCTGAACCACGACAGCGACGATCCGAAGAAAGGTCGGTGGGAGTGATACGATAGTTCACTGGGGGCGTTTGTTCATTGATTGTATATGGTCCAATGAAGCGTGACTGAAACTTGTCACACAATCCTGGAGTACGAATGGGCGTCCAAAGCAACACTTTATCCCCCGGACTGAAGGAGACGTTGCGATGAGAGCTGTCGTAGCGTTGCTTGCGATCTTGCTGATTGGCTTCTGTATTAAGGCGAGCCCGTTGCCGACATTCTTCGAGCCTTGTGATGAACTGCTCTGATACGGTTGCCAAGGCTTCGGTTGGCACATTTAGGAAAGAGACGTCGATGGTGAATGTCGGTGAACGGCCGTACACGAGGTAGAAAGGCGAGTAGCCAGTAGTTCTTTAAGCAGCGTGTTATGGGCAAACGTCACAAAAGGCAAAATCATATCCCAGTTGTCGTGGTTTGGTGCGATGTACATCGACAGCATGTCTGTTAGTGTCCGATGAAATCTCTCTGTCAGCCCATTAGTTTGGGGGTGGTAGGCTGACGTTGTTTTATGTACTGTGCCACAGGTTGTGAGCAGGGTTTCGATAATGGCGGACAGGAACGTCTTGTCGCGATCACCCAGGAGGACGCGAGGTGCACCGTGACGCAATACAATGGCGTTGAGAAAGAAGTCTGCGGCGTCTGAAGCATAACTTGTGCGTAGTGCAGCAGTCTCTGCGTACCGTGTCAGGTGGTCGACAGCAGTCACAATCAAACGATTACCTGCTGGCGTGATGGGGAGAGGTCCAAGTAGGTCTATGCCAACGATGGCAAATGGAGTCTCTGGACACGGGATAGGTTGCAGAAGGCCAGCAGGAGACGAGGTTGATCGCTTCCGCCGTTGACACAGATCGCAAGATGCAACATACTTGGCCACAAAGGTAGAGATGCCCGGCCAGAAGAAACGGTTTCTGATGCGGCTTTGTGTTTTGTGAAATCCGAAGTGTCCTGCACATGGGTCGTCGTGAAAGGCTTCGAGGACTTGATGACGTAGAGAACGCGGAATTACTGGAACCCAGCGGTGTCCATCAGTAGTGTAAATGTAACGATGGAGCACATTGTTATCAAGCTTAAATTGCCGTAGTTGTCAGCGCAATCTAGCATTAGGAGTAGGTGATATGCCATTTAGGCGTTCGATAATGCGATTGCAATATGGATCATCACGCTGGCGTGTGGTGAACTCAGTGTAGCGATTTGAAGCCGGCGTGTCGATAACCGCAAGGTGTGATAATGTGAGGGGCGACGCAGTGCCTTGCTCACCAGACGAGCAATAAGCTGACATACTTGATGGTGAAAGTGAAAGGGGGCAGTGAGACAGAGCATCTGCATCTTGGTGTCTTTTGCCAGATATATAAAGGACGTCGAAATCGTGCTCTTGTAGGCGGAGCACCCAACGACCGAGGCGACCAGACAAGTTTCTCAGTGTCGAGAGCCAGCACAAGGCGTGGTGGTCTGTAATAACCGTGAAGTGGCGTCCATAAAGATACGGTCAAAATTTTTGTATGGCCTAAACGACAGCAAGGCTCTCCTGCTCAGTTATGGAGTAGTTCTGTTCAGCAGCCGTAAGAGCACGACTAGCATGCGCTATAACTCTTTCCCCTGAAGTGGCATCTTGCTGTAGAAGAACTGCACCAATGCCATGGCCGCTCGCCTCGTTGTGCAGACATGTAGGTGCGTTCTCGTCGAAATGGCACAGAACAGGGTCGGACGTTTAAGCATTCTTGAGGGCTTGAAAGGCACGCTCGCAGTCGTCGTTCCAAGCGAAAGTTGATCCGGATGTCAGCAGCTTGTGCAGTGGCGACGCGATGGCAGCAAAATGACTAATGAAGCGGCGGAAGTAGAATGCCAGGCTCAGGAAACTTAGCAGGTGTTTCTGATTTTCTGGCCGAGGGAAGCGTATCACGGCAGCAAGCTTGTCAGGATCCGGACGAATGCCATCTTTGCTGACATGATGGCCCAACACCTTGATGTTCTTGTTGGCAAAATGGCATTTTTTTGTGTTTAGCTGAAGTCCAGCACAAGAAATACACGTCAAAACTTCGTCCAAGTGATCAAGATGCTGACAAAAAGAAGAGGAGAAAATGACGATGTCATCTAGATAACAGAGACATGTTTTCCATTTTAGGCCGCGTAGAACTGCGTCCATCATGCGTTCAGACGTGGCAGGAGCGTTACATAAGCCGAATGGCATGACGTTGAACTCGTACAGCCCGTCTGGTGTTGCAAAGGCAGTTTTTTCTTTGTCCGCTTCCCAGGTGGTCTAAATTTCCGGAGCCCTCCACTACGGCGTCTCTCATAATCATATAGTGGTTTTGGGACGTTGAACCCCACATATCAATCAATTATCAATTCTTTGTCCGCTTCGTGCATAAGTATTTGCCAATAACCAGACCTTGAATCGAGGCTGCAAAAAAATTCAGCACCTTGCAGAGAATCAAGTGCGTCGTCGACTCATCGCATCGGGTAGACGTCTTTGCGCGTGATCTTATTAAGTGCTCGATAATCGACGCAGAATCGCACCGAACCATCCTTCTTTGGGACTAGCACTACAGGTGATGACCACGAGCTGGACGAAGGCCGGATAACATCTCGTCTGAGCATATCAGCAACGTTGTCTTCGATGATTTTCCGCTCTGCGGACGACACTTGATATGGGCGGCGGCGTACGATTGTATTGCCTTCCGTTTCAATTCGATGCACGGCGACAGAAGTGCGACCCAGAAGCTTGAAAGATACATCAAATGAAGCGCTGTGTTTTTGAAGCATACCCAAAAGTTCTTGCTTTTGCGCTGACGTGAGATTGGGATTTATTGTGGCTGTTAAAGCAGCCGTTGTAGCATGTTCATTAGTACTCGTAGAGAAAGATGGCGAGTCTGCGTGAAGGGGCACCAGAGAAAGTGGTTCGGTATCTGTGAAGCAAACCACGCTGGTGCCCTGGGGCAGTGCTACAGGCAATGAAATGGGGTTAACTGCTGTAACTAATGCTCTGCCATCACGAAAGCGCACCAGGCTAGGAGCGATGGTAAGTCCACCAGAGATGTAGCCTCCACACGGTGCTAGGAACACATTACCAGAACCGATCTTATCTGATGTCAGGGTCAGAATATGCTCATTATCTGGAGGAATAAAACGGTCATCAGCGGTGCCGAAACGCTGGCTATGGGCATAGTTATCAGACGAAAGCGCAGTATCTGACATGCGAATGACCCTCTGACGGCAAGATATCACGGCTGAAGCTGAGAAGAGAAAGTCCCACCCTAAAATGAGCGCATTGGTACACGATGACAGAATGAGAAACTGTATATGGTGAAGGATGCCCTCAATAAAAACTCGTACTGTGCAAACACCAGAAGGCTGAACAAAAACCGCATTAGCACAGTGAAAGGGTGTTTTCACTTTGCGCAAACGGGAACATAAGTCCACACTAATAACTGAGAGCGGTGCACCTGTGTCCACCAAGGCTTCAGTTCATATACCTTCAACACTCACTGAAAGTACATTCGAGGGGCGTTCCGGAGGAGTTCGATGCAGTCCGCAAAATGCAGCTTTCCCTCCTGAAGCTGCACTGTTTAGTTTTCCGGGCGATGATCAGACGCCGTGATAGCCGCACGAAGTGGTGACGAGGAACGGCGCATAGGTGATGGGGAGCGACGGGGCGAGGAGCGGAACGTACTGGCTGCATCGAAGTGCTGTGGAGAGGGTGAGCGGCGTTGGTACAGTTGGGTATGGGTGGCGATGTTGTGGAGCAGGGACAAACTCATCCCTCTCGAAGTCACCATAGCCACGCCTTTCGTCTTGTTGACGTCGACGACAGAACCGTGAGATGTGGCTGCGTATTCTGCAATAATGCAAATTGGTCTAGATGGACGCCAGGCTTGAAAAGAAGGAGGCGTTGCTCTTAGGGCGAAGACATTCAGTGAAGGCTGCTTAGTTAACCCATACTGCGTTGATTGCTGAGGAGGTGACGATGCAATCACCAGAGCGTACGTCGGTTTTGGAGTGGTATGCAAGCTCGGGACTTGCTCACACGTCATGGACGCTAGTTCCTCCCTCACAGTGTTGTGGAGGCTGCCTGCAGAAGGCGTCATGCAGAGTTCACAAGAAGACGAGGTGGCCTGGAGTTGCAGCTGCTCGCAGATCATAGACCGTATCAGCGCACGGAGCTCACCGTCATGCGTTGGCCTGATATCTGCTGTTTCAGGTTGTAAACATATCAGTTGAAGGTCATCGAGTCGCTGGCATGTACTGATGATATCAGCGACCGTGGTCGGATTCTTTGCCGCCAGAGCGTTAAATGCGACGGCGCCTATGCCCTTGAGAAAGTGGCGAACGCGGTCATGCTCCATCATCGAGGTGTCGACACAATGGCGTAGGGCGAGGACATCTTCAATGTACGAAGTATAGGACTCGCTGGAGTGCTGTACACGTTCAGCAAGCTTCCGTTTGGCGATGTCTGCACGTACAGAAGGGTTGGAAAATATCTGACGGAGCTGCTGCTTAAAGGTAGGTTAGTCTGGGAAATCCAGCTGATGGTTGAGAAACCATGTCTTAGCGACACCCGTCAGATAGAACGGTATGCGGGACAGCTTCACAGAATCATGCCAGTTGTTAAGCGCACTCACGCGGTCGTACTCATCCAACCAGTCTTCACCGTCTTCACCGCGAAGGTCAGCGAACATCAAGGGATCTTTTTGAGGGGCGGTGACTGTTCAAAAAGGCATGCTCAGGCGTGCAGGCAGGGTGTATGAAGCCGTGTTTTCGTGCTTGTCTTGCGACATGACCATGCGCTGACTGCACAGACGGCGACATGACCGGAGCTCCAGGGATGGTTCTTAGTCGAAGATAACGAAAAACCGCTGCAGGGAGAGGACCAGGGGACCGGAAAGCACTCTCCACCCCTTGTAAAGCAAGGTTTTGGCTACAAGACACTTCTTTTTTACTTGCCGAGCCTCTGCCCGACAACACAGGTCAGATTGATTATGATGAGTATGTACATATAAGATGACTCGTATGAATAACGCTCACAATATGGACTTTATTATTATTTGTACAGTGGGGTGGTTTAAAATACTACTTTCATTAAAATAGCAGTGTTCTTGTTCACACTACATGATTTACGTGATGATAAATGATTTATACATATCATATTTTTCTAAATGTAAACCTTCTTTTCTATACTGCTCTAAATTAGGTATTTCATGATAAATAATTCGTGTTATGTTTTTTTTTTTTTCACTGTAACCTGCTCCAAATTTGGATTTTAGTGCTCCAAGAGTAACATTTTGCTGCTCCCAAAATTGCTCCAAATTGCATTTCGGCTGTTGCACCCCTGCATTACCAGTGGTTCTCACGGAAACAGCTGCAGTATGGGCGTCGGGAAGGCACTATTTCATGCTGCTTTTGTATACAGTTTGACACGGGCAGCCAGAATGACATTTAGATCATGAGACTTGTCCATGAGACTCAGTCTACCTTGCATCGTTGGCACAGAAGACCTGTCTCTGCTAATGTTCGGCAATTACAAATGTCACCGCACCTACTGATATTGCACCGTGCCACTCAAGCTGCAGAGACGTTTCAGTGCACTTGAAATCACGTTGTATGCTCTGGTGGCGCCAGAAGAATGCATGGTGAACACGCCAGGAATCGGGGCAAGGTTTTCAAATGCTGTTGCTCGAACACAAGATGCTTGTGGCCGAGAAACAGCGACTTGGAGATCGACTGATTGAAACCATTAGTGTCGTCATCGGATCGGACAACTATTGGCGTACAGTGACGGGGAGCATGGAATGCCTAAGTAACAACCTATGCGCTGTTGCAACGATCTTTGGTTGGCTGGTGCAAGGCATCTACCAAGTAGACACTGCTAATGGCTTTCGTCATGAGAACAGCAAATCGGCTCTATCCTTTTCGTGTGAGCGCCTTGGCCAAGCTGCATCATGCATGACTGACCCGACAAAGATGTGGCCACTCTATGTGATAGATATCACCAAGCCTCTGGAGGCTGCCAGCGAATTGACGCCCAAGCCACTGTAGTGGACCAGTCATTTGGAATTGTCGCAGAATCGTTCTCAATGGGGAGGGCCTTCACAGATTTCGACCACTTCCTCAGCAGATGCTACTTTGGGGAAAACCAGTAAAATGACATCAGCATGCCCCACTGCCATTTTGATGCTCTCTACGCGTCCTTGTGAGCCTCTGCTTGAAGTTTCAAGAACATCTTTCTCGATGACTCCGAGTGACTGCCTGGGTCATTAAATTCTGCCACAACATCTCATCGAAGAAACCATCTTCAATAGGACCACTGATGGCTTCAGAGTTTAACGAGGCAGAGATGTATTGCATGAAGTTGGTCCAACACACCGCATTTGCAAGCAAAATTACGGGCGTGGAAAAGAGACTACGAGTTCTAAGGTCTTTCAGTGTACTGACATTACAATCGTTTCTCCTCTGTCATCTACCACTTCGTGTAGGAGGCAAGCTTCAGCTGTTTGACGACACTGAGGAGGTGAAGCATCCTTTGTTGCTTCTTGCTGATTAACGGTTCATCCATCTCTTAGTTGACGCAGCACACGAACGTCTGTTGCGTGGTGTAATTCAGCACAATATGCTGGCGTAAGTCGAAGCATCGGTTAAAGGCCGTCCGCTCACGTACTCAGAGGTCATATCAACAGACACAATCCTACTTCTTAGTCGGCAGTCACCCCCACAAAACTAAAATATCTTGCTCCCAGTGTCGCTGCTTCCGACCTTCGAAAATGAGCGGGCATCAGGCACATCTGCTGCAGAACATGTGGAAGCGGCTAAGGGAGGCTGATGTCTGTTGTTTCTGTATGCTGCTCACTATATAGAAAGCCCATGCCGTCTTCTAGCACAGAGCTCCACGACATTGTCCTGGTAGACATTGCCTCGCACGTGAAAGACGGGGCTGAGTGGTTAAGGCTTTTGCGGGAATCGACGGTACTGCACGTTTCTTCTTGATATCACTGACGAACTGTCAGTAAGTGCAACGTCCTGTGCAGCGACTCTACCTCCTGGAGATGAACTGGAGTAACGCGGCCGCGGGAGTGTCATAAAAGCCGAGTAAAACGATGCGGCACAGGGCGCGTGCGACGCATGCTTAGGACAGAGCCGCTAAAGGAAAGGAAAGAAGAAGTTGCGTTTATTCAATAAACCGTTACTAAGCGCATGTCAGTCTTTGTCTTCTATAGGGGCGACAAGAAAAACACCTTTACTTTGCTTTGCTTTACTTACTATGACTGATCAGCGACATAGTGAGCTTGCCTGGAGCGTCATCATGCCTAGTGCAATAATAGTGTGCTTTTTCGTTCTCTTTGGCAGCTCCGCCACACTAAACAGTGCATTAATTTTGAAGTATAGTGTGTTTACAGCATATGTGAATCTCTTGCAGAGGCATCCCACTTCCAAGGGCTCTAATATAAAAGGCGCATATCTACCGCAACGAAAAAAAAAAAAAGCGTACCGTATTTACTCAAACTTAGGCCAACCCTGATTCTAAGCCGACCACCAAAAATTTCGAAGACCGAAAAAAAAAAAAGAAAATACTTACCTCGAATCTAGGCAGAACGAAACACCGACGACAGTGTTCATAAAGAAAAAACATATATTGAACATGAATATGAAACAAAGCAGTCGGTTCATAATGCAAATAACTCGAGAAACATACAGCCGCTAGTCCTGTTGTGTATGTTTCTTTGTCGCCGTTTTTTTCACCCAGGTTCTAGTTATTTGCACCATAAAGATGTCGCACTTGTCAAGGCCACCCTGATTCCGAGACGTCGCTGCTTCTCTCGTTGCTGTCTTCAACCAGTGCACAATCCTTGGGGCCACAAAGCACATTGAATATGTAGCACTTCTTAAAAGAGCGCACAATCAAAGTTCCTTAGATGTCGTCCCACGCTGCAGTCCCTCCAACAACGGCCATTTTTTCTTTTCACTGCAAGGTCCCGTCCGGTTTGAACTTATACGACGACTCCGCGGCTAGGACAACTTTCCGCTTATAAGCGGCACTATAATTACACCGCCTGTTTGGTGTCATTGAGCTAACCACGCACAGACCACTTGAAGCGCGACTCGAAATGACAAACCGCTCGCCTCAACACTCGCCAAAGATTAAAAAAAATGGTGGCCTCACATGTGTCTTATGGTGGCTTGAAAGGGGTAGTGAGACGAATGCTGCATTCACGCCGTTGGAGAGGGGTGCGTGAAATGCAGTGAAAGTTCTTGTCACCGCAAGGGGCGTTGGCGTAGTAAAAGGTGCTCGCCATGCATGCTTGGGCTCATTTGTTCTTGCTGTGCTGTGCCGTTGCCTCGCTCGGATGCTTCGCCTTTACCGTTGTTTGTCTGGCCATGTCTTCTGGCCATGCCAGTTAGGTACATGTGAACCGGACAAAGGAGCAAGGACAAACAGAAAAGTGTCTTGATATTTTTCAGCAATATTGAAGTAGTAATGACCATGTGAATCCCACACAGTTTCTAGTGACTGTAAATTGCTTATCTTTTTATAATCTTGCGAGACGACCTGTGAGTGGAAACTACCTGGGAAGCTTGTAAAAGTTCTCCTTAACACAATTCGTCGCCAGCCTCAAGTGATTACATTTTCAGCATGCGAGACATCATAGAAGACGTGTTGACAGTTGGAAATGTTGACATCGTTAGATCTTTTTGTGGTGATCACAGTAGTTATATCGTTCAGAAAAGTGACAGCTGTCTCAATTATTTTGATGCTGGCTATGTTATTATATAGTTTGAAAAAAAAAAAAAAGCTCTTGTAGTGAGTGCATTTATGCTCTTGCCACCAAGAAATTCAGAGCTATTGTCACAACAAACAATGAGTTGGTGAATGCATTTGGCAGGGGAGGCTTACTCTATCCTTGTGAAAATCAGGCCAGGCTGGGGAAAACTTTGGAGTGTGTGTTTACTTTTTTTTTCTGCTGAAAACTTTTGCACTCATTCAGCGTACATGATTTCAGGAAGTTCTTGGCAGAAATCAATCTGGATAGAGTTGGCTGCGAAATACACAGGAAAAAACTGACTGCTAATGTAGTCCAGTTTTTTCTTCTGAGGGCAGCATCACTGTGCGACCACCTGTGAAACGTGCACTGTGTGTGCGGTGTGTTATGTGCAATGTGTATTTCCTCCTCTTTCTTCTAAATTTCATTCCCCTCTCCCCTATGTAGGGTAGCAAAATGGACTTAGTCTAGTTAACCACTCTGATATACTCACACGTATGCACTTCTGAGCAATATCTTTAAACAAAGATACGAGTGTTTAAATGAAGGATAAGTATGTAAAAACATATGTGTGTCAGAAGTATGTGATCACAAATGTCATAAACAAACATGTTGTACCATATTTCTCTTGCGTGTATTTAAGTTCTAAGGCCAAAAAAATACGTCCCCATCTCTTCTTCAGGTTTTTCAAGGAAAAGGTGCGAGAAAAATGCAAATGATTTGAATATTTTATCCTGGAGACAACACAATCCCTTAGAAGTACGAAAAAATGAAGCTGAGCACTGGGGGGGGGGGGGGGGAATCAGGGGGACAGAACAAAAAAAGCAGAACACTTCAGCCATGTAGACTCGCTTCAGCAACTGTAAAGCGTTTACATTTCACCTTGAGAGACCACACTCTAAATTAAGTTTAGCTATACATGAGAGCCATACAACGTAAATGTAGTGCGAAAGAACGCGCACAAGAAAGGGTACACCACAAGCGCTTACTCACAACTAAAAGCTTTAATGCTTGAACCGAACATATATAACACTTACACTAGGTGCCCAACAGAATCCTGGGCATGCGCATTGTTCTGCTAATAACAAGCTAGGTAGACTATGTTCAGTGATTGGCAACAAAGACGGGACGCGCAGTTGCTCCATAAACCACAAGGTTAGATCAATGTCGTGTAGGGCCAACGTCGTCTAATGCATCTCTCTGTTTGTGTGGTCGAGTCTACATGGGCCAGACAAACTGATGTTTAAACCTTCGTCTTAGGGAGCATCAGTCTTCCTTGTAGGGAAGACCCCTAACGCACCTGGCCATGCACTGCGCTGAGTGCCAGTGTAAAGTTCAATTTCCTGCCCCAGAGGTATTGTTTAGACACCACGATCACACGGCACAAGAACTTGTCGAGGCCTTATCGGAAAAAAAAAGTCGTGCTACTCATGGAAAGGTGGTAGACCGGTGGGAAAGGGGTTGCAGGAGGTGTGTTCTTGGTTTGTATTAGTGTCTTTTGTTTCGCCCACGATGCCCATGCGCTGGATTTTGTTGGGCACCTAATGTAAGTGTTATATATGTTCGCTTCAAGCATTAAAGCTCTCAGTTGTGAGTAAGCTCGTGTGGTATACCCATTTTTGCCCGTGTTTTTTCGCGCTACATATATGTTCGCTTCAAGCATTAAAGCTCTCAGTTGTGAGTAAGCTCGTGTGGTATACCCATTTTTGCCCGTGTTTTTTCGCGCTACAGTCACGTTATGTGTTATGAATCAGTACCAACTTGCTCGCCTCTCCGTTTTGCTTTACGAGAGCCAGTATTTTCGCTCAGCTGAAGCATATTAAACACAGTTAATACAGCGCAAAAAGAATGCAGCGCGATTTTAACAAGACAAGACAGGTGCTTCACAGGTCTGTGTGGTACGCCAGTTTTGTCAGAATTTAAAGCATTTCGCGCTATTTCTTTTTTTCAAGTGCTTAACGCTTCTGGAACATCAACACATCCTTCTTGGCAAATTAAACATGTAGTGCCTTGAAATGCTTGGGCGCGGTATGTAAGCGGTTGATTAAAATCAATGAAACTAATTTCTAGCAGCAATGTGCAAAGCAGGCAAATGCCACCACAAGCATTCTGGTGTGGCCGTCATTCATTGGGAAATCGTGCAGCCCTCGGCTCTCGCCCGTCACACTTCCCCCTCTAGCCATTATATTGGTACTTAAGCCAGGTGTGGGCTCGGCTACTAACAGCTACAGTATCATCTAGGGGATGCTAGTTGTGCATCACTTCAATGAAGAAAGGCACGTTTTTTAAAATCCTCGAGTGTTAGCCGACCGCGGAGTTTGATAGAAAAAAATTAAAAAAAAACCATTGGCCTAGATTCGAATAAATACGATATTTGAGTATAAATAGGCCCCAGCATGCACTTTAGTCCTCGTACACCTGACATTTCCAAGGAGGTTATATAAAGTCGCGCCAACAGTGCCACCGTTGTGACCCTCGGAGGTCAGTGTCACGGTGTGGAGGAGGAGAGGGCCAGGCTCACCTCTGAATTTCCTCTCTTCGCGCGTTTGGGACGGCCGAAGAGAAACCCGCCTATCTTAGATGCCTTGAGGACAGTAATGGGGAAGGTGTGTTTGTTGTTTCAGAAGTTCGATGTGAGGTTAATCTTTATGAGCTAGGTATTCACGAAAAAGGCCATGCAGTCTGTTCAGGTGGAGCCCGAGGTGCGACCAAGCTGGGGCCCCGAGGCCTCGGACTCGTCGTCCTCTTCCCCCAGTGTTCGAGGTGGCAAGCGCAAGGTGGGTGGCATTACCAGTGTTTGGCTCCTCCTCAGTAATGTCTAACTTTCTTTCTCCGTACTTGAGTTCAGTCTTGACAAATGATGTGACTTTCGTCATGCCTGCTGTCTAATTGAGGAGGCGGCTTTAGTGGTATTTGAACCCGGCTTATAGAATAATCATGTGCTTCAATCGATCAATCACTCAACGAGTTTTATTATTATCACTCAACGAGCTTTATTATTAGACGAGAGTCCCAAAGTTCGTAACTGCAATGGGAGCCTTGGTTATGGTTACAAATGAATAAAACAATTATAAGCAGCAGTCAGAACTGAAAAAACAAAACAAGGAGTACACAACAAATATAAAAAGCAAAACGTCAAGAAACCAAGAACACAGCATATATTGAGTACAGTTCAAAGCACTACAACTCTGGTGCACTGAAGAAACAAGAAATGCCTAAATGAGAATAAAAAAAAAACGAAAAGACATGAAAGCAAAACACACATCATAAGTTCAATATGTAGCAATACAAATCTGCTACACCTAAAAGAAAAAGAACTTTGTAAGTTTAACAAATATTGCTTCAATGAATTTTTAAATAAAATGAAATAAATTTTAAACTTTAGTGATAAGGGCAAAGAGTTTCATAATGAGATGACACAGAAGTGTGATAATTTATCATAGTTAGTATGAACCTTAGGAAGCAGGAAGTTATTGTTAGCCACAAACCTGGTAATGTTAAGTAAAAGTTCATATTAAATGGAATAGTTAGTATGAACCTTAGGAAGCAGGAAGTTAATGTTAGCCGCAAACCTGGTAATGTTAAGTAAAAGTTCATATTAAATGGAATCGCTAGAAAGATTGTGTTATTGTTTATGAAGACACATAATTAGATTACAACCTAAATAAATTGCTAACGGTTAAGATGTTATTACAGTAGAGGAAGTTAGCGATGTTACTGTTGCAAAAAGCTGTTGTGGCATCAATAGCAACAAACACTTCCTAATGCAAGGTAAAAAACTGGGTTGAAAAGCATCAGTCCTTTTAGAAAAACATTGATAGCTTTCAAAGCACATATCTTGCTGTTGCCATTCGCAGATGCCCGTTTGATAGTTATTATTTATTTATTACATACTGCGGAACCTTAGGTCCACGCAGGTGGGCAGTTTCAAGAAGACATAGTTAATATAATAAGTGACATAACAAATTGTTTGGTGTGGGTGTGTCATACAGCCATAGTAACCACAAAAAGTAACATGGAAAATTATTTTGTAGTAACGCATGTACTGAGCAAAAAAAAAAAGAAGAAGCTACAAATCTATGCTTCTTATGTTGTGCAATTACCGTAAGAATAAATACATAATACATACAAAGCAACAAACACAATCATTTTCACTGTGCAAGCCAAGAAAATAATTACATATGCGTACAATAAAAATGGTGCATACAAGAGGGGGAAAAAAGAAAAACGAAAGAAAAAAACTGCAATAGAAAGATCGGAAACCTGGATTTGCAAGACAATGTCATTTTTGGAGCGAAGAAGCAATAGATACCATGAGGATGCTCCAGTTATTTTGTTCTGATCCGAGACCGGGCGTGGTAAGTATGAGTACTTATAAGCGTCTATTCTGCAGAAATTAGGTGTTAGTGATTTAGCATAACAATGCCTTGTGGGTCTTGTTGATAAGAATGTCGGGTATGGTTATGAGTCAATCGCAAGTTTGCAGTTGAAAAGAAGAAAAAGAAGGTCAGTTCTTATCTGTTTTCGATGTGTGCAAAGAAGGGAAATGCTATTAGCTTTCATTACATCAGAAGGAGAGTAAAGTAGCAAGTTGGGCTAGTTGGAACATACTCATCTCGATCGGTGCACAGAAAGGATAAAAAAAGACAAGAAAGTGCACGACACAAGCGCTGTCTAACAACTGAAAGTTTAAAGGAAGAAACACGTGTCATATATATGTGCAAACATGAAGGCATAAAATACCTTGACACCTTCACCAGGCATTAATTAAGTATGCTGTAGATACGTAATTACAGCATCTGTGAGAGTGATTGAAGGTTGGCCCATGCACCTGTCTCCAGCTTTTATGATTTCATATGCTTCAGAAATTTCATGCGTGCATATATATGACATGTCTGCATGTTTGCGTATATGTGGCACGTTTTTTTTTTTTTTTTTCATAAAACTTTCAATTGTTGGACAGCACTTGTGTCCTGTACTTTCTTGTGCATTTTTGTTCTTTTTTGTGTGCTGATCGAGATGAGCGTTTCGGATGAGCTTGAGTGTTTGTCACTTGCTATGGATATAGTTTGCGTTTCACGGTTCTATACAGTGCTTGCGGAATTTTGTGGGCTACAAGCTATTGGCTAGAGAGCTGTGCAAACAGCAAGATTTTGGATGCAGAGCGAATTCGAATATTGATGTGTGAGTGCAAATCAAATAGAATATTTTTCAAAATAGTCAAACGAAGATGTATATTCAGTCAACTCCTCTTAAACGCAACTCGAAGGGAATCCATAAAACTGTCCCATTTATCAGAAGTTTCATTTAAGCAAAGTACACTTATTTAGTTAATCAAAACCTTTATTCAAATTGCACAAACCTCACCGTACTCATGAGGATGAGTAGGAGAAAAAAAGGAGTGAAGGGTGGTTTGTTTGGCAAGTTTGAGTTGTTTTTTGACAAGGTACGCACCCATGCCTGATAAACTAGCCAGAAATTCTAAACAAGCCTCATGCTCAAAATAGCGCTGCGAAAGTTCAACAGCCTCTTTAGCTGGTCGGTCTGGAGGCACCACTACACTGGCATAATTGTCATCACATTCATCGCTGAAAGGTTGATCCTCTTCTTGCACTTCGCCAATCATTTCTTCGACAGTCTCCTCACGACAGGTACGAACATTTTCATCAATTGATTCTTACTCCTGCAGCGTGAAAGGGGCAGAGGGCACGACCTCACTGAATACTGCCTCAATGTTGCCATCAGCAGGGCTTTCTTCTTGATCAGGCACTGCTTCTTGCACTTGAAAGCCAGCATGATGAAAGCATCTGTGTATTGTTGTTGCCTTCATTTGCTCCTAGGCACGAGCCAAAATGTGGATGGCTACCAATAAACCTATGCTGTAGCATTTCCCGCTGTCTGCACAAAGCAGCATTCGATGAAGCAATTGTCTGCGATAATGAACTTTAATGTTCTGAATAACCCCTTGATCCATAGGCTGGATCACTGCCGTTACATTGGCTGGCAAGAACTCCAGAGTGATGGCTTGGAGTCTTTCTGCCTTGCCTCATAAATCTTACGTCTTCCTCCCGTAGCCAGTTTTTGAAAATGGCCATGGTCATTCACGCTCTTCCGTTCCCATGGTATGCAACGAGAAGGTGTCGAACACCTTTGAAACAATGTGGGTGCATTGATTTTCCTATTACCAACAGCTCATCCCCTGCCATGTTTTTTTTTTTCTCATCCCCTGCCATGTTTGCACCCACCAGCACAGTGATGCGATCTTTACTGCTTTTTCCTCGTCTACAGGCTTCGCCTTCGAAGGTGAGAGTTTTTGATGGAAGCGCCTTATAAAAAAGACCCATCTCGTTGACGTAGAAGACGTCTCGTGGCTCAAAGCTCATCAAAATTTTCTTGAAGGAGCACTGACATCAAATTTACTCATTCCAAGATTTTTGCATCAGCGAGTAGCTATAGACGCCGTAGCAGCAATTTGCGACCTAAAACGCCACTGAAGGATGAATAACTGTCACTTTTATTGATTTATATTACTGTGATCTAGTACTATTTAAAAACGGCCCCCAATCCCGCCGTTTTTAGCACTGGGAGCACCAGCAGTAGCGCTACCTCGCGGTCACCTCCAGAACACTCCACAGCTGACCACTTCTCCACAGAAAAGAGTGACGTCAGGTTCAGCTGCTCCAGAAACATTTCGTCTGCTAGGCGGACCCATTCAGTCATGCATTG
This sequence comes from Rhipicephalus microplus, assembly GCF_043290135.1. NCBI lineage: Eukaryota > Metazoa > Arthropoda > Arachnida > Ixodida > Ixodidae > Rhipicephalus > Rhipicephalus microplus. The sequence continues at coordinate 33,766,177 of NW_027464586.1, forward strand.
TCACCTGCTCTGCTGTCGTTGCCGTACAAAGTGTCGGCTCAGGTTCAATACGATAGTCTGGAGCTTGGAATCCCCGCGATTCGCGATGTCATAAATTATTATTGCTTTGATCGACCTTTTTGCATGGTCGACCTTTTGCATGATCGACCTTTTTGCATTTTCATGGCGATCTCTCGAGCTTTCTGCTCGAGAATTATTTCGCTTATTCGAATTGGTTCGCTTATGGGCAAAATGGAACTCCGGGCAAGCTTGAACCACAGAAAACGAAGTTTTCTAGTTGTTCACAAGCCGTCGTCCGCATCCGTATCTGTTTAGATGTAAAGGTCCCGTTCTTTACAGCGCCTTCAATCGATTCTCTGTCTTTGCAGATCTGCGACAGCGTCAATTTCGGGATGTCGTATTTTTTTGCCACCTTCATCTTGTGCAAGTCGCTTTGGTCGAGCTCTTGGAGAATTCGCAGCTTTTTTTCAAGCGAGAGTGCATGGTGCGGCTGCTTTCTTTCCATCTGGCTGAAATAACACAATGATCCACCGCACTTAGCCGCACAAATAGGCCTAACACACAACTGACTCGCCGACTCAGCTCCCACAGCCACCACAAGTGAAAATGGCTACTGGATTGGCTTGTCTCGAGGTGTTGCCATGATTGTAAGACTACCTTTGGCCTGAACGAGTCTATGCTGTGTTTAGAGTTTGTGCCATATAACCGTAGGTGACCAATAAGCACTGTTTCAATTAACCGATGAATTTTACTGCGCAACACAGAAATCCAGCCATATGAGCCCGTTTAGTTCTGTTAATGAGGCATTTTCGTTTAAGCGAGTTTCGTTTATTGGGAGTCCACTGTTTATATAAGATCCCAGATATAGTGATCTGTCTGTTATAACAACCATATGTTGGGGCACTTCTGATTTTCCTATGCTACTCATTGAAATAGCATCCACATATAGAAAACATTTTTCAAAGCCTGCTACTTTTACAACAAGCACTTCCGGCACCATCGCTTTAAACATATACTGCTTACGAACCAATAAAAAAAGCTAACAGACATTCAAAGCATGTGAGAGGCTGCAGTTTATTTCGCGGCAAAAATATCGTCCATCATGGCGAGCCCTGCATGCAGATTTCAGGTGCTGTGAGCGAGGTGCTTCACTCTCAAGGTGTTTTTTCCTTAGCAGAAGAGCAATCGAGGGGGAAAAAAAAGAAAAAAAGGGGGAAGCAGCATGAAAACTTGCGGTCAGCTTATGCACAGCCATTTTCTGACGCTGTTCTCTGATCTGGGACCGCCGACAATGAACCAAGCAATGCCTTCAAATGCTGCAAGCTATAAATAGAAGAAACGATAGGTTTTTGTCATATAAAAGTTCACTGCAACGCTCCACTCTTTGGCATCACCAAGTGCTGCAAAAGGTATTTTATCTTTCGGTAACGGCAGAGACCGGTTGATCATAAATAACGGCTTTTACGCTGTTACGGCAGTGCCTTAACAGATCGGCACCAGAAAAGGGTGAAGGCGAGATGGTCAGTGTCGATGAATATGCCATTTTGAATTATCGTCGACTACGCTATCACTGTGATCTGCAGATATCTGCTCAACAGCGGGTGTTTAAACGGCGAGGGAGTGCCAGCGGTACAAATTCTTCTGTCGTTCGCAAGTTCACCGTGCAAGGCCGCTTGCATCTTGCTTGCAGTAGTGATCCAGCTGCGCCATTTGCGCCAATTTGCTACAATTATACCTTCCTGCGCCTTACTGCGCAAGTGTTGTTTTGTTTGCGCCAAATTGCACGAAAGAACCCGACTTTAGCGGATGTTCATTTTGCAGTTGGCAACAAGTGAATTTTTTTCTAGGTTGGCAATTGTTTATCATGTGCTTTGCAGTTTGGGTATTCGTCGGTGTCGTTCGGGTGTTTTCTGTAGGTTTTCGCGCTCATGCACAGCACGTCGTGTCGTTGCATGTGCGCCATGTGCTTGTGAACAACCAGTCAGCGAATGTTTGTCATCCCCCCGCTGTTGAAATGGACAAAAGTAAGTCGCTTTCTTTTTAAACTTTGTGGCATTTCTTAATAGCGCCCGTGAAATACTTTAATGAATGCTTAGGCGATCGCGTAGCGCTGCTGGCATTTATTACCGGCCGCACTTTGCTATTGAATCAGTATAGAAGTTGCAACTTGCCTATAGTTCTTCCGATTTCTCGCTACTGATGGTTTTTGTGTTCGGAGTGTCCGAGCGCTGTACGTAGGCTTAGGAAGGTGCGCCGTGCCTTGTTTCGTGGTCGCAACACTAAGTTCAACGCCTCTGTACTCAACGAGGTGGACTCCAATAATGATCCGATCAGTCGGTGGTGCAAGAGTGGAACCCGAAATACAGATGCATTTTGTATTCTTTGCAACTGCACCATTTCTTGCGCACAGCATGGAGCGGCAGCAGTGAAGCGTCATGCTGGGATGAAGAAACATATTGATGCAGCTGCTAGACACAGAGACAAGGGCACCAAGCTTACCTCCAAGCATGTGGCACCAAGCTTACTGTCATAAAGTTCGTTTCGCTCATGTTTTCAGATCGCAACACTAAGTTCAACGCCTCTGTACTCAACGAGGTGGACTCCAATAATGATCCGATCAGTCGGTGGTGCAAGAGTGGAACCCGAAATACAGATGCATTTTGTATTCTTTGCAACTGCACCATTTCTTGCGCACAGCATGGAACGGCAGCAGTGAAGCGTCATGCTGGGATGAAGAAACATATTGATGCAGCTGCTAGACACAGAGACAAGGGCGGGAATCTTCTTCCACCCAAATTGGTGCAAGGCACACTGGACTTCTCCAACGGGTCTGCTAATACATCACTTGAGCACCAAGTCAGCAAGGCAGAAACTACTTTTGCTTTGTCTGTTGTGGCCAAGGGAATTCCTTTTTCATGGGGAGACACGGCAACTTCGATTTATCACTGCATGTTCCCCGACAGTGACATTGCCAAAAAGTTTAGTTGCGGCAGAATAAAGTTGAAAGTTGGCCCGCATTGTATCAGATGGACTGGGTCCCTACTTTAAAGGACAAGTGGTGACTGAGCTGTGCCAGCCAAATGTCTATTTTTCCATAATGATTGATGAGACGCCAAAGCCAGAGCTAAGGGTGCAGCAACTAGATGTGCTGGTACGCTATTTTTCCAGCAGCCAACAGGAAGTTGTTGTTGAACATGTCCAGTCATTTGATCTTGGGCGTGCAACCGCTGAAATAATTGTTGGCTGCATAGAAGAAGCAATAGCAGATCTTCCGAAGCAAGGACTTGTTTGCTTTTTTAGTGATGGCCCTAATGTTATGAAGAGCGTAAGAAACAAGCTTCAAAAGCATGTGGCACCAAGTTTGATTGATATTGGCAACTGCAATCTTCATAAGGTTCATAATGCATTTGGCAGAGGCCTGGATGCATTTGGCTTAGATGTAGAAGAAGTAGTGAGAAATATTTACTACTACTTCGAAGGTGCTGTCCGCGCTGAAGCACTCGGAGAATGCCAGGATACCTTGGGAATCTCTTGTCATGTATTTCTGCGCCACGTTTCTAATCGCTGGCTGACGCTACAAGACTCACTTTGCCGAGTTGAGGAACAGTTTGAAGCGCTTCGCACCTATTTTTTTAAGGGCAATTCATCTCGTCAACGACCTGACACCCAAAGCCTACACAACAAGCTTGTGTCGGCATTTTCTGAGAAACAACTTTTGGCCAAAGTGTTGTTCCTTAAGAACTGTGCGCAGCTTTTCAGTGGATTTCAGCTGTTCTTCCAAAAGCAAGAGCCGCTCTTGCACATACTTCACGTTGAACTTATTGTTCTAGTCCAATGAGTCCTCAGTCGGTTTCTTCGTCATGAAGCCTTTGCAGACAAGAGCGCTGAACAACTGAAAAGGCTAGATGTGATGGGTGCATCCCTTTGGAAATCAAGGGCGGAAGTTGGTACAGATACTGAAAAATCAATGCTTGAGTGGGACTCTAGTGAGAAGAAGCGGTTTTATCTTGGAGCACGTGCTTTTTACTTGGCCTGTGCCAAGGATCTTCTTCAGAAGCTTCCACTCGACAATAGAGTTCTTCAATCTGCTAGCCTCCTCAATTGGCAGTCAACAAATGTTGAATCGAAAGTGCGAGCACTGAAGTACCTTGTGTCTCAGCTTCCACAGGTAATCAAACATGAAGAAGTTTTCTCAGCCATCGATGAGTGGCATATGTTAAAGTGTGACTCAAACAGTGACCTCCTGGCACTTGGAGGTGAAAGAATTGATGTTCGTTGGGGCAAAATATTTGAACTGAAGTCTCCTGGAGGTCAACCAAAGTATCCATTATTGTCGAGGCTTGTCAAGTGTCTGCTGTGCCTGCCACATGGCAACGCAGACTGCGAACGAGGATTTAGCGAAAATAAGCGCTTTTATGAGAACCGCTACTCATTATGCATTGCAAGCATTAACGGGTTGCGCCAGACAAAGACATACCTCCGCAGGTATGATGGAGATGCCACTAAAGTTCCCTTGTCTACAGAGCTTCTGCAAAGTGTAAGGAGATCTAGAGCCCGATACACAGAGAGAACTGCAAGTGCACAGCAGTCAGAAAGCAGGAAAAGGCTTGGAGACCAAGACACTGGTGCTGATGTCGACGAAAAGCGACTTCGTAAGAACTTGGAAGAAAAGGTCACCTCAAGTAGGGCATTGCTGAAACGAGCGGAAGACATAATTTCTTCTGGTCTGCGTTCTAAGAGCCTGGAACAAGTTGAAGCTGGGCAAACTTTATTAGCTGAAGGCAACTCCGCTTCGAGCCAAACCCTCTCACAGCTGGAAGAACTAAGCAAGAAGGTGAGCAAGAGGACGTACCGTATTCACACGATTGTAAGACGACTCGAATGTAAGACGACCCCCCATAAATCGCATCGCAAAAAAAAAAAAGAACGCGCGCATTTTACACAAGGGAAATTTATTCACGTGGTTGCGGAGGATTATTCATCGTCACTGGAGTCATCCTCGCTGGTGCTGCTGCCGTCCCACAGCACGTCGTCGTCAAGTGCGAGTCCACATTTCACGAACGACCGCACCACGGCATCGCGTGGGACGGCCGCCCATGCGGAGAGGACCCACCCGCACACAGTAGCCAGGGAGGCTCTCCTCACACGCCCGCTTGGCGTAAGTTCGCGGCTTCCTGACGAGCGCCGAGTGCCGAGTGTTCGAGCGCCGAGTGTTCTTCGAGCCTACGGCACTCATGTCAGACAGAAGTGACTCGAGAGAGCCGGTCGTGGACACAAGCGACAGGAGCACGCGGCGACGCGCCCGCTTAGAAAATTGTATCACAAAGAGGAGCTCTTCCGTCAACTACCAATACCCCCCCTACGGCGGCTCTTCCATCGATTACCGGTGCTCCCTCAAGAGCCGTGCGCTCGTCATAAAGGCACTCATAATGCGCGCAGTAGATGCTAAAAAAAGGAAAGCTTTTGTATAAGCACGCGGAAAACTATGCGCTTTGGGTTGAGCGGGAAGCTATTCGAGATGACAATACATGGTTCGATTTCGATTCTAAGGTACATGGTTTGATTTCGATTCTAAGACGACCCCCCAACATTGGATTGTCAAATTTGAAAAAAAGGGTCGTCTTACAATCGTGTAAATACGGTAAATGCTGCAACATGCACATCTTTCTTCTGTAAATAAATGAAAGTTCAAAACTCTCCTTACAGTTCGGTTTCCGGGAATTTTCGTCGTAGCTTTTAGTGTACTTTAATAAACTAATGCTACACCTGCACTACCTTCATTTTCAGTAGTGCATTAAATCTGATGGACTGGTCCATTTCTTGGTGGCTTTTAAAATTGGCATGCACGTGACACTCTAATTAATAATTGAGAATTGAGACAAATACGGTTTTATAGAACTGTGGTTGCTATCACAGCTTTAGTTTCAGCAATAATGAGAGATGTATTTTTGTAAAATAAGTTGCTGCTACAATTGCTGCTCCAAAATCGAGTGCCGATACAAAGGTGTTCCAAAAGAGCATTTTCTCTGCTCCAAAAATTGCTCCAAAAGTTGAAGTGGCTGGATCACCACTGTGCTTGTAAAATGCATGTCCGCATCAAGTAGAAAGAACAGGCTGATCACCCCACCCAACCATGATCCAGAGTGAAGCTTGTACGAAAAACTAGCGGTTGTATAAAAACTTGCAGTTGTATAAAAACTTGCAGTCAGCTTATGCACAGCCGAGTAAGCAACATGCTGCACCCAACTAGTCGGGGATGATTGGTTTCACGTGCCAGTACGCGCTTCAGTGGAACGACGCGGGTTCATTGCAAACTTAGTTTATTAACTCATGCGCACACAGCGGGCTCAGGAGTGAGGCCGCTGTCTGTGTAGTTAGACTTTTTTGCTTAACACGCAAAAAGGCGTAACTTAGCTGATATTTTAGAGTCGTCGCACCCAAGCCATTCCTATGACACGTTGAAGGCAGTTATCATTTCCCGCAAGTCTGAGCCCGAGCACAGCAGACTCTAGCAGCTCATTATGGCTACAGAGCTCGGTGACTGTTGCCCATCACAGCTCCTGCGACGCATGCGTCAGCTCCTTGGCGACCCCTCCGCCCCCCAAGAGGACAAGCTGCTACATGAGTTGTTCCTCCAGCGCCACGGTGTAGGAAAGAGAGGTGACTCAACGCGGCGGGCGAGCGCGGCAAAACTTGGTTCGGCGCGGATGTGTGCGCACGTAGGTGGCGCTGCGCGAACAAGGGCCATGTACTGCGGGTCTTCAGTTGCCACGGGCATGAAACGCGCCTCGCACTGTTCCGTATACAGCGCGTGCTTGGATTTCGGTGGCATGAATTCAGGGTCGCTTCAAACGAAAATACCGTTTCGAAAGAACCGAGGTTTTTTGGGACGTCTTGAGTTAGTATGTGAATTTTAAGGCCCAAGCGCATGCTCGCTATTTGGGACGCGACAGCGACTGTAGCTTCAACAATTATTCGCGAAGACGCAACCACCTCTGCGAGTAATTTAAACAGAAAGAGGGGCAATTAAATGTTGCGGTGCACCAGTGCTATCCACCACGGTCACGGTGACTTCGGCATACGAAGTAAACTTGAATTTCTCTGAACTGGGGCACACACATGAATCAGATATCTACTTCAGTTTTGCATTGTTACTTTTTTAAACATGTTGTTACAGTTATTTATGCATAATAAGCTTGTACGCACATCTACATGTTTATTGCACTGTTTTACAGAAAAATGAGCCCAACAAGAAGCGTTGAGAAAATCGCACACATTCAAGCACCAAGCCAAATACTCTGTTTAGGACGCTTGTGCAGTCACTAGTTTTGACAGTTTTCTGAGCTTGTGTGTCTTGTTTTTCTTTTCTTTTCTCTGCCTACAATACTGCCTCATCTGAAGGGCCAGATAATAATGCAAGATTTTAGCAAATACTTCATCTCTGTGGGTGATGCAAGGAAATGAGAGCCAGTTGTTATCTAATATATGATCGATGGTGAGCTCGTAAGCATTCCTTTGCGTGCAATTTCTTTGAAACTTTACTCCTGCTGCGCGAAGTAACACAAATATGTTAGTTGTGGGATGAATGAGCTTTCAAAGGGTCTTACAGTTTACGAGGGCTGCTTCAGGCATCTGCGAGTGAGCAACAGGTCTCCCAAGGCCAAGTTTGCACGTTTCGAACGTTGTGCTGTTCACCAACTACCGGCACACAAACCCTGTAACATAGTAAACTATGTTACAGGGTTTGTACGTAGTAACTGTTCATCAAACTAACATAGTAACAGTTCATCAAAAGTTTACAGCGCTGCGAGGGGTGCCGAGGTACAATCATGCAAGAGCATGTCCGAAGCAGTAGCACCACTTTCGGGGGGATCCGCAAAAAAACATTGAGAAAGCGAGCCACCAAGTTCCTGTCTTTGGTTTCGGTGCTTCTTGAAAGTCTCGTTGACGTCAAGTCTCTCGGCTGGCCTCTTGCGTTGTTTTTTCTCTTTCAAGAGATAGCTTGGGCAGTTCGGAAAAAACTGGGCACTGCATCTTTGGAGAGAGACGCTTTCCGGGGTGCTCGACACAAAACATTGCCGTTGTAGACCGCTTAGGTTTTGCTCACCAAATGAGGCTCGACGTGCCGTTCGCAGAGGTGGTCTGTTGACTGTAGGATTCGATCCTAGCGTGGAATGGCATTCCTCCACACCAGAAGACGTTCTTCATCTCTCGGTGCAGAAAACAGCGAAAGTTTCTCGGTGCAGGACTTGTACCCTATGTTGCAGCGTGGGGCGAAACACTTCTCCCCATCGCTTTTACATGGTCACATGCACGTCGTAAAAGCTCACAGGGTTAACCAAAACTTTCAAAGATTGCGGATAGTCCACAAAAAAGTGACGTTCGATATGAAAGACGGCCTAGTGTCCGAGCGAACTGAAGTGGCCGCTATCAGTTCGCGACTCGCATGGCCCCGGTACTCCTAGCGCCCTCTAGTAGCGAGAAGGCGAACCCGAACAAGTTCTCCACGGAGATGCTCTGCTGCGCTTCCGAGGCGATCAGTCACCTCCCCTTCCTACACCGTGTCCAGCGCTTACTGCAGAGCATGGACCTGGTCCTCGTAGCTGCAGGAGATGTCCCAGTAGACACACTCGCTGAAATGGCTGACCGAGTGGCGGAGTACTCGCGGGCACATAGCCTCAACGCCGTTACCACACCGGCACCGGCCATTGCTGCAGACCCGGCACTCGCGAGCATCGAGAATCGTTTGGACGCCCTTGTCAGGTGTTTCGATAACTTTGTACCTACGCATTGTCGACCGTCATTCAGGTTCCAAATACACAGTTGCTCCTCGATGCCCCCACGTTCTCCGGAACTTCGGCCAACCAATGCCCGGGGACGAATCATTCTCAACTGTGTGCTGGTACCACCGTCGATTCGGTGCCTCTGCTCGCAAGTGCACTCGCCCGTGCTCCTGGTTGAGAAATGCGACGACCGGCCACTAACGCAAGCAAGCGGTACTGGTCGAAAATCATGCCGCCTTTTCTATGTTTCTGATAAGATCACTGGCGCTTGCTTCCTTGTCAACACAGAAGTCCAGGTTAGCGTCATCCCAGCCACATGTGCAGATCGCTGTCGCAACGAACAGACCTGCCCACTCCAAGCGATCAACAATTCCGCCATTCGCACATATGGCCAACGTTCTATTACACTTGACCTTGGACTACGCCGTACGTTCCGCTGGATTTTCATCTTCGCTGACATCTCAAAGGCTGTTCTTGGAGCTGACTTCGTCAGTTTTTTTCAACCGGTGCCGATTGTCATCGCCATCGTTGAAGAGCTCGAATGTGCCTAGTCGACCAAGCGGAGCCGTCGCAAAAGCGAGCGAGCCTGCCAGTACTTCTCAGAGTATGTGAATGCAGCGCCGCCGCTCTGTGAGCTAAGAGGCGCAAGGCAGGTGTGGTGGCGCTAGCGTCGGATTAAGCTGTATTTTCCACGCTGATGTGGCTGAGTGATAGCACTGACACTACTGGCACACCGACTTGCCGTTTTTTCTCTGGGCATTGCTTGTGTTCTTGTGTCGCGAGCGCTGTTAGCGTGGCTAGCGCTGTGTCGCGTTGCTGTCTGCCATGGCACTCAGCGAAGAGCGAAAAAAATATCTTCAGGTGTTCTTGAAGCAGTATACGACAGAGTTCGGTTGTGTTATCGCCTCGCGGAAAGGTGAGCACTATGCGTTCTGCACCATCTGTAAGTGCGACATCAGTATATCTCACGGCGGCAGGACTGACGTGGTTGCGCACGTTTTGTCGAAGAAGCACACCAACAACGTTCAGTGCCAGGAGAAACAGCATCTAATGCAACAATTCTTCGGTAAGCAAGACGGCGACCATGATGTGATACGTGCGGAATGTTTGTTTACCGCTTTTCTGCTTGAGCACAGCATTCCGTTGAGTGTCTCGAATCACGTGGGACCCTTGCTGCGGAAGATGTTTCCAAAATGCGATGTTGCGAAGCGCTACGGCTGTGCTAGAACTAAGACTACTATGATTGTCGGCGAAATGGCAGGCCATCCACAAGAGCGTGTGGTGAGTGCCTTGAAAAGACGAGTTTTTGCGGTTGCCACTGACGGCTCGAACGACAGCCAGGCACACCTGTACACCCCATCGTGGCCACCTTCTTTGCGGAAAAATCGAGCCTTATCGAGAGCAAACTGCTTACTTTAACCACCCTGGAAGGCCCTTCAACGGGGCACAACATCGCCAAGTTAATTATGGACAGTTTTGCATCGTCGAATGTGCCATTGTCTAATTGCATAGCTTTTTGCTGTGACAATGCCAATGTGATGATGGGCAATAAGAATGGCGTAGCGGCAGCGCTAACTGAGGCCCTTGAAAGCATTGTGAAAGTTGGATGCCCATGCCATTTAATAAACATTGCGGCTGAAAAGGCAGCTTCTTGTCTCCCAGCGAAGGTGGACGAAGTCCTTGTGGACATTTTTTATTATTTAGAAAGAAGTGCTAAAAGAAAACGTTCGCTTAAAGAGTTTCACGAACTGCACAATAAAGAGTTTCGCAAGATTCTAAAGCATGTTCAAACCAGGTGGCTTTCGCTGGGAAAATGCCTGGAAAGGCTCCTATATCAGTGGGCACCGCTCTTGAGTTTTTTCCTTCAAGAATTCAAAAGAGATGGCACTACAGGGTCCCGATTTCTGACCTACTACGACATTCCCAAAATGCCAGCACAAACTGAAGACACTGAGCAGCACCAGTTCAGACAGAAGAGAAAGAAGTCTGTTGAAGCAACACCTGTGCCTGTGAAAAAAGTTAAGGCTACTGATGTGTGCAAGACTGGATCAACTTGCACAACACGTGAGGAACGACTGTTCGTGTTCTTGAGCTCGGAGCTTAGCAAAGCTTGCTGTCTGTTTTTAAATAACATCATTCCTGCTTTTAAGACAGTCAACTGCCGCCTGCAAGCACAGGCGGCCCTAATACACAACCTACAGCCTATATCTCTAAACCTTCTTGAGGACATCCTTTCAAGGTTTGTGAGGCCAGCACTGCTAAAGCAGTACAGTGACATCTGTTCGATAGACTACCAGAGCAGAAATGTGCAAAAGGATGACCAAGACTTGGTAATTGGACACCAAGCTAAGTGTGTTGTTGAAAAGCTCAAGCCAAGTGACAAAAAGGAATTTTTTGAGGCTGTTAGAAGGTACATACATGGTTGCTACATGCGACTACATGCGCCTCAAATTTCCTTTTAGAAATGAGACTTTGATCAATGCACGTGTTGCTGATATTGGAGCTATGGATAACATGTCATTTGAGAATGTCCTTTTCTTTGTTGAGCGGTTTCCAGCGTTGTTGCCACAAAACGAGCAAGAGACCAGAGATCAAGCTATTAATGCACTGGAAATGGAATTTGTGAAGATGCAGTCTTTCAAAATTCCTACAAATATACTGGAAGAGGAACAGGCTGATGTGCAGTGAGAAAAATCTCACTGCTGAAAGGCGAAGATGGACTTATGAAATTCAGTCTCATTGCTCAAGTGATGCTGGGAATCCTTTCAGTACCGCACAGCAATGCTGAATGCGAGCGGCAGTTCAGCATTGTGAGGAAGACTCGAACAGAGTTCCGCGCTTCCATGTCAGACAAGACACTTGGGCAACTACTTCAGGCCAAATGTCATAGCCGCGAGTCGTGTTATTCACAAGTATATTCTGAGGAGTTTTCGAAGAGGGCCAAATCTTCCACAATGAAAATTGGGCAGTAATGTAACTGCGAGTGACACAGCTTGGACTGTTCTTTGAGTGACAGCTTGGACTAGCATGCCGCTAAAGTTGGACTCCACGTGCAGTTTCTCCGTGCAAAAAAAAAACATTCTTTTGGCAAAGTGTTGGAGTGGCAGCGGTGAACATTGTTATGCCCGACAGTGCTCGAAGGACTTCTCGAAAAAGGTGGCTTCAGCCACGTCTAAGATTTGGTGGTGGTGACCACAGCGGGGTAGGTTATTATCGATTTACAAAAACTATACCATTATTGTGCCATGATAACTCCATAAAAATTCAATCTTGAGAAAAAGCGTGTGAAAAATTCCATCCCCCGTGACACCCCCCCCCCCCCCCCCTGATTGCACCTCTATAATGCCTGCGCTGCCAACCTGGCAGGTATGTATTTGCCTACCTTGATGACCTCCTTGTAGTAAGCTCATCCGGCCCTGAGCATGAGCCCACCTGCGCACCCTGTTCCACCGCCTGGATGATTACGGCCTTGTAATTAATCCCAATAAGTGCCTCTTCGGCGTCGCTACAATGGAGTTTCTAGGCCACCTTGTCACTCCAAAGGGTATCCACCCACTCGACAGCAAAGTGAAACCTATTCAAGACTTTCCACTCCCGACTTCACTAAAGAGACTCCGAGAATTTCTGGGCCTACTAAACTTCCATCGCCGCTTTCTTCCAAAGTGTGCCACATTTCTAAAGCCCTTGACTGACCTATTAGCTAAACAGAAAGACCCGGCTGCACCACTAGAGTGTACCGAGGACGCTGCATCTGCCTTCGACACTACTAAGAAGGCTCTGGCAGATGCCACCATGCTCATACATCACGTCCCTGATGCCCCAATTCGTCTCATCACCGAAGCATCAAGCGTGGCAGTTGGCGCCATTCTCGAGCAGCATGTATCCGGTTGGCAGCCCCTTGGTTTTTTCTCGCAAAAACTGAAGCCACCGGAAGCAAAATACAGTATATTTGCCTGAGAACTCCTCGCGATATACCTTGTCATCAAACAAATTCGTCATTTATTGGAGGGCCGGGACTTTTACATCGTTACAGACCACAAGCCCCTGACATTTGCCTTCCATTGCAATCACAGCAATTATACTGCAAGGAAGGTCCATCAGCTATGCTTTATTTCCGAGTTCACTGTGGATCTCAGACACGTACATGCGCAGGAAAATGCTGACGCTGATGCGCTATCCCGCAGCGATTCCTTGTCGACCCAGCCACCACTAGACATGGAAGAGCTAGCAGCTGCCCAAAGCAACGATCTTGAGCTGCATCGTCTTCGTTCTTCATCCACGTCTCTATCTTTCACTGAGTGCCTGCTTCTATTTTCTACCTCAATAATAACATGTGAAATGTCTACTGGTGTCCCTTGGCCCTTCATGCCTTCAGCTTTTCGTCGTGCAATTTTTGATCAATTGCACAACATGAGTCATCCTGGTATTCGTGCGACCCAAAAGCTAGTCACATCTCGTTTTCTTTGGCCAAGCATCAATGCTGATGTCCGACGCTGGGCGCAAACCTGCCTTAAGTGCCAGAGGGTTAAAGTTCACCGTCACACAGTCACGGCAACGTCCCCCTTTCGGCCTCCAGATGCAAGGTTTTCCCACATTCATCTCGACATCGTCGGCCCTCTTCCGCCATCGCAAGGAGCCTGTTACCTGCTGACGTGTGGATCGCTTCACCAGGTGGCCAGAAGCGTTTCCAATTCCTGACATTACAGCACCAACAGTTGTTAAGGCTCTCACAAACGGCTAGGTGTCGCGCTTTAGATGCCCTTCTGTCGTCATCACTGATCACGGTCGTCAATTTCAATCGGCCCTTTTCACCGCACTTGCCAATATTCTGGGCACTCGACACATCCACACAACTGCCTACCATACTTCCGCCAATGGCATGGTCGAACGGCTTCATTGACAACTGAAAGCTGCCCTCACTGGTCACCAGCCAAGGGAACGTTGGCTCGACCGCCTCCCCTTCGTACTTCTGGGCATCTGATTAGCATTGAAAGTGGATCTCGGCTGCTCATCAGCCGGACTAGTCTATGGCGTTTCCCTGCGTCTTCCAGGAGAATTCGTCGAGCCATCATCGCCAACTTCCACTCACGATGCCTCCACGTACATTCGAGAGCTGCGCACCATGTTTCGGGACCTTGCTCCTGTGATTCCTGCCGACCGACACCCCCAGTCTGTCTTTGCAGCCAGGATCTGCATGACTGCAGTCAAGTCTTCGTTCGGTGTGACCAAATACAGCCATCACTGACACCAGCCTATGATGGCCCATTCCGCGTACTTCATCATACACCTAAAACGTTCACGCTGGACATCAATGGTCGTGAAGACTTTGTGGCTGCTGATCGACTGAAACCTGCGTATATCACTGCTCTTGCGGCCGCGTGGTTTCAATCTTCAGTCTGGATGTCTACATCCAAGCATGTCCACTGGGCGACTCCTCTGGTGACTCCTACAGCTCTCGCTCTACGGGGGAGAGCCCTGTAGTGCCTCAGAATGCGGCACTCTACAAGGAAGAAGTTGGCATTGGGGGTGCGGCGAGTGCAGCGCGATAGTTAAAAAATCAGTTCGAAAACTGAACGTTGTCAGCGCTGACACATCTGTCCTCTCCACGTTGGAACCAGCGTTTTCAGTCAGCAGTAGGCTTTTGTGTAAAGTGAATTTTAAGTTCGAAGTGAATAGTGATATTGCTCAGACTGACTCTAATAGTATGCAAATTAGTTCTGCGAAGACCGGCAAGGTGGCAGAAAGGTTAAGAAAGGAAAAATATTGGCCACAAGGATTTCTGGGAAAGAAAAGCCTCTTAGTAGTTGAAAAGTTCGTCTTGGCTTGGGGATCGAACCTGGGACCAACGCCTTTTTGGCGAGTTACTTTACCAAGTGAGCTTACCAAGAAGCTAGGCAATTGGCAGCGTGAGGGTGAATACATTGACAACACGAAGCACGTGGACACACGTAATGCAGAGCAGTTCTGCAAAGACCCGCTAGGCGGTAGAAGGGTCAAGTACAGTCAAACCTCGTTAGTGGGCATGCGCTTTAAGTGTACAAACGATTAAGATGTAGTTGCAACGAATACTCGACCGAGTCTCGTAGAGGCTAATGCATTCACGGATCGCTTACGTCATAGTGTTCGACTTATGACTACCGGTTAGCGCTTACTAACTGGGTACTGCGATAACATTTCGCGCCACAAAACTTTACTGCGTCGCTGAACTTGCAGGCATCACAATTTTCCGTGAATGGTTTTCCGTCGTGTCGTTAAGTGCAGAGATGACATTGCGAGTAATCATTCGGGAAGAAACGAAGGCGAGGTGGTGACCACCGATAAACGCGCCGATATGACTTATCGCCGACGAAAAGCCTTATCACAGTAAGCATCCCTGGTTATCCGCTCCGGCACGCATGTGGCATAGCGCCATGTTTAGCCTACTGCACGCCTTTACTGGGCGACTACCTGAAACGTTGGGTTGCCGGTCACTGCCGCTTGGTTGTGCGGGAACGTGTCCCAGTGCGCACTGCTTCACAGAAACTCAAGCAGCTCGCTGTGGTGGAGTTCATCGTTGCAAGTCGCGGGCACCAAGAAACTTTGCTGCATTTTGCCAACACGCGCACCGTACAGCAAGTGTAGCACTCTTGTAACATGCTGCACGCTTTTATTCAGTGACTGCCCAAACGCGTCTTCGTCCATTGCCAGAACTGCTAGAGCATCGCGGAGAGCGCATTGCTTGGTGAAAGCTCTTCGTCGCCACACTAGGCTACTCACCGCATCTGTGCATAGCCTGAAGCGGAGAGGGCATACTCTACGGACAGCGGATCGGCAGTTACTGTGTGCGCCGAGTGAGCGAAGCGCTGCATGCAACTAGCCATGCAGTAAACTATTTGGCTCTCTGCGACCGTACTACGTTTAAAAAGAGAAAACTGCGTCTGTTTTCGCTTAGAAGCAGAACGTGGAACAATGATAGACAGCTAGTTGTGTTCGTTCTCTCGCTATACCACGCTGCATATCCCGTAACCCGCAGTAGTTCCAAAATGCTCATCAGCGTTGCCACCGCGTGTTATCGGGCGGTTGTGCGAGAGTTAGAAACTTTTGTGCGCTTTGGCGAAGAGAAAACAAATGGCTTTGCGGTGGGCACTTTGGGCATATATCCCGAATTTCTTCCTTTGTTAGCGGTGATGGCGCATGGCAGGAGATGCAAATTTGTAGCTGGTGGTTAATGCACAGTGCGTTTAGTGGGTAGTTATGCTGCCGTCCCCGGCAGGTATGTTTTATTTGGGTTTCACTGTAAGGAAAAATAGACAACGAACTGTTTGTGGCACGAAGCTGCAAGGATTTCTGTAAAAGAAAAGCCTCTTAGTACAGTCAAGTCTCAATAATTCGAACACGCTTAAATCGAACTTTGGTTAATTAGAACTCATGCTAAGGTCCTGTCAAAGCTATGTGTATTCCAACGAGCGAAAACGCCCTGTAATTCGTATGCACAAGCATTTGCGACGGTTAATTCGAACATCTGCACTCCGAAAATGCTCTCAGCACCACGCCCAATCCCGCGGCGGCACCTCCGACACTTCAACGCTGTGAGCGAAAAAAAAGAGAAAAAGGCTGCAGTAGAATGTTTGCTCTCTCTCTCAAATGCTGATCTGCGAAGCGCCTGTGTCACGCTTCTCCCTTTTTCGTTCCTGCCACGGAAAGACTCTCTCTCACGTGCCGGCGCAACGTTTCCCCCTTTCTCATCCACAAGGCAATGCAACGTAGCGGTACTAATGAGTGGCAGCTGAAGCAACCCAGCCTCGCTACTTTCTGCGCAGAAAAAAGAAAAACTGTCTCGTGTTCAACCAAAACATGTGCCTGTGGAAAACGAGACATGCTTCACTGCAATGCAGTGATGGTACGCGGGCAACATATCGCATGTTTCTCTCAACGTCAGCGCGTTATGGTTTACTCATTCTTTGTGAGATTGTAAAGAAATTAACAAAGAATAGTTTAATGGAATTCACGATGTATGCGAACTACGATTGGCACTTACTCCAGCAATTTGCGCCTTTGCATTGCTGGCGGAGTTCTTGCCAGCAACATCTACTTCGAAAACAAAGTGCCAAAGTTCCAAAGATAATTTTTTCCAGCCAAAAAAACATGGCGAGTTTTGTCATACTGACCATTAATAAATTCTTAATTGTACCAGAAAGAATGTGTGAATGGTTGCATCATGACGTGCTGACCCTGTGAGGAGCCCTGCCGCGGTGGTCTAGTGGCTAAGGTACTCGGCTACTGACCCGCAGGTCGCGGGATCGAATCCCGGCTGCGGCGGCTGCATTTCCGATGGATGCAGAAATGTTGTAGGCCCGTGTGCTCAGATTTGGGCGCTCGTTAAAGAAGCTTTGCGGAGCCCTCCACTACGGCGTCTTTCATAATCATATGGTGGTTTTGGGACGTTAAACTCCACATATCTATCTATCTGACCCAGTGAGGAGCAGGTGACATGCTGCCCTAGGGTTGTTGCAGTGAAGACGTCATCCTTTCCACAGGCGCACATTTTAGTTGGTCACGACGGCATTTTTTCTTTTTTTTTTTTTTCGGTGGCAGCAGCGAGGCCTGTTGTTTCCCCATATTTGTGGCAAAATTAAGGCCAAGTATTGCTGGAAAACATAACCTTTGGAGCCGCAAGCTAGCCGGCACAGCAAACGACAAGCGCTGATTACTTTGAACAGTTCTAAGTTCCTTGCATCCCACTTTTTGTATGTTCTGTTAATTCGAAAATCTGCTTAATTCGAAGATTTCTCGCAGCTCCAGTGACTTTGGATTAACGAGGTTCTACTGTAGTATGCACGAACCGGTAGGCTTAAACTGAACACTATGACTTAAGCTGTCCGCGAATGCAGTTATCTCTATGAGACTTGGTCAGGGATTCATTGCAACTACATTTTAACGGTTAGTGCACTTAAAGTGGGTACGTACTAACGAGGTTTTTATTGACGTTTCCGGGCGCCATCTCGGACAACGAGCAACTTCATCAGTGCAGATAACAACGTAGCTGTTTCTGACTGCATCGATTCATAGATTACAGCTGATGTTGCCAGTGCCATGGAAGTCTACACGTGCGGTTGTGAACATGCCAACATCGTTGCTGGGGCCACCTACCAAACTTCTGCTTGCATTGGCATTCTGTGTCAACTTAGAAAGCTTCAGTGATTTTCAGGGTAACTGTAACTTCATGGCACGCAAAAAGCAAGACAAGTTTATGGACTATTTTATGCAATATGAAGTGTGATAACTTGCAAAAGAAGTTCACACCGTGTGCTTTTTCTTTACTGGGAGCGAATCGTTGTGTCGGCGCTTGTTATGATTTCATAAAACTGTCTAATGGCCTGAAATGCTTCAAACCATTGAGGACCAGTGTACTTTACAAAGAACACTTTCTTATTTGGGAATAAAAAATACATTACACTATATTGTGATCTTATTCATTGGAATTTTGGATGCCAAGGATTGCAGCAAGACAGTGCTAACTTGACATATTGACTCTGTTCTATGAGTGATTGAACTTGAAGAAAGTGAGAGCTCGTCAAATGGATGTGGTCAGTACTTGTTTTTTTAAGCTTTCAGGTTTCACAATTTATATGTTGAAAAAACGGATTGCTTGGGCTTCAGCAAGAACAGAATAATCCCTGCACAACGCAAGTATATAGTCGCCGACTGATTTGGTAGACCTGGCAGGGACTGCGAAG
This sequence comes from Rhipicephalus microplus, assembly GCF_043290135.1. Lineage (NCBI taxonomy): Eukaryota > Metazoa > Arthropoda > Arachnida > Ixodida > Ixodidae > Rhipicephalus > Rhipicephalus microplus. The sequence goes on from NW_027464586.1 coordinate 33,784,676, forward strand.
TAGTAAGAAAAATCAGACAGTTAAAAAAAAATGATCAAGCCATGAAAGTAAAGTTTATTTGGATTAGAAAAGCCAAAGAAAGACCCAGTACTGCTATGTTTCATGCTGTTCTTGGGGACGAGGAAACTCGGTTCTATTGGGGCTACGGTCACATCTTTGGCAAGCGCGTTGGCAATCGCTGCCGCCGACCGTTGCGGGCGGCAAAGTTGGTGGCTCCATGGAACTAAGCTAACGAAACTTGATGACGGTTGCAAAAAAATGCATGCAACGTCTCACCTGTTCGGTGGGATTTAACAACACGGTCTAGGCTTCTTTTAGCTGCACCGCACAGTTCATAAGCCTCCAGCATTTGGCGCTGTCAAAATGCTAGCCGAGCACCGTGTTCACCAGATTGCTACAGAGAAATCGCAAACAGCCGTGCACATGTGACCCACACGACAACTCGCACACCTGGTGCGCGCAACGACAACCAGAAAATAATAGCAACTTACTGGCGTATTAATGGTGATAATAAAGCTGACTGAAAAAGAAACGTTTTTGCCGTTTTGCTAGCCATGGAAGATTAGACATGGCCTCCGAAACTGGAATATTGTGCGCGCTTCTAATATTGCAGGCCACATAACTAGTCATCGGAAGCCAAATTTGACCAAGCCAAGAAGAAATTCAACATGGTGGCTTTCAAAATCAAACTGTGTAGCTCAAAGCAAGCAATTTAATCTGGAAAATTGAACCTTGAAAAATAAATTCTTCCAAAAAATCGAATGTAAAAATGCATTAGCACAATGGGAACTTTGGCAGTGCATTTGGGAAGTCTTAAATATCTAAGTGCGAATTCCTGAAGTCCAAAAAGTCCGCCGGTGACTGTAGAGTGCAGTTTTACTCAGAAGTGTAATCAAATATAGGTGTACTTTCTGTAGCACAATGAAACTTCATGCGACAACACATACACATAATGTTGTGTGATGCCCCAGAGATAAAAAACTAGCTATTTTCTTCAAAAGAAGGCCGTTGTTTTTGTTTTTTTCTCACTTACCTGAGACCCACAAGGCTGCGAAAGATGTTGCTGTGAATATGTGATAGCCCATTAAGGTTTTCATTGTCGCTTCTTACCCTGACACAGACACTTTAGAGGAGAAGAGGTAATGACGACTATACGAAGGGTGGTCTCACACTGCTAACAATGCAAAACGTGGAATGAAAGGAACGTGGGAAGAGTAGTTTTGATTTCAATACTGCAACAATTTTGTTTCGTGAAGGCCAAGGACGAAAGCATAGTCGCTATGCTGCCGAAGGACAGCGCAGTAGTTTCTATGTTCTGTAACTAGGTGGCCATCCACTGAAAGGAAAAAAAAAATGGAGTGTCATTGCCAACCCTCTTCAGCAGCATTAACAATGGCATGCAAGGGTCTTACCAAAGCGCGAATAACTGCACATATTTCGTTCTGGAGACAAAGTGATACAAGCCCGCATTTACCCAATGATATAAATGGCCCCAGACAATGCATACGGAGCCTGCTGCTGCACTGTAGGCTGTGCATGGACAGTCGCATAATAGCAAGACCCTCGCTTGGCATTGTTGTACCTCTAAGAGTATGCTGGGCTCGTCACTGTTATTTCATATTTCTTCACATAACCGTTTTGTAGAGCGGCCACGTTCACTCTATGCCACGTGTGGAGAGCTTAACACGCAATTCTACGCATATCCATGCCAACATTTTCACAAGAATTCTGAAAAACTATGCCACAGTACATTAAAATGGTGTTGCAAGATGACCTTGGCATTTATTTGGCAAGGGCCTTGTGTCCTTCATTCTTGCATCTCACCAGCATTCCTATTGCTATCTCGAGGGCCCAGTGTACTTTAAAAGTACAGTGTCATAATTTCTGCAAAACCTAGTGAAACCTTATGAAAACTTGCACGTGTTGTTGTTGGTTGCACTTAATTAATGTGCAAAATCTCAATGAAGTGCAACCAGCACTTTTTTTTTTGTAGTCCTTGATAGGTTAACTTAAGCCATAATTATGCAAGTCTTTTATTTAAGGTTATCGATTTTTGAACTGTTTTGCGATCCCCTTCCAGTCCTATATATTTAGGATCGACTGTTCACATAGTCTTGAAGTGGGGCTTCACGGCAGTGTGGATTGCTTTCGGAAAGGTGTTGTCACAGATTCCTCCACTTCGGTTGAACCACCCTTTCAGAGGTTTACATGTGGTTATTTGAAGTGATTTAGCACAGCTAGACAGGAAAATACGAAGGGGTGTATGGAGATGCTAACTTTCAATGAATGATTTATTTGAATCAGGATCATATATTCAACCAACACTACTCACGCATGCGGAGATGCACTTTCATTGAAGAAAACAAGTTCATCGCTTTTCAGTGATAGTGATGGGGTACTAATGCAATCGTTTATGATTAATCGAGAGGTTTTGTCAAGGTGTCTTCGGACAGTGGAACACTTATTAAAAAGTGCAATGCATCCACCCTCGGTGTGCGGCTAACCAGCCTTCGCCACCTTTTCTTACATTGTTACAATGTTGCCTGAGCTGGTCATTAATGGGACCCTAGAACAGTTGTTCAAAGTTTTGTCAGAATCGGCTAGAGCATCACAATATTATGCGCACCCCAAATTTAGTGACACACCATGTACCAAGGCAGTTATAGACAATTATATCATACCCTCCTTCCCACCTCTGCCTTGCTTCCTCAACTCGTGACATGCCGGCATTGCTGGCAATCTCAGAGTTTTCATGAGCGCATTTGGCAATTTAAGCTTTGTCCAGTCGAGACCTTCGAGATTGTACGCCAGCAGTTTGCAAACAACCTCAGCGGTCGTCACACAGTATGGCCGGGGCAGCAGGCATGCCGTCCGGCAACAAGACGAAGATTGCAGCGTGACTGATATCTGCTTCTACCAGTGCTGCCACCCTACCAGCTGATCACAGCCAGTGGGATCAGCAGCCTCGGTGACGTTGCGCTACCAGAGCGTATTGTTTTGTGTTTGGGCGGTTGAAAACGGGTTCGGTTGAGTCGCAGCAATCTGTAGGAGTTCTCAGCTTCGAAGAGTTGTTCACACAGTTTATGCAGAGAGCTCAAATAGTTCTATAAATGACCCTTAGCACTTGGTCTACCGGCCCAATGTGTTTATACGAAATCGTGGGTCCTTATCATGCCTTTTGTTCGACGTGCTGTATGATGGGGGGTAAACAATGCCTTCTTTTGAGGGCCCCGTGATTCTTGGTGCAGCCTAGCCTTCCTTGAGCGTTACTTCTTTTGCTAACTTGTTTGAGGCCATGAACAACGTTTGCCATGAGATATCCTGTGCAGGTACGAAATTGCAATAAACTTTCAATGGCCATCAGAACGAGCTGTTCTTCGAGCCTGGCTATGGAAAATATTTTTTTGAGCAGGCATTGTGCGAGTGATACAATAAGGTGGTATAAATAACCAGATTTCTTTGGGTAAGTTTTCTGGCGTTAAGGGTTGTCCAAAAGAGATGAGAACCAGATTTTTTTTATGCCGTTATCGAGGCATAAAAATATTGCAGAATTTGAAAGGCAGCTTTGCCGCTATACAAGAGTGTGATGGGATGAAGCATATTGAAAATCTGAAGAGACCACTGACAGGCAGACGTTGACTGTATGTGTCTTCAAGAAGTTTGAATAGTTTTACTTGTAAAATTCTAGCGGGAATCAAATGACGAACAGTACTTAAACAATATTTGAAATTTTCAATATTAGCACGCCCCTACTATTGACACCTAAGCTCCATGTGCACTGCTCCTCTGCAACATCAATGTCAGTGCAGCTCTAGAAGAGCACGCTGTCATCGTAGCAGAGCTACGGGTGTAATTGCAGCAGGGGTAAATAACAAGCTGATAAATGGTTGTAATGCAACAGTATATTTTGAGCACCTAAGGCGGCCAGAACAGCGTTTTAGTTGAGTACTATTGGAGTAAATTTTACCAGAGACAAATGTATATACTCACGTAAGGGCCACATCCCTATTTTCGAGGGGGAAATTTCGAAAAGAATTTCAAAATGTCCTGTCATAAAGGTGCAGTTAGTTTTAGGCTAGATGGTGCTGCCAGTTTTTTCACTTCTGCCGTTGTGCCGACATAGAGTTACTATTGCATATTCTAGAAGAAAAGCTATAACCACCCACCAAAGCAATGATATCTTGGAACATTGTCGTTGTTACCATCAGTATACTTTAGAGAAGTGCAAAATATAGCAGTTCAAAACACTCACATTCTCGCAGTGTAAACAATAAACAAGTGTTACGAATCATAAACAAATATAAATTGTGTGATGTTTATATTAAATACTTTTAGGAAATATGCGATGGTTGTTTAAGCAATTTACCTTGCAATTTACCGTGCGCGGTGTAGGGGGTTCGTCCTATGTACAGCTGACGCAGAAGTCAATAGCTAATGTTCCAGCCACACACAGTCGTACCATGCACGATTAACGTCCCCTATCCGTAGCTCATCTCATTGCAGCTACACGGGTTTGGGCAAATAAAGCAACAGGCTAGGTCAACGAAACACTTTATTGCTATATGTTACCAATAACATGCAAATGCCGCGAGGAGATACTACAGAAACAAGGGTAGACGCTTACTCCTTGGTCGTTGTCGTCCTCGGCTCATAGAGGGTTGCGGGTACGACATCCTTCTTCCTAGGCAGGTGTCAGAGAGAGTGTGCGGCCGTCGCACGCTAGTTTTGTGCACTGACCCGGTTTCCCTCTGAGGGAGTAAAACCCGTTCTGCAAGCTGGGAAAGGGGGAATCGCGAGCGCTGGCCGTAGGGGTGCTTCATCCCTTCGCAAGAGGCTTTATTGACTCGTACCTAAAGGGACAGACAGACTAGGCTGTCACGCAGCCAAAAAATGGAAAGGGTGGCTGGGCGCACGTGCTCCCCCACAGCGGAAAGAAGTGTTTCTGTTACTAAATGGTGCCTCCATCTTTGTCCAGTATCAACATTTGAAAGCAAGGGCGTGGCCGTGTGATGGCTTGCTCGTGCGTCGGGTGGGTTACTGTCGCGTCAGCCATGTTTTTGTTGCCATTAGCCAGCAAGTCAACTTTATGTGACAGTCTGATGAAAAAGAGAGCAATGAAAAAGATGATAATGCCAAGGGTGATTGCAGCGAGCACTGGTGAGTGCAGGTAGGACTACTCGAAAGCAGAGTGTCGTTTCATCGTGGTGGCACTGATGTGGTTATAGGTTAGAGTAGTGTGTTAACTCTATGTGGGCTGGTCACAGATGGTGCCATTTTTACTTTGTGTGCCACATTGTTGGCATCCTGTATCCTGTGTCCTGTTTGAGCCAGTGTAGGTGAGGAACGATGGGCAGCATTTGAGATCGTTCATTGCAGAATATAAACGGCAAGTGATTGAATATGGTGAAGAGCACAGCAAGCGCGAATCTGGACACAAGTACGATGTAGCTGAGAAGCGTGCGTGTTACTGGATGAAGCAGAAAAATGCCCTTGCTGCTACCAACAGGAGCGGAAAAGCCTTTGGCAAGAAGAAGTGCATATACCTAGAACTGGAATCAACATACTTGCACAACGCAAGATTACGAGTTGTTTCGGCATAACTACGAAAGATGAGACAAGGACGGAAAAGAGTGCTGACTTAAGTTGAAATTTTATTAGCGAAAACGCTGGAAATATATACTCAGGACAGAAACCAGCACATCGCAGCACAATCGCGCAACCTATTCCGCGCAACCACTCGCGCAACACCTCGTCAACCTAATTGCCATTGCCGAGTGCCAGGCACATACATTTGCTTATTGCATATGCCTCACGTTTCTACCGCCTGCAGTCAAGCTGTAGCGCGGAGGCCTCACTCCTTCGACTGGACAGAGCATTCGAATTTGCAAAATTCGTCGCTGGGAATGAAAACGTCTAGTGCGCCAGCTTTGGGACGTTATGTTCTTTCAAGTGAGCAGTACCGAGAGCCCTCGAGAGGCCAAGAAAAAGTGGCTGGAGTTTTGTGTCTCCACTGGCAGAACGACCGAGTTCATCTGGCAGCATATGCTGACACACCTTCCGGCCATCACTCCTAGGAAGAGACCCTCACCGAGCAACCCAATGCACACAGCGTGTGACGTGCCCATCCCAGACAATTTACAGCGTGTGTTCAGCTTGGGTCCCAAGTTCGCCACACAACCTCCGCTGGCACCTCCAGAAATGCTGACCCTTGTAGAGCAAGTAGCCAAATGGGCTCCAGAGGCTGAAACAGATAGGTGCTTAGCTGAAGGTATTCAGGTTCTGTCACAGTCTAAACCAGACCGCCATAACCTGCCTTTTCACCGTGTTGTCACGTTCTTCAAAGATCATTCTATAGCGTTGTTGACCGCAGATAAGGATGGGGGCTTCGCTGTGTTGTCGAATGAAGTGCTTCGTTCAAAAGCCAGCAATGGTATAAGTTCCGTTTTCGAGTGTCGAAGCTATGCAACGCTGAAAAAAGTAAAGACTCATGCCAAAAAGTTGTGCAATGCACAACTTTTTGGCATGCAGTAGGCTAGCAAGATCCATTGACAAAAGCAAGAAGCTTAGCTTGGACTTATTCTTCACAGTCAAGACTCACCAAGTCGACTGGCCACTTCGAATCGTTGTTTTGGAAAATGAGACGTGGCGGAAGTGGCCTTGTTCGTACAAGATAAGTTAAAGTTGCTGACTATCGATGACCCTTTTGTGGCGAAAGATTCTAATGACATTATTGCATTTCTTTCACGTAACAATGGCCCAAATGCCTGCTCTGTTCACATCAAGGATTTTTACTATTCTTTACCACATGACGCGGTGCTATGGTGCATTGAGGACTCTATTGACAACTTTGGTTCAGTTGCATTCCAGAATGTGGCGGCCATAACAGTCAGCGGTTTTTTTGAGCTCGTTGGCTTTTACTTAAAGACAACTTTTGTATCATAGGATGAAGGCACTTTTATTCTAGAAAAGAGGAGTGTGCATCAGTTCATGCATAGTGCCTGTTTTAAGTGACATTTTTCTCGCTCATCATGTCCGACTCTTGGCTAGCCGCCTCGGCAAAACGGTTGTCATGAAGGTTTTTCGTTTTGTTGACGATTTTTTTGTGCTTTTTGACTGCAATGATAGCGGCTTTGAAGCTGCCATTTCAATCACATTATGTCTTTTCGATGAGTATATGGCACCTATAATTCTGATGCATGAGCTGCCGCAGGATGCTTCGTGAAGGTTTTTAGATTTGAGATCAACCATCTCAAGTAAACATCTATGCTGGAAATACGAGCCTAGAGGAAACAAACCACTTCTGCCGTACTTGTCGGCTCATTCAAAACTTGTAAAAAGAGGGATTCCTAATCATTGTTTCAGAAACGCTCTCCGCAAGTCTTACAGCCACTCGTTAAACAGCAGCATCGTTGAGCAGGCTTCCCGTCAGATAAATGCTGGTTTCTCCGACCATGTGCTGGTTTCAGTGGCGGGAAAAGTTGCTCAAGACCATTAAACAGGGACGTGAAGCAGCACTGAACTGCGTGGCTAGTAGCTCAAAGCGCATGGCTGTGATTCCTTATCTACATAAGATTTCTCACAATTTTGAAAAAGATAGGTGATAAGGTTGATGTGAAGGTTGTTTTCTCTGTCCCAGAAAAGCTTTCAGTGCTTTGCAAACGTGTGAATTCACAGTCCGCATAAAGGACCTGCTGCACAATCAAACACAGGAGGCTATTCGTAGCATGTGTGATTGCTGTCGTTTACGTGATTCCATTGTCATGCGGCAAGATGTGTGTTAAGCAAACTGGCAGGTGCCTCAATGAGCGTTTGAAGAAGCATCATTACCATGTAAATTCAGCTGTTCAAGGCCATCTGGGCATTCAGTGTGGAGATCGTGGTTGCAGACCGGAATGTGAAAAGTGCACCATTGTCGTAAAACACCGTCAACAGCTAACACGAGAGATTATTGAGGCCAATAAAATGCAAATGCTGGGGGAGCAATGTACCAGCATGCCTTTGAGTGCACTCACTCAAAAAGAAATCGAATATCTGGCTTTAACACAATAGATTGGGAGTTTGCGCTGAGGTGTGCTGTTGTATTCACATTATGAGATAATGATTGTTTGGCTGTGACACAATAGGTTGCACAATTGTGCTATGATGTGCTGGTTTTTGTTACGAATATATATTTCCAGCTTTTTTGCGAATAAAATTTCAGTTGAAGTCAGCGCTCTTTTCTGTCCTTGTCTCATCTTCGTTAGTTACGCCGTAACTACTCGTAGTCTTTCGTTGTGCAAATGTGTTGATTCCCAACCACCAACTAGCCCAAGCATCTGTCTTATCAGAACTGGTAGGCGAACTTCTCAAATATCTCATCGACACTCGAAGGAACAACTGCGCCATATCGACTGACAGGATGTGCGGAAAGCCTTGAACATCGCTCGCCACTTGGAAATATTCCATACACAGTCGAGGCAAGTCTGGGTTGGGTGACATGGTTTGTGAGCTGTAACCAGCTCTCCATCCACCACCGAGCGACAATTTGTCAAAGGCTTCCAAGGGAGTACGAAAGCCAGGTGATAAAATCACATCGCTTTGTGAATGGTCTTCGGGGGGGGAGCACAAATACGAACATCTCTCAAATTGGGAATGCAGACCATATTTTTGTCTGGTTCGACACACCAGAGAGCAATATAGTACACTTGAACGGCGCGAAACTTGTGCGCACGACCGGCGCAGAGCGTCAAAGATGCACTGTGAGCTGTGCCTCACAACAGACAGCAGGAAACTTTCGCTCTACGTCGTGTTTAAGAGAAAAACTCTCCCGAAAGGGAAGTTCCCTCAAAGCATCATCGCACGGGCCCAGGAAAAGGGTTGAATGTGCGAGGAACTTGTTGACTGGGTAAAGACTGTCTGGGCAAACAGACCTAGAGGCCTCTTACAGCAGGAAGCCCTCCTTGTTCTGGACAGTTTCAGGGGCCACTTTACTGATCGCATAATGAACAGACTCGCCACGACTCGTACGGACTTGTCTGTTATTCCTGGAGGACTGACGAGTGTGCTGCAGCCGCTCGACATCAGCATTAACCATCCGTTCAGAGTGCGATTTCGCCATTGCTGTTTGGAATAGATGGCTGGGGGCCATTACGAGAAAACGCCAACAGGATGGCTGAAGCGGGCATCGCTCCAACAAGTCCTTGACTAGATTTTGAGTGCATGGTGTGCTGTGTCGTTTGATGTAGTTGTGAAAAGCTTCAAGATAACTGGAATTTCAAACTGCATGAGTGGCACTGAGTGTGATCATCTCTGGGAGGACTTTGAGGCAAGCTCTTCCAAGAATGAAGACAGCGATAGGGAAATAGTATCTTAATAAAAACATTCCTGGCTGGTCATTTATGACTGTCTTTCACTCTGTTCCTGTTGTGGAAACAGCAGAGACCTTTGGTGACCTGTCATCGCGTGATTCGTGTAAGGGCCGCACCAAGCAATAATTTTTTACACGAGTACAAACGGTAAATGAACATGCTTTCATATCACCATGCGTGCAGGCTGCAGGATGCCCATTAATGAGGACAAGTTTTCAACTGCAACGTTTTATATTGAGAATTTTGTTGAGATATGAATTGATGACGAGCCCCGCCGCGGTGGTCTAGTGGCTAAGGTACTCGGCTACTGACCCGCAGGTCGCGGGTTCAAATCCCGGCTGCGGCGGCTGCATTTCCTATGGAGGCGGAAATGTCGTAGGCCCGTGTACTCAGATTTGGGTGCACGTTAAAGAACCCCAGGTGGTCGAAATTTCCGGAGCCCTCTACTACGGCGTCTCTCATAATCATATGGTGGTTTTGGGACGTTAAACCCCACAAATCTATCTCTATGAATTGATGACGATAATAATAAGGGGATAATGGCTAGAAAGCTGTGCCACCTGTTGCTTAGCGGAGACCTGTACAAGAGCCTGCCATGGTCATGTGTGGTTCGGATCATCCGTGATAGATTGCATGCAAATTAATCGGCTTTAGTACAGGAAGTTTTATTCAGCTTGGCCAGACCATGCCCTTTGTTGAAATTATTGAACATTTTTCAAGTGTTGAGGCATATACTGACGAGCTAGCATGGTATCCTAGGCTGGAAGAGAAACATTTCATAGGAGACATGCACGGGGAGGAATACTTGTCTTTTATACGAGGTGTCTCTTAGAATACCGCATATCCTTTTTCTTACAGTCCCTATTTCAGTGCAGGCACACTGGTGTCCCTCATACTGATTTGTTTCTTTTAAAGGGGTTCTACTGTACTAATAAGCTGTACTGCACTGCTTTGACAAGCTGGCAAGATTCTGATGGCGACTATCCCTGATGACGGGGAGTAAAGCATCTGTTCGCTTGTTCTATACCCACTTGAGAAAAATCTGTATCATGAAGTGTTCCTCGGTGGTTGATGTCCACCCAGGTGAACCTGTCCAAATATCGGCAGCCCATCTGTTCGCTTTTATCTATACCCACTTGAGAAAAACGTGTCATGAGGTGTTCTTCGGTGGTTGATGTCCACACAGGTGAGCCTGTCTGAATATCGGCAGCGGATGCGGGACACTGCGCGGCAACCACCTGCAGCAGTGCCTGCCGTGACAGTGCTTGACAGCCCTGTCAAGCGCAGTTCTCTCGGCCGGCCTCACGACATCTCAGCCGACACCAGGGCCATAGATGATGACGAGTCATGGCCCCAGCGAGAGCGGCTGAGCCAGAGGCTGCGCCGAGAGTTTGGCCTGCTGGATGATGACTCTGACACGGAGAGGGGCACCACTTCTGCAGGTCAGCTATTTCCCACATTTGACGGAAGGAGAACTGGCGCCAATATTTTTGTGAGGCGTCTTTTAGCTGGCCTGTGTTATGAATTTTCATACAGTGAATTCCTCAATAATATCAAGTGTTCTATTCGCCGCAGTTCTCAATAGAAGCACATGTATTGCGACCTTTGTGTAACGAAGTAGCAGCAGGAGGCAGCCTTGGTGTAATGAATTTGTGCTGCCAGCAACCCAAGAATTTAGATAGAAGCTTGTCATTTTGGCTCGACTGTGCAGCCAAAATGCTCACTGCACACAGACGTGATGTGCAGTGAGACGTAGCCTTTCCACCGCTGTCCGGGCTTCTCTGGATTGCCCGCAGTTGGTCATGCAGATCTGAGCTAGTCAGCGTACTTAGCCAACGCTCCTCGAGAAGGTCCGGTTCTATGTTGTCCTCTCGGTATATTACTGTGACCTGTGTGCATTGTCATAGAATATGTGCCATATCTGCGACTACCCTTTTCTCAGTAGAAAGCTGTTAAACGCGATTAATAAGGACATGCCATGCGATGCCACATGCGTTTGGGGTCAGGCTAGCAATGCTAATCGTTCGTTGTCGTTTCAAAGGCTTATCTGTCACCGAGACTAGGCGAGCCCGCACAGCGTGCTGTGGTCTTTTTTTCTTTTCTTCCCTCCGCCCTTGATTCGTTCATCCCACGTCCCCTCCTCCTCCGTAACCACCTCATCCCTCACACCCCAGCGGCGCACGCAACGCGCCTCCTTTCAGACGCGCACTCACTACTGCGATTCAAAGGTTTTTCGGCAACTGCTTTATAATCGGTCTCTCATCTTGAAAAACTGCACAATAAGCGGTATCCGTGTACATGTGGTTCTATGGGAGGGTGAACGGGAGTCGAAAAAGACCGCATTGTAACCGGTTCTGCACTGTAAGCGGTTACATTATAAGTGGCCTATGCTGTATTGTGCATATCAGAGACAAAATATCAACACGTCAATATTCTGTGGTGTGTTTCTTTATACTATAGAAATCATACAGAAGATTTTCCAAGGACCGTAGAGTTTATTGGGCTGCGCTGACAATGCTACGCTATGCACGAAAAGGCTAGTGCTTTCTTGTGATATGGGGCAAGCTGGCTCCCGCGCTTAAGCGGAGAGCGAAGGCAAGCGTCCAGCCAACGCAGGCTCCGGTGACTAACCGACTTTATTTCCGCTTTGTGCTCCGCGAACTACGACGCCGAAACGCGAGCGCTTTCCTCAGTGCGGTGGCGCCGTCTGTCATGCTTCGCAGCCATATGCATGGGGAGAGATCACACTCCTCCCCACCCACACTGGAAAAACTGAGTCCAGGGCGTTTACGACGAATAGCGCTCCATGGCACATCTTGCTCTTGAGCTTCTTTGCATAGGTAGAGTTTGCGGCTCAGACGTGGAGAGGGATGAAGCAACTGGCACATCTGCTGAACCTTCCCCAGGTTGAGCTTCATCCCGACCGTCGGCGTCTAGATGAGTTTGTCCAATACCGTTTTGTTCATCATGTGCTCTCGTACCATGCGAAAGTCCCGAGCCTCTACGGCGGCATCCGAGGGCGAATCAGGTGTGACAAATTCAGGGGGCAAATGCTCCCGATGTTGCCTCCAGAGTCGACCATCTCGCAGTGTGACATCAGCAATGTGGTAGCTCGACGTGGAAGTAACTGTCTCAGGAACCCAGGGTGGACTGTCTCTAAAATTCCTCACATAAACACCATCCCTGGTTTCGCAATCGGCATGGGGTGGACGGTCTTCTCGTGCGCTACCTTCTGCTGGAGCTGCTTTGCCAAGACTCTGGACCTCATGTAAGGGTGTAAGAGCTGTCTTCAGCTTCCGTCCGATCATCAACTCAGCCGGTGAGCATCCCATAGTCTCATGCAGCGTTGATCTGTAGTTCAGAAGGATTCGTGCGAGCTGGCATTCGAACCTTCCACCCACTGCCTTCTTCAGCTTTCCCTTGATTGTTTGAACTGCACGCTCTGCAGCACCATTCGAAGTGGGATAATATGGTGGTGTAAGCACATGCTTGATGCCATTTCATTAGAGGAATTCCTTGAAACTGGCGCTCACGAAGGCTGAACTATTATCCGACACGATTACGTCGGGCAACCCATGGGGGCTAAACATGGTGTGCTAGCATGGAATGGTGGCCTCTTTCGATGGTGTGGTCACAAGAACAACTTTTATCCATTTTGAGTAGGCATTAGTGACAATCAGCAAGTACCGATTCCTGAGTGGTCTGGCATAGTCAATGTGAATTCACGACCACTGCCTCTCTGGGAACGGCAACGGCGTCGTTCCCACTAGCCGCGCGGTTCTCTGGTTCTCTTGACACATGCGGCACTGACATACCGTATTAGCGATATCATCCAAGATAGACCACCACACATGGCTACGAGCCACCACTTTTATTTTTGAAATACCAGGATGGCCTTCATGGAGTAGGTGCAGCACTTGCAGTTGCAGCGTAGAAGGAACCACCACGCGTGAACCTAGCAGAATACAGTTTTCTTGCACACTCATTCGTGTACTTCGATGAGCATAAAGTTTCAGTGCGGGTTCCCGCAGCTCTTTTCCAGCCCACAGTGCTTCACGAACCTTTGCCAAAATAGGATCTTTGGAGGTCGCTTCAGCCACTACAGATAGCATCATGACCTTGGGATACGCAGTCTCGAGCATGAACACGTCTGCCGGCTGCTCGACAGTGTGTTCAGAAACAGGCAGTGGCAGTCGACTCGAACAGTCGGCGTTTTGAATGCTCAATCCAGGTCTGTACTTCAGCTCGTAGCTGTAAGCCGCCAGCATCAGTGACCAGCGCAGCACTCTTGGTGAGCATGTCTCAGGCACAGGTTTTTCAGGGTTGAGCAAACCAAGCAGAGGCTTGTGATTGGTGACGTCCTTGAACTTCTAGGCCCCAAATATACTGCCGAAACTTGGTCACTCCGAACACAAGGGCAAAGGCCTCTTTGTCTAGATGACTGTAGATGCTCAGCAGATGTGAGACTCCTCGACACAAATGCAATGGGTCGTTCGGTGCCATATTCATCGCCATGGGCCAGCACAGCACTGACATCATACGGTGACGCATGGAAGATCAGCACCAGGGGCTTCTTGGGATCGTAGTGTACCAGAACAGCTGCCGATGCGAGTAGCTTGTTGCTTTGTTAAAAAGCTTGTTCTCTGTCATCTCCCCACACCCATAGTGCCTTGCTTCTAAGGAGCTGACTTAGAGAATGCAACATGCTGGATAAGTCGGGTAAAAACCGCCGATAAACGTTGACTAGCCCCAGGTAGCTCTGTAGTGACTTGACGTCACTTGGTCGGAGCGCTTTTCGGACAGCCTCAGTTCTCTTTGAATTTGGGTGGAAACCCGCAGACGAAACGGCATGGCCAAGGCACTCGACCTGTGGGGCAAGAAACACACACTTTTTCAATTTCAGCTTGAGTCGAGCCTCCTTCAGGCGGCCTAACACTCGGGCCAGGTTTTCCAGGTAACCCTGGTCGTTGCGTCCAGTCACCAACACACCATCGAAATACACAAAGTGTCTCAGCCCCTGCAGAAGGTTGTCCATTTCCCTCTGGAATATCGAAGGTGCTGAAGGTATACTGAAGGGTAAGCTTGTGTACTGGTACAGACCTCCCGGTGTGTTTATTGTCAACAGCTTAGTTGATTCCTCAGCAAGTGGAACTTGTAAGCATGCATCCTTCAGGTCAAGTTTGGTGAATTTCTTTTCACCACTTAGCTTAGTGCACAGGTCCTCAACACGAGGGATGGGGTAATTCTCCGGTACGCTCACTGGGTTCATTTACTTGGTCGAACATCGTAAATGGAACAGGGGAGGTTTAAAAAACTTAGGTTTCGCATTCTCTTGAAGTGTGATCTTCGCAGCAACGCCCCTGAATGTTCCTAGGTCATCGTCGAAAATACACTGGTACTCCGCAATAACGTCCTGAATCGACGAAACTGCGTTGACATCCGTCGTGCTCTGAAGTGGTATTCCCAGTCCTTTTATCCAGCCTCACCCCATGAGGGAAGGGCAGTGGCCCAAGACGACGTGCAGCAGGTTGTCACACTGGTGACTGCCAAGTGGCACGGACACATCCAGGTCTCCTTTGACAGGAGTGAGCTCGCCCGAATAACTTTTCAACAGGACAGTTGAGGGTTTCAGGTGCACTGATTGGAACTTGCGGCGAAAAGTGTCCTCCGAGACAACCAAGACACACGCGCCTGTGTGAAGCTCCATTTGCAGCAAAATTCTATTCACAGAAACTTCGACACGGAATGGCTGAGTGTCCTCAGCACCCTGTAGTTTCCACATTTCGTATACTTGCGGCGCATCAAGCCTCTTTTCAGTTTCGTCACTACCGGTGTCGTCCACAGCGTGCACAGACTTTTTCTTCCCAGCCAATGGCACCTGTTCTTTAGAGTTCACAACACCTTTCTTCCCCTTACACACACGAGAAAGATGGCCCTTGAGCTTGCAATTGTAGCACACACTGCTCAGGTGACGACACTGCGTCGCCAGGTGCTCACCGCCGCAGCGAAAGCACACCAATGATGTTCCTTCCCGCCTCGGCGCCGACGAACCACTTGACAAGTGGTTGGTCGGCGGGACGAACGGCACTGGCGCCATCGAAAGTGCCCGTGAATCATTGCTCGCCACCTCCATCACAATGACAGTTTTCTTCGCTATTCCAGCGTCAAGTCTCGTTGCTCCAACAGTCGCCTCTGCACAGCTTGATGGTTAATGCCCGCAACAATGCGGCCACGCAGCATCCTGTCACGAAAGATTCCAAACTCACTGTCGTCAGCGAGTTCGTTCAAGTAGTCCGCAGCCTTCTCACCCACCTGTTATGTTCTTGAAATTAACTTGAATGTAGCGACGACTTTTGACGGTTTTGGCAAGAGAAATGCTTCTCGAGCACATAAAAAATGGACGTTAAACTTGCTTCGCACGGCTTCACGGGCACCAGAAGGTTCCGAAGCAGGGTGTATGTGGCCGGGCCACAACACGTAAGAAAGACAGCTCTTTGTTTGTCATCCGGTACGTCGTTGGCAATAGAGTACTGTACAGTTCGCTCTAGGTATTCTTCCCAGCTCGTCAGCGCGTGAAATGGCTCCAGCTTGCCGACGCCAGGCATTTCCGAAGTACAGGAACGCAGCCCTGGGCAGCAGTGGCAATACAATAAAGACAGCCTTCACGCAGATCAATGCGTCTTCCTCATCACCATTGTGATATGGGGCGAGCGGGCTCCCACATGTAAGCGGAGGGCAAAAGCAAGCGACCAGCTAACACAGACTCCGGTGACTAACTGACTTAATTTTCAGAACTGTGCCGCCTAAACGCGAGCGCTTTCCTCGGTGCGGTGACGCCATCTGTCGTGCTCCTCAGCCAGATGCATGGTGAGACATCACACTCCTACGCTTTGCTAAGGCGACAACGGTGGTCGCACCTACCCGTCTCATTCCATTCTACACCTTATCACCTCCAAGACAGGCGCGCATGCCACCCGCTTTTTGTATCAGAGGCCATCCTTTCGTTCTCACGCAGCCTAGAGTGCCTCGATGGGCCTTTGCTGCTCACGAGGCACTATAGCGCAACACTTTCAGAATACTATTCATCGATTTTCTCGCGCAGAACATCAAATAAAACGTTTCGTTCACTCTCTCTAATTACCGTAATTACTCGAATCTAACGCGCACCTTTTTTCCGGTTAAGCGAGTTTATAAATTGCATGTGCGTTAGAATCGAGTACGAACAAAAAAATTACGGTCAATCTATTGCCATCGGCAAATCCAAAATGGCCGCCCCCTACGTGCGTCGGCATGGCGCGTCGGCCATTTCTGCCTATGTGTTTCCCATGTGCGGCACTTCGTACGTGTGCTGAGGAGTTCGTCATCTAGTAGTGCATTAGCATCGACGGCGTGGAAGGGCCGACTCCAAAAACTCGATAGCACCACGATGCCGCTTTTAAAAGAAAAGTCATGGCGTGTGCAGAAACGGACGGAAATCGGGCCGCATCACGGTCGTTCGGAGTTCCCGAAACGTGCATGCGGGACTGGCGGAAACAAAAGCAGAAGATTCTCGACAGCAAAGCTTCACGCAAAGGCTTCAGTGGACCACAGCAGGGTCGGTTTCCGCAAATTAAAGAGCTGCTCGGCAAGTATGTGCTTGAGCAGCGAGCGGCACAGCGGCCCGTGACGACAGAACTGCTCCAAGTGCGGGCTATGCAATTAGTCTTGGAAAAAGGTCTAATGCAGAGCCAGTTTAAAGCGAGCAGGTGCTGGCTAACTAACTTTATTTAGAGGAAAGGCTTTTCCCTCCGAAGGGGAACATGAATATGCGAAAAGTTTTGCGGAGGAGTACGATGAAAAGCTTCACAGTTTTCAGAGGTTCGTCCTAAACTTGCGGCGCAACAACGGCTACCTGCTTGGGCAAATCGGGAATGCCCATCAGACGGCTCTTTACTTCGACATGCCTGGCACCACAACCGTCGAGAAGAAGGGGGCGAAGCAAGTTCGCGTGCTGACATCGGTCCACGGTAAAACTATCGTGACGGAAAGCTCTGTTACACGTAAGATGGGCACAAGCTTCACCCGTACCTCATATTTAAATAGAATACGCTCCCGAAAGGAGTAGTTTTTTCGAGTGGTGTGATCGTGCGGGCCGGCGAGAAAAATGGGTGCGCGTTGCAATTGATGTCTTACTTTTTTTTTTTTTTTTCGCGGTGGAAATCGGGTGCGCGATAAAATCGAGGGTACGGTAGAATCGAGTAATTACGGTATATTTCTCAGTGACTCACTCGGATGATGATGGTAGTGATGATAACGATGCTATGCGAGTTTTATTGGCGCAAAGGTCATGCTTGGTCAAAGAGCGCCATGTGAGATCCTGAAAATTCAACAAGGCTCAGTGATTTAACATTGAAGTGTAGAAGAGGGGTTTCAAGTTCACTTCAGCTATCCGGGCCGCAGTCACTCAATTTACACCCGGAAGTGCAGGGACTGTAAAGAAAATAAGAGCACGCGTGTGTTTGGAGGTGCAGGCCGGCGCACTCACTTATGAGTCGACTGACTCGTACTTTCTGAGACACACATTGAGCCATGAGTCTGAGTACGAGTGAGTCATAAGTGGAAAATATATTTCAAGAGTGACTCTGAGTGAGCTGCGCAAGTTTTGCCAACCTGTGATCGCGCGGGGGAGGCGGGGCGCTAAATGTCGGCAAGCGTTGCCATTTCCAAGGTGGCTCTTTCCAATGTCTTCTACACGTAGTTAATTTGTGAAGGAAATTTGATGTCAAGATATGAGCAACATATCCGTACTGATTGTCAGAATGGCTACAATCTGGAATCTAGATTTTCAAAAACAGTTTGTCTGTTTCAAAAACAGATTTTCAAAAACAGCAAATGTCGCCAAAAGACGACATTTGCAGTGAAACATGCAAATACGGGGCCAATTTTTTACTTCGCACGCATGGGGTGGCTCCGGCCAACATTCAGCTTTGCATACATACGTACAAAGAACTTAGTTTAAACACCAGGGGGACCAGTTGAACGAAGTCCTAAGAACTCCTCAACCAGTCACAGAAAGGTGAAAACCCTCCACCATGGTCCGGGCCCTCCGCATAGCGAGTAGTTGTAAACCCAAGTCCAGGCTGTGTAAGCTCGGGCGCCAGGAGTCGTCACGTGAATCCGCGCCCACATTCCCAGGGCACTGTCAGAGCAAATGTGTTAGCGAGCAAATCTTGAGACCACAACAAAGACACTCTTCATGAAACTCCCACTTTATCCTACGGTACGTTCGTGGCCAGAGATATGTACCTGTCTGTAAGAGTTGAAAAGTGATTCCCTGTGCTCTGTTGAGCCTAGCATTAGAAAGGGGGAAATGGCTTCGACTCTGCTTGTAGCTAGAGTAATCCTATAGAACGTTGTCAAAGGATCCTTTCTGAGGTTAATGTCTCCCCTAGATGCTTCACCATCTCCCACAGGGTTTGTGTATTTGCATGCAAGATGTGAGCACTGGCACTAGGATTAACCTCATCAATTCCCTCAAAGCGCACTGGAAAACCAAGAGATATTGTGACCACCAATCCATCTTGCCTGTCTGCGGGCCACTCTTAATGCGCCTGATCGCCTGCTGCAAAATCAAACCTCCAGAGAAAGCCCAAACAACCTATTTTGAATTTGAGTAAATCGCACAAGGCACTTCTGCTGCCTTAAGAGCTAATGCAATGGCGATCTCCTCTGCAACTGTTACCTGATCTGTACAGACTGAGACGAGGGACACCAGCTGCCCTTTGCCGTCAACAACTGACACCCCAAAGGCCCGCTGCGTACTTACTGTACCGTGCAGCATCTACAAAAAGCACTGCTTTAGCATCACTACCTACTTTTTGAAGGGTAGCCCGAGCTGACAGCTGTGGGGTCAATACTGAGGAGATGTCATATCAGGCTGTGTTGGAAACTGTCCGAAACGATGGGAACAATGACAGATCTTAGAAGTAGACTCGTCACGCACTTTGCTATTGTGCACCCTGCTGCTGTAATCTGTGACATCAATACAGACCCTGGCTGTATTGATGTCCTACGAACGTTCATTACAGAAAAGAAAAGCCAGAAGGTTTAATCTTATATGAATTCAAGCCTGCTTTGAAGAAGAACATCCCTACCCTTTAGGCTTTAATAGATCACTGACCCTGCCCCCTCCATACAGGTTCATTTCGTGCCAGCTTTTGGTTTTCGAAGACTTTTCCTAAGTATGTGCAAAACCAGTATGCCGTATTTATTTGAATATATAGTTAAGAATTTGGTTTAAATTTGTCTGGTCAGGTATCATGGTAAGGATGTAGATGCAGTCATTGACCAAGCCAAGGGGAAAGTCCGTTTTGGAAACTATCCTTGTTCACGCTAAACAAACTAGAGCCATAATAAATTTGATGTAATGAATCGGTGTAGCTTACAGGCAGATTTTTATTTGTCCTGTTTATAGTGTTCTCGGTCGTCCGGATAAAAGCAGATTCAAAAGTAGTCTTGTGGTCGAATTCTTTTCGTTCGCTATGTTTTTGTTGGCTATTTTCGTTGGCGTTGTCCTAATCGATAAAATGACCGTGATTATCGGCGTGCTCGGCCAAGGTGTGTGAGGCTTTCTTGTTTTTGCCCACGCCTCGCCGCGGTGGTCTTGTGGCTAAGGTACTCGACTGCTGACCCGCAGGTCGCGGGATCGAATCCCGGCTGCGGCAGCTGCATTTCCTATGGAGGCGGAAATACTGTAGGCCCGTGTGCTCAGATTTGGGCGCATGTTAAAGAGCCCTAGGTGGTCGAAATTTCCGGATCCCTCCATTAGGCGTCCCTCATAATCATATAGTGGTTTTTGGACATACCCCACATATCATCGAAATGGCTTTGAAAAGAGGAAAAAGGAAGAAAAAAGAAAGCGCAGTCCCCTTACTGCCTCTCTCAATGGAGAGCACCTCCACAGTTATGCGCAGGGAAGGGGGGAATGGGAATTGAAGAGACAGAAGAGAAGAGGTAAGAGAAGGGTAGTGAAAAGTATTCGATCACTCGCATCGCGCACGCGCAAGAAAGAAACGCGGCAGCTGCGATACATGGAAAGACCCGCCGAGAGGCCGGGGGTGAGGAGATGCGCCCGTCAAGGGAAAGAAAGAAAGAAAAAAATAGAAAAAAGGAAACCACTGGACTAGTGGAAAGAAGTTAGGGCGCTCCCGAACTGATAGAGAAGGGAAGAGAGTGTCCGCTGCAAGGGCTGAATGCGCCCACGAAGAATAGCAAGGGGAAAAAAGGAAAAGAAAAAAAAGAGAGAAAAAGCCGTCGGGCAGCTTGGAGCAGCGTATGTATACAAGGTTACGTGAGACTCCGAGCAGGAAGAAGGCGTGGTGCGCAGCGCGATGTAACAGTAAGGGGAAAGAAAAAAAGCGAAATAAGCGTACGCCCGAAGGTATGCCACTCGCAGTCGACTGGGACTACCACCAAGAAGGCCAGCAGTACAGTGATGTGCACGATTTATAAAGGCAAGAGTAGAATTCACAATAACCAGGCGATTCCTTCAGGTTGATGCCAAACCGTTGGGCAAGAGCCTCGAAGGTGAGGAGGGGCACAGTAGGGAGATTGCGCTCGTTGCAGCCAGCTGGTAGGGCCCCAAGCGCCACTCGGAAGTCCCGTAGCAAGAGCAGTGAGGATCTCGTTTTTTTTTGGATTTCAGGTTGCTGCGAGGTTGAAGTAGCGGGCTCCATCGTCGTGCTTCTTGTGACCGTGACAGGAACCGGCAGTTGCGAAAAGGCGCGCGATGTCTGCGTCACCGTCGAGCACTTTTGGACGACAGTAGGGGCCTTCTGAGCTGTGGACGAGGGCGGGGCAGTCGTCGTTGTGGTGGGGACGACGAGCGCACTCGCTGCACGACAAGGGGCGGCCTCCGAGGTCGTGTCGCCGATACCGGCGAGCGCATCTCGGAAGGAGCGACCCTTGATGATGGAGGTGTTGCTGCCAGTGGACCTAGCGTGGTGGAGGGCTTGGCGGCGAGTCACAGGGCCGTCAGTTGAGGCCATGATGACCGCGACCCTGCGATGGAGTTGCCAGGCTGGACAGCGGGGCTCGGTTGCAGGGTGTTTCCCTCTGCAGTTTGTTTATGCATTGAGGGTGTACTGCACATGATCCTGGGGCGTGCTTGATGCTGCAGCGCAGGCACCTTCGTCCCGATAGCAGGTGGCGGTTGCGTGCCCGAAGCGGCAGCAATGGGAGCACTGCAGAGGCCGGGGCTGACGGGGTCGAACTGGGCGCCTTTGCTTGTAAGGTAGTATATCCGGCGGGACGGCAGTCCCAGCGAAGGTCACGGTGAGGCAGTTGCCTCGGCGTACACCTGACACGAGGGGCAGAGGCGAAGCAATGTTGTTGGCGAAGTCCTCAAAGGGGATCGTTGGGTCCACTCCAAAAACCATGACGACACAGGTATTTAGGTCGAGTTGTTTGGCTCGAACCTTGGTCGCACAGATCGTTCCAACCTGAAGTAGGGCAGTCAGATCGGCGGTAGGGTAGGTGTCGACCGCAACAAGGTTGCGCCCGAAATTCACCCGCACTCGCTGGGTGGCTGGGAACCCCGAAAGGACGGCGGCGATCGCATCCCTCGAAGCAGCCAGGAAGTTAGCCTTTTTCTCGATAGGCCGAAAGACGATGGTGGCCGAGTTCCAATCGGAGGAAGGTCGCCAGCAATGTGGGGACCGTCAGAACGCGGAGGCGTGCTTGGGGGCATGCCGCGCTCACTGGAGGCGGACGCCGTTTGCTCGGCAGCCGCAGTAGTTGAAGGAGATGAGGAGGTGTTGCTGCCAGGGGGGTATCCCCCGCAGACAGCCACGGCCGTGGCAGGAGACGAGCAAGCTTCGGTGTGCGCCTTCGCTCTGCTTGATCTGCTCGAAGCCGGGCAAACGGCAGCAGTGTGATGGCTGCTGACTTTCTGCGGCTGGGTTTTCTTGGCGCGTGCTGGCTTGGATTGTGCCTGCTGCTGCTGTGTTGGCACTGGAGATGATGCGGAGGCTGCCATGATGGCATCCTGCTGCGTTATTTTTTCCGGGTGCCTCGCTGAGGCGCCATATGTAGCCCTTAAAAGGGCTGCGCGCTAAGAGCGCGGAGCGAAGATCGGTGTAAGGACAGGAGCGCAAAAACAAGCGTCTTTCTTGGTTGAAATCTCATCAGCCTTTCTCCCACATATCATCATCATGTTCTTGCCTACGTTCCTTTGGTCTTCCTTTAATCTCCTGATGAAGTTACCAGTTTCGCCAATGTAACTGCAGCTGTAGTCTGTGCATCGGCACCTAATGAATAAACAGCACCAGGGTATCGCTTTTTGTCTAAGCGATACTTCACGTTTACTGGCTGATTTCTAAGCTCGTTTGACGGCATGTGCACAACACGAAGGCCCTATCTTGAAAAGATACGGCTTAGTGGTTCACTGACCCCAGGAGCATATGAAACGCCCGGCTGCATTTCCGATGGAGGCGGAAATGTTTTAGGCCCGTGTGCTCAGATTTGGGTGCACGTTAAAGAACCCCAGGTGGTCAAAATTTCCGGAGCCCTCCACTGCGGTGTCTCTCATAATCATATGGTGGTTTTGGGACGTTAAACCCCACAAATCAATCAAAGCATATGAAACGCCGGCACGCCTTCACAATGACCTGCCCATGGATGGCTTGGAATCAAGGAAACGATCTTCAATATTCTTAATAAAGTTCTTCGGGTACACAATCATAATTAGTTTTCAGTGTACAGTTCAGAGCTCTTTCCTCATTGCATCGTCAGTTGAGCAAAGTATCGTATTTTTGCGCGTATAACCCGCACCAAAAACCCAAAAATTTCAGTGGCAAAGTGGAGGTGCGGATAATACGCGGGGTTTTTTCTATAGTGCTGCTTCACAACAATGCGTGTTGTGCTGTGAAGCCCCTTAACAGTGTAGTGTAACATAATAGCCACCGCAACACGTGCTGATATGTGATGTGTGATATGTGATATGCATCGTGTTACATCAGCACCAGGTTGCTATAAAAGATGAGTGCGTAGGAAATAAAGGCTAGTGTTTTTTCCACGGTATCAAGTGTGCTGTTCTTCCGTCAGCTGCTCTCCGCGAGTTGGCTATGACAGTGGCGACGAGGATGAAAGTGTGATCTGCTGGTGCCGCCTGGAACTTTCCTGTAAGGCTGTGTTCTCTACCGTGTGTAGAATGCCTGGTGTCGGCAAGCTTGAGCCGTTCGACGTGGGAACAACCAGCTGGGATGATTATCAAGAGCGGGTAGAACAATTTTTCATAGCCAACGACGTCGAAGATGAAAAAAAGCGGGCAGTACTTCTCACCTGTTTGGGACCGGCCACGTATTCATTACTGCGAAACCTGCTGTCACCGTCGAAGCCGTCGGAAACAAGCCTGTCCACGATCCTTGACGTACTGAAGAAGCATTTTTCGCCGAGACCATCGGAAGTGGTTGCAACGTTCAAGTTTAATTCAAGAATACGTCATTCTGGTGAAACGGCTGGGGATTTCTTCGCTAGCCTGAACAAACTTGCTGACGATTGTGCTTTCGGCTCGTTTCGAGACAGAATGCTTCGTGACCGCATCGTGGCAGGCATCAACGACGAGACAATGCAGCGACGACTGTTGGAGTCACCAGATTTGACCCTTGATACCGCAAAGAAGACAGTTATCGCGATGGAAGCGGCGAACAAAGATTCTCGCGCGCTGTCAACAGCCATGCCAATGACTGTTGCGCCGACGAATGCCGTGTCACGTGATACAGGAAAGCAGAAGCATAAACCAGTTTCATGTTTCCGCTGCGGAGGCGAGCATCTGGCGATGCAGTGTCGACATGCAAGTAGCGTCTGTCACAAGTGTCGAAGCAAGGGGCACCTGGCGCGAGTATGCAAGGGTAAGGCAGTTACAGTTACGAGCGCAAGTGGTTCAGCGTTTTTGTCCCGGAAGCATCAGTCAATCCATACCGTAGACGACGAGAAAGCCGTTCTGAGACACCGGCACCGCAAGTCTACGAAATGTGGCAAGTGCGCGCACCGGATCACGACCGTAGCCCGTACCGGGTTGAGGTGTCCGTGAATGGAACTTCACTCATTATGGAAATTGACACGGGAGCAAGTGTGTCTGTCGTGTCGGAAGAGACCTTTCGCCGCATAATTCCGTCTTGTCGTCTGGAACCGTCAAGCGTCATGCTGAAAGGTTACACTGGTGAGCTGTCCGCGGTGCAAGGCAGCCTGCCTGCGACTGTACGACTGGGAAACCATGAGTGCCGGGACGTGTTGTACGTCGTCCCAGAACGCTGCCCGTCCCTTATGGGGCGTGGCTGGATAAAAGGCCTCGGAATCGAGCTGCGCAGTGTGATGGACGTTAAGGCTATCACGTCGGTTGAGGGACTCGTCGCTGAGTATGCGAGTGTTTTCGACGACGCCTTGGGAACATTCAAGGGAGTGTCCGCGAAAATAACCATCGAAGACAACGCGAAGCCGCGGTTCTTCAAGGCTCGCCCTGTTCCGTTCGCAATGATCGACCGCGTCAACGAGGAACTGATGCGCATGGAACGAGTTGGAGTGCTGCGTCCAGTTAAGACTTCGGAATGGGCTGCGCCTATCGTGCCTATCTTGAAGCGGAGTGGCCAGATTCGGATATGTGGCGACTTCAAGGTCACTGTTAATCCCGTGACAGTGCCTGAAAAATACCCGATACCACGCGTTGAAGACCTGTTTTGCCGTCTTAGCGGTGGCGAGAAGTTCACCAAATTGGACTTGAAGGATGCGTATTTGCAAGTTGAACTGGACAAGGCATTTCGCAAGCTGGTGACAATCAACACACCAAAAGGACTGTACCAATACACGCGTTTGCCTTTTGGCGTCACATCTGCTCCTTCAATTTTTCAGCGGGAGATGGAAAACCTGCTACAAGGGCTCAGACACGTTGTGGTGTACTTCGACGATGTTCTTGTGACTGGACGCGACAGCCAGGACCATCTAACAAACCTGGGCCTAGTCCTAAGCCGACTGAAGCAAGCTGGGCTAAAATTGAAGCTTGACAAGTGTACCTTCCTGGAACGACAAGTTGAATACCTGGGTCACGTTGTCACGGCTGCGGGGTTTCAACCCAACCCTGAAAAGGTAGAGGCTGTACTGAAAGCGCCTAGACCCGAAGATGTCAAGACATTACGGAGTTATCTAGGTCTAGTCAACTTCTACCGCAAGTTTCTGCCGGGGCTGTCTAGTGTGTTGCATCCCTTGAACGAGCTGCTTGTGGCCAAGGTGTCGTGGGAGTGGCGTGAGGATCATGAACGTGCTTTCCAAAGGAGCAAGGAGCTACTTGTTTCAGCAGCAGTGCTGGCGCATTATGACCCCAAGAAACCCGTGGTTCTCGTATGCGATGCGTCACCGTACGGCGTTGGCGCCGTTCTGGCCCATAGAGAAGACTCGGGGGCTGAACGACCAATCGCATTTGCATCACGAAGTCTCGCGCCAGCCGAGCAAAATTAGTCACATCGACAAGGAGGCTCTTGCGCTCATGTTTGGCGTAACCAAGTTCCGACAATACCTCTGGGGACGCGAGTTCGAGGCTATTACGGACCATAAACCATTACTGGGCTTGCTTTCTCCCGACAAGCGCGTGCCTGAGATGTGTTCACCGCGTATCATGCGTTGGGCTCTGATGCTTGGTGCGTATAACTACAAGCTCATGTACCGGCCGGGAGCAAGCATTGCCAACGCGGATGGTTTGAGTCGCCTACCACTACCAGGGTACGCTCAACCTGTGGAAAGGCCAGCGGAAGTTTTCATGCTGGAGGCTGCTTATCCTGAAGTGCTACGGTCGACTGTAGTCGCGGAAGCTACTTCCAAGGACCCAACCTTAGCGAAGCTACGAGAGGCCTTATGGTCTGGAGCTGAGCTACGTGACCCCGAGTTCAGGTTCTACACAGATCGAAAACTTCAGATGAGCGTGCAAGAAGACTGTATACTTCTCGTATCGCGAGTGGTCATCCCAAGTGCATTACAGCAAGAAGTGTTGCGACTCCTTCATGAGGGGCACCCTGGAATGACCAAGATGAAGGCTATCGCCAGGAGTCACGTCTGGTGGCCTTCGTTGGACGAGGACATTACCGCTGCAGTTCGCCAGTGTCAGATCTGCCAAGAACACCAGAGGGCTGCACGGCCGGTAGCGATGACGCCATGGCCGTTTCCGGACAGACCATGGTCTCGCCTTCATATTGACTTTGCTGGACCTTTGAAGAACCGCTACTTGCTGATCGTTATCGATGCATTTTCAAAGTGGATAGAGGCCGTTCCTATATCTACACCATCGGCAGGGGCAACTATCCCATGCCTGAGGGTTATGTTTGCTACTCACGGATTGCCAGACGTAGTGGTGTCCGACAACGGACCAGCGTTCGTGAGCGAGGAATTCAAACTGTTCCTGCATCGAAATGGCATCAAACAAGTATTGACACCCCCATACCATCCAGCGTCAAACAGGGCTGCAGAACGGGCAGTTCAGTGCATCAAGTCAAAGCTAAAGAAATCGGCTGGAGGGAATTTTTCATGCCAACTTGCCCGTATTCTTTTCAATTACAGGATTACTCCCCACGAAACTACCGGGTGCTCACCAGCGGAGCTGATCATGGGCCGTAAGTTAAAAACTGCTCTAACGTTGTTGCATCCAGACATGAAAGCTAAGGTCTTGCTGAAGCAGCTCAAGCAGAAGATTGTCCATGATGGTGGAGCTCGAACCACACCACCCGCAAGACCCGGAGACTACATCTACGCACGGAATTTCCGTTCGGGGCCAACCTGGATGCCCGCAAGAGTGACTGACAGAGCCACCGATAACATCGCTGATGTCGTTTTGTCAGACGGTAGGTGTTGGCGGCGCCATCAAGAACACCTGCGGCTGAACTTCGCCCCAGTTAGTGCGCCTCCTGGACTGCCGCCTGAGCGACAGACTTCTTTACCGACGCCAGTGTTACCGCCTGTGCAACAAGCTACGTCAACCACGGAGTGCGTGTCGGAACGAGCGGGTGTGCAACCGGCTGAGAAACTAGTTCCGCTACCCAGGAAGTGTGAGTCGGAGCAATCGAGTCCAGTTGCTGAGCCGTGTCCTGAATCATGCAGCGAAAGTGGGACCGCAACACGCGATCTGGTTGTGCCTACTAGCCATGACAGTACGCCAATGCTGCGAAGAAGCACGAGGACAAAAAAACCAGTTGTGCGTTTCTGACCACGAAGGCCGCTAAACTATCGTTGTTTTGTTTGTTGGTGGGGAGGAGTGTAACATAATAGCCACCGCAACACGTGCTGATATGTGATGTGTGATATGTGATATGCATCGTGTTACGTCAGCACCAGGTTGCTATAAAAGATGAGTGCGTAGGAAATAAAGGCTAGTGTTTTTTCCACGGTATCAAGTGTGCTGTTCTTCCGTCAGCTGCTCTCCGCGAGTTGGCTATGACATGTAGCGAAGGCTACGGAGGCGGTTTCCGCAAATTCGTGTTGCTCCGCAAGTAGCACGGCAGCTTGCGGCCGATTTTGGTTTCGCTTGCTTGCATCGTTGAAGCGTTTAGAAAAACATTTGGGGAGAGACAATTCGATTGTTCACTGTAAAATCTCACTGTGACACCACAAGTATATTTTTTTAATGTTCGTGGCCGCTCAGTGACCCTCCACATGTCCCTACGTCATGGACGCCATGTTTACTTTAGGAAAGGGCTTGCCGAAAAGGTGGTGCTGTCTAAGGAAGTTCCATAATAAATGAAGTAAGTTCCATAATAAATAACGCAGTATTTATTTCAGCAAGGCAAATGAGATGTTATAGTGTCTATAGAGATATTATCAGTAAATTATTGTACTACTTTTTAACGCGGTAGCAGGCATGCATTTTGGTTCTGTTGTTTCCAGGGTGCTGTTACAGTGTACTAGAAGGGGTAGTGCTGTCAAGTTGTCGCCGAGTGTGAGCGCTCTTTACCTCGCTGATACCGCTAGTTCTCCACATCTCGACTTGTTCGCCAAGCCTAAGTCGACCTGTTCTGTCACCATGAGTAGCGTACGGCGGCAGGCCTTCACAGCACAGCAAAAGCTTAAGATCATCGCTGTCGCCGAGGAATTTGGAAATCGCGAAGCGGGAAGACGGCACAATGTGGATGAGTCCTGCGTGCGACTGCGGAGAAAGAAGAATTAGAGCCTACAAGCCGCGCACCGCGACCATAGGTCATTTCGTGGCCCCAAGACCGGTGCTTACCCTGAGCTGGAGGGGGAGCTAGTAAAGTTCATCGAAGATGTGAGAAGCAGGGGTCACGCCGTATCGGCCGAGATGGCCCAAGTGGAAGCGCGGCGACTTTCGAGTGAGCTAGGCCTACCTCACGAGTTCCGTGCGAGCCACGGATGGCAGCACCGCTTTATGAAGCGGCAAGGGCTCTCAATCAGACGGCGGACTACAATATGTCAACGCTTGCCGGCTTCTTATGAGGAGAAGCTGCTCAAGTACCAGAGATGTGTAATTGGCTTGCGAAAGCAGCACAATTACATTTTCTCGCAAATCGGCAATGCGGATGAAACTCCTGTTTATTTTGAAATGCCGTTGGACACAACGATTAAGAAGACGGGCAGCAGTTCGGTGAGCGTGCTGATCGGCTGGAGCACGAAAGTGCGCATCACAGTCTTGCTTTGTGCCCTCGCCGACGGCACGCAGCTGCGACCGTACGTCATCTTGAAAAGGAAAACTCTACCAAAGGTTCATTTGCCTGCCGGTGTGGTGGTGCACGCACACGAGAACGTGTGGATGAACAGTGACTTGTTCGTAGACTGGATCAAGACGGTATGGGAGAAGAGGCCCGGTGCGATGCTCGCAAAGAGGTCCATGCTCGTTCTTGACTCGTTCCACGGCCACACAACTGAGGAAGTGAAGGACCGCCTTTCACGCAACGGCACCGACTTAGTTGTTATACCCGGTGGAATGACGTCAATGTTGCAGCCTCTAGATGTGTCGCTTAACAAGCCCTTCAAAGCGCATGTCAAGCGCTATTACGCCGAGTGGATGGCCGAAGGCTGCTACGACTTGACGCCGACAGGACGAGTCCGAAGGCCTGATATTGCCCTATTCTGCAAGTGGATTGTCGAGGCATGGAAGGCCATTCCAGGTGAGATGGTGCGAAAAAGTTTCAAGAAATGCTGCATCACAAACAACATGGATGGAACCGAAGATGACCTTGTGCATAATAGTGAGGACTGCGGCTCAAGTGATAGCTCTAGCGAGAGCAGCGACAGTGATTGAATTGTGACTGGCCTTGCAGACAGCGTATTCTGCTTGCTAAATGAAGCTTTTTCTGTCTACATATGTGCTAAGTTGCTTGAGCAGTAGCTTTTGTACAGCCTTTCCTGTATATCAAATGTGCGGGCAATACGCGAGGATTTTTTTTTTCTTTCTCGGTGAGCTGAAAGTGGGGGTGCGGATTATATGCAGGGGCGGGTTATACGCGCAAAAATAAGGTACTGCCTGTGCTACATATGGGTTCTGAAACGTCTGTGTTTTCTCACCTTAACTTGGTCAGTGGTCGCATCTACATCCTTATTTGAATACAGTAATACCTCATTAACTCGAAGTTTTAAAACCTGAAGAATATTTCAAGATAAACGAATTTTCAAGATGAGGAAAGTAGTGCTAATTGCCAAAAAAATGAGTTTTTTTCTTTTTTTTTTTCAGAAAAGAATCGCTACATTTAAACCTACTTGTAACCAACCTTCATATAAGGAACTCCTCAATATAACAATGTTTTTCTATTCCCCACCGTTGCTCCATGAAGCACACATATTTGCGACATCTAGGTAACAAAGTAACACCGGGAGACAACCTTGATATAACGAGTTTTCCGGACGGACAATCTAGGAATTTCGCCCGGGATTTTGCCATTTTGGTACGAACGTACATTTTCCGCGACTGCCCCGCCGCCACTTCGTCAGCGGCGATGCTCACAGTGCACCAGGCGAGAGCAAGCACTCGTTATTGCGCGCGGCTGAGCGCGAGGTGGGCAGGCGGGCCTGCACCCCACGAGCCAGCATTTCCACCGTTCGAGCTCCCGTGGGCACATGCTCAAGTGTGCCCCCCCCCCCCCTTCCACTTCAAACCAAAATTTTAATAAACTACTTTCGCGCATTGTCAGTGCCATGCTTTCAGTTAGTGCACACATGTGGGGCCATGCTGCATATGGTGGGCGTTTTACCGAACAGTTTTTTGCGGTATCCGTGTCTGCGTCCATGTCGTTTGCTCTTTATTTTGCGACGCCCTGCACACTTGCGTAGTTTGACTGTGAAGCATGATGTGGCCCCCGATGACCTTCAGCTTTGCTTTTTTTTTTTATTTATTGGGATACCAAATATATGGACAGTCTCAACTGGGTTTGTGCCATCGCCGCCACAGCCACCGTTTTTCACCGTATATGTATAGGTATCTATATAAGTATAAAACTCAAGAAAGACAAAAAAACCTGCCCACCCTCGGCGCCCAGTTGTCACGATGTGCGGTTGCGCGTTTTATCTCCCATGCGTACTTTGCCCCGCAAAGAGGGGGGGGGGGGGGTAGATGATTGTGCCCGCGCTTATCCTTCGATGGGGATAATCGCGCGCTTTTGACTGGAAAAATTGTGTTTAGTTGCCGGGCACACAAAGATCACTTCGCTCGCTGGACAGGTGCCGTTTGTGAAAAGAGTGCGCTTTTCAAATATAGTGAAGTAACAACTGGGGCACTTTTTAATTTGCACTCATATCTGTACCTGTGGTTACGTTTCATGCCTAGTTTTTGTTTACTCAGTGCGTTGAGTGTTGAGCAGTAAATGTTGTTATTTCACTCTTCTCCTGTGTGTGAGGAGGTTTATTAGCCGTTAGAGACAGCGTGAAGAACCGTCCAGCGATCGGCACAGCAACGAACCGAAGCACGAGCCGAGAAAGCCGGGCCCGAGAAAGCCGGGCGTTGGCAATGCTGCTTGCTGCAGGCACCATCTTCTTCACAATCGCCCCCGCTGAAAAAGGAGCCATCCTGGCGACCTGAGAAGTTTCAGGGAGAGGCTCATGATACGGTTTTAGGCGGGAAACATGAACGATGTCATGTGCACGTCGGCGCATGTCATCCGATCGGGAAACTGGCTCAATTAGGTAATTAACCGGAGAGGTTTTCTTTAAAAACGGTGTAAGGCCCCTCGTACTGGGGGACAAGTTTCGATGAGAGTCCCGGAGTTTGTCATGGGATGGCAAGCCACATGAGAGACCATGGGGCATAGCTGGGATCCGGAAGGGAGGTGCAACGGTTCTCTTTCTGGCGTTGCTGCTCGTCCGAAGTGAACTCACGGGCGAGCTGGCGGCACTCTTCGGCTTGTCGAGCAGCATCGGAGATAGGTGGACATTCGGAAGCATCAGGACGGTAGGGAAGTAGAGTATCAATTGTGTGGGAAGGGTCGCGTCCATAAAGAAGAAAGAAGGGTGAAAATCTCGTGATTGTTTGTATTGCAGTATTGTATGCGAATGTGACGTATGGGAAAACCCAGTGATTGTTTGTATTGCAGTATTGTATGCGAATGTGACGTATGGGAAAACCCAGTCCCAGTTGCTATGATTAGATGCCACGTACATTGAGAGCATATCACCAAGCGTGCGGTTAAACCGTTCCGTTAGCCCATTAGTCTGCGGATGGTATGCTGTCGTTTTCCGATGAATGACGTGGCATTCCGAAAGCAGAGCTTCGACGACCTCGGAGAGGAAAGCGCGGCCTCTGTCACTAAGGAGCTCTCGAGGTGCGCCATGTCGAAGGATAAATGGACGTAAAATGAAAGAGGCGACTTCCTGAGCGGTAGCGCTCGGTATAGCGGCTGTTTCGACGTAGCTTGTTAGATGGTCGACCACCACTATAATCCACCGATTGCCATCTGGTGTCAATGGAAGGGGGCCATAGAGGTCAACGCCAACACGAGCAAATGGCTTGGCAGGGCACGGAAGTGGCTGCAATTCGCCAGTCGCACGTAGTGGTGTTGACTTGCGTCGCTGGCAGTCAGGACAGCACTGCACAAATTTGCATACAAAATTGTACATGCCGCGCCAGTAATAGCGATGGCGAAGGCGTTCATATGTTTTGAACACCCCGGCGTGGCCACATTGTGGATCGTCGTGAAGAGAGGCGCATACCTGCGATCGTAAAGTGCGTGGAATGACCAGGAGCCACCGGCGGCCATCAGGAGAGTAGTTGCGTCGATGGAGAAGTTGATCGTGGATGGCAAAATGGAAAGCTTGACGTCAGAGGGATCGAGATACCGGAAGGTTGGGCGTAGTGGATAGGTATTCGAGAAGAGATGCGATTCACGGGTCACGACGTTGTTCGGTGGCAATTGAGTCAAGATTTAACAATGACAAGGTCTGGAGGCACGTGTTTCTGCACGTCGGATCTGATGGCAAAGGTGAGGGGGACAGGGCTTCAGTGTCAGAGTGTTTGCGTCCGCAGTGGTATACGACGCGAATGTCGTACTCCTGGATGAGGAGTGCCCATCGCGCAAGGCGGCCAGAAGGGTCTTTCAGCGCGGAGAGCCAGCAAAGCGCGTGGTGATCAGTTACTAGATCGAACGGGCGGTTTTTAAGTACGGCCGAAACTTTCCAAGCGCCCACACCAGAGCCAAACACTCTTTTTTCTGTCGCGCTGTAATTAGTTTCGGCTTTCGTCAGAGTGCGGCTAGCGTAGGCTACAACGTATTCTGAATAGCCGGGCTTTCGCTGAGCGAGGACAGCGCCTAGCCCGACGCCGCTGGCGTCGGTGTGCACTTCGGTAGGAGCCGTCGGGTCGAAGTGGCGAAGAATAGGTGGGGAGGTGAGCAGACGGCACAGAGTAGTGAAGGCAACGTCACATGCAGGGGACCAGGAGGAGAGGTTCACGTCACCGCGAAGAAGCTGGGTTAATGGTGACATGATGGATGCAAAATTGCGAACAAAGCGCCGGAAGTATGAGCATAGGCCTACAAAACTACGAAGTTCCTTCATGGTCGTCGGCTTGGGAAATTCTGCGACTGCTCGAAGTTTTGCTGGGTCAGGTAATACGCCGTGCTTGGACACGATGTAGCCTAGGATAACGAGCTCGCGTGCAGCAAAGCGGCATTTTTTCAGGTTAAGCTGCAGGCCAGCGTTGGTCAGACAAGTCAAAACGTGCCTGAGGCGAAGGAGGTGCGTAGGAAAGTCGTGCGAGGAAACCACGACATCGTCGAGGTAGCAGAGGCACATATTTCACTTGAGGCCACGTAGCATATTATCCATAAGTCGTTCAAATGTGGCGGGCGCGTTACAAAGCCCAAAGGGCATGACGGTAAACTCGTATAGTTCATCAGGTGTAATAAATGCAGTTTTTTGGCGATCAACTTCAGCCATTGGAACTTGCCAGTAGCCAGACAGCAAATCTAGCGACGAGCAGAATTACGCTCCGCGAAGGGTGTCAATGGCGTCATCAATGCGCGGCAAAGGATATACGTCCTTGCGGGTTATCTTATTCAAACGACGATAGTCCACGCAAAATCGGATAGATCCGTCTTTCTTACGCACCAGGACGACAGGAGACGCCCAGGGACTGTGAGATGGTCGAATGACGTCTCTACGAAGCATATCTTCGACTTGATTGTTGATGGCGCGGCGTTCTTCAGCGGAGACACGGTATGGTCTTTGACGCAGTGGCTGGTGTAGGCCGGTAACAACATGATGCTTGACTTGCGACGTGCGGCCTAGTTGAGGTAGCGACACATCGAAAGAATTGAGGAACTCATGCAGAAGATCAAGCAAATCGGCATGTTCGGTGGGAGTGAGGGTGTTGGCAATGGCGCTGGAAAACGTAGACTCCTCGAGGGCTAACAGTGATTTGGGTGGTCGCAGTAGTCATCTGGGACATCAATCAAAGACGAAGGGTCGAGATCCTGCACGCGGCCGAGACATTCCCCCGCAAGCAAAGTGACAGGTGTGGAAAGCGGGTTGAGTATGAACATATTGCTTCTTCCGGCGGCAAGGTCAATCGTTGCGAAAGGCAGCGGCAGAGCTTGACGACTCGTGAAGATATCGAAAGGCATAAAAAAGACTGTAGCGTCAATGTAGGCGTTGCATGAAACTGGAACAAGTGCGAAATTTTCAGGTGGAATATCGGTTTCTTCATGCACGAACAACTTCGGCGGCTGATGAAGAGCGTCAAGTAATGGGACATCACAAAAAGATGAAAACTCAACTTCAGCGCGTGTGCAGTCGATGACGGCATTATGGCGGGATAGGAAGTCCCATCCGAGGATGACATCATGCGGACAGACAGCGAGGACAATAAACTCCACAATGTAAACAATGCCTGCGATGGACACTCTTGCAGTGCAGGCTGCGAGAGGCGTTACTTGCTGTGCACTTGCGGTGTGGAGCGACAGTCCCGAAAGCGGCGTCGTGACTTTACGTTATACATGGCAGACATTAGCGGCAATAACAGAAACAGCGGCGCCAGTGTCTACAAGGGCGAAAGTACAATAACCTTCAACATTTACTGCGACCACGTTAGCAGGAGAGGGGCGAGGGCTTAGACAGTTCGAAAATGGCGCAGTTCTTGCCTCTTGAACTGCGGTGCTTAGTTTTCCTGGTCAGAAAGTCTGGGCCGGCAACGCATGGGGGAGGGCGATCGCCGATGAGGAGAGGGTGCGCGCGGCGTCACAAAGTCGGGGTCGTTGGGAGGGGCATAGCGAGGTGACGAGACCGGCCCATATTGCGTGAAGGGTTGGCTGCCGGGTTGCGACGATCGGACATAGTCGCCAAACGTCTGAGGTCGACGGCGGCAGTAGCGGGCAACGTGTCTAGGAGTGAAGCAGGCGTAGCATATCGGTCGGTTATCGGGCGTTTTCCAAGGATTGGCGACTGGTGGTGCCGCCCAAGGTGCAGTATAAGCAGCCGGGTGTGCGGGCTGTGAGCGCGAGGTGTAGGGTGGTTGCGGAAGCCTACGCACAGCGTCTGCATATGTGAACGGCACTACGACAGGCTGCATCACTTGCGAACAGGCGATAGGAGGAGCCACAGGCTGCGCTGCATGCGTTAGGGGTGCAGCCACAGGCTGCGCGGCTGGCGGATAGGCGACAGGAGGGCCTAGCGGCTGCGTGACACGCTGGCAGTGAACACGGCTGGATAGAGGCGGCTCGTGGTGCGCAAGAGGAACAGCTTGGGCAACCTCTTCCGAAATAGCAGTGCGAAGTGGAGCAGGTAGACGGGTGGTGGTCTCGTGAGTGAAGGGCACTAGGGAAAGTTGGCGGGCGACTTCCTCACGGACGAAGGCTCGAACTTGCTGAAACAAGGGTGAATTGTCAGGCAGGGTGTCGAAACTGGACAGTGACTCACCACCATGCTGAGGCTGCCGAGCCAGAGTGCATTGCTTCTTCAACTCGTAGTAGCTCTGACACAAGCCGACGACTTCGGAAACTGTGCTCAGATTTTTTACCCCGCCGCGGTGGTCTAGTGGCTAAGGTACTCGGCTGCTGACCCGCAGGGCGCGGGTTCGTATCCCGGCTGCGGCGGCTGCATTTCCAATGGAGGCGGAAATGTTGTAGGCCCGTGTGCTCAGATTTGTGTGCACGTTAAAGAACCCCAGGTGGTCTAAATTACCGGAGCCCTCCACTACGGCGTCTCTCATAATCATATAGTGGTTTTGGGACGTTAAACCCCACATATCAATCAATCAATCATCGTGCTCGGATTTCTTGCCAAGAGCATTTGAAATGCGCCGTCGTAGATGCCCTTCAGGGTGTGTTTGACCTTGTCAGATTCGGGCATGGTGTTATTCGCATGTCGACAAAGGTCGACGACGTCCTCAATATAACTGGTAAAGGTCTCGCCAGTCTGCTGAGAGCGGACGCGCAAGCGCTGTTCTGCCCGCTGCTTGCGGACACAGCCGGCCGACCGAACACTTCAGCACATGACGTCTGAAGACGCTCCATGTGGGGATGTTGTGTTTGTGGTTGTTAAACCACAATTCGGCGACGCCAGTGAGATAAAATATGACGTGGCCCAGCTTGTCCTCTTCATCCCACTTATTATTGGCGCTCACCAGTTCGTAGTGCTCGAGCCAGTCTTCGACGTCGGTCCCATCCGCACCGCTGAAGACCTTCGGGTACCGTAGCCTAGGATGGCCAGGGCAGTTGAACTGGGGCAAAGGCGTCGATGTAGTGGCGTTGTCAGTCATGACAGGTGGTAACGTGCGGCTTCGCAGCTCCAGGGTGTAGCAACGGGGATTAACAGCACCTTCCACCAAATGTGAGGACGTTTATTAGCCGTTAAAGACAAAAACGAGACAGCGTGAGGAACCGTCCAGTGATCGGCACAGCAACGAACCGAAGCACGAGCCGAGAGAGCCGGGCGTTGGCGATGCTGCTTGCTGCAGGCACATCTTCTTTTTCACATGTGTATGTTTTTGTGCGTCATTTGTGCATGAGCAGCGCACTCCACGTTTCGATTTGCTGGCCATTCGTAGCGTTACATACCAAGTTGTTGCTATCACATTCATTGCTTGACCCTTGCGGCGAAACTGTGACTTTTCCTCATTTCAGACGGCCGTGTCGTCACCAACGAGCGGATGTCAGATTAGGCGCTGATGGAAACTCTCCGAGACCACAGTGACGACGAATCTTCTGAAATCGACTCATCACGCGCTTCCGTCTTGTGCCGCGCTGTGAATTCGCAGGCTGATAGCTTTCACGATTAGCAGATTAGTTCTCGCAACATGACGGGGTATTGAATGCAATGCAATGAACGCGATAGCAAAAAATTGTAATGTTATAAGAAGTAAGGCTGGCAGCCAACTCTTTTGAATCTGATATCGCGGAACTCCTACAAAACGCTGGTGTGAGCAAATACGGCCGCTCCAGGGACAAGTGCTCTTTTCACACAATCCCTTCACGTTGGCGTCTCTCATAATCATATGGTGGTTTTGGGAGGTTAAATCCAGCATATCAATCAATCCCTTCACGTTGAAACCACACTGATACTCGCTGAGATAGCAAGCGTATCAGCGATTGTGACCGCCCTTAAATTCAAGTTCATTATTGCTACTCGAGCAATCCCCCTTCCCCTGATTGTTTTATGCTAGTTCAAGACTGGTGGTTTACTTTCTGTTTGAGCATTCGACAGCAGTTATAACACGTGGGAGACATTATCTTATGCACTTTCCAGGCGATAGGGATGGGCCGACTCATTTGATCTCTGCTTCAGTAGCGCTCGCGCGCTTTTTTGCGCTCGTGAAAGTTGCCATGCGCAGGGGCATGTTATTAATTTGGACTTGTTACGGAGCATGATGTTGATGGCGAAAACCCGTCGATAGGGTTCATATAATTGCTATCGCAATAATAACGCAGTTTTTTTACTGTAAAATAAGTGTGTTGGGTTAGGTATGCCTTCAGCCCTCTTTTGTTTAATTTGCACATTTATTTTCCAAATTTTCATACAGAACCTGCATATAACGAAAACCTCTTTGTAACGAATTTTTTTAGGAATTTATTAATTATTATATCCAGGCTTAACTGTACTACCTACTGGCTCTTCTGCGGCAGTTTCTTTCTTTCTTCTCGTGCAGGTTTAAAGGGAAAAAAATAACATACAAGAGACTTTAGGTAGGTTGTGCCGCACTGCCATTTTATTTAACAGAGAAAAACTGCTTAATAATGCTTTGCGGTCGTACTCGGGTCTAGGAAGGTGTCCTCCAGCTTCTTGACACATCAAATCAGTCTATCTTCCCGGTCGCTGCACTCGACCTTATTTTGGAGCAAGCGGAGCACATTTCTTGTTTCTGAAGGCCGTCGTCTTTGCCGTCCGTCATTTCTCTGGTCACCGCCACATCCTGCTCACGCAGTGCGTACTCTAGAAAAGTCACGTCATTTTCGGCGGCACCATTACCTGTAAGCTTGATGACCTCTTGACAAAGTTTCTCAAAGTCTGTGAAGTCATTTGTCTCTGCTGTCTCTGCTTCTGGCAAACTGGCGGCACGTGAAAACCCAGCACGCGCAAAGTAGTTGGTGATAACCGCTGCATGAACTTGCTGCCAAGCTCTGCTGAGAAGGTGTACTGCTCCCAGCAGATCAATTTCGTAGCCTTTGCCATTTTCATAAGACAACAAAATTCTGTGAAGAGGCTGTTTTCGTAGATTTTTCGGGCCACTTTGATGACACCTTAGTCCATTGGCTGCAGAACAGATGTCATGTTTGCTGGCAGAAACTCGATGGTCACTGCCTCCAAATTCTCTATATTGGTGTGGTCTGTGCAGTTGTCGGTAGTAAACAGGGCTTTTCTGTTTTTCTTGGCTATCTTGTTATCTATAGTGGGAACGTACTCTTCGAAAAAGTAGCAGTTATCTATGCTGCTCTCGACGAATAAAGTATTACGTCGCGTGAAAGACGTAAACTACGAAGTGGTTCCGGACGCTACGTCGTCACGATGGGTACAACCAAGACAACCGACCTCTGACATAGTTCACGTGGTGCGCATGAAGCCTTATTTTGCGCATTCCTAAAAGGCCACTTTTCCTGTGTTTTTTTTTTTTTTTTGTGCTTCGACAATTGCTTCATCATTGGTGAACTTATCGCGTGTAGCATTTGAATATTGGTGCCCTCTTTCATTGTTTAGGCTTTTTTTTTTTTTTTGCAATAACTTTACAGCATCAGGACGATGCTCTTTCTTTTTTTTTGTTGAAGAGGAATATTGCCACTTACTTCTAGTAGTGGGACGTATGCCAAGGCGAAGGCGCACACCGAAATAAAGAAAGAAGTGCGCTTGGGCCCCCACTCTGGCAAACAAGCCCAACCGACGCGCTTGGTTAGAGCCCTGTTGCTCAGACGTCAATAAACCTTGTCGACACCCCTGGAGCGACGTGACAATATTGTTCCTTTTTTGAAGTGGTCAAATGATCCGCTGCTGCAACTGAAGTTCATGTGCCCCATTTGCAAGGCCAGAGCGTCTGCCTTCTCTATCATTATTGCTGTGGTGATGGGAAGGTTGGCCGCTCTGGCATTTTGCAGCCATACCATCAACGCCGCTTCAACGTCTGAGAACTTCGACCATCAAACCCGCTTCCACTGGCTGGAGAAGCTCTGCTGATATCCATCCAGCACCTTCTGCTTTTTTTCAGCACCGTCGAAAGCGTAGAGAAAGGTATGCCGAATTCTTGTGCAATGCTCGATTTCGTTCGGACTCCTTTCTCCACTTCCTTAATTAAAGCAACCTTTTTTTCCAGCGTTAGCGCCTTGCACTGCTTTGACGCCACGCTTGCCGCACTCACGCTAAGTTGTTCCACCAGAAACCAGCAGCTCCCAGCAGAAAGCCAGCAGGAAATTTTCACCTGGGGTGAAAAAAAAAAAAAAAAAGCTTCATTACGTAGCTTTGGCTGTGCTGCCACAGAAAGTTGTCACGGGGTATAGATAGAAACATCAAGATTTTCATGAGAGATGTTTGGCTTCATAGTGTCAAGTGTCGCTGCACGCTTCCTTCGGTGGACCAGCTTGTCTAGCATCGTTTTTCATACGGCCTTGTTACATTAGAAGGTCCTGTACAGAAGATGGCATGCCACGTCTATACCTGCCAGCTATCTCGTGTTGTTGGGGACGAGGAGGAATAAACGTTGATTTTTCTAAACGGTGTAGCGGTGCAAGTTCCGCATCCACCTTAGGTTGAGAGGTCTTTTCACCCGATCCCCCGATTGTACGAATGCTATCTCGAAACTCGCGAAAAGTGGCTGCGAATTGGGTTCTCACGCCAGTGACTAACTACAAGCTCCGAGAAGTACTAATCAAATCTTTCATTAACTATAAAGGCACAGGTTCAACACGAAGCAAGATTTACTTGAAGACACAATAGCCTCTACCTAATAGGGTCCCAAGGCAGAGCCTTGACGTAATTGAGCAGTGCCACCATTCTTAGGCTTACGGAAGGCCCTATGGGTCATGTTCGTGGCTTTCAGCTGCTCCTGCTGCTGTCACCAGTAGCGAACACAAAACTCATAGACTCTGAAGTGCCTGCCAGCGGCTTTGTTTCTATTCTTTAGTGCATGATCGATCATTTGCAACTTGAAAGCAGCCACAGCACACCGACACGCAAGGGTAGGCAATGCTGCTTGATTTCTAAGTGCATTTACGCGCTGATGTCCAGAGCACTTTGAATATATAAATCCTAATGCTGTATTTTGTATACTTTCTAGTTTTTGTATAACTTGTTTTTTTTTTGTTTTTTTTTTTTGTTTTTTTTTTTTTGTGGTTTCCACACAATATTATCATACTCAATAAGCGGCCTCACTAATATTTTATATGCGGTTAACTTCACATACGATGAACCTGCAGGCAGTTTTCTTCACAAGAATCCTGGTGTTTGGAAGGTATTTGTGCACGTGTTTTCAATGTGAACATTCCATTTCATGTCTCTTGTAAAGGTCACCCCCACCCCAGATATTCATCACTACTGAATCGTAACTCATTAGTCTATAATTGAAACTAAGTATCACCTTTTTATGAGTTATAATCATGTTCTTAACATTAATTTTCGTGCTCCACCTGCCACATCACTGAGCTATTTTGTTAAATGTATTATTTAATTTGAGCTGATCATCAACTTCTGCCGCAAGTGTAAATAACTAAGGCATCGGCATAGAGCCGTAACTTCACTCCTTTAGCGCAATCAGCGATATCATTGACGTTGGAAAATCATTAACATTGGAAAATAGAAAGTTTTGCTGCTCCAATGTGCTTCAATATGAAAATTTTGCTGCTCAGAAAATTGCTCCATATCGGAAGACCTCCGTGGCGTCACCGGGTTTTTTTTTTTTTTTTTTTTTGCACTTGCCAACTCAGAAATACCTCAAACTATGTGGGTCCAGACGATGCATAGCATATAAAGATATCTCATATGCTACTTTAAGAAGGCTCTGCTCTTGAAACGCAGTTCAGAGGCAGAGCGGTGGGGTTTTGTGAACATAGCGGATACGGTTTTTGTTGTCGGGAAGTGCGTGTATGAATAATGCCCGTGCTTGGTCGCAGGTCCTGAAGATGCCCTGCTGCCCCTGGCTCCCCCAAACACGTATGGTGGATACTTGCCACCACCCCTCCAGGTGGGGCACCATTCTGTTCCTCTTGCAAACTCACACTGCTTAATAAAACATGTGCAAAGTGTGGCGTTTTTAAAGGGGCTGCCCCGGAATGACTACACAGAGGCGAAGAGCTCCTTTTTTGTTCGCGACAATGGCTTGGTGAGCTAGTTGGTGATGCGACGGGTATCTCCTTCTTTCGTCCCCATCCACCATATTTAGTCGCAGAATTTTCGCACCCCTAACATTTATGATTGTTTGAAATAAGAGCGAACAGCATGGACAGGGACAAGCCTTTATCGAACAAGCCCTTATCCCTGTCTATCTTTGCTCTTATTTCAAACAATCGTAAATCACCAACTCGCCCACTCAACCATTTTGACAAGCCTAATTTTTAGCCAGCTTTTTTTTAAAAAAAAAAACTATTTACTCTCAAATTTTGGGCTCTCTGACCTACCCGAGCAACCGGGCACACGCCTCTGGTGAGCACAGTCATACACGAGCTGCAAGTGCAAAAACCTTCTTCCAAGGGCGATCCCTAGAACTCTACCCCAGCCTGCTTAATGCAGTCGCCTCCCTCTTCTACTGTTTGTCTCCCTTTATCTCTCTATCCACCGTGAGAGTGCCTGCTCGTGTCAGGGCAGTAACAATTTTTTGCATCAGAGGAGTGCAAGGGCCTGTTGTGCCAAGTGTATGCCTCGTTTTGTGAATCCGCGCTGCAATGCACGCTTAGTTGGTTTTGAAAGGTTAGGTTTTGCCACCCATCTGTAGCATTTTCACTGTTCCTTTGCAAAGGGCTAGTTTAAACTTGCTGTTATAAAATTTGCCAAATGAAACGGAAATGGGGCTACGGTCATACATTTTAAGGCAAAGTTGTTCGTGTGGCGGCCAATTTATTTGTTTTCTGTTGATGCACACCAAGCAGAAGCAGCAGCACATTTGCAGGTTTTTAAATGGAAAATTGATCTCAGCGGCCCAGCAGTACTTCTTTATAACCACATTAGATATAATATGATGGAGATTTCTGTGCATGGCGTATTCAGCACTGCTGACGTTTTCGAAGAACAAATAGCTTATCTGTAACAAAAAAAGCAATACATAAATTAGAAAATTGTTAAATGTAACGCATATGTTTAAAAGCTTTGAAAAGTCGGCACTATATGCAGTGGTTGTGGTGCTAACAGAAAGATAATCTTGCCTTAACAAAACAGCATCAGTTCATCAAAATGTTCATTGCACATGCTACGCAGTACTTGTAGGGCTGGCAAGTTGTAGAAAATTTTGATTAAATTCACAAAACACTGTAAGTATTTAGGCCCAATTCATTTCTTGTAAAGAGCATTTTTTTTGCATAAATTTTATGAAGTTCCTGCTGGGCTACTGGAATAATCGTGTTTGTACGTAATTTATAAATAGTCTGACGAGTGGCACTCACTCAATGCAAGAAAATAGAACAGATATACCTTATTAATAATAAATTTAACTGGTGATGCATCATTTGCGACAGAATGAAAATTCTGAAGAAATGCATTACTTTCAGAATAGCATGGCTCGCCATCGTTGCGTACTTATTGACTAACTGGAACTTTCAAACTGTGCCAACATCTGAATTGACAACTTTCTCAATATCAATAAATGAAATCGCGAAGTTGCTGAAGCTAAGATTACATCATAGCATTTTTTTTTTCAAGAGCGGAATTGCACTAAAGTAGACCCAATAATACTGAGGAACCTTATTTCGTTGAAGCTTTACGTAAAAAAAAAAATACACCCGCTGCTGAATTTAGAAGGTAGATGAACGCATGGCTTTCTCGCATTCAGCACCAGCCTTCATATCTATTTTACCTTTTAAGTATGACTGCACGATCAAGTTAATCATTTCGAAATAACTAATAACACACCGGCGCCAACCCTAAATCGCATGGTGTGTTAGTAAGATGCATGCATCGTCAGCGAGAGGCTCTCCCGCCAGAAATGAACAGGAACTGGCTACGCACCGCACGTCAGCATACACAACCAGTGGCTGGGCGG
This sequence comes from Rhipicephalus microplus, assembly GCF_043290135.1. NCBI lineage: Eukaryota > Metazoa > Arthropoda > Arachnida > Ixodida > Ixodidae > Rhipicephalus > Rhipicephalus microplus. The sequence goes on from NW_027464586.1 coordinate 33,828,143, forward strand.
CTGTCCTTCGGACTGGGCCGGGACATTTCAGTTAGTTTCAAGTTTTCCCTGAAAACATTGTATCGCTCATTAAATAAATATGCCGAATTAAATCGGTGCTCGAGCGCTGTACCGAAGAACGTTTCCAATATGTGCGGTTTCTGCTTGTAACATGAGAAAACTATGCCATGTGCATTCTCGCCTAGACGAGCTAGGAATACAGCTAGGACTACGCAGCACCCGCTTCTTAACACAAGCGCTATTTTCGCCGCCATAAACCTGACCGCCAATTCACTTATGGCACTGAGTGAACAAGGGCAAATGCATCTACTAATGATACTTACTCACCTTCTATTTCAACTTGAATAAAAAGTTCGTCACTGCACATCCGTGACAGCCATGACATCCACCCGACTTGGGAACACGGCGGAGACGGCGCGCGGTGGAAAGTGGAAGCGAGCATAAACGGTGCATGTTTGTGTACTGGCTTAACAATAGATGAATTGCAGTATTTTTGATTACTTTTGTACTATTACATAAGCACTTTACAGCCGTTGCAGTTTGTGGGCTTCTGAAAATTGCCGTTGTGGATGCTTTGCTGAACTATTTTCCTTTAGCGTAGTAGGGCTGTGCATGGGCCAAACTGCATGCGCGCAGTTGAAAGTGTGCAATATAAACACCACACAGTGCACTTGCTGGTACACTTCTGGTTCTTTAGATGAAAGGGGAAAAAAAAAAGAGGTATTCAGTAGGAGGAGCCAAGTGCGAACTGAATTAATGACCGGAAAAATGATCGGCCATGGCTATTCTGTAGCTGCTCGTCTGAATTCATGACAAACTGCACCAAAGAAACGAACACATCCGCTTTAACCACTTCCCTTTTTTACTGCTTGTACGTATTCGTGTGCCAGGAATTTCTGTCGAATAGTATATAATACATAAAAGTAAGTATGCTTGATGACTAGGCAAATTCTGTGAGCATTGGCCAGCAACTATGGTATGCGTCAGGAAAGTCCTTAGTCTCCACATTAAATATCACAGCTATTTTTAAAAACTTTTGTTTCATTCTAATTATTAATAATGGCCAACAACTAACAGAAACGCACACTTAAAAAAAAAAAAAGAAGATTTGAGGCTTTCGCTACCATCTCGCCCATATTTTGCTTGTAGGCCATGCCCTTTTCTGTCACGCTGTCCGGGCATTGGCCAATGATAACGGAAGCTGATGGGAATCCAAGCTGTTTCCACTCATCAGTGATTGGCCAATGCTGGTACGGATGAATGCAGTTGATTGTTGAGTAGCCTGTTCGAAATCCTGCTTGTTCCTTTGGTTGATTGAATTCTAATCTTGTCTTAATTCTATTAGCAATTACCTTTGTAAAAAGCTTGTGTATGACAGAGAGCAAGCTGACTGGCCTGTAGTTCTTCTAATATCCTTTCTTATGCATTAACAGTGCACTTGAATTGTTAAAAGACTGCGTATAGTTAGGACATGTAATAACCGCAAAGCCACACCACGAGATTGAAGTAACTAGAAGAATAAGAATGGGGTGGAGCACATTCGGCAAGCACTCTCAAATCATGACTAGTAGATTGCCACTATCCCTCAAGAGGAGGGTACATAACAGCTGTACCTTGCCGATACTTACCTATGGAGCTAGCAGAAAATTGGAGACTTACAAGAAGGGTTCAGCTTAAATTGAGGACGACGCAGTGAGCTACGGAAAAGAAAATGATAGGTGTAACCTATCTTAAGAGACAAGGAGAGAGCAGAGTGGATCAGGGAACAAACCAGAGTTAAGGATATCATAGCTGAAATCAAGAATAAATGGACATAGGCCGGGCACGTAGTGCGTAGGCAGGATAACCGCTGGTCATTAAGGATAACTGACTGGATTCTCAGAGAAGGCAAGCGAGTGAGGGGGAGACAGAAAGTTAAGTGGACAGATGTGATTAGGAAGTTTACAGGTGTAAAGTGGCAGCAGCAAGCACAGGACTGAGTTGACTGGCAGAACATGAGAGAGGCCTTTGTCCTGCAGTAGACGTACTGGTTTATTAATGCATTCCCAGTCGGCCAACTTGTAACTTAGCGACAGAGAGCACACCTCCAAGCAAAGAAGCTGGCAATAAGCCAAATTCGAGCTGCATATTGTCAGCTGCAAGCTTTATTCCAGCTCGAACCAGGTGAAATCTGGCCTGTTTCTAACTGGAAGTTAGTCCCTTCACAGCTGAACAATCGTCACATTCAATTTTCATAATACTTTGACTTAGAGAGGTACCAATGTGCAGGTTAAGTTTGTTCCCCTCAAGAGCAGGTAGTTCTAAAGGTGCTGCTTTTTCGAAAGTCTGTTTTGTACACGCATAATACACAAATGTTGATCCGAAGTAATAATAATTGTATTTTATTAAAAATCTGTTATACACTTTAAATAGGTAATCTTCCAGATTCCGGTTGCGCTCAATGTATTGAATAATTCTGGATGGGATTCCACAGGGGACCTTGATTCACATCACAGGTGTCTGTACTGTAGAGAGTTGCCTAGGGATGCAGGCAATGTATAACAAAACAAAAGATTCATTGTCCATGCAGACTGTGACTGCAGATATCAATCTGAAAAAAGTGCTACTTGCCGCCCATTCACAAGAAGCAGTGCGCACGAGGACATGAATATCAAGTGAATTAGCTTTTGCATGTCTACAGCGCCGTTAGTTCACTCAGCAAAGAAGAATTAAGCACTGTGTTTATACATTACATGGTGACTGTAGGAACATGGCTTACACCAACTGGCATACATATGCGCATTCATTTAACATCGCTTGCACCAACATACAATGACAGTGAGCTTTATAAAGCACAGAAACTTTTGCGATATGCACGATTCGCTTATATTTGAAATAAATAATGCAACTTATCTGCATGGAAGATTGAAGGCTGTGAAAAGTGGTAGGCCTCGATCTGCACTCACGAAATCAAGACCCTGCATACAGCACCAAAAACAGCTGAAATAGGCTGATATTCACTTGCTACACTTTTCAGAGATGAAACTGATGCAAATATAAACTATTTCATGTTAATGTCGCACAGATTCTAGAGGAAACTTGCTACTAACACGCGGAACGAAACAAAGAAACACAAGTCACGATAGTCACAAGAAGGGTACAGCATGTGTAGTATTAAACTACAGCGCTAAGGCGTCATGATAATTTATATGTTATATTGGATCACTATTTCTGATTGTTTTACCTGTAAATAAATGGTACAACTTTTTATTCTGCAGAATTTGCATTGTTAATAGGTAACTGTTCCGCATTTTAAAAAAACATCAAGAATAGATATGAGACTAATACTACTGAGGAGGGAATGAGAATGGCGGCAAATTCAGTGCTTGGCAATGCTAGCAATGCGGTGTTCGTTATGGTGGCATTAGCCTCTCTAGCAGCATTGTAGCAGGTGAGAGTGAGCTCACTGCGGTCTGATCTTAACAGTGATTGGTAAATGGTCAGAACAAGAACACTAAGTTGCACGAGTAATCAACCGCAATGGCGTTGAGCCACTTGTTTGCTCAGTATGATTAAACCTAAGTTAGACGTTTAAAGTAGCAATATTTGTGTGCCAACGGGGTACTGGATTCAGTATCCTCTTATTCAAACTTTTGAAAGCTCGAAAAAAGTGTGTTTTTTCTCAGCGATGTACTTATTTAGGAACTTAGCCATAGGGAGCACTTGAGATCAGGGTAAAATGTGCACGACGTACCACGTGTGGCAAACATTCTAAATCGTCTTTTATAATGACTGGCATTCATTTTTATAGGGCAAAAAAATAAACTAAATAAATACACGGATACATGATTGAGAGAGATAGCTCTGTCCTGACTGTATTTTTCGGACTACAGAAACAAATGCCAGCTATTGCAACCAATTAGTCCGCTTTATTGCCTTGACTGATTTAATTAAGAATGCATGCAATGATATATTGTCACTGGTGCATTCACTGATAGAACTGGGTCAAGCCAGCCGAAAACCAGCAAGTCAGCCGCTGGTTTCAGCAGCATCATGGAAGAAAACCATTAACCTGCTGGGACCATTACAGTCAATGGGTTGCCTACTGGGATCAGCATAAAACCATTAGGCACCCTGCTAGAACTAACGGAAGACCAGTAAGCACACTGCTGGAACCAGTGCACCCAGCATGAAACCAGTAGGTTAGTTGCTCGTTCCACCATAAACCAGCAGCTCCCAGCAGAAAGCCAGCAGGAAATTTTCACCAGGGGTGAAAAAAAAACTCTACATATAAACGTAGCTTTGGCTGTGCTGCCACAGAAAGTAGTCACGGTGTATAGGTAGAAACATCAAGATTTTCTTCATGGGAGATGTTTGGCTGCGTGGTGTCAAGTGTCACTGCACGCTTCCTTCCGTAGACCAACTTGTCTAGCATCGTTTCTCTTACGGCCTTGTTACATTCGAAGGTCCTGTACAGAAGATGGCATGCCATGTCTATACTTGCCAACTCTCCCGCGTTGTTAGGGAGACTTAAAATTTTTACCCGATCTCCCAATTGTACGAGCGCTATCTCGAAACTCCCTAAAAGTGGCCGCCACAAGAGGCAGTTTTCTTTTTTTTTTTTTTTTTTATCGCTCGCATGGGTCAGCCTACACCCTTTCTTTTGCAACAGTTGTGATGCTGTGGAAGAGCACTCGCGGCTACACTATTGCCGTATTTACTCGCATAATCCTCGCACTTTTTTTGCCAAAAAACCGATGAAAAGTTGGCGGGTGCGAGAATTACGTGGGGAAAACTTTCTACGAAAACATACAGAGCGAAAAAGAAAACGAAGTTGCTGCAAATCGGGATTCTCACACCAGCAACTAACAGCAAGCTTTAAAAAGTACTAATTAAAACTTACCTCAACAGTAAAAGCAGAGGTTCAACACAAGACAAGATTTATTTGAGACACAAAAAGTGAAAGCATATAGTCGAGAATTAGCATACCATACGCAAAGTTTGCGGGCGTAGCGGAAGCGTTTGTCGCTCAACAGGGGCCCTCAAAAGGTAAGTGTGGCACGTCAGTATTGGCCTGATGGCTATTTAACAGAATCGCCCGCAGTTTCCTTCTGAAAATAAAGTTTATCATCAATCCCAGTTTTAGGCACATGGCAGGCCCAATGCGTCTTGGTGGCTTTCAGCTGCCGTCACCAGTAGCAGTCACAAAACTCGTAGACTCCGAAGGGCCTACCGGCGGCCCTGTTGCCGTTGTTTAGTGCATGATCTATCACTTGCAACTAGAAATCAGCCGTACAGCTTCAGTATCGCCTCATAACGTGATAAGATTACCGACACTACATACAAAACACGCCGCAACGCGCACTGGCCACTTCGGCTTGGCTTAGATTGAATCTCTGTGCAGTAGTTCACTTGATGCTTAAAAGATGGCGCCAGATGGCATGCGCTATCATCATCAGTGGCTGGAAAAAGCACACGACATTATTGCAGCAGTTTTTGGGGGTGCGACAATTACTCGAGGAAAAAAGAAATCGGATTTTTGTTGGGCGATGTGGGGGGTGCGAGAATTATGCGAGTGCGAGGATTACGCGAGTAAATACGGTAGTTCTTTGTAGCCGTACTGTATAGTACGGCTACTAAGTACATATGCCACGCATATGGGCGAAGGCCGGCAGTCGCTAGATGCACTTGCCGCCGTACCGAAATAAAGTGAGGTAAAAGGTATCGCAGCTTTTGCGTCTGTCTTGGCCCCCACATTTTGTACACTACCGTATATACTCGTGTAAGGGCCGCACTTTTTTTTCGAAAATTTTGCTAGGTGCGGCCCTTACACGAATCAGGCCGATTTAGTACAGGCAGTACAGGCCAAAGGTCTGTACTGTTTATGCAACAGTAGCAGAGTGCAAGAGTCACAAATGACATGCCAGAAATGTTTTTATTCGGATTCCATTTCGCTGTCCTCGTTCTCGGAGGAGCTCGCCTCGGCGTCCGCGTCTTCCCAGAGACGGTCATCTTCGGTGCCGTTCATGGAGTTCGAAATTCCCGTTACCTTGAAGCTTTTAGCAACTACTTCTACTGACATGGCACGCCACGCATTCAAAATCCATTCACACACCTGTTGGAGCGACGCCCGCTTCAGCCGTCCTGTAGGGGTCTTCTCGTGGACGCCTCCAGCCATCCATTCAGAGTAACATCGGCGAAATTCCACTTTGAATGGTCTGTTGACGCATACGTCGAGCGGCTGCAGCACACTCGTCAGGCCACCGGGAATGACGGCCAAGTCCGTACGAGTTGCGGCAACTCGGTTCTTGACGCGGTCGGTCAAGTGGCCCCTAAAGCTGTCCAAAACAAGGAGGGCTTTCCGTTGTAACAGCCCTCCAGGTCTGTTTGCCCAGACGGTCTTAATCCAGTCAACGACCAGTTCCTCGGACATCCAGCCCTTCTCTTGCGCACGTACGACGATTCCCTGAGGGAACTTCTCTTTTGGGAGAGTCTTCCTTTTAAATACGACGTACGGCGGAAGCCTCCTGCCGTCTGCCGTGATGCACAACATCACAGTGCACCTTTGGCGTTCTGCACCAGTCGTGCGCACAGACACACTTTTCGCACCTTTTAAATCCACTGTGGTGCTTTCCGGTGCATCGAACCACACAGGTGTCTGGTCCGCATTCCCAATTTGGGACAGGTCGTATTCATGCTCCCTCCTGAGAGCATTCACGAAGCGATGAAACTTAATGACGTGGTCTTCGTACTCGCGCGGCAGTTTTTGGCAAATCGTCGTTCGGCGCCGAATAGAAAGCTGGTTACGGTTCATAAACCGCGTAGCCCAGCCCCGACTTGCCTTGAATTGTGCCGGGGGTATTTCCATGTGGCGAGCGATGCTGAGGGCTTTGACGCGTATCATGTCAGTCGATACGGCGTAGCCGTCCCTTCGTGTGTCGACGACGTAGTTGACGAGCTCGCTTTCGAGTTGCGGGTACTTGCACTTTTTCCCGCGAAACGCCTTTCGGCTCCTGTTAGTAGCGGCGAGGGCATCTTTCTGATTCATCCAGTAACGCACGCGCTTCTCATCGACGTCGTACTTTCGTCCAGCTTCCCGCTTCCCGTGCTCCTCGGCATAGTCAATCACTTGCAGCTTAAATGCTGCAGTGAATGATCTCAGATGCCGGCCCATCGTCCGTCACGTGCGCTGGCTTCTGCAGGGTTCACTACAACCAACAAAGTGACACCGACGACACCGATCTGAAGTCGCGCTGCCAACGTATCGACACGATGCTAGGAACGATGCCAACAAAGAGGCCGCACAAGGCAAATATGGCGGCGCGCTGTCAACAGCGTGGTCGGCGCGTCGGCGGAAGTAGAATAAAAGCGGAAAAGCGTGCAGCGCCATCTGGCTGTAAATGAACTAACTACACTTTTCTGGCGGGACATTTTGAACTTTTTTTTTTTTTTTTTTCGAAATATCCGCTTTCAAAGTTGGGGTGCGGCCCTTACACGAGGGCGGCCCTTACACGAGTATATACGGTAGGTCTATGCCGCCTGCCTAGGCGTCAGTTGTGTTTGTTACGTGGTTGGGGGGGTTTCGTGTTTCCCCCCTGAGTTCAGTTGGAAAGTCGATGGTGGTGTCAAAAGCAAAGTACTTGCAAGTGTTTCTGGGCTCATACACAGCTGAGTTTTCATGCTTTGTGGAAAAGTAACAAGTACGGACTCTGCATCACGTGCGCCTGTGATGTGATGTTGCTGTTTCGCATGGCAGCAAGGTCCATGTAAAGGTACACAGCACTTAACAGAAACATCAGAACTACATTCATGCATGGAAGGGCAGGGCAACGTTGGAAGTTTCTTCCGAAAGAACTGCGAAGACAGTGGGTTTTGTGCAGGATGCCTATTCACGAGATTTCTTGCAAAACCCAACTTTCAGCTACGCAGGTTGTTTCGCAAAATGTGCTGAAGTATCAGGACACCGGTGGGGGTGCAAATGTACGGAAATAACTCACATCATCGGGGAAATTGCTGCAGATGCTGAAAACACAATGGTTGAGGCTCTAAAACGCCGTGCTTTTGCAATCGCAGAGGACGGAAGCAACAACAGCGAATCACAAATATCTCGGTAATTCCCGATATAAAAAAAACCTACTCTCTTTCTTTCTCTGCAATCTCCTGAATTTTCATTCTGCTAGGTTGGCAAATGTTTGACATCAAACGTACTTGTCCAGCATTGGTCTTATGTATATGTTCAGTGAGGCCATCGGTCTTTGGGTGGTAAGCTGTGGTTTGTAGGTTCTTGCTGTACAGGGAACTCCTGTAGAGATGGATTCTCGCTTGTGCCGAGCATTATGAGAATGTTTGTTTTTCTTTTGTTTTTCTTTTTACAGAACCAGTGCAAAAAAAATTTAAACTTAAGGTGAATAGTATTGCACCTACTTCTTTTAAGAAAAGCACTTTCATAGAAACCACCTCTGCTGGTGATTCTGTGGAGCTGTATGGCATGCCTTAAGGGCATTTCCATAACTTGGGAGAAAAGAAAAATACAAAACAAAATCGCGGCGTATGCAAGAAGTGAATGGTGATGAGTGGGCAAAACAGTAGGATCATTCAGTGTTACCGTAAATCACCCATGACACTGACCACTCACGCATGTAAATGATTGACCAAGCGGTGTACAGTTATATACAATGTTTTGTTCATAATCGTACAATGTTACGATGATCATAATCATAAGGTGGTTTTGGGACGTTAAACCCTACATATCAATCAATCAATCAATGTTTTGTTGGGTTGTGACTTTGCCTTCATTTTACTGGTTCGTGGCATCGAATTAAGTCTGAATTTAGCAAAGGCTAGTCGTAGTGATACGAGCTCTAGTGGCAAAGATGAGCCCTCATGTAGCCATCGGTATTTTATTTGGACACACTGAAAGTCGACTCGCCTGTGCACCTTTCAGGCATGCCGTCGATGACGGCAGACACCTCGGGGAAGTGGAACAGCAATATGAGTGACGCAGACAGTGAGTCCACCAAACTGTGTTCGGCGAGCAGCGATGATTCCGACGCTTCCTTTTTAGCTTGAGCTGGTGGCAATGGGTTCAAAGTCAAAATGCACAGCGTACACGGCGTGGTCGCTGGTTCTGCTGCTCGACGAACCACTAGCGAAATCGTGAAGTGATGATGGATTCGACAACATGATGATGGTACTTATAACACACCCCAACACTTGCAGCACACTGACATGTGTGAACCACGTGGCAAGCAACACTCTCAACATAGTCACACTGACCGCTTGCGAAGGTGCTGTTGGTAGCAGACAACGGCAGTGCTCCTTACGGCTTGCGATGTCATGCACATTATTACAAAATGACATTCGGGGCGGAGTTTACAGTCGACAACTTCTACTGCATATTTTGGACTGATATAACCTTTTGCAGTTCAGTTTTCACATGTCCTCAGTAGCGTTACCGATCAAAACATGCCAATCAGCGTATTGGAGGACTACAAGAGTTGTGCGTGACCGACATAAGTGTGATGTTCAGCTGTTGTGTGCAGGTTCTACCCTTCGGCACCCCTCTGCAGACTTTGGAATCTGCACCAGCCAGCGTGCCAGCATCGCATCGACCCGGTTACTTCTCCCACAACTAAGCCCAGTGGTGCCGCCGTCATAGTGGCCCCTCTCCGAGTGGCCAGCTGTGTGCTCAAAAACACCACCCTGTGGTTCTGGCTGTCAGACAATTCCAAGGGGTTTTGTTGACACTGTGTTTGCATCCATTGTGTACATAGCTATACATAGTCTCCCAGCATGTCCCGTCTGTTTTCATGTCATGATTTCCGGTGTCTCATCCGGGTGGCCATTGCGACAAAATCTGTTGAGGTCTGGAGTAATGGCCATCCTTACAATGCTTCTGTTGCACTGCAGTGTGAGCACCGTTTTTTATACCTGTGCATTTGTAAATAGTGTACATAAGAACCCGAGTCTATAAATCAGCACCGATGTTGATTCAGACATGTACAGGTGTTTTTAATTTTTTGCCAGCTGTACAACACCAGAGCAGTATAGCACACCCAAATCGGGCAGCTGCTACAAAAATTCGGAAACACATGTTTCTGTGTTCTGTATATTTTTATTTGCAACTGCTGCATGACATGCCTTTCAAAATGCGCAGCTTTGATCTGTTGCTTCATGGCAAAGAACAGTCTTAGTTTGGGTCACGTCTGGGTACGAATAACCTCTACTCATGGTGGTACAATACTTCTGCTAGTTGCCATTTATCAAACGGCCCTGCTCTGGTTTTGTCCATCTTTTATTTTCTTTTTGATGTTGACGTGAGCTCCCACGTCTCAATCCTGTTGTTATGCTCATTGATATGGTAGGCCATGCCTCTTTAATATTTCTCTCGAAAAGAAAAAAAAAGAAAGAAAGCTAAATTGTTGAAAAACTGTGTGATAACTTATTTTATATAACCTGGGCTCATTCGTGTGTCTGTATGAGCAGCCGCCAACACTGTATGTAGGGAGCCGTGGCAGAGATGTGAAGAAGCGCCTGTTCTTCCCATGCCTGAAGCTGTAAATAAACATTGCTGCCTTCTTGAGCCATGTCTTATATGAACATTTATGAGTGTTGAAGTAGCGACAAAATGTAGGGGTGGAACAGCTGCGCCATTGGTGCCACTATGCGTCAAACTTTACCTGCGCCAACCTGAGCCGATCCACCCCTGTTGCGTCAAACTCGTTTATATCAGTGTCATACTGCGCCATAGCACCCGATTAAGTCATAGCGTGCTACAACCATCAAGCCCCATGACCCAAAACGTGACTGAAACATAGTGTTTTCGGTTTCATAAAATGGTAAGAGGTTTGGTCAAGTCGAGGCTGTGATCTCTGGTGCGCGCGATATCTCTGTGCCGCACTCTCAACGTGAAAAGACTGCAAAAAAGCATCTCTCCCTGGCATAATTGTATTCTTTTACGCCAGTTTTTTTGTAAAGTTATGTGACACCAAAGTTAATAACTTGATGGGAGCATTCAGAAATGAAGAATGGGATGACAGTAACGGTACAGTGTACTAGAAGGTAGTAACGGTGCTCAAAAGAAGCTGTAGTTGTGTCCGAATCTCTGAAGAGCCCAGCAAAAGCTGGCACACAGATTTAATATACAGACTCTACGGGAAAAGGTGCCGATAGGGCCCATGCATTGAAACCCATAACCACTCGTGTGCCACCTTGATGGAACGATGCACAGCTTTTGCCTGATGTTGCTTGCCACTGCATAACCCTTGGCATTTTTTTTTTTTGTTTTGTGGATCTCTGTTGCATCGCAGTAATAGACTGTCACATAAAATAAAGTTGTTCGCTCATGGCAACAAGAAACACGGACCACGAGGTGCAAGTGCACAAACTCGCTCCTGAATGTTGGATGGATGGATGGATGCTATGAGCGTCCCCTTTATAACGGGGTGGTGACAAGTATGCCACCAGGCTCGACAAAAAAAAAACAAAAAAAAAACCTTTTTTCTTTTTTTTTTTTATGTTGGCCTAATGCCTCTACTTCGATAAATTCTATCTTAATGAAAAAAAGGTAAATTTTCAGCTTAAGTTCTCTGCCATTTACGGCACACTGTCCATATTTTATTTTTCCAATATTTATTTTTGTCCTTTCTCTCTAATTTTCTGCCACCAATACTCTAACCGTCTCTTACTTATTTCAATCGCGGGTGTGTTCAGCTTTCCATTGTTGTCCCTAAAACCCAAGGCTTCCTGTAGGCTCGTGCCCAAACGTACACCTGGGTGGATATCTCCACATTCAATCAGAACATGCTCCGCCGTTTCCTTATCTTTCCCGCAGCATGTGCATTGTTCTTCTTCTTTACTGAATTTTGCTTTATAACTACGCGTTCTAAGGCAACCCGATCTCGCTTCAAACAGTAAAGCGCTTCCCCTTGAATTATCGTAAAATGCCTCCCTCCTTATTTCATTTTTGCCCTTTCGGTAGTTACTCAAAGCCGGTTTTTTCTCCATAGCTGCCATCCAGTAAATCCTCTCCGCCTCCCTGACTTTTCCCTTAACGCTCTTTGTTGACATATGGCTCACAATACCAGCCGTATATTTACTAGTGAGTTTTCTAGTTCTTTTTCTCCATTGTGTGTCCACGCTCTTCCTATACAAATAACGGAACACCTTCTCTGCCCATCTACTCTCCTTCATATTTCTTAGCCTTTCTTCGAACCTTATTTTGCTCTGCGCTTCCCTCGCCTCAAAACCTGCCCACCCCATATCGCCCTTTACAGCCCCGTTTGTCGTCTTCCCGTGAGCACCCAACGCGAGGCGTCCCACAGTCCTTTGATTTACATCCATTCCCGATTGCACCTCTGCCCTCATGCACACCACTGAGTTCCCAAAAGTAAGCCCTGGAACCATTACACCCTTCCACAGACCTCGAAGCACCTCATACCTATTGTATCCCCACAACGCTCTGTGCTTCATTATTGCCGCATTCCTCTTTCCTTTTGCTGCCGAGGCTTTTTCCTGTACCTCCATGTATCTATCACTCTCATTTACCCATACTCCAAGGTACTTGTATTCACTTACCCTCGGTATTTCTTGGCCTTGTATGGACACCGTCTGATCACAGGGATCATTAAATACCATCAAACCACACTTCGTTACACTGAATCCTAGTCCAAGAGCTTCACCTTCCCTTCCGCATATATTCGCCAGCTGCTGTATATCATCTCGACTGTCCGCAAATAAGACGATATCGTCCGCATAAAATAAACCTGGAAGCTTCTGCTCAATCATCATGCCGCTTTGTTTGTGTGACAGATTAAAACCAATGTTGCTACCTTCTAGCACTTTTTCCATACTCACCATGTACAGCATGAATAACAGTGGGGACAAAGGACATCCCTGTCTCAGACCCCTGCTAACCTCAACGTTCTCTTTGCTACGCATTCCTTCCCACTCTATGCAAACTGTATTTTCTCGGTATATCTCCCTCAAAGGCTGTATACAGTCGTCGCCCATGCCCATTCCTTTCAATATATCCCACAAAATTTTCTGATTAACGTTGTCGTATGCCCCAGTGATGTCTAGAAAAGCCACGTACAAGGGCCTATTCTCTATTTTAGATATTTCTATACACTGAGTGAGAACAAACAGGTTATCGTCTAACCGCCTGTCGACTCGAAATCCGTTCTGAAGTTCTCTCAAAATATCGTTATGTTCGGCCCATGTTTCTATTTTCATTTTTACTGCTTGCATCGCCAACCTGTATAGTACCGATGTAATGGTTAGTGGTCTATACGAGCGAATCTTGTCCTTTTCTCCCTTGCCTTTATAGATTAAGTTCATTCTACTTTGTCGCCAACTGTCCGGTATTTGTCCGTCCTTTAAGCTTTTTTCTACTGCTTTTAACAATGCTTCTTTAGTGTTATGTCCTAGTTCGTTAATGAGGCTAACGGGAATCCCATCTAAACCCGCGGCAGTGCGCTTTGGAATTTTTCCTTCGGCCTTTTTCCAGTTGAAATTATCAAGTACTAGCTCTTCCTCTGTTGCTTTCTCCACCACACTTTTACTCACCGGGGAGATCCCCTGGACGCTCTTTTGAAACGAATCGGCTGTTACCTTTTGGATGTAACCTAGCGCTTCGTACCCTTCCAATTGATTTCCTCCTTCATCTAGAATATGTTGTTGCGTTGTGACAGACTTCCTACCTAGCGCCTTTATGTGGCTCCAAAAAATCCTAGGCGCGGCCTCCTTTTTTTCGTGTATCTCTGTCATCCAGCGTTCACTTTCACCTTTAATTTTTGCCTCTACCAATTTCTGTACAAGGGATTTTTTTCTCTAAATATATTTCCCATATTTTTTTGACTTCGTCCTGCGGCCGCTTCTCCTTTTTTGCCTTTCTATGCTCCCGTGATGCTTCGCGTCGCTTCTCGATCGCCTCCCGGATTTCCTTGTTCCACCAACTTTTTGGCTTCCTTTTTCCTTTCCAGCAAACAGTTTTCTTCTCTTTCCCTATCTCCTTCGTCATTAGATGTAACAGCTCACTATACTCCCAGTCCTTGCCTGGTATTTCGCCTACTTCTTCCTCGACTCTTGCGGCTATATTTATTATTTGTTTGTCATTTAAATACGAGCTGCAAGACTTTGATTCCATGCTCATATTTTCAGTTTCGTATCCCATTTGTAATGTTATTCGTTTATGATCACTACCCAAGCTGTTAATGCCTTCCTCGTCTATCCTCATTTCTGTCAGTTTGTGGTAAATTCCTTCAGTCATGAGACAATAATCAATACTTGATTGCTTGTTTCCGACTTCCCATGTGATCTGGCCGTCACATTTAGGCCCCGTGTTAACTATCTCCAGACTATGTTGCTCGCAAAGATCTAGTAATAACTTCCCATTGGTGTCTGAATATCCGTCAAGGTCATGTATGTGGGCATTCATGTCCCCTAGAAGGATGATTTCGGCCCCATTACCAAATTCCTTAATATCCGCACTCATGCAATCCACTATCTCCTGATTCTTTTCTCTGCAGTTATTCCCCGTCCACAAGTAGGCTACCCCTAGCCACGTTTCCTTTCCACCTACTGTGCCCAGAACCCAGAGGTGCTCTGAACACGTCTGTTTCACTCTAACCCATTTGGCTCCGCGGTGAATTAGCATTCCTACACCCCCACCTTTCCTTTCCGATATGGTCCTGTGACACCCTTCCCAAACATAATTTTTAATATGTGGTGGCTCTTCCAAGTCTCTAAGGTGTGTTTCTGTAACCGCATACACGCCTATCTGTTCTTTGTTTAACTGCTCCTCAATCTCTAACCATTTTGCCTTCTTTCTGCCACCCTGCATGTTTATGTAACTAATTGCAACACGCGCCTTTTTCCTTTTTCTTTTACCTTTTTTCTGGTTTTTCGCAATTCTACCTGTCAAAGCGTCCTCCTGGTTGTTTTCCCTGTTACGAGCTACCCCGGACTCCGAAGGGCCCGTGAGCCCCCCAAAAAAGCTACTGCGCGTCCTGCCAGTCGCCAGCCCACCTCGTGTCCAAGCCTCTTATCGAAATGAATCTTGTCTCTTTGGAATCCACCCCACCTGTGCACTTCCCTGTTTAAATCCACTACCTCGAAACCCTTCTCTCGACTAATTCGCCATATCTCTTTGTTTGCGTCGACAACCGCTCTTTGCAGGTTGACGTTGCGTACTGGTACTTCCGGTACTGTGCATACTACAATTTGCACCTGGGGGGACACGGTGCGCATGTCATCCACCCCTTTCGCCAAGGTCGTCGCTAGTCCTGACGATTCTTTTTTCAGGACGTCATTTAACCCTCCCGCAATTACGACGAGGTTACGATTGTTAGCTTTAGCTGCGAGTTGTTCACCCGCTTGACTCATTACTGTCCCCAGCGTTTGTCCTGGGAACGTCCCTATCGCAACTCTCTTGTCGCCTTTCACCTTTTCTTTGATTGCCGCTGCGCATCGGACTAAATTTGAGTCACCGGCGATGATGACCTGTTCAGACATTCCTTCTGAAACCTGCACCTGGCTGCTGACTAGGTGACTAGCGTGAGTCACGGCTGCTGGTTTGCTCCCTCCCTCCCTCAAAACTACTTCCCGGTAGCTGGGCCCTGTGGCCAATGTATCTGCCTTTGTCATGCCTGTTTCCCTCATCTCTCCCGCACGGGGGGTCGTCGCCATAATGCTTCCGCCGTCACCTGCGTCTTCGTTCCCTTTCACGACCTTCGATAGGCCCTTCTCGGCTGCCCGGAGCCTTTCCTCCATGGCTGACGTTTTCTCTCGCTCCTTCGCCAATGCATTCTCCAGCTCTGCGATTTTCTCCATGAGCCCACTCTGGACCGCCATCATGTTTTTCATTTTCTCCTCGAACTCGCACTGTCTACACTTGGCGTCATCTTCTGCTTTCTCTTCCGCACTAATTTCCACCTTCCACCCTATCCCGCACTCTGAACACTTTACGGTCTTTTTGACCATGGCTAGCTCAGTTTACCGATGCCCACGTGTTAGAAAACTGTACTAAAATACACTGGTCTAAGCCAAAAAGAACCACAATAATAAATAAATACGCTACACTTCACAGCACCTGCGCATGCACGTGGTCGGTCTACACGCAGGCCTCAGCCACGTGGTGGCTGGAGAAAAAAAAAAAGACAGAGTACAGAATACTAAAAAAAAAAAAAGAAAAAAAACGTACAC
Organism: Rhipicephalus microplus; assembly: GCF_043290135.1. Classification (NCBI taxonomy): domain Eukaryota; kingdom Metazoa; phylum Arthropoda; class Arachnida; order Ixodida; family Ixodidae; genus Rhipicephalus; species Rhipicephalus microplus. Next base: position 33,844,325 of record NW_027464586.1, read on the forward strand.
CGTACTAGACCTAATCAAGCTTTACGCTAGCGCCTTACGTTCTCATAACGCTACATACAGAGGCAAGCTGGAAACATGCAAAAACACTTATCTGTAGCTGTCATTCCGGAGCTCTCCAAAAACACGTCCGACCTCGACGAAGGCGCCTCACCTCACGATGCATGAATGCCATCTGGTAAACAAACTTAGAAATGCTTTTTTCTGTGGTCATTAAATTACCTAAATGATCATATTACTTTTTGTAAAAGTAATTGATGTAAACATCAGACAATTTTGTTTTGAATATTATCTGTGAATACTTGTTTATGATTTATGCTGCGAGAATTTGACTGATCTAAACTGATATATTTAGCACTTCTTTCATTTATTGCAATAGCAACAATAACAACATTCCAAGATAGTAGCACTTCGATGGTTACAGACCACAGGGTTAATATATAAACTCTAGAGGAAAAGCTCCCCATAGGGTCCATGCCCTATAGGCTCCGTACAATGAACAGGTGGCGCTGCTCAGCAGGAGCGACTTAGGAGCTGCTAAAACAAGAAAGTGACATACCCATAGAGCCAATGGGGACGAAAATTGGACGCGATGATGACGCCCTATGGATTCTGTCGGTAATCGTAAAAAGATTGGAATATTACTATTTTACATATAACTACAAGATTTTATAATTTTTTACTCTCCAATAACTTTTTCGAACAAATAACAACTAAGATGATTGTATAATTTATTTCTGTGCATAAAATTAAGTAGATTTCAAAAGCACAAGGGCGTTTTGATATGGCGGCGGGCATTCCGCATAGCAGACGACACCGTCGTCGTCTGCTTCTACGTCGTGGCTGACCCCGCTCGCTGCAGCAGCCCCCTTTCTCAATTTATCTCGTTTCCATATAGTATATTACAGTAGACTACATACTACAAGCTCGTAGATATATTGCGTACTATTGGCCGCGAGTTCAAGCCTGGGGGCAACTGGCCGAAACGGTGAAGTGTGGATTGCTCTTTGCATCGTCTGCTAGACTCGTCGTGTTTCTATGTGCGCGTACGTCATGCAGGTTCTCCAAGCATGGTTTGTCCGGTCATGTTAGCGCGAGTGTAACTGTTTCTACGTATGCCTGAAACGACGTACGAAAGCATTTGGTCTTGCTCTGTTGCTAATGCATTGTAATAAGATCGGCGAGTGCAACTTTCCAGAGTGCTGTTGTCGTCGTACCCTTCATTCACCAGAATAATTTCAGAGTGGGTGCCACTTTCTGTTTCAAGCACATCGCAAAATGCTCTTGGCATCCTCCCAAACATGAAGACTAATAAATGCCGTGTGAATGCAGCATTTTAGGGTGACTCGGGTGTAAAAAAAAAAACGAGCTCTTGGTCATGCACATGCGCGCTATTGGTAGGTATACAATTACAGCACTGTATACATATTGTTTATCGATCATGTGAGGAGCCTTAGTTGTGAGTTGTGTTTGTCTGACTGTGCTACCACTGCACAGAAATATTACTATATTTCTATGTAAATATTACAATCACAAACTGTGAAACTTCGGTACTTACACTGTACTTAAAACAGAGTTACTGTGCGCAACCGTGTTCTTAGATTTCGGAACACTTTGCAAAGTCGAGACCTTGAAATTCATTCAGACGGCACGCTGTATATATAATGTCGCATAATTTCACTAAAATTTACATCTTTTTTCATTTTTTTTCAGCGTTTGTGTGCCATATTAGTGACCGACAAAAGGCAATGGTAATTTTTTGTCCCGGAAAAAAAAAAACGTGCTTGTCCCATTAACCAGGCCTTTGTTGTAGTACTAATATGCACGTAATCCTTCAATGAAAGCTTTCTGCTGAAGTCTTATATAATATTTTTATATTTTCACTGGTGCATGAACATGTGCGTACACGTGGTAAATGCAGTGTAGCACAAAGCGCAGTCAGTCACAAAACTTTCCTGACTAGACTTATTGGCTGTCCCACATTTGATGGTGAAAAGAATGAGAGAAAAAAAATTATATGCTTATAAAGTGCTAAAGGTGGTACTCAACCAACTGCACAGATGTGCGGGCTTTCTACGATCTTTCTTTTTCTCTTTTTTAGAGTATGCAGATGACAAAGATGCAAATAAGTACTTCAGTCACGCTATACAGCAGTGCGTAGCAGGGGGAACACAAGCTAACCACGTACAAACACAGGAAAGGCGTGATTTAGTGCGAAAGCGTGAAGAAGGTCGCCCGCATCGCTATGAAAAGCAGAATGCGATTTACTCGCAGGTAATGTTAACGTTGCATAGGCGTTGTGCACGGATTCAGTAGAGAAGAGCGTAGATATTAACACTGTAGTCAACGCATTTTATCCGCTGACAGTCGGCTCTAACCTTGCACAATGAAGCGCTGCTGCATGTATATGCGCCGCGCGGGCTGCATATCCACACTTGCGCGAGACGTTGCTGCCACCTATAGCCCGATCTCGCCACAAATACTTCAGTAAGTTGTGATTCCATGTACAGGCCAAGCGAAGTGACAACGCTGATCACACACGCTTGCAGCAATAAACTGTTTTTTCGAGAGTTAATCGATCCATGTTTAGATAAAACGAAGACCACATAAGTAACATTTTAGCATGTGCAACAGTGAACAATATGCATTCATCAGCGTTCATGGGAAAACAAGGTACGTACAACGCACTCCACGAAACCTTCCTTGGTGTAAGTAAAGGTTTGTCCCTGCAGTTGTGTAACTCAAGATTTTTCAACACCTCATTGACGGTACTCGGTAAACTTTCTGTAATGGGTTTCAACATATCCATGTGCCTTCCACGACCAGTGCACGACTGTTTGTTTTCTGGTCTGCGCTGCCACCTGAAATAGTGGCCTATAATATGGAGGAGTGTCCAAAGCACCACGCCAATACATAGAAGGAGTGAGGGCCTTTTGTGGTGGACTTCCGCGCCGCGGCGCTGTGAAGCCATGCGGGGTCTGTGGGAGAAGAAATCGACGTAAGCACAAGGGCCGAGCTAAGTCAGGCGTAGGCTATATTAACATGCAGGGTGGCAGGAATAGGTTTAAGTGAGAAGAGATAGAATAGCAGTCAAGGCAGGAGGAGCTGGTGGTATATGGGGTTGTGGAGACACATCTTCAGGGCATAGAGCAACCACTTTGCAATCAGGACTACTATGAAAACATAGCAATAGAACAGAAGGCAGCAAAAGGGGGGGTGGAGTTGGTGCATAAAAGTATGGGTCGGAAAAGATTCAAGCAGGGATGCGTTGAACATTTATGGTTAAGAGGGAAAGTATCTGGGCAGATGACACTCCTTGGTTTGGTGTACTTTTGGACGGGAGCAAACGGCCAGAGAGGAAAACCAGGCAGTGGTGGAGTGTATATCAAAGGACATTCAGGAATTGGGAGGAGAGCGCGAGATAATTATACTAGAAGATATGAATGTGCAAGTAGAAGATACAGATAGGTATACTGATTCAACAGGCAAAATGATCATGGATATGTGTGTGATCTGATCATTTGCAACAGTACTGAGGGCAATTAACATGGGAGGTAGGAAGGCTGCAGTAGACGATATATTATGCACCGATGTCACATAAGATGTATGATAGACTCGGGGGAATACACATAGATAAACGTGGCTCCAGAAATCTGGGTAGTGATCACAAACGCATCAAGCGAAGTTTTGGAGGAGCAGTGAAAGTGGGAAGGAGACAAGATGAGCAACTACAGCAAAATGTTTATCCAGAAAGGCAAATTGAAGTAGCCACTAAATAAATTGAGGAAGTAATCACGGAGGATAATAAAACAGTTTGGACATACACGAATCTAATTAGACTGTTTGAGCTAGAGCTTGCTAAGACGCGTGACAAGTCACCCCGGAAAAGAAGACACCAACTCAAAATTTGGTGGGATGAGGAAGTTAAGAGAGCCATAGCAAAACGTCAGGAAGCCTCTATGGAACACAGGCATGCTAAGCAGTGGGGTGAACCGACAGATGTTGAAAAAAATGGGGAATCTTTCTAAGCTGTAGAAGGGAAGCATCCCTCCTGATCAATGAAAATATTAGAAGAAAGGGTGCTCAGTGGCTGGCAGAAGTACATAAAAAGGACAGAAAGGCAGCTGCGAAATTTTGGAACCATCTAAACTCCCTAAGAAATGAAACAAGCCTAGAGCAGAGGTTTATAACTACAGCTCAAGGTGCTAGGCTAGATGGGGATGAAGCTAATGAGTGTATAAGAACAAGGGTGACAGAAAAATTTCAACAAAGAAGTGCCTTATGCACCACAGTAGACAAGGATGGATCAAGTGGTGCAATGGCTCCATTTTCACAACGAGAATGGGAAAGGGCTGAGAAGAGGGTTCCTAGTAGTACATCAACAGGCCCTGATGGCATCCCAATTATACTGATAAAGGTACAGGGTCCGAAATCTAAGCAGACTTTCAAGAGAGGCCGCGAGCAAAACAATAATGGATAGTGAAGTCCCCGATGGATGAAAACTTCGCAGGATGTGCATGCTCTATAAGGGAAATGGGGACAAAGCTGACATAACCAACTGCCGTCCGATAACAGTGACATCAGTGGTTTACAAGCTGGCGATGCAGATTATAAAGGAAAGACTGCAGGTATGAATAGATGATGAGAGGGTGCTGGGGAAACTGCAGAATGAGTTTCAGAAACACAAGAGGTAGGAAGACAATCTGTTCTCATTGACGCAGTGTATCGAAATAGCAGAAAAGGAACACAGGCCCCTGTGGCTAGCGTTTTTGGATATCAAGGGAGCGTACGATAGCGTGGTTCAAGAGGGAATGTGGGGAATACTGGATACACTAGGCGTGGAAGATGTCGCTAATCTTTTAAAGGATATCTATAAAGGTAACAAGGTAGTTATAAAGGGGGGAAAACAGGTATCCAAGCCTGTAGAGGTAAAACGGGGGCTTAGGCAGGGGTATCCTCTGTATCCCTTGTTATTCTTGATGTACCTACAAGGATTAGAGGCCAAAAAAGAGGGAAGTGGACTTCGCTTCAACCTCTCTTTCGTCAAACAAGGAAAACTCAATGAACAGGCACTACCAGCATTGATGTACGCAGATGACATAGCGCTAACGGCCGACAACAAGGAAGATTTGCAAAGATTGATGGACATCTGCGGTAATGAGGGAGATAGGTTGGATTTCAGATTCTGTAACGAAAAATCAGTAGATCAGATTTGGGTGCACGTTAAAGAACCCCAGGTGGTCTAAATTTCCGGAGCCCTCCACTACGGCGTCTCTCATAATCATATAGTGGTTTTGGGACGTTAAACCCCACATATCAATCAAAAATCAGTAGTGATTTTTAATGACAATGAAGGTAGTGAGCTTAGAATACAGGAGGTCACGCTAAAGATAACAGATAAATACAAATATCTGGGCGTACGGATAAGCAATGGGACCGAGTACCTGAGGGAACACGAAATATACGTGACGACTAAAGGTAACAGGAATGCAGCGGGGATGAAAAACAGGGCACTGTGGAATTACAATAAGTATGATGTTGTGAGAGGAATATGGAAAGAGGTCATGGTTCCTGGTCTGACGTTCGGCAATGCGGTCTTGTGCATGAGATGAGAAGTTCAAGCAAGATTAGAAATTAAGCAACAAGGTAGGCTTGCCTTAGGAGCTCATGGGAATACACAAAATCAGGGAGTAAAGGTGATATGGGATGGACATCATTTGAGGGCAGGGAAGCTAGCAGTAAGATCAAATTTGAGAAGAGATTGAGAGAAATGGGGGAGGAGCGTAGGGCTAGGAAGGTATATTCAGCTACTTGTACATAAAGAATGTCAATACAAAATGGAGGAAGCGAACCAGAAAATTGACCGGTAAATACTTGGAAAACAGCAGGGGGCCATACCAAAAAGAATTAACGGTTAAGAAGAAGGTGAAGGAAGCTGAGACCGATATGTGGAGAACTGGCATGATTAAGAAGGCCGCGCTAGAGATCTATCGAACTTATCAGCAGGAAATTACCAAGGAAAGGATCTATGATAATACTCGGGGTAGTTCTCTACTGTTTGAGGCCAGGACGGGAGTATTGCGAACCGAGACATATCGGGCTAAATACTGCCGCGAGGAGTCACCATAGCGCCAGACGCTACGGCGACTGTATCTCGGATGGTGAACGCGCCTTGCGTTCCAGTGGGACGTTCTGTTCCCCGACGGCCGTCGAACGCGCTGTTCGCCACCCGCTAAGCCGGCGCGTCTGTTTTCTTTTAGTGGGCGCAAGTCCGCCAAATAAACGGATCTCCTTCTATTTCTACTAACCTCCCGGTCTCCTGTCTTCGGGCTACCCTCACTCTTACGTGACATCTGGTGGAGGTGCGGGGTATGCACAAAAACGATCTTAAAACAGCCACTGCAGAGAACGAGGACGCTGAAGACACAGATACTCGAAGCAGTCGCCGCCTCCGAAACCTGGCACCTGAGCTGGGACCGCTACCGGACCCCACGCGACCACGAAAGGACGCTTCCACAGCCACCATAAGCACCCCGCAATCACCTACCCCTGTCATGCTGCAGCAGCCGCGGGTGCCCCCAACTTTCCATGGTCATGCCGCTGAAGACCCAGAAGAATAGCTCGACCAATTCGAGCGCGTGGCTACCATAAACAGGTGGGATGAAGAAATGAAGCTGCGATACGTTTACTTTTCCCTGGACGGCCCCGCAAAACGTGGTATGAAAACCATGAGACCACACTGACAACCTGGGAATTTCTGAAAAATGAGTTGCTCAGGACCTTCACCAGCATCATGCGAAAAGAAAGGGCCCAGCTGCTGCTAGAATCGAGGACCCAACAGCCCAATGAGACCCTAAACGTGTACGTCGAAGAAATGAAACGTCTTTTTAGGCGAGCGGACCAAGACATGACCGAAGACAAAAAGGTCGGATACCTAATGCGAGAGGTGAAGGAGTCGCTTTTCGCCGGTCTCATAAGGAAGCCTCCTAAAACAGTCGCCGAATTTACTGAAGAAGCGCACACCATAGAAAGGACCCTGGACGCCCGGAATCGGCAATTCAACCGCCCGTTTCAGCTCAGCCATAGCCTCCTTTATTTAGAAAATAAAGGAGGCTATGGCTCAGCTCGCTCTACTCGGAACCGATTCGAGGTGGGCTAACCACCAACGATCTGCGGGAAGCTATTCGAGAAGTGGTTAAAGAAGAACTACGCCGATTGCTACCTCCTACCCCCCAGCCCCCCCCCCCCCCCCCCAAAGAGCATCTCTCTTGGACATAGTGCGTGATGAAGTCCAGCAGGCGCTTAGCTCTTCATCAGCGACGACTCGAACAGAGGCCGAAGCAATGACTTACGCCGCTGCAGTGAACACTAGGCCACCCCGACGAAACGAGCCCAGTCCTCGACGATACGCTGCAGCCCCAAGTAGCCGTCCGCCCTTACCCGCCCACCCTACATACTAAAGACGCCCGAGCCGAAGAAAATGCGACACCTGGAGAACTCCCGACGACCGTCCCCTATGCTTTCACTGCGGTGAGGCCGGCCACATTCTTCGACACTGCCCCTACAGGCGGATGGGACTGCATGGCTTCTCATCTCAGGCACCACGGCCACGCCCTGAACAACGACCTCCGGCAATCGAAGACTACTTGCGCCATACAGAGTACTTGTCCAGCTGTTCTCCATCACCGCCATCCCCACGCTTCACGTCACCGAACCGCAGCAACAACGAACGAAGAAGGTCCCCAAGCCCCCGTAGGGGAAACTAAAACCTGCAACCTTTGGAGGTGAGGTTGCTTCAAGAGGAAAAGCTGAAGACCCTCCACCGACGACCACATATGACGACAGCACATCATCTACGACGACGACAACGCACAACAACCCAAGCCGCGAGACGAAGCAAAACGAAGCAACAAGACGAAGCCGTGACCCGAACCCAAAACCAACGCGCAACTCCAGCCCACGTGCCACCAATTTTGAAGTATCTATCGACGGCCACCCGGTAACTGCATTGATTGACACAGGAGCTGACTACTCAGTCATCAGCGGGCCATTGACAGCACAACTGAAGAAGGTTAAGACGGCTTGGGACGGCCCGCAGATCCGCACAGTGGGAGGCCACCTCCTCACCCCATCGGGGCGATGTACTGCAAGGATAACATTCGATTGTCACACATACCTTGCCACTTTCTTGGTGCTCCCACAGTGCTCCCGTGACGTCATTCTCGGCATGGACTTCTTGACTCAACATCACGCAGCTATTTACCTGGCGTCCAGATCCATCAAACTCTCCTCGGATGAAGCCATAAATTCATACTCGGCATTACATAATCGCGCAGCCCTCCGTGTGCTCGAGAATGACGTGAGCGTCCCACCCCGATCAACGACCCTAATCTCCGTAACCACTGGTACTGCCGAGAATGCTCATGGCGTCGTCGAAGGTAACACACAGCTTTTGCTTGGCCGTGATATCGCAATCGCAAGAGGCATTGCGGACTTCCGGAATGGACAGGGCCCAGTGCTGCTAACAAATTTCAGCCAAGAACACCGTCACCTGGCCAAAGGCACGACCATTGCCTTTCTCGATGAAATCGCGGAAGTCAGTGACACCCTCGCCCTTTCGAATCCAGCGACCATCACCCCACAGACCCACAACTCGCAGCTGTCATTCGACATTAACCCTTCCTTGCCTCAATGCAAGCAGCAACTGCTCCAGAACCTCCTTCGACGTTATGACGACTGTTTCGCCACTTCTTCACAGGTCCGACACACTTCTCTGGCAAAGCATCGAATCATAACACAAGAAGACATCCGCCCTCTCCATCAAAGCCCTTATCGTGTGTCGGCAAGTGAACGTCAGGCCATCCGAGAGCAAGTTGAGGAAATGTTACACAACGATGTAATTCAGCCATCGAAAAGCCCATGGGCGGCACAAGTCGTCCTTGTCAAAAAGAAAGACGGAAGTCTTCGGTTTTGCGTCGATTACCGACGGTTGAATAGTGTAACCAAGAAGGACGTGTACCCTTTACCAAGGATCGACGATACCGTAGATCGTCTTAGTGATGCAAGGTACTTCTCGTCCATTGATCTGAAGACAGGGTATTGGCAAATTCAGGTTGATGAAAGAGACCGAGAAAAGACCCCCTTCATCACGCCGGATGAATTGTATGAGTTCAAAGTGATGCCATTTGGACTTTGTTCCGCTCCAGCAACCCTCCAGCGTCTAATGGACACAGTACTGGCAGGTCTCAAGTGGCAAATATGTCTCGTATACCTGGACGATGTGGTCGTCTTCGCCTCCAACTTTAGCGACCACCTGAAAAGGCTCCAGACGGTACTGGACGCAATTAAGTCATCAGGGCTGACACTGAAGCAAGAAAAATGCCATTTTGCCTATGAAGAACTACAGTTCCTTGGTCATGTTATAAGCAAAGATGGCGTAAGACCAGATCCCGAGAAGACAGCCGCTATCGCACAGTTTCCTCAGCCGCAAGATAAGAGAGCAGTGCGCCGATTCTTAGGACTGTGTGCCTATTACCGGCGCTTCGTCAAGAACTTCTCACACATTGCTGACCCTTTGACGCAGCTCACCAAGTCGGACGCCCCTTTCCAATGGAAAGCTGAGCAACGTGAGGCATTCAAAGAACTTCAACAACGTTCACAGTCGCCGCCTGTGCTGGGTCACTTTGATGAAAATGCCGAAACTGAGATACATACAGACGCCAGCAGCATCGGCTTTGGTGCTGTTCTCGTTCAGAAGCACAAGGGCCGCGAGCGCGTCATCGCGTATGCAAGCCGCTCACTGTCGAAAGCGTAAGCGAACTATTCCACGTCTGAGAAGGAGTGTCTTGCGATAGTATAGGCCACTTGTATGGCAGACCCTTCAAGGCCGTAACGGACCATCATGCGTTGTGCTGGTTGGCCAGTTTTAAAGACCCTTCTGGCCGGCTCGCTCGATGGAGCCTACGGCTTCAGGAGTTTGACGTGAAGGTAGTCTACAAATCTGGTCGTAAGCACTCCGACGCAGACTGCCTCTCAAGAGGCCCTGTCGGCGCACCACCAAGCCATGAAGACGACGATGCCTTTCTTGGGCCTATCAGCAGCAGCACCTTTGCATTACAGCAGCGCTCAGACCCGATCCTACAACAGTTGATCAACTACATCGAAGGAAAGGCCTCCATACTGCCTCCACTGTTCAAGCGTGGGATATCCTCCTTCTGTGTGCAAAACGGGGTGGTAGTTAAAAAGAACTTCGCACCGAATAAGGCAGCTTACCTTCTTGTCGTCCCAAGCAGCCTCAGAGAAGAAATTTTACAAGTGTTACATGACGAACCCACTGCAGGCCACCTCGGTTTTACACGCACACTCCACAGAATTCAAGAACAATACTACTGGCCCCGCCTCTCCTCAGATGTTGCGCGGTACGTCAAGAGTTGCCGTGAATGTCAGCGCCGGAAAAAACCTCCAACAAAACCAGCTGGATTTCTCAAGCCAATTGAACCCCCCGTCGAGACCATTCCAACAGATTGGTATGGACCTGCTTGGACCTTTCCCCACGTCAACATCCGGTAACAAGTGGATCATAGTGGCCACTGATTACCTTACCCGATACGCTGAAGCTAAGGCCCTTCCGAACGGCACAGCCGTAGAAGTTGCCAAATTTTTTGTCGAATCAATTCTCCTCCGTCATGGCGCACCTGAGGTACTAATAACAGACAGGGGAACGGCGTTTACGGCTGATCTTACTCAGGCAATCTTACATTACAGTCATACAGATCACCGAAGAACAACTGCGTACCATCCGCAGACAAATGGTCTCACGGAACGCTTGAACAAGACCATTACCGATATGCTCGCTATGTACATGGACACAGAACACGAGACCTGGGACTTAATTCTGCCTTACGTGGTCTTCGCCTACAACACCGCGGTGCAGGAGACCACTAAAATGACACCATTTAATCTCGTCCATGGGAGGGATGCCGTTACTACCCTGGACGCCATGCTGCCTAATGTCACCGATGAAAACAACCTAGACGTGGCCGCCTACCTTCAGCGCGCAGAAGAAGCCCGGCAGCTTGCTCGCCTGCGCATAAAATACCAACAGCGAAACGACGCAAGGCGCTACAATCTGCGGAGACGCGATTTAACATACAGGCCAGGTGACAAAGTCTGGGTTCGGCATAAAATACCAACAGCGAAACGACGCAAGACGCTACAATCTGCGGAGACGCGATTTAACATACAGGCCAGGTGACAAAGTCTGGGTTCGGACGCCCGTTCGCCGCCGAGGATTAAGCGAAAAACTCATGCGCCGTTATTTCGGCCCATACAAAGTCATCCGTCAAGTGGGTGAAGTGGACTATGAAGTGGTCCTTGATGGGGCTAGCTCATCCCAACGACGCCGCGCACGACAAGAAGTGGTACACGTCGCCCGTTTGAAGCCCTATCATGCGCGCTAAAGGAGGCTCCCTGTTTGCATCTCTTGTTTTGTTTATGTGTGCGTGATTCGTGCTTATTTGCCATTTACTTTCGCACAGACTGTCCTTTTGTTTTATTTTAAACAAAGCATCGGGTCGATGCTTACGTTGAGGAGGGGAGCAATGCCGCGAGGAGTCGCCGTGGTGGTGGAAACATATTTATTTATTTAATTACATGGAATTTTCTGCGGAGAAGCTCCGAGTAGTCGGACATGCTTGGCTTGCGGTGGGGGGCCCTTAGTCCAGGGCTCCGCTTGCAGCAGCCGCTCTGCGGGCCCGGTTGATCAGACTCAATTGATCTTCCAGGTTCTCGCTGGCCAGCAGCTCCTCCCATCGCTCCGCTGTTGGATTTTGTACTGGTTGTAAGGCTGTAATGGCCTGACACTCCCACGTGACGTGGTACAGAGTGGCTTTAGCTGAACACCATGGGCAGAGAGGAGAGTATGCCGAGGGGTGCATTTTACTCAGGATGTGCAAATTTGGAAACGTGCCGGTTTGAATTTGCCTCCAGCTGACCAATTCCTCTTTATTTAGTGTTCGGTGTGGTAGCGAATAAGCTTTCCTAAATCCTCTGTAATGGTTTAGGATGGCCGAATAGTCGCAAGGGACCGGAACGAGTTCCTCAGGGGCGGAGTTGGAAGGTGCTCGGCTCGCATACCCTCGAGCTACCCTATCCGCTGCCTGATTCCCCTCCAGTCCCATGTGGCCCGGAGTCCATATAACCCGATGCCAAATTCTGAGTGGATGTGTAATGGAATGCTCGCCAGTGTCTGTAACGCTCATGATGACGCTGAGAGCGGGTTGGCTGATGCGCCCCTGTAGGTAGTTGCGGCAAGCTGCTTGAGAGTCCGTGAGAACTGTCAGCGACCTTCGTTGTCTGTAGCCGAGGGCGAGAGCGAGCGCGATGGCAGTTTCTTCAGCATCGGTGATGTTGCGGCACCGCACGGAAGCGCTGGTACGTTCTGTGAGTGTGTGGTCCATGACTGTGGCTACAGCCTTATTGTTTTCATGGTCGTAGTTGGCGGCGTCAACATAGTACGTAGTGTTTTTGTGTGCATAAGTTCGCTCGAGGGCTTCCACTCTGGCTTCCCTCCGGCCCTGATGTAGTCGGGGATCCATATTGCGGGGGATGGGAGCGACCTTATAAGTGGCACGAAGTTGGTCCGGAATGGGCTTGCGACGAGCTGCGTCGTGAAACTGGCTGATGTAGCCGAGGCGTAGGAGCAGGTCACGGCCTGTAGGATTTTGCTTGAGCCATTGCCGTTGTGTGGCGAGTTGCGCTTCACAAAGTTCTTCAAAGGTGTTGTGTAGGCCCAATGCGAGGAGCTTGCTAGAAGGAGTACCCGGTGGTAGCTTGAGTGCCGCTTTGTAGGCCTTGCGGAGCATTGCGTCTACTTGGCCCTGTTCGCTCTTGGTGAGGCGTTGGTAGGGCAAACTGTATGTCACCCTACTGACCACGAGGCTACGTATGAGTTTCAGGGTGTCCTCCTCGCGCATGCCATGGCGACGAGTGGCTACCCGAGATATCATTCGGGCCACTTGCAGTGTAGTGGTGCGGAGAAGGGAAAGTGTGTGATTCACATGGCGGTTCGACTGTACCCACATGCCTAATATTCGAATGGTGGATTTCTCTGGGATTTGTTTGCCAGCAAGGACAACCTGGAGGCGGGAGCCTTGGTTGTTCTGCGTCGATGGTGGGAGCTTGCGTCGATAAATTCGTAGAAGCTCAGATTTTTCTGTTGCACAGGCCAGGCCTCGTGCCTGCGCGTATTGTTCGACGCATGTGGCTGCCTGCTGCAGGTTATATTCTTTTTCTCCAAGGGACCCCCGCGTGGCCCAGACGGTGATATCGTCCGCATACATTGCGTGATGGATGCCATCGATGCGGTGGAGTTCATGTGCCAGGCCAACCATAGCTACATTAAAGAGTAGCGGGGAAATCACTGAGCCCTGCGGGGTGCCCTTGTTCGGAACCTTGATAACATCTGATCGGATGGAGCCGAGACCGACTGTGGCAGTGCGGTCTGACAAAAAGGCGTGAACATAACTGTAGACGCGCTGCCCACAATGAAGGGCCTCGAGGCCCTCAAGAATGGCCTGGTGGCTAACGTTATCAAATGCGCCCTTAATGTCTAAAGTCAAGATAATGTTTTCTCCTCGCTGGGAAGCGTTATCAATGACTTCTTTTAATTGTAGCAGTACATCTTGCGTTGAAAGATGTACCCGGAACCCGTACATTGAGTGCGGGAAAAGGTCATTGTCTTCGAGGTAATCTTGCACGCAATTAGTGATGACGCGCTCGAAGAGTTTACCAAGGCAGGAAGTGAGGGATATTGGTCGGAGGTTTTCGATCTGAAGTTTTTTTGCCCGGCTTCGGTATCATTATGACCTCCGCGTGCTTCCATTCAGGAGGAAGCGTGCCACGTTGCCAATGATCATTGAAAAACGCCGTGATTTCTTGTACGGCGCTGTCGTTGAGGTTCCTGATAAGGGAGTACGTGATTCCGTCTGCCCCAGCAGCTGTGTTGCGATTGCTGCTGCGAATGGCTGCGTAAACTTCGTCCACCGTTATTGGTCGGTCGAGTGTGTCATTGGCACGTCCACGATACGCAGCTTGAGATGCGGGTGGGTAGAAATCGCCAAAGCATTTTCGCCGGACTTGATCCAGCAGCTCATCGTCAGTACCCTCAAATGCGTGTATGAGGCGCATGACTGACTTATTCGTCTCATTTTTTGTGCGAGTGGGGCCCATCAAAGCGCGCAAAATGTGCCACGTGCGGGCCGTGCCCAATGAGCCTCGAAGAGAGTCGCTAAACTGGGCCCAATTGAGTCGCGCCAGTTCTGTAGCGTACTGCTCTGCCTGAGTGGTGAGTGTGGCGATCCTTAGCTTGAGGCGTCGGTTATGTTTTTGCGTCCTCCATCTGCGGATGAGGCTCCTTCGGGCTTCCCACAGATGTAGCAGATGGCCGTCCACTTCCGGCAGTGCAGGTGTTCTGTTAATGGTGGTGGTCCAACGCTCTCGAATTTCTTTAAGTTGGGTGCACCAGTCGGTGAGGCTTGTGAGGCTGTCGAGTGAATATTCGCTCTCACGACGAAAGGCGTCCCAGTTTGTGATGCGTGCTTCTCCAATAGACCGACGCGCTGCGCTCTCTGTAACTTTTGTGCGGAGAATGAAGTGGTCGCTGCCCAAGGATTCCTGCAGGTTGTCCCGGTTATAGTTTACTCGGCCACGGGCGAAGGTGAGATCGGGGCAAGTGTCCCTGCACACACTGTTGCCGATCCGGGTAGGGAACGCGGGATCCGTAAGCAGTTCAAGCTGAAATTTTTCAGTGGCAGCCGCAAGCTGTTTGCCTTTGACATCCAAACGGTTGTAACCCCAGCGTTCGTCGAGAGCGTTGAAGTCGCCGAGCAGTAAGAGTTCTTTTCCCTGGGCCAATCGGCAGGCACCTTGGACGAGGGCATGGAAATCAGTGTTTTTTTGCTTTGGGGCGCTATATACGTTGACAATGATGATACTTCGCTTTTCTCCTTTCTTTTTTTTCCTGAGAACTAGCTCCACAATCACATGTTCTATGTTGGTGTCTGGGATATTGTCTAAGCCAACTGCGGTTAGCGCTTTGTCAATCAGGATGGCCGCTTTGCCCTTTGTTTGACTATTATAGGACTCATAACCTGAAAATATGGGTGGCGTTCCGGGCTGCTGAAGCGCTATGACATCAGGCCGAGCAAGGTGTGTGTTAATGTACTGTTGGAGGAGGCTCCGCTTTCTGCGGAAGCCGCGGCAGTTCCATTGCCAGACTTTAAATGTTCACCAATGAGTGGGGCTGTGCTGCCCATGGTTAATTCGTTGAGTGGAAAGGCGTGGGTATCAGAATCTCGGCTTGCGACGCCGATGTAGGAGTGAGGGTGAGGGCGCTGGGTGTCAATGCGGGGGTAGCGAGGATTTCGGATGCACGTGATTCCAATCCTAGTCTATGGTAACCTTGATCTGTCGTGGCGTGCGAGCTACGAGTGGCCCTCTTCCTGCGTATGTTTTCGCCTGTTTCAGCAATTTGCGCCTCGAAGCGTGTCTCGAGAGAGTCGAGGCGTTCTCCGAACTGCGTGAATACGGCACTGAATTGTTGCGATAGCTGCTGCGCGAGCGTTGAGAGCATTTCGCGTAACTCTTCGCGTGTGACTGTGGTGCCCGACGCAGCAGGAATTGATAGCGCCGTTTTAGGGGTCTTCTGTCTCTTGGGGGAGGTTGGGGGGTTTTTTTCGGGGGAGTCGGGCGGCGATCCAAGACGTGCCATTAGGGCATGAAGTTGAGAACTGTCCTTTGCTTGACGTGCCCTGACGGCCGCCAGCTCCTGTTTGAGTTTTATGTTTTCCGCGAGAAGGTGTTCGTATGCGGTGGACAGGGTATTGAGTGGAGCGATGGGAGGATCTACATTTGCTGACCAGCCCACCTTATTGTCGGCACCGGCTGATGGAGTGGGATTGGGCTTCTCATTATGCTTGCTGGAGGCGTGCTGGGACTGTTGACAGGTGGGTTGCTGCTGCTGCTGCTGCCCCTTGGTCATCTGGTTCTTCGGATGTTGTCGCTGCTGTGGTTGCTGCTGTTGGCCAGGTTCCACAGAAGGGAGGGGCGGGAAGGACTGTGACCTCGAGCGTGAGCGGGAGTGGCTGCATGAGGTCTCGTTTTCCTTGCTGAACCACCTACGTTTGGGAGTGGGTGAGTTACGATGGGGGTTGCGACCCCTGGCTGGTGCTGCTGGTTGAGGAGGTGGCCGTGGGCGCGGGGCCTTCAGTCTCTGAGAGCACTCTTTCGCGCCCGTTAAGTGGGCATCTCCACACAAGTGACATTTGGGAGCACAGGGGTGACCGTCAACGCGGTTGAGGATACCACACTGCCGACACACGGGAGTGTTTGGCGTGGGGCATACGTCTGAGCGGTGCCCCGGTTGTAAGAAGACTTGGCAGGCTTGTCGCGTCGGCTTGTACGGATGGCAGGCCACCTCCCCACCGTAATACAGTACATATCGGGGCAGAAGGGGGCCTTCAAAAGTGATCATGGCAGATTTGGTAGCACCAAGCATTCGTGCACTGTGCACTGTCACTCCCTGCGTGCGCACGCGGAGGTTGGCGGTGAGTTCTTCCGGAGTTGTGCCAGGTGGTGGTGGTGGTAAAAAACATTTATTTCAGAAAAAGTTTACTAGAGAGTGCCGACGTGGCCCATCGGCGTGCTAGAGTGGCAAGACCCTATTCCGGGACGCCAGTGGAGCTGGAAGCTGCCCGTGCGCGCTCCACCAAGGAGCGTTGTGCAGCCAAGGTAGAGCAGCCGAGCAGGTGCTCCTCCCAAGCCTCTCTAGTTGGGATAGGAAAAGGGGATGAGAAAGGGACGGGATTAACTGGGCACGATCCTACGACGTGATATGTGTCGGCGAGCACATGACAGGTCGAGCAGGTGCCATTGATTTCCGGCAAAAAGTGCCTGGCGACCGCCGGACTGATAAAGGTGTTCGTCTGCAGGCGGCGTAGCAGTCGTTCGTCCGCTTTCTCCAAACCGCGTGCGGGGTCCGGGTAGAGGCGGCGCGAAGCCCGGTAATAAGCCAAAATTTCGCGAAAGCGCGTCAGGTTGGTATTGCCAGATTCCGTCTCGGGACATGGAGGGGCAACGGCCCGGACAGAAGAAGCGCAGGCAGCGGCATTTGCCGCCTCGTTGCCGGGCAGGCCCGAGTGGCCTGGGGTCCACACTATACGAATGGGATGAGGGTTAAAGCGCCAAGAGGCTGCCTGTAGTAGGCTAGCCGCCAGCGGAGCAATGGAACCCTGAAGGTACTGAGAACAGGCCGAGCGCGAGTCCGTCAGGATGGTGCGTGAGGCAGGGTGAGAGGCGGCCAAAGCTATGGCAACCTCTTCAGCGTGCGTTACTGTGTCTGCTCGAAAGGAGAGGCCATCTACGTGTTTGCCCTCTGTAATCACGGCAGCCGTGAAGTGACCCGAGGGGGAGGGACCCGAGACGTCCACGTAGAAAACACCAGGACGATCGGAGTGTCGCGTATGAAGGGCCGCGGCGCGTGCTAGTCTACGGCCAGGATGGAGGTCAGGGTTCATATTACGGGGTAGAGGTTCTACCCATAGCTTTTGACGCCAGAGCTCTGGTACCGGCTGCAGAGGGTCTTGGTCAGATATCGGGTTAAGGCCAAGTCTGTGTAGAAGACGGCGCCCTGAAGGCGTCTGTGACAGTCGATTGATTTGGTTAACGCGATGAGCTTCGCGCATCTCTGCAAAGGTGTTGTGTACACCCAGAGCCGTGAATCGGCTGTTGGAAGTTGCAATAGGTAGGTCCAGAGCGCGTTTGTATACTGAACGAAGAAGGACGTCCAGCTGGTGCTCGTGTCGACGACGCAGGCGAAGGTAAGGCAAGGCGTAGAGGACGCGACTGGTCACAAACGCGTGGGCCAAGCGGAGGGACTGAGACCCGCGGAGGCCGCCGCGCTTGGTAGAAACTCGCCGTATCATGCGGCTCACCTGTTCGCTGGTGCGTCTGAGGCCTGCTATTGTGCCCTTTGGATCCAAGGACGATGTGAGGTGAAGGCCAAGAACCCGAATATTTTGCAGTGACGGGACGGGCCCGGACGGAAGAAAAATTTGAGGCGGCGGTAGCGGAGAGACTGAAAGAAGGGCCGATTTAGCTGGAGAGCACTCCAGGCCGCATGAACCTGCGTAGGTGTCCACCAGAAGGGCAGCATTTTGCAGGCGTTCTTCGATTTGCGCTAAGGAGCCGGTGTTGGTCCAGATTGTGATATCGTCCGCATATAGTGCGTGTTGTATTCCCTCGACCTCGCTTAGAAGAGAGGGGAGGTTCATCATCGCCAGGTTAAAAAGCAGAGGAGACAGGACTGCCCCTTGAGGTGTACCCCGCGTGCCTAATAAGTACGGGCCGTGTTCGGTAGAATTAAGGCGAATGAAGGCGGTGCGATGTGATAGAAAGGCGCGAATGTAGTTGAAAGTCTTCTGCCCGCAGTTAGTGGTAGACAGGTTAGTGAGTATAGTGCTGTGTTTGACGTTGTCGAACGCCCCGCGGAGATCGAGAGCGAGCACGGCTTTATCGTTATGGCGCATAGTAGTCGGCTCTATGATATCGTGTTGAAGCTGGAGCAGGACGTCCTGCGCCGACAGATGCGGGCGAAAGCCAAACATCGTGTCGGCAAAGGTGCTCCTGGCCTCCAAGTAGGCGGAAAGGCGTTCGCGAACCATGGTTTCCATGAGTTTGCCTGCGCAAGACGTAAGTGATATAGGTCTCAGTGCCTCAATACTAACGGACTTTGCCGATTTGGGAATGAATGTCACGACCGATGTGGTCCATTCTGTTGGAAGCGGAGAACCGTCCCATATCGAATTTATAAGCTGGAGTAGCGAGAGGTGTGCTTGGTCGGGAAGATTTGCCAGGAGCGATACTGTGATTCCGTCGCGTCCAGGGGCCGTGCCCCGTCGCATTTTCATGAGTGCAAATCGTAAATCAGAAAGCGTGTATGGGGCGTCGAGGTCGGTGTTAGGGGCGCCGGCATACGTATATGCTGGGCCTACGGGATCAATTGTGCGGCAGATGTAGCGGTCACAAAGTTCTCGCGCGAGTTCATCCGTAGTGCCCTGAAATGCATGCAGAACACGGTGGAGCTGGCGTTGCGTTTCTCCCCTGGTGGTGGAGGGATCGAGAAGGCTTCTAAAGAGTCGCCACGCACTCTTAGAGCTCATCTGGTTTGCAGCCTTCGAACAGGTGTCTGCCCAGTTAGCATCAGAAAGTTGTGCGGAGTATGCGGCCGCCTCTGCAGTGAGCGCCTCAATGCGAGAGCGAAGTTTCCGATTAAGTTTGTTGCGTTTCCAGCGCCTTATGAGCCCGCGGCGAGCGTGCCAAAGATGTAGGAGGTGTGGATCGATTGCAGGAGTCAAATTGGAGGTTGCAAGGGTGCGAGTGTTCGCTTGTTTCATATGAAGAGCGTATGATGCCCACGCTGCATATTCGGTCGAGGAGAGGCCGGCGGGGAATGGTTGCATTCTGAACTGAGTCCAATCGGTGAGACGGGCTTGGCCCCAGTGTTGGCGCATTTTCTGCCGCGGTGTGAACGAAATGCGGAGTAAAAAGTGATCGCTGCCTAGGTTTTCGCCTAAATTTTCCCATGTAGCATCGCGGATGTGACGGGTGAGGGAGAGGTCGGGGCATGTGTCTCGCGTGACCGAGTTGCCGGAACGTGTGGGTTGTGCCGGATCGGTAAGAAGCGTCAGGCTCAGCGACGAAATGAGCTCCTTGAGCTCTCTGCCCCGGGCCTTCTCGTAGTGGTAACCCCAGTGAGGGCTGGGGGCATTAAAGTCCCCGACAATCACCAGTGGTTGTCGGGCCGCTATACGCAGTGCCCGATGGAAGAGATGCGCAAACGAAGCCCTCGAAAGGCGAGGGGGACAGTACACGTTTAAGATATGTATTGATGGTTGGCCCCTCCGCTGAGACAGCACTGATATCATGCAGTAGTCGTAAGGAAGATCCAGATCGAGGTCGATCTGTATCGCCGTGTAAGCTTTATGCACGAGGAGGCATGTGGTGGTGCCGCCTACATAGGAGCAGTATCCAGAAAGGGATGGAGCAGGGCCAGATTCTTGGAGCGCCAAGACGGCCGGCTGAGAGCCAAGTGAGCTGAGGAAAAGGGAAAGATGTGAACGCTTTCGCCTGTTCCCGAAGCCTCCAGGGTTCCACTGTATGATCTCGAATTTAGACGCAATGTTTGAACGAGACGTACGATTGGTAGCCATCTTGACTGTCCTAGGTTTTATATTTGGTCCTCCATGTCCCGCTCGGAATCCTCAGAGGCAGGGAGGGGCACGGAGGCCGGATTGTCCGACGGCGGGGTGGTGGTAGCCACCTTACGACGACGCCGTGGAGCTGTACCCTCACTGCTCACCGAGCAGGAGCGGGAACGCGATGCCTTGGGTTGAAGCTGGGTGATTGCCCAGGCTTGAATAGCCTGGGTAACCTCTACTACTATGCGTTGAACCGAGAAACTGGTGAGGAGGTGATTAATCGAAGCTTCGACGCGCGTGAGGCGTTCCTCTACGCGCGGGGTGTGCTCTTCGCTAGGGAGAGTTTGGTTAGCGGGCAAGAGAACCTGAGGTGCCCCAGGAGCCTCAAGAGCTTCTGGAGTAGATGTGGCACCGGTTCCGAGTGCTGCTGTAGTACACATGGCTGCTTGAACCGGCGGTTTAATGGGAGTGGACTTAGCGCGAGGACTAAGCTTGGACGTAGCTGGCGTAGCCGCCTGGACAGAGGAGGCAATACCGGATGGCCTTGCAGTACACTGTTGTTGGGGTTGAAGTCGCTTATTTAAGAGTTCGAGTTGTTTAGTTAAAAGAGAATTTTGCTTTTGAAGTGCCGCAACTTGCTGGCGAAGGGCCGCAAGTTCGGGAGAAGGAGGATCGACAGAAGGGGGTGAGAGAGGCTTAGAAGCAGCTTTCCCTGCCCAACTGCTCACCTGAGGTACCGCCGCCGGTGCTTCGAGCGGTGGGAATGCTTGAGAGTCGGCGTGGAGTGGTGGAGCCGAATGATGCAGGTTTGTGCTGCTGTCTGGCTGTGACGAACATGAGGTGGTCCCTCGAGGAGATGTTGAGGGCTGCTTGCGTTTCCGATGTTTTCGGTATTTTGCCGTGCAGCCACTGGTCCCAGTCTCATGGGCGCCGTGGCAGAGGAGGCACTTGGGGTGGCAGTCGTGGGCATTGAGACCTGCAGGTGCGGGGGTTCCACATTTAGCACACTGGGTTGGTGCGGCGTGAGGGCACTGAGGTGGTCGATGACCGATGGTACCGCACTTGGTGCATACAGGGACCGTTTTCTTGTAAGCGCGGATATACGTCGCCACGCAGTGGTAGAAGAGGAAGCGGGGTAACTTCGTGCCCTCGAAGGTCACCACCGCCGCCGCGGAATCTCCGAGTTTGCGGACCGCAAGGATAGTACCTTGAGGCCAATACAGTTCAGACTTTATCTTTTCCGGGCTTTCAGCAGGGTTTACATTGATGACGCCCTTGCATGTATCCCCTGGTGCCTTGGCGTGGCCTCGAACGGGCAGCTGCTGATCCCCCACTTGCAGCTGGAAGTCCCCGAGGAGTCGCTGTGCCATAGGCAAAATGGTGGTGCTACAGACCAAGATGTTCTGTTCCCAGATTGGCCACACTTGAATTTGCGTGGTAGTCCGGTCGCCGAGGTAGCTGCGGATGGCGTCGCCCGCGCGATCGGCCGGGACAAATGTGCGTAGCTCGCAGGGAACGCGAGGTTTCAGTACTACGATGTAGTCGTCGCGAGAGAGGCGAGGAGTTTGACGCGGACGCCACTTGCGTTGCTTCGCTGGCTGCGAGGACGGAGCAGAGGTAGGCACACCACCGGAGGGATGGCGCGCCGGCGTTCCTTGCAAGGCCGAGGAATGGTGGCCCGCTGTGGCGTCTCGTTGTTGTTGAGACGCAGACTTCGATTTCGCTTGCTTGCGTTGCCACAGTTTCACCATGTCGTCGAGGTATTCATCTTCTGATGGCATAGTGTTTTCGGAGGATGAAATCTCCATGGACAGCATTTGGCTTGAGGTAGGATCATAGCCCGTAACCACGTTAGCGGCCGCCATCGCCGGGCTGAGAGCCCTTAGCGAGGCGGCGTTGTAGCCGGGAGTGAAGGACGTCCCTCAAGTTGTCAAAACTGGACCCACCTGGACGAAGGTGTTGTCTAGGCGAAGCGGAGAACTTGGCGGTGACGATAAATCCAAGTTTCAGGGGTACCAAGGTGGATGTCCGCAGAAATAGCAGAAAATCTACGGAGGCGATGTGGAGTGCGTCCGTCACCATCGAGCGCTCCAGTTGTGCCAGGGTCTATCCCATGAATAACTCCCCGCAAGGTGCCCTCAGGGGCCGCCACATAGGTATTGAATTCGTAGGTCTTCCTCTCAAGCGTGAGGGTGGTGATTCGACGAAGAATTTCGGCCGTCTCAACATGTGGTGTGCTGGCAATGATGATGTTCGACCCGGGGCGAGTACGTATAATGAAATGATCACCAGTACAATGTTGTCGTGAATTGCCCGCCAGTGCTACGGCTCGGGAGATTTGATGCGTAGTGAAGTTCCGAATGGCCAGGCCCTTTTTCGGGCGCATGATGATCTTTATGTCCGTGCGTGGAAGCGGCGGCAGCTTCCGTCGTAGCTGGCGCGGCTTCGTTACGGGTGGTGGTGTTCGCGCCGGTGCGACGCCGGCCGCGTCTGCCTGCGCAGCAGGAGCGCTCGCACCCGCAGCTGCCCCGGCGTTGACGTGGCTGGGCGGAGTGCTTGCAGGGCCGGCCGGCTGCATCAATTCCGCTCGAGCTTTGTCGAATTTTTTCTGGCGTTGACGCTGGCGACGGGAAATCGCCAGTTTCCAGTTGGCGTCGGTGTCGCTCGCCGGTCCCAGCGATGCAGACGATGTAGGATGGTGCACGGCAACTTCATCTTCGCTTCCCGAGGTGAGCTCGTCGAGGTCGAGAGATTCCGTGTTAACATGGGTGTCGTTGGGGCTGAATGCAGGTTCAACGCATCCGGTAGTAGTCACGTCAGCAGTTGGCGTAGTGCTAGCGTCCATATTGTTGTGGAAGGGGTCCCGCCGTTAGGCCTAGTCACCCGTACTCGCACAGGCGAGCTGGGTCGACGCTTAGGCCCAGCGCTCACATGGGTTCTTCTGAAGGCGATAGAGCAAAATGGAGATGCTCTACAGCCTCGGGAAGGGTGTGCGGTTCCCAGGACAGTTAAAACTTGATGATCCGACACAGTGCCGGCGACGATATTGAAGTAATTCGGTCAACGAGAGCACACGTTCGGCGGAGCGCATGCGACGCGCGTCCGCTCGCTCCGGCGTCCAAGCGCGTCTCCAGGAGTCGCCGTAGCGCCAGACGCTACGGCGACTGTATCTCGGATGGTGAACGCGCCTTGCGTTCCAGTGGGACATTCTGTTCCCCGACGGCCGTCGAACGCGCTGTTCGCCACCCGCTAAGCCGGCGCGTCTGTTTTCCTTTAGTGGGCGCAAGTCCGCCAAATAAACGGATCTCCTTCTATTTCTACTAACCTCCCGGTCTCCTGTCTTCGGGCTACCCTCACTCTTACGTGACAATACGAAGGGGTAGACACGGTATGCAGTGCGCGTGGAGAGGAAGAAGAAACTGACGAACACTTGATAATGTTCTGTAAAGGGCTCAGGATAATGGCGCAGAGTTTTTCAAAGCACTGAGGCTTAGGGACAGGGAGGGCAAAATAGACTTTAAGCGGGTAGAAATAACTAGAAGGAGGTCATCTGATTGGTGGCTAAAGTCAAGGCACGTGTGAAAATTAAACCCTTCACTGCAAAGTACGAATCCTCAACTTCACTATATAAAGGGAAAAAAAATATATCTAGTTTTTGATTCATTAAGTATTACGTCTTAGTGGCACTAGCCACCGCCCAATTTAAAGGGCACAGCTATATTCATCCATCTATCTAGGTAAATCCCCTATCATTTACGTTACAAAGGAAGGAAAGCTTTCCTTCCTCCGTGATTTACGCAGACACACAAACTGTGACACAGCACTGTGTGTGTGTGCGCGTCTCTTTTTGTGTCCTTGTGGTGGTGTGCTATTCCCTTATAAATGATGAACCCCAACCAACTAGCCCGGCAACGTATCTTAGTAAATCTCTTAAAACTTCATAGAGTAGCAACACTCTCCTCCTCCGCTATCGTTTCTCCTCAGTCTCCTCTCCTTAGCACTTCTTGTTTCGAACGTGGCGCTACCTGCATTGCTCTTGCGTAGCAGACGCTCTATCACGGCGAGAGCACTTACTCGGCAGGCAGCGTGCTGAGGGCGTTCGCGCCAGCCATCTAACTCACCCTAAAAATATCTTAATGAGTGTAACGTTGGCCCATGACAGCACTGCTTAGTGCCATGCGCTACGCCAACGCCTCCTCTAGAAGATGCCTGCCGCATGAGAAGAAAAACGACTGCCACACCCTTTCTCTCCTTCATTTTAGAATGTTCTCGGTCGCTAGCGTCACCTGTGGTGGACGGTGCAACAACGCAACACTTTTGCATAGCCTCTGAAATAGTGGTGTACAAATGCAGGTCTCAAACAACTCTCGACTGGCGCGCCCCTATGGGCCGCCAGTGAAAAATGCTTAGCAGACGACGTTCGCGCAGCGCGCAGAAAAAAGCGCGCGGCGTGCGGCTCCGCTTGATAATTTTTTTTACTTAATCCGAGTAAATGAGCCCTCATTGTTTTCCCGCTGCAATACCCTGTGAACATCTCTCTGTCTTACCATCATGAGGATATACCACAGGTGGAATCTGTTAAATACCTTGGAGTAATTTATCACACATCGCTTAACTGGCGACCTCATATCGAATATATCACCGGAAAAGGTGTGCGGGCCATTGGCATATTACGTAGGCTAAGCAACTACCGCATAGGTATGAGAAGAGACACATTGGTGTCTATCGCATGTACGTTCGTCTCATTTTGGAATTTGGTTGTGTACTTTTCTCTGGAGTTCCAGCTTACAAGTTGCGGCGTCTAATTCTTCTGGAAAGAGAAGCTTTGCGCTTATGCCTTGGCCTTCCCAAAACAGTTGCCAACAATGTGTTGTATCTCGAATCGAGGGTCCCTCCGCTTTCTTGTAGAATTCACCTTCTGACTGTTCAGACATTCTTAAGAATTTATGAATCACCATTACGAAATTCAGAAACGGCCTTTATTTCCACTCCGGAATCATTGTTTGCTACTAGATGGCCGCTATTTCACACGCCACAAATTATATTTGTGCAAAATTTACTGGAGCCTCTAAACGTACGTATATGCGACATCATGCCGAGTCATGATAATTTAGCCCCGGTGGAAATTCAATTCGACGACATTTTTCCTAATAATGCCAAATTACTTCCCCATAATATTTTGGATGGTTTACTACAAGATCACCTGCGCCGTATTACAACGAACGTTATTATTGCTACAGACGCATCTCAATACGACGAAAAGTCAGGGGTTGGTATTTTCAGCCCGATTTTAAATTGGATTTATTTCCTTCGACTACCCGATTTCATACCCGTTTTTGTGGCTGAGTTTCTGGCAATGGTGCTCGCCTTACGCAAGTTAGATACAGCAATTACATCAGCTGTCATAATAACAGATTCCCTATCTCTCTGGGCGGCACTTTCTGTTGGTGCCGATAATCACGTAACAAAGGCGTTCCGTGCACTGGTACATGCGCATTTGAGAAAAGTACGATTAGTTTGGGTGCCTGGACATAAAAGTTTGTTTTTAAATGAAATAGCCGATTCCTTAGCTAAGTCGTCAATCAGCGAACCAATTCTACCGCTCTGTCCATCATCCGCTTATGTGACTGCTGCTCGATTCCGCAGACGTACGCTTATGCAAGTCTTTAAAGGTTGTGGTGTACACGTATCCCGAAGGAGTACGGCCACCAGCGTGGGTGCGGTCTTAGCGAGCCGCAGGGCACGCGTTAACCGTCGCCGTGGCGAGAACACGATACTGCTCAAAGTCGCAACACTATATTGTGGCAACACCAAACGCAGTACAGCCCGTCGCAAAAAGGCGCGGCGGGAAAGCAAGTAGGCTTATCCACGCCACGGGCACAAAGTACTACACAGGGTGCCACGAGCACGTCTACACGGTAAAGGTGATCCACGGAGACACCGGGACCAAGGCCCGGTTGCTCGAGCGAGGGCAAAGGCGCTCGCGTTGGCTTCGAAGGGAGACGGGTCGGCGTAGCGAGGCCACGCGCTAGGACACCGTACCGCCCTTCGGCCGTGCGTACGCAGCGGGGCAACAAATGGTGAGCGTTCGAATCGGGCGCGAGGCGCCGTCAGCGAAGCCCGACGAGCCCCGAGTGACGGGAGTCGGCGGACGGAAAAGAATGCGTGGCTCACCATTTGCTGTCTCGGAGAGTATCTGACCGCTCCCGACGCAGAGCGCGAAAACCTCTCGGGAGTCCCCGCGCGCGGCGCCACAGTCAACATCCGCTTCCGGGTGAGGGAGTTAAACGTCACTCTGCTCTCCCACTACGGCAGACAGCAAAGGAGGGCAGACATGTCGGGACATGAGAACGCGCAAAGCCCGCGCAAAGGCAGCGGGCTCGCCTCAATTCCCACACCCCCCCTCTCCTAAATTTGCCCCTTACCGGTCTGCAAAAGGCAGCCGGACGTCACCCATGCAGTTAAAATGACACTGCTTTGAGCGACAGCTTACCTCAGTCCAGCCCTGCTACTGCTGCTAAAAAATGATTACCAAGGAGAAACAAAACATAAATAACGAAATAAACGCATGACACTATAAAAATAACTGCGGAAGGGAGCACAGAAAAGTGGGACTAGTGTTCGGGGTGCTGAAGCGGGATAGCGTCCACTGCGCGGAGGGGTCAGAGGTACGGGAGGGGGCTCACTGATGGCTTGTTGCTGCTCTTGATAAGCCGCGAGTCCGACGAAAAGCCGCTTCGGTTGTTCGGAGGCCCCGCATTTCTGGCTCGATGACGGAGCTGGACGTTGCGGGAAGCCGGGCCTCTCCAGTGGTCAGGGAGGCCGAACCAAAATTGGCTGCGAGGCGCCCTGGCGTTGGCCGGTAGCATATAGCTGCTTTCAGCTGGCTTCGCGCAGGAGCCATGGTGGGAAAGGCAGCAGGGATTCTTCGACGACGGCAGAGAGCAGAGCATAGCGAACACCACCTAGACTTTTTTTCAGGCCTCCGCAAGACTACGTGACGTCATCAGTGTGAGATCTGCCTGGAAGCTGGCTTCACTCAAATGACCGGCACACGTTTACGTTTTGTCGTTCCGCGGCCCAGTTGCACTCGTAGCATTTTTTTTCTCTCAGAGATGTACACCTAGAAGCAGGCCCGTGGCCAGGGGGGAGGGGTTAGGATGCCCCCTTCCCTCCCCCCCACGAAATCCGGATGGAGGGGGCTGTTTTACTGAGAATAAATAGTGAAAATAGGAGTTTGTCAAGGACTTCAACAGGTGCCCCACCATCCGAAAAATTAATTTTTGGCTACGGGCCTGCCTAGAAGGAATTTTTGTTAGCAACAGGTGTAAATGTTATAGACCCCGAAACGTTTTTGATATTTACACCTATATTTACAATTGAAGCAGAACCTTGTGATGAGCTCATCGTGCAATGGACAAGTTCACACCTAGCAGCAGAGCAGTGGTAACAGGAAACGAAAATAAGTCTATTGGCTATAATATCACACGTGAGAAAGTGTGCCTCAGTGAGTTATGATTATACTGAAGTAAGGCGCGTTATCTGACTCGTTGGTTTATGTAACGTTTTTGAAGGCATTGGAGGGTCTATTTTGCATTTCAGTAAATGGACCAGAAGATTTGTGTGAAAACAAGACAGCATGTTTTATTATATAAAATGCTTTTAAAAACAAACCAACAATAAAATAAAACCATTGAACGAGGATTCATGCGAAGTTTTTCACATACGATATTTTCATAAAAAGTAAAATAAAGCAAACATGACATTACCTGTAAAATCTTTTCGACACTTAGTTGACTTATTTTCAGTAGATGTAATTGAACACACACGAAATGGGTTAGATATGATCTATTTAAATCTTCAAATGATTCTTCCACATAACAGCTCAAGAGCCAAAAGAAAGGCAATGTTCACAGCAAAAGGAAAAAAGGTGACAATACTTTAAAAGAATTGTGGAGATGAAGCTTTTAACATATTTAAAATAATCTTGTAGAAGGTGTTGAAACTGGGAGCTCAAACGATTTGGCTTTATAAACACAAAAAACAAATCATCAGTCATGTGCGAGAGATTACGCCTGGAGTGTCTTCAGTTTCCCTTTAGCTGCTTTGGCTTCAGACAGCTTGTTGTTTTCTCGTTTGCAAAGGTTGTTTGACAAAGTGTTGGCTGCTGCACTAAGTATGTTCCCCATCACAACATGTGGCGTATGGCCCTTGTCACAAACATCAAAGTCTTCATTCCACTCAAGGAAGAGTGTTGTAATTGAAACAAGCAGTTCTTTCTGCTTTTCACAGGCATAAAATTTGTCTGCATGTTTTTCACTTGTCAGTTTCTCGAGAACAATATTCATCATCAGTACGGTGTTCACAACGATGGCTAGGGGAAACTTAAGTCCACCTCTTGTGATACTCGTTATGAGCTCGTCTGCCTCAATTGTAAGAGTCCTACTCTCAACAACTAGATTCTCTTTACAGAATGCACATTTAAGCTTCTTGAGTGCAGCATGTACGCAATAACCAGCGACATAAGTTGTAGCTGGAAGTGAGTGCTGCTTTGCAGCAATGTCCTCTTCTCCAACTACTATCTGGAATTGCTTTAGAGCATCACGAAATTCATCAGTGGAGGCACATAGAGGAATCTCGTCACTCTCTGGCAGCTCGAGGACCTTCCGCAGCCTCAATTTGTGCTCCGCTTCATACATCTGCCATATGGAGATATGGTACTGTGCGCCACTTAACTGTCGGTACCTGCCAAACCTGTCTTCAAGGCAGTCCGACTGGAATTTCCCCAGTAAGACGTACCTGAATCCAAGCTTTTCAAAACAGTAGCTTGTCACCTGAACAAGAGCAAGAGACGTGTGACGCAATGCATTGTGCGTCTCATGACTGAAATGACCAGTGTCATGCTTGAGGCTTTTCCAGTAGTCGAGCCGACTGACTATTTTGTTCAAAAACTCAACTTGGGGGCAACAAACTGCCTTTATGGGCTCTTGTAAGTCATCTCGAAGGTGCCTCCCTTTATCCGGCGTCTTAACATTCACTATGCGCCACCACATTACGACAGTGCTGATAAAATTGGCCGTGCTTTTGGCATGCTGCAGTTCTGCTGCTTGTGCACTGTTGAGAGCTGCGATTGTGAAACTGTTGAACATCTTGAGAACAAGTTTCATGTTTTGTCGCTTTAAGTTCGAAGGTTTCAGTGCCTTCAAAGACAATGTTGGAGCAAGTCGTACAAGCTCATTTCTTTGTCTTTCATGGAGCTCTAGCAGCGTGTTGAATGAAGCTGTTAGCACGCACGGCTTGTCAGATAGTTCATTGATGTCTGGAAAAAAACATACATTTACCACTGTCACGCTGGTTAAGCCAATTGTTTCGTATGCATTTTAAAACATTAACAGAATCTAAAATAAAAAAACAGTGGTCCTGATTGGTCTGATGGATGCTTGTAGACCGTATCAACCTTCCGTGGCTCTGAAAAAAATGACATTGCTTTCCCATTGATGGAGTTGTTGTCTGAAACAACCGCGATTACTCGAAAGCATGTTGCCTCCAGCCCATTAATGAGCTCACGAAGAAATTGATGCAGCTGTATTGCATCTATTTTCGCCACTGGAAGGATGTGCACTACGTCTTTGCTTGACGACAGGAGGCTTTGAATCATAAACACATATGCAGTTTTTGCTGCGTTTTGACTGTTTGTAGCCATTCCTACTAGACCACCACCTTTGTAGTCAATGTAGGGCTGCAGATGAATTTCGTCCATGACAAGCGTCACAGTTTTTTCATGGTCATCCATTCCTACGGCCAGCCTCTTTGCATACGACATAAATAAAGCATCTTGTTGCCGAGAGCATGGGTTCACACGGTATGACCCACAAGCATCGTCTAATTGTGTCTGGATGTGGAAGTTTCAACTTTGATGTGGACCTAATAAATCTGTACGCATGTGGAGATATTGTGAACGCAAGGCTAGCAAATACCAGCAAGTCCACAGGGTATCTCGAAGTTCTGCTCAGTAAAATGCCGACTTGCTGTTTTACGAACTTGACAACTTCCACTTTCCACTCATGTGGGAAACTTTGTGACGCTAGTTCATCCAGTGTTTTCACTGTCTTCTTCATGACAATCTGCAAGCGTTCTTCGCTGTCGGAGAAGTTTCCTGCCAAACTTTGCACAGCAATAAGGACCTTGTCGATTTCCCGCAGATCACACAAATAAACAGGAAGCACGAGGGTCCCAAGCTTGTTAAGCTGCACGTCACCAACGAACACTTTCACAATCAAATCAGCTGACACTGTCACAGAAAAACGTACAGTTGGAGCTTCTTGAGAATCGAAATTTAGGAAGAGGACTTTGTCGTGAGTAACAAGTTTTGTCCAGAAGGTGTTTGTCTGGAAACTTGTCAAAGCGGTGAGCAAGTCTTCAAAAGTTCTGATGTTATTCTTTTTCTTCTCTTTGTGAGCTTCAGCGGACTGCCTTATTGCCTTCTGTAGCGATTCTCCCTCTAGACGAAGTCGCTTCTCTTCAGGACCTTCCCGGACAACAGTAGTAGGACGAGAAAGATACGAAGGGCAGTTTGAAAATAGGCTCGGGATAGCACCAGGCTTGAGTGGTCTCAGCTGGAGAGGAACTTCAAGTACTCGTCCGGTTTTCTCATCTTGATAGGTCCACGTGGTCACAAAATCACTTGTATGAAAGCGCTTCTCACACACCTGAAAAAAAAAGAAAAATTAAACAGAGCTTATAGCACAAAAATCAAGCAAGAAAAAGTTAGTGGACATTCGTCAACTACAAATCAGAAAATGTGGCTGTATTATTAGGCATTATCATAGTAGCAATGCCTTGTTAGGCGGCCCAACAGGCGAGCGCTGTTTAATAAATCCAACTCTCATAGGATTTGATCAGGCGCTGCAGTCCATTTAGAGCGACTCGGGTCATCAGCTAGGCGCGAGATTGCGAGGAAAGTACCTGTTTGTCAAAACTGGTCACGCGAAAATAAAAATTAGGCAAACAGCACGAATACTAATACTGCGTGTCTCATGTCCTTCGTAATATATGCTGGAAGTGCCCCGAAGGCATAGCTCACAAATAATGAAAATTGAAAGGTTTTTAGTTGCATAGCTGAGTGAGTTTACACATGCGTATAGGCACCTGCGACAAGTGAAAGAACGCACTTACCACAGTGTAGTTTGTGGGCGCAAAATCCTTGCGAGGGATCGCTCTCGTCCATGCGGTTCTTTGGTCGGCGTCCATCGGAAACCGATAGACGCGCGCTTTAGGTCCATGAGCATAGTTAGAGTTGCACACCGGTGCACAGCAGCATCCAGGCATATTGCGTAGTTTACCCAACCATGCTCACACAGCACAAGAAAAAGAAAAAACAGCGTGAGCGGTAACAAAATGCAACTAGCCTACAACCACATCCTGTGCTGCTCTGCAGACCAGGATTGCGTCCGAGAGCTTCTGAATTGCTCTGAATTTGCTGCACAGCCGGTGAGCCCGTTTATTCCAGCTCATCTTGCATGTACGAAGGGCATAGTCCGTGGGGTGGATACGAGTCTGGCACCTCGAGAAATTCTTGACTTATTTGCTGTAGCTGGGGCAGTTTCAGTCTATCGATGCACCCGAACGACCGATAAAACGAAATCGCCTACTGAAGCAGTTATAGTAACCTTTGCAGGAAGAGTTAGGCCAACAGAAATTAAGGCATGACCACTAATCTACAAAGTAGAACCACTTTCCCCGAAACCTTTGCAGTGCTCAAAATGTTGGCGATTCGGCCACAGCATGAAGGATGCAGATCACAGGCTAGATGTCGTCTGTGCGGAGAGAGTCATGACAGCTACGATTGCAAATCCGATGACCAGATGTGCTGCTTGTGTAATGGAGCGCACCCTGCAGACTCTGCTGAATCTGGCGCAAAAGAAAGAGAAATAGGTGTTCTAGAAATCATAGAACGCAGGCGTTGCTCTAGGAGGGAGGTGGTAGCAGAAATGCATGAAAGATCGAAAGGTTACGCAGGCATAACATCCCGGCACACAGCGGCAATGGATGCATCGCTCGCAAAGTCGATAACTGAGGCTATTGAAAAGTCCACTGAAGAGGCAATGCAGCGACTGGCAGCTACTCTTTTTGAAGCCTTGGCTGATATGTTAACACAACAGCTGACACAAATCATTGGTACAGTTTCAGGGCAAAATCGGGATTCGCACGCTCTGTTGATTTCAAGGGGTACAGAGGAGGAAAATCAGACAGTCAATCATAGATCTATCTCTCCGAAAGCAGGACCTTCAAAAAAATAGAGTTCAGGCTGAGTCAGAACCTGTAACAGATGATTCAGGAGACTTTACAGATATGGACACAGAATCTCTAAGAACTTTGAAACGTAACAGATCTCCCCCTTCTAAAAAGTCTTCTCAGAACCCAAAATCCAAGAAATACTTGTCAAAGAAAGACTTCTTTGAGAACCTTTGGAAAAATGATTTCTTGAAAAAAGATATTCTCGATCAGGCAGTTTCTTCTGCCGGTATAGCATCAAAATAGGTTCCCTAAAAATTCTGCAGTGGAACTGCCGGTCTATTTGGTCGGCAACTACAGATTTACAATATATTTCTTCGCAAATTTCTCCCGACATAATTGCCATTCAGGAAACCTGGCTTGGTAACGGTAAAAAATTTTACATAAAAAATTGTCGATTAATACGACTGGATCGGCCGAGTGAGGTGGCGATCTGGCTTTCTTAATATCAACTAAATTTAGTCACAGAGCCAAGATATCGTATCAGTGTATGGATACGAATTACGAAATTCTGGTGTTAGACATAACACTGCCAGACTGCACGCCTTTCTCTTTTGCAAATGTATACTTTCCTGCGGGATTTCAAGACACGAGGTGCCTCGATGTTATGGTAGCTTCATGCAGAAAAGAAATGGTACTGTGTGGTGATTTCAATTCACACCATGTGTCTTGGGGCTTCAAATCTGATGTATGCGGAAGACGTTTGTGGGAATGGACGCTCGATAATAACTTTTTCTGCTTGAACTCACACGTTGCTACATTTGTAAGAGGTAACTCTAAATCGACTATTGATTTAACATTTTCCAGCTCCACTTTAAGCATATCCTCGTGGAATATATTAGATTGGGCTACAAACAGTGACCACCTTCCCATTACGTTTGAAATTAAGTTCCCGAGGTTTAGTTTGGCAGGGAAAGTTGGCTCATTCGTAAATTATGCTAAACTACAAAAAGACTTAAAATCTACGTTAACATTGCGCGAGGAAATGCAGGAAGACCTCAGAGCTATGAGTCTATGTGCGGTGTTGAAACGATCACTAAAAAATTCAACGTTTACTGTAAACTCGAACACAGTGGGATTTTTTAGCCCGTGGTGGAATCTAGAATGTGTCAGGGGGTATAGAAAGCGAAAAGCAGCTTGGAAAAAGCTGTTAATTAACCAATGCCCCAAAAATTGGAGTGATTATAAATTCATGGCCGCCGATTTTAAGCGTCTAGTGCACAAAACAAAAGAAGACTATGATATGAATAAATTTTATTATCTGTCTAAGTCTAAAAATAAGAAAATGCTTTTCAGGTTTTTACATGCGAGAAAAATGATTCCACATACAGAAAGCAGTCATTCCAACATTATGTCTCCTCGCGAACTCTCTGAATTCTTGGAAAATATTGCTAAAGGCTTGCAAACCAGGTTTACGACAATTATGCCAAAGTCCATGGTGAAATTAAGGGTGGATTGTTATTTCCAGGAGGTATCATTAGCTGTACTGGCGGATGTGATGAAGAGCTTACCGCCCGCTGCTCCCGGACCTGATGGGGTGACCTCTACAATGATTAAAGTGCTATACGAAATATCGCCACATGAAATCCATAATATAGTTAATTATTCACTGAAAAATTCTTGGATTCCGGCCGATTGGAAGCTTTCCAAAATAATTCCGATACTTAAGAAACAGGGAATGGAGTTTACTCTGGAAAACATGAGGCCTATTTCATTGACATATAACCTGGTCGAGCTTGTAGAGAGAGTCTTAAATGCCCGCATATTAAATTACATCAATGAACATACAATACTAAACCCTAGACAAATTGGCTTTAGATCGGGATACTCCATTTGGTGTGCACATGTGGATTTGGAAAGTCGCATACAGCTGGCTCGGCATCGCCGCGAATAATGTGCACTAGGCACTCTAGACTTAGCTAAAGCGTACGGCAAAGTGAAATATCCTATCCTAATCCAGCAGATGCAAGACTATCGCTTTCCAAAATATATAACAGCATGGATTACAGAGTTTGTGAAAGACAGAGAATTTTATTGCTTCTTGGATGGATGCTCTTCTAAAAAATATAAGCAGACACGAGGTGTACCTCAGGGCTCAGTATTATCTCCGGTGTTATTCAACATATTACTAAGTTCCATTCCAGCTCATCAGGATATCCAAATTTACGTATATGCAGATGATATTGCTTTCTTCGCAACAAACAGTGATCTGAACTCATTGTATCAGGCATTACAGAATTACATGAACATGCTAGAAGGATGGCTTGACAATATCCATCCCTATCGGAAAAAAACGAATGGTGGGCATGGTGGAAACCACCACCCACCATTATAGTGGATTAATGTAGTGGGTGAATGGTGGGAAACGCCCACCATGGTGCATGGTGGGTATGGTGGGTGCTGCAGTGTCGGCAACACTTGAGCGCGAAATGACGTCAGAATCACCGTGACGAGCTGCCACAAAAAATAAAAAAGAATTCTATAAAAACGGTATAAAAAAACACCCGTCCCGTAAAAAAAAAAAAAAACAAGGCACCACGGAGGATCGAACGTGCAACCTGCGGATTCCCATTCAAAGACGCTGACCACTGCGCCACACCAACATGACGATTATTGTGTGTTAAATACTTAGTTAGCATACAAACCTAAGGCTCAACTTGAGTTATGTTTGTCGTGTACACAACATAGACAAGATCTACACCTGCTACTCAAAATTGCACATTTATTAAACACAAGCAACTGCGGCCTGTAACGATTGCCACTATGTTAATGGCACTAGTGCTATTTTTTTACAATTCACAACTTCAAGAAAAAAAAAACAAGTTGGACTGGGGAGCAGCAACAGTTTGCCGGCGGAGTCTGCCAAGTTTAATATCCGTTTCGCGCTCGTTCTAAAGGGCGACATCTGCTCACGCTTTATGACGCTTCTAGGCTCATTCTATAGATACGCCCGCCTAATTTATTTGATTGAGTATTGGGATGCTTTTCGCACAGTGTAGAGGGCGGTCGCGCCAGCGCAATGCTGTAGCTCTTTGGCTAAAGTAACAACTACATAACGGCTTGGCCAAAACGAATGCAGTGTGCCAGAAACATTACGCTATCATATTGGTTCACCAAGCACACGAATTGCCACGTCTGAGTTCTCGTACAAGAGCTAGAGAAGTGCCGGCGAGTGCGACCGGCGGCTGTCGGTGAGAAGACACTTAATTACGTTCTCTGGGAGTGCTTTAATCGCGTCGCATCGATGTTTATTGCTTCTTGAGTGGACACCACACACAATGAAAAATGCTTCATTTAGGTTAATTGATGTCATACTGCTGCGCTGTACTGTCGTACTTAATCGTCGTAATCGTGTATTCTGAAACCCGGAAGCACGGAAAACACAATTGTACGGGCCCGGTCAGTAGGCCCAACCTTTGGTGGAAATCATGGTGGTAGAACATGTAGTGTACAGATCCCAGCTTGGTACACTATATGAATTGCCCGCTGTATAAGCCCACCCATTATCTGCTTACTGCTTCCCAGCATTATCGCGATGGTGGGCAGAGCTTCTCAGCTTGGTACAGCATGTGGCCCACCGTAACAAGCAGCACCCATCATCTGCTTAGTGCTTCCCACCATTATCGCAATGGTGGGAAGAGTTTCTCAGCTTGGTACACCATGTAGCCCACCATAATAAGCACCACCCACAATATGTATAGGGCTTCCCAGCATTATCGCAATGGTGGGCAGAGTGTCCCATTATTGCCCACTATCTAGCCTCTGCTTTCCACCATCATTTTCACTTTACCCATCATCTGTACACCATGCCACCCAGTATGTCCCGGCATAACCACCATATTTTCCACTACGTCCCACCATAGCCATCATAATTTCCACCATGCCCACTATTATTTCCACTACTCCCACCATGTTTTCCAGTATCCACCATGGCAATTTTTCCGATAGGGATATGTCATTGAACGTCAAAAAAGTGCGCTTTTGCTATTCTCTTTTAAGAATCGTGTCAACATTTCCCTGATGCATCGTACCGAGCTCATTCCCCAAGTCAATTTCCTGAAATACCTAGGCATCGTATATAATAGGACGCTAAATTGGAAAAGCCATATAGACGAGGTTGGCTGTAAAGCGTCACGTGCCTTGGGGTGGTTACGCAAATGGGGAAACAGAAAAATAGGATTGCGTAAGAGTTCATTGATAATGATTTACAACATGTATGTGTGGCCTATTATAGAATTCGGGTGTGTATTATTTTCAGGCAGCGCGGCTTACAAGATGATACAATTAATATTATTAGAAAGAGAAGCTTTGCGCTTGTGTCTTGGACTCCCAAAATTTGTGGCAAATAATGTTTTGTATGTGGAAGCGCGCCTTCCACCTTTGTTAACTCGGTTTAGAATACTTACCGTTCAAACTTTCTTAAAAATATACAACTCGCCTCTGCGACAAGCTTCATACGTTTTTATTCAAGAACCAACCGCATTCTTTGGAACACAGTGGTCTATACTACACTCCCCTCAGATTAGGTTCGTCCAAGCGTTGCTAGAGCCTCCCAATGTAAATATTTATCAGATTTGCATAACGAAGACACCTAATTCAAAACTTGAAATTAAATTTGATGATGTATTCCCCTCTAATGCGAAACAACTGCCCCTTCAATATTTAAATATTCGGTTAAAAGATTACTTGACTCATCTGTCCATAAACAACATTATTGCGACGGGTGCATCCGTATTGAACGAAAAGGCTGGAATAAGCATCTTCTGTACTTCTCTCGACTGGTCTTTCTCAGTTAGATTACCAGATTACACGCCTATATTCCTCGCTGAATTATTTGCTATAATTCTAGCACTCCGTAAACTTCCTGCAAGCGAATCAGAAGCGGTCATACTTACCGATTCTCTGTCACTATGCACTGCACTATCTACAGCAAAAAATTTGACATTATTGAGTATGATTAGCAGTTTATTACCAGAAAACCTGAAAAAATTTCACTTGCTATGGATACCCGGCCACTGCGGGATTTATCCAAATGAGATGGCAGACTCGTTAGCCAAAGCATCTTTAAGCGGACCATTTTTACCTATTTTACCTGATTTCGCCTACGTAACAGCACTCAGATATAGAAAGGCTTGTTTGCACAAAGAAATAGAAAAATTATCATTGGATAAAGTCAGAGACTTCGTACATCTAAGATATTGCTGGAACAAACAGTGGTGTGTATCTCGGCAGTTAGAAATTACAATCACCAGATTACGATGCAGAATTCCGCATCTGAATTACTATTTACATAAAGCTGGACTAACAGCATCTCCGTTGTGTCTCTTTTGCAAGGAATCGGAATCAATAGATCATTTCTTTTTATCCTGTCAACGTTATGCTTATCAAAGGAAAAGATACCTGGTCGAACCAATTGAGAAGCTAGGTTTAAAAATAAGCGTGGAACTGATTTTATCCTTCGGAGGGATTAAATTAGGTTATAGCCACAAGGAGGTTTTCTCTGCTGTGTGCGAGTACATAAGGGCAACAAAGAGATTACCCTCTTAGCCTATTGTTATTATTTACGGCTACGAGACTACCTGAATTAGCACATTTGATGATCCTGCCACCCGGTTCTTGGCCGATCCCCCTTTGTGGGCGAGTGCAAGCAAAGCTGAAGGTTCATCATCATCATCATCAACCACAACAGCCAGCAGAGCAAGCGAGCACGTAAGATCAATGTGGCCAGACGCACTGTCATGCGCTGCCAACTTCGCTCGGCTGTGCACAAAAATGTTCAAAACGTGAATAAATTAAGTAAATAAGTACACCATTTGAAAGATAGAATATTGCTAAGCTTTTTTTGTTAGACAGTAGGTAATAATTTTCTACAGTTTGCCTACTGAAAACTTGTTTCGAAGCAAAAAAGATTGTCTGTCTATTTGGCGAACAGAATCCGCAAGCCATTCCGACCTCAGCCAGTCGAGCGTTGCTTTCTCACAGATCTCACAGCAGTGACGTCACGTTGACGAGACGGAGGCTAGCCGAGGCCTTGAAAAAAAGTCTAGGTGGTGTTGGCATAGCCAGATGGTCTGACATCAGAGGGTCAATGCCACCCCCCCCCCCCCAGCACCTCCAGTGTCCGCGTCGATGGGGGAAAAGCCATGACGCACTCTTCGCGGGCTCGCACCGAAGCGTCACGCACCCACACACGCACAGAAACACGCACACACACACTGCCGACAGCTGCGCCAGCGTAGGCGCAAAGCGTCCTTCGTCTCTCTCTTCCGGCCAGCACCGACACTCAAGGTCACACACAGCTCCCTTCGCGGTAGACGAAATGAACACGGAAAAAAAAGTAACAACAGAGCAAAATGACACTCAACATCTGGCAAAAAAACATAAAATACAAATAACACTTATTATTAGACAAAAGAAACATAAAATACACATAAACACTTAAAAAAACACTAACAGCAGACAGGGCGGGGTCAACTTCTTTACGAGAAAAGGCCGTAAAGAAGCTAACCTATACCAGAGTCCCTATACTGAGGCTAGACAGTAAACTGAGGGCCTTCGGTTGCGGAGAAGTCCGCCGTCCGGCGCGAAATCACAAAGGTGACCGCTTCCTCAGATTATACCGGTGCGGGGTCCGAATGCGGTCCGCCGCTCCGGGTGTGCCTCGTTGCTGGCGCGAAGTGACGCAGGGCTCTGGCGCGAGCTCGTCAGACCGTGACACACAGGGTTTCAGGTCTGCGATATGGGCACGACTGAGTTTTCCCGTATGGGGATCTTTCAGCAAGTACGCGAGTGGAGTGCAAGCTTTCTCCACTCGGTACAGACCAAGCCACTTAGGAGCGAGCGAGGTTGAGAACCCCTTACTGGCATCGCTAAGAGCGTGGTTGCGCTTCAGGACAAGATCGCCCACTTCAAAAACTAGGTCGCGATGCTTGCGCTCATATTGGGCCTTCTGCTGAGCCCTGGCCGACGCCAAACTTTGCTTTGCTTTGCAAAAAGCTCGACAAAGTCTGTCCCGAAGTGCCGACGCGTAAGCAGAGCAGTCTGCCGGCGCCTCCTCGTCCACGAGCTGGCATTGAGTGGCGCTAGTCACCGGATTTGCCAACTCCCTTCCAAAATTTAAGAAGGCGGGCGAGAAACCAGTTGAGCGACTCTCGGATGTTCGAATAGCGAACGCGAGCTCACTCAAATGGTCTGCCCAGTCCCTTTGACTTTCGGCAAAGGCCGACAACATCGGTTTGAGCGTACGATTGACGCGCTCCGTCAAATTGGACTGGGGATGGTACGGTGAAGTGGTGCAGTGATCAATTCCGAGGGAACGGCACGTGCCACCAAACACCCAAGCGGTAAAATACGAAGCATTGTCAGTGATGAGCCTTTCCGGGAAGCCGAACCGGCAAAACACTTCCTGCAGCTTCTCAAGCACCGCTCGCGCTGTCACCTTTCGAAGTGGGAAAAGTTCCACCCCTTTCGAAAAGTGATCAACGACTACCATCAGGTGAATGAACCCCTACTAGCTTACTTCTGGGAAATGGTCCCATTAGATCGCAGATGGCCACTTGCCACGGACGCTCACTGACAATCGGTTTCATCAGACCGGGCGGTTTGCCACCCCTTGATTTCACCGTTTGACAGACGCGGCAAGAACGGCAATAGCGAAAATTGTCTCGCTTCATGCCGGGCCAGGTCACAACGCGGCTCAGTTTTGCAAAAACTTTCGAGCCACTCAGGTGACCGGCCATGGGTTCGTCGTGAGAGGATCGCAACAGTGCGGCTCTCAGACTTTTGGGCATAACCACCTTAAACGGGTCTATGGACTCGTCAGTAGTGGCTTTATAATTCAGCAGGAGCCCGTCATGGTCCAGCAAATATGAAGATGCCGGGGACTCAGCGACGCACGCTGGTTCGAGCCCCATATTCGCGCCCGCTGCAGGACAAGCAGCGTCACGGCGCTCCATCTCTCTGAGACCGTCGCACATTTCGCGACAAAACGGGTCACTTTGCTGGGTCTTCAGAAGCTCTTATCTGCTGAAAGCGATGCCCATTCTCCCAAAATGGGGGTGTCTGGTATCGCGCCCACTCAGGACCGCAGCAACAACCACTTGAGTCGGCGTTACGGGTTCGCTCTCGGCCTTGTGGCCTTCGAAAAGCTCCCCCGCTCGGCCGCTTCGCGGTGCGCCGCTTACCTGGTTAGCAGCCAAGGTTTGTCCGCATGGGGACTCACCCTTCACGCCGAATGGCGGCGAAGCTGCTGTTTCACCCCCGACGCTTGCAAGTGCTAAGGCACCGCTAGCCGTGATATGAGCACGCTAGCGGCTGCCCATATCACGGCTAGCGGCTGTCGCACCGGGATCAAGGTCCATCGCATATCACGCTGGCGGCTGTCGCACCGGGATCAAGGTCCTCGGCCGACAGTGGGGCACGAGATAGCGCATCAGCTACCACGTTGGTGCTCCCCTTTCGATACTGCACCGAAAAGTCATAGTGCTGTATCAGGAGAGCCCAGCGCGCCAGCCTGCCGGCAGGCTCACGGAGCCGCATCAGCCAGCTGAGTGCACTGTGATCCGTTTGCACTACGAATTTCGTCCCATCAAGATAGACGTCAAACTTCCGCAGTGCAAACACGATGGCGAGGCACTCCTTTTCGGTCACGGAATAATTTTTCTCCGCAGAGACCAAGGAGCGGCTGGCAAAGGCCAACGGCAGCAACACGCCATCGTATTCCTGTAGGGGAACAGCTCCTAAACCCAGATCGCTAGCATCAGTTTGTACAACGAACGCTCTGGTCAGGTCGAAGAGCTTGAGCTGCGCTGTCTCCGCTATGGCGTTAGACAGTCGGCAAAACGCCTCCTGCTGCTCAAGTCCCCATTACCACTCAGCAGACTTACCCAAGAGTTTGATCAAGGGCGCCTGCAGTCGGGCACAGGACGGAATGAAAGAACGGTAAAAGTTGATCATTCCTAGAAAGCGGCGAAGGCCACGTACGTCCTTGGGCACGGGAAATTCGAGAATAGCTCGAAGTTTATCCCGATCCGGCTGTATGGAGCCTTCGCCCAGCATAAACCCGAGCAACTGAACACGGGTCTGCGCTAATTGAAGCTTAGCGGGGTTTAATGTCATCCCGGCGGTCCTCACCCTCTTGAGTACATCGGCAACATGGGCCAAGTGCTCTTCGAAGGTTCGTGAATAAATCACGATGTCGTCGAGATAGCACATGCAGTATGACCACTTTGCTTCCCCGAGGACGCGGTCCATGAGTCTTTGAAACGTCGCAGGAGCATTGCAAAGACCAAAGGGCATACGAGTAAACTCGAACAACCCTCTGTGGGACGTGAACGCAGTTTTACACTGGTCACGGTTACCCATCCGGATCTGTAGGTAACCTTTAGAGGCGTCAAGCGTGGTAAAGTACCGTGCACCACCCAGACGTTACTTACGATGGAGTTTATCGTGGGGAGCGGATAGGCATCCTTACGAGTCACTCCATTGAGAAGGTGATAGTCGACGCACAGACGATGACTGCCATCTTTCTTAGGCACCAACACAATTGGAGACGCCCAGGAGCTAGACGAGCGGCGAATAATGCCAGCCGCAAGCATGTCATCTAGCAACCCATCGATAATCTGCCTTTTGGTGAGACTGACGGGCCTGGGGTTACACTTCAAGGGAAGCGCGTCACCAGTTTCGATCACATGGCTCACTAAATCGGTGCAGCCAGGTTGATCGGTGAAGAGCTCGTCGTACTGACATAACAGTGTCGACAGACGAGCCTTCTGTGCCTCATCCAACTGAGTCGCGCAAGCGACCATAGGATGTAGTGCCTCTTCGTGTCGTGTTGGTCGATCCACGCAGGAGTTTCGAGCCGACGAGCACGGAACGCCAGGCTACGACCCCGGAGTTGGCGCACGACACGGTTCGTGCCGCACCTCTCGTTACCGAAGGGGACTGTGAGAGGGCAAATGCGTTGAGCGGGGGCTTGACCCCGAACTCTGCGCAGGGCACGTTTCCGACGCTTCTGCCGCAAAGGCGACGGTAAGCGCCGGCGGGCTGATGAACAGCTTGAGTTGGCAAAATGGGCCACCACGATAGTCGCCATTCGCAATGTCCACAACGATACCGGTTTTAAGGAGAAAGTTCCGACCGAGAATCACTGGAACATTGAGCCCTGGAAGATGAACAAGACGGCAGTGTCTCATTCGATCTCCCCATCGGACAGTCAACCTTGCAGCGCCTGCCGAATGGGCCACGCCTTTCGCAAGGGTGAATGTCGTTCGGCTGTCCCGCAAGGGCACTGAATGCTTCTGCAAGTGGGACAACACCTGTTCGTCAAACAACGAGGTGCTAGCGCCCGTGTCCAGCAACGCCGAAAATTCACGGCCGGCAATGGTGACCGGAATGAACGGCGCGTGCTTATCAGCAAGAAAAGTGCTTGCCCTGCACGCAGAGGGAAGAAGCAAAGGTTGGGTCGGTCGTGCATTCACGAACGACCCGGAAGCACGTTTCCCTGCCTCGCAGGAGGCCTGGATCCGGTGCATTCCCTTGCTATGTGCCCTCTTTCACGGCAGCGGTAACAGCGCACTCCATCACGGTCTGTATTCCCAGACGGAGCAGCTTCAAGCTGTCGTGATCGGCTCGCTACGTTATCGTAAGATACGTTTCTGCGAGCCGCACCTCCTACATTACGTTGGGTCGGAAAGCGTCCCTGTATGGAGGTTTAAGGTGGTGCAGCACAGACTGCCTGCCTTTCATGTGTGTAGGGATCAAGAGCGCGATCGCACAACTCCCACGCACAGCCGGCTGCAGCCGCAAAGGCGGCGCCGAGAGGCTGTTGCCGTTGGGGGAAGGGTCATGACCCCTCTCCAAGCGCAGCGTGGCTCAAGGGCGTCGCTGGCTGGCGGCGGCGGGCGATAGGCACGCGCGGCGAGAATGTCGCCTTGGATGCGCTTCGCCTCGGCGGCCAACTCTTCCAAGTCCCGGAAGCGGCCGCCGCGCAGGTATGCCGAAAAAGTCGGATGTACCTGCCGTATCACCCGTTCGACGCGTTTCTCGTTCGAGGCTCAGCGATAGAAATAAGTTCATCCATCGCACGTACATACTCCTGTAAAGACTCCTCAGGAGCTTGTGTACGGAGCTCGAGCTCTCGCCGCATCCTACTTTCGTAGTCAGCGGGTAGGAATTCGCGCAAAAAGACCGCACGAAACTCCTCGAGGGTTGCTGCATGGTAACCGGTAAGCCGATACCATCTCGCCGCCGTGTCAGTCAGTGCAGCTGGAACAACACGTTCGAGCACCACCTTATTATCCAAACCCATCGCTCTCTGATAACGTGACAGAGAGTCGAGGTAATCTCGGGCGGTGAGCTGATCACCGCATCCGCTGTAGGTTGGCAAAGGCAACATAACAGCGGGGTGACCGCTTTTCGGACCAGCCGAAAGCGTTTGCACAGCTCCCGAGAGTGCTTGGATCATCTGCACGGCGTTTTGCAGCAACGTCTGCGTCATCGCACCGACTTCGTAGAGAACCGTTGGTGCGTTAGGGGCGCGGTCGAGCGAAGGCGAGCAGTCGCCCAGCTCGATCAGTGGGGCGGTTTCAAACAGACCACCGCCCTGAGCGCCATTCCCAGAGCAAAATAGGCTCCTTGTGGGATTGGCCTGTTGTCGAAACAAAGGCGCACTTGGTGCGGCCACCATCGACAATTCAGGCGCCTGCTCAGCGTGCGTTCGAAGTGTCGGTTGCACGGCTAATAGCGGGCAAAAGTCGGCGAGGGCCAAGGCCTGCGCCCCGTCAATTCCGCAGGGAACCGACTGCGAGCGCTGTGCCGACGAACTGCCATGCATGCCGAAGGGCGCATTAGCAGTCGGAGGCGCTTGTGCGTAACGTTCGGGTAGGGCAAGAGGCCCATTCCGAAGGGACGCGCCATCTCCAAAGGGAGCAGCTAGGCGCCTCGTGTCGTCACCGCAATAGGGGGTGCCGACACGGACGGGTGCAGAAGGGTTCCCGTCAATAGAGGC
Organism: Rhipicephalus microplus; assembly: GCF_043290135.1. Taxonomy (NCBI): domain Eukaryota; kingdom Metazoa; phylum Arthropoda; class Arachnida; order Ixodida; family Ixodidae; genus Rhipicephalus; species Rhipicephalus microplus. The sequence continues at coordinate 33,888,878 of NW_027464586.1, forward strand.
AATGGCCTCCTTGTGCAACGCGGCATCCGCTAAAAGGGACAACGGACAAAAATCCCGCGAAGCAGCCATGTTGCGACGAGCCCGAATCGCGCAGGCGAACTGATTCGCTAAGAGCAGTCAAAAGCTAGAGCTTTTGATACCCCGTTGGGCGCCAGGGTGGTGTACACGTATCCCGAAGGAGTACGGCCACCAGCGTGGGTCCGGTCTTAGCGAGCCGCAGGGCACGCGTTAACCGTCGCCGTGGCGGGAAACACGATACTGCTCAAAGTCGCAACACTATATTGTGGCAACACCAAACGCAGTACAGCCCGTCGCAAAAAGGCGCGGCGGGAAAGCAAGTAGGCTTATCCACGCCACGGGCACAAAGTACTACACAGGGTGCCACGAGCACGTCTACACGGTAAAGGTGATCCACGGAGACACCGGGACCAAGGCCCGGTTGCTCGAGCGAGGGCAAAGGCGCTCGCGTTGGCTTCGAAGGGAGACGGGTCGGCGCAGCGAGGCCACGCACTAGGACACCGTACCGCCCTTCGGCCGTGCGTACGCAGCGGGGCAACAAAAGGTGAGCGTTCGAATCGGGCGCGAGGCGCCGTCAGCGAAGCCCGACGAGCCCCGAGTGACGGGAGTCGACGGACGGAGAAGAATGCGTGGCTCACCGTTCGCTGTCCCGGAGAGTATCTGACCACTCCCGACGCAGCGCGCGAAAACCTCTCGGGAGTCCCCGCGCGTGGCGCCACAGTCAACATCCGCTTCCGGGTGAGGGAGTTAAACGTCACTCCGCTCTCCCACCACGGCAGACAGCAAAAAAGGGCAGACATGTCGGGACATGAGAACGGCAGAAAAGGCGGCAAAGCCCGCGCAAAGGCAGCGGGCTAGCCTCAATTCCCACAAGGTTCAGCACTAACAAACTCTACAGATAATCGCCGTTTATTATATCCCTGGCGAAGAGACTTTTGCCGCACTCGAAAACAAGAAGTAGCTATCACAAGGCTGCGTTGCCGGGTACCAAATCTAAATTGCTATAAACACAGGTCTGCTCAGGCACCTTCGTCACTGTGTGCATTCTGTGATGAACTGGAAACAATAGACCATTTTTTTTTACCTGCAGGCGGTTTAACACATTACGAAAAACCCTATTAGAAATACCTTTACGTGGTATTGGTATGGACGTATCTCTGCCTGTCATTTTGTCTTTTGGAGCTTCTATTTCTGGTTTCTCTAATGCGACAGTATGCGCGGCCGTACGGGACTGTATTGATGAAACTAATAGGTTGACTAATTAACTAGTTTCATTAACCCTAACAGGTCCACATAATTATATACGTATAAAATCAGATTATTGCTCTATTCTAAGAATAAATTCGTTTATGTAAATATTTGTATGCATTACATTAAGCACCACACTTTCCTAGGCTATCAGTAATCTTTCTGTTAAACCTCCATCATTCCAAATCTGAACAGTAAATTTTGAAACCACTCGATTCTTGGCCGATCCCCCACAGTGGGTATGCGCCACTAACAATAAGAGAACAACAACAACTACTGCAGACAAACATGCAAATAACTCGTATTATAGCGAAATTGAACGCAATAATGATAAATAATAGTTTTAAGACAGTGTAAAGTATTTTACATCGTCTTTTCAACTGTTTTTGTCGTTTCGTGCGAGAAATCACGACAGCTAGCAGACGTACATTGCATTGCAGGGCGAGCGCTAGGGGTGCGCACGCTTGCATTACTGGTAGTACTTGCATTTTTTTTATTTCGAAAGGTTTGTGCCTACTACTTGTGTTGTGCGTGCGTCCGGTTCAACCATATACACTCGGACATGCGCTATTGTTGCGTGCCAAAGTGCAGGTCTCGTCAGCGGCGAAAACAAGACGGTGTATCTTTTCATGAGATACCGGCTGAGAGCACATCACGCGAGCTATGGTTAACGGCCATTTCAAGAGAAGAGTGGGTGCCAAACAGTACCTCAAACTACTCAGTGGTATGTAGTCTGCACTTTCTTCCATCTGACTTCAAAGACGGTTGCACAAGACGACTTCTAAAACCGGGTGCTGTTCTAAGCGTGTTTTACGACCCGACTGGCGAGACTGTGGACATCGAAAGGGTCGCAGTAAAGCGGGATAGAAGAATACGGAAAAGAAAGCGTGAGCCTTCTCTGAGCAACGCCGGCAGCCACGACGACAATGATACCGCAGCCTTGTCGACAGGAGGAAGCGAGATGTAGGCAAGTTGTCCTAAAGCTAACGAGTCTCCAACAAGCGAGAACACGAACCTGAGTGACCCCGTGCAAGAAAGTACCAGTTTATTGAGTGGCAACCACGATGTAGGTTTGCTCGCCATGGCAGGGCCTGTAGTGGTGACGAATTTAACATGCACCCAGGATGCAAACAAGCAAGATGTGCTTGTCGTGGTTGGCACAAAAAAGAGCGCCAAAAAATAGTGACCCTGCCCTACAAGCGCTCTGTGAAGACTCAAACAGCCTCAAGCACGTCTTCATCGCATTTTTTTGTTCAGCGCAAGCGATGGCGCGAAAAGGAACACGCTCTGAAAGCTAAAATTGAAAGTCTGCGAAAAACTACGCCCACAAGAACGAGCTTCAAAAACTTAAAGAAGAGTGCTCTGTAAGCGCATTTTTGGAAGTTGTGGCCGATGCCGAAGAGGGAAGCACAAAAGCTGTGTTACTGTTAGATCAAATGAAGAATTATAAAAGAAAGAGACCGCCGTGGTCAGAAACAACGATTAGACACTGCATTGTCATTCGACATTTTTCTGCCAAAGCATATCAATACATTATGTCCGAGAAATTACTAACTTTGCCATGTCACACTACTCTTCAAAAATATATGGGCAGCAGCTCTGGAGAAGTCGGTTTCAGCGAGCTCGTTCACCTGCGCCTCCAAACAGAACTGGAACGTTTAGACACGCCCCAGTCAAAGGTTTGCAGCCTCATTGTTGATGACATGAGGATACAGCAAAAACTGCTGTATCACAAGCAGCGGGATGACTTTGTTGGCGACGTGGACATGGGTCCTGGATTGGAACAACTAACTCCCAAATCAGGAGAATATCTGGCGAACTCGCTTTTGTGTTTCCTTCTGTGTGGCCTATGCGCCAGGTTCAAGATACCGGTTGGGTATTTTTTTACAAAGGGCTACACTGGTCAGCAACTTGCTCTTGTCATAAGCCACATGCTAAAAAAGAAAGCAGACGCCGGTTTTCACGTTGTCCGCCTTGTGACAGATAATCGAAAGATCAAGGTGGCAGCCATGGACATCATGTGCAATGGCGAGGCAGCTATAAGGCCGCGTTCACACTGAGCATTCCGGCCGCCGAAAGTGCTCCGAATCCGGTTCGGCGGCGGCGAGATCCGCCGAAAGGGCCCTTTCCGCGCCGATCGCTCTCGGACTGATTTTCGCGGCGTCTGCTGCCGAATCGGTCACCGCGGACCAGTAGGAGCGCTAGTCAAGGAATTTTGAAAAATGGCGGCGAAGCCCTACTCACTTGTTATGCTGCAGTGCACGTAACTGAATGTTGAAACCAACGGGAGTTTAACCTACTCTGTGCCTACTTCGCCTCGGTATTTCGTGAAAGAGGTGACCGAGCTTGCTGTTGGCGCGACCGACCTTGTTGCGGTCTTGGAAAACAAAACGAATTCACCCCGCGTTCGCCCTGTCGTAGATGGCATATACGGCGGCGCGGGGCGCGTCCAGTGCGAACGACGCTGCATTTCGGCGGCAGGGGAATTTCGGTCGCTGTAGAAAGCGGATGTTTCAGTGTGAACTAGGCTTAAGAGCTCCACATACCGCCGATTCTTCTGAAAAAATCTACCTCTCCTTTGACCAGAGACATATCATAAAAAATGTCAGATCTCAGTTCTTGGCAAAGGACTTCGGTAAAAATAAGCAGGTGTCATCAAAGTATGTTAAACAATTGTATAGGATGCAGAAGCATTCTTCAATGAGGCCGGTGAGATTTTTAACCCGCAAGTGTCTACTCTTCAAATATCGAGAAAATGAGCGTTAGGCATGCTCTTCAGTTGTTCTCGGCAGCAGTGACCGCAGCTGTCAGCTATCATAAAGACCAGGCCGGACACATCTGTGACTTGGAGTTCGCGTCAGCGGGCCCTACCATCGAGTTCATGAAAATGATGCAAAAATGGTTCGCCCTCATGGACGTGAGCAACTTCCAAAAGTATATTCACTGCAACAACGAAGACTCTCGGCCGTTCACAGACGTCGAAGACCCGAGGCTTGAATGGATGGCTGTCTTCCTCGATTACATCGAAGATTTGAAGAATGAAAGTTTGGCAGGAAACTTTTTCAGTAAAGAGACGCATCATGCCATTGTCTTCGCAACTAAATCAAACGTGGACTGCATACGCCGACGTGGTGTGCTACCGCCCGCTGCCGTGGATGGATGGATGGATGGATGGATGGATGGATGGATGGATGGATGGATGGATGGATGGATGGATGGATGGATGGATGGATGGATGGATGGATGGATGGATGGATGGATGGATGGATGGATGGATGGATGGATGGATGAATGGATGGACGGACGGACGGATGGACGGACTGACGGATGCGGCTGTACCCTTTAGATCGGGCGGTGGCTAGCACCATCAAGCCGTAATACTTAATGAACCAAAAACTAGATTTATTTTTTTCTTAAATAGTGAGGTTGAGGATTCGTACTTTGCAGCGACGGGCTCAATTTTCACTCGTGCCTTGACCTTAGCCTGTAGCGAGAGAGGAAGATGGGACGGCGGCCAACGTGGTCGTGTCGTTCTCTCGCCACTTTATTCCACGCCTGAAGCGGAGCCGCGTGGCTTTCCACGTCCGACACACCAAGGTCGCTAGCTTGTTCTAATCCTCGCGCAGCTCGAGCTAGCATCAGCTGCACGAGAGGCGCGGCGCGGTCATTGAGAAATGATGATGATGATCATGCACTACAGGGCTCTCCCCTAGCGCTTTGCGCGATTTGAAGTGTATATAACAAAGAAAGAGAGAGACTATATACATGAACGACAATCCGCAAGGTGTCCGTTTGGGAAGTCCAGTTTGTCAACGTGTAGTGACCATCGGGAACCAGTGGGTCTCTGGTGGGCGACACTGGGAGTTGCGCAGTGGACGAAGAAGGAAGCGTTCGGAAACTGTGTTTGCACGCAAGTGGGTGACAGGATGACCAGCTGGGGCTAGCTGGGAGCGCACAGGGTGCCGCGAGTGAGCATTGCAGGTAGAGAGGCGTTCAGGGTGAGGAGACGACGGGTGCACAAAAGCCGATTTGGCCCCTGCGCGCGAAGCAATTAGAAGTGGCGTAGTGAAGTCTTGCAGATCACCCATCGACAAGCAACGGCTTTGACAGTGCTTTCGCGGGCGTGCACAGCACTGGTGCCGATGTCGGTACGCAGGTGTCGTGACGTGAGTGGTATTTGAATATGAGTGGACTTGACCGCTTACGTTGGCAGTAAGTAAGTAGCATTGTACACGTTATGTAGAGGTGAATGACGTATGCGGCTTGTAAAAGGGTGTGCCTACAGTCCAGTTATACGCCAGCTCACCTACGGTTTCCGTCAAAAACTCAGTAGGAGGCGTGTCATGGGATCCAGCAGATATGGACTCTGGAGGAGGCTTAGCGGGCATACCTTGACTTGGGGAAACACCTTCAGTAGTCGGCGCATGTCGGTTCGTGCGCAGGTCGGTACGGAAGATGGGTGCCTGTATGCCAGGCGTGAGATGTTCGGTCTGCTTTGACATAGGCAGACCAGGCACGTCGTCCTCGGGAGCGTCGGTCATAGTCGCAACATCTCGGAAGTTTGGCCGTGGTTGAAAGCTCGTGGCTTCAACTTCGCCTGCGAGAGACCGCGAGGGCGAGGATGGTTGCTGCTGGCAGGACACGCAGATCATTGAGGTGAGTGGAGAGGCACCTTCGGACATTGTCGACACTGAAGCCTTTGCGACCGGGGGGTGAATAGCAGGTGTGACGATGTCCGTAGTCATGGTAGACACCAGGGCGTTCGGTGATGTTGCCGTCATAGAACCTGACGTGTCAACCGTGTTGTAAGCCATGGAGGTCGGCCGAGACGAGCCGGTGGTAAGCATGCCTGCAGTGTCATCGGCCGAGAACGATGAAAACACAAACCTCATGGCTGACTGGTTGCATACAGCCCAAATGTCGAGAACCTTGGCGGATGGGCAGTCGGGCGCAGGACACGCGTCGCTAGTGGCCAGACGAGAGGTTAAGTCTCGTTTATCGGACGTTGTTGAAGGCGAAAGCTTCGAGGTCGGGAAGTCAATAACGGGCGAAAGGTCACCTGTGCCAGGCTCCGAGGCGGGCGGCAAGGTGGTCGTCATGGAGTCTGGTGGGGCCATGGTTGGTAGCACACGTTGCGACGCAGTGACAGCCCCAAAGTCGCGGGTCCCTGGAAGCGGTCGGTACGTGAGGCCGTTGCGGGCGAGCACCACAGTGCAGAGGGCATCGTAAGGCTGTGGGCTGGTGCTTGAAGTGGCAGCGAGATGATGCAACTCTACCGGAAGGGCATCATGAAGAATGGCGTGCATCAGCGGCTGGTCCGTGACGCAATTCAACGCAAGAACGGCATCGAGCTGCATGAACCATACCTTGGGGGTCGATTGGAACGGCGGCACTGGCGGGCAGAGTTGCGGGAACATGGCAGCGGGCCGCTCGGCGAAGGGCGTGTTCTCCGGGTCACCAATGTAGCGAGAGAGAAAGACGGGACGGCGGCCAACGTGGTCGTGTCGTTCTCTCGCCACTTTATTCCACGCCTGAAGCGGAGCCGCGTGGCTTTCCACGTCCGACACACCAAGGTCGCTAGCTTGTTCTAATCCTCGCGCAGCTCGAGCTAGCATCAGCTGCACGAGAGGCGTGGCGCGGTCATTTTGAAATGATGATGATGATCATGCACTACACGCCACCAATCAGATAATCTCCTTCTAGTTAATTCTACCCGCTTAAAGTCTATTTTGCCCTCACTGTCCCTAAACCCCAGTGCTTTGAGAAACTCTGTGCCATCAACCTGAACTACAGGGTGAAGCCCTTTACAGAACATTATAAAGTGTTCAACAGTTTCTTCTTCCTCTCCACACGCACTGCATACCGTGTCTACCCCTTCATATTTGGCCCGATATGTCTTTGTTCGCAGTACTCCCATCCTGGCCTCAAACAGTAGAGAACTACCCCGAGTATTATCATAGATCCTTTCCTTGGCTATTTCCTGCTTAAATGTTTGATAGATCTCTAGTGCGGACTTCTTGATCATGCCAATTCTCCAAATATCGGTCTCAGCTTCCTTCACCTTCTTCTTAAGCGATAATTCTTTTTGGTTTGGCCCCCTGCTGTTTTCCAAGTATTTACCAGTCAATTTTCTGGTTCGCTTCCGCCATTTTGTATCGACATTCTTCATGTACAAGTAGCTGAATACCTTCCTAGCCCAACGCTCCTCCCCACTTCTCTCAATCGATTCTCAAATTTTATCTTGCTGCTAGCTTCCCTGCCCTCAAATGATGTCTATCCCATGTCACCTTGTACTCCCTGATTTGGTGTATTCCCGTGAGCTCCTAAAGCAAGCTACCTATTCCACGTTGCTTGCTTAATTTCTTATCTTGCTTGAACTTCTGATCTCATGCACAAGACCGCATTGCCGAACGTCAGACCAGGAACCATGACCCCTTTCCATATTCCTCTCACAACATCATACCTATTGTAATTCTACAGTGCCCTGTTTTTCATTACCGCTGCATTCCTGTTACCTTTAGTCGACACGTATATTTCGTGTTCCCTTAGGTACTCGGCCCCATTGTTTATCCATACGCCCAGATATTTGTATTGATCTGTTATCTCTAGCGTTACCTCCTGTATTCTAAGCTTACTACCTTCATTGTCATTAAAATCATGACTGCTGATTTTTCCTTACTGAATCTGAAATCTAACCTATCTCCCTCATTACCACAGATGTCCACCAATCTCTGCAAATCTTCCTTGTCGGCCGTTAGCACTATATCATCTGCGTACATCAATGCTGGTAGTGCCTGTTCAATCAGTTTTCCTTGTTTGGCGAAAGAGAGGTTGAAGCCCAGTCCACTTCCTTCTAATTTGGCCTCTAATCCTTGTAGGTACATCATGAATAACAAGGGTGACAGAGGACACCCCTGCCTAAGCCCCCGTTTCACCTCTGAGGGCTTAGATACCTGTTTTTCCCACTTTATAACTATTTTGTTACTTTCATGAATATTCTTTGAAAAATTTGTGACTACATCTTCCACGCCTAGTGTGTCCAGTATTCCCCACGATTCCTCTTGGACCACGCAATCGTACGCTCCCTTGATATCCAAAAATGCTAGCCATAGTGGCCTGTGTTCCTTTTCTGCTAATAGTGTCGGTCGTGAGCGCCACCGCATGGCGCTTGCTCAAAACTAAAGGCCGGCCAACTCCACTGGGAGCGCGAGCCATTCCTCAGGCATCTTTCTAGAGGATGCGCTGGCTACGCGTACGTGTGATCACGATCGAGTCACTTAGCGTTGCAGTGACCAGATGTTAACTTAGTGCGCATCGCCCCTTAGTATGTATGTTCTTACACGTGAAATTGTGATCATTAGTGAGAACCCCCGTTTTTTTCTTGGCCCATCGTTTAGGGTATCTTTGAATAAGTTTTACACTGTAAATAACATCGCTAATACGTTCATGCGCAGCGGCTATGGCTTACCTTTCTGTTAGCTGGCGCGATAGCACCCGATGGGACAGTGAGTCTGTCTTTGCTTACTGAGCGCATGGGTGGTGCAAGCTTCACCGTATATAGGGTACACAATATGTGCAGAGAGCATTCACAGTGACTCATGCAGTGGAAGCAACAACTCGCGTTGGAGACGGCGATGTCGCTGACGGCCAATTTTAGCATTTGGTGAGGCATCTAAGGCCTTAATAATGCGATTACTTCGCGAGAGCTCCACTCGCAGATATAATTTTTTACACGAAATGACAAATAAACTATCACGCGAAATGACACGTATGTGTAAGGTTTCTAAACGACGCACCCAATGACTCGAAGGCATGCACGCTGTACATAGCTGCAGGCCCTTGCATCGCCAGGTCCCCGGATGATCGGTCAACGTAAAAAGGCCAGATAGAGAAAATCGCTCTGAAACATACGAGCGCGCAACAAAATCCAACGGAAAGTACCAATCTAAATGTGAGTAGCCGCCCTCCAGTTGTGTTTATTCAAAACAGCAACGCGAAATCTCTGAAGTTCCGCAATTACAATTTCGAGCGTCTTTCCGCGTACATTCTAAGCGCACAAAGCAGTACCATGAATTCAAACCAGTCGGCGCATAATGACGAGCAGTACACGTAAGCATGTATTGTTGACAAAGAAAAAAAAACAGCCCCCGCAGAAACATGAATGAAACCTGAGTGAGAGATCGCGACGTCCTGCGCAATTAACTGCGACTTGTCCACGGCGTTAGAGCAGGCATTTAATTGAGCATACATCAAACCATACTCATAATGAAAGACGCGCCACTTACTTCGCAAAGTGGATTCAAAAATTACCACCTGAAATCCTAATTTTCGATTCTACGTAACCACGTCTTTCATCGCAACTTGTTGCGCTTAACGGGCAGTTTGAAAAAGGACTTTCGGCCATCAGTAGACATTCTGGCAGCACAAGGCGCAACAACCGTTCACGGCAACGAACAGCGACGTGATTTTTGGATTGAAAGTATTTCCCAGCACAGCGCACACGGAAGGGCTAGTTCGTATCCGTCAAAACAGATGCGCTGCTCACCAAGGAGTCCACGCCTCCAAAGCAACTCGCGAGCGATTGTAAACAAACGATGTCTGCGAGCGGTACCAAGTAAGGGCATCTGGCCAATACCGACGCGGCGCCGGCTTCGGAGAAGTCAGAGGAGGGGCAATAGAGAGAGGGCGCGTGATTAACCACGTACGTCCGTACTTTACGAAGTTTTCGGGGCTTTAACATAAGGCTCAGCTCAGTCGCGCATTCCGTCTCCATGTTTTCCGTGCACGTGTAGCGTGGTTCGCCGTGTCACTGCTCTTGGTTGACGGTAGCCCTGCTTCCCACCAGTACCCCAGAGAACACTTTTTTCTTATTGGCAGCCATAAATAGGCGGTGAAAGGTTTGCACCAGGTCCAAGGAATGGCTTCCTAATCCGGAAATTGCAACCCTTGCTTTGATTAGAGGCTACCTAGCCCGAGTCATGGCAGAAAAATTAAACTTCCAGGGCTGCATAGCAGCACAGAAACCGAAAGGAAACACGCCTGTTGATAGACTGATCGCATATCAGGACAGGGGAGGACTCAAGTACCCCACACAAAAAAAACTCGTAGCCCTGTTAATAATAAGCCTCAGCAATTAAGTTTGTAAACATCGTTCTTGACTATAGGAAACAAAGTGTAAGGCCACTGGAGACCAGTGTGGAGCAAGCTGTAAACGTTTTGATAGACCTCTCTGGGCCAGTGGGAGCTAGCAAACGCATGTCACATCGGCTCCGTCGATTTGTGAATGTTTCCGGAAGTTTTTCGAACTCTACCCTTGAAAGTGACACACCATCGGACAGATCAAGTCATCGCGAACCCACGGATACCAGCTTTTTGGGTGAGCGTGAGCTTTACGAGCTATAAGGCTCGTAAACTGCAAGAACTATACGAGTGAACGTCTAGGCCTAACGGTGGTTGGGCCTGGCGCATACCGCGTCTAACTCGAAGACTGAAAGAACAGCCGAGATGGATGTAGACGAGGCAGGGACAGGGGAAGCCACGGACCACAGAACTGAACAAACAATAAGCGTTTCCACGTGTGAAGACGAAGACGCTGACAGCGTTGCAGATGGCTGGATTGAAGTTACACGAAAAAAAAAGAACGCGCAAGCCAAAAGAAGGCGGTGAGACAAGAAGACGCCCATTCACCAAGCCCGATGCGCCAAGGCCACCGAAGCATTGTCAGCAAGGTTCTACGAGCAAGCAAGATGCCCAGACTGCCCAGAGACGATATCAAGGTAATTGTTCGACCGAGGGACGGGCTGAATATAAGGAGCACGTGCGGCGCGAGTCTTGATGAGGCGATACGCAACAGAGCAGGAGTGGGCGACGACGAGATGGTCACGAACTGCCCCAACCCCACGCAAAACATTTTGGTGATAAGCACACCAGAGGAAAGCACAGCGACGAAAATCGCCAAGATGAAGGTTTTCACTATCAAAGGAAAGAGGTACGAAACGAACGCGTATGTATCGGTGCCTGAGAATATGGCAAAAGGAATCATACGCAATGTACCTCTTAAATATAATCACGATAGCTCGTGGAAGCACTGGTGAACACAAGAAACCCCTCTCTAACGAATGCGAAGAGGCTCGGTAGTACGAAAAACGTGATACTGCTCTTTGAAGGAAACCGAGTTCCTTCGTGGGTTTGCTTCAACAGCGTTATGATAAGAGTATCTCTGTACCGGAAACAGATAGACTTCTTCAAGAAATGTGGCAGGCTCGGCCACAGACCTGACGTGCGCCCAAGACCAGATATCAAACTGTGCCCAATTTGTGGATTAAACAACCCCATCAATGGACACGAGTGTACGCCCCAGTTCTGAATATGTGGTGAGGCGCTGACCCACGGCTGACCGGATGTGCAAGGCCAAATACAAGGTGCCGCACATAGTGAAGCAGAGAAGGTGGAAGGCCAGGTTCAGAGACTTTCAAGAGCGTACCCCGTCACCATCGGATAGCAATGCTGGTGCGGTGGAAGGAGGCCACCCTAGTCGCTCGAGATCCAGAACCCGCTCCCAACAGGTCATGGGTCGTTCAACCAGATCCGGATCCCCCTCGCAGGTAAAAAGACGGAGCAAAAGTCGTAGTACGAGCAGAAGTCGAAGTCGGAGCAGAAGCCACAGCGAGAACCGACACCACCCCCAACAAGACATAGCCTTGAGGGGCCACACCTGGCGGGAAACAGAAAGGGCCGCGCAAAATCACCTGGCGTGACATAGACACGGGAACAAAGGCGGACTCCGCACAGGGGCACCCTCTCTCTGGCCGCCCGTGGGCAGCCGCCAACCCCGGCCTGGCAGCGAGGATGGAGAACATGGAGAAAGAGCATAGGGAGCTTAAACACGAGTTGGCCAAGGGCAGAAAGCAGAATAAAAAATCAACGCGGAAAATTGAGGAGCTACAACAGACGCTGAACGAAATCCTCAAGGAATGGGAGGACACCCGCAGAGACCCCATCCTCTGGCGCCTCCTCGTCCCATGGAGCTGCCGATGAACGCGACACAACTTCAGGAGTAGGAGACAGGGACACGGTCATGGGCTGTGGAGGTGAATATGAAGCGCCGGTGGCGGTCGGCTTTAAACGTAAAAGCCCAAGCGATTCTCAACAGTTTGAAGGCGCTGAAAATCACACGCAAGAACCGAAGCGGGCACGACCGGCACGCCGAAAGATAGACGTTATCGAATAAATGGTAGACAAACTAACCAACAAGACAAAGCGACTGTTTGAGACGCTCCTCATTCGGCTGAACGAGTCTGACGCCGAAAAGAACAAACAGTATGCCGCGGTCAATAACCAACTTGTGGCCGTGAATAAGCGCATCGAATATCTGGAACGCGGGATGGCGCAGTTGCAGCAACAGGGACAAGGTTACGACAAATTGGGAGGGGACGCATCGACCATTCTCAACAGAAGCAGCAATGTCAACACCACCCACACTGAAAAAGCAGGGACGCACGGACAGTCGCGTTCCCGCAACGCCTTTGAATAGCAACCATGGCTGCGTCCCGCAAGTTTGTCAGCAGACGCACCGTCTGGATATGGAACTGTAAGGGCTTCAATAACAAAAAAGCTACAATGGTGCAATATATGAAAACTCTCTCGAAAAGCAAACTTCACGACGTGATTGCTTTGCAAGAACCTTTCGACCGGGCTCAGCTACCAGGCTATGTGACATGTGGCTCTCCGTGTGAATGCACGCGGAATGACGTAAAGGTATGTACCCTAATTTAGAGAAGGACGGCCTTTATCGACCATTCACTTGATATCAGCGAGGAGTCGGACATAGACCACAACCTGATTGAGGTCGTGCCCTGCATTGGAAGCAGGAAGACCGGCCTATTCGTGCTTAACGTGTACAGCCCCCCTTCAAAAAGGGGCCTCACGCATAACTTTGGCGCCCTTTTTCGTGAAGCGATGGCGAAGGCCGCCTCCAGTCCCCTCTTTATCTGCGGAGACTTCAATGCACCGCACACGCAATGGGGATATGGAGCCGACTCACCCAAAGGGAAGAGGCTAGCCGAACTGATGGACGACCTTGGCTTGGTTCTACTCAATGAACCGGCATCGCACACCCGGATTGGACAGGGCGCGTGCCGCGACACGTCCCCTGATCTCTCCATTTGGTCAGACACAGGCGCGATCCCCTGGTCGAACACCTTTAAGAATCTGGGGAGTGACCACAGAGTCCTGTGCACGACAATGGGAGAGGATAGAGGCAAAATGGACGGCTGCCAAAAAGCTAGTCATGGACTGGAACAAGTTTCGAGAGCAAAGAGAACGAGAGAAGCAGGAAGGGCCGATCGAGGATATCGGGGAATGGTGCAGGTAACTACTCGCGGACGTAGAAAAGGCTACAAAAGAAATAGAATGGCCAGATAGGCGAAAAGAGCCTGAAGGTGGCGACAGGGCCTGCGGAAGCGTCGACGACAGCGTTCCCGAGCCGTCCAGGGTGGACAGCCGGCTTGCGCATCTTGTAGAGGCCAAGAAATCTATGCAGTGAAGAGCGAGTCAGCAGAAACTGAACAGGAAGATACGCAAGAAGACTGCCGAGATCAACCGAGAGATTGAGGCCCACTGCTTTCGACTGTGCGAACAGGAATGGCAGGAGCTGTGTGATACGATGGACGGAAACATGAGTGCAGGGCGCACATGGAAGATTCTCAGGCACCTGCTGGATCCAACCAGCACTAGAACGGCGACTCGTGTCCAGATGGCCAAGCTGCGACACAAGTACAAAGACGACCCGCAGGCCTTCGTGGAGGAGTTCATCCAGACGCACCTCACTCGCCCGGCAGGCGAGAGTCACATGGAATACTGTGGGGCTCCCAACGAGGAACTAGACGCGAAATTTTCCATGCAGGATATTAGAGCAGTCCTCCAGCTACTGAAGACTAAATCGGCGCCCGCTCCTGACAAGATCACTAACCAAATTCTGAGGAACCTGATTGATGACGCCATCGAGAAGCTACGTCAGTATATTAACGCATGCTGGAAGAAAGGCCGTATTCCACAAGAATGGAAGACAGCGGGTGTCATACTAATACCCAAGCCAGGTAAACCGCTTGAGGTTCGAAATATGAGGCCGATATCTCTGATGTCCTGCGTCGGGAAAGTCATGGAGCACGCGTGCCTCAACAGGGTGACGACGATTCTCGAGAAGCGGGATGCCTTCGGCACTCACATCATCGGCTTCCGCAGAGGACTTTCAACGCAGGATGCTATGCTGCAAATCAAGGAACAGGTCATTAACGCACCAAGCACGCACGTGCGTGCCCTGCTCGGGTTAGACCTCAAAAGCGCCTTCGATACAGGAAAACATGCTGCCATTTTGGATAAGATCAGCCAACTAGGTCTTGGTTCAAGGTTCCACCGGTACGTGAGCAGCTTCCTTACCGGACGCAAGGCGACGGTGAAGGTCGACGGTGCCCCACCACGAACAGTTGACATGGGGGTGCGGGTACGCCACAGGGCTCAGTGCACTCTCCTATGCTTTTCAACCTCATCATGATCGGACTACCGGAGCATCTCGACGCAATAGAGGACAAAAATCACACGATCTACGCAGACGACGTGACCATGTGGACCACAGCGAATACGAGCGTTGGTGAAATGAAAGAGAGAATGCAGCAGGCCGTCCGGGCCGTGGAGCGGCACCTCGAAGGCACGGGACTCGTCGCTCTCCTGATAAATCAGAAATACTCCAGCATAGACCACGCAAGAAAGGACCTCACCCGCAGGCTGTACTGGACGCCCGTCTTTTGGGCATCCGCGTCATGACGAAGGAGGGGACCCAAATACCAACGGTGTCCAAAATACGAGTGATCGGCCTGTGGCTAGAAGAGAATGGTGCGAACCACGAGCTGGTAGCACGACTGCAAAAGAAAGTGGCCGCCGCAACGCACATTGTGCGTCGGGTAGCGAAAAAAAAAGAAAAGGGCTAAAGGAACGCAACGTGGCGAAGTTAATACATGCGTACGCGCTGAGCCACATAGCGTATGTCACCGCGTATGCCGACTGGAACAGAAGTGAAACTGAGAAGCAGAACGCAGCGATTCGTCGAGCGTTCAAAGTAGCCCTGGGTGGGCCCCAGTACACGAAAACCCGTAGGCTTCTGGAGCTGGGTGTGCACAACACCCTCGACGAGATAGCAGAAGCGCAGAGGATCGCGCAGCTCGAGAGGTTGTCTGGCACAAGAACGGGAAGACGCATTCTCGATCTGCTCGGGATTCGATATCATGATGCGCGTGGACTGAAGGAAGCATTGCTACCGGAAGTCAGGGACGCCATACTGACAGAAAACATCCCCAGGAACATGCACCCCGTTCACGACTTGCAACGATGCAAATGCAGAGCTGCAGCAATCCTGAAGGCGCATGGAAGCCAAGAGGGTGTCCTCTTCGTCGATGCGGCCAGGTAGCCGGCGGCGGCGATGGGGGACACTCGGAACCCCCGCCGCTACCCTGAACGAGCGAGGCGAAGTCGAGGCGCTAACACTACCACCACTGCTACTGCTACGACAACGACTGCAGCGACAGCGGCAACATCAACAGCGAGTCCGGTCAGTGGCGGCGGGACCTGCTTTCTCTATGGCAGTCCTGGATACAACAGGAAAGGTTCGGGTCACGGCATCAGCACGGCTGCCATTATTCGAAGCTGCAGAAGAAATGGCCATAGCTTTAGCGGTACTCCACAGCGGTGCAGACGACAGCCTGATTAGAAGCGATTCTAAATCAGCAATTTGGAGCTATATTAGAGGCTGGGTGTCCGAGGAGGTGGCACGCATGCTTAACGCCAGAGCTGGGGACTTCGCGTCAAGCAAGATTACTGACAAGGCCCTCAAGTGGTTTCCCGCTCACATGGGGGACAGTGGAACTATCAACAACAGCCGTAAAACTAGCAGCAACAACGCCAACAGCCAAAGAATAACCGGCATCCCGCCCAACCATATCGAGCGCGCCCACCTCGTCGCGAGGCAACTTACCCGCCGCGACGCAGCCACCCAGGGAGCAGCCACCAGCGTGGTTGGGAGGAGCACCGGCCGAGGCACTGTGGTGGCCACAGGCACTGGCAATGCAAAAATTTCCCCCCCCCCCACGTCCGTTGCTGCAGCAACTGAAGTTGGTGCAGAAGAGGCGAGACAACAGAGGTGTGCCGACTGCTATGGAGAAGAATTTCCTGCCACGTACCACGACGTGCTTGCGCACTATAGGAAAGACCGGAAGAAATTTCCGCAACCCCACGCGCGCCTGGACAGGTCGCAGGCGGTGGACCTGAGAAGGCTGCAGACGGGCACGTTCACCAACCCCTACCATCTGCACCGCTTATGGCCCACGCTGCACCCGTCGCCTGGCTGCCGCCCGTGGTGCGCGCACGAACGGGCCGATATGGCACATATACTTTGGCGATGCGAAAGAGATGAAGATAGGCCACGAGAAAGAATGATGTCAACTGAGGGACCCACCGAAATTGGGCACCTTGTTGAGCGATGGCAAGCCGCCTTTCTCAGCGAGGTCCTCGAAGACCAGGTGTGGGCCGTCCAGCGGACCAGGACCGTCGCCGAGGACCTCGAAAGATGTTCCTTGAACGATGTGTCCCTGGCAGCCTAGCCCCGGGCACAGCAACAACCGTTGGGCGAATAAAGTTTATTCAACTCAACTCAACAAGACCTCCCTGTCCTGAAATGCGATAATGAAGACCGTGCCCACAGGAAAGACTTTCTTGAACTTCTCTGCAGGAAGGTCATCAAGCTACTCTTAATTAATCATGCAACGAACATTACTGACAAAACTGTGTGATCAAAATGTATGCTAAAAGCAAATGTCGCGAAAAGTTGACAAATTTTAGTGTGGAATGTTGTGTATTTGTTTTGTCACTGTTATTTTTTTGTGAACCGAGAAAATATATGAAATCATTTGGTTGACTATGCATATTTTTTCGATGCCACTCAGTACGGTAGCTCAGCTAGGTTTTGTCATTTCCGTCAATCGTATGGGTTCTATTATCAATGCTGCGTCAGTTAGGGACTCAACTCCCTCAAGAGCCGTACAGTTGGCTGTAGCCCTTGCCCTTTTGAATGACAGTAGATCGCTAATCTTCACCGACTCAAGGTCAGCAGTCAAGACTTTCGCCTCTGGTTCCGTCTGTACTGAAGTATTTAAACTACTTGAAAATAGGACACTTTCTCCACATACCATTACCTGGTTTCCTGAAAATCTCGAACCCCCACTGGACTTTCAAGTAAACCTGAATGACATTGCTCACTCCCGGGCGCGCGCACTAACCCTCCACGCTCTGGAGGACGTAGGTCCGCAGGTAGGCAGTGAGATGTTCAGGGACGCTTTACTTACATTCAGTGAAGTGGCTAAACACTACCAATTGAGTAGGCGGTCATTTGCTCCTCCGCACAACAACTTGTCTAGACCTCAGGCCATCACGTTTAGAATGCTCCAGACCAGGTCCTATCCAAGCCTATTTTTCCTCAGCGTAGTCTCCTCAGAGGTTCTTGACTCTATGTTAGTGACTTAGCACATATGCTCTGGCAGTGCCCCTCGTTACGGGGCCCAAGTCGGCTTACAGAAGAAGATTGGGACTCTGCTTTACGAAATTCAGAGTTGCTACCATAACTACGGGCTGTCCAGAGAGCCCACGATGCGGCGGTGAGGTTAGGCCTCCCCGTTCCTACGTGGAAGCGGCCCGCGACGTTGCTCTAAAGGAGCAGCGTTTCTCAGGATCCAATAAAGTTCTTTGTCTGTCTGTCTGCCTATCACAAATTAGAGAAATAGAGAAGCATTATTACGGGAAACAGCATGGAGGTTTGCCTTCAGCAGCACACGTTGGGTGCTAATATAAGATTCGTGATAATAAAGCGCCAGTTTTCAAAATTCGCAGCTAGATTGATTGAAATGTTAACTTCTAGGAGGCATCTTCAGCACCTAACATGAAACGTAAAGAACATCGAATGAAGAAAAAATGTTGGACTTGCCTGTCCCAACTATTCTTGAGCTCGTAGGTACTGCTGGAATGAAATATGCCGAAGGAATCTCTCAACGCATGATCACAACGACACTATTTCTTGCGTCAGGAGGGCAATAGCTTCGTTGTAATTCCTCACACGGTTTTCAAACGAACGCTACAACAAATCGCAGAATGATCGCAATCAAATACATCACAGACATACACAGCCTCACAGGTGAAGTCTCACGCAATCCCAAAGTCGTAGTCCTAAAATCCACTTGCGAGACACAAAATGGCATAGTTTCTGCTACTCGAGCACATTAGCATTAACACGTGAAAACTGTGCGTTGTTTACAAATTTCAAATCTCTAATTGGCACAGCCAGAGCATCACCGCACCTCCGTCCAGAGCAGACGACAGGCCAGCGATAGTGTCAGCCGGTGGCGCTACACCACGGCAAGCATGCGAAGCGCGGCGTCCCGCGGGCTTCCATTGTTCGGCATATGAACTGAGTAGCATCTAAAAATAGAGGAGGCGCTGGCCTGACGAGTCTGTCGAGGAAACAGTGCACAACTTTTAGGGGCGAAGCTCCTTAAGGCGTGGGTCTATCCATCCTCCGTCGTTGTCGTACGTAGCCACCGGGATGCGAGATGGCGGTACTTGGAGTGTTTGGTTGGTTATATAGTGGTTGGTTATATTCTGAGCATTTCTCTCTTACCCGATTGTATGAATGTGGTCGATTGTTGAGTAGCCTGTTCGAAATCCTGCTTGTTCCTTTGGTTGATTGAATTCTAATGTTTTCTTTACTCTGTTAGCGATTACCTTTGTAAATAGCTTGTATACTACAGAGAGCAAGCTGATCGGCCTGTAATTCTTCTAGTCCTTGTCATCTCCTTTCTTATGTATTAAGATGATGTTAGCGTTCTTCCAAGAATCTGGTACTCTTCCCGTCACGAGACACCTCGTAAACGTACAGGGTGGCTAGTTTTTCTAACACAATCTGTCCTCCATCTTTCAGCAGATCTGATTTTACCTGATCCTCACCAGCAGCTTTGCCTCTCTGCATGCTCTCCAAAGCTTTTCTGACTTCTTTTATCATTACTGGTGCAGTTTCATCTGGGTTAGTACTGCTAGTTCTTATAATATTAAGATCGTGGTTGTCCGGCTACTGTGCTGATCTCTGTAAAACTCCTCCGCTATTTCAACTATCCTATCCATATTGGTAGTTATTTTGCCTTCTTTGTCCCTTAGTTTATACATCCGATTTTTGCTTATCCCAAGTTTCCTCTTCACTGCTTTGACGCTTCCTTCGTTTTTCAGAGAGTGTTCAATTCGCTTCATGTTATTCCTTCTTACATCAAATACCTTACGCCTATTAATCAACTTCGAAAACTCTGCCAGTTCTATTTTGTCTGTTGTACTCGAGACTTTCGTGATTTGAGGCTTCTTAACGAGATTCTTCGTTTCCTGAGAAAGCTTGCCAGTGTACTGCCTAACTACCCTGCCTCCAACTTCCACTGCACGCACTGTAATGATTCTCGTCAGATTATCATTCATTGTATCTACGCTAAGGTTGGTTTCCTCACTAAGAGCCGAGTACCCGTTCTGAAGCGAGACTGAATTCTTGTACTTTCTCTCTTAGTGCTAGTTCATTGATTGGCTTCTTGCGTATCAGTTTCTGTCGTTCCTTCTTCAAGTTTAGGCAAATTCGAGACCGTACCATTTTATGATCACTGCATCGTACCTTGCCAACCACTTCCACGTCCTGCACGATGCCTGGGTGTGCACTAATTATAAAGTCTATTTCATTCTTATTTTCGCCATCAGGGCTCCTCCATGTCCACTTGCAGTTTCCCTGTTTTCGGTAAAAGGTATTCAAAATCTGTAAATGATTGCGTTCTGCGAATTCTACTAGCAGCTCTCCTCTGGCGTTTCTAGTACCGATGCCATAATCTCCTACTGCGTGCTTCTTCCCTACCTTTGCATTAAAGTCTCCCATGAGTATAGTATACTGTGTTTTTACCTTACTCATTGCCGATTCCATGTCTTCATAGAAGCTTTCAACTGAAGAGTCATCACGGCTTGATGTAGGCGCGTAAGCCTGTACTACATTTTGTATCTCTTGTTCAATTTAATTAAGATACCTACCACCCTTTCATTAATGCTATAGTATTCCTCTATGTTGCCAGCTGTTTCTGTGAATTAGGAACCCCACTCCCAGTTCTCTTCGTCAGCCAAGCCCTGGTAGCAAAGGACGTGCCCATTCTGTAGCACCTTATATGCCTCATCTGTCCTAACTTCACTGAGCCCTATTATATACCATTTAACACCCTCTAGCTCCTCGAATAGTACAGCTACACTTCCCTCACTAGGTAAGGTTTTAGCTAATGTTCCCAATCCGCCCGATTGTCCATTTTACAACGTCGCCTCTGAACAAGCTTTCGGCTTACCTACACAGGACCCTCTCGGCGCTCGTTGGAAAAAGTGAAACGCACTTAAGGAATTCCAGTAATTTCATTGATAAGGTACGCGACATGGTACTAGATGACAATGATGTTCTAGCATCTTTTGACGATTGGTCGCTTTTTACAAGTGTACCTGTTGGTCTGGCAATCGACGTGTGCAAGACAGCCCTTGAGTCAGACCAATCATCGTCGGACAGAACGCCCATCGATGTTCCTGATCTGTTACGGTTGCTTAAGTTCTGCTTAGAGAACACCTTTATATTCAGGAGCAAATACTACAAGCAGGTGCATGGCACTGCAATGGGATCTTCTGTGTCCGTCACAGTCGCAAACCTTACCATGGAGGCTGTTGAAAACCGGGCTCTCACTTCATTTGCTGCCCTGCCCAAGACTTTCCTTCGATATGTGGATGATTGTTTCTGTGTTTTGCAACGGGATGCCCTGCCAGTATTCTTGGAACAGCTAAATTCCGTGGAAGCCGCGATACAGTTTACCGTGGAAGAATCAAACGGCTGCCTTCCGTTCCTTGACGTCCTCGTGAAACGAGACGGTAGGCGCCTGACTTTCAGCCTGTACAGAAAAGAAGCACACACCGGTCGTTTTCTAAGCTTCAATTCTGTGCACCCATTCTGCCATAAACATTCTGTTGTGTCTACACTCATAAAGTGCGCTTGGAGGATTTGTTCTAAGGAAGAAGACGCAGTAGAAGATGAAAGAAAGCATTCTAGAGAAAGCTATAGCGGAAGCAGCTCTTTCGAAACCATAGGGTCACTTAAGATTCTCCATTGGAATTGCCGATCAATCCATTCTGCATCTACGGATTTGGTATACTTGACTTCTAAATTCGCTCCTGATATTATAGCATTACAAGAGACATGGCTATCTGTACATAATTTGTTCCATTTAAATAACTTCCAATCTTTTCGATTAGACCGTCCATCGAGAGGTGGGGGTCTAGCTCTCTTTATTAGTAATAGAATTAGTATGAAAGTCAAATGCTCATACAAACATATGTCGCCAGAATGCGAAATTTTGGCAGTAGACATTACACTGCCCAACTGCACTCCTTTCACTTTAGTTAATATGTATTTTCCGGATGGAGTACAAGACACACGAAGTTTGGATCTAGCTACAAAATCGTGGTGCAAAGACAAAGTTTTAGTTGGAGACTAATTCCCACCACACGAGTTGGGGTTTTAGAACTGATCTTAGTGGGAAACGCTTGTGGGAGTGGACAATGGCCAATGACCTGAAGTGCCTCAACGTCAGAACCCCCACATTTATTCGTAATCACTCCAGGTCGGCCTTAGATTTAAGTTTTGTCAGTTCAGCCATTACTACTTCTTCTTGGAAAGCGCTGGACTGTGGCACCAACAGTGACCACTTACCGATAAGTTTTGAAATTTCTTGTCCGATAATTCCATCTTGTTCAAATGTAAGAGTATTTGTAAATTACACTGAATTTAGGAATGACCTGAAGTCAGCACTGGCTTTTCACTCGGAAGAGAGCGATGATAAAAAAGCACTGAAAATAAACGCAGTCATTAAACGATCCTACAAAAGAGCCGAATTTACTGTTGAATCCACAAAAAGAGTATATAGCCGTTGGTGGAATGATGAATGTACAAGAGAGCACCGACGACGTCAGGCAGCTTGGAAGCAGCTCTTACATAATCAATCCCCACAAAACTGGGCCGATTATAAATTCATTGCTGCGGGCTTTAAAAGAACGGTAGCTCAGGCTAAACAAGATTATGACAGAAGACATTATGAATACCTGTCGAAGCCTAAACATATGAAAGCACTGTTCCGATATATGAGAGCTCGGAAAATCTTGCCATCACCAGTTAATGTAGCTTGTGATAATCTGTCGGCACAAGAAATGACCACTACCTTAGAGGCAATCGGTAAAGGTCTGGAAAGCAGATTCACTTCAGTAGTGCCAAACAACTGGCACAAGTCTACGACAAAGTCTGACTTTGAAGAAGTGACACAGACTGAAGTATCCAACGTGATTAAACATTTACCCTGTGCATCTCCTGGCCCAGATAGAATCACAGTACCCACGATTAAAATTCTGTTCAATTTATCGCCTCGAGACGTCGCCAATGTTATTAACTACTCCTTAAAAAACTCATGGGTGCCGCAGGATTGGAGGATAGCAAAGGTGATTCCTATACTAAAAAATCCGGGTGGAGGATTTAACAGTCGATAATATCAGACCAATCTCTCTAACATCTAACATGGTCAAACTAGTAGAGAGGGTCCTACATAGCCGAGTAAGTATCTGGATGGCAGACAATTTAGTAATAAAACCGAACCAAATCGGCTTTCGTAGTGATTTCTCAATTTGGTGTGCCCATGCTGATTTAGAGAGCCGAATACAGCTCGCGCGTAAAAGAAGGCAATACGCTGCTTTAGTAACGCTTGACATAGCCAAGGCGTATGACAGTGTAGAGCACTTCATATTGTTAAATACGCTAGAGAGATTGAACTTCCCACAATATTTTATTGAGTGGGTGACAGAATTCTTAAAATCAAGAGAATTCTACTGCGTCAAGGATGGATGTTCCTCATCTAGATTTAAACAAACGCACGGAGTTCCCCAAGGAGCAGTCTTATCTCCAATATTATTTAATGCTTTAATGAGCACAATTCCAACAGATCAAGAAGTTACTGTCTACATTTATGCTGATGACATCGCACTCTTTGCTGCTGACTGTGGTATTTACTCATTACAACTTAAATTACAAAGATATATTAACATGTTAGAAATTTGGTTGCAGTCGATTTCGTTATCGTTAAATGTCAACAAAAGCGCGCTCATGGCGTTTCCGCTTGCAGAACCAATTTCAATTTCAATTCTATATAAACAGGAACCCATCAAGCAAGTAGACTCTATAAAATATTTGGGAATCATTTATAATGACAAACTTAACTGGAGTCCACACATAGAGTATATAACTACCAAAGCACAGCGGGCTTCAGGCTTACTACACAAGCTAAGTAACCGGAAATATGGGTTACGGAGGCACACCTTGATAACGTTGTACAAGATGTACATGCGCCCCATCATGGAATTCGGCTGCATATTATTCTCGGGTGGCCCTGCTTATAAAACGACACCTCTAGTTCTCTTGGAGCGAGAAGCACTGCGAATGTGTCTGGGACTCCCTAGATTTGTGGCTATCAACGTACTGTACCAGGAAGCGCGCCTGCCTACACTACTTTGTCGATTTCGAATTTTGACCGTACAAGCATTTTTAAAATTTTATAGCTTACCGGCAAGATCATCTCAATATGCTTTTATCGCAAACCCAGACGCCTTCTTTCTTGCTCATTGGCCACGGTTTCACACACCTCAGATAATGTTTGTACAAAAAAATCTACAAAGTATAAATGTGAACATTAGAAATTTAATTGAGACTAATGACTCGAATTGTCATGTTATTATTGAGTATGATGATATATTCCCCCAAAACGCCAAATTACAATCCCTCAAATTTTTAAATAACATATTATTAGATTACTTGGAGCATGCAAAAACTAAAAATATAATAGCCACAGATGCTTCCGTAAATAATCAAAAGGCAGGTGTAGGCATTGCCTCTGATCTGCTTGACTGGTTCTTTTCAGTGAGACTGCCTGATTTTACTCCAGTTTTTGAAGCGGAGCTCTTGGCGATTATTTTAGCTCTTCGAAAACTTCCATCAAATCAAAACAATGCAATAATAATGACGGATTCTCTTTCAGTTTGTGCAGCTCTGACAGCTTCAGAGAACTCTCGAATTCTAAGCACATTCAAAACATTAGTACCGCCGCAGTTGAGACTCCCGGGATTACTATGCGTTCCGGGTCACTGTGGATTAAGATTAAATGAATTGGCCGATTCCTTAGCACGAGCCGCACTTGATGGGCCAGTTTTGTCCATACTGCCAGATGTAGAATATGCTAGATGTAGAATGGCTTATGACTCTCAACTCTAACAAATCTAAATGCATGTCAATAACCCGGCGATCTATTTCTCCCCCCTGTACCTACAGAATTAACGCCGTTCCCCTCCAGCATGTCTCTTCATATAAGTACCTCGGCGTTTACATTACCAACAATCTATCTTGGCACACGCATGTTACCTACATCTGTAATAACGCTAACCGAACGCTAGGATACTTACGCCGCAACTTTTCTCGCGCTCCGCTGTCCCTCAAAATTCTATTATACCGATCACTAATTCGCCCAAAGCTTGAGTACGCGTCCGCTATATGGGATCCCGTGCAGCAAAATTTAATTAACGCGTTAGAATCTGTTCAGAACCGCTCAGTTCGGTTCATTTGTTCTAATTATTCCCGTACTGCTAGCATATCAGAAATGAAATCTAACCTTGACCTACCCAATTTAACTGTCCGGAGGAAACTGGCGCGACTGCATTTTTTTCATAAGATATTTTTTCACAATCCATCAATGAAGCGAGACCTCATTTCACAACCGTCATACCACTCATCGCACATTGATCATCAGCATAAGGTTGCCATTCCGTTTTGCCGCACCAAATTCTTTTCAGCAGCCTTCTTACCGAAAACAGCCGCTGATTGGAACCACCTTCCCTCTTCCGTTGTATCAATAACAGACCCTTTGTTATTCAAGACTGCAATTTCTCAGCAATGCTTGTAACTATACGCAGTTTCCATTATCTATCTTTGTCTTGTATGTGCTTGAATTCTTATACATTTTTAGTTGACTTATGTTGCCTTCCTGATTTGTGCATCTGATACTTGTTTCTTTATTTTGTCTTTTTTCTTGTGTGTCATATATGTTGTACCCACCCCCTCTGTAATGCCCTACGGGCCCTGAGGGTATTCTAATAAATAAATAAATAAATATCACGGCTATAAGATATCGAAAATCAGCAATCTCCACTGATACGATAGAAAAAGTAATTACATGGACAGACTATAACCACCTCATGTTTCCATGGCAACCCCACTGGAGTCAGTCCAGAAAGCTCGAAGTCTTAATTACTAAATTTCGATGTCGTGTCCCCCCCCTAAACCTGTATCTACACAGAGCTGGTCAGACAACAACACCCCTCTGCGCATTCTGCGGAGAAATGGAATCATCATCATCATCATCATCATCAGCCTGACTACGTCCACTGCAGGACAAAGGCCTCTCCCATGTTCCGCCAGTTAACCCGGTCCTGTGCTTGCTGCTGCCAATTTATACCCGCAAACTTCTTAATCTCATCTGCCCACCTAACCTTCTGTCTCCCCCTAACCCGCTTCCCTTCTCTGGGAATCCAGTCAGTTACCCTTAATGACCAGCGGTTATCCTGTCTACGCGCTACATGCCCTGCCCATGTCCATTTCTTCTTCTTGATTTCAGCTATGATATCCTTAACCCCCGTTTGTTCCCTAATCCACTCTGCTCTCTTCTTGTCTCTTAAGGTTACACCTACCATTTTTCTTTCCATTGCTCGCTGCGTCGTCCTCAATTTAAGCTGAACCCTCTTTGTAAGTCTCCAGGTTTCTGCTCCGTAGCTAAGAACCGGCAAGATACAGCTGTTATATACCTTCCTCTTGAGGGATAGTGGCAAACTACCTGTCATAATTTGAGAGTGCTTGCCAAATGTGCTCCACCCCATTCTTATTCTTCTAGTTACTTCAGTCTCGTGGTTCGGCTCTGCGGTTATTACCTGCCCTAAGTAGACATAGTCTTTTACAACTTCAAGTGCACTATTACCTATCTCGAAGCGCTGCTCCTTGCCGAGGTTGTTGTACATTACTTTCGTTTTCTGCAGATTAATTTTAAGACCCACCTTTCTGCTCTCCTTGTCTAGCTCCGTAATCATGAGTTGCAATTCGTCCGCCGAGTTACTCAGCAATGCAATGTCATCGGCGAAGCGCAGGTTACTAAGCATTAATGCTTAGTAACCTGCGCTTCGCCGATGACATTGCATTGCAAATGGAATCACTAGATCATTTTTTGTATTGTCGCCGCTACGAGATACTTAGAAAAAGGTTACTAGTTATGCCATTTCGGAAAATAGGCCTTAGATTGACGGCGGAAACGGCGCTAAGCTTTGGCGCCTCAGCTTTGGGACATTGCCACAGGGATGCTTTCAATGCCGTTTGCGATTATATTCAGGCAACCAAGCGTATACCTTTGTGATCTTCAATCAAAAAAAAAAAATATTTATTACTCTCAAGGGCAGAGTGAAGTAAACGCAGCTGAGTGGTAAACATAACACCTCAAATCTCAAAATTGCTCAACTTGATTTTTTTTTTCGTTTGCTCTTTTTTGTTGTTTTTATTTTTACATTAGTCTTATTATAATACCAATTCATTGCACATAGTTAAAATGATCTCAGAAAAACTGCACTACACTTTCTTGGCCAATCCCCCTGAGTGGGTATGAGCCAAACCTTCCAGGGAAACAAAACAAAACAAATGTTGAGTCCGTTCGACGGGAGCTGGCTACTTGCGGATACCCGCTTTCCTTCATGAACTCGGTGCAGCGACAACTGCAGCGTCCGGCTCAGTCACACACCATTGCTTCAAGAAAACGCGCATCGGTGCCTTACGTCCCAGGCTTCAGCGAGACCCTCGCTCGGGTATTGCGCGGCTACGGCGTCCAAGTGGCTCACGTTCCGACACGAAAGCTCCGAGGCCGTCTTACAAATGTCAAGGATAAGTTGGACAGACATGATTTTCCCGGCGTGGTGTATAAAATTCCTTGCAAAGACTGCGAATACGGATACATTGGCGAAACGGGCAATTACAAAAAAAAAGAGGGCTCCGGGAACATTTTAATGACGTCAAGAACAAGAAAGTAGCTTCTAACGCCCTCGCAGAACATGTTGCGTCTACTGGGCACGCTATTGACTGGGATAAAGCCTGCATCACTGCCACGGAAGAAAAGTTGTTACCACGATTGTACATGGAATCTCTGGCCATTCGAACTACTGCGCACACGTACAGAAATATTGGGACACTCCGCCCCGTGTACGCGCGATGTCTGCAACACGTGATGAAACATGCATAAGTAGAGCGCACTATGCCATTCGCGGTCACTGTGAACAAGGCTTCCGTGTGGGGAGCCGAAACGTCTTTTTAAGTTTTGTGTATTTCACCTTGGTCGGCGTTTCTTGTTATTTTGCACTACATAAGGTTCTAGCGTTAAACGTTCCAGAGATTCTTAACACCTTCTCCTGCATTGCAGATCTGACCGCCGCCGTGGTCAGTTGCTTTGCAGCTGCTGTGGACTGAGGGCCTGGAGATACCACACGCCAGTTACGGCCCTCTTCAAGCGATGCAGCAGCCTCCCCCCCCCCCCCCCTCAAAACGAAGCAATGGATGCGATGCCGTGATGTCCAATTTCCGAGTGAAATTTTTCTTGCCATGGTCGACACAATCCTTGAAGAAAAACTTTGGAAAAGATTTGGTACAAACCTCCTTCAGATATGTGGACGAATATTTAATTTTTCTGCAGCTTTCCGTGAAAAATAGAAAAAAAACCGGCAGAACTATATGGGTGTGGGCTAGACTTCACCTGCGAAGTTCCGCAACAGAGATCGTTGAGGTTCTCAGTAATATTAATGTTTTCAAATCATGTTTGCTGGGAATACTAACCACGAAGTCTTAAACCCTTGTTAAACTATGCTTCCTGCCACACAAAATTGGTTAAGAGAGCGATTGCTCGGTCAAGTGTAAGTGCTAGCTTATCTAAGTCAAGCCTACATAAGATGACTGACAGTGTAAGAACGCAGATTAACAGACTTCGTTCAGCGGGATTTCCAAAATCTGTCATTTCTTCAGTGTGCAAAACATTGCTGCAGACAATCAAACAAAAGCAAGAGAAGCCAGGAGAAACAAAAAAGCAAAAGAGTGGCTGTCATTCCAATACCTCCTCAATATATCTCATGGTTTGAAAAAAGTGGGCTCGAGATATGGTGTGGATGTGCTATTATCAGCCCCGTGCAAAGTAAGCCAGATTTGCAAATTGACAGGTGAATGCCTCTGTGGAATTACCATAAAGAGTTGGACATGCGTAATAAAACAGGTACAAAATAAATTTATAGAATGCGCAGTTGGTGTTGTCTACATGTTTCCTTTAACGTGTGGTCATTGTTATATAATTCAAACTGAACAATGCATAATAAAGGGTTGGGAGAGCACATGAACGATTTATGCAAAGGGATAAGTTAAAACCTTGTATTGCACTGTAAAAGTGAAGTAAAGGGTGACATTTTGATAAAGGAAGGATATAAAAAGCACGATGGGAATATGTGGTGCGCAGTTTTTTTGGACACGCTCCGACAAGGGAATGTCTTATGCGTTTCACGAATGAATAATGTATGAATATGGTTCTTTCCCTCGGCCGAGCAAACTGAGACAAGAGAGAGGCGGCAAGATTATTTCGCAGATGGCACCCAGGAATTAGTTCGACATCGGTGCAAAATTACGAAACCTTCAAGGAGACAGGCACGTTCAGAAAGCAGCGTCGGTGCACAAAAGGTGTTACCGAGTCTTTTAAAACAGACATTTTTGCTTACATGGTAGTGCATCCCCAGGCAAGCGTGTGCGCCGCGAGTGCTGAGACCAGCGTTTCCAGCAGTAGGTTTTGGCGCGTACTCGAGAGCGGAGAACTTCACCCACACCATGTTGACCTGCATCACAGCTGGAAGACGGATTTACAAAGCCGTCTTGACTTCTGTAACTGGATACTCATACAGGAAGAAAGTAAACCCGGGGACTCGCTCTCTGGATTTCGTGCTGACCGGTTGT
Organism: Rhipicephalus microplus; assembly: GCF_043290135.1. NCBI lineage: Eukaryota > Metazoa > Arthropoda > Arachnida > Ixodida > Ixodidae > Rhipicephalus > Rhipicephalus microplus. The sequence continues at coordinate 33,918,390 of NW_027464586.1, forward strand.
GCCCCCGCGATCTCCGTTGACAGTGCAGCTCTGGCCGACTGGCTCACCCTACGCCATCTCCTGCCGCCGACAAGCGCTCTCTCGGAGTGGTGCCTTGGACTCCCGCGATCGTGTCCATCTATCCTATCTTCTCCTTACTTCCGTATGTTGCTGTCCCTGCACCCCGCTCTCTCCTTCCGACTATCCCGCGTGAGCTACTGTTGAGGTGTCACACTCTGATGCAGACAGTAACCAGGCTCACTTTTCTTTAATAATCACATAAAGGTAACCCTGGCTTCCTAAAGAACATTATCTGGTTTGATAAAGCTTGCTTCTCGCGCAATGCCCAAGTCAATGTTCACAATGGTCATTACTGGAGCGCTACAAATCCACACTGGCTGTTGCAGTCACAACACCAGGTGCAGTGATCTTGCAGTGTTTGGTGCGGCATTAACGAAGGAAAAATTATTGGCCGGATTTTTTTCGATGGGACACTCACCGCAAAATGCTATATCAGCGAAATACTAAATGGCCCACTGAGTGACTTCACCTGCAACCTCCCTCTAGCACAGCTTGGGAATATCTGGTTCCAGCAAGACGGAGCTCCTCCACACAGCTGCACGTGGACTCGAATGTGGCTTGATCAAAAATTTCCTGAGAAATGAATCGGCTGTCTTCAACTTGTAGAGTGGCCCGCAAGATCCCTAGGTTTGACTCTGCTAGATGTCTTTCTATGGGGGATATATTAAAGACCACGTCTACGCCGAAGCGACAACGCCCGCAAGAGTGATGTCTAAAATAACAGATGTGTGTCGCTTTATAACTGCACGAATGCTACGAAATGCGAGAGAAAATGTCCTGACTCGATGTGGATTGTGTATAGGGGCTGATGGAGGGCTGTTAGAGCACGCTATGCAGCTGTCCACGTCGTCTCAATAAAAGCAATTTGCCATTACGCTGATCCCTTTCCAACACTTCGCTTTCCTACATTACAAAAGTTAGCTATAAGAGCACAGAACAATTTTTTATTCATTCTGTTTATTTGTATGCACTGCACTCTAACAGAAGAGTACTAAACATGAATTTTTAAATGGAGACGAAGTACGAGCAATAAACTTTTGAACCCACAGTCAATCGTGCCGTATTCCTTGTAAGTATCCAGTTGAGAAATCACACATAATCGATCCAGATATGACCGGAAAAAAAAAACTTCTAGAATAACTACCCTTGAAGTTTTTATATCCTTCTTTTATCAAAAATGTCACCCTCTGCCCCACCATCAGGTTTATCTTTGGCTTGAAAAGAAAAAAAAATGTCTGCAATGCGCTGAATGCTGCCTCAAGCCTCGTAGCGCAATGCACGTGGCAGCCACCTTTTCGTCGAAGTTTAATTTCTTTGTTTCTTTCACCCCCCCTTCCTTTTAATCGTACCATCCAACCATAGCTTAATGTCCATCGTAGTGACCAACAGCTTGTTCAAGCGACCTTTGTGCGTGAGAAGCCTTTGCTAATTCTTTCAACTTACATTTGAAGGCACTCAAAGAACCGTGCGTTGGGCGGCAATCACATGATATTTTTTTTAATTTTGGCGTATTTAAACAAACCCCGAAAAAAAATTAACCAGCGTTGTTATCTTACCGTGACATGAAAATTTTTTTATTTCTGGATGAGAGCTGCAAGTTTTGTATGAATTTTTTTCTCTAGCCGGTAGTAAAAAGTTAATTGAGCAATCTTTATTAATTACCATGCTTAGAGGATAAAAAAATATTCTGACGTGCTGCATACAGCTGAGACCAATACTGCGCTAGCTGGAGATGCGTAGCACTCATATTAAATTTTTTTATTGCTTGGTACTTTTTAGCTGAAACACCCTGTATACAAATTAATACTCTTCTGGGGTAATCGACCATGGGAAAAATTTATTCATCAGGTGTAAAACTGGTACTTACAAGCGTGACAGTACAGTTGCTAGGAAGCTGCATGTAAACACTATCTGAAAACAGTGGCAGTTTCTGCAAACCTTCAACATGTTTTTCTATTGAAACTGAGCGCCGACATTATTCCTCAAAACATGAAGCTAAATAACGCGATAAAATATGAGCAACTACACAAAAGGAAATTTAACAGAACAGCTGCGGCGGTATTCTCGGGCGAGCGCATTCGAGATATTTTGCGACACTTTATACTAACTTAAGCATGCGCCCACAGGAAAAACAGGCTGCCAGCAGTTATCCCGATGCGTCCGATAGAAATTCCAATTGTGGAGGCGAAACAATCATATCTGTTGAAAGGAATCGCTTGAGAATGCAACACGAAATGCAAGTACGCTGTTGTATACGTTTCAGAAGCGGGACATGCTTGCGAGGAATGCTGCAGAGTAATTGTGGCCACTTGGAATTTTTTTAACCTCCTGCACATGCATTGTCTTGCTCTTCACTTCTGTCGGAGTGCGGGTACCGTGACCGAGAATCGAACCATCTTCGAAGTAAGCAGCGTGACACAACAACAAACCTCATCAAAACGTGTACGCTGGAACGCAGGCATGGCGTTGGCGATTCTATTTAAAAAGGTCATTTTTTAATTGCTTTACGAACATCATTGATGCTGCTTCCGTCATTTACTTTTCAAGTGTGAGACAAGCAAAAAGTGAATGCTGGCAGCGCAACAGCATTCGAAGCGAGCGCGTGTTACGTATACGTGTGCCACAGCAAGATTTGAAGAGTCCGTGCCGCGACGTCATTCTAGCCTCCCACCAGGCGGCGCCACTCCCACTTCTCAGGGCTAATGAGCGGTTATGTTATAGGTGGTCTACACTGTACATGAGCCTCAGCTATTTTCGCTTCCATCGAAAATGCAGCCACCGCAGCCGGAATTCGATCCTGTGACCTTCGGGTTAGCAGTCGAGCACCTTGACCACTAGACCACCGTGGCGGGGCTTTTCAAGGTTTACAAGGAGTACCCTAGTATTCAAAAAGTTTCAAGGGGCTGTGCGAACCCAGAGTGTCTTTAGGCACGCTGAGACATTAGCCACACAAGCATCATTGAAATGTGGTTTCAGTACACTAATCAGTGGAAAAAGTACATGAGATATTCGCAGCAACTGTGTTCTTAACTTAGGTGAATGTACATCTTCAAGATTCTTTATTCTTCATAATAACTCTCCTCTAGTGCTTAACCCCCGAAGGTACAATGAAAAACAAATTTACAAAGCATACTTCTGCTGGCTGCTATGTTCAGTATGTGTTACAAGCCACTTGCAAATGGCAGCAATGCCTGCAAATGTCGCAACAGCAGGTGATGGAACTTCCGTGACTTATACCTCATATGTTTAGTCCTAAGATGCCTGAGAATACTTCTGCATGCACATCCAAAAAAACTATTTCACCAGGAATTCAATAAGCAGGCTTGAAAGTTGCACATATTTGGAAGCATAACAAACAGAGTTGAAGGCATTCAATGTGCTGTATTAACCAGACCAATATGGCACTGCGTGACAAATGCCATGAGGTTGATCAAGCCATTCAAATTAGCTTTGTATCATAAGATGCATTGCAGAGGAAGTTTATAGACCTTATCCGCTGACCATTGCGTACATGGAAAGTTTGAAGCAATGCAACTATAGACTTCACTAAAGTGCATTGCTATGGTACATTGTTAAAGCCAGCTATTGTAACATAAACCAGACCCAAGTACAAGGAATGTTTTTTTTTTGTTTAATTTTTTGCTTCATACTTGTTCCGCTGTCTGAAACAAAAAAGAGAGAGAGAGAGAGAGAGTAGGCTGGTGCCCATACCAACATAGGAACTACAATCACATGACACAAGGTAAAAAAAAAAAAAAAGAAGGGGGGGGGGGGAGCAGCGGAGATGGAATAATAGTACAAAAACTTAAATTAGAGCGCAAAAATAAACATGCCAGTAGCCCTGACCCAGAGCAGCGAGCAGTGAGCAACGACGACATTGCCAGACCACTGTCCCTTACTTCCAGACCAGTCGAGTTGTAAAACGCGAAATTCGAAAAAAAAAAAAAAAAAACAGAGGGCAGTGTGGCTCTTTTTCACACAAGAAGACAGAAGGGCAACTGAACTAAAAATCACAGGTGACGCTGAGGCCCTTGCGAAAAGTACCCCGACCATTTTAGCTGGAAAAGCCTGATGAGCAAGAGTTCTAGTGGCTGCAAAAACAGCTGCACATGGGTGTGCTGTTCCTGCATGGTGCACACTGTGCAGAAGCAAGCACTGTGCGCACTGCTCACCATATGCAAGCTACACATTCACACACTTTAGGAAGGGTCTGAAGGCAAAACTAAGAGACTGGTTGTCCAAGCGGTGCCTGCAGTAGTGGCGGCCATCTTCTCTTGTATCTACTCTTGCTCGTCGCCAAGGTCGTGTTTCACCTTGGAGAAGTCAAAGTCCTCACCCGTGCCACGGCGGAAAATGTCCAGGACATCGAGGCAGGTCGTCTCAAAGTGGGTTGTCGCATCGTATGACTGTGAGATAAAGATCTGAAAAAGACAACGAACCCAATCACAAAGCAGGAAGACTTGCACATTCCAGCCAATAAGTCACAGTGTCACATCCAGGTTTGACGAGTACTTCCGGCATACTAGAGGCTTTTACAATGAAATGTAAAGATGAAACCTGTTGGCGTTCCCTCAATAAATGTAACAGACAATGAGTGCAGCTATCTATGAAACTAATCTCTTATGACTAATGTACCACTCTCTCCGCAGGCTCCGGCAGAAGATTAACATGTTTCCCGGCCCAGAGTTTCAGTGTCTATATACCTCGGTAATATGAATCTCTCAGGTGTGACTGAAAAAAACGAAACTATGGACCATCTCCCCAAAGGGAACACCAATGGGATGCGAAGCAGCAGCGGTGCCTACGGAGTTGACCCGGTTTAAACGGGTTCTCAACGCGAGTGCTGGATTTGATTGATATGTGGGGTTTAATGTCCCAAAACCACTATATGATTATGAGAGACGCCGTAGTGGAGGGCTCCGTAAATTTCGACCACCTGGGGTTCTTTAACGTGCACCCAAATCTGAGTACACGGGCCTACAACATTTCCGCCTCCATCGGAAATGCAGCCGCCGCAGCCGGGATTTGAACCCCCGACCTGCGGGTCAGCAGCCGAGTACTTTAGCCACTAGACCACCGCGGCGGGGCGACGCAAGTGCTGGAAGAACGGTTTGAAGCGAAACTCGGTGTAGCGTTTACTCGAGTAAACGTTTGTTTGAAATGCAAAGACACGAAAGGTGAGACACGTTGAAGACGCTTGCGCTCTGCTTCCTTGGCTTGCATCTCGTCGGTGTTACTCGCCCGCCGTCTGTATTCTTGAGCGCGATCTGCGTCCTCGACTCGCACCTCAATGGTGCCGCTGGTCTTTCAGTGCCAATGCTTGCGTTCAGCTTCCCGCGCTCAAACCTTGTCGGAGTTGACTTTGCTAAGTCTGGCAACAGCTAGAAAAGGTAAGCGCACACTAGCAGGAAGCATGCCACGACAGTGTTCCCTCCCCCGTCGGCGCTGAAAGATTCTCGAGGCGACCGCAGCGCGTGCACCCGCGGCTTCTCGCCGACAGATGGAGAGAAGTGGCCGGGTAAGACTATGCCCATGTGACAAGTGGGCTCGAGCGTTGAGAGCAGTGGACAGGGTGAAGCGAGCGAGATGACACGTGGTGAGCGGCAACAAGCTAGGGAGAGAGTGACGTCAACGTGCGCGAACTACGAGGGAAGGCGTGACGTACTTGGCACCACCCTAACACCTGCAGCCAGCAGAGAGCGATGCGGATAAAAAGACAGCATTACACAGGCTAGTCAAAGAGCTGCTTCACATCTAATATTCATACCTGAAATTCGTATCAGAAAAATATGAAATATTAGCATGCGACAAAAGAAAGCTGGTGCATGTTTCCATTCATTGTTTCTCAGGGCCGCAGCAACCACCATATAAATTTTGCATGCTACTTGCTGTGTCAAGCCAATCAAACGCGAGTGGCATCATAAGCATGGTGTAAAAATTAGTTAGGTGAGCACACTGCGCCTGGCGGTGCATCTAGATTGTGTTTGTTGCCTGGGCTGCTTCGGCTTGATGCAACAGATGGCGCTCACGGAGGGTGGGTCAAGGTGCTTGCTGGGGAGCAACTCCGATCTGCATGGAGGTTATTCCTGCGGCGCCTCGTTGTTTATTACGCTCAATATACACATGTACACAGAAGTCAATAAATTAATACACTGTGATTCTGCTGCAATGAAATTGATTTCCTAGTTTGGTACGTAGCTTATTTGCTAACAGTGTTTTTGTAATATAAATGCTCCGACAGCAGCAAGCGTTGGCCTGGAGAGCGGTCTTATTTTGATGCGACAGCACTAAAAAGAGTCTTTCGCTGAAATTCTAGTGTCGGTGTCGGCATCTTTAATTCGAAACAGAAAAGCAGCATTGTATGTGAGTGAAAATTGCAGGTGTTTGCAATAAGGACACCAGCCTGTGTGCAAAGGCATGCCATAACTATTAGTAAAGCGATGGTCTGCATGCGTTTGGGCATGTATGTGAGTGCATGTGGGCCTGCGTGTGTGTGTACGCGTGCCGACATCGCTGTTGCATTCTGTTTGTTTAGCAAAATGAACGAAAAACTTCGCCTTGACAACAAAATCGACATGTTACCCTTGCCAGTCTTGCTGTTAGCGTCACCCAGATGACTCCACTTCGGCCTCTGGCAGTGTATGCTGCATGGTATTGTGGGAAGAACTTCACTGGGTCCTGAAGGTCGACCCTGGGTTAACCCGTACCACACCCATGTTGGTATTGTCGGGCCAGAGCCAGCAGCCATAGTCCGCGCTATTTTATTAAGTCACGCAAACAGGCACTTGATGAAGTGCTCCTCAGATTGAAAGTGAGCGCACTACCTAGAACAGTATATTTTGTGCAGCTCGTCCCTTACGCCGCTGACGCGGGATGCAGACATTCATATTTTACGTTCGCTGAGGCATCTAAGGCTTTCTAAGGCCTTCGCCTTGAAAATGGTGTTGTGTCGCAAGTACTGTGCTCGGAAATGCTCCTGCAATGTACCAAGACAGTGACGATGAAGTGCTAGAAATATCTAAAAACGAGAAAATCTGGCCTGATGGCATCAAGCATGCCAAACTAATTATATTCACATGAATATAATGAATGTATAAAAACACAGCTGCATCACAGAAATAGTAAGCACAATGATTTCTCTTCAACATTTAATTTTTCTTGTCCTAAAAGGCATAGATGAGGACGTTGAAGAAATGGCATCTGAATAAGAAACAAGAAATTACTTTTTCGACATGATGACAAAGCAACAGCAGCACATGGGCCCACACTATAAGCATCCTCCTCTTCACATGGAGGAGGCCTGTTGCGGCTGAAGTCGAATAGCTGCATGCGTGCCTGTTCATTCATCGTCGCCATGCTGTGGAGCCCCTGTCTCCACGCGCAATGAATTTGCCGTGCTTTCAGTAGTCATGCCAGGCACTTCAGATGACGAGTTGAACCTTTTGGCACCCATCGCTTTCGAGAAGTCTGCAGTAAAGCCAGTCGTTCTCGCAGAACTTTCCCGATTTATCACTGATCGGTCAGGTATTTTGGGCAGCCCCAGTGAAATGGCAGGCACAGCATCCCAAGTGAGTAGAGGTTTCTTTGGTGCATGCAACAAGTCGTTTCCTTTGTATTCTGCATGACATGTGGCAGAGATTGCTTCTCCCGGGAAATGGTTCGCGCTAGGCTTGTGCGAATATTCGAATGCTTCGAACGAATCGTTGGGTGTTCGAATTCACTTTCATTCGAATTTAATATTTTCGAAGTATTTGTAATGAACGAATAGGTGTATATTAATCCGCATGCCACCGCCTGTAACAGTGGTTTTACTGCAATGTAGAAATGCGAAACCGTGAAGCACCTATACAGGAGAAACTTGCTTTGCCGCAAAGCCCCCTTTAAATTTAAAGGTGCTTTGCAACACTTGGTGAATATGGTCAGAAAACGGTGCCGATTGGTAGTCAAGGCTACGGAGAATACGTGAGGCAAATAATATTATAGCGCAGCACGCAGCCTGTAATTCACAAAAAATTTTCAAAGCTAAAAATTGCTTTCTTCCCTTGGCAAATGACACTATAAGCTCGAAAATCACTTGTCACAGCCATTAACTGATTTGAGCATGGTGCGCTAGTCGTTACCAGGGCTGCAGCTTGTCCATGAGTACGTACGCGGTCACACTGAAAAGCCGCGTATCCGAAAAAAAAAAAAAAAGAGGTGCTCAAGGTCACAGAGTGCGTGTGACGTATTTTATTTCACGGTGACATTCCACTCTGCTGAACTTCCAGCTATTTTGTCGGGACGAAAAGCGAGAATGCAATTGCAGCACGCAACAAATTTTTGAAACTCCGCTCGTACTGAATTTATTTTAGATACTTTGAGGCGGTAAGTTTGTGAGGCAATAAACATGTTTTCTGGCTCTGGGCTACTTGAAAAAGTGTTCATCCACATATGTTCTGTGCAGCCCAGTAGATTTCTCTCCCACTGCGTATCCAAACATACAAAAAGCTCAAGCCTCCTCCTTTTTGGTCACCACCCTGGTGATTAAGGCCCTCCCGCGCAAAAATAGTATGTGTAGGGAGGTATTTGTCATTTCGTAGGTGGGTCTCCATTATGCCGGCTATTTAGAACTCTATGAAATCTTGTCCTTTGTCCAAGATTTCATAGTTCCTACCATTTCTGTTCTCGTCTGCCCCCCCTGCATGTTCAGGTAATACAGTGACTTATCGTTCCCTTTGTTCCACCGTTGTCTTCTTTTTTTTGCTCGACTGTGGTTATCGACTGTGTGAGGATGAGATTCAAGTTCCCTCCTCATTAGTGTTCTCTTACCTTGTTTTCTTTCTAGTCCTTTCGATCCCCCGTCACCTCCCCACTCTACACAATGTAGGATGTGGGCGTTTAGTTTCTCTTCATTGCATTGTGCCTCCGCCAAGGTCTCCCCGAGTTTTGTGCCCATGCCATGTGAGTGATGGTTTGCTCCAAAGCTTTCATAAGCAGGGTGGCCGCATTTGCGCCCCTGTTTCTCCCACTCCTCGTGTAAATAGCATGGGCTGGTCCTAAAAAAGCGCCGATTTTATGCCCGAGTCGCTGTCCCAAGGCCGCCACCACTGTCTCTCCACTGTCGAGATCATTGTACAACTCTTTGTTCGGTACCCAGTTGGTGCTGCCAAATTCCACATAGTTCCTTCATTTTTGCATTCCATTTCGTGCACTCGCTTGTAGGGATGAGTTCTCCGAGGTCCATTCTGGGACACAAGGAACCTGTGTTTGTCATTTCCTTGCAGCCATGTATGTAGCCTGTCATGTAGACTCTGGGCTAGGCTTTCTGTAGGGGCATTGGCTGTGTTTAGCTCTTAGGTGCCTGTATGCAACACAATCATTATCTGCGCCAGTGTTGCCAGATGCCATCGAGCAAGCAAGCGAATATTCTCCACAAAAGAAGCGAGAACATGATGAATTTTTTTGTTTTTGAAAACTTTAAATAGTAAATATCATTAAAATAAGAAGGAGCATTCAAAAGATCACCTAATGTTTTTTACAGTAAAAACATCTGCAGCTGTAAACAAAAGCAGATAGTTAATTCTTAACATTGTCTTCCGGGTAGCCTCCATTCAGTTGAAGGCACGCTTGCCAATGCATGATTAATGTTACTTGTCGATTCCCCCAACATATGCTCGAGTTCAACACTCAACCGTACATGTGGACACGTGCGCGGCCAAATCCTCTAGTCACCTAAAGAACGGGGGCACTAAATTTGCCCCATACATTGGCTTAGTAGGACAGGGAGGCGTTGCAAGGAATCTGTGCCCCTTAATGGGGAACACGACAAGCGGCTGAATTCTCGAAGCTATTAAGCAAACACACAAGCAGAACCTTCTCTGCACAGGGCACTCAAAGAAAATGAGAACACCCTGCGAGTGTCTGTGATGAACAAACTAATTGACCTTAACTCATCGCGGTAAGACTACTTACAAGACGACGACAAAAATATATGAAAAGGTGCACCTTATCCTTAAGTGCAGCTACGTCCAAATATTATAAGCACACCACGCAAAATATGTTTGGCAAGAAAAGAAAGTCAGCACATTACAACTTCATAAAGCGCTCTGACGATCCTACTGAAGAACTCAGCGTGCTGGCATCCTCAAGCGAAGGCCGCGGCGACTTTGGACGACAGTGAGCCTCAGAAGAGCGAGCTAGGACGTCGCCTGCCGATAGTGATTGGAGAAGCACTGTTCGGCATGACACAAGGATCGTTCCGCAAGCAGAATCCCTTCACCGGCAGAAATGATCTGGGGGGAAACTAACAATTTGCACAAACATCAGCACTGAAGAGGAAATCGCACATGTCAGCGAGCATCAGCAATGTTGCGGCGGAGATGGAGTTGTGCCTTTTTATTGTCAGTGACGTGCACTTTTTTCTCGGGCATAAAGCACACACTGTGTGGCGGCTACACGTATTTGCAAATACGTCTTGCACTCAAAGTTCACGATGGTGGAGCAGGTACCAGATGAAACAATTAAGTAGCTTGGGCATTGACAAACGAAAATTCGCTTCAGGTGATAGATCTGGTGTGCAACGATGATTCAATGGGGTACTTCTTTTCTGTCGATGTGGAGGACCACTAGGGGGCGTCGAGATGAGCGGACGCCTACGCATCGGCTCCGCCTTCTGCTATACTTCTTGCTGGTCTGCTGAGTTCAATCTTCCCTAATTTTTCACCAACGTTTTCACTAAGTTTAGGGGAACACCCGGATGCCAATTTTGGCCCGGGCCGCCCCACTTTTCTCCCTTTTCAACCAACGTTTCGCCTTCACTCACTAAGCCTCGAGTAGGCCCAACACGGCTACGAACCCCTGTGCTGGCGCGTCCCGCCCCTGCGCTGTCATCATACCCGAAGCCATGTTGGAAGGAGAAACGATCACTGAAGAGGAAGCCAGTGTGCCTGGCTGGATCGACGATATCCGACGTCGAGCAAAGTCTTCAACTACTACCACCGGCAAGCCAGCCGGCGCCCGCATTGGTGCCCGGCGAACCGGAGCTGTGACGAGGGTTGCAGCCGCCAGCCGACTCCCCCCGCTCCCAACGGATCACCAACGTGTCATCGTCCACCCCGGAGGTGGCCTGGATGTTAGCAGGTGCAACAAGCTTAAGTTCTTGCAAGCTCTACTACTCGCTGCACGACTCCCGCCAACGGCGGCAGAGGAAGTTATTGTTTGCACTAACGACACACAGAATATCTTTGTGATCAGCACGCCGAACCTACAAACGGCCGAAGCGTACGCCAAAGTGCAAGGAATTATTCTCATGGAGCGAGAACATCCAGTATCCGCTTACGTAGTGGCGTCTGGCACCACCAGCCGAGGCGTAGTCCGAGGGGTCGACACTGACCTCTCAGACTCAGAGCTACAACGCCTGTTCGTCTCATCACATAACCCCACGTTAATGGGGGTACGATGAATCAAGGATACAACAACCATCATCCTTCTCTTCGATGGACTTAAAATCCCCAATTATGTGCGCTGCGGCATGCTCCTGCTGCGTTGCACGCTCTACAAGCGACAGATCGACACCTGTCGCAACTGCGGCCGCGTCGGGCATCGACAAGACGTCTGCCCTACCCCATCTGAGAAAGTCTGTGAACACTGTGGTATCAAACCCACCGGACCTGACCATGAGTGTGTGACATTCGAGTGTGCACTGTGCGGCCAGGCCCACATTACGGGCAACCGCACATGCCCAAATCGCTATCAAGTCTCTTACGTCATTCGACGTCGTCGCCGCCGCAGACGCTGGCGTAACAACAACCAACAGACCCAGGGAGACTCGGCCACGCAACAGCCGACGCCCAAGCAACCATCCCCGACTCCACCGACGAAGCACCTGCCTACCACCACCAAGAACCCGACTGCAACGCCTACTTGGGCCGATCGAGTCACCGGTAAAGGTGAGACTCGCGGTTATGCGCGGTCGGGTAACTTGCCACAGCATGAAAACGATGAGATTAGTGAGCTTAAATGCGAGCTAGCGTTGCTGCGCAAAGAAAACGAAGAATTCAAAGCACTCATTAGAAACATGCAGCAGCCGAGTGAACGCGCTGTCGAGACGCCGACGCCCGCCACTCCGGTCGTTGAATGCGCTTCCGCTAACTCGTCGAATGCTAATGGCGCTGCGAAGCGTCGCGCGGCCGAGGACCCCCCGGACGAGCCCGTTACGATGTCTAATTTCATGGAGGCACTTGCCCGCCTACGCGCAGACATTGCAGCAGACCGCGTTGCTGATATGACTCCACACACCCTCCGGCTCACCGAGCTTCATGCGCGGTTACAAATACTAGAACAGCACGCGGCGGTTCGTGCGACAACCCCTATGCAGTAATCATGGCTAGCACAAGCAATCTTGTAATTTGGCAGTGGAATTGCTTTAGCTTTCCCAAATGGAAGGCAGCCTTGCAACAATTCATTCAATCTAGTGCCAATCGGCCTGCCGTAATTCTATTACAAGAAACGCTAACCGCCAAGCCCGTTTTGCGTACCTATCACACTGAAGCGGACCATCGAGCGGGGACGCGTGAGATAGCCACGCTCATCTCCAAAAGTATGCATATGTTCGCCATGAGCTTCGCCCCGATCTCAAAGACGAACACATTATGATAGAGTTAATTCCAAACTCAATGCTTAAACAGTCAGTCTTTATTCTCAATGTATATAGTACAGCCAAAAACAAACTACATTTCAGGGCCTCTTTCAGCGAGCGAGCAAAATTGCAGGAGACCATATGTTGATAATCGCTGGAGACTTTAATGCCACGCATGCCGACTTTGGGTACCCCGGCTCTTCCCGTAAGGGCAATGCCCTGGTAGAGCAAATGCACACATATAGACTCACTCTCTTAACCGATCCCGATTCCGCTACACGGGTAGGTAACTCGATTACGTGTGATAGCACCCCGGACCTTACTATGGTTAGGTGCGCGGGAAAATCCCCGTGGACTAACCTGGGTGAGAATCTGGGAAGTGATCACTATATTATACAGACGATCATAAACGTATCTACACACAAACTGCGGCAGTTTCGCATAACAGACTGGGATCGCTTTCGAGAGCTTAGGAAACGCGACGACACTCAGTACGAAACCCTATCAGAACTCCTTGCACAAATAAAAGAGGACGTTGCAAGTTCGACTAAAGACGTTGAAACCGAACTGGAGGTCGAGCGCTTGGATAGCCGGCTAGCTCACCTACTCGAAGCTAAGAAATCACTACACGCAAAATGGCGCACGCAAAAGCTCAATCGCAACCTTCGTAAAAAGATAGCTGAGCTTAATCGTCCAATCGAGGAACATTGCCGTAACCTAGAGCGTCAGCAATGGGACGAAGTGTGTAACTCGGTTGATGGTCAAATGCGAAACGGGGCCAAATTGAACCTGTTGAAACACCTACTGAATGACAAACCGTCGAAAGCATCTCAACAATTCACGATAGCCAGACTAATACACAGACTCAAAGTCTCGGGTAAGACCGACACTCAAATCCCCGACAAGCTAGCTACGCGTTACCTATGTACCGAACCCAGCTCCCCACCCGATTACCCGCCTGCCCCGGATGATACGGAGGAGGATCCCTTTGCATTCCCCTTCACTTGCGCTGAAGTTCGGGCTGTCATCTCCGAACTCAACTGCCGCTCAGCCCCTGGCCCGGATGGCATAAAGAGTAAGCTTCTCAAAAACTTTGCCGAGGAGGACACAAAAGTTCTGACCGAGCACATTAACATAATGTGGGAGACTGGCAACGTTCCGCCTGAATGGCGTGAGGCAACCGTCATACTTATCCCTAAGCCGGGTAAACCGTTAGCGCTAGGTTCACTTCGTCCCATCTCGCTCACGTCCTGCGTGGGTAAGGTGGCCAAACACGTGATACTCAATCGAGTCACAAAATTTGTTGAGGAGCGCCAGATTCTACTGATCAACCAAATTGGCTTTCGTTTGTCCCTCTCCACGCAGGATGTTATGCTGATGCTCAACTATGAGCTCATGGATAAGATCACCAGAGACACTAGAGCCATTCTAGCACTCGACCTCGAGAAGGCATTCGACCGCGTCAAGGACTCTCATATCCTCGACTCGATTCGCGAAGCAGGATTAGGCACGCGTTTATACAATTATGTTAGATCGTTCTTGCGCAACAGGACGGCTACAATCCAACTCGGCTCGATGGGCTCCAAGAAATTCAAACTGGGACCAAGGGGCACACCCCAAGGGGCCGTGATCTCTCCGTTCCTGTTCAACCTCTCCATGTGTGCTCTGTCGCAACAACTCTCACAGATCGACGGCATCAGTCACGCCTTCTACGCAGACATCATCGTGTGGTGTACGAGCGGCAGTGACGGCCATATCGAGGAGCGACTGCAAGACGCGGTAAACATGATACAAATATTCTTACGGCAGGCCGGTCTTTCGCTATCAGCAGAGAAATCAGAATTACTTCTATACCGCCCAAAATACAAGGCGCGCAGAGACGCATGCACGGGGATCAATGTCCTGACGGCGGATGGTACACCCATCCCCACGGTGGACCAAGTTCGCATACTAGGCATGGTAATTCAGGCCAACGGCCATAATGACGTCAGTATTTCTCATATTTCCAGGAAGGCCGAAGCAATGGCTAAATTAATTAACAGAGTAGCTAACAGGCATCTGAGGAGAATCTCCGTAGACTGTTTCACGCTTTCCTCACGAGCCACATCAACTATGTGGCTCCCACCCACCTGTGGCAAAAAGGAGACATACGCCGTCCCGACGTGATCATCCGCGGGTCCGTTAAACAGGTGCTCGGGTTACCTGGCAGCACCCGTACGGTCAAGCTCATTGAGCTAGGCATTCATAACACATTCAACGAAATCGTAGAAGCTCAAAAAGTATCTCAAATTGTAAGGCTGTCTTCCACTGCAGCTGGGCGACTGTTACTAGCCCACCTAGGGCTCAAACCTCCCGTATCCCAAGAATGTCCGCAGCAGCTCCCCAAAGACCTGCGCGCAAAATTAACAGTGTTCCCGATACCCCGTAACATGCATCCCACATATAATGTTGGGAGACGTCAGGCACGGACGCGAGCCCTACTCAGTACCGCAGCCGCTATGGAGGATAACGTGGCCTTCGTAGACACAACGCAGTACAGCTCTATGAACCACTTTGTCTCGGTGGTTACAACACTCAAAGGCGGACACTTGTCGTCTAAGACTTTATTAAATTCAAACGCTGATCGCGCCGAGCAGCTCGCTGTGGCACTAGCTCTCGCTGCCACCGATCGCATCGCCATTTACAAGGATTCGCGCGCAGCCGCATGGGCCTTCATGATGGGCTCAGTTTGTCGGGAAGCCACGCGCGTTTTCTCTGCTGCCAATTGGCCAGGCAAAAAACACATAATCTGGTTCCCGGCACACGTTGGCCGAGACGTACACGGAACAATCCGTAATGCCAACAAGTTGGCTCACTCCCGGGCGCGAGGTCTCGCATTCCACGCCGGGAAGAACCTCTCGAAGGCTGAGGACGTCACTTGTTTCATCAGAGACCCGTTGCTAACTTTGAATGAAATTTGCAAACACTACCAGTTGGAGCGGCGGAAATACTCACTCCCGCACACACACTTAACAAGACCTCAGTCCATAACTCTAAGACTCTTACAGACAGAGGCGTATGCATCGCCTCTAACTTGCTCTAAATACATAGATGGCATAGATCGGGGTGCCAGTGCTGTGGTCATCCCAAATGTACTCTCCAACACATGCTGTGGCAATGCCCTGCGTTGCGCGAGAACAGCCAGTCTCCCTCTACGGAGGCGGACTGGACCTGTCTCTTCACAAGCCACGACAAAAGAGACCAGCTTAGGGCCATCCAGAGGGCCCAAGACATAGCCGCGGAGTTTAACGTCCCCGTCCCGTCGTGGGAGTGGCCCACCGGTGTCGCCCACTAAGGGGGATTGAGCTCCGCCTCCGGATAATAATAAAGTTCTTTGCCTGCCTGCCTGCCTGCCTGCCTGCCTGTCGATGTGGACGATTTGTTTGATGCTATCTCACATCAGAAATTGTTCATTGCGGTGAAAAAATGCTTTGAAAGAAGAAATGGGGAAGTGCTGTTTCAAAATAGAGCTGAGATTACTTGAGAACTTCATGTCCCTTTTAGAATTTTATTTACACCACAGTTCTGAACTTTGACAGCAAGATGTATTTGCAAAAACGAGGGATATGCACTTGTTCGTACGCAGCACCGGTCCTTTGCATTATCTTTTTGTCAGCCTTGGACACGCATTTGAAGAGTGCTTTTCATAGTAACAAGGCGCTTGCCATGTGTAGGTACGTTGACGACTCTTTAGCGGTTCTGAGGAAGCAGGAAGGTATTGGGGCGCATGGTGTTGACCTTAGTGCATTTAGCACCGACGTGCACGAGATCTTAGAATATTTGAATTTGTTGGGACAAGGGTTGTCATTCACACATCTTCAGCAGAAGGGCAGTTTCTGGATGTGAAGCTTACAACGCCTCATTCGCACGTATGTGGGGCTGCGCTCCTGCAAACCATTAACAAATTTACTCGCGTAATCCTTGCACTCGAATAATTCTTCCACCCCCCCCCCCCCACATCGGCAACAAAAATATGATTTTTTTTCCCTTGAGTAATTATCGCACCCCCGAAAACTGCCGCAATAATATCGTCTGCTCGTTCCAGCCGCTGATGATGATAGCGCATACCATTTCTTAAGCATCAAGCGTACTATTATTGCACGGAGATTCAATCCAATCCAAGCCAAGCCAAAATGGCAAGTGCGCGTTGCGGCATGTTTTGTATGTTGTGTTGGTAATCTTGCCACGTTATGGGGCGATACTCAAGCTACACGGCTGCTTTCAAGCTGAAAGTGATAACTAAACAACGGCAACAGGGCCGCCGCCGGTAGGCCTTTTGGAGTCTGCGAGTTTTGTGTTCGCTACTGGTGACGGCAGCTGAAAGCAACCAGGACGCGTTGGGCCTGCCGTGTGCCTAAAACTGGGATTGATGGTAAACTGTTTCTTCAGAAGGAAACTGAATGCTACCGCTATGCCCGTAACGCCCACAAGCTTTGCATATGGTATTCTAATTCTCAACTATTTGCTAGCACTTTTTGTGTCTCAAACCTTGCTTTGTGTTGAACCTGTGCTTTTATTGTTAAGGTAAATTTTTAATTAGTACTTCACAAGGCTTGCTGTTAGTTGCTGGCATGAGAATCCCAATTTGCGGCCACTTCGTTTTCTTTTTTGCTCTGTACGTTTTCATGGAAAGTTTTCACCGCGAAATTCTCGCACCTCCCAACTTTGCATCGGTTTTCCGCCAAAAAAAAGTGCGAGGATTATGCGAGTAAATACGGTACTCTGGTTTGACTTGGCTCATTCAAAGACTGTGAAGCATGCATTGCTTCCACAGCCTAGAATCCCCCCTCCAAAAGTGATGCCCACATGCAGTCACCGACAGTTTTTTATCAGCAAGTGCAACGGTTGCAGTCGATGATTTGTGGGGTTTAACGTCCCAAAACCACCATACGATTATGAGAGACGCCGTAGTGGAGGGCTCCGGAAATTTTGACCACCTGGGGTTCTTTAACGTGCACCCAAATCTAAGCACACGGGCCTACAACATTTCCGCCTCCATCGGAAATGCAGCTGCCGCAGCCGGGATTCGATCCCGCGACTTGCGGGTCAGCAGCCGAGTACCTTAACCACTAGACCACCGCGGCGAGGTAACGGTTACAGTCGTCAGGTTGTTATGACGCTATTTGGGTGGCCCTGGCATTTTACAGAAGGTAAAATTCCAGGGCCGGGAGAAAAAAAGACACACCAGCGCAAACACGAGGTCTGAGGTGACCCTCTACATCCACAAAGTAGCATATAACCTCAATAAAATTGTGACAAAGCACAATGTGTCAATCGTCTTTTCGGTGCCGTGCAAGCTGTCCAAGCTGTGTACTTTCATTCTTGATGAATGTACACAGAAGACAAATTGTACACAGAAGACAAAGCACACTAGACATTAAGATGATTGTGCGGTGGGAGTAGCATATAAATCGCCATTGAGCTGTGGCAAATCATATATCGACCAAAGTGGCAGGTGTGTTAACCAGGTGTCAGAGAGCATGAGCTGACGCTCTCAAAGTGCGCACATCTTTCTGCGCACTGTGCAGTGTTTGGCTGTGTGTCTTTCATTGATAAACTGAAGGTGCTGAGATGCAGCAGGGAAACTGTTGCCCTTGAACTGTTAGAGGCGTTTCACATAAAATTGAAGGGTGAAGATTGCATCTGCCAGACGTCAGTGTGTTTGCGGGAGTGCGAATTTCAATTGTATGTCATAATATTGATATGAGCAGCCTTATGATGTGTGCAGCCACGGTTGTGACAAACGATCTGTATGTTTTCTTACAATTCTTTCGTGATTAGATACGTTGGTAGTGAGCATGTCTACTTGTTTCCTGTGCCTCGTAGTTTTTTTCGCGCTCGACTTTTATGTTTAAGATACTACATCCCTGGTGGCTGTTCGTTACTTGGCTACATGAATGTGCAACTCTTTCTTGTTACATCTACCGTAAAAACCCGCGTATAGCCCGGGGTTTTTTTCTAGATTTTAGGGTGCGAAATTTCGGCCCCGTACTATATGCGGGTCCCAAGAATTTTCGGCCCAAATTCAGTTTCGGTTTCGGCATAGCGCGGTGCTATCATCATCATCAGCTGTCTGCGCGCTTCTGCGCTAGGTAGTGTTAGCGGCGTTAGTCTTAACTGGTCAGTTGGTCAGTGGCCTTTGCTTCAACTTGGTGCCCATAATGACGGCCTCGATTTTGCTCCTGTGATTTTACGCCATGTCAGGACCGCGCAGGCAGTACTCTGCTGCTTTTAAAAGAAAAGTTATCGCTGCTGCCGAAACCATCGGCAACTGTGCCGCGGAGCGGCAGTTCGGAGTCAACGAGCGGAGCATTCGCGGTTGGCGGAAGCAGAAGGAAGCCCTCTTTGCATGCAGCGGCCAGCGAAAAAGTTTCCGCGGACCAAAAAATGGAGCATTTCCTGACGTGGAACGAGAACTCACAGACTTTGTGCGGGAGCAGCGAGCTGCACATCTCGCTGTCAACATCGAGCTGCTACAAGCGAAGGCAAGGGAGATCGCTCGAGACAAAGGCATTCAGCCGGAGGATTTCAAAGCGAGCAAGCATTGGGTGTCTCGCTTCATGCGCCGCGCTGGGTTCTCCCTACGTCGGCGTACGTCGATCTCCCAGAAGCTACCAGAGAGCTACGAAGAGCACCTCGTGGCTTTTCAAAGGTACATAATTGTGTTGCGAAAGGCAGTCCCCTTTCAGCTGGGCCAGATCGGCAACGCGGATCAGACGCCGGTCTACCTGGA
The DNA here is from genome assembly GCF_043290135.1 of Rhipicephalus microplus. NCBI lineage: Eukaryota > Metazoa > Arthropoda > Arachnida > Ixodida > Ixodidae > Rhipicephalus > Rhipicephalus microplus. The sequence goes on from NW_027464586.1 coordinate 33,937,838, forward strand.
TATGCCCTCGGCGCTGACGGTGCATCAAAAAGGCTCCAGGCAAGTTATCGTGCGGTCGACTGGAAACGAAAAAACGCGGGTGACTGTAATGTTATCCTGCACGGCTGACGGTCGCAAGCTGCCACCCTACGTGGTGTTCAAACGAAAGACGCTGCCGAAGGGGGAGAAGTTCCCGAAAAATGTCGTCGTCCGCTGCCAGGACAAGGGGTGGATGGACGAATCGTTAGTCCTTGACTGGATAAAGTCCGTGTGGTGTCGACGGCCCGGAGCACTGCTGGGGCTCCCTTCGATGCTTGTGCTCGACGCGTTTCGGTGTCACCTGGCCGACTCCGTAAAGCGACTGCTGCGCGACTCCCGCACCGAGCTCGTCGTCATCCCGGGAGGGATGACATCACAGCTGCAGCCGCTTGATGTGTGCCTTAATAAGCCATTTAAGGACCATGTCAAGCGCCTGTACGTGGAGTGGATGAGGTCCGGAGAACCAGAAGTGACCCCTGCCGGACGGCTGAAACGGGCCTCGCCAGCGATGCTCTGCTCGTGGATAGTCGAGGCTTGGGCCTGCATTCCAGAGGCGCTCGTTTGCCGCGCCTTCAAAAAGTGCTCCATCTCCAACGCGCTTGATGGCACTGAGGATGATGTGCTGTGGGAGAACATTTCCGACAAGGGAGCTTCGGAAGAGAGTGCGTCCGACGACGAGGATGAATGAAATGTCAATAAATGCATTTTTTCCATTTTCCTCGGACTATATTCGGGTGAAAACTTTTTTTCTCACGTTTGCTATCCCCGAATTACACCCCGGACTATATGCGGGTCCGAGCTATATGCGGGTTTTTACGGTAAATAAGTATGACCCTTGTTTGTTTGTGAGGATTTCTTTTCAAATCTTGAATTCTTGAAGCGATTTCTCAGTAACCAGAGCTTATAGAGTTGTCTGTCTCGTCGCAGTGCAAAGCCACATGAGTGGTTTCCACGAGGGTAGAAGCTAATTTCAGCATTTCTGTGTCACATGTTTTTTATTGTCCATTTATTAAACAATTATTAATGAGCTGTACAATCTGTACAATGAGCTGTACAAACAATTTAATGAGCTGTACAATCGCTCATAGTTGTCATTTCAAAAAGGTATTCCTACCCTTGTGAAGCCTATGCTTTCTAGTATTCAGCCAGCCATGTGTGTAAACAATATTTTCATGCATAGTTTTTTAACTGTTGTAGCTGGAAACTAAGTAATTTTCAATCTCATGTAATTTGGTAACAAAAATCAAGAGATATAATCAATAGAACACTTCCCCCTTAAGGGGGGACATGGGTCTTGGGGTTTTCTCATCTATCTTTGAACCAAATGTGGCAAAAGTTGGCATGCTTACTCACTTTGTTCTCCAGATTCTAAATAGGTTATTTTATTTTTTCTATAGCTTCATTAGTTCATTATTTAATTAGGATAACAATATATATTGTTTCCACTACAATAGAAAAATAACCACCAGTCCGAAATTTACAAATAGCATAGGGATCAACACTAGAAAGCACAAGCTACACAACATAGGAAGCACTTTTTTGATTGGGTCATTATCTTTTTTTTTTTACTTTACAGTACACTAACCTTCATAACTCTGAATGTGGCCATTGTGTGGCCACACAAAAGACTAATTTAAAAACTTGCATAAAGAGAAATCAAAATCTGCTTCCTATGTTGTGTGCTCCAAACATACCATATTGGGGGTGCGATAATTACCCGAGGAAAAAAAAAATCGTATTTTTGTTGGGCGATGTGGGGGGGGGAGGGGGGGGCGAATTATGCGAGTGCGAGGATTACGCGAGTAAATACGGTATAGCTTCATGCTTGTGGGAATTGAGGCTGGCCCGCTGCCTTTGCGCGGACTTTCCCGCCTTTTCTGCCATTCTCATGTCCCGACATGTCTGCCCTCCTTTGCCGTCAGCCGCGCTGGGAAGGGCGGAGTGACGTTTAACTCCCTCACCCGGTAGCGGATGTTGACTGTGGCGCCGCTCGCGGGGACCCCCGAGAGGTTTTCGCGCGCTGCGTCGGGAGCGGTGAGTACAGTCCGGGACTTCAAACGGTGAGCCACGCATTCTTTTCCGTCCGTCGAGTCCCGTCGCTCGGGGCTCGTCGGACTTCGCTGACGGCGCCTCGCGCCCGATGCGAACGCTCATCTTTTGTTGCCCCGCTGCGTACTCACGGCCGAAGGGCAGTACGGTGTCCTAGTGCGTGGCCTAGCTACGCCGACCCGTCTCCCTTCGAAGCCAACGCGAGCGCCTTTGCCCTCGCTCGAGCAACCGGGCCCCTTTGTCCCGGTGTCTCCGTGGATTACCTTTACCGCGGAGACGTGCTCGTGGCACCCTGTGTAGTACTTTGTGCCCGTGGCGTGGATAAGCCTACTTGCTTTCCCGCCGCGCCTTTTTGCAACGGGCTGTACTGCGTTTGGTGTTGCCACAATAAAGTGTTGCGACTTGAGCAGTATCGTGTTTCCCGCCACGGCGACGGTTAACGCGTGCCCTGCGGCTCGCTAAGACCGGACCCACGCTGGTGGCCGTACTCCTTCGGGATACGTGTACACCACATGCTGCAAAAAAAATCATTCTGCTATCTGTAATAGTTTCCGATACATTGCAGGAATTTTCTATGCTCGTCTGCCGCAAGGCCGCTTATCAGTTAGGTGACTGTACTGACGGCGACTTGCGACCGTCATCCGTGATCCGTCGAATAACACGATGTTTTGCGGCTGGTTCAGAATGAAATACCCTTAAATGTCACGAACCAAAGTTGCTCCCTCGCTCATCAATTCCGAGGCTACACGAGTGCTGAGGTTTTACAGTCGAGCCCGTCTATATCGAACCCGTTTATATCAAATTATCCCGTATATCGAACAATTCCTAAACACGGTAAGTTTACATTAAGAATATATAACAAAAGTTACTGTTTTATCGAACGAAAATAGCAACGACAACTGATATATCAAACTCCACGTGCCTCAAAAGTGCCCCAGCAAAATGGCTTTCCCTCGCGGTGACGGGAAAAACTGCCGGTGCCATTCTAGAAAAAGTTGGTTAGACCCGGTTATGCGCGGGCGAACACCCCCCTCCAAGAAATGATCCTGGTCCGCTCGCAGCGCTTACAGCCAATCAGAGGCCGTAGTGCTTACTCCGAGGCATGGAGGCGGTAGAAGTGAGCGCCATTTTTTCTTTCTTTATGCTTGTGTGCCTGCTGCTGCCGTTTCAGCGCGGTCTGTGGTGTTGCCTGTTGGTGCTCTGTGAACTGTATGGCACGCTGTCATCATGGCTTGCGCAAAGAGGCAAAATCTGCAGTTCGCCGCAAAACTCGAAATCACCAATCGGGTTGAGCGCGATGAAAAGAAATCCGACGTCGCCGCCGCGTACAAAATTCCAAGGAGCACCTTGAGTACTATCCTGAAGAACAAGGCAGACAACAGGGACAAGTTGGACAAAAGGCCAGGTGCCCGTGGCGCCCGACGTGTGCGCGCTGCTGTGTACGAAGATGTTGAAGCGGCCGTTTACAAGTGGTTTGTGGGCGTTCGGTCGCGAAACATCCGGCCTTGTGATCGAGCAGAAAGCCAGGGACCTTGCTTTTCTGCCTAGCAGGAATGATTTCCAAGGCGGTTCAAGCTGGCTTCAGCGGTTCGAAGAACGGCGCGACATCATTGGCAAAGCTGTTACAGGTGAAAGCAGAGCGGCGGACCTGGACAGCGTAGAAAAATGGCTTGAGGAAAACTGGCGAGATATCGCAGCAAGATATAGAGCCCAAGATATTTTCGATGCGGCTGAAACCGTCCTATATTGGCAAATGTTGCCAAACAAGACACTTGTGTGTTGTGGCGACGATGCAAGCGGCGGCAAGGCAAACAAAGCTCGTGTGTCCGTGCGGTTGGCAGCTAATTTAGACGGATCGAAAAAGCTTCGACTTCTGGTAATTGGGAAAAGCACGGCACCGCGGTGTTTTCGAAATGCGCTGTCGCTTCCAGTTACCCACCGAGCAAACTCAAAAGCGTGGATGACTGGGGAGCTTTTCAGCAGATGGCTATCGTCGTGGAATGATGATTTGGTAGGCGAAAATCACAAGGTGTGCCTGCTGTGATGAATTGTTCATCGCACCTACTCCATACGACCTTCAGCAACAACGAGCCGAGTTTTTTGCCCCTCGAACACTACGTCTGTACTGCAACCACTGGATCAAGGCGTTATACGCGCAATGAAAGCCGGCTATCGGAAGCGCCTGGTGGAGAGGCTGCTGCAGAACCTTCATGCCGGCAGGGAGCTTAAGATCGACTTGCTCGGAGCTATTTCTATGTTGAGTAGATCGTGGGCAGATGTTAAGAAGGAGACGATCCAGAACTGCTTTAGGCATGCCAGCTTCCGCATGCCCGGTGGTGACACCCCAAATTCTGACAGCACTGAAGACACCACAGGTGTTTCCGCCGAAGTTTGGAACGAGCTGGCCGAGTTCCCGGGTGCTATCAACGGATCGACACTCGACGAGTTCGTCAGTGCGGACGATGATGTCCCCATCATGGGCCAATTACAGGATGAGAATTACATTGCAGACGTCGTGCCGACCACGAGTCAAAGCGACAGCAATATGGAAATCGATGACGGCCCATTGCCTACATCCTCCGAAGTGATTAGTGCACTTGTGTTGGTCCGGCGCTATTGCTTGAATGTGGAAGGTTGCAGCCTCAGCTGCTCCGACTCGACAACGTGGAGGCGTGCGTGCTGTCGCAGGCATAGTCGTAGACACAGAAAAAAACCCGGGACTATTTTGTTCCACAGTAGGGCACGCAAGTAAGCCACCATACTAATAAAGTACTTTTCTTATGGATTGTTATGTGTCTTTGTGTCAAACCTATATCGGGCCTATATCTAATTATGCCATATATCGAACAAATAAACGTTTTTTTGGCGAGTTCGACATACCGTAAAAACCCGCATATAGCTCGGACCCGCATATAGTCCGGGGTGTAATTCGGGGATAGCAAACGTGAGAAAAAAAGTTTTCACCCGAATATAGTCCGAGGAAAATGGAAAAAATGCATTTATTGACATTTCATTCATCCTCGTCGTCGGACGCACTCTCTTCCGAAGCTCCCTTGTCGGAAATGTTCTCCCACAGCACATCATCCTCAGTGCCATCAAGCGCGTTGGAGATGGAGCACTTTTTGAAGGCGCGGCAAACGAGCGCCTCTGGAATGCAGGCCCAAGCCTCGACTATCCACGAGCAGAGCATCGCTGGCGAGGCCCGTTTCAGCCGTCCGGCAGGGGTCACTTCTGGTTCTCCGGACCTCATCCACTCCACGTACAGGCGCTTGACATGGTCCTTAAATGGCTTATTAAGGCACACATCAAGCGGCTGCAGCTGTGATGTCATCCCTCCCGGGATGACGACGAGCTCGGTGCGGGAGTCGCGCAGCAGTCGCTTTACGGAGTCGGCCAGGTGACACCGAAACGCGTCGAGCACAAGCATCGAAGGGAGCCCCAGCAGTGCTCCGGGCCGTCGACACCACACGGACTTTATCCAGTCAAGGACTAACGATTCGTCCATCCACCCCTTGTCCTGGCAGCGGACGACGACATTTTTCGGGAACTTCTCCCCCTTCGGCAGCGTCTTTCGTTTGAACACCACGTAGGGTGGCAGCTTGCGACCGTCAGCCGTGCAGGATAACATTACAGTCACCCGCGTTTTTTCGTTTCCAGTCGACCGCACGATAACTTGCCTGGAGCCTTTTTGATGCACCGTCAGCGCCGAGGGCATATCCAGGTAGACCGGCGTCTGATCCGCGTTGCCGATCTGGCCCAGCTGAAAGGGGACTGCCTTTCGCAACACAATTATGTACCTTTGAAAAGCCACGAGGTGCTCTTCGTAGCTCTCTGGTAGCTTCTGGGAGATCGACGTACGCCGACGTAGGGAGAACCCAGCGCGGCGCATGAAGCGAGACACCCAATGCTTGCTCGCTTTGAAATCCTCCGGCTGAATGCCTTTGTCTCGAGCGATCTCCCTTGCCTTCGCTTGTAGCAGCTCGATGTTGACAGCGAGATGTGCAGCTCGCTGCTCCCGCACAAAGTCTGTGAGTTCTCGTTCCACGTCAGGAAATGCTCCATTTTTTGGTCCGCGGAAACTTTTTCGCTGGCCGCTGCATGCAAAGAGGGCTTCCTTCTGCTTCCGCCAACCGCGAATGCTCCGCTCGTTGACTCCGAACTGCCGCTCCGCGGCACAGTTGCCGATGGTTTCGGCAGCAGCGATAACTTTTCTTTTAAAAGCAGCAGAGTACTGCCTGCGCGGTCCTGACATGGCGTAAAATCACAGGAGCAAAATCGAGGCCGTCATTATGGGCACCAAGTTGAAGCAAAGGCCACTGACCAACTGACCAGTTAAGACTAACGCCGCTAACACTACCTAGCGCAGAAGCGCGCAGACAGCTGATGATGATGATAGCACCGCGCTATGCCGAAACCGAAACTGAATTTGGGCCGAAAATTCTTGGGACCCGCATATAGTACGGGGCCGAAATTTCGCACCCTAAAATCTAGAAAAAAACCCCGGGCTATACGCGGGTTTTTACGGTACCCGGGTTCAACTGTAGTTTCCTTTTCACGTAAGAGTGCCACTTTTTCGAGCAGAGACTGCGACAACGTTGCGAATACGTCGTTAAAAGCAGTGTACGAGTTGCCAGTAGCCTCTGTTGTGGGGGCGGTGAGCACGTTCACCGCGAACGGATTGACTTTTTGTTGTTGATCGACGCGCGGCATACTCTTTTCTGACGACCCGTTGCGCAGTTCAAGGTCCTTTCATCAGGCCGGGGAGAGGGGGGGGGGGAACCACGGCATTGGCGCGTTTAGCAATAAGACTGCGCTTCCGTTCTGCCCCTACAAAGATTGATATCTCTTGTAGAGCTTCACTTCTGCTTTTTACTTGCCGTCCTCTGATGAGGCTGCAAAACACAGCCTTTTTCAGTAACACTGCCGGCAACCAACGGGCTCGTACACGAGTTAGGCCTACACCGGTGACCGTGGCGAGTTCATTATCCTTGTCCTGAGGCATAGCGAGACTCTCTCTGAAGTTCACAGCGAACGAACTACTGCCACACCCGCTTCACAAATTACTGTAGCACGGAACTTTACTGCCGCAGGCAGTCAGTAGCACCATGAAAAAACGACGCAGGTCCGTGCGCGTCACGATGGTGAAGCAGACGCCGGAAATGCCGCTTGGCCAATCGGATGCCTAGGTTTTGTTACGTGCCCCACGCAGCCAATAGATTCATGCGCTGGTGCTTCTCGATGACGCGTTTTTGCTAAAAAACCATAGAGCAAGGCGAGCCATCGGTGGCGGGAAATTGAAGATGAAGAACGACCCTTCCAAAAGAGACCAAGATGAACACGATAGCTTGTAAGTAACGGCAACAGTTAGGCGTGGAAAAAGCGCAATTTTAGCGTCAGTTTGCGCTCTCATTCATTTCACAGTGATGTTATAAATTGATTTTGTGCCAGAAATAATGATGCAAGGAGCTAGAAACTTCTCAAATAGGTGCAAAAAAAGGCACAGATTCTGAAATTGTCAGATTCAAAAAGTAGATTTTTTTTTAGATTTTTCGCCTTCCAAAACCAGAGTCCCCCTTTAAAAAATGCATGGCCTCGGCTAAACATTATTGGATGCAACACTTTCAGTGGAAACCAGTCAGAAGAAAAAAACAACATTAAATGCAGCTTTGCCTGAAAGAAGTGCAGAGCTTTTCTTTCATTCCTTCTCTTACTTGCTCCCTCTTACAATTTGTATGCAGTCGAGCCCACATATAACGGCCCCACTTAAAACAAACAATATCCGCGTGACCGTGAAAATGCACATTGGTTCAATGGCACAAAATCGCACTTACAACAACCCGAGTCGGCGCTCTGCGGACTTACCGGGAAATCACTTTCGACCACAGACCAGGCATCAGCGAGGTGCCCGTATATTCTTATTCTTGAACGCTGACCCTGCCTCAGCGCCCCTCTAGTTGCCACTCTCCCCGACCGCTTTTTGTTACACACCCCTTTGTCCCCCCCCCCCCCCCCCCTCTACTCTGAGCACCCGCCATCGCCAGACGAGGCCCGAGCGAGTTTTCACGCTGCCACCGATCTTTCGAAGATCGGTCGGCCATCTACCCTGTTTTCGATCGCTGGTACTGTCGCTGGCACTGCCGGCTTAGAGTGACTAGACCCACCATCGTCGGCCACCGACTGTATATGATCATCTGCGCTAGTGCATGCGCATATGCTACCCCACTAACTCTGATAATTTGCGATTCGTTTCCTGTTTAGCACTTGTTCTCGCTCACTTCGCACTCTGCTCAGCATGCCCTCCACACGCGTGCGGAAGCGCGAAAACTGCTGTTAATTTGTGCGGTTCGAATCGTGAAATATCAAAGTTGGTGAGGCCACGCATACCCGCCAGCGCAACAGAACAATTTTTTGACCACGGCCGCCGATTCTTTGAACACCGCCGTGCGCACCGATCCAGGAGGCCGTGCTTGACTTCTGCGCGTGCAGGCACTCGAATTTCGAGTTTTTCTATGTGCCAGTTGCGTGTTTCACGGACCTTTCAAGCAAGCTACCCAACCTGCCTCTTTCCTGTATATTTTGGTTTTCAAGGTCGCTCTCCCACCGCATCCTCCCCTCTCTTCACTCTGTCGCAACTCCTTGCTCTTCTGCTTTCGCAAATCTGCGCTCCTCTTGATCACAACCCCGTCGCCCGTCTCCGCCGCTCCGCGACGCCCGCCACGCTCGCTCGAATTAGTTTCGTTTTCTAACTGGAAACGGGCCCAGAGCTGTCTTGCTCGCTCTTGGTGTGCGTGTGTGGTCATGATGGCCGACGGGAGGACTAGCACGCTTTTTCCTGCTGCTCAACAAAACGTCGAAAGTGTGACCGCTTGGCTTGAGCGTAATCCGCGTGTTGGGTGCCGTGTTGCAGAGTGCTTGCTCATAGCTGCTGACCACCTGGCAGCCAACTTGCCGCTGCGGGGGTCCTGGTATTCAGCAGAGATGGTGAAAATTTCGTGGGTGGTGGTGACAACTACAGGTACGCAAAACTTTTTGCGAGGAAGACTTCGATGTCGGGCTCGATGCCAAGTCTGAACCTTCCGAACAGGATCACTCCAGCAGCGATTTGTGGCAGGGCGTCTTCGACTCCAACCTGGAGAGTGGGTGGGACATCTGTTGCGATGGTTTAATTACGGCCGATGATGATGCCGACACTGCGGAACGGTGCTTGGATTAGGGCATTGCGAATGAAGTACGTGGCGAGAGCGGTTTGGCGGAATTAGATTGCGAGAAGGACAAGAACTTTGGAGCCAGTGCCTCATGCAGCTCATGCCACGGGCCTCGGCGAACAAGCACCTTGCCGTTTTAAATGAACTCGAGACTGCCCTTATTGCTTCTGCTCTTCGAAACATGAGCATCACAAACTTTTGAGCAAAAAATGTTTGTGTTTTCACTTGCAACGTTTTTAAAAGATGTGTTTCATTTACTAAGAATTTCGAGATACAGCGAACGAATGCCACGTCAGGCTCAGGTTCGTTATAAGCGGGCTCGACTGTATGTGGTTTGTGTTGTCGTGTTAGAAATAGCAGTAATGTCCGCACTTAATGACATCATCAAAGTGCTTGAACAACGAGAGGAAGGAAGACCTCTTTGTCGCAAGAGTCTGCATTAATGTCGCTCGAAGAAGACTTCTCCATGGCATGAGTGCACTAAGCAGCAACGACCGTTAGGCTTAGTGCAGTAAAAAAAACTGATGTACGAGCCAAAAGTGATCATCACCTGACTGTCGGCACCCAGGTCAGTGGGTCGGTAAACGTCACTGACGCTGACAAACTTCTGCGCCACGGGTCCCAGAAGGTCAAGGCCCGGCTTGATCTCTGCCTCTGGGTTGTCCGTCTCAACTGTGGTGCTCACCATAGCAATGAACCAGCCCTTTGCAGCCACTTGGTGCGTGTGCGACACCAGTGACACGTAGATGTCTGCAGACAAAGAGTTTTCGCAGCCTCATCAAAAGAAAGGCACACATTCAATGCAACCACAAGAACAATGAATACAATCGAATTGGAAAGTCCCCGCTTCGAAAGGCTTCTTCCGAACAACCCCACCTGTTTGCCTCCCTTCCATCCCATACACCGGGAGAATGCATGCTTGCATCACTGACGACCGCATGCTAAGGCCAATCGCGACAGCTGTATTTGGTTCATTTCACAAGTTGAGGTTTCGACATCTATCTGTCGTGTTTTCAGTGTGCCCTTGTGATGGGCTACAGAAGTTATACACACGACAAAATTCAAGTTTGATATGACCGCAGATACAGCACGAGAACAGAACGACGACAAAGGGACAAGAAGGAGACGTCTCGGTCTTGTCCCTTTGTCGTCGTTTTGTTCTCACGCTATATCTATTGTCATGTCATACCAACTAGCCCAAACTGCCACACTTCAAGCTTGATGTTACAATAAAGTCCGTCAAAAAAAAAACAAAAAAAAAAAAACACCACAGCGAGGCAAGTGCATGAAGTTATTTCAACATGTGACAATCGGTATGGCAGAAAGCAGAAAGGTGCACCTTTGCTAATAAAAGTTTCTTGCCATTGAAGAAGACCTTTTCAATTGTGAGGAAAAGCTTAGGTCCTCCGGTATCACTGTGTCGTGGGACCTCCTCTCTGGCAGCCTTGCCAATAAGAGCTTCAAAAAAAATGGGGCATTCAAACACGCTCTACAAAATAAAAAACGGCGTGCTTTCGGAGGGTGGCAACAGTGGCCGCAACGATGATTCTCATTTGAACCTGTCGATCAGAAATTTTGACAAGATGCGCGTAACCGGATCTGGCTGATAAAGAGGAGACATAGTCTTGAAAATAAAATTGAGGTATTGCAATGAAGTGGGGTGTGTACGTGTCTTTACCACTCCCGCTTTCAAAAATGTAAGTAGTTTTATTCAACTCAACTATTTATGAGATTATAAGAACATAGGTGTAATTAAGTAATTTATTATGTCTCATTAAAAATACTTTCCCTCAATATTTCTTAGTTCTGCTTAAAATATAACTGTAGCAATATAAATATGCTATTAATATTGTTATTGACACACATCTAAAGACTTGCCATTGCTGCATAAATGATGCATAATTGCAAAATGTAATTAGCTCACATGTTTTTTCACAGACATTGATACGTCCAATGTGGTCACTAAAATGTGGCTACTAACAACTAAAATAGGCCATTGCTTAGAGTCACCTGGAAATTGTCCCTTGGCTGCTTGCCACTCCAGTTTGCATGAGCAGTTCACTAAGGCCACAGGCTCAAAATAACTATGATTCCCAAGCTCTCATTATAAAAGAAATCACATTAAAAAACACATCCTTGCCGCATATATGAGCTTTCACTTATACCATTAAAATGCACGTTCCTCAAGATAAAATTATGAACAACTTCTTGAGTTTACACATCATGTTTTTGGTACTTCTGACAGCCAGATTGAGACGAAATTTTGCCCAGATAGTCTGTATTTGAAACATGTTACCTATAAAATTATTATGAAAAGTAATTAGGCACTCAGTGCTTAATTACTACAGTTAATTGCTACCCTCTCACATTTTTCACGCAGATCCTGCTACTAGGTTTAATAAAGTGGAATGCTGGGCCAGTAGGCACAACATGACTTGAAAATATACCAGTGCACAAGGTGGAAGGAAAGAAGCACTTGACAGGAAAGACACTCAACGCTAGTGTTTCCACCTTCAGCGGTAGGGTGGGTGTGGGGGAGGAGGATCATGATTCAAGAGTTGGGGGAGATAGAAACTTGTCCCTTGATTTAAAAAAAAAAAGTTTCCAAAAAGGGTGAAGCAGTTAACGCAGCATGCCTTAATTCTTATTTATGCACCAGTACTGCTTTCTCTATTTTCGAAACATAGCAGGTGTTAATACAAATCCTCAGCACCTTGAAAGAATGCAATTTAACAAAATACATATTTATGCAATTCTTTGTTCCTATTTCTCAGCACCAAGTCGGAAGATACCCATCAAACTCATTTCAAAAATGCACGTTCTGCAGAAAAAAAAAATGAAAATTCTGAATTGATCCAAGGGGCACAAAGCTTAGCAGATCAAATCACCGGGTATGATGTACAGAAATTGCAACCAAAGATATGGGTTCTAGAACACTGGAACCGCATGGTGAACTATATTTATTTATGAAGGAGCATGACACGATTGCAAGTGCGCCGATGTCTGAGAGGGGTTGCAGCGATAAAACATGCGCATGCGAAGAAAATGAGAAACCTGGGTCATAGTGACACAATAAAAGCAGCAGTGCTTAAAAAAAAAAAAACTGATTCTAACATAGCTATGCCAAACAGCCAACACATATTCGAGACAAATGAAATGAACAAACATGACGCAACAACACTCACCTTCATGTCAGCACAGAATACAACAAAGCGGCACTTAAAATATTTATAAACAGTCAGCTGACTGATATGGGCAGTGTTTTCTTTCGCATACTGTGAGTACATTACCAGCATCAAATAGATATGACCTGTGCAAGTGAGCCTCACCAGAGTTTCGATTGACCTGCTTCTGGGGGATGATGATCTGGCAGGAAAGCGAGTCCTTCGTGTTGGGAATGGCATGATTCAGCAGGCAGATGCACCTCACCACCTGGCCCACCTGAGCAATGGAAGAACTCTTTTGTTCACTCCATAGGGAGTTGACCTTAAACTCCTTTTCAACTTTTCAAGTTGAGCCCTTTTGCTGAAAGTCCCCGAAAACTCTCATGTCCAAATGGGCAGAGGCGATTTTGCACGATGATCTCTTTAGTATTGACCTTACAAAAATAAAAAAATTGGCAATCCAATTTGGATACAACAGAAAACAGTTAAACATCGATATACCTATGTCCAGAAATGTGGTTCGTTGGGCTAGTTGGTCAAACATTGTAAAAGGCAAAAACAGCGCGAAATAAGGGGCATTACTCGTATAAGTGAACAGTCTGTCACGCTAAGTGAAAACGAGTAACTAGTATCTGTAGAGTTTGTTATTGATTTGCATGATATGTGGGGTTTAACGTCCCAAAACCACCATACGAGCATGACAGACGCCGTGGTGGAGGTCTTTGGAAATTTCGACTACCTGGGGTTCTTTAGCGTGCGCCCAAATCTGAGCACACAAGCGTACAGCATTTTCGCCTTCACCGAAAATGCAGCCGCCACAGCCGAGATTCGATACCGCAACCTGCGCCAGCAGAGTACCTTAGCCACTAGACCACCGTGGCAGGGCTGCCAAGTTCATTATGCATTTGAACAATTGTGACCTTTTCGATTGACAGCTTTTGCTTATTGTACATGATAAAAAACAGGTTTCATGCATCATGTTTTCCTGTCCACTTTCTTTACATTGCATTCATGCAATAAAACATTCAGTTACTAGCACTTGTTTCGTGTATTCCTTCGGTGTGTGTAGTTGATTTCACCCTGTTCTTACTTGGGGTGTGCGAATATTTGAAATTTTGAATATTTTTTTCAAAAGTGCTTGCTATTCGATTCACACTGCAATTGTACTGTTCGTACTTCCCAAAGCCCAATACAATCGACGTTCAACAAGGTGTATTAGAAGAATTTCAAGTATTAGAAAAATATTCTAAATATAGTGAAGAAACATTAGAAAAACACTTAGATTCACAGTCCAACTTCAATATTTGAATTCTTTACACCCAAAATTTTGCTATCCTCAAAGCTCTATTTTTTACTTTTTACAATAGTCAAGTCAATAAAATCCCCAATTCAGTTCATTATAGCAAAACCACATTAAAGGAACCCTGAAATGGTTTTGAAGATTTTTCAAACACACATTGGGCCGGTAAACCAAGTTCCAAGGATAATTTATAGACCGATTTGAGCTCTCTGCGTAAACTGTGTAATTTATTACAGTGCTTTAAAGCTGTGAATCGCTGCAGATCGCTTCAGATCGCTGAGGCTCGGCCTGATGCGTTTTCAACCACCCATACACGAAGTGCCATGCTCCGCCCCACTGACATCGATTGGCTGTGGAACGTGCAGCACAGACTACCGGTATCGGATCGGCGGCGGGATTTACGTGTGTGCTGTCTCACGCCACATCGTGATGCAGGCGCTGTGAAGGTGAAGCTTAGCCCCGGGCACTCAAAGGAAGAGTTGAGGGGCAGTTGAGGGTGAAAGGCGGAGCGGAGGAGGTGATACTTTCTTAGTACTCGTAGCTCCCTTAATAATGGGTGTTTCGATTGAACTCTGGTGCCAATGATTTGCTCCAGTACTGGTCTTGGTCTAATCAAAAACGGAATGGGAAAAAACCGTTTCAGGAACCCTTTAAAGTGAAATACACCTTTTCATGCAAGGTGATTACCGAGTAGGAATACTTCGGTAATTAACCAAAGGATTCCTTTTTCTAACTGAAAATATTGAAAGAATGTTTGACCGATTTGGCAGCCTTTTTTAAAAAAATTGAAATTTTTTTATGTGAAAGAAGGTCAATTTTGTTGAGCCTGACACTATTTGATGCAGCGTGGGTGCGTCACACGTAAATATGAAATAAAATTCTAACTGAGAAATAACCCAGGAAGTTTTTTTTCTTTTTCAAACTCGCTCTTTGTGCTGCACTAGAAGCTTCAAAAGCGAAGTCAGCAAGACTGTAACATTACGAAACGGAGTGGCTAATTACTTGCCTGCTCCTTGAGATATCGAGCCTCGCTACTTATAGGCTGGTGTTAAAGGTGAACATACTGCTACTGCCAACATCTTCACGCCTTAAACAAATAAATAAAAAGACTGTCCTGATAATTTGGGTTCAATAAGGTTGCGCTCAGCAGCATTGGTTGTTGTGCTAGAGGAAGGCCGGTCATGAGTTCGTCCACTTGATTGATAGACCTGTTTGAAAGCTGCGTTTTCATTTTCCAAATGGCTTTTTCTCCAAAAACTGTGGCCCCAATGACCAGCTTTCTTATTAGTAGTCTAGCATAATTTTCGGTGAAGCCTCGTTGGTTTCATACATTTCTCCTGTTTTTTTTTTCCTTGTGCTTCGCATGGTGGGCATAAGCCTTCCCGGGACAGCCCGAAAGTGCTCTCTTCCACCCATCCCGGATCTTCAGAGATGATGTTGCGGTCAAAATGGAAGGGAATAGGCTGCTGTGACTTACCATCTGCAAGCTCATGAGTTTTAGCTGGCTTCCCAAACCATGTGTAGTGTCGAAAGCCTACATTAGGTAACTTTAGTTATGTTCCACAGTCATCAAGAGATGGCAGCACCTCTGACATACTGTCACCAGAATAAAGGAGCTCTTGTGTGGCACGGGTTGAGTGTGTTCGTTGTTCTCAGTCATGCCGTGTTGCCGACACTACAGTAAAGAGTACAAGCTTTTCCCTAGAATTGAGGACAAAGGTGAAGTCTTTTGTTGCCACCACTGCCTTGTCAATTTCGACAGTACTTTTCTTTTGAACAACTTTGAAAAAGAACTTCTTGGATGAGCTCGACATTCCAGGTTGGGAACTTTCTTCGGTCTTGTAATGCAGGCAACCAAGCTGAAACCTCACATCCTCTGGATTGGAGGGGACGCCAGTAGCTCTGTCAACATCAATGTTCTCCATGTTATCAGACACGTCACTACCAGTTCCTGACACACGGGCCTCGAAATTCACGGTTTCTCCAAGTTTCAAAGGTTCCCTTTAGCGCTGTAATGCCCCTGGTTCAAACAAGTGTGCAGGAATATTCGGGAAAATTCGAGGAATAGCACCGGCTTTGGTGTCCACCTACCCACTTAAAGCGAACTTCTCGGATAATTCTAGCAACAATCCAAGGAGTTTGTGTATGAAAGGCATCTTCACATGAATATTATACAATTTATATCAGCTGTGCCAGCTTTGAGGCTTGTAAGCTCACCGATTGAAAAGCATAGCAGGATTGTGGCTTTAATTCCCGCAAGACTTCCCGTGTAGGCTGTCTATTTTCCTTTAGCTATTCAAAAAGAAGCAAAACAGTTTATTATACAATCGAGCCCACATATAACGGCCCCACTTAAAACGAACTTTCCCTTAAAACGAACAGTATGTGCGTAACCGTGAAAATATAAATTGGTTTAATTGCACGAAATCGCACTTACAACGAACGCTCCCAGCGCCGCTGATCGGTTACAGCAAACAGAGTCGGCGCTCTGCCGACTTCCAGGGAAACCACTTTCAACCACCCATCAGGCATCAGCAGGGTGCCCATTACATTCTTATTGCTAAACGACGACCCTGCCTTTGCGCCCCTTTAGTCGATCCTCTCCTCGACCGCTTTTTGTAACCCACCCCTCCGTCCTTTGTCTCCCCGCTACTCTGAGCACCCCGCATCGTCAGACGAGGCCAGTGTTTTTACACTGCCACCGATCTTTCGAAGACCGGTCGGCCATCTCATCTGTTTTTGACTGCTGGTACTGCCGTTGGCATCACCAGTCTGGAGTGACCAGACCATTTGCCAACATTGTCAGCCACAGACTGTATTCGATCGTCTGCGCCTAGTGCACGCACATACGCTACCCCACTGACTCTGATAATTTACGATTCGTTTCCTGTTTAGCACTTGTTCTCTCTCACTTCGCACTCGGCTCAACATGCTCTCCCCCGCACGCGTGTGGAAGTGCAAAAATGGCTGTTAATTTGCGCAAAACAGATCGCGAAATATCTAACTTGGTGAGGCCTTGCAAACTAGCTGGCCCAACAAAAAATTTTTTTTACCACGGCCGCTGATTCTTTTAACACTGCTGCGTGCACAGATCCAGACGGCCGTGCTTTGACTTCTGAGCGCGCAAGGACTCTCAAGTTTTTCTACGTGCGAGTTGCGCGTTTCGCGAACCTTTCAAGCAATCTACCCAACCTGCTTTCTTGCCGTGTGTTTTGGTTTTCAAGGTCACCCTCCCACCACATCCTCCCCTCTCTTTACTCTATCGCAACTTCTTGGCCTTCTCTCGCAAATGTGTTCTCCTCTATCGATCACAATCCCCTTGCCCGTCTCCACCACTCTGCGACGCCAGCGTGGCTGGCTCGAATGAGTTCTCTGACTGGAAATGGGCCCAGAGCTGTTCCACGCGTTCTGGCACGTGTGCGTGTGTGGTAAGGATGGCAGACAGGAGGACTTGCACGCTTTTTCCTGCTGCACAACAAAACGTCAAAAGTGTGATTGCTTGTCTCGAGCGTAATCCGCGTGTTAGGTGCCGCGTTGTCGAGCGCTCACTCATAGCTGTTGCCCACCTGGCAGCCAACTTGCCGCTTTGGGGGTCCCGGTATTCAGCTGTGGAGATGGTGAAAATTTCGTGGGTGGTGGCGAGGGCTATATGCGCGCGAAACTGTCTTCACAAGGCTGACTTCGTCGAGGTCAGGCCCAATGCCAAACCTGAAGCTTCGAAACAGGATCACTCCGGCAGCGATTTGTGTTGCCCACCTGGCAACACAAATCTGTTTGCTAGCTTTCGTGGATGCCAGTCTTGCAACTTGGGCGACCTTTTGTTCTTCTATTTCTCCAAAGGTGTTGTGGCCAGCCAGTGAAAATATTTTCTGTACTGGTGTTTTGTGGGAAACCCAGTACCTTTTTCATGCTCTTGCGAATCATTGATTCTAATCTGGCTTCGTCCCATCTGCTCCACTTGTGAGCCAGGGCAATGTAGTTGATGTAGCTCATTATGAGGGCGTGGAAGTGTCTCCGAATGTTCTCCTCGGATAACCCCCCTATTTGTTCGCCACCCTCGTGATTATGTTGTCATGGCATTAGCCTTGGCTGTGATGCGTTTTAAAGTGTAGGCGTTACTGCCATCCTCCTCAGGGAACATAACGAGGATTCTAACTTTCTTTACAATCAGGATAATGAGGTTGTTCGCTGTGGTTACAGTCGAAACCCGCAATAACGAAATCGCCGGGGAAACCGAAAAAATTTCGTTTTCGTGAGTGTGAGACATAAAAACAGTGATACGGCCAGCAGAACGAAAATTTATTGCCAGAAGTCGGTAAACTTACTTTGCCGACCCTTGCCATGCAACAACTTCAAAGCTCTCCCTTCGCACTGAAAAAAGTGGTCCATTACTACTCCGTCGTCACGTGCGCCGAAGAAGGAGTGAAGGGTGCCCAGCACATCCAAAACAACCCGCGGGTTTGGTTTCTTTGCGTGCGTCTCTTCTTGGTCCTCGGCGTCGTCAGCTTCGCGCACGCTTTCCGAAAGATAATGGCCTTGTCGGTCACTTCCTCGTACACGACTACGTCGTCATCGGCGCGAATGAACGCATCAACGGTGAGTTCATCTGGGATGTAGATGGCTCGAAATTCCCCCCAGGCTTTGGTCAGGGAGAGAGGCACTGCACTGCCACCACTCTCGCCATCAAGTGCGCCTTCGTCCAAATCTTCGTCTAGTGAGGCCGAAGCGCAATTCGTGCGTGATGCTTGCACTATGGTGGTGAAACAGGCGTGATCATTTGCCATGGCCTGCTGCAGTGTCGCTAGGCATGTTGCGGGACACAGACCCCATCGCCGATTTAAGGGGGGATGTGGGGATCGTTTGCAATTTTTTTTTGTTTCTTGGCCTAGGTTCATGACATTTGGTATACACACTAAAAATCACATTAAAAACATGAATGCGAAATTTCATAAAGATATCTTTACTACTTCTCATTTTGTATAATATTCTTGAATTTGTCACTCGTGGAGAGTCTGGCGCTGCAAGGAAGCAAGTTTAAGTGCTGGAACAACTTTTAATGTATGTGTACATAATGCTTGTAGCCGAAAACAGTTCCAGGTTTTTTTTTTTAATGCCCTAACAATATTCTGTTGAACATTATTTGCTTATGCATATGCTTCATCAAGTCACGCCTTTCAGTAATTGTGAAATTAAAAAAAATGGGAGCCTAAACTAATATTCGAAGACTGCCTTCAGTAATGGCAAAGTCTACGAGTTACAATAAAACAAACAATAAAAATCGGTCCGGCCTTAGTTGTCCAATGCTTTCTACGAGCAAGGTGGTAGGAAAAAAAAAAACATCACGAAAAATGGCTTTTAAAGTTTTGCAAATGTTGCACCTTTATTAAAATGCCCCAGGGCTATAGTCTTTGGCATCACTGTGAAGAGGCATCTTCTTGGACCTCTGTCCCTTGGTTTCTTCACTTTTACGCGCTTTTTTGAGATGCAGGCAGTCTTTTTCTTGAGCCCTCTGGAGGGCCATGGAACCAGAACGCACACCCAATGTAACACACGTTTCCGAGTACATACGCATGCAACCTGAATTATATTTCATTACTACCTTGTTTACCGCTGTCTCTACAGCAAAAAGGGAGGCATGCTGTTGGTCCTTGGATAGTAGAGACCAAATCACAGAATGCAAGCTCTCAGCTGCATTCTGCGTCTTCCCTCCTTTACACCGCTCAAGCAGCTGTGTGTCTGCAAGGCGTTCATACACTGGCAATAGTGCTTTGGCAACTCTGCTGGAAAGCTTGTACTTGGCTGGTTATGCATGTCCTTGTGCCTCTGCAACTCTGTGTACACCAGCTCGTAGGACCAAGAGGGCATAGCTCATGGTGGGGACCGCGCTAAGAGAGTCTCGAACGCTCGATGCTTGCGCCTCCACCGCTCCCGCTGATACGTAGTGAGTCTCCAAGTGTGCCTGAATGGTGCAATGATCGGTTTACAATGATCGGTTTGCCGTAAGGAGGCTTCCGCTTTCGTTTTCCAAATGCGTGAGTCGTCGAAAACTTCTTTTTGAACGAGCGAGATTTCATAACAGCGTGCGTGCAACAAGTGTAAAAAAACGTGCACGAAACGTGGTTTTCAATGCAGAAAACCGTGGCGGCTCCTCCTTGTAGCGTGCCAGCCAATAGGAGGCCTCTTTCAGAAAACGCCCCTCGGATTGCCCGTGTAACCACATGCTTTTTTTTTTGCACGTTTCTTCTTATCTGGTGACATTTGGAATGCGTGAAAGCGGGAAGGCGAAGCGTCGACGTTTCGAAGGATACCATGATGGCGGCGATCGGTGGCGCAAGAGATGAACACTTGCTTTGTGAACATTGGTGTTTTTGTGCGATTTTGAGCCTCTTCTCGCCGACAAACTTATTTTTTTCGGGCATTTGAGGATGATTTTCAGCCAAATCGGTTTAGTACGGCATAGAATAGGCACTGCAGATGCCGAAATGAGCGATTACCAAAAAATCAATTTTTTTTTCACGATTTTCGCAATCTCATCCTCCTTAAGTAAACAAGAATGGCGATACCCATGCTAGCGCAGCAAAAGCAGACGTTTACAAATTTTGAGTGCGCATGACACGCATACGAGCATATTTTCGACAGTTAGCCTTTGGTGGGAGGGTAAAATAAGGCCCGCACCGTGGTAGAAAATTCGTTTGCGGGATCGCTGTCCAAAAACATTTCGTTGCCGCGAGATACGAAATACATGGGCTTCTATGTACGTTCGCCGGGGATCTGGAAATATTTTGTTGCCGCGGGGATTTCGTACTCGCGGGGTTTCGTTATTGCGGGTTTCGACTGTATTGAGATATTGGGAAAACCTGCACCGATTGTGGGCTGGTAAAGGAGCAGTTCTGATTTGATAGCCTACAAGCAGAATCCTGCCTTGTGAAGAAAATCATGAACAACCCTGATCGCTGTTTGTAATTGCTCTTCGAACTGAGTGCAAAATTCCCACTTCTCATACCTAGTAGATAGCACAGTAGAATCCCACGCATCATTGGACAAATATTTAGGCATTCATTTGTGGGAATCTTGAGGCTAGCCCGCCGCCTTTGCGCAGGCTTTGCCGCCTATTTCTGCCATTATAATGTCCCGACACGACTCTCCCCTCTTGCGTAGTCTGCCGCGCTGGGGGAGCGGGGAGTGACGTCTAACCCATCTCACCCGGTAGCGAATGTCGACTGTGGCGCCGTGCGCAAAGTCTCTCGGGACGTATCGCGCACACGCGTCATGAGTCAGTAAGATTTTTCCGGGACAGCTTACAGAGAGCACGCATTACTTTTCCGTCCATAGGCTCCTATTGTCTGGGGCTCATCGAACTTTGCCAACAGCGCCTCATGCCCGCGGCAAACGCTCACCTTTTGTTGCCCCTTGCGAATGCTAGGCTGAGGAGCGAAGCGCTGTCCTAGTGCGTAGTCAGACTACGTTGACCCATATCTCTTCGAAGCAAACGCGAGCGCATTTTTTCCCTTGCTCGAGCAACTGGGCCCTTTGTCCCGGGGTCACCGTGAATCACTTTTGCCCACGGAGACGTGCTTGCGGCACCCCTGAGTAGTACTTCTCGCCCATGGCGCGGATAAGCACATTCGCTTTCCCGTCACGTCTTTTGCAACGGGCTCTGCACTGCATTTTGGTGTTGCCGCAGACAACAAAGTGTTGCGACCTTGAGCAGTACAGTGTTCTCGCATCGGCAACGGTCAAGGCGTGCCCTGCGGCACAGCGCTCACAGTCGGTTCCCGGGGCGCAGGCTTTGGCCCTCGTCGACTTTTGCCTGCCGTAAGCCGTGCAACTGACACTTCGAATTTACACTAAGAAAGGCGCCTGAATTGTCGATGGTAGCCACATAAGGTGCGCATTATGCTGGACAGCAGGCAAATCCCACAAGGAGCCTCTTTTGCTCTGAGAGTGGTGCGCCAGGTGGTGGTCTATTTGAAACTACCCCACTGATCGAGCTGGGAGGCTGCTCACCTTCGCTCGACTGTGCTGCGAACACACCAACGGTTTTCTACGAAGCCGGTGCGACGACGTAGACGTTGCTGCAAAACTTCGTGCAGATGAGCCAAGCACTCTCGGGATCTATGCAAATGTTTTCGGCTAGACCGAAAAGCGGTCACCCTGGTGTCATGTTGTCTGTGTGAATGTGCAGTGGATACGGTGATCTGCTCACCGCCTGAGATTAGTTCGACCCTCTGTCACCTTATCAGAGAGCAATGGGTTTGGATGATCAGGTGGTGCTCGAACAAGTTGTTCAAGCTGCACTGACTGACACGGCGGCAAGATGGTATTGGCTTAATGGTTACTGTGCAGCAACCCTCGAGGAGCTTCACGCAAGCTATTGGGCGAATTCCTACCCACTGACTACGAAAGTAAGATGTGGCGAGAGCTCGAGCTTCGTTCACAGGCTCCTGATGAGTCTTTACAAGAGTATGCACGTGCGATGGAGGAACTTTACTCTATCGCTGAGCCCTGAGCCTCGAACGAAGAGTGCGTTGAACGGCTAATATGGCAGGCACGTCCGACTTTTTCAGCATACCTGTGTGGCGGCGGCCGCTTCCGTGATTTAGAGGAATTGGCCGCTGAGGCGAAGCGTATTCAAAGCGAATATCTCCCTGCACATGCCTATCGCCCGCCGCCGTCAGCCAGCGATGCCCTTGAGCCGCGCTGCACTTGGAGAGGGGTCATGACCCTTCCCCAACGGTGACAGCCTCATGGCGCCGCCTTTGCAGCTGAAACCAGCTGTGCAAAGGGCGCTGAGCAATCGCGCTCTTGATCCCTACACACATGAAAGGCAGGCAGTCTGTGCTGCACCACCTTAAACCTCCACACAGGGACACTCTCCGACCCACCGTAATGTGGGAGGTGACGCTCGCAGAAACGTATCCTGCGATAACGTAGCGAGCCAATCACGACAACTAGAGGCTACTCCGTCTGGGAAAATGAACCGTGATGAAGCGCACTGTTACCGCTGCCATGAACGAGGGCACATAGCAAAAAGAGTGCACCAGATCCAGGCCTCCTGGGAGGCAGGGAAACGGGTTGGCGGGTTGTTCGTGAAGGCATGAGCGACCGAACTTTTGCTGCTTTCCTCGGCGTGCATGGCAAGCACGTTTCTTGCAGATGCGCACGCGCCATTCATTCCAGTCAGTATTGCCGGCCGTGAATTTTCGGCGTTGCTGGAAATGAGCGCTAGCGCCTCGTTGTTCGGCAAACAGGTGTTGTCCCACTTGCAGAAGCACTCAGTGCGCTTGCGGACGACATTCACCCTTGTGAAAGGGGTGGCCCATTCGGCAGGCGCTGCAAGGTCGACTGTCAGATGGGGAGATCGAATGAGACGCTGCCGTCTTGTTCATCTTCCAGAGCTCAATGTTCCAGTGATTATCGATCGGGACTTTCCCCTTAAAACCAGGATCGTTGTGGACATTGCAAATAGCGGCTATCGAGATGGCTTATTTTGCCAGCTCAAGCCGTTCAATAGCCCGCCGGCGCTTACCGTTGCCTTTGCCGCAGAAGCGTCGGAAATGTGCTCTGCGCAGAGTTCGGGATCAAGGCACTGCTCAACGCATTCGCCCTCTCACAGTCCCCTTCAGGAACGAGAGGCACAGCGCGAACCGTGTCGCATGCAAACTTCGTGGTTGTACCTTGGCGTTATGCGCTCGTCGGCTCGAAACCTCTGTTTGGATCGACCAACACGACACGAAGATGCACTACATCCTTTGGTCGCCTGTGCGACTCAGTTGGATGATACACAAAAGGCTCGCCTGCCGACACTGTTACGTCAGTACAACGAGCTCTTCACTGATCAGTCGGGCTGTACCGGTTTTGGGAGCTACGTGATCGAAACTGGCGACGCGCTTCCGTTGAAGTGTAACCCCAGGCCCATCAGTCTCGCCAAAAGGCAGATTATCGGTTGTTTGCCAGACGACATGCTTGCGGCTGCCATTATTCGCCGCTCGTTTAGCTCCTGGGCATCTCCAATTGTGTTTGTGCCTAAGGAAGATGGCAGTCATCGGCTTTGCGTACACTATTGCCGTCTGAATGAAGTGACTCGTAAGGATGCCTATCCGCTCTCCACGATAAAACTCCTTCGTAGGAAACCTTGGTGATGTACGGTACTTTACCACGCTTGATGCCTCTAAAGGTTACCTACAGGTCCGGATGGGTGAATTGTCAGCAGTGTAAAACTGCGTTCACAACCTACAGAGGGTTGTTCGAGTTTACTCGTATGCCCTTTGGTCTTTGCAATGCTCCTGCGAGGTTTCTAAGACACATGGACCGTGTCCTCGAAAAAGCAAAGTGGTCATACTGCATGTGCCACCTCGACGACATCGTGATTTATTCACGAACCTTCGAAGAGCACTTGGCCCATGTTGCCGATGTACTCGAGAGGGTGAGGACCGCCGGGATGACGTTAAATCTCTCAAGGTCCAATTAGTGCAGACCCATATTCAGTTACTCTGGTTTACGCTGGGCAAAGGCTTCATTGAGTCGGATCGGAAAAAACTACAAGCCATTCTCGATTTTTCCCGTGCCCAAAAAGGTAAGTGGCTTTCGCTGCTTTTTAGGAATGATTAACGTTTCCCGTTCCTTCATTCCGTCCTGTGCTCTACTGCAGGCGCCCTTGCGCAAGCTCTTGGATAAGTCTGCTGAGTGGCAATGGGGACCTGAGCAGCAGGAGGTGTTTTGCTGTCTTAAAGCTATAGCGAAGACAGCGCAGCTCAAGCTTCCACAGACCTGACCAGACCGTTCGTTGTACAAACTGATGCGAACGATCTGGGTTTAGGAGCTGTTCTCCTACAGGAATACGATGACGTGTTGCAGCCGTTGGCCTTTGCCAGTCGCTCCTTGGTCCCTGCGGAGAAAAATTATTCCGTGACCGAAAAGGGGTGCCTCGCCATCCTGTTTGCACTGCGGAAGTTTGACATCTATCTTAATGGGACGAAATTCGTGGTGCAAACGGATCACAGTGCACCCAGCTGGCTCCCTGAGCCTGCTGGCAGGCTGGCGCGCTGGGCTCTCCTGATACAGCACTGTAACTTTGCAGTGGAGTATCGAAAGGGGAGCGCCAACGTGGTAGCCGATGCGCTGTCCCATACCCCATTGTCTGCCGTGGGCCTTGATCCCAGTGCTACAGCCACTAGCAGTGCCTTTTCACATGCAAGTGTCGAGGGCGAAACAGCAGCTTTGCCGCCATTCGGCAAGAAAGGAGAGTCCCCATGCGGACGAACCTTGGCTGCTATTCAGGTAAGCGGCGCACCGCGAAGCGGCCGAGCGGGGGCGCTTTCTGAAGGCCACGATGCCGAGAGTGAACCCGTGACGCTGACGCAAGCCGTTGATGCTGCGGTCCTGAGTGGGCAGGATACCAGACCACCCATTTCGGGAGAATAGAAATCGCTTTCAGTAGAGAAGAGCTTCTGAAGGCTCAGCAAAGTGATCTGTTTTGTCGCGAAATGGGCGAAGGTCTCAAAGAGATGGAGCACCGTGATGCTGCTTGTCCTGCGGCGAGCGCGAATAGGGGGCTGGAACAGCGTGTGTCACCGAGTCCCCGGTGGATTCATTTTGCTAGACCATGACTGGCTTCTGCTGAACTATATAGCCATCGGCGAGAACTCTGCGAATACGTTTAACGTGGCTATGCCCAAGATGTCTGAGAGCCGCAGTGTTGCGATCTTCTCGTGACGAACTCATGGCCGGTCACTTGAGTGGCTCGAAAGATTGCGCAAACTGAGCAACGTTGTGGCCTGGCCCGGCTCGAAGCGCGACATTTATCGCTATTCACGTGCCTGCCACGCCTGACAAACGGTGGAACCAAGGGTTGGGAAGCCCGGTCTTATGAACCGATTGTCAGCGAGCGTCCGTGGCCCATACTTGATGAAAGATCGCCTTTTTAGGAAAACTCAGCTGTGCCCGATTTGCAGACCTGAAGTTCTTTGTCACGGTTTGACAAGCTCGCGCCAGTACCCTGCGGCACTTCGCGCAAGCAACAAGGCACACCCAAGGCGGCGGACGGCATTCGGACCCTGTACAGGTATAATGTGAGCGAGCGGTCACCTTTGTGATTACACGCCGGACAGCCGACTTCTCCACAACCGACAGCCCTCAGTTTACTGTCTAGCCTCAGCATGGTCAGCGACTTTACGGCCTGTTCTCGTAATGAAGTCGACCCCGCCCGGTTTTCTGCCTGCATTTATTTTTTTAAGTGTTCATGTGTTGTTTATCTTATTATTATGTGTTCATTTGTATTTTATGCTTTATGTTTCTTTCTGCCTAATATTGAGTGTCATTTTTGCTCTGTTTAACTTTTTGTGTTTTATTCGGTCTACCAGCGAAGATAGTTCTGAACGTTGGTGCTTATGCGTGGAGAGAGGGACGAAGGACGCTTTGCACCTTTGCTTGTGCAGCCATCAGCGGTGTGTGTGTCGTGTGTACGTGCACGATGCTTCTGTGCGTGCCCAGAAAGAAGAGTGCCCGTCGACGCTTCATTCCATCGACGTGGACAATGCAGGTGCTTGGGCCCTGACCTGCTGACGTCAGACAGTCCGACTGTGCCCTGCTATTGGCAGTCGCCGAAAAACCCTGCTGCCCCTTCCACCTTGGCTTCTGCACGAGGCCAGCTGACAGCAGCTAAATGCTGCCTGAGAACGCCAGGATGCCTGCAAGCCGATTCCTGGTTGCTTCCCTAATCCCTGGGAAGGCCCGGCTTTTCAGCGAGGTTCCCTCGTTCGTCCATCGAGAAATGCGAGGCCTCCGAACCACCACTGACACGGCGTTTGTCGGACTCGCAGTCCAATTGTCCTCGTGAGCCAAGAGCCATCAGTGAGCCCCTTCCGTGCCTCTGACCTCTCACACGAGCATCACACCCAGCGGACATTGTCACGCTCTTCCGCCCCTCTGCGCGGTAGACGCTATCCCGCCTCAGCATTACGAACTCTAGCCTTATTTCCTTCGCTTTTTTTTTCTTCCACAAAAAATTTTATAGTGTCATGTGTTTATTTTTTCTTTTTATCCTTTCATAATTTTTTTAGCAGCAGTTACAGGGCTGGACTGAGGTTAGCTGTTGCTCATAGCAATGTCATTTTAACTGCATGGGTGACGTTCGGCTGCCTTTGCAGACCGGTAAAGGGCAAATTTAGGAGAGCTGGATGTGAAAATTGAGGCTAGCCCACCCCCTTTGCACGGGCTTTGCTGCCTATTTTTGCCATTATCATGTCCCGACATGACTCTCCCCTCCTTCGTGGTCTGCCGCGCTGGGGGAGCGGGGAGTGACGATTAACCCCTCTCACCAGGTAGCGGATGTCGACTGGTGCCGTGCGCAAAGTCTCTCGGGATGTTTGGCGTACACGAGTCGGGAGTGAGTCTAGTTTCTCGGGGACAGCTTACGGTGAGCACGCATTTCTTTTCCGTCCGTCGGCTCCTATTGTCCGGGTCTCGTCGGACTTCGCCAATGGCGCCTTGCGCCGGCGGCGAACGCTCACTTTTTGTTGCCCCTTGCGAATGCTAGGCTGATGAGCGGTGCGGTGTCCTAGTGTGTGGTCAGACTACGTCAACCCATATCTCTCCGCAGCCAACATGAGCGCACTTTTGCCCTCGCTCAAGTAATCGGGCCCTTTGTCCCGGTGTTACCGTGAATTACTTTTGCCCACGGAGACATGCTCGCGGCACCCCTCTGTAGTACTTCTCGCCTGTGGTGTAGATAAGCCAATTGCGCCTTTCGCAACGGCCTCTGTACTGCGTTTTGGTGTTGCCGCAGACAATAAAGTGTTGCGACCTTGAGCAGTCGTGTTCTCGGACTGTTAATGCATGCCCTGTGGCTCGGTAAGATCCGACCCACGCTAGTGACCATACTCCTTCAAGATACGTGTACACTACACATTTCAAGCCTAATCTTTCATGGGACCTGCACATCAACTCCCGTTACTGCCAAGGCTTTCAGGTCACTTTGATATCTGTGCCAGAACTAGCGGTACTTGCCAAGAAATGTAGGACAACTCTCCTACAAAACCATTGTTCATCTGCAGTTAGAATACACTTCGTCATTGTGGTCTCCTCATCAAATAAGCTTGAGTCTGTACAAAACAGAGCTACTCATTTTATCACCTCCAACTATCACCCCCATTTCAGCATAACGCAGATCAAACATGACGTAGCGCTTGTGCAATTGAATGTACATCGTTCCATTGCTTTTTATCATTCTTCTATAAATACCACTACCGCATCAGGCCATCCCTCTTTCCATTGGAAGCGCCCACACTAATGTCACGTCGCTTACATATCAATATAGCAATAAACACATAAATGGACAAACTAGCGCTATCGATTCATCTGCACTTCCCCGAGCCATTGTTTTATAGAATGGTCTCCCAAATGAAATCGCATCTAATAGTAACCATCAAGCATTTCTTGATTGGTTGCATAAATGTTTTTTTGAAATAGCATCATATCATCACCAAGTCATACTGCACTTTTATTTTTTGTACTTTTTTGCTAGCATGTGCCATAGGTGTGTTTTTTTCTTCTATAAGTCATGCTGTTGCTCTGTAGAAACATGCTTTTTCCTGTATGTATGCATATATATATATATATATATATATATATATAGAGGCAGTGGCCGTAGCGTTGCATATAGTCCAGTAGATCCTCCGTGAGCGGTCACAACGTGGTTTATTTCGACGTTTCGGCCTAGAGTCTGGCCTTCATCAGGATAAAGGCCAGACTCTAGGCCGAAACGTCCAAATAAACCACGTTGTGACCGCTCACAAAGGATCTACTGGACTATATATATATATATACATATATAGTAGCGAAGCCTCCGAACTCTGAAATGGGTCAAACTCTTGAGTACCTCCTAGTGGGGCTACCCAACAAGGACGCCGCTCGCGCTCTGAGAGCCCGTGCTTGGCCGTGACTGTCGCCATGGTATATTCTCGCTCGTTGCCGGCTAATAAACGCCTTAACAATTTGGTGGAGGTGCTGCGATCATCGTCTATGTCTTTGGAGCTACGATCACGTACCCTGCCATCGACTATGTACCACGACGCTTCTCAGCAAACGCCTCCTCCAATGCCACCCCCTTGTCCCGGTGTCCCCAGAATCCGCGATCCACCCATCTTTACTGGCGCTGATGGCACTGACGTGGAGGACTGGCTCGCCATTTACGAGCGCGTGAGCGTCCCCAACAAATGGGACGAGGACGGCAAGCTGACCAACTTGGTATTTTACCTTACGGGTGTTGCCAGTTTGTGGTACAACAACCACGCGTCCGATTTGGCCACCTGGTCCGATTTTAAGACCGCAATCATCGTCTTCGGCCGCCCTGCTGTTCGCAAGCTGCAAGCCGAGCAGCGCTTGCGTGAATGTGCTCAGGAGGCTGGTGAGTCATTCACCAGCTATATTGAAGACGTCCTGGACCTACGCAACAAATCTAATCACACCATGTCTGAGTCTGACAAGATCCGAAACATCATGAAAGGCATTGACGATGATGCCTTCACGATGCTGCTCGCCAAAAACCCCGGCACAGTGGCTGAGGTCATTACACTGTGCCAGAGCTACGAGGAGCTCCGCCGGCAGCGTTCGATGACCCGACGCTCCCCACCCCGAGCTGCAACGCTTGCTGGCTTGGAGGCCAGTTGTGACCAAGTGGCGTTGATGGCAGACCTAAAGTCCTTCATCCTTAAGGAAATCGCGCGTCAGTTCTTGCTCCTGCCCTTTGCCCACCAACCGGCTGTTCAACAATTGCCTACTACCCTTCCCCCCCCCCATCCGTCCAGCGATTGAACAGGAAATAGCGGAGGTAATGCCTGCGTACCACACCCCACAGCCTCCGGCTCCTGCGCCCCTGAGTTACGCGCAAGTGGTCGCCAGGCCGCCCCAAGTCGTTCCAGCACCCGCCCCTCTGACTTATGCCGAAGCTGCCGCTCGACCACCGTCCTTTGCAGCGGGTATGCCCGCTACGTATGTTGACGTAACCCCTCAGCCTCAGCCTCAGTCCACCATGCAGCCACCGTTCCGTCCAGCGGCCCTTGCGACATGGGTGAGACCTACCCCGGTGAACAGATGGCGCACACCCGACAACCGGCCCATCTGCTTTGCCTGCGGTTACGCCGGTCACGTGGCCCGTTATTGCCCTCGCGTACAGCTGGCGCCAATTTCTTCACCTGTTGCTGACCAACTCAGCCGTCCTTATCACGAAGAACCGCCGTCTATGCCACCTCGATCTCGACAAGGTCCATCTCGACGATCGCCGTCTCCACGACGTCGTTCCCTGTCCCCCATGCGGCCAAGTGCGACTGCTCATGAGCGGGAAAACTAGTCGTCACAGTCCCCGAGGCAAGGACTGCGACGCTATCGCAATGTGAAAGCCCTCAGAGCAGCCTCTCGAATGTCATTGACGTGCTTGTGGACGGTGTTTGTGCATCGGCTATTATTGACACTGGAGCTGCCGTATCAGTTATGGACGAAAAACTCTGCCGCTTACTTCGAAAAGTGACAACGCCACTTTCAGGGTTGTCCCTCCGTACTGCAAGTTTGCATCGTATTCATCCTACAGCAGGGTGCACAGCTCGCGTTGTCATCCAGGACGTTCTGTATGTCGTCCAGTTCATCATCATTCCGGCATGCTCTCATGATATCATCCTGGGATGGGACTTTCTCTCCCGCCATGACGCCGTCATCCATTGTGCCGCCGGCGAAATTGAGCTCTCACCCTTCTGGCATTTGACGCCAGAAGACAGTCCCTCGACACTGAGCAAGATTCCAACGAAAGACGATACAATAGTGCCTCCAAACTCGACGACGGCTGTTATACTGCGCCGGTCTCTCCGACACCACTGCACTCGTTTCGCCATCTGACCGCGCTTGCAGCAGGAAAGGGTTGCTAGTACCTTTCGCGACCGTGCAGGTCAACCAGGGCAATGCTGCTATTTTTGTAACCAACCCGTCCCCGTACACTGTTACCTTGCTTCGAGGGGAATGTCTCGGCAGAGTGAAACCAGTCGACGACGCACAAGTCCTGGACGTACCCGATGACACGCGCTGCCCCAGGTCGCGTACCATCAATGCTGTTTCCACTTCTGATTCGTCATCTGCTGATGTATTTGGCCCCTCCATCGCTGACAACCTTACGGCCGTACAGCGTTCCCAACTTCTGGACCTGTTGCAAGAATATCATTCTTCTATCGATGTCGGGCGAAATTCTCTCGGTCGCACGTCCGTTGTTACGCATCGCATCGACACTGGTGCCCATCCACCTTTACGGCAACGTCCATATCGCGTGTCGCCTCCTGAACGTCGAGTAATTAATGATCAGGTTGACGATATGCTCCGACACGACGTTATTCGGCTCTCGGACAGTCCATGGGCATCTTCTGTTGTTCTTGTTGCGAAGAAAGACTGTTCTGTGCGGTTCTGTGTGGACTACAGACTGCTCGATAAGATCAATCGCAAGGATGTTTATCCACTGCCACGCATCGATGACGCGATTGACAGCCTTCATGGAGCCCCTTTTTTTTTCTTCTCTCGATCTGCGCTCGGGGTACTGGCAAGTACCCATGGCTGACGACGCTCGACTAAAGACCGCCTTCGTCACGCCAGACAGCTTGTACGAGTTCAACGTCATGCCGTTTGGTCTATGTAATGCACCTGCGACCTTTGAGCTCATGATGGACACCGTTCTACGCAACTTGAAATGGTACACGTGCTTGTGTTACCTCGACGATGTCGTCTTTGCTCCGGATTTCTCCACGCATCTCCAACGTCTGAAAGAAGTTTTCGCACGTGTGAGCAACGCTGGCTTGCAACTAAATCTGAAAAAGTGCCGCGTTGCGGCACGGCAACTCACCATACTTGGGTACGTCGTGTCCGAAGATGGCATTCTTCCTGATCCTGCCAAGCTTCACTTCGTAGCCGAATTCCCCAAACCTGCATCTGTCAAAGAACTGCGTAGTTTCGTGGGCCTGTGCTCATACTTCCGACGCTTCATACGAAACTTTGCCACGATCATATCACCGCTGACGAAGCTCCTTCGAAGTAACGGGCCCCTCAATTCGTGGTCATCCGAGTGCGACGACGCGTTCGCGAAGCTCCGCCATTTGTCGACGTTGCCTCCCATTATACGCCACTACGACCCTACAGCCCCAACGGAGGTGCACACGAACGCCAGCGGAGTAGGCCTAGGCGCTGTCCTGGCGCAGCGAAAACCCGGATTCCCTGAATATGTCGTAGCATATGCAAGCCGTAGGCTCACGAGAGCCGAGACAAACTACACCGTCACAGAAAAAGAGTGCCTGGCGATAGTCTGGGCCCTTACAAAGTTTCGACCTTATTTGTATGGTCGCCCATTCGATGTCGTCACCGACCATCATGCACTATGCTGGCTTTCATCATTGAAGTATCCCCCAAGCCGTCTCGCCTGTTGGGCTCTTCGCTTACAAGACTACGACATCCGTGTGCTATACCGTAACGGGCGCCAGCATGCTGACGCTGATGCCCTCTCAGGCTCCCCTCTACCTCAAGACAGCGTGCCCTGCTCAGTAACCTCCATTGCTGTATCTGCCATCGATGTTGACATCCTCGCTACCGAACAGCGAAAGGATAATTGGATCGCCCCGCTGATCGACTTGCTCTTTGATCCGTCTGCAACACCATCCACGCGTGCCTTGCATCGTCGAGCTCACCATTTCGCCATCCGTGACGGCCTCCTACACCGACGCAATTATGACTCCGATGGCCGGCAGTGGTTACTCGTCATACCCCGCAGTCTGCTGTTGGAGATATGTGAATCTTCCATTCTGATCCACAATGTGCGCACTATGGGGTATTCAAAACTTACCACCGCATTCGACAACGCTACTTCTGGAGCGGGATGCGAGCTTGCCAAGACTTTTACGACACAAGAGCAAGAGCGGCAGAAGAATATTCGTGATGGCTCCACCACTTCTGAGCCCACGTTCCTTCCTGATGCGCTTGTATGGCTCTCGATCCCGACCTCTGTAGCTGGCCTCTCTTCCAAACTACTTCCCAAATACGAAGGCCCTTACCGTGTCATCGAGCGCACCTCACCCGTCAACTATCTGATCGAACCCGTTGAAAAATCTTCGGACATGCGCCGCCGTGGGCGAGACATCGTCAACGTGGAGCGCCTGAAGGCTTACTATGACCCGCTAATAGTAACAAGCTATTAGGTCGCCAGGCGGCTCCCTCTTCGACCCCGGGGTAATTGTAGCGAAGCCTCCGAACTCTGAAATGGGTCGAACTCTTGAGTACCTTCTAGTGGGGCTACCCAACAAGGACGCCGCTCGCGCTGAGAGCCCGTGCTTGGCCGTGACTGTTGCTATTGTATATTCTCGCTCGTTGCCGGCTAATAAACGCCTTAACAAAATGTGTGTGTGTGTGTGTGTGTGTGTGTGTGTGTGTGTGTGTGTGTGTGTGTGTGTGTGTGTGTGTGTGTGTGTGTGTGTGTGTGTGTACATGTTTCCCTTTCGTCATTAGTTTTTTGTGTGCTTTTTTGCGAGTTAAAATTTTTTTCTCCAACTTAATTCACTGATCACTTCTTATTTGTTTCCTTGTATTTATTGATGTATTTCTTTCTATTTCCTTTGCATTTGCTCTCCTGACTCAAAGCCCTTTGGGCTCTGTAAGGCATAATGAATAAATAAATTAGGGCAAAGTTCACACTACCATTAAAAAAAACTACATAGTTTTCCCTATGTTTTGTTTGGCTAGATTGTCTGCTGGCTTAATTGGTTTCAGCAAAGAACTGAGCCTCGCAAACTACTATTCACCTTATGTTGTACTTATTTGCTTGAAAGCATGTCAACTTCTTTTCGAATACAGTCGAATCTCATTATTTCGAACTTCCGGTTAATTCGAACCCTCGATGAGGTCCCGTCAAAGCTATGCATATTCCAATGGGCGAAAACACCAGTTAATTCGAACGCCCAACCACTTCCGATGGTTAATTTGAACATACTACGCTCCGAAACTTCTCTCCGCACCCTGCCCAATCCCACCGCGGCACCTGCGAGACCTCAACGCTGCCCGTGAAGGAAATGAAAAGGAAAGAAAAGACTGCGGTGGAACGTTTGCTGTCTCTCAAATGCCGATCTGCGACGCGCCAGTGTCGCGCTTCTCCCTTTTCCGTCCCTGTCACGTAAAGCCGTCGCTGGGTTGAATGATTGCGTGGTTGAAGGAAAGAAAAAAGGCACTATCTTCTGCAGCCCTTGCCCTTGCAGGAGCACGGCTCTGCACCTTGAGGGGGGGGGGGGGTCTCTCACGTGCTGGTGCCACCCTTCCCCTTTCCCTTCCCCGCCACGTAACCTTTCTCTGAAATTCTCTCCACGTGGAGAAGCTCCTCCTTTCTCGCCACGTGCTGGCCATGCTGCGGCTGTGTAGCGGAGAGCGGGAAGCTCTGCTACGCAGCAGTCACTATTGCAGTCTTTAGAAAGTGTCGGTGCTGGACATTTTCGCGCGCCACTTCTTTTGCCAGGAGGATGCTGAAGTTGAAGAAAAAAAGGTTTGCAAGCTGCGTGCGAAATTGATTGACTCATTGCAAGGCAAACGTGTGCAGATGCGCGTCACCGACTACTTCAATTAATAACATATGTCTTGTGAATTGTGAATAAATGTAAGTCTCCTAAAACTTCCTCCTCGTGTGTTAGCTCAATGCACATGCGCCACTGCATGGAGAGCCCTCCATTTATGTAGCTTTCCTTAATTCAAACTTTTTTTATTTCAAACAAATTTTTGGGCCCCTTCGTGTTCGAATTATCGAGATTCGACTAACTTGGTCTGGTGCTTCAAAGCCTTGTTGGCTGATCTCATGGTGACTTTTCTTGTATTTATTGTATTTCTTGTATTTGCCGGCTGTCTAATGAAAAATCATGTTAGTGCATCAATGCAGGACGTCTGCAATGTTGTACAAAAATGGCTGGTCGAATCCCAGGTCGAAGAAGGCGTTTGATCGCGCAGATGTCAGGAAAAGAGCATCTACGACTCGCCATGAGCGGTCGTGCGAAGAATTTGTGTAAAAAGTTTTAGGTCCATGTCCCTTTGACCTGAGCTTTATTGGTGCTCCTATAGTTCACAGTTTGTATGAACTAGAGTGGCTTCTACTGGCGTGACCTGAAATTTCATTTGTGTATGTGTGTGTGTGAGTGCAGGTACTTAGCTACGGAGAAAAAACCTGGAGACTTACAAAGAGGGCTCAGCTTAAATTGAGGACAATGCAGCGAGCAATGAAAGAAAATTGTTAGGTGTAACCTTAAGAGACAAGAAGAGAGCAGAGTGGATTAGGGAACAAACGGGGGTAAAGAATATAATACTTGAAATCAAGAAGAGGAAATGAACATGGGCCGGGCATGTAGCGCTTAGACAGGACAATCGCTGGTCATTAAGGGTAACTAACTGGATTCCTAGAGAAGGCAAGCAGGTTAGGGGGAGACAGAAGGTTAGGTGGGCAGATGAGATTAAGAAGTTTGCGGGTATAAATTGGCAGCAGCAAGCACAGGACCGAGTTAAAGGGGCACGACGCGGGGATCAGATCGCGAAAATTGCAAAAAAAAATCTATTTTTGGAAATCACTCATTCAGGCATCTGCAGTGCCTATTCTATGCCGTACCAAACAGATTTGCTGAAAACCAACCTTAAATGCCCCCCAAAAAATAAGTTTGTCAGCGCGATCGGCGAGAAAGAGGCTCAAAATCGCACAAAGACACCGATGTTCACAAAGCAAGTATTCATCTCTCGCGCTATCAATCGCCGCCATCTTGGTATCCTTCGAAGCGTCTATGCTTCGCCTTCCCGCTTTCACGCATTCCAAACGTCACCGGCAAAGAAGAAACGTGCAAAAAGCAAAAAAAGCATGTGGTCATACGGGCAGTCCGAGGACCGTTTTATAGAACGGGACATCCTACGGCAAACCGATCATTGCACCATTCAGGCGCACTTGGAGACTCGCTAAGTATTAGCGGGAGCAGTGGAGGCGCAAGTATCGAGCGATCGAGACTCTCTTCGCGCGGTGTCCGCCACTCAGCGGAAGCTGTCCTTGGTGGGCCGGCAAAGTGAAAAATTTCCGGGACACCTGGAGATAAATTTATACTTATGCAAGTTGTTGCTATCAACACAATGCTGGCTGACACTCTCTGCCTGAAATGCCGAAAACATTCTCTGGGCGTGAATATTGAGACAAGGCTGGGTCTGGCAGTGAAAATCGCACTGTCATGATGTACTTGTGGCAGCATATCCCACTGGTCTCCTCAAAGGATGGTGACTCCAGAGCGTTTGATGTGAACATTAGCTCAATGCAAGCAATACAAACCATTGGCAAGGGACAGACTGCTCTGAATGACTTGTGGGCCACCATGAACATTTCTCACCGCAGCTTACATCATAAAACCTACCATGGTCATTTGAAAAGGTTATTCAAGCCTACAGCTGAGGTGGCTTCAGACAACGTATTTGCAGATGCTGTTCGTGCTGTCAAAAGAGTGTACACAGAGATGGACGTTGGTTTTTCTAAAAATGTCACTGTTGTTTACGACGGCACCTGGATGACAAGTGGTGATCGATCACATATTGGAGTTTGCTGCATAACCGAATTCCATAGAGGGCTTGTGCTCGACAGAGTTGTTTTATCTAATTTCTGCCTCTGATACGATCTAGGACCAGCAGAGGACGACCCTGTGTATCCCCAGTGGAGGCAGCACCATCAGTGCCAAAAAAACAGACGTTGGATCTGGTCGGATGGAAGCGGAGGCCGCGCTACAGCTTTTTGGCCGCTCGTTGGCCAAGAATGGTCTAAGGTACTGCAGCAGTGTGGCCTGTGATGGAGACAGCCGAGTTTTTCAGGCATTGAGTGAGGAGCAGCCCTATGATTTACACGAATAACTAAGGAGGACTGTATAAATCATGTGAAGAAGAGAATGGGCACAGCGCTCTGCACTCTTGTCAGCAAGGCAAGAAAAGGGGAGCCACAAGGTGGAAAAGGAGGCCTCACACAAGACCTCATCAAGAGGCTTACCAATTATTATGGAATATCCCTCCGCAACAACAGCAACGATGTGGTGGCAATGCACATTGCCGTAATGGCGACGTACCACCCCGTCACATCCACAGATGAGAGTCCTCACCATGAGCTATGCCCCCCTGGTCCTACGAGCTGGTGTACACACCGAGTTGCCGAGGCACAAGGACATGCACAACCAGCCCTCAAGGACAAGCTTTCCAGCAGAGTTGCCACAGCGCTGTTGCCGGTGTATGAACGCCTTCCAGACACACAGCTGCTTGAGCGGTGTAAAGGAGGGAAGACACAGAATGCAGCTGAGAGCTTGCATTCTGTGATTTGGTCTCAACTATCCAAGGACCAACATGCGTCTCTTTTCAGCGGTAAACAAGGCAGTAAAAAAATATAATTCAGGTAGCGTGAGTATGTACTAGGAAACGTGTGTTACATTGGATGTGCGTCCTGGTTCCATGGACCTCCAGAGGGATCAAGAAAAAACTGCCTGCGTCTCAAAAAAGTGCATAAAAGTGAAGAAACCAAGGGACAGAGGTCCAAGTAGATGCCTCTTCGCAGTGATGCCAAAAACTATAGCCCTGGGGCATTTTAATAAAGGTGCAACATTTGCAAAACTTTAAGGGGAGACGCGGGTCGAAAAATCGGTATTATTTTTATAATTTTCGATTTTCTGTTCTTGCTTGTTTTATTATCATTGAACATCCTAGTTTCATGCAGCAAAATATAAGAACAAGATTTGTGCAAGAAGTTTTAAAAAAACGCGTCTGAATGACTCGTGGTGACGGCAAAAATCACGAATGCAGCCACATTTTGGCCATTTTCGAACTGCCGCTACTCAAAGCACGGGCGCCGGCCGCCATTGTTGATATTTGCAAAAATTGCACAAAGCCTTCCTCTTTCGGCAGCTACGTCAGTCGGTTTCGTATTTGCATGTGAAAATATAATAAAAACGTTTTTCCGCGCGTCTTCCGAGCGCTCCCGCTGTCACGTGACGTGAAACCAAGACTGCCATTGGCTACCGCCATGCTGTCAGACCCGGCAAGCCCCCTACGCCAGCAGAAGGCAGCACCCCTCCCAGCGCAGCACAGGCAAGCGCGTCTGATTTTATCAGCGACGCTTTCAACTTCGTGAGCGCCTCAGAAAGAAAGTTGGCAGCGTTCCAAGATGAAGAGATTGCCGAGGGCGGGACCGGTGCAGGCCTCGTTATCTGTGAAATTGAAGCGCTGACCCGGCTCGGTTCGTGAGCAGAGGGTGCGGAACGTGCGGGAAATGCGAACTTGTGGTGGTGGAGGTCGCAAGCAAGCGCAAGGGCCTTGCTTCCCTTCTAGAGCTCCGTTGCACAAACGGGGCGTGCCCAGCAGCAGCAGTTTCGGCTGTGTATTCGTCGGAACGCACTGGTGCCAATGGCTGTGAAGGGTCTGACGCGGAGCGGTGCCGTGGAAGCCCTCGCGATAGTTTCGCCATCAATGTGAAAGTAGTGCTTGCTGCGCGTTCGATTGGTGTCGGACACGGCGAGCTGACAAGGTTTTGTGGCATTCTTGGCTTACCAAAGCCACTTCACCATAAGACATTTTACAACATTGCCAAGAAAGTGCACACTGCTGCCACCAAAGCAGCCTCAGACAACCTAGCAGAAGCAAGACAAATAACCGCACTACAAACTGATCGGACTGACGTTGCTGTCATGTTTGATGGGACTTGGCAGAAGCGTGGGCACAAGAGCCATAATGGTGTTGGCAGTGCAATTTCGTTGGACACTGGCCTCTGTCTGGACTATGAAGTGTTGGCAAACTACTGTCAAGGCTGTAGCAGCCACAAAGCCCTTGACAACGAAGAGGAAGAAGTATGGCAGGCCTTCCATTCTCCTGTGTGTGAAAAAAATGTGGACTGCACATCACATGCCATGGAAACACAAGCTGCACTACGCATCTGGAGCAGGACGCAGTCCTGTAACATGCAGTTCACCACATTTCTGAGCGACGGCGACAGCAAGGCATATGCTGCAGTCTGTGAAGCACAGGTTTATGGGTCGAAGGCAGTGACGAAAGAAGACTGCGCAAACCATGTTGCCAAACGTCTTGGTACTGCGCTTAGAAAGCTGAAAACACCACTGCCCCGTGGGCAGAAGCTCAGTGACAAGACCATTCAAAGGCTGCAGAACTATTATCAGATCGCAATAACCAGCAACCGGGGCAGCGTAAGAGGCATGTTCTGTGCGATTTGGGCCTCGTATTTCCATTCGTGCTCCAGCAATGAGGCAAACAGCCACAAGTATTGCCCCGATGGGAAAGAGTCATGGTGCAAACAAAAGAGAGCCCTAGCTCTGGGAGAACCTGCTCCTGAACACACACCCCCTGACCAAAGCACAAGGCAAAGCACTGCTGCCAATTTATAAACGTTTGACAGATGCCAAACTGCTTGTCCGCTGTTTGCAAGGGAAGACACAAAACGCCGCTGAATCCTTGAATGGCAAGATTTGGATGTTGTGCCCGAAGAGTCGTTTCGCATCACGCACTGCAGTGGAGACTGCCACTGCCATTGCAGTGCTGTGGTTCAACAGGGGCCACTCCAGCTTCGAAAAAGTGCTGGAAGAACTGGGAGTCCTTCCTTCAAAGCAGCTGGTCAGACTCAGCCTGGAAAGTGATCAGAAAAGAATCCGGAAGATGTCTGTGAAGCTGACTGCTGAAGCCAAGTCCCATCGCCGCAGCCAGGTGAAACGAGCCCGTACCAAGGACTCTGTTCGCAAGAACCGTGAGGGCGAAACTTATGCAGCAGGAGTGTTCTAGTGTTCCAAGTCTAGTAATAGACATGTTGAAGTACATTTAAACCAAGTTTGATTTAATTTCAGCAAGAATTTCGGCATCCAATGTTCAAATAAACTTTCATTTGAGGTTTTCTCAAATTGGTGTTTTTGCTCATTTTTAAAGTTTGTGCACACAATTTTTGCCTCTTCTACTTCTTGGATCCCAATGAAATTTTGCACAGATGTTCTTTGGGGTGCATAGAGTGCGGGAATCTTGTTTATATGTCTAGTCTCACAACATATTTATTATAGTTCGAAAACAGAATGCCAACAGACAAAAGAGAATGACACCCTAATTTTCATTATTTTTTTTTTAATAAGAAAATGCAGATAAAATTATTTCACCTAGATATCAGCATTTTGTGGCTTGTAATGAACTACCGAGTGTGTTTTAAAATGCTCTGGCATAATAATTACTAAGAAAAATTGTGTGCACAAGAAAGGCATTATTTCACACTAAAATATATTATAAAAATCGAACTACTATAGCTGTAAAAAAAGTGATTACATATATCATAACAAGAGCTCAATTTACACCAACTGTGCAAATTTCAGCCCTCTAACTTCATTATTAAATTTTTTTTTTTCGAGGAGCGTCTCCCCTTAAAAGCCATTTTTTGTGATGTTTTTTTTTTTTCTACCACCTTGCTCGTGGAAAGCATTGCGCGACTATGGCCGGACCGATTTTCATTCTGTTTGTTTTATTGTAACTCGTAGACTTTGCCATAACTGAAGGCAGTCTTCAAATATTAGTTTGGGCTTCTATTTTTTTTAAATTTCACAATTACTGAAAGGCAGGACTTGATGAAGCACATGCATATGCAAATAATGCTCAGCAGATATATTGTTAGGGCATTAAAAAAATCTGGCACTGTCTTCGGCTACAAGCAATATGTACACATACATTAAAAGCTATTCCAGCACTTAAGCAAGTTTCCTCGCTGTGCCAGGCTCTCCACGAGCGACAAACTTAAGAATTTTTTATACAATTTATTAAAATTTGCATTCATCTCTTCAATGTGATTTTTAGTGTGGGTATACGAAATTTCATGAACCTAGTCAAAGAAACAAAAAAGTTACAAATGATCCCCACATCCCCCCTTAACTGGCGGAACATGGGAGAGGCCTTTGTCCTGCAGTGATGATGATGAGTAGATTTTAGTGGCGCAAGGGCCAATTGATGGCCAAAGAGCGCCATTTCAATTGACTACAGATATGAACAATGATATGGTGCGTGGCTGTAAAGGGGCCTTAAAATTCCTCGCTCTAACGCGGGTTAAAACATGAAAGTAATAAAATTATGACAGTGGCGTGACATATGTGTGGTGATAGCTGATGGCAAAATTGTCTTGATAATCAAACCATGATGAAGATATAGTCACCGCAGCGACGACCACACTATAGAGGTCGTGCTATGGATGACCTCGAAATATCGGGTGAAAGCTTTGCACATCTTTTAAAAACCTAAAAAGTGTATGCAGTTTAAAAAGCGGATCCCTACCGATGAGCATCCCAGGGTGTAGAGGGAGCTGCTGTCGGTAGGGCAGTAAAAAGTGCTTTTTTCTTAGAGCATCTAGCTCATTGCACTGGACGAGAATGTGGAGAACCGTAAGGGGGTCTCCACATCTCTCACAATATGGTGGATCACCGGTGGACAGAAGAAATGAGTGTGTGGAATGTGTGTGTCCTGTTCTAAGCCTTGTTAGTATTACTTCTGTGTGTCGTGATTTTGATAGTGGCGGCCAATAACCTAGTTGCGGCTTAATAGCATGTAGTTTATTATCTGTGTGATTATCCCACATCCTCTGCCAATACTCCCTGAGCTTTCGTTTTATGAAAGGTTTTAAGTCAAGTGCAGGGACTGGTGTTGATGCATTGGCAGTTGTGACATTGGCGCAAGCAGCCAGATTGTCGGCCAAAACGTTTCCTTGTATTTCACGGTGCCCTGGAACCCAGCAGACAACGACATGCTGTTTTGATGTGTAAAGTGTGCACAGAAGTGAGTAGAGTGACACCAGCACGGGGTTCTTGTGTTTTTTAGGAGTTTTCAGGGCTTTGACCACGCTTAGGGAATCTGTGTATATTACCGCCTTTTGTAATTTTATCTGTTTAATGTGTTTTACGACCGCCAGTATTGCGTAAGCTTCTCCTGTGAAAATGCTTGCATTAGGATGAAGAACGCCAGCCTCGGAAAAGGATTGGCCTACCGCTGCATATGACACAGAAGTGTTTGACTTTGACGCATCGGTAAAGAACTCGGGGCATGTGTATTTATGTTGTAGTTCTAGGAAAAATGTATGTATGTGTGCAAGTGGTGCGTGCTTTGTGACATCAACAAAAGAGATATCACAGTCTATAAGCTGCCACTGCCACGGTGGCAGATATGTTGCAGGAGCCATCAAACTGGGTTCAAGAAGAGGCACACCCGTTTCTTCGGCCAGGCTCCTTACACGCAGCGCGTAGGGCTGCCTAAACGAAGGACGGTTCTCGAACA
The DNA here is from genome assembly GCF_043290135.1 of Rhipicephalus microplus. Taxonomy (NCBI): domain Eukaryota; kingdom Metazoa; phylum Arthropoda; class Arachnida; order Ixodida; family Ixodidae; genus Rhipicephalus; species Rhipicephalus microplus. The sequence continues at coordinate 33,979,921 of NW_027464586.1, forward strand.
AGCCAGAACAAGACAAATCATTAATTATGAAATGGGAAGGGTGTTTCTTGTCTGCCTTCACCTTCAAAAAGTACAGAAAGGACAAGGAACATCTTTGTAGGTGGAGCGACCATTCATTCGAATCCACGTACAGGCTCTCCACAGGGCTGGTGCGGAAAGCACCCGTAGAGAGGCGAATGCCTAAATGGTGGACAGGGTCGAGAATTTTCAAGGCTGATGGTGTTGCCGACTGATAAATTATAGCACCGTAATCTAGGCGTGTGCGTACGAGGCTTTTATATAAGTTAATTAAACATTTCCTGTCGCTACCCCATGTAGTGCGTGACAACACTTTCAAAATGTTCATTGTTTTTAAGCACCTGTCCCTTAAATACTTGATGTGTGGGATGAAGGTTAGCTTAGTGTCTAATATGAGACCAAGAAACTTGTGCTCGGTCTTCACTGACAGAGGTTGACCATGCAGGTCAATGTCTGGGTCAGGATGGAGGCCCCTCTTTCGGCTGAACAAGACACAAGTGCTCTTTTGCGCGTTGAGTATAAAACCATTCTCGTTTGCCCATTGAGATACCTTGTTCAACCCTAGTTGAACTTGGCGTTGGCACATTGAGATGTTGCACGATTTGTAACCAATCTGCACATCATCGACATATATGCAGTAAAAAATATTTCGTGGGAGAGACAGGTGCAAGGAATTCATTTTAACTATGAAAAGTGTGCAGCTCAATACACCTCCTTGTGGCACTCCTGTTTCTTGGACAAATACTCGAGAGAAGACGGTGCCAACTTGGACACGGAATGTACGATTGGACAGGTAGCTTTCGATAACTGTCAGCATTCTACCCCGCACACCTAAATGTGACAGGTCTCGCAATATGCCGAAGCGCCATGCAGTGTCATATGCTTTTTCCATATCGAGGAACACAGACAGAAAAAATTGCTTATGAACAAAAGCATCGCGAATTTGTGCTTCGATACGGACAAGGTGGTCAGTGGTGGACCGAGCCTCTCGAAATCCACACTGGTATGGGTCAAGTAGGCCATTAATTTCAAGGAAGTGCATCAGGCGCCTGTTAATCATTTTTTCAAAGACTTTGCAAATACAGCTGGTTAATGCTATTGGCCTGTAGCTGGAAATTGAGGCCGGGTCCTTGCCTTGTTTTAGAATTGGGATAATGATAGCTTCCTTCCAGGCTGAGGGTAGCTCGCCAGAAGACCATATCGCATTATAGAGAGAGAGGAGAGCTTTCTGGGTTTCAGTGGGCAGGTGTTTCAACATTTCATATGCCACACGGTCCGGGCCTGGGGCAGATTTATTGCAGCAGGCAAGTGAGGCCTGCAGTTCAGCCAAACAGAAAGGTTCGTTGTATGCCTCATGTGTTGTGGGCTTGCGCTCTAATCTCTGTTTTTCTATTGCGGTTTTGTATCGTCGGAACGCTTCACTATAGTGTGTTGAGCTGGAGACCTGTTCAAAGTGTGCTCCGAGAGTGTTTGCCTGGTCTTCCAAACTCTCGCCTTGGGTGTTCACTAGAGGAAGAGAATGTGCTCCTCGTCCTGCCACCTTACCAACCATACTCCAGACTCTCGACTCATCTGTGTATGAGTTAATGCCCGACACAAATTTGTGCCAACTTTCTCTTTTCGCCTGTCGGCGCGTCCTCCTTGCTTGCGACATAACGTTTTTAAAGTTTACAAGATTCTCGGCTGTGGGCGAGTATCTAAGCAACCTCCATGCCTTATTTTGTTTTTTTCGAGCATCACGGCACTCATTATTCCACCATGGTACTCGTCGTTTGCTTGACGGTCCACATGTTTGGGGAATACATTTTGTTGCTGCATCAACCAAGAAAGCTGTGAAGTAGCATACAGCATCCTCTATGCTCAATGTCGCCATGTCAGTCCAAGATAATAAAGTCATTTTTTGAAACTTTTCCCAATTGGCTTTGTCGGTGAGCCATTTGGGAACCTGTGCAGGACATGTATTTGTTATTGATGTGCTAATAACGATAGGAAAATGGTCACTACCATATGGATCATTAATGACTTCCCATTTAAGTAGAGGCAGGAGTGATGGGGATATTATGCTGAGGTCTATTGCTGAGTACGTATTGTTAGCGATGTTGTAATATGTTGGCTCTTTCCGATTCAGCAGGCACGCACCGGAAGAAAACAGGACCTGTTCAATCAGGCGACCTCGAGCATCGCAGCGAGAGTCACCCCATAGATTGCTATGTGCATTGAAATCTCCCAGGAGAATATAAGGTTCTGGAAGTTCCTCTATGAGGGACTCGAATTCATGCTTTTCAAGACGGTGTTGCGGAGGTATGTAGAGAGAGCAGATGGTGACGAGCTTATTTAAAAGAACTGCTCGAACAGCCACCGCCTCAAGGGATGTTTGTAGTGGTAGGTGTGTGCATGCAATCCCTTGATTAACTATAATGGCAACACCACCGGATGGCACTATGGCATCATTCCGGTCTTTCCGAAAGATAACGTAATGACGTAAAAAGTTGGTGTGTTTAGGTTTCAGGTGTGTCTCTTGTACGCACAGCACCTTAGGTGTATGTTTGTGTAAAAGTTCATGGATATCGTCGAGGTTTCTCAACAGTCCTCTGACGTTCCACTGTAGTATTTGTGTCATTTTAATGTAGTGTGGTGCTGTGTGTACAGAGGTGTTGCGTTAGTTTACAGGGCCTTTTGAGGGCCCCGTGATTTGAGGTTTTTCTTTTTTGGCGCGCTCTAAGGAGTTGCGCCTATCCTTCGGCGTCTGAGGCGCCGGAGGAGTGGGACTTGTATCCATCACCTCTTGTGAGGTGGTGGATGGTGCCTGCTGGGCAGGCACATTCACTGAACTTTTGGACCTAACTGCCCCTGCAGTGGTCCCAGGTTCGGCAGACACCGGGGTCTGCCGGCCCTGTTTGTCAGGTGGCGGAGCAGTACAGGCTGCTCCAGCCGGGGGCGCTGGCGGCACGACCGCGGCCACACACTGTGTGACATTCGCGGGTGCCGAGGCATGTGGCGCGGCGCCCCGGCGCGTCACATCTGCAAAGGAGGGATAAGATGGGTTGTGTATTGCGAAACGTTGGCGTGCTTCTTGGAATGTGAGATTGAATTTAACCTTGAGTTCTACTATTTGTTTTTCTTTTTTCCATGCGGGGCATGATCGTGAGTAGGCAGCGTGATCTCCTTCACAGTTCGAACAATGAGATGTTTCTGAGGTGCAGTTGTCTGATATGTGTTGAATGGATGCGCACTTTGCGCAAGTGGCACGCCCTCTGCAACTCTGCGATCCATGACCGAAACGTTGGCACTTGAAACATCGACGAGGGTTGGGAATGTATGGTCTTACACGAAGCTTACAATAGCCGGTTTCGATTGATTCTGGTAGGTCACTTGTTCCGAAGGTAATTATTACGTGTTTTGTAGGGGTAAGTTTGTTGTTGCGCCTTATTGTTATTCGTTGGACTTTGACCACGTTCTGGTCCTGCCAACCTTCGAGCAGCTCACTTTCAGAAAGCTCAGTAAGGTCATCATCAGAAACTACGCCACGGACAGTGTTCATGGACCTGTGTGGGCCCACCGAAACAGGGGTTTCCCCAAAGGCTACTAGCTTAGACAGCTTTTCATACTGGGCTTTGTCACGTACCTCTAAAAGAAGATCGCCACTTCCCATCTTTGTCACTTTATAACCTGGGCCTATTGCTTCTGTGAGAGTTTTGGAAACGAGGAAAGGTGAAATGGCTCGGACTGTCTTGTTTTCGTTTTGACTGTGGATTACATGGTACTTTGGGAATGTCGGCTTTGGTGTGTTTAGCAGGAAAGTATCATCGGTGCGCCACCTTTTTAGGGAGCGATCAGGAAGGAGGGGAAAAGCTTTTGCCATAAAAATACTATAAAGTTCGGCGGCGATGGTGGCCACCCACCACCGAGCCCAACAAGGGGACGCTACAAGGTTAACTAGTGAACACTTGGAGACGCCAGCCATGCATCGCCGCTATAACCGAATATAACTACCCAAGGTTGGGTAACTACACAGGGTTAACCCTCGCCGCCAGGAAATTCGGAAGTAAACGGAAAAGAGAAGATGACAGGACAGATAAAAAGTGAGAGATAAAGACGAAGATGTAGGAAGAGAGATAGGAAAAGGCGACTGCCGATTTCCCCTGGGTGGGTCAGCCCAGGGGTGCCGTCTACGTGAAGCCGGGGCCAAAGGGGTGTGTTGCCTCTGCCGGGGGGCCTTAAAGGTCCAATCACCCAGCGTCAGCTCAACCCCCAAGATCCCCTTTTCCCCGGACACGGCAAAGCCACGCACGGCTAGGCGTGGGAGGGAGCCGAAACTCCCCCGTTAGCTCGGGTCCGTGGTGTCGCTACACACCAAACGCCTACTTGTGCAGGCGCCCCTGCGGGGGTTTGTCCTGCAGTGCCAATTTTCACTGGGCCGAACGCAAACGACGCGCGTGGACGGCGTGGTCGGCATGCTTACGAGAACTGTAAAAACGCTAAACCACTAAGCTACACGTACTGCAGTGCACACAGTACATGATTTAGATTGACTAAGAAGTTTATCGTTGGTAGCCGTCATCCCGCTCCCATGAATTTCGATGCAGACATCATCGCACTCCCGCCAAATTCTTAGTAATCACTGCATGACCTACTGAGGCTCTTAACGCAAATGCGCAAAATCCTAAGTTTTTTCACAGTGACATACGTGAACGAATAATTTTGAACATCGAATATTTGAGGAATAATCAAGTTAGTTTGAACATTCGAAATTTCCGAATATGCAGTTATTGAATTGAATACGAATATTTTAAAGTTTCCCATATTCGTACACCCCTACTCGTTAGCGTGAATGCGCGCTGCTGAACGGTTCAGACAGCGACAGATCGGCGAGTGGCAATGACGATATCACACAAGAGTGATATCGTCAGAAACGAAAAATTGGTGAACACAAGCTTTATAAAATGCGTTGCTGGACGAGTTGGTGCACGTGTAAACATAAAAGTTGAGCAAAAAAAAAACGACGAAGCGCAGGAAAGCAAATAGACAGGATAGAGCGTGCAGCCATAGATTGTGATTTTGTCAAACCTGCCCGTTAGACGGCACACATTACAATATGGCGGCCCCCTGTAGTGAAATTTTGAAAATGTGTATATAAGGCACATATGTAGCAGAAATTGCTTGAACAACAATTGACATGGTAGTTGAATGCCATAAGCTCAGCATTTGTTAGTTGGTTTGATCGTGAATACAGGTCACTAGCTTGTTTCAACAACATTTACAAAAAAACAAAATAAAGGTCGACCTATATTGGAATAAATACGATACCATAATTCGTTGAAACAAATCTATCAAATTCACATTACAGTCAGAGTAACAGACTTGGCGCTCTAAAAAATATACCAGCCAAATTTAAACCGGCTTGAATCTTCAAAAGACACCCAATCATGCCTAAAGCACTAGTGGCAAATCGGCAAGCTTCATCAGAGAGCGGGCTGTCAGTACCGTGCCAAACTTAACTTTGCTGGGATACCGAAGACAGCCTCCTAAAGAAGCATTCCTGCTCCGTGCTCTGGCCTCCCATCAACCACTCATGCTGTGCACCAAACTGTCTGATCCATGCACATTGCAATCGCTCAAGTGATTCAGTCAGTTGTGCAAAAAGCAAGCAGTGGAATCTTCAAGCAACGAAAATATCAAGCATACAACCACCTTAACTCCACCGTCAGTTTGGGCAATGTTTTAAACTGAATGCCTTAATTCTCAGATACATGGATCTTTTCTGTATTGCACATCTGTGGCCTTTGAAAGATATTCCTTTAGTTGCAATGCATAGACACCAAAGATTCTAAGCATACCCCAAAATGAGCACCATAGGCGGGTTCCATATCTCACATATGTTTGAAAACAGCCTACCTTTTCCACTCGGTCTGGCACATAGGAGGGGTCACAGTAGACCTGCTTGCAGCGTGCCGTCTCACTCCCGGACCGCACGCCCACTACACGGCCATTTTCCAGTACAATTTCGTCTATGGGCTTGTCCAGCATGTACGTGCCCCCATAGATGGCACTCAGCCTGCAGAGAACAGCCAGGTGAGCATCAAAAGAAAGCAAGGGGTTCTAAACGAGTTAAATTTGAAATGCTTCACCAGTTGATTGCTTTGACTTTCCGTTAAGGCTGCCAATTCAAAACTGCAATAATCAGAGTCACCACAGCTGAATCGCTCGTATCACAGCTTCTAACTATAGGGTTTCATATGCCGATCAGCATACAGCCACAACCGAAAGTCTGCATTGCACAATGTGAAGTTATTGAGCAGTGAAGCATCTTAAAAAAAAAAAAGTTTTCTTGCAAAGCCAATGCACTGAATCTGAATGCCATATAAAGCAGCTACAGTCGAATCGCGATAATTCGTACTCGAAAGGGCCCGAAAATTTGTTCGAATAAAAAGAAGTTTGAATTAATAAACAACAAACAGAGGGCTTTCCATGCAGTGGAGCACGTAGATTGAGCTAACACACGAGGGGGAAGTTTCAGAAGACTTACATCTATTCACAAATCACAGGACATCCGTTATCAATTGAAGTAATCGGTGATGCGCGTCTGCACACGTTTGCGTTGCAGCAAGTCAATTTCGCACGCAGCTTGCAAAGCATTTCTACTTTGGCTTCAGCATTCTCCTGGCAAGAGAAGTTGCGCGTGGAAATGTCGAGTGCCCACACTTTCTAAAGACAACGACAACGAATGCGCAGCGAAGCGGCCGCAGCATGGCCAGCACGCGACGAGAACGGAGGAGCCTCTCCACGTGGAGAGAAGCAGATCAGCAATTGCGATAAAACCAACACTCCACAGCAGCTTTTTGTTTTTGCTATCTTCGCGTGTGTTGTTGAAAGGAGAAGGGTTACGTGGCAGGGACAAGAAAGAGAGAAGCATGGCACCAGCGCGTGATTGACTCCCCTCCCTCAAGGCCAGAGCCTTACTCCCGCAAGGGGCGAGGGCTGTAGAATATAGTGCCTTTTCCCTTTCCTTCAACCACACATTCATTCAACCCAGCGACAGCTTTCTTTTTTTTTTTCCTCTCTTTGGTGGCGTGCGGCGTTGGAAGGAGAAGGGTCTTTATGTGGCAGGGACGGAAAAGGGAGAAGCGTGAAGCGTGACACGGGCGCAGCGTGACACGGGCGCATCGCAGATCAGCATTTGAGAGACAGCAAACACTCCACTGCAGCCTTTTCTTTCCTTTTCATTTCCTTTGCACGCAGCGTTGAGGTGTCGCAGGTGGTGCCACGGGATTGGGCGGGGCTTTGACGGGACCTCTTCGTGACTTTGAATTAACCGAAAGTTCGAATTAAGAGTGTTCAAATAATGAGATTCGACTGTAACTATCTTGCATCTGATCGCGCATAACTGCAATATGCTTATGTAAGGAAATATCAGAAAGTAAAGCAGTTTTGGAGATTGATGAAGTACGTACAGCGTAAACTCGAGACGGGAATACTAAAGAAGAGACAGACAAGTGTTGATCCCCATCTTGAGTTCGCCCTGTACTTATTTCATTATGCAAAACCAACTAGCTCACAGTTTCACTCTACCAACTTCTTGAGCTGTCTCATTTCAAGCAAATCTATGATGTCTGTTCAAAGCACACACACCAGTGCTTGCCATTCCAAATTTGCACTAGCTATTCAAATGATGCAGCACCCCTTTCTTGCTCTTGAGCTATTCGATATGCGTTCATTTTCGGCCTGATGTAGTGCACACGGAATGAATAATTAGAAGCATGGGACAAACGCTGTTCTTTCATGCTTCTTCGCACTACGAAAGCCTAATGTAGTTTGCTCTCTGCCTGAGAAGCCATTGACAGCATAATACTGCACGTGCCTATTGTGCACAAAAAGTCACGACGTCACATACGACTGAGTGAGTGCCTGAGTATGAACTTTATTGAGGTCCCATGAAATAAAAAAGCTGTGCCGAAAGCCCCGCCAATCAATCCGGCGGCTCCGCCTAGGTCGGGACCGATAGACAGATTACTTCGGCGACGGCCCTCTGTACAGCCTTGAGCCGAGCGATGAGCTCAAGGCTTCGAAGAGACCCAGGAGGACTGGTCGAAAAAAGTCTGTACCCACGTTGGCAGGGCACAGCCATAGAATGTGGTCGAAATTGTCATATTCGTGACCACGGTGTCAGCATACAGTAGAGAAGTTAAAATTGATCCTGCTAAGTGCCGTTGGTGTAATTTATGTACGAGTCAGCAATGTCTGTAAGTGATTGCTTGTGCTCTGTTGAGCTTTCTGTGAGGAGGAAAAGTTCATTGTTCCAACCTATGATGAGAGGCGAGTTTGTGATATGCGGTAGAGATTCCTGCAGGCTGAATTGAAATGAGGGGACGGACCACAGACACGGAAAGTGAGTTCCCACGCCAGGTGGTGTGCCCGCCCGTTTGGGTTGCAGCCAGAAATGCCAGAAATGTTTCCTATGTGAGCCTGGAACCATGTAATGTGAGAGAATGAAAAACTTTCTTCCTTCTCATGGTCCGAGATTAACAACTATAGCTCTCTTCGAAGAGACTAGGGCCGCTGAAAAGCTTCTTATAGCTGTTCTAGAGTCAGAGTAAACGGCTAATATCTGCAAACGTGCAAATAGCAGAAAGAAACGGAGGCAGAAAATCTTGTTTGTGCATGCCAATGCAACAGGCAAGTCTATCAGTCTGGCACGCGTGTATGTAGGCAAGTCTATCTGTCTGGCACGCGTGTATGTCTACATGGTAGATTACATTTCTCCTTTAGGAAAGTTATTCAGTGGTTGACTCATACATACATTACCGCTATTATCGACATATACCATGCCTCAATCATCAGACACGTTTCTTCACTCCTGAGGGGATACAAAAGTTCGCATTCATCGAACTTCAGTCTGCACTTACACTTTTGACAATGTAAACAAAGATTAGAAGATGAGCCAACGATTAGTAATCTCTCATACCCTTATAATCTCCTATTAACAGTTAATTGGTCTGTCCTACATAGAAGCGGCTGCACCTAAGAGGAACCCTATACACGTATCTGATACGTATATGTGCTTTTGCAAGCAGGCTTTTATGCTCTGACCCCTCTTAATGAGGTTATTCGTCTCCTGGGATAGCTTGCCAATATCCTCTCTCACTACCGTACCTCCAACTTCCCCTGCACTCTGCATAATGATACTCGTCAGATTATCATTCATTGCGTCAACGCTAAGGCTGGTTTCCTCGATAAGAGCAGAGTACCTGTTCTGGAGCGAGACTTTGAATTCCTGTACTTTCCCTCTCAGTGCTGACTCATTGATTGGCTTCTCATGTATCAGTTTCTGTCGTTCCTTCTTCAAGTCCAGGCTAACTCGAGACCGTACCATTCTATGGTCACTGCATCGTACTTTGCCAAGCACTTCCACATTCTGCATGATGCCTGGGTGTGCACTCAGAATGAAGTCTATTACAGCAAAAGCTGTTGTGAGATCACTTTTCAGGTCACGCGCAGTTGCATGTTGCCTGCCGCCGCTGCTGCCAGTGTCCGTAACCACATCGCGCAAAATTTGAAAAAAAAAAAAAAAAACTTGCAATAATGACACAGTGGGGCTTGAACCCAGGTCCGCGGGGTGTGAGCCCAATATTCTACTATTGAGTTATACACTTGTCCCACGGGCGTCCGCAAACACCGTTCAACTCCCTCGCCCTTACGACAAGGAAGGTGCGGCCCGTGACACACCGTCACCCTTAGGCAAACGAAGCATTTCGCAAAAGACGTTCGACAATCTCCCTTTGCAGCGAAACGAGGTACTCTCGTCCCCAGTATATGCAGGTCAAAAAAATGTTTTGAGCACTAAATTGCCACAGTGAGAACAATGATACATTTTGGCAATATTAAACATTCTTTTGTTACAGTACTCATTCATAACATGTGTTTCTTTACATATATATACGCCCACCAGAGTGCAACTGCTCTTCACACTGATGCCTTCCACACCGTGCCTCGCTTGTCGGGCGCTGCCATATAGAAATATTTCGTCTGTGCGTGCGTTTGTTGTCGTCACCGTGCTTGTGTTTGCCCGTGGAAGGAATGACTGACAGCGTTGCATCATCGTCACATGCTTCAACGGCTGCAGGGGTAATGAGACCTGACCTAATTCAAGGGTAACTTATTGGCTAGAAAAACTAGTCATCGAGCACGGTGCAATTGTTAACATAGCGTTAGGCACAAGGTGGCCGGCATCACTATTTTTAGCCAATGCATATTCATTTGAAATAAGTTTTATTGCCATCTTTGCATCAGGCCTACTTAATGTTGTGTTTTTTTTTTAAACTACGTAACGAATATTCCACCCCCCAAAAAAAAGCAACTAGAGGTGGCATTAGGATACTTCTGCGAAAATCAACAGTGCTGGCAGAGCACCCTCGCTACAACTATTGACAACGTTGCCATTGCTGTGTGACACTGCCACAACTCCATCTCCGTCGAACTACCTAGGGGAGATTTACGTTGACGGAGTTTAACAGGCCGTGTGACAGGGGTATTACGCCTGTGCTTGTAACTTGTTGTCAAACTTGCCTTCGGCAGGCATGACCTAGCACCAATGGCACAGTGGCACCAATGGCATGACCCAGCACCAATGGGTCTGCTGAGTGCCAGCCCAGTATTCTACCACTAAGCTACTCTGGTGCTTGTGACTTGTTGTCAAACTCGCCTTTGGCAAGCTTGATGTCGGGAAAGCAATCGCGTTAATACGACTTGTAAAGCATTTTACAACCGTGAAAGAACAACCAGTCGTCACACAATACGAATAGCGTAACGAGTGGGCCGTCCAATGCTCCAACCCATTACAAAAGCTTGTTCTTGTTTCCCTATCAACTGTGGCGCACACCCACTTCAGCCATAATTCCTCATCGTCGAGAGCCACTGCATGGACAATTGGAACGAAATTCCTTGCAAGTGTTTAGTGGGTACCACGCTTCTCAGAAGAATGATGAAAAATAGCAGAGCGAATGCCAGCCTACTACCTAAAAGTTTATTATTAATGCCCTAGTGGGTATCAAGCAAGTGTGCTTACAGTAGTTATTAAATTAGTGTTTTGAAAAAGCTCTGAAAGGCCGCTCTTCTAGCTTTCGCTGCGACTGCGCTGCGCCTACCGCGCAGGCCTGGCATTTGTTTTTTTTTCGTTCTTACTTTCACCATTAGGGCTCCTTCATGTCCACTTACGGTTCCCTCGTTTGCAGTAGAAAGTATTTAAGATCTGTAAGTTATTGCCTTCTGCAAATTTTACTAATAACTCCCCTCTGGCATTTCCAGTACTATGCCGTAATCTCCTACTGCCTGGTCTCCAGCCTGCTTCTTTCCTACCTTGGCACTGAAGTCTCCCATCAGTACAGTATACTGTGTTTTTACCTTACACAGCTTATTGTCGATTCGACGTCTTCATAGAAGTTGTTTGTAATGCCAGCGGTTGCCGAAGTGGACGCAGAACAGAACGTGCATGCGTCTTCTCTCTCTCTTTGTTCCCTCTCTGCCCCTTTTCCCCCCTCCCATGATACAAGTTTCAAGCGGTCAATAAACTCGTCTTCTGCCTGGTGAAACTGACAAGTTCATGTCTCCGGCGGCGTCTCTGGCCCAACATAACAGTGGCGACGAGTATAAGCAACCCACCGAAAACGCTTATGCCGACGCTGGCCCGGCGTCCCTGGCCCTTCAGCGCTGACTATACGACAGGAGCTCTGCAACGCAGACTCAGCACGGAACCCAGTGACAACTATGGCGCATAGGCTCCAGAGTTTGACCAAGAAACAGATAAGTGGAATGCTCATCTTGTTAAAGTTGATGCGTATTTTGAGGCCATTGAAGTTACCAATGAAGCTAAAAAGAGGGCATTGTTGATCGCTGTGTTGGGTCAAAGACGATAGAAGTCCTAAGCAGAAGAGTGGCACCGCATCTGCTGAATGCTCTTAGCTACAGCGAAATAGTAGCAACGCTGAATAACTTTTATGCCTCAATGCCTAACAAGATCCCGGAGAGCTTCAAATTTTTTTGACTGTAAGCAAGAGAAAGTGGAGTCCGTCAAAGTGTTTATTGTTGAAATTAGAAAGATTGCCCAGAACTGCAATTTTTCGTTTATATTAGACCGAATGTTCAGAGACAGGATCCTATGTGGCATTCGCTCGAAAAGTTTGCAAAAACAGTTACTAGCAAAAAGCGACTTGACTCTTGAAGAAGCAGAAGCCCTTTCTTTGGCTGCGAAAAGCGCAGAAAACGGATAGTTCACAGCAGATAGATAAGCACACTAATACTTCGACAGTTCTGAATGCTAGCCAACGGTGCGCGACCATAAGAAAGGAGCAAAGGAACGCACCACAGCAATGCAAATGCTGTGGCAAGTACGGTCACAAAGCTGCTACATGCTTTCAAAAGAGCCGTCGATGCTACAGTTGCGGTAGACGAGGGCACCTGGCTCGCATGTGTACAAATACAGGCGGCACCAGAAAAATGCTAGCTCTGACTACAGGAAATGCAGAACAAAGTGATGAGAGTGACCCTAGCGCATCGCAAATCTGGTCTGTCACTGGCACTGAGCCCCTGGTTTCGCCCAAAAGGAAGTTCGTCGGATGGAATGGTGTCACCATAAAGATGGACGTGTACACAGGTTCTCCTGTCTGCATAGTTCCTAAAGGAACGTATGAGGCACATCGCAACCTTTGGCCCCAGCTGCAGAATACCCATTTAAAGCTTTCTTGTTACTTGGGCAAACTGCCAGTGTTAGACACATTGGCAATGAAGGCAAATTATATGTCGGCGGAGGTCGACTGTAACCTTACCATGTTAGATAGTGAAGGTCCCAGCCTTTGTGAATGGGACTTATCGGAGAAGCTTGCAGCAGAAGGAACGAGGGTTCTGCACGTCACTATGCCACCGAGTGTGGCAAGCCAACAGAAGCCAGCAGAAACTGGTGCCATAATGGCAGAATATGCAGACTTATTCACAGAAAGTCCTGGATCAGTAAAGGCCCACCAGCTAAGCTTTACATCAAGAACACGGCAGTCCCAAAATTTTGCAAAGCTAGAAAGGTTCCTTTTGCGCTGCTAGAGAAGGTATCTGCTGAGCTAGATAAACTAGTCGAATCTAACATAATATTGCGGGTACCATTTGCAGAATGGGCCACACCAACACTACCGGTATTGAAGAGAAACGGCACTGTGCGCATTTGTAGAGATTTTAAGGTAACATTAAACCTTGTGTGTGAAATGGAGCGATACCCTTTGCCAGTCATTGATGACATTTTCGCGGTTTCGCGAGGCGGAGAAAAATTCAGCATCTTGGATCTACGAGACGCTTACAGCCAGACTGCATTGGACGAGGATTCGCGGGAGCTGGCTGTCATAAACACACAAAGGGTTGTTTTGCTACAACCGGTTGCCCTTCGGAATTGCCCCTGGAATTGCTTCAGCACCGGCAATATTCCAGAGAACGATAGAGTCCATACTACAAGGAATACCCAGGGTGCAAGCATACTTGCACGATGTTTTGATTGCGGAGACTGCTGACAAGCCCTACGTAAAGCTTCCGACAGGTTTTGGAATGATTCAGAGAATACGGCATTAAACTTCGCGCCGACAAGTGCCGGATAAACGAGGCCTTGGTGGTTTATCTAGGTCACCAAATCGACGCCACAGGGTTGCACGAAAAAGAAAAGTTCTCGCAATCCGATTGCTCCAAATTGCTCTCGCCACGTACTTCAATCACAATGCCCTAATCCTTGCACTGTTCCGCAGTGTCGGCATCATTATCGGCCGTAATTGAACCATTGCAACATATGTCCCACCCGCTATCCCATGTCCGAGTCGACGACGCACTGCCACAAATCGCCGCTGCAGTGGTCCTGTTCGGAAGCTTCAGGCTCGGCATCAGGCCCGAAGTTGGCCTCGCGAAAACAGTTTCGCGCGCATGTATCCCTAACCGCCGCCCACAAAATATTCATCATCTTCACAGCAGAATACCGAGATGCCCAAAGCGGCAAGTTGGCTGCCAGGTGGTCAACAGCTATGAGCAAGCGCTCCACAACGCGGCACCTAACGCGCGGATTACGCTCAAGCCAAGCGGTCACACTTTAGATGTTTTGTTGAGCAGCAGGAAAAAAAAAAGCGTGCTAGTCTTCCCGTCGGCCATCATGACCACACAGGCACACCAAGAGCGAGCAAGACGCGCACACGTGACACACATGCCAGAATGCGTGGAACAGCTCTGGGCCCGTTTCCAGTCAGAAAACGAAACTAACTCGAGCCAGAGTGGCGGGCGTTGTGGAGCGGTGGAGACGGGTGAAGGGGTTGTGATCAAGAGAGCAGAGCAGACTTGCGAGAGAAGGGCAAGGAGTTGCGATAAAGAGAGGGGAGGATGCCGCGGGAGGGCGACCTTGAAAACCAAAACACACGGGAAGGAGGCAGGTTGGGTAGCTTGCTTGAAAGGTCCGCGAAACTCGTACGTAGAAAAACTTGGAAGGAGTGCATGGCCGCCTGAATCGGTGCGCGAGACGGTGTTCAAAGAATCTGCGGCCGTGGTCAAAAAATCGTTTTGTTGCGCCGGCGGGTTTGCGTGGTCTCACGAACTTGCGATTCGTTCTGCGCAAATTAGCGGCCGTTTTCGCACTTCCGCACGTGTGCGAAGGCACGCTGAGTTGAGTGCGAAGTGAGCGAGAACAAGCCCTGAACACAAAACAAGTCGCAAATTATCAGAGTCGGTGGGGTAGTGTACGCGCGTGCACTAGAAGACGCAGAAAATTGGATACAGTCGGTGGCCGACGATGTTGGCAAATCGTCTAGTCACTCCAGGCCGGCGACGTCAACGACAGTACCACCGATCAAAAACGGGATAGATTGCCAACCAGTCTTCGAAAGATCGGTGGCAGTGTGAAAACACAGGCCTCGTCTGGCGATGCAGAATGCTCAGAGTAGTGAGGGGACAAAGGACGGAGGGGTGCATAACAAAAGCAGTCGGGGAGAGCAACAACTAGAGGGTCGCAGAAGCAGGGTCGGGCTTAAGGGGGGTCACGGGTTGTGGAGACCAAAAAATTGCAAAAAAACTCGTCTTTTTTTTTATTGCATTTTTGAAATCTACAGCTACTAGTGCACTTATATTGTGAATTTCATGCCTATAATATCAGTTTAGCCGCTAGGACCCTTTATATGGCGCTTTCTAGCTAAATCTGAGCCGAAATCGACGTTGAAATCGCACATTTTCCGTGAAGCGCCCCTGCCCTTTCATGTGTGCCAGCGCTTGGTCTCATTTGAGAGAGCTGTCTTTCGCCTGCAAATTCCCGCCAAAATGGGTCCAATTCAACCATTGGCAGCTTGTAAAATGAGCGGCAAAAAGATGTATCAGAGTGCCTTCCTATTCGCTACTTCGCGCACGTGACTTGAGCTTGCCTCCCTATTGGTGGAGGCTCCTGGCTTCGTCTGCTCCGGGTATTGAGGCGCGAGTCTATGCGCGCCATTTTGCCTCAGTGTCAGCAGAGAAGTTTCACGATGTCAAATCCTGAGCGCTAATTCAACACGCGGCACAAGTTTGGTGCGAAAAAGGTG
The DNA here is from genome assembly GCF_043290135.1 of Rhipicephalus microplus. Classification (NCBI taxonomy): domain Eukaryota; kingdom Metazoa; phylum Arthropoda; class Arachnida; order Ixodida; family Ixodidae; genus Rhipicephalus; species Rhipicephalus microplus. The sequence goes on from NW_027464586.1 coordinate 33,995,514, forward strand.
CGAAGGCCAAGGAGGAGCCCATTCCCAAACATCGTCGAAAGCTGCCTCCGCATGTCTGCCAAGCCTTACTTCCCATTTATGAGGCTTGTCAGACAGAAAGCTGTTGCAACGATGCCAGCGAGGAAAAACCCAAAATCACAACGAATGCCTGCATACAATGATCTGGGCACTGGCACCAAAGGAGCGACATGCTTCGCTATTTACGGTGGAGGCAGCTGTGGCAGAAGCTGTGCTTAAGTTCAATGCAGGCAATAAAAAGGCATCAGAGGCCATTATGAAAAAGCTGAGACCCCAGCTGGCAAAGCCGCAGCCGCATGGTTGAAAAGGATCGACGGCGCACGGCAGCATCAGTCAAGAAGCAACAAGCAACGGAGAACCAGCACCACTCCCTGAAAAAGCGCCACACAGGGACTCATAGTCCAAAGGACTACATGCCTGGAGCATACTGAGCATTTTCAAGTGCAGTTATGTAAATGAATGAGCTTTATTTTTTTTTCTCAGTTTTCTGAAAACATGCTTTTTGGTGACTTTGTTAGTTTGTCGGGTTGATATCATGCAATCTAGAACAGCTAGAGCAATAATTTTTTCACTGAGGTAAAGCCCAATCTGTGTATTACAAAGTGCTGAAAGCAGAATTTCCATTTGCTGCCCATATAAATTTAGAAGGTATTAAATTTCTTTGTATGTGATAGCCATGACATGACTCCTCAACTTTCATCATCTGCAGAATCACTAGTTTTTCTTTAACTTGAAATCTGCTTGCATCATTGCACTTATTGTTAATTGCACTGTCTAGCTATGCAATAATATTTACTTTTCGACAAGTACTTTCTTTTCTATTTCTCCAAAAACAATAGAGTGCCAGCATTGTGTATCATCTAAATTAATTGACCTACAATAGATATTTTTGCATATTTGAAATCAGCAGGAGAAACTACACAAGCATGTATCATGTTCGGTCCACAAATACAGAAAATATCTCCACACACCATGTCCCCCTTAACAATAAGAATGTATGGGCACCTCGCTGATGCCTGATCGGTGGTCGAAATTGGTTTCCCGGGAAGTTGGCAGACCGCTGACTCCGTTCGCTGTAACCAATCAGCGGCGCTCGAAGACGTTCGTTGTAAGTGCGATTTGGTGCCATTGAACCAATGTATATTTTCACGGTCACCCGGATATTGTTCGTTTTAGGCGAAAGTTCGTTTTTAGTGGGGCCGTTATATGTGGGCTCGACTGTAGCAGAGCCCTGAACAGTGTAAGTGTACGCGGATACAAGATATACGCTTATCAGAGGGCAAAGGAATCGTTTCATTTCGAATTTGTGGTCATGGCGCCAATGTTTTGCACCGTGAACAGCAAAATACTGGGCGAAATTTCACTCACGCAAGTGAAACAGGCGGCAATAGGCGCAAGTTCTGGTATATTTCCGTTCAATCCGGCTCCGAGACAAGCGTGAGCGGATTTTGTGGGCTGCGGCCGAGGCGGAGACTGAACGCCAACCAGGAGGAGTTAACTCTGATCATGGCACTTAACGGGGGATGCGGGTCCTAGAATGGTGAAAAATGGCCAAAAAATCCATTTTTTTTAAATCCTATTTTTAGAATTCTTATACCTATACGCATGTGTTCTCAATTTGTGAACGCAAAATTAGATCAGTAAATGGGTTAAAATTGGTTATAAAGTCGCCAAGGGAGTCGCGAAACGCTCCTCGAAAGGTAAAATTTCTTCGAATTTCCCAAGCGCGCCACCAGCGAAGGAGCTGGCCAATCGCTGCCACCTTGAGCCTGTTTTGAAGCTGATTTCATTGTGCACATTTTGCCGCCCTTCAAAATGGCGCCTCTTCAATGGCATGGCTTCCCTCGCCTTTTTTTCTGAAGCTCCCTTCCCAACCACTTATTTGACGGAGTGCGCACGCCAGACGAGCCCCCTGTTTCTCGCTTTCCATTGGTTGATGTAGCCAAGGTTGCTCGCGCTTTTTTTTTCTGTAATTTGCTTGTCGGCCACCGGCTCCCATTCCGCGCGCGTTGTTCGTCTGCTTCCTGCTTGTGCTATGCGACCGACACACCGACTTTCCGTCTTTTGCTGGCATGACTGGAGACACTCGCCTAAAGAAGAAGACGCCCCAAGCGTACGGCAAGAAATGAAGACGTCCGTGGAACGCGCCGCAGAAGAAAGCGGACATTGTGCGGCCGAAGCGGTGCAGTCCGACGATTGCGTGCAGCCGCGGGCACGTGTTGTGTCTAAAACGGTGCACTCTCCAGGGCTTAGCTGCAGAACCTCCTCGGATAGTTACGTCGTCGGACCATCTGGCACTTCCAGCAACATCGAAGAACGCAACTTGCTGCCAAGTTTGCCCGATGAGGTCGAAGCGGTGCATTCTGACGATGGCACGCAGCTGCGGGCACCTGTTGCGTCCAAAACGGTGCACTCCCCAGGGCTCAGCTGCAGCACCTTCTCGGATTGTTACATCGTCGGATCATCTGGCACTTCGAGCAACACCCAAGACCGCATTGACACGGCATTTTATTCCGTGGACAAGTCTGCTCAGTGCGCCAGGAATGCGGCGAGCTTGAAGGCATCTCTCGAATCGCAGTGCGCGACAGAACGCAAGTTCAAGCGGCTAGATGTTGATCTGGCGGATGACGGAAAAGGAAACTGGACAAAATTTGGCATTGTTGACCTGGCAATGATAAACTCGTCATTTCGGCTTGTCGTCTGCCTCAAGTGCGGTGAAAAAAGCGTGATGTTTTCGAAGGGCAAGAAAGAGTACGGGCTGTGTTCGAAGCTCGTCACATGCAGCAGTTGCGATTTTCGTGAAGAGCGGTTTTCGTCCCCCCATGTAGCCGACGAGACCGACGCCAAAATAAGGCCATTCGAAGTGAATTTGCGTGCCATGAAGGCCATCAATAGCATCGGCAAGAGGGCAACGGCTCTGTCAGACTTCTTTGCCGTGATGAACATTTTGCATCGAGGGCTCCCCCACAAGACCTATCAAAGCCACATGGCGTTAATGAAGGAAGCCTGCAGTGCGACAGCTGCCGAGTGCAAAGTAGCGAGCATTGCTCATGTCAAAGAGCTCTATGCAGAGTTCGGCAACGCGCCCGGCAACATCGACGTTATATATGATGGCACTTTGCTCACACGCGGACATAAGTCACATATATGCGTTAGCTGCATTATTGAAATGTACAGTGGTCTACTAGAGTTATAGACCATATCGTACTGTCGAACTTTTGCCTCGCTTGCACCAAAGGACCCAAGGAAGGAGAGGCAGGACATTCTGCATGGCTCATCCAGCACGCCCCCGCTGTGCCAGAAGAATGTTGACTGCAACGCTGGCCAGATGGAAGTGGAGGCAGCGCTACGCTTGTTTGTGCGGTCACTTGAAAAGCACAAGCTTCGGTATAGTACAACCATGCTGTCGGACGGTGACAGCAAAACATTTCATGCTCTTACCGAAAATGAAGTCTACGGTTATATCAAGGTAGCCAAAAAAGAGTGCATCAATCATGTGCACAAGCGTATGGGAGCTGTTTTACATACACTTGTGAAAAAAAAAATAAAAATAAGGCTCAAGGTGGCTCGCTAGGCGGTAAGGGCAGGCTCACGAAACACAAAATCAAGATCACCTCTTACTATGGCTATGCCTTGATAAGTCACAGGAACAACGTTCCAGGCATGCAGAAAGCTGTGCTTGTGACTCTGCAGCACATGTCATCTACAGACAAAGCACCAAAGCATGACCTCTTTCCTGAAGGCCCAGACTCATGGTGCAAGTACCAGAGAGCTGTGGCGAAGAATTAGAAGCCCCCACCACACAAAGACAGCTTGTCTGATTTTGTGAGCGAGGCACTACAGCTCGTGTTCAGGCAGCTGAGCGACAAAGCGCTCCTGGAAAGGTGCAGTGATAGGATCACTCAGAACTCAAGTGAAAGCCTGCACTCTGTGATTTGGCAGCAGCCCCCTAAAACCCCGCATGCATCTTTGCGGAGCATTGAGAGGGCTGTTGCAGAAGCCATAAGCCGCTTCAACCAAGGCATAACGAAGAGCTACGTAGAAATTGCCAAGAAGCTAGGCTACAGCATGGGCTACAACCTGGTTCTTCGCGGCCGCGAAAAAGACAAAAACAGGCTGCAAAAATCCCAGAGAAAGCATCTCGGCAGCAACACAACCAAGACGAGGCTTGCACGGCGTCACAAGCCAGCAGGGGACCTTGCTTATAGCCCCGGTATGCTGTAGCATGGTCCTCATGCAAACGGTGACAATTTCTTGTAAAATAAATATTGTGTGTTTTCAGCCTGAACATTGTGTAGGTGTACTGTATATGCAAGGACAACATTATTGTTCAATTTTTGGGCATTCCTTTCACTTACAACTCACTGTACTGACCAAAATGTAAAAAAAAAAAAAATCTCCTGCTGCATCAATGACCATGTCATAGTTTTGGAACAAGCTGTGACCAATATTTTGGGAGGCTACAGTCATAAATTTAGCATGGTCATTATCGTATAACATAGAGCTACAAAACGGTGTGATTTATATTGCCATAGCTTCACTTTAGCAAAAGTTACAGTAGCTGGAAACTTCGAAAGCATTTTTCTCAGTTCGTTGTTTTTGCACATTTCACTCAGCCTTACGAGGGTTTTTCCCATGTTATATTTTAGTGAAACTAACAAAGTTGGTATCATTTTGTTCATCTTGAAATGATCCCTGGGGTGATGCTGTTTTCATTTCTCTTGAGACACTTTACAAATTACAATTAAAGATAATTATGAGAGAAAATCAGGGTAAAATATTCATAAGTGTTTGTCCATTTTCATGCTTATAAAATGCCTTCAAATGGAAAAAAATAGTATCACCCCTACAGCAAGTCTTCAGCATTGGAGTTATGCATTTGCTTGTTCATTTTTCTAAAAGTAAATTGCCAAAAAGCCCCGTAAGAGATAGGCAATTAATTAAAAATCAAACAATAATATTACACTAGGCAATATTAAGGGTTGAATTTTAATTAATTATTAATTAATTAATTAATTAATTAATTAACCAATATAGCTATCATGAAACAAATCATAGATTTGAAATAAGTGTGAAAAACTACCTTAGATAGTGAAGTTTCGTTGAGATTGAGCCAAAAGTAAAGAAAGTTTTTAGGACCCACATCCCCCCTTAACTCCGGACACATACACGCACAACCTACGATTGCTGACCAACTTCATCTTGTCTTAAATGTGATGCCATACCAACGTTGTGCCCCCCCCCCCCCCCCCCCGTCCCTCCCTCGCCCCAACAGATGCCACACATGTGGCGCAAAGCAGACGAAGCTAACGATCGAAGAGTTGATGTACGGACGAGCATATACGTCACGAAAACTCGAGTGTGCACATACTACCACCTAGTGGAGCTGCTCATAACATGTCGTAGTGTCAGGGTACAGTAGGAACCGAAACTAGCTTTTAAAAACACGCCGTAATTAATTTTTCAGGGCGCACTCACTCTTACCAGTACATTTCCTACGCACGGCCTATGCAAAACCATGATAAGGGGAAAATTCCGTGTCTTAACAAGCCGATATAATAATGAGGCACACCGTCCTATTATAGGAGGCTTTGACCACCTACGGTTCTTCAACATGCACCGACATCACACACAGTACACAGGCCTCCAGCATTTTACTGCCCCTGATTTGCAATCGCTGCGGCCAGGATCGAACCAGAGACCTTCGGGCCAGCACCTGGGCACCGCAGCGGATCCCATAAAAGTGGACGGGGCCAAAACAGATACCCCGCTTTCAACCAGCAACGCACTGAGGGTCATTGCTAGGTACAAGTCGAACCCCTTTATGAATGTCACCTTCATTGACATAGAAGTTGGTAGGAAAATGCATACTGCATGCGTGACTATATAAGAGACTACCTACATAGAAGTTGGTAGGAAAATGCTTACTGCATACGTGGTTATATAAGAGACTACCTAGCTTAAAAGAGGCACCTGATACAAAAGACGAGGATACCTCCCTGCTGCTAGTCTTTTTATAATTGTACCTGTATCCCGAGAAGTAGAGAATACTTTGCCATTAATTGCCGAAAGACTGTCTGCTGTGGCTTGAATCTTATGTTGAATTCCAATGGCGGAGTCGGTGCAGCCGACCGACTTCGCGAGCGAGCACTCGACTCTGGCGTAGAGCAAATCCTCCAAATCCGCCATCGGAACACAACCCGCCCTGCTGGAGCAAGGCGGAAGCTGCCGCGTCACCCAGGATACCTTGCGCGTGGTCTTTTCCGCTGTCTGTTTCCCACGTGGTTTACCAGCATCGCCGCATCGTTCGTTTGCTTGTTCAGCGCTAATCACCTGTGTGGAATGGATATCACGCCAAGCGCGCAACAGCTATTGTCCACGACGTCTGCTGTCGCTATCGAGTAGCAGAAGCATTGCCGCACGCTTTGCCGAGGTAGCCGAGCCGTCCACCATTATCAACACAACTCGCGCCACGCCAGACGCGCCCCCAAGCAGACAAACGTGTTAAAGGAAATGCGTCACGCTGAGTTCCGGTCCACTCCACCGATTTCGGCGGAGCAGTTTTTTCTGCTCCACGGAGGGACTCCCGCTCTGAATCCCCTCCGGCTCTCTCATTGGAACTTTTGACTCTCGCTCTCACTCTGTCATTGGAACACACTTGCTCTTAAAGGAGCAGAAAAACTTGCTCCGACTCCGCCATTGGAATTCAACATTACATTAGAGTGAAGCGGCGGACTGTTGCCAAAAAATCCCTTCCCACAAACAGCCACCTTTGTGCAAATAAAAGCCACTGCTTACCTGGCAAAGCCTTGCGGCAGCTCCCCCAGGCCGTAAAGCGGGTAGAGGTAAGGGGACTTGCCATACCGGGCCAGGGAGTCGCTGTACAGCTTGATCCTCCGTATCAACTCCCCACAGGGCCTTTGCAGGTAGCTGAAACACATTCACACCACTCAACGAACTGGGATAATGCACAGCAATCAGCCAAGATCTGCTGCATACACTATTGAACTGTCTGGCTTTTGAGATAAATCAAGAGTCCTCACATATCACTGACTTGCCATGCATAATTAGACATATAGCATGCTAATGAAACATACATTCTGGTATGCATATATGAATTCCCGACCCACCATTTATGTCAGCCTTTACCATGTCATGCTATACAGATTTTCGTAATATACAGAGTTAATGAAACTGTTACGAGCACACCAAGACTGTGGCGCATAAATCATACCATATGCGCCATGTATATCATGATTTTCATGGTACAAACAGTCATTTACGCCCACCATACAGCCATGTTGTGCCATACCGATTCAGGCATACAGTCAAATAGTGTTTCAGTGAAAATGGCAGAAAAAAAAAAAAAAGAAGTTTGTCGTGGAATTTCACTGTAGCGAAATTTTATGTATAGGCTACAAAATTTTAGAATATTTGATTACCACGTGGCTTCCGATCCGTGCAAGCGTGCCCATTTTTTATGGCATGATCCATCTAATGAAATTGCCTTGAAAGGCCTTAGACTTTCACTTGTTAATCATAGTGGGATAGTCAGAGGTGAAGTGGAAGTGCCTCAGACAGGCTGGCCGACGTTTTGATAGGAGGACCTATCTTTGTCAAAGGCACCTTGTCATCCTTGGCATGTTAGTTTTAAGGAAGTTAATAGTGATGTGATCTCTTGCTGGTGGCAGATGCCCTGGTGGTGGCACATGTCCCCTGAAAAGAAAAAACTATAAAGCAGAGGAGTGCAGTCCTCGCTTCAAGTTGGGTGGTAGTGATTCAAAATGTTCTCAAAGGGAAAAAAAAAAGAGGGCAGAGGAAAGGAAAAAAAGGGGGAAGAAAGAAGAAAAACTCAAAGTAGGTGCAACGTGCTGCAAAGCTGTGTCCGCTAAAGACACAAAAAAAAGCAAAGACCTTGAAAGTTCAAAGCCTGCAGACTGTCGCCGCGCCCGGCTACCACAAAGGGTTGCCGACGATAGCCGCTTATGCTTGTTCCCGAACAACTATGAGTGGGACGCATTACAAGAAAGCGGTTACAAAAAGGGGGGAGAAGCAGGCAACGTCCTTTTAAATGCCAAGACATCGAAGGTAAGTGATACCGGATGGGGTCAGAAGAGCACGTGTCTAACGGGGAAGGTCTTTGGCGATAATATGCTTTCCGTATCCTCGCAGGTTGGCCGCTCAGCGGAATTGCCTCAATAATTTGGCAGCATGTTGGCTGAGAAAAGGGGAAATTGAGAATGCAAAGGAAATGAGCATTGACAAGAGAAACACAAGAAGAAAGGGGGAAAAAAAGACAGGGTGGGGTAGATGGGAAGTTAGGGCTAACAGACGAGAAAAGAAAAGAAGAAAAAAAAAAAAGAATTACGGAGGAGACTCTGGGAAGTTTCTGGGTTGACAATGACCGATGCACGGCAGGAGTGTTTTAGAAGTGATGAAAGAGGAAAGAAAGCTGTGGTTGAAAGGTTCCAGAAAATAAAAACTTCGTAGTTGTATATAGACACAAGCATATCTATAATTAACCCATATACCGTATTTACTCGCATAATCCTTGCACTCTTTTTCGCAATCCGATGCAAAGTATGCGGGTGCGAGAATTATGCGGGGAAAACTTTTCACGGAAACGTACAGAGCGAAAAAGACGCCGCAACTCGCGATTCTTATGCCAGAACAATAAAAGCACAGGTTCAATACAAGGCAAGATTTATTTGAGACACAAAAGATGCAGTCAAATAGTTGAGAATAAGAATACCATATGCAAAGCTTGTGGGTGTTGCGAGAGAAGTGGTAGCGTTCGCTGCTCAACAGGAGTCCGCAAAAAGCAAGAGAAGGACGTCAGTATTGGGATGATGGCTGTTTAACAGAACTGTCAGTTGCCTTCTGAAGAAATAAAGTTAATTATCAATCCCAGTCTTAGGCACACGGAAGGCCCAACACGTCTTGGTGACTTTCAGCTGCCGCCACCAGTAGTGAACACAAAACTCGTCTAGTCTGAAGGCCTACCGGCGGCCCTGTTGCCGTTGTTTAGAGCATGATCAATCACTTTCAACTTGAAAGCAGCCGTGTAGCTTTTGTATCACCCCATAACGTAACAAAAGTACAGTATCACCCCATAACCTAACAAGAGTACAGACACAACATACAAATCACGCCGCAACGCACCCTTGCCACTTTGGCTTAGATTGGATTGAGTTTCGGTGCAATAATAGTACGTTCTATGCTTAGCAGATGGAGCCAGATGGCGCACGCTATCATTATCAGCAGACAACATTATTGTTGCAATTTTTGGGGATTCGATAATTACTCGACGAAAAAAAAATATTTTTGTCGGGCGATGTCGGGGGTGCGATAAATATGCGAGTGCGAGGATTACGCGGGTAAATACGGTATGCCTTGTGTCCTACATGTAGGACGCTGAAACTTTTTAGTGTAACTCCGTTTTTCTTTTTTTTTTGTAAAAAAAAGCTAGCGCCTTCAAAGGTGTGTTTATGATGCCCTGTACTCGTCACATGCAAGCCTAGATGACCGCAGGGCTACAAATAGCCACAGGCTTGCAGTCACAAAACGGCTGTTTCATGTGCGTGTAGCTGAGCACCATACCACGGAAAAAACATATGTGATAAAGAGACAAAGTGTTCTCGATGCTGCTGATACTTTTGTCGATTGTCAGTTGTTGGGTGTGCAGCAACTTTCGTATGATAGTGATAGGCGCTAATGCTTTTTGCTCACGGTGTGTCAAACAATGGTGCCCTACATATAGGACAGCTCCAAAACCATTGTTCGAATCAGATTTCTTAAAAATAAAAGTCTTATTCTGTTTTCTGGGGTCCTCAAAGCAATCATTCTGGGGAAATAAATTAGCTTTGTTAATTTTTCTCAGTTTAGGCATATATGGGTTAAAATTGAAAGAGAATATTAGTATAGTACGATATGTAGGTTAGGAGCGATTTCATGTAATACCAGTTGTGCATTTTGAAGGCTGAAGGTATCTTGCCCCTGTGAATATTGCCGCAATTATGTTATGGCTATCAGCGATTCCAAATTTACACGTGCTACATTGATTCTTGATTGGTGTAGAGACACATTTCTGTATCAAATATGATTCCATGTATTTCCTCTCTCGTGGTCAGGGCACGCCTTGTGCCCCCGCAGCCGATGGGGGCTTCTGTGGGCTGTGCTTTTAACACAAAAAAACGGTGCCAAGAGTGTACCTGGAGCGGCCGTGTTCTTTCTCTTACACCAGTGTTTTGTAGTGTTACGCAAGATCGGGTCTGAATGAGTTGGCTGCAAGCCTCACTTGCAATTTGTCCATTGCAACATTGCAATTTGTCCTTATCACATTCATTGCTTCACCTTTTCCGTGAAATTGATTTTGTGCAATCATCCCTGCCACCGACTTAAAGTGCACTTGACAACATGTGCATGAGTATACATAGCCACAAAGCTTCTTGAGACACAGCTGGATATCTAGCGGCTAAGCAAGTTTAGCAGGTTCTGTACCGTTTGTTATAAGTTATTTGCGTTCATCTGTACCTGTGATTACGTTTCGTGCATCATTTGTGTGTGAGAAACACGGAGCACGTTTCGATCTACTTGCCACTCTTTGCATGACATTCCGTGACCTTTGTGTGACCTTTGATCACTGGTTTTGCAACACTATCATTGGTGTCACTAGCCTGGAGTGATCAGACCATTTGCCAATGCCAACGGCCATCAACTGTACCCAATCGTCTGCAGATCTGCATCTGCGTCTTGTCTAGATCAATGTCGTATCATTCCAGTGGACGCACTTGCAATACCCCACCGACTTTGATAACTGGCGATTCGTTTCAAGTTTAGGACCTGTTCTGACTCACTTCGCACTCGATTCAAAATGTCCTCCGCATGCGCTCTGAGCGTAAAAACAGCGTTTACATGGAACGAATCACGAATTATCTAAAGTCAGGTGGGCTGCGCAAATCCACCAGTGCCACAATGCGATTTGTGGTGCCTCACTCTGCCTGTGACGTCCGGAGCTCCATCGGCTTATGCTCTTATTTTCGTCGTTTTGTGGAAAACTTCGCCGACGTTGCTAGGCCACTCATAGACCTACTGAAAAAGGATACCACATTCTTATAAGCCCCTCAACAGGCTGAAGCGTTCACCGCTCTTATCACCTACCTAACTACGCCGACCATACTTGCCCATTTAAAACCATTTGCTGCCACAGAGGTTTCCACCGTAGCCAGTGACCACGGTATCGGCGTAGTTCTCGCTCAGCGGCGCCGCAGTAGGCAGTGCGTTATAGCTTACACCGGTCGCCTGCTTTCTCCGCCCGAGAGGAATTATTCCATCACCGAGAGAGTGTTTAGCTTTAGTTTGGGCCGTCCCGAAGTTCCGGCCATATTTATATGGCCGCATGTTCTTAGTCGTTATGGACCATCACGCCCTCTGCTGGCTCACCTCTCTGAAGGACCCGAGTGGACGTCTTCGGCGCTGGGCTTTGAGGCTGCAGGAATGTTCGTTCAGCATCAGTTACAGGTCTGACTGTTTGCACAAGGACGCAGACTGTATTTCTTGTCATCCGGTGGATCTTCCTGATCCCATTACGCCTGATTCGAGCAGCTGCGTAATGGCGTTTACCGACATCAGTGATATGCACACGGAATAACGTCGGGATGAGTCGGTATGCACTATCATAGACGCCATCCAGTCTGACAGCAGTGACGCTGAATTCCGTATGTTCGTGCTGCATGAGGGCATCCTCTACCGCCACGTCAGCACTGAAGGCCCTGAGCTTCTGCTTGCCGTTCCTCGTCATCTACAACCTGCCATACTTGAACAACTATATGACACACCAACGGCAGGACACCTCGGCGTTTCCCGCACAAACGACCGCGTGCGACGTCTGTTCTTCTGGCCAGGACCGTACTGCAGCGTGCGTCGATATGTCACGCCGGAAAAGACCTTCGTTGCTGTCAGCTGGATATCTTCACGCAATTGAGGTCCCCTCAAGACCACTCCATGGTGTCGGGACTTGACCTTAGCCATTTTCGACACTGAGAAATAAATGGGTCGCCTTCGCCACAGATTATGCGACCCGTTACGCGATAACAAAGGCCATGCCAACCAGTTGTGCCACTGACGTCGCAGATTTTCTTCTTCACGATGTCATCCTATACCACAGTGCACCCCGACAGCTGCTTACAAGCCGAGGTCGCTCTTTCTTGTCCAGAGTTGTGCCAAACATGTGCCACAGAGCACAAGCTAGCTACCGCCTGCCATCCACAAACTAATGACCAAACTGAGCGTCTCAACCGCATGCTCACAGAAACGCTTTCCACGTTGGCCTATGCGACTTTCGCTTATAAATCCTCTTGCATGACTGCACGCGATTTTCACCTTTTTGTTTTTTGTATGGTCGCGACCCATATTGCCATTTGAAACCACCTTGCCTCACGTGCCATCTGCTACCACGTACACTCGCGAAGCCATTGATCGGGCTCACATGGCTCGTCAAGTTGCCCATTCTCATCTCGCCAGGTCACAGGATGTGCAAAGAGCCCACTACCACCATCGGCATCATGATATAAAGTTCGCCCCTGGTGACCACGTGCTCCTGTGGTCACCGTGTAGGTCTCTCCGAAAAACCTTTGTTTTTCGCAGGATCCTACCTAGTCTTATGTCAAGTTAGCGACGGGAACTACGAGATAGCGCCATTGCACTCAGATACGTCACCAAGTTCATCACCTGTTGACATTGTCCATGTTTCCCACATGAAGCCCTACTTCTTTCGCACTTCTCCAGGCGCAAAGGTCCTGTTATGGCGATGAAGTAAAGGAAGACGAAGGGCAGAAGTAGCCGACAGGCGCACGAGTCTACCAATCAGCCGTTGTGACTCTTCCCTGTGGTTTTCCCCTATAAGTGCATCTTGTGCAGAAGCTACCAACCCCGTAACAATATCAGCATTTGAAGAAGATATTTGCACTCCTCATGTCAAGGATTATATGGGAAAAATTTCATCCTGATCTGGCCATCAAGAGCACCAAAAACACACGAACTTGCCCGAAATTGCAATCAAAAATTTTAAAGGGGCCATGACACTAGATTTTCAATTGAGATTTGTGTTATATGAGTTATTCCTTGAGCATTCACAAATGAAATGGGGATATTTTAGTGCATTTGGTTGAGCACTTCATTTATTATCGAATATTTTTACAAACATGGGAGTGGGCTGAGAGTTGGACAACACTGGCGCACTCGCAAACTGCGACTTAACAAGTGGCTGGCTGAGCGACCATCTGCATTTTGGCTAACAATATTATTCCCTCGTTACCTGCCTGTGAAAGCGAGATATTTGGGCTTTCTTCTGCTTAGCATTGAATTTGCAGTGGCTGCAAATGTTGCATAAGACTTGTTGCACGTAGCGGTGAAGATGGTCACGTGCAGCTGGTCACATGAATGCTTTAAACAATATGAAACTGCGACAAGGAGACAAAGAAGGCATGTCATCAGCCTTTGTATCGTGATAAGGACCACAATACACGAGAGCTCTACGAGGCCAATGCGATTAAAAAAAAATATCTTTATGTCAGCTATCCATCAGTGCTGCTCAGGAGTTGAGAAGTGCAATATCTGGACACTAGATTGTGGATGATTGTTTGAAGCATTTACGTGACCATCTTTGTCAATGAGCTTATGCTGTCTTTTCATCCTTGCTGTATTATATGTCGTCTTTCACTCCATAAAATTTTAGTCGAGAGTCTGTGCACGTGCGCTCTATAATATTGTATGCTGTCTTGCAGCTTAACCATTGCAGAAGTTACGTCAAACAACTAGCCTAACTTGTTTCAATATGTGCTAGAGAAGGCTGCAGTGAAGTAGGAAGTGCCACAACAACCTGCAAGCCTGTAACCACTCTGTTCGTAGAAAACCTATCGATGTATATGACAAGTGCGGCACTCTACAAAAGGGTAATAATATTAGCTCACTCGTCATCCCGGTACAAGGCCAGCGCATGTCCTGTGAAATCGGCAGTGTCCTTGTCTAGGCCAAACTTGTCGTACAGCTGGCATGCAGTGGTGCTCTGGTGGTCCACGTCTTTCCATGTCTTGGGATCGTCAAAAGCGTAGTCCTGCACGGCCACAAGGAAGTTGCGGAAGCGGCGCTTCTCAAACATGCCCATCAGGCTGGACGCGAGGGCCTCCTTCTCGTCGGCCGGCACCTTGTGGATCTTGCCCGCTTTATAGACGTAGCTGCCCTCGACCGACTTGAACTCGAGGTAACGCGTCACACCCGTGTGAATAAGCAGCTTGACCAGTTGGCCGTTGGCCATCAGGAACTTCGGCACCAGGTCCACGTTCCAGTCGCGAGAGCGGCCATACTCGTCCAGCTGGCTCGCTGGTAGGTTGAACTTGGTGAACAGCTCCTCCAGTGGGGTGATAGAGGCAGACTCGCCCCCGTAGTACTTGTTGCGATCCATGTGCAGCACTTTCTTGCCACTCACCGACAGCATGCCACTCAGGATACACTCCTGCACAAGGACATGGTGCAAGATCTTAATTGTGAAGTGTTTCGATTATGGTGTATGCCATAGTAGAGTGCTCAAAAGTACAAGGGTCTAAAGTGCGCACCTCCAAGATGCATTCGTCAGGATTTGATCCTGCCACTTCTGGTTCAACCACTAGACCACTGTGGCGGGTTATCCAAGTTACGGCAGATAATCTAATTTATTATTAATTCAATACTGTGGGCCTTTTCAGGCCTATACAGTAGAGGACGTACAAAACAAATAAGACTTCATATTGCAAAATAGAAAAAGGAAGATAAAATGATGATTAGATAAAAGTTGATGATTTTATTGTTTTTCTTAGTATTGGGGGAGTGATTTATTCTAATTGATTGATTGATGTGTGGGGTTTAACGCCCCAAAACCACAATATGATTATGAGAGACGCCGTAGTGAAGGGCTCCGGAAATTTCGACCACCTGGGGTTCTTTAACGTGCACCCAAATCTGAGCACACGGGCCTACATTTCCGCCTCCATCGGAAATGCAGTCGCCGCAGCCGGGATTCGAACCCGCGAGTGATTGTATTCTAGATATCATTGGCCACATCATTTCAGTGTTTCGAGCACGCTGCTCCCATTTCATTTCACACATGAAGTTCCCCAGGAAAATTTCATTAGGTCTCTAGACCTCACACTTTCGTTTCATCTACATGTTCACGTGTGCGGGAAGTAGAGTCCAAGTACTAAAAAGAACCTTACGCCTTATGATTCCTCCCACTCCAAGCTGGTCAAAAGAGGTATTGCCAATCTTTGTCGAATGCTGTTACTAAGTGTTGTAATCATAAAATGCAAGACAGCATGGTCGAGCAGCAAAATATACTTTTGTTCGCTGGCTCCCCGAAATCATTGATAACCTCTGTTGCTGAATATGTGTTTAAGCACCTCAAAGTAAAACAAAAAAGTGATGGTGGTGTTCGAGGAAAGAAGAACTTTGTGGTTATGTTGTATGTACATGGCGTATTACACAGATTGAAAAAGGTAGCGGCCAGGGTTGATGTAAAACTGGCACAAAAATGAGTATTTGCGACATAAAACATGTCAAGTACTGCGAGTGTAACAAATGTGGTGTATTGCATCCCTTTAAGTTTTGACAAGTTTTACGTTGGACAATCTGGTCGATGTGACAATGCTTGGTCGAGGGAGCATGAAAATCTTCTACTCTCGGGCATGGTGGTAACTTGCCGTTGCCTTACAAGTTGTGTGGGTGTACGCCGTTGTTCGATAAGGTTACAATTTTAGGTAAAGCTAAGACGAAGCGAGAACGGGAAATCATTGAGGCATTTCATATCTGGAAACTCGGTCCGGACAAATGTGTTAGTGCAACTTCGCTTTGTCTCGCCAGGAAAGAATGTTTGTTTCTAGCACCGAGGTGATCTGCTTAGATTAGCTGGTTTTGTTTGTTTTTTTCTTATCTGTGCATGCATCGCTTGTATTTCGGAGGAAGGGTTTTTTCGTAATAAACGTCAGTTGTTAGAGCCACGCCTCTGCCCTCTCTTTCTACCGCTCTGCTTTTCCCCCGCTTTCGACGTTTTGTGGTTTCATTTGTAGCTAACTAAAAAACCTGACCGCGGCAAGAAGTCACAATGGTTAGTCCTTGAGGGACGTCTGCACAGATGTGATACTAGAGAGGCATGCTCAAGGTAGGGCAATATCAGCAGTGCAGCTGCGTCTCAAAGTGCACAGGTGCTAGCTAAAGAGGTGGGCGTCGATTTTTTTGGTGGGCCGTCGCGGTGCTCCCGACTTATGCACTAGAAAGCACTAGCGATGATGATGATGAAAAACATTTATTATAAAAGAGAGAGGTACGGGGCCAAAGCATGACCCCGCTACATGGTTGGCATCCTTAGTCCGGGACACCCCATGACGAGGCCCCTACTCGCGCCCGTCTCACCAGAGCCCGTTGAGACTCTAGTGATGAGCAGTTGAGAAGGGCAGTCTCCCATGCCTCTCGGGAAGGGGTAGGGGAAGGGGGTAGGTGGGGATTTTTCGGACATGCCCATGTCATGTGGAAGATATCACACGTCTCCCCACAGTGTGGGCACCGCCCATCTGTGTTCGCATCGAAAAGGTTTAGGATTGCAGGACAGAGTAGAGTACCTGTCTGCAGGCGCCTTAGAGTTCGCTCTTCCGCCTTACTCAGCTTCTTTGCAGGTGCCGGGTAAAGGCGGTGAGTGTCGCGATAATAGCTCAGACTTTCTTTGAACCGCAGCAGCGGTGTATTGGCCTCCGAGTCATAAGAGCCAAGGTGAAGAGCCCGGTGGGTAAGCGCTCGGGCGGCCGCGTCAGCGGCCTCATTACCTCGTAAGCCCTGATGGCCAGAAGCCCATACAATGCGATTCGGGGCTTGATCAGCGAGGGCCCGTTTTAGAATTTGGCTGGCTAGGGGGGATATCTCTCCTACCAAGTAATGAGCACATGCTTTCCGGGAGTCCGTGATGATAACTTTCGAGTTGGGGCCCGCAGCAGCAAGCGCTATCGCGACTTCCTCAGCGCGCTCTGGATTTTGTGCTCGGAACAAGAGCCCATTGACATTCTTTTTCCGGTGAACTACACAGGCCGTGTAAAATCCCGTGGGCGAAGGAAGGCCCTGCTATATCTACGTAGAATACACCAGGTCGGGAGCCGTGTTGCCTCCCAAGCGTCCGAGCCCGCGCCTGTCTTCTGCTTTCGTGCGTGTGCTTATCCATGTTACTGGGGAGTGGAGAGACCGAGAGCATATGCCGCCACAGTTCTGGAATACGCTTCGCCTCCTCTGCAGTGCAAGTGTGCTGTATATGTAAGCGGTTCAGCAGGCGGCGCCCGGGAGCCGTCTGCACGAGCCGCGTATTCTGATTCATAAGGTGGGCCTCCCGCAACTCCTGGTAGGAGTTGAGCACACCTAACGCCCTCAGTTTGGCGTTGGAAGTGGCCACCGGGAGATCCAGAGCTCGTTTAGTAGCCTTACGAATGATGGCATCTATTCTTTCGCCTTCTTGCTTGTTAGTGCGAAGGTATGGGACGGCATAGAGGATCCGGCTAGTCACGAAGGCATGGGCGATGAGGGCCCATGCAAGCAGTGCCAGAATTTGCCAGCAGATTTCAAGGACAAGCTTGAAAGGTTTTTGCGAAGAAAGCCTTTGAAGACGATGGCATAGGTGACAGCCATATAATAAATATGGATGAGGTGCCACTTACGTTTGACATCCCAATGGAGAGGAGTGTGACACCAAAAGGTGACAAGGCCATCAAGATTACCGCCATGAAAAAGCGCACTTCACGGTGGACTGCCACTTTAAAGACTTATTGTAACCCCCAGCTACTTTACGATACTTACGTGCTTGATGTCTGCCCCATAGAAGGTGTACTTAAAGTGAAGCAGTCTCTTTCCATGGGCAATTGTAATGCACATGGTTTATTTGTATTAATTTGCACACAGTGCCTTTCACACCATTTTTGAATATTCTCTAAAGATTTGCCAAGTGTCACCTGGTCTTCCTCTGTGCTAGCAGAAGAGTATATTACGCATTCATCTGCCAAGAGCCTCATTGTAATGCCCGGTTCCATAGCTGCGTAGGTGCCATTGATGTAAACAAGGAGTGTGCTGATCCGCACAGTTGAACTCGGCATTATTAAGAGAAACATACTGCTTGCGATTGGCGAGATAAGCAGCAATCCCAATCCCGTGGACTATTTTCAAGTCAACACCAAATGACTGGTCAATGAAAGGACTACAATATTTTTGGCATACCAAGACATCTTTGCCATCCTAGAACTTCAGATATCGGGATATTTGCCACGAATACACCACAAGTCTTGATCTCGAATAGTCACATAAAAAGGGACTGAAACGCTTTTTAAGCTACCCATTGAGTGCTACCGTTTTAAATGTCAAGGCTCCTGTGAACATGCAAGCCAAATACAGTTGATATGCACTTAAATTGTTTTGTGAAGTAAGCAAGTTTGTTGCATCGAGATATTTTTCGATCCTTGCAACACAAAGACTTGAAAAGCTATCACAGTGCTGCTAGGCCCACACCTCTGAGAAGTCCATGGGTGCGGACCAAGGGCAGTCTGGACATGGTACTTAGAATGCTGCATCAGGTGACTTAGATTTCCGAGCAGCCCAAAGGAAGTGCTGAGCTGAGCAGCATTCTTGTTTTCCTTCGATTTTCTTGTTCTCCACAAGAAAGTGAAAAGGAAAAAAGGCACACACAGAGGAATTACAAGGAAAGAAGGCAGGCACAAGTGAATGCTCTACGACGAAATCACAGCCAAATATCTTGGTAGAGACGCCTACGCTTTGAGCGTCATTGATACTCGGGGCGTCCAGCTCGCATCTGCCACAGTACGCACTTGAAGCCCAGAAACTGCAGAGGAGGTGGCAATTGCCCTAGCTACCACAACGTGCTTGGATGCAGCTGTGATATTCCTAGACTCTCAAGCAGCCATGCGAAACTACAGCAAAGGTCGTGTGTCTACCCAAGCAATGCAGATACTAAAGCGCCGAAGCACTCCGATGCCGTTCACCTGTGTGACATGGGTTCCTGGGCATGAAGGGCTGGAGGGAAACGAGGCAGCTCATGCCCCGGCCCGCGATCACGCCTATCGGGCTACCCCTTCCCGCTTTGACGCCAGGACTGTGTCCGCTGAGGCCGAGTGTGTACCTGACAATTACTTTACAATACTGCAACACCATAGGCTGGAACGTAGAGAGTACGCACCACTACACTGGAAGCCGAACAAAGAGGACAGCACCATACTGAGAAGACTGCAGAGCAACACATACACACACAGCATACTAATGCACCGATTGCACCCTACATTACATGAATATGTTTGCCCGATTTGCACCGTACCTGACACGTTGGCCCACCTGATCCTCGTGTGACCATGCAATACAAATACAGATCTATCGCCTGCGCCGAACACCTGCAACACTGGTAAAAAAAACGAACACCTTCTCAAAACGTGGGATGCCAAGCTCGCTTTGGGGGACCTGAACCAACAACGACGTGTCGTCGCCAGGGCCAAGGAGGCAGCGAGGGCCAGAGGGTTCCTGGAATGAGGAGACTTCCCACCTAAGATGAACGCGGAACCTACACCGCTATACCGTTTCGAAAATAAATGTTTATTCCTTCCTTCCTTTCAGCTGACACTCCAGGTGTGGAACACCATTACTTGAAGTTCCTACCTTTGCAACGTCTATGACCTTGTAGACTTAAACGAGCACTTTTAAGAGTTGTTCGGCGTCACAGCAATGCCCAAAAGTTGGCTTTGGCACAGTGGGGTGCTATGGGGTGAAGCAGATAAATATTCAAAGGGGCCGATATAACAGCACAATGAGGTGATATATCTAACGAATAAGCACCACAAATGCTCAAAGGCATAATGGC
This sequence comes from Rhipicephalus microplus, assembly GCF_043290135.1. Taxonomy (NCBI): domain Eukaryota; kingdom Metazoa; phylum Arthropoda; class Arachnida; order Ixodida; family Ixodidae; genus Rhipicephalus; species Rhipicephalus microplus. Next base: position 34,015,453 of record NW_027464586.1, read on the forward strand.
GGCAATGAAGCAAACACGCCACGAAGACTTAATCGCTTTATGATAAAAATCTTGAGCTAACTGCCTGTGGCGCAGCTGATGTACTGCACGCTTTTAATCACTCACGCGTGCTGCCGTTCGCGCTGCCTTTCTGTGCGACGGTGCCTTCACGAATGAAAACAGCTCGCCATCGCCGCACCAATGTGCAATCAGGAACAGAGTGGGCATCAAGAACACTTATTTAAAACAAACACGTGCGTATGAAAGCGCTCCGGTAGGAACGGCGTCAGCTGTGTAGGCAATGTGCGACACACAACTAGAAACGATCGGTCTCATGAGGCAGGAAGTGCTACTTTTTGCCGGAGACTTTCGTACAGCGGAGCATCCTCTAAGTGCAAGTGCAAACAAGCATCGCGGAGGTGCGGACAAGTATTCCTCTATACTGCTACATCTTGTATGTTCTGCATCAACATTTACACACGCTCCATGCAATAAATCCGCACTTATTCCGCGTTTTGCTGGTACTGACAGCGCTCATCACGCGACACATATTTGCAAATGGACGTTGGCAGGCCCTGAATGTATTTACGACAGCGTGGTGTGCATCGAAATGCCTGATAAGTGTACTCTAGGAGGCATTGAACTTATTTCAAGCGGGGCTGTGGCGATTTGATTACTTGAGCGGAATAAAAAGTCATGAATCTTTTTCTCGGACGATTTTCCGGTCCCTAAAAAGTTAAAAAAATCTGGCATTCACTGCATACCAACCATCCATGGTCCCAACAGTGACATTTGGCCCAGTTTTGCTTGGCTTGGCTCTGGTTGTGCCTTACGCAGGTGCACCGCACGATGTCATTTTCAACAGGAGAACCACAAGTAGTTTAGTTTCAGAAAGTTGGAACATATCCTTTGGAGTAGGTTGAGCACAGACTCGCTGAATTTTGAAGATATATAGCAGCCTGTAGCAGCCAGGACAATTTGGCGCAGTTTGGAGCAATCGGAGCAGTTGCACCAGGTGTCAATACCAGCTGCACATTTTGTATGTGGTGCACTTTTCTTGAATCAAGCATCAAAATGAATTTGAATCTAGTTCCGGGAGTAAAACGCATAAATAATCAATGGTGTTGAAAAGCATGCTCGAACAAAACTTGATATCAAAATCAGATAGAAATCGGCGCTTTTGTAACTCGGCCTTTTACGAAAAACTTGGTTAAATAATGTCTGACGGCTAAGTTAACCATTCATTAGGCATGACAATAATTTGTGCCCTATGGGTTTCCCTGTGCCAGGGAAAGATCAGGTTTCATTACATCGTTTAACTGCACATACAGCCCTTCTTGAACACTCAAATGCCATTCAAGCTCCTGTGAACATGCCAGCCAAATACGTACAGCACTGCATGCTGAAGGAAATTTGCATTTTGAAGACGGCCAAAAATCACTTCTAGTTTGTGGGACATTAACAGCCACACGATCGCAAATGCATCTGGATAGAATTCATATTCACTGCTTTGAGTTCAATAACACGAAGAAACTCTTCCAAGTACTTGCCATTCCAATCAGCCATAGTGTGCTTACTGCTCGCTTTTCCAATCAGCCATAGTGTGCTTACTGCTCGCTTTTCTCTATGTTCATGAAAGACAGCATGTGGTCTACAACACCAGCGCTATTTTAAAGAGTATGCGCTCGGGTGGGTCTCATACTGAACTTACTATGATAGCATTTGCCAATACAGATCATTAACAATTCAATGGTGTGCTGGTTAGTGCAAACTTGCTTTCTTTCATGTGCATCACAATCTAGATGTTTAGACATTTTTTTTTAAAGCATGGCCTCCTGAGATGGCATGCTCCTGTTGAGTTTCTCTTTAGTCGTCTTAATCACTGTGCTTTCCAGCAAAACCAACGAGTATTGCCTCGCGCGCTCAGCTACCACGAAAGGGTGCATTCACTGCGGATTTTGGTGGCGGTAGAGACCGCGGCAGACAGCAGAGTGCACGGGATTTCAGCATGCTCAAGGTTATTTTTTCTTTGTACGAGCAATAATCACTGCCAGAATCTTCTGGCTGCAGTGAAGACAAGTATTTTTTTTACTGCATTCCTTTTGGTCCACTTAACAAAGAAACACATGGCAACTGCTCAGTTTTCCCGATATGAAGAAGGTATCACTTTGTGGCAGCATTACTCGTTTTCATTACGGTCTGTTTTGTCTCGGTGCTAAATACCCCTCCCTATTTTGTCAATGTATGAGGCTGTGTTTGCACACCCCCTCCATAGGAGACTATGTGAGCAGCGGGCCTCCTCCCATGCGCACGCCTATAGTAGTGAGGTGAGTGACCTTGAGAGACCTCCGCCACCTACGTATCGGCAAAGCATCATGGCTACTACATGTTCCCTTTTCAGGTGCTTGTGCGGCCCGGCGAGAGCAGACGATTATCAGCGTGACGTGTGTCACAGCCTTGCGTCTCCATGTGACCAAGCTACACTGCTACGTCACAGGCCAACTTGGTGCTTAAAAACCGAGAACTGTCCACATAAAAAAAGACAATTTTAATTTATTTTTTGAGAGAATAAATTAATCTTGGTGCATGTATTATGCTTCCTGGTACTACATAGCCAGGCGCAAATGTTGATGCCACAGCTAACACTGGAGAGCCCTTTCATTGCCCCGAGAGAAGAAAGAATTGTTCTTTAAAGCACTATTGTTGTTCACGACTGTCTTCTGAACTCAAAGCGAGTGTTTACATGAAATGTTCATATGAAATTATGAGGTAACTTAAAGGCCCTTTAGCCCTTCGAGTCCACCTGAGCGAACTCTGATGGATTCAGTGTGAATCTGCTTACGGCTATCGTAAAGTGGCTATGCTGTGCAACTTTTTGAATAGATATAGTTTCTTCTGCGGCAACTGCATTTCCGATGGAGGCGGAAATGTAGGCCCGTGTGCTCAGACTTGGGAGCACGTTAAAGAACCCCAGGTGGTCAAAATTTGCGGAGCCCTCCACTACGGCATCTCTCAAAGTCATATGGTGGTTTTGGGACGTTAAACCCCACATATCAATCAATCAATATAGTTTCTTTTATTATTATTTTTTCAATTACAACTCGAGACAGCTTATTGGGGCCCATGCTTTGTGATTGCCAGTCTCTAGGTGAGGTCGCTTGGTAAAGGAAACGTTTCCGCAAGTAAGAAATTCACTTTTTCATGGTGCCATGGTACAAACTGGTGGTAGTCTATTTTCTTTTCGTTTCAATTCTATGGCTGTTTCATAAGAGTTTGAAAGCATATGGCCCGTGTGTGGGGCAAAAATGGCAACACAAATATGCACATGCTATATACAGAAAAAAGGAAGGACAAAAAACACCCTGAATGTGGTATTCGAAAGACCACTGTTCTTTCAATCTGTGCATTACAAAGCTTTTTTTTTTTTTTATGCCAATGAAGTCGTACGTTCATCACGTGACAGCACTGATTGACGAAGGTGCCAACTACTCAATTATGCAGCCGTGGTGGTCTAGTGGCTAAGGTACTCGGCTGCTGACCCGCAGGTCGCGGGTTGAAATCCCGGCTGCGGCGGCTGCATTTCCGATGGAGGCGGAAATGTTGTAGGCTCGTGTGCTCAGATTTGGGTGCACGTTAAAGAACCCCAGGTGGTCGAAATTTTTGGAGCCCTCCACTACGGCGTCTCTCATAATCATATAGTGGTTTTGGGACGTTAAACCCCACATATCAATCAATCAATCAATCAATCAATCAATTATGCAGCAAGAGCTCACCAACTGCCTTCCGAAGGTTAAGATGCCATGGACAGGATGCACATGAAAAACGCCAGGCCTGCGCGGTAGGCGCAGCAGAGTCACAGCAAAAGCTAGAAGAGTGGCCTTTCAGAGCCCTTTCAAAACACTCATTGGGTAACTACTGCAAACACACCTGCTTGGTACCCACTAGGGCATTAATAATAAACATTGGGGTAGTAGGTGGGCATCCGCTATGCTATTTTTCGTCATTCTTGTGAGAAGTGTGGCATTTGATAAACACTTGCTCAGCCACGCAGTGGCTGACGAAGACGAGGAATTAAGGCTGTAGTGGGCATGCACCACAGTTATAGGGAAACAAGAACAAGCTTTTGTATTGAGTTGGAACATTGGACAGCCCACTCGTTATGCTAATCGCACTGTACGACGACTGGTTGTTCTTTTATTGCTTTAAAACGCTTTACAAGTCATATTAATACGATTGCTTTTCCGACATCAAGCCTGTTTAAGGCACGCTTGACAACAAGTCACAAGCACCAGTGTAGCTCAGTGGTAGGTTACTGGCCTGGCATCCAGCGGACCCGAGCCACACTGTCGTGTAAGTTTTTTTTTTCCCCAATTTCGCGCGATGTTAGGGACACCAGTGGCGGCAGCGGACAACATGCAACTGCACGTGACCCGAAAAGTGTTCTCATAACAGCTGTCACTGTTAAAGTAAAAGGCTCCCATGGGTAAATGCACTGCTCGGCTCTTCATCTAAATGTCATCCCTTTTGTCCTTTATTCCCTCTATACACAGCATACGCACATTTGTACTGGCTTTCATGCAGTATGCATGCGGCAATATAATTTTGAGCAATGCCGTAGTGGAGTGACCACTTGGAGCACCTGCACCTGAATCTATGTACACAGGCCTACAGCATTTCACCTCCATAAAAGTGCGGCCTTCATGGACAAGATCAACAGTCGTCTGCAGTGGCCGCTGTTGTTTCAACAGATGATGACCGCATGGGGTGCCTTCCCAGAAAAGCATGACATTTGAGCTTTGCCTTCAAGAGTAGAATACACCGAATGCCTCCTCAATTGCTGGCTCTTAAAGAAACAAACAATTGTGAAGGTAACATTGGCCATCTAAAACTATCGTAGAATGTTTACTGCCAGAACAGTTAGTTAAGTGCCCACTATGTCATTATGCTCCCTTTCTGAGAAACAGCAAACTTTGCATCCGTAGGGAAACACTTGAAACTATGTTTGAGTGCTTCATAGTGCATAGGTCTCTAAAACACCCACTTGCGGTGTATTCAAATATTTTGATACCTGGTGCGATTCTACGCTTCTATCGCGCATTATTACACACGTTAAAGACATGTGTCATGCCTGCGTTACGACACATTTATGACACGCGTCAAGGAGAGTACTTCGGCAACATGACATGCCTATAGTGTTCTTTACCTATGAAGTCTCGCGCACAGTGGGGCTCTGTGGTAGAACACTCGCCACATAGACAGCCTGGTTTTGATTCTCACTGAAATCGGAGTTCTCTTTCATTTCTTTCTTGATTTTTCGGTTACAAACAAGATAATTTTTCACTCATAACCAACGATGCCGATGTTAACACCAAGACCAAAATTTCAGCAAATCAAGCTTTTGCGTTAAAAAATGGTGCATGGACAGTCGTATGCAGCCCAGGGCACCAGCGAAAGACAGATGTGGTGTGAGCAACTACATCGCAGGCCTTGACCGAAAAATAGAATTGCCCAACTAGGTGCAACTTGTCATTAGAGAGAAGAACAAAACCCTGCCATAACTCCTCCACCGCATGCGCTCTTTCCAGTGCCAGAGAGTTACCAGCAACCATTAATGAAGTCAATTATCAAACATATGAGAATTTCGCAAGCCTCATTTTCCTCAAAAGTAGTGGATCTGGGCGAGTCTTTCATTGTGGCTATAAGCAAAACTGAGCGAAATGAACAAGCACTGAGAGTGGACACAACACAAGGGCTCACTAACCTTTACTCTTTTGTTACCGCAAGAAAATTAATACTTTTCACATGTCTCGGGAATCAAGTTTTCACCAGCTAGCAAAGTACAACAGCACACATTGCAGCATACCAAATTATGCATAATGAAATGCTCTTTCCAAAAGATATAACTTCTAGCATAACAAAACTAGTGTGACATGTATTTGTAAAATGTGATTTTTGTTGCCACACAACAATACAAAACATATATAGGAAGATAAATGACCTAGTAATAGAATTAAAAATGTTCTTCACAACATTCCCTTTACTGTAGACAAAAGAAAATCTGAACCAAGGTCTAGCTTCCATGCTGATAACATGCGATTTTCATGCCCTTTCTGAAACAATGGTCTTGCGCGATCACTTAAGCTCGATGGCAAGTTGTGTTCCACAAGAAATCCCGTCAATAGGCATTTCGTGCTGATTGTGTTGTCATCATAGGTTTTTTGGAAGAAACTACCGATGTTGTCCTGCCCTTCCACAGCCCGAATGCATTTCTGATGCGTTTGTGAGGTAATATGTCGGCTCTGCCACCGTACAAAATGCTTACACCACAGGCGGGTGTGATATGCAGAATCCATACAAGCCACTTTCCGCGAAATCACGAAGCACGGAAACTCAGTTGTGTGAGAGTCCAGAAACACTTGCAAGTATTTCTTTGCTTTTGAAACCACCATCAACCACATAACTTCCAAAGCAACGTAACAAACACAACTGACGACTAGGGGAGTGGCGTAGGCCTAGCGTATCCCACAAGGCAGACAGAAGCATAAGTTGTGGTCGCCTTGTTTCGATACGGTGGTGACCGAATCTCGCGACCACTGACCTTCACCCAGATGGGCGGTACTACAGTGACTAGAATATACTAAGCGGTACTCTATGGTATGGTTACAATGAACTAGAAGTGAAGCGGCGAGTACTGTTTCGTAGCACCGCAACTATCGCAGCAGAAAAGGCTGACGTATGCGCGTGATTAAAAAAAAACTGCTCTCCTGTGCTGGTCCCTTTTCAGGAGATTTCAGACAGCATTCGTACAATCTAGAGATTAGCTCAAAATTTGGGAGTCTCCTAGACAATTCGGCAGAGTTGGCAACTACGGAAATGTGAAACCGATCACTCCTTGCTCGTCGTCATCCGCTCGAGCTTAAGAGGTTTCATAACTTTCCTTTTTGAGCACCAATTCACATAAATCTTGTTTCACTCATTACTACACACTTTCCAGTGCTAAATAAGGCAGTCACAAAGGGCCCTTAAAGACACTAGGTCTTACAAGGGCCAAGAACAACTCCCGACAACACTGGGCTGCCAATAATTCAACGTCCCAAAACCACTATATGATTATGAGAGATGCCATAGTGGAGGGCTCCGGAAATTTCGACCGCCTGGCATTCTTTAACATTCACCTAATTCTAAGCTCACGGGCCTCAAGCATTTCCGCCTCCATCGAAAATGCAGCCGCCGCGGCTGAGATTAAATCTCGTGGCCTGTGGGTCGGCAGCAGAGTGCCTTAGCCGCTAGGCCGCTGTGGTAGGTTCGAATGATTAAAGTCGTCTAAAAAGAAATTTTGCTAACCTGGCGTGTGATTGCAGGTTGAACAATGATGCAGTTACAAGCTGCCTTCTGTACACCATGAAAACTTTTCAGCCATGAATTGGTCATGGTACTGCAGAAGAAAAAAATCCCACAGTGTCTTGCAAAGTGCCTTTTCAACCCTCTGGTCTGCAATAACCAAGTCATGTGAGCACAAGATGGTAGAGAGTTAAATCACACATGTCTAGACTAAACGAAGCCATCCAGAAAGAGTGCTGTTGCTGGCCCGTTAAAAGCTTACGTGCGAGTTAGCCTGATGATTCTTCACCAGAGAGAGAAAACCAATGGAAAGGCTAAAATAGGTGTGATTGCGCTATGGCATTGGATGTGGTTTCTGCAGCAAATAAAGTAGGCGATCTCTGCACAGCAGTGAGAAAATGTGCAGAAAAGGTCTATTGACTGTCTCAAATGCAGCATACTAATCTATTTGTGCCACTCAATGTCTTGTACAGCATGATGTGTGGAAGTGTCTACTTAAAATAATCAGAGTAATATGTAAAGTCATGTTTCAGAGAGCATAATGAGAGGCCATGTCTGCTTGATGCACATAGCAGTTCATTGCAGACAAGACTGCAGGTGCACCAGGACATTTTCTCAGACCAAACTTTTCTTTTAGCACCGCCCCAACCAATTGGCTGCAAAGGCATACAGACACAGCCAGTCATGGGCACATTACCAGCAAAAAGTAACACTGTTACAGTTACCTAAGCCAAAAAAGTAACTCTGTTACAACAGAATCGAGAGTTGGGCTAGTTGAATATACATGGTATAACTGTCGTTTCAGTGCACAAAGAAACTGTTGCAATTCATTTCTAGTACACATGGCATTAAATCTTTTGCTCACGTCAATGTATCGAACCCGGCCACGCTAGCTCCAATGATTGCTTTATGCGTTTGCAAGGCAAGGGCAGCTTCTTGGCACATTAGCTATGGAACCTGTCCTCCTGATCTGCAAGCCACGTGTAGATGGCTCCAACCCCATAGGACATTCAAGAAGTATGTGCCAGATTCTACGGTCCGAATAACTGTGGCAAGTAAGGAACTACAAGGACTGGCTGAAGGTGTCGTGCAGCACGATGCATGGTACTCGCTGGCAGCCGTTTTACAGGGACTGGTGCGTCACCGACGACACGGCAGAGTATCTGGCGACAAGTTCTTCCTCAACTTTCAAAAAAAAGGAAGTCGTGTGCGCAAGCTGAAAAAGTCTTGAACCTTAGCGAGACAACACTTCCTGACAAGCGCCTTGATGTTCTTGGCCTCGGTCCCAACTTTCGCTTCAAGCAGTCACTCAAGCGGGTGGACAAGTTGGTGTTAACACGGACCGTTTCCAGGCAAGTGGCGGAAGAGGAGCGGCTCAGGTGCATTTCAGAGTGTGTTGATACCATTGCTAAGACTGAGGAATGTACATGGTAGGAACAGAATTTGCCCAATTTGTAAATTTCTGGTATGTACCAACCAACAACTTCTTGTAGCTGACAAGGAAGATTCCTTGGTAATTATGGACAAGGGCAACTTTTCGGAGGCTGCCTTGAAAGCGCTCGACAAGAATTTTGTACATGCAAATTGCAAGAGTTCACAGGTCAAGAAAAGTGCTTGTTCTTTCCTTTTGACATGAATTTTGAGCGGTTAGCTTCTGCAATCAAATCTGCTAAGCGATCTGAACTTGATATTTTTTTTCTGTCAAGACACACAAGCCAGATATGCCTTTCAGAGCGACTGTCTGAAAAAGATGTGACAAAACTTTTCTAGATACCTGCAAAATGATTTGGAGAGTCTTTCTGTCCTGGATCCCTTTCATGTCAGTAATTCCAAAGCAGTGGTTCAGTTTCTGAGCACGGATAGCTAAAACTGCCATAGCGCTTTTAGTATAGACATTGAGAAAGCGCTTGTCCTCTGTGTTTCTTTATGCGCTTAAACGACAGTTACAGCAACTCTGTTACAGTTAGATTTTTCTAAAGTAACTTGTTACAGCTACCATGAAAAATTCATAACGCACCAAATTATAGAACTTTAGACATACACAAAGCAACAGAGGGTGTGTGATGAGTGAAGACAGTGTCCATGAAGTCTATTCCTTATATTTTTCAAGTTTAATCAGCCCACCCTTTTTTCGCCGCCGTACCTTCACACACATGATCACGAAATCCAAGGACAGCATACATTGGAGAATCGGTGCGGGATCACCCACAAGTATGATGCAGGGCGGCCAAATGGGCAGGAAGGGACCACGAAAAGAAGGGTTGTTCAAATCCACCATGCGATAGGTTCTTACGAAGCTCGAACACTGTTGGACTGAGCATAACTGTGACCCAAACGAAGCGACGATGCCTGTTCGCGTACAAAAGCGAGCAGTGAAGAAACTTCTGGATAACGTTCATTCGCTATGACGCATCAGCTTGCAAGAACAACCAAGGCCCTATACTCCAAGGACATGTGGGAACGGTCTGATGGACATCCACTCGTTATTTTTGTTGTTGTTGCTAGCGTATACTGAGGATGCCACAGGTTTATGGTGAAAAGTCCAAAAATTTGAGAAGAAGGTTTGACACTTTTGGCTTTCAGCCATTTCGCGCTTCTGTTTTCAGCACTGTGTGAAACAGCATTTGCTCGAAGAAGCAATACTTCACCGACACACCAACAACAAAGCGGCAAGCTCAAGTTACAAGGAGGTCAGATAGCCTCTTCTCTAAAAGAAAAAATAAGAAACGTGAATTTGGCAAGCTGATCAGTAGCAATATGATTAATTTACCACATATTGCTTACAAGTAAACTTCAAACACCGTCTTCTGCATGAAAGATACTGACCTTTTCTTCCAAACTGCGAGTACAGCCCTTTAGTGGAAAATTGAAAGGTTGACAGAATATTCTATTGAAGACAGTTAAAAAAAGTGAGGAGCATCAACCATCAGTCTTCAATGAGTGCTGTTGCTGGATAATTGTTTATACAAAACCGGAAGTAACTACCTACTTTCTGCTACAGTTACTCAGCAAAAAAAAAAAAGACAAGCTCCTCTAATTTTAAGGTAACTATTCTTTGGGACAAGCTTCTGTGGCAATGAAGGGAAAGCTATGGGGATGGAGCTACTGCACATGTACTACTCCGCGGCTAGACTCTTTTAGAATGATGGTCATGTTCGAATAATACCACAGTATAAAACTTGCTAAATCTATTTACACAGCTATTCATGAGTGAATTCTACACAAGCTCCTTCAGCAAGTCGTCGGAATAGCTGGAGGGCAACGCACACTCACCTAAACGTGAAGACGCCATTTTGACTATGAGGTGCAACTTTCAGATGTGCGAAACGTTAAATTGCACTTCAGAAAACAAAAAAAATTATATCTCCTTGGTTCGTTCAGCGTCCCTTTATAAACAGCATCACATAGAAAATAAAAGCATCACATAGAAAATAAAGTTTATAATTTTCGCGCTGAAAACAAACACATTTGTGGGACTGAATTCTTTAGCGGTAGCACACGCCCACTTTGGTTCCATAGCGTTCCCTTCATTGCCACAGAAAGCTACAGTCACAAACTACTGAGAAAGGTAACTAGTTATTCGTAAAGCATTACCGTTAACTAGTTACTGTCCAAGACTGGAAACAGCAACTAGATTTTAAAAAAAGAAAGGTGCAGTGGTTGCATCATTCTGAAACACACGGGCACGAGCCAGAACGCTGTTTTGAGAGTTTTAATTTCATTTTCCAGAGATAGATCATTCAGTGAATACATGAATAACATCTGGGTTGATAGCATTAAGGTAGTTTGGATCCAAGTTCACGGATATACATATACAAAACCGCAACCGTTTACCTTTCTTTTTTGTCTATTTTGGGACTAGTAAATATACAACTATGTGCGATTAAAACACATAAGAATAAAACACATAAGAAAAGAAACTGAGGATCGTACTATATCTGAGCATGCCAAGGCACCACTGCATTTTGTGGTGTCTTTGTAAAACAAGAAAGGATGTCAGGGTCCGTGACCGTGAATTTTCATATGGCACTGACCGGTGTTAAATGTCCGAAATAGATCTTTGTTTCTGATGTAAATATTGCATACCGAGGAGTGTTGGCCTGATCGCAAGTAATTTTTTTCCTGGATTTCAAGGCTTCTCAACAAAAACCTGCAACACAAAGACCAACAACTTTGGTGCGATTTGTCTTGTGGCACCACCATCTTAACTAGAAGGCTACTTCTAGGGGCCCCTACAACACGCCACACTTTTTTTTCATCAATCAGCCATGGTACCAAATACATATGGCAGGCCATAAATTCATTAGTCAATTGCCCTGTAGTATAAGAAAATTTCCTCTTGTCCACATCAGTTTTTTCGTCTCTAACCAAGAGCGTCATCATGTGCCTTGCAAGATCACACACAGATATTTTATGGTGCTTGAATAAAAAAAGTTTCAGCTGAAAGTCGGTCGACGTGTTATGGCCACTCATTATCTAAGGGACCCCGAAGTAGTTTTCAAGTTTTGCCAACGTTTAGACTACAGCATCGTCAAACAATTCCCAGGACAAGTTTTGCAACACGCCGGGTACCAAGGCCACTACCGACAATTATCATAGCCTCCTTCTCCCCTCTGCCTAGCCTCCTCAACTCATTGATTGATTGATTTGTGAGGTTTAACGTACCAAAACCACCATATGATTATGAAAGACGCTGTAGTGGAGAGCTCTGGAAGTTTTGACCACCTGGGGTTCTTTAACGTGCATCCAAATATGAGCACACGGGCCTCAACTCCGAAGCAGTGTTGTGGAATGGGCACTTCCATTCCATACCGGGGAAATGAAGCTTGCCATAACTCCATTCTTTTCAATTCCTCGGAATTAAAAAACTTAGCCTATTCCCACTTTGCGAATGACCAGGCAGGTCGATTCGGTACCTACAATTCGTCAACACAGGGGAGGCATATCTTGATAGCATTAAAGAGCTAAGAATGATTGTCGCAACATAAAGCTGATGTCATAAGATGCATAAGAACTGCAAAACTACGCTAAACACGTTACCACGGTCGAGAGATAGTGGCTAGCTGAACTATTTCGTGCAGTACAACCACACTACAAGTTCCTGTAGGGGCCTTTCTCCTACTACCTATGGCAGTTGCATGGTCAGCGCAATTTTACAAAAAAAAATATTCAATTTATAGAAAATGCACTTATTTACCTATTTCGAGTGTGTTTTACTCCCTCGCAGCTAGCAAAGCTTGAAACTTTTGCCATTACTAACTAGGAATGCTTCTTTAGTCTTTTTAACTAGCTAATTGCTAAGCCACATACGTTGCCAGATCTCTCATAAATACCACCGTATATCTTGCAGTAATAGTGACATTCTTAAGAAAAATTTATACCAATCCTAATTTTGTCTATTACTTTGGAATAAAAATTTCATGCTAAGTGATGACACATATATAAAGGGCAGACCATGATGTCTACAAAATGTTCATTATTTTTCTAAATTATATGGCTGCTAAGCAGTACGCAGAGCACAAGTTGCCTTCAAAAGGCTGCTACAGTATATATAATACTGGCCAAGTCTTGATATTCTATGTGTGAATTAGCATGTATGCGCTCTTCTGCGATTTGTTCATGCCTTTACGTGATGTGGTGTGTACTTTCCAGGGTAATTACAAAAATTAATGGCCCCTAATTAGCCAGCATGTACACTTGCACTTCGCTCATTACCTATATAACATCTGTAATTGAATTATCTTGACGTGGCCATGTACACTCCTCGTAAAAAAAGTTTCCGCGCCACACTTCCATACATATACATAGGATAGAGGCCTTGCAACTTTTGACCCTACCCCCTTCCCACCATCCCCCTGTACATGTACATATAAACACCCGTTCACTAAAAATTCAGTACTTTATTCAGTTTGAGTCAGCACTATCTACGTAATACTTTGCAAACTTACTAGGTGGTTAGTGCTTTTTCTGACAAGTAAATGGTTAAGATTTAGTTAAAGAATAAGCAGGCCTTTTTTCTAAAGATGCATGTTTAAACAAATCATGTTTTAATAATATTTAAGCTTAAATGCGTTAATGCTAGAATGACGACTTGGCAAATCGTCCGCGTAAGGAATCAGAGAGGCAACCACCTTCGTTACATGGATCGCCTGCTTTGACTGGCTACCCGTACCAATGATTTCAAAAGTCTATTCACTCTCTGTACAGTTCATCTTGTACAACAGTTCATCACACACACAGCTCACAGTTAATCGTGTACGAATGAGTTTCAGGCAAAGGCACCCATATGTGTAGGCATGGGGAACAGTATTGCAAAGAGAAAAAAAAGGGGGGGGGATTAATTTGTGGACGGGCTGTGCGGAAGCTCGTATATAAATGCTTGCAGTAAACACAATCATCGCACCAGCGTCAATATGCATCACAACATAGATAAGCACTTTTTCGAATATGCGTCCGAGCCGCCAAGAACAAAGTGAACGATGGGGAGACAGCAGGCGGCTGAGGCGCCACCGACGAGGGGCAAAACAGCACAAGGTGCAAGGTGTGTATGCTGCCACCGTATAGTAGAAGTGTGCACGGGCTTTGGGTAGTCCGAAAGTCCGAGCCCGGCCCGCAGGCTAGGTTTGGGCAGCCCGACATCTTTTCACCTCGAGCCCAGGTTGGGCTCAGGCTTCCTTGTTTATTCATCGGACTAGGCTAGGGCCTGGTAAAAAGCCAGAGTCAAGGCAAAATTATAGATAATGTGCCGGATTTGTGCTTCTTTATTTGTGTGCTTTCTTTAGAGGGTAGAAGTACACTTTTTTTTTGCGTCCTGCGAAAATTCGGCGCATCACATCACATCACATCACTTTAATACCTTAAAGACCCCCATGTAGGGGGTATTACATAAGGGGTGGGTTACAGGTAAATGTACACAGGTTTTCAAATGAAAATGTGCGTGGTGACCTTCTCTTTAAATGTTGATGGACACGTGATGGCTGGAAAATATTCAGCGAGCGATGCGACATTGATCACGGTACGCCTAACCAGGAGGAAGATAGCAAGAACATGTGTATACACTGAATAACCAGGCGCATTCTCTGAAACAATTTCGCGATTTTGGAAAAGAAAAGAAAACAACTCTCCAAAACATGCCAAACTAGCAAGAAAGATCTTGGCGATACCAGCTACAAGCACCAGCAGTGGGTGCAGCTTGCAGTGCTGCAGTATACCTTATGCAAGAATGACTCTCTCGATCGCAACCCGAATCCATGGACAACTTTAGTTTCTGCTCCATAATTTGTGAATGTTTTGTACTCAGGCAGGCTCCACATTTCGTAACAGTGAAAAAAACCACAGCATGTCCACCGAGTGAATGATGATGAGTGGGGCGAAGCGTCTGTCAGTGCATGCGTCTGATCGCTTTCGAGAGTGCAGACGGCATACGGGTAACACTGACGAGACGCGAGCCAAGGAAGCTGAGCGCAAGCATCTTCGCACGCACGCCGCTCTGCTTCCTCCATAGCCCACCAAATATCCGCCACGTATGGCGACTATCGAGGAGACAGAGAGGCACTCGTTCTCCGTGCACTCAGGCAAAGAGCACTCCAATCGGAGAGTAGCAGTACTTCAGAGTAACACCACAGAGTAACAGACAGAGTAACGCCATTTTGGAAATGATACGAGAAATGGTCATCCATTTCTTTTGCCTTCTTTTCTTTCTCAACTTTTCTCTGTTACACGTGATCAGTGACAAGGTTATACTAAGAGGAACTTTGCCCCTATGAAAAGCAGCTGCATGGAAGGACGGCACATTTTTTTCATTTTTCTGTTGCCAAGGGCTTTCTGCGTCACTGATCGAGTCGAGCCGGACCTTGGATACGACACGCCGGGCCAGGCTGCCTCTTCTCCGGCAAGCATCGAGCCCAGGCCGGGCCGAGCAGCGATAATGCGACCTGTGCACATCTCTACCGTATAGTTCCACAAGACGGATAACATGGAATAGAGCCGTGGTTAAGCAAAGGCTAGAGAAAAAATTTGGAGCAACACAGTCTATACAAGGACAGAATTGTACCTCTTGAGTTGCTTATAAATGTACCCTGCTTGTAATCAGCCAAGCCATTTTAAACTATTGCTTTATTGCTAAATTCCAGGGTCTGACCAACTAATGTTCGAAGCTTGAAAAGCAAGACATGAACGAAAATGTGCTCTGCTTTGAGAAAAAGGCGTACTTCCATTCCCATTCCATTTCGTGGAAAATGCACTTAATTTCTTTGATATGCCATTCCTCAAGCTTTGTAGCCATACCATTCCCAGATTGTGAAAATGCAGAACGACCACGGATTCATTACGATTCCGGAGTGGCAACTCCGCAACACTGCTCATGAGACACGCTGGCAATCGCAGTGCTCTCATGAGTACACTCGACAATTCTAATTTCGCCTAGTCTAGACGCCCACGGGCGGCGAGCAATCGCGGAGGCCATCACACCGCGCTCGGTAGCATGCACACCGTCTGGCAATAGAGAAGATCATGGAGTGATTGATATTTGCTCGGACCGGTGTAGCCACCCTACCAGCAGATTTTATTCCACAGTCAGCTGCCAAGGTGACGTCGCATTATCAAAGCATGTCGTTCTGTGAATAGACTGCTGAGAACGCATTTGGATGAGTTGCAGCAATGTGCAGTGACTTGCAGCTATAAAGCATTGTAATAAATTATATAGTTTCAGTGATGGCATGGACAACTTTCTTCTTGGAGCAGAGTGTGGAGCAGAAAAAAATGCCATCTTAAAACAGCTGTTGATGCTTTCAAAGCAGTTAGCAAAATATTCCTATCAAATTCTGGAATTTAAAGCCCAATTTCTAAGTATCGTAAATATTTATTAAACATAGTGCATACATATAAAGTTGCTCCAAATTTTAATACGCATATTGCCACATGGTTTGCTTGGGTGAGATCGAAGAGTGAAAGAGGACAAAGACGATCTCTCTGAGCCGCTGCTTGGCTAGTCGACTCAACGAGCCCATTGTATCAAGTTTGTCGTGAGTAACGTGACAAGACTGGTGGAGGTGCGGGGTACAACGTCTCACGATCCACCCGATGCACAAGACCCCGCCCAGCAGCTAAAACACAAGCCCTGCACCCGTAAAAACACTGCTGTTCATAGAATAAGCCGCCGCCAACGAGGCCTACCGCCTGAGACACCAACCACTGACGCAGCGACTATGACTTCGACACAAGATCCCGTGCAAGCTCCGACACCTTCCACGCCGATCTACTGCACCGTCCAGAACCCGCTCATGCCTAGCCCCTTTCACGGAGAGCAGCATGAAGATGTCAACGACTGGCTGAGTGAGTTCGAAAATGTCGCAGCGATCAATTACTGGGATGATGCCGCGAAGCTCCGGAACGTGTACACTTGCCTAAAAGACAATGCCAAGATGTGGTTTTTAAACAGGGATGATGTTCTGACATCTTGGCGCGAGTTCCAGCGTCGCCTCCTGGAGACCTACAGGAGTCCCGACCGCCGCGAACGGGCGGAGCGTGCACTACAATCACGCATCCAGATGCCCAACGAGACCACCTCGATTTACGTCGAGGACATGAAACGGCTTTTCAAGCGAGCGGATCCTGCTATGGCAGAAGAAAAAAAGTTGCGTCACCTCATGCGTGGTGTGAAGGAACAACTTTTTTTGCTGGTTTGGCGCGTAGTCCCCCCCAAAAGTGTTGCTGAGTTCCTTACTGACTGAAGCAGCAACAATGCAGCGAGTACTGCACCAACGGTCTGCCCTGTTTGACCGTCAAGTGAATGCTGCCTCAACTACCGAAATTTTCGCTACCCCTGGGAGCAAGAGCCCCGAATGAATTCGCGAGATCATCCGATCTGTCGTCCGGGAAGAAATGGAAAAGATGTACGGGACAAGGCAAATCGATGTTGGTTCTATCACCAGTGTCATCCGTGACGAGGTCCAGCAGGTCCTGCATGCCCATCGTTTTCCACCCACATTGGTTGATCCGGAAACGGCTCCTGTGTCTACTGACAGTCGCCTTCGTACGTACGCGGAAGCCTTGCGATCTGCCACTCCTCTTTCTGGTCAAGGAGTCCCGATCCCTCCAGTGCCGCACGTCCCGATCCAGACGGTGCCGCACGTCCCGATCCAGACAATGATGCCGTCAGTCGCGATTCAGTCAGCACACGCTGATTTGGACATCGATAGTCGCCGTGCACCTACGCGCAAGTCTGATTTTTGGCGTACACCAGACAGACGATCCCTCTGCTATCATTGCCGTGAGGTTGGTCACATTTACCGCGAATGCCCATACCGGCAACTTGGACTGCGCGGATTTTTTCCGTCCCCCCTCGTCCCCGAATTGGTCAAAGGCCAAGGAATATCGAAGGGTATCTCGCCCAACAGCGTGCACCCTTTACACGACGACAATCGCGGTCACCATTTTCAAGGAGACCCGCAGCCACTGGGCTACGTTTCGGGGTGACGGCATGGGAACGCTCCTTGAGCCCTTGTCGGGAAAACTGAAGGCAGCGGCCTTCGGGGGCAAGGTCGCTGGGACTCAAAGTGCGGAAGACCTCCCATCGACGCTTGCACGCAACGCCGAAGGCATTTCGTCAGAGAATAATTGCAGTACCGAAGAAACGCCGACATCCACATCTGAACCTAGTGACCGTGTGTGACTCGACATACCTGTGCTGATTGATGGTCTTCAGGTCAGTGCATTGGTAGACACCGGTGCAGACTATTCGATTATCAGCGGGAGGCTAGCGAAAGATCTCAGGAAAGTGATCACGCCGTGGAATGGAACGCGAATTCGAACAGCTGGAGAACACGTTGTAACACCGCTGGGTCGCTGTACCGCAAGAGTGAAAATTTGTGCGTCAACGTTTGTGCTCAGCTGCCTCGTTCTTCGCGACTGTTCGTGTCAGCTGATTATCGGCATGGGCTTCCTTCAGGAATACGGTGCCATCATAAATCTCCGTGAGCGCATCGTGACCTTCTCGACTCAAGGTGCAACAGATCGAGACGCTGATAACTGCCGTAGACCTGCGCTGTGTGTTGCAGACGACAGTGTGACGCTGCCACCTCGAGCAACTGTTCCCATTGAAGTCACTTGTGAAGACTTCTAAGACGGCGACGTGGTGGCTGAAAGCAACCTATCACTTCTGCTGCTCCGAGGTGTATGCGCCACCCGAAGTGTTGTGCGCGTCGGTGACGGACAGTCAACGATACTAGTTACGAACTTCAATTACAAGCACCGGCATCTTTTCCGCGGAACCACCCTAGCTTATGGAGACCCTGTTGCCTACGTCACGGAGCGCTTCGCGTCCGAGTAAACGCATGAGGATGAGGAATTTCTAGACCGCATCGACATTAATTCAACGCTGTCAGACGAGAGAAAAGCTGCACTTCATGACCTTTTAAGTGAGTTTCGATCTTGCTTCGCCTCTTCTTCTAAAGTCCGTCAAACACACCTCACGAAGCATCGAATTATTACCGACGATGACGTCCGCCCCATCCGGCAGCAGCCTTATCGCGTTTCTGCCAAAGAACGCGAGGCTATTC
This sequence comes from Rhipicephalus microplus, assembly GCF_043290135.1. Taxonomy (NCBI): domain Eukaryota; kingdom Metazoa; phylum Arthropoda; class Arachnida; order Ixodida; family Ixodidae; genus Rhipicephalus; species Rhipicephalus microplus. Next base: position 34,034,331 of record NW_027464586.1, read on the forward strand.
AGACACAAGTAAAAGAGATGCTCGATGACGGGATTATTCAACCATCCAGCAGCGCTTGGTACTCGCCAGTCGTTCTAGTAAAGAAAAAAGACTGAACGCTGCGATTCTGTATTGACTAATGAAGCTTAATAGCGTCACAAAAAAGGACGTCTACCCGCTTCCATGGGTCGACGACTCCCTCGACAGCTTACGACGCGCGAAGTATTTTTCGTCCATCGATCTAAAGAGTGGCTATTGGCAAATTGAAGTGGATGAACGATACCGAAAAAAAACGCTTTTGTGACTTCAGACGGACTTTACGAATTCCGAGTTCTTCCCTTCTGCCTCTGTTCTGCACCAGCCACTTTTCAGAGGATGATGGACACAGTTCTCGCTGGCTTGAAGTGGCAAAGCTGTCTTGTCTACCTCGATGATGTGGTCATCTTTTCCGAGAGCTTCGAAGAACATCTGAAGCGTCTGGGAAAGGTTCTGGAAGCCATTCGCACAGCTGAACTCACGCTGAAACCTCAATAATGCCATTTCGGCTATGAAGAGCTGAAATTTCTGGGACATGTCATTAGTGCGGATGGAGTGCGACCTGATCCAGACAAAACTGCTGCTGTCGCCGCCTTCCCTGTTCCATCAGATAAAAAAGCAGTACGCCGTTTCCTCGGCTTGTGCGCGTATTATCGCCGGTTTATCGCCAACTTCTCGAAGATAGCTGAACCTCTTACGCGACTCACCCGAGATGACGTGCCCTTTACTTGGGGTGCAGAACAAGATACAGCGTTCACAGAGTTACGACAGAGAATGCAAGCAGCCCCTGTTCTTGCCCATTTTGATGAGGACGCTGCTACAGAAATTCATACAGATGTCAGCAACGTCGGACTTGGCGCTGTCCCTGTGCAACGAGATGGCGGCGTTGAGCACGTGATAGCTTACGCCAGTCGTACTCTTTCTCGAGCTGAGACCAACTATTCTACGTCAGAAAAAGAATGCCTCGCAGTCGTGTGAGCGACGACCAAATTTCGGCCTTATCTCTACGGTCGTCCCTTCAAAGTAGTGACTGACCACCACTCGCTCTGCTGGCTGGCAAATCTCAGAGATGCATTCGGCCGTTTCGCACGGTGGAGTTTGCGTTTGCAGGAGTTCGATATTACGATTGTGTACAGGTCAGGGCGCAAACACGAAGATGCCAACGCCCTTTCTCGAGCACCTGTGGGGAACGCTGTCAGGGGCTCCAAAGATGATGCCTTTTTCGGAGCAGTTAGCGACTCCGAATTTATGTCAAAGCAGCGGGCAGACGACGAATTACACCCAGTCATTGATTCCCTGGAAGGCTGCAACTCTCAGGTCCCTCAACACATTGCTCGCGAACTGTCCTCTTTTTGTCTAAGAAGAGGCATTCTTTACAAGAAAAACGCCCTTGGTAGCGACAAAGTCTTCCTACTCGTTGTTCCTACCGACATGCGTGATGAAATCCTCTTTGCGTGCCATGACGAACCCAGGTCAGGACATTTGGGCTTTTCGCAAACTCTCGCCAGAGTACGCCAACAGTATTACTGGCCGCGACTATCAACTAGTGTACATCAATATGTGAAAGGCTGCCGTGAGTGCCAGCGCCGCAAGACTCCGCCTGTGAGACCCGTGGGCATGCTCCAACCGATCGCACCACCACGGACACCGTTTGACCTCGTGAGAATGGACCTTCTCGGGCCCATCCCTTTGTCGTCCTCTGGGAACAAATGGATTTGCGACAGATTATCTTACTCGTTATGCTGAAACAAAAGCATTACCCCGTGGCACGGCCTCTGAAGTCGCGCAGTTCTTCGCGCACCAAATCGTCCTACGGCATGGTGCCCCGTCATGCATGATTACGGACAGAGGGACGTCGTTTACAGCACGAATGATGGAGGACATTTTTAAACTGAGCTGCACAAGTCATCGAAAAACAACTGCTTATCACCCGCAATCCAATGGACTGACAGGATTAACAAGACCATAGTGGACATGCTGTCAATGTAGTGGACGTACAACACAAAACCTGGGACTAGATTCTTCCATACATCACGTTTGCTTACAATACGGCAACGCAAGAAACAACGCGATTTCCGCCTTTCCGACTTGTTTACGGGCACAACGTGCGAACCATGCTCGATGCTATGCTTCCGTGCGACCAAAGCAATGAACTTGCTCAAGACGCTGAGCAATACACTCAATACGCCGAAGAAGCTCGTCAGCTAGCTCGCATAAACACCAGTCACCAACAAGATGCAGACGCACGACGTTACAACCTCCGCCATCGAAATGTCACCTACCACCCTGAGGACCGAGTGTGGGTGTGGATCCCTGTCCGGCGACCAGGCTTATACGATGATGATGATGATATATGGTGTTTTTTGGTGCAAGGGCCATTTGATGGCCAAAGAGCGCCAGTTCATGAGACAAGGAATGTGGATAATGATTGTGATTAGCAGCTGTATAAAGGCCATAAAATTCCCCGCAGTGAGGCGGGTAAAAACATACAAGTAATAAAACCATGACCATGCCGTGAAATGTGTGTGTGGTGTGAATAGGTGACAAAAGTTGGTGATAATGTAAAACGATGGTGGACATGTATGGCATTAGCACAAGTACCTCACTCGTTCATACCCTTGCGTCCAAGGGCAAGTACCTCACTCGTTCATACCCTTGCGTCCAAGGGCCGTGAGGCAAGTGCTTTCCTGTGTAGTCACCGCAGCAAAAACCTCCCTGGAGAGGTCGTGCTACGGGATGCCCGGGTATATGATATGAAAATTATGAATTTCTTTTAAAAACGCTAACAATGATTTATGACTAAAAAGCGGTTCCCTACAAACGAACATTGCAGGGTATAAAGGTATATGTTGTCGGTAGGGTAATGGAAAATGCTGTTTTCTTAGAGTTTCTAATTGTTTACATTGGATTAAAACGTGAAGGACTTTTGATGCCTCACCATGTTTGTCACACAATGGTGGATCGCCACCGGACAAAAGATGTATGTGTGTCGTGTATGTGTGTCCTATCCTGAGTCTCGTAAGTATTACCTCTGTATGACGCGATTTTGATACTGACAGCCAATGACCAAGGTGTGGCTTAATAACGTGTAGTTTGTTTTGTGTGTGTGTTTCCCACTTGCTCTGCCAGTAGTCCCTGAGGTTTCGTTTCAGAGACGGCTTAAGATCAAGGGCCGGGATTAATATGGGTGTAGGGGTAGTGCTTTTGTGGACGGATGCAGCGAGCTGATCCGCCCTCACGTTGCCTTGGATCTCACGGTGCCCTGGCACCCAGCACACTACAACATGTTGTTTGAGTGTGTAGAGTGTGCACAAAATGGAGTAAAGTGAGACAAGGACCGGGTTTTTTTGTTTTTTAAGACTGTGCAGAGCCGTTACCACACTGAGGGAGTCTGTATATATTACTGCTTTTTGTATTTGTAATTGTTTGATGTGTTTAGCTGCCACAAGTATCGCGTAAGCTTCCGCTGTGAAGATACTTGTGCGTGGATATAGAGGGCCAGCATCCGAAAAAGATGGGCCGACAGGCCTGTTTTGAAACAGAATGTAGGTCGACATATCATTAATAGTAGAGTATGTGAGGTGCTTCTTGTCTGCTTTCACCTTAAGAAAATATACAAAGGACATGTAAGTTTTCTGTAGATGAAGCGACCATTCATTTGACTCAACGTAAAGGCTTTCTACAGGGCTGGTGCGAAAAGCACCCGTAGAAAGGCGGATGCCCAAATGGTGCACGGGGTCCAGCATCAAAGCACTTTGAGTTGCAGACTGATAAACTGCCCCATAATCTAAGCGGGTGCGAATGAGGCTTCGATACAGATTCATGAGGCATTGCCTATCACTACCCCAAGTAGTAAGTGACAACACTTTTATAACATTCATGGCTTTTAAACATTTTGTTTTTAAATACTTGATGTGCAGTACGAAGGTCAACTTGTTGTCCAAGATTAAGCCTAAGAATTTATGCTCGGCTTTGACAGACAGACGTTGCCCATTCAGTCGAATGTCAGGTTGAGAGTGCATGCCTCTCTTTCGAGAGAACAAGACACACATGCTTTTTTGTGGGTTAAGTCGGAATCCGTTTTCATCTGCCCATTTGGAGACCTTGTTTAAACCCAGCTGAACCTGCCGCTCACACATTGCCAAGTTGCATGACTTGAAGCCAAGCTGGACGTCGTCGACATATGTACAATAGAACATATTGCGAAGGATGGACAAGTGCAAGGAATTCATTTTGATGAGAAAAAGTGTGCAGCTAGGTACACCACCTTGTGGCACGCCTGTTTCCTGGACAAATGTTTGGGAAAGAACCGTGCCCACTCGGACACGGAATGTCCGGTTTGACAGGTAACTTTCGATTATGTGAAACATTCTTCCGCGCACGCCAAGATGGGACAGGTCTCTTAGAATTCCAAAACCCCATGTTGTATCATAAGCCTTTTCGATATCGAGGAACACGGAGAGAAAATATTGTTTATGGACGAAGGCGTCTCTGATCTGTGTCTGGTTACGAACAAGGTGGTCTGTGGTGGATCTACTTTCTCGAAACCCGCACTGAAATGGGTCGAGCAAATTGTTTGTTTCAAGGATATGTACAAGTCGGCAGTTTATCATTTTTTCGAAGACTTTGCACAAGCAGCTTGTAAGTGCAATAGGCCTATAACTTGAAGCTAAAGAAGGGTCCTTGCCCTCTTTCAAAATTGGAATAATAATAGCCTCTTTCCAGGAGGTAGGGATAGTGCCAGAAGACCAGATAGCATTGTACAAACAAGGTAAGGTTTTTCGTATTTCGGCTGGTAGGTTTTTTAACATTCCATACACCACACGGTCAGAACCTGGGGCAGTACTGCAGGAGTTTAGAGATGTTCGGAGCTCAGCTAGACTGAAAGCTTGGTTATACGCCTCGTATCTAGTGGAATTGTGTTCGAGTTTCTGCTTTTCTATTCTTGTTCTGTATTTTTGGAAAGTGTCAGTATATTGGGACGAGCTGGATACTTGTTCAAAGTGTGCACCGAGGAAGTTTGCCTGATCTTCCAAGGTATCACCCTGAGTGTTTACGAGTGGAAGTGTGTGTACTTGTTTTCCTGCTATCCTACCGACCATGTTCCAGACTTTAGCCTCCTGTGTGTATGAAGTGATCCCTGACAAAAACTTCTGCCAGCTTTCTCTTCTGGCCCGCCGACGCGTTCTCCTGCCTTGAGACTTTATTTTCTTAAAGCTCTCAAGGTTTTCCGCTGTCGGCGAGTTGCGCAGCAACCTCCATGCCCTGTTCTGTTCCTTTCGCGCATTATGACACTCTGTGTTCCACCATGGGACGTGTCGTTTGCCGGGCATTCCAGATGTTTGCGGTATGCACTTGGCTGCTACGTCAGTTAGAAAAGCTGTGAAGTACTGCACAGCTTCATCTATGTTTAACCTACATATGTCTGTCCAACTCAAACGTGTAGTGTTGTGGAACTGTTCCCAGTCTTCTTTGTTTATCAGCCATTTGGGAACATGTAGAGGACATTCATATGTTGTTTGCGAACTCAACACTACAGGAAAATGGTCACTACCATATAGATTATTTATGATTTTCCATTTCAGTAGAGGTAGGAGTGAAGGTGATACGATGCCGAGGTCTATAGACGAGTAAGTTTTGTTGGCAACGTTATAGTATGTTGGCTCTTTCCTATTCAACAAACAGGCACCGGAAGAGAAATTGTTCAATGAGACGACCTCGTGCATCACAGCGAGAATCGCCTCACAGTCCACTATGTGCATTTCGGTCTCCAAGAAGCAAATAAGGTTCGGGCAGTTCGTCTATTAAAGACTGGAATTCACGTCTTTCAAGACGGTGGTGGGGAGGTACATACAAAGAGCAGATGGTGACGAGTTTGTCTAAAAGTACCACTCGAACAGCCACCGCCTCGAGGGATGTCTGGAGTGGTAAATGCGTACACGCTACTCCTTGGTTAATAATAATGGCTACGCCACCGGATGACGCTACAGCATCATCTCGGTCCTTTGGGTATGTGACGTAAGCACGTAAAAAAATTGTATTAGAGGATTTTAGGTGTGTTTCCTGTACACACAGCACTTGAGGTGAGTGTTTGTATGAAAGCTCTCGGACGTCGTCGAGGTTTTCAAGCAGTCCTCTGACGTTCCAATGTATAATTTGTGTTTCCATATTGGAAGTAAAGTAGTGCTGTGTATACGTTAAGGGAGTGACTTGTTTAAGCTTAAAGGTCGAGCTCAAATAACAGGGCTACTATCAGGCCCTGTTATGAGCTTTTTAGTTCTCTTGGCGCGCTCCAGAGAGCCGCGCCGCTCTTTTGGCACCAGGGGTGCCGCCGTATCCATTGCCTCCTCGGAGGCACTCGATGGCCGCTCATGCGAGCTGGTTTTCGAAGCTTGGGCCTCGCCTGGCGAGGTGAGGCCTTGAGACCCGAGGACCCTGGAGTCTCTGGTCTCTGTTCAATAGTAGGCGGAGTACACTCAACTACTGCCGCCTTGGGGGCAGGCGCCACAGCCAATGGCTCGCTCTGCGCAGGCCGAAGGAGTGGCGAGGGCTGGTGCGACGCTTCCCCCTGGCGCGCCGCATCAGCATATGTGGGGCCATAAAATGGCGACTCTTTTTCTTGCTTCTTTAAATGTAATGTTTTCTTTTATCTTTAAAGTGATGATCTCTTTTTCTTTTTTCTAGAAAGAACAGGAACGTGAGTACGCGGCATGATTACCGCCACAGTTCACACAGTGTGCAGGTGCTTCGCAGTTGTCGGGCGCATGGCCCACGACTCCACACAGAGCACAAGTTTTCCGGCCACGACAGCTTTGCGAGCCGTGGCCATATCTCTGACATTGGAAGCAACGGCGGGGGTTGGGAATATATGGCCTCAAGGTTGTCTTTGTGTACCCAGTCTGGTTTCCGGCAAATCGCTCGAAGCAAAGGTCAGTACTAAGTGTTTGGTTGGGATTTCCTTTTGATCTCTTCTGATCTTAATACGCTGTACGTTTGTCACGTTCTGGCTCTTGCATCCTTCCAGAAGTTCAGGTTCGGTCAGGTCAAGCAAATTTACGTGCGATACGACCCCGCGAGATGAGTTCATGGACCTGTGTGGCGTAATACTGATGGGTGTGTCTCCAAACGTTGTGAGTATGTTCAGTTTATCGAATTGGTCTTTGTCACATATCTCAAGGAGTAGATCTCCGCTGGCCATTTTGGTAACCTTGTACCCGGCACCGAGAGTTTCGGTTAAGCACCTAGCCACTATGAAGGGGGATACAGTTCTGGCTTGCTTATTAGTTTTTTCGCAGTGTATAACGTGGAAATGAGGAAATATCTGTCTTGGCCGGATGAAAAAAATTGATATCTTCGGTGCGTACCCGCTTTGAGGAGGCACGATCACTAAGTAAAGGGAATGCTTTGTGCATGCTAATTGTATGTTGTTCAGAAGCGTTGGCGGCCACCCACCACGGAGCCCAACAAGGGGACGCTGCAAGTTTGCGGATGCTGAAAGCTTGCAGACGTCAGCCGTACAACTCTGCTATAACCCAATGCGCCTAGGCCAAGGTAGGCTATTTGCACAGGGTTAACCCTTGCCGCCGAGAAAATTGGAAGTAAGCAGAAGAGAGAAGTAGACAGGAAAGCTAAAAAAGTAAGAAAGACGAAGATGTAGGGAGAGAGAGATAGGAAAAGGCGACTGCCGATTTCCCCTGGGTGGGTCAGCCCAGGGGTGCCGTCTACGTGAAGCCGGGGCCAAAGGGGCGTGTTGCCTCTGCCACAGGGGGGGGGGGGGGGGGGGGGCTTAATGGTCTAATCACCCAGCGTCGGCTCAACTCCCAGGATCCCCTTTTCCCCGGACACGGCAAAGCCACGCACGGCTGGCTAAGCGTGGGAGGGAGTAGAAACTCCCCCGTTAGCTGGGGTCCGTGGCGTCGCTACACACCAAACGCCTACTTGCACAGGCGCCCCTGCGGGGTGACCAGGCTTACCCGAAAAACTCCAAAGCCGTTATTTTGGACCTTACAAGGTTCTTAGACGAGTCACAGTTGTTACCTACGAGGTATTTCCGGACGGCGCAGCGTCTTCTCGTCGACAGCTTCGACCCGAAACCGTGCATGTCGTTCGGCTGAAGCCCTACTTCACACAGTAGCCCTTGTGGTTTCACATGCTACGACATGCCTTGACTTTGCGTTGCTGCTGCTGTTTGCGTTCTCCTGTGTTTTTATGCCTTTTCTTTTTGCGCTTGGCGCAAGCGTTGACGAAACTTCCTCATTTGCGCTGCGAGTACTGGCACTCTCCCTCCTTTGGTTCTCTATATCTGCGTGTGTATGCCTTCATTTTTTTTTACTTACGAGCATCGAGTCGATGCTTTCAAAGGGGGGGGGGGGGGGGACTATTGCCACATGGTTTGCTTGGGTGAGATCGAAGAGTGAAAGAGGACAAAGACGATCTCTCTGAGCCGCTGCTTGGCTAGTTGACTCAACAAGCCCATTGTATAAGTTTGTTGTGAGTAACGTGACAATTAAGCTAGTGGATGATCAATGAACACTTAAGAAGAGCTACATGTATTTAAAATACCAGCAATTGTGGTAGAAGTAATACAAAAGTGATAAATCTGGGCACTACACAAAGGTACTACATGCAATTGCCACCAAAGCAGCAAATGTGTAATCGATACAATATCAAAGCAATGTTATTTTCATATTTCACCACAATAGCCACCATCAAAAATTTCAAAAAAAAAAAAACATCTAAACATGCGCTTCATATGCCAGTTCTTATGGCACAAGTAAGGTCAAAGCAGTGGTCAATGTATTAAACTGCACATCAAGGCTGTCATAGTTAGTAATCAGTAAGCTATTGAACTAATCTTGTACCCCTGTCACACGGGCACTTAAAAGTCTTAAGTAAGCGGTCTTTTTCCGAAAAGGAGTTCCTGACAGCAGACACACGGCACAGAGCGAACTCTTTTTCAGAAGCGGTCTTTTTCGTAAACGAAGTTCGTCGATCTCTTTTACGTCTCCGAATGAGTAGCCTCGAAACCAGTGGGCGCCAGCAATTTTCGAGTGGTGCAAAAAAAAAGAGCGAATGCTTATTTTTCTGTCACCAAAACTCTTTGTAAAAACAAATTTCATATCCTGCAGAAGGTGTAATGAACTCTTTTAATGGTTATTTCCTTTTCTACTCTCGTAAGCAGCTACAACGCGTCGGCAATATCACGTGGCGACGCTCGGTCTCGCACCGCGCCATTTTGCACAAGCGAGGAAAGCGTGGCAGTCGTGTGTTTGCCCGTCATTCAAGTGGTCAAGCTTGTATAGGGTAATGCCGACTCGCTTGTCAGGAGTGATGGTTTCACGCATGCTGGTGCACTGTCTTGCGAGCTCACTGCGCAAGCTCTCCACAATGAAACGAAAGGTGGACGGGTACACTCGTCGAAAAGATTGCATGAAGTTCTGCTCAGCGAGGTACAGTTCCCTCGAACCACCTCTCGTTTCGTCTGAAGGCCCAGATCGATCGATCGCAGGCCTTCTCCGACAGCTCCAGTGCGCACAGCAACGAATTGAACAGCAGTTGCTGCTTGATCCTCTCCTTGGCGGCTTTTGCAGGGTCTGCCTCGCTTTCCAAAGAGAGAAGGCAGGCCGTGAGGCTTGCAATCCTCACTTTTTCTTCTGTACGGTCGCCCATAACGTGTCGAGAGCAGCGAAAAACAAATACGGTAAATAAAAGCCCAGTGGTGCCAGACGGACTTGTGCACGTCGCTAGTTATGGGAATGCTTCCTTAACTAGTGCAACAAACTTTCACGTTGGTGTTTCTTCATCTCTTACTCTTAAATTTATTTGAAGAAACGAGCAGTGCAACAAGCCTTTAATTTGTACATCGTGATACACCGTTTAATTTTCATTGCTTTCTCTTTTAACTACTAGCGCCATGCTTTTGCTAGCGTCTTCGAACGAAAACTCTAAAAGGAGATCGTTGCTGCCGTGTGTCTGCATCGTAACACCTTTTTGTTAAAAGTCTTTCAACTTCGTAAAAAGACCGCTTACTTAAAAGACTTTTTGCGCGCCCGTGTGACACAGGTACTGCATGCATTTCGCCAAAATAGTCTGCCTGTAAGACACAAATACAAAACTAAACCAGACATATATCGACAATGCTAGTACGTGTGCAATTATCAAAATATCCTAGCAACCTCTAGTATACATAGCATTCTGTGATGCCACTTCTGCCGTTGTTGCCCTCTCCCACCATGCCCAGGTACCTACCTGGGTATCTACAGCAGTTTGTGTGCTGCAGCACTGTTTGTTGCAGGCTTGTCGTCTGTTGCTGTGCGTAATGTTGGAAGGGAAGCAGTGTGGTTTTTTGTTGTCACACTTTAACATGCTCAACAGATCAGGAAGGTTTCGCTCGACAAGATGTGCGACACGTCGACCTATACAGAGTTTTCATCAACAGCGATGCCACCGCGCAGTCCGGGAGCCCACCACAACCTACAAGGGCATATTATCTCGCTTTCGCTACAAATAGCGTGGCCTAAGAACAACTGACAGCTTTGAAGTATCTCAAGCTGCAGTTTTAAGAGTAGATGAGCAAAGCAAAGCTGCTCTCATCGAAAATGAGTCATCGCGCAGAGCTAAGCAAGTTAACAAGATATATAATACCAATAATAATAATTTTATTATAATTCTCCAACCCACCACACCGAAATAGCTCGTTCAGCGCAGCTCCCAAAGAGTTTTAAACAACACTGATGTTGAGGCTCTTCGATTGGAATTTGTGGAAGCAGCCAAGGGAAAAAAAGTTGTGATGTAAAGACTTGGGCAAGATGCGTACTGTGGTAATGCCAGTCACTTTTTATTTTACTTTACAGTGCAGCTATTTTACTGTACAGTGGAGTCCCTGAAAATGATGGAGACTGTTTTAGGGAATCAATCGACCAATGTACCAATAGAACCTGACCCCCCAACTTGAACCGATCAGAATGTTAATCTACTGGAGACTTATTTGCGCTATGCTTCAAACCGCGAATGAGCAAAAATTTGTTCCACATCTGTTTTCACAGTTTGTTTCAATGCAGTAGCCAAATTCCCACGATCATCATCATGATTTCAATTACCTCCCTGCCGCGCTAATTGTGAATGCAGTGGTCGCGGACAAGTTTTGTAGGTAGAGTAATCATGGTAAAATATCTGTTTTCAGGTATGCGCTTGAATATAGCCCTTACCCTTGGTGAAGTTACATCTGAAGATGTAAATATCATTAAGGTTTTCCAAGTCGTTTTTTTTTTTTTTAAATCGGCGCCAGCCAAACACGTGGGTGCTTTTCGGAAAATCACGGTGTGAGTTCTCAATTTTATGTAATAACTTTTGGCAGAGATACTTTAAACACCCAACGTACTGCTGCCTCTTTGTCAGCTGCTAAATCAACTTGCCTCACCAGCAGCTAACAATTGCTCAAACTTGCACCGCAAGGCAAAACTGAACGGGCACAAGCACGAAGAAAATATGGCAGTGGTCGGCAACATAAGCAGTATAGGAACGTGGGCATGACGGTGCCACATTCCAGAAGTGACAAAGGGGTTCTTCATGACGTACGTGCACACCATGTATACAAGCTGCATACTAAATGTTGGCATAGATTGTTTTTGTTTTCATTTAGGCTCACTGGATGATCACACCACAATTAAAGTTCACTGTTTTCAGTATTGCAGTGTCATTTGGAACAGGTTCAGAGCAGTTACTAACGAATATTACACTTTGGAGCAGCATTTCTCTTTTGGAGCAGTTTGGAGTGGAGTAGCACGTCCATCACTGCAGTTAACGCAGAGCTCAAATCAGTCTGTAAATGACCCTTTTAAGACTTGGTCCAACCAGCCGAATGTGTTGGTACAGAAAGATCTAAACTGGGTCCTTTTAATTGTCACTTGTTTTCAGCTGTTTTGGTGATATTCACTGTGGATGGGTGCAGTGTTCCAAGAAAATTATTCCTCAACCTAAGCCTCAGTCAAATGCCATACATGCAGATTTTCCGTAGGTTAGCATGCCTCTTTCTCTCAAGAAATCAGCAGCACGTTTTTTTTTTTTGTGTGTGTGTGTGTGTGTGTGTGTGTGTGTGTGTGTGCGTGCGTGTGTGTGTGTGCAAGTGTAGAAGCATCGGCGAGTTTGGTTTCATTCACGACAGCTTATTTCACTGCGCGCGACCATAGAACAAAAAAAAATAAAGTAAAGTAGAAAAAGTCCTCCGACTGATCTTTATTTCGCTAAATATACTACAAATAGAGAGAGAGGCAAGGGGTTAACACGGGTCCACGATTGTTCTACAACCCGGTCAGTGCAAGGGACACAGCTGTCGCCGAATCTGTCTTTTCAGCTTGCGACCTGTGCCTTGCGTCACACGTACTACAGACTGCAGTCCTGCAATGAATGCCCCTGCATCACATCGCGCACGTTATTTTGGCGCTCACGCAGACGGTCGCTAACACACCCGCCAGTCTAACCGATATATCCACACGTCAGTGGCATCGAATAACGCCGCCTTTTTTTCTACCAGTCTTTACCATGCTCGCATGCTGTTAAATAGGCCTTATTTTTTTTTTTTTTTTTTTGCAGGTGGGCCTTTGAAGCCGCATACATATGGCACGCAACCGACCCAATGACCACTGAGTATAAGAATGCGTGCCCGAAACGCGAGTGCGTCCAGAACAGCCACGGAGCACGAGCGCATCTGTCACGCCGCGTCCCGTCAGCTTAGCGAGGCGGCGAGAGGCCCCGTGTGGCCGTCGACTCGATCGTTGGGAGAGAGCCGCTCCAATGGCCTGTCTCCAAGCAGCTGTCAAATAGTCAGTCGACGATCGCGCTAGGCCTACGCACTCGCAGCTGCCAGCCGGCACACCTGACAAATGTCGGTCAAGCTACGTGGAGCACTCAGAGAGGCGCTATCGTATTTCAGAGTAGCCTGCCAAACGAGCGCCTCTTCGGGTCTGCTCGGACGGTATTCTTTGTCCGACACGACGGCAGCATTTGAAGCTAACCGCACGGCCCCGCCGTCAGTGGCTAGGTCTGCAAAGGGGTGTAGCACAGCCTCCTAGGCCTAACGAGGGGAGCCGGCACCTCGGGAAGCAGGAAAACACCCCACCGATTTAACATCACACGGAGCTCACCTTCAGCCCAGTGCCTAGAACAATGGCGTCATACTCTTCATCCATGGTTACAAGAAGGGCGGGCGGCGCACGAAAAACAAACACTGGGCACACGCTCGACGACGACAACCACTACCTGCGACTACTGCGCCTCGGACAACGACGACGACGGACGGTCACAGACGGCGTTGAGGAGCGAGGGCACTAACTGTCGCCACTGCTCATAGCACCTGCTGCGACAAGTCGTTCATCCGCGCGCATCACGAAAGTAGTTCGAGCATTCACTTTGATTTTTACCTACCATACAAGAGTTTCGGAGCGCACAAAGAATGTATATGCGTGATATTTCTGGCACAGAGAAAAATCCCACCCGCCATATTTTGTAGTTCTTTGTTTGTGTGTGGTTTTGTATTGTATCTTCACCAGCTGTTGTGAGAGCAACGTCGGCCTGTGAACATATGAACACCGGTAGTTTTGTAGCACTGCGCTCAAGCGGCATCGTCACAGAACACCTACCAGTTTGGCATCGTCACAGTCGTCATGTTTGGCGAGGCCCAGAGTATCCTAAGCGTTACGTTGTTTATTAAATGCAGCAACGCGTGTATGCTTGCTAGCCAGTATTTGTGCACAACCTAATAGATGATTGATAATATTTCCTCCCTCTGACGCACTGGTAGGAGTGTGGCAGCTTGGGCTAGTTGGTATGGCATGACGATAGTTATAGCGCGAGAACAAAACGACGACACAGAGACAAGAAGGACGTCTTTCATGTCCTTCTTGTCTCTGTGTCGTCGTTTTGTTCTCGCGCTATAACTATCGGCACTGGTGGGGTCACGGTAGATACTGCGAAACGTGCGCTTGTGGGAACGTCGCTCGCAAAAGACAGAAATAGTGAATTAAAATATTGTCAACGTTACATGTAGTGGTGCCAAGCAGAAAACACCCAGCTGCGCAAAGCCTGAAGGTTCAGCGGAGCTGGGTGGCCTTCCTTGCTCCTATTTTTTTTCTTTGTCTCTCTGTTTAATGTTGTGCTTATTTCTTGATGTCCTTACGTATTTCTGTTACACGGTCGATTGATCTTTTATCTACAGTAATGAAGTCAAAAGAACATAACCAGTCAAGAAGATCAGGAACGAAGCTTGGTGCGAAATCTACTACCGGCGCCATCATCTAGAGCATGCAGTTTCATATCCGTTGTTCCACACTGCGTTGTTTATACAATAATACCGAGAGACAAGAAGAAAAGAAAAACTATTCCATGCCTTGAGAGGCATCTGGCGCTGATATATCACAGAATGCTGCGATCGTGAACCCCCCATCATGGCCTCCGAGATGGCGAACGCGCAGCGGGTTTGTCTTCGGTCATCCCATTGTGTGAAACAAGAAACTCTGGCTGTGTTCCAATTCTTAGACAGCACGTAGACAGTCTATGCAGACTGCTCAGAAAACAGCACCGAGCAGGTGTTCTGTGACTGGTACTTTGCAGTGAATGGTTTAATTTTCCATCGTGCCTTCACTTTAGCCACCAATCAGATAACCTCCTTCTAGTTAATTCTACCCGCTTCAAGTCTATTTTGCCCTCCCTATCTCTAAACATCAGTACTTTGAAAAACTCTGCACCATCATCCTGAAGAGAAAGAAGAATCCGAAGTGTGCGAACGCTTCCACTGCGGCTGTCGCAAGTGTTAGCTAACTAGCCATCAGCGGCTCCGGGCCCTGACGGTGTTAACTCGTTCATGTTGAAAATGGTGCATAAAGGGTGCCAAGAATACCTATTGGTATTCACACTGAAGCCCCGGAAGCCCCACACAAAAGTGGCTCCTGCGCTGCACGGAAGTGACGTCACTTCAAATATTGTTACCTAAAGCTAGGTAAATGTGTAAATTGTTTAAGTGTAATGCGTTAAACCTACAAACATTTTACTAAACAAGTGTTTAATGACTCGTTAGCCTAGGTTTGTTATTCAAATACATATTACAAGTATCTTAAATACAGGGGGCGCCATGGACGCTGCGGCTGCGAAATGTAAACACTGCGAGATAGTACCCGCCGGGCCGCCACTGATCTCCAGCACCCGCCTGCGATGTGTTAGGTGGTGAAAACTCCGACGAAATCGTGGCCATGGCCTAGGCCACTCCCAAGGAGGACTGGAGTGTCGTCGTTGCTTCATGTGATTGCTGGAAGCTTAGTTGAACCTGGTGGTTGCAGCTAGCGCGGCCGTCCACAGCGCTGCAGCTTCATCAGTATGATGTGCGGATTACAGTTGTTGGACTTACTACTGAAGTGGTTCTTAAGAGAAAGGAAGAGAAAAGTGATGCCCGTTATTGTCTGCTTCAGTGAGCGACACCGCCACAGAGCTCACAAAGGGATGGGGGTAAGGAGGGATAAAAGGGTAGAAGTAAAGGTATAGGAAAGAGGAAGAAGAAGCAACAACAAACTGAGGGGATAGGAGAGACAGGAAAGATGGAAGAACGGTCACTGGAGTCCGAGGACGGGGTACACTTGCGAGAGATGTTGTCGGCGTCTGTAGATGGCGTAGAGCAGGTCCAGTAGGTCAGAGCTGCGCTGTCACCGAAGACAGCCGGCGACAGGAGGTGACGTAGGGCCAGCCCAGTCGGCCAGAGCTACGATGACGCCGAAGGTCGCGAGCGCGCGGGCGCACAACCGGTCGGCACGAAATCCAGGGAGCGACTCGACCAAAAAGTTACTACATTTTCTAGATTGCAATGCCAAGCGTGGTGTTGTCAAAGGTGAAAGTGTTTTGCTGCCTTGTTTTGCTTGTCGCGAAGGACAAGGTCGACGATGAAATAAATGCTTTCGCACAGTTCACGTGTGACTGACCGGACGCACATGCGTGAAACCCCAGTGCGTCGGCGAAGTGTTCATACGATGGATGGAAACAACTTTATTGTAATGTTCTTACGAAGCCTGTGATCTCCGAAGGCCAGAGCTACTGCATTGCCGTCTGTTTTGTCAAGTTCATTCGTTCAAGCTCATTCGTTGCTACGTGAATGCTCCCGTGCTGTCACAGGCCGCGCGTGTTATTGAGCAAGGCAGACAAGCTGTTTTGTAGTTAGATAGGCTAACGCCGTCGGCACTTGCCCTTGGGCATTGTTTATCAAGTGCTGATCGCCTAGAACATTGCGGTGACACGTCAGTATTTTTAAAGAAAGCGTCCTGCCGGTTACCTCGTCAGGTGATGGTACACTGAGCGACATAAAAAAGTTGCCCGAGACTGCGTTGCAGTGCACCTTTCTGTCATCAAAACTTTGATAAACCGTGGAAATCAACATTCCTGACACCTGTGCCGAAGAAACCAATGGAGCCAGCTGCATTCGAGTTTTTTTTTGCGTCTCGCCGATTAAGAGCACTAATTCGCAAAACACTTCATCATAATAAATATAGTCAAACCTGCAAGAGTCATCGAAGATCCAATATTAAAGCGCCTGTGGACAGGACCACCACCAGCAGCAAGTCGGGCTAATGAGGAGGCGCAAATGGTAAAACAATACATGCGTGAACAAAAAAAAAGAGAAAGTATCGATAACTGCACTGGGACTTGAACGACCGACCTCACCAATTGATGTGTTGCTTTACCAACTACGCCACAGCTGCCCTTTTTTCTTTTTTTTTTCTTTAATGAATGACATTATTACCAGTAAAGTACACAGAACATACTTCATCAGAAGTCAGGCAAACACACACAAGCGTCAAGAACGGGAAGCCACTCCGGAACGGGGTCAAAAGTCTCGACAACACTGCGCACTTGAGCAGCTGCTTCTCGGAAGACAGATCTCGTCGACCGTGGTGGCTCGGCGTGTCTATCGATCATGCGACTTTTCCATAATGAATAAAGTGTAGTGGGGAATTCGCAAGGCACTGACTAGTGGGACCATCTCTCTCGGAGTGCGAAGCGGGAGTGTGTGCACGAGCTGTAGACGCTGGACGGCTCGAGCATTTCTGTTCCTACCGGCTGCCTGGCGTCTCTATTAAACTCCCTTGCAAAGTGGTGGAAGTGTGCTGGGTACGCAAACCTGGAACTTCGAAGCCGGAAGCTGCCCACTGCATCAACAATGCCTGATCAGACGACCGAGCAAGGCACCCCCCTGCAGAGCACGGCCCAATCTCAACTGGTCATCGTACCTACCACCCTGCGCCAACGGGATCCCCCCTTCTTCAGCGGCACCGAGGCACCGAGGACCAAGATGTGGAAAACTGGTTGCAGCTGTTTGAAAAGGTGAGCGCCGCAAACAAGTGGGACGACCCCTCGAAATTGGAGTACGTCCCATTTTATCTCAAAGACGTCGCCAGCCTGTGGTTCACAAACCACCGTACGGAATTTACCACTTGGGCCGCGTTCAAGACCACCCTTGCAGCTGTGTTCGATCGCCCCGCAGTGCGCAAGCTGCGTGCTGAACAGCGCCTACGCGGACGAGCGCAAAGGCAGGGCGAAAACTTCACTAGCTACATTGAAGATGTTATCGATTTATGCCGGCGCTTTAACCCTGAGATGACCGAGCAAGAAAAGATCAGGCATACCTTGAAAGGAATAGACGATGATGCCTTTCAAATGTTGCTGGCAAAGGGCCCAAGTACCGTATCCGAACTTGTAACCTTGTGCCAGAACTTGGAAGAGATTCGCAAGCAACGTGCATTAGTTCGGAGGTCAACGACAGCAGACGACTCTCTCGCTTCCCTGGCCGTCAGTGGTGACAGCACCCTGCTGGAGCAGATAAAAGTATATGTACGTGAAGAGGTCGCACGACAGCTTTCGTGTCTCTCGTATCTGCCGACCACCGAAGCACCAACGAACCGTCTAACGCCGACAATCAGACAGGCTATTCAGGAGCAGGTCTCCGAGGCGTTGCCATTACCTACGCCTGCCTCTCCATCAACACCTGTTGCCGCACCACTGACTTATGCGGCCGTCGCGACAATGCCTCCGCCTCGTCTGCCATTGTACACGCCACAACCTGTGCGACCTTCTACCGCGCCGTTTCCAGCTACACAGCAGCATGCTGGAAATCCTTGGCGCACTGCTGACAACCGGCCGATATGCTACTTTTGCGGGATTCCAGGTCACGTTGCGCGTCTATGTCGTCGGCGCTTCGCAGCTAATACACCAAGATACCCTGACTACTCGTTTCGGCCTTCATGCCACGCGCCTCACGTGTCACCTGAAGTCCACGAACGCGATGCGCAAGCTGCTTCCGGCACCCGAACCTCCGCTTCTCGATGTTCTACTTCCCGCTCACCTTCCCCTTCACCAAGTCGTCGTTCCGTGTCGCCTATGCGTCGACGACCCACCTCCATTGAGACGGAAAACTAACTGCCGCAGCTCCGGAGGCTCGAGCTGCGTCATCGTGTAATTGTTTAAGTCCTCGCCTGTCTCCCGCCAATCTTATCGATGTAATCGTCGAAGGTGTACGAACACTTGCACTCATCGATACCGGTGCCGCGATATCTGTGATTAGCCAAAGACTCTGCCGCTCTCTTCGTAAAGTGACGATGCGTTCTCCCGTAGTTTCTTTGAGCACTGCGAGCGCCCAACAAATTGAGCCCGTCGCGGCTTGTACGACAAAAGTGGTTATTCGAGACGTGTTGTACATCATTGAATTTCACGTGTTGGCTTCATGTTCCCACGATGTCATCCTAGGATGGGATATCCTATCACGTCATCACGCCGTCGTGGACTGCGCTCGGCCCGGAGTGGAGCTGTTACCGCTTCGTGATGCGCCTTCTGTTGATGCGGCCGTATCTAGTGTGGCTAACCTTGTCGTCGCGACGGACATAGACCTTCCTCCTTTCAGCGCCCAGTTTGTCCCTGCCTGCTGCACTTCACTTTCTGACGCTACCGTCCTATTCACGCCATCTCACATCTTTGGTAGCCGCCATCACACATCGCTGCCATTCGCCGTTCTTGCGCTTTGTAAAGACACTACCGGAATATTTATTTCCAATCCGAACTCGTGCCCCCTCAGTTTGCGCTGCAACGAGACGCTCGGCCACATTCAGCTTATCGATGAAGGTACTATCGTGCCTGCCGATTTCTTTGACACCAAGCCGAATATGGAACTGAACGCGTTGGTTCCTCACTTTGCCTCGAACAGTGTGTCCTCCGATGCATTTCATCGTTCTATTGACTGCCATCTAGCCCCGGCTCAACGAGAGCAGCTTCTTACCCTGTTACACGAATTCAGGCGTTCGTTCGACTTTCCCCAAGCGGTTCTAGGAAGAACGAACGCAATTGTGCACACAATTGACACAGGAATGAGTACTCCTTTGCGCCAGCGCCCCTATCGTGTGTCTCCGGCAGAGCGTCGCGTAATTGCAGAACAAGTAGACGACATGCTACAGCGTGGAGTCATTAAGCCTTCTTGTAGTCCTTGGTCTTCACCAGTTGTACTCGTCAGAAAAAAGGACGGTTCGATACGGTTCTGCGTAGACTACAGGCGCCTAAACAACATTACGAGGAAGGATGTTTACCCTCTTCCCCGCATAGACGACGCTCTCGATTGTCTCCTAGGTGCAGAATTCTTTTCCTCGCTTGACCTTCGCTCAGGCTATTGGCAGGTCCCAATGGCTGAGTTTGATCGTCCAAAAAACGGCGTTCGTCACACCAGATGGTCTCTATGAATTCACCGTAATGCCGTTCGGACTCTGCAATGCGCCCACCACATTCGAGCGAATGATGGACAGCATTTTACGCGGTCTCAAATGGAACATCTGCTTGTGCTATCTTGATGACGTTGTGGTCTTTTCACCCGATTTCACTTCGCATCTCACTCGTCTGCGTAAGATTCTACAGTGCCTTACAAACGCCAGGCTTCAGCTTAACCTGAAGAAGTGTCACTTCGGGGCTAAACAACTCACCATACTTGGTCATGTCGTCTCGAAAGCCGGCATTCTTCCCGACCCTGACAAGCTTCGTGCTGTTGCCGAATTTGCTAAGCCGACTACTGCTAAAGAACTACGGAGCTTTGTGGGCCTGTGCTCCTATTTTCGTCGTTTTGTCCGGAACTTTGCATCCATCATCGCTCCACTCACCAAACTCCTTGCTGGCCCTGCAGATCTTTTGAATTGGACAGAAGCCTGTGACGAATCCTTCACAACACTGTGCCAACTCCTTACCTCACCACCCGTACTGCGTCATTACGACCCTACTGCGCCGACCGAAGTACACACGGATGCAAGTGGCGTCGGCCTTGGTGCAGTACTCGCGCAACGCAAACCAGGTTTTACGGAGTATGTGGTCGCCTATGCCAGCCGCGCCCTCACTAAGGCAGAAGCCAACTATTCTGTTACTGAAAAAGGGTGCCTGGCGATTGTGTGGGCGTTAAACAAGTTTCGCCCCTATTTGTACGGCCAAACTTTTGAAGTAGTAACAGACCATCACGCACTCTGTTGGTTGGCTTCACTGAAGATCCTTCTGGTCACCTCGGACGTTGGGCACTACGCCTCCAGGAATTCGACATACGCGTCGTCTACCGATCGGGGCGAAAGCACTCTGACGCAGATGCGCTTTCACGATCCCCCGTGAAATCTGATGAATCAGAAATATCAGCCCTTGACCTTCCCCTCTCCTCCGTCAGCGTCACAGACATGCCATCCGAACAGCGGAAAGACCCTTGGATTGTCTCGCTCTTGAATATGCTTTCTGACACATCAACTTCCGGTTACCCTCGTGCTCTTTGCCGCCAAGCAACGCATTTCGCCATACTAGATGGCCTGTTATACCGTCGCAACTATCAAGTGGTGGGTCGTAAATGGCTGCTAGTCATACCCAGCCATATGCGCTCTGATATCTGCGAATATTTTCATGCTGAGCCTCAACACGCACACGCCGGTGCGCTAAAGACGTATGAACGGATCCGCCAACGTTACTACTGGCGGGGTATGTACACGTTTGTACGCAAACACATTCGCTCATGTTCCCTGTGTCAGCAGCGCAAGACATTCCCTCATTCACCCGGTCAACTGCAGCCTTTACCATGTCCTGCACGCCCATTTGAACGTGTTGGGATTGACCTATACGGCCCGCTACCGTGCTCTGTTGGCGGTAATCGATGGGTGATTGTGGCTGCCGACCATCTGACAAGGTACGCCGAAACGGCAGCGCTACCTTCGGCTGCATGGTGCTCGTGACGTTGCAGCCTTCATCTTGCATCGGTTTGTTCTTCGTCATGGTGCACCACGGGAGCTCCTGAGTGACAGGGGCCGTGTATTCTTGTCCGAAGTTCTGCAGCAGCTCTTACATTCATGCCGCACGGTACACCGCACATCAACAGCCTACCACCCTCAGACGAACGGCCTGACGGAACGTTTCAATACAACTCTCGGAGACATGCTCGCTATGTATATTGATTCGGACCACTCCAATTGGGACGTTGTCCTTCCTTTCGTGACGTATGCCTACAATACGGCGATTCAATCAACAACGGGCTTTTCTCCATTTTTTCTTTTATATGGTCGTGACCCATGCAGCACACTCGACACAATTCTGCCATACAATCCTGATGCCTCCGAGTTCAGCCCAGTTTCTGAAATGGCAGAACATGCCGAAGAGTGTCGTCAGCTTGCACGGTCCTTCACAGCCGATAATCAAGCCCTCCAAAAAGATCGCCACGACCGTGATCTTGTTCAGGACACATTCCCCGTCGGTTCTCTCGTGTGGCTCCGACTGCCTTTCCACTCTCCTGGACTGACTCCCAAGTTTGCACCGAAGTATACGGGCCCTTACCGCGTCATACAGCACCCTTCTTCTGTGACCTATGTGATTGAACCGCTCAAGCCATCCACGGACAAGCGCCGCCTTGGTCGTGAGACGGTCCACGTCAGTCGCCTCAAGCCCTGCTACGACCCTCCTGTTCTCTCGTCACCTTGAGTCGCCAGGATGGCTCGTCTTGGTCGCCGGGGTATTGTAGTGGGGAATTCGCAAGGCACTGACTAGTGGGACCATCTCTCTCGGAGTGCGAAGCGGGAGTGTGTGCACGAGCTGTAGACGCTGGACGGCTCGAGCATTTCTGTTCCTACCGGCTGCGTGCCTACTACCTGGCGTCGCTATTAAACTCCCTTGCAATAGTCCTAACAACATAAACAGGTCGTAAGGAGCACTATCAGTCAGACTCTTTTTGAACGGAAGGAACCTGAAACCATGGGCTGTGATTGGAAGTTCTTTTCTTAACGTTCTTTTTAGAATGTCCCAAAAATAAAAAGCATCACGACAATGAATAAAACAATGCTCTATAGTCTCAGGTTGGTTGCAGAGTCTACAATTCACTGTCCAGGGTACGTATATTGATTTTTCATTCAGCCACGTTTTCACTGGCAGCGTGGAAGTGTGCAGTTTAAAGAAAAATGTTTTCGCTGAAGGAGATATACACATTCTACGTACACGAAATAATACATCGTGACCAGACAGAAGCGAATATGGCTTTCGATAAACAGGTTCGGGGAAAAGATTACTCACAAGCGCAGCGGTTAAATTTGTTCTGTCAATAGTATACAAATACTCTAAGGTAAACCTGGCTTTCAAAAAACTGACAGTATCAACAATTTCTTTTAGGAATCCCCGCAACGGCAATTCCTTAGCAACGCTTGTTGTGACATGAATAAAAGGAAGGTGGTAACATAGACGGTTACGAAGAACCGCTAATAGAAATGGGTGGCACACATCCTTGAGGTAGAAAAATCTTTCTTTATTGCGCCACAGCTGCTGATCAGTTTGAGATGGCAAACATGCCGGTTTTGTATTGTTGTCACGCTAAACCTAACTAACATTTTTGTTCATTTTTTTTGTTTGGATGTAATTTTAACGGCTTTTATCGTTATGTCTAGACGTACTGCTAGACTCTCCCGACTATTCAAACAAAGCGCCTGACTGGAAAATGCATGACGTCACTTCCGTGTGGCGCAGCAGTCTCTGCCTATAATAAAGTATTCTTTAAGTACGGCATGGCTCCCATTTGAGTGGAAAATAGCAAAGGTGATACCAATACTGAAAGCTCCGGGTAAAGGATACGTTTTGGATAACATTAGGCTCATTGCGTTAACCTCAAACTTGAGGTAATTGAGAGAATCCTGAACGTTCAAATAACAAATTTCATCAATGAGAGAGAAATTCTGAATCCATCCCAAATTGGCTTCAGATCCGGATGATCCATATGGCAGGCCCATATAGACCTTGAATGTCGCATAAAATTAGCTAAGCGTGAAGGAAAATATGCGGCGCTCGCCACTCTCGATATAGCAAAGGCGTACGACAGCATTGAGCATATAGTGTTAATCAACCAGCTGCACATCCTTAACTTCCCAAACTATATACAGTCATGGATAGCAGAATTTTTGCGCGACAGAACGTTTTATTGTTACAAAAACGGCATCTCGTCTTCTAAATATGTCCGCCCTTTCCCCGGTGTTGTTCAATATCTTGATGAGCAGTGTACCTCGGCACCAGGACGTCCACACTTATGTATATGCGGACGACATCGCATTCTTTTCAGCAGCAGAGGACATTCATAGGCTATTTAAAATATTACAGACATACCCATATCGGCCATAGAAATGTGGCTTGATAGCTTACATCTGTATTCTGGTTATACAGTGCTTACATCTGTATACCCCAAATTCTGGTTATACAGTGCTTTCTAGATGATTTAGATGTTCAAATTGATGCTGTTCCTTTAATCAGTACCATTCACAATGCTATTAAATTACAGTTTGATGTGTAGTGACAAATACGGGCTCTAAGAACGACGAAGAAGACGTTTGTTGTGGTGTCCTCACATAGAAATCATGGCATCTAAAGCACAAAGCGCCTTAGGAATTCTTCGTAGACTGAGCAGCCGCCGATATGGTCTACGCAGAAGCACAATGGTGATGATCTATAAAATGTACATGCGACCAATCCTAGAATTCGGGTGCGTATTGTTCTCAGGTGGCCCTGCCTATAAAATAAAGCATCTGGTTATGCTGGAACGAGAAGCCTTGAGATTGTGTCTAGGACTTCCGAGGTTTGTAAGAAACAATGTTTTGTATCAGGAAGCACGATTACCTACATTACCTTGCCGTTTTCGTATCCTAACGGTTCTGACGTTTCTGAAATTTTATAGCTATGCGCCAAGACGATCTGAGTATGATTTTATAAATGACCCAGACAGCTTTTTTCTTGCCCATTGGCCACGCTTTCGAACACCTCAAATTGCTTTTGTCCAGAAACAACTATAGATAGGTTAAATGTAAAAATTCGAGATGTGATTGCTGCGCAGGATACAAATCAAATTCTTAAGATTGAATTCGATGAGATTTTTCCCTCTAAGCCCAAATTACAATCCTATAGGGTCTTAAATAGCTGACTGCAGGATTATCTTGCACACGCGGAAACGAATAATATTATAGCCACAGATGCTTCAGTATTGGATGAAAAGACAGGTGTAGGTATATACTCACATTCGCTTGACTGGTCTTTTTCATTAAGATTACCGGATTTCACCCCAGTTTTTGAAGCTGAGCTGTTGGCGATAGTTCTAGCGCTGCGAAAGCTACCTTTGAATGCCGCTAATGCGATCATAATAACAGATTCCCTGTCAGTATGTACGTCGATTACGGCGTCAACAAAATCGATGGCCTTAAAGACGCTCCTTATGCTAGTTCCTCCTCAGCTGCAGCTACTGAAATTAGTATGGGTACCCGGTCATTGCGGCTTAGAAGTAAATGAAATCGCCGACTCTCTAGCACGAGCAGCATTGGAAGGGCCAGTACTATCAGTCCTTCCCGAAGTGGCCACTGTAACGGCGACAAGATACAGAAAGCTTGCGCTCAGTGCAGACGCTATGGAAGCAATATTGTCAACACCAGAATTTACTCACTTAAGATTTCCATGGAAAAGTCATTGGTGTCCTACAAAACAGTTGGAAACCATAATAACCAGATTTCGATGTCGTGTCCCCCCGTTAAATTTCTATTCACATAGGGCTGGTCTGGCGATATCACCACTATGCAACTTTTCTTCAGAATTGGAAACAATAGAGCACTATTTTTTATCATGTCGCCGATACAAATTGCTCAGGAAAACATTCTTAGCCCTCCCATTCGCTAGCCTGGGATTGAATTTCACTATAGAAAACATACTTTCCTTTGGTGCTTATGATCTGGGCTTCAGCCACGAGAACGTTTTCTACGCAGTTTGCAAGTACCTGAATGAAAGTAAAAGAATTAAGCTTTTAATTGCGTGATTTTTAATCATGCAAAAAAAATAATTCCAACGAACACAAGAGCATTGTTTAACCATGCTGATTCTTATTGAAGGTAATGAATAATTGTCTTATCTGCACGAGTGACAAGCAACAATTGCACTCCTTTCATTCTGACTAGGGTGTCTTTTCTTTTTTCTTTCTTTTTTCTGGTGGGTGGTTTCGATATTAAAAAAAAACTTACTTAAGTCATCGATTCTTGGCCAATCCCCCGGAATGGGTACGAGCCATGTCTCTGGATTCATCATCATGATCATCATCATCATCGGAGGCTCATGCTGCTGCAGCTGCTGCTGAAACCGCTGGTTGCTGTCTCGATGCTGTTAGGCCCAATAAACGGTTGCTCTCGTGCGTCTAGCAGTATTCTTACATTTGGTGAAGGTGCTGGTTGTCTCAAACTGGAACTCCGTTCCCGGACTCTACCTCAGCCCCTCGCCTCGCCAATGCCTGACAACATGACCCAGCCCCCTGCAGTGATAATCCCATCTGTCACCTGTTCCGGAATGCCACGACAGCGAGATCCAGTGATTTTCAACGCGACCGACGACCAAGACGCCGAAGACTGGCTGTCGCAGTATGAAGCGGTAAGCGCCCACATTAAGTGGGATGTGTACCAGGCGGGCCACCGCTTAATAAATCGGGATGATCCCACCTCACCTGGCCACCTTGAGAGAGGGCGCGCGCGCGGCGCGGCAGCCATCAATAAACAGTCCCTTGCTAGCTAGCGTCTCGTGTGGTTGTGTCTTGCTGAGCGCGTAAAGCAGAACATGGTGTCAGAAGTGTAACAGTCGAACCCTGCGCTGAAGATGGACTGCCTACCACCACCCGAGCCACTTGTACTGACAAATACTCCGGCCGACAACTGGAAAAAGTTCCGCCAACGAATCGAACTCTACTTCAAAGCTACTGAGACCAACAAGAAACGGACGCCAGCACAGAAGGCTGCCATCTTTCTACACGTCGCGGGCCCAGAGGCAATTGAAGTGTTTAACACCCTACCTCTATCAGCAGAACAACGAGAGGACTATGACTCGATCGTCAAAGCCTTCGAAGACTACTGCACGCCTCGGTGCAACGAGACATTCGAGAGGTACGTTCTGCGCAGTCGGCAACAACAGGATGGTGAACCTTTCGAACAGTTTTTGCGCGACATTCAGTTGAAAGCACAGACTTGTAATTTTGGCGAACTTAGGGACTCGATGGTGAGGGACCAGATAGTGTGCGGTATCGTCGACAAGAAGCTACGTGCACGCCTGCTTCAGGAGAAGGACTTAACCCTAGAATCAGCTGTAGAAATCTGCAAAGCCGCGGAACTGGCCGCAACGCAGAACCGGGCTCTTGAAAGCGAAGCGAAAGTGCAGAGAGTCGAAAAAATTGCAAACGCTGCCGGACAGTCTCGTACGAGCGGACAACGTCGACGCTGTGGCTACTGTGGCAAGATTCACGGACCAAGACGCTGCCCAGCGTTTGGAAAAACGTGCACGCTGTGCAACAAAAGAAACCATTTTGCAGCTTGCTGCAGGAGTAGACGCGGCGTTCATGAGTTAGGCGTCGCTGCAACAGAAGATGCACTGGAGGAGTCCTCGGACGCTACCGATGAAGACATTCAAGTTCTCACGGTACAAATCAGAAACGTGTCCAAAAATCAGGATTGGACGGTGGCAGGGGACCTTGCCGGGCACCCGACAGAACTGAAAGTGGATACAGGAGCGCAAGCGAACATATTGCCGTACTCGTACTTTCGCAGGATGCGTTTGCCGACCATGGTGCGGCCATCGACCACAGTACTTACTAACTACGAAGGAAGCAAAATACATCATTTGGGCGTTATCAGTCTGCCACTACGTCTAGGAGAGCAGCAAGAGAATATCAGTTTTTTTGTGGTCAAGAGAGGCAAGCAAGTCCTACTCGGATTGAATGCAGCAGAACGTTTCGGGCTGATTTCCCGCGTTCACGATGTATCTTCAAGAAGTGACGTTAGCACCGACTGGGTCACCGAGTTCCCGGAGTTATTCCACGGTCTGGGCTGCATCCGTAGACCATATTCGCTGGCAATGAAGGATGATGCGCGCCCCACGATCATGCCGCCGAGGAAAGTGCCACACGCACTGCGAGCGCCACTTAAGCAGGAGTTGGCCCGGATGGTCTCGCAGGGCATCATATGCAAAATGGAAGAGCCGTCAGACTGGGTGAGTCCACTTGTTCTTATTATGAAGAAGAATGGCCGCATGCGAATATGCCTAGACCCGCGGTACATTAATCGAAGCCTTAAACGCGAGCATTATCAGCTACCCTCACGTGAAGAAATAGAAGCAGAGCTGGCAGGAGCGGTGATGTTCACCAAGCTTGATGCCAATAGCGGGTTTCACCAGATCCCCTTAGACGAAGACACTTCAAAGATCTGCACCTTTAGCACGCCGTTCGGAAGATACCGATTTTTGCGCCTGCCATTTGGTATCGCGTCCGCCCCCGAAGTATTTCAGAAGGCAATGACGGAAGTGTTTGAAAACCTGCCGGGCACACGCGTATATGTCGATGATATTTTAATTTGGGGTGCATCAAAAGAGCAGCATGATCAACGCCTGCGTGCAGCACTGATGGCAGCGAGAAAGGCTGGCCTGACACTGAACAAAGAAAAGTGTCTGTTCGCGAAGGCCGAAGTTAAATTCCTGGGAGATTGTATCAGCAAAGAAGGAATAAAACCCGATGCTAGTCTCATTGAATGCGTTGCCAACATGCAAAAGCCGTCGAGTAAACAGGAAGTTCAAAGGTTTTTAGGTATTATGAATTACTTTGGCAAATTCATACCTAATCTCTCAAAAAGAACTGACGCCCTTAGGTCATTGATAAAGAATGATGTTGAATTCATATGGGAAGTTCACCATGACAAAGAATGGAAAGATCTTATTAAGGCTTTGACATCGGCTCCAGTGATCGCAGTTTTTGACCCATTGAAGCAAACGAAACTCTCAGCTGATGCATCAAGCTTTGCAGTAGGTGCTGCTCTTCTTCAACTCCATGACCAAGATTGGCGCCCAGTGGGTTATGCTTCAAGGGTGCTCTCAAAGGCTGAAACAAAATATGCCCAAATTGAAAAGGAAGCGCTGGCCGTGACGTTTGCTTGTGAGCGTTTCCGGGAGTTCGTACTGGGGTTATCAGTGACAGTCGAAACAGACCACCGACCTTTGCTTGCTATTTCACAAAAGAACCTGAGTGAAATGCCGCCACGATTGCAGCGCTATTTCTTGAGGCTAATGCCTTTTGATATCAAATTGCAATATGTTCCTGGGAAGCATCTGCTAGTGGCGGACACACTGTCCCGAATTCCAGGAACCCAACCGAGTGACGGAGAAAGCGAACAAGACGTATGCATCCATGCGACTCGCGTGCTAGCCAGCATCGTAAGTGAGAACACGAAGACTGAACTGACCTCTGCAATCCTGGCGGACCCATACCTCAAGCAAGTGGTGGAGGCACTCCAGGAAGGACGACCAGTCTCAGGCGAACTAGCTCCATGTTTGTCAGAACTGTCATATGTTGATGGAGTGCTTTTGCGGGGCAGCAGGGTGGTAATCCCAAAGAGTCTGAGGCGATCCATGCTGCAACGTCTTCATGAAGGCCATTTGGGAATGAGCAAGTGCAAAGCCAGAGCACGCCTTCTGATGTACTGGCCTGGGATGAATGCTGACATCAAGTCACTCATTAGCAAGTGTGCCACATGTCAGCACTTTGCCTACCGGCAACCTTCAGAGCCACTGTTATCGAGGGAAATCCCAACGCGGCCGTGGCAGCGAATTGGTGTCGACCTATTTGACCATGGGGGCAAGCGTTACCTGGTTGCGTACTGTGCCTACTCCAACTACCCAGAAGTGGAACAGTTGCCTCAGTCAACAAGTCAGGTCGTAGTGGACACACTAGGGACCATGTTTGCTCGCCACGGTATACCCATTGAAGTCTGTACCGATGGAGGACCACAGTTCACATCGCGAGAGTTTAGACAGTTTGCAGTAAAATACGATTTTACTCATACCATATCCAGTCCACACTTCCCCAGGGCCAATGGTCTAGCTGAGAAAGGGGTACAGGTCGTAAAGCGCCTCTTGAAGAAAAGTGAGTACGCTGGCGAGGAGTTCTGGGTTGCACTGCTCAATTATCGAATCTCGCCCCTGATAGACGGACGCACACCAAGTCAGCTCCTTATGGGACGGATGCTTCGGGGACGACTTCCAGACTTCTCATCGGCTTCGACATCGTCAGTGCGGAAACATCCACAGGATCACGGCAAAGGCATACCTCTCACACCTCTCTCCGAAGGGGACGTCGTCAGAATAAGAAACGACAAGGGGTGGTTTCCGAAAGCCCGAGTAGAGAAACTTGCTGGCCCTAGATCTTACATAGTCTGTACAGATGAAGGCCGGCGTTATCGAAGGAATCGTCAGCATCTAAAAAGGACGCCCGAACACTTAGACCCACTGGATGACAAGGATCTCGCACCGATAATCCCGTCGCCTATACAGCATAGACAACATTCAACATCAGATACAGCGCCCGATTTGACAACAGCATCCGCATCACGAAAGGAACGACATCCGTCACAACAGGCGCCTGCATCGGATGCTCTACTGAACCAGTCAGCTGCACGTGCACCACCCATTGCAAGTCAACCATCAAGGGACCCCGACGTGGTCCCGTCCCAGCATAAGGTCACTTGCCAGGCACAAGAAGCAGCCGACTCGAGTCTCAGAAGATCAACTAGGCCACGTAGAGCACCGACGCGCTTTGCCGACTACATCACCTAAAGAAAAAGGAGGATGTACCAGGCGGGCCACCGCTTAATAAATCGGGATGATCCCACCTCACCTGGCCACCTTGAGAGAGGGCGCGCGCGCGGCGCGGCAGCCATCAATAAACAGTCCCTTGCTAGCTAGCGTCTCGTGTGGTTGTGTCTTGCTGAGCGCGTAAAGCAGAACAGGATGACACAGACAAGCTCGCTTACCTCAATTTCTATCTCGCGGGTGTGGCAGAACTGTGGTTTAACAACCACAAAGTGGAAATACCTTCTTGGCCTACCTTCAAGACGCGCTGCGTAGAAGTCTTTGGGCGACCCACTGTTCGCAAGCTCCGCGCCGAACAGCGCCTGCGCTGCCGCGCGCAGCGCTCAGGCGAGACCTTTACCTCGTATATTGAGGATGTTTTGGACCTCTGCCGTCGTATCGATTCAGAAATGTCTGACACTGACAAAATACAGCACATCGTGAAAGGTATCGAGGACGATGCCTTTCACATGTTCGTTGCGAAAAACCCGCAAACCGTCGCCCAGCTCATTCAGCACTGTCAGAGTTTCGATGAGCTGCGGAGAGAGCGGATTTCTACTCGACGTCCAACCCTCGACACGACCTCTACATCTGGGTTAACCATTGGCGCTGTTTCCTCCGAACAAACCACGTTAATGCAGCAAATCCAGCAGTTTGTCCGAGAAGAAGTTTCGCGCCAATTGTCTCTTGTGCCGTACGCCCCGACTAGTGAGCACATGCTGACCCCAACGCTCTTCAAGGCAATCGAAGAGCAAGTTTCTGGCGCCCTGTCTCTCACACACAATCCTCCGCCTATCTCCGCCCCTCTCATTTAGGCTGAGGCCGCCAGACGATCGCCGCCGTCGCTACCAACCGTCACGGATCTTGCTAGACAGCCCCGTCCCCTCTTCGCAGCAAGTCCTTCCTACCCGTCGCCACCCACCTCCTGTTCGCCACCCCACACCACCATCAACAAACCCTTGGCGCACTCCAGACAATAGGCCAATTTGCTATTTCTGCCAGCTTCCTGGTCATGTAGCACGCTACTGCCGTCGTCGAGATTACAACTCAACTGCATGCTGGTGAGGCGACTTGCGACTCCTATCGTCCAGAGCCACCACAGCCGTCTTCATTCCACCCCACGTCGTATCAGTCGCCGCCACGTCGCCGCGGCTTCGCCAGAAATCGGTCGCCTTCACCACGGCGCCACTCTATTTCTCCGATGCTTCCTCGATCACCACCCGTCCAAACGGAAAACTGACCATCGCAGTTCCCGAGGCAAGAGCTGCGCATATATCGAAACCTTCAAGGCCCCCGTTTTTACCTGCTAATGAAATAACTGTGCATATTGATGGTGTACCTGCGAAAGCGCTCGTTGATACTGGTGCTGCCGTGTCTGTGTTAAGAGGTGAACTGTGCCGCAAGTTGAAGAAGCTTACGCTGCCACTTTCCGATGTCTCTCTCCGCACAGCCACTGCGCATCACATACAACCTTCTGCGGCGTGTACAGCTCGACTGGTCATCCAAAATATTTTGTATGTAGCCGAATTCGTTGTGTTTTCCCCATGTTCACACGATATCATCTTAGGCTGGGACTTCCTCTGCGCTCATCATGCCGTCGTTCACTGTGCGCGTGCCGAACTTGAGTTGTCGCCGATGTGTGAACTGCCCCTGTGTGAAGCGCCGACGTCTGAAGGACCTTCTTTCAAGTCGCTATTTTCCCGAGTCATCGTAGCCGTGAACCACCTTACGACCTACGCCGAAACTTCGGCGCTTCCCGAGGCCACTTCGCGTGAAGTCGGCCTGTTCATTCAGCACAACCTCGTCCTTCGGCATGGTGCACACCGCGAGCTTCTCAGTGACCGTGGGCGTTCTTTCTTGTCGGAAGCTGTAGAAGCCCTCCTACGCGAATGTAACATCGTGCACCGAACAACGACCGCATACCACCCCCCAAACCAACGGGATGACCGAGCGATTTAATCGCACGCTGGGTGACATGCTCTCCATGTATGTTTCTGATGACCATACGAACTGGGACCACATACTGCCATTCGTTACTTACGCTTACAATAGCGCAATTCAATCGACAACTGGATTCTCCCCATTCTTCCTTCTTTATGGTCGGGAACCTTCACCGTTCTTGGACACTATCCTTCTGTATCGCCCAGACCCTTCAGAATCGACAACATTGGCCAAAGCCGCCACATATGCCGAAGAATGTCGGCAGCTAGCACGTTCGCTAACAACGCACGATCAGGCGCGCCAGAAGCACTCGCATGACCGACGCTCATCCCCTTCGTCATACGCGCCTGGGGCAATCGTGTGGCTCCGCGTGCCATCGTCTGCCCCAGGCCTTTGCTCAAAGTTGATACCCAAGTATGACGGTCCGTACCGGATCCTGCGCCAGACTTCACCCGTCAACTACATAGTAGAACCTATTCAGCCACCTACAGATCAACGGCGCCGCGGGCGCGAGACTGTGCACGTCGAGCGTCTAAAACCTCACTACGACCCACCAGTCCTGTCTGTGCCAGGATGGCTCCTTTCGCACCGGGGAGTCAATATAGTGACAAATACGGGCTCTAAGGACGACGAAGAAGACGTTTGTTGTGGCGGAGGCTCGTGCTGCTGCAGCTGCTGCTGAAACCGCTGGTTACTGTCTCGGTGCTGTTAGGCCCAGTAAACGGTTGCTCTACCCCTTTCTATATTTCCGAAAAATTCAAAATTGATGCCGCTCAGTTTTTTAGAAGCTACATTAAGAGATTACCTGGAACGCCGCCAATACAAGCAGTCATAGCAACTGATGCGTCACAAAGGGAAGAAAAATGTGGAATTGGTATTTTTAGGGGCGAAGCTCCTTAGGGCGTGGGCTGTGCGTCCCCTGTAGCCTGTATGTAGCCACCTCTAGTTTAGTTCTTGCAGTGTTCACTAGATGGCGGTACCGTCCCCTGTATGTAGCCACCTCTAGTTTAGTTCTTGCAGTGTTCACTAGATGGCGGTACCGTCTCCTGTATGTAGCCACCTCTCGTTTAGTTCTTGTAGTGTTTACTAGATGGTGGTACTTGTAGCTGATGATGAAAAGGTGCAAGATGTTATAAACTAGAAAGCGGTACTTGTAGTTGATGAAAGACGCGAGATCTTATAAAATAGGAATGATGTCACATATGGCGCGTGTCATTGGCTGAAGGCAATCGTTCGATTTAGTGCGGCGACGTACGCTAAAGGGAGCGTTGTAATAAAATCCGTTCGCTGTTGGCGCGCGCTTGGAGTCGCCGGATGGATAAGGCTGCACAGCGGAGAGAGCGCAAGGCGGCAGCAGCGCGCGCTCGCAGACAGAATCCCGATGTGCGAGCGCGCGAGGAAAGGGACATCGCAAGCCATCCATCGTCTAAGAACAAATAAAAGTTGATTTGTGTATATACACACACAGCGTTTCTCACGTCTTTACATGATGATCGACTGGGCGAATTACACGGAAGATTCACAGTTTACCGATGAATCCCTCCGGAGCTTCGCCCATTCATCATCATTCACCCCGTGAATCTGCCGTAATTTTTTCTCCTGCCCTAGACTGGTCCTTTTCGCTTCGCCTTCCCGATTTTGTGCCCATATTTGAACCAGAATTTTTGCGATAATTCTAGCTCTCCGTAAAATAACTGCTTCAGTAAGAGCCGCAATAATTTCAACACATTCACTATCACTATGTGCCTCCCTTACTGCAGATGAGAACTCGCATGCTGAGAATGCTTTCAAAGCATTACTTCCCTCGCATCTCAATCTGATCAAACTGGTCTGGGTTACTGGACATAAGGGCATTTATATTGTTACGCATGCCTGGGAAGAAAACGAAGATGGGTGAACATGCTGGCTGCCCCAAGCTGCAGGAAGAAAGAAGACGACGACACTGCGATCATCAACCTGTCGGCCGCTCCGGCGCTTCTCTTCGCGACCAAAATAAACGGACCCCTTCAACCGTATAAGTCCTGGTCCTCCTTGTGCGTAACAATATGAATGAAATTGCAGATGCGTTGGCCAAGTCATCTTTAAATGGGCCTGTTATTGATGTATTACCGGCATCTAAATTCTTGATAGGCGCTAGATTAAGAAGGAAAGTACTGTTAGAGGAATTTTCCACGCCTTCACTAACAGCCACACCAGAATTCAAGCACTTGTTATACCATTGGAATAGTAAAATATGTCAAACGCGAGAAACGGAAGTTGCAATCACTAGACTGCGCTGTCAAATTCCACAGCTGAATTTATATTTACACAGAGCTGGTCTGGCAACCTCCCCTCATTGTCGTGTTTGTGGAGTAAATGAGTCAACTGAACATTATCTCATTTATTGTAATAGATTCTCTGCCTTACGTAAAACACTTTAGGTACCGTTTGCCGCCTTCTCGGAATAGATTTAAATGCTGAAAATGTGCTTTCTTTCGGGGCTTTGTGTATAGGCCACAGCGACGGGAAGATGGTTGACGCATTGCAGGAGTTCGTCAAAAGTTCAAAGAGGTTTAAGTGTTGAAATTGTTGATCGGTAGATTTTGAAATTTCCAAATTCATATTAAATCAAATACGACACTTTATTGCATTACACTACAGATTATTTACAATTCAACCATCAAATTCGTCTTGTTGCATCTTTCTTTTATTTCTCGTCAATGGATTAATTATAATCTGTTATTAAAAAAGAAATTTACGAAAACTATCTGGTTCTTGGCCAATCCCCCAGCGTGGGTATGCACCACATCGCCAAGGATTTTGACTTGACTTGACTTGGCTCCTGCTTTATTCAACGTTTTCATGACGCCACTTTGCGATTTAAACGTGCAACGACTTCCAGAAGACACAAGGACTCTGCCGACACGATTTGGGCGCAGTGAGTGCTTGCTTCTTGCATTTTATTTCGCCTTCGCCATGGTCGCTCGCCCGCCGACAGCTATAGCCCTCACGAGTGTCTTCTTTGCTCCAACGTGCGCGTGCTCGCTCGCGCACCCCGTAGCTGTACTGTCTCGCTGAGCGATGGAGTACCAAGTGACAGGGGAAGACATTGGTCCTAAGGAAATCACGCCAGACCAAGGCTGCCAGACCGCCTCGTGTCGCCGAGCCCAAAATGAAGGCTCCAAACGTGTGCCGTAATATAGCGCTTTGAAACGCAACAAGCACAAGCCCCGCAAAAGAGAAAATGTGAAGAACAAAATTATTCGAGCAAGCCGAATGCCTCAACTCCCAAAGAACGACATCCACATTATCATTAGGCATAGATGGGGTCTTAACATCGCTAGGGTTGGCCCAACGACAATCGCTGAAGCCATTTCGACTTCGGCAGGTATCAGCCAATTGGAACAGCAAGCTGATACGCTCTGCCCCAACATTAAACAGAATATCTTAGTAGGAAGCACGCCGAAGTGAGAAAACGCTAATCGCTACGTGCGCGTTAAAGAAATCCGCATCGCTAACGCGCGCTCTATGCGATTGGGAAGGCTATCTGGGTGTGTTCCAATACTCATCGTAGACGGCTGAATAGACAGCTAAATGTACGGCGGCCATCTTAAGTCCCATTTCAATTTCCACGTTGCCGGCTACGGTAAAGGCTACTTTGCTGTCTAAACAAGATGGCGACTAAGCGAATTGCTCAGGTATACCAAATCTCGCCATAATGGTCGTCTGCACACAAGCAGACGCTTCTCCAGAAGCTCAATGTGAGCAACGTTTAATTTTTTCAGACTTTAACACAAATTAAGCCAGAAAATACAGCTGTTACGTTTGTTTATTTTGGCTTTCTCTTCTCGACGCGAGATGGCGCAGCGTCGCGTAAAAGCCGTGAACAGGCACTACCAGCATTGATGTACGCAGATGATATAGTGCTAATGGCCGACAACAAGGAAGATTTGCAGAGATTGATGGACATCTGCGGTAGTGAGGGAGATAGGTTAGATTTTAGATTCAGTAAGAAAAAATCAGCAGTCATAATTTTTAATGATAACGAAGGTAGTGAGCTTAGAATACAGGAAGTCACGCTAGAGGTGACAGATAAATATAAATATCTGGGCGTATGGATAAGCAATGGGGCCGAGTACCTATGGGAACATGAAATATACGTGACGACTAAAGGTAACAGGAATGCAGCAGTGATGAAAAATGAGGCACTGTGGAATTACAATAGGTATGATGTTGTGAGAGGAATATAGAATGGGGTCATGGTTCCTGGGCTGACGTTCGGCAATGCGGTCTTGTGCATGAGGTCAGAAGTTCAAGCAAGATTAGAAATTAAGCAACGTGGAATAGGTAGGCTTGCTTTAGGAGCTCACGGGAATACACCAAATCATGGAGTACAAGGTTATATGGGATGGACATCATTTGAGGGCAGGGAAGCTAGCAGCAAGATAAAGTATAGAAGCGATTGAGAGAAATAGGGGGAGGAGCGTTGGGCTAGGAAGGTTTCCAGCTACTTGTACATGAAGAATGGCGATACAAAATGGAGAAAGCGAACCAGGAAATTGACTGGTAAATACTTAGAAAACAGCAGGTGGCCAAACCAAAAAGAACTATCGATTAAGAGGAAAGTGAAGGAAATGGAGACTGACATGTGGAGAATGGGCATGATTAAGAAGTCCGCACTAGAGATCTATCGAACTTTTAAGCAGGAAATTGCCAAGAAAGGGATCTATGATAATACTCGGGGTAGTTCTCTACTGTTTGAGGCAAGGACGGAAGCACTGCGAACCAAGACATATCGGGCCAAATACGAAGGGGTAGACACAGTATGCAGTGCGTCTGGAGAAGAAGAAGAAACTGCCGAACACCTGATAATGTTCTGTAAAGGGCTTCACCCTATAGTTCAGGATGATGGCGCAGAGTTTTTCAAAGCACTGGGGTTTAGGAACCGGGAGGGCAAAATAGACTTTAAGCAAGTAGACTTAACTAGAAGGAGGTTATCTGATTGGTGGCTAAAGTCAAGGCACGAGTGAAAATTAAACGCTTCACTGCAAAGTATCCCTCCAACCTTACTATTTAAAGAAAAAAAAAAGAGATAAATCTAGTGGTTTGTTCACTAAGTATTACGGCTAGGTGCCGTTAGCCGCCGCCCGATCTATAGGGTACAGTCACATACATCCATCCATCCATCCATGCATTTGCGTTCAATCCTTGCGCTCCGCAAGCGCTGCGAAGCCTGTAGGAGGCCGAACCGCGCGAGGCCAACTATCATTTTTCTGCATTTTCGGAGAGTTTCTTTACATAATGCTTCATTGTATAAGAACTACTCGATTGCTTTCACAGTACTGGCGCTCTGTAATACCAAATGAAGATAATTTCGTACCATACATTTCACCATCCACTACTGCACGCAAAAAAAAGAAAAAAAAGACGCAGACCCCACGTAGCTTGGGAATCAATGCTATTCAAGGTGACTCTTGTATTTTTTATCAAGTGAGACATTATGAAGTGGCACTAAATATAGTGCCACAAGACAGTAGTGGGATTTGGGCATAAAGCGGTAGAGGGTTCCTGGCTGAAAGAAAAGACTACGAAGTTGATAGAGACTAGTTCCAGCCCGCCAGTGCGCCAGGAATTGTCATCGCGTGTAATCGTTG
Source organism: Rhipicephalus microplus (assembly GCF_043290135.1). Lineage (NCBI taxonomy): Eukaryota > Metazoa > Arthropoda > Arachnida > Ixodida > Ixodidae > Rhipicephalus > Rhipicephalus microplus. The sequence goes on from NW_027464586.1 coordinate 34,072,106, forward strand.
TAAATATCTGTAAATATACGTTTTCTTGTAAGATTATTGGTGGAGGTGCTGGGTACGCCTACCTGGCTTTTCCGGCAAACCAACACGGAACTTCGGAGTGGTCGCCACCTTCATTTTTCTGCAATGGCTCAACAGGCTCACCCACAAGAGCAACAGCAGCCGCAGCAGCAGCAGCACCAGCACCAGCAGCACCAGCAGCAGCAGCTGCCTCCTCTGATTCTCCTGCCTCCGCGAGACCCCGGAACCTTCTCGGGCACAGGCAAGGACAAGGTGAATGTTGAACATTGGGTCGCTTTGTACGAGCGCGTGAGCGAATACTACAGGTGGGACCCTACGTTGATGCTGGCCAACGTTGTATTTTACTTGCGGGATACGGCGCTCCTCTGGTATGAGACGCATGAGTCGGAGTTGACCAGCTGGGACGTTTGCAAATTGAAGCTTCTCGAGTTATTCAGCAGGCCATTTGGGCGACAGCAGGCCGCGAGGAAAGACCTGGAATGTCGCGTGCAGACATCGACAGAATCGTATTGGGCCTCTGTCGAAAGGTGGACGAGAACATGAGCGAAACTGACAAAATCGCTCACATATTGAAGGGAATTGCCGACGACGCCTTCAATCTGTTGATCGTTAAAGATTGCGCCACCGTCGACGCGGTTGTGAAGGAGTGTCAGCGCTTCGAACACGCCAAAAACCGTCGCATAACCAGCCAGTTTGCGCGTCTGCCTAATACTGCAGCCACTTCGACCTGTGAAGACAGCCCCAAGTTCACGCAAGCTACATCGTCCGAAAATGTCACCCGAATCGTTCGTCGCGAACTCGAAGCAATGGCTCCGGCAGCCATCGCCTCTGACGGTCCTCAAGACAACGCATCCACCGTCTCCCTCATCCAAGCCGTCGTTCGCCAAGAAATAGCAAATCTCGGCATCCCACCTGTTTGCGCTGTTCGCACCACCGAGAGCTCGACTTCTGTTAACCAGATTCCGGTGTACCCTTCCCGCTACCGGAACCCTGCTGAATGGAGAACGTCGGATGATAGACCGATCTGTTTTCACTGCTCTCGCGCCGGCCACATTGCACGCTACTGTCGCAATCGTTGGTCATCCAATTCATCTTGGAACACTGGGACATGGCGTCGCTTTGAAGGCACTTCTCGCCGCTTTTCGACTCCGTACGATCCACAGCCTGCTCCTACTAACGTTCAGGGCCGAAGGTTCAGCCGGTCACCATCACCCCAAGGCCGCCGATCTCTCTCGCCGATGATTTCTCGATCCAGGTCCCCTGCACGACCTGGGCCCTCAACCTCGGGAAACTAGACCATGCAGCTCCCGGAGGTGACGCTGCATTAACGACCCATTCTGCAAATCCTCTGTTGACGATTCCTACACGCCGCAATATTTTGGACCTTTTGGTGGATGACGTTACCGTTACAGCCCTCATAGACACTGGTGCACAAATTTCAGTCATGAGCGCTGCTCTCTGTATTAAACTGCGAAAAGTGATCACGCCTCCTAATAAGCGTGCAGTAATGCTTGCCGATGGGAGCACATCTGCCGTTCTCGGCATGTGTACCTCTCGCGTGTGTATTGCTGGGCGCCAGACCGCCGTATTGTTCACCGTGCTTGAGCAGTGCCCACATAACGTGATTCTTGGTCTCGACTTTCTCTCTGCGCACTCCGCCCTTATCGACTGCTCGACGGGTCTTCTTCAGTTGGAACTGCCTTTTGACGCCGCTGTTGCCCATGACGCTCAAAGTCGCCTTTGTACCACCGAGTTCCTGCATCTTCCGCCGCAAGCCGCGACTTACGTGCAGCTCGTGTGTGATCCGCCTGTGCGCGATGGTGAATATGTCGTTTCACCTATTACCGACGTTGTGCTAAAGCACTCCATTGCTGTCCCGCGCACCGTGGTGAGAGTATGCCACAATCAGACCCATCTGTCTCTTTTGAACTTTGGTTTCTCCACGCATGCGCTGCCTGCTGGTATTAAACTAGGCATCATGTCGTCGTTGCAAGAGTGTGATATTTCTGAACTGTCGGCTCAGCAACCTACTCCGCACGTCAACTTGCTCACTGCGCCCAACCTGTCAAGCATTGACATTGCCAAAATGATAGTGCCAGATCTTTCGCCCTCCGAAGCACAAGACCTCCACCGTCTGTTGACATCCTATGCGGACATATTCGATCTTGACAACCGCCCTTTAGGCCAGACATCAGTTGTGACCCATCACATCAACACCGGCGATGCCAACCCAATTCATCGCCGCCCTTACCGCGTCTCCGCTACCGAACGCTCTGTCATCCAGAAAGAGGTCGAGAAAATGCTCGCCAAAGGCATCGTCGAACACTCATCTAGTCCGTGGGCATCCCCGGTCGTGCTTGTCAAGAAGAAGGACAACACATGGCGGTTTTGCGTCGACTATAGACATCTCAACAAGGTCACTAAGAAGGACGTTTACCCTTTACCAAGAATAGATGACGCCCTTGACTGCCTTCATGGCGCAAAGTTTTTCTCGTCCATTGACCTTCGATCTGGTTATTGGCAGATCGCTGTTGACCCACGGGACCGAGAAAAAACAGCATTTGTAACCCCCGATGGGTTATACCAATTTAAAGTAATGCCGTTTGGGCTTTGTAATGCGCCGGCCACCTTTGAGCGCATGATGGACTCCCTTCTGCGCGGCTTCAAATGGTCGACTTGCTTATGCTACTTAGATGATATAATTGTTTTTTCACCGACGTTCGCAAGCCATCTAGAGCGACTGTCCAGTATTCTCCAAGTATTTCGCAACGCTGGTCTCCAGCTGAACTCCTCCAAATGCCGTTTCGGCCGTCGCGAAATGACTGTACTTGGTCACCTCGTTAACGCATCTGGGGTACAGCCCGATCCGGACAAAATTCGCGCATTGACTCAATTTCCCGTGCCCTCTTCTCATAAGGATGTCCGGAGCTTCCTTGGTTTGTGCTCCTATTTTCGCCGCTTCATCCGAAATTTCGCCGCTATTGCGCAGCCTCTCACCGAGCTTCTTAAAAAAGACGTCCCATTTACTTGGAATTCGCCTCAGAGTGCTGCATTTTCGGCGCTCATTGCAGCCCTCACGACTACGCCAATATTAGCCCACTTCGATCAGACTGCCCCGACAGAAGTTCGTACGGACGCGAGTGGCCACGGAATTGGTGCTGTTTTAGCTCAGCGTCAGCATGGACGTGACTGTGTCATCGCCTACGCCAGCCGCCTTTTATCCCCTTCCGAGAGGAACTATTCCATCACCGAAAGAGAGTGTCTTGCTCTTGTTTGGGCTGTCGCTAAATTTCGCCCGTACCTCTTCGGCCGCAGTTTTACTGTTGTAACTGATCATCATGCACTCTGCTGGCTTTCCTCGCTAAAGGATCCCACGGGACGTCTCGGTCGTTGGTCTCTCCGCCTCCAAGAATACACCTTCTCGGTCGTGTATAAATCTGGTCACCTCCATCAAGACGCCGACTGCCTGTCACGGTATCCAGTGGATCCACCAGACGCCACAGAGAGAGCTACGGAGGCTTTCGTCTTATCAATATCAGACTTTCTTGATATCGCTTCTGAGCAACGCCGCGACCCGGATTTACTTCCCATCATAGAAAGCCTCAGTTCCGCTACTCCACCCACTTCTCTGAACTTGTATTTCCTTCATGAAGGAGTTCTCTACCGCCACAACATGCGCCCTAATGGTCCTGACCGCCTTCTCGTCGTGCCTTCCCATTTGCGTGTAGATGTTCTCCGACAGCTTCACGATGAACCTGCCGCTGGTCACCTGGGAGTCACCCGCACTTATGATCGCGTCCGGCGCCGTTTTTTCTGGCCACGCCTATATCGCTCTGTGCAAAAGTATGTCGCCAGCTGCGACCTTTGTCAACGTCGAAAACGACCAACATCGCTTCCAGCTGGCCTTCTTAACCCTATTGAGATCCCTGCTGAACCATTCTACCGCGTAGGGCTCGACCTTCTCGGGCCATTTCCCACTTCTGCATCCGGGAACAAATGGGTTGCTGTGGCGACTGACTACGCGACACGTTACGCGATCACCCGCGCTCTTCCAACCAGCTGCGCTACCGATGTCGCCGACTTTCTGCTACATGACATCATATTGCATCACGGCGCTCCTCGACAGCTCGTTACTGACCAAGGCCGATACTTTTTATCTCGCGTCGTCCAGGATATCGTACGTTCCTGCTCCACGAACCACAAGTTCACAACGGCATACCATCCACAAACTAATGGACTTACAGAGCGCCTGAATCGCACTATCACGGACATGTTGTCAATGTATGTTTCTCCAGACCACCGTGACTGGGACGCAACGTTACCCTACGTCACCTTCGCTTACAACTCCTCCAGACATGACACCGCAGGCTATTCCCCGTTCTACCTTCTTTATGGACGGGAACCCTCTCTGCCTCTTGATACACTCCTTCCCGCTGGTTCAAGCTCCCCTGTCACATACGTCCGCGATGCAATAGAGCGAGCCGACGCAGCACGACAGATTGCCCGAGAACGACTCATGCTTTCTCAAGCCTCTCAGAAAGATCGATACGATCGTCACCACCGCGAAGTTTCGTATGCACCAGGTTCTCTCGTACTCTTGTGGACCCCATGTCGTCACATCGGCCTCTCAGAAAAACTTTTATTTCGCTATGACGGACCATACAAAGTCCTTCGCAAGATCACCAACCTCACCTACGAGATACAGCGAGTCGTCGACGAAGCGCACTCAATGCCACCACCATCCACTGTTGTGCACGTCGTCAGACTGAAGCCTTATGTGTCACCCAACACTCCCCTTTCGTGACAAGCGCCGGGTCGGCGCTTTAACGCCGCGGGGTAGTGCCACAAGACAGTAGTGGGATTTGGGCATAAAGCGGTAGAGGGTTCCTGGCTGAAAGAAAAGACTAAGAAGTGGATAGAGACTGGTTCCAGCCCGCCAGTGCGCCAGGCATTGTCATCGCGTGTAATCGTTGTAAATATCTGTAAATATCCGTTTTCTTGTAAGAATATGCAAAAAATTGGATAGTCGACATTAAAACCAACATTGGCGTTTCACGAACATTTTGGCTCTTCTTACAAACTATTTCGAAGACTCTAAGTTAAGGGGGTGATCGTGAGGGCACCCAGACGTAAGTGATTAGATAGATAGATAGATAGATAGATAGATAGATAGATAGATAGATAGATAGATAGATAGATAGATAGATAGATAGATAGATAGATAGATAGACAGACAGACAGACAGACAGACAGACAGACAGACAGACAGACAGATAGATAGATAGATAGATAGATAGATAGATAGATAGATAGATAGATAGATAGATAGATAGATAGATAGATAGATAGATAGATAGATAGATAGATAGATTAATAGATAGACAGACAGACAGACAGACAGACAGGCAGGCAGGCAAGCAGGCAGGCAGGCAGGCAGGCAGGTGGACAGATAGACGGACGGACGTACGGATGGATAGACGGACGGATGGACGGGCGGACAGACAGACAGACAGACAGACAGACAGACAGACAGACAGACAGACAGACAGACAGACAGACAGACAGATGAATGGACAGGCAGACAGACAGAGGGACGGACGGACGGATGGACGGATAGACAGACGAACGGACGGATGGACAGACGAACGGATAGATGGACAGACAGACAGACGGACGGACGGATGAATGAACAGACAGACAGACGGACGGACAGATGGACGGAGAGACAGACAGATGGACAGACGGACAGACAGATGGATGGACAGATAGATAGACAGAGACAGACAGATAGATAGATAGATACAGACGGACGGACAGATGGACGGAGAGACAGACAGATGGACAGACGGACAGACAGATGGATGGACAGATAGATAGACAGAGACAGACAGACAGATAGATAGATAGATAGATAGATAGATAGATAGATAGATAGATAGATAGATGCTCAAAGTGGTTGCAGTACGCAAAGAAATTAATTTTAAAAACCATTGACAGTATAACCACCAGAGTTATTTTTTAAAATGTGCTTTGTTCTTGAGAGCAAGACTTATCACAGAAGACCCTAAAACCTTTACCTCTTAGCCTGCATTCCATTAGGATTCGAGTGAAAACAAAGAATGATAGCATGCCGATGAATAATCTGACACTCGCCGCATAGGATACTCATAACGTTGTTGTGCGATGATGTTTATTCAAACAGCGAAGTCGTAACGAGGTCGCGACGGAAAATGGGCGTACGGCAAGAGAGAGAATAAAATGAGGGAAAGGCCGGGTGGTTAACAACCAGAAAATGGAACATCCGGTTTGCTACACTGCACTATGGCAAGGGGGAATGGGGAAGAAAGATGGGAAAGTGAAGAGGGAAATAGACGCGCGCAAGAAAAAGGGGGGGGGGGGTGGCTGGGGTGCTATAGTCTATACAATAGACCACTGCCACGCAAAAAGTTCAGTAAGGCCTTCACTGATTTTCTGTGAGCACACAAATCATGTCGCCTTTCAAGCACTGATTGTTCATACAAAGGTCTGTCGTCTAGGCGAGCTAACGTAGCAGCTAGTACGGCAAGACTGGCAAAGGTGGCACAGGTTCTCGTGCAATCAGAGCAGGGGGTTTTGGCTCTCTTTGGAAGGCGCATAAGCGTTAGTGCGTATGCTCCACTACAATACCCCCGAGGTGAAGAGTAGCCATCCTGGCAGCTCAGGGAGTAGGCACAATGAGGGGGTCTTAGTAAGGCTTGAGATGGTCGACGTGCACGGTCTCGCGTCCTCGACGGCGCAAATCTGGCGATTGTGTTAGGGGCTCAGCGTAGCGTGTCAGATGATCGACGCCGACAATAATCCACCGGTTCCCAGAGCCACTATATGGGAGGGGGCCATAGAGGTTGATACCCACGCGGTAGAATGGGTGAGCCGGGCACGGGAGCGGCTGTAACATGCCAGTAAGGTGCCGCGGAGGTGTGTTGTTCTGTTGGCAAGTGGTGCAACATTGAACGTATTTCTGCACAAAGCGATACATTCCTCGCCAGTAGTATCGTTGGCGCAGCCTTTCGTAGGTTTTCACGACACCTGCGTAAGCACTTTGGGGATCTGCATGTAAATTCGTGCAGATGTCAGAACGCAAAGGAGTTGGGACAGCAAGGAGCTACTTCCGACCACCAGGCATGTAATTGCGGCGGTACAAAATGTTGTCTCGCACGGAAAAGTGGGCTGCTTGTCGGCGTAGCGCTCTCGTGGAAGGGACAGCAGACGGATCGGTAAGGTAGTCGAGTAACAATGCAAGGCATGGGTCTTTACGCTGCTCCGAAAGCATGTAAGTGGTGTCGATTGGTGACAAGGTTGTAAAAAGGGGTGACAGAGAAGCCACATCTGGTGTTAATGGCGATCGCGAAAGTGCATCGGCATCCGCATGCTTGCGACCGGAACGATATACGACACGGATGTCGTATTCCTGCAATCGAAGTGCTCAACGGCGCAGGCATCCTGACAAGTCTTTCAAGGAGAAAAGGCAACATAGAGCGCAGTAGTCTGTGACCAGGTCAGAAGGACGGCCGTGTCATGATATGCGCGGTAGGTTCATCTGGTGCGCGATGTTTGTGAGTTTGTGCTGTGCCGTACGCCGACGAAGATGACGATGAGACAAGGAAAAGGCGGAATCGTGTCGTCAAAGTCAAGCCAAGCCATGGAGAGAGGGAAGAGGAAGACGACGTCGAGAAGAAGGATCGGAACGAAACAGTGCCAGGCTGAAGCGCTCGTCAGGTCGTGGTCCCGAAGCCTACCTGTGCCTGCGGTCCGCACGAGCCTGGCTCCCTTCTACCGTGTGATCCAGCAGCCGGCGCCGGTCCGTTGTACTCGGATCCGGGCGGTTTCCAGACCTGGGCCTACTACTGGCTGTCCGGGACGTGCTTGCCACACATCGACTCTGCCTCACGCTCCGCTCCGACCATGCCTGAGGCATCGCTGATGTCGGCGTAAGACGCAACGCAACGCATCGACTCATCTGCCTTCGACGTCACACGGTGAAGTGTTTCAAACCTTGTGTAGTGCAGTGGGGGACTACGCTAAGCGTCAGACCTTGTCTTTCGAGAACGTGTGTCGTGCTCGTACTAAAGGCAGTTCTTCGCTGTTGCCATGTAACACGCCAAGCTTCTTTATCGTTTTTTTTTCTTTTTTCGTGGCATTAAAGCCTTATAACTCAAGTTGCAAATGTCTTCGTCAGTCTCGACAACGATTATTTAAGTTGCCGTGATTGCCCGAACCTTATCCCTCACAATTGGCGTCCGCGTGACAGGACGAAGCCGTTTGCACTGGGTTGAAATCTATAGGGAAGATGAGTGAGCAAAAGCTTATAACGCTAGCGGAACGCATGGGGCTTCAAGGAGCCGAGCTAAAGACGTGGGTAGACGCGCGGTTAGAGCGGGCTCATGAGGAATCTGTGCAAGCGCGTGAAGAGCGTTCCGCGGAAAGGCAGGCGGCGAAGGAACGTTTGGAGATAGAAGAGAGAACTCTTCAACTGCGAATTCGACTAGCTGAGGTTGAAGGTAGCCGAGAGCCAACAGCGCGGGACCACGAACCTGAGAGGAGTCAAAGCCGCCCGTGCTTGATCAATCCTCACAACCTGATCCCAGTGTTTGACGAGGGGCGTGACGATCTCGATGCGTATCTCAAGAGGTTCGAACGCGTAGCAGTTGGTCAAGAGTGGCCTGAGGAGAAGTGGGCGACAGCGCTTAGTTTATGCCTCAGTGGGGAAGCATTGAAAGTCTTCGGTCGTCTGTCGCCAGAAGACTCAATGGATTACCAGAGTACGAAAGTGGCCTTGCTCCAGAGGTTTCGTTTCACAGCCGAAGGCTATCGCGAAAAGTTTCGGCAAAGCAAGCCTGAAGACGGCGAAACTGGTAAACAGTACGCCACGAGATTACAGAGTTACTTCGATAGATGGCTGGAAATGTCGGAAACGGACGAGGACTTTGCATCCGTGCGCGACCTCATTGTAGCTGAGCAGTTTCTGAATAACTGCCACGATCGCCTGGCACTTTTTCTAAGGGAGAAGAAATGCAGGACGGTAAAAGAAATGGCAGAAGCAGCTGATACCTTCTTGGAAGCCCAGCGGCAAACAAACTTGTTGGTATTTCGTACCAAGTCTGCAAACAACATTCCCAAGGAGCAAGAAGGATTTACTTATACCCAGCCTCCTCTTAGATGTTTCGTCTGTGATCGACCCGGCCACAGAGCATCTGATTGCCGCACGAAACCCCAACGAGTCTTCTGTGGGCACTGTCGGAAGCCCGGCCACGATGCAAGAGCATGCCCAAGCAACGGCGGGTCAAAGAAAATGACATCTTGCATCGTGTCTACTGACCAGAAGTCCGAGACGCCCCGATGTGCCGATGATTCATCACAGGATGAATATGTTGCTAGTGCACTCCGAACGCGCACCGCAACAGCTACACGAAACTTGCCGGTGTTACAGGGAGAAGTGTTTGGACATACTGTATCAGTCTTGAGGGATACTGGAAGCAACACCCTGGTCGTGCGACGTTCCCTCGTTCCCGATGATGCGCTGACGGGTACTACCGCCACTATTTTATTGGCCGATGGTAGTTGCATCGAGGTACCGGAAGCAGAAGTACGGATTCTATCGCCCTATTTCACCGGAAATGCGATAGTCAAATGCATGACGTCGCCACTTTACGATGTCATTGTAGGAAATGTTCCCGGCGCCCGTGACGCTAATGACCCCGACTCAACGTGGAAGGAGTCAGCGAGCCTGAAGTCGGAAACTAATCAGGCATTGAATTCTGAAGAGAAATCCAAGGATGGATGCGGGACGAAGAGCACAGTCATGGTTGGTGTTTCAAGCAAAGGACATCGCCGGAAGCTCACGACTGCTAAATTTGGAAACTTAGAGGTGACACAGGAGTCATTTCGCCAAAAACAAGAGGAAGACCGGTCGCTGGATGTTTGTAGGGCGAAAGTCGACACCCTCATCCGCGGTAAAGGAGCCACATACCACTCATTTATGTTCGAGAAAGGAATCTTGTACCGCGTTTACCACTTGACTCCGGGTAAATCAGTTCAACAAGCGGTGGTTCCAAAGGCGTTGCGTGTCCATGTGTTGCACTGGGCACATGAATCACCGATATCTGGTCACCAGGGTATCAAGAAGACGAAGGACCGAGTTTTGGAGTCGTTTTATTGGCCCGGTGTACAGGAGGAGGTACGAAGATTCGTAAAATCATGCGACGCATGCCAAAGGACATATCCCAAAGGCAAAGTAGGCAAGGCGCCTCTTGGACGAATGCCTTTGATTGACACGCCATTCGAACGTGTGGCCGTTGATATCATTGGACCTCTGACGCCGATTTCAAAGAAGGGTAATCGGTACATTCTTACCCTTGTGGATTTCGCCACTCGGTACCCGGACGCGGTGGCTTTGCCCGCAATTGATTCGGCAACAGTAGCAGATGGACTACTGGAGATGTTCTCTCGAATAGGATTTCCACGGGAGATCCTCTGTGATCAAGCATCTTGCTTCACGTCAGGCCTGATGGAAGAGGTGAATGCTCTGCTTGCTAGTCGACATTTGAGCTCGATGCCTTACCACCCGATATGCAATGGCTTGGTCGAAAGGTTCAACGGCACTTTGAAACAGATGTTGCGCAGGTTGTGCCAAGAGAAGCCGAAGTCATGGGACCGATTTCTTGCGCCTCTGTTATTCGCCTATCGAGAAGTACCTCAGGCCAGTATGGGCTTCTCGCCGTTTGAACTGATCTACGGCCGGCACGTCCGAGGACCCCTGGATATATTGAAGGAACTCTGGACAGGGGAAGACCTAGAGGAAGATATCAAGACTACTTACGGATACGTGCTTGATCTGAGAGAACGTCTTGAACGCACCTTGAAGCTGGCTCAAGAGAATCTCTCCCGAGCTCAACACTCGCAAAAGAAGTATTATGACCGAACCTCCAAAACCCGACAGCTCAAAGTTGGTGACCGGGCTCTTATATTGCTCCCAACCAGGGAAAACAAGCTTCTTATGCACTGGAAGGGGCCATTTCCGGTTACAGGAAAAAAGAATGACCACGACTATTGGTTGGACCTTGGGCACACCACGAAAATGTTTCACATAAACATGCTCAAGCGCTACGAAGAACGTAGGTGCTGATTATATGAGCAGGCTACAGGTGTAGGTGCTAGCTATACAACATTAATGTAATAATGTACTATATGCCTAGGGACTCTCACATACAGACTATTCTCGTGGTGCAACAGTTCTGTACATTTGTTTGTCGTAAGTCCTGTCTCCCGCGCACTTTGGACAGTTTTTTTAAAAAAAAGAAAAAAAAAACTTTTGAAAGGGGGGACTTTTGTCATGATATGCGCGGTAGGTTCATCTGGTGCGCGATGTTTGTGAGTTTGTGCTGTGCCGTACGCCGACGAAGATGACGATGAGACAAGGAAAAGGCGGAATCGTGTCGTCAAAGTCAAGCCAAGCCATGGAGAGAGGGAAGAGGAAGACGACGACGGGGCGTTCGAGAAGAAGGATCGGAACGAAACAGTGGCAGGCTGAAGCGCTCGTCGGGTCGTGGTCCCGAAGCCTACCTGTGCCTGTGGTCCGCACGAGCCTGGCTCCCTTCTACCGTGTGATCCAGCAGCCGACGCCGGTCCGTTGTACTCGGATCCGGGCGGTTTCCAGACCTGGGCCTACTACTGGCTGTCCGGGACGTGCTTGCCACACATCGACTCTGCCTCACGCTCCGCTCCGACCATGCCTGAGGCATCGCTGATGTCGGCGTAAGACGCAACGCAACGCATCGACTCATCTGCCTTCGACGTCACACGGTGAAGTGTTTCAAACCTTGTGTAGTGCAGTGGGGGACTACGCTAAGCGTCAGACCTTGTCTTTCGAGAACGTGTGTCGTGCTCGTACTAAAGGCAGTTCTTCGCTGTTGCCATGTAACACGCCAAGCTTCTTTATCGTTTTTTTTCTTTTTTCGTGGCATTAAAGCCTTATAACTCAAGTTGCAAATGTCTTCGTCAGTCTCGACAACGATTATTTAAGTTGCCGTGATTGCCCGAACCTTATCCCTCACAGGCCGTAAAGGTACGGGCGAAACTTCGTCAACGCCCAGATTATCACCAAGCACTCCTTCTCTGTCACTAAGTAATTTAATTCAGCCGTCTTGAGAGCATGACTTGTGTATGCGAAGACATATTCAGCTTGGGTGTCTTTTCGTTGTGCCAAAACTGCACCAAGACCGATGCCACCTGGATCGATGCGAATTTCTGTAAGAGCTGTGGGGTCGTAGGGATGAAAGATAGGTGGAGACGTCAACAGGCGACTCAGCTGACGAAATGCTGGCGTCACATGCAGATGACCCTGCAGAGATGCCTTTGCTGGTGGAAAGCAGACTCATCAGAGGTGCGATGATGGACGCAAAGTTATGCACGAAGGGACGATAGTAGGAGCAGAGGCTGACGAAACTTCTCAGGGCTACAGCAATGCAGGCTTTGGGAATTCGGTAACAGCTCAACGCTTGTCGGGATCTGGAAGAACGCCGTATTTTGAGATGACGTGTCCTAAGATGGTTAGCTTCCGTGCTGCAAAGTGGCATTTCTTGGTGTTAAGTTGTAGGCCTACAGAAGTTAGACAAGTCAGAATCTCGTAGAGACGAACAAGGTGTGTCGGGAAATCAGATAAAAAGACTACGATGTCGTCCAGGTAGCACAAGCAAATTTTCCACTAGTGGGCACGCAAGATGGTATCGATCATGCGCTCAAATGTGGCAGGCGCTTTGCAGAACCCAAACGGCGTGACTTTGAACTCATATAGGCCATCCGGCGTTACAAAGGCTGTTTTAGGGCGATCACATTCAGCCATTGGCACCTGCCAATACCCAGAACGCAGATCCAAGGATGTAAAGTACTCGGCGCCTTGTAAACAGTCAAGAGCATCGTCTATTCGTGGTAGCGGGTAAACATGTTCTAAGTTCCCAGATGCGCATTGAGCCACGCAGCCTCCTATCTGAGTATCCCTTTCCACTCCTTCGTCCAGCAAAAAACAGACAGGGCTTCCTTTCCGGTCTAGGAACAATCGGCGGTATATAAGCATCGCACGCGGAGTGATGTTATGACATGCGCTGTCCATGTGGTGAAGATGGCCAGCTTGTTTCGTCTATGCTTCAGCAGTGTGCTTCGCTATAGCACTCATGAACTTTTTTTCGCGGAAACAGGATATGTTGTGCGTACAAAAGTACTTAATTTGGACTTTATGTGGAGAATGACCGGATTGATGAAAGCCTGTAGAACGCGTCCATATAATTTATTTATTTATTTATTTATTTAATACTGCCAACTTGCTTTACAAGCCATAGGCAGGAGTGGATTGTACACAAAAGAAAATGATGAACAATCTGTGAGAACGGTTCCAAACAAATCTGTGGAATAAAACTAAAAACAGTGTTGAACAATCTTTTCAGTATGTGAAACAAGAAACAACAGGTTCCAGTAAAACACACACGATAATACAGTTGAAAATACTGGTAAGAAAATACATGGACCACAGGGTGAAAAAATGTTTCAGTTTAGGACAAATAAAATAACTACAAGGGGAAAAAAAAAAAAAAAGAGAAGAATGTGCAAAAGAGCGCATGTTCACGCAGTAGTCTGCTCGACAATGATAAGAAGGGTGTAATGATTTTTGTTTCAATGTCGCACGCCATCTGGAAAGCGACAGACGCCACAGGAAACATGTCGGTCATAGATGAGCGAGAGCGTGCATAAACGACGACATGGTTGGGCTGACATGGTTGGGTAATTCTTCTCGCAATAAAAAATATACAAATACCATTTATGCAGGCTGGTCTTTGTTATGGAGAGCTGGGTTTTCTTCGCTGTAAAGAGTTCGTCCATTCAGAGAATAAAATTTCGGAGCCTTTTCCTTTGCTTTCGTCCTGAATTAGACCGGACTACTCTCTGTTTACTGCAACTCTTGCACTCTCTTTGACATTTCTACCTTCATAAAAGATGTGGAGCAATGCAAGCGTTAAGCATTGAATCTATCAGAATTTCGAGCTTATTGCCTACACACTTCTCGTTTACACTTGTGCAATCGGAAACGCACACAATGCAGCGAAATCACAAGTTGATCACTCATAATAATCCTGTGAGACGCGAGGCAGAACTGGGGTGGCGGGTGGCGAGTGAATGGCAAAGCAGGGTAGAAAACAATTTACAACTCATATTTCTCGTATATAAACCATTCTTGTGTATGTGCCCTAACCATGTCACGTGAATCATTATTCTGGCGTCAAGAAGGGCGCTTAAAGAACGAGAATTGCCAAGAGAGAATAACACGCTCGACTGTGTATCTTCAGAAGCTGTTTTATGGCTCCTACATCGACAGCGCATGTAAACACGTAAACAAGAGGGCAGTCCCGACACCGTGAATGTCACTCTCACAAATCTTAAACCTGCACGCTTTTCGAAAAATTAATTTTGGAATACCAGAAAGATCGAGTTTCACACCAAAAAGCGACGAAGGCCCTTCTTAAGATTTGCGTTCGACTCACGTCGTCGAACGTTTGTGATGTTTTAGTGTGTTTGTGTGTTTTCGCTCCTGCCAGTCCCGCTCTCTTTCTCTAATTCTCTTTTCCTTACTTTTCTGTCTCCCGTTTCCCCTTCCCCAGTGCAGCGTAGCAAACCAGACACTTGCTTTCTGGTTAACCTCCTGCCTTTCTTCATACAATCTCTCTTTCTCTCTTAAACTTGCAGAAAAGAAGCTGAAGTGATGCATTTTATGCCGAAATTCTGCGCTCGGGCAAAAGTAGGACAAACGGTGGCGCACCGCAAAATATTGTGCGGCGGCGGCGGGGGCGGCGACGTGGTCTCTCTTGGAACTTCGGCGGCGGTGCGAACGGCGTGAGCGAATATGGGCGATGGCGACGGCGTGGCGCGGCGGCGCACAGCTCTAGTCCCAACAAAATCCCCCTTGAGAAAGTACCGCCCACAACATCGGTCGAAAAAACTTCGTTCCAACAAAGAACAGCGTTCTTTGCGAGGCAAGGCATCTTTCGCCGAATACTGCATTTGAAATATTGTTTCGGCCTGCTAATCAACATAAGTGTTCTTTAGGGGCGAAACTCCTTTCGCCGTGGGTCGTATGTACCGTGTCGACGTAGTTGTCGTAGTAGCCATTTGCATTGCATTGGATGTTAATAAAAACGGTGTCATACCATATGAACGGAGTGAATGATGAGTGGACAAAGCGTCCGTCAGTCTGTCCATGCTTCCATGCGTCTATCCGTCCATCCTTGTGTGCATACATCCGTCCGTCCATGCGTCCGTTCGTCCACACGCTTTGCCCACTCATCATCATTCACCTCGGGGATATGCTGTGATTTTTATCGGCTATTTGTGCGATGCTTCAAACTGGAGTTGTCATCAATATGCTGAATTCTTTTGTTAGAAACAAGAAAGTTTATTTGTTTAACATTTCTATACAAAGTTATGGGAGGGAAAGTTGCCTTAAATGTACCTTGTTGCGTTCAGCCAGCCACTACTAAGAATACCCGCCTAAAACATGATCAATCCTCTGCACCCATATTTGCACGAAATAATGCTTACAAATGCAGTTATTTTCCCAGAATAGTTGATGACGGAAATTTACTGCCCCGTGAGATTTTTGGGCTGACAATTTTTCTATATCGCTGTGTCCAAATCTGTTCTCCAACATGCGGAAGACAGAAGGCTTCGGGAAACGAAACAGAGGTCGAGACAGCTGCTGTAGGATGTGCCACGAACAAATGTGATCCGTCGTTGAGTACGCTTAGTCCATAGTTGCATATAAAATTGGCCAAATCCCTTCCGCGATAATTCGTTGTAGTGCTACCCCAGAGAGGATGATGTGAATTAAAATCGCCAATCACAATATGTGGCCTTTGTGCTGCTTGAAGAATGGTCCCCAGGTGGAAGCAGTCCATCTGTGCGCTTGGGTGTATGTATCCTCCTATTACTGTGAATGTCCGCTTTTTATGTGTTATAGTCAGGCTCACGTAATCATTGCTGGTATGCGACGTGACTTCATGTCTCAAGAACGTCAAATCACGGCTTATACAAACGAGAACTTTGCTCGTGCGTTGATCACTGCGGGACCAAATCTGGATATATCCAGATATACGAAAAGTTGAAACCATATTCGGTTCACATATAACGATAACAGGAAATCGATATTTAAAAACCCATTGTCTGAAGTCTGACAGACGGCCACGTAGGCCACGAGCATTCCATTGCATAACAAGCGACTGGCGCATGCGTTCTTCGAACATCAATGAAATGTTCACTCACTGAAGAACCAGTAGAAGAGGCTCCAAAACCTCAAGTAGCTGCACAGCCACCTTAGCAGCGGGAGTGTTTAGGCTGCTGAGGATCTTGCGCATCAAACCCATCAAATTTTTAAGCATATCCTTGGCATCCACGTTGTCCATCTTCTTGTTTTCTTCATTGGGGGTTGGGGCACTATGTGATGATGGCGCTACCGTAGGTCTTGACGTTAGTGAAGGCCACTGAGTCTCCGACGTGGTGAGAGCCAATGAGTGGTTTTATTGTACTTGCGTGGAGTGTATTGGCATTTCAGTTTGGCGTGCAGTGTATTGGCATAGCCTAAAGTGGCACACACATATTGATAATATTTGCTCTAGGGCCTCACAAAAATTGTACATATTAAGAAAAAAACTGCAGGGTGCTAGTATGGAGGTAAAACTTCTTGCTTTTAAAACTTTCATACGGCCGATACTGGAATAAGCCAGTATTGTCTGGAGTCCCCACCAACAAGTGCTTGTAAATAAACTTGAACACATACAACGACTTGCAGCTCGCTTTATATGCTCGAGATATAAGCAGAACGATTCAGTCACAGAAATGCTACAACTATATGATCTAAAGACGCTCCACAAGCGCAGACGCAAAAATATATTAAAGTTTCTTTTTAAATTGTTAGAAAGTGAGTTTAAATATAACAGAAATGACTACATAGAACAACCTGGGTAACGAAGCGAGAGGGCAAACCATACACGAGTACTGCAACCTTATTTTGCCCGAACAAAGGCGTACAGTCATACTTTCTTCCCCGATGTCATTGAAGGTTGGAGTGGGTTACCGAGTAATATAGGCAATGCGGGTGATGTTAATGAATTTGTGCATTTACTTCATTTACGTTTATGTGATTTATTGTAAATATTATTACGATTGTTATTCGTTGAATTGCGAATCAGGGTGTGTTTTTCGTTTGGAATGCAGAGCTTTCACGGATTTGTATATATGTATACCTGCTTTATCATTGGGGGATGTATAGTTATATCCCCAATTTGTTTGTAATGTGTCGTACCTTTCCTGTAATGACCATCATAGAGGGTTGACAGTATTTCTAAATAAATAAATAAATATCTAATAGACAATATTGTCCAGGAATGTATAGGAGAAATAATTTACCGAATTGTATAGTAAATGTGAAGAAAGAAAAGTGGATGAAGAGATAACTTGGCAGGAGCAGGAAACAAACCTTCGGTTTTCGAATAACGCGTTCGATGCTCTACCACTGAGCTACCACGGCGGCTATCCCCTCAGCCACTTTATTGGGTATACATGTGAATTTAAACATGGATGGATGGATATGGCTGTACTCTTTAGATCGGGTAGTGGCTAGTGCCACCAAGCCGTAATACTTAATTAACCCAAAACTATATTTATTTTTTTTTCCTTAAAAAGTGAGTTTGAGGATTCGTACTTTGCAGTGAAGAGTTTAATTTTCACTCTTGTCTTGACTTTAGCCACCAATCAGATAACCTCCTTCTAGTTAAGTCTACTTGCTTAAAGTCTATTTTGCCCTCCCGGTTCCTAAACCCCAGTGCTTTGAAAAACTCTGCGCCATCATCCTGAACTATAGGGTGAAGCCCTTTACAGAACATTATCAGGTGTTCGGCAGTTTCTTCTTCTTCTCCAGACGCACTGCATACTGTGTCTACCCCTTCGTATTTGGCCCGATATGTCTTGGTTCGCAGTACTTCCGTCCTTGCCTCAAACAGTAGAGAACTACCCCGAGTATTATCATAGATCCTTTCCTTGGCAATTTCCTGCTTAAAAGCTCGATAGATCTCTAGTGCGGACTTCTTAATCATGCCCATTCTCCACATGTCAGTCTCCATTTCCTTCACTTTCTTCTTAACCGATAGTTCTTTTTGGTTTGGCCTCCTGCTGTTTTCTAAGTATTTACCAGTCAACTTCCTGGTTCGCTTCCTCCATTTTGTACCGACATTCTTCATGTACAAGTAGCTGAAAACCTTCCTAGCCCAATGCTCCTCCTTCATTTCTCTCAATCGCTTCTCAAATTTTATCTTGCTGCTAGCTTCCCTGCTCTCAAATGATGTCCATCCCATATCACCTTGTACTCCCTGATTTGGTGTATTCCCGTGAGCTCCTAAAGCAAGCCTACCTATCCCACGTTGCTTAATTTCTAATCTTGCTTGAACTTCTGATCTCATGCACAAGACCGCATTGCCGAACGTCAGCCCAGGAACCATGACCCCTTTCCATATTCCTCTCACAACATCATACCTATTGTAATTCCACAGTGCCCTATTTTTCATCACTGCTGCATTCCTGTTACCTTTAGTCGTCATGTATATTTCGTGTTCCCTCAGGTACTCGGTCCCATTGCTTATCCATACGCCCAGATATTTGTATTTATCTGTTATCTCAAGCGTGACCTCCTGTATCCTAAGCTCACTACCTTCGTTGTCATTGAAACTCATGACTGCTGATTTTTCCTTACTGAATCTAAAATCTAACCTATCTCCCTCATTACCGCAGATGTCCATCAATCTCTGCAAATCTTCCTTGTTGTTGGCCATTAGCACTATATCATCTGCGTACATTAATGCTGGTAGTGCCTGATCAATAAGTTTTCCTTGTTTGACTAAAGAGAGGTTGAAGCCCAGCCCACTTCCTTCTAATTTTGCCTCTAATCCTTGTAGGTACATCATGAATAATAAGTGTGACAGGGGGCACCCCTGCCTAAGCCCCCACACGTGGGAGCCTAAGCCCCCACGTGGGAGTGTCAAACAGCGACACCAGTAGCCATGGCGGCGAGTTTGGCACACTCTTCATTGGCCTGTTTGGCGTCACTTAGCATGTGAACATAATCCGAGCTGGCAGCTGACCAATAGTCCCTCATATATAACCTAAAGACACCAAGTCTACTAACACGAGACCCTCGTTAATGAATAAAGGAAAGACGTACTTTCCTAAGGGATCGCTTTTTGTGTTTTCACACCATAATAATGACATCTAACCGCCAATAATGCAAAGAAAAGTATAGAGGGAATTATTATACCGTATTGCAATATAAACGGGAATAAACATAAGTGGGTGGAAAGATAACTTGCCGTGAGCAAGGAGCCAAGCCTGTGACCTTCGAATAACCCCTTCGATGCTTTACTACTGAGCTACCACGGCGGCTTTCCCCTGAGCTACTATATATTTTATTTTTTTTATTTATTTTATTTATAAATACTGCGATCCTTCAGCTGAAAGATCATGGCAGGGTGGGAAAAAAAATGTTCGAGAATCGGTACATACAAAAAAATAATGAAAACACAATAAATCGTACGATTTGAATATACAAGGCGAAGGTTCACAAACGCTTATTTCAACAAATTTTTCGAGTAACATAACACATAATAACGTAACACGTAGAATACGGGTTATAGACTAACACAATAATTACAATAAAACAAATAATACAATGCAATGTGTAGTGATGGTTTAGGCGATGCTGTTTTCAAACAATGACAGTTTCTTCTGTAAAACGACATCATTTGTCAGGCTATTCCAGTCATTAATAGTTCTAGGGAAGAACGAATACTTGTGGCAGTTAATCCGTGAAGGTAAAGGAGTTATCGTTTTACTATGTCGCTTGCGAGTTGCGTAACCGGAAGAATACCGAAGAATGCCTGCATTGTCAACATTTAAATGACCATTTATTAATTGATAGAAAAACTTAAGCCGGCAAGTGCGGTTTCTGTCCACAACGGGTTGCAGACCGCTTTTTACCAATAATTCAGATACGGATGTTCTACCGTAGGAGTTATAAATAAAACGTAAGCCCTTGTTCTGCACTTTTTCTAATTGATTAATGTTACGTTTAGTGAATGGATCCCATATTATTACAGCATATTCCAACATTGGACGAATGAGTGTTTTATATGCCAACATGCGTACAGACGGGGTAGAATATTTTAAGGATCGCTTTAGAAAAAAAAGTTTCCGTAGACATTTACCTGTAGTTATATCGACGTGTTTGTTCCAGTTTAGATCATTAGTTATCCATACTCCAAGGTACTTGTATTCTACAACTTCTGTAAGATTGACGCTATTTGTGCCGTACTGATAACATAAAGGATTTTTCTTTAGTGTTATTTTCATATAAACAGTTTTGTTGTAATTAATTGACATTTGCCATTCCTGGCACCAAGAGACGACCTTGTTGAATTGATTATTGAGCCTTATCTGATCTCCAGCAGTTGATACCTTCGTGTATAATACACAATCATCAGCATAAAGCTTTACACTTACAGAAAGGTCATTCATTATATCATTTATATATAATAGAAAAAAAAGAGGTCCGAGGACCGAGCCCTGAGGTACGCCGGAATCCACAGGTAGTTTGCTGGAACAACTGTCATTAAATGAAACAAATTGTTGCCTGTTTTCAAGATACGCTCGTATCCATACTATAAGTTTCGGATTTTTCAAGATATATTGCAATTTATGAAGTAATTTTTTATGTGAAACTTTATCAAAGGCCTTTTGGAAGTCCATAAAAATGGCATCTAGCTGTTCACCTTCATTTAGTGCGGTAGCAAAATCATGGATGGTTTCAACCAGCTGTGTAGTGGTAGAATATCCACGTCTAAATCCATGCTGCGCTTTTGTTAGTACTTTGTGTTCATCAAGAAATGTAACAATCTGTTTGTGAATTATGTGCTCGAGAATTTTACAAGCTGTAGAGGTTAACGAAACTGGTCGATAATTCTTTATTTGAGTTTTATCACCTGCTTTGTGTAGAGGCTTAATTCGGGCAATCTTCCAGTCCTCGGGGAGTACACCTTCGTTCAAAGACCTAGTATATAACACACACAAATATTTCGCGCACCACTCTGCGTACCGTTTTAAGAAGGCATTCGGTATCTCATCTGGTCCAACAGATTTCTTGACATCCAGATTTAGCAATAAATTAAAGATACCCTCTTCAGAAATAGTGACATCTGATATTGGTGGTAGGTTCGCATCGAAAGGTGGGAGATGATTATTATCTTTTGTATAGACGCTGTTGAAATAGTTATTAAAGGCCGTACAGACAGCTTTTTCATCACTCTCTAATTTTCCATCTAAAAGAAATACATCGGTAGAGCACGTGCCCGGAGTGACCTCTTTCCAAAATTTTCTTGGACACGTTTTAATAAATGACGGCAATTTTTCGTTAAAATACTTTTCTTTGTCACGAAAAGATTTTTCTTTAATTTCTTCACGTATATTGCAAATAGTTGTTTTTAAATTAGGACTGTTAGCCTTGTTCGACCTTTTTTTTAACCGTTTCAACTTTCGCTTCAGCTGTAACGTCTCTCTTGTTATCCAGGGATTGTGATTCTCTACTTTCTTTGTAATTAAAGGGATAAAACGCTGCACACAATCTTCAATCATTCTCTTAAAGCAAAGCCACAGATCTTCAACGCTACGATTACTTACATTGAAATGATCATATTCAAAGGCCAGAACATCAATTATAGATTCATCATCTGCTTTTGAAAAATTGGGAAATTTCTTCACCATCCTCTGCTGACTAAGTTCAACTCCCTTTAGCTTTAGTACCACAGCCTTGTGATCCGATATGCCATTTGTGACGCTGCACAACATGCTTTCTTTTATATTGCCACTTACAAGATATATATCTAGGATAGATTTCGTCCCCTGATCTATTCTGGTAGGGTCGGTGACTATTTGCGTCAAATCATATTGAAACATGATATCGGATATTTGAGTATCCGCAGCTTGACATGGGTCTGATATAAACGTTTCCCAATTCATATTTGGCATATTAAAATCTCCCGCTATGATTAATTTATCTTCGGTTTTTACGTGACAATGAAGGTAATCCTTAAGCTTTGCGATAACATCAAGGGAAGCATTTGGTGGCCTGTAAACGACACCAAGAAGATATTTAATATTGCCAATATACACTTTACAGAAGATGCTTTCTATGTCTTGAACGTCTGGCATTTTTACGACACGTGTATTATTCCTAAAAAGAATAGCAACGCCCCCTCCCCTCCCATTTCGATCCTTACGGAACACTCTGTAATTTTTCGGCACAAACTCACTATCAAAAACATCATCTCGTAGCCATGTCTCAGTTAGTAATACAATATCTGGGTCATGTGCTAAAAGCATGCCTTCCAACTTCTCAGCCTTATTAACAATACTGCGGCAATTTACATTTAACACCACTAAGCATCGTTCATCTAGTTTCCCCGAACCTTAATTTGGTTAGATAACTTATATCTTGTATTCTTATTATCATCCCAGCAAAAAAACTTTCCATCAATGCTTATTTTGTCAAAAACTAACTTCACTTTAGATCCACTTGCACGCTCGCGCGACGAACTTTGCCACAACTTTTTTCTGATATCACGTACACGAGCGGAAAAGTCTTCACTTATCGACAGCTCGGTGCCCTTCAGCTTGGAACACCTCTGCAGAATAGCTACCTTGTCTCGGTAATCGAGTATTTTTATAATTACTGGGCGTTTTTTGCCATTCTTTTTTCCCAATCTGTGACATCTTTCTATGCCCCTGACATTCACTCCCAGCTTTCCCTCAAACAAGTCCTTTTTTATTGTTTCAGTAAGGTCAGCAGTCGTTTCATTAGCTTCTTCCCCTAGGCCAAAAACAATCAAGTTATTTCGTCGACTTCTGTTCTCTAACTCGTCAATTTTTTTGACCACGAATTCAAAGTCTTTCTCAAGCTGTGTTGCTCTTTGCTTTAAGTCGTTTACATCTGTTTTCAGTTCAATCAAAGGTTTTGTCTGTATTTCGACGGAACTCATCCTTTCAGTCAAGCTAGCAACTTCTTTTTCGATTTTTTCTTGTTTTGATAAGACACTGTTCATCATATCAGTGATGTGTTTTCGTCCTGAAAGAAGCTGCTGCAGTATTTCTTTATCTGAAGGGCCTGGGTTTGCTTCAATATCCCCGCAAACTAACAAATCCACGCCAAAAGCACAAATGCATGAAAAAAAGCTACCAAGTGGGCGTGGCAGCAACACTAAAAAGCGGTTTTCACTGCGGTAACATGGCGCAGGCAAGTAGGAACTAACCTGCACCACAAAGACGAATGGTTTGGTGAGCATTTCGCCCTGAGTGCCGCTGCCTGGCCCACTGAAGTTCGACGGAGGTACGTGGCTTCTTATAGCCGTTGGAAGGTCCGAGGTTGCTGACGTCACCATATATTCACATGTATGGTATATATGTGAATTTAAACGTGGAAGTGTCAGTCAGCGTCGGCAGTAGCCATGACGACACTCGTTAGCATCGAACGCGTTATTCCAAGGCCGTAGGTTCGGTTCCTGCTCACGGCAAGTTATCTTTTCACGCACTTTTCTTTCTTCACATTTACTGTACAGTTCGGTCTAATAATTTACCCTATACTCTCCTTTGCATTATTGTCTGGTACATGTCATTATTATGGTGTGAAAACGAAAGAAACAATTCCTTAGGTATACACTTCTTTCCCCTAATAATTAACGAGGGTCTCGTAGTGGCAGACTTCGTTTCTTTAGGTTGCATACGAGAAACTATTGGTCAGATACCAGCTCGTAATAAGTTCACGTGCTACGTGACGCCAAACAGGCTCCTAAAAAGTGTGCCACACTCGCCGCCATGGCTACTGGTGGCGCTGACTGAATGGAATGGAATGAAAAAACTTTATTTGAATGAAAAAACTTCACTTGCGCTGACTGACACTCTTACGTTTAAATTCACATACCCAAAAAATGGATGGTGGGAAATACCACCCTGGTAGCTCGGTGGTAGAGCTTCGAACACGTTATTCGAAGCCAGCAGGTTAGGTTGCTGCTCACGACAAGCTATATTTCCATCCACTTTTCTTTCTTCATATTTACTTTACAATATGGTGTAATAATTTCCTCTATACTTTCCTTGGCATTATTGTCTGTTAGATGTCATTACCATGGAGAGAAAACACGGAAAACGAGCCCTTAAGTATATACACTTCTTCTCCTTATTCATTAACAAGGGTCTCGTACTGGCAGACTTCATGTCTTTTGGTTGCATATGAGGGACTATTGGTCAGCTGACAGCTCTTAATGAGTTCACGTGCTACGTGACGCCGAAGAGGCTCAAAAAGAGTGTGCCACACTCGTCGCCATGGCTACTGGTGGCGATGGCTGAGTAAATTCACATATACACCAAAGCATTGGCTGGGGGGATAGCCGCCATAGTAGCTCAGTGGTAGATCATCGAACGCGTTATTCGAAGGCCACAGGTTTGGTTCCCGCTCACGGCAAGTTATCTTTTCTCCCACTCTTCTTTCTCCACATTTACTATACAGTTTGGTGTCATAATTTCCCCTATACTTTCCTTGGCATTATTTTATGTTAGATGTCATTACTATGGTGCTAAAACACGAAAATACGAGCGCCTAATTATACTCTATTTTCTATTATTTATTAACGAGGGTCTCGTACTGGCAGACTTGGTGTCTTTTGGTTGCATACGAGGGACTATTAATCAGCTGCCGGCTCGTTATAAGTTCACTTGCTACGTGATGCCAAACAGGCTCATAAAGAGTGTGCCACACTCGTCGCCATGGCTAATGGTGGCGCTGACTGACACTCCCTCGTGTAAATTCACATGTATACCCAAAGCATTGGCTGAGGGGATAGCCGCCGTAGTAGCTCAGTGGTAGAGCATCGAACGCTTTATTCGAAGGCCGCAGGTTTGGTCGCTGCTCATGACAAGTTATTTTTTCACCCACTTTTCTTTCTTCAAATTTATCAAACAATTCAGTCAATTATTTTGCCTTATATGCTTTCCTTGGCATCATTGGTTGTTAAATATCATTAATATGGTGTAAAAACAGGAAAAAGCGAGCCATATATACTTCTTTCCCTTAATAAATAATCAGGGTCTCGTAGAGAGAGAGAGAGAAATAGACTTTATTGGGCTATCCTGCGTGGGGAGGGTTCCGCACCCTCCTGTCTATTTAGACCTCAACGACGGCAGGCCCAGCGCGAGCTACTAGGAGTTTGCTCCGTTCGCTTTTGCTGAGCCAGGGCCGCGTCAAGCCGCTGGATGGCGTTAAGCTGCGCCTCGTGATCGGGCGAGGCTATGTGGTTCACAATGTCCGGTGGTAGTACGTCGGTGATCACTCCCCCTGCACACGCGTCACACCCCCACAGCACATGTGTCAGCGTTGCCAGTTCTCGCGCACAGATACTGCACTTCGCACTTTCGTAGAGTCCGGGGCACACGTGTCGGGCCAGGGCGGGCGTGAGCACCGTGCCGGTCTGTAGTTGTCTCAGGAGGACCCCCTCGCGCCGCCCCAGCCTCGGGTGAGGCCCGGGAAGCGTTCGGCGGCCCTCTCGGTACCACTGAAGGATGCTGCCGTAGTCGAGTAGTGGGTCCGAGTCCGGGGGTACGGCTTCTTCCGCGTCCGAGGGGCGTGGGGGCGCCGCACGGTGCGCGAGCTCGCGTGCGACGGCGTCCGCCCTTTCGTTGCGGTTGGCTGCTCCGCCCGGGATGGCTCCGACGTGGGCCGGGAACCACCGTAGATGTGTCGTGGTCGACTTGCTTCTCGGCAGCAGGCTTGCTGCCGGGGTCCCAATGCTCCCGCGGCCGAAATCGGCGATGGCCGTGCGGGAGTCGCTCAGGATGGTGGTGACTTGGGGAGTGCCGTTTAGCGCCAGGGCGATGGCGGCTTCCTCCGCTTGCTCCGCAGACGTTGCTCGGACGCTGCAGGCGTTAAGCAGTTTGCCGTCCATGGCTCGGACAACCACCGCTACGTAGGTGTGCGGTCGGTATTGATGCTTGGCGGCGTCTACGTACACCGCCGTCGAGTCACTGGCGTGAGTCTCTGCCAGCGCTCTCGCTCTTAGAGGCAGCCTTGCTGTCTTTAGGTTGTACACGAGGGACTATATATTGGTCAGCTGCCAGCTCGTGTATATTTCACGCGCTACGTGTCGCCAAACAGGCTCATAAAAAGTGCTGCCATGGCTACTGGTGGCGCTGACTGATACTGCCATGTTAAAATTCACATATATACGCAATACATCTGCTGGGGGGATAGCCGCACTGGTAGCTCATTGATAGAGCGTCGAACGCGTTATTCGAATGTCGCAGGTTCGGTAACTGCTCTCGGCAAGTTATCTTTTCACCCACTATCTTTCGTCACATTTACTATACCATTAATATAATTTCCCCTCTACATTCCTTGTCTATTAGATGTCATTATTATGTTGGGAAAACACGAACACGTCTTTTCCTTATTCATTCAAGAGGGACTCGTTCTGGCAGACTTGGTGTCTTTAGGTTGCGAACAAGGGACTATTGGTCAGCTGACAGCTCGTAATAAGTTCACGTGCTGCGTGACGCCAAACCAAACGCCAAACAGGCTCATATGTGCCCCACTAGCCGCCATGGCTACTGGTGGCGCTGACTGACACTCCCACGTTTCAATTCAGATATATACGAAATAATGTGGCTGAGAGGATAACCGCCATGATAGCTCAGGGGTAGAGCATCGAACGCGTTATTCGAAGGTCGTATTTTAGGTTGCTGCTCAAGGCAAGGTATTTTATCACCCACTATTTTTTCTCCACATTTACTATACAATTTGGTCAAGTAATTCCCTATACTTTCCTTGTTATAATTATCTGTTAGACGTGATTAATATGGTGTGAGAACAGGAAAAAACAAGCCTTTAAGGATACACTTCTTTCACATAATATTTAACGAGGGTCTCGTACTGCCAGCCTTGTACGTGTCTTTAGGTTGCATACGAGAGACTACTGGTCAGCTGCCACCTATCGTAATAACTTCATGTGCTATGTGACGCCAAACAGGCTTATAAAGAGTGTGCCACACTCATCGCCATGGCTACTGGTAGCGCTGACTTACACTCCCACGTAGGGAGCCTACATGAACGGCCGTTTTTAGGGTGGAGACATCTTAATAAGTGCCTTCAAGAAACTCAGCCAAAACCAGCGGGCAACGGGGCACGCTGTTGCCAGCTTCCACCAAATTCAGCATAGTTTTCTGTGCGCCGCCACTTTGGAGCCAGCAAACACACAACACCTGGGCTTTTTACAGCGGCGGTTCTCAGGGTCGTGTAAGCGACCCAGTTCTCAAAGTGAACAGTGAACAGTGAACTTTATTGACATCATGTACATAGTACACAATGCCGGAGGCCGGCAGAAAAAGCCATCGCAAGGATAGCTTGACGAAGCTGCGGGCCCCTGTTTTGGCACCAGCGTACAACGGTGTTCTCAGTACATAAACAGACAACAACAATAACAACAACAACAATAACAACAAGAAAAAAAATATGTACTGAACAGATAAATCACTTAGTACAGGACCCGAAGGAAAATGTGAGCCCACTACAAATAACCACGTCTTGCGTACAAACCATACACAAAAGAAAATATACACCAACGGATGTACTAAATAGCTCAGTACATATAGATTACCTTCATAATACATGCATACAGATTAACATAACTTTTTAATTTACATAGAGTACACTATATATATATATATAATTGCACAAATCATTCAATACACGACCGAAAGAAAATATGAGAAAATATGAGGTGGTTACAAATCGCCATGCCTAGCGTACACCGACATATTCTCTATAGCTGACACTAATAGGCATGCGCGAGATATTATATAGTGTCAATGTAATTATTTGCAAGAAAGGAACGTATTGCATTGAAAGTGTTGGTTTCCAGCTGAAAGTTAAATTCATATAAAGCATTTAGTAGCCTCGAAAGTCTGTTTCCTAACGTATGTCGCCCATATGTTGTTCTACAAGTTTTAACAGTCCAAATTTTGCAGTTTCGCGTTTTATAAGGCTGACAATTTCTTTTAAGGTTGGCAAGTTCAGTCAAGAATACATGTTTCCCCTTTAATTCTTGTTTATAGGCTTTCGTTAATCTAAAGTTGTAGATCTTCTTAAAAGGCATTACATTATACTTTTCAAACAACGGGTAGGTGTGAAAATGTGAAGGCACGTCCTCTACAGCACGTAGAAATCTTTTTTGCAGACAATACAATTTTTGTATGTTTTATTGACTAGTGGATGCCCAAACTAGATGGCAATAGTTAATTCTTGAGGAAAATAAAGAGTTGTAAATTAATATCATTACATGTCTCGGAAGGATCAGGTGATTCCGGTAGACTAGTCCCACTATTTGATATAACTTACTTGATATTGTGTCGATGTGCTCGTTCCAAGAAAGGTTTTCCTGGAAGACCACTCCTAGTGTTTTAATGTTGGGTACAATATCAACCGGGGTCGAATTCAGCAGTATTTGTTGCGTCAATGTTACCTTCTTATTTTTACTTCTGAATATTACAGATTTGGTTTTGCTCGTGTTTATTTTAAAATGGTTTTTCTCAGTCCAGCTATTTAGGTTTTACAATACAAAATTTGCTTCACCAACTAATTTGTCCGCCGAATTTCCTCGTAAAAATATGCTGGTGTCATCAGCATAAATAATAAATTCAGCGCTAGGGCTAATGCTGACCACGTCATTAATATAGATATTAAAAAGAAATGGTCCCAAGATGCTCCCCTGTGGTACACCAGAAGATAAAGGCAATAGATCGGAAAAACAGTCGTCGATATGAACCCTTTGTTTCCGATGTTCCAGATAAGACGTAATTAGGTGCGCAGCATTCCCTCGAAAACCGTAACGGTCAAGCTTTTTAATTAGAATTTGGTGATTTATGTGATCTAAAGCCTTAGAGTAATAAATAAACAGCCCAAGAACCAATTCTCCTTGTTCTAGCGCTGCCAAAAGTGACTCTTTTTGTTTTAGCAATGCGAACTCCGTACTAAGTCCTTTGCGGAAGCCAAACTGTGAGGTGTTTAAGAGACTGTGCTTCTCTTCAAAATCTGTAAGACGATTTAAAATAACTTTTTCTAACACCTTTGACATGACTGGCAGTATAGACAGGGGACGGTAATCTGCCATGTCGTTTTTGTTTCCTTTTTTGTGTAAGGCTGTTACACGGGCTACTTGCATTTTACGGGGGAAAACAGCCTGGCACAAACATAGGTTAAAAAAAGTGAGCACACGAAGAAATTCGCAGCCCACACACAAACACTTGCGACATAATACTGAGGTTACGCTGACACAAACGCAAGCGTGGCAACAGCTCAGACTAGCGAGCGCGTCTCCGTACGAACGCGCGGACGCGTCCCGTTTGTGGGCTTCCTACTCGCAATGCGTGGACGCAGCAACGACAACTTCGGTTATCTACTCATTCACGAACACCGCGAAACACATATACGCAGGAAAAAACAGTGAACCAAATACGCAGTACTCACAGAGCAAATACGAGACGCACTGGTGGGCTCCCAGCCATCTCGCTTCACTTGAGCCAGCCATAGTTGTCGTCGGCCAGGGCTTGCTGGGAAGCGGAACATTCGCACCCCCTTTCTGTTGTGGTTAGTGCAGAGCGGTACGCAGCATCCAGGCATTGTAAGGCTTCACCGGCAGCGTTTAACACGCTACCGCAACGTTCGACGCCGTATAATTGAGAACTAAACGCAACCGGGCGTAGACGCAGTGCGGGCACCAAGATGGGGCGACAGCGCGGCGTTGCTGTCTGGCAACATTGTGTTTTGACGGGCGGCGGTGCGTTGGCGGCATGTAGTGGGTCAAAGGCTGACATCACCCTAAAAACGGCCGTTCATGTAGGCTCCCTACTCCCAAGTGCGAAGTGCATGAAAAAATAAAAAAAAACTTTTATTTACTACTGGACGATGTCTCTATATATATATATGGAATGTCCATTCAGTGTTCATGTGTAACGTCCTGCAACCTTACTCGGCTGAGCTTTTTATAGTTGCGGGTACATCTAATCTTTGTTTTTCGGATTTATATGGATATCTTAGAGATATTTACAATGTCGACGAGGAACATACTATCGATTTCTACGCAATATTTATGGTTCTTTTGGATGCTTGCAGCTGGGAAAATGTGTAGATAAGGATCCAGCTGGAGCTGTAAACTTTTGTTATTTTGGAAATAAATGGATGGACAGTGAGGTCCTAAATACTTATTTTTCGCGCGTGAGAAATGCACGTGATATATGTCCTCGCCCTCCTCCTCCCTTACCAAGATTAAAAGGAGATCGAGAACACATAAGAAAATCGCAGAAGGGCACCTAAAGGTGAACTTCTACGCGGTAGCACCAAATTATTTCAATAACGTGCGAATAAAAACTCTGTCGCATTGCGCGCGTCGTCTAAATACAGCGCTGCACGCGCGCGACCCAGAAACGCATGAGCGCAGAGCGCATGCGCGCACATCTGCGCGCGACGTCGTCGCTGGCGTGAGGGGGTGCGCGGTGCGCTCGTCGATACAGCCGTCTTGGGTTGAAAAACAAAAAGAGCGGCAATAAAGGAAGTTCGCTGGAAGAATTACCCGTGGCGCCGGTGCACCCTTCGGCAGGCGTCGCAGTACGAGGTAAAACACCAGCAGCAGTGCTGCGCGCAAACAAATGCGCCGCTAAGCCTTGCCCGGAGGACGCGCTAACGCCCCTGCGAAGCGCGCTTCCACCCAAGGAACGGGTGCTGCGGCGAAGCCGACCTCCTGCCGCACAACATGTTGGAGCCGTCGTCGTCGGAAGACGAAGGCGGCAGCGACAACGAACCGGTCGAGGATGAGGTCTCGTCGGAGGCGGCCGCCGTGGTTCTCGAGCTGCCGCGCAGCGTGAGCGCCTCTCGGAGCCTGTCGCCGGCCGCCGAAGCGTCGCCGTCGGCCCAGTCGCGCTCCAACAGTCTGGCGCGGCCGTCCAGCCCGAGCCCGTCGCTGGTGAGCGAGAAAGACGAGACCGCCGAGCGAGAGGAGGAGCTGCGCAAGAAGAGGCTCCAGCTGTACGTGTTCGTGCTCAGATGCGTCGCGTATCCGTTCAACGCCAAGCAGCCGACCGACATGACCCGACGTCAGACCAAGATCACCAAGCAGCAGCTGGACACTATCCAGGCCAGATTCCAGGTAAGCTCCACATGGTCTACGTTTGCAGAAAGCGACCTATGCAGCGCTCGCCAGCTGACTGGAAATGTGAAATCCCTTATACTGCGCTGTTTCCGAAGGAGAAACGAATGTACATGCTTGCCGGTCGCACCAATGTGTGCTCGTTTTATTGAGAATGCTTTCAGGGCTGTTTCGTAACTTGAAGCATGTAAGCTGCCACAGGCCACTTCGATCCATTCTCCGACCCCACAGTGAACCGGTTCGCGGCTCGAGAAGTTTTGAAATTGCATGATGTATAGGCACACCACCAAAGTAACAATGAAGAGCAGTGACTATAGGTTTTACCTGAAAGGATGTTTGCAACAGACGTCCGTTTTGAAAAAAAAAAAAAAAACTGCTGGATTGGTAATTAATTATGAGGCATAAGCACAGCCCACATTATGTAGTCACAGCATGTATATGTGGGGAACCACACGAGAACGTTGTGGTTCAGTATATTTGTGGAGGAGGAAGATGGAGTCTAATAAATTTACATCGATCTTCGTACAGCCATCACATTTTCCTGCGTTATACGATATATGTGCTCGACATATATATGTACTCGACAGTTCCTATGCCCGTGTGAATCTGCAGATTTAATTGCACCTGTAGCCATTTAATTAATTCAATTTTCATTTATTAATTTATTTGCAACAAATGCTGCTGGAGACCAGAGGAAAAAAGCCAATCAATCAGGTTGAGGATGTTCTGGCCACCTTACACGAATGCAGGCAGCATAAACGGTGCTTACAAACAAAAGAAAAAAATTCCCACATATAATATTGCACCTGGCTCAGCTGCACGCAAGAAAGAAATGTGGTTGAATATACAACGTAAAGAAACTTGCAAAATTTTTTATTTTGACAAACAATGGTAACAAATAGACACAGTGTTTGAAAACAAATTTATGGTAAGAATTTTGGGAGAAACGGTTTCTGGAGTTTTTTAAATGAGATTTGTGTCAGAATAAAGAGCTGCTCTTCACAACTCGTCGAGGGGCTAAATGATCCAATGAAGCATGGCAGCAAACCACCTTGGCAACTAGGTTCTCCCACGCGTGCCTTTAGACTTTTGAGGAAGACTTCTAAAGTTGTGTCTCTACATTGGCTATCATGTGCAGGAAAATGTGGACCAGCTTTTCAAAAAGACTTTCCTCTTGAAATGAATAACATATGGTTTGGAGGATGCCACTGCTGTGCCCTTGATTCGAATGCTAAGTTGCAGCAGCTCACTCGTGAGCCGATGAAGCCAAGCTTAATGGTCATCGGCTATGCCCCGTCCCCTTATTCTAAAGACAAATCATATATGCCTAACCTGTTGGAAAGCACCATGGTTTACCATGTGTTTGTTTCGCTTCAAATACTTGTTTACTAGCAAAGCCTTTTTTCTTTTTTTGAAGGCCTGAGATGCTTATTTTTTATATTTGGACTGTTAGGTATATATAAACACCCAAATTTTTAAATAGTAGTGGGAAAGCAGCAGATGATGGAGTTTGAGTTAACGGGCTTTTAAATACATTGAAAGAATAGAGGACCAACCAAAAAATTGAATTTTGTTTGAATTAATCAAAACTGGATAATCAAAGGTTGAATTATCATGAGTCTACTGTAGTAGAAGTTATCATTCACATTGCATCTGACCAAAAAAACTTGGCCTTATGTTTACACTTCTTGCATTCATGTAGTAGATGGAATCTCTTTAACGCATGCATTATTAAGTGGTAGAAGCGTAAGATTGCACCAGGCGCCCGAATATGTGAAATGCGCAACAAGTGGGTATTTTAAAGGCCCACCGATTACAGAGTGCTCAAACATATGTTTGCGTGTGGACTTAAGCACGCATAGAGAGCCCTTTGTGAATTGGCGTAGTTGGCGCTTAAAAATTGTACTTTATAGTTTTAATTGGCACTTTCGATAGACATTCTACAATAGTTTGAAAAGCCCACTGTTGCACGCACAGTCGTTCGTTACCTCACGGCATGGTTGAGACATACATCGAGACCGAAGCTAGTCTAGATATTGAGAAGATGGTTTAGACAAGGCCCAGTTACGCTATCGCGGTCTACTCTTGAAGGCGAAGCTCAAGCGTCGTCCAAGTTCTGTAATTGATGTGTTCGTAACGGTTGTGTAAGTTTTTCACACAATATATACACAATACTCAATGTCGTCACCTTGTTCATATCCGCCAACTGTTTCTGCATGTAATAATAACAATATAAGCGAATAAATAAATAAATAAATAAATAAATATGGAATCGAATGATAATTTTCATTTGCACAACAATTTGAACTCTCCTGTAACGGGCAAGGCTAGAGAGGAAATTTTCTCATGATCGTCCGTCTGCTAATCCATCACCGCAGGGCGGAAGAGACTGGTAGCTGTTAGCTTCTCAAACTGCCTGTGGTAGTTTTTTATCTTGGTCCTGCCACTGTGTAACCATGTTTACAAAGAAAAAAAAGTGAATAAATAAGAAAATGGACAAGTTGTGTGAAGCGGAGTCGCCAGTCGTCGCCGTCGGAGCCCGGCGCAAAGCAAATCAGCGTTCCTCACTGTAAATAAGTGTGATCCTCCTCGGTGTGCTTCATACATGACAAATGCGTTTTCGTACAAGAAACTAGGCTGTGTCAGAAACAGCCCGAGAAGTTACGTGTGAATATAGCGCACCATTTGCTGTAACTGCTGTGATCCTCCTCGGTATGCTTCATACATGACAAACGCGTTTTTGTACAAGAAACTAGGCTGTGTCAGGAACAGCCAGAGAAGTTACGTGTGAATATAGCGCACCATTTGCTGTAACTGCTGTGTTGGGGCTGGCTGGTCCCGACGAAGCAGAAGAAGAACACGGCCGACGGAGACGTACGCGGCCGGCGGGGACGCCGACCAGCCCGAACACGCGGGTTGGCGCGAAACGCTGAAGGAAAGAACAACACCGCACTCCACGGTTACCCAACACACACTGACTTTATTTACAGTCGCCATGAAATCCTAGATGCCAGAGCGGCGCCCCCTGGCACCCTCACATGTCATTTCGAAACCGAAACCGAAAACCCAGAATACAACAGTAACTGCTTGCCATCGCCGCCAGTGATCACAACACGCGCGCCCCAGGCCGCGGAAGCAAAATTGGACTGCAGCGCCACTAGTTCTTGCGACCGCCACCCGGCCCGCCTCTTTGGCGGAGCTTTCAGACTGAGGTTATTCTAGGAATGTTGGGATACGTGGTGCTAAGCTTTTCTCGATGCATTCGTGGATGAACTGACATTGTTTCAATGGCAGTAACAATTCACGTCCGAAGTCCAGTCCAGCTCACAGTCACTTTGCGTCTATGCTTATGTGAAGCTCCGCATCGTTGGTAAATGTCCAGCACCACTGACGGAACTCCAAAAAGTTGAATACCTCTTGCACAGAATTTGGTGCGCTAATACTGCCATGAGCAAAATAGCGCGTCTTTCGACAGTGTCCAGCATATGCACTCAGCTGGACAGGGCGACGCAGCACAGACAAGTGGCAAAGGAGTTGCACGATCATCTTGAGCAGCCTTTTCGTGGTCGAAGTAGCGAGAGTACACATGCCAGGCCCTTCAGCAATACCTCCAGCTCTTTATAGTTCAAGACTCTACCATGGGTCTCAGCCTTGTCCTACCAGTACTCCCCGTAGACATTGCGTAGCAGATCTACCACCTGCAGGAAAGGAAACTCAGTATTCAGCTTTGTCTGAGTGTTACGGTGTCACCCCTGCCTTCCATTCTGGACAGTTATTGAGTGAAGCTGTTTGCTTCAACTGTCATGAAAAGTGTTATTCAGCATCGTAGTGCCTAGCAAACTGAAAAGCTGTTATACAGCAGCCAGTCATGACTTCCACATCACATTTTGCAGCCACTCCTGTATTGCATGTCAGCTCCTTGGAAACCATCCAAGGCTTCCAACTGGAGTACTCATTCTTCACAGCTAACATTTCATCCTTAGGCTCCTATGATGCCTACCCAGACACAGGATCCCAGATAAGCTTGCTGTCCAAGTCCACCATTAAGAACCTTCCACTCATGCCCTGGACACATGAGCTCTTAGCAGTTGTTGGCGGTTCAAGCGTGCATCTTGAAGGCACAGTCTACCTCAAGATCTCAGTGGGCCCAATCACGAGTCTAGTAGGAGCAGCTCTAATCAGCGACAATGTCTTACTGTTAATATACGGTAAGGATTGTTTTTTTGACAGTAATACAGGACTAGTGTTTGAACCTCCCAATCCTTCTGAACTCCGCCATCCAGCCACGAGTACAGTCCTACCTAAAGCTGTATTCACGTGCCTACTGTGTAGTGATTCTTTGCTAGACTTTCCTTGCTCGATGTACTGAAATGCCATGTTAATTGTTGCTGCAGAAGGCTCCTGCGAACCTTTGAGCCAGAGCCAGCCCTCACAGCACAGCTACAGAAAATCGCTCGGAATGCCCCCGAGTGAAGCGTATGTTACTCACCTCATCATCGACTATTCACTGTTTGAGAATGACGACAGCTCATGTCTCTTAGTGCAACATGGGAAGGGCACAAAGAAAAAAACATTTTCACAGGAAAAGCCGTCAAGTGATCTTCTGCCAGTGCCCCAGACTACAGAGGTGGCCTTCCACGTGTCCATCATTATCCCACCCAAAAACATTTCAGTCCCTAAAGGTCTGCGAGATGTGACTCAATGGCACCACAGTTGCTCAGTATTCTATTCTGCCCAGCAAAGATGCTGCAGTGCTGTCAAACTGTTGCACGATGCCGACATTGCCACAGCCAACACCTGCCCCTGTGCCCCTGTCATCTGCTGTGGCTGTCACAGTAATG
The DNA here is from genome assembly GCF_043290135.1 of Rhipicephalus microplus. Lineage (NCBI taxonomy): Eukaryota > Metazoa > Arthropoda > Arachnida > Ixodida > Ixodidae > Rhipicephalus > Rhipicephalus microplus. The sequence goes on from NW_027464586.1 coordinate 34,108,326, forward strand.
TCCACCATGGAACCATCGCCGGCATACGTGCCACCACAGCAAGTTCCTTCCTTAACTTGCTCCTTTGCAGCTTGCCCAAAAACGCCGGAGCCGACCTCTGTCGCTGCGCCCCCTAAGGTACAAAAGGACACCAAAAAAAAGTGGTCAACAAAGTTGTCTAATGCCTGGAAGTCTATTTCCAAGTCTCACTCTTCGAATGGTGGTGAGAGTGCCTCAAAGGCTGAGAAGAGTAGCACAAAGTTGGGCTCTTCGAACCGCAGGGAATGACGCAATAACCTTGAGCGCCACAAAGACTGGGAGATGCACAGTCACAAATATAGCTCCGAGAAAGCAAGCGCACACACCGAACCCCCGGAAAAGAAACTGGAGATTTTGAGCAGTAGGATAGCAAAGTCATCTGAACATAGCAAGAAAATTTAAGAGCAACCCTGGTAGAACAAAACATTGCTGCAACATTGTCATATTGTTGCCTTTCAATGTTGCTAAAATGTGGATAATGTCCGTCTTTAGCAGCATTCCCACAACATTTGCACGAAATATTGCTGAATTATTCTATAAACATTGATAAAACATTAAGTAATATATCAACAATGTTGGGACATGTTTTGCACACCACTCGGGCAAGATTGCTGAAACAAATAATTTTACAAAAACACTTGTGTACAGACATCCTGCATCTGATTGAATGTAGTAGTCATGTTGGACCATTAGGTATCCCTGCATTGGCTGTCTTTTAGCAATCAATCAAAGATTAGCAGGAAAAGACATTGCATGGAACACTTTGTCTCCGAAATGAAGGTCACTAGTAATCTAGATAGTCCAGTGAATTTTCCCTGGTGAGCTCATCTAGTGACTGTTCTCTGGCGGGCACATTTGCAGGATCTAATGTCTTTCGGGTGCTAAAAAAAAATATTTGTGCCCCATTAACATGTCCATGTTTTTGTTTTTAAAGAATACCTCCATAAAAGGTAGCTAGGCATCGCGCATTTTTCAATCAACTATTAATATCGCTCGTGGGAGGGTAGCGCTAGTGAACATGGACTAAAAGAAAGCACATGGAGAAAAGTGCTCTAGCAACTGGTTTTTATTGAAGATCCGCCTTACATATATACATAGATTTTTTGGCTATGTGACAATTTCATCACACTGAAGAACAACACAACCACACATTTTGCCCCTTTGATGACAATGGTTTTGGCTACTGTGATTTTCTCAGTGCACTTTTCTCTGTGGCAGCTGATTATGCTACATAATAAACAACAAAAAGTGTAGTGTGTGGAGAGGTGCCCATTTCTGACTGAGCTACATTTTGTTTGTGCTCCCGCAAGCGATCATTGATGCATTGGCCCATTTGGCTCACATATTTCCGGCCACGTCAGTGGTAAACTGTCTACCATGCCTTCAGTACATGGCAATAAAAAGATTTGGGTGCTTTTTCAGGCACTCTTTTGGCTTTTGAATGGCAGGCTCGTCCAGCTTATGCAGGTAACTTAGCTTGTCGGGTACTGGAAAAAAAAAAAAAACACTGTTATGGCAACTTGATCTGCTACTTGCTACTTTGTTCATCCCATGCAAGACCTCAATTATTAGATACAGGATTTCCGCCACCTTCTTTATCCTGGATGTGGTGGCAGGTTCACCATCTGAGTGCACGAAAGCACATCAAAGTGCGCTACCCAAAAGAGTGCAACCCGGATGGTGAACTTCCTACTGGATCCAGGAAAAAGGAGAATGTGTCAGTAGGTCCGTACGTACACAAAGTCTCACACGGGCTAAAGAAGCTAGATGGTCAGAGTGGTGTAAAGGTTGTTTTTTTTTCAGCACACGATAAGCTAAGCCACCTGTGTAAATTGACCGACCCTGCCATTTAAAAGCTGAAAGGGTGCCAAAAAAAGCACCAAGATCCTTTCGTACCATGCACAGAAGGCCTGTTATTTACTTTACTACTGATATGTTACGGTAAATGCATTGGCCAAATGGGCTGATCTATTAATGATCACTTACGGGAGCACAACAATTCGTTGCTTGGTACGGAAATGGGCACCTCTTCATACTCTGGAATGATTGTGATTGTTAACTTGTTAACTCAAAATGTAGCGTAATCAGCCCACAAAGAAAAATACACGCAGAAAATCGCAGAAACAAAAACCATAGTCAACGAAGGGGCGAAATGTGTCAGCACACCACTGATTGTGTTGTGAGAAAAAGAATTGGCAATCTTAAATTTCTTTGGGCACTGAAATTGTCTCATGCCCAAAAAAGCGCTGCATATATGTACGGCGAATTTTCAATAATAGCCAGTCCCTACAGCGTTTCAGTCTGTGTGTCCATATCCCTTCTTTTAGTCTGTGTTTCGTGGCGTTACCCTTCCAAGAATGATTTTTTATCTCGCCAAAGAAATGTCACCTTTACAATGCAAACATATATCTTTTCGAAAAGTTGTGTACAATTCATAGCCCTATTCAATGTGCACCCAGAGCAGTGTAGCTCTTGGCATGAACGATACTCATGTCACCAGAAGTTATGTTCGGGCGCCTCTTGTACATGTTCAGCAAGCCCCACCGTCTCTCACGAGAGGAGACTTCCCTAATCAAACTTCTCACCCTCGACCTCTTCATATTCCCGCAAGACATGTCACTGCGATGCTGCCAACGAAGCAGGATCACAGAACAATGCACCAGTGTTGCGGAGTTGCCACTCTGGAATCGGAATGATTGTGGAATCATTCCACATTTTGCGACTACAGAATGGAATTTGGAATGGAGTGGGGACAACGCTTGAAGAAATGGAGTTGGAATTAAAAGCATTTTGCTTGGAATGGAATGGGAATAGAATGAAGTCTTTTTCGAAAATAGACCACGTTTTTGCCCATGAAGTTTTTTCAAGCGTCATAAATTAGTAAATGAAAGGCTCAAATCTAACAATAAAGCAGCATTTTTAAAATGGCTTGGTTGATTACAAGCACAGAACATCTATAAGCAACAAGCCTACCACAACTCTGTCCTTATAACGACCGTGTTACTCCAAAGTTTGTCTTTATTCTTCGCGTAAACGCGGTCGAGGAGAACTACAGTGGCAGCATGCACCCCCCCTCTTCACCTTTTACGCCGTGTCATTTTTTTTTTCTCTTGGCAGCGCCCCAGCCGCCTGCGGTCTCCCCACCCTTCACTCCTTTGAGCTATGTCTTTGTTGGAAACTCTGATGCATATTATAACCAACACTTATTTAAGTTGTGATGCATATTAACACTGGCGCAATGCTTTCGTTCACTGCAAGCTTTCGTATACCAACCTGCGTGCCTTCTTACCTCATACTCCCCCCCCCCCCCCCCTCCGCTTTTGCAATACTGCCCCGCCTGTCTAGACACATCAGTGCATTCGGCCAAAACTCTGTCGGTGAAGGTCTGTAGGACAGCTCAGCGCACAGTCATACATGATGAAATGTATGCCCTGCTGCTTTGTAGACACAGAGAGAGAGAGAGAGAATAAACTTTTGAAAGCATCAGCAAACCGCCTGAATTAGGAAAGCCCACGTAAGCACGGCCAGGGTGGCACCTCCTTGAGTCCTGACATGACGATTCGAGTCGAAGAGAACCCACGTTTGATTTATAGGGTGGAGGAAGGCCTGCGTGGAAAGCTGCCACCGCCACCGCACCTTTTGGCTGGAGCAGCAGCACTACCATAATTCACTACCACACAGGCTCTTGCGTCCAGTGATACGCGCTCGAGCAGCTCATTTTGTGCAGGGCAACACATAGTTAGGTAGACAGCAATTGTTTTACCTAATTTTTTAGAAGCAACCGTTCAAAAAGCTGTAATTCGCAATTGTGGTTCTGAAAACATTCAATGAGGCAAGCCTGGTCACCAAAGAACTATAGTTAACAATTGCAGAACGTGTTCGTAAGATGAGGCATTCGGGAGATCAAGCCGAGGAGATGAGGCGTTCCTGAATCTCGAGCAAATAGCTGGCCATCCTGCATTCTCACTGCTCTTGCGTGGGATCATTTCATTATTATCGATATTTTTTATCTTTTTTTCACAACTTCGCTCTGTTCCTACGAGTCGGCATATATCCGTGTTTGCATTGCCAAACAAAGAGGACATTGGGGAGGAACGTATTTTGGTACACCCTTAATTGCTACTGCTGTAATATCACATTCAAAAGTAGTCATGTAGGCCTTAGTGCATGTTCTATCGAAGTGAAAGGCCACAACACAATCTCTAGGTTCATCTTTAGTTAGCCAAAGCCAAGGGTTGGCGTGGTGTAAAAGTGGGAACAATCTGCCAATTTGTAACAGAGAAGCCAAAGCATAATTTAGTGTACAAACAAATGAATTATCCCAGCAATTACTGAAGGGAGAAACAAATTATCTCTGCAAGTTGGTTGACATTGACATCTCACACGAAAGTGGAAATACCGAATGTACTGCCTGCTTTTTATCTCACAAGTCGTTTATGACCTGACACACGTAAATAACCTTTGCGACAAGAAAGACATTGCATATGCGTGTGCAGGCAAACACAGAAGGTCCTCCTCGCCCCACCCATGTTTGCGAGGCGCGCTCTTTACAAGCGTGACTGCTGACGAGCAGTGCAGCTCATAGTTTTGGATTCGATGCAAAGGCAGAAGCGGTGGTGCACTGTTTCTTCTAATACTAGCAGATCTAGAGGGTGTCGTGCCCCACTAAATGAATTTTAATAAATCCAAATTTTTTTTTCATATTCACGACCACTCCACATGCTTTACAAAACAGGTCAGCCTTCTTGAACATTACTTTTGTCAGCGCAAATATATGCTATCGTCATTTCAGCATTAGCACATTTAAGTTTAAACATTACTAAAACATCACATTTTTTTCAAACATGCTCACCATGCAAATACTAATATGCAGCGGGACAACCACTCCTATGGAAAGCAGTTAGTGGGTTTTACAATACGAGATATGATACCAAGCTACTATCTCTCTGCTTTTTAACATGTTTTGCGTACTTCTGCAGTTCTTGATGCATCTCGTGACACCAGCTTTATTATTACCTCAAAAAACTATCAAGATGCATTTCCTACATTGATGAATTATAGGAATGGAATTGAGCTGCCTGGCCATTCTTGTAATAGGAATAGGCTAAGTTTTTTTTTTAATTCTGAGGAATTAAAAGGAATGGAATCGCAATAAGCCCTAATTTCCCAGAATGGAACTGGAATGGAATTACGGTGCCACTCTGCAACATTGCACTACACACACTTAATAAAGGTGCTGCATCAACACGTGCAACGAACTCGCTTGGTGGATTCCGTGCTGTACGGTTGTGTCGTCCGCAGTCTCTAACGTCGATCCGTGCACCGTCCGCGAACTTCTGGTGCCGTGTAGCTCACGTCGAGTGGTGCCTCATCCTCGGGCTACTTCAATTGTGTCCCAATCTTTTCTTTTACTCAATCTTTTCGTCTCGCTCTATTCTTTTTAATTCCTCCTTATCCTTGTGAGCTACTGCTGAGGTAGATGTAGATGTAGAGCCTAGATTTGTGGCTCACAACCGCCCTGGTGGATCGGCCAAGAATCGGGTAGCTTAACAAAAAAAGGTATGTATATATTTATATACTATCAAAAAGAATAATAACGCAAATATTGATTTTTTTGCAAATTATTCATGAGAAAAAAGTTGGATGAATTAGTTCTCACTGAAATAACAATAAATGATTGATATCAAAGAGAATTTTCCTGTAGCCTACATTGGTTAACTGAGAACCTTTTGGTATTGAGGTTATTCAGTAAATATCTTCTACTGTTCAATTAAATCTTGCACGGCCTTGCACACTTTTTCATTGCTGTGCCCAAGAGTATGTGCACCTAGAGATAGTAAATTTGATGTTGTCAAAGCTAATCCAAGAATTCGTAATGGCATTTCTAGAGATATCTTTTTTAATGTTCAAAACTTTTGACAAGAGGTTTCGACTGCTGAAGTGTCGCACTTAGCTGCAGACAGTTGCAGGGGTCACTTTTCTCTCCTTTCTCCTATTTTAAAACCACTCCCCCCCAACGCGTGCTAGACAGGTACGTGAATGAACCTCAAAAACCTCAACGCATGCGGTAGCGAACTGGGTCAGCGATTTATATACATACATATATATAGTTGCACTGTTAAGAGCATTTCCTTGACACAATCATGCCCCCATTTCAAGTTTTTCAGGTATACATGCGGGTATCGATTCACGGTGCACAAAGTCGAATTGTGTCCGCACGACGTCGGTGTTTTCGGTGTCTGTTTAGCCTAAGCAGCTGCCCTTAACCGGGTCACAATTTTTTTGTGTAACTACCTGTTCGCGGAGTATGAATAACAGCTCGGCGCTCTGCGAGCTGCATGGCACTCAAGGAGTTCGTGAAAGTTCAGACAGTCAACTGAGAGAACTATAAAATACACCAAAATGAGGACTTACCACCCTCCCCATGCTGCAGGAAGCTATCATAGAAGACCATCACAAAGGTCGTACTTGCACAGAATGAGAAAAGTAGCCAGCACTGCGGGCGCTTCACAAAAGAGCTGAAAAACGTGTTTTTGAGCGGCGGGCGTACTGGTCAGCCCTGTCGGTGTAGTAGCTGACGCCAGAGTGGCGTTGGGTTGTGCTGCTTTATTAGTTTGGTGCAACGTTTAATGTGGGCATTTGCTTGAAATATGTGCTCATGGAAAATTTTAGATAAAAATTAATGCTCAGCAGTTGCTTTTTACTTGAGAAGCATGGCCTGCTGGGCGAGTTGGTAATCTATCTTAACTAAGTTATGCAAAAAAAAATTAAGTACAAAAGGTAGACACCTGGACACAGCGCACAGTACGCTGTGTCCAGGTGCCTTCTTTTTGTACTTTAAATTTCTTCACGCAACTCAGTTAAGTTGCTTTTGTTGGCTTGAGCTAGTTTGTTCTTAGTTGGCTGTACATTCGCCTCACGTCATATCCGAGATGGTGTCACAAACTTTTGCTGCGCGCAAACAGCACAACAATGTCCTCTACGATGTTCGTAAGCTGATTAAAAAAAATGTCATTCAACAAATTACACGAACAAATTATTCTCAAATGAACACGTTATAAAATATGTTTATGCTTTATGACGCATAGCGGATAGTTTGCTTAGTTGTCAATTAATAAATCATTGAATATAAAAACAAATCTCAGAGGCAGTGCTACATTGGGAAGGCATTTGTGTTTTCACATCACAAATGCCACAACAGGCTATAATAATTTAGGAAAAAAAAAACCATGGCCTCAATTTTTTGCATGCTGTGCCTTTTAAGTGATGAACCTGAGGATACAATCACAGTTGCATCGTGTGCCGTATCACGAGCTCGAATCAGGGAAGTCAGCATGCTAACTCGTGGTGCTGCGGTTAATTTGGCAAATAGTTATCTCATTAATTAATCGCTTCTGCTTGAGTACATGTTCGTGAGTGATGGCAAGTCAGGAAAGTTGAAAGATAAAAAAAAATGCATGCGATGCACTTGAAGAAAATATTGTGATTGCGGCAGAGAAATTGTGAACCTTTTTTCGCAGCTTAAAGACACAACTTGCTGTTTTAACATATCGTGCAGCATTTCTGTGTGCATACCTTTCTTGCTAACTGCATAGGCACATGTTTCGATGTGATTTTTCAAGGTTCGTTGACTGAATAATGTTGCCGTAGTATCTATTACCGACATTACGTTAACATTGCTTAGTAACATTTCATCAACATTGGCAGAAAGAAATGTCAACTTTTTGACAGTTATGACTGTTACAGCAATGTTAATTACTTGTCCAACGTTGTGCAGCAAAACACAACATTCGAAGCATTGCTCTTATGTAGTAGCAAAATGTTGTGCTATCAGGGAAGGAGGATTGGCTTTCACATGAAATACAACCACCACCCTGATGACTCGCTTTCTTGCTCCCAGCCATATGAACATTGCCATTGCGGGCCAACATTGTACATTCTTCACTTTATATCTCCCAATCAAACAGGAGTTTGATCTAAAAAGTGGGGCCAGATGGGAGCGTACAGCCTCTCCAAGGCAGTCCTTACTTTGCTAGCTGCCTGATACATGGCAGCGCCTCATTGGCATTTCCTTTTCTCGCATCTTCGTCTCCTAGCCAGAGTGAATGCAAGAGCTGGGGCCAACTGTGAGCTCCTTGGACACGCGAATGTGTGTTACCTTGCCAGCCCTTGTATAGCACTCTCACGCACAGGTTCTTCGTGTTCAGTCGATAATCTGTCTCATCCGCCATGCCTCTGTCTTCGGCCTTGGCCCAGGCCAGCTCTCACAATGTATTGTTGAATAGCATTAATTCTATCATATTTGGCCACAATGCAGTTAATTCGAACAATCTTAAGAGGGCGCCAAGATTGAATCACCACTATAGTGTGATGCAAACGAGCAAAAGCGATGTTTGTGGACCTTTGAAACAAGGTGTCGCTATCTATGTCACAATCATCATCAGTGCAAACCTTACAGTAATGCCGGTAACAACTTTCGGGTAAGGCTAGCGTGTTTCAGGTTAGTTAAGACAAGGAAGTCTTTAGCCATGGTCACAATAGCGACTTTTGCAATTCCACTTATGCAAAATACAGAATTGATGTACTTGAAAGTGTATTGAAATGAAAGTGTATTGATGCAATAGACAATTGTTTAAAGTTTTCTCATTAACTTTTCATAATTTTGCATTGAGTTATTTAGGCCTCATGAAATTCTAGGAGCTTTAACTGTATCTTTTCTAAGGCACTCTATATAGCTCCTTGCCGGGACCGCCACATAGTGTTGTTTGTCGACTCAGTTTTGACACCAATTTCCTCATCTATTTTGTTGAGTCAGCTGAACTTCTGTGCAGGCATTCCTCAAAGGGGAGACGCAGATAGCGGCGGACGAGGCATTCCAGAATGCGGTGCACAGCTACGTGGAAGTGTTCCTCAAAAGTGAACGAGTCCAGCGCATGGTGGCCAGTGGGGCCTGCTCCGCGCACGATTTTCGCGAGGTCTTCCGTGCCAACGTTGACAAGCGTGTGCGCAGCCTGCCTGAAATGGATGGTCTCTCCAAGGAGACCGTCTTGGGTTCCTGGATGACCAAGTTTGACGCCATCTTTCGCGGGGATGAAGACACCCGCAGGTAAGCTTGCGCGCAGTGCTGGTGCATTTCCTGCTCCTCACAAGTGTCCCTTAAATGCAGCCGAACGCAGCAGGGTCGTGCGGGCACCCTGCTACCACACGGCCTGGCCTCTGAGCTGCTGCTGTCCAAAGAACAGCTGTACGAGATGTTTCAGGGGGTGCTCAACATCAAAAAGTTTGAGCACCAGCTACTCTACAATGCTCTACAGGTATATCTAATTGCTGCTCTCACTTTGGCTTTTGGGTCTTTTTTTTTTTATTGTGCCAACTTGTCTTACAGCAGGGAAAGACAGAGCAACAAGCGTTTGAAATGCTGTTATTTTTCATCTTTTGCCCACTTTTTCGAGTTGGCAAGTCAGTGGCAAGTTTTACTTCGCAATGATTCACATCTAATTGTATGCTGGGGTGTACAGCAGTGCTGTAAAGTAAAATCTTGAAAAGAAATAGTTGACAACCACCCATTTGGAGCACGAAGCCATCGGGACGCATTTGTCTTTACTCTGCCGAACCTTCTTAGTGTGATCTCGCCGCCTCCGTATCAGTTTTATTCACTCCATCTACCAATAGAGCAAATCTTGGTGCTAGAAATGGGGCACTGAATGTTACAAATAAGTTCTGCTATCTTGCAAGGTCTTGGAAGTGTTATTAAAGGAATAGTTGGCGACCACTTGTCCAGTGCGACACGACAAACAAATAGTTCTGTATTTGGGAATGCAAACGATGCAAATATACATGAGGGCGAAAAGAAAACAACACGGACAACTGCTGACTTTAAAATGAAATTTCCATGCACACAGCAGGTATATATTGCCATGCGCATTTCTTATTTTATCTTTTGATCGATTTTGTTTTCGACCCCAAAGTATGGGTCAGGAATGCTCAACGCAAACTTCGCATTATTGTTCGAGAATGTTCGCGATCATGTAGATCATCCTGTTAAGATTGCCCGCTAGACGCGAACACTCGAGGTTATTCCGTAACGCGAGGACCAGTGATAAGGCTAGAATATTCGACGACACATGTATAAATGCCGTCGCACATCACTGCATGTCAGTTGATTGACGGCCAACGCTTTGTTCACCACTATCAGTGCCCGTGTGCTGCTGTAATCTGACCTACAGTGTCCTGGCCACAGCTATGGCCGAATAAACAGTTTCATCTAAATATGAGTCTGCTCCCTTTGTCCACGTCATGACAATATGTCCTGTGAAAGTTCATCAAAACAGGCAATAAAGCATTGCATGAATTTTCGGCATAAACATGTGCTTCTCTAGAAATGACAATTCTTTTTGTGACACAGACAAATGCCGTGCTGATACGTGATGGCCTTCATGCGCTCTCTGGGTGGCTATTCTTACTGTATCGCTTGCTTGTTCTTGCTGTCTGCAACCATGGGTCTGTGAACCAAACCTGAATCAACCAGCCTGAATGTGTTTGTGTTTGCGTGCCTTATACCGATGTCACTCTTTTGATTCCTCTCAGACTATTGCAGTTACTTGGTCGCTGCTACATAAGCCATATTGCCATCACAGAGTAGGATCACCAAGAGGAGGGAGCGATCGCCTTGATCACAATCAGGCCTAATCGCAAATAAAAGTGAACTTAAAGCAGCACTTGATCTGGATCGGCACCGATCACGATTCAAAGTGCTTGTCGGACAGTGGTATTGCCTTTTAGGATGAATTATCACCGGAAAGTTGAGCTTTCGTTCACTCTGTGCAGAAGAAAAAGCCCAAGTTTGTTGCCAGTGCAGCATGGGCATAGTTGGTTTTTTGCTCAAGAACCTGTTTTCAGGGGTGGAAGTGGACCTCAGTGTTTTGGAGCAGCTGAGGGAGCAGGAATAATGCCGTTTTGGAGCAGCTTTGGCGCAGTAAAAGGGGAGTTTTGAAGCACGCTCGCAGCACCAAAAGTTGTGTTTTGGAACAGCGCGAGTTACTTTTTAAGCTGCTTTCTAGGGTCAAACTTCATTTTCAATCAAAACTATTGCTGGTAAAAAAAATTCCCATTGTTTTTACTAAACATTCAGTACTAATGAGCTTTCCAGACTTCTCACATGTGTGTGTGTGCGTGTGTGTGTGATAAAAAACATGCCCATTTCATACTCAGCCAGACACTAAAGGAAAGATGTATTCTGGGCAGTAAAAAAGGCAGAGCTTTTACCGCAAAGGCAAAGCAATGAATGTGATAGCAAGAAATTGGAATGTTGCACGAAAAATGGCTAGCAGATCAAAACGTTGCTCACTCACAAATGACGCACGAAACGTATTCACATGTACAGATGAACGCGAATAAGTGTGTCAGTTGTTACTTCCCTGTGTCTGAAAAGTGTGCCCTTTCCGCAAACGGAGACTGTGCAACGAGTGCTGTAATCTTTGTGCACCCGGTAACTACAACAGAATCGTTCTGGGGAAAGTCGAGGCATACGATTCTCCCCACCAGGAGGTAAGGGATCGGACACGTAAACGTCTACCCCCACCCTTGCATCAGATGAACGCACCATCGTGACCCGGTGGCGCAACGGTAGCACGTTTGACTCCAGATCAGATGAACGCACCAGCGCGCGTTGCCGCGTTGTGACGATCTGGCGATGCACGCTCATTGCGCCATCTCACTGGTAATGCTGAAAAAACAACAGTTTTCCCGAGATCACCAGTGGCAAGTGGTAGATATTGCCGCGTGCATAGCTGCATTTAGCGGCGAGATAGCGACGACAACGAAGAACGCAGATTTGCTCGAGAGGTGCAGCGCAGCAGAGTGAAGAAGACGACAATCTTAGCGGCCTTCTCTGAGAGCGTCTCGTACAAGTCCCACTGTTCGTGTTTTTAAATAAGCCCCCTGTAATTTATAACCCGCGACACTGGTGGAAGTGCTGGGTACTACCACCTCATGATCAGCGCCCCTGTGAGAAGTCCCGAGTCCAGCCCTACGAGACAGCCACGCGTGGAGACGCCTGTGCACCGCTCAAGCCGTCGCCTTCAAGGTCTTGAACCAGAATTTGGCCTTTTAAAGGGAACAACACTTCCGACAACCACCCCTACTCAAGAAATGGCAAGGAGTCCTGCACAGGTGACGGTCCAGAATATGCGCATTCCTGAACCATTTCATGGCCGGCCGAACAAAGATGCGCAAGACTGGCTTGAGCAGTTCGAACGGGTAGCTAAATCGAACTACTGGAGTCTCGATGGAAAGCTCTTCCACGTATACTTCGCCCTTGAAGACGGCGCGAAGACGTGGTTTATAAACCGGGAGGCAACATTGACGACATGGGAGGAGTTTTGTCGCCAGTTTCTTGACACCTTCGGTAACGCGGACCGACGCGAAAACGCACAACGCCTTCTTGAAGGACGCACCCAACAGCTGCATGAAAGCGTCGCAATGTTTGCTGAGGATATGGTGCGCTTGTGCCACCGCGCAGACCCCAACATGCCCGAGGCTCGAAAGCTAAGCCATCTCATGAGGGGCGTCAAAGAGCAGCTATTTGTTGGTCTTGTGCGCAATCCGCCGACAACAGCGGACGAGTTCACCAGGGAGGCCACCGCAATAGAGCGTGCGCTACAGCAACGGTACCGACAGTCTGATCGCCCGGCCACCGGCGCCACCGCACTTACCGAAAACGACGAGTTTTCTCTACGCCACCTGATTAGACAGATTGTGCGTGAGGAGATCGCAAAGGAGAACGCAAAATACACATTGCAGTTACAGGCGCCCCCGCAGCAGGAGTCCACGGTAGCCTCCGTCGCTGAAGTCGTTCGCCATGAACTTCGACAAGCGTTTGCCTCTCCTCAGCAATATTCCGCTCCACCGCACCGTCCAAACTCGTGTACCTATGCAGACGCTGTGCGTCGTCCATTGGCTCCAGAAGTATCATACCAGCTGAACGAATACAGCTATGCAGACGCTGTTGGTCGACCCACGCCCATGCCAGCGCCGCAGTACCTCGAACCGTATCCTGTGGCAGTCTGGGCTCAGCAGGATTCTGTCAGACCCTATATGCGGAAGACCGCCATATGGCGCACTGCGGATCATCGACCACTCTGCTACAACTGTGGAGAGCCAGGGCACATTTACCGTTTTCGCCCTCATCGCCGAGCTGAATACCAGGGTAGTGCACCTACAGCTACGCGCCGACAGTTCGACGAAAGCTGTGCCCCCATCGACGACGACCAGGCTGGCAGGCGGGAAGGCTCTTCTACCTTCCGGACGCGGTCACCATCACCGGCTCGCTTTGGTTCACCAAGTCGCCGTAGTTTTGCTGACGTCGTCAGAGGTCGGTCTCCCAGCCCACGGCGGGGAAACTGAAAGCAGCGACCTCTGGGGGGAAGGTTCCAAGCCGTCGAACTGCCGAAAATCCCCCACTGCTGCCGAAACACATGAGAGACGACGATGAAGACTTCGCTGAGAAAACTGTGACTGCCGACCTCGCTGTGACGATTGACGGCGTTGAAGTGACGGCCTTAGTCGATACGGGTGCAGACTTCTCCATAATGAGTGAACGATTGGCAGATGAACTGAAGAAAGTCGGGATGGAATGGACGGGCCCTTATATCCGAAGTGCTGGAGGCCAGATAATGACTCCCACGGGAAAATGTACAGCAAGACTCACTGTTGAGAATGTGGCTTTTGTAGCCACATTTCTGATCCTACTGCAGTGTTGCAAACCTATGATACTGGGAATGGACTTCTTAAGAAAGTACGGTGCTGTGGTCAACATACGCGACGGTGTGATCACATTCGCCGCTGACAAGTCTGTGACCACTGATCCAGATCAAGAACCCAGGGTGTTACGTGTGGTCGACGACGACGTCTGCGTACCACCACTGTCATGTAGTCTTGTTTCCGTGTGTTGCGCCGTGCATTGTAATGAAGACGCCATAGGGGAACGCATCACTGACCTTCTTTTTCACCAAGGCATCGCCATCGCTCGCGGTATCGTCAGCTTAGTGGATGGGCGCGCAGACGTGCTTCTAACCAACTTCACGAATTAGCGCCGGCACATCGGTAAAGGCACGGCTGTGGCGTACCTCGAAGAGCTCGACTACTCTCACGACTGTCTTCTAATGCAAGGGGAAGCCACAGCTCAATCACCTCCACATACACCACCAGTTGATGTCGGTCCGAGTCTAACACCGACTGAAAGATGCCGTCTTATGGAGCTGCTCGACCAGTTCAAGGACTGCTTCTCATCGACATCACGAGTAGGTCGAACGCCTCTGACTAAGCATCGCATAATTACGAAAGACACAGCAAGACCGATCCGACAGAACCCATATCGCGTCGCTCAGAAAGAACGTGAGGTAATCCAGCAGCAAGTCAAGAAGATGCTAGAGCCCCGCCGCGATGGTCTAGTGGCTAAGGTACTCGGCTGCTGACCCGCAGGTCGCGGGTTCGATTCCCGGCTGCGGCGGCTGCATTTCCGATGGAGGCGGAAATGTTGTAGGCCCGTGTACTCAGATTTGGGTGCACGTTAAAGAACCCCAGGTGGTCAAAATTTCCGGAGCCCTCCACTACGGCGTCTCTCATAATCAAATGGTGGTTTTGGGACGTTAAACCCCACAAATCAATCAATCAAGAAGATGCTAGAGGATGACGTTATCCAACCATCAAAGAGTCCTTGGGCATCGCTAGTGGTACTCGTGAAAAAGAAAGACGGCAGCTTGCGTTTCTGCATCGATTATCGTAAGCTGAACCATGTTACAAAAAAAGATGTTTATCCATTACCACGGATCGATGACTCTTTGGACAGGCTACAGCATGCGCGCTACTTCTCGTCAATGGACCTTAAAAGTGGATACTGGCAAATAGAAGTAGATGAGCGCGACCGAGAAAAGACCGCCTTCGTGACGCCAGACGGGCTTTATGAATTCAAAGTCCTCCCTTTCGGTCTATGCTCAGCCCCAGCCACGTTTCAGAGACTAATGGATACCATTCTGTCCGGCCTGAAATGGAAAACATGCCTTGTGTACCTCGACGACGTGATCGTTTTTTCGGCCACGTTTGAAGAGCATCTAAAGCGGCTACTGTCAGTCCTTCAAGCCATACGGTCCGCTGGACTCACACTCAAACCGGAAAAAGGCCAGTTCGGCTTCGAAGAACTCCAGTTTCTGGGACACGTGACCAGTCGCGAAGGTGTGAAGCCTGACCCAGATAAAACAGCAGCCGTCGCAAAGTTCGCAAGGCCTGTTGATAAGAAAGCGGTCAGGCGTTTTCTGGGTCTCTGCGCCTACTACCGGCGATTTATAGCAGGCTTCGCACACATCGCCTCTCCACTCACCCGCCTTACAAGGGAAGACATCGCATTTGTATGGGGTGAAGAGCAAGAAGCTTCATTCAACGAGCTGCGACAGCGTCTACAAACTCCACCTGTCCTCGCTCACTTCTACGAGAATGCACCAACAGCCATCCATACAGACGCCAGCAATGTGGGCCTAGGTGCTGTTCTTGTCCAATGCCAAGATGGTGTGGAGAGAGTGGTTGCCTACGCCAGCAGAACATTGACACGCGCCGAGTCCAACTACTCAACAACGGAGAAGGAGTATCTGGCCGTCGTTTGGGCAGTTGCGAAGTTCCGCCCGTACTTATATGGCCGCGCTTTCCAAGTCGTAAGCAACCTTCACTCTCTTTGTTGGTTGACCAACATGAAAGACCCATCTGGACGTTTAGCACAATGGTGCTTACGGCTCCAAGAGTACGACATGGCCGTAGTTTACAAGTCCGGAAGGCAACATTTAGACGCCGACTGTTTGTCAAGGTCACCGATTGAATCACTGGCTATAGAGGATGATGATTTCCCAGGTTATTTAGGATGATGCAGCTATCATTTCTCGGCAACAACAAGATGATCGGGAGCTCAACTCGCTTATAGAATTCTTGAACGGACGAGCTGCCAGTGCACCAAGAGTGTTTTCGAAGAACTTATCGTCATTCTGTTTACGGGACGGAATGCTGTACAAAAAGAACTTTTCATCAACAGGTAGAAGCTATCTGATGGTAGTTCCTGGAGCTCTCCGCAGCGAAATTTTACGAGCCTGCCATGACGAAGCCACTGCGGGCCACCTCGGTTACACAAGAACACTGACACGCATCAAAGAAAAATATTACTGGCCAAGAATCGCAGCAGAGGTTAAACATTACGTCCGAACATGCATTGACTGTCAGCGGCGCAAGGTACCACCTGTCAAACACGCTGGGCTATTACATCCTGTGCCCGTGCCAGAAACCCCGTTTTCTCAAATCGGAATGGATTTGCTGGGCTTATTCCAAACATCGGACAGCGGCAACAAATGGGTTATAGTGGCGACGGACTACCTCACCCGATACGCGGAGACCAAGGCAATCGCGAGTGGCACTGCAGCTGAAGCAGTCCAGTTCTTCATTGAGAACATTGTTCTGAGACATGGTGTTCCAGCTGTCGTCATAACAGACAAAGGTACCGCGTTTACAGCCGAGCTTTTGCGCACTGTGCTTACGCTCAGTGGCACAGCGCATAGGAAGACGACAGCTTACCACCCACAAACTAATGGGCTTACAGAAAGACTTAACAAGACAATCGCTGACATACTTTGCATGTACGTCGACGTAGAACACAAGAATTGGGACCGAATATTGCCGTACATCACATTCGCGTATAATACGGCGCGCCAGGAAACAACAAAAATGACGCCGTTCACACTAATTCATAGCAGAGAAGTTACGACAATGCTTGACGCCATGCTGCCTTACGATTGCAATGACTCAGGGACAGACGCCGCAGACTTCACCGAGCGTGCCGAAGAAGCAAGACAGCTTGCCCGCGTCAGAATAATGAACCAGCAGCAACTTGACGCCCAACGATACAACCTTCGCCATCGATTCGTTATTTATCAACCAGGAGATAGAGTCTGGGTTTAGTTTCCTGTACGACGACGAGGCCTCTCAGAGAAACTTCTACGCCGATACTTTGGACCCTACAAGGTTCTGCGCCCTCTTAGCGACGTGACGTACGAAGTCGTGCCCGACGCCTCCTCCTGTTTCAAACGTCGCCAGCATCTGCCTGAAACAGTGCACGTGGTCCGCATGAAACTTTACCACTCTCAGTGATGTAAACACTCGATGGCCGCATCACTACCTGTTGAGCGTCGAGACGACGCTCACTCTGGCGGGAGGGTAATGCCGCGTGCATAGCTGCATTTAGCGGCGAGATAGCGACGACAACGAAGAACGCGGATTTGCTCGAGAGGCGCAGCGCAGCAGAGTGAAGAAGACGACAATCTTAGCGGCCTTCTCTGAGAGCGTCTCTTTAAGTCCCACTGTCCGTGTTTTTAAATAACCCCCCTGTAATTTATAACCCGCGACAATATAAATAGCTTGCTGTTTTAACTTTGACGGATGTACTCCTTCGTGGCTCAGTGGCTAGCGCCTTGCACTCACAAGCAAGAGGTTAGACGCTCGATTCCACGTGCCGGAGTCTTTTTCTGAAATATATTTCAATCGTGCGTTTTCATATATATATATATGAAACCTGTAATAGTTTCAAAATGTAAAGTTTCAGACCCTGTAATAGTTTCAAAATGCTCCTTGGCGTCGCCACTGCGCAAATTAAGACAATAGTGCGAGAGTGGCAGCCCCGTGTGATATTTTTCGCACTCTGGCAAAAAGGAAGAAAATAAATTCTGTTAGGTACTTTGGCGGACATCTGTTGCGGTACTGTATTCGTTTTGTGGTGGTGTTTGGGCAAGTCAGGAAATGCGCATTTGCACTTGTAAACGCACATTGCCGTTTAGTGCACGATCGTGTCGTGCTCCCACCTGGCATAAATCATCCGAAGTTTTACTGTATTACACTCAAACCTCGATAAAGTGAATGGGGTTATAACAAAATATTGTTTATAACGAAATAAATACAAAATTGTTTTGCAATAGATATATTGTTAGGAATAGACCTTTAGGCCGAATTTTGGCATATAAGGAAAATATTTTCATGTAAGATGCAACTTTGTTACAATGAGGTTTGAGTGTACTAGATAATGAACGGTTACTCACGCTGGTGCCACCACGTTCGCAGGGTAACCACGGCGATCACAGCAATAAGAGCTCTTTGAATGAACAAAATTACAATGTGATCGCACTCCACTGGATATGAATGCAACTGCGTCCTTGGTGTATCCAACACTCAGTGTTGCTCATACAACGATAATAATTGGCTAAATTTGGCCTTTTACACTTCTAATTGACAATTATCACGGAAATTGCCATTTATGCGCAGCAGGTCAGATGGGTGCAGAATGGTGCAATTGGCGTAGCACTTGTACCCCTGCGTTTTAGATCCGTAGCATAACTTGCGTTGAGGTGCTTTTTCCCAATTGTTGTTAAGGAATCAATGTTGCTACCCGTGTTGAAACTTCTACACACCCAAAGCAGGCGAAGTATAAATGCATCTCCACTACACAGTTCTGTTTAAAAGATCTCTTGTCTTGGAAAACTTCCAAGTGGCATTACAGACTGTGAGCATAAGTCAAGACTGCTCGGCACATACACACAGGGTGCGCAAATGATTGCTTGTAAAGGTGCATATTTGCCACATCCTAAGTACAAAGTATATTAATTTTCTCGTTTAGTAAACTATGGCAGGAGGTTAGATCAGGTTAGATTCTATAAATCCCTGATGGATTTATGGAACCCCTAGTATTTGGTCAGTGCAGGCAAAGACCTTTGCTTTTCCTGTAAGGCTGAATCTGCCAAAATGTCAGACCAGGCAACCATGCAGCCAGCAAGTGTATCAAATGCCTTTGTGTGTGCACGCACTTATACTGCTGCAAGTGGAAGCAAAGCTATGAAGTTAATTTGTCTAAGCTGATAGTAGAGCCATGGTTGCACATGAATCAGCAATCATGGTACAAAAGGCAAGACTGATAGGCTAGTTGGTAGTGTATAATTTAGGCAGTAGTGCAAACATGAACAGATGGGGTGCAGTGTTAACAGCTCACTCATACTTAAATCTACATATAGTGTTTGTGTGTGAGGTATACAGTGAGAGAGAGAAAGATCATTTGTAATAAACACTAAGTTAGCACTTTGTGTTATCTTGCTTTAGCCATCCGTGGGATTGTTTGAGCTACTGCCTGAATTCTGATAATGATATGCACTGGAAATGCACCCCCAGATTTGATCATAGTCACTTTGGTGGATGAGCAAGACCGAAGCACCGAATTACTAATTTTTTTACAGCCTCGGTATGTGTTTTTCTGTTCCACATAATTAGAACTGACAAGTGATCGAAGTGCAGTTTAAACAAAAATTCTACGTAAATCTTTCCTTTCAGTTGGATTCCGCTGATGAGCAGGCTGCTGCCATCCGGAGGGAACTGGACGGCCGCGTGCAGAAAGTGAACGAGATGGAGAAGGTTTGAGAATGGCTGCTGTGGGGGGGCCCAGTGAGTACAAGCTGCTCTGCTACTCTGTGCAGAACCGCAAACTGATGCCCAAGTTTGTGCTCAAGGAGATGGAGAGCCTGCACGTTGAGGAGCTGCGCTCATCTATCAACCAACTGATGCTGAACTTAGAAAGCCTTCCCGTCTCTAAAGGAAGCGCCGAGAGCAAGTATGGCCTCCAGAAGCTGAAGCGCTACAACCACAGGTAAGAACACTTCCAGTTTCTTCTATTTCAGGTCCACATGCAAGTTGCTTGGCACTTCTTCTGGGCCTCCCTCAGTGTGACACTCTCTAAATAACGTGTAAACACCGACTCATAATGACATACCTGCCAACTCTTCCAATTTTCCTACAAAATGTATGAATTTGGATTGCGCTTACAATTTTACGAGTCTTGCCTGAAATTTTATGGAAAATATTTTATTTCCTATAAAAAAATTAAATTATAAAAACGGCGTGGCATCCGCGATTAGCTACAGCGCATTTCCATAGCTAGTCACAGAGGCACAAAAACAGCATTGTGCTATATTCCGCTACCAGGAGAGAACAATATGTATTCGTGTTATCATCGTCACATACCTGTCAAATCTCCCACATTACCCGAAAGACTCCCGGATATCGATTGTTTCTTTCGTTTGTACGGTTGCCATGAAAATCTCTTGGAAATCAAAATTTCTGTGCAAGATCTAGCCGCGTTTGTCAAAAATGCTGGTCAGTCTGTTCCAGGTGTTTTGCGAGCCCACCGCATTTTGATATAAACGAATTTGAAAGGCGTTCATCTAAACGTAATGCAGAGTTATAGTGCCTAGGCACTATAGTAGAGTCTCAGTGATGTAAAATTGTAGCATATACGAATTCGTGAAATTTCCAGCCAAATTCATGTGTCCATTGGGCCAAAATTAAAATGTTACAAACAATTTTCCTAATCGGGGGGTGTGATATGAACTTCGGTACTGAAACCATCAAACGAAGGCCGATCGAGAGCAGTGTGCACGAAGCTTCGAAAGTACATGTGCCACCACATGCACTCTCTTCCACAGTGCGTGTGGTTGTCGTTGCCACAACCGCTTTAGACGAAACCGCGGTCGTTCCCAACGATCATGTATGGCGACGTCGCTACTGACGTAACTACGAAAGTGTGCACGCGACCAACGCTCGACAAGTCAAAGCAACGCTGCTTTCCGCAAACTCTGTGGACAAAATCGCAGCAGTTGCCATCATTGACAGCATAAAACGACTTGGTTTTGAAGGCACGTGGATTGAAAATGCCGCAACCGCCGTGCACAAAACCGCAGTCGCGGCTACGCGATCGCGATCTACGAGCTTCGAGGGCATGCGAATGACGCAGCGGAGGATTAAAGGCGGTAAAGACGTAAAAAAGGCTGAAAGTGTTTTGGAATCTCTGTCCAAAAGAGTCTAGTAGCGAGCAAAGCCAAAGCTTTGACCCGCGCTTTCGCGGCAGCCAGCTGCGTTGTCCTGTTCGTTCACATGTGATGACATTCGCGAGTTATTTTGCAGAAATAGTTTTTTTGCTAGTTGTTTTGATGACGCGAAATTTCGGGAGCATTTGTGCTTCCCCTTTGAAAAACTCACCTTAGTGGGAAACCCTACCCTTGTGAGTTCAGCCACTCCAAGCCATCATGAGACCGCAACACCGCTGTTTGCGCTTGCATTTGGGACCTCCCCCCCCCTCTTGTTTTTTGTGATGTGTTTTTTTTTTTTGCAGCTAAAGTTTTTTTTGTGCCGAAAGGGGGGGAAGTATGGCGGCAAAATAGGATTATGCTAAAGGCAAATCCATCACAGCTACAAATAAAAAAAAAATCGGTAGCCCCCACCCCCCTTCCTCGCTCGGGGTGTTTCACAAATTTCTCTGTTGACAGGTTGGCAGGTATGCAATGAATGCAGTGTTGTGCTACGAGCAAGGTTGGTAACCCTCTCCCGGTGTGAGGCTAATGTTTTGCCTCTTGTAGATCTCATCAGCATGGTGTGGAACGACATTACAGTAAGCAAGAGCGGCACTTCATGACTGGCGCGAGCTCGGCTAGCGCGAAGCAGAGAAAGACGAAGGCTGAGTGAGAGCAGCCGGCCACCAGCTAGGGCGTTGTGTCTCCTTTCTCTCTCCTTACGTGACAAGGGCGCAGTTGTTGAAAGGCATTGACGAACCCGAGCTCTGACACGTCTTTCTCACAAACACCGTGCCACTTTTTCGCTGATGGAGTCCGCCAGACAGCTGTCGAGGCAAGTGTCAATCTCAGCAGCAGCAGATGGCATCCAGGCCTCCATCATGGTTTCAGGAAACTTGTCCGGCGTCGCGATACTTGCGCCAACCATGCGCACAGGCTCCTCTTGCCTAGGAGTGATGTACATGCCTCCTTGACACCTGGCAACCTGTTGGCGCTTTAAGCACCATCTGTGGATGGCATCCAGGCCTCCTTGAGAGTTCAACACCGCTTCACCAATGTCACTGTTCACGAGACAACACGCAGGTGCCGCTCCTCTAGGAACGCCATTTACAGTTTTGGTTCTGTCTCTCCAGCCGGATCATCAAACAGCGCTGGGGAGCGGCAGCACACCATCGCGCAATTCCGCATCATGACCAGCACCTTAATAGCGTTGAGCTTCCACCTCTGATTTGCAGCCTTTTCTGAATTGTATGCCATCGATGCCATGCTGGGTGGAGTCGCAACACATGCCTTCGAGGCCAGCTCACCTGAGAAACGATGCGAGCTCCGGCGTTCCCTCACAGAGCTCTGAGAGCAACTGTGCTGCTTGGCATGGGCACAATCGGGATTCTCGCCCGCCGTCCTGCCATCACTGGCTATTTGGGCAATACCAGAGTTTCATGGTTTTCACGATGACGTATCCGGAGGGATTGAAAAAGCGAACTCACTCGGCACTCTCTATGCCTGGCCAAAAAACTGAAGATGGGTTACTGTATTTACTCGCATAATTCTCGCACTTTTTTTGGCGGAAAACCGATGCAAAGTTGGGGGGTGCGAGAATTACGCGGGAAAACTTTACACGAAACCTACAGAGCAAAAAAGAAAACGAAGTGGCCGCAAATTGGGATTCTCACACCAGCAAGTAACATCAAGCTTTGAGAAGTACTAATTAAAATTTACCTCAACAATAAAAGAGGTTCAACACAAGGCAAGATTTATTTGAGACAGAAAAAGTGCAAGCAAATAGTCGAGGATTAGGATACCATACTCAAAGCTTGTGAGCATTGCGGGCATAGCGGTAGCGTTCGTGACTCAACAGGAGCCCTCAAACGGTAAGGGTAGGATGCCAGTATTGGGCTGATGGCTATTCAACAGAATCGTCCGCAGTTTCCTTCTGAAGAAATAAAGTTTACCATCAATCCCAGTCTTAGGCACAGTGCAGGCCCAATGCGTCTTGATGGCTTTCAGCTGCCATCCCCCGTAGCGAACACAAAACTCCTCGACTCTGAAGGGCCTACCGGCGGCCCTGTTGCCGTTGTTTAGTGCATGATCAATCACTTTATACTTGAAATCAGCCGTGTAGCTTCAGTATCGCCCCATAACTTGACAACATTACCGACACAACATAGAAAACACGCCGCAAGGCACACTTGCCGCTTTGGCTTGGATTGGATTGAATCTCCGTGCAATAATAGTAGGCTTGATGCTTAAGAGATGGCATCAGATGGCGCGTGCTATCATCAACAGCTGGAATGAGCAGGCGAGACTATTGCGGCAATTTTTGGGGGTGTGATAATTACTTTAGGAAAAAAAATCGTATTTTTGTAGGGCGATGTGGGAGTGCGAGAATTATGCGAGTGCGAGGATCACGCGAGTAAATACAGTATTGCCATCGACTGCCTTCGCGGTGCCGCCAAGGCATGGCATGGTTATAAAGGCATACGGCAGCAATCTTGGTTGGAATGCTGTGCCAAGTAGTAGTAGTAGTAGTAGTAGTAGTAGTAGTAGTAGTAGTAGTAGTAGCAGTAGTAGCAGCAGCAGCAGCAGCAGCAGCAGCAGCAGCAGCAGCAGCAGCAGCAGCAGCAGCAGCGGCAGCGGCGGCGGCGGCGGCGGCGGCGGCGTGTGAGTGTGATAAATGTGTGATAAATGTGTGATAAATGTGTGATAAGGCTATCACACATTTGAATAGGGCGGGCTCGTAGAAAAGTATGCATGTGTTGTGATGATGGTGATAGTGGCAGCTCACAGCTGGGCATTATTTTCGCTGCTAAGTGTAACTTTTCAAAAACCCTATTCGTTATTTTGAAGTGTTGTGGAGATATGAGGGGTTATTCTAAATCATTTGGTATTTTGAAATTTGTAGTAGTGAAGCATTTTGACATCAACTGATGAACATTTGGAGGGGTATTTCTGAAAAAGTTGTTAATCTGAAGAAAATCGTTGATCTGAGGTTCAATATAAGGAGATTTGACTGTACTTGGTACATGCTTAAGTTCGTACTTACTTTAACTCAAAGAGGGCCACTGAAATGTCAAAAAGGAAGAAATCGAGAGGCACAAGTGCAGATGGTGACGCAAGGATGGCTACCAACAACCGACATTTAATATTAAAAAAATGCCTTCTCCTAAATGCGTGTTCAGCATGTGAAAAAGCACCCTACGAGATCTCTTCGTCCATTTGCAATAGCCTCCAAACTGCAATAGACTGCAATCTGCAATAGACAGTCTACCATAGCATCGGGGCAGCGCAATTGTTCACATTTTGTTGCACCCTAGTTATCACAGGTGTTTGTAGATTTGGGATGTATACAGCGTGTCTGTAGCGGCAATTTCCAGCAATGAGATTCATTGGTGCCGAATAGGGGGCGTGATGTTGAAGCCAGTTGTACAAACATTATTTTACGATAGGATATTAGGGCGAGAGTTGGCAAGTCTCCTAGTCCAAAGCCTCACTGACCTGTGCCAGAACAGTGACTGTCTTGCCTAGCGTGGTTACTTCCACGTAGTGATTGTGTAATGCAGTGAACTGGGTTTCAAATTTTTCATGGTCTTGCTTGTGAAGTTAGGCTAGTTGTAATGATAAAAAAATTAAGTTTTCGCTTTGAGCCATGGCTAATAGGGTGAGTTTTTACAGGCCCATGCCCATGTACTGTATTCACCGATTGAAACGGAACGATTTAGGGCTAAGTAACTCATGTATTTTCATTTCCACCATGATCAGTTCAGGTCATATTAGTGCAATTCCTACTCGAACGCATCTGTGGGATGCTGAGTCAGTGAAGGATGGATCCCAACATAAAACGTAACGATGTTTATTAACGTAGTAGCAACAGCAGGACAAGCATGCCGATGTTGCGCTTCGAATGGTTGGAGAAACAAACATGAAACCTAGCTAGGTAGCATGGTGATGTAAGCCTCCGGTGAAAATGCGTGGCGCTGTCTTTTATCGGAAGCGTGTTGCAGCAAGTTGCTGTGTCACGCCGGGCTAATCAGTGATGAGACAGAGGCTGTGTAGGTCTGTGCGCAGTGGTCGCCACACATTTTTCAAGACCAGATTCACTGTGGCATGATTTCTAGCACTAGCTCATACCAGTCGTTATGCAGTCGAACAAAGATATCCAAGACCAGATTCGCTGTGGCATGATTTCTAGCACTAGCTCATACCAGTCGTTATGCAGTCGAACACAGATATCCAAGACCAGATTCGCTGTGGCATAGTTTCTAGCACTAGCTCATACCAGTCATTATACAGTGGAACACAGATATATCGAACTCGAAGGCGATCGAAAATTAGTTCGATATATGAAAAATTCGATATAAAAAAATACAGGCCCCGAGAGCTTACCTGTAGCAAACCATCACCTATAACAGACGCATTCCAGAATGACAACTAATTCCGCACACATGCCACAACAGAATGATTTATTTGTGTGAAAAAAATCGCTTATCTTGGCCTGCATCTTCGTTTTTGAAATGAAGTTCAAGATGCTACTCTTATCAAGGCTCAGGTGCGACAGCCCGGTTCCCTCCATGTGGCCGATACAATGGCGAATGACACTGAACACTGCCGCCACTTCAGCGGCAGAGTACGTGTGTGTAGCCAGCCCCTTGTTTAGACGATCTTTTTTGTCACATGAGCTGTCGGCCTGGGCATCCTGCATCCTAGGTCCCTGCAGCCGGAGCTACTATGTCCTTGTCATCGAGGCTGGCAATGACCTGGACATTGGAGTCCGCTTCCACGAAATTGTCTGCAGACACTTGGTGTAGAACTGCTGCCGGGAAGCAGGACGACAACTTACAAAACGCATCGTCATGCGCTCGTGTCGACCTCTTCACCGGTTTTCGCAAGTTCCACCATCTCGAAGCCTGCCTTATGGAAGCAGTTGACCACTGTGTCAGTCTTTACGTCTCGCCAGGCATTGAAGATCTCCGCGGGAGAAAACATTGCGGAGATTTCTGGCCACTTCCTCGTTATCCATTGAGTTTCCTCGATTTCCAGGTCCCGGACTTGCGCCCGGACCACTCGCTGGCGGCCGGCGGACGCCTTGGTTCATAGGTGGCTACATCACGTGCACGTGATCCAGAAGTCCTGAGTCAGCACGAGCAGCCTCGGGCCATCTGCGCGCTTGATGCTGTCTGCATCCGCTGTGACGTCTGTGATGCCGTCTGCTCCCTCCATGATTGTGACACAGGCCACAACGCCCTACCCAATTTCAACCTTAACAGCGATTACGTAGTGAACTATACTGATTTCCGTTGTGATGCAACTTACTGTAAGTGAACTACTCGAGCGCGCACGCATCATAGACCCGCGTGGTCATTCCACTGCTCTTTCCCCTAGCGAGTATAACGCGTGTTTGCCCGACCTTCGAGAAAACGTAGATGCTCGATGTGGCTCAGGACATCGATGACAAGAACTGGGTGCGCAAACAATGTGAAATCCAGAAATATGCATGAAGCCAATAGAAAAACAAAGAGAGAGCAAGAGTGCATCCTAAATTTTTCGTGTCTAACATGATGGCTGTGCAGGCATGCGCACCACACTGTCGTCTGTCTGCTGCCCGAAAGAAATCGTTCAGACAGTGCGAGGCCACCTGCAGGCTGCCAGCCACGCAAAAAACTAACATGCGTCCGAGTGATCTCGGACCAGTGGGTGGGGCTTCCGGTTGGTCCCTGAGAAAAACTAATGTATTGCCGCCGTCCGGGGCCGTCCAGAGCTGCCCGGGATGTGTAAATCGATCAAGCTCACTGCTGGATGTCCTGGCTGCTGGCAGCTTCGCTTTCACCAGAAATGGCTTTGCCAACAATGTTGTAGCACTGCTTAAATCAATGAAGCCACCCGGTGTTGTCGGTGAAGTTGTTTCACCAAGTGCAGCGGCAAACCATTTGGCCTTGGCCATCAGTATCCGGCCATCCACCAGAATGTTCTTCGCACGCACTTCTAAAAAACCAGGCATAGAGTGCTTTTTCTACTATCTCGTGGGCAGAAGCGCACACATGACAGGCTCCTGACGTTCGCTGCCCCGCCGTCTTTCCCTGCTTTGTTCTTCAACAAAGTACTCAAAGTGATCCATGGTGTACCAAAGTCGTCCATGACGGTCGAGCATTTCTCACCCGCCTCCACACGCTAATAGCCTTCAACTTCGCTGCAAAGTCAAGGGTCTTGCGCTTCTTGACGCTGGCCATAGCTACACAAGAAGTCAACGATTCAAGGAGTCCGCAGCAGCCTCGCACACCACACACGAAAATAGAAATGCTGAACTTGTGGTAGTACATAGGCGGCGCGACAACAGTGGTAGTGGTTAGAAGAGGAAGAAGGCACCTAGTTACCGTAGCCAGGTAGGGAGCTTGGAAGCAACAAAGCTCTCGCGAGGCAATGGCCACCTGCGAGAGCAACAGCGAGAGGCGGGAACTGTGGTTGGCTGATCAAAACTCGCAGAACAGAAACAAAAAAATGAAAGAAAAGGCGAAAAGAGGTGGACGTTGGCTCCTTCGTTCCTGCTCTCTGAGCCAACGGGTACGCGGAGAAAGCATGAGTGAGAAAAAGAGAAACGAAAAAAAAAAAGCCATTCCGTAAATTCGAGATTGTGCAGTCTGAGTCCTCTCACCCTTACCTTTGTTCGAGCGTTTCGGGTTTTGGAGGAGGCAAGGGGCCGCGCAAAGGTTGCCTGGTGCTGTGAGTGCTAAAACGCGCCTTCCAACTCTCGTGCGAAGCCGTGCTGCCCCGGATATTGCAGGGTACGGCGAGTGCCGAAGCGCACCTTCCAGTTTGTGTGGCTTTCGATATATCCGAAGGTGGGTAAAAATACCGTTCGATATAAACATGCCAATTTCTATACATTTACAAAGGAATTTCAAGGAGATGACTTACGAGTTCGATATATCCGAAAATTCGATATATGTGGGTTCGAAATATCTGTGTTCCACTGTACTCCTAAAAAGTTTGTTGTGTTGTTTGAATGCGTGGGTACCACTATACAGTACAGTTTTTTTCTAGCATGCTGTCGTCCAGCCATTTCTAGGGGGAAGTTACAAAGAATCTTCATACAGATTTCTTCCTTGGAGAGGGAAAACAATCCTGGCTCGAGATTGAAGGTACAGCAGATCCAAAGGAGGTCCTATCCCTAACCAGGATGAAAACTCTGAAGCTTATCTTTGTGCTGCAGTTCTTTTTTCATTTCACTTGCTTTACTTCATTCTTGCTCAGAACTGGCGTGCTATAAGTAAGTAAAGTGTGGGATTGGGCTAGTTGGTATTTTACATTTGAACTGCTCAGCGCAAAAATTTAGACTACGCATGCTGAAGTGGTCTTCGTCTTTTCTATGTGCGTTGTCTAAATTTTGGCGCTGAGCAGTTTAATTGTGCTGTAAATACTTTTTGTATTTACATAAAAAACGAAAGGAAACTGTTTCTGTCAGCGTGCCTTTCTTCAAGGCTTCTCTAGTTTTAAAGAATGTCACTTTTTGTCTTTTGACTGTGGTAGTGGAAGAACCCTAGCAAAAATCACCTATAAGGGGTGAACCAATAGCCTATCCAATTATCCAACGTATTGGTCTATTGGTATCCTATGGGTCTATAAATGGCATTGTGGTCTATTAGACCTCTATTTGTCTCTTGGTGTATTTGTCTATTGGCTCTCTATTAGCCTATTGCATATTGTTCTATTGGCGTATTGGTCCTGTATATGTCTATTGGCATTTTATTTGTCTATTAGGGCTGTATTTGTGTATTGGAAATTTATCGCAGCCTGCTCCTTAGTTGGGAACTCTTAGCTTTGGAATAAAAATATAGGGCATTTGAGGACTGAAATACAGCAGCGCCTCTATAAAACAAAACAGACCCAATCGAAGTAAGGCCTGTACCACATTTCTACTTAATAGAAGAAAATTTCATCAAATCGGCAATCTTTCCTGAAACAAGCTTTCCGAGCATGCTGTTATTTTTTGCCGAATGTATGCCACTGCACCACTTCTCCAGGTAGTGCCTGAAAAGAAAAACGGATATAAAATGCCAGGAAGAAGGGAGGAAATATTTTATAAGTGCTACTCAAAAGAATTGTGCATTAAAAAAGTAGAACCAGGATGAGGGAAGTTCCGGTGAGCTTGCAGTAGCTAACAGCTTCACACAGAAGGAACAAATATTTGTCACATCTGTGCAGTGGATTTGATTATGCTTGTGTCCCAGAAACAAAACCTAAGTCGCTTAGGTGGACCCTTGACACTTCTGGGCAAGGCGAAACGGTACTAGCACTAAACCGATTCCAGCGTCTGAGCTTGGGAGTCACACAAAAAACTTCACTGAATAAGCGCCTCTCTACTGAAACCATGTATGCTACAGAATAGAGTTCAGTGAGCATGAATGCTAATTAATTATGGAAGAGCCGCACCGGATTTTTGTTGGTAATAAGCTTAGCTTATTCCCTATTCCAGAAGTGTACTATTATGATTGAACAAAAACATTGCATATTTTATTCTTTTTGAATTATAATGAAAACAATGCGCTAGTCAATAACGTGCATTTATGCCAGGGTCTGTATATGCTAACAGCCCACACACACAATGTTCAAAAGTGTTGTACTGGAGAGCGGAAAAACTACTGGAACAAATAACGCACTTTGATGGCTGACAAATACACGAATCAGAAGCACAAGAAAAGCAACTTCTGCTGGCTGACAAATATATAAAAGAGTTCACTTACCTAACAGCCGCAGGGTATGCGCTCGGAAGAACACACCTTTGTGGGCATCATAGATTGGCACCGGTACCATTCATTGCTCTTTAAGTCTGAGGCGCTGCTTTTAGTACTGTTACTCCTTTGACGTTCATGACTAATCTAGCATCGCTGTGGCGATTCCATATGTGCCTATTTAACTTTAACATACTTTTAAATCTATACAAGCACCCAGCACGACCACGCCGTCTGACACACTTGGCTCACAACAGCTGTGGCTGTGGCTGGCTGTAGTCAGCTCCTACGCATGCTTGCTGGCTTGGACACTCGTGCCCTGGTCATGCCACAAAGACAAGAGTTTGTTTTCTCACTTTTTATTGCAATATTTTTCTTTCATCAAATATACTCAGCTGCAGACAAATTAAAAGATTGTAAAAAGCATAGCAAAGTGAAATGTCGGTGGCACAAATAAAAATAAAAAGTAAGACATACAGCACCTTCTAGCGACATTGTAGTCTTTTTTTTATTTCTTCAAGCCTGTATCACATTGCAGCATCTTTCGAATGTTCGACATTTCCTGTTTTAATTTGTGCTGAGGTCTGAATAATGATTTCTGCATAACTATCCCATGCACCGGTGACATTAGTTTGTCTAACTGTAGGGAATTCGTGCACCCCTGCGGTACACGAATTCGCGGGCCTCTGCAGCGATCGTGAACATCGATGTTCACTTTTCAAGTGCTCGAACGAGCTCGTCTACGAAATTACAATGTACAGGGGCGATGGGAAGGTACATGAACAGCGCTGGTCGCATTTGTCTTCACCGTGCTCTTAGCTTGGTCACGCTAGTCTCGTTATTATGCATCATGAATGGCTTGTCTTTTCATTACCACAAAGGCTACAAGTGTTCAAGAAGTAACATGACCAGCAGAGCCGGGATACATACTGTGCGCATTAAAATGTTTTTTATTATTATTTTTCAAAGAACGGTACCCGCCCACCGGCTGAAATGGATGTTGTATACATTATGGGTATACACATTCAAGCAGGCCGTGAGAATTTTTACTACACACTTCGACTTCGGCTATTTGGTGAATAGTCGATTTTTCTACCCCGTTTGCACTTTGAAGGAAAGCAGTACACTGCTGCTTCTGCACGAACATCGTGATCCCCTGCGGAAACATTACCTGCAGTCACGTTCTTTTTTCTACTCTATGATATAGCTTTCCCTTCTGTGAAAACCTATTTTGTGGGTTTATATGGCCCGCAAACATTATACTCATATTCTTGAGCGCAGAATGAAATTATGCAAATTCACTTTTTCAACTCTATAATATAGCTTTGCCTTCTGTGAACACTTATTTTGTGGGCTTATATAGCTCACAAACATTATAATCATATTCTTGAGTGCAGAATGAAATTACTCAATTTCACTAGGTGTCAAATTATTTTGGTTATATTTATGAAAATACAGTGCGATATTTTGGATTACACATATATTTGACACTTAATTTTGGTCATATATTGAACATATCAAAAACTCCCTTTTGATTGAATTGGCCACTTAGTGAAATACATATGAATGGCCTCTTAATACCATGCATATAACCTTACATTTAATTGATTCTGGTGGCAATTCACACCAGCTAGTTTTATAAATCACAAATAGCTGCTATTTGTTAGTTATATACGCAACAAATATGTCTCACCTATTATAGCCTACGAGTACCAATACGCACCAATAGCTGTTGCCTATAGGTACCAATACATATTTATTGGTCGGATAGGGGACAAATAGCTGTTTCCTATTCAACCCTAATGGCCCCAGTACTTGTCTATTGGTTCTATAGGTGACAAATATCTATAACCTATAGGCACCTTGTTGGTCTTATCGGTGACAAATAGATGTGGTCAATTGGTATTTATTGGTGCCAATAGAGATATAACAGGACGAATAAAGTACCAGTACAGCTCGCATAGAACCAATAAGATTTTTCTATAGAACCAACATATTTCTCTATTGGCATTTTTGCTAGGGAAGGTAAAATGAACTGTTTGTGAGAATGCCGTTGAACAGAAGTGTGCTTTCCTTGTGCAGAGTGGTTTCTTTCGGCTCTTGACAGCTTGTCCAAGCATCCTAAATCTTTAAGGAATAAGCTTCTGTTGAAACGAATGATTTGAGCATTAATGGTGGTTAAGAGATTATATGTTCCCAGCTGGGGACAACTTATAATCGCAGGTGCATCTTGCTGTTGCTGTAAAACAAGTCTCATATAGCTTGTGTTACAACATACCTGTATTACCTCCCCGCAGGGGCGCCTGCGCAAGTAGGCGTTTGGTGTGTAGCGACACCACGGACCCGAGCTAACGGGGGAGTTTTGACTCCCTCCCACGCCTAGCCGTGCGTGGCTTTGCCATGTCCGGGGAAAAGGGGATCCTGGGGGTTGAGCCTACGCTGGGTGATTGGACCTTTAAGGCCCCCCGGCAGAGGCAACACACCCCTTTGGCCCCGGCTTCACGTAGACGGCACCCCTGGGCTGACCCACCCAGCAGAAATCGGCAGTCGCCTTTTCCTATTTCTCTCTCCCTACATCTTCGTCTTTTGTTCTCACATTACATCTTTCCTGTATTCTCCTCACTTCATTTCACTTCCAATTTTTTCTGGTGGCAAGGGTTAACCTAGTGTAAATATCCAACCTTGGGTAGATATATTAGGTTATAGCGGCCATGTACGGCTGGCGCCTGCGCCTCCTTCGCGTCTCGCAGCGTCCCCTTGTTGGGCTCGGTGGTGGGTGGCTGGCATGGCCGCCGAATAAGCTATCAAATTTATGGGAACCCCTAGCCTTCTCACAACTAATCGCCCCTCCAAGAGGTGGCGCACCGATGCAATTTTTGAATTTATTCCAAACAAAAAAGATAACTTCCCGAAGTACCACATTATCCGCTGTGAAAGTACAGAAAAGAAAGCTAGAAGCATTTCACCTTTCCTTGTGTCCAGATGCCTTATAGAAACGCTGGGCGCAGGCTACAAGGCCACAAAGACCGCCAGTGGTGACCTGTTACTTGAAATAAAAGACAACGCACAGTACCAGAGACTACATAAACTCACAGCATTTGGGGATCTACCTATCACAATCACACCGCATCGAACCATGAACACAGTGAAGGGTGTTGTATCAGATGGAGACCTGATGGACCTCTCTGATGATGAACTTCTAACAGGCTGGAAAGAGGAAAATGTCATTCAGGTGCAGCGTATCAAAATAGGAAGAGAAAATAAGGAAATCCCAACGAAGCACATCATACTAACTTTCGCATCTAGCACCCTCCCCACTGAAATAGTAACAGGATATCTTAAACTGCCAGTTAGACCATACATATCCAACCCGCGGCGCTGCTTTAAGTGTCAGAGGTTCGGGCACGGCTCCCAGAGCTGCCGAGGACAGCTTACCTGCGCGAAATGCGGCACCAAAGGTCATACCGCTGACGATGACTATCAGCTACAAGTCCACTGCGCAAACTTTGAGGGTGACCATCCTGCATATTCCAGGTCATGCGTGGCGTGGAAAATGGAAAAAGAAATTATTAATACAAAGTTTAAATTGAACATAAGCTTCCGTGAAGCGCGGCAGCGCGTTTCCCCGCATTTTGCTGGGAACACATCGTATGCCGAAGTGGTGCGAGGGGAGTCAGCACCACTTCAGTTTTCGGCAATGCTTTGGACCACGCCCAGCGTGCCGAGGCAAACGCCACAAGCCCCCATGGGGGGAGCAGCCTCGGCTGCCCCACCCTCCTTGAATACAGCCCCACCGAAGGCCCCTGTGAACCTTGGCAGCAGCCAGGGCACCACACAAACTAAAGAGGTCCCCTCGACCTCCAGCCCGGTGGGGTTTAAGGCTCCGTCTGTCACGTCGAAGCCTACAACGAAAACAACAGTATCTGTTGTCTCTCCTGAGGCGATGGACACATCAACTTCACCGGCGCAGACTGCGCCAAAGGAGCGGCGGGGTTCCCTCGACCGCTCTAAAAAAGACTAAACGGTAATTACAGGGCCTTCTAAAGGCTCTGTAAGATAAGTCACTTCTCTCTTTAGACACCAGCCACACTCATTTCGTACACACAGCACTTCTTTACTCCTATAATGGAGACACAAATTATACAATGGAACGTCAGAGGACTACTTCGAAACCTCGACGATGTCCAAGAGCTTCTACACAAACATTCTCCAAAAGTGCTGTGTGTACAGGAAACACACTTAAAATCCAAGAATACAAATTTTTTGCGTCAATATGTTGTCTTCCGAAAGGACAGAGATGATGCTGTGTCGTCTGGTGGTGTAGCCATTATTGTTAATCGAGGAGTAGCATGTAGTCATCTACCACTACTAACATCCCTAGAGGCAGGGGCTGTTCGAGCAGTTCTATTGAATAAGCTCGTCACCATCTGCTCTCTATACATACCGCCACAACACCGCCTGGAAAAACATGATTTCCAGTCTTTAATAGATGAGTTGCCAGAACCTTATTTGGTTCTAGGGGACCTGAATGCGCACAGCAGTTTATGGGGTGACTGTCGATGTGATGCACGAGGTCGTCTCATTGAACTGTTCCTCTTTTCATCAGGGGCTTGTCTGTTGAATAGAAAAGAGGCAACATATTATAACCTTGCAAACAATACTTACTCCTCCATAGACCTCAGTATCGCATCTCCTTCACTTGTACCATTACTTCAGTGGAAAGTCATAAATAATCCATACGGAAGTGACCATTTTCCTTTAGTTTTGAGTACACCAATAATATATGAATGTCAGCCACATGTTCCCAAATGGCTGGTAAACAAAGCCGACTGGGAACAATTTCAAAAGATTACACACTTAAGTTGGACCGACATATGCGGATTAGGCATAGATGAAGCTGTGCAGTACTTCACGGCTTTTCTTACTGACGCAGCAGCCAAGTGCATTCCACAAACATCTGGACTGCCCGGCAAACGCCACGTCCCGTGGTGGAACACTGAGTGTCAGAATGCGCGAGAGGAACAGAATAGGGCATGGAGGTTGCTGCGCAACTCGCCGATAGCGGAAAACCTTGAGAGCTTTAAGAAAATAAAATCTCGAGGCAGGAGATTGGTCAGCAGGCCAGAAGAGAAAGCTGGCACAAGTTTTTATCAGGGATAAATTCATATACACAAGAGGCTAAGGTCTGGGACATGGTTCGTAGGGTAGCCGGAAGACAAGTACACTCACTCCCACTCGTAAACACACAGGGTGACAGCCTGGAAGATCAGGCGAACTTCCTCGGTGCACACTACGAGCAAATGTCTAGCTCGTCACACTATACTGAAGTTTTCCAAAGATATAAAGCAAGGATAGAAAAACAGAAACTAGAATATAAGTGCACAAAACACGAGGCATACAACGAACCTTTCAACTTAGCTGAGCTACAAACATCACTAAACTCTAGCAGTAATTCTGCACCAGGCTACGACCGTGTCACGTATGAAATGTTGAAAAACCTGCCGCCTAAAACGCGAAAAACTTTACTCTCTCTATACAATGCTATCTGGCTTTCTGGCACCATCCCTGCTTTCTGGAAAGAGGCTATTGTTATCCCTATTTTGAAACAGGGCAAGGACCCTTCCTCAGTTTCAAGTTATAGGCTCATTGCACTAACCAGCTGCCTTTGTAAACTTTTTGAAAAAATGATAAACCGCCGACTTTTACATTTCATTGAAACACACAATCTGCTTGACCAGTTCCAGTGTGGGTTTCGAGAGGGTAGATCCACCACCGACCATCTGGTGCGTATCGAGGCACAGATCCGAGATGCTTTTGTCCACAAACAATACTTCCTCTCAGTGTTTCTCGATATCGAGAAGGCTTACGACACAACATGGCGTTTTGGCATATTAAGAAACTTGTCTCACTTGGGTGTGCGCGGTAGAATGCTTTCCATAATCGAGAGTTACTTGTCCAATCGGAAATTCCGTGTCCGTGTGGGCAGTATTCTCTCCCAAACATTTGTGCAAGAAACGGGAGTACCGCAAGGTGGTGTACTTAGTTGTACACTTTTTATTATTAAAATGAATTTCTTGCACCTGTCCATCCCCCGCAACATGTTCTATTCCACATATGTCGATGACGTCCAGCTTGGCTTTAAGTCATGTAACCTAGCAATGTGTGAGCGGCAGGTTCAGTTAGGTTTAAACAAGCTCTCCAAATGGGCAGAGGAAAACGGATTCCGGCTGAACCCAGAAAAAAGCACGTGTGTCTTGTTCTCCCGAAAGAGAGGCATGCACTCAAAACCCAA
The DNA here is from genome assembly GCF_043290135.1 of Rhipicephalus microplus. NCBI lineage: Eukaryota > Metazoa > Arthropoda > Arachnida > Ixodida > Ixodidae > Rhipicephalus > Rhipicephalus microplus. The sequence goes on from NW_027464586.1 coordinate 34,144,271, forward strand.
CATTGAACTGAACGGTCATCGTCTGTCTGTTAATGCGGAGCATAAATTCTTAGGCTTAATCTTGGACAACAAGTTGACAATTGTACCACACATCAAGTATTTAAAAACAAAATGTTTAAAAGCCATGAGTGTTATAAAAGTGTTGTCACGTACTACGTGGGGTAGTGACAGGCAATGCCTCATGACCCTGTATAGAAGCCTCATTCGCACCCGCTTAGATTATGGGGCCGTTGTCTATCAGTCTGCTACTCAAAGTGCCTTGAAGATGCTGGACCCCGTGCACCATTTGGGCATCCGCCTTTCTATGGGTGCTTTTCGCACCAGCCCCGTAGAAAGCCTTTATGTTGAGTCAAATGAGTGGTCGCTTCATCTGCAGAGAACTTACATGTCCTTTGTTTATTTCTTTAAGGTGAAAGCAGACAAGAAGCACCCCTCATACTCTACAATTAATGATTTGTCGAGCTCAACTCTGTTTCAAAACAGGCCTTCGATGAGGCAGCCCTTCTCAGTTCGCCTGAAGAGTCTAGCTGAGGAAACTGGAGCCTCACTTCAACACAGTTTAATGGCTCCTGTAGCATACCCGCCACCGTGTCAATGGCAGACTATAGACTGCGATGTGTCTTTTCTAGAAGTTACAAAACATGCGCCTACTGCCCATATCCGAAAATACTTCCTGGAACTTCAACACAAATACACACGTCCTGAGTTCTTTACAGATGCCTCTAAGTCCAACTCCTCTGTGTCCTACGCTGCTGTTGGCCCTTCTTTTTCGGATGCGGGCCCTCTACATCCAGGCACAAGTATCTTCACAGCGGAAGCTTATGCGATACTTGTGGCAGCTAAACACATCAAACAATTACAAATACAAAAAGCAGTAATTTATACAGGCTCCCTCAATGTGGTAACGGCTCTGCACAGTCTTAAAAAACAAAAAAACCCTGTCCTCGTCTCACTCTACTTCATTTTATGCACACTCTACACACTCAACCAACATGTTGTAGTGTGCTGGGTGCCAGGGCACCGTGAGATTCAAGGCAACGTGATGGCGGATCAGCTTGCTGCATCCATCCACGAAATCAGTGCCACTACACCCATATCGATCCCGCCCCTTGATCTTAAGCCGTCTCTCAAACGAAAGCTCAGGGACTACTGGCAGAGCAAGTGGGATAGACACACACAAGACAAGCTACACGTTATCAAGCCAGACCTTGGCCATTGGCCACCAGTATCAAAATCACGTCTAACAGAGGTAACACTAACAAGACTCAGGATAGGACACACATACACAACACACACACATCTTTTGTCCGGTGGCGATCCACCATTGTGTGACAAATGGGGTGAGGCATTAACAGTCCTTCACGTTTTAATCCAATGTAAGCAATTAGACACTCTAAGAAGACAACACTTTCCATTACCCTACCGACAACATATACCATTACACCCCGCAATGTTTGTTGGTAGGGAACCACTTTTCACCCATAAATCATTGCTAGTTTTTTTAAAAGATGTCTGTTTTTACCATGTAATATACCCAGGCATTGCGTAACGTGACCTCTCAAGAGAGGTTGCTGCTGCAGTGACTACGTTTGAAAGCACTTGCCTCGCAGCCCTTGGACACAAGGGTGCTGATGAGGCACTTGTGCTAGTGCCAAATATTTTTACATATTTTTATTATCAAACCTTTGTCACCCTTTTTACTATGCATATCACGCCACTGTCATGATCTTAATACTTATGTTTGTACCCGCATTATCGCGAGGAATTGTAAGGCCCCTATACAGCCACGCAACTTATCATTGTCCGCATCTCTACTCATCGAAATGGCGCTCTTTGGCCATCAATTGGCCCTTGCGCCACAAAGCGCCACACATCATCATCATACCTGTATTACCTCTCATTTTTTTTCTGACATTTCAAGTAAACGTGGGCACTGAGTTTGGAATGCTGCCAAACGCGGCAGTGCTGTGCTGCGAAATAATATTAATAAAATGCAGCCCTCTCCAGTCCTGCCAGTAGCCCCATTGTTGGTATCACCAGGATTGTCATGTGAACAGCAAAAGGTGTCTCGTCTGCTGCATTTTTGCATGGTGTGGTGGAACACTCTGCTAGGAAGGGGGACAAGCTAGCGAAGGAAAAAGAAAAATGAGCGAGGGCCACGTATCGATCATATAAGTCTATTATGGCTCCACATGAAAAAAAAAACACCAGGCCTGCACAGAAAGTGCAGCGCAGTCACAGTGAAAGCTAGAAGAGCGGCTTTTCATAGCCTTTTCTAAACACTCATTGGGTAACTGCTGCAAGCACACTTGCTTGATGCCCATTACAGCATTTATAATAAAAATTTTAGGGTAGTAGGCCAGCATTCGATATGCTATTCTTCGTCATTCTTTTGAGAAGCGTGGTATCCGCTAAATTGTTGCGAGAAATTTTGTGCCAATTGTTCATGCAGTGGCTGACGGCAATGAGGAATTATGCCTGAAGTGATATGCACCACAGATAATAGCTGAACAAAAACAAGCTTTTGTAATGGGTTGGAACATTGCACGACCGACTCATTACGCTATTCGCATTGTGTGACAAGGGCTTGTTTTTTGTTGTTTTAAAATGTTTTATAAGTCGTAATAATGTGATTGCTTTCCTGACATCTAACTAAGGCACGTTTGCCAACAAGTCACAAGCACCAGCGTAGCTCAGTGATAGAATACTGGGCTGGCGCCCAGCGGACTCGCGTTCGAGCCACATTGTGTCATTGGTACTATGTTTTTTTCCTAATTTCGCGCGATGTGGTTACAGACACTGGCGGCGGCGGACAACTACGACACTGAGTGAGACCCGAGCTGTGATCTCGTAACAGTTTTTGCTGTAATTATCATCCCTCTTGTGCAATGCAGTGTTTGGTTTTGAGCTCTGGGTGGTTTCGGGGCTCCTGAAGTTGTCCTTGTGCACGTTTTGAATGGGCACCGCAAGAAGTTGTTTCCGTTCGTTTTCTCTGCATTTTATTGTTTGAACAAAGTGTGTGATTTGTGGCATCATGGGTTCACTTTTACTTCACCAGTAATACTGTGAAAGCTGCATCTTGTCGGTTGCACTTGACATGCTATGCCATGTTCTGTTCAGAAGCAGAAAGACTTATCACTCCAGCATTTCATTTGAACGCTGTCTCGAGGTTCGTGAAATACGGCATCCATTTCAGGGTACTAATGCCAGCTGAATGTATTTCCCCTGGCAGCACAGCAAAAAAGCCAAAGAAAGCATCCATTGCTTGTGTTAAGAAGCTACAGTATGCCCAGTAATGCAGAGCATGGATGTTTGATGAAGGCTGTGCACAGTGAGGAAGGTGTGTACCGATTAGTTATCTAAAGGGATGCATTTTATTATTTGGTTAGATATTTTGCTGCAGTGATGATTGTTCAATAACTTCTCTGTGTAGTGTAGCTTAGCATTCTGCTAATGAATGAGATGAATGCTCATATTTTAATTCTTTCTCTCTTCTTCTCGGGCGGCCAATGGTAACAACGCTACAGCCGACAAAGGTAAGCCCATCTCATTTTTACTTGTCACCTTTGAGGATTGTAAATTGAGTGCACAAATTTTTCTCTTCAGGCAACAGAGCACCAACACTGTAGCTTATGATTCCATTGCAACTACTTGACGTTTCAGCTGTTTTGTTGTTGCATGCAGACATGAAGGGTTTATCAACTTGTTCCTTGATTGAAGCTGTTGTGTATCCTTAATCTCTGCTTTCTTTATGTTGTTCTTCGCAGCCATCTAGTCTAACCTGAGTGCTTCCCTCTGTTTCTTGACAAGTGTTCGTGCCCTGTAATGTGATCGCAAACTTGGTTCCGACATTCGGAGCTTCCTGTCTGCAATTTCTTGCATGGCAATACTCTCTCAAAGCCAAAGGAGAAGCAATACAGGAGAGATGGAAAAAAAAAGGGACACAAGTTCTGAGAAACACAGAAATGCCCCAAATTATAGGAGTAAAATTAGGGCAGCTTCCCACTAGTGATGCCAAGCATACCTAGAGATAGCCTAGATATAACCTTATGAGCCCATGAAAGTCAAGTTGAGCCTGTATTTGCCTTTCTCTTTCTTTCTATTCACTATTTCTTTTCTGTCTCTGCCATTGAACATATTTATTCTTTAATCAATGAATGAATGAATTTATTTATTCAGATACTTAAAAGGCCAAGAAGGTATTACGAGATTTTGCAATGAATGGTGTACATAAAAGAGAAAAAAATATAAACACTAAGCAATAAAATAAGAATAGATGAACCAAAGTAAGTAGCAGCAAGACCCTTTGACAGTATTACATGCAATGGCTGAAAAAACAAAGCAGTTACAGCTTCATAAAAGGCAAGGCTTGAAGCACTCAACTAAAAAGATCATCAGCAGTATGAAATGAAACAGGGCTACTAAGCTAAACAAAGCAAGAGAATAAGCACACATGACACAGCATAAAACAAATTGCAGAATAAACTGCTACACAAAGAGACACAAGTGTGAACCAGCTCCAGTGAGGCCAGCATAGAATTAATCTTTTGGTTTCGGTTTTCATGACACTAGCTTATTTTTGTTAGAAAGGAGGCACACACGTCTCGATAACCAGGAGTGACTTTAGACTTTTTACAGATGAGTCATGATTCACAGTGTCTGTGTTGTCAGCAGGGTGAACATTCAATTCAAGAATGGCTTCAATTTTGTGCTGGTGATTGAGTCGCAAAGGTATGTGACCGGCTGGCCTGATATTAAAGGTATTGTGGGACGTCTGATTGAAAATAAGCTGTTTACAAAAGAAAGTTCCTTTAAACACTTGTTCTACCAGCGTGCCTGAATATTTGAGTGGTTACAGTGCTCCCACGCAGATCGTGGGTACCTTTGTTCGAATTTTATTTTGTTTAATTTTTTTCCGCTTGCTTCATCCAATGTGTTATTAGAAAATGCATGGCGACGCCATCACTCGGCAAGGTTTTTCCATGAACTGTTTGACCTCTGGATTCGCTATTGAAAGAGAAGTTGGTCAATTCCACGGAAGATCGAAAGACGTGGTATACTTCATGTCTCCGGTTTTCCTTGTAATTTTGTATATTATGCCCCTATGACCGAATAACGCCAAACCACATTTTGTTTTCAAATAAAAAATGTTTTAACCAAGGAAAATCTGAGAAGCATAGCCAGCTGAGAACGGCTGTCTTACGAAGAGTGCGTTTTCGCAATTTCGCGATCATGCTAACTGCAACGCAAGTTACTATATATCACAAATATATTTCTGCGTAGCACATGAATAGCTCACTTAATGTTTTCTAATTCTGGCCACTTAAGTATTTTTAAATATTCACGAAAATTGCAGTGCTGTAGGCGCGATTTCTGCTTCTGTGAATGCCATAACTTGTTCATATTTACAGAATTGATAGTTCTTTTTGTCAATAAATACAGTTAAACCTCGTTATTTCGTTATAGCCGTAGCGGGAATTTACCGCAAATATTATGCACTGTACTTACCCCAAAAAAATAGCGGGCGAAATAGCATCCTGCCGCACGGTAGTATGCAACAAAATAACCGCATTCCCAAATAAAAAGTAAAAAGTCATGCACCTGTTTTAATGCACTTCAAAATACACAGCTTGCATTTCAGGCAGACTTAGCTGCAAAGAAGTCCGTAATTGGACGTTGATGCATCTTTCTGATGCGAACGATGGCTCGCTCAGCTGCGGCCGCAATGTTCAAGCCATCTTCGCTGTCCTCGTGAGCGCCGAAGTAGCGGCGTAGTACGTGCACCGCGTCTAATGCCTCCGACGCCGTCGGCACGTTTGTCTCCTGTTCGTCGACAGAGTCATCGTCACTGGTTTCGTTACGATCACTGACAGCACGCACAATATCGTCATCCAGGAGCTGCTCCGTTGCCACCACTTCCGAGTCCGCACTCACATAGTCGCAAAACAACTCGCTGTCAGGCACGACACCGGCGTCACAAAGTGCCGTCCATGATGCAGCGACTTCGTCTGATGTGGCCAAACCGTCCGGCACAGGGCTCGTCTGATGGCTCATCGCTGGCGTCTGGTGCGGCGGCAAATGAGGCGTGTCGAAAGCAGTTTGCGATCGTGGTCGCTGTCACACTCATCCACGCCGCCTGAAGCATTTCGAGCGCAGCGTACAAGTCAACATCGGTGTCTCGCTTCATCCTCATGTTGAGCAGGAGCTTGCCTATCACACGCTTGCGGTAACTTGCCTTCAGCGACATAATCACGCCTTGGTCAAGCGGCTGTATTTTTGCTGTGCAGTTGGCAGGAAGGAACAGCAGCTCGATGTTTTGAAGCACGGCAGCGGTATGGTGGGCGGTGCAGTTATCTAAAACAAGGCACACCTTGCGGTTCGCCTTTGCCAGCTTCTCGTCCCATTCGCAAAGCCATTTTGAAAAAATCTCCCTGGTCATCCAGGCTTTGCGATTGGCTACGTACTTGACTGGGAGCTGCCTCTTCCCCTTAAAGCAGCGAGGGGATGCACTTTTGCCATCTACGAAAATTGGCAGCTTCTCAGAGCTGGTCATGTTTGCACAAAGTAGCGCAGTGATCCGCAGCTTACTTTGTTTGCCGCCATGGCACGGCACGCCTTTGAGGGCTAACGTCTTGTGCGGCAACATCTTGAAGAAGAGAGCGGTTTCGTCTGTGTTAAAAATATCCTCCGCGCTGTGTTTTTCTAGCAGCCGTGCGATGTTTTCTTTCGCCCACTTGGTAGCCTCTGCTTCGTCGACAGATTGCGATTCGCCGCAGACCGCTCTCCCGACAATGTCGTGGCACTCTTTGAAGCGTTGGAGCCAACCTGAACTTGCTACGAAGTTGTCATAGCCCATGATGCAGGCAAAGTCTCTCGCTTTTCTTTGCAGCAAGGCGCCGCTCACCGGCAGATTCTCGGCCCGCGTGTCCAAGAACCATTTAAAAACGGCCCTTTTGACCGCTTCAAAGGCAGGTGCCCTCATCCTCTTAGCGCTTCCTTTCACGCCACGTGCAACAGCGTCGATGATGGACTCCTGCTTGCTCAAGATGGTTGACAGTGGGCTCGTCGATACGCAAAAGTCTCTTGCCATGCTGCCTTTCTTGGTTCCCGATTTGACGGCTCTTATCATAACCGCCTTCTTATCTAGCGTTATGCGCTTTCGCTTCCCGCCTGGCGCATTCATGTTGCTGGAATCACGAGCGCAGCATGTTAAAAGATAAGGCGGAAGCGGTCGAAAAAGAGAAGAAACACGCACGCAAAAGCAACGGGGCTCACGTTGGCGAGCGACAACACTTGCAGAGAAAGTGACTGTGAAGAGGAAGGGGCACAGGGGCTCTCTTTTGCGCTGCCCTCTAGGAACCGGTTACTCAAGGGGAAGGGCGTATGTAAGATTAGAAATCGCCTCAGCGCCATGAGAAAGGGGAGAGGGAGAATATAAAGAAGACACAAAAGAAAAGAAAAGGACGAGACGTTCGCGGAGCTGCGGAGCGCTCCGCTGTCGGTGGTAGCCAAGCGGTGCACGTGCAGCGACCTCTCCTCCGGAAACAGCGCGTGCCGTCTTCTTGGCGCGCGTTGCTGGAGGGCGCGTGGCGGGAGTTTTGAACTGCTAAATACAGTTCTCGCGTTGCGCACCGTCTCAAATTCGCGTTGTGCACTGTCGTGGCATCGGCTGAAAATTTTACTTCCTAACAAAATTTGTTCGTTATATCCCATAACAGGCAAATTTTGCCTCATTGAAATGAGGTTTTGAATATATTGGTTTGTATGGGGACTTTCAAGGAGAATTAGGATTTGCTCGTTATATCCATTATTTCGTTATAGCCCGTCTCGTTGTAACGAGGTTTAACTGTCCCCTTCATTTGCATTCATGTAGTATTTTTTGAAGTAATAAATTTTGCTGCTCAAAACATCAAGAAAACAAAACTGTTGGTCAATTTAAAAATTTGTATTAAAAAACCTTAATTCTTAGTGATGCGAAAATTCATTTAGATTGTTCTCAGAGGACTGTACTATTATATTGTGAAAAAAAAAAAAAAAAACTTGTTGCATCATTTTCATTAGAACAAACTTACTTACTTTTATTGTGTTCTCAGAGCTTGTTCTCGTACGAATAAATGACACCTCACAATAACACGCTTTTTTGTTCTCTGATTTTCTGAAATAACAGGAATAAGGTATTGTCCACTGGTGTGAAGTGTTTCCTAAAAAAAGGAAAACGACCGCTTGAATGAAATGCATTTGAGTATACTTCTTAACAAATATGCAAAAAAAAATAATACGAAAAAATCGGGGACAGGAAACAACACAAACACGAGCACAACCAATAACTCCTCTGTGGGTATTTTTTATCCCCATGTTTTTACATGAAATCGTTAAAACGGAAGTTTTCCAACTTGGCCGACGCGTTGTTTTGTTTAAGTGCATTTTAGTTCGTGACATTGTTGCAATGCTGATAGACGTGCAGCATACACCATTTCATGTTTATCTATTTGCCTTTTGTTTCAGTAAATGTGCTAATACAAAACTAATGAAGCTTCACGAAAAACCGTATAGATGAGGGTTACCTTCTGACACTGTTATAAATTACGAATCCACAAATGGTAACAGTGTCGGCCCGCAAACACAGCAGCCCAACTTGAGGACTACCGCCACGCATGCATCATCCTGATTTGCCGCTCTGCAGCACAGAATGCTTGGGCTTAGGTTGTGTAGGTTACATGATACATTATATTCTTTGGGCATCGTAGCCCGATCAGTTCCCCGGTTTCGCACCGTATTTATACAAATCGTGTGGGAGATCGAGGGCCTGCGCTCCGTGCTGGCTTTAAGTAGAGTAGTGTGCATTGTGCGCGAGCACGCCACGCTCGACAGCTTAATACGGTCAGCAATCGGAGTGATTATGCAATTACAAGGCATGTCGAAGAAAACTGATGGAATCGGTGGACCTGCCTGTGAGGTTGACTGCTTCTGAAAATAAAAAAACTCTTTACACCTGTGAAAGGTATCTTGTGAAGGTATGTTTGACTATGCAAAGCAGGAGATATTCACATAAATCATGCTTCGTTCATTGCCAGGACTACTTTCATTAAAGTTTATGTAATTAGCATGTTTTGAGCACTGCTAAAGGCTTATGGTTTGAAAATGTACAATTTTGTGCTAGCAAAACTCAACTTCTTGACAACTACTTTATAGAAGCTAGTTTCCTTTCCTGCAGAGACCTTGCATTTTATACCAACCTTTTTGAATTCAGGGACAGCACAACATATGACAAAAACATCCCAGGGATAAATAATTCTGTTCTAGACGAGCAAAAAAGAAAAAAGGGCACGACTGGAGGGGCTGCCTTTGGACTGAATGGAAGGAACACGAGCGAAGACGCAGACTATTCAAATGCATTTTATTCAAGGGCTGGTTTTTTCTAGAGAATGCTTAACGCTAGCAGACAATACATTATTACTGTTATTTCGTAAAATGGGAGGCAAAAAAAGCATACTGCAGTCAAGCCCGCTTATAACAAACCTGAGCGTGACGTGGCATCCGTTCGCGGTATCCCGAAGTTTGTAGTAAATGAAACACAGCTTTTAAAAAAAGTTGCGAGCGAAAACACAAACTTTTTCTTGCCCCAAAAAGTCCGTGATGCACATGTTTCAAATAGCAGAAGCTATAAGGGCGGTCTCGAGTTCATTTAAAACGGCAGGGCGCTCATTCGTCAAGGCCCGTGGCATAAGCTGCATGAGGCACTGGCTCCAAAGTTTTGTCGTTCTCGCAATCTGATTCCTCCAAATAGCTCTCGCCACGTACTTCATTCACAATGCCCTAATCCGTGTACGGTTCCGCAGTGTCGGCATCATCATCGGCCGTGATTAAACCATCGCAACATATGTCCCACCCACTCTCCCAGGTCGGAGTCGGGGACGCACTGCGACTAATCGCCGCCGCAGTGGTCCTGTTCGGAAGCTTCAGGCTCGGCATCGGGCCCGACTTCGACGAAGTCGGCCTCGCGAAAACAGTTTCGCGGGCACGTAGCCGTCACCGCTGCCCACGAAATATTCGCCATCTCCACAGCTGAATACCGGGACGACTGAAGCGGCAAGTTGGCTACCAGGTGGTCAACAGCTATGAGCAAGCGCTCTGCAACACGGCACCCAACACGCGGATTACGCTCAAGCCAAGCGGTCACACTTTCGACGTTTTGTTGAGCAGCAGGAAAAAGCGTGCTAGTCCTCCCGTCGGCCATCATGACCACACACGCACACCAAGAGCGAGCAAGACAGCTCTGGGCCCGTTTCCAGTTAGAAAACGAAACTAATTCGAGCGAGCGTGGCGGGCGTCGCGGAGCGGCGGAGACGGGCGACGGGGTTGTGATCAAGAGAAGAGAGCAGACCTGCGAGAGAAGGGCAAGGAGTTGAGATAAAGAGAGGGGAGGATGCGGTGGGAGGGCGACCTTGAAAACCAAACACACGGGAAGGAGGCAGGTTAGTTAGCTTACCTTTACTCGCACGTAGAAAAACTTGGAAAGAGTTGCATGGCCGCCTGAATCGGTGCACGTAACGGTGTTCGAAAAATCGGCGGCCATTGTCAAAAAATGGTTTTGTTGCGCTGGCGGGTTCGCCTGGCCTCACAAACTTCGATATTTCGCGATTCGTTCCGCGCAAATCAACAGCCGTGGAAGGCATGCTGAGCCGAGTGCGAAGTGAGCGAGAACAAGTCCTAAACACGAAACTAATCTCAAATTATCAGAGTCGGTAAGGTAGCGTACACGCGCGCACTAGACGCAGACTATTGGATACAGTCGGACTATCGGATACAGAGGCAGGGTCGGTGTTTAACAATAAGAATGTATGTGCACCTCGCCAATGCCTGATCGGTGGTCGAAATTGGTTCGCCGAGAAGTCGGCAGGCCGCTGACTCTGTTCGCTGTAACCGATCAGCGGCGCTCGGAGACGTTCGTTGTAAGTGCGATTTTGTGCCATTGAACCAATGTATATTTTCACGATCATGAATATTGTTCGTTTTGAGTGAAACTTCGCTTTAAGTGGGGCTGTTATATGTGGGCTCGTCTGTATTGTATTTTCTTTGTACTGAAGGTGTCATTTACACTGTTAAAAACACGCTCCGAAAACACAATGAAAATTTGTGAGTTTGTTTTGATGAAAATGATGCAACATTTTTATCCAGAATGTGATAGCGCAGTCCTCTGAGAAAAATGAAATAATTTTGAGCAATATTGAGAGTGGGTTTTCTTGATGATAGATTTTTAAATTGACTGACATTTGTTTTCTTATGATTCGAGCAAAAAAATTTATCACTTCAAAAATTACTGGACCAATGCGAATGCAAGGGACAATTACTCACATAAAGTGCTATCTGTGCTGTAAATATGAACTAAGTGTATGCCACTCACAGAAGCACAAATCGCGCCCCAAAAAACGAGTGTTTTTCAGAAACACAGCATTATTCGATTATTTAAGTATACTTAGGTTGCCCAAAATTAGAAAACATAAAGTGAGCTATTTCTTCATCACTTCTGTTTCTGCTATGCAGAAATATATTTGTGATGTACAGTTTGTGTTGCTGTGATTGTGGTAGAAACATTTGGTAAAAAAAACAAAACAAAAAAAACAAGGGACGTGTCCAGCGACCACATCATAAGAGGATGGCACCCACAAATAATAGATTGGGATCCCTAGTACGGGACCCCATTGGCGTCGAACCAAGGTCTTTTGAACCTGAAGGTTAGAGAAGCCAAGCAGGATTGCCTCCCACTCCTCCCGGGTAGGGTTGGGTATAGGAGGCATAGCAGGGTTGCATGGGCAGGCCCACACCATGTGGTGTCTGAATATGCCTCCCCACAGTGTGAGCAGCTGCCGGAAAAGGCAGGATCGAAATGTCTGAAGGCTGCCAGGCACAGTACAGTGTTTGTGAAGAGTCCAAGTAAGAGCCCCTCCTCTGCTTCATTTAGGCCTTTGCATGGGCGTGGATAAAGGCTGTGATCGAATTGGTAATAGTCCACAATTTCACGGAACGAATACAGCGAATCGAATTCAAGGCCGTCTTGATCGGGGGAGGTGAGTGGAAACGCTCGGTGAGAGAGCATGCGGGCGGCGTCGTCGGCTGCCTCATTTCTTTCGAGCCCCATGTGAGCAGGCACCCAGACTATATGGCGGGGTGCAGGGATTCCCTGATAGTCCAAATGTTGCAATAAGCGGTAAGCCAGGTTCGCGACACAGCTGTTCATGAGTTTTCGACAGGCTCCTCGAGAGTCGTAGATGATGGTTTGGGACCTGGGGTAACAAGCAGCCAATGCAATGGCGACTTCCTTCGCGTGGATTATATCCCGGACTAGAAATGTGAGCCGCTTAGCTGTTTGGTTCTCATGTACGACAGCGGCTGTGTACCAGCCCCCATGGTGTGGGATGGAGGCGCCCACGTAGAACACACCAGGTTTCAATCCATAATAGCGGGCCAGGGCTTACACTCGCACCAGGCGCCTGTCATTGTGGTCTTCTTTTGTCATATTGTTTGGAAGAGGATGCACGTGGAGGGCACATCTCCATTCGAATGGGAGTTGAACGCGATCTTCCAGGATGTGAATGTGTTGAATGTGTAGGCCGGCTAATGGGCGTCAACCCGCTACCGTCTGTGAAAGTCGAGTGTACTGATTTGTGAGGTGGGCCTCTCGAAGCTCCTGAAACGTATTCATCATGCCCAGGCCTAGAAGGCGCTGGTTAGAGGTGTTCATGGGGAGGTGGAGGGCTTGCTTCACAATTTTGCGAAGGATGACTTCAAGTACATCCTCGTCTTGCTCCCGCAGGGTATGTGAGAGAGTAAAAGATTATACTGGTTACAAATGCATGTACCAGCCGCAAGGCATCTCTGCACCGTAGCCCCCCACGTTTGTTAGAGACTTGGTGAACCACGTGGCCCACCTGGTCGCCCACCTTTTAGAGTTTGGCAAATGTGGTGTCTGGCCGTCTGTTTTGATTAATAAAGAGCCCCAGTACCCAGACTTAGTTTTGTTCAGGGATTAGACCTGTCTCCAGTGGGAGTTCAGTTTTGGCCGTGCACTTGGGGGAGGGGCGTATGTGCACGAATTTGGATGGCGAGCACTGAAGGCCACACTGGCGGGCGTAGTGGTCGACTATGCTCCCGACTTGCTGCAGGTTCGCCTCAATGTCTCCGTGTGCCCCCTGCGTAGCCCAGATGGTGATGTCATCAGCATACAGCGCATGTTGTACACATAGCGGCAGTTTCACCGTGGCCAGACTGAATAATAAAAGACAAGCACAAGGAACTAACCTGTAGCTGCAGAATACCACTGCTAGTGGCTGAGCAAGTAGTATAGATGTACCCGTTTTCTGTGCACTACATTTTGAAGGAAAAAATGGTTGCACGCAAATGAGATAAAAAGGACAACTTTTTACTAACTTTACTTTTCGGCCACGTATAAGTTTATTCACTCTCCTGGTAACAACAGTAATCATGGTGTCATGCTCGACAGATTACAACAGGGCACACAAGAACATTGTTTTGCAATTCAATGAAGAAGCTCAAGTTTGGCTCTTGGCTTGGCTTTCATCAGTTGCTATCATTACTTTTGACCAAAATTTTGATGGCTTGGAAATTTGCAGCCCACATGCTATGCTGGATGTGTGCATTCTGTTTGTTGATTATCGATAATTCATGTTCCTTGCACAAACGGTGATGCACCGTCTGGTTCGCACTACATAGGACTTTCCACACGAAAGCGTAGCTTATAGACAGTGCCAACCGCACATAAGGCAGTTCACACCTTCTTTCACATCTTTCGGTTTCCTTTCAGCCGAAATTTTTTCCCGCAGAGCCTTGCTAGCTTGCACTGGGCAGGAAAAAAAAAAAAAAACCACCAGCACGTTGTGCCTGCTCGCTATCTCCTTCAAATCGTGAGACGTGCAGTGCACGTAAAGCAACACTTCGGTGGGGCTCTTGTATTGCAGCCCAGGTGTCTCGCCTGAATGTGGAGCTCTTGATTTGCACCCCGCCGCGGTGGTCTAGTTGCTAAGGTACTCGGCTGCTGACCCGCAGGTCGCGGGTTCGTATCTCGGCTGCGGCGGCTGCATTTCTGATGGAGGCGGAAATGTTGTAGGCCCGTGGGCTCAGATTTGGGTGCACGTTAAAGAACCCCAGGTGGTTGCAATTTCCGGAGCCCTCCACTACGGCGTCTCTCATAATCATATGGTGGTCTTGGGACGTTAAACCGCACATATCAATCATCGAGCTCTTCATTTGCGGGGCTCTCATTATTGAGCTTTGTGAGCATTATTTTATATCTTGCATTAGTGACTTTCATCTGTGGCCGGTTGGTTTTTGACTGCATTTTTTGTGGTTTAGGAAAGAGCATGCAACCTCACTTGTTTCTTCTCATGTTCATTCATTTCATCAATTGGTAGGTCCTTCTTCCTGTTGTAGAAGTTTGTATTTGTTTTCAAGAGTGGGTCTGTTTTTATTCTGGCTACTTCTGGGATGGCCCTTTTTTCTTCTGTGGTTGTTCTCAGATTCTTGTGTTTGCTGGCTTGTGAGAAGTACATTCCAGTTTTTTTGTTATTTAAGAGAGATTGGCATATTTTTATAGCGTTAGTTACTCCTTTTCACAGAGAGTAGAATTCGTTAAAATGGCATCAATGAAAAAAAAAAAAAAATGTCGAAGAGCACAAGTGCACATCTCCGATCAAGTCTATCTTGGACTATGCCCGCATCTTTGCATAGTAACAAAGCTACGACATCATGACAGCTAAAATCTAATCTATATTTATTGAAAGTAAAGGGAGTGTCTTTAAGCCACTTCATGTCTATACAGTAAAACCTCTATAATTTGAAGTCACTGAGACCATCATAAATTTTCAAATTAAGCGGATTTTCGACTTGTCAGAATATTCAAAAAGTGGGACTCAAAAAGTTTGAAATTATTTGAAGTATAATAAGGGCTGCAGACGTTTGCTGCGCTGGCTAGTTTGCAGCTCCAAGGGTTATTTTTTCCGGCAATACAAAGTCACTGTCTTGCCACAAAAGTAGAGGGGGAACGTGCCTCGCTGCTGAAATCGCAAACAAACAAACAAACGCTATCGTGATCAACTAAATGCGTTCCTGAAAAAAAAATAAGACATCTTCACTGCAATGCAGTAGTGACACGAGGGCAGCATGTCGCTTGCTCCTCGCTGCTTCAGCATGTCATTATGCGTCCATTCGCCCATTTTTTCTAGTGAAATGTAGAGTTTAATCATGAAAAGTGAGACGAAATTCGCGATGTCCTGGCAGGAAAATGTGATCATTAAAGCTTTTGAACCAAGTTTCCAAAGTAGGCGTAGCGGGGAAGAACTCCGCCAGCAGTGCAGGTGCACAAATTGCTGGAGCAACTAGCAATCGGAGGTTTGTCTACATTTCGAATTTTGCCAGGCTGTTCTTTATTATTTTTTATCTTCCCTGAAAGAATGAATAAATCGATGCGCTTATGCTGCAAGAAGCATGCGACATGCTGCTTGCGTGTCACCACTGTGTTGCAGTGAAGCACATCTTGTCTTCCGCAGGTGCACATTTTAGTTGATCATGAGACCATTTATTTTATTTTTGTTGTTGTTTTCTTATAATTTTGCTTTTCGTGCTGGAAGTATCGAGGCTGTGGTATTTTAGCTGCCACTCAGTAGTATCGCTATAGTACGTTGCCTAATGGCTCTTAAGGGCTGTTGTTTCCGTAGTTTTGCAGCGAGAGTGGGATCGGCAATTGGTACACTGCACCCAAAGTTTTCGAATTAACCGGACTGGTGCTGACTGCCACTTTAAATTATGCGCTCATACTTACATTGCAAAATATGGGACTGCTGAAATACTTTGAAGTAAGTGGGATTTCGAAATAACCGAGTTCGAGTTAACGAAGTTTCACTGTATTTGTCTTCTTAAGAGGAAAGAGCCCTGTCATGTTCTGCATGAGTATTGAAACTTTGGCAAAATGTACTACAAGGACTGTTTTTAACTCGTGCTTTAAGGAAAGCATGTATAGTCTATGTTATATTACTGTACTTACTCGTGTAACGAACCCACTCGCATAATGAAGCCACCCCCACCTTCTTCCTTAAAAAAGGAAGACAAAAAATCATTTTTAATGTATCAGTTTATTTTATTTCGGTATGATAGCCAGTGCCATTGACGATCGAAAAAAATGGTAAATCAAGCCATTATATAATATAAGGATGCAATAAAAGTCAAGACATACTCCCGCAACCATGCTAAATGGTCGCAAGCAACAAGAGCGCGAACGTCAATCAAAATTTGAATGTTTCGCCTTTGCGGCAAAGCACCATCTGTCGAAGGCAGGAGAAACCTCTTTGCTGATAGCGCCACGCAAGCACAGCGGCACAAAAACAAAGAAAAAAACAAAGGGCGTAACCTCCAAAATGGGCGCGGTGCAGACTGTGCGCCAGCCATCTCGGAGGCCATGCAAAGCAGAACTCCACCCACTGTGCAGACTGAGCATCGTGCACTCGCAATGTCTACTGTAACCTTTGTGCGCCGTCATCCAACGCTGCGTTCTTGTTGGGTTTGTCGTAAACTTAGTTGAGACACCCGCTGCGCAGGACGCGTTTGGTCGGTACGCTAGGTACACGACTGGTTACAAACAGCATGCGCTGGAGCATTGAAACCGAGTGGCTAGACGACACTTGGGCATGGATCCGTGCGCTTTAGTTACGGGAGGAAACAAAAAGAACTTGGGCTACAAAAAAAAGATTCATGACACGAAATTTTCACTGTTACAACTGCCGTGACTTTTTTCTCCCACTTAGTGAACCCTCCTCCCAAATTGGCATCAAATGTTTTGAAAAAAAAAAAAAAGGCGGGTTCATCGTGCGAGTAAGTACGATAAGTTGTTTCTGAATGGTCACTCTCAAATATTTATATGCACTTACTTCCTTCTGTTGGCATTGAGAGGCTCTCTCATTTAATGGTGGCCATCACAACTAAACTGAACCAGGTTGTCATGAGCCACCTGCGAGACTCTGGAACCCTCTCTGGTACCGATACCGTGAAGGTGCAATGCTGGCTTACTAAACTTGCACCGTAGCAACCAGGGAGACGCAGCCATTATTCAGGCTAGCATGGCCTCAAGGACCTGTATGTATTTCCAAACACAGGTGGAGGAATTCACAGTTAGAAAGCTTGCCAGATTATGCCTTGATTAGCCGAAGGTTTTGTGAATTGTGCCTCGGAAGGGGCGCACGACGCACCACTCAAATGTGCAAGAATTTACATGGGACAACTGAGGCAACAAGCGTGCTTGTTAATTGAAGATGGAGAAGATGCCTGCTCGTTGCAGTTGATGCTAAAAAAGGAGCAGGGTAGTGTGCGAACCTTCAGAAGCTTCTTTCATTAAAAAGAAAAAAAAGTGTAAGCAGCACTTGTGTTCCTGTATGTTGGAAGGTAGATGTCTGTGCCAGCTTTTTTAACACGAAAGTGTTCTATGCTGGGGCCCACCAAGACTTCAGTGACTTATTTCTGTCTTGGAAATGATGTCGAAAAAATACGCATAATCAGAAGACAGAAAAAAACGCCAAGCCTGTGCGGAATGCACAGGACAATCACAGTGAAAGGTAGAAGTGCGGCCTTTCTGAGCCTTTTTAAACACTCTTGGGGTAACTGCTGTTTTGTGGGTTACAGATCAAGGTCCTGATTCATTTATCAAAGCATGTGCTGCTGGTGCTAATTTAGAACATGTCAGGATTAGAGTTTATGAAAAAGGTAAATAAATCGTGCATTGATTTGCAGGAGCTTTTTGAACGGGTTTGAATTGTGCTGCTTCTATTTTGCTTTGAGGGTGCTTTGTTTTGCTGAGCACAGGATGATCGCTGAATAAGAGGTGCGATACTTTTGGCTTTGTGAGAGACAACATGATGTAGCGTAGGGATCATTATTTAGTTTTTACTTGGAGTGCAGTTTCTATGACATGAATGGAAGTGGACTGAACATTTGAATATTGTGCCTGATCATTATGGTATCTAAGTGGCATGCCATTTATGTTTACTGCTTGTTGTGCAAAGCAGGATTGGAGGCTGTACAATACTTGAATATTCCCACAGTAGGCAAGCACCTGATTCATGAAATGCTATAAGGAAGAAAGAGAGTGCCCGTTTGTTGTTCTTATTAGTGTGCCTCCTTCGAGCTGTGTCATCACATAGCAGCAAATGGGCCTGTTGTGTGTATATAACCATGAACCAGCTCACACGGCTTCTACATATGGTGAGCCTGAGAAGATGAAGTGGGTGGCCCAAAGGGGATTAGCATAAATCACGGGGTCCACTCCCCTCCCCTTTTCAGGCATGGTATGTTTAAATTAGTTGACAGTTCAGTATAGGCGATTCAACTTCTTTATAGCCTGTTTATTTTGTAGTGCATTGATTTGCCTCCTAAACCGTGTAAGGTTTTCACACCTGTTGCTCATCCAGAAAACTATACAATTACACCGTTTAGGAGCCCATGCTCATTTTTATTGGTACTACAATTAGAGGCAAAACAAAAAAGGCAAGATTGGATTCACCATGCATAGCATAGAAAGCCAGGACCATCTCTACTGTCCTTGCATGAATTTGTGCTCTGGTCATTTTCTGTAGGATGAAACCGCTAAAACCTTTAGTGCACTCATCTGAGCTCATCTTGCCACAACCTCCAACACAGAACCAAATAGTATTTCTTTTCTTTTTCTTCTCACAATGCCTCTTTGATGTAGCTCAGTTGTGCTTTGCATGGCCCAACTCAATTGGTTCAGGATTGCGACTTGGTATAACTATTCAAGAACTGAGAATTTTTCTTCAAGGTAGACAACAGGGTTCCATTTCGCACAGCCAGTACTTCAAGATGAATGTCTCCTTTTTATTACCCATTCAACATTTCAGGAAGATGCAATATTGCTCATTTGAGCATTGTCACAGCATTCCTTTGCCTGGTATGTCGCAGACAGGGACAACATTTCAACTTGACACAGATGAGCCCACTATGGAGGTGCCTTGACTTTTCATTGAATGCAGCATTGTGAACTTGCACGGTGTAGTTCGTTCTGCATGTCTCCCCACACCAGTGTAGATATTTCATTGCAGTTGGCAAGGTTGAAACTAGTGGCATCCTGTAGCATGACAACATGCTGCTTTGATGGTTGCATGAAAATGTGGCCATTGAACTTGCTGACCATGTTCACCAGAGTGAGAAGCTTTGCTCAAGCGTGCTTTCGCTGATGCACTTCCTGCGCTTAAAAAGAGATGCCTTGAAATTATGCTGGACGTCTAGTTTGCTGGTTGGCACAAAAATACCAGTGAATAAGATAACGTTTGTACTAAATGTGGCTGAGATCTTGGATATTGCTCTGACATGTGGTCATATATAAAAATCTCTTCTTTAAACCTGCATCCGGCAAATATACATTAAAAGGTATACAATTCATACGCCACAATGTATCGATTGGAAAACACGGGGTGGCTGCTGGACTTGTATATTTCAAGGCTAGAAAAAAAAAAAAAGAAGATAAACTTGCTTGTCAGAACATCAGCTCCATCCAGCAGTGTTTTCCAATTTCTCCTCTTCCCCTTCTTGCCTTTGTTTTATCATGAGATGCATTCACACACAGCTCTATACAGGTATTCTGCCCAAACTGGTTGACAAATAATGTAAATGTTTTATTTATTGACAACAAATATTTATCTTCATAGTTGTCGAATCGATACTTTAAGAAGAAAAAGTAGTATGATAGCGAAAGAACTGGCCATTGTTTAGAGCAGACTGGCAATGAAAAGCTGTTGTAAAAAAAAAAAGCAACTGGGACAGTGTAAAACTGTAGAGGTGGCAGCCCTACTTGAATACAAGAATTCAATACCATTGGAAGCACAATATTTAATTATAGCTTGTATTGTCTTCTTTTTTTTAATATGAGAAATAGCACTTGAACGAAAACTATAGAAACATAACTTAAGAAGTTCATGCATTTTCACAAAAAATGGTTATTTCAGTTTCGTGAACTGCGTCTCTTTGAACATCTAAAGCAGACAAACTGGGTATGTGATATTTTCAGCATACATTTACATATGTAGGAGTATTTACAAGAGTGTTACAAAAGTCTCGGCCATGAGTTAATAAGGCTGTGCATTATAAATAAATTTTGTCTGCCTTAAATTTTTTTACTAAACTCGGGGCAACTCTCTGTGGCAATGAAGAGAAAGCTATGGGGGCGGAGCTACTGCTCATGTACTCTTCTGCCAAGTAGCCTGGTTTGGTTCGCGTTTTGAATCACGGCCTAAGCCATCCCACTACACACAATTTTATAGTCTGCTTACACAGCCTTTTGTGAGTGAAATTACACACAAGCTCCTTCGGCGAGTTGTCGGAATAGGTTGATGGCGACGCACACTCACCTGAAGACGAAGATGCCATTTCGACTTTGTGGTGCGTGTAAAACATGAGAAATTTTCAGACGTACAAAAAGGCGAAATGACTCTTCATAAAGCAACAACAAATACGAATATCTCCTCAGTGCATGCAGCGTCTTTTTATAAATATACAGTAAAAAATAATGTTTTTTTTTATTATTTTCAAGCATAAAACACGGACGCATTTGTGGCACTCTACACTGGTGGCACACACCCACTTTGGGTTCGTAGCCTTCCCTTCATTGCCACAGAAAGTTGTCCTCGAGTGCACTTATCTTGCATTACTGCATTGCAGAGTTGATGGGCTTTCAGAGAATATTAAACTGTGCGAAGGCACAAGTGGGAAACATGCAGAACAGCATGAGTGCAGGACTACTTATTCTGGTAAGCAAGGAAAACCTGGAAATCTTGCACAAACTTCACGAATGGTTGGACCGATTTCACTGAGTCTCATGCATGTGCAAGGAGCCAAAAAAGTCGAATGTCAAATTCCTGAGTAGAGGGAAATATGAGTGTGCAACATGGCTTGAAGAAAACTTAACAGATTGACTGATCAGTAAATATAAAGGTGAATATGCCATAAAACCACATGAAAACCAAAAATTGGTAACTTTCTTTAATTGAACCTGAAAATATTACAGTTGACAAAGTCCCTTTCTGGGTCCGATTTTCAACAGAAATTGGCAGCCTCCTGCAAATGGGTCTTCCAATGCCCACTGCAGGGTTTTTGATCGACATTGAAAACATGTCTTACTCAACCGTGCATGTTGGTTTGTATGCCACTATTGGGCAGAAGGACCTTTCAGGATGCAGTAGGGGTGAGCACGGAACATTTACTTTCACTGTTTCGCTTGAATTGTACAGCTAATGAAAAACATGCGCACACTGCTAGAAATAATATATATCTGTCGGTACCTGGTCAGCAGGTTGAGCATGTAATCTTTGGGCAACATGTGAAAATTAACAGTTACATTTATGATTACCTAGTTATACTTTCTATTTGCACTTGATTAACTTTGTGATGTAGGTAGATTGCATACTAAAAGTGTTTTAATTAGTTACGGGAGATTGTTCACGGGGATAATTGTTTGTTCATATTACAGTGGAATATCGGTAATTCAAACTCGAAATTGCCTGAAAATTTGTCTGAAATAAAAGAATTTCGAAATAGTGAAAGCTAAATGAACAGAGGACTCTTCATGCAGTGATGCATGTGCATTGAGCTAACACACGAGGGGGAAGTTTAGGAAAACTTGCATTTATTCACAAATCACAGGACATCCGTTATTAATCGAAGTAATCGGTGATGCGCATGTGCACACGTTTGCCGTGCAGTGAGTCAATCAATTTCACACGCAGCTTGCAAAGCATTTTTTCTTCGGCTTCAGCATTCTCCTGGCAAGAGAAGTTGCGCGCGGAAATGTCCAGCGCCGACACTTTCTAAAGACGACGACAACAACAGCTGCTGCGTAGCGGAGCCTCCCGCTCTCCACTACGCAGCCGCAGCATGGCCAGCACGTGACGAGAAGAAGCAGATCGGTATTTGAGAGAAAACCAACACGTCGTCGCAGCTTTTTTTTTTTGCTCTCCTTGCGCGCATCGTTGAAAGGAGAAGGGTCAAGCTCCAACCACTTGCACGCGTAGGCACGCGTACAACCTCAGTACCGAGCAGCTCCACTGCTTCTATCGCGGTAACGACACTGGTTTTCGTGATCTTCGCAGTTTGAAGCCCCAACGCACAGTGACATATCATCCTCGGGGATTTCCCATTACGACTCGGGTCACATGCCACGAGCCTTTCTTCGACCAATCTCGTACGTGAACGTGGCGTGTCAATGCACCATCGGGGGTCTCACACACAGATGTCGCATCCCAGTGCCTGGCACGAGTATCGTGCCCACTTGTGGCAGGGAAGGGAAGAGAGAGTGTGGCACTGGCACGGGAGAGACCCCCCCCTTTCAAGGTGCAGAACCGTGCTTCCGCAAGGGGTGAGGGCTGCGGAAGATAGTGCCTTTTTCTTTTCCTTCAACCACACATTCATTCAACCCAGCGACGGTGTTCTTTTTTTTTCCCTCTCTCTCTTGGGCACAGCATTGGAAGGAGGAGGGTCTTTACGTGGCAGGGACGGAAAAAGGAAAAGCGTGACACAGGTGTTCTGTGGTGACACGGGCGCGTCGCAGATCGGCATTTGAGAGAGAGCAAACATTGCACCGCAGCCTTTTCTTTGCTTTTCATTCCTTCCGCCGGCAGTTTTGAGGTGTCGCAGGTGCCACGGCAAGATTGGGCGGGGTGCTGAGAGCATTTTCGGAGCGCGGTATGTTCGAATTAACTATCAGAGTGCTTTGGGCGTTCGAATTACCGGGCGTTTGCGCCCATTGAAATACACATAGCTTTGACGGAACCTCATCGTGAGTTCGAATTAACCGGAAGTTCCAATTAAGCCTGGTTGAAATAACGAGATTCGACTGTGCAACCCAAAGACAAAAAAAAAATGTGGTTTGTTTAAAAGTGCACTTTCTAAACTTCTTAAAGGGACCATAACATTGTCACCCGCCA
Source organism: Rhipicephalus microplus (assembly GCF_043290135.1). Classification (NCBI taxonomy): domain Eukaryota; kingdom Metazoa; phylum Arthropoda; class Arachnida; order Ixodida; family Ixodidae; genus Rhipicephalus; species Rhipicephalus microplus. The sequence goes on from NW_027464586.1 coordinate 34,167,265, forward strand.
AAATTAGGGTTTTCAGGGAAATATAGAAGAATATATATTGTGCCTGTACTTGTCCTTAAAATGGACTGTAAAAAGATATGTCATTGTGAAATGAGCCCTCGAAATCGCCGGCTCTAAACCCCGCTCACTGCCGTCAACCGCCAATATGCTATGGAATGTGTGATACATGCTCCATGGAGTGGAGCTGTCATCTTCTACCTTCAGCAGCTGCAAACCATTCAGTTTTTGATGTTGAACTTTAGAAAGCTTTAATAGCTTCATTGCACATTCAGCTGACCACGAAATAATATCGTTGAGCACAATACAAATGCTAGCAAAACAAGCAGCTTGTTATGTCACGGCTCCCACCGGTGTTGTCACACTCTAGAGTTGCTCGCGTGTGTTTATAAAAATGCTTGTTACAAATGATCAAGTTCTCAACTAAATGCACTGGAACATTACCAGCTTGTTTGTGAACACATCAGGATAATCAGGATAATGCACAATATGAACAGGGATGCAACAGCTGCGCCGATTGCGCCAATTTGATATAATTTCCCATTTTGGCTCCGAGCTGTGCCAAAACAATGAAATTTGCCAAAAATGCGCCACATTGCCCCAAAGTGCCCGACCAGCCTCAAAATTTTCTTCGCTGCGCTAATTTCAGGGAGAAATGGAGACCACATTGGCCACCTGTAGTTCAGGCGTGCGCACCCTAACCCTAAACCACGGTTCGGCCAGGACACTCGCAATGTGCGATTGACCAGATCAAGTAACAATGCCGCGGGCCCATCGGTCCGGTGATCGTAGCAGATATCTGTCGACGTGACGACACAACTTCAAGACAAAAGTGCATTGCTGTAGCCAGCAACATGTTGCGAGAAATACGAGTTTCCTAGTCAGCAAGCGTGCCTATGGCATGTTAAAAACTGAAGCTGGATGCATATGCTGCTGTTAGGCACTCGAACCAACTCGGATGTGCGGCAAACGCCAGCGTTTAGCGGCCACATAGTTGCCATAGCGACGGCGCATGCGATAAGTATCTTGTGCTAGATATCCGATAGATATCTAGTCAAACGCGCCTTGCAAGTGAGCCAAGAAGTTGTGCCCAAAACTTAACCCCATGGCGAAAAGAAAGGGGGGGAAGTGTAGTGGTTCGAAATTTTTTGGCCTTGTTCTAACTTGTGCAGAATGCCACTGAAGTCACCTTCACCTATACATCGGTGGCCTGCGGAAAAGCGTTATGAGATTTGGAAGGGGCTGTTAGCACTAGTCACAGGACACATCACAGTTTCTTCAGTTACTGATACGTGTATATGCCACATACTTGTGAGTAGAGATATGATCAAGTCAAGTTTATTACATATTTCAGATTTGGTTACATGGTTATAATAGAACAGAAGGAGGTATCAAAGTTTCAGAGCAACTGTTGCCATAGGAGGTCCCCATGGCAACATGAATGGGGTAATTACAAAAAAAAAATGGCCCTGTATCTGCATGTTAATCTGCAAATGTCGTCGAAAGACTATAGTCTTGCGTCTGGAGAGATTGCACAAAATGTTTATTTGATGTTCTGCGCAAGAAAATCGGTGAATGGTATTCTGGAGGCGCTGCGTTTGAGTGCCTCGAGCGCGCAGCGGAGGCAAACGAGCGCACCAAGTCATGTCACACGTGAGACATGAGCGCTATGTAGCAGTTATCTTAGAAAACGAAGCGTGTAGCTCTAAGACGGGCGTGCACGCCCGTCTCAGATGTGATAAGGTATAGAACGCAAGGCGACGGGTAGGTGCCACCACCGTGTCATCTTAGCAAAGCATAGGAAACACTTCCCTTTTCGTGCAAGCGTTACATGGTCAGCGCTGAGTGATCAACGCTAAGGCCCTTAGAATAACTTATGTATGCCTTTTTTAGTAAAAGACGCACATACAGAATATATACGTGTTGTTATGGTGCCTCAGATGTGTGCGATAATTTCTTTTTAATTGACAATCACACAAGTATGAACGCTCAACCTTGAGCAACATCTGTGGGCGCTGCTGATGGAGTCGGCCGTTTAGGGTATCCATCCGCTGGTGCCATTTAGAGTGCCTAGTACCGTTAAGGGTGAACAAAGTGACAAATGGACAGACAGACAGACAAACCAAAGTTTTTCCTCGAGGGTCCCCAAGAAAGATCTTCTTTAAAAAAAAGTACAGCAAAGGGTGCGAATTTGTGAGCAATGACCAACGAGCCTAATTAACAGTGAAAATGTCTAAAAAAGTTACTGGCAATCATTTGGAGCATTGTATGATATTTCTGCAGCCCTAAGAAGTCAAATAAAACTATGCGCCAGTTTTTCCTCAGTTTTACGAATCTCCCGAGTCTGTCAAAGGGTTTGACAAGCGTGGGAAATGGCCATGTTGACTTTATCATTGTTTTGCTGAGTGAGGTGGTATAGCAGTGCTAATATTCACTCTGCATGACTTAGGTGATGTTAAATCGTTTCCACTTATTTTTTTTCTCTGTACATACTTCTTTTTTATGCTGTTCGTGATTTGGTCTTTCTTGATAAAAAATGAATGAGTTTTTTTTCTCTGTAACCTGCTCCAAATTCTATTTCGGCTGTTGCACCCCTGTATGAATGAAAATTTGGTGTCATGGTTCCTTCAGGAGGGCAAATGTAACAGAAGCTTGCAAGTCTGCACTTGATAAATCATATGAACATAGAGTAGAAACCAGCTTCAATAATCAAGTTAGGCATTTTCTTTCATCTGGTTATCCTTATAGCTTATTGGGATGTGTGTCTGTTATGGAAACTGAAAGTCATGAAACGAGAATTCTCAGAATGATGAGATGAAAGTTTTGCTTTACCTGTAAAGAAAAGTTAGAGCAGAAGTTAGAGAAAGCAGTAAGTGGTTTTCAAGAAGCAAATTATACAGAGCATGTTTGTCATGTGGGGTGTTCAGTTCTCTAGAGGCTTGTACATTGAACAGATGGGAAGAAGAAGGGAACAACAGAGGTGTGCAATGGAGGCACTTTGGCTCAGCATTGTAACACATGCAGAGGAAAAGATGATGGCAGAAAAAAGCGTCCTGTAAATTCTGAAAGCAGAATGTCGTTGAGGGACGATATAGATATCTCACATGCGCAAAGATAAATGAGATTGGTCTCACAATTTGGGGTGTTTGTGTGGCCGCTATCTTGGCCTTTTATAGCAGTGTTCTTATATTTATCAGCACATGCAAGGTTCACAGCTTGGCCACGTATCCATGGTCCTTATTGTTTTTTTCTGACCAGAAATGTACAGTTATGCATGTGTGGTGTTTCTTACTTCTGCGTTTGCATGTCTCTTGGTGAAGTTTAATAATTTTGAAAAGCTGTGAACCAGCTAGCCTGTCAAAGCTTTACTGAATTGAACAGCAAAAAAAACTAACAATTTTTGAGAATGCAGCGAAGGCACTCACAGTATAGGTCTCGTGTTCCTTCTTCACTGCAAACGACATGGATCGACATCATTGAACACTGCCTCTGATGGGGTCAATATTTCATGCAAGTTTGAACAAATCTTATTAGAAAAATGGAAATGCATCAAAAGTAGCACCCCCTCAACAATTAATTGGCGCGCACTTTTCTCTCTCTCTTATTGCTCAACTCTTGATGAGCAGTCATCGAAGGTCTTCAGTCCTAAGGCAGGTAGAATCTTTCTGAGAGTTCTCTGCAAAGGCATGCATGTGCAATGAGACACAGGGCCGTGTGTAAATGAACATTGCTGCGACCTGTTTGCCTGCCGACAATCACATATTTCTGGATAATCACTCACATGTACGACATTAAGCCAAGTTTGTATGCTTGCTTTAGCCATCATATAAAAGTTTTTGCGCCATGGAATGTGCTTTGATTTTGCTTGCCTTGCTTGATTGTGTGCAGCGCAACCCAGGTGGAAGTGATGCGTGACTGCTTGACGAAGTACCTGCAGGCACCGCTCTGGATGGTCGTCTATGATGCTGTGCTGCTTGCATGTTCTGCTACGTATGCATGCCTCCTCCTGTCCGTTTTTAATTTTTTATTATTTATTTTGCTCTGGCAAGCCAGCTTCTGCCAAGGTCATTGAGATGTGGCCAATTGAACGTAGGCATTAGTCAGTGTATCAAAACAGAATAGGCAGCACGGCACACACTGAAACATCAGTATAACAGTCACTTGACCATATTTTAACTCAGCGCACGACTACGCAGACACAAGAGAAGAAGGGACAAACCACAGTGCTGACTCGCAACTGAATTTTTGTTGGAAAACATGAACAAAAAAAAAAGAAACACTTGAACCTTCAGAAGGGTTTTTCTCTTTTTCTCTTATCTCCAAGTACTCGTGCGCTGAGTTAAAATATGTTCAAGTACTGTCGCCACCTGGCACAGCTTTCAATCCTTCTGCAGTATAAGAGTCGTATTTGCCACAAAAATAACTTGGTTATATTCAGTGTACCGCCTGTTTGGCTGATAAACAGGCTGATAAAAAGTGTTCTACGCTCGCAGCCATGGCTGCGGCTGGCGCTGACTGACACTCCTCCCATGTTTAATGCACATATAAACCCTATAAAGTGGATGAGGGGATAGCCACCGTGGTAGCTCAGTCGGTAGAACATTATCCGAAGGTCGCAGGTTTGGTCCCTGCCCACGGCAAGTTATCTTCTCATCCACTTTTCTTTCTTCACATTTACATTACAATTACCTCATATATAACATCCCCTGTACTTTCCTTGGCATTACTGTTTGTTAGATCTCACTAGTATTGGTTATATTTGAAAATTCATTATAAACACTTATCAGTAACATTGTATCGATGACAAGACTGTTCTTCATTGACCTCGTTATAACCGATGAATTGGTATATTATTTGTGTTCGTTATATTGAAATTTTAGTGTATGTTATTCTGACCCCATGAATCCTATGTAGCAGCACCTTAGATTTGCATGAGATACTTCTGATACATGAGAAGTTTTTAACTTCTTTCTCAGTCGGTGAATAGGGGGCACAAGTTTTCTCCCTTCCTTCGAGAGGAAGCTCCCGTAGTTACTTGCACGTTGGAGCGAGCTGCCACACAGCTTCCTCCCAATGTAAGGGACGAAGCTTGCGCACACGCTATCGGTGTTCTGTCGAAGTGGCGTTACACAACTCTCGGGCCCGGTCTTCACCGACTGAGAAAGAAGCCATCAAGGACCTTTGAAACAATACCTCTATTGCCATGCTTCCTGCGGACAAGGAAGACGCAGTCATGATACTAAAAAAAAGTGAGTACGATCAGATACGTGGCGATACGGAAAGATCCCACGACAAGCCTTCCAACCAAACTGCAGAAGGTACTCTAGAATATTTTCCAATTCATATCGCCTCAGCAGAAGCATCTTTACTCGCGTAATAATCTTTTCTGTGCACTAACGTATCTGCACCCGCAATTTATGGTCTATATAATATACACAAACCAGGAATTGTGCTATGGCCCATTGTCAACTTTACATGGTCACCACTGCACCGACTTTCGGGTTACCTTCACGAAGTGTTAAGCCCACTCACTGGAAAAACAGCTGCACACATTGCCAATGCCTCAGCTTTTGTGGAAAGAGTGCGCGGCATTGCCATTGACAAAGACGACATAATGGTTTCCTTCAATGTTACATCGCTCTGTGCTTCAATCCCTGTCGACTTGGCCGTAGCAACATGCCAAGATGTCCTGTTGGCGGACGAAACTTGCACGGAGTGCACACTTTTGGAGGTAGTGGGCTTCTGCGAGGTAATAGAATTTTGTTTAAACAGCACATGCTTCAGTTACCACGGAACTGCCATGAGGGGCTTCCGTCTCTATTACTACGGCAAATTTGGTCATGGAGGTCACTGAACAGAAGGCACACGCCGACTTTGCTCCCAAGCCCGAGATATTTGTTTGCTATGCCTCTGCATTGTCAAGAAAAATGACACCCCACGGCTCCTACGTTTTCTCAACTCTATGCAGTGTACTAGAAAATATGAACGTGACGGCAGGCTCTTTTTTCTCGATGCTGTACCTGAACTGGTCTTTCGTTTGCTGCGCACAGGAAAGCAACACATACCGGATACTACCTGAATTTCAAATGGTGCCACCCAGCCTGCCACAAACAATTCATTGTTTCTAAAAAAATGCGAACACATGACACGATCACAATCGGGCTGCTGGGTTTTCTCGATCGGTCATTACGGTCATTGCTGAATCACTTCGGCAGAAGTTTAAATGCGGAACACGGGAAGCAATGACTGCTACCCAGCCCTTAAAAATTAGGCCACAAGTTGTGCCATATATCCATAAGTTCTCACACAATCTCAAGAGAGTCGCGGCCAGGCACGGCGTACCGATGGTGTTTTTCGCACCCGAAAAAATAGGAAGACTATGCCAACGTGTGTGCGATAGGAAGAAGTGCGGCTGCGAGAAGAAACATGAGAGGGCCTTTGTCAAGTGTTTTACGAGGGTCGTGTACTCTGTACCCTTATCCCGCGGAAAAGTGAACATTGGACAAACCGAGCGGTATATTAATGACGATTAAGGGAACACGCTCAAAAATGAACAAAACGAGATGACAAGTATGCGCACCTGGTTGCGCATGTCATCTCATGTGGTTGTGACACATGATTCTCTGAGACGAAGATTCTATGCAGAAGCGCAAGTAAAACTGCACGTGAAGTGTTAGAGGCCTTTTTCATTGAAAAAATTAAAGATCACTGTGTAAGCGCCCCTTCGCTATCGTTGTTACCAAGCGAATTCCAGTTTATCGCTCTGAGGCAATGACATTAACAAACTGTACGTATTGATAATGTATGCTGTTGGCCTTCTATGGTGTTAGTGCGCACATGTGTCTTGTATATATTTAAGCCTTCGAGCTATGAATGAATCAGTTGGAAGTGAGTGCTGTGTGTGTTTGATACCTGAGTGGGTGCGTGTGTGAATGATTGTGTCATGTGTTCGCACTCGAATTAACTTTTAGAAATGTTGTACCAGCTAGCCCAACAACAAGTTCTTTTACAATCCGCTGTCTCTTCTCTGGTGTGCTCAAGTGTCGATGTAATGACGAAAGAGCGCCAAACAGTACACCGAGAACTAATGACAAATAGGTACCCAAAAAGTTTTATTAATAAGATTGTGCCCTCCATCCCAAGCCATCCCAGGGTGGGTCGTTTTGAAGACCCGCCGGCATTCCGTATGTTCCTGGGGTCAGCAAAGCACTAAACCGTATCTTTTCAAGATATGGACTTTTGCGTTGTGCACATGCCATAAGACAAGCTTAGGAATTGGCTTGTGAACGTGAAGGATCACCTAGACAGCAAGCGATAACCCGGTGTTGTCTACAAGGTGACATGCGCGGACTGCAGCTGCAGTAACATTCGTGCAACTGGCAACTTCACTATGAGATTAAAAGAGCACCCAAAGGACGTGGGCAACAAGAAGAAAGCGTCAAACGCCTTGGCCGAGCAGGCCTATAATTGCAGTCATTTTATCGATTGGGGCAACGCTGCTATTATAGCCAAGGAAAAGAATTAGACCACGAGACTACTTTTGGAATCTGCTTTTATCCAGGCGATTGAGAACACTATCAACAGGACAGACGGAAATGTACCTGCCAGCTACACCCTTTCATCAAGTCACATTTTAGCATAAAAAGCGACATACAGCTCTTGCCTGAACAGGGAATCCGTATGGGTTCCGAAACGTCTCGGTGTTTTTTACCTTGACTTGGTCCGTGACCGCATATACATCCTTGTAAGCACATCATATATCATCTTGATTTTTGTACATGCATTAAAGGGACACTAAAGTCAAATAACAATTTACGTCAGAGTGAAAGCTCAATGTATGACAAGATCTAAAATGACAATATTTTCAACAACAGTGCCCTACTTACCGAGAAATTAAGGTACATGCACAAGAACATAAGCACCGCAGTAGGACACTTTCAAAATGATCCTGATGATATCAGATGGGCCGCCTACAATTAATCTCTAATAATCGATCTAACTGCACTAAATAAAGAACCTTCCATGCATCAGGAGATGCAATAAAATGCTGCTTGTTCATTTATGTTTGATTCATAGAAAAAAAAGAACCGCCAGACGTTACTATGGGGAATGGTGCGAGTGGTTCAAAAATTCAATTTCGTGCGGTTGCACGGAACAGGTAGTGCCATCTACCGGGGTGCAGTTGAAACAAAAGCGTCTGCAATCTCTAAGCCAATGGCGGGAAATTGATCAACGGACGTTGTTGCTGCTGTGGCTCCTGCTACTTCCGGTCTGCTGCTACTAGCGCAGTAAAGCCGGGCAACGTTGTGCATGGCAACAGTGACGTGAGTCGGTCCGGTCGGTCCGCTTCTTGAGGTGGGTAATTTGAAGTGTGCTAACCCGATGCGGAGCACTCAAACGTGATTTTATTTCAAAATAAGCCCTTCCTTGGCACGAAAGTAACACTACAAAGTTTCTGGACTGTCATTTCAACAATCAACGTTGACTTAATAGTTGGCTCTAGTGTCCCTTTAGAGAGCAGTGTGCAGCTGTAGGATTTGCTATAAATCGCTATCATCCACACCGGCCATTTTATGTGCTTCGTCTAAGTGAACTTTTTTTTTTAAGAAATTAATCATATGGTCATGTCATGCCTTTCCTCGGGTTATGTAAGTAAGCGGGTGTGGCAATAAACATTACGTCGTCCTGTTGGGTTCAGTGCTATATTTTGTGCTCCTAGGACACGGGCATGTGTTTTGTATTGATTCGTGGCAAAGGTGACAGCATGTGAGTGAAGCACATGGAGAGAAGGCTTCCAACAAGAACGGTCCGGGTCACCAAGTGCTGCCATCAAAGCAAAATGAACGAAGGATGTTACACGTCAAAGGCTACCCAAGCGACACTACCACATGTTTTTCATAACAATCAGTTCACCCTACTTAGACTGCCTCAAACATTTCCGAGGGGGATTATTTAGTTACTAGTGCCACTGACGATGCTCTTACCCAGTGAAAGCCCACAGCTTCTACAGTGCTGACTTAGGTGACCAGTGGAAGTATCTTTAAAGCTAATATTTAGATGCCATGTATTTCTTCCCACATGATGGCGAGAAAAAATAGACAACTCCTTTGCCATATGGAATGAATGAATTCCTGTGCTTCGTATCAAAAAAGGCTGGAGAGCTTGTTGGGTGCAAAATATAATGCAGCCTTTGCCTGCTGTAACTTGGTGCGACACACTGTGTGGCACCTCTTCCATGGCTGCAGAAAGCGTGCGAGTGGTTTGAGGAAACTAACTTTGCTACATGCAGACTAAAGGTGAGAGCTAATTACAATCTCTCAGTGTGCTGCACGTTCATTTTATACGATTCCTTATTTTTATCCCAGAACTGGAAAACTTGTTGAAATTTAACCACTTTGTGCCAAGATGGCTGACTAGCCTCAAGTTGTTTTCATTTACAAAAAATATTAGCAAGAAATAGAGGCTGCTTTGGCCTACTGCTATGTGGGCACTGTCATCCAATCTAATCAAAAAGCACAGACTTCACTACGAAAAAAAAAAAAAGGACATGAGTTCTAAAATTTTGTGGCTTCCTTCTATCATGTGCAGAGTGCCCGTTAAGCAATGTTCGCCACTGTCAACCGGTTTGTTATGAAAAAACTTGGAAAAGGCAATTAGTGCTGGCTGTCATGGGACACAGTGCATTGGGTTCCTTAATTACCTATACATGCATGTGCTGTGTATGATCGTGGAGGTCGAACAGATAGCTGGCAATCTTTCAAAGCTCTGTATGACAATTCTGTGTTCCCAAGAAATAAGAAGCAAAAACAATAAAATCTGCCACTTTTTTTATTGCCACCTCGGCTCTCTAAAGTTTAACATTAAAACTGGTTAATTTAAAGATCTAACACTACATGACTGCACAGAGCCCAGTCATATGTTGTGTTAGAGCTTTAAATTCACGTATAGTGTTAGTGTAGCATCACATGTAGTCCTATGTGTGTCAAATGTGCGTCATATGTAGCGAGTTTTTTTCTGGTGATTTGCGGAGGACTTTCAAGGTTTGTAAACACTGTGTAAAGGCACCTACCTGCACCACAGAAGACTTGAAGGAAGTTTTCATAAGCAAGGTGATGGAAAAAACCTGTCCGAATTTATAGTGCACCAGAGTTAGGAAGTCGACATTGCACTACTGTTGTTTTGTGCGAGAATAATGTCACTCAAAACTGATGCGATCAGAAGAACAACATACACAAGATTCCTTTGGTGATCCCAGGTTGAGGATAGGGATTCGAGGTAAAGGAATTTTTCACCTTGTCTCTTTTTTGCTATGTGCCTCATTACTGGGCTGCTACCTTGGTCATTTTGCCTAGGACTTAAAAAAAAAAACTGAGTGAATGTCACATGCGCTGTGCTTCCATATTGCTCTCTGCTAACTTCATCACATGTGGCAAAGACTGATGAGGCACATGTCTGCTGTGTACAGTATTCATAGATTGGAACGCTGTCAAACCTTTTTGTAGTCGGTCGACTGCTGTGAGCAGTTGCTTGTGACATCAGTGTCGAAGTCACTGTGAGTGTGGTGTTTAAAGGCAATGCTGGCTTTGATGTTTCGAGTTAAAGTTATGCAAATATTATGCAGACTGTAGGTGCTGGATGCCAAAATATAAGTATTACCGACCCTAAATTTTTTAGTTTTTTTCTGTGAGTACCGTACACTTACTTAGGAGGTTTGGACATTGCATTGTACATCTTCTGTGGATAGGATACACATGCTAGATTTTAATGGGTAACGAAACCATCAGCTTTCACATCATTGAACTTTGAAAGCACAGGTACACAAAAAGTGTTACATGTGAATTTAAAATTTAGCATGGTTCTAGCACTGTCGCGAAGCTGTAAGTCAATCATTGATAAAACATTCCGAGGCAAAACATCGTTGGTATGCTGTCACGAGCTGGCTTGCCTGCATGCATAAATGTTATTGCATCTTGGATCACATGATTGTGTAGCCCTGTATAGCAATTATTGTGACAGTTGAGTGTTAGTGCTTTTCACTCTCGAAAATTCAGTTTTTTGCCTGAATTCAATCAAATGCTTGTGTTTATCTTGTGATGCTTGACATTTTGCGGGCAATTTTTTATGAATGGAGGCCATGCACTCTAATTTTACATGTTAGGCAAGTAGAATGTAAACTTTGCTCAGACGAGTTTTTATAAAGCTTTTGATTGAGTGATTTGTTTTTATTGCTGCATGCTAACAACAACTTGAAACATTCCATGTGCACTGCGTGTCTTTTATTATCATGAATCATCAAAAAATGCATAATGAGATATGCAGTTCAATGCCGAGCAGTGGTGCGGGCCGTAACAGGTGCTGGAAAGGTGTATGTAATACAACGTCAGCTCAAATGCACCTTGCCACTGCTATATCTACATGCTACTCTTTAATTATGCTGTAAAGCGTGACTCAGGGTGAAAGAGGACACACACACAGCTCAGCAGCACTTGCAGCAAGTGTACCTAGCTTTTATTCGTACTACGAAAGTGTGGACTAACCTGGGTGCCCCTGTCGCAGGAGCCAGGCCTCCCTTTCGAAAGAAGGTCTGGCAGAGGACACTGAGACGACCTTGTCAAAACTGGACATTGTGCTCTCGTTCACACTCGAGGTAAGTGGTGCTCCTGATGAATATACGCCATCTTGATGATGGCCTTTTAAATTTTGTAACGAGCAGGCTAAGTAGGGCAATCGGGAACAACTGATAAAAGCTATTGTGATTTTATTTAATAAAACTTATAAAAAGTTGCTAGCACTAGGCTGATGTGATTTAACTGTGTGAAATGCAGGGACAGATTCAAGCATATCTTCATTGTCATCCGAGGGAAATTTTATCTGCAAAAATTTTTGGATGCGAGGTAGTGCAAGCAGAAATGATGATCATCATCAAACTACCATAAGATGCTGACATTGGGCAGAACACTGGCATCTACTTCCTCACCTCCATATACATGTGACCGCCACGACACACATTCGAATCCGCGGCGTTAGGGTCAGCAGGGGAGCACCTATAGCCACTGGTCCACCGAAGTGGAGGCGAAATGAGGACCGATTAGTGAATAGCACTTCGAGGCTATTCAAAACAAAAATAAAAATAACAACAAGCTCTGATTCCGTTTGCATGTTTCATTATTTTTTTCAGCTTTCAATCATTACACTGATTTTGAAAGGGCAGTGCAAAGACACAGGGAAAAGAAAAATAGAGACAAAGAGCGCCATCTTTCTTTTCCCTTTGTCTTTGTGCTTCTCTTTCAAAGTGATATGAAGCAGCCAGCCCAAACCAAAGTACTCTTCATTCATACTACACAACAGAACACACAAATTGCACATGCCAAGTAGAGTAATGTCACATGCAACGCCCTTAATGAGGTACCGTTTAAAATGCAGGATACAATCAGGAGACGGGACATCTTTCATCAGTTTTTCTAGATATGACTAGCATTTAACGGAAGTTCTGATGAAGAACGTATGGTATGCGACGTCAGCCCACCAATTTGAACATAAAAGAGTGGCGTTCGTTGCTGTACGTCACTCCCTAAATATTGGGGCGCACACAGGCGAGAAGGGTAAGGCATTCATTGGAAATTGAGCGTTTTTCCACGACATGTAATTTTGCAAAATAACAGGAATGATCCGGAGTGCCCAGTGCACAATTACACTTGTCAGCTCAAAATGCCCGAACCTGGTGAGGGACCCTTTAAGGTGTTTACCGATAGGGGAGAAATTGGTCCTACACGATTAGACCTAGCATCCTCTCTTCTGGGGTATCAGTGGTCTGTTTATTTGCTCCTGCGCTGCCCTTCTCAGCCGCAACTAAACGAAAGAGACCCAAGAGAGTGTTAATTGAAGGGTGGACACTTGACGCACAATGCTAGACAATAAAACGAAAGACCACATACTGCGAATAGCGCGGAAAATGCATGCCCATGTTCAATCATTGGTACTTTTCTGCAGTCTTAAACAATATCATTTCTTGCTTCTTGCCATTGATACAAGTCACCGACGTCGTTGTATTGGTATATTTTAATTTTTGTAGAAGTTTATTGTGCTTATAATCTTGAATTTGGGGGCCTAAAACAGTGTTTTACCTGCCTGTCTTTGGCGCCTAAAACACACTTATTTAGTGCCTAAAAATCCAGCCTCTAATCATCATACCCTAGGTTATAATTCAGACTAGCTTTATTTGTTTACATGTAACCTGCACTAAAAATTGGGAAAATGTGCCTTTTTTATTGTTTAAAAATTGGAGTGCAGGTATATGCAGAAGTTATTATATGCATTTTAAAATTTTTCCGGGGTTAAAGTTGAAGTGTGGGTTACATGCAGGGGTGGGTTATATGCAAGAATATGCAGTATTTTGGGCCTTCATTATTCGATAGGGAAACCCATGGAACATGTCGAAAACAATGTGCTAAATAAAGCACATTGAACAAGGGAGGAAAGAATTGAAAGTTTAGGAGCTCTTTTGTCTTATATAGACCCAATATAAATGAGAACTAAGATGTCAAAGGTATGTTATCAGAGTTACTTCTAATGATACCCCTATACTTTCTTTGGCATTGTTGTCTGCTACTTGTTTGTGTTGTATAAAACAAGAGAGTAAGAGAAGCTCTCGAAGCCTAACAGGAAAGCCTGAAGGCTTTTATTACCATAGTGATTATATAGACAGTCTTAGCTGGTTTTTGCCATCACCACTGCTGTCATTCATTGTATAGGTATCTAAATATATGAAAACTCGAGAAAGAAAAAAAAAAGACACCTGCACTCGGCACTCAGCTCTTGGATGCGTAGGAGATAAGCATGGGTTCATGCACAGATATGCGCTTATCTCCCACGCATACTTTGCCCTGTGAATGGGGGGGGTGGTGGTTAGATGCTAGTGCATGCGCGCTTATCCTTAGGTGAGGAAAATTGTGTGCTTTCGACTTTCACCCAAACAATTTCGTTAGTTGCTGGGTCCACAAAGGTCACTTTGCTCGCTGCACAGGCTCTGTTTGTGAAAATAGTGCGCTTATCATACACAGCGAAGTACTATAACAACTGGGACGCTTGTTAGTTTGCACTCATTTGTACTTGTGATTACGTTTTGTGCATCGTTTTTGTTTAAACAGTACGTTAAGTTTCATGCGGTAAACATTGTTATTTCGCTCTTGCCTTGTGTATGTTGTTTTTTAATGACATTTTTGCGTGAACAGCATGCTGCATGTTTCGATCTGCTTGCCGTTCTCAGCGTTACATTCCAAGTTGTTGCTATTGCACTCATTGGTTCGCCTTTGTGGCGAAACTGTGACTTTTCATTTATTTTGAATGTTTCATGGCATTTCACAGGATCCTTGCTTTAAAATGCACCATAGTGGTGTACCATTTGGGAACTGCACCAAGAACGATTGGTGGCCGCATTTTCAATGAAGCCGAAAATGTGCGAGGCCCGTGTGCTTCGATTTAGGTGCACCTTAAAGAACCCCAGGTGGTCAAAATTTCCGAAGCCCTCTACTACGGTGTTTCTCATGATGATGTGGTGTTTTTGAGACGTCAACAATTATTGTATTATACTATGAAATGATGAGTGATCTAAACCTAGCCGCATACTTTGTTGCTATTGTCGCGGGGTCGTGACGTGAACGAAGGGAGCAGACTTCACGTCAAAGAAGAAACTGTTTATTCAGGCTGAACTTGTGTCCACGCAAAAGAAAAGTAAGACACCCGCACTGATAGTGGCGAACAGAGCGTCGGCCTTGGATCAACTGGCAAGCGGCGAAGCGTGTCGGCATTTATACACTTGCCATCGAACAATCTTGCAATAAAGCTACCAGAGACGTAGGTTTCACAATAATCTGAAAGGTTCACGAAGTGGGCATAATCTTAACAAAACGATCTACTACAACCTCGAAGCTTCTCTAACACCGTAGGCGTGGTTTGCGCTGAAGATAGTGTAACGGTACGATAACGAAAGTTGAGGAAAGGAACATGGCATTGCCCCACTCTGAAAAAGGTATCGTCCCGATGCTTTAACAGAAGATGAAAATACAAAAAATAATGCAAGAAAGAACAAGCAATAAGTTGCGATACAGCAATAACTGTTGGAGATCATTAACGCGCATGAAAGCGCGCGACATGGACGACTTTAGGTCGCGATCAGTGTTGTTGAGAATTTGTGATGCCGTTGAGGACAACCTCGTAATCGAGTAGGCCGAGACGTCGAGTTATGCTGTATGGTCCAAAAACCGTCGCAGAAGTTTTTCACTCAGTCTACGTTGGCTTATCGGCGTCCATACACAAACACGTTCACCGGGCTGGTATTCCGGGAAGCGTCGTTGAAGATTGTAACGGCGGCAATCCGTCGTCTGTTGGTTCTTGATGCGGAGGTGGGGACTTTGTCGAACCTCTTCAGTGCTGAAGGTACTCGCTCACATCGAGGTCTTCTTTGTCGGTGACATTGGGTAACATGGCGTCGAGCGTCGTTGCCGGGGTCCTTCCATAGACCAACTTATACGGCGTGATCTGCGTCATTTCTTATACGACGGTGTTGTATACGGTGGTCGCATAGGGAAGGATTTCATCCCACATTTTGTGTTCGACATTGACGTACATGGCCAGCATGTCGGTGATGGTCTTGTTTAGGTGCTCGGTGAGTCTATTGGTCTGTGTGTGGTATGCTGTCATATGGCAGTGGCTTGCCTGGCTGTATGCTAAAATCGCTTTGGTTAGCTCAGCGGTTATTACCATACCACTGTCGGTGATAAGGACCTCCGGAGCACCGTGACGCAAGACAATGTTTTCGATGAAGAATTTGGCTACCTCAGATGCACTACCTTTGGGCAGGGCTTTTGTCTTGGCTTCGTGGGTAGTCAGTAGCTACGAGGATTCATTTGTTTCCGCAATTCGACGTCGGAAAGGGCCTCAGTATGGCCATCCCAATTTGTTGTAACGGTCGGCGAGGTGGTTCGATTGGCTGAAGAAAGCCTGCTGGCCTTGTCTGTGGTGTTTTGCATCGCTGACAGTCTCAGCAAGTCGTCACGTAACAATCGACATCGGTAGTAAGGCCTGGCCAGTAGTACCTTTCTTGTATCCTCGCAAGCGTGCGGGAAACACCGAGTTTTCCTGTCGTCGGGTCGTCGTGTAGGGCCTCAAGTACTTCTGGTCTCGCCGCTGACGTAACTACGAGGAGGTGGTCGGCTCGAAAAGGCGAGAAGTTCTTTAAGAAAACTCTGTTTCACAAGAAGAACGACTCCTGTCCTCTCTTGAAAACATTCAGAACATTCGTACTGCTGCCCTCGAGGTATTCCACAAGGCTTCTGAGTTCCAGATCAGCTTGCTGTTGCTCGGCACGTTGTCGGCAGTTATTGTTCCTAAGAAGCTGTCCTCATCCAGGCCGTCAGGCGGCGGTAATTCGACCGGGGCATGATACAAGCAGTCGGCGTCGGAGTGTTTTCTTCCAGATTTGTAAACGACGGTCACGTCGAATTCTTGAAGCCTGAGGCTTCACCGTACGAGGCAACCCGAAGGATCTTTCAAGTTAGCTAGATAACACAAGGCGTGGTGGTCTCTCACAACTTTGAAAGGCCTGCCGTAGAGATAGGGGCGAAACTTTGACGCTGCCCATATGATGACAAGGCACTCCTTTTCTGTTGTGAAATAGTTGGCTTCGACTTTGGATAGCGACCAGCTAGCATAACTGATAACTCTTTTCATGCAGTCAGTCCTCTGCGCAAGGACGGGGCCGAGTCCTACGCTGCTTGCGTTGATGTGTACTTCTGTTATGGCATGTTCGTCGAAATGCGCAAGTGTCGGTGGTGTCTAAAGGTGCCGTTTAAGTTCCTGAAATGCTTCCTGTTGTGCCGCTTCCCACCTGAATACGACGTTGCTTTTTGTGAGGTGAGTTAGCGGCGCGGTGATCTGTGAAAAATGTTTGACAAAACGCGTGTAATAGGCGCACAATCCGAGAAATCAGCGTACAGCCTTCTTGTCAGTGGGCTGCGGGAAATCACCGATGGCGTATGTTTTTCGTAGGTCGAGACGGGCTCCAGACTTGCTAATCACATGTCCTAGGAACAACAGCTCCTTGTATGTAAAGCAGCCCTTTTCTGGCTTCAGGGTTAGTCCAGAGTTGTTGATAGGTCAAAGTACCTCTTCAAGGCGCTGGAGATGCTCGTTGAAGTTCGAGGAAAACACGTTGGCGTCATCCAAGTACACGAGGCAAGTCTGCCATTTCAATATCCAGCCAGCACGGTGCCCATAACGTGCTGAAAATCACAGGTGCTGAGCAAAGACCAAATGGCATGACCTTAAACTCGAAGAGGCCATCTGGTGTTATAATTGATTGATATGTGGGGTTTAACGTCCCAAAACCACTATATGATTATGAGAGACGCCATCTGGTGTTATAAAGACCGTCTTCTCTCGATCAATCTCAATATGCCAATAGCTCGTCTTGAGATCCATCGAAGAAGGGTATTTCGCGTTGTTGAGTCGGTTTAGGGGACCGTCTATACGTGGAAAAGGGTACGCGTCCTCCTTCTTTGTGATTTTGTTCAGGCAGTGGTAATCGATGTGAAAACGTAGGAGGGTCCCGCTCTTCTGCTTCACTAATACTTCGGGTGACGCCCACGGACTCTTGGACGGCTGAATGATGTTGTCACGTAGCATTTTGTCGACTTGTTTTTTCCCGGTGTTGCGTTCGTGCGTTGGGACTTGGCACGGGCTTTGTTGAACTGGTCGGGCACTTTCTTCTGTTATGATGCAATGTTTCGTGACTGGGGTTTGTTGAATTCTCGATGACGAGAAGCAGTCCTTGAATCGCAAGAGCAGGGACTTGAGCTGGTGTTGCTTGCACTTCGAAAGACTCAGGCTGGCGTCAAAATTTGATTGGGGTCCTCGATTCATCGAAGCAGCGTAGGCAGCATCGAAAAGAGCGAATCAATTCCTGGTCTCCATGAATTCATCGATGTAGGCGACCGTCTTACCACGGTTGAGGTGCCTGTATTCGTGGTTGAAGTTTGTCAGCACCACGTTTGCTTTGCTGTCACGCAGCGCAGCCATACCTCTTTCGACGCAAATATTACGGTTTAGAAGAAGCTGCTGATAACCCTCGACGACACTTCAAGGCTTTTGGCCTTTTCGCTGCCAACGGAAATGACGACGCTGGAGAAAGGTGGCACGGTCACCTGCTCTTTTAGCACGTTCAATGCGTGATTCCTCGGTGTTGTAGTGTTTCATAGCATGTTTTCTGAGCTTAGTGTGATTGACTCAGATCTCAGGTTGAGGAGAGCGCCGTGTTGACTTAAAAAGTCCATCCCCAGTATCACCTCCCTGGAGCAATTTTGCAAGATTACAAAGCTTGCAGGATAAGTCTGGTTATTGATGGTGACTTTTGCTGTGCACACTCCGATCAACGCTTTTAAGTGACCTCCAGCGATCCGAATTTCAGGGCCTTGCCATGCAGTCCTCACATTTTTCAGCTTCGTCGCGAAAGGCCCACTGACGATGGAATAGTTGACTCCAGTATCGACGTGAGCATTGACGAGGTGGCCATCAAATATTACGTCGAGATTGCTGGTTCGTCGTCGTGCGCTGCGGTTGGGTCGTGGTGTTGGATGATGGCTACACTTATTTGTTCCGCTGCTTCCATATTGCGTCGTGACGTCTTCATGTTGCGAAGGTTCGACATCAAGACCCTTTTCGTCTTACGGCAGGCGCTTTCGATTTTGTTGCGGCGTCATCGTCGTTGGCGGCAGAGGATCTTCGATAGTTCGTTCTAGAGCAACTGCACCTTCATCGGTTGCTGCCCTTAGTTTTTTGGGTAAGGGCTCAGAGATCGGCCCAGAGCAGGGCCGGTGTAGTGCCCGTGGTGCGGTGAGGCGCAGCGGCTTTGTTGGAATGTCAACTGCCCTCCCGTGCGGTAGTCGGCGATGTCATCCGGTCGTTTGTCGCATTGGGGACATGGTGTGTTGATGCTGAAGCCCCGTAGACCATTATGTCGGTACTGGCAACGACGGTAGGTGTGCCCGGCCTCGCCGCAGTGGTAGCAAAGCGAGCGGTTGTTGGGTGCACGCCAAACATCGGTTTTCCCGCTGGTGAATATCGGTGCGCTGTCCCGCTGGGGAACGTCAGGACTTCGGTGGTGATAGTTGCGGCGGTAGCGTCTGGCGACGGAAGTGCGACGGAGCGGCATCCTGGCATGGGCGTGGAGGAGGGGGGTGACGGCGGGCTGCAGCAGCAAAGCTCATTACTTGCAGCTGCGGCTCGGGAGACTGAGAAATGCTCAGTGATTGCTGGATCTCCTGGCTTACAACGTCCGCTATGAAGTCCACGTGAGGGTTCGCTGAAGGAAGCAATTTTCGTAGCTGTTCTTGCACGATCGCTAGGATCGTCTCATGCAAGTTGGTGGTTCCTAGCACTTGGATGTCGGCGTAGCCTTAGACGAGAAGCTACAGTTGTATTGCCGTGTCCGCATTTCGAGCGTCTTCTTTGTCGTAGATGTTTTGGAAATGAATTTGGCGACCGTCTTTGGAGGGTTCCTGGTCTGCCCAGCAAAGAGTTCTTGCTTGACTCCTCGCATGAGCAGACGGATCTTCTTCTCCTCGGATATGTTGGGGTCAGCGTGCGCGAAAAGGTGGTTCATTTCTTCTGTGAAAATGGTGACATTTTCATTGGGCAGCTGCACCCATGTCTCCAGCACCGCAGCAGCCTCTTCTTTGCGAGTGCCACCACTCGGTCATAGCTCTCTAGCTATGACCTCCGGGACTTCAAACGATGACCCTTGGAAAATCGGTGGTTCCCTCGGTGGCTGCATCACGATTGCGGGCTGTGACGCAGCAGTCGTCATCATTGCCGCGATCAAGGTCATGGCCTTGGTCTTCCGAGCCTTGTCTTGTAGAGGCCCGTACTCCGGAGGTAAACCTTGCTGCCTGTGGCTTGTTCGGTGCTCGGCTCACGACGTGGGCTCGGTTCATGGCTTGACAGGGGTGTCCGGTACATGAACGAAGCAGCACCTCAACCAGATGTCGCGGGGTCGTGACGTGAACAAAGGGAGCAGATTTCATGTTAAAGAAGAAACTGTTTATTTGGGCCGAACTTGTCGCCACGCTAAAGGAAATCAAGACACTGGCACTGATAGCAGCGAACAGAGCGTCGGCCGTCGATGAACTGACAAGTGGCGAATCGTGTCGGCATTTATACCCTTGCCATCGAATATTCTAGTATTATTGCTAACGGCAACGTAGGTTCCAGAATAATCTGAAAGGTTAACGAAGTGGGCGTAATCTTAACAAAATGATCTACTAGAGCCTTGAAGCTTCTCTAACACTGTAGGTGCGGTTTTTGCTGAACATAGTGTAACGGGGTGATAACGAAATTTAGGGAAAGAAACGTGGCACTATTCTTTTGGTGGGTACTTGACTACCGTAAGATCTTCAGCCAAAGAAACCTCTATGACGATTCAACCAGATTCGGAAGGGGTCCTTGCTCGATCACGGAGAAAAAGAAATTCTAGATGGCGGAGCCATTAAAAATGAAAGATGTACAGCAGTGGTTCTAGTGAAATGCTTTAATGCTTGCATTCACAAGTTAGCGAGCGAAAATGGTAGGAGGGTGCTTGCTTTGTCACCTCTCGTTTTGTCTTGCAGGTGGTGGTGATGGAGGTGAAAGGGCTTAAGTCGTTGGCTCCGAACCGCATCGTCTACTGCACCATGGAGGTGGAGGGGGGTGAGAAGCTGCAGACGGACCACGCTGAGGCCTCCAAGCCAATGTGGGACACCCAGGGGGACTTCACCACGGGACAGCCGCTGCCTTTGGTCAAGGTGAAGCTGTACACCGAAAGCCCGGGCTTGCTGTCCCTGGACGACAAGGAGCTGGGCAAAGTGCTGTTGCACCCAAACCCCCTGAGCACCAAGGCACCTGAGTGGTACCGCATGGTGGTGCCCAAGAACGCCCAGGATCAGGACCTGCGCATCAAGATCGCCCTGCGGATGGACAAGCCCCAGAACATGAAGCACTGCGGGTAAGCTCCTTGTCTCACTTGCTAGTTCATATTATGCAAACTCTCGTGCCCGTTTTAATTGTCTGCAGTGCAGACCAGTAGCCTGTTGCATGCTCAACACTGTTGTATAGTTGACAACATGGTCAGGGTAACTATCGTGAGCTTGACAGCGCAACACTAGAAACACAGGACAGAGAAGGAGCAAAAGAGAAAGAAAAAATGGTGCTTGCTCACAACTGTTCTTTATTGCAAAAAAAGTGAAACATATATATATATATATATATATATATATATATATATATATATATATATATATATATATATATATATATATATATATATATATTAAAATAGAGGTGTTGTATGTTGAAAAATGTTGAGACGCAGCTTGGCAAAATATGCTTTATCAGGCAGGTCTGGCTAATGGCGAGCGGCGTGCGCGAGCTACTACTGCAGCCACCGATCATCGTCGTCTTCTTCATTGCCAGCAGAGCGTCCGTTATTCAGATTCATTAATTCATTACAACTACTCCCCGCGAAATAAGGAGCCATCCTGGCGACCTATGGACAAGTAAACACGGGAGGGTCATAGCAGGGCTTAAGTCTCGAGACGTGGACAATTTCCTGGCCACGACGACGTTGGTCAGAAGATGGTTCCAGTGGCTCAATGAGGTAATTCACTGGTGACGTTTTTTGTAGCACACGATATGGGCCGTGATACTTGGGGACCAACTTGGTAGAAAGGCCAGGTGTAGCAGAAGGGACATGCAGCCAGACGAGTGAACCTGGATCGTAGGAAGTAGTGTTACTTGATGCGTCATGGTGGTGCTTTTGGCGTCCTTGGTCTTGGGTTGTGAATGATCTGGCCAGTTGGCGGCATTCTTCAGCGTATGTAGCGGCTTGAGACAAAGTCGTGGACTCTGAGGAGTCAGGTTTGTACGAAAGAATGGTGTCCATAGTGCAAGAAGGTTCGCGTCCGTAAAGGAGGAAAAAAGGAGAGAACCCAGTAGTGCTTTGAATGGCGGTATTATAGGCGAACGTGATAAATGGGAGCACTCGGTCCCAATTGGAGTGATCTGACGAGATATACATAGACAGCATGTCACCAAGGGTGCGGTTGAAGCGCTCTGTCATTCCATTGGTCTGGGGATGATAGGCGCTTATAGTGCGGTGAACGACGTGGCACTCACGCAGCAATGCTGTGATGACGTCTGACAAGAATACGCGACCACGATCGCTCAGTAACTCCCGAGGTGCTCCATGACGTAATACGATGTTGTGAAGTACGAAAGTCGCAACGTCTTTTGCTGTAGACGAGGGAAGGGATGAAGTTTCGGCATACCGCGTGAGATGGTCGACGGCAACTATGATCCAGCGGTTACCGTCAGCAGTGTTGGGAAGGGGACCATAGATATCGATGCCGACGCGGTCGAATGATCGGGATGGGCATGGTAAGGGTAACAAGGTACTGCTGGCGTGATAAGGGGGAGTTTTTCGTCTCTGGCATGTCGAGCAGGCCCGAACGTATTGTCGTATAAAACGGTACATGCCACGCCAGTAATATCGGAGACGTATGCGAGAATAAGTCTTCAGGAAACCTGCGTGTCCACATTGGGGGTCGTCATGAAACGTGGAACAAATTTCGGATCGCAGATCACGAGTAGCCACTGACGTCCACCGGGTGCGTAGTTGCGTCGGTACAGCACGTCGTCGCGAGTGGCGAAGTGCTCGACTTGCCGACGCAACGAGCGAGAAGGGGGGGAAGCCGTCCGCCCAGCCAGGATGTCTGGAATCGAAGCAACCCACGGGTCCTTGCGTTGCTCTGATGGCATGTCGGCGATGGTGACGGCAGTGGCATCACAGGTTAGCCTTTCGCAGCAGTCCGGGTCAGGGAGTAGAAGCGAACGGGATAGAGCGTCTGCGTCCGATTGTTTCCGGCCGGAGCGATAGACCACGCGAATATTATATTCTTGGAGGCGTAATGCCCATCGGGCGAGGCGACCGCTTGAATCTTTCAGTGACGACAACCAGCAGAGGGCGTGGTGGTCAGTCACGACGTCAAAAGGGCGTCCGTACAAGTAAGGTCGAAATTTCTCTATCGCCCAAATAATGGCCAGGCATTCCTTTTCAGTGACGGAATGGTTGATTTCGGCTTTGCTAAGAGTTCGGCTTGCGTAGGCAACGACGTACTCTTGGAAGCCGTCTTTCTTCTGTGCAAGAATAGCGCCTAGCCCGACACCACTAGCGTCTGTGTGGATCTCTGTGGGTGCCGATGGGTCGTAGTGTCGCAGAATAGGCGGCGACGTGAGTAGGCGGCGCAGTTCATTGAAAGAATCGTCACAGGTGGCAGACCAGGCTGAAAGGTCTCTAGAGCCGGCGAGGAGCTTGGTCAAAGGAGCGATGATCGTCGCGAAATTGCGAACGAAGCGCCGAAAGTAAGAGCACAGGCCTATGGAGCTTCGGAGCTCTTTCATGGTGGTCAGTTTGGGAAACGCTGAAACGGCTGTAAGTTTGGCGGGATCAGGATGAATGCCGTCTTTTGAAACCACGTGGCCAAGGATCGTAAGCTTTCGAGCGGCGAAATGGCACTTCTTCAGATTCAGTTGCAGCCCCGCGGCAGAAATACACGCGAGGACTTTCTCGAGGCGGGTTAAATGGGTTGCGAAATCAGTTGAAAAGACGACAATGTCATCTAAATAACAAAGGCAAACATTCCATTTGAGGCCTCGAAGGATAGAGTCCATCATTCGCTCGAAAGTAGCCGGCGCGTTGCAGAGGCCGAAGGGCATGACTGTGAATTCGTAAAGCCCGTCGGGCGTGATGAAAGCTGTTTTCTCGCGATGGGCCTCTGCCATGGGTACCTGCCAGTATCCAGAGCGCAGATCTAAAGAAGAGAAAAATTCGGCTCCCTGTAGGCAGTCCAAGGCATCGTCAATGCGTGGCAGCGGATAGACATCTTTGCGCGTGATTCGGTTGAGACGTCGGTAGTCCACGCAAAACCTGATGAATCCGTCCTTCTTCTTCACCAACACAACTGGAGAGGCCCAGGGACTGCTTGACGGTTCGATTATGCCACGTGTCAGCATGTCGTCAACCTGTTCATTAATGGCACAGCGTTCGGTAGTTGACACACGATATGGACGCTGCCGTAATGGCGTCTCTTGACCGGTATCTATACGATGAACAACAGATGACGCTCAACCTAAGGAAGGCTGATTGTGGTCAAACGAGGCCCGAAAACGCTGTAGGAGCTTGATCAGCTGTTCCTGCTGCCCAGGCGTGAGGTTGCAATCAATGGACTTGCGGAATACATCCATAGGTTCATTAGCGTCAGCTGCGGGTGTAATGGCACAAGTCAGTAAGAATGGCTTGTCTGGACAGATCGGGTCTTCGAAAATACAATTTAAGGTCTCGAGGCTCCCCAGACACTCGCCGCGTAGCAGGATGTATGGGCAAGCAGAAACATTGCACGCATAAAGTACCGCCGAACCATTGGAAAAGTTGATGATGGCAAACGGGAGGACGATGGTTCGGTGTTGCACACTAGCTATAGTTGGTTGGAACAGGAGCGTCGAGTTAGTGGCAGCAGGGGAAAACACAGGCACTAGGACGGCGGACAACGGCGCGATGTGGACGTCAGCTGCGGCAAACACTTTCGAGGGACTTTGGTGGTCGATGTCAAGGCACGGATTCGTCAACGTGAGTTCAGCACGAGCGCAGTCGACGAGGGCCTGATGGGTAGAAAGGAAATCCCATCCTAGTATGACGTCGTAAGATGAACGTGGGAGAACAACAAAGTTGACGGCGTACCAAACATCTTGAATAAGAACGTGTGCTGTGCACTGAGCTGTCGGCGCGATGAAATGGGAGGTGGCTGTACGCAGAGCAAGATTCGTAAGCGGCGTTGTAACTTTTCTCAAATCGCGACACAGTTTTTCACTAATTACAGAAACGACGGCGCCTGTGTGGACAAGTGCACGTACAGCAACACGTTCTACTAGCACATCAATTTCGTTGGGCGGACAAAGAGGAGGTCTTGGAAAGTTCGACGACGACGCAGTTCTTGCCTCCGGAACTGCGGCTGTCAGTTTTCCTCTCGAGCGGGGCTCGTGCGCCGAAGCATCGGGGAGACAGATCGGCGACGGGGTGGTAATGACCGGCGAGAATCGACAGGGCGTCGTGGGGACAATGAGTTGGTGATAGGAGAAGATGGTCGCTGGGGATTCTGGGCAGCTTTGTAATTTGCAGAATTCCCATGATCTGGAGGCTGGAAGTTGCGACGGCGACAGTAGCGTGCTATATGTCCCACGAAACCGCATGCGAAACAGATGGGTCGGTTATCCAAGGTGCGCCATGGGTTAACGACAGAAGGTGCAGGTGGTGAAACGGGATGGGGTGCCGTGTATGTAGGCAGCGTCGTAGGGTAGGAGGACCCGGTGCCCCGGTATGCGCCAGAGACAGGTGGGGCTGGGGGTCTAGCAACGACGGCAGCGTAGGTCAACGGCGTAGGGACGGGTGGCGATGGAGGCAGTGCCTGCGTGACCTGTGTCTCAATGACCTGGCATAAACGTGGGTCTAACGAGGTCACTGGCGCGGATGTTTCGGCCACAAGAGAAAGCTGACGCGCAACTTCTTCACGAATGAATTGTTTTATGTGGGGCAGTAAGACGGTGTGATCAGGAGTGACGTCGTGTGCGAGGGCGGAAACTTCAGCCGTATCTTCTGCGGCCCTGCGCGTCGAGACACGCTGCTTACGCAACTCGTCGTACTCCTGACAGAGCTGGACAACATCGGTGACGGTCTGTGGGTTCCTAGCGACGAGCATCTGGAAGATGTCGTCATCAACTCCTTTGATGATGTGCTTGATTTTGTCGCGTTCGGTTAGAGATTCGTCGACGCGCTTGCAAAGAGACAAGACATCTTCAATGTAACTTGTAAAGGTCTCATCTCTGCGCTGGACTCGACTACGGAGACGCTGTTCCGCGCGAAGCCGGCGCACTGCGGGACGACCGAAGACCGCGGCGATAGTGGTCTTGAAGACGGACCAGTTGGTGATTTCGCCTTCGTGGTTCTTGTACCAGAGGCTGGCCACATCAGCGAGGTAAAAGCGCACGTTTGTGAGCTGGTCGCAGGCGTTCCACTTGTTGGAAGCACTTACGATTTCGTACTCCACGAGCCAGTCCTCGACGTCTTGTTCGTCGTTGCCGCGAAAAATTGGTGGGTCGCGTTGCCGAGGTACGCCAGTACAGTAGACTGTCGTTGGTAAGGCAGCTTGAGAAGGGCCAGGAGCAGTCATGGTGAACGGTGAGGGTAGCGTCCGATTGCGAAGTTCCAGGTTGATGGGAACCCCGGCACCTCCACCACTTAAAATAGAGGTGTTGTACGTCGAAAAAGTTCAGACGCAGCTTGGCAAAATATGCTTTATCAGGCAGGTCTGGCTAATGGCGAGCGGCGTGCGCGAGTTACTACTGCAGCCACCGATCATCGTCGTCTTCTTCATTGCCAGCAGAGCGTCCGTTATTCAGATTCATTAATTCATTACAATATATATATATATATATATATGCATGTATTCCCTGACGAAGGCCGGTCCCCAGCCGTAACGTTGGCAATAAAGCATCGTTTTTCATTTGCTCGTCCGCTTCATCTGATTGCTTATAACTTAACCGAATCCAGGAAGACTTTCAAGAAATATATATATATATATATATATATATATACACACGTACTGGCAGCTTACGTCACAACATGCGCAGAACAAGAGGTGCACAAAGGCAGCTTTGTCACACTTATGGCGATAATCAAGAGTGGCCTAAATAACTAAATTATTTTTCATGCAGTGGGACGGATGGTTCGCTTATGCACATGCTACCCCTAATCATTATGTGATAGGCCTCAGCGATTTCTCTTGTCAGTTGGTTAGGATGCTTGAAGATGACGGTGGTTTTCTAAAAAATGGGACTACAACCACATGACCTGCAATGTTCTGGTAAATGAAGTCGTGCCACCTTTCGAAGAAATAGCTCATGCTCTCTTAAACGAACATTCACACATCGTTTGTTTGTCCCACGTACTCTCTACCACAGGATAATGGAGTCAAATACACAGCTTTTTTCATGCATGCGATGTACTTATTTTTATGATTCACAACATATTTTTCTTTGGCCTGTTTGTTCTTCAGCGCATTATCAACCATGGGGCAAATGCGAACTACCTTATTTTTGGCGGAAAACAGAACGTCGATGCCACACCTGAAACGTACATTTTTACTCTATGCGCCAATTTGTGTACATAAGGAAAAACCGCTATTTTTATTTTTTCATCACGTATTGTTTGAACTCCTGTGTGTTTCACGAGCTTAACGCTCTGAACCATTGACTCACACACCTTGTCAGGATACCCAGCATCTACTAAGCGTTTGACCTGGTTATGAAAAGCGGAATTCAACACATGCACACAGGATTTTTTTGAGCGAGGCATTTAAGATTGTCTTTGAAATCGCTTTCTTTACAATCTTAGAGTGGCCAGACTTGTAGTTTAAGATGGGTTTCACGGGTCTGGGGTCATATTTCCCACACACTTGATTTTTACCAAAGGTTAGCTTTAAGTCCAGAAACTGTAGCTTACAGATTCTTGATGATTGATATGTGGGGTTTAACGTCCCAAAACCACCATATGATTATGAGAGACGCCGTAGTGGAGGGCTCCGGAAATTTCGACCACCTGGGGTTCTTTAACGTGCATCCAAATCTGAGCACACGGGCCTACAACATTTCCGCCTCCATCGTAAATGCAGCCGCCGCAGCTGGGATTTGAACCCGCGACCTGCAGGTCAGCAGCCGAGTACCTTAGCCACTAGACCACCGCGGCGGGGCAGCTTACAGATTCTTACCGACTTCATGAGCAAAGGCGAGGTTTATACCATGCTAACTGAACAACTTGAGAATTTTATCAATGTCCTTATGGTGAATGTCATTGTGGAAAAAAAAACACAAGATCATCGACATAATGAAAAGTGGCACTGCAGCACTTACTGAGGTGACCTAAAACAATGTCACTAATGATAGGGGCCACGCACGACCCTATGCAGATGCCAGACTTTTGTACATTAAGACCCCCCTGCCAGGACACAAAGGTACTCTCTATGTAATACGACAAAAGTTCAAGAAATGATGCTAAAGAAATACCGCAATCATCAATGAAAGATTTTTTATCGTTGTAAAACACTATGCAGTCTTTTATGCATTTTATAATCTGGCATTGCAGAAGGGAATAAGATAAATTTTCAACATCTATGCTGAAGGCACTTCATAAGCTCATCGAGTTATTTTTCAGGTACTCGCACACAGAATCAGAATTCGAAACGTGGAAAGGGTCAAAAGGGTGTTCAAAAGCGTGCAAGGTTCTTCTGCAGAAAATGCGAAACATCTAACTGCCAGCTACCTTTTTCTGAAACTATAGCCCGGAAAGACATGTCTTCGTTGTGCGATTTCACCAAAAAGAAAACCTGTAACTCCAGGTTTTTCGCCCTCTTTACCCTGGCCGCCAAATGGTGCAGATTCATGCCTTCTAACATAGAAACCGCTTGGTGTTTTACTTCTGTGGCCTTAACAGTGACATGCCTGAAGTTTTTCTTAATTGCTGCCTCGCTCTTCTGTGAATACGCTTTAGAATTCATAACGGCGAAATATCCTTTTTTGTTGGCTACTAGTACATGCAGTACGAACTTCGGGATGCAGAGAACGGATGCTGCGTCACGCTCAGGTTCGTTATAAGCGGGCTCGACTGTATTTGAGCCTGACGTTAATCGGGCGTTAAGCGCGGGCGCGGCACGTGTGCGCCGGGAAGGCTCTCTCCTTCGTTTGTCGGTGCCTGGTAAGCACGTGTTTCCTTCGTCCGCATCCCCTTTGGAAATTCCCGGACTGTAGCCTGCCTGGGGGTCTTGGCATCTCAGCAGGCGTGTTTACTTAAGTGCTAGCTTCGGTACCGTACGCTAAGCCAACAGCGGTGCCTAGTGTTTGAAGTGGTCGCACCACACCAAGCCGCACTTGCTGTGGGCCTACGCATACGAGCTTTGCCCTAACTCTCGTGACCAGGCCCAGTGGCCATCGTGAGAGTGCGCAGCATAGCCGCGAGGGACCTTTTCCCGACCAGCGTGTCAAAGCTCGCCATTGCCAGCTGTGACGTGCTCGTGGTTTCCTCTTATTCTGAGCGTCCGCAGCCTTTGCTCTCCACGTCCCGGGAGCGAACGTTGTACTGTTGTTCGGGGTGCTGCCAAAGGCAATGAAGTGTGTGTATTTCTGTTATCGAACAATGTCTGTTTTGCCACGCCGCGCTCAACAGCTTGTTAGTTGAGCGCGTTCGGAGTGGTGCTCTGCACGCGAGTAGGTGACGGAGTCGCGACCCTGTGGCTCGCTAAGCGTGAACCCGCGGTGATCATCCGCTGCGGTGAGTAGCAAGGTCACCACACTGGCGCCCAACGCATGACCGAACCCGCGACTCTGAGATTAAGAGTCTCATGCTCTACTGACTGAGCTAGCTGGGCTGCCTAATGACTGCGGGTCTCCGAACACCTCCAGAGTCTAAGGTGGTGTAGGGGTCGGTGACTTCTTAAGTTGTCGTCACCACAACGCATGTGCACACGCACACACACCTCTGATGATCGGGTCCCTCCAAACGCGCCCCGCAAAGGAAGACGCAGAGCGTCCTTTGTCCCTCCCCACGCTAAAGCACTAATTCACGGTCCCCTCCTCCAGCGAGCAGAAAAAAAACAACACAAAAAACATCAAGTAACATGAACACTCAAATGAATAAACAGCAGCAACTGGGCGGGGCTGACTTCCTTGCAAGCACTGGCTGTAAAGAAGTTAACTAACTGAGAAAAGACAGTAAAAATGAGGGCATTCGGTGGCAGAAATAAGCCCACCGTTGGCGCGAAATTACTAAGGTGACCGCTTCCTCAAATTATACCGGTGCGTGGTCTGAATGCGGTCCGCCGTGCCGGGTGTGCGCCGTTGCTTGCGCAAAGAGCCACTGGGCGCCGGCGCAGGCTCGTCAGGCCTCGACACAAAGGCTTTCAGGTCTGCGATGTGGGCACGGCTGAGTTTTCCCGAAAGCGGGTCTTTTAGCAAGTACGCGAGCGGAGTCCAAGCTTTCTCCACTCGGTACGGATCAAGCCACTTAGGAGTGAGCGAAGGTGAGAAACAATTGCTCGCGTCCTTAAGAGCGTGATTGCACTTCAGGACAAGGTCACCTACCTTAAGTGGAGAAGCGTGTCTTTGAGACCGAAAACCGCTAAAAAATACGATTTTTTGAAAATACTGCATTTGAAGTCAATATCCGAAGTTAATATCAGGAATGAAAGAAGCCTCCACACGTATCCTCAAAGAACTTCAGCTAGAGCAAAACTCTATGAGCGATTGACGGGCAGAAGAGAAGGATTCTCGTCGGATCATGTGTGTCGAGCGAAAGCGTTCAGCATCTTCCTGGTTCCTGCAACAAGTAAAGCGGCGGCAACGACAAAAGTGTGACAAAGACTACCGCCCTGGTGCTTTCTGAGGCATTTATGTGCGAAGAGAAGCATTTTTTTTGTGTAGAATTCCTTGAATACACAAAGCTTTTGTTTTTTGCCATTTTCTCAGTTTCAGTTTTTTGACCACCTTTCATTCTTCTTACAAGCGCTTCTCAGCTTTGGTACACTGGAATTCGATAACCTTTGTCTTGCTGAAAAGCTGGATGCTTAGTGAGTGCAAGAAAGTGCCACATGCAACTATAGGCCACCATACATTTTTAGAAAAAGTAAGTTACAAAAATTATTATTCCTTGATAATGGAAGGATGAACTTCTAAACTTCGTAACTTTTGTTGTAGGAAAGCTTGAGCCATGAAACTTGCTTTTTGCACTCTTTGCTGATTGTAGAATGCAGTGACATTTAGTTTAGCAAGATCTGTACTGCCAATTTACTGAAAAAGGTGATCAAAAGAACTCTTAATTAATGACTAATTAAAAACAAAATGGTAAGAGGTACATAAAAACAACTGAGTTCATATTTGACATCTGCACATGTAAATTTACTATCTCATAAGTTTTCATCACCCTAGCTTAAATAATAAGATGCCTGATGCCTAAGTGCCTCTTCCCCCCTTAAATGAAAGGTGGTGATGTTTTTGGACATACTGGGCTTTTTGCTCGGCACTGGCCAATGCCAAACACTGCCTCGCCCTACTGAGAGCTCGACAAAGCCTGTCCCGAAGTGTTGAAGCGTAAGAAAAACAGTCTGCCGGTTCTTTCTCGTCCCCGAGCTGGCATTGTCTGACACTGGTCACCGAATTTGCCAACTCCCTTAAGTTAAATAAAGCGGGAGAGAAACCGTTAGAGCGACTTTCGGAGGTTCGGATTGCAAACACGAGTTTACTCAAATGGTCTGCCCAGTCCTTTTGACTTTTGGCAAAGACCGCCAACATCGGTTTGAGCATACGATTGGTTCGCTCCGTCAAATTGGACTGGGGATGGAAGGGTGAAGTGGTGCAGTGATCTATTCCATCTATTCCTAGGGAACGGCACGCATCACCAAACACCAGACGGGTGAAATACGACGCGTTGTCCGTGATAAATCTTTTCAGAAAGCCGAACTGACAAAACATTTCCTATAGCCTCTCTAGCACCGCTCGCGTTGTCACTTTCCGTAGCGGAAACAACTCCACCCATTTGGAAAAATGATCGACTACTATCAGATGTATGAACCCCTGCTTACTCCTGGGGAACGGCCCCATTAGATCGCAGTTGGCTTCTTGCCACGGATGTTCACTGATAATCGGTTTCATCAAGCCGGGCGGCTTGCCACTTCTTGATTTCGCCGCTTGATAGACGTGGCAGGAACGGCAATAGCGAAAAATGTCACGCTTCATGCCAAGCCAAGTCACAACCTTGCCCAGTTTCGCAAAAAATTTGGAGCCACTTAGGCGACTGGCCATGGGCTGGTTGTGAGAGGTTCGCAACAGTGCGCCTCTCAGACTTTTGGGCACAACCACCTTTAAACAAGTCCTCGGACTCCTCTTCGATGGCTATGTATTTCAGCAGAAGTCCATCATAGTCCAGCAAGTATGCATCCGTGGGGCACCGAGCAACACACGCCGGTTCCCGTCCCCCTGCGCCCACCTCACTACCAGCAGCGTCTCGGCGCTCCATCTCCCTGAGACCGTCGCGACAAACCGAATCATCTTGCTGGGCCTTCAGTAACTCTTGCCTGTTGAAAGTGATTCCCCTTCTCCCTCAGAACCGCAGCCATCGCATCCGCTCGCGTTGGCGTCATGGGTTCTTTTCTCTTCGCTCCCCCTCTCGCCCACTTTGCGCCGCGCTGCTTTCCTGGCCTGCGGAATGGGTTTGCTCGTCGGCACACTCACCCCTTTCTCCACTCGGTGGCTTTGTCGCCGTTTCGCCCACGTCACTCTCTTGCGCAAAGACACCGCTAACGGTTGTCGAACCGATATCTAGGCTCCCGGTAGACACTGAGGCACGAGATAGCACGTCAGCTACCACGTTAGTGCTCCCCTTTCGATACTGCACTGAAAAGTCATAATGCTGTATTAGGAGAGCCCAGCGCGCTAGCCTGCCTGCAAACTTATGGAGCCGCATCAGCCAGATAAGCATTCTGTGACCTGTTTGCACGACAAATTTCGTCCCATCAAGATTGACACCAAACTTTCGCAGCGGAGAGGAAGATCTCCCAGTTCACGCCAGGGAAACTAAAAGCAGCGACCTTAGGGGGGAAGGTTGCGAATTGCCGAAGAGTCGAAAATTCCCCATTACCGCTGCATGAAGCGCCGCACATTTCGAATGAATTGACTAAAGACGAGATCGTCACCGCCAACATTACACTTTCAATTGACGGTCACGACGTGACGACACTGGTCGACACTGGTGCAGACTTTTCAATAATGAGTGTGAATCTGGCCGACCAACTCAAGAAGGGAAAAATGGAATGGACGGGGCCGCAAAGTAGAGGAGCCGGAGGCCAGCTTCGGTATCAATGAGTGGCCGGCAAAGGCCAACGTCTGCAACACACCATCGTATTCCTGTAGGGGAACTGCTCCTAATCCCAGATAGCTTGCGCCAGTCTGGACAACAAAGGGTCTGGTCAGGTCGGGGAGCTTGAGCTGTGCTGTCTCTGCAATGGCGCTAGACAGACAGCAAAATGCCTCTTGCTGCGCAGGTCCCTACTGTCACTCAGCTGACTTACCCAAGAGCTTGGTCAAGGGAGCCTGCACTCGTGCACAGGACGGAATGAACGACCAGTAAAAATTGGCCATTCTGAAAAAGCGGCGCAGGCCGCGTACGTCCTTGGGCGCGAGGAAATCGAGGATTTCTAGAAGTTTCTCCCGGTCTGGCTCAATAAAGCCTTCGCCCAGCGTAAAGCCAAGTAACTGAACTCGGGTTTGCGCTAGTTGGGCCTTTGTGGGATTTAGCGTCATCCCGGTGGCTTTCACTCTCTCGAGCACATCGGCAATGTGGGCCAAGTGTTCTTCGAAGGTCCGTGAACAAATCACGATGTCGTCGAGGTAGCACATGCAGTAAGACCACTTTGCTTCCCTGAGGACGTGGTCCATGAGTCTCTGAAAAGTCGCAGGAGCATTGCAAAGACCAAAGGGCATACGAGGGAACTCAAATATAACCCTCTGTGAGACGCGAGCGCAGTCTTGCACCGGTAACGCTCATCCATCCGGACCTGTACAACACTTTTGGAGGCATCTAATGTGGTAAAGTACCGTGCATTGCCGAGGTTTCCTACAATGGAGCTAATCGTGGGGAGCAGATAGGTATCCTTACAAGTCACTGCATTCAGGCAGCGGTAGCCTACGCACAGGCGATGACTGCCATCTTTCTTAGGCACCAACACAATTGGAGATGCCCAGGCGCTGGACGAACGGTGAACAATACCAGCTTAGAGCATCTCATCCAGCAAGCCGTCTATTACCTGCCTGGTGGCGATTACCACTTCTAGACCCCACAATACGTAGTAAAATGTTCACAGCATGTGGTAAAACACTTGTGAACACACACAAAGTAGAAATTAAATTCCTCATAATAGCTCTCGCATGGCTGAGCAGCGAAGCTGGGGCTTAATGGTGGTGTGTCTCAACTGCGTTGTTGATGCGGGCTAGCTGGTTTCAGCCGTCCCGCATTCTCCACTTGCAGCACGCGACGCTCTCCCATAGAGTTTTGGCAGTCACGACCAGTAAAAGTATTCATTGACTCTGACAGGAATATTCTTTTATAACTGATAACTCGTTATATTAAGGTTTGAATTATGCGGTTTGATAGCAGGGTGTGCTTACAGTGGGTCACTACTTTTAGGTTTGTGTTCTGCTCTTGAGCTGTATGATGCACCACATTTTTGTCCTGCTACTGTGTTTTTGGCAAAAGGAGATGGCAGTAAGACCATTGTCATTGAGACCATCATCATGATGGCAATTACATTTGGGAAAGAGCAGTGCTTCTCTAGTGAATGAGCTCAAAGACAAAGCTCATATTGTCACCATTGAATGAATGCATATTGACACGTTCATTCATTGTATTACCATGACAATATTGTATTGGGAACCACGTGGGCTAATTATTATCAGATTTGCTTGCTCCTCTGGCTTCATGCCAACCTCCTATAATGCACTTCGAGCTGCATATGGCAACTATTACTATGTGCACAAGCTGACCTGACCACAAAGCTAGTCTTCTGCAAATATTTGAGCACTTCATATATTGCAGTATTCAAATTCACTTTGATTCAAATTTAAATTATTAGAAAATTATTGCAAATTTCAAAGGATTCGAAATGAACAAATATGTGCATATTAGTCTGCAAGTATCCCCCCTGTAAAGGTGGTGTACTGCTGTTGAGAGGTGCTGTACCGTGAATTATGGGGAAATCTGCTCAGCCACGAAGCCCCATTTTAAGGTTACGTGACCATATTGCGCTCACATTGATTAATCGATTCTTAGGTTTAAAAGCTTGCTACCTGTGCTTATATGCTCTAAGTAAATTTTAAAGCACAATGTATTCTTCAGCCTATCATCTCCATTCTACCAAAAGTTGCTTCCAGAATTCCTTTGAACCAAAAAGAATAACATTTGCGCATGTCTTGTTTCACTTAAGAAAGAGCATTGTGCAGGTTGTCATGACAAATATGATCATTTTTCCTGACAATATGTGATATATATATTTTAGGGGCGAAGCTCCTTAAAGCGTAGGTCTGTCCAGCCTTCGTTGTTGTCGTACGTAGCCACCGGGATGTGAGATGGGAGATGGCGGTACACTAGATGGACGCATAGATGGATGGACAGACAGGCTAGCAGACGGACGGACGGACGGACGGACAGATGCGCATAGTGGGTATGTGCCACAGGGGATGCGAGATGACTGTACTTAGAGTGTTCACTAGATGGACGCATAGATAGACTGACAGAGAGGCTAGAAGACTGACAGACAGATGGACAGACGCGTGGACGTACCGACGGAGGGACGCATCTATGGACGGAAGCAAGAACGAACGGAAGGACGGAAGCAAGGATGGGCTGACGGACGCTTCTCCCTACTCATCATCATTCACTCTGTGGATATGCTGTGATTTTTTTATTCGAAATGTCAGAGTTTGCTGATGGAAAGGAAAATGATAGGTGTAACCTTAAGAGACAAGAAGAGAGCAGAGTGGGTCAGTGAACAAACCGGTGTTAAGGATATAATAGTCAAAATCAAGAAGAAATGGACATGGGCCAGGCAGGTAGGCTGGATGACCGCTAGTCATTAAGAGTAGCTGAATGGATTACCAGAGAAAGTAAACACACGAAGGGGAGACAGAAAGTTAGGTGGTTCATTGAGATTTTAAAAATTTTGGCAGATCTCACATACCTGGGAATCGGCGTTTGCGAAGGATGTGGAGGGAGGTGACCGTATTGCAATTTTTTTATTGAGCGACACGTCATGAAATGATGCTAAATGTCATTAAATAATGCACAGGCATATGTTGAAGAGTTGCATATGTTTATATAACCAGTTGTTTGCCTTGTGCAATAATGCCAACTGGAACATGCGTATTAGCAACACCAGAAGCTGACATGAAGTGCTGATTCTTGCAAAGGTGCTGGCCCTGTACACTACAACATAAATCAACTTCAGCGCATGGCAACTAACTACAATTGACGTTAACCCGACGTGACGGCGGTATCAAAGGAGTACATATGCAATGTTTATAAAATTGGGTAGGCAGCACTGTCACCGCTATTGACGTTTCATGAAGATTAGTGTCTATTCGAAAAGTACTTCTGAGACCTGGTGTAGCTCTGTGGCAAAATGTTTCATTGCCACGCAGAATGCTTGCGTTTGATTCCAGCTGGGAGCCTGACATTTATTCTTTGCATTCGTCGGATCGACACTACCGATGTCAGGTATTTCTTAACGCTCTTGGGTTAAAATTGCCCATGTGTGTTCTCGTCGTTCCTGGGTAGATTCTAAGTGTCTATCACCTATGGCACATACCCCCATACAAGTGGCACATACTCGCTTGTGGGTATGTGCCACTGCCTGGCTGGAAGTGCTTGACAAGGTACGCGACCGGATTGTGACATTACTCATGTCTTGACCAGCGTGTGATATTCGTCAAACCATTTTACCCTCCCTTGCCGATTTTGGTTCATGCCAAGTTAAGGGGTGACCACGAGAGCACCCAAACGTAAGCAGCTAGATAGATAGATACGCTCAATGTCGCTGAAGTTTGCTAAGAAATTCTTTGCATTTAAAAGTTCGCAGGTATAACATGGCAACGGAAAGCACAAGACCAATTTGATAGATGTATCATGGGAGAGGCCTTTGCTCTGCAGTGGGCCTAGTCAGGCTGATGATGATGATGGTCTAACCGAATTTCCATTCACTTAGTGTTTGAGCCAAACCTAAAATATTCAATTTGCACAAGCCTACAGTAAACAATTGATGGTTGTGATGCTTTCTTCTCCTTCCTCCAGCTACCTGTATGCACAAGGCAAGCAAGTGTGGAAGAAGTGGAAGAAGCGCTACTTTGTTCTCGTCCAAGTGAGTGGCTGGATTTAATATTGACAATATAGGACCAATAGCATTAACATCAAATGTAGTGAAACTTATTGAAAGGGTCCTTCATGGTTGTGTAATAAGATTTGTAAATGACCAACAGCTGTTTAGCCCCAGCCAAATTGGCTTTAGATCTGGACATTTAATCTGGAATGCGCACGTAGACCTCGAAAGTCCGGTTCACATTGCCCGGCATAAAAAACAGTACGCTGCATTAGTTACCTTAAACATCAATAAAGCATATGATAGTGTCGAACATTCTGTGTCAATAAATTGTTTACGGTGCCATGGACTTCCTCCTTATATTGTAGCATGGGTGACAGAATTTTTTAAAGGAAAGGGAGTTTTACTGCATCAAAAGTGGCTTTTCTTCCTGTAAGCACAAGCAGACCCGAGGCGTGCCATAGGAATCAGTACTTTCACTAGTATTATTCAACATCTTGATGTGTACTATTCCTATTCGATGAGGGGTGCAGACTTATGTTTATGTGGACAACATTGCTGTTTTTGGTATGGCTGCTGATATAGATCGCCTTTACAAAACTTTACAGTCGTATTTCAGTGAACTCGAGAAGTGGCTAGATGGACTGCAGTTAAGTCTTAATACCAATAAGTGTGCTATTCTAGTTTTTCTGGTTAATGACCCGGTGAGAATATCTCTGACTTACAAGCTGTAGGATATCCCACAAGTGTAATCATTAAAATACCTCGGAGTAATATATAACGAACAACTAAACTGGCAAGCTTATATTAAATATATCACAATAAAAGAAGCATGGGCAATGGGTGTATTGCACAGGCTGAGCAGCCGCAGATCGGGTATGAGAAGAAAAGCACTTTTGATGGTCTACAAAATGTACGTACGACTGGTATTGGAATTTGGCTGTGTTCTTTTTTCCGGTGTGCCAGCATATCAGCTTCCGCCACAAGTGCTATTGGAGCAAGAGGCTTTACGGCTGTGCTTAGGCCTTCCAAAATATGTGGCGAATGCAGTATTATGCTTGGAAGTGAGAACACCACCCCTGTTAAACCGATTTAATCTACTTACAATGCAGACTTTCTTACGATTGTACGAAACACTGTCTAACCATACTCAAATAATTTTCATCTCCAATCCCGATGTATCTTTCTCCGAGCACTGGCCTAGATTCCGCAAGCCACAAATCATATTTGCACAAACATCACTCGATTCCCTGAATGTATAAATTCATTATGTGCGTCCTTTGACCATGGAACCCAAATTCACAGACATTGTCTACCACAATATTTTTCCGAACCATGCGAAATTATTACCTAACGGAATTTTAAATGGAATATTAAAAGAGCATCTAAGTAATCTGCCGACGTATGTGGATATTGCAACATCATCATCATCATCATCAGCAGCCTGACTACGTCCACTGCGGGACAAAGGCCTCTCCCAGGTTCCACCAGTTACCCCGTCCTGTGCTTGCTGCTGCCAATTTGTACCCGCAAACTTCTTAATCTCATCTGCCCACCTAACCTTCTGTCTCCCCCTAACCCGCTTCCCTTCTCTGGGAATCCAGTTAGTTACCCTTAAGGGGAGATGCGGGTCGAAAAATCGCGTTTTTTGCGAAAATTTCCACTTTTGAGATATTGCTTCTAAAATCACTTTTGATCATTCAACTATCATTTCCCCAAAGGTCATAGCTGAATTCAAACGAGAAAGTGGTAAAAAGTCGATCTGCGCTAGTGAAGGTAGCTGCCGAAGTCGCGAATTCACGCATCCGACGGCTATTTTTGAAAATCCGCCACTCGGCAACACGATGACGTCCGCCATCGGGGTTTGTTCGGTGGTGTAGATCAAAGGAATCTTCGATTTGGCTTGCACTAGTTCAGAAAAGTGCAGGTGCAGAAAAAGCGGTGCCAAGCGGTGCAGTGAGCGTGCAGCGCCGGTCGAGCAAGTGCAGGTGCAGCCTCAACCACGCCTCGGCACTAGCCGACACTAGCGCGCGACGGCTACAGCCAAAACGAAGGCGTGAGTTGACGTGAGTGCAGGCCGGAGAACACCTTGTAGTGTAAGCCTAAAATAGCCGCCTCCGCCGCCTTGTCCGATCAATACACGGCCGTGATGGCACTTCTTGTGACTGCGATGGAATTGCTGGACTCGAGCAGCGACGACGATTCCGTCAGCGGTGCCGTTTGCAGTGACTGCGACGATGAGTACGACGATGCGTGCATCTTGGTCGCGTGCGCGTTGGTGCGCGACGATGCCAACCGTGTACCCGGGTACGAAAGCATTATCGGCAGGTACCATGAGTATGAATTCAAGCGCCTCTTCAGGCTGTCCAGGGAGACTTTTGATAGTTTCAGGGCCAAGTTCAAGACTTCAGCCTTCTACCCAAGGGCAGTGCAAGGCCGCCAACAAATCAGTGCCGAAAAAACATGCCTCATAGCGCTTGTGTACCTAGGCTCACAAATATCTATGTACGCCATAGGCGACAAATTCGATGTTACCGAGTCGTCTGTTCATGTTTGTGTGACACGGGTCGTTCACTTCTTACACGCTATTAGCGATGAGATAATTTGCTGGCCTAGTAGCGCGGAAGTGACCCGCATAAAGAACGGCTTCCTCGCCAAAAGTAAAGGCAAGGGCCCAAGAAACACCATCGGCTGTATCGATGGATCACACATCGGGATACTCACTCCAAGCGAATCTACGCAGTCTTACTTCAACCGGAAAAAGTGGCCTTCGATAATCCTGCAAGGAATCTGCGACGACAGGAACAAGTTGCTGAACGTGTTTATTGGGTTTCCAG
This sequence comes from Rhipicephalus microplus, assembly GCF_043290135.1. Classification (NCBI taxonomy): domain Eukaryota; kingdom Metazoa; phylum Arthropoda; class Arachnida; order Ixodida; family Ixodidae; genus Rhipicephalus; species Rhipicephalus microplus. Next base: position 34,207,148 of record NW_027464586.1, read on the forward strand.
GTTCGGTTCACGACGCCCGTGTCCTGAGGGAGAGCCCCTTCTTTGCACGCGCAATTCAGGAATGTGAAGACAATTATATACTGGGTGACAGTGCATATCCACTGATGCCATGGCTCATGACCCCATTCAAGGACAATGGAAGTTCTTTTCCTACGTGGAAAAAGAGCTTCAATAAACGACACAGTCAACAACGAGTGCTTATTGAGAACACCTTCGGCCTGCTTAAACAGCGTTTTAGGAGGCTCTACCTTGTTGATGCAAAAAGTGTGCAACAGTGCTGCTATATAGTTATGGCTGCGTGTGTGCTACACAACATGTGCAACGATGAAAGGGACTTCCTTGAGGAACTTGCAACGCTTCCCCAAGAAGAAGATGTGGGCAATGATGAAAGTGCAGGAGATTTTGATTGCAGTCTGCCAGGCTACAGTCAGTCTCTGCGAGAGTTCATTGCAAAGGAACAGTGCTAGAAGTTCATCTTTGCTTCGCGATTTATTCAGTGTGCAAATGTTTTGCGAAGTGGGGTGCCGCGTCTAGAAGCAATGTTTTTTTTTAACAAATTAGATGGAGTAGACACTGCTAGTGTTATAAAAGTTTATTGCCCATATTATAACCCGTCCTTATTTGAGAGTACGTCGATCAACCGATCGAATCGCTGCATGCGCTCATCATGCCGCTTTGCCTTTGCCTCTTCCCATTTTTTTCTTTCCTCCAGTTGTTTCACTGCTGCCTCCTCTTGCTTAGCTCTCGAAGCTTGCATTTTTTCTAATGCCTCCAAGAGCGGCGTGACTTGGGACCTACTCTGGCGCTTCCTTTTTGGCGTTGTGCTGCTCCGAACTTTGGATGCTGTGTTGCACTCGACTGGGACTGCTGCATCTTGAGGTGCTTCAGTGATGCTGGTGCTGTTGAAAGTAATTGTACAGGTGCCATGTCATTTCCAGGCTACAGCACAAATTAAGTAATTTTTACTTACTCTGGACTTGCACTAGGCAGGATTGTTTTTCCAGGCTCCAAGAGCAGCCTTGGATTTACACTATGTTCTTTTTCCAAGACTTCTGCCAGCTCTCTGTAATGCCCCTGACACACGGGCACCCTGAAGTCCTTTAGACAAGGGGACATCTTTCGGAAAGGCGTTCGGGCGCAGTGACACACGACAAAGGAGTAACTACTTTCTGGCAAAGATCCTTTTCGCAAAAGCAGATCCCGCATCTACTTTTCTGGCAGGAAGGGAGTATTCTCGCATACAGTGTGCACAATTTATCAATAGAAGAAAACGTGTCGCAACACTGCGGTGCCCTGTCAGTATTTTTTTGCGCTGAGAAAATGTTTTCATTTTCAGCAGCAGTGCGATTTGTTGAAAAGTGAAGGCCTATAGTCTGTCCATACTCTCAAACGCCTGCATTACGTCACTAGCACGATCATGTCAGGGTTGGCAGCGGCAGTTGCTGTGTCGGCGACGTAGTATCTTGTAACAATAGAGTCTGCTCAGTCGGTGAAGAATAAACCGCGCGTCCAGTGGACTGAAAAGGAGACCTGGGCGCTGACAAAGCTATGGGAGGACCAGTTGGACGCCTTGCGAGGGCGAAAGCACAACGGTGGAGTGTACCAGGCGATTGCTGAGAGCCTCACCGACGCCGGTATTCCGCGTACACGGGCGCAAGTTCACAGCAACATTGACAACTTGACACAGACATTCAGATAAGAAGGTCACTCACGCTACGCGTTGTCGCACGCGTCCCGCTTGCTTGTTTAGTGTGTGTTAAGATCGGGCCTGTAAAATCCGACATGCATGGGCACCTCGCATATCGAGGAACGAAAACAAAAACAGCAAAACACCGACTGTTCATAGTTGCCAGACGAACTTAGGTTGCTGCTAAAAACGCAAAAAAAAGCGAAAGAAAATTACAGGTAGCCACCAGACAATAAAAAAAAAACGATTTTATGCTCCGGCGTCACTGAATGTGATGTACATGCGCAGATTCTTTTAAGTATTTCCAACCTTGCTGCTTCCACAAACAGCGCCATTTTTTCTGCAGCGTTCTTCTGAGGTACTGCTTAAAGCAGTAGTCCGGTGCCGTGTGTCATCAGCACCACTCCTTTCTGCAAATGGTCCCCTTAGGCGACAAAAGGGGTTTACTTCAAAGTACTTTACTTTTGCCCGTGTGTCACGGGTATAATAGACACTATGAGAATCACTGAAGATATGAAGACACAATCGTAACTTACTCTTCATATTCACAGTTCACACGGTGGTGACCTGAAGAATTGTTGTCTTTTTTTGACTTTTTATATGCTCTGTCCAGCGACTTCCATTTGTTTTCCACTTGTGTGGCAGTCACGTTGCACAAGAACTCCGTATTGATGGCCTCAGCCAACTTCTTCCACAGAAGCCTTCTTGTGCTAAACAAAAAAGCAAAGCACAGTTAGTAGGAAAGAAGGAAGCGACGTAACGTGACCCAAGTCTTGCAGTAGCACATGAACCTTTCCTTAGTACTTCATATGTGTAGCTTTCAGGGATAATTGCTAGGGATGTTCGATTATTCGAAAATTTTGGATAATGAATCAAACAGCACTGTATTCGGTTCCTAAGTCGAATCGAATTGCACATATTCTAAGTAACAAATATTCTTTTAATAATCGGCACTGGCGGGAGAACCCCAAAACAACGAAACAGCTACAAGTCATTCTTTCAATCCCTAATGTGACCTGTACGCAGCCCAAGCTTTTGCAAGACTACCTACACTATATTGATTGTCGAATGAATGCGCTTCTGAAAGCTCCATTCTTGCTCAATTTTTACTGCACTTTAGCTGTATCGCATTTATCAGCTCCTGTCTTCGTCTTGTAATAACCAAAGGTGGGAACTACGAGTGCTTGCAGCTTCACGACTAGCAACAGATACAAGTTTTGCGTTTGCGTAAATTGTTCTTGCAGATGTAAATTTCAACGCCCATTGTTATCCGCTTTTAGTGCGCAGGCCATGTTGTGATGACGGGTTGATCTGCTCCGTTACATATTTAGTTGTATCTGCAATGTTTGGTTGTAAATTGTTTTGTTTTTGTGTCCCAATTTTATTTAAAGTGAGGTGACAAAGTCTCACGTTGATAACGCTAGTCAATGCCGTAGTTGAACCTACAATTACAAAATGTTACGAATATTCTAGTTCCTGCTGCATACGAGATTACCTTAGTTTTCGTAATTGTGGTATTTTGAGTAGATTCAAACTGACTGTAATGGCCTTTGTCGAAAGTTTGTGACTATTTGTTTCAAATAAAATGTTCTGTTCTAAGGCTGTTTTGAAAATGGTCTACTTACTATTCAAACAGTATTCAATTACTATTTGTATTCTATTTGGTGCCATTACTATTTGACTCTTACTTGATTAGGTTCCGAAATTCACTATTCACACACTTCTGATAACTGCGAACGTTCTTTTTGTGCGGGAAGCATTATGTTGGAGAAGTTGAACATTGTGTAAATCACTCTTTTGGATCATAAAGCTTCACTAAGGAGACAGCCATATTCTAACCTGTCTTTGCATTGTAAAACATGCAGCTGCGCAACCTTGTTTGCTGACACGACGGCGCAGTCTAGGTTCAAAGATAGGGTAGCACGTGTCAAGAAGCATATCTCTTTTAACAATGAGCTGCACCATCTTGAAAAGTGGCAGTGCGAGAGAAATGCGGACAGACAGTGAAGACACAAGGACTGCAGGGCGAGACTTGCTAGAGATGTGCCTCAGAATAACAACATGCAATTCCCTCTAGTGCAAATTCTCAAGGCAGCACTACACTTGCAACATGGCTTGAGCTTGGAGGTGCTGCACCTTTTCGGCAAGACAGCGGTTGTGCAATGCCCAACACAAAAGCACCGTCGCTGTTTTTGAAGATCACTTGACTTAATGAAACATTACGAATGCCTTCGTTGTGTATATATGTGCGTGACTATACATACTGTTTGTGTGTATATGTAAACGTATATGTCACAGTCAGGCGCATAGCCAAAATTTTTTTTCAGTGGGGGGGGGGCAGTAAAATGTAAATTGCTGGCAGTAAAATGTAGGCAACAATAACCATCGCCATTGTGAACTTCATGCGCCCTTATCTTGTTGGTGCTTGCCTAGAGTGAAACGGAATAATAAAAAGCTGCAAATAATTTTGGACATAGGATGACATACCGAAGTGCCCTGGTTTTTCCCACCAAGTCCTTCATTTCCGAGTATTTGGCGATGAAGAACCTTGTTTTTCGGGCGCTCCAAAGCTCTTCCACATCTTCAGCCGACGCGGCTGCTGCTGGAAATGCGGCTAAAGCCCCATCGCTGTCAACGTCGCCGTCGCAGGCAGGAGAAGGCGTCGGCGGTTGTGCCGGAGGGGGGTCATTTTCACGATTCCCTGCCATGAACCGCAACGTAACGCGCTTGCCGTCTGCAAGGGCGAAAACCAAGATTAAAAATACCGACATAGCATAAGCAATGCTACGAGGCTGTTTGCTGACCGACTACGACTCCTGGCCGCTAACCACGTTTTTTGGCAATGCATGCAGCCTGACTTACCTGATGCCTCATAGACGTAACCGTTGGCGTCCGTCATAAATGACCCGTCGGGATTGTGAAGTGCCTTAACTTCCTTTTGAACGCCCTGAACAACTATTTGCAACGTCGTCTGCTCTGGCCTTGGGGGGACGCCCGCCATGCTGCACTACTCTGCACCTGCTTTGGAGTGCGTGCACGCCGGTACAGAACTCGTCAGGAACTAGGCTTACACCTAGACAAAACGAGGGACCCAGTGCAGAGGGTGCGACAGAGGGCGCGCGCTGCTCCGGCAAAACGAGGACGAAGGTGCTGCACCCTTTGTACCGAGATCACAGGGCCACACTTGATGGCCCTGTGATCTCGGTACTACCAGAATCGGAACACATAGTGTCGATCAGATATAGAAAATGGGCTATTTATACGGATATTATGGAAAATATTACTAAATATACGGACTATCAGCACCTAACATACCCCTGGAAACCTCAGTGGAGTCAATCTAAAAAGTTAGAAGTTATTTTAACCAAATTTCGATGTCGTGTCCCTCCATTAAACTTTTACTTGCACAGAGCTGGTCTGGCGATATCCCCCCTGTGTCCATTCTGTGAAGAAACGGAAACAATAGAGCATTACTTTATAACATGTAAAAACTATTCATTAATTAGGAAAAGACTTTTAATTGTTCCGTTTCAAGCAGTAGGTTTAAATTTAACTGCAGATAATGTTCTAAGTTTCGGTGCCTTTAGCTTGGGACATTGCCACAGGAGCGTATTCGATGCTGTATGCAATTTCATTCGAGAATCAAAGCGCATGTCATAATAATGCCTGCTTATATATATTTCTGAAGACACTTGTCTAATTTTGAATGAAATTTGCATATTCATTTGATTGTGACCGGGTGAGATAAGCTCGATTGTCTGGTCTACTCAAAATTTCTGTCTTCCACTGTAGTATTACCTCACCTTTTCTCTTCTTGATTCAATCTTCAATTATTTGTTTAGTTTAATATTCCTTTTTAGTTAATTATTATTTTCTATTACATCATTAGTTTTTTCATTAAGGATAAACCTTTTAATATATCTCATATAGGATACTTCTAGATTTCATGGCCAATCCCCCATAGTGGGTATGTGCCAGTGCGAAGGGGCAACAACAACAACAACTTTGAACTGGTTCAGCCGGTGCAGCCAAAACGAAGAGACCACAAGGCTCCTTCTAGTGTACAGGCGTCCCCCTAGTTTCGTATTTTAGTGAGGAATTTCACAAAACAGTCGTTTCCAAGTCGGTTTGCAGCCAAGCTGCAGCCGCTTCGCGCATCTCTACCGGTCACATGGTACGCTACCGAGGCCGCCATTGGCTACATCTGATCGGCCTCGCTCGCTGAGCGCTTGCGACGATCGGCACTTGCCGTGCGTTTCTACGTTTTTCCGAGTTCACCATGGATAACTCGAAGAAGCGAGACTTCCGAGCACGAAAGTTTGCAAGCAAGAACAAGTACCAAGGGCGTCGACGTAAACCGAAGCGCAAAGCAGCGGTAGAAGAATGCGAGCCGCGGGCCACTAGGCCTAATCAAGGCAGCGGGGATACGGCGGCTTGCGGGAACTTTGACGAAATCGACGCCGCGATCAAGTTCATCAGCGCATCAGAAAAAAAGATTGAACAGTTCGAAAGCGAAAGAACGAAGAGTGTTTGTGGCTCTGTGAGCGGAGTATTTTGTGACATCGGCGCACTGACATCGATGGTAAGCCGTGCTGTTTGTCCAACATGCCACACCGCTGGACTCGTCGTTCGCGACACCGCAAGTAAACGTAAGGGCCTCTCTTCGTTCCTCGAGCTGCACTGTGATAACAGTGAGTGTCCTGAGTCAGTGGTTTCTGCCGCGCATAGTTCGCGGCGTGTTCTGCCGGAAAGACAGCCCACCGATGCCGGTGATGACTGGAGCTACCGAAGCGGCAGCTCGCGTGACAGCTTCGCTGTCAATGTGAAGGTAGTTGTGGCTGCGCGTGCAATAGGCATTGGGCATGAACAGCTGTCGCGTTTTTGCGCTATTCTTGGACTGCCAATACCTATGCATCATAAGACTTTTATTGCAATTGGCAAAAAAGTTCATGCTGCAGCTACCAAAGCTGTGCAAGAAAACCTGGCGAAAGCGCGGATGATAACTAAAGAGAAAGTGGATGGGGCTGATGTTGCTGTCATGTATGATGGCACATGGCAAAAAAGAGGGCACAAGAGCCACAATGGCATCGGCACTGCTGTGTCTGTGGACACTGGTTTGTGCCTAGATTTTGAAGTGCTATCGAATTACTGCCTTGCCTGTAGCCGGCACCAGGACTTGGGTGATGAGGAAGAAATATGGCAAGCATTCCACACACCTGTCTGCGAAAAAAATACAGAGTGCTCCTCTCATGCCATGGAGACTGAGGCAGCTTTGCGCATATGGGGCAGGACATCCTCATACACAACACCATTGCGCTTCACCAAGTTCCTCAGTGATGGGGACAGCAAAGCTTATACCGCTGTCGCTGAGGCCAAGGTATATGGTGAAGCTGTTGTGGACAAGGAGGAGTGCACAAACCATGTGGCCAAGCGTCTAGGCACTGCACTTCGGAAACTGCCAACAAGACTTCCACGAGGGGAAAAGCTGACAGATGGCACAATTCAGAAGCTGCAGAACTATTACCGTATTGCAATCACAAACAACAGAGGTGATATTCTGAAAATGCATCGTGCCATCTGGGCCTCATATTTCCATTCATCATCGAGCAACACAGCAGGCAGCCACCGATACTGTCCAGAAGGGGCGACTTCCTGGTGCAAGCATAGGCGAGCTGAAGCGCTTGGGGAGGCCCCACCCGACCACACACCAATCTTGACCAAGGCTCAAGGATTGGCTGTGCTTCCCATTTACAAGCGGCTCACAGATGAAAAGTTGCTGGTGCGTTGTATCCAAGGGAAGACCCAAAACGCTGCAGAATCTTTGAACAGCAAAATCTGGTTGTTGTGTCCGAAGACTAAGTTTGCCTCCCGGACAACAGTGGAAACTGCAGCTGCTATGGCCGTGTTGTGGTTCAATAAAGGACATTCAAGCTTTGAACACGTGCTAGAGGAGCTTGGTGTAGTCCCACCAGATCAACTGATCACCCTGGGCCAATCCCGCGACCAGAGGAGAATCGAAAGAATGTCTGCGTGTGAAACAGCCGAGGCAAGGGCCCATCGGCGGAACGTGGCAAAGAAAGCGCGCCTTGATGACTCCCTTCTCAAGCGGCGAGAAGGATCCACATATGGAGCAGGACAATTTTAGGTGCTCTAGCTGTGTCCCTTCTATGATATCACCAAGTTTTGTGCAAATCGCACTGTGTAATCATGAGTAAACATATTTACAACTTTCAAATGCATTTTTCTCGATTTCCATTTTGAGGTAATTCTCTCATCTTGTGCACAATCTTTTTTAGGCATAAAATAGTCCTATCTTGATGAAATTTTGCACAGAGCTTAATCAGCCACTCTAGAATACAAGTATCTACTTTAGGTTGCATTATACATCACAGATTTTTTGTTACACAACTTGATACACTGATAGAGAGATGTAAAATATGCATTTAGTACTTTTAATTTTTTTTTTTTAATGTAGCAAATAAATTTTCTGTTTGAGGTACTTTTCTGTATTGTACTGCTCAAGTGCAGCAGAATGAGCCATTTTGCAATTCTGTGTGAAAATTTTTAGTAAGCTTTATTATGTGCACAAAAAACACTATATTTTGATATCAAAGTTGTAGTAACTCCGGAACTACTATAGCTATCAAACAAATAATTGCAGTTATGAAATCAGCACTGCAAGCTTTACTAACACCTAAAATTTCAAGGAGCTGGGTTATGAAATAAAAAAAAACCTTTTTCGAGTAGCATCTCCCCTTAATGACCAGTGGTTATCCTGTCTACGCACTACATGCCCGGCCCATGTCCATTTCCTCTTTTTTTATTTCAACTATGATATCCTTAACCCCCGTTTGTCCTCTAATCCACTCTGCTCTCTTCTTGTCTCTTAAGGTTACACCTACCATTTTTCTTTCCATTGCTTGCTGCGTCGTCCTCAATTTAAGCTGAACCCTCTTAGTAAGTCTCCAGGTTTCTGCTCCGTAGCTAAGTACCGGCAAGATACAGCTGTTATATACCTTCCTCTTGAGGGATAGTGGCAATCTACCTGTCATAATTTGAGAGTGCCTGTTGAATGTGCTCCACCCCATTCTTATTCTTCTAGTTACTTCAATCTCCTAATTCGGCTCTGCGGTTATTACCTGCCCTAAGTAGACATAGTCTTTTACAACTTGAAGTGTACTATTACCTATCTCGAAGCGCTGCTCTTTTCCGAGGTTGTTGTACATTACTTTCGTTTTCTGCAGATTAATTTTAAGACCAACCTTTCTGCTCTCCTTGTCTAACTCCATAATCATGAGTTGCAATTCGTCCCCTGAGTTACTCAGCAACGCAATGTAATTGGCGAAGCGCAGGTTACTGAGGTATTCTCGATTAACTCTTATCCCTAACTGTTCCCATTCTAGGCTTCTTGCAACAGATGCATCGCAAACTGAGGAAAAGCTGGCATAAGAATATTCTGCCCTCAACTTGATTGGTATTTCTCGTTATGACTGCCGGATTTTATCCCAGTTTTTATAGCTGAATTTATCGCCATAATATTAGCTCTCCTAAAGTTACCCAGTTTAAATAGAGCAGTAGCAATCATCACTGACTCATTATCTGTGTGTTCTTCTCTCTCTGCATATGGTGAAACGTCTCTCTTAAAGCTTTTCAGAATACCAGTTCCCGCACACCTACAATGTCTCCACTTATTTTGGGTACCAGGACACTAGGGTTTGCTTTTAAACGAAAGCGCTGATTCATAACAAAGGCGACGCTTTTGATGCCAATCATACCGGTTTTCCCACAGACAACATACATTACAATTGCACGATTCCACACCTTAACTTTCAAAAAATGCTTATCGGATCCCGTCATGACAGCTTCTCCAGAATATAAGCACCTATTATTTCCCTGGAAAAGTGAGTTATCACGGTCGGAAATATCGGAAGTGGCCATAACCAAACTTCGCTGCTGGGATACCTCCCTAAACATTTACCTGCGTAGAGCATGTCAAGCGTTGTCTCCCCTGTGTATCTTCTGTAAGGAGGAGGAAACAATCAGTCATTACTTTCACTTCTGTCACCGCTATACGTCATTGAGAAGAGAATTCATAGCACAACCTCTTCGAAACTGGGGTCTGTAAATATCCAAATCAGTTGTTCTATTATTCGGCCCCTCTACTCTGGGCTACAGTCACACGGATGTTTACTACGCAATAAAGGAATTTATCAGTCAGACTAAAAGAATATAGAGCTAAATTCTTCATTTTTTTAAACGTTTAAATATTATTATTCAGTAATTATTTGTTGTGAAACCTATCCCTAGCATATACGAGTAGTATTGCGAAGAAACAAAGAAAAAAACACCTAACAATCGGCCAATCCCCTGCATTGGGTAAGAGCCATGAGATGAGGGAAAAAAGAAGATGAAGAGTCTGTTCCCACAGTGCCGTCATGTGAAGTTGATTCCTTATTGCGGCGATGCAACAGATCATTTTCAAGCAATCCCAGAGCTATCTGTCTATGGGCGCGAAGCAGTATGTAAGCTGACCAACGAGCAGCCGTTGCCCACTGCTCGTTGACACTGTGGGAGCGCAAAAAAAAAAAAAAAAAGCGTCACCTCTTGTTGACTATTAATAAATCTTGAATAGTACACATGTCCTAACTCATCTGCATGTATCTCTAGGCATGATATGCAAAAGAAATGATGTAGTCAGTGCAGATATTACTAAGCGAATGTATGCAGAATGCAAAATGTCCTATCGCGAACAACTTAACATTGATTTTAACTATTACTTCTTCACAAGCCACTGCAGAGAGGTGTTAAATGATAATAATAATAATATCTGTGGTTTTACGTCCCAAAACCACGATATGATTATGACAGACAGCGTAGTGGAGGGCTCCAGTAATTTCGATGATCTGGTGTTTTTTTTTAAGGCGCCAATCAACAGGTCTGGACTTATTCTCACACTTTCCAAAGAAGCTTGGCAATTCGTAGAGTAGACCACAGTGATCACGTTTTTCAAGTATTATGGCACTGCGTGCTGCTCAGAGCCTCCATTTTGAAAAACAATGCCTGCGCTCCTTTCCCACGCCTCACCGATCCTCTTTTCACGTGCAGTGATGCAAAGTTTCCGAATGGTGACGTTATGTAGCACGCAGCTCGTCAATTGGTCTAAACCAGTCACGACGATAAGCTACGCCTTCCCATCCCTGTGAGAAAGAAGGGTGGCAAGTTCACACGGAAATTTGAAATTGATGTTCTAACCCCTGTAACTTCCTTAATATAGCACGTACTTGCAAAATTTTTGCAGCAGCATGTTTTCAAAGCAATAGTGCACATAGTTGTTTTTATAACAATTCTTCGACTTTAGGGTTGTGTACTGGCCCTTTAACATGCACTGACATTGCACACTACATGGATCTCTACCGTTTTGCATCTATCAAAATGCCACTAATGCGGCTGGAATCGAACCCACAAGCTGCCGAATATTGTTCCACCGAGAGGTACTGCAGGGGGTTGTTACAGGGTTTAGGTACAGAATGAATTACTTGATTTAATTGATAAGTCGCACTGTATAAAGAACTGAGCATATTCTAAATGTGTTTTAACAAAAAGTGATGGGACTAGAACTCATTCGCGAGGTGCCCTACTCTGATAATTTGCAGTTTCTTGGTACATGAATTGCAAGCATGTTTGAGAGCAGTATAGTCTGGGCATAGCGAAACTGTTGTTTAATTTTGTGTTGGTGCTTTATTGTGATGTCATGCTTCCGCATGAAAATGAAAAACAACAAAGAAAAATCATGCTTGATCCCTCTATGTTAGATATCGGTCTAACACAAAAGTAAAACATCTGCTTACAGAAGTAGTTTAGTGCTTGCTGTACCACATTGATATAAGGGAGCCTGTGCGATTGGTGTTCGACAGGTAAGCACCGTTTTTCGTAAATGCATCCACGTTGACACTGAGTGATACATCTATATACCAACGACTAGCTTCCATTATTAATCATTGATTACTAATTAAACGTGCCCTCGGGGTCATGGATGCCTGTAACTCTGGTAGTAGTTATTAGTTGGAGTGGAACCAAAGAATGCCAGAAGAGTGTGGCTGATTGGACGCAAAACTTGGGTCGCCTTCTAGTGGCATGTCAGAGTTATTGAACGCCACTGCCATATTAGAGGGAAATGTAACCTGCGTTCTGTCTTCCTTCTTGGCTGGCCACAATTTTTCGTATGGCGAGTTTAAGCGGAGTACGCGCAGTTACATCCAGATGAAGCAAGCACATTGCTCTATGCATTGCAGTACTAGCTTTGGTATGGATAGATTCTATGACAAACGCCGACGCTTTGGTTAAGGTCGCCACCTGGCTGTGTGTTGAAGCATTGACAAAATTGCACTTCTCCGATGGGAGACTCGCCAAATAGGACAGACCCGTAGAAACGACGCATTGAAGGAATTCATCGTGAAATTCTACAGTCATGATGCATTATTACGTTTTGTGAAGGGTACTATGAGAGGGCTGTGGTAGATATAAATGGCATGTTTTTAAAGCCCACAAAGTGTGTAACTGTGCTGCAGTCGACAGCATGCCCGGCAGCTATTGTGGCCGACCGAGAGGTCGTTGGTTTGATTCCCGTTGATGGAACTTTTTTCTTAGTCTTCTTTTAAGTCATTTTTTTTACTGATGCCATTTTCATGATGGACGTACGTTACTGAAATCTTGGTGGACCTCGGCATAAAACACTTTAGTTTTAAAAAAACATCAGATGAGCTGTAGATTCCAACTGCAAATTGCGATGTCTTGTACCCATAATTAATGAAGAAATTATAAGTACTACAATTATAAATACACATGGATATAAGAAATCGCATGGGTTGAGGAAGGAAGGAACCACGTGGTTTGTGTTTGCTGCCTCAAACAACCTTAATCACTTTTGTTCCGTATAGTGGACAAAATGTTGCAAACATGGCAGAGAAAAATGTGGTCAGAGGCATGCCATTTTTTTGTTAGTTGTTGTGTAGGAGTTAAATGCAAATTTCTCTTTCTTATTTTGTCCCCATGTACATCGGCCAGACTTGTGGATATATTTATTCAGCGAGCATCGAAATTCATTGAATGAAGCATGTCTCATCTCACCTCACTATGTCACATGCGAATATAATCCCAGCTTTGGAAGCACAGTAATTTTGTTCAATCACTCTAATGAAACAATGCAAGAAGTTTTGGAGGCATATCATGCCACAAAAAAGAATGCCGCACCATGTGTAAGCCTACCTTCTTCGTCATTACAAGACAAGGAATTGAACTTTATCAATCGAATGTAAACACACGCCTTGGTTGTTTTAACTTTTTGTGCCTCTTTATGACATGCGCGCATAACCTCCGTTCTTGCACTAATGTTTTTTTGTTTTTTTTCAAGCATCCAGTAAGATTTTATCAATAGGAAACAGTGCGAAAAACGAAGAGACACCTGCAACTGTGTTTCTTTTTGTCTTCTTGTTTTTCACGCTCTTTGACAAAGATGAAGCTGTATCAACAAGCTTGAACCCAATAATCGGCTTTCGGCTGTTCGTGGGCGTTAGGTGGTGTGTGCATGTATTCTCTTCCTATTTGTGCTTCTTTCATTTTTGTTGTAAGTATTGGTCCAATCTGTATGGTGCCAACGAAGGTTAGCAGATTGTTCAAGAGTGGAAGCTTGGGCTACTTGGTGCGTAGTCATACTGGCAAGTTTTTTTAGCATGCGAACAAAAAGACAGTGTTTCCATTTCCTCTGTTCTTTTTTCCTATGTTCGTACGCTGAAAACAAACTTGCCAGTATGACTCATTGCATATATGGTGCAAGGGACACGCACGCTGTTTAGTGATTGTATTCTATTTTACTAAATTTTGAATCGTGAAATTTCTGAAAATCAGAACCTCACATTGTACTCGTCGACAGTGTCAGTGGTTGAATCCTGATTCATTCATGATTGATACACTGCTTTTGCACTTCATAGACAACAGAACTGTATTCTTTTAATAGGCACTGCGGCAAAAAAAAAATAAAGAAAGAGAAAAAGAAAAGAACAAAAATGTGGCGCTTCTGAGCCACTCAGCTGCTCCAACAAAGGTATGGGTAGAAATCGTTGTGAGGCTGTTGCAGCTAAGCACCGAAGTTTAGAAGCAAGCGATCCCGCATTAATATGTGTCATTTTGCCAAATTCACTGTGCCTAGGAAGTCTTGGCATGGGGCAAGTAGAAAGCCAAAGCGTGAAGCCCAAGTGTTAATCATGGTGTCTGCTGCAGCCTACGCACTTTTGCCATGACCGCTTGCGCACCTGTTGGTGCCGCTTTTATGCTTGAAAATATTTACTCAGTAGGTGCATTTAGTTTAAATTGTTCTGACTTTTCTAGTGAATTTAACATTTGTCGCAGTATTGTTTCCATGGCACCAATGAAAAAAAATACACAGGGCAAACATTACCTTTGGCAGAGGGGCGCTGCAGGGCCTCTTCCAGCTTTGTCCCGTAAAAGGGCTTGTCGGTAATTCATCGCACTGGAAAGCATACTGGAATGTGTTGGTTTATTGCTGCAGCTGTTTTGTGCACTTACGAGGGTGCAGGAGACGGGGGTAGAAGAGGAAACGAAAAGAAGGCGTTCACACTACACATGTGACTTGTCGGGACTTGTCCACAAAAGTAACCATAGTGACTTGTCCATAAAGGTAATTTCACTAAGGATGTGAGCAACAGAGGGACAGCTGACTTGAGCACTGCCAGTTGTCTAATGTGACCAGCTTCAATGATTACGATCGTGCCAACGTATGGGCATACAGCTTTAATCCCTGCAATATACAGGATTGAAACAAGACAGTTTAGAGCAGAGTAATGCACTTACTTTCATTTACACTGTCTCCAGTTTGGGTCATACAGTCGAGCTTACATATAACGGCCCCACTTAAAACGAACTTTCACTTAAAACGAACAATATCTGCTTGGCCGTGAAAATATACATTGGTTCAATGGCACAAAATCGCACTTACAACGAACGTCTCCGAGCGCCGCTGATCGGTTACAGTGAACGGAGTCAGCGGTCTGCCGACTTCCCGCTAAACCAATTTCGACCACCGATCAGGCATCCGCGAGGTGCCCATACATTCTTATTGTTAAACGCCGACCCTGCTTCCACGACCCTCTAGTTGCCGCTCTCCCCAACCCATGGAGGAAGGAAAGTTGTTTCCTTCCTCCATGCCTCCACTGCTTTTTGTAACGCACCCCTCCGTCTTTTGTCCCCCCGCTACTCTGAACACCCCGCATTGCCAGACGAGGCCCGTGTTTTCACACTGCCACTGATCTTTCGAAGATCGGTCGGCCATCTAACCTGTTTTTGATTGCTGGTACTGTCGTTGGCGTCGCCGGCCTGGAGTGACCAGACCATTTGCCAACATCGCTGGCCACCGACTGTATTCGATCATCTGCGTGTAGTGCACGCACATACGCTACCCCACTGACTCTGATAATCCGGAATTCGTTTCCTGTTTAGCACTTGTTCTCTCTCACTTCGCACTCAACTCAGCATGCCTTCCGTGCGCGTGCGAAAGCGCAAAAACGGCTGTTAATTTGCACGGAACGAATCGCGAAATGTCGAAGTTCGTGAGGCCATGCAAACCGGCCGGTGCAACAGAACGATTTTTTGACCACGGCCGCCGATTCTTCTAGCACCGCCGCACAAACCGATCCAAGCGGCCATGCTTTGACTTCTTCACGCGCAGGCACTCTTTCCAAGTTCTTTTTACGTGCGAGTTTCGTGGACCTTTCAAGCAAGCTAACCAACCTGCCTCCTTCCCGTGTGTTTTGGTTTTCAAGATCGCCCTCCCACGGCATCCTCCCCTCTCTTTATCGCAACTCCTTGCCCTTTTCTCGCAAGTCTGCTCTCCTCTCTTGATCACAACCCCTTCGCCTGTCTCCTCTGCTCCGCGGCGCCCGCCACACTGGTTCAAATTAGTTTCGTTTTCTGACTGGAAACGGGTCCAGAGCTGTTTCACGCGTTCAGGCATGTGTGTCGCGTGTGCGCGTCTTGCTCGCTCTTGGTGTGCGCGTGTGGTCATGATGGCCGACGGGAGGACTTGCACACTTTTTCCTGCTGCTCAACAAAACATCCAAAGTGTGACCGCTTGGCTTGAGCGTAATCTGCGCGTTAGGTGCCGCGTTGCGGAGCGCTTGCTTATAGATGTTAACCACCTGGCAGGCAACTTGCCGCTTCGGGGGTCCCGGTATTCATCTGTGGAGATGGTTAATATTTCGTGGGTGGCGGTGACAGCTACATGCCCGCGAAACTGTTTTCGCGAGGCCGTCTTCGTCGACGTCAGGCCCGATGCCGAGCCTGAAGCTTCCGAACTGTGGCGGGGATTTGTGGCAGCGCATCGTCGACTCCTACCTGGGAAAGTGGGTGGGACATCTGTTGCGATGGTTTAATTATGTCTGATGATGATGCCGACACTGTGGAACCGTGCACGGATTGGGGCATTGTGAATGAAGTACGTGGCGAGAGCGATGTAGAGGAATCGGATTGTGAGAACAACGAAACTTTGGAACCAATGCCTCACGCAGCTTATGCCACGGGCCTCAGCGAACGAGCACCCTGCCGTTTTAAATGAACTCGAGACCGCCCTTATCGCTTGTGCTCTTTGAAACAGGTGCATCACGGACTTTTTGGAGCAAGAAAAGTTTGTGTTTTCACTCTCAACTTTTTTTAAAAGCTGTTTTTCATTTACTACGAACTTCGGGATACAGCGAACGGATGCCGCGTCACGCTCAGGTTCGTTATAAGCGGGCTTGACTGTATTGGCATAATTTTTGTTCAAACGTGTCGATCAATGTCGACATGGAGAGACTATATTGCTCGCATTACTTGAATCTGCGAGTACCATACACCTAACATAATATTGCCACTTGGTGTTCTGTGCCAGGGAACAATATGTGTATAAGTTGAAGAGAACACAATTTTTTTAAGGCTTAGTTTAGGACCTGCGAAGTGACAGGCTTGAAAATATCGTAACTAGTAAAAAAACAAATAAGAAATATCTACAAGCCCACATATTTTGTTTGCTGGGTGCTGGATATCTGAGCAATTCTATATATGGCTGTCATGATGAGAAAGATAAATGTCGCTTATTAGTAGCACTAGGCATAAATCTATGCAGACTTTGAATGAAAATCTTATTGTGCCATGATGCGAACAATGATTTTAAAAAGAAGACTAGCAATTCTATGAAGGAACGACAATTGGACGAGTTGTCGGTAGGTAGGCCAGACAAAAAGGTGTGTTAATATTAAGATAAGAGAACATAATACGGGTGTATGTAGCAGTGTCCTATCGTGTATGGCTGTGCATTGTGAGCAGTCTAGATGTAAACACCAGTTCAGTGTAAGTAGCATAGTGTCGCAACATCATAACCAGAGAACTCGTGAGATTATCGAGACTTGGCCCTTACAGAAAGAAATAGTCATGCATCGGCTTCTCATCTGTACTTTTAGAAAATAAAGAAATCCTATTCTTGAATGGGAAGATGAATTGTTGTTTTTGTGTATTTTCATAGGTGGCTCACACCGGTTGTCATGCGTTTACATGTGGTTTTCTTATCTGTGTGACGTCACGCATGAGTATTTTCAGTCAACTCCCAGTAATATGAAGTTTATGGGAACCGCAAGAAGCTTCGAGTTAACAAACTTCAAATAAGGCAAAATGGACAAAAAAACTGCACTTTTATTGATTTAAACCTGACAGTTCTCAAAGAAAATAGTCTGTCATCTTCTCTTGCTGAACGTGGCTGTGACTAGCAAGATTTCCAAGCACTACACATGTCGAAGTGCTTTTTCAGCATTGTCCACTTCAACAAAACATAAAAACTGCAGTGCAAGTGTCAGACCCGCAACAACATCGGTAGTGCTCGGTGGCGGTTTGTTTTTACGTTGTCGTCTGCTAGCCAAACTATTTGCACAATTTTTCTGTTCGTCAGTGCATGACGAGTGACTGCATGTATCAACGTTGCGGTCCTTGGCAACGAATTTTTAAAATCTGATATCACTAACATTGGCCCCAAAACAACCGTGGTCGAGTTCACCTGCTCGCACTTGATGGAATTTGAAAGTGAGTTATGGCGTACTTTTGCGTGATGTCTTGCTTGGCGGTGCCTCCCTGATCAACTTCTTTCAAGACTTTCGACTTTTGTAACCAGGTGAAACGTTCGGTAGCTGCCAAGAGTTGCCATTATCCAATCTCGCCACTACAACGCTCAAAATCAGCTGTGGAAACATGTGCGGAATCAACCCGCATGTGCGTCAGCGGGCAGTTGGTTTATCATGCTATGTTTGACCAGCGTAACTAGAAGGAAATGGAGCGAAACATGCTAACACACCAGTGCTGTGCATGTGTTTGAGCGTTCTTTTCCATCAGTGTCCAGTCGCGCAGTTCTAACTTCAACCAGACTTAACCCAGCATGCGGCTGAAGCACTCGACACGTCACAACAAAAGACTGAGTTACCTGATTCCATCAATTCGATGCCTGGCATTGACTAAACAAGATGGCCACTTCATGAACCGTGGTGCTGTGGGCGGTGGTGATAGCGACAACAGCGCGGTCTGACAGCTCTCTTGGTGGCATTTGTACATGAAAAATTGCCATGTCTATTGAAAAATATGGTTGCCTCGAGGCTCTCAAATGAAAAATTTCTGATTAACCAACATTATAGGCTTTTAACTTCAAATTATCGAGCATTTTTCCCTATAGGTGTGCATACAAAATTGATGGGACCACTTGTTTACTTCTAATTAACTGAAAATTCCAATTAAGCGACCAAGTTATCAGGAGTCGACTGTATTGATGTTCTGTGCATGTGTGTAAAAGTTCAGTTGACAGTCGGCGCTTGTGTTTCATGTTTGTCATGAGTAAGGAAAAGATGAAGACGACGAAGTGGGAGGAGAAGCTCGCGGAACAGGCACGAGCGCATGACAGAAGTCGTAATGCAAGAGGAATACGCGATGAGCTGGCATTGCTTGCATGGCTAAAGAAGACGACGGTTGCATCGGTAGCTACGTTCTACCAACAGGTGCAGTGGACGTTTGACTTCAGAGGCCGCGACACTGGCACTGCGTGGCGTGGCCGTTGACTTCGGTGACTCTTGGGCGAGGCTTCTCAGAGATGCTGCTGCATCTTTCAGCTGGTCCGGACTCACTCGTCGCAGTCCCCCTTCGAACATCCACCCGAAGCAATCCCCAGGATACTACGTTGTCACTTCAAGAGGACCAATCTCATCCTAGAACTAACGGACCACGACAAGGTGCCACGTCACCGACTGCGACATAGGACAGGCTTACGGCAGTGCAACATGACCATGATACAACGTAGCGACGATTTCAACAGGATCGTCGGCAAAAATGGCGTCGAACAAAGCAGTGTGGATGTAACCATCGACAGAGCCAAGTAAGACGCTTCCATTAGGCCTACAATTAGACGATGAGGCCTAGGTGGCCAGACTGAAGTTAGGGAAAGCAGTTAAGACTGCAGTTAGGTGCAGCTGAAACTGTTCAGTTTACTTTTAGAGATCTTGTCAGTAGTATTCTTGGTTTTTCACTGTTTGTTGTTTGTTCATTCAGTGTTAAGATTTGTCTTCTAGTTTTTGTCCTTGGTAGTTAATAAACTATGTTAGCTGTGCCGACTAGCATCCTCACGATCTATCTCCACTAACACTCGCCTCCGAGAACGTGACACTTGTGTGCATCCACCTTACCTTGTGGGACTGATTCTGTAGTATCAATTCTATGAAGTCATTAACTGAAACACCTACTGCATTTTGAAAAAACAGCTGACCCGACACTGTCAGTGCATTTTTCACTTCATTGAAACTTAAAAAGTGCCTTACCATGGTGAAAATGATTCCCATTCCCAGCTGGATTATGGAACCTGGAAATCATTCCAGGCTGAAAACTTTAGCTGGGAATGGAAAATTTTTCCAGCCTGGAAACATTTCCAGGTTTCATAATCAAGCAGGGAAGGG
Organism: Rhipicephalus microplus; assembly: GCF_043290135.1. Classification (NCBI taxonomy): domain Eukaryota; kingdom Metazoa; phylum Arthropoda; class Arachnida; order Ixodida; family Ixodidae; genus Rhipicephalus; species Rhipicephalus microplus. The sequence goes on from NW_027464586.1 coordinate 34,226,861, forward strand.
AAATATTCCCAGCTGGGAGGGGAAACTCCTCCGGTTAGGAATGGAAAATTTTCCAGGTTCCATAATGCAGCTTAGAATGGAAATATTCTCAGCTGGGAAAGGAAACTTTTTAAGCAGAAAATGGCTTGTTGCAAGCCTTGAAAGAATGTCCAGATTTTTACCTCACTGCTATTGCATACGTATTAGCATATAGTTCCTACAGGACCTGTTCATCCAGATCACTGAACGCACAAAGAGAAAATGGCTCTGTAACTTCAAATTCGCCAGATCCCATCTACCTGAGAATCGACTCTATGCGAAGCATGCAGAGGGACGGTGACGATGTTGCAATTTTTTTATTGAGCAACACATCATGAAATGACGCTAAATATATGTACAAATGTTACACGCACAGAAAGATGTTTATAAGAGTTAAAAATGCTGATATAACCAGCTGTTTGCCCTTGCACAACGATGCCAACTGGAACATGCGTATTAGCAACACCAGAAGCTGATATGAAGTGCTGATGCTCGCGAAGATGCTGGTCCTAGACACTGCTACATAAATCAACTTCAGCGCATGGCACCTAAACACAATTCATGTTAACCCAATGTGAGGGCTATATCAAAGGAGTACATATGTAATGTTTAGAAGATTGGGTAAGCAGCACTGCAACCACTATTGATGTTTGACGAAAATCAGCATCTATTTGAAAAGTATTTCCGAGACGGGGCGTAGCTCTGTGGTAGAATGTTTCATTGCCACGCAGAATTCTTTGTTTCAATTCCAGGTGGAACCCTGACTTTTATTCTATGCCTTCTTTGGGTCGACGCTACCTATGTCGGGTATTGCTTAACGCTCATGCGTTAAAATTGCCCATGTGTGTTCACGTCGTTCCTGGGTAGATACTAAGTGTCCATCACCTGTAGCACATACCCGCATACCAGCAGCACATACCTTCTCGTGGGTATGTGCTGCGAGAGCACAAGAGCACCCAAACGTAAGCAGCTAGATGATAGATAGATAGATACGCTCAAAGTTGTCAAAGTTCACTAAAGAATGCTTTGCATTTAAAAACATTCATTTGAACGCTTGTAGCAAGTGCTGAAACCTATCTCGAGATGTGGAATAAGTTGCTTACATCCTTGTACGTCACCTGAAAAATATATTCATGCATAGTGAGCGCACATTAAAACCACAGTGACAGAACGCTATTCTAGCAAAAGTATAACTTCACCAACCCACATGAACAGCATCAATAGAGCTTTGCAAAGCAGTACAATACAGCTTTATCATACACCCGAAACAACAGCCTGTAAAGCAAAGGTTTTCTTTAGGAAAGATCTGATAGGCTTTGCGGTTTAAACTGCAGGTGCTAAGCAACAATTATCTTTTATCGACCCTAAACTACTCTGAGCTTCAAATAATTCACGGGCACATATGTAATTACTGGTGATAGTTGAAAAGACGCATGCACACCATATGGCACAAGCCTTGAACGATGATTGATTGATATGTGGGGTTTAACGTCTCAAAACCACCATTTGATTATGAGAGACGCCGTAGTGGAGGGCTCCGGAGATTTCGACCACCTGGGGTTCTTTAACGATACATGGATATTTGTGACAAAGTCGCTTTGCCCAAACCCGCCTGTAATTCATTTTGCGCAAATAGAAAGATTGCACACAAACATTTGGGACAAACGTGCATTTATACTTGAAATATATAGGTGCAAAACTTACCTTCAAATGATAGAATCACAGTTGACATAATTCATGTCTTTCGATCAGCGCTCAATGCAATACATCGCACACAGTACAGCCGTAAAAATCACTTGAACATACACTCACCACTCATAGCACTTTCCAGAGATAAAACTGAACTATTTCATACAACCACCACACGGGTATTCCTCTAGGAAAATCACTAGACTAGCAGACACCGAGTGCACACATGTGCAAATTGCTCTACGACTAGCCGCCATTTGTAATGATTCATTCAGTGTACTGGACCACTGTCGCTGATGATGTTGTGTTTAAAAAGAGAATATTACTTTTCGGGAGTCGGACGCGACGCACGAAGAACACGACACGGCGCTGAAGCACCGGCCGACAAGAATCTTAATTTCTTGTCAGAGAGGCGCATGTAAATAGGCCGCAAGGCATCAACCACATACTCCGGCAGGTTGTAGCGATGATTCGGAGGAGTCCCCTGCTTGGCAACAGCCTTGTTGTACTTGCACCATGGCTCTTCACCAGTTGGGCAGTGAGAGTGCTGAGGGCTTGCATCAGTAGATTCTATGTGATAAAAGGTTGCCCAGACAGCATTATTCATGGACTCAATGCTTCCTTCCTTGGTTGCTTTGTAAAGGTGGTGGTAGTGGTTAGAAGATGTGAAAAGGCACCTAATTTCTGCAACCCGGTCGGGAGCACGGCGCAGTGCCTGTTTATAAAGCCCATCCATAATATGACGTGAGCTTTGTGACCAGCTCGCCTGTCAGTTTGCCCTTGCCGCCAAGGCTTGGCTTTCCTTCGGCCCTTTGTTTTTGCACGAGGTTTCGAAGTGCTGTGCCCATGCGCTTATGCACATGGTTGACACAGTCCTCTTTTTCTATTGGCACGAAGCCACATACCTGTGCCTCCTGCAGACTGTTGAAGGCCCGGCTGTCTCCATCACACAACATGGTTGTGTAGCGGAGCCCATGTCTCTTCAATGAGCGACCAAATGAAATTTGTGCTGCTTCCACCTCCATTTGTCCTGGCTTACTGGAGGTATTCTTTTGGCAAATGTGACCAGCTAGCCACTCGGCATACCTTGGGTTGTCCTCCTTCGGCCCTAGCTGGCAGCCCAAACAAAAGTTCGATAGGACGACGAAGTCGAGCACATCACCCGTGAATAGTTCAATCACGGTCCCTACACAAATATGGGATGAGTGGCCCCTGGTCAGCCAAGTCCCATCAAAGGAAACGGCGATATTTCCAGGATTTCCATAGTTTCAGAATACACCGTTTTCACGGTGCTTGCGCAGTCGTCAATAACGCGCGCGGCAGCCTTCTGCGCGGCAGGGTGCATTTTCAATTTCACATAATCCTGGTATGTCTTGGTGTGCAGGCCTTCTCCGTGAAAAATTTAGGGCGGAAAAAATATCGTTGAGCGCAGTTTGCCCGTTTCCTGTGCTCATTGCCGCGCGAACCGCGAGCACGTTAATTTCGAAGGGGCCGTGCGCTGCGTCCCCCCCTGCTTTCGGCGAGCTCCATACGGTCCTCAGTTTACTGCACTCGTCACATGTGAGAACAAGTTTCGCGGCTATGCCATATTCGCGGTCTTCCTTGGAGATTCTGCCAGGCCCACCAAACACACCGTACTTCATACTGAAGAAGTTCGTTGACCAACTCTAAGCTAACGACGGTGAACGGCGTACCAGGCGTTGCGGCTCCATCCGAGTCTCGAAAAAAAGACCGCTTGCGTTTTGTGGCAGACTTCGATGAAAGATCTTGCAGAACATCGCTCGCACGACAGTCGATGGCCACTTTTTCAGCGTCGGAAACCAGGGGAGTACCGACGCGCACAGCTCTCGTGTGATCTTGGGACGCGGCTATCGCGTCCGCGATCGCGGGTGCCGCGGCGGTGATAGCGCTGGTACAGCCTGCTTCTTCAGAGTTCTCGGCGGCAGAAAGTCTCGCTGGTGATAAGGTGCGGGCTCTCGGACGCCGTTTTCGCCTTTTTCCGAACGCATGAGCACTCAGGAACTTCCGATGACCGCCTGTCATTGCACCGAATGCACAGCCGTTGTTAGGCCTTCGCAGCTGAATCTTCCAGGGTCCATCCACAATGCCCCCTCACTGGGTCCGAAGTTCGTGGTTGAAAAGAGGAGGCCGCCGGAAAAACTGTTGTCCATGGTGAAGCAGCTTGCTGAACTCTTCCCTGAAGAGGAAGCTTCCTGTGTTGTATTCAAAGGTGTAGATGTCATGGTATCCCGCGTCCTAAACTTTGTAAAATGTGTTTTGGAGTATTTCACGAGTAATTCTTTGTGCATTGCCTGCCAAAAAGAAAGAAGGTTTCGCTGTTTTGCCTACAGCCACAGTTTGTGCTAAGGTAGACGAAGCCATCTCCAGTGTTTTTAAAATACATGATCAGGTCGCTCCACCCAAGGTTAAGACGCAGGCCAAGAAACTATGTAGTAGGCTGAATCTGAAGTTAAGGGAAAGTATTAATGACAGCAGACGATGTCACCTTGAAGTTCTCTTCAGCGCTAAAACCCACAAACCAGATGGTTCCTTTAAGGGTAATTATACCAGAGAATGATACATGGCAGAAGTCAGTCCCTTTGTTTTTTCAAGCCAAGCTTGCCTGTGTGCCCGTGGATGTTTCTTTCTTGTTTAGGAACTCCACAATCAAGTAATTGAATTCTTCAATTACCACGCCCATGACAGCTACGAAGCCTTTTCAGTTGACATAAGAGACATATTACTCGATCCCTCATGGTTCTCTGTTGACTACTATTGAATGTGCCATAGATGATTACGGTGCCACGTGATTTTAAAATGTAGCATTTTTGTCAACAGGTTAGTTTATACAGTCGAACCTCGATATATCGAACGGCGCGGCGATCAAGAAATAGTTCGATATATCCAGAATTCGATATTAAAAAATCACCAAAAGATGCGTCAACAGCTTGCTGAAAACGACCAACGAACCGTTCGAGCGTGATGCAGTAAATACTCACTTGAAGATTCAAACATAGTATTTATTGTGTTGGTTTAAAATATTGAAAAAGAGTAGCCTGCTTTTTGTTGGCCATGGCGTGTTTGACGATTGCGTCCTCAATATAGTCCAGGCGATCCATAAGTGATAGGCCGGTGCCTTCAATCGCGCCGCACAAGGCCCAAGGCAGCTACGACCTCAGCTGATGTCAGGAGCGGGGCACCATCAGCGCTTGCGGGATTCACCTCGGCAGAGTCTTCATTTGGCTGCTCAGCAGTAGCTTCGGCGACAATCTCCACATCCGTGAGCTCCGCTGTTCGGAGTTAGGCCTGTCGCGCACCACAGCGCGCGACAGGCCCAACTCCGAACAGTGCGCCACAGGCCTAACTTCAAACGCACGAACACTGCGAGCACAACGACCGATGCCTGCCAATGCTACGGGGGAGGAGCTTGCGACAAGAGCGCAGTGTGCCGTTGGCACCATTGAGACTGCAACGACTGCAAGCTGCAAGGCTGCGGCGTAAATCCGGGTGTAAGCGCGCACATGGCGCGCCCATGCCGGCTCGCCTGACTGCTTTCCCTTTCCCGGCGGCAGCGCGAGCCAACGTTTCTAGACTAGGTAAGTTGCAAAACTGAGCGATGTTGCGCGGCGCCGCCGCTGCGAGCGACAAATATGGCGCTGCTGTCGCATCCAGATTCACTCACTGCATGCTCGCTCACAGAACATCTAGCTCGCTCGTGTCACTCCCGTAACCTCCATCGCTGTGCATGTTGCAGTGCGTCGATATCTGTGGAGGCTTCTTTCTGCGTTAACATTTTTGTGCTTCAGAGTGCCCTGTTCTGCTTTGTATGTGTTGCGTGTTTTCATCATGCCCGGATGTTGCGTTCTCGGCTGTAGACTAGCTACAGAAAATAAGAGACGCCACGACATTTCTTTTGTGCCCACGTGTACTTGAGCAGCGAGAGGTATGGGACCACGCTATTCCTCGTGCAGATAAGAAACTGCCTCAGCACCTCACGTGTGTGTGATATGCACTTTCATGAAAAGGACATTGTGAAGACTTTCACTCACGTCATATGATAAGAAGGTACAAATCGCAAGAGAAAAGTGGGACCTCGTCGAAGGATGCGTTCCACGAATATTCCCGAATTTGCCCGCTTACCTTTGTCGCGGGGCCCGCGACAAAAAAGCGAAAGTTGGGTATTTTCCGGAATATCATCGGCGAAAAAGAATAGACTATCTCCGAGCACTGAGCTCGAATACAGTGAAATAAGTATCGACATGCCGTCAACTAGTGGCGTCATTTTGCTTCAAGACATAGAAAATGTTATGTTGCATGCTGGCGGAAAGTTGTTGAGAATGGCGAGACAAGACGTCTTGTGGTGTTTCTAGGGCTCAAAGAAAAAAAAAAGAGCGCTATTTGTGGATAAAAGCATTGTCGTCGCAGAAGACATGACAGTCACCATTAGCAGCCGTCACCATCACTTAGCCAAGTCGCCTGGTAATGCAGATACCATCACCCAATGGGCCGAACTTCTGGAGGACATAGAAAAGCTGCAAGTGTGTTCATGTTGTCCCAATTGATTGATATGTGGGGTTTAACGTCCCAAAACCACCATATGATTATGAGAGACGCCGTAGTGGAGAGCTCCGGAAATTTGGACCACCTGGGGTTCTTCAACGCGCACCCAAATCTGAGCACACGGGCCTACAGCATTTCCACCTCCATCGGAAATGCAGCCGCTGCAGACGGGATTCGATCCTGCGACCTGCGGGTCAGCAGCCTTAGCCACTAGACCACCGCGGCGGGGCATGTTGTCCCAATGCGCCAGCAGGCAGAATCGTGAGTAATTACTACGAAGTGCTCACCGATACCCCAAAGTGCGGTCTCTGCTCGAAGCTTTGGCTGCAGCTGTGTTAACAGGTTTCATTAGAGGAACTCCAGAAAAAGTAGAGGGAAGACATGCTCAAGAAAATGGCCGCACGCGTAGCTTTTTGACGGTCTAAGTTGCTAAAGAATGAGCCTGACATGAAAAAAAAAAAGCTGACTACATAACCAGACAAAAGCCACAAGATTGCGCCACATTGTTGTAATTTAGTTTCAAGCCCAAAAAACACAGCCACAAAAGAGGATGCCAGACATTGTAATTGGGTTTTTCGCGTCTAAAAATCTATTGCGAACATACACCAACTAGCAACTAACCGACAGAATCGTATGTTATGCTATATATATCAAGCATTGTTTATTGTGGGCAGTTCAGAAAACCATAATTATACTGTATTTGCCTTACACCACTAATATTACGCAGTATTAAGTTTCTGCGGCAGCACAGCAAATCTCGATAATATACTGTTGGTAAGCTCTTTCAGAACAGCCGCCACGGCGTCTTGCCAGGACGACTATGCGTTTTCGTCTGCTAGCGGAAGCTTGTTGCGCCGCCAGCGCCACCAAACCGGAAGCTGTCCCGGCGCCGTGTGCCGAGTAGTCTGACGCGGGGAGTTTTGCAACTTACCTAGTCTAGAAACGTTGGCGCGGGCCGCGTCCGAGGAACACCTCCTGAAAATTCTTCAGGCCTGCGCCCTCCACCGTGACGTCACCACCAGCCGTCCTACCAGTCCAATACTTCCTGACTGGTTCCGTCGCACATTCCCGAACTTCCACTTGCTGCAGTGGTAACGGCCGTGCTGCACGTGTTTTTTTCGCGAGTCTGCCGAGCCATTTTCTTTGCGTTGTGCGCAGTGAATTTTACTGCCGGAATTTTATTGCACGAAGCTTCTGACATGCCCAATAAGTGCTGTGTGCCGGCATGTTCAAGTAATTACAAGACCGGGAAGAAAGTTCAAGTATTTTTATTCCCCAAGGATGAAGTGCTAAGGAAGAAGTGGCTCAGTGCTATTCCAAGAAAGGATTTCTTCCCTACAGAAAACCACAAGGTAAGAGCAAACTGGATGTCACCATTGCATCACACTGATGGTGAAATTATACTCATTGTAACCGTTCGCGAAGTGCTTGTGCAATGTTTAGACGCATTCCGAGGTTCGCTGACACTCTGCGACTGCTGTTGGTATGCAGGTATGCGCATTGCATTTCACCGAGTCATGCCTTCAGAACAAGTCGTCCTACACGGATCCTATGACAGGAAGAGTGCTATAGGTCTCACTGAAAGTACCACGCCTGCGTTCAGGATCAGTGCCCACACTGTTCCCAGGATGTCCTTCGTACTTGTCGAAGGATGACCCTTCTCCGAGAGAATGCCCGGAAACGGAAAAAATGCGCCGAGAAGCGGCCGACCTCGCTCGTGCCATCGCAGAATCGGAGGCTTCTTATCGTGATGAAGAAACGAAATGCTGTTTTTCCTCGCTTCTAGAGCTTATGGAATGTTTGAAAAGTGCACCTGTGCCAAATGAGTGGATTGTAATTCACCGCACAAACTGTGCCCTGTTTTTAAATATTGTTGATGAGAGCATGCCGATGTTGCGGTTGTCTGTTACTGTTTTCAGCGACCTGAGTATCAGTGTATGTTTTCATGGTACCAAATTAAGCCGTATAGGTGATTATGTCGTGCCAGGAAGCATTGGGAATGTGAATGTCCTGTCTGCCATCCTGAGTAGGCTTCAAAGCATCCTCGATGAAAAATGCTTCTCAGAAGGTCTTTGTGACGTAGTCGTTAGCCTTCTTGAGCAACTTGAACGAGATTCCATTGACAGCAAGAAACGTATCAGTCGGTTCTTGCGAGAACAAGTGGCGTTGCTTGGAAAACAACGATTGCAGTATTCCTCCGAAAGTATGGTAATTGCTTGCATATTGCATACCCTATCTCCACACGCCTACAAATTTCTGAGGGGTTCAGGTTTTTTTGCCAAGCGACATCCCAGTACTTGTCGAAATGTCTGCTTTTCGTTTCACTTGTCACCTGACACTGAGTCAGCCAGTGAAAATTTTCTCAGGTACATAAAGCACAGATTCAAGCAATTGCAGCCGCATGAAAGTGCCGTGGGTCTCATGCTCGACGAAATTCACACCCAGCCTTTCTTCCATTTTAAAGGTGGAAAAATTTTAGGGGCAGCAGGAAACAGTGAAGAGGCCGCTACTTCTGCTCATGTGTTTATGGTGCAAAGCATGCTGAGTTCTTTTCGCGAGGTGGTGCACATTCTGCCTGCACGAACAACGAATGCTCACTCTCTTCATGCTGTCTTGAAAAATGTAATCATTGGCCTTGAGGAAATAGGTTTTAAAGTTCTTGCAGTAGTTTCAGACAACGACGCAATCAATCGCAAGGCACTCAGTACGTTTTCAGATCCGCCAAAGCTGAGCATCGTTTACCCAAATCCAAAAGACGCAACAAGACCTATGTTTTATGTTGTGGATTCTGTGCACTTGTTGAAATGCATTCGAAACAACTGGATAAATCAAAAGAATCTCGAGACAAACCTATATTTTCCTATGTTTGATCTCTCAAACAACAGTGTCCATCCCGACTGCATACAGCGGGCATCATTCAAAGATCTTCGGGAGCTGCACAAGCTAGAGGCTTCTCAGCTTTTGAAATACAGCTATCGCCTTTCGTCAAAGGCCCTAAATCCTAGCAACTTCGAAAGGCAGAATGTTAAGCTAGTACTACAAATATTCAATGCTTTTGTAGCTGAGGCACTGGATCACCACTGGAACTTTCATGCTTTATGGCATGCCAAAGAAACTGCAAATTTTATCAGGATAGTTCTCCGCTGGTGGAAGATTGTAAACGTTAAAACACCTCACAAAGGCCATCACCACAGAGATGTTTATGAAGAGCCAGTTTCGTGCCTGAGTGGTGACCATAAGCTGAAATTTCTCGATGCATTTGTCACTTGGCTGGATGTGTGGGAATCCTACAAACACGACAACGGCATTCTCACGCGAGAAACTCAATCTGCTCTAAGGCATTCCACCTATGCAATACTTGAATTCACCAAGTATTGCCTTGCTGAGCTTCGTTATAAATATGTCCTGCTCGGCAAGCTGCAGACAGACGGCCTCGAAAACCGATTTGGCCAGTACAGGCTGGTGGTCATTACCACATCAGCATTAGGCAGCTGTACGAGAGTGAAGGCAGGATTCGCCTACAAAATACTCTTCCTATATTGAGCAGTGACGATTTCATTGATGAGGCTCTTCCATCGGCAACAGCCACAAATCAACAGGACTTCAGAGTTACTGTCAAACCTGAAGACCTTGACAGCTTAAGCCCATGCGTCGCTGTTTTTGCTTATGTTGGAGGCTTTTGCACTAACTCTGTGGTAAAAACGTTGAAGTGCAACTACTGTCAAGAGAATCTTGTTGCTGACAGCTGCGAGGCTGAGTGCGATGGTGATGCTAATTCTTTAATAGCAAGTCTCAATCGAGGTGGCTTGAAATTTCCGAATGCGTGTGTTGTGACAGTAGTGATGCACACTGAAGTTGTTGTTGCAAAGTTGCTGCAGAATGAAGAAAATGCCGCGTACTTTCTACAGGCACGAAATCACAGATGCATTGTTCAACAGCTTGTGAAGGAAAGCTTGCCAGCCTTTGAGGGACTGGTGACTTGTGCGAATGGGCACGAACCAGATTTGGTGATAAATATGTTGATAAAATGTGCGACAAATGTTCTGCTAAATAATTATTGCAAAGAGAGGAATGACGCAGCCGCCGTTGCTAAAGCCGATGCCAAAGCTGTTGCAAAAGCACGGAAATTGAAAACTGTTGCTCCAAAATAAAGTGCTCATGTATCATTTGTAATTTTCATTAGTATGTTCATTTATTTGTGTTTTTGATCATTACTTCATGCCCCTGTTTCGTGTGTACATGTTGAATAAACTAACTCTTACTACAGGAAGTTTCCACGTTTGACAAGTTTCTTATAATTAACAGTACCCTTTGAAGGCATTCAGACGCGAGAGAAAACAATATTGCTGAGATACAACTGGTTCACTGCGAGAGGAGTGCCGGAAGCTGCGCGCTCCCGCAGGACCGGTCGGACGGCAAGTGATGACGTAGCTGACGTCATGTCACGTGAGGCGCAGGCCTGAAGAATTTTAGGAGGCGTTGGTCCGAGACAGTTGTCTGCGTCTTTTTCCTTATATACTTTCCTCCTCAATCTTTACCTCCCACTCCCCCTTCCCCCGCACAAAGCCATGTAACAGCTCCGCGCTTTTCTCTTCACTTTCCTCATTCAAGAACCTCTACCGCAAGGCTGCGGCTCGCGTACGCCGCAACGTTAAAGTGGCGCTCTCGGCGCCATCGATGTGTGCAGCATTCGTAAACGCCCGCCGCTGTACCGCTACTTTCGAGAGTTGCGGGAAAGCTCGCCACCTGTCAATGAAGCGCGGGCGGTTTGGGGTGGCTGAGTTCGATATATCCATTATATGTCAAACTTTGTTCGAAATAAAAAATCAATAATGCATACGATTTCCCGTGTGATATAGGAACCGTTCGATATAGGCAATAATTCGATATATCCGTGTTCGATATATTGAGGTTTGACTGTAGAAGTTTCATCTTTTTACCTTTCGTCCACTTTTATCTCTTGGGACAACTTGTAGTACTTGCAAAAAAAGGCGTGTGCATCAGCTCGTGCATAGCACCCATTCTTAGCAATTTGTTTTTATCTGGTCTTAGCATTGCCTTGTCTACAACCTTAAATAACACCCCAGAGTACAAAGCATTTCGTTTTATCGATGACTTCTTGTTTTAATTTGACTGTACGCTTGATGACAGTAAAACAATGGTTGACAAAGTGTTACCTGCGATTAAGGAATGTCTTGCACCCCTTGAATTTACTTGCGAACTTCCCGAAGAGGGCTCTACCCGGTTTTTGGACATCCAGTTGTTTTTGTCAGAAAAGCACACATGCTGGTAGTATGAGCCATGGGCAAATAAGCCTCTTTTTTCTTTTGTCTTGGCGCACTCAAAGCTTATAGAGAGAGGAATCCCAAACTTGCATTTTAGAAATGCCTTGACCAAATCATGTCACCACAAAATGGCATCCAGTTTCGAGACTCAGAGCAAGCGTCTCCCCCGAAGCAGGGTACCCAGGTATGCTGCAAGCTTCTGTAGCCAAACGCGTCTTGAAAGTTTTGAACCAAGAAGACAGGCAAAAAGTTTTGGAATGTTTGGGCAGCGGAATAGGTGTGATCCCGTATATGCACACTATCACGCATAACTTGAAGAAAGTGGCCCAGCGGGCTAACGTATGCGTAGTGTTTTCAGCCCCCAAAAAACTAGGAGAGCTTTGCAAGTTGGCTAGCCGAAGTAATGTCATATGCTTAGTCTGTGATGCAGTTTTTCACTTCTGTGTGATCATTCGCCATGCTGGTCGTTGTCACTGGCTGCACTTGCTGCTGCTGCTTAGCCTCGGTATGGAAAACATTATATTCTGACTTTGTCTTGAATCATACGTGCACCCTGGGTTTGTTGTTGAGTCCTTCTTGCCATGTCAGGAGTTGGTGTGCATAATAACACGACTGATGATTGAAAAGAAACGATTTAGTAACAATTCAAATTGATTAGATTACTGGTTCTTCGTGAGCATGGCCTCACGTGTCTTCTCCTGTTGCCTTCTGGTGGCTGCTCTCAAAAACTGCTAATACTTCCATAAAATCATTATAGGTGGCACTAGCTGTCCCTAGCGAGTGTCTCACAAAAGCCAAACATATTTCGAAATGCAGGCTGCGAGGTACCACTAACAACAACTGGTTGCTGTCAGAGTTGCACTCGCGGAACATTGAGTCTGACGGTGCTTCGCTCAAGCGGTTTGTAGTATTGCATTTTGAAACAGCCCAAATATGACAGAAGGACACAAGCAACCTTACTACTGCACTGTTTGGTAGTGTCGATGGATCAAAGAGCAAGCCTTTCATCAAGGCAATCCAAGGGTCCTTGCACTACTCGGAGACGATGCTGTCAAAATCAACAGATAACACAGCAAAGTGAAACAACGAGCAAGGTTGAGTGTCCTCATCCAAGGCAGAGAGCCAGAGGGCGACGCCATCCAAAAGTTGTCATCTGCTGCTGTACAGCACGCAGATATCGTAGTCCTGCAGGCTAAATGACCAATGGTCATTACAGCTGGAGGGACCTTTCAATGGTAACAGCTAAAGGAGCGCGTAGTGTCCCACGACAACATTAAATGAAATACCAAACAAATACAGCAGGACCTCAGTATGAGTCTAAATGATCGTGAGACATTTCTTTTTCTAGTGGAGTAATTGCTCTTGGCTTTGGTAAGCCTTTGTTTTGCATAAACCTCAACATAAACAGGAAAACCTGGCTTGTGCTGCACAAGAACAGCACCGCGTTTAACACCACTGACTGCGGTAAAGGTTCGCTCTCAGTGGAACAAAATTAGGGGAGATGCCAGCAGGCGACTGAGTAATGTGGGGTCGGGGATATATATGTCCTAGCAAGTGATCCTTCAACACCACGAATTTGTGGGCTAGTTCATGTAAACTCATAGGGCTTTTTCAGTGCATAATATGACACCACAAGAAAGAAGACGGGACAAGCACTACTGTCAAATGACATCATTTACTGCGTCACTCCACTCTTTATACCAACCAGAGCGTACACCATGCGCTACACATGATAGCACATCCAAAAAACTAAATTCAGTGCTAAACAAGGTTATGGAAGGCACATTAATGCACTGCCGACACAAGGACTATGTGAAATGCTTCCGATAGTTCTCAAGTGGAGGTGGAACGGCTTTTGTTCAAGATAGTAATCAGTCTAAACAAAGCTTGATAATTGTACTTTTCACACTGCTGAGCCAAACCGAAGCCTATCTCAGTCGGCAGAAATTTCTCATGTTCATGAGCTTATTAATGCAATGACCTGACTGACCCACATACACTTTGGTACACGAAAGTGGAATTTGGTAAACCACACCTGTGCTGATCTACAAACTTGATGTGTTTGTTTTCATTCATATGCCATGCCTCAATCATCAGACACCTTTCCTTATTCCTATGTTGGTACAAAACTGCACATTTATCAAACTTCAGTGCTTGCTTACCAAAAGCTTAGAAGGTGTGCATGTGGTTATCGACCTCTGATATTTCAATAACCTGTGGTTAACTCAGCTGCCCATCTGTCCTACAGGACAGATGAGCAGCTGAGGCAGCTGAGGACAGTCGCCGACTAGTGGCATCGGAGAAGAAACATGAGAATGCTGAAAACTTCAAGAATGCTATGAAAAGAAAGTGCACCAAGGAGAATGATGATGACTACATTCCTGGTGGCTTCTAACATGGTTAATACACCGATTCACACCTTTTCTTGTTAAATATAAGTGCTGAGCATGTTCCTAAACTTCTTTTCTCGTTTTCTCAAAACAACATTTTTCATCACACCCTAAGTCATTGCCCACAGTATCTTTTGATGTAGCAGTCGGGTTTTGATAATTCTTGCAGCATTTGAAAGCTTATACATTGATTAGTGCAAGAAAACAAAAAAAATGTAATATTTTTATTTATAATAGTGATTTAATTAACAACAAACTTAAGCAACAGTTTCAGATTTCTAATGAGTATACTTGTCAAGGCCATAACTCTGGTACCAATGAAGCTAAAAATAAAATTATGGTTTTGTTGCACTCCCTGGCCTTCATAGAACGCTGTCATATCAAATTTGTAGCAATATTTTATGAGGAAGATGTCAAAAGGCTGGGCAGAATGCAAGTTTATGTAACAGTCAGTATTTTAAAATCTAAAAGTGATAGCAAAAAAACTAATTGCATATTCGTTTTCAGCTGTGAAAAATACATATTGTATTAAAATTTAAGCTGGAAATACTGAAAATTAAAACAACATTTTTCAGACCAGTGTCTCCCCTTAAGCGTACTTGGCGTGTTAGCATTTGGTTTTGGGAGGCACTTCGGATAAGACAAACTCATGATTGTGGTCCCTTCGAGTTCATTTTAAAGGGGTTCACTGTATTTGAAATTTTTTGATTGGAACATAAATTGTTGAAAATTTCCAAGTATTTGAAATGAACGAATAAGTGCATACAAATCCACATGGAAGCTCTTGTGAAGGTGGTTTCACTGCAGTAGAGAACTGCTAAGCTGTGAAAACACCTTTTCTGGAAAAATCCACTCTGCAGCGAAGCCCCAATTCAAAAATAACCTTTTGTGGTTCGTCGTCAGGCAGCGCCGACAACGCCGCACGGTTGTAGCAGTCCGCTGTAGGGCAACACCTGACGAGTGTGTTCCTTGTTTAAATTTTGCGATTTACTTTCTGCAAGTCGCGCGCATTTTTTTAAATAGATGAAATGCCATCTCTCGAGAAATGAGTGAGCTTTGTTTGTTGATGTTTACTTTTTTTTACATTAGGATACAGCACTATGTTCAGCACGGAACCTAGAGCGCATCCACTCGCACGTGGTTCGTTGAGGAACATGTTCACGTTTTCACCGCGTGCGTTTTACGGTGGCGCTTTTAGCAATAGCGAAGATGACTTTAGTGAGGAAGAAAGTTACGTGTCCCCGTCAGACAGTGATGACAGTGATTCTACTAAAGTGAGCGACGAAAAAGACGATGCCGGCGGCGGAGACAACACGTCTGTTTACACACAGGGGAACAGTGCGCGACTACGTGCTGCAGACTGGAAAGTTCACTTAGATAATTCACTGCCTGATTTCACTCATTTTTTCTTCACTGTCATGAACCCAGGATCACAAGTAAGCGCTTCCAATCACAACAATGAACTTGATTATTTTCAGCTGTTTTTTTACCGACCAGCTGATAGACAATATTGTGCGCAAAACAAACCGTTATGCGCGTGAAAAAGTTTAGAGTGCCGGTGAGCTTCCAAAAGAGTCAATTTGAAAGCACTGGGAAGTTGTGACTTTGACAGAATTCAAAGCTTTTTTTGGTGTAATTATAAATATGGCCTTGAATCCAAAAGCGGAGCTGAAGGAGTATTTTTGTCATGATATTGTAAACAAAGATGCCCTTCTTCCCGCACGTCTTCTGCCAGAAGAGATTTCTGCAAATTTATTGGATGTTGCACGTTGCCCCATGCCATGATGCCTCTTCAGGCTGGCCGCCAACTCGTGGAAGCAAAATCAGGGACATTGTGCAATACATCGACGCGAAATGCAGAGATCATTTCAGAGCCGGCCCCAAGATTTGCATCATCGAGAACACTGTTGGATTCAAGAGCCGTGTCTCTTTCAAATGCTACAAATCCACAGAAGCCAGCTTAATGGGGCATGCGTATTTACGCACTTGCCGGCTACCAAACAGGGTACATTTTGGCATTTGAGCCCTACTACGGCAGCACAACAACTGACAGTCTCAGCCGCCCCGAGGTGCCCTTCACCTGCCGGATTGCTCTGCACCGGCTTTAGAAAGTGCAGCAAAATATGCCGGGGAGTGGCTACCACCTCTACACCGACAGATTTTACACTTCGCCAATGCTTGCCGAGGAGTTACTAAGACAGAAAATATTGATACATAACAGCCGCTAAACACGGCTTCATGAAAGAGGAGGACGAAGTGAGTTTTCGACAAGGTCTTTGTTCCAAGGCCGGCCAGTGCATGTTGGAAGACGAAAAGGTTAACCACGTCTTGAAAGGCATTGCTGACGATGCTTTCAACCTGCTCGTTTTTAACAACGTCTTGAGCATCGACACCATTCTTAAAGAATGCCGACGTCTCGAACAAGCTAAAGCCCGCCGGGTAGCCCAAAGCATCGTGCGCCTTCCGAACACAGCGGCCACTTCTTCGTGTGATAACGCCTTCCACCAGGCCCCTCGATGTGACAACCTTACACGCATCATTCGTCGAAAGGTCGAACACGCATCATTCGTCGAGAGGTCGAGGCAGCACAACCGGTAGCCACGCCATTACCGACGCCTGCGCCTTCCCCGACCACGATCTCTTTGATACAAGCAGTCGTTGGTCAAGAGCTATCGAATGTCGGCCTACATCCTGTTCTTGCTGTATGCTCTGCTCAGCCTTCTTATCGTCCCCCTTCTGCTCCTCGCATACAGCGCAATTCGTCCGAATGGCGTACTCTTAATGACAGGCCCATATGTTTTAACTGTCGACGCGTTAGTCATATCGCTCGTCACTGCCACAGCCGCTGGGCTCCACTGTCCCATTATGCATCTCAGTATCACGCCACTTCGGTTCACCAGTTGTCCCCATCACTTTTTCCATCAACGCCGACCACATTTTCCCGCTCCTGCAGCACCTCTGAGCACACCTCGCTACGACCGGTCACCGTCCCCTGCTCGTGGTCAGTCCCGGTCGCCCCCACAATGCCGTGCTGCCTCCCTGACCCATTCTTTGCTCCTCCGACCGGAAAACTAGGCCGTGCAGCTTCTGGAGGTGGAGCTGCGTTGACGACTTTCGTAAGAAATCCTCGCTTAACGTTAACGACGAACTGGAACTTTTTGGACGTTACTGTCGACAATGTTCGTGTCAGTGCATTGATAGATACTGGCGCGCATGTGTCCATTATGAGTGCTAACTTTCGCCGCCGACTTAAAAAAGTTGTCACGCCCGCCCTCAACCGAGCTGTACAAGTCGCCGATGAAGGAACTGCCGCAATTCTTGGCATGTGCTATGCGCAAGTGTCTATTGGGGAGCGAAGCACTGCGCTCATGAACTCATTCTCGGTATGGATTTTCTAGCCACGCACTCTGCCCTCATAGACTGTTCAGCTGGTTCTCTTCATCTCGATTTACCCCTCTTTTCCGACCCGACCAGCCCACCGCAAACCAGCTTCTGCTGCATTGATTTCACGCGCCTCCCGCCTAACTCTGTCACACATGTAGACTTATCCTTCACACCGCCAGTACCTGGTGGTGATTACATGATGGCCCCGATTCCTGCCGTGATGCTTACGCATGGGGTTGCTGTGCCGCATATGGTTCTGACGATTGTGAAAAACCGCACCTTCCTTCCGCTGGTCAACTTTTCACTCACCACCCAAGTTCTACCACAGTGTATCCCCCGGCCTAAATTACCGCTCTTCAAGATGACCATGTCGAGCCTTTCAGAGTTGACTATTGCTGCAGCTCAGTCAGTGGTGAAACTCCATTACGTTCTTGGGGCGCCGACATCGAGCGAATGGTGTCATCGGACCTCACGTCTGAGCAAGCTGCAGCACTTTGCCACGTTCTTGAGGGCTATCGTAGCATTTTCTACTTTGCCAGCAACTCTTTAAGCCAAACGACCGTTGTCACCCATCGCATAAATACTGGCTATGCAACTCCCATTCACCGACGCCCCTACTGTGTCTCTGCATCGGAGCATGCAATATTACAACATGAAGTCGGCAAAATGCTTGTGATAAACATTATCGAGCCTTCATGCAGCCCCTGGGCTTCTCCAGTCGTCCTTGTTAAAAAGAATGATGGAACATGGCGCTTTTGTGTTGATTACCGTGACCTCAACAAAATTACAAAAAAAAGACGTTTATCCTTTACCTCGCATCGACGACGCCCTCGACTGCCTGTACGGTGCTACTTATTTTTCAACTATTGACCTTCGGTCAGGGTACCTGCAGATAGCCGTCGACGAGATGGACCGCGAGAAGACCGCATTCATCACTCCTGATGGCCTTTATCAGTTTAAGGTGATGCCCTTTGGTCTTTGCAATGCACCAGCCACATTTGAAAGAATGATGGACTCATTGCTCCAAGGGTTGAAATTGTCCACCTGCTTGTGTTACTTTGACGATGTTATTGTCTTATCGCCCACATCTGACTCGCATCTCGATCGTCTGTCAGCTATTATGGACGTTTTTGTCGAGCCGGACTCCAGCTTAACGTCTCCAAGTGCCACTTCACTCGTCGTCAAATTTCCGTGCTCGGTCACCTTGTCGATGCCCAAGGCGTGCGTCCAGACTGAGAGAAAATTCGCGCAGTCACAAACTTTCTCGTTCCGAGGACCATAAAGGATGTCCGCAGTTCTGTAGGGTTGTGCTCATATTTCAGACACTTTGTTAAGGACTTTGCGACCATTGCACACCCCCTCACAGACCTCTTGAAGAAAGACGCCTCGTTTAACTGGGGCCATGACCAAGCATCATCGTTTTCACAACTTACAACACTGCTTACAATGCCACCAATCTTGGCTCCCTTTAATCCATTAGCCCCAACCGAGGTTCACATGGACGCCAGTGGACATGGCATAGGAGCTGTGCTATTTCAGCAACAACGGGGACACGACCGTGTTATAGCCTACGCAAGTCGACTGCTATCTCCAGCCGAGCGCAACTATTCCATCACGGAGCGCGAGTGCCTCGCCCTTGTATGGGCAGTCGCCAAGTTTCGTCTATACCTGTACGGGCGCTCATTCCGTGTTGTCACGGATCATCACACGCTCTGCTGGCTAGCCTCCCTGAAGGACACCTCGAAATGTCTCGCTTGTTGGGCTCTACGCCTTCAAGAGTACTTTCTCTGTAATGTACAAAACAGGGCGATTACATCAGGATGCGGATTGTTTATCCCGCTATCCTGTTGACGAAGCAACCGATACTGACGCTATCACGGACGTTTTTTCCGTGTCGCAGCTTTTGAACATTGGCGAAGAGCAACGTCGGGATGCTTCTTTACGAGCCATCATTGACAAACTGGAGTCAATGCCTCGCGACCAGTCCCTGCGAATGCTTTTAATGAAAGACGGGATCCTATATTGCCGTAACCTTGATCCCTTCGGATCAGACTTACTTCCTGTCATCCCAGCCCACACCTGCTTTCCACTGTCCTGTATCAACTTTATGACGCTCCTATGACGGGCCATTTGGGCGTTTCTCACACATACGATTGGGTATGACGTCGGTTTTTTTGGCCTGGACTTGCCCGCTCTGTTCGACGCTGTGTCGCCGCTTGTGAGCCCTGTCAGCGTCGTAAAACGCCATCTGCCCTCCCAGCCAGCAACCTTCAGCCGATCGACGTTCCCAATGAACCTTTCTTTCGAGTTGGTCTCGACTTGTTGGGCCCTTTTCCACTTTCCGCCGCCGGAAATAAATGGATTGCTGTTGCTACAGACTACGCGACGCGGTACGCAATCACACGAGCACTCCCGACCAGCTGCACTACCGACGTTGCAGACTTTCTGCTGTACGACATAATATTAATGCACGGTGCTCCACGCCAACTTCTCACCGACCGTGGCCATACGTTCTTATCAGCTGTCGTTCATGAAATTTTGAGGTCTTGCCATACCAAGCACAAATTTACTACTTCGTACCATCCCCACTCAAATGGCCTCACGGAGCACCTTAACAGGACCCTAACCAATATGCTTGCCAAGTACGTTGCGCCAGACTACCAGGATTGGGACATTCATTTGTCGTATGTGACGTTCGCCTACAATTCATCTCACCACACTGTTGGCTATTCGCCCTTCTATCTCCTATATGGCCGGGACCCAACTCTACCCTTAGACACTTTACAACCTGCGGCCACTGACTATGCCGGGGAAGCCATTGCCCACGCCGACCACTTGCACCAAGTCGCCCGTAACTGTCTACAGGCCACACAGGCGCACCAACAACAGCTCTACAATTCTCACCATAGGGACGTGCACTTTTCCCCGGGTTCTCTCGTGCTTCTCTGGTCCCCTACTCGGCGTGTGGGACTGTCTGAAAAACCGTTGTCTCCCTACACTGGACCATTCCGTATCGTTCACCAAGTGACAGGTGTCACGTATGAGATTGTTCCAACCGATCCAACAAAGTCATCGTCAGCTTTGAGCGACACCATTCACGTGGCTCGGCTAAAGCCCTATTGCCCCCCTTTCGACATCATCTGCGTAGATTTAGCACCGGGACGGTGCTTCTACCGCCGGGGGTTATGATACATAACAGCCGCTAAACACAGCTGCATGAAAGAAGAGGACGAAGTGAGTTTTTATTTGATGCTGGACTGGCGCTATCTTGCTTATTGAGTTCTGTGCGCTGTAAATAGATCATTGAACAAGTTACTCGTAACAATATTATTGACATGTACCGTGATGTCGAATCGCAAGCAAATGCCACAGTAGGTCAAGAAGAAGCTAAAGGAAGGTGAAGTGGCAGCTTAGAGGAAATGAGACTCCTGCATGGTGCTTGCTTCGAGATACAAACATCAAGTCACCATGCTTAGTTCTGCCCACAATGTATCTATGAAAGAAGTCACAAGAACACAAGCAGTAGGAAAGAAAGTGACGATGAAGAAACCAGTGGTTATATGCGACTACACAGAAAACATGGGTGCAGTTGACTGTGTGGATCATTACTGTGCGAGCTACGCATTATGTCGCAAGAGGATGAAATGGTGGCGCAAGCTTTTTTTCTGAATTCTGGAAGTTTTTGTTGTCAGCAGTTTTATTTTGAGGTGCATACAGCTGCAGATACATGGCCAACACAAACAGCGACACCTGCAGTATCGTCGCAACCTCATTCAACAGCTTGTGGGTGACGTGAGGGCTGGAGCGCGAAAGCGGGGCCCCTCTGCCTGGAACGATTGTGAAGAAAGGCTAGGTGGAAATAGCCCCTTTATCTACAAGCTCCCAGGGCGAAGCAGCAAGGACTGCGTCGTTTGTAGCGATAGGCAAACAAAAGGAGGCAGGAGTGAAACTGTGTTTTTCTGCAAAACCTGCAGTAACAACTCTGGCCTGCACCCAAGAAAATGCTTTGAGCGGTATCACACACTGCCTAAATATTGCTAAGGGAGTTGCCTGCAGAATGCAAGAGCAAAAATAATTATCCTGTGAGTTTCTCTTCCGCAGTTTGTGTTTTTCTTTGCGGCGCCAGAAACTGGCTAAATAGTTTTGAAACGGTAGAGACGGAAAGTGAGTGAGGGTTTGGGACTACAATGGGTTAACTGAACATATATTACCCCCACATTGATTTCAATATCTTTCAAGCTTAAGGGGTCCCTCACCAGGTCCCGTAAGAAATTTTAGTTAGACTGTGGCAGTTTTTGTGTGTCCGATGAAGAGCATTATTCTACAAGAATTTCTTTAATCGTTTCATTACGAGCTGAGAAAACTGTTATTTTAAAGTGGCGTGATACTATGAAGGGAGCAGGCGAACTCGAAACCTTTGCCACTCACCCCACATAGCCTTTGCAAGCCAAATACTTTCCCTAGCCTCTCCAGCATCTGAGAGAGAGGAACATATATGTGCACGTCGGGGAATATGCGCATTACGAGCACGAGCAAGCTTGAGCCCTTGAGCATGTTGGCAGCATTGTTTTGCTGAACAGCATTATTATTGCAATAGCAATTATATGGACACTCTCGACTAGATTTTGCCGCCGGCGTCGGCGTCACCGTCACTTATCGTATATGTATATGTATCTATATATATGAAAACGCAAGAAAGAAAAATAATCCAGAAAAAGACTCCAGCACGGGGAATCGAATGTGGGACCTCTGAATCGTGAGTGCGAGGCCTTAACCACTGAGCCACAAAGGAGCACTTTCTTTAACATTGAAACGGCAAGCTATTTAGATCTACCACTTACCGCTGGTGACGGGTATCTCGGGGGTAACTATTATGTTTTCAGCATTACCAGCAAGAAGGCGCAATGAGCGCACGTCGCCACATCGTCAGGATGCAGCGGCATGCGCTCTCATCTCTCACGCGTACTTTGCTTCGTGGGGAGGGGGCAAAGTGGACCTCACACGTGCACTCATCTCGTGGTGGGGACAATTGTACGTCTTGGCTGGCCTTGGCACCTTTCACTGGAACGATTGCATTTACCTGGCGCACAAAGGTCACAGCAACCGTTGCACAGTCTCCGTTTGCGAAAAGGGCGCGCTAATCAGGCACAGCCAAATAACAACAAAGAATCTTGTTCGCGTTCATCTGTACGTATGAGTACGTTTTGTGCATCCATTTATGCGGGAGACACGCCGGGCACGTTTCTGATCTGCTTGCCATCCTGCGCGTGACCTTCCAATTTTTGCTATCGCGTTCATTGCCTTTGCCTTTGCGGCAAAGCTGACTTTTTTGTGGTCTATTGTCTTGCCGATCAACAGGCTTGCAACTTATTATTGAGCACGAAGACTGCGACATGTCATTGGCACGAGTGTGGCGGTATTGTGAGCCAGTGTTGCATCAATGTGTACTTGGATGTGCCAGAATAAATGAGTATAGTGATTGCTCGAACGCGGCAGAACATTGCTTTCATTTTCAGGGCAGTGCATGCTCGATCTGTAATGGTGCATTCAGACGACGGACCGAATCCGAATTTGTCGTGCACGCGGACGGCTAATCCGCGGATGATCCGCCTGCAGGCGCATCCACACGACGGACGGTGTCCTAGGAGAAAACAGCCGGATTACCCTCGACAGCAGGTTCGGCGTTCACCTGCGCCCGCTGAAAGCAGACCGGTTTGAGAGTATTCAACATGGATGCCCGCAAGAAGCGACGCTTGACTGCGATGTCTGTCGCGTTGTGACAAATGAACGAGGAGTGTTATTCTTTCAGGAGGAAAGGTAGATGATGGCAGAATGTTCTTTCAACTACATTGTTCCTCACTTGTAGAACTTTTGAACGCGTCCCCCATCCTTTTTTAGAAGCGGCACGCCGCCGGTTGCAAAAGTTAGAATATTTCACCACGATGACGGCTAAGAATTTCGCGTGTCAAACGACGGCGGCGACATTTCCCGAACCACCAAAAGTGATTTCTGCGTATTTAATCACCTGAGAACAAAGCCCCCGGAAACTAAGTAAACCATGCTCAAGCGTAGATGATGCCGACTAGTCATGCAGCTATCCGCGAGCCATGGAGGACATGCCACGAGCAGACGAAAAGTGTACTGGTTGCCAGAAACCCCGAGCTAATCCGCTGAAGTATCGGCTTTCTCCCGCCAAAATCCCGATGTGAGAAACAGGTCGGGTTCATCCGTTCGCGAGCCGCGCGGACGAGTCGCAGACGAGGGGAATCGCTGATTTGAGGTCACGTGACGCGCCGTCTGCCCCGCCACATCCGGATTCGGTCCGTCGTCTGAATGCACCATAATCGTGGGGTAGTGCATGGACATGAACTAGGCGTGTGGGAATATCAAAATTTTCGAATACGAATCGAATACAAATACATAGCTTTGAATATGAGTTGAATATCGAATAATGGAGAGGTGCAATCTTTTTTCAACCAGTAATATTAAAATTCTTTATTTCTGCCTTGAAAGGGTACAGATAGTGGAGATGCAGAAAAAGTTGTCAGAGACAGCTGGACGGTGCCGCGACACTCTTTTGCTCAGCAGCAGCTTAAAGCAAGGTTCACTAAACAACAGTATTAACATAGTGTGATGGGAAATTCCAGAGAAAACTTGAATTTGCCATTCTTGAAAACTTGAAGTGATTATAAATTATAGTGTAAATATTATTCACACTAAACACACACAGAGATGTTTAAAAAGAATAAAAAGAGAGAATAGCTGAGAGAAACAAAATCTACATGGTAACATACATAGCAGGCCATGCACTTTTTGACGAACTGAAAAGATCGAAACCACTTTGTAGATATGATTGAGTAATCTTTTACTGAATCATATATTTATACTATAAACAGTAAAATTGCTAATATAGTTAGTTATTGTGCACAGAAATAATAAAAAATATCACTATCTGTACTTCCCAGAAAGCATAAGACTGTAATAATTGAGCTTGTGACCGAGATGTCTTGGTTTCAATCTCCATGCTGAACAAACCTTTTGTATCATTTTTTTATCTATGGTACCTTATTACAAAAAAAAGAAAGAAAAGCTTTCATACTTGCTACTATGACTAGTGATTATGAGGCCACTGGTTTGATTGTGTAATAGTTAACACTCGTGTATTTAAGTCTAAGCAATTATTAAAACAGCCTAGGTGGTCACAATTCATCAAGGTTCCCACTTTATCAGTGATGGCTTGAAAGACCCTGATTTTATAGTTTTCTTTTCAATTTTCTTCTCTGTTTTCATATCCTGTCAAGCCACTAACAGAAATAGGAGTACTTGGGGCATTTTTCAACTAAACAGCAATACTCGTTATCTCGCTTGCTTCCGTTGCCTTTCTCGAAGACTGCTCGTTTGCCGTGTTTCGATCAAGAATGCTGTGTTGTGCTGATAGCTGCACGATCGTGACCGAGGTGTACCGGGTGCACAGCGATTACGCAAAGTAAGAGCGTGAGATAGATTAAATATAGATATGTGGGTGATATAAAGGTGCCCCAAATGCACCTTTTTGTTACAACTCCTGGCGGCTAGGGCACTACTTCACCACGTCACGACCCTTTTCGGTGCACTAGCTGCCGACAGCAGTAAACTAACATTGGCAAAAGAGCAAGATCACAGCAACGATTTAACAGAGGGTCGATTGCAGAAGACATTACCGCGTGAGCGCAATGTGCATGCAACAGATTTTCAAAGGCGCTGTCTGGAATGCAGAGAAGCTACGCATACATTAATCTCTCCTTCACGTTAAGTGCGCTGCCATTACCAACAAAGAACTATATGTGATGACACTATCGTAATATTACCGAAAGTGCATGGTCTTTTCTATGTGTGCCATGGCATGGAAAAACACTTCAGTTCATTCGCATGACCATATCTGCTACCATGAAATCATTCCTGAACTATGAAGAGAGTATACATGCTGAAGTGGTGGCACAGCTGACAGATGACTCGTCAGGCTTTGACATGTGTGCGTATGTTTGTACGCATTGGTTACTTAGAGAAAACTGGCGCGGCTATACGTGAAACGCGTTCCCATCGTACGTCAAGCTGAGCGCACCCCTAGCTGGTTGCGGCAGTGCATCCTCTACTAAGCTCACTCCAGCAGCGCCGTGCCCTGTAACATATATATGTGCATTTGCCCTTGCTCACCGAAATTTTTTCTTCGTGCTCGCTCAGCACGGGACTGAGCAAAAGTTTGAAGACTGAAGAAGTGTGAACACTGAAGGCACTAGGGCGCGGCAGTACGCTTACATGAACCGTAACAGTGCTATACTGCTAGGCCATACGTACTGGCATGGAAGCAATACATGATTTAGATCGATTGACATGTTTATCATTGATAGGTTTGTTGCGATAACAAGCCGCCGCATTTGTCGATAGCCATCATCAAGCTCTTGCAAATTTCCATGCAGGCATTATCGCACTTACCCTGAAGCCGTAGTAATCACTGCATGATCTACTGAGGGTCTTATTGCAAATGCACAAAATCGTTAGTTATTCACTGTGACATATGCAAATGAATATTTGTAAACATTGAATATTCGAGTTAGTTCGAATATTCAAAATTTTCAAATATGTGGTTGTCGAATCGAATACGAATATTACAAATGTAATATTTAACGAATATTCAAAACTTTTGAATATTCCGTGTCCATAATATGAATGCATGCGAAATGGAGGCACATTAGCCCCTTATATCGCTGCTATTCCTGAATAAAAAAAAAAAGAATTCCTGAATAAAAAAAAAAAGAACACACGAAAAATGCGCACATATTGTCACGGGGTCCTAACAGACTCCACGTCGAAGAAGAAACTGTTTATTCGGGCCGTACTTGTGGCCACGCAAAAGGAAAGTAAGCCATTGGTACTGATAGCGGCGAACAGAGCATCAGTCGTTGGTCAACTGACCAGGGGCGAAGCGTGTCGGCACTTATACACTTTCCATCTAACATTCTAGCATTATCGCTAGCGGCGGCGTAGGTTCCAGAATAATCTGAAACGTTCACAAAGTGGGCGTAATCTTAACAAAACGATCTACTACAGCCTCGAAGCTTCTCTAACACCGTAGGCGTGGTTTGTGCTAAACATAGTGTAACGGGGCGATAACAAAACCTGAGAAAAGGAACGTGGCATTGCCCTGCCTCTGAAAAAGGCATTGTCGCAATGCTTTCACAGAAGATGAAAATACAAAAAATAATGCAAGAAAGAACAAGCAATAAGTTGCGATATAGCAATAACTGTTTGAGATCATTAACGCGCATGAAAGCACGCGACATGGACGACTTTAGGTCGCGATCAGTGTTGTTGAGAGTTTGTGATGCCGTTGAGGACAACCTCGTAATCGAGTAGGCCGAGACGTCGAGTTACGCTGTATGGTCCAAAAACCGTCGCAGAAGTTTTTCACTCAGTCTACGTTACGTTGGCGTATCGGCGTCCATACCCAAACACGTTCACCGGGCTGGTATTCCGGGAAGCGTCGTTGAAGATTGTAACGGCGGCAATCCGTCGTCTGTTGGTTCTTGATGCGGAGGTGGGCACGTTGTCGAACCTCTTCAGTGCTGAAGGTACTCGCTCACATCGAGGTCTTCTTTGTCAATGACATTGGGTAACATGGCGTCGAGCGTCGTTGCCGGGGTCCTTCCATAGACCAACTTATACGGCGTGATCTGCGTCATTTCTTATACGACGGTGTTGTATACGGTGGTCGCATAGGGAAGGATTGCATCCCACATTTTGTGTTCGACATCGACGTACATGGCCAGCATGTCGGTGATGGTCTTGTTTAGGTGCTCGGTGAGTCTATTGGTCTGTGTGTGGTATGCTGTCGTATGGCAGTGGCTTGCCTGGCTGCATGCTAAAATCGCTTTGGTTAGCTCAGCGGTTAATACAATACCACTGTCGGTGATGAGGACCTTCGGAGCACCGTGACGCAAGACAATGTTTTCGATGAAGAATTTGGCTACCTCAGATGCACTACCTTTGGGCAGGGCTTTTGTCTTGGCTTCGTGGGTAGTCAGTAGCTACGAGGATTCATTTGTTTCCGCAATTCGACGTCGGAAATGGCCTCAGTATGGCCATCCCAATTTGTTGTAACGGTCGGCGAGGTGGTTCGATTGGCTGAAGAAAGCCTGCTGGCCTTGTCTGTGGTGTTTTGCATCGCTGACAGTCTCAGCAAGTCGTCACGTAACAATCGACATCGGTGGTAAGGCCTGGCCAGTAGTACCTTTCTTGTATCCTCGCAAGCGTGCGGGAAACACCGAGTTGTCCTGCCGTCGGGTCGTCATGTAGGGCCTCAAGTACTTCTGGTCTCACCGCTGATGGAACCACGAGGAGGTGGTCGGCTCGAAGGGACGAGAAGTTCTTTAAGAAAACTTCGTTTCCCAAGAAGAACGACTCCTGTCCTCTCTTGAAAACATTCAGAACATTCGTACTGCTGCCCTCGAGGTATTCCACAAGGCTTCTGAGTTCCAGATCAGCTTGCTGTTGCTCGGCGACGTTGTCGGCAGTTATTGTTCCTAAGAAGCTGTCCTCATCCAGGCCGTCAGGCGGCGGTGGTTTGACCGAGGCATGATACAAGCAGTCGGCGTCAGTGTTTCCTTCCAGTTTTGTAAACGACCGTCACGTCGAATTCTTGAAGTCTGAGGCTTCACTGTTGGAGGCGACCCGATGGAGCTTTCAAGTTAGCTGGATAACAGAAGGCGTGGTGGTCGCTCACAACTTTAAAAGGCCTGCCATAGAGGTAGGGGCAGAACTTTGACGCTGCCCATTTGATGGCGAGGCACTGCTTTTCTTTTTTGTGAAATAGTTGGCTTCCGCTTTGGATAGCGACCAGCTAGTATAACTGATAACCCCTTCTACGCAGTCAGTCCTCTGCACAAGGGCGGCGTCGAGTCTTACGCTGCTTGCATCGGTGTGTACTTTTGTTTCAGCATGTTCATCGATATGCGCAAGTGTCGGTGATGTCTGGAGGCGTCGTTTAAGTTCTTGAAATGCTTCCTCTTGTGCAGCTTCCCACCTGAATTTGACGTTGCTTTCCGTGAGGTGAGTTAGCGACTCGGCGATTTGTGAAAAATGCTTGACGAAGCGTCTGTAATAGGCGCACAATCCGAGGAATCAGCGTACAGCCTTCTTGTCAGTCGGTTGCGGGAAATGAGTGATGGCGGCTGTTTTCCCGCGGGTCCAGATGGACTCCAGAGTTGCTAATTTTGTGTCCCAGAAACAACAGCTCCTCGTACGCAAAGCGGCACATTT
Organism: Rhipicephalus microplus; assembly: GCF_043290135.1. Taxonomy (NCBI): domain Eukaryota; kingdom Metazoa; phylum Arthropoda; class Arachnida; order Ixodida; family Ixodidae; genus Rhipicephalus; species Rhipicephalus microplus. The sequence goes on from NW_027464586.1 coordinate 34,255,482, forward strand.
CTGGCTTCAGGCTTAGCCCAGATGTTCCGATAACTTGAAGTACCTCTTCAAGGCGCCATATATGCTCGTCGAAGCTCGAGGAAAGCATGACGACGTCATCCCAAGTACACGAGGCAAGTCTACCATTTCCATATCCAGCTAGCACGGTATCCATAACGTGCTGAAACGTCATAGACGCCGAGCAAAGACCAAATGGCATGACCTTAAACTCGAAGAGGCCGTCTGGAGAGATAAAAGCCCTCTTCTCTCGATCTCTCTCGTCAATCTAAGTTTGCCAATAGCCCGTTTTGAGGTCCATTGAAGAAAAGTATTTCCCGCTGTGGAGTTGGTGCAGGGCGCCGTCTCTATGTGGAAAAGGGTACACGCCCCTCTTTGCAATTTTGTTTAGGCGTCGGTAATTGACACAAAAACGTCCGGTCTTTCTTCTTCACTTATGCCATGGGTGACACTCACGGACGCTTGGACGGCTGAATGCTGTCGTCGCGTAGCATTTCGTCGACTTGTTTCTTCACGGCGTAGCGTTCACGCATCAAGACGCGGTACGGCTTTTGTCGAACTGGTTTTGATATGGGGGGTTTAACGTCCCAAAACCACCATATGATTATGAGGAACACCGTAGTGGAGGGCTCCGGAAATTTCGACCACCTGGGGTTCTTTAACGTGCACCCAAATCTGAGCACACGGGCCTACATCATTTCCGCCTCCATCGGAAATGCAGCCGCCGCAGCCGGGATTCGAACCCGCGACCTGCGGGTCAGGAGCCGAGTACCTTAGCCACTAGACCACCGCGGCGGGGCTGTCGAACTGGTCGGGCACTTTGTTCTGTTATGATGAGATGTTTAGCGATTGGGTTTGTCGAATTCTCGATGATGACAAGAAGCAGTCCTTGATTTGCAAGGTACTTGAGCTGATCTTGCTTGCACTTTGAAAGACTCGGGTTGACGTAGAAATTTGGTTCGAGACCTCGATTAGTCAAAGCAGGGTCGGCAGCATCGAAGAAGGCAAATGAATTGCTCGCCTCCACGAATTCGTCGATGTGGCCAACTGTCATACCACGATGGTGCCTGTATCTGTGACCGAAGTTTGTCAGCACCACCTCTGCTTTGCTGTCACGCAGCTTAGCTATGTCTCTTGCGACGCGAATCTGACAGTTTAGAAGAAGGTGTTGATAACCTTCGATAATGCCTTCAAGGTTTTCGGCTTTTTCGATTCCTATGGAAATGACGACGCTGGAGAATGGCGGCATGGTGACCTGCTCTTCTAGCACATTCAATGCGTGATCCCTTGGCTTTTGTAGGGGTCAGCAGCGTGTTTTCTGAGGTTACTGTGATTGACTCAGACCTCGGGTCGATTACAGCGCCATGTTGACTTAGAAAGTCCATTCAAGTATCACATCCCTGGAGCAATTTTGTAAGATTCCAAAGCTCGCATTATAAGTCTGGTTATTTAAGGTGACCCTTGCTATGCACACTCCAGTCGGCATTATTAAGTGACCTCCAGCGGTTCGAATTTCTGGGCCTTGCCATGCAGTTTTCGCTTCTTTCAACTTTGTCGCGAAAGGTCCACTGATGACAGAATAGGCGGCTCCAGTATCAACGAGAACATTGACAAGGTGGCCGTCGAATATTATGTCAAGGTCGCTGGTTCCTCGTCGTGCGTTGCAGTTTGGTCGTGACGTTGGATTACGGCTACGCCTATTTGTTCCAATTCTTCCACGTTGCTGCGCCGTGACGTCTTCATGTTGCGAAGATTCGACGTCAATACGCTTTTTGTCTTGCAGCGGGGGCTTTCGATTTTGTTGTAGCGTAACCGTCAGCGGTGGCGGCGAATCTTCTTTAGTTCATTGTACAGCAACCACACCTCCATGGGTTACTGCCCTTAGTTTTCCGGTTAAAGGCTTGGAGAGCGGCCCAGAGCAGGGCCGGTGTAGTGCCCGCGGCGCGGTGAGGAGAGCGGCCTGGTGGCGGCAAACCATAAGTCGTGGTGTCGTCTGCACTCCCGCGAGATAGTCGACAATGTCATGTGGTCGTTCGTTTCGTTGTGGGCACGGTGCGTTGATCTCGAAGCCCCGTAGGCCCATCTGTCGGTACTGGCAAAGGCGGTAGGTGTGCTCGGCCTCGCTGCAGTGGTAGCAGAGTGGGCGATTGTCAGGTGCACGTCAAACATCGGTCTTCCTTGGTGCGCTGTGCTGTCCTGCTAGTGAAAAGTAAGACATCGGTGTTGGTGGTGGCGGCAGTGGTGTCTGGCAACGGAAGTGCGATGGGGCAGCATCCTGGTGTGGGCGTGGAGGAGGGGCGTTACGGTGGGCTGCAGCAGCATAGCTCATTACTTGCAGCTGCGGTTCTGGAGGCTGAGGAAGGCGCAGCTATTTCTGGGTCTCCTGGCGTACTGCGTCTGCGATGTAGTCCACGCAAGGCTGCGCAGAAGGAAGCAATTTTCACAGCTCTTCTTGTGTGATCACTCGGATTGTCTCACGCAAGTCTGTGGTTTCTAGCGCTTGGATATCGGCCTAGCTTGTAGACGAGAAGCTACGGTTGTATTGCCATGGCCGTATCTCAAGCGTCTTCTCTAGCGTAGATGCTTCAAAAATGAATTCAGTGACTGTCTTTGGGGGGTTCCTGATCAGCCTAGCGAAGAGTTTTTGCTTGACTCCTCGCATAAGCAGACGGACCTTCTTATCCTCAATTATCTTGGGGTCAGTGTGGCAGAAGAGGTGGTTCATTTCTTCAGTGAAAATGGTGACATTTCTACTAAGCGGCGCCATCCGGGTCTCCAGTAACACAGTAGCCTGCTCTTTACGAGTGACGCTGGCGAACGTTTGCAAGAATGCGTCGCAGAAAAGATCCCACGTTTGAAGTGCAGACTCCCTATTCTCGAACCATGTCCTTGCTGCGTCTTCCAGATAAAAGTAGACGCGACGGAGCTTCTCTTCCGCGTCCCAGTCGTTGAGGGCGGCCACTTGGTCATAGGCCTTTAGCCAGGTCTCCGGGACTTCAAACGATGAACCACGAAAAATCGGTGGTGCCCTTGGCTGCCGCATCACTACCGCTGGCTGTGGCGCAGCAGTCGTCATCGTTGTCGCGGTCGAGGTCATGGCCTTGTTCTTCAGAGCCTTGTCCTATAGAAGCCCGTACTCCGGAGGTAAACCCTGCTGCCTGCAGCTTGTTCGGTGCTCATGGCTAGCGTTGGTGTCTTCTTCGCGACGTGGGCTGGGTTCATGGCTTGACGGGTATGTCCGGTACATGAACGAAGCAGCACCTCTGCCAGATGTCACAGGGTCGTGACGTGAACGAAGGGAGCAGACTCCATGTCGAAGAAAAAACTGTTTATTCGAGCCAAACTTGTGGCCACGCAAAAGGAAAGACACTGGTACTGATAGCGGTAAACAGAGCATTGGCCGTCGATCAACTGAAAAGCAGCGAAGCGTGTTGGCATTTATACATTTGCCATAGAACATTGTAGCATTATTGCTAGTGGCGATGTAGGTGCCAGAATAATCTGAAAGGTTCACGAAGTGGGCAAAACCTTAACAAAACGATCTGCTACAGCCTCGAAGCTTCTCTAACACCGCAAATGCGGTTTGCACAGAACATAGTGTAACGGGGCGTAACAAAAGCTGAGGAAAGAAACGTGGCAATATTTTCTTTGTGTGTCTCATTGTTTCTGTCAAGTTCCATTAACCTATTCAAGCAACGAATTGCACAAACTACTCATGTGTTGAATACTTTTCGCGTGTCACGTGCTACTATTGGCGATGTCAGAGCTCAGTCGATGTAGAGGGCTGACGTCATAGTACTACCGTCTACGTAGCTATGCCATCCCCTCATTCTCTAGGTGCGAGCACACGAGAAGGAGGGAAAGCTATGCTCAGCTTAAATCCGACCGATTTTGGAGGCGTGCAGCATTGTCAGTTTTGGCAGACATGATTGTGAGCTCAAAATAGTCAACTCAATATTGTCAAATCTTGTGAGAAACCCTTTAAAAGCTTTTTATACCGGCTCATATGCTCTAAGTATCATATATTTTAAAAATGAACATATTTTACGGGTTATCACTTGCATTCTACCAAATGTCAAATCTTGCTACTATTCAAAGGCCTTTGCACTTCCTTTAAATATAAAAGAATGGTATTTGCACTAGCCTTGTTTCAAATGAAAAGAATATATATATTGTGTAGGCTAGTTAGGTCATAACAATTATGTTAATTTTTTTTAATTTTTGGAATTTATCTAGATTTTTCTCAGGAAAAATTATTGGACCAAAATCACTATTTGCTTCAAACCTAAAATTCATTATTCGCACAAGCTTAGTCATGGTGAGTTTTGATAGATTGTAGTACTTTTACTGCTGATTGTTTTGCCAGCGCATTCAATGAAAAATCTTTATTAACAGTTTTTAACCAATGGCAAGTTGTGAACATGAGGAAGCATCGCACATTTTTGAAAAATGTGAAGCAACGCTCTTTGCACTTTTTATGTCAATGTGCTCCTGTTCTGTCAGTTGATGATTGACTTCTCCCATGTTTCCAGGTTTCACAGTACACGTTTGCCATGTGTAGCTTCAGAGAAAAAACATCCGTGCCCACTGAGCTGCTTCAACTGGATGGCTACACAGTCGACTACACGGAGGCACTCACAGGTGGGCATTGCATGTCCAGCCAACCAGGTAGGAGCAGTTGTTTCATCCCTGTGCAGAGCTGGAGGGTGGCCGCTTCTTCTTCAATGCTGTGCGGGAAGGGGACAGCGTGGCTTTTGCGAGTGAGGATGAAAACGAGTGCCACCTCTGGGTAATGGCCATGTACCGGGCCACGGGCCAGTCGCACAAGCCCACACCCCTCATCCAGCCACTGGCCAGCAAGAACTCCACCATTTCACGAATGCAAGGGGGTAAGCGTCACCTGGCTGCTGCCCCTTCTCCCTCCCGCTCACTCCCCCTCCCGATGCAGACACGGAGCGGGCGCGCAAGCACGGTATGGACGAGTTCATCTCGGCCGACCCAAACCGCTTCGACCACCACGGCCTGTTCCGCATGCTGCAGACTCTGACCCTGGACTACCGACTGGGCGACCCCTACTGCTCCCTGGTGCGCTCGCCCCTCGCTTGCTGCCGCTCTTCCATGGATGCAGCTCTGTTTCCTCTTCTGCTGCAGGGTTGGTTTAGCCCTGGCCAGGTGTTTGTGCTGGACGAGTATGCAGCGCGCTACTGCGTGCGCAGCTGCTTCCGCCACCTATGCTACCTGCAGGACCTGCTCACTCGTGCCGAGAAGGGCCTCATGATTGACCCCACACTCATACACTATAGCTTCGCCTTCTGCTCCTCACACGTCCACGGAAACAGGTGGGTGTCACGCAGAGAAGAGCTTGGCCTTAGGTCCCATGGCATGGTCCTATTGTTTTGTGGTTTTTTTCCTCAGCCGCCCCTTGTACCTTTTGTGATTGCGGCCTCCTTTTTTGCTTAAGCTGTGCACACTGCACTTATGTGTGTCCCTGCCGCCGCAGCAGCACTTGTCTTCTCAGGCTGGTGACAATGCGCAGATACTGCAGTCCGGTAGAAAAGAAGGTCTCTCTAGGCATGGGTAGTGATGACATGCATGATCACACGGCTTGCACGAGGCATGAATGTAGGCCCAGTTGTAATGCCAAGCAGAGCTTTAATTGCTACCCTTGTGTGGCAGTTGCACGGCAAAATAATATAGTGGTTTTCCTCCTATCTAATGGTGATTTTATTTAAAAAGAATGGAAATGTTTGGGAGATGGTTTTCAAGAACTTCTATCGAGTGCTGGAAGAAGACACTGCCGAGATGGAAGGAAGACAAAGAAACACAAGATTGAAAAGTGTGATTTTATTTTCATGCAAAGCAACCTAAGCCTAGCATTTGCTGTCATTTTTCCTAATGCCTCTGCAATTGCCTGCCTTGTTTTTCTTTATGGCAGTCTAACACATATGCAGCCTGAAGCAAAGGTTGGCACCAATAAATACCTGATTTTCGTGCAGTCACAAATAGAAATGAAAATGACCTGTCTGAACATTTCATTGGCACTACCTTTGATAAGGGGGTTGACTTTCACGTGTGAGGTTCCTGAACAAAACATATTATTTCCAAATTATTTTGGTCAGAAGCACCAGCTAGGGAGTGTTAAACTGCCTGTGCTAAATTATGTCTCCAGTCATTAAAAAAGAGCAGCTGCTTCACCTGTCTTTTTGGCAGCCAACAATGTGAAAGTGCTAGCAGACCGGTTCTTCATAGCGGGTGTTCCGAATTTCGCCATTTCATCAGTGTGTGAAAAGTGCTTGCAGAGAGTGAAACAACAGAGCCAGGAGAAACAAGTAAGACAGGAAAAAAAGCAAAGAGTGGTTTTATTTCATATTTGCGACATATATCTCATGGATTAAAGAAAATTGGGCCTAGATTGTGTTGAAATGGTTTTATCAACCTCGTTCAAGGTTTTTTAACTTGGTAGACTGACGGACAAGTGCCTTAATTAGTGAGATGTCGAGTATAAACAAACAGGCATGTGTGGTAAAAAGCGAAAGTAATCTTGTAGAATGCTTAATGGGTGTTGTCTACAGATTGCCTTTAACGTGCGAGTGCAGTTACATAGGACAAACAGGATGTTGCCTAAATAAGGTTAGGTGATTAACTCATCAGTGTGTGTGTGTGTGTGCATGTATAACATTTGTACATATCTTCAGTGTCATTTCATGATATGTCTTATTCAAAAGAAGAATTATGCGGCAGTCATCTTTCTGCTGCATGGCTTGCATACTATTAATTACCAGCCCAACCACACATCCACTACCCAACAGAGGTGGAAGAGCGCTTTCGTATCCTAGAAGTCTAGAGATATGCTCTGCACTTTCGCCCTGTTCTGGCCAACATGACATGTAACCACCACAGTGGCATGTGCCTTGCGTGGGTGGAGGCACCGGCCTGCCACTATGGGAACAAACACGGATTATTTTACGTGAATGCCTGTAGCCCTCACCAAGGGGGGATACACGGTCATCCACAAAAAAGTTGCAGTGAATGGCGTCAGATTCAGAGCACTAGACATAACACATGTGGAGGAGGTCACCATCACGCTAGCTGCCTCAGACCAGGACTCGCGCGTCATCATTACAAACATGAGAAGGGCTTGCAGAAATATGTTCAACACAGGTTTGTCCTACACCTGGCGTTCCGCATCAGTACTAAACAGCAGTTACGTTGGGGCCCCCATATTCCAGAGTGACACTTCACAACCTTGTTTTCTGTTATTATTATGTATCTTGCTCACCTTGCTTGGACTTTTCATCTGTAGTATTTTAAAAATAAATTAAATATAGAATAAAAATATTATTAAGACAGTTGCAGAGCATGAAAGGTACAGCGGTGGTTTAACTGCGTCAATTTGCTAGAAATGCCTTTGTCGTGCTGCACACATTCGAGCACAACTTGTGCCAACTGCGCCGAATTTCATTGGTCCATCTGTTAACATGGAATTGGACCGCTGATGACCCAAAAATAGTCTTGGTTGCAACAAACATTTTTGCAGCTTTTTCGTAATGCCGCCAATGCCCTCTACTCTAACCATTCCAGCGATGCGCTTTTTGTCATTTTATTCAAAGTAACCAAAGTCTCTGCACCGCCCCGTGTGTCTCTGTTGTTTAAAGTTTGCCATGTCGTAATAGCCTCTCTCATTTGTTAGGGAACTGGCGATAACTCATAGCAGTGATTTTTTTCGTTTGCAAGTTGCCCTGCGTACCGAAATGTACCCACTGCGGCCAAGCCACAACAGTTGTCGTCAAGTACTGCAGATTGGGGGAGTTGCTGCATTATAATATCGTACAGTTAAACCTGCTTATAACGAACCTCTATATAATGACTTCCTCGATATAACAAAGTTTTTCTATTCCCTACCGTTATTCCAAAGAAGCACCTGTATTTGCAATGTTTACGTAACAAAAGTAACAGCGAGAGACATCTTTGATATAACGAATTTTCTCCTCCGACAATATTGGAATTTCGTGCCAGATTTTGTCATTTTCGCCCGAGCATGCATTTTTTGTGGTTGTCTTGTGGCGGCAAAGCGCAAATCAGCGGCGGCGTGAACGGCGTGCTCGTGGCCTTGACGACTCGCGGTCAAGAACGAGCGCTCCTTATTGCACGCGGGTGTGCGTGAGATGAGCAGCCAGGCTTGCGCCCCTCGAGCCGGCTTTTCCGCTGTTTTTGCCGACGTGGGCGCATGAGCAAATGTGCCTCTCCCTCCCTCCAAACCAAAAACATAAAAAAAAACTACTTTTGCGTTGGCAGTGCTTTTACTTAGTGTGACATATGTGGCGCCGCGCTGCCTGTGAGGGCGCTTTACCGAATAGTTTTCCACAGTGCCCATGTCGTTCACTTTTCGTTTTCGACGTCGTACACGCGTGCATGATGCTGTCGCCAACAAGGTTCAGCCTTGCTTTTTTTTTTTCTTTTTCTTCTTTTAAAGCGGACAACCGTGTCATGGATACTGATGGATACTCTGATATCACAGTGACGACAGACCTTCGGAGGTCGACTCGTCACGTGCTTTTGTCTTGCGCCACGCCGCGAGTTTGCGGGACTGTAGGTTTCCCGATTAGCTTCGGTACGAACAATATGGGGTGTTGAATGTAATTTAATGAATGCGGTAGGAACAAATTGTAATGTTATACGGAGTAAGGATGGCAGCCAACTCTTTTGGAACCGGTACCACGGAAATTCTACAAAACCTACAAAATGCTGGTGTAAGCAAATACTGCTGCTCCTGGGAGAGGTGCTCTTTTCACATAGTCTCCTCACGTTGAAAGCGTACTAATATTTGCTGAGATAGCACATGCGCCAGCAATCACCACTGCGCTCTTGAAATCAAAGTTCACTGTTGCTATTTGAGCAACATGTTGTGTAGGGGTTGATGTGGCCACGACGACGACAAAGAAAAAGAGCAAAGCATCACAGTACGGCAATGCTGCCTGCGGCAGCCACCCATGACTTGGGCACGGGGCGCTAAAAATAGGAAAGTTTCGCCTCGAACAACTGTTCGTCACCAGCTGATGTATTTACAACTATTTACACATACGCCTCATATGCACTCTATCGGTGCACACCACAATACATTGCTGCGTGGGAGGTGCCACCTCGCAACGATAACCAAAAATGAAACTAAACCAAACAGTACAACACAACACCATCTGCCCCTCGAAAGAAACACAAGAAAATACAATAAACCAGTATACCCAGCATAGCACATCGAAGAATACACAGTACATAGAACAAGCACTTTGGTCAAGAAAGTTACACTTTATACAAGAACTTCCAATTAGTCTAAAACATAGTCCGCAAAGCGGCTAGGTGTGAACATGGATGCCACATACAATTGTCTACCGAGTACTGCGAAGGGATGTAAAAGTGATGAGCAGAAGTTTGAGGCGTTGAAGCTGAATCCGTATGAAAAATGATGATACGAGAGGCATTCTATATGTTGCCATCACTCAACTGAAAGGCAGTTGGGCTAACCTGTTCCAAGACTTTGTACCTGCCTCAATATTTGGGATGCTTGCCTGGCACACGAACTTTGACTGTGTCACTGACTCGAACTTTCGGAGGCTTAGCACCACGACGATTGTCCACATAAAGTTTCATTGCTTGTTGATGGAAAAGACTCTGGTCAAAGTTGGTGACTCGGGGGGAACTGGAGTGTCGCGATGTAAGGAAACTTTGTTGAGAGCAACTCGAGGTAGTCTACCATCAAGAAGTTGAGCAGGAGACACTCCTGTGGTCTTTGCGGTGAAAACCTGTACGAAGCCAAGCATTCAGTGAAGACTTGCTTGAGGGGCGCTTTCCATATAGTGCAATGTGAATGTGTTCCTAATACACGATTGAATTTGTTCATTCGATTGAGGCTAGAAGAACGACGAATTCACATGTTGAATGTGTCATTGTGAAAGAAAAGTCGCAAACTGGAGAAACTGAAACTGCGGGCCATTGTCTTTGACAATCAAGAATACCTTCTCTGTTGAAAATAGAAGACAGAAACTCGATAAAAACTTCAGAAGTTACAATATGCGTGTAACAGATTTTAGGCCACTTGGAGAGCGAGTCAGTGAGGGAAATAACGAATTGAGCATTTTATGGAACATTATGCAAGGGACCAATGCTGTCCATACCAAGCTTTTGCCAAGGCCGATCAGGCCACGGAACAGGCTGCAAAGGAACAAATGAAGGTTTGGCAGGCTTATCTGCCACCTGACATATGTGGCAGTTGTACACAGCATGTTCAACCTGTTTCTCACAAAGGGTCTGTTTAGTGCAAACACTGCCAGGTTGTGACTCATGGGCAAGCTGAATAAGCTTGTGCCAGAGAAAAGCTGGTAGAATCACCGACTCACCATAAAAAAGCCAGTCTTCAACACAAGACAATGCATGTCTGACACTGAAAAAAGGCAACAATTCAGATGAAAGAGCACTTTTAAAGGCCATCCTTCATGTACTTACTGTAAGAACTTGAGACAATGTCGAATCAGCAGCAGTGACAGCCTTAAGGTCAGCTTTGGTAATGCAAGAAGTAACTGAAGAAATAATTTCTTCATCCCGCTCTTCAGTAACCGGTATCTGAAGAGGGAGACACAACAAGGAAAAACAAGGCATCTGGAATGACCTTATTTGCACCCTGGCTATGCTATACACTGAAGTCGTAATACATGAGTCTTTAACATCGCCAAGAAATGGGAAGGGGGCGGCGGTCTTCGGATCCCGCAGATAGAATAGCAACGAGTGCTTGATGATCTGTACACAAAGTGAGGTCCTGACCCCACAAATGAACGTGCCATTTTTCACAAGCAAAGAGACACGTAAGAGATTCCCACTCTCCGGTTGAGTACCCTCACTCGGCGAGGCACAATGTGCGAGATGCAAAAGCAATTGTGATCAGCTCATCACTTAACTGTTGTTGAAACATGGCTCCTAGTCCAACATAGTGTGCATCTGTTGTGATGATGATAGCAGTGATCCCACTCCTGCGCCAACTGTGGCAAAGTGCACCAAATCAGATTTACTGTGTCATTCTGATAATACCAACGGAAATTGTGCCAAACAGTGCCAAAGTCGCATTTGAGAGCGTCTATCATTGGCAATAGCCACACGGGCGTGTCAATTCATCTGCACCTTGTTCTCGGGGCCAACAGAGTCACAATCATGTACCTGTTTTCTTATGCTAAATAAGCAGCGGTCGTGCGTTTCTTCAGATCCTAGATGTTACGCTTGGTGCCGACGCAATTCTGTTGTGCAAGTCTGCTTAACAGCGCAACACACTCTTCGCTGGGGCTCTTGATATCTAGTCCAATTGCTAGCGTGAAACTATGTTGGCAATTTATTGGCGTACGTCGTCCGTTCCAGGAACGCTGATGATAGCTCATTTGAAGAGTTGTGCGGCATGTAATAAAGCATTCTTCACAAATAACTGCTAGCTTGTCACCAGAATGTCTGTCATGTCTATGTCTGGACATCGCGGTCTAATTTACTGAGTTTCGCGTCCGCAGAAGAACATATGAATGGTGAGAACCCATTGACACTTTTCCTCTAATAAATTTTATCTATGGATCAGCCTACAGAATAGCTTTTTCGTCATTCCTTCTATCAGCATATCCGTGTTTTTAATCGCTGTGGTGGTAAAAGCCCCTAAACGAACCTGCCCTTTCGAACTCGAAGTTGCTAGGGTCAGAATTGAAAATCCTCGCGTGCTTTCTTTTTAAGTGTCATCTCTATAATAAAAACATGCCTCCTAGTTGTAGCAGAGGCAATTCGGTTTTAATACGTGCAGCTTTCAGAAGTGAGGCCATCCCTGGTGTCTCTGGTGTCGGAAGGCCTATAAAGCTACACCTTGTTACGCGTCCGTCTCTGGCTTTCCAGGGTCAATAGCTGGGGATAAAAAAAAGAAAAAATTGAACACCACGACATCGCATTCATTGCTTCGTTTTGAAGAGAGCGGGAGGGGAGGCTGCTGGGTCGCTTGAAGGGTGCAGTTGCTGGCGCGCGCTATCTCGAGGCATAATGAGACTGCTCGTGAACTTTCTGTGTGACTAACAGCTACCTCGTGTTCAGATAACTGACAGAACAAAAGCATCGGCAATTATAGAGTGATCATTGTCCTTTTAGCCAGCGTTCTTTTGAGTCACGCGATATCAGATCTAAAAGATATAATTTGTTAGTTTCACTTACACTCTTAGTAATGAATGCGATACCAACAAATTGTATTGTTATACCATATAAATGCCTGATGTAATCTTTGAGAAGCGCTAGCGGCAGGGTTTCCATTTCCAAGGTCTGCGCAATCACAGAAACTAGCTGCACGTGTGGTTTCGATATCCGCGACTTGGGTGACTATAGACGCCCGGAACATCTCTTGCACGCCGATGCACGTGCAGATGAAATCAGACATGCCTAGAGCACCTGGCCGGCCACTCCAGCTTGCGTTTTCTTCAAAAATATGTAAAGAAAGACGCCGTAATAATATCAAACATGGTCATACTGGGGGTTGAGATCTTGTCCTATAATGTAAGCATTAACAGAAGCTTGTAGGTAACGTGAGATAGAAGCCGCAGCCAACAACAGTGTCGACAGGCACGCGCTCCGCTGCTCTAGACCAGTGTGATTCTATCTGTACAGCACGAACGGCACGTACGAATGGATCTCTGAAATGACACGATGATGGTGTGGCTGCCTTGTGATCAAGGCTCAGTGCATACCCTTATATGGTCGCTCTAGAAAGCAAAGCACTTTTCGCACAGTCTGTTCGTGTTGAGAGTAGAAGGTAGGAGGGTATACCAGCCGTAACGCATGCGCCAGCGATCACTCCTTTAAAGTCAAAGTTTATAACAATGCTCCCCCCCCCCCCCCCCCCATCGCAATCCTAGCTCGGTCCTTCCTGTCTCTTGGACATGGGCGGTGCATTCTCTGCTTAAGTAACAATTGATGAGAGGCCTTACATGCAGGATGATTTTATCGTATCCGCCTTCAGTGGAAAGGAGATAGATCGGCTGTAATTTATCTCTGCTTATTTCTGCTTTAGCTGTGTTCTCTTCTTTAGACGCGTTCGTAGCCCACGCTTGTGCGCTTTTACCCGCGTGTAAAACACGAAGCGCTGGGAGATATTATCTATTGGGACAGTACACAAAACATGATGGCCAATGGCATAGCCAGGGGAAGGGCCCATCGGCAACGTGCTCCCCCTCCCCCAAACCTCCGAAATTTTTTCGCCATGGCATATATAGCGCAAAATGACCTTTTGCCTGCTACCCCTTAAGAGCAAAGTGCAACCCCTCCCCCCCCAATAAATGTTTTTTTAAAATTCTGGCTACACCCCTGGAAATGGCAAAAACCAGCAGAGAATATCCATATAGTAATCGCTATTTCATTAAAAACAAAATGGATCTTGCCTTTGAGTTGTCATAGATGTATGCAATAAGGTACCTTGTGAGATTTTTTTTTATGCACAGCTTTCTAGAGAACACAGTAGGGGGTTTTTGGAGTATAAACAGAACGCCCTAGCCACATAAAATATTTCTGGAAAAAGAAAATGAAGTTTATTAAATTGTGTAATTGTAGCACAGAGAGAGAAGACTGCCGGAGGAGGTTGGCTTTCTGAGACTAGCTGAATGACGTCATATTACACCCAGCAGTCTAATCAGTCATGAAGAAAAAGGAGCTTTTTTATTCTTGAAGTCATCATGGGGAAATGCACTTGGGACTGTGTGAGTCTCTAGCATTGTACGTCACAGCATTTGTCTACGATATCTGCTGATAACCACATAGGTGTATTTATATTATTATGGCGTGAAGTACAAAAATTTTATTCAATGAGTATTCTGTTTATTTGCTACGGAAATAATCACTGAACGAGTTTTTCTAGAATGTTCAACAGCGTGACGCCATTATTCTTGCATCATCAACTGAAATAGAGAGTGCTTCTAAGATTGGCTAAGATTGGCTCCTTCAAATTTGCAATTGATCTAAATATTTCTAGTTCTTCACAAGAGCCTCAGAATAATTTTTTATGTCCTTGAGTGTAAATGCAACTTGCTTCTTCCCTAGGATTTGAAGTTAGCTGCTCTAGATTGCTACAAAATGAGAAATTTTGCTGGTTTAAAGTGTACCATAACAGAAAATTTTGCTGCTTTAAAGTGCTCCAAAGGAAAAGTTTTGCTACTTCAAAGTGCTCCAAACTGATAATTTTGCTGCTTCAAAAATTGCTCCAAATCAGAAGACCTGGGTGGCATCACTGTGATAAGCAGCTTCTGATTGAAAACACTGATAACTGGCTTGGAGGCCAGGATTGACCTGATTCTAATGAAGCTCTGTTAAGGCTCAGCCGACCAAGCTGTCCTTGCCTAGGTAGAAGGTGCAGTGGTTCAACCACATCTGCATAATGTGGCACAAACTTTGCATAGTAACCAATAAGACCAAGAAATGACTGCAACGATTTGGCACTAGTAGAACGGGGTGCATTCAAAATGGCCTGAACTTTTGAATCAACAGGAGTTAAGCTGCGGGAACCCGAAAATTGCAATTCACTCACAGCAGGAATACATTTGTTATTAGGTTCATACCGCATTCACTTTTTTTTTTTCACTAATAGGGGAAAGAACTGCATGTAAGTTTGCATCGTGTTTTTCGTGATTTCGATATGTCGTCTAAGTAGCACAGTGCACCTTTTCAACCTTTAAGTGTTATAGACATCATTTTCTGAAACACAGCAGGTACAGACGCGAGCTAGCCCAAAGAACACGTGGCGAAAATGAAACAACCCATCGTGATAAACAAATGTCTCTACTGCAATAAGTTCCACTTGATGATAAGTGGACGCAAGGTCCAACTTTGAAAAGCATGCCACTCCAGACAGCTGTTGAAGAAGCTCTTCGATGTGTGGGAGCGAGAACCCGTCAACGAAGATTGCCTTGTTTGGTTCCCATAAGTCCACGTAAGTCTAAGGCAGAGGGAATCATTCTTTTTCTTTACCACGACAAGTGGAGACACCCTGTTGGAAGCGAAGACAGGCTTGATGATTCCGCTCGCTTGAAGATGGGACATTTCTTCAGAAACTTGCTCACGGAGCAGAAGAAGAAGGCGTTGAAGCTTGGCATGAACGGGACACACATTAGGTCGATGCATCACTTTATGCACAAAGCCGTGCACACAACCCAGTTCAGTGGTGAACACTTGACGGAATTCACTGGGTGCATTGGCTGGAAGATCAGGTTGCACGTCGACTTGGGCACAAGTCATGGAAGCACTGAGAATGTTTATGGATAATGCATTGATAGCATCACGACCAAGAAGGGAGTTGCCATGTGAAGTGACGTAGAAAGTGACAGATGCAGTATGACTGCAATACTCGATTTGCATTGTGAAAGATTCAAAATTAATTATTGTTTCTTTGGGATACTTCTACGGAACAATGTGTGAAGCGGAAAGCCTAACGTCTGAAAAATGTCTATAAAAATCAGCGACGCCAATGAAAGAGACGGATGCACCATTGTTCAGGAGAAAAGTCAGGGGAATATTGCCTACGATTGCTAGAATGGAAGGCACAAACATTGTGTGGCAACCAGCCACACTTAGGACGGTGACCGTATTTGCTTGGCCGTTGCAGGAAGTCAGAAAACGGCTGCATCTTGACGTCAGGCCGAATTGCATACGGCTTGATGACGTCCGCGTTTACCGCACGCCAGACAAATTCGGTTCCGAGCCGGACATTGAGCGAAACTTCCTAAGTGGCGAACTGATCCACAATGGAAGTTAAAGGCAGGCAGCAACTGTGCAGAAGAATGTTGCATTGAGGTAGGAGCTCGCTGTTGGCTTTGAAAAGGCAAAGTTGAAGGCGCGGACGCGCCATTTTCAAGGCTTCCTCGCGGCACGAGGCGGAAGGGCAGCCATGTTGTGCGCCGCGTTGAAGCTGGGACGAAGGGGAGCCATCTTGGCTTTCTCACCAAGACGAAGAAGGGCCTCCATGTAGGTGCGACCCGGGAAATGAATGGGCACCATGAGGTTATGCAGCAGAAATTCGCTGCACAGAACGCGGAGTGAACTGCTCCAACTGATTGCACAAGTTCATCGTCTCGTGCAATTGAGAGGGCTTCTGAGAGGGTAATGGACGAGCCTTTTTGAAGGAGCCTGCAATGGACATTTTGTGAAGCGATGCAAATAAAGAGTTGCTGCCTGATCATGTCATTTTCGAGCGTGCCGAACCCGCAGGACATGGCTAGCGACCGGAGACTAGCTACAAAGTCTACAACGACTTCACCAGGGAGATGACGCCGCTCTTGGAAGCGGAGGTGCATAACCTAATCGCAGGACGCATCTTTTAAATGGTTGTTGAACAATGCGACTGCGACTTGGAATACATCAGCCGATGCAGGCATCCCTGACGCCTTGGCAAAACTCAAAGTCTGAAAGAATTTCAGGCTGGTGGGGCCAAACACGTTAAGCATCAGGGCTTTCCCCCGCTCTGACTTGTGGGCGTCTTCACAGACAGCATCCACGTATGCTTAGAAAATGAACTTCCAATCAGCCCAAAGGATCAGGGGATTCCCGAACGTGGAGAGAAAAAGTGGTAGGTATGGGAGACATCATTGTGACCAGGAAAACTCTACACCAGTGGTTCTCAGCCACGGATGTGTTGGAGACCCCTTGTGGACTGGTGGAAGTGATAGGGGACTTCTTGCAGCGAAGGGGAGGAAGGGGGGAGTACGTAGGTAAATAACACAACTGGAGCGTGAAACAGATGCCTTTTATCGCTACCAAAAACATCAAACAAATGTGCCACATGACTTTATTTTGGACAGTTCATCAAAACGTGGCGCAGTCACGTTTAAAGAAAAATGTGGTTGAGTGTTTCCCTGATCATAGAAATGGCTTCGCTGACCCTCTAGGGTCTGCGGACCCCATTTGAGAACCACTGCTCTACACCAAAGAGAAAAAAAGCCCAACATGAAATGAGAAACGCCAACGTGAAAAGAAAAAGAATGTTCGCAGCATTCATGAATAAACGCGGAGTTGCTCGACGAGGAAAAGACAAAAAAAAAAAAGGTGCGAAACGGCGACAGCTATGGAGAACGAAGGAGCGATGGTGGGAAACATCGAAACAGCGTCGCAGCAGAATGGGGTTATTGAGGCAGACGGGAAAAAATCAATCAATCAATCAAAGAACTTTATTTTCACCAAAAAAGCAAATATTTGTGGTGAAAAAAGGTCACCGGGAAGAAAGCTGTTCAATAACAGCTTGACAGACAAAGCCTTAGCAACCCATCAGCAGTAAAACGTCAGTATTTAATCTTAGAGAATCAAAGAAAAATGCTAAACACTTCAAGTATGCGTTACAAAGTACAATGTGCAAACCAATACAAATATGCACGCACGTGTTATAGACATAGACATATATGCAGAGTATATGAATAATGAAAGAAAAACAACTTGCAAAATACGTGTATATTCCAATGTTATGAAAGGCAGGTTAGAATGATTTCATAAACAGGCCTCTTATTTTTTGGTGCGGAAAAAATTATCTGTTCGTTGCATTTCCAAGTAATTTAATGTTGTTGGGGTGGTGTGTCGGATGCGTTGCGTTCTATAGTACGTGTGTGAGAATGGAACGTCTTAAGGTGGTTGATATCGGACGTGATAAAAAACTTCGTTTTGTTTCAGGTTCGCGAGTTGAAGAAATGCGTCCGATTTTTCAAGTGCTGCCTTTTTATAGCAGCTGAGCAATTTGAAAGTATAAAGATCTGATATTTTAACGGTCCGATACTGTTTGAAAAGAGGGGTGGTGTATTCTAGATAGGGAGCATGTGAAATCATTCGAACCATTTTCTTTTATTACACACTCAGTTTTGACATGTTACGGGCTGTAGTTTTACCCCACACCAGGAAGCAGTAACTTAGATTGGACTTAAAAAGTGCATCATGAAGAAACCTTTCCATTGTAGATGGTAGTATGTGTCGATGATGGTTAATTAGTCCTACGTACCTAACCAATTTCAATGTAACTGCATTTACTTGGTCATTCTATGACATGTGCTCGTGGAAGACGACGCCAAGTATTTTAACGCATTTTTCAATGTGAATAGCGAACGGACCTAGGACAAGCTCCTCAGGTACTACAGCCAGTGTTCCGCAAGCACGATATACAACATACTTAGTTTTGGCTTCATATAATACAAGGCTGTTCGCCTTGCACCAGTAATTCAGCTTCGCGCTGAACGTGCTTGCTTCAGCTTGAATGCTACAGAGTTCCTGGCCTTTAAAAAATACGTACGGTGTAATCATCAGCGTAAATGATGAACTGACAAGTGATGTTTAATTTTATGATATCATTTATGTAAAAGAAAAGTATTCGGCCTAAAGTGCTCCCTTGTGGTACTCCACAAGAGATACGCCTCATGTGTGATTTGTGAGTGCCTGATTCGGTAAATTGAAGTCTACCGTGTAGGCAAGAGGGAAGAAGTTGTGATGGGACTCCCCGAAATCCATAGCATTTCATTTTCTGTAAGAGAATATTATTATTGACACGGTCAAAGGCTTTGCTAAAATTGAGATACAGTCCAATTGTCAACATTTTCTTTTCTATGTTTGCTAATATGAGCTCTTTTTGAAGCAAGAGTGCATTCTCTGAGGAGCGATTTTTTTCTAAATCCGAACTGATAGGTAGTTAAAAAGATTGTATCTTTCACTAAAGCTCTCGGCGTGGGTGTCAATAACTTTCTCAAGGCCTTTCAAAAACACTGGCAATATTGAGGCTGGACAATTGCTTGAGAGACTATTTCTGTCTTCGCCTTTATGAATTACTTTGACTCTAGCAATTCGCATGCGACTTGAAAAAACGCCGCTTGGCATAGCCTTGTCAAATATGTTTGCAATGACAGGAGCGATTAAATCTAGTACATACTTAACAGGTTTATTTACTAATCCGTCTGCATCAGGGCTACGGCTGTTCCGAAGGCCGGAAAAAAGAGTAATCACCTCAGAAACAAAAGTAGGCTGAAAAAAGGAAGACTGTGGTCACCTTGGAACATCTACTGAGGTAACTGGGCAAGTACCAGTGCTTCCTATCTCTACAAAAAAGTTATTGAAACTGTTCGCAAGTGTTTCCCTGCTTAGTGTCACATTGTCAACCACCATTCAATCAACGGTACCTGATACTGGCTTTCTATTCAAAAGATTATTTTTTTTTTTCCAGACCAGCTCACTCTTTCGTAGGCAGTCCTTATAAAAAATTGTTCTAAAATATTCTTTCTTTGGTTTCGAAATGGCTTTGTTCGATTTGTTTCTAAAATTTTTAAATTCATGCAGCTTTTCGCTGTTGCGCATCATAAGAAACGCCTCAAACAACCTGTTTTTGTCGTTGATTAATTTAAGCAAGTCTCTGGTGATCCATGGTTTGCGATCCTTTTGGCACTGGAAAGTAAGCGTAGTAACACTGCTTAAATATGTTCAGAAACTTATTGTACATATTATATACATTTACATTTACCTCACTCCAATCAATGAGCAAAAGTCTTTGTCTAAAATTTTCGAGTGTATGTGTTGATATATCTCGGTACGTTTTCTTTTCATTTCGTTTTTTTAGGCGTTGATTGCTTTTGAAGTGATTGGCAAATTGATTGTTTTGCATGATTGGCAAATGATCGCTGAAGTTGGAAACTATGACGTGGGAAATTACTTTTTCAGTGACAGTGTTTGTGATGAAGAGGTCAAGCAAAGATGTAGATGCAGTGGTAACACGAGTTGGCGTAGTGATTTCATTGCGGAAACCATTACATTGCAGTGTGAGTAGCAAGTCAATCGCAGACACTGAGTTTTTTAACATATCAATGTTCAAATTCCCACCTATAGTTGGGCTATATGCATTGCTGCTCGCAAACAAGAGCAGTTTGTCGAAAAAAACTAAGAAATTCGCGTATGTTACCATGTGGTGGTCAATAAACAAACGGCAACATTTGGGAGTTTTTCCTAATGCACAAAATCTTGTAGTTTCCCGTGGTAATTGTGTAGTCATGAACCAACTGAAATCCAGAAAAACTAGTTTGCAAGGTTACACCACCACCTCTAGTTTATTTTTCTGATTTAAAAAAAAATGTTTGTACTCGGGTAACACAAAATGCTTAGTTGCATTATCGTACCATGTTGCGGTAAACATAACTACATCAAACGTCGTATTACACGAATAGATAAATGTCAATATGTCATCACTTTTTGATCTAATTGATTTAGCGTTGATGTGTAAAAGTTTAACCAAGTTATTGGGTTTTATTTCTGCTGTAATTTGCACACTGTGCACTGGGAGAATCGCACTGTTCATCATCGTTCAGACACAGCAGTAATGCTTAGAAAAGGTTGGAATGTTACGTGGTGATCTTATCAATATTGCTTTCACGCTGAACTAGCAGGACAGGTGACGTGTCAGTTTGACGAGCGTAAATGGATCCGTTTGTAGACCATGCCTATTTCCACCCACATTTGTGCTAGCACGCGGTCATCTCTCCCAAACGTTTCTTGAGATGTGGGCAGAGGTGCTTAATAATTTAAATTGGTGGGTCTTCGGGAGCTTCTCCTGTGGATGACAGGCCAAGATGATTGTTAGTTAATCGTTTCTTTCGTGCTTTTTACAGCACTTGATCACGCTTGCTCCACCTTTGAAATTGTACGATAGTGTTCATGTTCTTTTTGTCACGGGTGTTCACTTGGTGGTATACCTCTATATCAGCACTTGTGACAGCTTCGCCAACGGTGTCACCTAATCTCTTCGGGAGTTTTGGAGTGCTTTCATTGGGACTTTGCAACACGCCCTTTATTTCCTAATTTCTGTTTCTAGAATACTGTTAGACTTCGACCAGATTTTCCTGGCATTCACCAAGATTCTTCTCAAGGAGGCTTACTCTAATGCAGTCCTTCATTTTCTTTTACCATAGCTTTGTTTTCAGCAACAACAGTTGCAACCAGACAATTGGATTCCTCAAGGCTTTTATTAGGGAAATCCAAACTTTTTTTTAATTTCCTGCAGCTCCCCATGAACTTTGCGTTTGTCTGTGCACATACTTCTTTTGATAGTTTCTTTAAACGTCCTAAATTCAGTTTTGAGCTCGTCCTTGAACCCCTGAAGAAGTCTTAAATATTCTTTCGACATAGTGGCAATACAGTAGCGCTAATTCAGTACGATAGTACACGGTACACTAACACAATACACTGATACAGCAGTAGTGGCAGTGGTGGCAGTGGCACAACATCAAGAAAGCAACCATACAAGTGAAAACAGTATGGTTCTAACCTTCCAAGAAAGAGATTACAAAGGAAACTGTTCGTACTTCACCTCGACGCTATTGTTGTGTCGGGGTTGATGTGGCCATGACGCTGATGAAAAAGAAGAACGAAGCGCCACAGCACGCCGATGCTGCTGGCAGCAGCCACCCACGACTTGTGTGTGAAGCGCCGAGGGAAGAAAACGTCTGCCTCGAACAAATGCTCGTCACCAACTGATTTATTTACAACTATCCACACACGCCTCATATGCACCTTAGCGATGCACATCACAATACATTGCTACCGTGTGCGGTGCCACCTCGCAGCTGAAACCGAAAAGGAAACTGAACAGAACAGCACAACACTACACAACAGCTCCCCCCTACCCGCGTTTTAAATGTGAAGCATTTCTTTCAGAACTTCGGCGACTTTTAGCGTACCTGTCTGCCTGCCTGCCTGCCTGCCTGCTTGCCTGCGGTTGGTCTGTCTGTCAATAAATCAAGCCGTCTACGACTCTTAGCTCTCCTGGCCGCTTCGATAATGGGATCTATACCAAAATTGGTATGGCATAACAAATTGGAATGGTGAGTGTTATGTCGCTGTCCAGATACTACAAGGAAGCCAGATAACGCAACAAGAATGATGGTTTGTTGAGCAGCTTGTATATATACTAAATGCCTGTGACGTTGTTATGACGTGCCTTGATAACACTGCATCGCGCTGACACATCATCTCTCCCCTTTTAAAAGCCATAGTGTTCAGGTGGTTTCCGTGGCCAACTTGATCTTTGCAGGAGTGGTGGTGTTGGGAAGGCTGATCCTGTCACCGTTTTTTTCGGGCTTTCTTGCACAGCTTTGGCGGTACCTTCGACTGGTTCCTGCTTTTGTTTTCTGCCACGGTCACTGTCCACCGATTCTGCTCGATGTCTCAGTTTATCTAGATGCCATCGGTGCAGTTCTTGAGCACAATCCACAGTCACCATTCTTGAACCTTGGTGGTCTTGCACTACTCCTGGAATCCACCTTCGACTTCTTCCAAAACTGCGCATCCAAATCGGGTCACCTTCATTGAACTTTCTTGTCCTTGTTGTTGCAAACAATCAGCATGCTTTTCTTTGGGCTTGATGCTGTCTATCTTTGTTCTGATCTGGTAACCCAGCAAACGTTTTGCCGGTGACTTCCCATCTTCTTGCAGAGTTCGGCGGTATCTGCACAAAAATTGATCCAATCTTGTTATCAAGTCAAATCCCGGATTTTTTTTTAATCCTTCCTTGAGCGTGCGCACCTCTCTCTCGGCTAAGCCACTTGATTGCGGATGATAGGGTGCTGTTGTTATTTGCTGTATATTGTTACGTGCCAAGAACTCCCGCAAAGACGAGCTCACGAACTGTGGTTCATTGTCTGACATGAACGTTTTTGGAAGCCCGAACCAAGCATATATTGAACGAAGAGCTCTGATGGTAATTTCAAATGTGGTAGTTTTCATTGGCACCGCTTCAATTTATTTCGTTTCCGAGTCTACGATGACCAAGACCATGTGGTCGTCCACTGGCCTGGGGAAATCGGCATGCAGCCAGCTCCAGCTCTCGCCGGTTGCTGGCCAGGATACAGGCACCTGAGCAGGCGGCGTCGCGGAAGCCTATGCACAAACATCACATGATTTGACCAGTCGCTGAATGTCAGAGTCTAGTCCCGGGTACCAGAATAGCGTCCTGGTGATACTCTTCATGGCAACTATACCGGGATGAGTTTCATGCAGCAGGCTTAGTGAGCGTCTTCTTTCCGCTACGGGTACAACAATGCGATGGTCCCAGTACACCAAATTGTGACTTACGGTCAGATCCGTCCTTCTGTTGAAGTATGGCCGGCACTGCTCGTGGTGTTGGGGTCGGAACCGCGGCCATCCCTGTAAAATCCACTCTCTGACCTGTTGAAGAGTAGGGTCTCGATCGATCATTTGTTTCATCTCTCGGACGCACATAGCTGTTTACTTTATCGATTGGGCAAACAAAACATACTCCCGTTCATCGGAATGGCCTTCCCGTGGCTTTGTAACCGGCAGAGGCAACCGGCTGAGGGCATCTGCGTTTGAATGTTCACTGCCCTTACGATACTGCACTGTATAGCTGTAGTTAGAGAGAAACAAGGCCTAACGATGAATCTGAGTGGCTGCCATCGGTGGTATCGACTTTCTTGGATTTAATAACCCAGTAAGAGGTTTATGGTCAGTCACCAAGACAAACTTATGACCGTACAAGTAGTCTTTAAACCGTGAAACCCTGAACACAAGTGCTGGGGCCTCTTTTTACAACTTTGAAGAATTACATTCTGCCTTTGTAAGTGTTTTCTGGAACGGAAGCCAATCGGGTAATTAACACCATTGACACGATGGGACAAAACTGCTCCAACACCTACTGGGGACGTGTCGCACTCTAGCTTCAACGGCTTATCAGGATCAAAATGGGCCAAAAAAACTTGGACGCTTCTATTGCCTCTTTAACTTTTCGAAACCATTCTTTGTGCTCCTGCTTCCACTACCATCTGGCCCCTTTTTGGAGAAGCATGTACAATGGTGCCAGTGTGGTCACTAGGTTCAGCAAGAATTTGCCGTAATAGTTCACAAGACCCAAAAATGCTTTCAGCTCACTCACTGATGTCGGCTCCGGCGCTTCGCGATTGGCCTTGATGTTCTCGTCTTTCGGTCGAAGTTCGTTAGCGTTGATACGATGGCCTAGAAAAGGAATCTCGCCTTGTCGAAACCTGGATTTTTTCCTTGTGCAACCGCAGGCCATATTCCCATAATCTCTGAAAGACTTGACGCAGCCGCGACATGTCACTTCGTTTTTCCCCGACATTGATATCATCCAGATACACCTGTACTCCTGGAATATTGCTCAGAAATGCATTCATCCATCTATGAAACATGGCTGGTGCGAAACTCACACCAAAAGGCAACTGTTTGAAACAGAAAAGACCATTTCGCATGTTCAATGCTGCTATTTTATGGAGTCTTCATTCAACGGTAACTGGTTGTAAGCCTGGCGTTGGTCCAACGTTGTGAAAACGTGCCCGCCGTTCAGCTTTGCAAAAATGTCGTTCACTCGCGGCAACAGGTACTGCTCCGTCACATTGGCCACGTTGACAGTCATCCGAAAATCTCCGCAGATTCTGAGCGACCCATCCTTCTTTAGTGTTGCCCACTGGTGTTGCCCACTCGGCAGTTTTCACGGGTGTAATGACGTCTTGGGCTACTAGCTGATCCAGTGCTTCTGACATCTTGTCCCGCAAAGCGTAAGGTACGGTGCGGGCCTTGAAAAACCACGGAACTACTTTGTCACCGGCGGTCCCTTACAAAGTCGAACAAAGACAGCAGCATATTTGCTGAGCAGGGCCTTTAGTTACGTGTTGGCTTCATTCAATTTAATTGGGTGCACGCTCAAGACGACGTTTGTCAGCATGGAAACTCCAATTTCATTAAAAGCCTTTATCGTGTCTCTGCCTCATAACGATAGTCCCGTGCTGTCAACCACTATGTGTCACCGGCGGTCCCTTACAAAGTTCAAGACCGCGAACAAAGACAGCAGCATATTTGCTGAGCAGGGCCTTTAGTTACGTGTTGGCTTCATTCAATTTAATTGGGTGCACGCTCGAGACGACGTTTGTCAGCATGGAAACTCCGATTTCATTAAAAGCCTTTATCGTGTCTCTGCCTCATAATGATAGTCCCGTGCTGTCAACCACTATGACTGTGCCTTGCATATATTTGTCGTCGCATCTGGCTGTCATGAGTAGCTGTCCAAGCACTGGAAGTTCGCCCAATAGGCAGGACAGTTTTAGCTGCATTTTTCGCAATGGCGGCCACTTCGTTTTGTACTTCCGAAACACCGATGCTGAAATGATGCTTGCAGGTGATCCAGTGACCACCAGCATTGTCAGAGGAACGCTATCCCAGGTTACTACTTTGTAAATGGGTTTCACCTTGCCGATGCTTGCTTCTTAATGACAAAGCCTCACTATCATCCGAAGCCTGAAAGCCTCACTATCATCCGAAGTTGAGCAGTCTTCCGCTGTCACTGCTTACACCCCTTGCCGTCGTACATCCGCATGTGAGCTCTGTCGGTGACCCGACGTGACTGACTGACACGTTCGTTTCAAGTGGCCTCGTTTGCCGCACCTGTGGCACACCGTGCGCAGGTGTTTACAAGCCTCTGCTACATGTTTCTCGCTACCACACCAACCACAGCGGCTGCGAGTATTCAGTTTCGGTCGCAATTTCTTAGTACGGTTCCTCTGGCGTGCGAAATTTACCGCACCTTGGTCGGTAGAATGCATTATTTTGGGCGTTTTCTGTGGTGTCTCAAGCCGAAATAGCAAAGCATTCTGCCTGTTTTAGCGTGAGCTTTCGTTGCATCAATAAATGTCGCCTGACGTCTTCATCGTGCACGCCACACACAATTCGGTCCCTCAGCATGCGCTCTAACAATGTCCCGAAATTGCACTTCTCCGCCAGCCGCCTGATTTCGACAATGAAGTCCTGAACAGACTCACCAGCCTTTTTTGTTCGCATGAAGAAGGCATACCTTGCCGCGGTCTCGTTGACATGCGGGGTGTAATGTTCTTCCAAATACCCGGCAACTTCGTCGTAGCTGAGCTCGTTGACTTTCTTCGGGTGGCAACGCCCCTGAATGACTCCCACTGCACTGTTCGTTAGTGGCGATATCAAGAGTGCCCGTTTCTTTGCTTCGCCTGCGATGTTATGAGCTTTAAAGTAAACCTCCAAACGAACACGATATGATGGCCTGGTATCATCCACCCGTCCTAATTCGGCCGGCTGCCCGGCACTCATGATTGCGTGGGTCTGCTCGTAGCCATTGTTATGTCGCTGTCCAGATACTACAAGGAAGCTAGATTATGCAACAAGAACGATGGTTTATTGAGCAGCTTGTATATATACTAAACGCCTGTGACGTTGCCGTGACGTGTCTTGATAACACTGCATCGCGCTGACACATCAATGAGCATAAATGACTAATCATAACATGAAAATCATGACATGTATGTCATGATTGACATGTCATGGTCTTGCTGCTCTTGTGGTGGTTTTGTTTACATGACATATTGCAAAACTGGTACGGTTTGACATGACTGCATGGTGAACGTAAGTGACAGGCCCTAAGAAGGAAATCATGACATTCACGTCATGTAAGTCAGGACTTCACGCCACGCTTATGGTGCACTCGTGGTCATTTCGCTAGCTTCACATATACGATATTCGGTATTACGAGGCATGAATGGATGACAAAGGTATCTGACTGGTGCAAACATGATAATCATGAGATGCTTGTCATGTAGAGAATGACTACATGACACGCTCATGATGCACTCACGGCTGTTTCCCTGGCTTTACATATACCAAATTTGGTATCACGTGACGTGAATGGATGACAAAGGTATATGGCTGGTGCAAACATGATAATCATGACATGCTGTCACGTACTTATCTTGGGAATGCTTGCATCGGATGGAATTGAGAAAGTCGAAAGACTGGCGTGGCACAAACAACACACACTTTATAACCCAAATGATAAAAGGCAAAGATTGAAAGTGAAAACGAAACAAACACTCGCTGACAAAATTATCCCATTAACAATAGGTGGTATTCACCTCCGAGCAACCCTGTGCTCCTACAGCCTACGCCTAGGCATATACGCACAGCATGCAGATAATGCAGGGAAGGCACTACTTCCTGCTGCCATGACTAGGGCCGTGTACACTGTGTGTGCCTCTGCGTGATACTAAAGTTGAGCCATTTTTTTTGCGCTCATTATTCGTTATCATGTTTGATTGTACCATGTTTGTGTGAAGCCATCACTCAAAATTGAAGGGTGACGAGCCTAAAAATGCAGCAAAGCCGGTTATATTTTATTCCTTGCCGAACATTATTCGTGATCATGTAGCTATACGCTGGAGGTTGCGGCGAAGCGTCATGGCGAGTGATTCAGCCCTCTTCACCAGGCTGATTTTAACAAGGCTGTTGGGTGAGTTCTTGAGAGTGGTTCACCTGCGAATGGAAACTCTGTTGAGTTTGGATTCTCACAGCTATGAGTAATTCAGACGCGTACGAAACGCGAGAATAACGAAATCACAATAACACAGTAAGTGCAGTCAGTTTTAATGCTGTGGCAGAGACGTCTGCGAAAAGTACAACACATCGGAGTACTTAATGTTGGACTACCCATATTAATACATGCACTGTACACTGCGAGCTTGGTGTCTCTTCTCTTAGTAGAAGAAATGTGGAATTATATGGATGATGACGAGGAAGACAATCAAAGACTTCCATCTGATGCACTAGAAGTATCTATAGTTCATGCATCGTACACTGCTGAGCGGCGGACAGTCGCCTTGTATGGTATGTGGCAGGCTATGTTGCGAGAAAGCTTTCACTTAGTAATAATCGTGATGAGTTTGAAAACACTTGTCTTGTTTCCTGGGTTTGCGGTAATGCCTTACAAGTAACACCGTTACTGTATATTAGCACGTTACTTTTTCCTGGTAATTTAGCAACTAAAGTACTCATTTCCATGTAGGTATAGAGCTGTTGTCTAAAATCTACAAGTGTTAGTTGTCAGGAAGCCATCACTGTGGTAGTGCTATTTATTTGTCAGTCCTGTTTTCAAAATGATATGTGCTTCTGCTGCTTTGTACAGGTCACGGAAAAGTTGTTGAATACTTGAGAAAGCGAAACTCACCCGAACGCCTGCCTTCGCATAAACGTGGCAATTTTCGGGACACCTAGATGAAAGGAGCAAAAATTATTTATGCTGCAAATATAGTTTTCTGAGGGACTAAATAGTTTAAGAATTTCTTTATTTGTACAAGAATGTATGCTGCCAAGATTACTGTGAATTTGTTGAGAGATCACGGATGATTTTTTTTTCGGAGAGGGTTGATGATGAAATCTCATTTTCTGCTTGCTGTGAAAATGAGAAATTAATTTCACATGTGCCACAATGTTCGTTATAAACCGTTATAAACCTACGGTAAACATCATGCCACTGCATGCATTATATAGGTCGGGCATCTTGTTCTAAGTTTCCTAGTTATATCAGTAATTCACCTGAAATATTTGTTTTGTGCAGAGCCTTCATCTGAAGTGTAAACACGAGGTGTATGTAATTGTGATTTTGGCTCCCGCAGCGAGGGCACAGAAAAGTAACGTGCATTATTTTTCTCATGATAACGGTATCGCGTAACCTTTTTTTGTAGATAATGTAGTGTGGTAATTCGATTCTTTTTCGTAAGCATTAGAAGCAACATATTAATTTACTTTTCAAATGTAACTCATTGTGATGAGTAAAGGAGAGGCACAAGGTGCGTGCTGAATATGGAGGCGTGGCCACGGTGTGCGAGGAGAAAAGAGTCGCCCGAGTGCACGCGCACCAGACACGTAGGTGGAGGAGATTGGTCAGAGACAGGCTCATGGCATGTGACCCGAGCCGAGAAGAAAAATCCCAAGGGGTGAATTGGCACTGGGTGTTGGGACGCCAAGCTGCGAAGATGTGGGAAACGAGCGTAGCCACCGCGACGGAAATAGTAGAACCACCCAGTTCTGAGGATGTGAACGAAGAGGCTCGGGGAGAGGTCGTAGATATTGGAAAAGTCGAGTGAGGCTGCCCGGGCTTGCCACAACCTGTCACAGCAGTTTCTGGGTGGACTACAGCTCCTCCGCTTCGAGACAGAACGTATGTAGCCCGCACCACAGTCAAGACGCCATTAACGAGTTAGGCATAGTCTAACTGAGCCAGAGAACGCAACGAAAACCAGAACTAACCGGCAATGAGGTCGAGTCGCTCGTTCAGCGAAAAAGGATGACGGCTGTAGGCACTTTGGAAGACGTCGACGACAGAAGCGACGATCCGTCAACATAGCAAGGGGCAACGAGTTCCAACGAGTTGCAACGCGACGAGCCGTAAGAACACTTTATTGTTGACGCCATATTAGGTTAGAGCTAGCAGCTAGGGCTAGTAATGGATTGGGATCGAGCCACAGACGATTTAGGTTTGCCCATGTGTGCGAATGGTTATTGAGAATTATTAAGCTATTGATGACTATTGGGTTTTTAAATAATATTGAGTGTTTTTTAATGCAAATTTTATGTATCTTTCTTCTCCATTTTGGGTGATAAAGTGTGCTTGTATTGCTACACTCGTGTCTCCCGTCTTTCAAATCCATCCTTCGCAAGCGCTCTTCAGATAAAATTAATCATGACATGCTGAAGCGTGTTGTTCATAGTTATTTTCAAATTGCAGTTTAACGCCGTAGCTAGGTGATGACATCATTGCTATGTGATGACATCATATGGTCATCCAAGAGTCCGTGGGCGTCTTCTGTGGTGTTAATGAAGAAGAAGGATGAAACATTACACTTTTGCTTCGACTATCACCACCTCAACAAGATTATAAAGAAGGGACCCTCTCCCAAGGATAGTCGGTGCCCTTGGTCAACTCCACAATGCGAAATACTTTTCATCTATAAACTTCAAGACGGGCTTCTGGGAAACCGAAATAGACGAGAGAGACTGAGAAAAGACTGTCTTCATAACACCAGACGGCCTCTTCAAGTTGAAGGTCATGCCCTTTGGTCTTTGTGCGACACCTGCGACATTTTAGCATGTTATGGACATCGTGCTAGCTGAATTGAAGTGGCACACTTGCTCCGTGTACTTGGACTATGTCGCCGTGTTTTCATTAAGCTTCGACAAGCATCGCCGGAGCCTTGAAGCTTGTGGGATCTCAACAGAGGCACGCTCTCGGAGCACGCGAGCACAGTAGACGCGATCGAACCAATTCAAACAACACATTCATTTAACTGTTTTTGAAATGACAATATCATCAGCCAAATCGAAATACATCACTCAACATGCTAGAACAATTTTACACAATACTCCAATACACTTAACCAAACATAAGAAAAATACACAAGGTACGACGAAGGCGGCACCGCCAACACTAGACTCACCACAAAGGCCCACAGCAGACGACCTCACTACGAGGGCCATCGGCAGACGACTCGCGGTGCCGTCCGCCTATCGACCTATCGTGGGAGATAACCGTTTGCGCCAACCGCCACATGCCAAAGGGCACTGCAGATATTTTGCCTCCAGCCAGCCTCGCGCCAGGCATCACTGCGAGCACTACTGCACTAACCATGATGATGATAATAGTGGTGATAAATGTCCGCGAGTTCAACGCCACCTACCGCTCGCTAGTTGTGAACCCTAAATGCGGCCTACTCGCGGGCCATGTGGACACCATAAGGCGCAAACGACCTTATAGGGGGTAATAGTGCTCTTACAAGCTGTACTTCAAGCAATAAAGACCTCCAGACTCATCCTGAAGCCAAAAAATGCCACTTAGCATACGAGAAACTCTTGTTCTTGGGTCACGTGCTAAGCAAGTCAGAAGTACACCCCGACCCACAGAAAACAACTGCCATCGCTGCATTCTCGCCACCTGCCAACAATAAAGCCGTAAGTCGTTTTCTTGGCCTATGCATCTCTTACTGGTATTTCTTACAAAACTTTGCCCATATCGCCGAGCCACTTACAAAACTAACAATAAAGTGGGAAATGCCCTAGGAGAAAGCATTTCAAGAACTAAAACGACACCTGCAGCTGCTGCCGATACTTGCGCACTTAGAAAAATGCAGTGACACGAAAATCCACACTGACGCAAGCAGTGTAGGGCTCAAAGACGTCCTAGTGCAGAAGATTGATGGACTTGAAAGGGTCATTAGTTATGCAAGCTGGTCGCTATCTTAGTCGCGAGTCAACTTGTCCACAACAGAAAAGGTGTGTCTTGCCATCATTTGTGTTACAACTAAGTTAAGCGGCAGGCCTTTCAAAGTTGTGAGCGACCACCATATTCTATATTGACTAGCTAACTTGAAGGGCTCTTCAGGTCACATGGTATGATGAAGTCTACGACTTCAGGAATCCAACATCACCGTTGTTTAGAAGAAGTCGGGACGAAAGCACTCTGATGCTGACTGCCTGTCCCGTGCGCCCGTTGACCCACCTCCACAGGAAAACGAGGACGGCCACTGCTTCTTGGGAAACCTAAGTGTCGATGATTTTGCCAAATGACAGCAAGCCGACCCTTAAATCAAGGGCTTAGTAAATTGTTTCGAGGGCAAGACTGCCATTATTTCAAAGGTATTGAAGCGAAGACTGGTGCCATTTTTTTTTTCACAAAACAGCATCCTCGTTAGAAAAAAAGAACTCACCACATTGGGCCAACTACCTCATTATAGCGCCTTCGAAATTACGTGCAGAAGTTCTATTTGCTCTGATGGCTGGACGCCCTAAACTTTTGCGTACCCTGGCGAGGATACAGAAAAAGTACTAATGGCCCTGCCTCTCGCTGCGAACGCTTCTCGCTACGTAAAAATCTGCTGACATCATCAGCGATGAAACACACCTGTTGTAGGGGTGCCCGCCGCTGTCAGTCGGTGATCGGTGAAAGAAAGGAGGCGACGGCAGTCCAGGCGATCGGCAAGCAAAAAAAGCCCCGCCGTTAATTTTTTAGCGGTTTAAGTAGCAACTGTGACGTCAGTACCACGTGTTTCCATACAAGGGCCAGGCACGGTGAATCGGCACGTCATGTAGGATCGCGCTTTCAGCACACGGGAAACACATTCCAGCACATCTCCCTTTTGCAAAATAACAATGGTTTTGCCCGTCGAATATAGAAAATTCATACACGAACAAAACCCAGTACCCTTAGCGGTAATGAACCACGAACAAAAGCTTATTCATCAATACCGTAGCGAACCGGTCGCTTAATCACTCTGCCAGACCTGGTCACAGTCACGGAAGCGGAAGGTACTGACGTCGAAATCACGGCCTCAGAATCTGTAGGCACTGAAGCACACGTTGAGGCGGCGGGTGGCGCCCTTTCCATCGAAACAAGTTGGCTGACTCGCTTTCGTTTGGGAACTCGTAGCTGCCTTCACGCTTCCCCTGTTGTGGCATGCGGTTCAGCATTCGTCTGTTACGCCACAGCGTAACCCCATCCTCTGTTCGTATTATGTAGGAACGGGGAGTAGCGGCTGTCGCTAGCACAGTTCTTCTGGCTTTCATATCCATTACTCAAACAGAATCACCTGGTGTTAGTTTATTCAACTTCCTGCCTCGGTGGCGTTTGTTGTAGTACTGTGCTTGCAACTTTTTGTTGGCTCTGTCTTGGTCGCAAGAGTAAGCAGTGGTGGCTGCACTGGATCACGGAGCTGCGGTGCCATTGGAACTCTTGTTCGAAGATGCCGGCCCATAAGGATTTCCGCCGGGCTAGAGCCGAGGACGCCTGGAGTTGCCCTGTAGGCAAGCAGAGCCAAGTATGGGTCCTTGGATTTGAGTATCAGGCGCTTAATCGTTTGAACCATGCGTTCTACTTCCCCATTAGCCTGAGGGTACCCAGGGCTTGCAGTGACGTGACCAAACCCGTAATTATGGGCAAACCTCTCAAACACGGTACAAGAAAACTGTGGTCCATTATCTGTCATCACCGTCTCCGGAATGTCATGACGTGCAAAAATGCTTTTTAGCATTTTTATAACCACACCAGTTTTCGTTGAGGGAAGAAGAGCTACTTCCAGATAACGCAACAGATAGTCGACCACGATAAGGTAGTGACAGTTGTTGACAAAACACAAGTTGAACCCAACTCGTTCTCACGCGAAACTTGGCGTTAAGGTTGAGATAAACGGCTCACAGTTCTGGGTGACGAACCACGCACAAGTAACACATTCATTTACTTGCTGTGCGAGTTGTTCGCCGAGGCCTGGCCACCAGACTAGTTCTTTCGCCAAAGCTCTTGTTTTTGAGATGCCCTGATGCCCATCATGGAGCTTGGTTAGTACTTCTTTTCTTAGGCATTGAGGTACTACCAATCTAGTCCCTTTAGCAACATGCCATTGCATTCGGCAATTACGGCACGTTCCTGCCAGTACGGAGCTAGGTAGCAAGGAAGTTTTGGTTTTTCTGGCCAGCCTTAGTGACACAACTTCAGCAAGGCCTGACAAACAATCGTCTTTTGAGGATCACGTACTCTGTTGACAAAATTGTCGCCCGTTTGAAGCCCTTGAACACAAGATTTAACAAATGACGAGACTTCTGAGACGGTCAGTTCACCGGCAAGTTTATTTGTTTTCATCGGCGGTCGTGAAAGAGTGTCCACCGTAATCAAGCTTTTGCTGGGAACGTACATAATTTCAAATTGATACCGTGTCAACCGCATTCTGAAGCGCTGCACTCTTGGCGTCAACAAATCGATAGGCATTTTACCGAGCAACGAGACAAGAGGTTTGTCGTCTGTTTCGAACGTCAAATCAACACCTTGTATTTATTCGTCAAATCTTTCGGCAGCCCATGTTAATGCTAGTGCCTCCTTTTCGACTTGCGCATAGCGCTGCTCGGTCTTGGTCAATGACCTTGAAGTGAACGCTATTGAGCGGCGCTCACCATTACGTTGTTTTTGGAAAAGAACGGCCCCAAGACCAAATAAGGAGTCATCCGCTGAAAAAATTGTGGGAAGTCGTGGATCATTCATGGCCATACACTTTGCCGACCAGATAAGAGCTTTTAAGCTATCGAAAGCTGTGTTCTGAGATGGACCCCAACATCATTCAGTCTCTTTCTGCAAAAGTGCCCGTAGTAGGGCAGTGATTTGCGCTAAGTTCGGCAAAAAGTGGCCTAGGTGATTGGCCATGCCGAGAACACTGCGCAATTGTGAAATATTCGAGGGCGGATTCAGCTCTCTGATGGCTCTGAGTTTAGCCAGATCAGGCTGTATGCCTTCTTCACTTAGAAAGTGACCCAAAAAGCTCATGCTTCGTGCTCCAAATACACACTTTGCTTTGTTAAGCGTAACATTAGATTGGACCAACCTAGCTAAGACATTCGATAGCCTAGAATCATGTTGCTCTTTGCTGTTGCCAGATATGAAAATATCGTCCATCAGGTTAACGATACCAGGAAGACCTGCCAGTATTTCAGACATTCTTCTTCGAAAGTACTCTGGGGCAGAAGTAATACCAAACGGCAACCAAGTGAAAGAGTACCGCCCAAACCAATGAATGTGGTCAGTAGTTCTGAGGCCTTGCTGAGTCGCACCTAGTGGAATTGTGAATTTGCGTCTAGTTTGAAAAACCATTTCGTGCCGGCAAGTGAGCCTAGTGCTTGGTCTATAGTAGGCAACGTATACCTTTCTCTTAGGACAAACTTGTTCAACTGCGTACGGTCGACCCAGATCCTTACGTCTCCCGAGGGCTTTTGTACGGGAACAACGCTGGTACACTATTTGGCTGGCTCTTCGACTGGCTGAATTATGTGCCTTTGTTCCATCTTATCCAGTTTCCGCTTCACAGGTTCCTGAAGCAGTATAGGAATCCTGCGTGAGGCGCTTGCTGCAAATGGAACTGCGCCTAGTTTTAGCCTGATTGTATACTCCCCGGGCATACAGCCTAGGTCGTGAAAAACCTGAGGGCACAAAACCTCGTATTCAGACTTTTTCTCAGCGACAGAGTCAGCGAACTTAAAAACTCCTAATGCTTCCTGAGCTGGGAACCCTAGCAGTACATGGCGCAAAGGACTGATGACATAACATGTTTGGTGAGAAGTTTGCCCCTTCCAAACTATATCTGCCTGAAACTTGCCCAGAACATTTGGTTTGAGTTGTAGTGAATTGCAGCATGATTGTCAATGCACAAATTCATCTGTAGAACCAACAATAGGATTTTAATGCGTTCCACTGCATTTCTTGTGCAGAATCTAAAGCAGACTTCAGGCAGGTAGCGGCACTGGCTCTTTTTTGTTCACCTTGTTTTGCCACCCAGGAGTTGTGCTTACATGGAAAGGACAAAATGATTGCAACCAGAGTATTTACCCGACTGCAGTGATCTGTGTCATGATGAGAGTGTCAGTTCACCATAAGCCTGAGAAAGAAGACAAGTTCTTTTTGCTGCCACACTTGGAACATAGCTGTTTTCTTGAACGGTGAGTCTGGACTTGAATGACTTGTGCGTAGATTTGACTGTCCTATTGCTGAAACCAAGTTGCAGTAGATGAACACCCTTGAACAGTCAAACCTGGATATATCGAAAGAAATATGCCTGCCTTATTTTTTCCAGCCATGTTTGCTCCTTGCAGAAAGAAGGAACTTCTTCCATGCAAATAAAGTATCACTATTGTCCATTCTTTAAGCATGTCAGAGGAACGTATTCGTGCTCCTCTTTCTAGTGACAAACTTTGCTGCTGGTATCCTTGCTCTTTCTGAACCATTTAAAATTTGATATGACTTGCCCATTACATTGATTGGCCTGCAGGAAAACATTTGCCGGATCATTCTGTATACTCCCGAAAGGCAAAGAAAAGATTAGCTGTAAGTTCATCAGCCCATTGCACTTATTAAGAAGAAAACATTCCGATAGAATGTTTCGTGTGCGGGATAACTCAATATGTCCTTGTTTGACTGTACTACTTAACTTTGATGCAACACATGATGCACATTACAGCTCAAGCTGACAAATGTTAAAAAAGAAAAGCTTGCCACTGTATTTCTTAATTTAGAACCACAATCGAGAATGAAGTGCTTGTGATTAACATGATATTCCTTGCGTTAATGAAAACCTTTGCTCTATTGGTTCACTTTGCCAGCAGGGTGTTTACTTGCACAATGAACGCAACCCCTTGTCTACAAACAAGTCGAGTTCACAAAGAATCTGCCGAGCCACACGAATGTTTCCTCACAAAAGCATTATTCTCTTCACTCACATTCTATTGTGAAAAAGCTTCAGGCAATTTGGATGTTTTTTTAGTACACTTACTGCTCTTTACAAAGACTTAATGGCTGTGAAATAAACTCGGCTAGGAAAAGATTTACTACATGGGCACTCTTTTTTTTTGCTGCGTTAACAGTGATGTTTGCTGCACTGGCAGAAAAAAGGAGGAAGGGAGGCAAACTGTTTATTTTGTGTTCAAGGTATAGGCATGCATATCACAATGCGCACGACACCAATATTCTTTTAATATCGGTCACCATGGACCTATAAAACATACACTGTAATCACAAAGTGTAATCTTCTCAGGCAGAATTTTTTTCTTACTTTTTTTACATTCTTTTAGTGCTACAAGAGCCGACAATGGCTGGGACAAACACTTCAGGTGGCAATACTATAATGAATTGATAAAGGCAAAGGATAACAACAAAAAAAAAGTGCTTCTTACATAATCCAAAGCCAAGTGACAAATGAACACCATGGAAGTCAAGGACCTTAAGAATGCTACATGTGATTAGAGGCCACAAAAGAACATAAACATGCACTTTTGGTTGCCACCAGTGGAAACACAGGCTTCGTCACTGCCATAGTCAAACTCCATGTATGCCTTTCTATGTGCTGCTACGGCATCATTGCTGCTTTTATGGACGAGCTGTAGAAGTGGGCAAGCTGTCAATGAAGCTGATCTAACGTTCTAGGTGCAGGAAACACTACATCAACACTGTACCTTTTCTGCGCTTAGAATGTTTCATCAGATCTATTCGTTAACCACCAAACAAAAAAGGCGGAATGCTCAAAATGTCATACAAATGTGTTGACCCAATGGGTTTCAGCTGTTGCTTATCACATCCCTTTATTATGTGGGAGAGTATACAAAAGCCAGGTGGAACAATGCCTCAGTGAACACATGCACAGTCCAGCTGTAAAAAAAAAAAAAAATGATGGTCATTTGGATTTTTATTGTATGACATGTGGCTGTACTGGCCGATTTGAGAATGTAAAATTCATGGCAAAGGCACGTTAAATGACTGAAAAGGAAATTATTGAAGTGTATTTTATAAGGCAATACAATGACAAATACATGCCATCGATCAAACCCGAACACCATGTGTATACACCTTAGAATTACACCTTGTTTGTACACATTGTGGTTTTGTAGTTCTAGATTGTGGTGTTTGCCAGAAATGAAGTGTTGTTTATGGCTGTGCCTGCGGTACCTTTGTAAAGGGTTAATGGTTTTGTGCATATCGTGATTGTGCAGTGTCGCAGGCTTGTATATATTGGCTTCGGGAAGTGACAATAAGCAGTAGGTAGTTGCGATTATGTTGTGAACTCAGGCCTTGCACACACAATGATGACTAGACGAATACATAGAAGGCTTTAATACAGACGTGGGATCGGACTGACGGGCAAGTACACATTCGAATTAAATACACTCGAATGTAGCATCTTGCTATAGTTCACTCACTGCATGTTGGGAAGCACAACGACGATGTTGTTGCGGTAGATCCAGGTGGTAGCCAGGATGGAAGCCCAGCACCTTAGGGTCCCGGGCATTGCCTAGCTCAGGACAGACTGAGCCATGGCTCGGTCACACCAGAGCACACCAATACCAGATAAACAGTTGTCGGTAAAGTCAGTTGGCTGGCTTTACCGGCCGAGAATGCAGGTCTTGCCCATGCAGCTCACTCGAGTGCCATGGCCGATTCTCTAGCACAAGCCCCATGCATCAGCTTCTTCTTTGCCGTCTCGCCCTACACTCACGCGCAATTTCCTGCGCACTTTGTATAGGCTTAATTCCTATCAGAGTAGCCTGCACTCTTTCCTGTCTCTCCTCTCATTTCGCATTCAGCTCGTGCAGCAAGTTCAGTTTTCAAGTATGAACCAACTAGTCTGCAAAAAATATTTTGTCAAAATAGCCTTTTCTTTGCTTTTGTGCATTCTTTTATTCGACTGAGTTGTTGGTTCCTGGGCTTGTATTGCCTTCTGAGCTCTCTCGATAGCATGACGTGTCTGGGACATTGCTTTAATTTTATTGCCAGTGTATGCTGAGTATATCTCATGTGATAGGCTGGACATCAACTACTTGCACAGCTCGGCAAATCGTCTGTGTAGCTTACTTCCACCTGTAGCAGGAATCTTTTTTTTCAGGTCTCCTGGTTGCCATGGTGACAAGGTGCCTGCGTAGCTGTCATTCGTTACCTCCACATATTTGAATGGCTGTCATGGCAGATGCCAGTATCCCCAGCAACCGTTTTGTCACTGTTTGGCTCTATTTAGGTCAGGAGTCAGTGTGTAAGCTTCTTGACCTCTCCCGATCATTGAAAATGTTCAATCGTTGTGATTAAGGGCTCGCAACGTCAGGTTGACAATTTCTTTAATCTCTTGCTTTTGAAAGCAGAACGGCCGTTTTCATGGTTGGGACAGATCATGGGCTCATTGCAGCTTTATTTGTGCTCAGAAAATATCCAAAGCTTAGCGTAGCTGCCGTATTTACTCGAGTCTAGGGAGACCTTGATTTTAAGCCAACCCCCCAAAAGTTCTAATCCGTAAAAAAAAAAAATTATCTCTAATGCAGGCTGACCGAAACAGCAATGACAGCATTCACAAAGAGATAACATTTATTGAACATTAAGATGAAGCAAAGCAGTTGGTTCATGATGCAAATAGCTCGAGAAACATACAGCCGCTTGTCCTGTTCTGTGGGTATTGTCGCCGTTTTTTTTTTTCGTTACTTCTACTTATTTGCATCATAAAAGATGCCGCGCTTGCCGATGCCATGCTCATTTCGACTCGTTGTCGCTGCTTCCCTCGTTGCTGACTTCTTTGTCGCTGTCTTCAAAAAGTGCCATCAAGCGCATTGGATATGCCGCACTTCTTAAAAGGGCACACAATCAAAGTTACTACGATGTCGTTTAACACTGCAGCAGCAGCCCCTCCAGCGATGCACATTTTTTTTGTTCACTCCAAAGTCTCGCCCGGCTTGAATGTTGGACGACGACTACGGGGCTAGGACAGCTTTCCTTCTATAAGCGGCATTTAATGACACCTGTTGACACCTGTTTGCTGCCATTGAGCTACGCCGCAGACGACCCACTCAAAGTGTGACTAGAAATGTTGGTGGTGGTTGTGGTTAGAAGGAGAAGAAGGGGCCTAATTTCTGCAGTGCAGTAGAGAACACAGCGCAGTGTCTTAGAAATTTATTTACTTATTTATTTACAAATACTTTACAGGCCTTGCAGAGGCATTG
The DNA here is from genome assembly GCF_043290135.1 of Rhipicephalus microplus. NCBI lineage: Eukaryota > Metazoa > Arthropoda > Arachnida > Ixodida > Ixodidae > Rhipicephalus > Rhipicephalus microplus. The sequence continues at coordinate 34,294,854 of NW_027464586.1, forward strand.
TGTAAGGGGGGTCAATACGAACTAAGAACAATTTAGTATGACATCAAAAACAGAGTTGGTACACAGAAGTAGGAACAATGTAGAATAACACAAAAAACAAGCGGTGATAAGTGCTGCAAAATAATTTCTATACACAAATGAATAAATTTTCTAGTCTGTTAATTTCTAGTCAAATGATTTAGTTCTTCTAGTCAAATAATTTCTAGTACAACAAAACATAAAAACAACAGTATCACTTTTCTGATGAAATGAAATTGAAAAAAGAAAAAGAAAATGGTGTTGCAGAAACCATGACAGAAAATGGACCAGCTAAGATTCATCAGAGAAATGGATGATGAGACGCTCGTAAAATATGTTCTGATTATGCTGAAGGACGATACTATTGAGAAGATCGTTCCACAGTTGTATGGCACGCAATGACGAACGGCTCACCTCAACACTTGCCAAAAGGATCAAAATGGCGGCCTTAAGTGTGTACTTTTATTGGCTCTCTTGAAAACATTGGTGTTGGCTGCATGGCTCGAGTGGCGCTCGCCATAACTATTGCAAGCGGAAATCACAATGGAGGGTGCAGACCTGTGCTCGGATAAATGTAAGAATACATGTTATCACGGAATTGCATCAAAATAGGCATTAATATTGTGTTTGTTTTTTTTCTTTACTATGGTCCTTCACTGAACGCGGTGGAGAAATGTAGCTCAGGGACTTTTTCAGCTTGAAAACTGCAATGCCGATCAAAGAATGCTCCGAACATCACGATGCTGGAGGAAACATGCTGGGGACGCTCCAGGCACAGTTGTTAGATTGATATGTGCGGTTTGATGTCCCAAAAGCACCATATGAATAAGAGACACTCTGTAGTGGAGGGCTCCAGAAATTTCGACCATCTGGGGTTCTTTAGCGTGCACCCAAATCTGAGCACACCGGCCTACAGCATTTTTTCCTCCATTGAAAATGCAGCCGCTGCAGCCAGGATTCGATCCTGTCACCTGCAGGTCAGAAACCGAGTACCTTAGCATCTAGACCACTGTGGCGGGGCACTATTGTTTGAAGATGCTAAAAAAAAAAAATCTAAGAGCATTGATATATATAATGCCATCGCAAAAAGAAAGATCAGTAAGGCTACAAAACATTATAAGAAGCGTTCGCGAGCTGCCTCGATTCGCACGTGCCATTTCCTCTTCAAACACCACATTATTTGTTACCATCGCAATGGCGTCCTCAATACATTGGACATAATGAGTAATATGCATGCAAGCTTCCTTTATGGTAGGGCTTTCAGTTCATTTCATTGGGCAACCTTCTGACGTCACAGAGTGAGGGAAGCATGATCAGGTGAGCCCGCGAAAATTGAGTTGAGGGTAAGCATTCATTTTATTGTATTTTGCTATATCTACGCTGAATAACTTTGCATTGCGTGCCCTTGTCGCTGCCGTTCTTGTGGCATTGATTTCTTAAGCCTTCAGTGTACGCAAACAGCTAGAAAAAGATGTAAAACAATGAGGCCGTGAAAAGTGTTGAAGAGCTCCTTTAAGATGGTACTTAAAAGTCAGGTGTTGGCTCAGCTACCAACAGCTACAATACCGTCTAGGTGGTACTATTTGTGCACTACTTTTCTCAATGAAAAATGGCGTGTTTTTTGAAATTCTTGAATCTAAGCCAACCTCAGAGTTTGATACAAGGAAGTTTGAAAGGACTGTCGGCCTAGATTTGAATAAATACGTACTTGCCTGGTTTCACCATAAAAAAAAGAGGGGGGGGGGACATGTCTTAGTTGGCATATTGCCAACACTCTCAAACAGTGGTGAAAACACATTGAAAGATGCTGACCAGACTTGAATATTTTGGCTCTCACATGGGGCCTTGTTCACAATGCTTCATTGTCAAAAAGGTTCTCGTGTGGGTGTGGGAATGTCAAAGCAATTTGTGCTTCACCAGTGTTGCATCCCAACCATATCAGATTTCATCAAAACCTTGACATGAACTCCCAATTCGAGCTAGAACACCATCCTCGACAGCTGGTGTCTCAGTATCTCTGCAGTATGTCGAAGACTTTACTTCAATGCAAATGCACGAATGTATAATAATGATGTCGAAATTTGCATCCACTTTGCATACAATGGTTTGCATCATTCGGTGTGTAAAAAAAATTCTGCTCAATAATGTCATGCTTAATTTTGGAACCCAGCCAGTTTTCATGCCAGTATAGTGCAGCCTCGATTCACCTTTTCTCTTATCCTGCCCCTTGTGAAACGTTCATTAAATGCCCGCTAAAGGTTCAAGAGCACTCATATGATCACTGGCGGAGATATCCTAAAATCTCGTTGAAAAAAATTTCGCTCGATGCCTTCACATTTCTGTGGACTGCATGCCTTCCCATCACACTAGAAGAGAGTGCAGAGCTACATGTTTGTCCATTGATGGTAGGATGTTGTCAAGAATGCTTTAGATGAGTGGCATTACTGCTATTCTGTAGCGATAAACCAAGTTTACCTAGTTTATTAAATGAATTTCTCTTGTGGCTTATAATTTTGAGGCAGTTGTTGAGTTTCTTGCAACACAGCATATATCGATATAAAGAAATAATTTCACCCCATCACAACATTAGTCTTTGGCAGATCACACAGGAATAGTGGATATATGTGTAGTAAACTGAGATGTGGCGTTCATTGTGCGAGTAAATATGCCGACTAAACAAAAAAGAGCTGCGTGTGGTGCATTTGTGAAAGTGTGAGTGTAATCAGAGGACTGACGTTGGCTTCACGTTGTTGCCGGCATAAAGTATCGCCCCACCAGCTGGCCTGGTCGTTACAGACGTGAGGTATGTCACTGTTTGGCTTTTTCCTGGTGCATGTATGTTTGTTGGTCAGCAAGGAAGCTTGACATGACCGGAATAACGCCCTCAATATTTTAATGCTTGTCGAGAAGTAAATTTATGTTGAAAACGGTGAAGCAAGCCATTATAATATATGAATAATGGCCTGGAGATGACATGTTGGAAGAGGGCATGCATGTGTGTTTTGTGTATCCTGCCAGTGCCTGAAATTTTCAACAGCAAAGATGCCAAGCGAGCTGGCATGTAACAGCAAAGTCACTTGGTGCACCAGTGAACCCCTGCACCGTCTTCTCTGTCATTATACACAAGTGAGATTTGGTCCTCTCATGCCGCCAAAAAACGCCGAGCTACTGAGAAGCAAGAACCATGCCAGGATAATTTCAGCCAATGCCCACCATTTTTTGAGCACGTGGCAAAACTATCGTTGAGGAACGAATTCGGAAACCAGAAGTTGAATCCCTCTTGATTGCGCTGTTCCTAGCCAATCATGTTTAGGCAAAACACACTCTACAGTGAAACTCGCGACACAGGAATGCATGGCATAGACTTCAAACAAAATAAGTCTGCTTCTGAGCCAGTGCTCAATTTTCATGATGAAAAACGAAATGAATGAACGCCAACCAAATTGAAAAACTGACATGTCATTTCTTGGTATTTTAAGCCATTTCAATCAGTTTAGCGTTAATTCATTTCTTTTTTTATCTTGCCTTTTCTTGACTAGATGACTAATTTTCAGACTATCGACACCAATTTTCAAAGAAAAAGAAAGAGTAGAGAAGCTAGGGGATATTTGTGCCACAGAAGAATAATTGCCTCCTTGTTTCCCTTCTTAAAAATTATCATACTATCATGAACGCTGTGTCTTGCTGATAGTGCACACGCTGTTCATGACCATCACGGTGACGATGCAAGATAACGATACTTGAGCATTATAATTGCATGGCAAAGATACACCCAAAACACTAGACTTTTTCTTTGAGTATAGGATACCACAAACCAAGCCAGAAAGCACAGTGATTCGGCAGAGAAATATTATAACATTGACCAGGGTTCAACTGTCTACTAAAACTGTTATACCGAAGAATTCTGCTGTAGAGCTGTGAAATCCCTGCGAACATAAATATTCGTGGTGCGTGTCCACAATGACTGGCATGCGCTGTTGCTATGTGTATGCTGTATGTATAGGTTAAACAGGTAGCCTGCAGTCTTAAGTTGGAAACATTATTTCTTCATAGATGCAATTTCAAGGTCTATTGGCATTGTTAAACACTGCCTCTTTGCTGCAAATTGCATGATGGGTGTCTCGCAGTAGTTCTTTATACCATTATTGTGTTATAGCTCTGTGAATACCTTTTTTTTTTCCTTCCAAGTCATTCTGTCAAACAGCACATGAAAAGTTGGCAATACGTCGGTTAAATGCAGCTAATTTTTTTGTTCACTAGCAATGCCAGTGTTTACTTTCTTGCCCAACTGACAGGATAGTGCAGTGTGCTCAGAAAAAGTTCATTTGTAAGGCAATAATTTCTGGGTATAGCTGAGCTAGTTGGTAGTGTGTGTTTGCATGTACATGAAAGCCTACTTGTTGCATTATATACTCCGGTGTAGAGTTGTGGTTTAGCTCTCTTGCGTGCCTCCTTGCAAGAAAGAAAGAATACGTACTCACTCATTTGTGTAGCCAGTATATTGGAGAATAAAAAGTGCCAGCAGTACAACTACAGACAGTTTCCAAAACCAAATAAGAACATTGCTTTCACCCTAAGTGCATGAAAAGATTGATATCATCAAGCAGCGCATGTACTGCACAATTTGCAGTTAGTCTTTTCAGTGGCCGAGAATGCGAGGTCACAAATTATGCTTGTTCCTGCAAGCTGCTGCTCATCAAGTCCTTTACCCTCTCTCTTTTTCGGGAGATCTCAAATAAACTCTGAATAAGCACCACTGACTGGTCCACGACTGAGCAAGCGCCCCTCTACCAAATCTGGTCAGATTATCTTTCACCATAGAGGGGATGCTTGCTCAGCATTTTACAGTATGCTTGCATACAAGAAGTGCGTGAGTCTAGGAGTATCTAGCAGCCATCATCAATGGCCGCCTTAATAGGCGGCCATTGATGATTATGGCACGCTTGATGATTAATTATGGCACGCTAAGGTGCATGCCCACATGCTTTGTTCCTCGGTCTGCGTGCGCCGAGGTTAGAAGAAAATAAAGCTCAGTTCTCCTCTGGCCGTCGGCCTGGACAAGTTCCTTGATGTTCGCTCGCAACCACACGCATGGTTATAGAGGACCTAACCTTGGTCTCTACAGGTATTTTTATGACACTGTGAGAGTGTAGAACAGGTATCAGTTAAAGGCCAACTGCACCGCTGTGTTGGCCTAGTTGCTAAGGTACTTGGCTGCTGACTTGCAGGTCGCTGGATCGAATCCCGGCTGCGGCGGCTGTATTTTTGATGGAGGCGAAAATGCTGTAGGCCCGTGTGCTCAGATTTGGATGCACGTTAAAGAACCCCGGGTGGTTGAAATTTCCGGGGCCCTCCACTACTGTGTCTCTCATTATCATGTTGCGGTTTTGAGATGTTAACACTTTTGTGACCGTGAGAAATTTGGCTGTTCTTAGGTAGTCCAGAAAACTTTATTTTTTTATGGCACCCAAAGTTACTGATGTTATAGTTTATGTTGTCAAATTGTACAGCTACGAGTTATCTTTCAAACACGGTTAGTTTGAAACCACAAATTTATTAACATTAGTACCAAAAAAATCATCAAATCAAAAACATTGTAAACATGAACAAAGAAATTTTATAGAACCATCTACACTACTCCGAAAAGGCTAAGCATAAAAAGAAATCGAAATATACATTTTAAGCACTAGGAGCACACATAATTATCCTGTAAATAAAAGCGCTGTAAATACAAAAGCTTTTGTGTACATAAAATAGCATTGCATATAGTGTCTTCTATGCCGCTGCGCAAAGCAGTTTGGCGATGCGGTAAAACACAGGTTTGCTATGCATGTTTCACAGAAACCACTTGCTTTCTGTTCAACTTCTCTTTGTTCATACCATAACTTACAGTTCTTGATATACATATATATATTTTTTGGCTGATGTCGTTAGCTTTGAGGAGCTTTTCATGCAGGAGCATCAAGATTGACTGTGGGGCCTCCAAGAACCGTCTCTCTCGCTGTACGTCGGCTTCTCAAAAGTATGCGTCCAAGCACATATTTGTGCTTTCGCATAGCTCTCCAATAACTTGAAAAGTAAAAAACAAAAAGTCGACAGTGCTCGCGGAGCGCCGCGCGGCACTACGTGACACGGTTCCAGGGTTCACTCCCGGCTGCCTCCACGCACGAAACTGCACTCTCTGCGCTTTTATTGTGCTTGCCACAAGGCGACAGCGGCGGTGTTCGGCTGTGTCTTTCCTTTCTCCTGGATGTCTGGCTGGCATTTTGCTGGTTTGGCACACGATTTCCTGTTCCCTGTGGATGAGTATGCGATGGATGTTAGTTGGTGTTGCTTTGTGGGCTGCACAAACCTCTCACACAAGACGCAGAGTGTTTGCTATAACGACTTTCCACATTACAATGCCCTTCGTGAGAAGTGGATCAGTGCAATCAGGCGGGACAGCTGGTAACCGAGCAAAATGGCACGCGTGTGTTCTGATCATTTCCCGTCGGAGTCCTATTAGGGCAGCGTTTGGCCAGCATTTTACCAGCGTCTGTCCGTCCGTCCATCCGATCGTCCGCCCATGTGTCACTCAGTCCGTGTGTCGGTCGTGTCTGTCTGTCCATCCGCCCGTGCGTCTGTCCGTCCATCCATCTGTCTGCTTGTCTGTCTCTTCATCCGTCCATCTAGTGAACACTCCAAGTATCGCCATCTCATATCTTTTCATCATATATTCATCATATACGAGTACCGCCATCCAGCAGACATTCCAAGGACTAAACGAGACGTGGATACCAACTACTACTACTAATACTACATTGTAGTGTACACGTATCCCGAAAGGGTATGACCACTAGCGTGGGGTCGGTCTTAGCGAGCCGCAGGGCACGCCTTAACCGTGGCCTCTGCACGTGCACGTTCGAACAGCTATGGTGCCGAGGGCAGCGTAGCAACAACACAGTACTGCTCTCAACAGGTTGCAACACTTTATTGCCTGCGGCAATCAAAAATGCAGTACAGAGCCCATTGCAACAGGGGTGGCAGGAAAGCAAATGGGCCTATCCACGCCACAGGCTACACAGGGTGCCGCGAGCACGTCTCCATGGGCAAAGGTGATTCATGGGGACACCCGGGACAAGCGGCCTGTTCGCTCGAGAGACTCCAAAACTCTGCTCACGTTGGCTTCGAAAAGTACGGGTTGGTGTAGTACGGCCATGCGCACAGACACCGCACCGCTCTTCGGCATAGCGTTGAAAAGGGGCAACGAAAGGCAAGTGTTCGCCATGGGCAGAAGGCACCGTTGGCGAAGTCCGGATGAGCTCCAAACAAAAAAAGCCAACGGTTGGTAAAGAACTGCGTCCTTACCCTTCCTTGTTCTGGAGAGATCTCAATCACTTCCGAGACGTGCGTGACACGTCCCGAGAGAATTCCCACACAACGCCACACTTGACATCCGCTACTGAGTGAGAGGGGTTAATCATCACTCCCGCTCCCCTACTGCAACAGACCGCGGAGGAGGGGAGAGTCATGTCAGGACATGAGCACGACAGAAATAGGTGGCAAAGCCCACGCAATGTGGCAGGCTAGCCTCGATTCCCACAGGTGCACGACCCACGACATAAGTAGCTTTGCCCCCAAAAAGGCGAGGTAACAGCATCATTTGCGTCAGAGTTGCCGCTCTCGGACAGTTTTGATGCACTGTCAGTCTCGGACATGTTAGTTGACGCTCGGTGCGTTGACCTCTGCTCTGAGCTAAACTCCGAGCGTCTCTTCGGCCCGGCATTCACAGTTTTCATACTCCACACAGGCAGGACCAGCATGCCTTGTACGGTGTCCAGTTCCAGGTTCCTAGCAAACGTTACGTCATACGTAGACTTGCGCTTGGCTGGGTTTCTGTATTGGTATTGCGCCTTTTTGCTTATTAAAATTTATTGTTACGCTTGCTGAGCATTTCAGCTATCGAGCGCGTGACAAGAGTGTCTCTGGAACTCAGAACCTGACATGGTCAAAAATTTCCGGAGTTGCCCCTTAAACAATCTTTTACTGTGTGAACGTGTGCCAAATAACAATGTAATGACAGTGGCTGCTGCTGTCTCAAATATGCTAGTTGTTTATGCGTGTGAACATTCAATCATAATTGGTAGTGCTCATCTGCATTACAAAATTTGCATAAAGACTCGTTATACATGCAATCTGACAACAGATTTTTAGAAATGTGGAGGTATGTCTGCATACTCTTCCAGTTCAGATATGCTTTGTGGCATCCTTTTGCATGCGAGGCCAAGTTGGCCTATCAAGTGTCTCTCACAGAGACCCACGAGAAGGCCGCCTAAGCAACGCGCCGACAGCATCCAACAGTGACCCACAGGTATGCATGTTGGTGATGCTGCAATTTTTTTATTAAAAAGTTTTTTGTTTATGGCAAAGCTGGGCCAATACCTTCTAACAACAGCACTGCATGCTGGCACAGCTTTTTGTAATGGTAGCTTCATAAAGGCACACAATAAAGAAAAAGTACTTTTCTTCTCATATTAGTATCAATGCCATGACGTCAATTTTAGTACCAAATGCCATGGCGTCATTGATTTTGATAGTCTGGTGTGGTTTCTGATCGGTAAACGAAGTACATTGTGCCTTGAAGTTGTTCTAGACCTAACATGTCAAGTTACAGGAAACTATTATTGACATTACAGTTCTCAGACTGGAAATAATCAATCTAAATCAATTCACTGCCTAACTCTAGTGTCCCTTCAATGAAACAAGTGGCATTTCCTAGTTTCTGTGGCATCGGGTGCAGCTGCACCCATCAAACGTACAGGCATGCTGTTTCTTGGGCGAGTTGTAAACTAGGTTACATCAATCAGCTTCAAAAATGATGTAGGCTCATGCTTCCTTAGCACACATTTACCATCATTGGGCTGCATACTGTCATGTGAGAGCACTTTGCTAAAGACACTACATTCGATGAGCCAGTTCCTACTTGACAAGCCTTACGAAAATTATTATTTTTGTTTGCTCTGAATGAGTATAACTGCAGGCTAATAATTAGCCCATGTGTTGTGAACCGGGTAGTTGATTATTTTTGTATAAAAGTAGAGCATGACTGACTTGTGATAAATAAATGTCTATAGATATAGATTATAAACTAAGAGTAAGTACTAAAGAGCGTTAAAATCAACACACCGCTACCATCCCTCATGAAATAGAATGTCAAGTGCATCGGAATGATATTGTGCTCATTGGACACATTTATAGACAGTCCATCATAATTTGCACCTGAAGTGTATATATGCGCTTCCCTAGGCATAAATGCATCTTGATAAATGTACAGCAGACTCTCAGTAAACGGAACTACTGCTTAAACGAAACCATTATCTGTGCACTGCTAGGTTTTGGGCTTGTATTCTGCATCTAGGTTCACCTCTTAGTAAACGGAACTCCTGGTAAATGGAACATATTTTGCTGGTCCCTTCAGGTTCCGTTTACTGAGAGTCTACTGGATATGCATTGCGACCAGATTGTAACACAGTTAAATAACACATGATGGTCAGGGAAATATAAAATGTTATACTGTCAATATGCCCTCCAATAAAAGCAGTAATAAACGAATGTGTGGAGATACTGGACTGGAATATGTCGGTGCTCCTCCCTGGAGCAGCACCTCCAATCGGATGCCGCGACCATTCCTGTCCTGGATACTCCTGGTCATTGTTCTCATTGGGAAGCCTAAGACCCAAGGCCTTGGAACTTCTTCAGCCAAGGACCCTGTTTGAAGGTTGAGCAGCCTCAGATTTAATTTAATTTAATTTAATTGAGTTTATTGTGTAACAAGGTTGGGAGGAAACCAGACAAAAAAAGCTGCACTGAGCAGCTAGAGGGCAACCTGGCCACCTCACACACTGAGCAGTTACAGCAGTTGAAAGCATGCCCTATACCTAATGCATTGAAAGCATGCCCTATACCTAATGCATCAACAGAACAGCAAGAACAGTAAACAAACACGGTAAGAAATACTGAACAGAGGTGTCGTGTAAACATTTGAAAAAAAAAAAACTAAGAAAAAATAATACCTGTAGTGTTGAAGACTGCAAAAAACAAGAAAAAACAACAACAGATGGCCCTATGGCAGCACAAGCAATCATACAAATATTTCATGTAGGCTTTTTAGCGACAGAGTGGATACATTGAGACCATTTTCTTTGTGTAACTGATATAAATTGATCGGTGAACAAAACTGTAACATTTGGCCACCGTATGCAGTTCTGTATTTGTTGACAATCCAAGGTTCTTATTGACGACATTTATAAAAATAATTATGTTGCTCTAAGGATGCCAGTTGTATTAGAGAGCCATGATTCTTAATTTTTCTCAGTTTATACATGCGACAAAGCCTATATGTGTACAAGATTCAGTTTTTATGGTACTAAGCTTTGTGAACAAAGGAGCAGTATGCGAAAGATATGGCTCCCTGGAAACAAGGCATATGGCGCTGTTTTGTAGTACCACGAGTCGGTGAATTTTTTCAGCTGTAGTGGTCCCCCAGACTAGTGTTCCTGAAACTTACCACAGTGATGACTTTAGTGCTAACGAGGAGGGACCCAGCTCTGGTGCTAACAACTGCATAAATACAGGAATGGGCTGCATACTAGCACCAGCCCCCGTAGAGCTATATATTAATTAATTAATTTAATATCTGGGGTTTCACGTCCCAAACCACGATATGAATGGGGAGGACTCCATAAATTATTCGACCAACTGGTGTTCTTTGATGTGCACTGATATTGTGCAGTGCATGGGCCTCTACCGTTCCGCCTCTACCGAATGCGCGACCTTCGAGTCAGCAGCCAAGCACTGTAACCACTGATCCACCACGGTGCCGCTTCGGAATCGGCATGACCGGAATAATTCCACATTTTAGCAACACCAGAATGGAATTGAAGCAATGCTTGAAGGAATGGAAATGGGAATACGCTCGGACCTCATTATGACAAAGTTGCATCTTACGTGAAAATAAGTTTGTTATATAAAAAAATTTGTTATAAAGGTATATTTCTAACACTTTATCTATTGCAAGACTACTTTTTATTTTCTTTATTATAACCATTATTTTGTTATAACCATTATTTCGTTATATCCGGGTGCATTATATCATGGTTTGCGTGTAGAGCTCATTTTCGTCTACACACTATTTTCCAAACTTGATACATTAGTAAGCCAGAGCCTCGAATCTAATAATATAGCAATATTTTTAAAAATAGCTTGGCTGATTACAGGCACTGTACATTTATAAGCAATGTGCTGACTACAATTCTGGCCTTATAGAGATTGTGTTGCTCCAAAGTTCATCTTCATTCTTCGCATAACCATGGCTATATGTTGTTAGTGTCCGTAGTGCGGAACTATGGCGGCTGCATATCCCCCCTTAGGCCTTGGCCGCCCGCTGCCTCCTCAAGCATAACTTGTGTGTTTTTGCATCTTTCGTCGTTGGCGGCTCGGACACATAATTTTCAAAACAGTTCTTCATATTCTGATGTGTATATTGGCGCTGGCATGATGCTTCTTTTCACTGCAAGCTTTCCTATGCCAGCTTGCTTGCCGCCTCACTTCATACTCCCCCTCCAACCCTGTTGCAATATTGGTCCATCATTCGTTTTATTTATTTATTTATATATTTTGTTTATAAATACTACAGACCTATACAGGGCTATAGCAGAAATACTAGAAGCAGGAAAGAACATTCAAGAAAATAGCACAATTGGTAAAGCAAGAACACTCATAAGAAATCTGTACTTATTTATTTATTTATATAATTTGTTTATAAGTACTACAGCCCTATACAGGGCTATAGCAGAAATACTAGAAGCAGGAAAGAACATTCAAGAAAATAACACAATTAGTAAAGCAAGAACACTCATAAGAAATCAGTACTGAAGAGGAAGTTGGTTATACGTTGAGAATATATGCATTAGTTGCAACATAAAGTCTTTTAGTGGCAAGCCACGAATGCTACCAGGCATGGCATTCCAAAAGGCTATCGCACGTGGAAAAAAAAACTGTATTTAAAAGCCTTGGTACGTGCAAAGGAAGTCGTTAGGTTCAAAGCATGAAAACTGCGTGTACACTCTTCATCAGAAAATGTGATACGGTGAACATCAAACAGGCCGGAGTTAATTATTGCGTATAAAAATTTCAAAGCTTCATATTGGTATCCTGAGGGTTGTGATGGAGTGTTCAATGATTGAAGAGTTAAGGTCAGTGAAAAGTTGCGACTGTAGTTGTCATAAATGAAGCTGATATATTTCTGTTGATTATTATCAAGTGAGCCTATTTCACATTGTTTGTAAGGGTTTACAGTGTTTGTGTGGAACTACATGATTGTCGAGGGTGAAAACAGATTGGAAGTTGGATTGAAGGCATTTGAAATAACAACAGGGTCATTAGTTACAGAATAAATAATTCTAAAACAGGTACTGCCAGTCGTGCTCGGAGGTACCGATGTCCAGAACTTACGTGGATTTGATCTGAGCAGTAGGGGAAGCTGCACTGAAAAATAGAAGTTCTTAGCATTTTTAGTGGTAGTGTGAAGTTCTTGCTTGGCTTGTTCAAAAAAGGCACGAACCTTGGGATTAGATTTTTTAGACTTGCATAGTCGACAAACACATCGAGATAAGTGCAAGATATCGTGGTTAAACCGAAGAAGCTTCTTATTTATCTTTTTGGTCTTCAACAGAATATAACGACTGATGCATAAACTCATTAGTGAGTCAAAACAATCAACAAGCACATCAACATGACACTCAGTGCTGATTAATACAATGTAATCAAAGTTTTGTGCTAGGGTGTCAGTGATACACGTGTCATCAGCCTTAGTGAAATCGCGTTAAGTAGTATAATTGCAACATTCATGCAGAGCAGAACAGTTAACGTGCACAAGAACTGCGTTGCGATCAGAAGTACCTTCTAAGACTTCATCCGAAATCTAAATGAGCAAGACTCTCACTAATATAAACTAAATCAAGAATGGAGCTTTGTTTCATGCACTACTTGTATTATATTGATACAAGCCATCATTAACATCAAGGAATGCACCATAAGGGCGATAAAGATGACGATTGAACAAACTTTCGTGTTCTTGCCACTACACCATCTTGGTTCAAGAACACTGTCTACTCGGTGTATACTCTGTAAATATATTTCTACCCTCTGTCTACTCTCACCCCATGACATTTTGGTGGAGGTGCTGGATAACAAGACGGAGCTACGCAGCGGCCGACGCTTGGTTTCTTTCGTGATGGCACAAGATGGTCTGGCTCCAGCTCCTGCAGCGGCCATCGCAACGACGACAGTTGTTCTGCCCCAGCTGAAAAACCCTGGCACGTTCTGCGGGACCGACAATGTCGACATTCAAGAATGGTTGCCACTGTACGAGCGAACAAGCAGGAATTATCGCTGGAACGAAAGGCTCATGCTAGTGAACATCCTATTTTACCTGAAGGGGACAGCGAAAGTATGGTTTGAGAACCAAGAAGCGGAAATTGGCAGCTGGGATGCGTGCAAGAAAAAGATTCGTGCACTGTTCGGCAAATTGACTGGCAGAAAGACAGCGGCCAAGAAGGGGCCGGCATCTCGCGCTCAAACGTCATCGGAGTCGTACCTGTCTTACATACAGGACGTGCTCACTCTTTGCCGCAAAGCAGACGACGGCATGGACAAGTCCAAGAAAGTAGCGCACATATTAAAAGGCATAGCCGATGACGCGTTCAATTCGCTAATTTGCAAGGACTGTGACACAGTAGATGCCATTATCCGAAAGTGCCAGCGTTTTGGGGTGGCCAAAAGCCGACGTATTTCCCATCAGTACCGCAGCAACATGGTTATGCGAAGACATGCCTGTACCACAGGCACCGCTGAATGCAGAGCACGTCACAAAGACCATTCGTCGAGAACTTGAAGCTATGTCTCCTGCTTCAACTTTCTCTCGTGCCTGTGAGTTCAGCTCCCAAATGGTGCCTTTAGTGTATGCCATCGTTCGCCAAGAGCTTTCGAACGTTGGCCTGGAATCTGTGTGCACCGCCACGACCTACCGACCGACTGACCGCCGTCCTCCAGTTTCCTACGCCCAAGGCCAGAGGCTCCCAGCGCGCTCTCGCAATCCGCTGAGTGGAGGACTGCTGATGACTGACCCATTTGCTTTTACTGCCATCGTATTGGTCACGTGGCCCATTATTGCAATAGCAGGTAGTATTGGCGTCAGCCTTCCTATGGCTACAACCGTCGTGCAGAGGCAGATGATGGCCACTTCGGAACTCGCCACGAGTCGCCTCGGCCAATCGGTGCGGATGGTTCGTCGACGGTGCTTTGTCGGTCACCATCCCCTCCCGACCACCAGTCCCGCTCAGCGCTGTCTCGTCACCCATTGTCACGCTCACCCCGATTTCGCCGTCCTCCTTCGCCGACTGCACATCTGGCTAAGGAAAGCTAGACGATGCAGCTCCCAGAGGTCATGCTGCATCGACGATTCGCCAACCAAATCCTCTGACTATGCCGACACGACGCAACCTCATAAACGTTAAAGTAGACAATGCACTTGTTGTTGCCCTTGTAGACACAGAGTCCCAAACTTGGATGATGAACTCAGAGCTTTGCCACCACCTTAAAAAGATTTTAACACCGCCCACAGTGCCGCTCATCCAAGTCGCCGACGGGGGAACTTTTTCTTTGCTTGGAATGTGCTCCGCATGTGTTAGTGTTGCCGACCGCTCCACAACTGTGCTTTTTGTCATGCTTGAGAAGTGCTCTTATGAACTCATCCTGTGCATGGACTTTCTTTCCGAGCACTCCGCCTTAATTGACTGTGGAATAGGCTTGCTTCAGCTTGACCTACCTTATTGCTATGACACTCCAACGACACCTCAACCATGTTTGTGTTCTGTCGAGTACGTTCGCCCAGCGCCCCAAGCCGTTACATATGTAACCATGAGGTCTTTTCCTCCGGTACCTGACAGCAATTATGTGCTGGCACCGATTTTGGATGTGTTATTAGACAGAAATGTTGCCCTTCCTCATACTCTGTTGACGATTACAAATAATGTGGCGTCACTTCCGATACTAAACTTTAGCTGGTGCGCTCAAGTTGTTCCAGATGGCATGACTTTAGCCAACGTCTCTTCCATCAGTGAACATTCTGTTTCTGCATTTATTGCAAGCGCTCGTTTGCCCGCTACAGCATCCTCCTCACAGAGCTCCACTGATGCCGACCTTGACAAGATTTTTTATTATTTATTTATTTCATCATACTGCGGGCCGAGTGCCGGCCCAAAGCAGGAGGTGCATACATATCACCGACATCAACGTGAACAAGCGTATCCAGAATTTACACACTCAAAAAAAGGTTGAATAGACAGACGAACAATTGCATGTGCAAGCGGCACTACAATAACGCGTTCATAAGTAAGGTTACAAAGTGGACGCAAATGAAAAGGCGCATAAAACAACCAACACATCAGACAAAAAAAAAAAAAAATACACTGGAATCATATATTCACTAACAAATATTCCTCTAGACAGTGATGAAAGTCGTGTGCTTGAACGGCGAACTCTGGTAGACTATTCCATTCCGATATAGTTCTCGGAAAAAAACTATTATAAAAAGCAACAGTACGAGCAAATATAGGCTTCAATGCATGGGTCGACGTGTGACGCGTTCTTGATGTCAACTGCCCTAGAAATGACGGTGGCGTTATATTCATCCTTTTGCACAGAATGCTCTGCAGGAAAAATAAATGGGCTATCTTCCTACGTGTTTCCAGGGGCGTAATCTGATTATTCTGCATTAGCTCTGAGATAGCCTCGTGTCTCTTATACTTTCCAAAAATAAAGCGAACTGCTTTCCTTTGAATTCTCTCGAGCTGGTGAATGTCTTTTTTTGTATATGGGTCCCAAAGCGCACATGCGTATTCCAGTTTTGGCCTTACTAACGCTAAATACGCCAAAAGCTTGATATTAGAAGGCGTGTCCTTAATTTTGCGTCTAAGAACGCATAGTTTACGAAACGCCGAGGAGCTAATATCTGTTATATGAGCCGTCCACGTTAAATCGTTGGTCAGTGTGACGCCTAAATACCGGTATTGCGTAACCTGCGGAATCACTGACTGATTTAGGCGGTATTCGAATACGCTTGGTTGCTGTTTTCTTGAGATGCGGAGTAGCACTGACTTTGAAGCATTTAATTGCATTTTAGAGTCCCCACACCACTGATCTATTTTCAACAGTGATTCCTGGAGAACTTCGTGATCGTTAATTGAATTTATTTCTTTGAATATAATGCAGTCATCTGCAAATAACCTTATGCTAACTGATTCCGGTAATATTTCTGTTATATCGTTTATGAAAATAAGAAATAGCAACGGACCGAGCACACTGCCCTGTGGTACTCCAGACAGAACTGCCAAAGTAGGTGATAAACAGCCATTTATGTCTACAAATTGTGATCTTTTTCGCAGATATGCAGTAATCCAATTAACAAGGTATTGAGGAAGCCCAAGAACACTTAGTTTGTGAAGCAATTTCGCATGTGAAACTTTATCGAATGCCTTACAGAAATCTAGTAGGAGCACATCTACCTGTCCAGATCTGTCTAGTATTGCTGCGAATTCGTGGACTGTAGTTACGAGCTGAGTAACAGTCGACATTCCTCGCCTAAAACCGTGCTGATGCTGAGACAGAATGTTATTCATTGTTAAAAAATCAAGAATTTCACTGGCTACAATGTGCTCAAGAGACTTGCATGATGTACATGTGACAGACACTGGTCGATAGTTTCCTACAATGCATTTGTCACCTTTTTTGTGGATAAGCACTACTCTGGCATTGAGCCAATCCTCTGGTACATCCCCAGACTGTAATGACACTTGGAATATTCTCGTCATGTATTCTGCTATTTGATCAGCATAACGGTTTAGAAATACATTAGAAAGACCATCTGGTCCAGCACTTTTTCTAATTTTTAGATTACGTAGCATTTTCAGAACACCCTCCACCGACACCACGGGAACATCTCCGATAGAAGAATTGGACACAGATGTCGCTGTAGTGTCGCTATCGTTAATAAATACGCTCTGAAAATATTCGTTAAAGCACTTGGCTATTACCGTCTCATCCGTCACTAGTTCTCCATCAAGTTTAACTTCTTTTACGCAATCTTTACGGTTGGAAAGAAAACGCCAGAACTTCTGTGGATCGTTCTTAATGTACTGTGGGAGTGTGGTCTTGAAATACTTTCCCTTTGTTAGGGCAATCTTAGCGGTTAAGGAATGTTTAAGCTCTCGAAATGTTTGTGTTCCGGTCTTATGCTGCTTACAGAGTCTTTTTAATTTTCGTTTGATCTGAATGATCTCGCGGCTGATCCAAGGGTTGCGACACCCTTTTCTGACTCTTTTCATGGGTACAAAGTGTTCCGTACAATGATTTACAACTTCCTTAAACCTCTTCCACAAAAAATGAACATCTTCAAAGTCATGGTATACTAATTTTCTTTCCATATAATCAATAATACTTTCATCATCAGCACGTACATAGTCACGTATGTACGCTAATGAGGCAATTCTAGCACTAGCAGCATGTGGAGCACTCCAGGAAAATAACAGTAACCTATGGTCTGAAATGCCGGGCTCTATGGTAAGTGTTCCGTTTGAAAACTTTTGACTAATAAAGAAAAGATCTAGTACTGCGTTTTCTCGAGTTGGTTCCTGTACAACTTGGTCGAGGTTCATTGCTAAAAGTATATCTAATACAACATTGCAGGTTGCATATTTTTCCGATCTAAATTGCTTCCAATCTATGTCGGGCAGATTAAAATCACCAGTAATAATAACATTACGATTTCGATGCGGCAACAGGAAATCATACAATTCTTCAAGAAATGAATCAGCGGCATCAGGTGGCCGATAAACTGCGCAAAGCAGGAATGTGAAACCCAATATTTTTACATTTAAAAATAAACTTTCATGGTTTGGAATCTGGTCCATGAAAGTAACAGCTATATTTTCTTTCGCTACAACCGCAACACCACCACCTCTTGAAACTCGATCTCGTCTGTACAACTTGTAACCTGGTGGTACAATTTCGTCACTACTTATTTTGTCTGAAAGCCACGTTTCAGAGATTACAACAAGTTGTGCATTGTAACTAAGCAGCAGCAATTCTAGTTCATCTATTTTATTTACAATACTTCTTGCATTCAGAGAGAGGATGCGCAGTTGCTGTGGCACCTGGCATAGCTATCTGTCATCCTGTACATCAGCCATTTGCTTTAACAAAACACGTCCGTTTGAGGCATCGCTCCAGACATAGAATGAATTATCAATACGCAGCCTGTCGTTCACTAAGGAAACCTTCTTTCCGTTCTCTTTATCTGTTTTAGCACTTTGCCACAAGTTCTTTCGTTTCCTTTGCGTTTCAACAGAGAAGTCGTTTTGAAGGAATATACGACTTCCTTTCAACTTCCCTGATTTACGTAAGACTTCTTGTTTTTCCAAGTAATTTTGAAAGTACAAGATGACTGGACGGTTTGATGACGCCTTTCCTAGTCTATGTATTCGCGCGACAGACGAACAGCAAACCCCAAGCTTGTCTTCAATTATTTCCTTAATAACTTTCTGCCTGAGCGTCTCGGGTGTTTCGTCTTTGGTTTCTTAATTCCAAACACTACAAGATTAGATCTTCTACTCCGGTCTTCCAGTTCCACCAACTTTTTTTGGTGCGCTCTCATAGTTTCTTGAATTTCCCCTAGGTTTACATTGGAGCTAGCCATAGCATTAGTCTTCTTTGTTACTTCCTTAATTTCTTTTTCCACTTGCGACATTCTGTCCATCAGGGACTCTATGTTTTTATCAGTTTCATCTAGTCTTTTTATGACGTCAGCCAAGTCGTTTCGTATAGCCTTCTGTCCGTCTATAAGCGTTTGAAGCATCTTAGCGACATCAGGACCAGGGTTTTCTTCAACGTCCCCGCAGAGCAAAAGTTTACAGACATGAAAACACTGCAATAAAATTCTCAGAAGACTATGTGGGCACAGCACAATCAAAATGCATCGATCGTCACTCTTGTATGAACAGTAATAACTAACCTGAAAGCACAATAAAGAACGCATGTTCAGAGCTCTGCCGACTGCGGTTTCGCCGGGCCCACTGAAGTTTTCGGTCATCAGCGTCGGGTATATAAGCAGCTTCACTGGTGACGTCACTCCCCAGGCTCCCGTGGTGGCGCTGACTGGATCCAGTGTTATGCGGCGGTAGCTGTAACCTGCACTGTCAGTCGCTGTCGTGATAGCCTCTGTAGCTGGTCGTTGCGTGTCCGAAGTTGGTGCCGCCGATACGACGGATAGCAGTAGTGCCTGAAAGCACAATAAAGAACGCATGTTCAGAGCTCTGCCGACTGCGGTTTCGCCGGGCCCACTGAAGTTTTCGGTCATCAGCGTCGGGTAAATAAGCAGCTTCACTGGTGACGTCACTCCCCAGGCTCCCGTGGTGGCGCTGACTGGATCCAGTGTTATGCGGCGATAGCTGTAATCTGCACTGTCAGTCGCTGTCGTGATAGCCTCTGTAGCTGGTCGTTGCGTGTCCAAAGTTGGTGCCGCCGATACGACGGATAGCAGTAGTGCCTGAAAGCACAATAAAGAACGCATGTTCAGAGCTCTGCCGACTGCGGTTTCGCCGGGCCCACTGATGATCGCGCCAGATGATCGAAGAGATGATCGCGCCAGACCTCGTCCTATTACAGGCAGCCGATCTCCGGCATATCTTGGCATCCTTCAGGGACATCTTCGGCTTTGGCGACAGCCCTTTAGGTCAGACGTCAGTTGTTATTCACAGGATCAACACTGGAGACGCCAGCCCAATCCGACGACGTCCTTATTGCATGTCACATGTAGAGCGACAAGTCATCCAACATGAAGTTAATAAAATTCTCACAAAAGACGTCATTGAAACATCTTGCAGTCTATGGGCCTCACCAGTCGTTCTAGTAAAAAAGAAAAATGGCAGCTGGCGCTTCTGCGTCAACTTCCGTCACTTAAACAAGGTCACGTGCAAGGATGTCTACCCGCTGCCACGGATTGACGATGCCCTCGACTGCTTGCACGGGTCTGCCTACTTCTCTTCTGTCGACCTGCGTTCAGGATACTAGCAGATTTCCGTCGACGAATCAGACCGTGAAAAGACTGCATTTGTTACGCCGGATGGATTTTTCCAGTTTAAGCTTGTGCCCTTTGGCTTATGCAATGCTCCCGCTACATTTGAGAAAATGATGGACTCCCTGCTAAGGGGTTACAAAGTGGTCAACGTGCCTCTGTTATCTCGATGACATCATTGTATTCTCACCATCATTCGAAAGTTACCTTAGCCGTCTGTCAGCTGTTCTGGAAGTTTTCAGAAGGGCAGGCCTACAGCTCAACTCCTCCAAATGCCGTTTCGGCCACCAAACAATCACTGTGCTAGGCCATCTTGTCAGTGCTAAAGGCATGCAACCTGATCCTGACAAAATTCACGTCATCAAAGATTTCCCCACACCACGTTCTCCGAAAGATGTACGGAGCTTTGTAGGCCTCTGTTCCTATTTCCGGCGTTTCGTCCACAACTTCGCCGACATTGCCTGTCCCTTGACACAGCTACTGAAGAAGGACACGCCGTTTTCTTGGGGTCCCCAGCAAGCCAATTTGTTTCACCGACTTACTGCGTTGCTCATTTCCCCGCCCATCTTGGGTCATTTCGATCCTTCAGCGCCCACTGAAGTTTGCACCGACGCCAGCGGACACGGTATTAGCTCTGTCCTCGCCCAGCGGCAACAAAGTCAAAATCGTGTAATCGCCTACGCAAGTCGCCTCCTCTCCCCATCCGAGAGCAAGTTTTTCATCACTGAGCGCGAGTGCCTTGCTCTTGTGTGGGCAGTTAGAAAATTCCGACTATACTTGTTCGACCGCCACTTTTTGGTCATCGCGGACCACCACGCCCTGTGCTGGTTGTCCTCCCTCAAAGATCCTTTTGGATGCCTGGGTCGTTGGGCTTTAAAGCTACAGGAATATAGCTTTGACGTGGCCTACAGGTCTGGCCGAATGCACCAGGATGCCGACTGTCTATCTGGCCGTCCCATCGATCCCCCTGATCTGTCAGCGCACGATTCTGATGCCTGTGTCTTCGCCATTTTTGATTTCACTGACATACGTAGGGAACAACTCAGTGACGCCAATTTGCGATTTCTCATACGCCGTCTAGCTTTTGACACCTCGGATCCTTCCTTTCGCTTGTTCACGCGTCATGACAGAATTCTCTATTGGCACAATAAGCACCGAAGGCCCAGAACTTCTTCTGGTAGTTCCTGCAATGCTCTATTCCACTGTGCTCGAACAACTTCATGATGCCCCAACTGCTGGGCATTTCAGAGCAGCCCGCACGTATCACCGCCTACGGCGTCTATTCTTCTGGCATGGCCTTTACCGCTCTGTGCGCCTATACGTTGCATCTTGTGAGTTCTGCCAGCGCTGCAAGCATTTTTCATTAGCACCACTTGGCCCACTTCAGCCTATCGACATTTCAGGAGACCTGTTCTACCGTGTCGGCCTCGATCTCATTGGACCATTTCCAACGTCTCTGAGTGAGAATAACTGGGTAGTGGTGGCTACAAACTACGCGACACTGTTGCCATCACGCGAGCGCTACCAACAAGCTGTGCTACTGATGTGGACTTTCTCCTTCATGACGTTATTCTCCACCATGGAGCGCCGCGATAACTGCTGACCGACCGTGATCGTTCATTTCTCTCTAAGATTGTGGACGACATTCTTCGCTCATGTTCCACATGTCATAAGCTCACCACTGCCTACCAACCGCAAACAAATGGACTCGCTGAGCGCCTTAACCGCACACTGACAAAAATGCTGTCCACGTATGTCTCCGCAGATGATCATGATTGGGATGCCACTTTGCCTTACGTGACGTTTGCCTACAACTCGTCGCGACACGATACCACTGGCTTTTCTCCCTTCTATCTCTTGTACGGCCGTCACCCCACTTTGCCTTTTGGCATTTTTCTGCCTTCGCATACTGACACTCCTTTCAAGTACACTCGCCATGCAACTACTCGGGCTCGAGCGGCCCGCCAGATTGCCCGGGATCACCTTTCTGCCTCGCAGATCTCTCTTAGAATCGCTACGGCAGCCGTCACAGAGCTGTCTCTTACTCCCCAGGATTGTTGGTCTTGCTCTGAACTCTCTCCCGTCACGTTGGTCTGTCCTCGAAGTTCCTCACTCGCTACAACAGGCCTTAAAAAGTCTTGCGCCAACTGACCAAGGTCACCTATGAGATCGCCCCCTTGGACACTTCATCCTCATCGTCTCTGCCGTTTACTGATATTGTACACGTCTCTCGCCTCAAGCCGTACTTCTCTGCGCAAAACCGCATGCTTTCTTAAGCGCCGAGACGGCGCTTTCACCGGCGGCGGCTGTATAATACAAGCCATCATTGACATGAAGGAATCCAGCATAAAGGCGATGAAGTTGACGATTAAACAAAAGCTCGTGTTGTTGTTGCCACTCCGTCATCTTGGTTCAAGGACACTGTGTACTCCGTGTACAATCTGTAAATTTATTTCTACCCTCTGCCTACTCCACGGTGTAGGAAGGGGCAATGACTGATCGTCTTGAAGGCGCAGCAGAGCAGCTTCATGGAGAACTTGTTCGGGTTCGCCTTTTTCCTACCAGAGGGCGCTAGGAGTACCGGGGCCATGCGAGTCGCGAACTGCTAACGGCCACTTCAGTTCGCTTCGACACGAGGCCGTCTTTTATATTGAACGTCTCAGTTTTTTGTAAACTATCCGCAATCTTTGAAAGTTTTGGTTAACCCTATGAGCTTATACGACGTGCGTGTGGCCATGTAAAAGCGATGGGGAAGAAGTGTTTTGCCCCACGCTGCAACATCAGGATACAAGTCCTGTACCGAGAAACTTTCGCTGTTTTCTGCGCATAGAGATGAAGAACGTCTTCGGGTTTGGAGGAATGCCATTCCACCTAAGGATCGAATCCTACAGTCAACATACCACCTCTGCGAACGGCACTTCGAGCCTCATTTGGTGAGCAAAACCTGGGAAGCGGTCTACAACGGCAATATTTCATGTCGAGCACCCCGGAAAGCATCCCTCTCCAAAGATGCAGTGCCCAGTATTTTTCCGCACTGCCCAAGCTTTCTCTCAAAAGAGAGAAAACAACGCAAGAGGCCAGCCGAGAGACATTACGTCAACGAGACTTTCAAGAAGCACCAAAAGCAAAGTCAGGAACTCGGTGGCTCACTTTCTCAATGCTTTCTTGCGGATCCCCACGAAAGTGGTGCCACTGCTTCGGACATGCTCTTGCATGATTGTACCTCGGCACCCCTCGCAGCGCTGTCAACTTTTGATGAACTGTTTGAAAGCCCAGCATGCGTTGAGCTTCCGTTCACAACTTCGGGTTTTCACCGTCTGCAGGTTAACGAGCTTCGCAATGTTGTGTTTTCTGAATTGCGGCGCGTTCGGGAACCGCAGTGCGCTGCTGACACAAGCCACCTAGTGCCGTGGAAACTGCTTGACATTAATCAAGACATGCAACTCAGTGTTGTTTTGATGGGCAAGCCGGTTTCTCACGAAGTACTGGGTTTCAGCCTTGAGGTGTCAATCATTGACGACGTCACAATTCTACTGAAGAACCTGGAGAGCTTCCACCTTTGCGGTGGCGGTCTAACGGCAAAGGAGTATCCCCATGCACAACTGGAATGCGGATTTGTTGATGTTTGTGGATGGTAGAGGCACAGGAAGTGTGCGCAGGTTCTTTCTGCCAACGGTGCCTGCCAGAGGTGTGCTGGCCTGCCGGACACTCTGCCGGTTCACCAAAGGAGGGCACTGCTCAGGAAGCAAAGAAAAGGAGCCCGCACAAATTTTTGGATGTCTAACTTCCGTAATTATGAGAAGGTGAGAGTTTTTTCACTAGCACAGTATGCGCTAAAATGAGCCAAGGATCGCTTGACAAAAAAGGTAAAGGGGCTGCAGCAAGCACTGGAGACAATGCAGGACAAGTTTGTTGCCACTTCTAATGAATTCCTGCAAGAGGAGTTGGACAAACTGCTTGTCTCAAATGCACAGCTCATGGTCATTCAGGAGTGCATCGCAGCTCCTAAAGCAGCAGGCAAGAAAAACCGCCGATACACGGAGAGTTGGCTTCTGTTGTGCCTGCTTTGCATATTCGGAGTCCATCTACGTACGCCTTTTTAAGGAATAATGACATCCTACCATTGCTGTGCGTTTCCACCTTGCGAAAGTACTTGTCAGCCATCTGTGTGAAGTCTGGGTTTAACACCAGCTTCTTTGCAGCATTCAAAAATAAAGTGTTGACTAAGGACACATTCCAGCGACACGGTGTGTTGATCTTTGATGAGATACAGGTGCGAAAAGAGATGCGTGTGAACTCAAAGACAATGACACACACTGGGTTTTCAGACTTCGGCTACATCCAACCGGCTGGTGAGGAACTTGCCGACCACCGACTTGTTTTTACATTTCGTTCATTTGGGGATAAGTTCTCGCAACCAATCGCAGTTTTTGCGAGCAAGGAACCCAGAAAAGCAACCGTGCTTGCTCAGCTTGTCCTGAAAGCCGTAATTCTTCTAAAAGAATCGGGTGCGTATGTTGGTGCAATTGTTTCTGATGGCGCAACTACGAACAGATCTATGTGAAAGCACTTTGCAGTGAGCGGTTCTCTAGAAAACTTTAGGAACTCGTTTGAGCACCCGTTGGATGAATAAAGAAGAGTGTACGTTTTTTCAGATGCTCCACACTTAAGTTTGCCAGGAACCGCCGTCACGCCCAGAAGGTGTTGACCACTCCCAAGGGGAAAGGGGAAAGTGCATTGGGCACATTAAGACACCTTGTTTGTTGAAGACGGAAACAACCCTGCCTACTTGAAGGTGTGCCCTAAACTGACGTATGCTTATGTCAACCCGAAGAACACTTTTAAAATGAGAGTGAAGTTTGCTACACAGGTGTTCAGCTGCGGCGTTGCTAAGGGTTTAGAGTTTTACTCAAGTAGGGCTGTCCCAGGCCTACATGACGTCACAGCAACAGTGGACTTCATTCAGCGCACAAACAGCCTGTTTGATGCATTGAACAGGCAGGTGCCAAAGGAAGGTCTTAAGCGTGGCTGCAAGGACTTCAGTGTCCTGGAATCGTCATTGAAGTGGCTGAATGAGTGGGAGCAAATGATTGTTGATGGCAAAATACCTAACACTAGTTTCCTGACGCAGTCGACAGCTGACAGCTTTCGCATGTCAATCATGTCTGCTCTAGGTCTTTCGAACTACCTGCTAAATGAGTGCGTATTTACATATGTGCTCAATGGCAAAATGAATCAAGATGTCTTTGAAAGATTTTTTGGCATCATTCGGCAAGCCGAAGGCCAAAATGAGCACCTTACAATGCCGACCTTTTTACAGCTCTACAATATGCTCAGTGTGTATAGTCTGCTTAAACCACCCAAGTTCGGCAACTGTCAAACTGAGCTTGGGAAAGAGGCTCCATGCTTAACAGTAGTAGAGCTCACTACAACCTTCAAAGATGAGTCTCCGGGGGAAAGCAAGCTCCAAGAACTTAGGAAGAGACTTAATGGGTATGTTAGTGAGGAGCTAGAGTGGGAAGCTATTTATGACCACTCCTATGCCTTGGCTGAAGTTGTGGACTGCATAGTTTACTATGTTACAAGGTTTGTGTGCCAGAAGTTTCTGAACAGCACAACGTGCGAAACATGCAAACTTGACCTTGCGAGACCTATTGCTCACTCGCAGATGCCTGAAGCAGCCCTCGTGAACTGTAAGAGCCTTGGAAAGCTCATTCATCCCACAACTAACATATTTGTCTTACTTCGCGCAGTAGAAGTAAAGTTTCAAAGAAATTGCATGCAAAGGAATGCTTATGAGCTGACCATTAATCATAAATTAGATAACAACTGGCTCTCATTCCCTTGCATCACCCACGCATTATTATGTGGGCCTTCGGATGAGGCAGTATTGTAGGCAGAGAAAAGAAAAGAAAAACAAGACAGACAAGCTGTGAAAACTGTCAATATTCTGACTGCACAAGCGTCCTAAACAGAGTATTTGGCTTGGTGTTTGAATGTGTGTGATTTCCTTAATGTTTCTTGTAGGGTACATTTTTCTGTAAAACAGTGCAATAAACATGTAGATGTGCGAACAAGCGTATTAGGCATGAATAACTGTAAAAACATGTTTAAAAAAATAACAACGCAAAACTGAAGTAGATATCTGATTCATGTGTGTGCCCGAGTTCTGCGAAATTCGAATTTCCTTCGTATGCTGAACTAACCGTGACCGTGGTAGATAGCATTGGTGCATTGCAACATTTAATTGCCACTATTGCAGTTTAAATTACTTGCAAAGGTGGTTGCGTCTTTGCGAAGAATTGTTGAAGCTACAGTCGCTGTCGCATCCCAAATAGCATGCATGCGCTTCTGCCTTGAAATTCACATACCAAGTCGAGACGTCCCTAAGAGCGTCGGTTCTTTCGAAACAGCATTTTCGTTTGAGGCGATCCTAAATTCATGCCACCGAAATTCAAGCGCGCGCTTTATACGGAACAGTGCGAGGCGCATTTCATGCCTGTGGCAACTGAAGACTTGCAGTACATAGCCCCTGTTCGCGCAGCGCCACCTACGAGCGCACACATTCGCGCCCAACCAAGTTTCGCCGCGCTCGCTCACCGCGTTGAGTCACCTCTCCTTGCTATACCGTGGCCCACTCTCACCCCGTGACAATATTATGCGAAAACGAAAAAGTAGCCAAATCTCTGCAGGCATGGTACTAGAGGTGGAATGCGTAAATGACGGCCAGTGAATACCAGAAGCATTGAAGTCGCCTAGAAGGATTAAATTTGTATTGTCAAGGTGATGTTTGGGCATAAAATGTGAAATATTGTTACGTAAAAATGACACGTGGCGTGTCTATTTAGAACATATATTGACACTGATGCGTATAGCATCAACTAAGATGGAGGACAGCACGCTCAATCGACAGACCACTTCCTCGTTGTTGTCTTCTGACGGCTGATATGTCAGCTTCGTAGCATTACCCCCCCCCCCCAAGTGCTGAAAGCGCGGTCTAGGTGCACAATAATAATGGTTTTCAGTAGGCAGGTGGTAAGGTTTTTACCTGCTGACGTGCACAACATCACTGGGTGTGGTTGCAGGCAGGCTTGTCGTCTCAGATGCAGGAATTATCTCATAGGTGACGTTGGTTTCCTGGCGGATAATACGGTAAGGACCCATGTAGCGAGACAACAACTTCTCTGATAAGCCAACTCGACGAACTGGGCACCACAGGAGAACGAGAGAACCGGGTGAGAAGCGAACGTCAACATGCCGGCTGTCGTAGATGGCTTTCTGGGTGGCTTGCGAAGCCGAAAGTCTAGAGCGGGCGATTTGACGTGGGTAGTCAGCACGAGCAATAGCGTTGCGAGCATATTCGGTTGACGGCGTTGTAGTGATTGGAAGTAGGATGTTGAGTGGTAACGTCGGACCACGGGGCAAATAAAAGGTTGAATAACCAGTAGTGTCGTGGCGCGAAGAATTGTACGCGAAGGTCACGTGAGGTAGCGCCAGGTCCCAGTCATGGTGGTCGGAGGACACATACATCGCAAGCATGTCCGTGTGGGTGCGATTTAGCCGTTCGGTAAGGCCATTTGTTTGGAGATGGTAGGAAGTGGTCAACATGTGCTGCGTCGAGGAAGAGCGCAGAAGATCGTCGATTACTCGGGACAAAAATGCGCAGCCGTGATCCGTTAGTAATTGGCGAGGAGCGCCATGGTGTAGGATGACATCGTGGAGCAAAAAGTCCGCAACGTCAGTAGCGGTGCTGGTGGGGAGCGCTCGAGTGATAGCATTCCTAGTCGCATAGTCTACAGCAACGGTGACCCACTCGCTGCCCGATTTCGACTCAGGAAAAGGACCGAGAAGATCTATACCAACACGGAAGAAAGGTTCAGTTGGGATGGAGATCGGTAGAAGAAGTCCAGCCGAAGGGTGCTGTAGGTCGCTTCCTACGTTGGCATTTATCACAAGAGGACACATAACGGCGAACGAACCTGGCGAGACCGCGTCAAAAGAAGCAGCGACACACACGGTCATACGTCCGAGATACATCCAGATGACCAGCAGTTGGTTCATCGTGAAGCTCGTGCAGCACGGTTGAACGCAGATGTTTCGGTACGACAAGAAGGAGCTCAGGGCCATCTGGCTGGAGGCTACTACGGTACAGCGTGCCATTCAGAACGACGTAAATGCGAAGCGACGCGTCGTTCGGAGCAGATTCGAGACGGTCAATAAGTTGTCGCAGGGAAGCATCACGACGTTGTTTATCACCAATCTGAAGAAACTGTGACATTGGCGTGACGCAGAGGCTAGGCTCGATGTCTGATTCGTCGGGCTGATCAACATGGTAGCGGGATGAGCAATCGGTGTCCAGATGTAGATGTCCAAACTTATAAGCAACCGAGTAGGAATACCCCTGTAGGCGTAATGCCTAACGGCCAAGTCGTCCAGTGGGGTGCTTCAGAGAAGAAAGCCAACACAGCGCGTGATCATCTGTGATGACACGGAAAGGGCGGTCATACAAGTAAGGACGGAATTTCAAAACCGCCCAGACAAGGGCGAGACATTCCCGTTCTGTTATAGAGTAATTGCGTTCAGACTTTGAAAGCAGACGGCTTGCATACACCATTACACGGTCGTTGTCTCGTTGAATTAGCGCCAAAACTGCACCGATTCCGTGACCATTGGCGTCTGTTCGCACCTCTGTGGGAGCATCGGGGTTGAAATGTGCAAGAATAAAAGGTGTCGTTAGAGCGGTGATTATCTGAGAGAAGGCGTCAGCTTGAAGAGGGCCCCCAAAAAATGGGACATCTTGTTTGAGAAGGTTGGTGAGTGGCCGTGCGAGTGCCGCAAAGTTTTTCACGAACCGGCAAAAGTAGGAGCAGAGGGCCACAAAACTGCGAACATCATGGACAGAACTGGGACTGGAAAGTGTTATAGCGTGTACTTTTGCCGGGTCTGGTCGTACGCTGGCAGTGTCAAGAAGGTGACCCAACACGGTAATCTGTCGAAGACCGAAGTGGCACTTGTAGGAATTGAGCTGCAGGCCGGCCCGTCGAAATATCGGTAGAATGGTCGAAAGGCATTCAAGGTGAGTTGCCAACGTAGTTGAGAAAATGATCACGTCGTCCAAGTAACACAAGCATGTGGACCATTTAAATCTTTGTAGGAGCATGTCCATCATTCTCTCGAAGGTCGCTGGAACGTTGCAGAGACCGAAGGGCATGACCTTGAATGGGTAAAGGCTCTCAGGGGTAATGAAGGTGGTCTTTTCTTGATCTGGCTACAGCAATTTGCCAGTAGCCAGATCGGAGGTCGAGAGATGAAAAGGTGGTGCCATGGAGGCAACCGAGGGCATCGTCAATGCGTGGTAGAGGGTACACGTCTTTTTTAGTAATTTTGTTGAGGTGGCGATAATCAACGCAGAAATGCCATAAGCCATCTTTCTTCTTTACTTATATCATGGGAGATGCCCAAGGGCTCGATGATTGTTCGATTACGTTTTTTGTAAGTATTTTGTCTCGAACCATCAGAGGGTGGTATAGACTACATGTAATTAAAGTATTCTTGTTTATCAGAAGCTTGCACTAAACTGATTCAACTCCAGGGGGACCAGTGGGGATTGAAATGGTGAAATCTGAGTGTGAAAACAAGGCAACACCACCTCAGTGATCCCACTCTCAGTGAGCCACGCCGGCGCATCAATAGATATGCACCTTGTTCTCGGGACCACCGAAGTCACAACCATGTACCTATTTTATTATGCTGAAAAAAACGGTGGTCGCACGTTCGTCTTAAAATCCACGATGCTATGTCTGGTGCCGACGCAACTTTGTTGTGCAAGTCCGCTTAATGGCAAAATGCGTTCTCCATAGGGGCTCATGACGTCTAGTCCAATCGGTAGCGTGAGACTGTGGCAGCGGTGATTCATTGGCGGACGTTGTCCTTTCAAGGAATGCTGCTGATAGCTCGATTGAAGAGTTCTGCGGCATGTAATAAAGCATTCTTCACAACTAATTGCTTGCTTGTTGCCGGAATGTCTATCACGTCCATGTCTGAACATCGCGATCTAATTTACCGTGCATCGCGGCTGCAGAAGAACACGTGAATGGTGGGAAGGCATTGACATTTTTCCTCTAATATACTTTATCTATGCATTATAATACAGAAAAGCTGTTTCGTAATTGCTTTGATTAGCACATCCCCATTTATAATCGTTGTGGCAGTAAAAGACCCTAAAAACACTGCACTTTCAAACTCGAGTTTAGGTTGCTAGGTTCTGAATTGAAAATTCTGACGTACTTTCTTTTTAAATGTCATCAAATAATAAAAGCATGCCTCCTGGCCAGAGCAGCCGAAATTCTGTTTTAATGCGCACAGCTTATATTGAGGCCATAAACATGCCTCCTAGTTGTAGCAGGGGCAATTCGGTTTTAATACGTGCAGCTTTCAGAAGTGAGGCCATCCCTGGTGTCTCTGGCGTCGGAAGGCCTATAAAGCTATACCTTGTTACGCGTCCACCTCTGGCTTTCCAGGGTCAATAGCTGAGAGTTGAAAAAAAAAAAAAATGTGAAAATTGGACTTTAAGGCATCACATTCATTGTTTCATTTTTAAGGGAGGGGAGACTGCTGCGTCGCTTGAAGGTTGCAGTTGCTGGCATGTGCTATCTTGAGGCATGATGAGATTGCTCGTGAACTTTCTGTGCGACTAGCGTCTACCTCGCGTTCAGATAACTGACAGCACGAAAGTATCGGCACTTATAGAGTGATTATTGTCCCTTTAGCCAGCGTTCTTTTGAGTCACGCGATGTAGGATCTAAAGGATACAGTTTGTTAGTTTCACTTACACTCTTATCAATGAATGGGATACCAACAATTTGTATTATTATACCAAATAATATGGCTTGACGTCATCCTTGAGAAGTGCTAGCGGTAGGGTTGCCATTTGTAAGGTCTGCACAATCGCAGAAACTTGCGGCACGTGTGGTGTTTGATATCCGCAATTTGGGTGACTAGAGACCTCCGGAGCATCTCTTGCTCTCAGATGCATGTACAGATGAAATAAGACTTGTCTGGAGCACCTGGCCGGCTGCTCCGGCTGGTGTTTTATTCAGAAATACGTAAAGAGAGATGCCATAATGCTATCAAACATGTTCATACTGAGTGTTAGGCCCTTGTGCTGTACTGTGAGCATCAACGGGTGCTTGTAGCTAACGTGAAATAGAAGCCACAACCAACAACCCTGTCGACAGGCACGTGCTTCTCTGCTCTAGACCAGTGTGATTCTATCTGTACAGCATGAACGGCCCGTAGCAGTGAATCTCTGAAATGGCACGATGATGGTGTGGCCGCCTTACGATCAAGGCTCTGTGCGTGTCCTTATATCGCCGCTCTAGAAAGCGAAGCACTTTTCGCACAGTCTGTTCGCGTTGAGAACACAAAGTAGAAGGGTATACCAGCCGTGAACATCGCGCGTGCCAGTGGTCAGGTTCATAACAACGCCTCCTGCCCTCGCGTTCGGACCTCCTTCCTGCTCCTTGGACACTGGCGGCACATTCCTCCCTGCTTCAGTAACAATCGATGGGAGGCCTGGCACGCGGGGTGATGTTATCACATTCGTCCTCAGTGCAAAAGAGATAGGTAGTTTTTTTATCTCTGCTTTAGCCGCGTTCGTCGCCCCCGCCCGTGCTATTTTATCCGCGCGTGAAGCACACATTGCGCCGTGGGATGCTATCGATTGGTACATTACACAAATTATGACGACCAGTGACGTAGCCAGGGCGGGAGGGTACATCGAGAATGTACCCTCTCTACCTCTGAAATTTATTAGGGGTGAAGCTCCTTATGGCGTGGCTTGTGCGTCCCCGTTGTGGGTAACCGCCCCTGATTAATTCTGGAACTAGCCATAAAAAGCGGTACTTGTACTATATGCTGAAAAATGCAAATAGTACGCCACTAGAAGGCGTTACTTGTAGAAAAAAAGGATTGACGTCACAAGTAGGAAAGAGGAGAAAGACGATCGGGTGACTATGATCGCGTGGTATTGGGTGGCTCCGTACGCCAGGGCGCGCTCTATAATACAATAAAAGCACCGTTATGGCGTGCACACCCATTCAGACGCTCGGCAAGGGAAGATGAACAAGGCTGCTGAGCAGCGCGCTTATGGTGGCGGCGGCTTGCGCTCGAAGAAGGGGCTTTGACGTGCAGGTGCGCGAGGCAGAAGCACGCCGCGAGGACTCTGCAGTTCAACAACAGGAGGCCGAAATGGCAGGAGGAGAGTAGCAGCTTCGCCCCACTCTCCATCATTCACCCTGTAGATATGCTGTTATTTTTTTTCTTTATCATGGCATATATAGCGCACAATGACCTTTTGCCTGCACCTTCCTCCGACCCTTCAAATCCAGGTGCAACCCCCCCCCCCCCCTCTCACAATTCTTTTTTTAATTTATGGCTACACCCATGGCGATGGGAAAAAGCAGTAGAGAATGTCCATATAATGGCTATCTCTTTAAAAACAAAATAGCTCTTGCTCTTAAGTTGTCTCAGGCGCATGTATAAGGTACCCTGTGAGTCTTTTTAAGCACAGCTTTCTAGAGGACATGGTATGGGGTTTTCTGAGTATATACAGAACGCCCTAGCCACGTAAAATATCGCTGGGAAAAGAAATGAAGTTTGTTAAATTCTGTAGTTTTAGCACAGAGATGAGTTATGAAGTAGGTTGGCTTTCTGAGACTAGCTGAATGATGTCTTGTTATGTCCAACACTCGGATCGGTCGTAAAGAAAAAGAACCTTTCTTATTCTTGAAATCATCTTAGAGAAATGCAGTTCGAACTGTGTGAGTCTCTAGCATTGTGCGTCACAGCGTTTTTTGTACCATATTTTGGTACCAATTAGCTAGAGCCAAGGGTGGGCATGGTGTAAAAGTGTGAACGGTCTGCCAATTTGTAAAAGAGATACTGAGGCATGAGTTTATGTACAAACAAACGCATTATCCCAGCAGATGCTGAAGGCAGAAACAAATTATTCCTGCACGTTAGTTCTCACTGATCGCCCTGTACAACTCTATGCACAGCGTGGTCTTTGTTTCACAAGCAGTTTAGTACGTGCCACATTTAAATAATTTTTGTGACAAGGAGGACATTGCATGCCTGCGCAAAGGCAAACATGGAAGGTTCACTCCATCCATGCTTGTGAGACGCACTAGACAAGCCGGAGTGCTGACAAGCGGCGCATCTCAGTGTTCCGCATTTGATGCAAAGTCACAAGGCACCCGAGCGGAGCGCTGTTTCAACCAGTTCTAAGAGATGTCTTTTTTCTCGATAACGAAATCTTAGCAGCAATGCTGACTATAGAGGTAGTTGGGGCTGCTTCATGACATTTTCGTGCAACACACTGACCAGAAAGAAATAGACACCATGAATGCTAACCCACAACTATTTTACTAGAAAGTGTGAAATGCACTTTTATCTCCGAGAAATGCAGACGCCCCTGCGGTGAACCCGAATACCAACGAGATAAAATTAAGTACCCATATTCAAGAACATGTCATCAAATAAACAGGAAAAATAAAAAACGACAAGCAAGCTTGAGACTGACCTCGCACACCTACAGCAAGATTACAACACCTGCTTTTATAGTAGTCAAATTCCTTACTTAACATCGTGATCGAACCTTGGCTTATATACTTTTCTCTCATGTTTATTGTATGGAATGTTTTAATGAATGTTTCTCACTGTCGGCACTCTACAAAGCAACTCGAGGAAGTGCTTTAGGACGTTTATATATGCACTTTTGAAGCTATATATGTCGGCATCTTTTACTGTTTAAATAATAATTTTTGACAAACAGAAAGCACAATGTAGTTGACGTTTCTCACTGTCGGCACTCTACAAAGCAACTCGAGGAAGTGCTTTAGGACGTTTATATATGCACTTTTGAAGCTATATATGTCGGCATCTTTTACTGTTTATATAATAATTTTTGACAAACAGAAAGCACAATGTAGTTGACAGTTGCTGTCTCTTTCCAGAAAAAAGAGTGCTCACTCCCCGTGGTGGAGAGCCCTAATCTGGCTTTTTGCTTGAAGTGTAGTCAGTGCTAAGTGCAAACTATGCGAAATATCTTTTTAAGCCTGTGGGATGTCGCATTGATGGTACGATGCATCTCAACAGGAAACATAACAATTGTCAATAGTATGGTAACAGTAGCGCGGCGAGCATGCTGACGCTGCGCTCGAACAGTTAAAAACCAATTATTTTCCGAGCTTGCCAGCTTGGGTTTATAGCCACCAGTGACGACGTCAGCCTGTAGTAGTACTACTTGTTATCGGACGTGCGTTGGGGCATGCGGCCTAGTCACGCCGGTTTGTGTGCAGTGTGTCGCCACATCAACCCCCCCCCCCCCCCCCCCGCCCCCGCGTGTCCAGAGTCCTCAAGGTTTGTAGAAATTTGGTAAAAGGAGTGGGCTGCGACCTCGGCAGCTGTGGATAGATGCCTGTGGATAGAGTGGCGCTGCCCGGTTTGTTTGCAGCAATGTATCAAGCTTGAGCTGGTCAATCGCGATGCGGACGTTGTTTTCGTTCAGGCATAGAGTGAAGTTTTTGTCGTCGCACTGCAACACCAGGTAGGGTCCTCTATAGGGTGGCTGAAACGGCCTGCAGATTGTGTCGTCGTAGAGAAAAGCATGTGTGCTTGATAATAGCTGCTTGAACACACAAGGTGTTGGTATTTGCTATGATGGGCTGCAGGTGATGGACGTAAGGCGGTGATGGTGCGTCGGTGCCAGGCAATGAAGTCTGTGGGATCAGACGTTGTAGTGCCGGATGGCAGTGCTACGAGAAATTTTTCGGGAGATAGAGTGGTTCTTTGTAGACTGGTTCTCCTGGTGTAGGGCGGATGTCCGACTTGAAGGTGGTGTGGAGACCGAGGATGACAGCTAGGGTGGCCTCGAGTCAGCTTGAGACCGGGTGGCACTTAATGACGGATTTGAACTGTCGGTGGAAATGCTCGATCGTTCCGTTGGCGCAGGAGTGACAGCTGGTGGTCCTCAAGCGTTTGAAGCCCGAGGAGCCTGAATTGGTGAGACTGAAACTATCATCCTTGGTCGGTGGTTACGCATCTGGGGCCACCGAAACAGGCAATCCAGCCGCTGAAAAAGGCAGAGGCGATGTCTTCTGCGGAGATTTCCTCGAGGGGCCATGTTTTTGGCCATCGATCGTAACAGTTAATGGCGGTGAGGCAGTAGCGGTAGGGTTGAGCCGAAGAAAAGGGCCCTATGATGTCGAGGTGGACATGCTTGAACAGACCAGAAGGCTGAGGGAATATTCCAAAAGGTGACGTTAAGTGCCTGGTATTTTAGCTCATTGGCAGTGAATGTAGGAGCGCGCCCAGGTTCGACAATCACGCTGCATGATAGGCCAGACATAGCGGTCAGCCACGAGGCGTGTAGAGGCGCATATGCTTGGATCACCGAGGTTGTGGAGCTGGTTTAAAAGACAATGGCGATGAGACAGGGGTGCGTAGGGCCTGCTTTGTCCTTTTGACATGTTGGAACAAATTGTTGTTGACGATCCTGGAATGGAGACTTGTTACAGCTGTAATGAAGACGTGTCCTTGAGAAGTTCCTGTAGTTTGGCATCTGTGGTCTGAGCACTGGCGAGAACGTTCACTGTTATCTGCACTGGGCTGATGGCTGCTACATGTGAAAGCTTGTCTGGGACCACGTTGTCTTTTCCGCTGACATGTTGGATATCAGTGGTTAATTGTGATGAACGACAGTTAGTTTTGCTGAACATGCGAAAGTTTGTTGCGACGTTGAGAAGGCGTAAGTAAGAGGCTTGTGGTTGCAGTTCTGTGTTTCGAGAATATGGCAAAAGTGTTGCAGTGCTTCATATGTCACCAGAAGTTCTCTGTAGTAGGCTGGAAAACTTGTCATGGTGGTGGTCATAGTTTCATCAAGGGAATCGGTGGTTGAAGGGCTAGTTTTTGGAGTTGCGAGTTTTTTGTAGAAGAAAGTCAAGGGATGCCTAGTGTTGTCCACACGTTGCATGAGGGCGGCGCCGATTGAGAAGCTAGATGTGTTCGGGACGAGTCCCAAGGGAGTGTAGCGACGTGACGGCTTCTTACGTAAACGTACCGTCGTCTCAGGTTTAATGAAAGAATGAAGGCATACGACTCAGGGAGGAAGTGAGCTGCCGAAGTAGAGCAGCGGCCGTGGCATTCCGCCAGCCAGAAGCATGCGAACATTCTAGGCGCCATGAGCCTAGGGCACTTGTCATCTTTTTTCTCAGCCGGCTGGCTGCCACTGATGCTGTGCTACAGGAGCGTCTGGAGAGGGATGGGTAAGAGCGTGGCAATGCAGAGGGGGCTTTGCATTCTTCTAAGGTTTCCACTAATGCCGGTGTCCACGTGACGGGATGGTTTTCTCATAGCCCAGCTGAAACATTGAGGAGAGGAGCCTGGTGTTCGACTGCATGGGGCAACAAACGCCTGTAGAAGCTCAGCATGCCGAGGAAACAGCGAAGGTCTTTAGCGGTGGTGGGGGGAAGGTAATTTTGCAGATCAGAGATGCGTTGGGGCAAAGGCCGCGTTCCCTCAAATCAAACTTTGTTGCCAAGCAAGCGGATTATGGAAGTGCCCAGTGTTCTTTTTGGGATATTAATGGGTATACCGTGGTCATGGCTTGGCAATGTTGGCAATGAAAAATTCCAGTGAAGGTCGCGGCGTAGGCTCTTGAGCTGGATGCGCAGGCGCTGCGAGCCATAGGTCTTGATTGTGGACTGGTTCGCCGCGCTGAGTTCGAAAAATGTTGGTGGGTGAGGACCTTGAAGGTGGGATTTCGGGTAGCAGCAAATGTCCGAACCGCTGCTGACCAGGTGACGCTGCTTCGTGATTTGGTCGGTTACGAAGATGCGACGGCTTCCAGGTTGGTGGCTTGCAGTTGTCTCCAACAGCTGCCATTAGTGTATCTTTTTGGCTGAGCAGGGTGGTCAATATTGCCGGGCTCTGTAACCAAAGTGCCAATGGTAGTAGCACCACTCGTGCTCAGAAGGCGGCTGTGACGAGGCGGTGTTACATTCACTGCTTTGTGATTGGTATCACTGATTTGTTAAAAGTTGTTCACTGACGCATTGCTAAGTGCAGCTGAGTTGTCGATTGATATCGTCAATACTGTGCACAAGCTCCGTGGTGCTCAGGGGAACGGCGATAGCCTGGATGGTGGGTGACAACTGCGGCAGAAAGACATTGATGACGCAATCAGCGATCTCTGCAAGGTCATCGAGAGGTAGCCTAAGTCGAGCCTGCATAACTGTCTGGACATGTGGTTAAAGTCGTTGAAGCCAGAGTGCTTGCAGAAAAGAATCCTCAAACTTTCATGTTGCCCGTGAGAGCACGCATGTGACGGAAGAGCTGTAAAGGTTTGTGCTCAGCAAGCTATGCGATCACCAGCTGTCACACGTTCTGTACATCTGTGGTTGAAATGCGAAGTATGAGCTGTCTTGAGGCGTTCGTAAACGTTGGCCAACGGTGGGTTGATAAGATATGACTGACCTCGTTGCTCTAGTGGGCATCCAGGTTTGCGATGACGTAATTGTGGCGGGTCCGATCGTGTGTTATGCCTGCCAAGGAGAACTGGGCTTCAACTTGGGCGAACCATACTTAGGGCGATTCCGCCCAGAATAGGGGCAGCTTGACAGTGACATGGCCGACGTCCAGGTTGGCAACAGCCGTGGTAGCAGCAGTGCCTGTGTTGACAGCAACCGCTGGAATGGAGCTTTGGAGGGTATGGCCTAAGTCGTTTGCAGCAAAATCATGGTGCGAATATAACTCAGTGGTAACGCACTGCTGCTCAAGCACCTGTTGCTAGGCCTGCAGTTGCTGTGCAAATTGTTGTACTTGCTCTCTCAGAGCAGAGAGGACTTGGTGGTGCGGTTAAATTGATTTACGAGTCACCAGATGTGGGATGCTGCGATGATGGAAGGACGTATCCTAATAGAAACATAACTGTTTATTAGTGCGGTGAGCATGCCGATGTTGCGCTCGAATGGTCAGAAAACGAGCTTGGCACCTTGGATTTATAGCCTCCGATGATGACGTCAGTCTTTGGTGACGCTGTGGTGGTGCTGTCTCTTATCGGACGTGTGTTGCAGCATGAGGCTGAGTCGTGCCGGTTTGTGTGCACTGTGTCGCCACAAGCCTGTTTCACATGCGAGCGACTGAGCGGCGATGTTCGCAGCAATGAGCGACAGAAGGACGCGCAGAAGCGTGTTCGTCTCACATGCACCGCTTTTGAGAGGCGTGCACTGCTTCAGTACACCGCGATAGATGGGGAAAACACGTGAAATGCGGGTTCCCTTTTTCTCAGTCGCTCTTAGTTGCTCCAGCCTTCTACATTTGTGCTCGATTTTTGTGCGCCTAAATCTTGAAATATGAAGATGTACGGCGTATTGAAGTGTGATTATAAACAACTTCAGTAATCAGGTTTATGAAAGACGATAGTCTTTCTTGGGGTACTCAGACGCAAATATTTTGGTCTGTCCATCTGTACATTTGTCTTTTTGTCTGTCGTAACGATACCTCAAACTGCACCAAAGGATGCCCCAAACGGCCAGCCCCATTCGCAGCGCCTACCAATATTGCTCAAGTTTCAAGTTTCATACGTTTGCGATTGTAAATTAAAAAGCAATTATTGCACAAATCTGAGGGACCATAACAACATGCCAATATTTTCTATGCATATCTTTATACTAGAGAAGGCATACATAAGTAATTTTAAGGACCAAAGCGTTTATCACAATGCAACTCGATGCTCAAAAAAGGTAAGTGTTTTCAACGCTTTGCAAAGACGACATGGAGGTGGCGCCTGCCCGTCGCTTTGCGTTCTACACCTTATCGCCTCCAAGATGGGCGCACACGTCTTCCTTCGTTTTCGAAGATAACTGCTGGATAGCGCTCGTGTCTAACGTGCCTCAATGCGCTCATTCGTCTTCACTGCACAGGTCGCGACTAACGCAGCACGTCAAGAATACAATTTACCAATTTGCTCACGCAGAACATCAAATAAACGCTTTGTTCACTCTCTTCAGATCCAAGACTCGTCTTTTTGACGACATTTGCAATGAAACATGCAGATACGGGGCCAATTTTTTCGTGTCCATCTATTTACCACCTAAATGTTGCGGCACGCTCGTAAACGTGACCAGGTAAAAGCAAACTAAAGAGTCAGCTTTTGAGGTTCACAGGACTGTCGGTGGCCTTTGTTCTCAAAGGCTCGAAAGTGGCGGTGCACCGTCCGGACAGGCGTGCTATTGTGGGTTGGAGAAGGTCTCTGTTTTTAAGAGCACTCCAGTAAAGAAGTGATGGCATTTTTGTCATGTGGCCATACAGAGGAAGAAAACTGTGAAGGCGTTGGGCGAGAGTAGTAAACAAAGACAGCAACATGTGCGTAGTGCTGTAGTGTCCCCCTGTCCGAACCTATATTGGTGCCGTCGCGGTTCGACGAGAATATAACAGAACAAAATGATATGTGCGAACAACTTGTTTGCTTTGATAGAAGCACCGTTGAGAACGATAGGCACAGAATAAGGGAGAACAGCTCGATGCAGCAGATGTCATCTGCTATCCCTGCAGTCACGTGCTCTCCACGTCACTGCTTCCCCATTGGTTGTTCTTGGGCAGACGCTCTGCCACAAGTAATTTTTTCCAACCCTCGCTCAACCCTCCAACCCAGGTCTAGAGAACGCCATGTTCCAGCCTGCCCGAGCCCGGCTTGGTGTTTTTAAATATAGCCTGTACCTGGTGCGGGCCAAAAAGGTTTGGGCCCGGCTTGTTTCAGCCAGTCATTCCTTCAGCATAAATGAGGCACTGTTCAATCTTTGGTTATTGAGAACATACCTGCCGCACACAAAATGTCACCTAATATATTTTGGACGATCTTTTGTCATAAGGAATTCGTAAATATGTTCAGGAATTCCTTTTAAAAGATGATTAACTTTGTCCCTTATTTGTCATCTGAGGATCCAGGGTTTTGCATAAGTTGAGTACTTCCTTGGTGTAAATGTCTCCCTGTGAACTTTCCTTGTGAGAGAGAGCGAGGGCTATCCTGCCTGTATTTGTCGCGCTACAGAAGTGAATGCCAACTATCACAACAAACAAGCTCGCTATATCAATCACCTTGATATATTTAATTATAAATGCACCCAATGCGATCTTGTCACTGGTACATTCACTGCTGGGACTGGGCCAAGCCAACTGAAAACCAACAAGTTACCTGCTGGTTCCAGCAGCATGTCAAGAGAAAACCACTAACCTTCTGAAAGCAACACAGAAAACCTGTAAGCACTCGACTGGGACCAGTACAGTCAATGGGTTTCCTGCTGGGACCAGCATAAAACCATTAGGCACCCTGCTGGAACCAGCGGAAGACCAGTAAGCACACTGCTAAAACCAGTACGACCACCTAGAAACCAGCAGGTTAGTTGCTGATTCCACCAGAAACCAGTACAAACCAGCAGCTCTCAGCAGATGGCCAGGGACCGTAGTGCTTAATAAAGAAAGCAACAGAATACCAATAAAAAGGGTGTAAGACAAAGAGATGCGATCTCTCCAATACTATTTACCGTGAGCTTACAGTAATCTTCTGAGACCTAGAATTGGAAGAGTTAGGGATAAGAATCAATGGAGAATACCTTAGTGACGTGCGCTTCGCCGATGACATTGCATTTCTGAGTAACTCGGAGGACGATTTGCAATTCATGATAATTGAACTTGACAAGAAGAGCAGAAAGGTAGGTCTTAAAGTTAATCTGTAGAAAACGAAAGTAATGTACAACAACCTCGGAAGAGACCAGTGCCTCGAGATAGGTAGCAGTGCACTGAAGTTGTAAAAGGGTACGTCTACTTAGGACGGGTAGCAACCGTGGAGCGGATCTGCGAGATTGAAGTAACTAGAATAATAAGAATGGGGTGGAGCACATTCAGGAAGCATTCTGAAATTATGAATGGTAACCTACAACTAACCCTCAGGAGAAAGGTATATAACGGCTGCATCTTGCCGGTACTTCACCATGCAGCAGAAATATGGAGGCTAACAAAGAGGGTTCAGTTTAAATTGAGGACCATGCAGCGAGCGATGGAAAGGAAAATCATAGGTGTAACCCGAAGAGACAAGAAGAGAGCAGAGTGTATCAGGGAACAAACGATTGTTAAGTACATCATAATCGAAATCCAGAAGAAGAAATGGACATTGTCCGGGCACATAGCACATAGGCAGGATAACAGCTGGTCATTAAGGGTAGCTGACCGGATTTCCGGGAAAGGAAGCAGGTGAAGTGGAGACAGAAAGAGGGGCAGATAAGATAGCGGGTTTGAAGTGGCAGGAGCAAGCACTTGACATAGTTGACTGGTGGAACATGGGAGAGGCCTTTGCACTGCAATGGGCGTAGTCAGGCTGATGATGATGATTATTATGATAATGAAAAAGGGAGAAGGGTTGCGATTTTGACATCAAGCTGTGCCGAAAACAAAAATTTTTTTTTGCCCGATTTGTTGCTTTAGCATAGCAATATGTTTTATTAATTGCAGAAAAAATAAGTGTTTTTAAATCTTGTGACATTCAGTGTACAAAAGCAGCATGTTTTATGACATGCAGTAACAGCCTTGTTACTTGTGTGCATGATGACAGCATGAACACTGTGCTTAGTGAGGGCAGCATTCTGCATTCACTGCTGGCATGAGTTTCGCATGCATGCACACTAGAAGTGCCCTAGTGTTATCACTGGATGACACCCGCGAGGCTGCTTTTCTTGTCAGCGCTGCAAGATTCCTTCAGGATAGCAGGATTCGTCTGCGGCATCTCATCAGCTTGTCACACCTACTTTATATGAACACTTGGTCTAGCTGATTTTTCATTGAATACTAAAGAAGAGACATAGGGATTGCATTTATTTTTTTTCTGTTCAGTGATGCTTATCTTAGGAGTTTATATTCAATGCTAAACTTTGTTGTCACTACTAGCGCCTTGCTTACGTCTTGCACCCAAGAACAATGTATACCTGGTCCACCTGAACATTTACTTGCAGAGTACATCAATGTAGCAGTAGCCTTTGCATAAGCTTGGTACAACCTTTTCTATGTAAACAATTCAGTTAATTAAAATGACATTCGAAGCACCATTGCATCCAGGCTTTTAATTCTGTTGGTGGTAATCTGTTTGGCGGTAATCTAATTTATAAAGACAACAAAAACATCTGTGATTCTCTTGATGTATGGGGCACAATGTGAGCTACCTTGTTTGATTGCTGTAAAGTGTTGTGCAAAGTACTTGAGATGTGGAATAACGTACTGACTGCAAGGTCAACAAAGGCAGATATCTTAATTATGAATGGGCAGCTATAGATGTGAAAGCAGCCTGCACTTACATCTGTGTGGTCACAGCATGCTGAATGGAACATGTGCTATTGGGTGTGCAGCGAAGGCATATTGCACAAACGAAATGTTTGATCATTGAATGCCTCCAATCCTCAGGCCAGATGGCATCGGAACCGTCACTGTCGAGGAGAAGGACATGTTCGCTCAGGTCAGGGAGCGATTGCGCATTCTTCTGGAGCACCAGATTACCCACTTCCGGTGAGTGCTCACTTTATTCAGTAGGCCATGTCTTTTGCTATGTTCCAGAAATGAACATTGCACAGATGCTCAAAGTAGCCTTGTTGTGTTGCATTGAATCTTAAGGTGATTAACATACTGTGCTGGTGGCAGCAGTGCAACACTAGTTGGCCGATGTGATTTGCTTATTAAGTATGCTTAGACCACTAGCTCGCCTAAAAAGAAGTCCTTCTGGCCACAGCGAATACAAAAGCATTTGCTCCTCGCTTTAAGCAAATGTCTCATGTTGTAAACGTCTTTAGATATTATGTTCCTATAAAGTGAGAACTTTACTTATGATTTTTAATGCACGGGCAGCATTTTCCTTGGCCTCCACTTAAGGCAGCTGCAGACAAAACACAAGAATTAAAGCTTTATTTACCTCCCAAAATGCTAATGTACACGAGTGTTGGTGGGGCAGCTGCATAATGGCAACGAAACCAGGCGACATGTTTATGCAGCATCTTGCACTCAGTAAGAGGTGCAACTTTGATGCAAGGATTTTTTTCAGGCAATATAAGTGTGTAAATTGGCCTTGTTGGTTACTAATAATTGCAGTGGGTTGTGCAAATGATGCACGCACACAAATCCACAGCACGGTTCTTGTGTCTTTATTTTGCATATTCATCATTTGAGCTTTCTATTAATACAAAAAAAAAGGGTGTTGACAAAAGGGTGTGAAACATTTATGGTATGCGGAGTGTCTTTAGGTGCATGACAGTAATCTTGATTGACGCCATGGGTATTGAGAAGTTTTTTGTTGAGATGTTTTTGTGAGTAGTTGTCGGTCCAAGCGCCCTCAGGTTTCAGAGCACTAATCATTTGCGTGCAAAAACAGGAAGTGACATTCGTTGGACACCATGTGCTCCGAGAAATACTTTTTGTAATGACGAGAAGTAAGAGACAACGCCTGTTCAGCAGCTGTTCTTATTCTGACCTTCGTCGTTCTCTTCCTTCAGTCTGCCTAGCGCGTGCCCTGGCAGTAGTGGGGCTATCTTCTTTACACTCAGCCACGCTGCAGCACTGCATGGCAATCAA
This sequence comes from Rhipicephalus microplus, assembly GCF_043290135.1. Lineage (NCBI taxonomy): Eukaryota > Metazoa > Arthropoda > Arachnida > Ixodida > Ixodidae > Rhipicephalus > Rhipicephalus microplus. The sequence continues at coordinate 34,338,709 of NW_027464586.1, forward strand.
GCTCCAGAATTGTTTCTGGTGGGTGAAATTGACACCTCGGTGGTCTGTGCCAATCATACTGCGACTTCATTTCGAGATTGATCAGAAGTGTCTCTGGTGGGTGACTTAGGATGCGACGTAATGGACGTAGGACGCTTCCTAGACACCTACACCGCCTGAGTGCAGCGATGTGGTATTTATGCATGTGTGCGTGCCGAGCTGGAAAATACATGCACAACACAGAATGTGTGTGAGCGCGGAAAGACTGCAAGATGTGATCATGGTGCGACACGGCTGCATCTTGCTTGCTGTCCTCGCTCTCCATTGTTCTGCGATCAGGGCGGCGGAAAATGATGTTTCCTGGCTTCGTACAATGCCTGTATGTGTGAACGCAAATATTGCTCAAACTCACTCCGACGTCGTTGAGTATTCAATTAGAATGCCGTTGTTTTGGTGAAGCTGGTCACTGTCCGAACAATTCGTGGTGATCTGTGTAGTGACAACAGGTTGGTTGTGACCCGTGCGGTGTTCAGGTGGTACGCCGGCAGCCGGAATGGCACTCTTGCCATTCTCAGAAAGTTCGCACGACATGTCAAAATGGCCAATGTTGGCTCTATTGGCCCAGGGCACAATGATGGAGCTCGCACTCTTGGCCAATGACGGCCGCGAAGTCTGCAAAAGTGGCATCAACTGGTGTGAAAGGGTCTCCCTGTTACCCACTGTCAAATCTGGTTGCAATGGCTGAAGGTCTATGCGGTTATTGAAATTCACTTGGAAGTCTGATGCCTGGTGTGGTATTAATATAGGGGTTCGGATCATCATGTCTCGATGCAAAGACGAGCTGTGGGCCTGCAACTTTGAGAGCTCTGACTTGGAGGTAGTGTTGATCGATGGCAAGAAAGCTTGTGAGATGGTTCTCAATGTGAAATATGATATCGGTACTGCAGTAAGTATTTTGTTGCCTGTTTCCATGCTCACCGCAGGTTGTTTTATCAATAGGTCATCAGATGTATTGCAGGGTACAGCTGCACAGTTGAGGTGAATTTCTGGAGCCCGTCCTCGATAGTGGCGAGGTTGTAATGGGCGGTGGCAGTGAGATCGGAGTCAATAAACGCAGTGATGAGCTTGGTGCTCCTGTCTGCCCAGGACTGCTGCTTCATGCCTTCATATCTGTGTCACGCTGTGGCAGCACTTCGGAGGCAATCTGTGGCCATGCCCCACTTCTGCTTTTTAGTCCATGCGTCCATGCGTTGCGAGCTCTGAGAGCGTTGGTGGTGGTGATCGAGTTGTTGGCGTCGTTCTGGAAGCCGCGGAAGTGTGGGAGTTCAAAGGCAGCCAGTGATGGCAGTACGGCTGACGAAACTCTGAAGCATGTCAACGCAAGCCAGCTGAGTTGGTGGGAAACCTCTGTGAGGGTGTACCAGAGCTTTCTGCAGTTATCTGGTGAGCCTTCTTCATGTTCTTGTGAGGCGGCTGCAGCCAACGCCTCATCGATCACGCGCAGTGCTGGCAAGGCTGCTGGGAAGAGCACTGAGGTCGACGCTGTGAAGATGTTGATTGTGACGCGGAGTCACGCGATGGTTCGGAAAAGCTTGGCAGGGCTCTCAGGCAAACCGAATGCGGGGTCGACGTCAAAAGACATGGAGTACTCTTTCATTAGCGTATCACTGCGGCGATATCCTTGGCCGAGAGTACTTAGATGGGCTGGCACCCCTGAGCGACTGATGTGCCAATAAAGTACCGAGTGTGACGTCGCGTGCCAATAAAGTACCGAGTGTGACGTCGCGGCGGGAAGTGTGGGCATTGGTGCCTGGCAACAGGACGCTGCATCTTGTGTTGGCAGCGGCACTAAATGCAAAGGAAGCCTGAATGACATCCGTTGAAGGCTCACTCTTTGGAAGGGTCTTGCGACCGATATCTGTGTCAAGCATACGTGACGTTCCCGAACAAATGGAGCCCGTACGCCGTCTCAGATGCAAGGGGTAGGGAGGTTCCTGTCAGGTTGAAGAGGCATTGATGCCGTTCGCAGATGGTTCGATGGGTAGGTTCTGCAGCAGTCAGGCCGTGGAGTCCATAATGGAGGAAGGGTTGATGGCATTCCAGGTTGGAGAGACCCACGCTGCCGAGGACCCCCGAGGACACGTACTGGTGGTTTCAGCCGCAAGGTTTAGTTGTCGGACTGCGCCATTGTAATGGCGAGAAGTAAAATATGTAGTGAAGAGGAATGCCCACTACCACAGCGACATTGAAACATTGGCGCGAGACGCGAGATGGGGCTGTCTGGTTGCTGCTGCGACGCTGCCCGTACACTCAGCTTGCTCTTGCTACTTCTGTACCGACGCTGCTACTGCTTTTGACCTTGCACTTACATTATATTTTGATAGAGAGTGCTGCGGTCTTCCCCAGTCCTGGTACTGCGTAGCCGAAAGCTGCCGTTCGTCATGCCTGACGACGCTGTCTTCACAACCCCACCGGCTTCGCCACGCAGGGGCTGTCCCGGTGCCCAGCTCTTGCGAGAACCCGACAGCTTCGGCGGCACCGATGAGAAAGACGTTCAGGATTGGCTGGAATCTTATGAATGAGCCAATGCTACTAACAAATGAGACGGTCCCGCGAAGCTTGGTACTGTGATGTTGTATTTAACGGATGTTGCCAAGCTATGGTACAGAAACCATGAGGCGGATATTCTCACATGGACGACCTTCAAAGCCTGCATTGCAGATGTTTTTGGACGCCCTGGTGTGCGCAAACTTCGCGAACAACGCCTACGAAGCTGGTCCCAACAAACTAGTGAGACATTCATTAGCTACATCGATGACATCCTCGACCTCTGCCGGCGTGTCGACCCGACGATGGCAGAACTGACAAGGTACGACATATCATGAAAGGCATTTCCGACGACACCTTTGCTGCTCTCAAAGAACCCTGTCACTGTCTTTGAGCTCATCGAGTTGTGTCAGAGTTTCGACGAGCTCCGACGACAGCGTCTTCTCGAGCGACGCCCCAACGTCTCGGACGACACACTCTCAAGCCTAACCACCAACTCTGACCTTGAGCCCCTGCTATCGCAGATCAAGGAGTTTGTTCGTGCTGGAGTCGCTCGTCAGCTATCGCTGCTATCAACAGCCGGCCAACCATCATCACCTCTGCCAGCAAACATTCGCCAGGTCATCCCCAGGAGCAAGTCTGCGCAGCTCTGCCATCTGCCCGTGACACTTCACCGTTGCCGACCCCTGTTACTTGTGCCGAGGTAAATGCACCTCTAAGCTATGCTGAAGTGGCCGCTCGACCACCTCTTCAGACTTTTACGTCACTGCCATCAACCATGCCGCCGCGACCCAATCTTCAGTTCGCTCAGCCAAGGTCGCTGCAGAGTAGTGAACAATGGCGTACACTCGACAGTCGGCCAATATGCTGTGCCTGGGGCCTACCTGTCCACATAGCGCGACACTGCCGTCAACGCGTCCCTGTCTACCACCAGAGCTACCACCAGAGCTTCGAACCTGCCCCTTATGTGCCACAGCGCCCTTCGTTAACAGGCTCTCAGCCCCCCGACCAGTTGTCATCGTACGCCGACCACCGCTCTCCTGTTGACCGCCGCTCGTCATCACCTCTACGCCGCTCGCCATCACCGATGCGTCGTCGTCCTTCATCGTCGGAGCGGGAAAACTAATCGCCGCAGTTCCAGGGGCAGGAACTGCGACACCCGCAAAAAGGCCAAGGCCTCTCTCTTCACCGACGAATGTACTGGACGTATATGTGGACGGCGTTGCCGCACTCGCTCTTGTCGACACTGGTGCTACAGTTTCAGTGATTAGTGCCAGATTTTGCCGCTTGCTCAAAGAAGTTATGATGCCACAAGCAAGTATGTCGCTTCGTACAGCAAGCGCAGAGCACGTCACGTCAGCCGCTGCCTGTACTGTTTGCATTGAGATTGACGGCCTCATCTATGTCGTCGAATTACTAGTTTTGGATTCCTGCTCCTATGACCTCATTTTGGGCTGGGACTTCCTCTCCACCAATAGGGCCGTTATCGACTGCTTGTGCGCTGAGGTTGCATTTGAAGTGTTTAGTGACGCTACTTTACATGACGCTGGTGAAACACAGGACGAACTATTTGTTGCTGAAGACGTTATCATACCGCCGCACTCTTTTGCCTTTGCCATGGTGTCTTGCAACGCGCTCGCTGAGTCAAGTGCCCTTTTCACGCCATCTGCCATTTTCTTTCGTCGCAAGTCTTCGCCGCTACCTCATGCCCTTTTGGAACTTCATGACGGTGTCAGCAGACTGCTGATCTCAAATCTTCTGTCATGTACTGTAACGCTACTTCGGGACGAGTGCGTCGGGCGTGTGTACAGTCTCGACCCTTCTGCAATTATTGACATGTCGTCTGGTTCTTTCGCCAAACACAAAGTCGCTGGATTGACCTGTGCCTCTTCGCCGCAGACTACTAGACCTGACATACTGAGCAGCTCCATCGCCGACACGTTAACCGTTTCGCAACGTGCTGAGCGTCTACGACTCCTGAACAAGTTCCGTTCTTTCTTTGACTGCCAGCATAGTCCCCTCGGCCGCTGCACATCAGCTGTGTGTCACCGCATCGACACGGGCACCAATGCACCACTGCATCAAAGACCCTATCGCGTGTCCGCGACAGAGCGGCAGGTTATCGGTGACCAAGTAGCAGACATGCTCAAGCGTGGCGTCATCCAGCCTTCGAATAGCCCTTGGGCATCTCCAGTTGTTATCGTTAAGAAGAAGAACGGCTCAATTCGCTTCTGTGTTACAAAGTAACTCGAAAGGACGTTTACCGCTTACCAAGAATCGATGACGCCCTTGACAGCCTCCAAGGTGCGGAGTTCTTCTCTTCTATTGACTTACGGAGCGGCTCCTGGCAAGTCTCCATGGCGCCTGAAGATCAGCTTAAAACGGCCTTTGTCACACCTGATGGCCTTTACGAATTCTGTGTCATGCCTTTCGATCTTTGCAACGCGCCCGCAACATTCGAGTGGATGATGGGCAATCTTTTGCGTGGCCTGAAGGGGAAAACATGCCTGTGCTACTTAGATGATGTGGTTATATTTTTGCCAGATTTTCCCACGCATTTCCACAGGCTAGATGAAGTACTACAGTGCCTAACTGACGCCGGCCTTCAGCTGAAACTGAAAAAATGCCGCTTCGGCACAAGTCAGCTTACGATCCTCGGCCATGTTGTCTCTAAAGACGGTATTCTTCCTGACACCGCCAAGCTTCAGGCAGTTGCAGAGTTCTCTAAACCCTCATCTCTGAAGGATAAGCGCAGCTTCTTTGGCCTCTGCTCGTATTTCCGCCGCTTTATTCGGAATTTTGCAATGATCACCGCCCCATTGACTGAACTTTTACGGAATGACTCGAAAAGTTATGCTTGGTCACCCACCTGTGATGATGCCTTCAAAAAGTTGCGCCACCTGTTAACCTCACCGCCAATCTTGCGTCACTTTGACACCACTGCTCCGATTGAGGTACACACCGATGCAAGCGGTGTCGGACTCGGCTCCATGCTCGCGCAGCGCAAATCGGGATTCCAGGAGTACGTAGTCGCTTACGCAAGCCGTACCCTCAGCAAAGCGGAGAAGAATTATTCTGTTATAGAGAAGGAGTGTCTGGCCATTATTTGGGCCCAAGGTAAATTTAGACCGTATCTTTATGGTAACTCTTTCGACGTAATCACTGATCACCATGCACTTTGTTGGTTATCCATGTTGAAGGATCCCTCCGGCCGTTTAGCTCGCTGGGCTTTGCGGTTGCAAGAGTTTGACATGCGTGTTGTCTACAGGCCTGGCCGACGTCACACTGATGCCGACGCCCTATCGCGTTCACCTGTATCATCGGAAAGCTCTGCCTGTCTATCTGCCATGGACAAAACGGTTGCATTTCCAGCAAACTGCGACATGGCATCTGAACAACGTAAGGATGACTGGATCAACGCTCTTCGGCGATTCCTTTCAGACCCGTCGACTTCTCCATCTTCTTGAACATTGCGCCGTCAAGCGGTTCACTTTGAGATCCGCGATGACCTCCTTTATCGCAGGAATTACAAGTCTGACGGCCGGAAGTGGTTACTGGTTATACCTCGCCATCTTCGTGCTGCAATATGTTCAGCTTTCCACGCTGACCCTGAGTGCGCACATGCGGGCATCTTCAAAACATACGCTCGCCTTTTCTCCTGGTTTTATTGGCGAGGCATGTGCACCTTTGTGTGCAAGTACATTCAGTCATGCCCGCAGTGCCAACGACGGAAACCACTGCCTCATCACACCTCTGGTCCGATCCAGCCAATCCTTTGCCCAGCCAGGCTTTTCGACTGCATTGGAATGGATCTGTACGGGCCTCTTCCATTCGCGGCTTCCGGAAACCGTTGGATCGTTGTCGCTGTCGACTACATGACGCGACACGCAAAAACAGCCGCTTTGCCTGCTGCCACAGCACGTGACGTATCATCTTTTCTCCTGCGGAACTTCATTCTCCGTCACGGCACACCACGTGAACTTCTCAGCGACAGAGGACGTGTGTTCCTTTCTGAAGTCGTCAACGCACTCCTTGTCGAATGCCGTATCATTCACCGGACTACCACCGCCTATCATTCCCAAACAAATGGCTTGACGGAAAGATTCAACCGTACCCTTGGCGACATGATATCTAAGTCGATTCCACTCCGATATCCACTCCGATTGGGACCTCATTCTGCCTTTTGTGACATACGCCTACAATACTGCTCCACAAGCGAATACAGACTTTTCGTCATTTTTCCTGTTATATAACCGAGACCCTTTTACCACACTAGATACCATTCTGCCCAACCACCCCGATTCCTGCGAGTCCACACCCATCTCTGAAGCTGCCCGCTGCGCTGAGGAATGCCGTAAGCTCGCCCAGTCGTTCACAACCATCGACCAATGGACACAAAAATCTCGGCGTGACGATAACCACCCGTACGCTAACTTTGTTCCGGACACCCTTGTGTGGCTTTGGGTTCCAGCTGTCCCTACAGACCTTTCTTCGAAACTTGTTTCAACATACCAGGGACCCTACCGCGTTGTCTCGCAGACTTCACCTGTTAACTACATCATCGAACCCGTGATGCCATCCACAGACCAGCGCTTTCGGGGTCGTGAAACCGTTCACGTACAGCGGTTGAAGCCATATTACGATCCACTCGTACTTTGTTCTCCGTGAGTCGCTGTTTTTCTGACGGGGGACTATATGTAGTAAAGAAGAACGCCCACTATCGCAGCGACATTGACACGTTGGCGCAAAGCGCGAGCTGGGACTGCCTGGTTGCTGCTGCGACGCTGCCCGTATACTCCTCTTGCTCTTGCTGCTTCTGTACCGACACTCCTACCGCTTTTGACCTTGCATTTACATTATAGATACAACGCCTGTTCAGTAGGCCAGCTGTTCTTATTCTGACCTTCTTTGTTCTCTTCCTCCAGCTTACCTAGCACGTGCCCTGGCAGTAGTGGCGCTATCTTTTTTACATTATATAAAGAAAACAAGACTGTAATACTGCTAGTTTTTTTAAGCTTCAGGAGCTCTATGGGACTGCCGTAAAAGTGTGGATGGTGTCTGCTGTTCTGCCTACATTGAGACACTGATAATAGGCGGCCGGATGATAATGACAAGACACATATTGCCATGATATTTTCTCATTTTATTTATTTATTTATTAGTTCCTCAAATGCCCCATAAGGGGTATAACATGAGGGGTGGGTATAACTAGTACATGGTGGTTTCTATTGATGCCTTGAAGAATGTATGGCTGGAGTGGTGCACCACGTAGGCAGGAAAGTGATTCCAGTTCTTTGCAGTCTGAACGAAAAATGGTTTTGTGTGGGCGGTAGTGCAGGCTGCTGGGGGATGAACTGCTTTTGCGTGGTCAAAGCGGGATGACGAACGATGCAAGGGTACGATACTAGCCTGTTGACAGAGAAGGTGATAGACCTTATGGTAAAGACATAATCTTGCAGTTTTGCGGTGCTGCTGAAGGGTTTGAATACGACGACTTGACTTGAGTTCGGTGACTTTGGTGTGATAAGTATAGTCCAAAAAAAACAAACCTCTCCGCATGATTTTGTATGGATTCCAGTGCGGATGAGAGGTTAGTTTGATGTGAGTCCCAAATTGAGCAAGTGTACTCAAGTTTTGGTCGAACAAGTGTCAAGTATGCTAGTAGTTTTACCTGAGGAGGAACGAAGCGCAGAGTATGACGTGGATAGCCAAGTGCGCAATTAGCCAAGTTTGTGATGTTAGAGATATGAACAAAACAAGGAAGGTTATGGCAGAAGTTAACACCAAGGTATTTGCATGATGAAACTGTTCTTATTTCTGAGCCACTTATAATGTATTTAGTAGAAATGAATGATTGACGACAATGAAAAGTTAGAAGAGATGTTTTGCTTACGCTTAGAGACATTAGCCATTTGTTACACCAAGATTTTATGAGAGAGTTCAGACTGTAGGGTGAGGATGTCAGTGTTGTTAATTATAGGACGATAAATTACACAGTCATCAGCAAAAAAAAAAAAGGTTTTTAAAAGTACAACCATTAGGTAAGTCGTTAATATATATTAGAAAATGTAATCAGTGCCTTGTGGCACGCCAGAGACAACAGGAGATAAGAAAGATGTGTGTTGGTTAGTGTATGCGAATTGTTGACGGTTAGATAAGAAGTCGCTGAGCTAATTCTAAATAGGAGGGCTGAAATTTAACTGGAGAAGTTTTAGAAACAGCCGTTCATGAGGAATCTTGTCAAATGCCTTGTGAAAATCTAGGAAGAGGGAATCAATGGATATGTTTGGATCAAGGTGAAAAGATATGTCATTTATTTTATTTATTTTATTTTCAATACTGTTAGCCTTATCCGGCTGTTACAGCGTGGGACAGTTTACTATACAGAAAAAGTAAACGAGAACAGCATGCGAATATACAAACAGCACAGCACAAACAGCTCAGTGCAAAAAAAAAAAACAATTCAAGTATACACGGCCTGAAAAACATCTATGCAGCAGCTTTGCAGTTATACATAAGAATATCGATATTACACACCCAGCGACTGCAGTTTTTTGTCAAAACTCTCAAGCAAAACTACACCATGAAATATTGCCGGGCTTAGTTTATTTCAGTCTTCAATTGTCTACACCAAGAAAAAATGCTTGCAGACATCAACTCTGGATACTAGGGTCGCACAACATAAGGGTGAGAGAATCGAGGCGATACTCGGCATGAGGCCTCAAGTAGAGTCCGGAATCGATGTTTAGCATGCCATGATACAGTTGATAAAAAAATTTTAGTCTTGCTATTTTTCTGCGAGAAGCTAAACTTGGAAGGTTTGCCATATTAATCAATGCAGTGACGGATTCAGTCCTTCTGTACTTGTAAAATATAAAGCGTGCTGCAAGAATCTGCACTCGCTTGATCTGATTTATTAGAGTTAGTCGGTACGGATCCCACACTCTACCCGCGTACTCCAGGGTGGTTTTAACAACCGTAGTATAAAAGCCTTAACTCTTTCAAGCACTGAAGTTGGTATTGCTTCAAATTTGGAATTTCATTGCAAAAGTTATGATAAAAGGTCACAAATAACACATCGCACACAGAAAAAAAAAAATTACGACTTGTAACAAAGTTCCTAAAAGGTGGTCACCGCTGATGACCACCGTGCTGGAGGGGTCTATGCTCCGCACATATGTAACAAGTGGCCGTTTTCATTGTAGCAGCATACTTTGCGGTTTGTACAGAGGTAGTCACTGTTTCACGGAAAGAAAAAAGTTTTTTTTCTTTCCGAAAGCAGAGTGGCATGCTGCATGTCTGACACATTCAAGTTGTTCAAGATGGGTGTGCTTTCGTGCTACAGTTTGCACACCTTCGTGGTGAACATCTTGTTGGCTGATGGTTAGATGCTGTTGTACGAATGGTGATGTCTACAAAGGGTTTGAATTTCTTTAGTTTGGCCCCTGTACCAACAGATGACTCACGTTTATCTCTAGGATCTATAAGAGCTTCGGCAGTTGTCTGTCGGACTAATTTCTTCTAAAGTCTTTCAAGGTCATTTTTTCGGAACCAGCATGCTCCTGAAAAATAATGTATGTGTTGACAACACTGCGGTCAAGAAAGTGAAAAATTATCTGGTGCCACCACTTGCGTGATTTCAGATCCGTGTCATACTGCACCTTCATCTGATCAAACTTGTCAACAAAATTCATGTTCTTGTTGTATTCTTGAAGTGCTGCAGGGCAGTTCACTTGGTGATGGCTCGGCCTTCCTTTTTTCTGTTTACTTGAACTTCGTCAGCTGGGTCGTGGAACTTTTACAACAGGTGAACTGTTCGCTTGTCTCGCCACTTTAAACAGCAGAGTTTGTCATTGCTCACTGAGTAGTCAGTGTCTCCCCTCTTCATCATCTTATCGGATTTTAGATTAGGCAAGTGCTTCCTGCTGGCATTTACTGTGCCGCAAGCATGTATCTCGGCTTCTGCGAGATCATGTATCTCGGCTTCTGCGAGATCTTTCAGCAGGTAGTAACTGGTGAAATAGTTGGCGAAGAATGCGTGGTGGCGCTTTCCACCCACATCATCAAGCAGTGTCTTTACAACACCTGCACCCAAGTCTCTTTTAACACTGTTGTTAGACTTGCCGGTATAAATATGAAATTTGAGATTGTAGCCTGTACTAGCACAGAGCATCCAAACTTTTTAGCCTCTTTTCACCGGCTTTTTTGGTATATACTGCTTCAGAGAACTTTGACCTTTGAATTTTATCATAGATTCGTTGATTGTCAAATTGTGTCGGCAGGTAGTGCTGAGCAAATGTAGAAATTTCCGACAAAAGTGGGCGTACCTTGTACAGCTTGTCAAAAGCTGGATCGTCCCTCTCTGGCTGCAAACAGTTGTCATTTAGGTGAAGATGGGGCAGCAGCCATTCAAATCTGTTCTCAGTCATGACTTTTGAAATGAATGGGTGATTCAAATCAGGTCCGCTGCTCCAGTAGTCACGATAGCTGGGACTCCTTTTCAATACCATCAGCAAGTTGAGGCACAAGAAAGCATGCATTTCTTTGTCCGTTGTGGGAACATAGCGCTTCTTTTTTTTTGCTGTGCATAAATATTCGTCTCAAACAATCTTGTCAATTCACCCAGGCGTCCACAAAGGGCTGAAAATGCCAAATGGGGTAATATTATTGATAGCGAGTATGTCAGGTGGAAGTCTGAAGTCACGTGAAAACATCAGCAGTGGAGACATCTGATACTTAGTGCTCCACACGAGAAATTTTTGAAGTGCGAGGGTAGTTTCTTTATCTGTTTTGGTGTCTGATGAGTCACCACACATTCAGTTACTTGTGTAGTCACAGATTCTTTTTCAGGAGAATTATTGTGGTTATCCTTTTCCGGGTTGAATTCATCGTCACTTCAGCTGTCACCTCCAGCATAGCTGTCATTGTCGGACAGAATATTTTCATATTGAACTGAAAGAAACGTTTTGAGCGAAAAAAGTTATTCTATTTTGAATTTTCTTTGCTTAGCCAGAGAGCTCTCCTCCCATAGCCCTTTCATGCATGGTGGTCATCATAGATAACCACCCTGAATAAAGTCGATGTACAAAATTATACTGATCTGCAGTGCATTTTTACTAGCACAGCCAGTAAAGAGTACCCTTCCTCTGCGTATTACACTAAAAAAAAGTTCATCTGCAAGCTAACATACCTTTGCACCAGTAGAATCTTTCAGGGTCCAGCACAAAAAACGGCATTATCAAACACCTTAGATAAACTTTATCAAACACCTTAGATAAGTCTAAGGCAATAACATCAACTTGTTCTTTCTGGTTTATAGCATTTGCGGAATAATGTATTGTTTCAAAGAGTTGTGTAATGATCAATAAGCATTTGCAAAGACCATGTTTCTTGGAATAAAAAATATTCTCTTCTGCATACTGGACCAAATATTTGGTAATGATAAGTTGAAGTAGCTTACATGCAGTGCATGTTATAAAGATAGGATGGTAATTATTTACTTTTAGTTTGTCTCCAGCTTTTAAGATCGGAACGATGCGGCCTATCACAAGGGCGTTTTAAGAAAGGCATTCAGTTTTCTATCGGGACCAGAACTTTTCCTCACATCTAGATTAAGCAGGAGTGCTACAATTCCTTCTTTAGAAATTATCACATCACTTGTTCGTTCTTTGTTTACTTGAGTGTCTTTAACAGGACATTCACGTTTGGTGGAAAACACAGTGACAAAGTAGTTGTTAAATGCCTTAGCCATTCTTACTGGTTCACTACAAACTGCGCCATTGACTACTACGCTTTCTATCTTTGATATTACACTTTCTATCTTTGATTTTGAAGAAGACAAGTACCTCCCAAACTTTTTGGGATTGTGAACCATGTAATCAGCCAGCATAGTTGAAAAGAAATGAGTTCGTGCATGTTTCAACTCTTTCCGTATTTGCACGCTAAGGCCTGAAATCGTTTCAGCTATGCGAGGAATCTTTTTGCCTGCGCGCCGCAGTCAGCCCTTTAAATGAATAATATTGCGGGTTACCGACGAGTTGTGCCGCTCAACTTTTTTTATTTTTCTAGGAACGAAGCGCGATAAGCAGTCTGATACAAAAGATTTAAGGTACTGCCACATTATGTTGGCGTCTTTATCCCTCGGAAGCATGTCGAAACCTACTTCCAGGGCATTCAAAATTGACGTGTCATCAGCGCATTGAAAATCGTACACGGAGGCAGTCCGAGCTTTGTTTAGTGTTTCATTCATCACTCTGAAAGCAGCTACTACTGATTTGTGGTCTGATATCGCGAGTTCAATTGTGACGTCATGCCTGAAAGTTTGTCTGACAAAAATATTAAGTTTAGAGTTGACTGACAAAGGTCCTGTATTCGGGTTGGACTATCGATTACTTAAACAAGACTACAAATAACCATTAATTTCAGCATTAGTTCCGCATGCGAGCGATTTGAAGAACCTGGAATTCTATTACGCCAATCATTACCCGGTAAATTAAAATCACCCATAAAAATTATTCTGCTTCTTAAATTTGTGTTTGCATTTAAATAGGCATCAATTTTACCAAAAAAGTCTAATGAACTTCTTGGTGCTCTGTATACAACACCTATAAGTATTGTAGCCTCGCTAAGGAATAACCTACACCAAATACTTTCATGTTCATCGATGTGCGGTAGCTATTCATACTTCAATGTGTTTTTTATCAGCACAGCAACACCACCGCCTTTGCTCCTCCTGTCCTTGCGAACAACGTTGTAGCGTATGGAGTATACTTCCTCGCTGCTAATGTTGCCGTGCAACGAAGTTTCTGTTATTCCTATTAAATGAGGGCCATGTAGTAAGGATAAGTATTCTGGTTACTCCTAATTATGAACAACTGGCACGTTTATGCTTTTGGCATTAACATTTATGAGCCTTATTTCACGTGGATTTTTATGTCATGCACTGTCGCGAGATAATGAAGGGGAATTTTTAGGTAATCGCTCACGTGCCTGGGCGTGCAGATCCTATGTGAAGGCCGTTTCATTGATATATAGTTTGTGGTTAACAAGCTTGACTTTCGTGCCAGCCTGTTTATCTGATTGAGCAGAGCGCCACAGTTCTTTTTTTTTTACCTTGCGTTTCAGATGAATAGCAAGTGAAATACATATGCCAGTTTTTTTCAGTTTTCAGCAGTTATGAAAAATTACTTCTTTTTCCTTGTGGTTATAAAGCTTCAAAATAACCAGTCTATCTCGATTCTTCCTCTTTTTTACCAGTCTGAATTCTTTCAACTGAGGTTACGCGGACGCCGAGAGGATATAAAAAAGTGCCCTTCACTACTGAGTCTCTAATTATTTCTTTTGTTTAATTAGGACTTTCTGGCACTCCATAAACAATAACGTTGTTTCTCTTAGTCCTCTCCTTTAAGTCAACAATTCTTCTTATTTTGCTGTTTAATTGTATCTTCCATGTTGCGTACTGTGGCTTCGAGGCCCTCTAATCTTGCACCCGTCACGGACACTTTGTCAAGTTTTTGTTAAAGTTACCAAAGTTTAGAATTCATTTGGGTCTATGATTCGAAAATTTGCTGTAGTACTTCTGTGGAAGTGCCTGAATCAGTCTCAATATCTCTGCAAAGAAAGACTCTCAAGCAAGGCCACGGTGGGCTTGTCATATCAGCACAGTTCATTGGGAGTGGCAGCATAATTAAACACAGAGAGTTAGATTTAAATGAAACAGGGGAGATAAAACCAACCTGTAAAACAATCCATGCGAGTTTAGGCGACATGAATGCAGAGCTGCTGCCGCTCCCACTGAAGATGAAATGCCACGGTGGCTACTTTATAGGGTCCGGAAGGTCAGGTGATGTGCCTCCGCCCGACAACGCCCACTTTCTTGGCCATGTGACAACATCCACTCGGAATCGCAATGCTGAAGAGCTGCTGCAGGGCACGCTGCTTTGTCCGCTTGACACATTGAATGGGATGATTAGCGGCAGGATATGTAAAACATTTAATGCGAGTTTAGGCGACATGACTGCAGAGCTGCTGCCGCTCCCACTGCAGATGAAACGCCACGGTGGCTGCTTTATAGGGTCCGGAAGGTCAGGTGATGTGCCTCCGCTCGACAATGCCTACTTTCTTGGCCATGAATGAATAAAAAAAGCGAGTTGAGTTTCGTAAGACATGCCCTTTTGAAACTCGTACTGGTCAGGATTGAAGAAATGGCAAGAGACTAAAAAATTTCCCGCTTCAGAAAAAATTATATGCTCCATAAGTTTGGAAGAAACACTGGTGAGGGAAATAGGACAATAGGTTAATACATGAAGAATGCTTCATTGTGAATGCTTTATTGTGAGAGCCTGGTTTTTTTATAGCGGTAGCTCGGCAAAGAAAAGCTACGTGGGGTAACATCACGATACAAAAATTTTAGGCTAACAACAACGTCGGGCTACAACAGTGTCATATTTGGCTTAAATGAGGCCGTTATGGCTGTGCCATGGACACAGAAGCACACAGAGGTTATGCCTGTGCACGCACAAATGCAGGCCGGACATACCAGTTCGTGTTATAAACATTGTAAAGGCCGCATGGTAGGAGGATTTGCTTCATTGCTGTGAAGCTGTGCACAAAACATTATCTGTTATACAGTCGAACCCTGCTGCAACAAAACTGAAGGGACACGGAAAAAATTTCGGGGAAGCGAAAATTTCGTTATAGTGAAATCGAAAAAATTAGCTGATCTGAACTAGCAAAACAAGGAAATGTTTATTCTCAAAATTGAAAAAGTGTCTGCTGCTTTTTATTCTATTCCAGCAGCGTCACGATGAGATTCTCACTCATGAATAGAGAGGCCATGGTGAAAAGTACGCTGAAACAATGACTACAACCACTTCAGTGAACGAACCAAACAGTTGCATTAACATGTTAACAGCAGCAGCCGTCCGCCGTCAAAACGCCGAGATGGCAGCAGGGTATCGTGGAGCAGCGACTTTTGCCCTATTTTATGCCATTCTTATCATCCATCACTCGCGACTAGCTGATTTTGTTGATAATGCGGACGAACAGTCGCTCTGATTAGTTACCACACTGGCTAAGTGAGAACAATATGATAAGCATTGGAATCGGAAAAGGTTTCGTTCCACGGTTGCACACAGTAGCTGCGTAAGAAAAAAAATCATGAACTGAGCGACTGAGCTTCAGCTTCGGATCGCCTGCAGCTATACAATAAACCCAATCTTTAACATTTCGATTCATTTTCAGAACCTGCCAATACGTCGACGAAGCCTAAAACACGCGTTGGCACCACCAGAAAGCACTGCTATTCAGCAAGCATGGGCGCTGTTATTGCTTGATAGCATAATTTACATCTGCCTCGTAACATTGTGCTCATTTTAATGTGACAATTCAACCACCTTCCTTATTTGTGCTTCACATATAATTGATCTCTATCTTATTTTACGTGGGATCTATAAAAATTTTCTTAATGGCTGGACTTCAAGTTTGTCGCCTGAAGCTCACTCAAGGTTCTCTTTTTTGTTTCTGAATGTTTGGCATGATGCGATACAATTGAATTCTGGTGTCCATTCTACTGGACATAAAAACATTCTCGCATTGCGAGCAAAATACTGGTTACAAAAGCTACCAATTTGCCTTATATTTTCTAGAGGACATCAGTCAGCTCGCACAATTCAAATTATTTGAATTGCACGTAGAGATTTCCTAAAATTTTGTATACGTAACCGGATGACGCTCATTATTATGTGAAACGAATGATGCTCATGTTCTAAGGTGCCCCCATCAACAAGTTGGGCTGACGGAGGAAAAACATTCACAATTATATTGCTCGCCTGTTACAGAATTGCAAAAGTGGTTTCAGTTCCAATTGTGGCTCCGCATGCTTTTCTGTACCGCCTTTTTTGGTATGTCCAGTACACTGGTCGCTAGGACGGAAAGAGATTTAATGATGTAGTACTATGATAAGCATTTAAGCTTAAAAAATTAACCCATGTGAGGGCAATATCTTCATTTAACATTGAAGGGCACTTTGCAGCAGTACAGATTTTTTCCTTTATATGTTTTCCTGGTCTAGCACTACTTTATTGCAGTTAAACCATCTTTACTAGAAATACATGCAAACTAATTTACATGTAAATGGGTGCTTTCAGGGCTTAGAAGTTCTCTACTGCAGTGAAATTGCCTTTGCAGGAATTTACATGTAGATTAATACACATGTATTTGTTCATCTCGAATACATAGAAATTTTTAATAATTTAAATTGGAATCCAAGTGAACTCAAATACAGTATAACCTCATTACAACAGACCTCCACAGTGAAGAAGATTTTGTTCTGCTGTAAAAGGAATATGTAAAGCTTAATTACTGTTACAATAGACATTTTGGAAAAACTGAATGGGCCTTTTATAACCGGAGAGGATCATGCGTCTTGTCGAATTATCAATGGGGAATAAAAAAGTTGATTTTTGAAAATTATTCTTCTGTGTCTGTGGCTTTTTTTCTATATGATTTCAAGTTATTTTCACTGAAATTTGCGTATAAGTGCTGTAAAAAATTCTTGCGCCTGCTGAGGTAATGAAAATCATTGTGGAAGTAAAAAAAAAAAAAAGGCATCTGTCATAAATTTATAGCTTTGCGACGGCCCAACCGCCCACCACCATTCTGGACTCATCCTAAATGTACTTTGTAAGAAGCATTCCGAGGTACTAAAAGCAGATGTTAGAAATTGTTCAAATTTATGCTCATTCTGGATACGCCTACAGAATAGCGTCGTCTGCTTCTTGTGGATCACGAGGTCGCGGCTGTCGAAAATCACACTACTTCGTGACATTTTAGCGCTAGTTTTGTGTTCACGGGTTAAGGCAGCTTCAAGCGGAAGTTTAGTCGTCCTATTACGATCCTGCGCAGTACTCATCGCGAACATCGCACGGGCACATCTTGAACCGATTGTCATATTGTTGGCTCATTGGTGAGAAGGTTCTGCTTATTAGCCTTTCAGACCTTGCTACGAAAACCACCATGGGACAGATTTTTGTGCTTGTGATTGAGTATGTCGTACTTAGAAACATCGGGCACTGCGGCCATGCACATCGCAGCCGTGCTTTCTGCTCGAAGTCGTCACTAGGCACAACTGCGCCCCGAACTTGGCAGAAGAAACCATCGCACTAGCGGATTTGTGAAAGTTAAAAAGCGATAATGTGTTTCGTCGCAAGCAACAAATCACATCGGCCGCTGGCTCTTTAGAACCACGAATCTTGAGCATTGGTAGCGTACCCCATCTATGCTCGCCAAGCACCAACGGCGAAGAACAGTGGTAGCAGTGGCCACCACTGTTTGTCTGCGCCGCAACACTCAAAATCAAGCACACTGCGCACCAATTTTTCATTGCCATAGCTAGGCATAACTCATCGTAAACGGATCAGAGATATGTGGCCTTCCTTCTTTAATCAGTACGTCAATGTCCACGACCTTATTCCAGTTTCAAAAGTATGGCAAGGGATGTTTGAAGTCAGAGGTTATTGAATTTGGGATGTTTTCGGTAGAAAAGTCCACTGTAAAGGTGTCCTGACCATCTTGCTGGCCTCACATTTTAGTCAATTATATCCGAATGTCTGTTGTACCAGAATTCGTAGTAAATGAAGCTCAATCAACGATACAAATAGGGAGGTCGGCATAATGCCACTAATTAGTATGTAGTAACCGAATGTCTGTTGTAGACGGATTTATGGTACCGAAGTTATACTGGACACAATAAAGAACCAATAGGCACCCTGCTGGAACCAGCAGAAAACCAGTAGGCACACTGCTGGAACCAGTACAACCAGCAAGAAACCAGCAGCCTAACTCCTGGTTCCATCAAAAACCAGCAACTCCCAGCAGAGAACCAGCAGAAATTTTCACCTGGGTGTATTGTAATATTCGTTCGAATATTCAAAGCATTCAAATATTCGCACAAGCCTACTACTTGCACAACTGCATCCAATGGCTATGAGATACAAAGGGTTCATTCCTTAATAATTTTTTGCAAGTCTTGCTATGTTCAGCTAGACTTCGACGAAATGTGAATAGAGGTTAACAGAGAACTGCTCAACAACCTGTGATTTGCAGATTACATAAATGGGCAGGCAACTTTTTTTTAAGTACCCCTTGAATTTTTGGTTGGCAGTACTGTGGTGAAATGCCGAAAGCTTGAAAACACACCAACATCATCGGCCACACGCAGGCACCTTTGGCCTGGAGAATCTGTCGGCCCACTTGCATGACATAGGTGAGCAGATTGGCAGGTTCTGTGGCTGAGTTGCCTTTTAAAGATAATATCTGTCTGTCTGTCAGTGTCTGTCCCACAATTCAGCCACTTGGCGAAAGTTAAAGCCTGTGCTCAACCCCCCCCCCCCATCTTGATCTGCTGGCTGCATTCACACGTGTGAACATTGTCAATCAAAAAGCAAATATTACAAATATTTCAGGTGCAACATAAATACCAAGTGTTAGGCAGTGTGTCTTATTATTTACAAAATACATAGATACATAATTCCAAAGATCAAAGTGTTTAGTACACCGCACTGAAAGTGTGACACTGGGAATGAAAATGTGGGTGTTTCTTATGCTTTACTGAAAAATTTAGGGGCTTACCAGTAGCTCTGCATTCTAAAAAAAAAAACATTAGTTTCGGCATATTACTGCCAGATGATGCCATTTCTCACATGGCTCCTCTAGACTCTAGACAAGCGCCCCACAGAACAATGGGCTGCAAGCCTAAGTGACGCTCCTAAGCTTAAGGTACTCCCTTTTTTTTTACGAGAAGATGCTCGCTCCTTGTGGAGTGCCTTATGTAAAAACGCAAATGGGTGAGCAGAGAGCAGAGAAAAAGTTACTTAAAAAAAATTGAGAAACTAACAGTGACGCACTCCTCAGAAAAATCTTTCGCTTTTGAAGGTGGACTGACACAAAATTTCGTGGCCTGCGAAAGTGGACTCACTGAATGGAACCTGAAGGGACCGGGAAAATGTGTTCCGTTTACCAGGAGTTCCATTTACTGAGAGGTGAATTGGGGTGCAGTATGCGGGGATTTAACCAATCATATCAGAGGCAGTTGTTTCACTTAAGGAGCAGTTCCGTTTAACAGATTGCCGTTTACTGAGAGTCTACTGTATATGCATCATCTGCAAAATGTCAACAGCGAATAAAGCTTAGACAGTGTTTTACAGCAATTTTGAAGTTTGAATTTTGACGGTGTTGACATCATCTAAAGGGACCCCTTCACGCTGCAGTCAATAAAAGAAGTTAGTGATGTCATAGCTTCCATTTTATTGCAATAGCAATCATATAGACAGTCTCGGCTGGATTTTTGTCGTTGCCACTGCCGCCGTCATTCAACGTATATGTATACGTACGCATATATATAGGTACATATACGAAAACTCAAGTTAAGAAAGAAAAAGCCGCCCGAGCTTGGCCCTGAGCTAGTCATGATGCGTGCTTATCTCCCACGCGTACTTACGGGAGGGGGGGGGGATAGATGCTTGTTTGCTCATGCTCATCCTTCGATTGGGAGAATCGTATGCCTTTGGCTTTCACCGGAATGATTGCGGTGGTTGCCGGGCCCACAAAGGTCATTTCGCTCACTCTACAGGCCCCGTTTGCAAAGAGAGCGCGCTTTTTATACACAGCCAAGTATAGCGACTGGGACACTCGTTAGTTTGCACTCATCTGTACTTGTGATAGTGTTTCGTGTGTCATTTCTGTTTAAACAGCGCATTAAGTGTCAAGCAGTAAACATGGTTAGTTCGCTCTCGTCTTGTGTATGTTGTTTTCGTGCGTCATTTGTGCGTGAGCATCGTGCTGCACGTTTCGATCTGCTTGCCCTTCTCAACATTACATTCCAAGTTGTTGCTATCGCATTCATTGCTTTGCCCTTGCTGGAAAACTGACTTTTTTTTTGCTGTGTTTGTTCCTGCTGTCTACACTTTTCGGCAACTGATCGTGAATGCGTGGCCGTGGCACATGCGTTTAAAGTATTGCGTTCTGTGGCACTGCAGTTTAATTTACTATTCAAAAAGAATTGTTAATGCAGACCGTGCGGAAGTGCATCACAGTTTTGTATCCTGATGTGGTCGAGATCTCCACACGCTAGGCGGCGAAAATTGCTTATGGCGGCTTGCGTATTTTATAGCTTTTGTAGCTCAAATCAAAACTGAAACTGGTCGATAAAGAGGGTCTTGTAATTAATTATCTGTCGCGTGCTGCAGCAAAGGGTGTGCCGTGTTAAGACTAACAGGTCCCCAGCAACAAATTGTAGTGAAAAAAAAAATGTGATGTCAAAGTTTTTGTGTCAGTACTTCTTTAAGTAAATAAGAAGTGTACATGTAGAGCTTGTTTTTTTTTTTTGTTAGACACAACACTGATGAGATCCAACAGACAATCATGCCAAGGAAAGTATAGGGGATGCTATTGGAAATGTATTGTAAACGTGAAGAAAGGAAAGCGGACGAAAAGATAACTTGCTGTAGGCAGGGACCAAAACTGCGATCTTTGAATAACACGTCCAATGCTCTTCTAACTGAGCTACCACGGCGACTATTCCTTCTTCCACTTTATGGGGTGTATATGTGCATTAAACGTGGGAGCGTTAGTCAGCGCTACTAGTAACTATGACTGCAAGTGTGGAACATCTACCTGTTTGGCGCCATGTAGTAGATAAATTTATTACGATCTGGCAGCTTGCCAATAATCCCCTGTATACAAGGCACCTAGTCTGCCAGAACGAAAGCCTTGCTATGAATGAAGGAAAGAAATGTACGTTTAAGTGCTCATTTTCTTTGTTAGACACAATACTTATGAGATCTATTTTTTATCATAAAAATTTTTATCATCTCGACATCAATTTACTGTGATTAATAATTGTGCTTCTCCCTTTGCTGATGTAACATCCGGAGTCCCCCAAGGCAGTCTTTAGGCCCTTTACTCTTTTTTATTTGCCATAATGACCTACCCAATAATATTTCCTCAAGTATAAGACTATCCACTGATTACTGTATCATTTATAGTAAAAAAAAACATCTCCTGATGATCTTGATATCCTGCAAAATGACATTATCCTTATAAATATGTGGTGTAAAAAAAGTTGATGGTATTGAACTCTGAAAAATTTACTCATTTCTTTCAGTCGCAAACAATCGAACTGAGACTTCTCCTACGTCACTAACAACTCTGCCATATCTCGTGTTCAGTCATTCAAGCATCTAGGGATAAACCTAACTCACAATCTCTCATCACGCTCCCACATTACTGCCATCTGTGCTAGGGCATCACAAACCCTTCGGTACATTTGCCGTAAGTTAGCATTCGGTACATTTGCAAGTTAGCATACCTGACGTTCATTCGCCCACAGTTAGAACTTGCGTCATCTATTCGGTCCACTCACTAAGATTTCTTATTTGTTAACTAAAAGCTTGTACAAAACCATGCCATTCATTTTGTTACTAGATAGTATGAGCACAAGTCTAGTGTTACGAAAATAAAACTCGAGCATTCGTTGCACCCTCTTCAGTTTCATTAGGGCGTCTCCTTTTTGTGTCTGTTTCAGAAATATATTCATAGCACCAGGCCACATTCCCTTCCTTTGAGAACCGCACTGTGTATGTCTAGGCATAATCAGGAAGGTTTCGAGCGCATCTTTGGCAATACAAGAGCATTTAATGATTCTGTGCTACCACATGCCGTAAAATTTGGAACGATATCCCTGGCGATATCATTTTGATCTCTAATTGCAAAGCCTTCCACGACAGTACTACCGGCTCGGAAGATGCGTATACCCTCCTGCACACTATGATTTAACAAGACGTGAGGTCATACAATGGCGCAAACTACAGACTGGCAGCTTCCCACTCCCCCTCTTATACAGTAGAATTTTTCTGAAACAGATAGCGCCAAGGTGCAAACATTGCTCATATCCGGCGATACTCACACATATGGCGTTAACGTGCACTCATTACAACACAGACAACACAAACACCCTAGAGGCATGGGAGTCTCTCTTGCATGCTACCAAGCCAGAAGACCAACGCCGGCTCATCCAGCGCGCGATGGAGGCTGCGGTATCCAAGGAGAACCCTGCAAACCTCCTCTGAAATAGCGCAACCAATCTCTGTACTTGTACCATCCATTTTTTAGTTTTTTTTTCTGAGAGATATAGATATCACCATCACCACCATTGCCTATAAGAAGATTTCATGCCTAAATAGTCATTTCTGAATTTTTTTTTTTCAGAAGTGTTACCTCATACTGTCATGATGAATCAGATGTACCAGGAGGGTTTATTAAGCCACAGAGTAGCTAGCTCCAGGACGATGCGTCAGTCGTGGCTGGCTCTCAAGCAAAGAAGAAGCACTCGATCTTCTTTTCTCCTCCAGATTGAGAGCGCTCTTGCTGTCTACCCACTAGGTGTGGGTGGCATTATCCCCCTTTCGAAAAGAAAAAAGTGCCAAAAGAGGGAAAGAAAAGTACATAGTACCACCCCGATGCTGCAACATAGGCATATGAAAAAAGAAATTGGAGATTCGGATAAAGCAAAAGTAAAAATTAAAGAGCGTGCCAATATAGGAAAAGCCAATAAATGAAGGATAAAGTTCACAAAAATAAATAAAAAGCACAAAGAGCGGTATACGGTAGAGAAAAAGTTACAAACAACGCCCAGTAAATGTTTTCATGTGCAACACATGAACGACGTCCGGCCTCGGTTGTGTCCTGCTCCCTGCCTGCGGTATTGAGTCCAGAACCACTTCATAGTTCAACACTTTATATATATGGGCCAAAGTACTGCCTTAGCAACTTTTCACTAACGCTATGGTGGCGGACGGGCGTCCACACCCAAACTTGGTCTCCGGGGTTGTAGAACACTTCTCTGTGGCAGGTGTTATAGCCTCGTGCATCTGCCTGCTGTTGCTGGCCGATGCTGTCGCGCGAGCTGCCGGGCTTCCTCAGCACGCTCTGCGAATTCTTTAGCGTCAGTTGCCAACTCGTCGTCGTCTTGACACGGTAGCGTAGAGTTCAGCTTGGTCTGCACTTCGCGGCCATAGAGAAGCCGAAATGGCGTGAATCGCGTGGTCTCTTGCAAGATGGTATTATATGCGAAGGTCACGTAAGGTAAGATCCGGTTCCATGTTTTGTACTGTACGTCGATGTACATTGAGATCGTGTGTGCGAGGCTCTTATTCAGTCGCTCGGTAAGTCCGTTGGTTTGCGGGTGACGCAGTTGTCTTTCGGTGTCTGGTGTTGCTTAGTTTGAAAACTTCATCCGTAAGCTGCGCCGTGAATGCCATCCCTCTGTCAGTTGTTATACTGGAAGGAGCACCACGTCATAACACGATGTGGCGCATGAAAAATCGTGCTACCTCAGAAGCCGTAACTGATGGGATCGCCTGCGTCTCAGCGTAGCGTGTCAAATAGTCGGTCGCAACGATCGCCCATTTGTTGCTGTCCGCAGACAGGGAAAATGGCCCAAGAATGTCCATGCGAACGGCGTGCAAGGTGCTTCAATGGGCTGAAGCAAACCAGGTGGCTTCACAGATGGTTGCTTTCGGCAATGACTTTCCCGACAGCCCTTGACATACTTCTTGACGCTTGCCAAAAATCCTAGCCAATAGTACTTCTCGCTCACTCTGGCAAGTGTCCGTGAGTAGCCCAGATGACCGGATGTGGGTTGGTCATGGCAAGCGAAGAGGACATCGTCTCGCATGTCTCCAGGAACTACCAGGAGGTAAGCACGTTCCTTCGAACAAGCGTTCTTCTTGTACAGCACACTGTCTCGCAAGCTGAACGATGTCAGTGAGCGAGATTGATGACGTGGTATGATTGCGCCCTGGCCTATAAATGATCGATGATTGGACGAATCTCTGCGTCATCTCACTGCCGTTTGCTCAAGTCTGATGAGCTAATAGCGCCCAGGAAGCCTACGTCTTCCTCTTCGTTCTGACTGACGACATAAAGGGGTGCGCATGACAGTGTGTCAGCGTCTTCATGTTATGGACAATGGTTTCGTCAAATATCTGAAGTCGCAAGCTCCACTGTGCTAGTCGTCCTGAAAGGTCACGCAGGCTTGCCAACCAACAGAGGGCGTGGTGGTCTGTCCCTATCTTGAAGGAACGGCCATACAGGAACGGGCGAAACTTGGTGATTGCTCACACGACTGCGAGGCACTCTTTCTCTGTAGTAGAATGATTTGCCTTGGCACGAGATAGAGAGCGGCTGGCGTAGGCTATCACTCTTTCGATGTCATCTTGAGGCTGAACGAGCACTGCACCGAGACCTGAACTCAAACAAAGGCGCTCGCAGCGCAGTCTTGTTATCGGTGGACAAATCAGGATTGATATCATCATTGACGTGTCTGTGGTATCCACTAGTTTTGATGTGAGACAGTTGGTGACGTTTGCTACTTCGTGGGCAAACGCTATCAAAGTGCCATGGAAAAGGTGTCGATGCTCGTTGGTAAAGTTGGTAACGAGCAGTTCAGATCGGCCATCACGAAGGTGTATTACACTTATAGCAGCACAAATGCTCTGGTGCAGGAGGTGATCTAAGTTTGTCTCGGCCACCACATCGCCATTGCCCAAACCGCAGCATGTTACGTTGACTAGAACACCTGCTCGTGGAGGAAGCGTGACGCTCTGTACAGAAATACGGAGTACGTCGACACGCCTTCCGTCATCCTGCACGTTGATTGCTCGCTGGGCTGAGAACGTGAGGCGGCACTCTTTCAGATCAATGATAGCTCCATTTTTCTGTAGAAAGTCAACTCCCAGATTGACGTCAGGGGAGCATTCGCCTAGAACAAGGCAGCTTGCTGCGGATGTATATTCTTGAATCTGTACTCTAGTTGTGCAGGCGCCCAGTGGAGAAAGGACGTGGCCACCAGCTGTCCGAATCTGCGAGTTATGCCATGGCATGATTACTTTCTTCAGCTGCATTGTCAGTTTCCCACTCAATATGGAATAGTGCGCGCCAGTGTCCACTAACGCATTAACTGCACAACCATCAATTGTAACTGCTATGTCGAGTGAAAGCGGGATATCTTTGCAGCAGCAGGTGATGTCGGAACAGTTTCTGTACGGTTCTGCGTGAATAGGAGATCTTCACCGCTTTGACCTTCAGCGTCCCCGCTCCCAGGTGTCGCTTTGGCTAGTTTTTACGGCATGGGCTGGGAGACCGTGCGGTAGAATACCGCTGGGGCGGTGATGAAAATCGCCTCGGTGATGGCGAGCGTGACTGGCACCCGGCAGACAGTGGTGCATGCTGCTGGGAGAGGTAGTTTTCGATGTCGTGTGGTTGCTGGCCATAACGGGGTGGTGGCAAGTATGCAGAGAAGCCGCGATGCCCAAGACGGCGATATGGGCACTGGCGGTACAAATGATCAGCTTCTCCGCAGTGAAAGCACGGAGGCCGGCGATCAGGTGTGCGCCAAACATTAGACTTCCGAGGAGACGTGTGCCGATCGTCAATGTACTGGACCGGTTTCACCGAACGATGGGCGACAGAAGCGCCACGGACAAAGGGCAAGGGCGGTGACGTGTACGTGTCTTCGTAGCACGGTATGTGCTGCGCTGACTGAAGTGAAACAGTAGGAACAGGATGAACGAACAGTGACAGCGATGCAGCAGGGAGTTTCAAGACTTCCGCGTAGGTTTTCCCATGGCGATATTCAGTAGGAGCTGGCGCAGCTGTATCAGGAGGCAAGGTGTCCCGGAGGGCCTGACGCAGCTCATCCTTGATCACAGTTGCAATAGAGCTAACCGTAGGAGGAGGTGTTGCACCAGTCTTTTGCAACTCTTCACAGACTATATTACGGATGAGTTCATGCTGGCAGTCATTGCTGGTTCCAGTGGCGGTGAAAATGTCGGCAGTGGACATGCCACTGACTTGCCTGTCGTATTGGTTGGATCGCTGCTGTAGCATTTTTTTAATTGTCAGGGCCTCGGACAAGAACTCTGCGACCAACTTCACAGGGCTTCGCACGCAGCCGGCAAAAAGCTGCTCCTTGACTTAGGGCGCATCAAGTGACGCAACTTCTTGTACTTCGTCATTCTCGAATTGGCCTGTCAGAAGAGGGGCGTCATGTCTTTGACGTACGTGGTCACAGTTTCGTTTGGCAACTGGATCGGGCCAGAATAGTTCGTTCTTGGCGATCAGCGCTGGCATAGGCCTGCAGAAGT
The DNA here is from genome assembly GCF_043290135.1 of Rhipicephalus microplus. Taxonomy (NCBI): domain Eukaryota; kingdom Metazoa; phylum Arthropoda; class Arachnida; order Ixodida; family Ixodidae; genus Rhipicephalus; species Rhipicephalus microplus. The sequence goes on from NW_027464586.1 coordinate 34,365,438, forward strand.
CTAAGAGAGCCTTTGGGCCATGTTGTCAGCTGCTCCTCTCAATTTTGATACCACATACGTGCCCTGTCTTTGAGATAAAAATAGACACGACCCAGTTTCACCGCGTCGTCCCACAGATTCAAGGTGGCTACTTGCTTGAAGTCTGCCAACCAGTCCTCAACGTCCCCTCACTCTGTGCCATGGAACGTTGCTGGTACCCAAGGGCATTCCAACGTATAGCGGTTCGACGTCAAGCTTACCGTGCCAGTTGGCGAGGTTTGCACCGAAGTGGTGGTCATATTTATCGACGTGGTGGGAGCAGTGTCGTCAACTTCCGGAGGCAATCCCCTGATTCGGTGGCTGGTCTGATGCACGGGGGTGTGGACTGGCACTGGACTCGTATCACGGCTCCCTGGGGGGTCCGCATCATCTCCACCCAGCACCCAGACTCCACCCAGACTACTCAGCATCTCCACCAGTTTGTCACGATGAGTCAGAAGTACTAGGGGGTTTATTAAAGCACCGAGTAGCTAGCTCCAGGACGATGTGTCAGTCGTGGCTGGCTCTCGAGCAGAGAAGAAGCAGGCGATCTTTTTTCCTCCAGATTGAGAGCCGCTCTTGCTGTTGACCCACTACGTGCAAGTGGCATTATGTTGCGTAAATATTGTGTAACGCTGTATTATATCACATTTTAATATTGTAAACATTGCCAATTTTTGCTTTGTTTTTCAATCATTGAGTATTAATGTTAATTCAGTTTGCTTTTTTGCCACTTCATGCATGCTTCTTCTCAATTTATTTATTTTTAATACTTCGGTGTTACTCTCCCTTTTCTGGCACTCGATTAAATTGCAGTATGTCTGTGCACCTTTCAGAATGTATAGTTGAGGTTTCGTATTTTTCTATATTTATCATATGTCATACGTAACCATGTATCGCCCCCTTACACAATGCTCTGATAAGGAGCCTGCAAGGTATTGTGAACAAATAAATAAATAGATGCTCGACAAAATATTAATGGGGTACCCGCCACAGTAGCTCAGTTGGTACAGCATCGGATGTGTTATTTGAAGGTTGCAGGTTCGGTCCCTGCCCACAACAAGTTATCTTTTCGTCCACTTTTCATTGTCCACATTTACATTACAATTACTTCTAATAACATCCCCTATACTTTCCTTGGCATGATTGTCTGCTAGATCTCATTAGTATTGTGTCTATCAAAGAAAACAAGCACTTAAATGTACAATTCTTTCCTTCATTCATAGCTAGAGTCTTGTTCTGGCACCTTGTATACAAAGAATTATTGGTCAGCTGCCAAATCGTAATAAGTTCATGTGCTATGTGATGCCAAACAGGCAGATAAAGAGTGTTCACTCGTCGTCATGGCATCTGGTGACGCTGAGTATTTGCTGCCACGTTTAATGCTCATATACACCCCTTAAATTCGATGGGGGGATAGTCGCTATGGTAGCTGAGTTGGTAGAGCATCGGACGCGTTCGAAAATCGCAGGTTCGGTCCCAGCCTTGGGCAAGTTACCTTTCTGTCCACTTTTCTTTCTTCATATTTACATTACAATTACTTCTAATAACATCCCTTTCTCTTTCATTGACATGATTGTCTGTTAGATCTCATTTTAGTCTTACCCCTTTAAAAGTAATGTAATATTATCTCGAGTTTTACTTACAAAAATTATGATATGATTATGAGGGACTCCAAATGGGGAAGGGCTCCTTATATGTTTTGACCATCCGGTGTTCTTGAACGCACACTTACATACAGTAAACTTCCGTTGAAACGAGCTCTGTTAAATTGAATTCTTGCTTAAAATGAGCAACACGGGATCAAGTCTGCGTTTGGTTTCCCATCGACTCAACGAACGTTATAGTCTTGATGGGGGCATTCAGGTGAACAAGAAAAAGCAAAGTAAAAATGCAACCTTTGTGGCACAAACACTCAAGACATATTGAAACCAAATTTTGACTTCGACGGAGAAAGTGAAATAAGTGGAAAAGAAAAGTCAGTGCATAAAGCTGGTTTCTCCCTCACCCCTAGCCTGTAGGTGGAGAAAGTGCCGGCTTCATCAGCAAAGAAAGCAACAAAAAGCGTTCATCCTTTTGTGTTCTCCTCGAATTCTTCAGTTCCCCTACTGAAGTACAGGGGAGAACAGGGGAAAATGCAAGATAAGAGGTGGGGGGGGGGGGGGTGAAAAAGGCCAAATGAAAGTGAGAACGGGAACAAACATTTTCTGTGCATTACAATCCCATGGAACCAAAACTACATATGGGGCACTAGAATTCCCATCAGAGGAGTTAGATGCATTGTCATCACCATCACACAATGGTGCCGGAGCACATGTGGTGGTTTTCCAGGAAATGCAGCAAATTGTGATGCTCCATTTTCATTATTAGAGTGCGCAATCAAGGAAGGTAATATTTCACACTAAATATAACTGCATCGTTGTCTTTCTTGTGTGCCCGAGGCTTGTGATTGTGAGTAGCATAAAAAGAGATCTTCAGATGCATGTCGTTCAGAAAAAGTTACTGCGGGCTGAAAATAAGAAAATCTTTTGCTTGGGCATATAGTAAATTTTAGGTTTCAAGCGAATTTAAAGCAAATAGTAGTTTTGGTCGTATAACTTCAAACCAGATTTGAATACTGTATATATCACATATTATATAGAAACAGGTGCATATTTGTCATGACTAAACTAAGCTGCGCAATATTTTTTGAAAGTTCAAACAAGGCCTGTGTAAATGCCATTTTTTATGTATTAAAGGAAATGGAAACAACTTTGAATAGTAGCAGGATTTGACTTTCCATAAAATGTAAGTGATAGCCTGTGAAATAGGTTGACTTTTAAAATTTGCTATACTTGCTATAGTATATGAGTCAGTATAAGGAGCTTTTCAACTGAAAAAAATTAATTGGTGAGAGGGTGACATCTTCATGTAACCTTGAAGTACAGCTTTGCGGCAATTCAGATTTCTCCTGATTATGTGTTTTCACGGCTTAGGTCCACTTCAGAGCAGTGAAGTCATTTTTGCAAAATGTTATATGTGAATTAAATTCAACTAATATGTGCTTAGATAGGTGCTTTCGCTGTTTAGTACTTTTCTAGCGCAGTGAAACCACCTCTTTACAGAGTGTGACATGTTGGTTGATGCATTCATTTGTTCGCCTCGAATAATTTGAAATTTTTAATCATTTCGATTCGAAGCGAATTCAAATACTTCATTGTTTGTTCGTACTTTCAGAGCATTCAAATATTCGCCCAAGCCTAGAAAACATCCAAAGCTCAAGAATAGCTTGCAGACTTGCCTGAGCGACTTGGCATATATTGGCTTTGTCAAGGTAGCAGTATGCAATAGAGGTGTATCCAAAAGCAATAGCAAGAAGGTGAACAGCCAGAAGAATAAATTTTCCATTCTTTGAAGGAAAGTTGTGCTGTTTCTCTTTCTTTATCTTTTTCTGATCAACGAAATAGGGTCGTGCTATAGTTTTAATGTTAAAATGTGGGAGCAATTTATTCATGAACATATTTATTAGGAACTCATGCGATTGAGTACTTGTTAAATTAGTCTAATTACTCTACTCGTAAGCATAGTTGTTGTCAAGTCGAGCCAAACAAATGCTTTTTTTTTTATCCTCTCCTCCCCTTTGTAAATATACTTTATTAAGTGTTTTCAAGCAACATATTTTGTTGTACTTGGCATGTTAACGTTTGGTTTTGAGGAGCACTTCTGATAACATGAGGTCGGGCTATGATTAGCAAATGATCATGGTTTCTTGGAGTTTGCTTTAAAGAGAGTATACTGTACACTGCTTTTAAGAGTGTGTCTGCAAGAATTATTGTTGGACCATGTTCGAAAAAATTCGATCTGGAGGGGGTACATATGTTCCAATGTGCGCTGATTGAAGTCGGCGTCGTGTTGTGGGGTGAAAGCATTTTAGAAGGAGGTGATTCCGGTTATACTCTACACCTAAATATGTGACGTGCATTTTGAAGCATCTGCTGTGAGCACATCCTTGATGAGAACACTTGGGAATTTCACGTTGTAGGTGGGCACTATTAAGTCTGGGTGCTGTTTCTCCAATAAACTAAGGACTCCTAACGCCAGAAAGGAGCCCTTGAAAGTGAGAGGCACAGAACACGTTGGGCAGTGGTGCGTGCTGTAAACATGCAAAACAAGGATGCTGGTGAAGCTTCTGGTGTTTCTTGCAATCCAGAGTTATCTTCAGAGGAAGGAGCTTGATGCCCTGCATTCAAGGAGTGCTCGGAGTTTTGTAAAGTCGAGCTTATGATCAAAGAAGTGATCTTCTTGAAAGCTGATGAAATTCCGGAGCCCTCCACTACGGCGTCTCTCATTGGTGGTTTTGGGACGTTAAACCCCACATATCGATAAATCAATCATGATCGACAGGGACGTGGTTTTGATGAAAGCACTGTTGCGCTCATCTCAAAGAGAGGGCCTGTTCTGTGAATATTGAATGGAAATGGTTCAGGAAACCAACACTTACAAGCTGAAAAAAGTACCACATTCCCCAGCTACATTGATAACCTAAAAATGTGCATGGACAGTCATAGTAGTCTTTTATTACTTCTACTTTCAACGAACGTCACTATGCCTCTCAACTTCAATGTCTTGTGGTTCATCAAGTACTGCCAAGTTTTAATTACAGTATTTCTCATCCTGAAGTGGGTTTTAGCACCACTAAAAAAGTGATATAGCAGTCTAAAAACTTTCATTAGGAAATAGGCAAGCCATAGAGCTGCTCAGCTATCAAAGCACTGATGGAAATAGCTATGATGCACCTTTCACATCTACGAACTGTTAGCACGTACTGATAGGCTGTTAATTCAGCTCTTACCTATCAAGCAATGACTGGCAAACTTGAAGGCCCCAGTCTAGGAAATACTTTGACTCATTCGTAGTGTATTCATAAGACGCAACAAGTGTTCTACCTCATGCCGTACTATGGTATGAAGTGACCTTTGGATGGCAGGATGCAGATTGAGGTTCGCAAATGTTTTGTGCAGATACTGTTTTCCCTTCGGGAGGCCGGAGGGTGCCCTCAAGGCCACTTTGTCCCTGCTAGAAAGGGTGAGTACTTCAAGTTATAATATTGCACACATAACACTCCAACAATCCACAAAAGCAGGGATGTTGATGATCTCGAAGAAGGTCAAGTATTTTTCTAGATTATTCTGCTTTATATCGTCGGAGGTGCTGCCAGATATTATTTTCATTGTGTGTCTGAATGTACTCAAATAGAAAACAAAGCAAAAGCAATAGTTTATTGATTCTAATTTCACAGTGCCACAGTATGCTTTTATCTGCTTCAGTGTTACATGAAAGTACTGCTTGCATGATGTCAAGGGTTGCCTCTCATCCTTCAGCCTACTCTATAGTAAGAAAAAGAGAAGTTTGCTTCCTTGCTACACTTGCCGCCCATGTAGCAGGAAGTAAATCAGTTTATAGACTCTCATCTCGAAAATATTTAAAGAGAAAGAATGAAAAGAAGCAAAGGTGGCACATGTGCATCTGTCATGTGCAGGTTTGGCTGACGTAATGATGATAACATTCCTTTCTTCTTAATAATCCTTGGGCTCTGCCAGATTCTCCGTGCGAGAAGAAAAGCTGTAGCTGGTGTGGGACTTCTGCTTCGTCCAGTGTGACATTCTGCGACCTATTCTCATGCAGTGAGCATGGCCAATTGGTATGAACCCATGGCAGTAAGCAGTGGGAAAAACTAGATGACGCACACTGGAAGGAAATGGCAGGAAGTGATGACACTCAACTGAGCTTTTTAATTGAAGGTAAGGCATACAGTGCCTAGCCATATGATGCATACACAAAGAAAATATCAGACCCTCTTTTCATTCATACACCAAAGCACACACATGCCACATATGAAATTTTCTTATCGTGATGTGTCACTGAGGCAGGACCAACAGTTAGTGTGGCCTCAACAATTTCTCATGCTTTTTGGCTTCTGTGTTTGCCAAAGTGGGCCAGTTGGTGATTCATGATCAATGTATACTGCGCTTGTTGTTATCTATTTATTGTCTGTGTATTTATGGTCCGTGTTCTCTACCGTGCAGTATACATTGATCTATGTTTCTACAAGCATGATGTAGAACCAAGAACAGGAGCGCACCCACACTGGCAGCAATTTAGTGATAAATGTGAACTTTGATGTGCCTTTCGGGGAATCGTGATGCTCCCTTAATCCAGTTGCTCATAAGAGCACTGCTCCATCAACACCTGAACAAAGCAGTAGCGGCAAGATATGTAGCAACGGACATCTTCACAGTACAATCAAGGTTTTTGAATTCTGTAAGAAGTTGGGTAAGCGCGCCCGGTCGCAGCGATGGGAAGCAGGCCCTTCTCGTACCCCGCGCAGCAGGGGCGCTGCGGTCACATTGAGATGGGTGAGTGAGCGTCGTCTGCTATGTCTGTCATACGGAACATCGGGAAAGCTATTCTCGCATCAATTAAGTTTCGCTGAAGCGTCTATAGAGTAAACTTTTATCAACTGAGCAATACTTAATTGTAAGGAGGAGCTGCACCTGTACCTAATCAATATTACATTATTCTGTGGATTCATTAAATAAGATTCATCCATGCATGTTGTTTAGGATGAATCCCCGCAGGGGCGCCTGCGCAAGTAGGCGTTTGGTGTGTAGCGACACCACGGACCCGAGCTAACGGGGGAGTTTCTACTCCCTCCCACGCCTAGCCGTTCGTGGCTTTGCCGTGTCCGGGGTAAAGGGGATCCTGGGGGTTGAGTCGACGCTGGGTGATTGGACCGTTAAGGCCCCCCGGCAGAGGCAACACACCCCTTTGGCCCTGGCTTCACGTAGACGGCACCCCTGGGCTGACCCACCCAGGGGAAATCGGCAGTCGCCTTTTCCTATCTCTCTATTCCTACATCTTAGTCTTTTCTCGTCTTTAAATCTGTCCTGTCTTCTTCTCCCTTCCATTTACTTCCGATTTTTCCTGGCGGCAAGGGTTAACCTTGTGTAATTACTCAACCTTGAGTAGTTATATTTGGTTATAGTGGCAATGTACGGCTGGCGTCTGCAGCCTTATGCTATTAAGTGCTTCAGCGTCCCCTGGTTGGACTCCATGGTGGGTGGTCGCCATTGCTGCCGAAAAAAAAGTACACTACTATGGGAACACCTGCATTTCCCCGTCTCCTAGATCGTCTTCCGCCTAAGAGGGGACGCACAGATGACATATCAATTTTCAGCCAACCCAGACGATGCTTTCCCAAATTCCATGTTGTGCACAGCAAAAACCCAACAAAACAAGCCAGAGCCATATCTTCATTTCTTGTTGCTAAATCTCTGACTGAAGCCTTTGGCCCAGGATACAAGGTTACAAAGATGGCTAGCGGAGACCTCCTTGAGCTGCCTGAAAAACACCACTATGAAAAACTTGGCAGTCTCGTAGCATTTGGTAATATCCCAGTATCCGTTTCACCTCACAGATCAATGAACACCTCACGCGGAGTTGTTTCAGAAGCAGACCTTCTTGAAATGTCTGAACAGGAACTGCTTGAAGGGTGGAAAGAGCAAAATGTCACAGATGTGAAAAGAATTGTCATCAGACGAGACAACAAAGAAATACCTACCAAACATTTAATACTCACCTTCGCATCTAGCACACTGCCTTCATCTATAGACACAGGCTACATCAAACTATCTGTCCGTCCCTACATTCCCAATCCAAGACGGTGTTATAAATGTCAACGATTTGGTCATGGCTCGCAGAACTGCCGGGGTCAGGAAACTTGTGCAAGATGTGGTAGCCACGGCCACCCATCTGATAACTGTGTTACTACGCCCCACTGCGTGAATTGTGATGGGGAACACGCCGCGTATTCGCGTTCGTGTCCTAACTGGAAGAAAGAAAAAGAAATCATCACTCTTAAAGTCAAAGAAAACATCACATTCAAAGAAGCAAGACGAAGAGTGTCGCCATTTTACGGCGCAACATATGCTGATGCGGTGCGTCAGGGGGCAACGCCGCACCAGTCCTCGCCACTCCTTCGGCCAGCGTAGAGCGAGCCGACGGCTGTGGCGCCTGCCCCCAAGGCGGCAGTAGTTCAGTCTACTCCGCCTCCTAGCGAATTGAGGCCGGAGACTCCAGGATCCTCTGGTCTCAAGGCCTCACCGCACCAGGCGAGGCCTAAAATCCGAACCACCAGCTCGCATGTGCGGGCACCCAGTGCCTCTGAGGAGGCAATGGATACAACGGTACCCTTGGTACCGAAAGAGCGGCGCGGCTTCTTGGAGCGCATCAAGAAAAATAAAGAACCAACAATGGGGCCGGACGACCGTCCTGCCACCTTAATTAACAAGCTCACTCCAACACAGGATACTCTCTGTACACACAGCAGCATCTCTTTTTTTAATATGCAGACAGAAATATTACAGTGGAACATCCGAGGCTTTCTTCGAAACCTCGATGACTTACAAGAACTCCTCCATGAACACAATCCTAGAGTGCTGTGTGTACAAGAGACACACTTAAAACGAACAAACACAAACTTTTTACATAACTACGTAATCTTCCGAAAGGATAGAGATGATGCCATGCCACCATCTGGTGGTGTAGCAGTTTAGTTAGTTAAGGTATAGCATGTACACAATTACCCCTTCAGACTTCCCTCGAGGCGGTGGCTGTTCGAGCAGTTATTTTTAAACAAACTCGTCACCGTCTGCTCTTTGTATATACCTCCACACCACCGTCTTGAAAAACTTCAATTCCAGTCTTTAATAGACGAACTACCTGAACCTTATCTGGTCCTTGGGGACCTGAACGCGCATAACGGTCTGTGGGGTGACTCTCGCTGTGATACACGAGGTCGTCTCATTGAACACTTTCTCGTTCCATCAGATGCTTGTCTGTTGAATAGGAAAGAGGCAACATACTATAACCTTGCAACAAAACTTACTCTTCCATAGACCTCAGTATCGCATCTCCTTCACTTGTACCATTACTTCAGTGGAAAGTCATAAATAATCCATACGGAAGTGACCATTTCCCTTTAGTTTTGAGTACACCAATAATAAATGAATGTCCTCCTCATGTTTCCAAATGGTTGGTTAACAAAGCCGGCTGGGAACAATTTCAAAAGATTACACACTTAAGTTGGACCGACATATGCGGATTAGGCATAGATGAAGCTGTGCAGTACTTCACGGCTTTTCTTACTGACGCAGCAGCCAAGTGCATTCCACAAACATCTGGACTGCCCGGCAAACGACACGTTCCGTGGTGGAACACTGAGTGTCAGAATGCGCGAAAGGAACAGAACAGGGCATGGAGGTTGCTGTGGAACTCGCCGACAGCGGAAAACCTTGAGAGCTTTAAGAAAATAAAATCTCGAGGCAGGAGAATGCGTCGGCAGGCCAGAAAAGAAAGCTGGCACAAGTTTTTATCAGGGATAAATTCATATACACAAGAGGCTAAAGTCTGGAACATGGTTCGTAGGGTAGCGGGAAGACAAGTACACTCACTCCCACTCGTAAACACACAGGGTGACAGCCTGGAAGATCAAGCGAAGTTCCTCGGTGCACACTACGAGCAGGTGTCTAGCTCGTCACACTACACTGAAGCTTTCCAAAGACACAAAACAAAGATAGAAAAGCAGAAACTAGAATCCAAGTGCACAAATTACGAGGAATACAACCAACCTTTCAGCCCCGCCACAGTGGTCTTGTGGCTAAGGTACTCGGCTGCTGACCCGCAGGTCGCGGGTTCGAATCCCGGCTGCGGCGGCTGCATTTCCGATGGAGGCGGAAATGTTGTAGGCCCGTGTGCTCAGATTTGGGTGCACGTTAAAGAACCCCAGGTGGTCGAAATTTCCGGAGCCCTCCACTACGGCGTCTCTCATAATCATATGGTGGTTTTGGGACGTTAAACCCCACAAATCAATCAATCATCAATCAACCAACCTTTCAACTTAGCTGAGCTACAAACATCACTAAACTCTTGCAATAATTCCGCTCCAGGCTACGACCGTGTCACATATGAAATGTTGAAAAACCTGCCCCTCGAAACGCGAAAAACTTAAAAGAAGTAATTATTACTTTGAAACATGTTTCACATAATTTGTTCAAATTTTAGGCCAGCTGCAGTCTCCATTTGTCTCCTTTTCTAACAAAACAAGAACCACTGCGATAGAATAAGTATGACCAGAGATATTGTCACTCCAAAACTACACCATGATCGAAAATTCAGTTTTGAAAAAAATTAGAAAAAAAGCATTTCAAGTCAAGTTAAAAATAATTATGGAAATCTTTTTAACACTGCAGTAATCGAGGATGATACACGGGTTCAATCAGGCAACATGAATATTTTACAGCAATCTCAAATAAAATTAGGGCATCTCAAAATTTACTTGTAAAACCCAATAATGACTTCAAAAAACATTTTTTATAAATGTTCCTTAATACTATGTAACTATATACTAGTCCTACTGCACTTGTCAATTCACCACCTTTCAGACAAAAAAGGATTATTCGGACTGGTTGACCAGAACCAGAGATATTGTTGCTCCAATATGACACCATTAGAAATGCCATCTTGGGGAAACAGAAAAAAAAAATGCTGTTGAAACGTTTTATTGTGCTGCCCCTGCTGCGACAGTCCCATCAGCGGGAAAATATCGTTCATGGCTTACTGGTCGTTCCCACTGTAGAGAATAGTACGCGTTAAAGAATTGTTTATCTCAAATGCATTGCACGACTTTTCATCATCGACTCTGCGCGAGTTCTATGCCGTCGTTACTCTGCCTCAACAGACGCACTTCACTATCAGTTTCTTAGCGAGGCTGTAGTCATGGTCACCTGTGACTAGTTTCACGCACCGGCCACATGGGGAAGCAGCGAGCAGCCCATTCACGATCTCCAAGTCTACCATCACATACGAAGCTGCAGTGTCCGCGGTGGTGACCGATGAGGCGTAGCGTCAGTCAGAACTGTGGTCTTTTGCGCTGTCGATTCAAGTTGATCAAGCATGACCTGCTCATGAGCTCTCACTTTGGCTATGTCGGTGCTCGCGACAGCTCTTGTGTGAACTCACACACGGCTACAGTCGGTGCAAAGAATGCCGTTGTTCTCGGGCAGATAGCTGCCAGCTGCATCATTGCGGGTCGCTTGATGATCGCTTGTAGAGTCAAGCGATGGCATGCCCTTATATTGTGTACCGCTATCACCTGTGACGACTATGTCAGATGCCCTAGCACCGCAAGCCGCTTGCTCATCTGCAAAGAATGCCGTTGTTCTCGGGCAGATAGCTGCCAGCTGCATCATTGTGGGTCGCTTGATGATCGCTTGTAGAGTCAAGCGATGGCATGCCCTTATATTGCATACCGCTATCACTTGTGACGACTATGTCAGATGCCCTAGCACCGCAAGCCGCTTGCTCATCAGTTACAGAGCGGACCGCAGTCACCTCCATCGCTGTTATTGGGCGCCCAAGTAACGCAGTCACTTGCTGATCAGTTGCACGAACCCGTGATATTGTGCGGGAAGCTCGTTTTCTAATTATGGCTCGCCTTAGGCCTAACTGATACACCGAGTGGCAAGGTTCTGTTTGTCATTGCAGATAGAGTTACAATTTTGTGAGAAACTCTATGGGGTTGCATAGAAGTGTGCGCCAAGGAGTCAATGCATGGCTGCCGACAGTTTTCGCAGTGCCGCTGCCGCCGATGTGTTCTGTCGGCCCGATCAGCGCGCCATTATTTTTTTTCATGTTTGATTAACCTTTTTATGAGCAAACCTGCCTTTCTATGACACTTTATTCTCAGCAGTACATAGTCAGCTTTTTTTCGATTCTGCCCGCTTGGCAAATTCATCATAATTGATTCGCTTGCAGGTTCATGTTAAATAACTGGACGAGAAAAACTTTAGTGCTTCTAATGAAGTAGAAAAGTAATGTTGCACTCATAACAAATGTTAATTTTAAGCTAGTTTCTAGCTCTTGTAGTTGAGCGAATTTAGGTTGGTGACAGCACTAACGGAGTTGTTTGGCAAGGACCACCAACATATCATGGCTGACGACTGAGTCTATGTACTCCATCTCACACTATACGTGTGAATAAAAGGGGTGAAGAGTCAGTATTGGAATAACAGTCAATATGGCTGTGAAAACGAGTCAATGCTTAGCAGCAGCTCAAAAGTGAAAAGGGCGCTAGTTATTGCACAAGCGCTTCCATGGGTTATGGAAACAGTACTTCTTATATATTGCTAAGCACTCTAAACGAGCAAGAGCTAGCAAATTCTTTGCATATGTATTCATAAAAGGTTAGTTAAGGAACTAGAACACAGCCTTTAATGAAGACAGAGGACAACACAACAGATGAAATATGCTCTATCAAACAAACGATTCAATCAATAGGGACGAGATGGTGATCACCATAAACGTGTGAAGTACTGCGCAGGACATGAATGCAGGTGGAAAAAACTCTGAATGTGAGGGTATAATGTCTTGTTTTTCTTTTGCTTTGCCATGCACTCGCCAGACAATCAAACCAAGTAATCTGCGTTTTTACTTCGCCTGTTTTCTACCTCGGACTAAATTCGACCAACTATATAAAGAAGCCGATTCGTCACAACCGTGTTTGAAACAGGACATCACCAACGTAGCTTGTCGTGCGAGTTGCTTCATAATATTCGGAAGAGGAAACTAGCGACAGGCACGAAGACAGCGAAGGAAAACAACCGCTGGACTTCAAACACAATGTTTATTGCAGAAAGCCCTTCACACACGCAACCCAGCAATGCATTTCTGAGTTATTTCACAGTTGCACAGATAACAGTGCACCAGTGTCGAAGAGTTACTAGCAGCACACTTTCATTAAACACCAAAATATCAATGTGCACCCACTATATATGTAGCGACGCGAATTCTTTGTCTGTAAAGAAAATTTTAGGGATTATTTATCAGTACATGGCACTTTGCCATGTTTTGTCTAATATTGAAGGCTTTAAAAACTTTGAGTCTTGTCTATTCCTTTGCTAATGACGCTTACTGATTTGAAATCGGGGGTACTGAGCCTTTGCAGCACAGAGGTAAGTATCCACCAGTGCCTGTAGGGAGTAGGTAGATTGTGGTGTTTACGCAGCCTTTCATTGAAGCTGATCAGATCGTCTAATCACTGCAGACACGGCCGCATATATAACAAAGAAATTTGGAAACTTACGTATGATCTGCGTTGTAAAGGCTGTAGCTGCGCTGCTGATTTCAAATCAGCGTATAATAGCAAAGGAATTGAAAAATGAGATTAAGCATAAAAGTTGCGAAGTCTCTTGCAATAATAAAAGAAGGGGCAAAGTTGCATATGTATAATATCTAATTTCTCAATTTGCCTCACAGGTAAAAAATTATGGGTCTAGTCAATGGGTGCACTAGGCGTTTGTATTTCGGAGTATTATGGAAATCGGCGGTTTGCAACATCTTGACATGCTCCTTGGCATTGTATTGTTAATTCTGCAACATTACTTGGCTCAGATAGCCTATTTATGCATGTACTGACTGTCCATTCATGTGCAGTTTTTTTTTAATAAACATTTAGTTTATTAAGGTTTATTATTATTCAGCAGTTGTTCTGCCTGGTTCTTTTGCTGTTTTCTGTATTTTTTGTTGTTTTATTGTCATGCGAGTGTAGCAACCATCCTCACAACCTTCCTCTTCTCCAGATGACTTGCCATTACGCGCATGTGCAGAATGTCTCCATCAACAAGTGGCATGATCTATTGCACTAAATTTTATTGCCCAAGATCTATTGCACCATTCACCCACGAATTATACAGACAGATCAACCTATCCTTTCAGCATGTTGTACGAGAAAGACAATTTGAATTGTATTTAGGGTAGTTAATCTTACGAGCAATTGAATAGTTCATAATACTGCTGAATAAAAAGGAAACCTCGTATATGGCATACATTACGAAACGGCATTCGACCCTGTTGAGATATGTGAGTGATTCTGGTCTAGAGTTTGTTGAAGTGTTGTGTCTAGCTGTTCTGGCATCGAAGACTCTGAAAGACTGGATCGTGGCAGCTGGTAGACTGAAGGAAACTTTAAGTTTATTTACAATAATTACAGGGCAAGCATTTCACTACATGATGAACATCTCATGAAACCAGACGAAGATTTCGTGTCCACATAGCCCACGCCCGCCAAGGTCAACGTCATTGACTAGGGCGTGGCCACCACACTTCACCCGTAGCACCTGGTGCCTCTTGATCTAAGAAGGCGGGTGGGTCATGGGTCTCACGCTCGTTGTACCGGGCCGAGTACTAGGAAGACCGCTGCTCGCCATGCTTAATAAGCAGGGATGGTTGTCATCCCCAGTGATGCCACTCTCGTCAAAAAGGGTGTTGTGGGCGGCAACCATTGCAGCAAGTAGTTTTTGTCTAACACCTTACGGTGTCAAGCTGCATGGTGCCTCACTTCCTGTGTCCGAAAGACAATGCACATTCTTGGGCGGCTGGCTGTCAGCAGGTCTGCAGTTTTTTGGCAACCTGTTTGCAGAACAGGTGACACCACTTTGTTCTTGACTCAGGTGCCGTTTCTAACGAGTTGTTTTGTTGACAATTACATCTGTGCAATAACAGCTACTCCACTTAAAAAAAAAAAAGCTGTAAAATTCTTCCTGACACACTGGCATTATAAATATACTGTTCAGTAACCCCCTCCCCTCTATTTTTTTACTCCGAAGAACCCTTAGTAGAAAGAAGGTGCATTTTTGGGGTTCACGCATACCTACAACATCACGGAGGGATTAGGTGGCACTTGGGGAGCCTTTGTTTAAAGGCTGCTGTGTTGAGTGGAAACGACATATAAGAAGTTAAAAAAAAGAAACAGGTGGGACATCAGGTACCCGTGAAAGAGGGTACAGCAGTAGGTGAGTGGCAGTACACAATCTCTTATAGTGTGAAAAAAAGCTGCCAAATTCTCACGCCATGCAATGCTTTCATGATTTTGTTGTCAAAAATCGGAAATCAAGGAGCAGTTGCACTACTAGCCGTTTAATAGATTGGCCGAATCACTCGCAAATTTCAGGAAAGAAGTATAAATTTAAGGGCTCATTATTTTGTTAGATGTCATATGTACACATACCATTTCCTAGTGGTAGGAGGAAGAGGAAAGGAAAGACAGGAAGGTTAGCCATTCCTTGCGGTAGAGTCTGCATAGGATAGCCGAAACGCTCAAATAACATGAAACGTCTGTCACATACGTGGGGGAGACTCGACTGCAGAGTGAGCGGTTGCTCACCCGTTTTTAATGATGCCCAGAAATGAAATAAATGCGAGAGGGAACTTGTGGAATCATATCAAATGCCACGAAATGGGAGATGAAACTTACTGAAGCATATAAAATGCAAATAAAGAAACATATAGTCCTGATCGCATACCTTTTATAGTGTTATCATGAAAAGAGGCTGATCACTTTTTTAGAGAAATGTAATTTAGGATGTATCATGCTCTGTGTTAATTTTAAGGTCTTTACGGTGCACGAGCGTGTTGGTTATTATCGAATTGTGTCATGCGCAGTGTTTTCATCTGTACTAGCTGCATCACGGGCAGCACATGTGTGTCTTGGGCATTTCCTTTCAAACCGTGCTGCTTCATTAAAGTGTTAATAGTCTCAGCTTGTGTGTGCGTGCGTCCTTCTAGGCTGGGTTCGTCGTTCTTTCAAACGATATGGCAGCAGCTTACCTACATGAATCTTGTGAAACATATGCTAACATGTTATAAAAAAAAAAGTTATGCACTCTTGTGGAATTAAGCAATAAACACACATTCAACATAGTCGCGTACCGTGGTGGCATGGTGTTTTCATGCGTGCTCGATCCCGATCGCGGTAATCGCATTTTGATGGACACTAACTGGGTGGTCAAAACTTCCCCAGAAATTAATAATATACTGTGTATGACTTGAGATAAGCGCCCCCTCTTCCTTTGCCCAATTTCTTTCTTCAAATTTTCAATATGCATGCTCAAAAACAAAGCAGTTATCAAACATTTGCCAGTTCTCTTCTAGTAATATCATAAGTCATATCCTGCTGTTAGTGTTAAACGCACTGAATTTCAGGTAAATAACCAAAGGAGACATAGTAAAGAGCTCTTTGAACTTGTATTTTCGGTTTCCATGCCACTGGCGCCGGTGCCTTGTGACGAAAATTGGCCGTGCGCCGCCGCTGATTGTTTTTTTTCGGCGTGTGCTACCGCCGCCGACTTGGAGTGACATCCCACGCCACCACCGGTCCAACCCGCCTCGGCGCACAGCTCTAGCGTTACACAAGTCAATGCCAGACTTGGGGACCAGTGTTGTCAGACTGCTGCTATGTTTACTGGTAGAGTTTAAGCTTTCCTGTAATGTTTTCCCATCGGCTCTTGCTGTTTTTCAAGAGTACGTGGTGTTCTCGTGTCACTAGGGTGCCAGCAACGTACGTGCCGCTTCGGGGTTGTCACTATATTGCCAGTGTCCGTGATGAGCACGAGTTGGCTGGGTTACCGCACAGCTACGGACAGCTGCACACAGCAACGAAGGTATTCGTACTGCGGTGATAATGATGTATGCTGTCCATGCTTTGTGTGTAGTTTTGTGACACCGTTTAGTTTCTCCTGTTAAATCTGTCGTTGCGCATGGGTATGGTGGCTAGAAGGGGACCAACACAGCCAGCAGGGGACAGCAGAGGGCGGAGCAGTTATTTATGTCAACAAGGGGTGGCACATGTGTAGCTTCTTAGATCGCTCTCTCCGGTCAGAAGTCTCCTAGCACGTGTATGGCACGCGTACCGTGTGCGTCTCTGTTGCTAGGTTTGCGTTAGTTCGCACTGTTGTTGGTGAAATTGTAAAGCATTGCTAAGGCGTGATTAACGATGAGCAAGCCTACGAAGCCTGCGACGAGCAAGCCTGCAAAGTTGGAAGGCTCATTCACACACTACTGCAGCTTCAACAAACTGAGAGCAAATAGCATAATGGACTTGATTTGAGTGCTAACGAAATCTAAACTGATCTGTGTTTGCTGCGAGCAACATTCCACAGATTTAACTGATAGCCTGATCAAGTTTTATATAATGACAAGGCTGCATTTTATAGTAAAGGTGGAAAACGTGGCATGAGAAAGCAAGTGGTGGCGCTATTTAAAGCTTCTTGCGTTCCTTATGTTTTATTACATGAGTGGATTTTTTATTACCCTTGATTGTTTCAAAACTGCCTCTTGCACAATGTTTGTGATGTACAAGAATGAACACGTAATTTTGAAGCCTTTGCACTGTGTCACTCGAGATGAAGAAAATGCATCAAACATGAATTATTCATATGAAAGATGAGAAGTAAACAGCCCCAAAGTTAGTAAAATGATATGCTGTCCTTAAAAGCTACATGGTGTTTAAACGGTTCACATAGACTACGTCCTTTCATAATTAAGAACCTTTTCTGACTCCTGCACCTATGTTTGATACGGCACACATAAATTAACACACAGTATAAACACAAAGTATGCTGCCTCCTACGTTTGCGTGGCAGTAGAAATCGCTCATTGTTTTGGCTTTGCTGAAATCTGTGCAAAGTTTACTGCACCTATTAGAATGCGCAGCCGGATTCAGATCCTTAAGCAATCACCTTTAAGATTTGAACGTGATAGCTAATCATCCTGTACATAGCGGGTACTTCAACAACTTCGTGAATTATTTTTATCGTATTATCTTATGCGAGAAGTTTAAAGTGTAAATTACGATGTAATTGTTAAAGTTGAAACTGATTTGTTTCAATGAAGCTTTTGCATATGACTGTATATGTGTAATGGATAGCATGCTTTAAACAACGAGTGATTATGTGCATGAAATCATTTCGAACTTGCTACGCACCCACTACGTGTGCTTAAGAGAATACGCGCAGTAGTGAGTGTGCCTTTTGTAATGGTGGTCGACTTCAATTCACGAAGCTTAAACTGTACAAAGTTCTTATGATAATCACATGTCCTGACGCCCGATGGCAATGTACACTTGTGCCAGGTAATATATACATGTTGTATTGTGAAGCCTGACGTGTGCAGAATGCATGGGTTTTTAAAGCGTGAACGTTATTTTCACTGCATTCCGAAGCAGACGCATGGCTGTGTGGTATGACCCCTACTTGCCACGCAAACGGCCCGGGTTCAACTCTCACTGGGACCCGGTAATTATTATTTGCATCTTTCATGATTTTTTGTTCACACACACAATGATTATTTTTCACTCACAAGCACTGATACTGACTCCAACGTCGACACCGATGTTGAAATTTCTGCTAAGTGAGCTCTTTAGTGCTATCACATTAAAATTCATTGTTTGAACGCTCTTGAGGTTCCTACCATCTCGATCGCCGTGCGCTTGGAAGCTTGGCAGAAGGGAATCCGCAGCTGCCGACCAATCTAAGCTGCGACGGCAGTGCCGCCGCTGCTGACAAGATTCACTGGTGCAGCCCGCAGCCACTGTTGCTCCCACCTCCCCTTCTAGCCACCATAGCCAGGGTTCCACACTTTGCCGATTCCCTGCTTTTGAGTTATGATCGAGTCTGATCTGTTAATATGTACTATAATGGAATGTACAGTGAAAAAAAGGGGCTCACACTTCAACAACACACACAATCAAATGACCGTGTCAACGGACCACACAGACACAATGGACTGCACAGGAACCATATGGGAAAGCTGGAACTGCAGGGGAAAATACCCCTAAGTCTGGCAACTGAATGATGCAACACCAAACAGAACCTTGCCCAGAGTTCTCCAGTCCTTTAGGCACGTTCGTCATACAGCTATGGTTCGTAATCTGATGTGCACGTTTGAGCTGCTGCACGAAATAAGACCATCTGATGTAAGTCTCAACACCTCTGAAATGTACATTTTTCATTATGCAGTTGTGGCACCTGATGGCAGTTCAGTGGCATAGTTGCTTGAGCTGTTGTGCCTGACACCCCTCCCTAACTTTTCTGTATGAAAGCTCCGTGGTATCTTCTTATATCAGAAGCAGAAGTACTGTGTTATTCTCAACACTAGTATGTTGGCGGGGTCAGAACATGTCATCGAGTTTTGAAAGCTGACAGCTTTGCTAGATTTTCTGTTCCCAGTATTGTCATGGTTCACTTGCTGCCAGTGCAGTGTATGAAGCCTTGAGAAGGCTCCACAGGAGTATGCCAAAAAGTGACCAGCTGAAATGCTCCGTTGCACAGTTGCTTTCATGACAACTATAGGGCTGCATGTTTTTGGATAAATCCGAAAAATGCCTATAAACTCTTGCTGGTAATATTTCTGACAAGAGTCATCTGATTTTCAAAGCTGAGAATTATCAGCTGAAAGGAGCGCACCTCCATCAGTAACATCGATCTGGTAATATATGACTGCATCTATTACAACAAGCTTCAGGGTTGTAAACTGATCAAATGTATGTGTTTTGTATTTAAGTATACAATGAAATTTTGGTAGAACGAACCCCACATTAATGAACTTCAGATTAACAAACTCTTAAAAAATCCTGCACTGACTGCTAATAGTTTCAATGTAAAATTATTTCAGAACTACATACTCCAGAATACCGAACTAATGTGAATAACGAGTGTTAATTTAGTTCCGGGATATATTAGCAACGCCTTAGTACTATGAACTAATGTTCTGAAATCTGTTGCTACCAGCAGAGCAATACGCAAGCTGACGACAAAGCGAATGAACGCCTTGCTTCTTAAAAGATGCGCGACGGTGCGGAGGGGAAATAAAAAAAACGAAAGAGCCACTTACTTTTCTTTCAATTTATTGAAGCGGCGACGCCGCAGGTTTAAAAACGCATAGGCGAGGGCAACACGGGAGGCCAAGGTCAGCAAGGTAGAGGGCAGAGTGGGAGTCAGGCCCGTGGCATGTTGCGAGCTTCGCGTTCGTGCCGTGAGGTGTCGCCACCATCAAAACGACAGGCCGGTGATGGCAAATGACTGCCATGTAAGCCTTTTTTTTTGACAATTTTAAACTTCAGAACGGTATGCACAAAAAACTGTTTTCATTCAATTTTAGGCATTTAGAAGCACGCGTGGTGCGAACGTTTGGAAAATTGGAAAGTGACACACTTTAGGTGGCAGCGCAGACCAGAAAACTAACAGTCGGGCCGCATTGCTCGTGAAAAAGCACATGAATATATTAATTACAAAAAGTTGCCAAATACTGTTTTTGAGGTACTACGACATCTTCAGCTAGGGAAGTCTGGAACGTTATCAGTGTACCTTTACTTACGGCAGCGAACGTTTTGTGGATTGCGATAGATATAACAGCCAGTGCTGGACAGCTGTGCTCCTGGCATCTGTGTTGGAGCTATGCGTAGTACGTACCTTGTTTAAACGCTGATGCAGGCATATTGTTCACTGCTGTACATTCCAAAATGTTACTACATGGCCTTTATTTCATGTATACATCAATTGACTTCCAATAAAGCTATTTATTGCTGCAAGTTTGTGTGATCAGCGTTGTCAGTTCGCTCGGCCTGTATGCGGCATCACTCACTTATTAAAGTGGGTAGGCAAGATACATGTAAGCTTCTAGTAAGTAGTTTACTGCATTGTACTATATGTAAACGAGAAATTGAGACAGGGAGCTGCTCCAACGAGCGCGGGACAGCTATGACGCAGAAGCAAGAAGCAGACGATGACGGTGTCGTTTGCTATGCGAGCGGCCAGTTGCCATATCAAAACGCCCTGGTGCTTTGAAACCCATTTTGTTTTATACGCAATATAAGTTATACAAACAATATTTTTGGTTAATATTTGTTCAAGAAAGCTATTTGAGTGCACAAGATAATAAAAACTTGTTCAGTTGTCAGTAAAATAGTGATTTTTAATATTTGTACAACTGCCGCTGCAATCCAGACTTCGCCATCAACGCGTCTAATTTTCGTCTCCATTGGCTCTATGAACATGTCACTCCACTGTGGGAGTTGTGGAGCAGGAAGCATGGGTGCGGAAAACCTGAGGCAGTCCAAACTAGCCCAAATCGCCATTCTTCCTGAGACAGTGAGGGAGCAGGAAACGAAACTCGAGGAATTTTCTTTTGGAAGAGGTGATGACAGCCGCGACGCTTCGGGCTGTTCTTTTTTTGTCACTTCTAAATTTGCTCTAGGACTAGGAGGACTTGTTTGTCAGTTGTGTTCAACGCTTTTCAGTGATTACTTATCGTGTTCAGAAAGCAAGTTGGCGTTCGCGCTGCGGTGCTACTACGAATGAGTTCATTTTTGCTTGCGACAAAGAAGCGGAATCAGTTTTTGCAAAGCGAGAAAGTGGGTATTATTTGGCAACTGGAAGGCAGAAAGCAGGCTGTTGTGACCAAAGAACCAAACTGCACCACAGGAATGTGGATGAGCTGGGGGCCTTCGTGCTGCAAAATTCGTGTTGCACGCGTAAAAAAAAAAAAAAAAACACAGACTCTTTAAAGTAAATGTGCATTTTCTGGTGTTCAATTGTGCATTAGTTTTTTTTCTCATTAAAAACAAGTTCAAAGACCCATCGTTCAAACGGTAAGTGGTTTTGGTCAGTGGAAAATAAGTATTTATGGTTAATTTTTCGGCTTTCAAATAACGACCTTTCAAAATAACGAACCAATTGCTGCGGCCTCCTAAAGTTCGTTATCACGAGATTTCACTGTATGTGCTTTTATGTATTTATTCTTTTACAATCAAACCTTCCTGACATAACGGAATGAGTTCTGAGTGTCCGAAACAGGGACAGACGAAAAAAGAGAGAGCACACCACGAATGCTGACTTGGAACTGAATTTATCTGAAAAAAAAGTAACCCCATTAGATGGCGCACATGAGGGCACACTTGTGCAGATGACTCGCAAAAACCCATGAAAAAAAAATTACGAACAGATATGACACCAGCTTTCTGCAAAAGATCAAGTTCACTATCTAGCAGATTAAGGGAAGGTTGGATTACACAAGCCCTACCTTTTTTTTTAGACAAGCTCTGACAATTTTTCGATTTAGTTTATCGTTATGTCTAAAATGACAAAAGTGTCTGAAAGCGTCCGCATTCACGGCAATGTACCACACTTCAAGTATACTTAGTTAGTTCAGCTATGGTTTTTTTAATAAGATTTTGAAGTATTATGAAGATATAATAGTAATAATTTCTTCATTTTTTTTGTCAGGGAGGTTAAGGAAGCTGGCAAAAAAAAGCTGAGATGCAGTAAAGCATATTCGTTGAAAATAAAAGTATAAGAACACATTGAAACAACTTATAATCCAAAATTAAACACCAAATTTCGTAGAATTGGAGGTTTCGATCAAATAAACTCTTGATAGATGCTGGACGTTTCCACCCCCCCAAAAAAAACACTGCATTAAATGAATTAATAAAACAGGTTTATTGTGAAATCCGGCTAGTTGCTGGTCTGGGCCAGACCATTCATATGGAGGATGAGACTTTGTCTTCCAATAGCCTTCCTGGCCTGCTCGATAGTCCAGGTTTGGTCTTCTAGTTCGGAGCTGAGCAGCATTGTACGCCAGTGATCCCGGAAAGGTTCTGGGGAGTCTGTTTGCTTTTCGGGACATCCCCAGAGCATGTGACTTGGGGAGGCCGCTTCTACTTTACATGCTTTACATATCGAGTCTGGGTAATTTGCTGGAAACATTCTGTGTAGCAGAGCCGGGCTGGGAAAAGAATGCAGGGCTCGGAAAAGAATGAGTTATTAGTTTGCGCTAGTCTGTTGCCTGTTTTTGATCTAATTTTGGGTGAGGTGGAGGGAAAATATGCCTTAACTCACGATAATACTTGGTATGTTCTGTGTAGCTGGCGATTCTGCTTTTTAATACAGGTTCAATTTCGGCAACAGCATCTCTCGACGAGGGTACCCCTTGGGCTGTGCGGCGGGTTTAATTTCGTGACAGTGCATGGACAGTCTCATTCGGGTTGTTGGTGGCCGCGTTTGTGTGGGCCGGGAACTAGATTAAATATTTACATTCCTCTGAACTCAGCAGTTTTTGGTTCCTCGCAAGAATTTTCAGGGCACTTTACGAAATGCATTCGTACCAAAAATTTCTAATTGCAAACTCTGAATCGCTCAGAATGAAGGTATGTTATGTGGAAGTGAGAGCCATGGTGATGGCCACCTTTTCAGCTTCCTCAATTTGTGTCGTAAAAACAGTAGAGGCATTAATGCAGTTTCCGGTCACGTCTACAGCCGCTGCAACATGCGCTCTCTTCTTGTACAAGCTCGCATCTACGAACAGAGACTTTTCACTAGTTCTGTGTGTCTTCAGCAGCGCTTTTGCTCTGTGGTGTCTGCGTTCTGCATTCGTAGTGGAGATCATATTTCTAGGTAGCGGGTTTATCACGATTTTTAATTGGATGTAGGTGGGAATGTCGCTTTTCTCACCATGCTGGACGTGGTATGTGATACCCAATTTCACTAATATGTTCCTGCTCGTTTTCGTTGCTGACAGCCTTTATAATTGTGAGACGTGCTGGGCTTCGGCAATCTCATCTAGCGTGTTGTGAAGGCCTAGTTTCAGGAGTAGCTCATTACTTGCATATTCTAGGACGCCCGAGGCTTGTTTGTACACTTTTATGATCAGGGCATTAATTTTGTTGCTCTCTGCGGTGTGCTAATTATTGAAAGCTACTACGTAAACAACATGGCTAATTACAAATGCCTGTATTAGGCACATGACGCTGGCTTCGCCCATGCCTCGGTGTCTATTTGTAACCCTGCGCACTAACTTCATAGCGTTGGCGACATTGGTTTGTCATTCAATAAAGTGGAATGCTGGGCCAGTTGGTCGTTGTTTAAATGATCGACTCCAAGAACATGCGACGTCCTTGAAGGTTCTTGTAGGTGTCACGCACTTGTCAGTGTACTGCAGGGATTGTAGGTGCAATCTGCCGTTTGGCAGCACAAGAATTCTGGGCAAATCTAAACACAGATTGACCAGAGAAATCATGGAAGCAGAATAGATTAGGGCGAACGCAAGTACGTGTATCAGTGTTCCTGCGGTAGCAATAAATGAAAAAGAGGTAACTTTTTTAAGCTGTTGAAGTAGATAAACGTGTACCTTCTCTTCTTTTGAGGGACGAGGGTGTGGGTTGCGGCACCTTGAAGTGATAGTTGGTCGCGCCTGCGCATTTGTGTTCTCGTGAAATGAATGTTTTCTAATAAGAGTTCAGTTGTAAGTTGAGCGTCTTTCTTGTCAAGTGCTTTTCCTTCTACCTTGTGCGCTCATATATTTTCACCTTTTGGTTTGTAGCTTGTGGATGGTTTTCCTATTAATTTCCTTAGACTCAATGACCAATCCAAGGACTCTTATATGCTGAACTATAGGTATGATTTCGCCATCGGCCGTGCTGACTCTAATCTCTTCGTATTCGCGACTACCTGCGTACGATTTTGGCGGTCTGCCTCTAAGCGTGGGTCTATAGAGAAGGAGCGCCGACTTTTCTGGCAAAGATCAAAGGCCGCATTATCAAAGGCTTTTTTGAGATCCTGCCTAAAGATGGCCCGGGTCGATCTGGATTTATGGCTGAGTACTTGTTGCTTAAGCCAGGATTGCGTAGTGGTTAGAACATCAGCCTTGCATGCAAGAGGTCCGTGGTTCGAATCCCGATGCCACGCAGTTCCCAACCGGATTAAAAAAAAAAGTCTGCGTGGTGATGGAACTGCATTAAAAGACCTGGGGTGCGGCCTCACCGGTGACCACCGCCGGTAATGCACTCCCTCACCAGAGAAAGATTGACCAACCTGGTGCAGTATCTGGCCACTACCTTCCACGTGCATACTTCAATTAACTCACGGCCCTCAGTCCCCAGCGGCTACGAAGCAACTGACCATGGCGGCGGTCAGATCTGCAACGCAGCAGGGGGTGCTAAGAATCTCTGGATCTGGACAGGCCGCCATTGGAATCTCAACTTGGCAAAGTTTATCGCTAGAACCTTATCTAAAGAGGCAAGTCGAGCTGTACTATTCGAGGAGCTAGAGGGTATTAAATGGAATGTAATAGGGCTCAGTGAGGTTAGGAGGACCGATGACGTCTATACAGTGCTACAGAATGGGCACGTTTTTTGCTATTGGGGCTTGGCTGACAGACAAGAACTAGGAGTGGGGTTCCTTATCCACAGAAACTTAGCTGGCAGCATAGAGGAATACTATAGCATTAATGAAAGGTTGGTAGGTATCATGATTAAACTCAATAAGAGATACAAGATGAAGGTGGTACAGGCTTATTCACCTACGTCCAGTCATGATGACGCGTCCGTTGAAAGCTTCTATGAAGATGTGGAATTGGCAATGAGTAAGGTATACTATACTATACTGATGGGAAACTTCAATGCAAAAGTAGGAAAGAAACAGACTGGAGACCAGACAGTAGGAGATTATGTCATTGGTACTAGAAATGCCAGAGGGAAGCTGCTAGTATAATTTGCAGAACGCAATAATTTACGGATTTTGGACACCTTCTACCGAAAGCGAGGGAACCGTAAGTGCACATGGAGGAGTCCTAACGGCGAAAATAAGAACGAAATCGACTTTATACTGAGTGCACACGCAGCCATTGTGCAAGATGTGGAAGTGCTTTGCAAGGTACGATACAGTGACCATAGATTGGTACGGTCTCGAATTTGCCTAGACTTGAAGAAGGAACAACAGAAACTAACATGCGAGAAGCCAGTCAATGAGCTAGCACTGAGAGGGAAAGTACAGGAATGCAGAGCCTCGCTTCAGAACAGGTACTCAGCTCTTATCGAGGAAAACAGCCTTAGCGTTGACGCAATGAATGATAATCTGACGAGTATCATTACGGAGTGTGCAGTGGAAGTTGGAGCTTCTGTAGTTAGACAGGACACTGGCAAGCTGTCCCAGGAAACAAAGAATCTCATTGAAAAGCATCAAAGCATGAATGCTATAAGTATAACAGACAAAGTAGAGTTGTTAGAGCTTTCAAAGTTCATTAATAAGCGAAAGATATAGATTGTAAGAATGTATACCATGGAGAGAATCAAACACGCTCTGAATAATAGAGAAAGCGTCAAAGCAGGGGAGAGAAAACTTGGGATAGGCAAAAACCAGATGTATGCACTAAAGGACAAGGAAGGGGAAGTAACTATCAATATAGATAGGATAGTGAAATAAGTGGAGGAGTTTTACAGAGATCTGTAAAGTAGCCAGCACTACCATGACCTTAATATAAGAACCAGCAGCAACCCAGATGACACCCCACCAGTAATGATAGAAGTCAGAAAAGCCTTGGAGAGCATGCAAAGAGCCAAAGCTGCTGGTGTGGATCCAGTAGAATCAGATCTGCTGAAAGATGGAGGACAGATTGTGTTAGAAAAACTAGCGACCCTGTTTACGAGGTGTCTCCTAATGGGAAGAGTACCAGAATCTTGGAGGAATGCTAACATCTTCATAATACATAAGAAAGGATATCACAAGACTTGAAAAAAAAAAAAAAATACAAGCCCCGCCGCGGTGGCCTAGTGGTTAAGGTACTCGTCTGCTGACCCGCAGGTCGCGGGTTCGAATCCCGGCTGCGGCGGCTGCATTTCCGATGGAGGCGGAAATGTTGTAGGCCCGTGTGCTCAGATTTGTGTGCACGTTAAAGAACCCCAGGTGGTTGAAATTTCCGGAGCCCTCCACTACGGCGTCTCTCATAATCATATGGTGGTTTTGGGACGTTAAACCCCACATATCAATCAATTGAAAAATTATAAGCCGATCAGCTTGCTTTCCATAGCATACAAGCTATTTACAAAGGTAATTGCTAACAGAATTAAGACAACATTAGAATTCAAGCACTCAAAGGAACAAGCAGGATTTCGAACAGGCTACTCAACAATCGACCACATTCACACCATCAATTAAGTAATAGAGAAATGCTCAGAATATAGCCAACCACTATACATAGCCTTCATAGATTACGTGAAGGCATTTGATTCAGTAGAAACATCAGCATTCATGCAGACACTGCAAAATCAGGGCTCCGACGAAGCATATATAAACATCCTGGAAGAGATCTACAGGGGATCATCTGCTATCATAGTGCTTCATAAAGAAAGCAACAGAATACCAATGAAGAAGGGTGTTAGGCAGGGGATAAAATCTCCCCAATGCTATTTACCGCGTGCTTACAGGAGGTTTTCAGAAACCTAGAATGGGAACAGTTAGGGATAAGAGTTAATGAAGAGTACCTTAGTAACCTGCGCTTCGCGGATGACATTGCATTGCTGAGTAACTCGAGGGACGAATTGCAACTCATGATTACAGAGCTTATAAGCCTAGAATGGGAACAGTTAGAAATAAAAGTTAATGGACAGTACCTTAGTAACCTGCGCTTCGCCGATGACATTGCATTGCTGAGTAGCTCGGGGGACGAATTGCAACTCATGATTACGGAGTTAGACAAGGAGAGCAGAAAGGTGGGTCTTAAAATTGTTCTGCAGAAAAGGAAAGTTATGTACAACAACCTCGAAAGAGAAAAGCACTTCAAGATATGTAATAGTGCACTTGAAGTTGTAAAAGACTATGTCTACTTAGGACAGGTAATAACCACGGTGCCGAACTATGAGACTGAAGTAACTAGAAGAATAAGAGTGGGGTGGAGCATATTTGGCAAGCACTCTCAAATCATGACAGGTAGATTGCCACTATCCCTCAAGAGGAAGGTATATAACAGCTGCATCTTGCCGGTACTTAGCTACAGAGTCGAAACCCGGAGACTCACAAAGGGGGTTCAGCTTAAATTGAGGACGACACAGCGAGAAATGGAAAGGAAAATGGTAGGTGTAACTTTGAGAGACAGGAAGAGAGCAGAGTGGATTAGGGAGCAAAGCAGGGTTAAGGATTTCATAGTCGAAATCAAGAAGAGGAAATGGACATGGGCCGGGCATGTAGCACGTAGACAGGATAACCGCTGCTCATTAAGGGTAACTAACTGGATTCTTAAAGAATGCAAGGGGGTTGGGTGGAAACAGAAGGTTAGGTGGGTAGATGAGACTAAGAAGTTTACGAGTATAAATTGGCAGCAGCAAGCACAGGACCGAGTTGAATGGCGGAACATGGGAGAGGCATTTTTCTTGCTGTGGAAATAGTCAGGCTGATGATGATGATGACTTGGTGCTTAATTTGCAGCATGGCGTCTTGTGTAGACAAGTGCCATTTAAAGCCTAGCATTGTATCTAAGTAGTGACCATTATCCTCTAGGTAGTTGTTCACTCTACAGAGCAGGGCCTGCTCTATTAGCTTTCCAATGCACGACATCAACGAGATAGGCCTGAGGTTCATTATGTTGATTGGTTTGCCTGGTTTAGGAATTAAGATTGTTGTGGCTTCTTTCCATGACTCGGGTATCTCGCTGCTCATCCAGCACTTGTTTATATACTCGGTCAAAAATTCTATATAGTGTCCTCGTCTAAGTTTTGGAGTATTTTGGTTCGTTACATTGTCTGGCTCTAAAGCTGATTTAAGATATAATTTGTGAAATACCGCTCCTATCTCCACCGTGCTGGTCTAGCGTTGGATTGGCGTCTCCTGAGTAATCTGGGAGTTGCACAGATGGGGTCTGTGGAACGTATAGAGCCTTTAGATCCTCGATTAACTGCTCCTCGTTTTCTTAGTGATTGTGTGTTGATTTGCGAATGGTGTGCCTCTGTTCCATATTGGTATTTGTCGGGTCCAAAGGGAATTGAAGCAACTTCCACGTTTGGGAACCTCCAAGTTTCCTGCCCATGTCTCTACGCATCTCTTCCCACTTGTAGTGTAGCCGAGCTAAGACGTCCCAAAATCCAATGGCTAGCCAAGCCAAGGACGGAAAGGGAAAGTAAAGACAGTGTGGTTTTCAAGCTCATGGCGGCGTCCACGGCCTTTGTCATTCGTCAATATTCAAGACACAACAAATGGCAACGAAGATGTTCCGACCAAGACACAATATCACTGTTGCTCGTTTAGTTGCCTGCAATAAGCCTCAATATCTCTGTTTAGTTGCGCGATCTTTTTTTGTAACCCTCTTTTGTGGCTCTGTTTCCTCTATCTCACCTGAAGTGATTCTTTCGCCTGCCATAGGTGTATAAGTTTGCTGTATAGCCTGTCGATGGGAAGGTCCATTTGCACTTCCTGCGTGGCCTGTAGAGCGCTCCTTATTCTGTTTTAACATCAGCTCTTTATACCCGATGTGGGTGGGGAACACGACTGTCGTCTTATCTCTCTGAATTTGTCCCAGTCAACAAGCTATTTCGTTAAATTGGATGACCGAGTTGCATCGTTTTCACGTAGTATGCTCGTTACGAGGATTCTATGGTCACTACCCAGATCGTTGAAAGTGTTATGCCACATCGCAGCCTAGGCGTTTTTAGTCATAGTAAGATCTCACGTCGCGTCCCTTTGGGCACTCGTACCTATTCGCGTGTCTGTACTGGGCTCAGTGATCAACGTTAAGTTCTCGTTTCGTATGCTTTGCCGTAGATATTTGCCCTTGGGGCCATTGAAGCCGTAGCCCCAAGCTTTGTGTGGAGCATTGAAGTCTCCGCCCACCAAAAGTGCAGCGTTTCCCGCTACCACAACCCCTTTCCTGAAGGGATTATTGAATTTTTGTCACCAATTTGACGGGTTGCTATATATGTTTAATATAAAAATACTTGTTGCCATTGAATTTCGAGGAATGACTTCTGACATTATGTGATCATTATGTGGTTATAAGTTATAACCTTCAGTTCTCTGCTAACTAATGTTGTGAGAATTCTATCATTGTCGACCCGTCTTGTGCCTATGGATTGGTAACCCACCAGTTAGGCAAGCCCATGTGTTTCCTGAAGCAAAAGAACGTCCGGTTGATTGCCCTGCTATATATATTGTTGGAGAATGTATCTTTTGTTCCCGTATCCCCTACAATTCTATCGCCATAATTTGAACGGTCCCTCACCTCGTCTGCCCATACCTTCAGTCGTGTGTGACGGAGGGATAAAAGTAGCTTTCCGTAGAATAGCTATCGGTGTCGCCCCGGTTGGATTATCCAAGGAGTGCTGTTGCTGTGGTTGCACATTGGCTCCTGCATGTACAGTAGGTGTTTTTGTCATTACACTATCAGTACATCGTTTTATAGTTTTGACTCTGGCGGTGAGTGCTGCAATATTGATGAATGCTTTGGTCGTGGCCTCGACTAATGATTGGATCATGTCTGGTATTTGATCTACCTTCCTCTCAATAGTATCTAATCTTTTCTGTTCAGCGAGATCTTGTCTGGGGACTTGCAATTCCACTGTCTTTTGGCTTTCGGCCTTTCGTTTGAGCAGGGGGGTTGTTACCTCCATGTGATCATCCTCCCCTATCAAAATTTCACTATTTGCTATTATGATAGGAGTGGATTTTTCGAGTTGCCCCGCCGCGGTGGTCTAGTGGCTAAGGTACTCGGCTGCTGACCCGCAGGTCGCGGGTTCGATTCCCGGCTGCGGCGGCTGCATTTCCGATGGAGGCGGAAATGTTGTAGGCCCGTGTACTCAGATTTGGGTGCACGTTAAAGAACCCCAGGTGGTCAAAATTTCCGGAGCCCTCCACTACGGCGTCTCTCATAATCAAATGGTGGTTTTGGGACGTTAAACCCCACAAATCAATCAATGGATTTTTCGAGTTTCTCGGTTCTACTCTCACGCGAAAGTTGCTCAATTTTGGCATTTAACTGTGCGATCATCTCTCTCAATTGGTTATTTTCTGCTTTGAGTTTCTCGAGTTTCTCGTTGGTGTGTTAACTCCCCAGTCTCAGCCAGTCACGACCTGCGTACTTTATTTGCTGAGCTCACTAGCTGTGCATGGTGAATCCCTTGACTTCAATCCGGACCTGAACCGCAACCTAGCAGGGGTGGAGCCTGTAGAAGTGGACCCATCCCTCATCGTTCTCTTGATCTTAATCTCGACCTCGAGCGAGAATTTTACTCTGCTGGAGAAGTCGCTTGTCTCCGGTTTTCTTGTGCCTTGGCCCACTGTCTTTTTTTCACGATGAAGAGCTTCTTATACTTGGCTTTGCAGTTTCTGACCGTGGGGGCATGATCCTTGCCACACATCCGGCATTTGGGTTTGCACATGTGGTCTTTGTGTGGATTGAAGGCACCACACCCAGGGCAGAGTCTATTCGTCGGGTTGGGGCATACATCCCCCCTGTGGCCAATCCTGTTACACTGCCTGCAAAAGTCTATTCGTTTCCCACAGAGCATACAGCGTGTGATGACCCCGGCATAGCACACGATAGTCGGGACTCTGTTACCGCTGAAGAGCACTATGACATTCTTGGTGTTTCCCAGCCTCTTAGCAGTGATGACCATGGAGTTTTTAGCCGTAACAAGAGCCAATACAATATTTCTTGGCATTTTCTCCAGAGGAATCCCTCTGATGACTCCCTTGAATGTATCCTCAAGTGCTGTCTCGTACGCCCCCACATTGTATACCTTGCCTATGGATAATAAGGGTTGCAGCGCGAGCACGAATGTGCTAGAAGAAACAGATGAAAGTCGAGGTACGGAAGGCAAAGAGGACAACACGAGCGCTCGTGTTGTCCTCTTTGCCTTCCGTACCTCGACTTTCGTCTGTTTCTTCTAGTACATTCGTGCTCACGCTGCAACCCTTATTATCATGAATTCAAACCAACTTGCCCAAATCGCCATTCTTCTTCTTGCCTATGGAGTTGATCTGCTTGATTCGTCTGTACTGGTCAGCCCTATCAGGATCAAGAGTGCTCACCACTAAGGTTTTGTAAATCTTGTTGGGACAGATGACGTCGTACTCTCTGTCCTCGAATGTTATGCCAGCTGCTTCGTAGACGCAACTGTTGATTTCCGTCGGGCTGAGCTGGGGAGCCACGCATAGTCCTCCTCTGGGTCTAATAACCACCTTATAGTCACCAGCAGGTTAGCCTAGGCATCCTGCTCCTCTTCTCGATTCGGCCGAGCTCTTGGGTTTTGGTTTGCGTCTTGCCCGTATTCACAGCATCAGCGTTGCCATCGCGTTCGTTATCGAAGCCGCGTTTCTTGTTCTAGGAGCGAAGCTCCTTAGGGCGTGGGTCTGTCTATCCTCCATCATTGTCGTACATAGCCACGAGGATGCCAGATGGGAGATGGCGATATTTGGAGTGTTCACTAGATGGGCGCACGGACGGACGGAGAGACAAATGGACGGGCGCAAGGACAGACAGAAGAACGCATGGATGGACGCATGGATGGTCGCGCAGACGAACGAAAGCAATAACGTTAGGACGGGCTGATGGACGCATCGCCCCACTCATCATCATTCACTGCGTGCATATGCTGTGATTTTTTGTCCTCACCGCGACGGCGTCACCTTTTGACAGTATGCCATCCCTTTTCATCTGCCGATTCGTCATGCATTTCAACATTTCCTTCTTGAGAATTGATTTCACTTGCCTTAGCGTCGACGCCAGATGCTCTGGCTGCCCGCGAAACCCTATCCATAGTGTTTAGTGCGGCCCCCCGCATTGGGAGCCCGTCTTGGCCTTGCGCCTCTCTGTGTAGCACGAGGCACAAGAAAGTGGTCGTAAAGTGGTGAAAAAATTGGCCTCGTATCTGCATGTAATCTGCAAATGTCGTCAAAAGACGATAGTTTTGCGTGTGGAGATACTGAACAAAACATTTATTTGATGTTCCGCACTAGAAAATTGGTGTATGGTATTCCGGAGGCACTGCGTTAGAGTGCCTCGAGCGTGCAGCGGAGGCAAACGAGCGCATGAAGTCACGTCACACGTAAGACATGAGCGCCATCTGGCAGTTATTTTTGGAAAACAAAGCGCGTGGCCCTGAGACGGGCGGGCACACCCATCCCAGAGGTGATAAGGTGTAGAACGCAAGGCGACGGGTAGGTGCCACCACCGTGTCGTCTTAGCAAAGCGTTGGAAACACTCGCTTCTTCGTGCAAGCGTTGCATGTTCAGTGCAGCGTGATAAGCGCTACGGTCTTTAGAATTACTTATGTATGCCTTTCCTAGTAAAAGACGAACATGCAGAATATACATGTGTTCTTATGGTGCCTCAGATATGTGCAATAATTGCTTTTAATTGACAATCACACACGTATGAACGCTGATCCTTTAGCAACATTGGTGGGCGCTGCGGATGGGGTCGGCCGTTCGGGGTATCGGCTAGTGCTGTTTCAAGTACCCGGTTCGCAGTAACGGTAGACAAACAGACCAATGTACAGACAGACCAAAGTTTTTGCGTGGAAGGTCCCCAAGAAAGAGTATCGTCTTTAAAAAGGGTCGGCCCACCTGGATGTTAGTATCTGCTGATTCCTGATGAGGAGGCGGTTCCGTTGAGACCAAATTTATGTGGTTGCATGATGATTATTGCTGCGAAATCATTCGTAGACACAGGAGCCGACGTGAAGTGCATCTGCACCTTCCGGTGACCACATTGTCTCCTCCCACTGCAATAAACGTCCTTTGAATTAAATAAAGATAGACTCTGAAAACATGAAGCTCTTATAACACCCAGGGAGGGATGTTAGATAACACTTGCAGCATTGTCAACAGATGATGCTCTAGATTTTGTATATACGATCCATCAGTAAAAGTCAAGAGGGCACTCCTTGTGAAAGCAGCCTTACTGTTTCTATAGTGTCCATCACTGCATGTGGATAGCATGTGTTCAATGGTATTCAACTCATGCAGGTGTTGATGAAGGACGTGATGACTCCAGCACCTCCTGAGGAGGTGCGTGCCATCATTAAAAAGTGCCTGGAGAATGCGGCCCTCGTCAACTATACCCGCATCTCAGAGCAGGCCAAGCTTCAAGGTGAGCACTTCGCAACTTGAAAGAAACATGCTACACCAACAAGTACAGCTTGCAATACTTTCTTCCAGTGTAATGATCTCTGTAGCTGAAATCAACAGGTTCTGTGATAGTGGAGATGTTGTGGCCGTAAACATTTTTTGCACAGTATTTGGATTGGTTGGTTCATGATTACTAGCAGAAAAAGACTATACGAGAAAACGACACAGGAACACTGATTGTCAGTGGGTCATTTGGCACATACTGACCATGAAAAAGAAAAGCATGCTGAGACGGGACAAAGAAAACTTAAAGGGGCACACAGCCCTGACTCACAGTTTATTATCATCTGAGAAGAAATAAAAGAAAAAACTTGTGTGATGTCACAGCAAAGCGATCCCACTGACAGGTTTGTCACCAGGGAGCACACTCGCACTAAGCACATGAGGATTCCTTTCTGTGAAAGGGCGGGGATCTCAAGCTGACGCATTCTTGATCTCATTTCGAAGTTCTAGTCTCATCCTGCCTGGTGTTGCGACTCCGGGTCCTGCGGGTCTCAGTTTGGTAGTGGGCTCTGTCCTAGGAACCATGGTCGAACAAGTCAGATGAGGCGCTCGTAAGAACGACAACAATTTAATTTACATGGTTAGTAACTGAGAATTTGAAAGGAGGTGATCAAGTGATCAAGTAGAACGAGAAGTCAAGAACTGTGCGGGAGAACTGTTGAACTGTAAAACTTTGAATATACAAAAGTCTTCCGCTTATATAGCGCCGTGTTGCCAATCCTGGGCGCATTGTTCGCGGCTTCAGCCTATCTAGGTGCTCCACCCATGAAGGCGAGAAAAGATACCACACAATGCACGTGGATAAGGCACAGTCTACATGATGCCCAAATGTGGTCACAAACGCACTGCACCGACATTTCACACATGTCTCCAATATTTTTCGCACGTCCGATGATCTTAGATGACTTTGGTTTCCAGAACTTTTCTGTCAGTTGGGTGAGGTTCGAAAAACCGGCTCCTGGTACACGTGCCAAACTTGCCTGACTGCGTTCGGGTAAGACAATGTAGTGGTCCGCCAATTTATCATCAAAACATGCCATCAAACATGCCATCAAACATGCCATCAAAACATTCAGCCGATCCTATGGAGAAAGAGGGAAGGAGGAGTGGTCAACTGATCCCTCGTTGTCGGGGCGCTGAGGCGGGCTCCCGCAAGGGCTGCAGCAGATAGTGCCTTTTTTCTTTCTTTCAACCACACATTCTATTCCTCGTTGTTTGCTAGAAGGTGCGGCGTAGCTGCGAATTTCCGGGACATCGCTTCTCCTAGCATGGTGCAGCCACAACCAGTTTGGTTTTAGCTTTCAGCCCAAACTGCAAATACCACGCTGGTTCTGGTCTTTCCAGATTCATGGTGACCTCGAAAATGGCCCAGCTGCTTCCTTGTTTGCCTCGAAAGCCTTGCATAGAGTTAGCTCACAATGGCCTTTCTCGGCTCATGCGTTTTCTTTTTGCGAACCGGTCCTGGAACCCCTTATTAATGGTTTGCTGACAGGAAATCAACCCATCTTAACGGCACATCCTTGCTTGGAATGTGTTGAAATATTTTTGTCCAGTCCGCAAAGGCTGAAAGACTTCAGTATTGATGACGGTCTTAACACTGAGTACTGGTCTATCACTTTGCCCGAATCGAATGAACGTCAACATACGCAATCTGCAAAATGCACGGCAAAGGTGCTCCTGGAAGAATTTCGATCGTCGCATGCCTGTTCATGTAGGTGACCATTAGGCATCGCCCCATCTATACTATATACGAGCATGTACAAGACAACAATATTTCACAAACCACCTCACTCTTACGTGCATGTTGAGATGTCAGTCGGGTGGCATATGCATGCTCTCAAGCTACTGCTGGCTGCGCATGCGCCGAGATAACATGTGTACATATACTGCCCAGAGTATTATCAGGGGTGTTATTTCTGTTCTGTACTTCTTGCGTTGAGGCTGCTAGTGTGCAGCTAGAGAATAGAGAATTTTTACCCATTCTGGGTGTTTTGCAACAGCAATGCACTAAATGTCTTCCCGTGCTAATTGGTGAGTGGTTTTCGTGCACTGACTGTAATTCACCAGTTAAAATTTTATTATTACAGTAAACCCTCGTTAACTCGAACTCGCATATCTCGAAATCTCGATTAAGTTTAAACTTTTTTTCATCTTGTATTAATTAACCCACCATAGGAGCCATGTTTTTGCCCCTTCTTATCTCGAAACGTTTTTCAGAGGGGACAGTGTACATCTCGGAATTTTGACCGGGAGGGAAGAAGGCAGAGCCCACTCCCAACAGGAAGCGAGGGCGTTGTGCAAGCGCTTAGCTCTTGCTATACGTGCCGAATGCGGTCGTGAAGGGTGAATTTGAAATTTCCGCCAACGCATCCGTTTGCTCTCCGCCTTGTCAAGCAACTATGAAAGTGATCATGTGTGTGCACCAGCACGCAACTGTTGCACGGTGTGCAGCGCACGGTGCGCCATCAGCACCGTCAGTACGTAAGCTAGCCCTTGTGTGTGCGAGGTGACTGTCTGTGTTCCCTGCGATTTGCGTGCGACGAATCTTCAGTGCGTGGCCTGTGCAACGCAACAGACGCTTCTGAATAGTATCGACAAAGATGTCCCGCCCAAAGCAGTGCAAATAGCTAACATTCGAGAAAAAAGTCAAAGAAGTGGAAAAAGCATGTCAAAGCAAGTCATGCATTGCCAAAGAATTTGGCATTCCTTTGTCAACCCTTTCTACAGTGCTTGAGAACAAGCATACAGTTCGGAAGGCTTCGAGCAAAGCTTATTGAGCAAATGGAAGCACGTTCGAGCTTCCAAATTACTGAACCTCGAAGCAGCACTTATGCTGTCGCTCCACAAAGTTTGAGCAGCCCATCTTTCAATGACAACCCAAGTAATAATGCAAAAAGTAGATGCTTTGGCACTGCAGATGGGTCACGCGAACTTAAGCTGCAGCAATGCCTGGTTCGAGAGGTTTAAAAAAGAGAAACAGCGTGTCATCGAAGCCTCTTCACGGCGAAAACAGCATTGTCGACGAACAGGCTGCGGATGCATGGCGCAACCTATGCCTCCACGCACTGCGAAATGAGTACGCAGACAAGGACATTTTCAACCTCGATGAAGCTGCTCTCTTTTATAAGATGTTGCCTAACCGCACTTACACACCAAAAAGCAAACCGTGCTCAGGCGCCAAGCAACCCAAAGACAGAATTATCATTCTTTTCGGTGCCAACGCTACCGGCAATAAAAAGCTGCCGCTCCTCATAATTGGCAAGTCGCTTAATCCCCGGTGTTTTCCAAATGCACGGCTCCCGAGGGATGGGACCTACCGTGCAAATAAAATGGCCTGGATAACGCGGCACTTTTCGAAGAGTATGTCTGTGCATTTGACCGGAAGAGGGCTAAGGACGGCCAAAAAGTGTTGTTTGTTGTCGATAACTGCCCCGGTCATGGAAAAATCGACAACTTGGCGGCTGTTACGCTGCAGTTCTTGCCCCCCAAGTATGACGTCCGTTCTCTAGCCTATGGATCAGGGAGTCATTGAGATGGCCCAGAAATATTATAGGAAAAGCCTGCTGCACCGTATTCTTCTGTCATACAAGGGGAGGATGATACAAGGGGAGGATGATACAAGGGGAGTATGAGATCAATCTGCTGGGTGCAGTCAGTCTGATGGTCGAAGCCTGGTGCCAACTACGCGCGCTGGCAATTGCCAACTGCTTCGCTCATGCAGGGGTTTCTCGCACTCCGGCATCGATAGAAGAAGACATTGGTGGGGAATTTAGCAGCTGTGATGAGCTGTGCAGTGTAGTGCACAAGGCAATCGGCTGCGTGAGCAATACTGAAGACGGCGAGATTGTCTTTGAGGAGTACACTCTCTATGGGGTGAACGTCCCCATTATCGGTGTGCTGTCGGACGCGGATATCATTGAGATGGCAGTGAATAATGCGGGTGACCACTCAGAAGAGGAAGAGCCCCGAGAAGTGCCTACGACGACAGAAACACGTAGCATGCTGTGCTTGCTCCGCAACCATTTCGAATGCAGCAGTGGCGACCAACGACTCATGCGATGTGTTGAGTAACTGGAAAACGCCTTTCTCGGATCGAACGCGAATGCGACACAGGCGAGCATCATGCAGTTTTTTGGTCCTCGCTAATAAATTCTTTTTCCCTGCGAATTTTTGTGCCTTTACTACAGTAGCTCTCTTGTGCAGTGGGGCTTTTCCCGACAACTCTGGGTTTTCTTTTGCAGTGACTTGGGCAAACATTTTCGGCGTTTTGCTTATAACTCTAAATACCGCTTATCTCGAAATTTTCCCCAGATTTGACGGCTTCGAGTTAAAGAGGGTTTACTGTATAATATTGCATACCACTTAAAAGATGAAGACATGGGAGATGCACTCCATAAGCACAAGCGCAGACGTTCAGCTTAATTTTTTAGACGAACGCATGATGCTTTTATACGAATGTGTTTCATGGTTACAATAAAATGTTTGAAAAAAATGATTTGTGAAAAATATCAACAGTACAATACCAAAAACCACTCATGCCATGGAAGCACGCAGCTATCACACACCCTGTATTATGAATTAGATACATTATACACTCAAACCTCATTAAAACAAAGTTGCATCTTACATGGAAATAAGCTTGTTATAAAGGTGTATTCCTAACACTATTGCATGACTACTTTTAATTTACTTTGTTATAACCAATACTTTGTTATATCTGAGCTCGTTATATTGAGGTTTTACTGTATTTCTTTCTGTGTTAGTCCCAAAGAAGCCATACTGAAGCAGTCATTTTCTCGAATGCCTGATTGATTTCGCGTGTCATTTGATTATTGTCCCTAGCGACCACTTTGGTTTCACAGAACTTCAGCTACCGTTCACAATCTCGACAATGCAAGCCTAGGTCGCCTTGTACTGATTTATGCACATTGTTGTTGTGCCCTCGGAGTCTCATTTAGGCTCCTGCCGATCTGGACGACGTATTTTTTTCCACATGTGAAGTAGAATTAGGTGCACGATTTTTTCGACACAATTCACGAATTCGTTGCTGTGGTTAGTTGTGCAAGAACTTGTTGCCAGCACATTTTTTTTTCTCACATCGCAAAGTGGCTACAACTTAAGAGGTGCCGTAAACAGCACTTGCACTCTGACTCAGGCCCCAATATTTTTCTGGGAATGGGAGGAGGAGGAGGTAAAACTTTATTAGACCAAGGGATTTGGGCACTTACGTCCCAGGGTCCCCGCACGACCCCACTGCGCTATGCGTTCATGAGTTCGTGCAGTTCCATGACGTGGGCGGCCCGGTCAGTGGCGATTTTCTGCTAATGGGAGACGTCGTGAAAGTATGGCATCGCAGCGGTCCTACAAAAATTTCTGGCTTGTGCGAATAGTGAATTTTTGGTTCGAAGGGAATAGTGGTTTTGATCAAATAACTTCGAATCGAATTCGAATGGAATGTATGACATATAAAAAAAAAGAATATTTATCATGACCCAACTAACCTGCACAATATTTCTTTTGAATTGAAATAGGAACTCTATGCAAATGCCATTTATTTTTTCGTTCAAAAGAAGTCAGAACAACCTTGAGTAGTAGTTTCGGTAGGATGCGAGTGAGAACCTGTAAGATACTTAATGTTATAAAATTTATTATAATTGGATCATATAAGCTGTCATAAGAATTATAAAATGGAGAATCGATATGAGGGTAACATGTTTCTTTAAAGGGGCCCTGCAACACTTTTTCAGGTAGCCATGGAGCCGGTAAACATGCTTGTTGCCTCACAAATTTACTGCCGCAAAGTTTTGAGAATCACTCTACTACGAGCGGAGTTCCAAAAATTTCTTGCACGCTGCAATTGCATTCTCTCTTCTCGTCGTGATGAAGAGCTGGAAGCTAAGTAGGGAGGAATGGCACGGCGAAAGAAAATACTCCGGACGCACCTCGTGACCTTGAGCACCTCCTTTTTTTTATTAGAACACGTGGCTTTTCAGTGCGATCGCACACATACTCGTGGACAAGCTGCGGCGCCGGTAAAGACGAGTGCACCATGCTCAAATGAGCCAGTGCCTGTGACCAGAGCTGTATATTTCTTCTTGGCTGTGACAACAGATTTTTGAGCTTGTCGTGTCATTTGCCGGAGAAAGAAAGCAATTTTTAGCTTTGAAAATTTATTGTGAATGACAGGCCATGTGCTGCGCTACAATATTTGCCTCGCGTGTTTTCGGTAGCCTCGACTTTTCTGACCATGTTCAGTTAGTGTTGCAAAACCCTTTTAAATTTGGATGGGGGCTTCACCGCAAAGCAAATTTTTTTTTTTTGGGGGGGGGGATAGGTGTTTTCGTTGTTTAGCACTTCTACATTGCAGTGAAACCACCATTACAAGCAGTGACTTGTTAATTAATAAGTTTTAATTCGTTCAATGCGAATACTTTGAAAATATTTGATAATTTAAATTCTAATGAAGCGAATTCGAATACTCAACTATTCGCTCGAATATTTGAAGCATTGGAATATTCACACAAGCCTAAAAAATTCCCATTCTCGCTCTGGGATTTTCGCTTAACTTTCTCCTTCTGGGATTTCTTGACTGCCTGCAATAGACAGTTAGCCTCTGACATACTGTTATAACTCAGATACACAGCCAGCTGAAATTGACCAAGTTGGGCTTGAGAGCTTTTCTGTACTAAATACTAATGGCAAGAGTGCTGCAAAGCATTCTTTAGGCTCATGCTTACAACCTCTTTTTTCACAAGTTTTTAGTGCCCGGAAGAGAAGGGCAGCCAAGGCTTACTGGCGTGCGACTCATATTTCCAGCACACATGAGAACTTGAAAAGCTTAGCTGCAAGTCTGTAAACCTGACGGTTCCTTTTTCTGCCAGCTCTTGGGTCAGCGTCAAAGAACTGAGCGCTGCCTTAAAGGTTTCCTGCTCATAGGCAGCCTTGTTCATACCACTCCCTGATGTCACTTGGTTTACTCGCATCATATCCGCGTCGCATGGCTACAACGTTTTAGAGCAGCCTTTCCAAGAGAATGGGCCTCGACAGGAAACACCGTACACACTTTAGAAGAGGTCAGTCTGCCGAAATATGTTGGGGGAGCAAAGTACGCACTCGAGTCCAAAAGACATGCCTCAGAGCTGCTGACCTCTGTTCGACAAATTTCAAAGCAACCTGCGGACATTGAAGCTGACAGGTGTGTCATAGAACGAGTAGATCTGTTGTTAGGAAGCAAGGTGCCTGCAGCTAATTTTGCAGACAGGCGAGTAGTTTCCTTTCTCAGAGACAGTGACCTATGTGTGTTACCTGCCGATAAGGAAGGTGGTTGGTTTTATGGTCATGCCCACTGGCACATTTAATGCAAACGCCTTGAATGCTGTCGACTTGAACTTTAAGGAGTTTATCGATTGGTATTTCAATGTCAGAAGAGAAAACAAAATAAAAAATTGTGTGATTGTAGAGGTCGCCACCTTTCAGGGCTTTGATTAGGCTGACACCGGAGCATGGCGCCACCTGTACCTTCTGTGTACGTCTTTATATTTCGGTCCCAATAAAGACGAAGAACCCAGTTTTGTCTGGGGAGCCAGCTTGTGCGTGTCGGTTCTTGCATGCCTGTGCGCCTTCGCGGCAATAACCACACAACATGGTGTCAGAAGTGGGATAGCGAACAAACAACACCCCCAGCCTTAAGCCTCGCCACTACTGAACCACAACATGATGTCCTTCAACGAGACAAGCGAGCCACCGCAGCTGTACGGCGTCAACCTCCAGCCACCGGCTCCATTTGACTTCGCGAACCAGGCAACATGGGCGACATTGCTTCGCGGCACAGAAGATTACGTAGTGGTTTCAGTGCTCACAAAGCATCGGAAGACGTGCAGGTACGCTAGTTACTGTACTGCATAGGCCCGGATGCCCGCCCAACCACGTTGATGCAGTTGTCTGCTGTTTATATAACTGTCAATTTCGCTGCTTAGCTTTGCAAACAACAACTAAGCTTTCACAAAAGCCTTTTCAACTCGTAGACAAAACTATTTATAAAAATAAACAAGAAATCACTTTTATGCCGATCTTAGGCTCGAGCCTGCCAGACGCGTTTGCAGCCTCATCAGCAGAAGAAACCAATTATCTTCACTTTATCGCCGCCGTAATTCAATAAAATGGCACGGCTCTAAAAAAAAAAAGAAGAAAAGAAAAAGAAGTGTGCTGTCATGTAAACTGCAGCATCTGTTTTTCTGTACCAGCACAACCAGTTTCAATTTTGTCCACTACTATGGGCAATAAACAAGCGAGTTATAAGGGTTCACTAAAGGACGAGCAAAAGATAGACAACAGCTTGTGAGCAACAAAACAAATGCTATCATCGCCATGAAATCGTACCTGTGCGCTCACGCACATTCGCATGTATAGCTAGTTGCTGCGACAGCACAAACTGCAAGTGATAAAAAAAATAAACGTGGTACACTCCAGCAAAAAAATAATTGTATCTTCAAAGGATGCCAGCATTTGCTTGCCCTGCTTGTACGGGTTGAATTATTTTCACCTTTTTCCAACAGAAAGAGTGCCGAAAACTTACGGCACCAACCACATGCAAAACGTTCGCATTGTCACAAATTATCGTATGTATTTGACCCCGAACAGACTCTTTCAAGACGTCTTACAAACTCATTTTTTAACCATACTGCACCCTTTGAGATGAAATTCAGCATTCCAGAACCAAAAAAAACCGACTGCAAATGCAACCGTACGAGTACCTTCCATAGAAACGTGGAGCTACGCACGCTCCCGTGTGTTGCTTGACAAGGTACAGTGCCGCCCGCTAGGCAACATGGCGGCACTCACGTTAAAAAGGTTTATACAAAATAACAACAGTGCTACCAGTGTTGCTAGACTATGCATTGAAACCTAAACTAGTGACACAACCAGCTCGGAGCCTCGGACGAAAAATACTATAAACATGGTGAGCTTAATGGTCCGCCAGTACACTAGCTCTGGTAATAATAAGGAGGATGACACTTTTACTGTCGAGTGCCTCGATGTGCGCACCCTGCTGACACGTGGGCATCAAGGCATCCTATTCTACTGCATTGGCGCGCCCGACATTGCAGCGTTTCGCTAAGACATCTCCCGTAGGTGTGCTGCCGCGCATAGTGTCCCCAGTCACTGGACAGGAGGGGCCTGCTCGTGGGGTTACTTTGCCTTGTTTAAATTCTGTTGGGCGCATTGATCAGTTGCGAAAATCTGCAAGACTGCTTTCCTGCAAGATTCTTTTCAAACCAAACCTCTCGTTCAGAAACTTCTTTTCTCGATCATTGTGTTCTTGCTTACCCCTCCACCCCCTTCTTTACGATTGACAGGTGCCTCGTCCACCATGCGATCCTAGGCTGAGGGTTTGTGCGAGGTGGAACAATCCCGCAGTAATTGTTGAGGAAGAGGAAGAAGGTTTTGTCAGACTCGCATGCCTTCACAGGAATTAGGAGTGGTTAAAGCAGAATGAGCAAGAAAAACAGGCTGTGTACGAGAGTTCTTGGTCCTGCGACCAACAACTTTTCAGGAAAGTGGTCTTGCAGATTTTTGCAAAAGGTCAACTGACCGTTGGCTTTTGCGCGTTTGGTCTAAAGGCCCTGTCCCTGGTTTTGCACATTTATTCGGTGCTCTGTATGATTCGGGCGTCAGTGATTAGTTTCTTCTTAATCCTGTTATCTCTCTAAGTGACCGTCAAATTGTTTTTGTGTGTGCAATAAATTCCGCCTGACGTGTAAACATATTTTGTTTACAACTGTACCGTATTGGCAGTAGTATCTGCACAGGAAATTTTCGGCCGCCATTTTAATATAAGAGAAACAGGAGACTTTTTGGAATATTTCAGAGAATCAGCTCTCTTTTTTGCGTGCCATAGTCCTGGCACAGCAACTCGAACAGGCTGCTCAGCAAGTTGATGAGCTTCTTCCCATGCACATTCAGCAAATGACTTCAGGAAGCGGTTGTTTTTCAAGATGTGTAATGTCACGAACTTTATCTTGGGAGCACTTATGAAGGGTTAGATTAAGAGAGGGACGCGAGTCGACGATAACATGGCAAATCTATTTTAATATTACAGAAAAAATGGCAAAAAAATTGGA
The DNA here is from genome assembly GCF_043290135.1 of Rhipicephalus microplus. Taxonomy (NCBI): domain Eukaryota; kingdom Metazoa; phylum Arthropoda; class Arachnida; order Ixodida; family Ixodidae; genus Rhipicephalus; species Rhipicephalus microplus. The sequence goes on from NW_027464586.1 coordinate 34,409,401, forward strand.
AACTCAAAGTTCACTCCCCAAAATATGTGTACATAATAACAGGTTATAAAGCAAAATCGGAACTAATACACCACCAAGACTAGTTCTGTCTTAAACCTTAACTGTCCCTAGCCAAAATGGCGTCTCGGTGACTGCTCTCATGCGCTCTCGCAATAATAAAACATTCTCACCGTTCACATGCCACCCTCGAAGCTACGACGAGGTGGTACCGCCTCGCCGTCATCGTCGTCGGCGCATCCGCTTGACGATCCACTCGTCTACATTGCCGGTGTCTCGATCCTTGTCTCCATCTTCGGCATCACTAGGCCCCCACACTGATGGGGCTACTCGGCTGACTGGTGTGGGCTGCTACCTTCCTGTTGCGATGTGGGGAGAGCTGCAAGTCGACCAGGAACTGTTGGGCAGGATGCGGCAAGTCCGGGCAGCCTCACTCCGGACCATCTCTGAGGTCGACGGCCACTTCCCGAGCTCTTCGTGCTGATATCCTCAGAACCGGGCGGTCGTGCTGCTCCCATCGTGGTAGCGATGCTTATTTTCCACGTCTTCGCAGCTCGACGTCCCAACACACAATGCCAGCTCATCCTCTGAGATTTTTTCTCCCGGCCCGGGCCGCGTCTCGCGAGTCTTTCTGCGACCAATCTCTTGCGTCTACGTGCCTGCTGCGCATGCTCTCAGGTGACTCCTTTTCTCCTCCCGCACCATTGCGGCACTTCCACGTTCAGCCCGCGTCTGGTGCCTCTCCTTTACTCATGACACCGCGCTCGTCTTTCCTTTGGTTATCATCACCGCAGTGAAGCCCTTGTCGAGAGTTGCACAATGACTCAGTGTCCCCTGAGCATTTCAGCGGCTTGAACAATGCGCCCTTCTGCTGTTATTGCTGTGGTTCTGGCGAGCACCATGCCTCACTGTCCGCCTGTCTTGCACAAGGTCAGCGCTGTTTTCACTGAGGTCACATTTGGCACTTCCGCTCAGTTTCCAACAGATGACAGCGTCATTCTACAGTTTCCATCTATTAATTCGACTGCCAGGACTTCTCCCATGTTGCTGAAATGTTTAGCGTTCTCGCCGAGGCTGGTCCTGCAAGAGCCGGAATTTTCGTTGACGTTTTCTTCGCTGACAAGTCTTTGAAGTTTCTTGTTGACTCGGGATTGCCGGTTTTCATCTTGGAAGGGAGCACTTCCAAGCAAAATTTTGCTGAGTTGCTTCTTTCCCTTCTGTGAGTGAAGCTGCTCAATTACTCCAAGGGCTGAATTCTTCTACATAGTTGCTTTTTCACGGAGGCGACATTCAAAAGTGTTGAGGTAAAAAGAACTGGATGCCATCGAGCACATTAATGCTCGGAGTCGGTGTCTCCCATCATTGTAGTAAGGAAGAAGGATGGTGGCATTCAACTCTGTGTCAATCTTTGGGAACTTAACAAAGCTGTCATCACTTTGAACAGCCTCGAACAGCTCTTGAACAGCATCGTCAGTGCAACAATTTTCTCCAAGTTGGATCTTGCATCCACCTACCACCAGGTTCTGCTGCATCCAGAGAGCTGAAACTTGACTGCATTCGTGACTCATGACGGCCTGTCTTGTTTCAAGCGCATCTGCTTGAAACAAAACATAAGCTTCTGGCACCTACCCCTGCAGCCTTCCAGTAGCTTATGGCACAGATTCTGAAGGGGTGTTTTGGGGTTTTGTTTTACATAGCAATATTATTGTGTTCGGCTGCACCAAACAAGAGCACTTAATCAATTTAGCCACTGTTCACCGCATTAAGGCCGCTGGATTCGAGCTCAACCGCAAGTGTAGCTTTTGTGTCAGTGAATGGACCTTCGTGGGCTAAGGTCACAACTTAAGGCATTTCACCACTGCCTGAAAAAGTGGAACTATCTTGCATTCCCGCGCTCTCACAGATGCTGCTGATCTGCTTTTGTTTCTCTGCTTAGTTGAGTACTATGCCAAGTTTGTTTCCTGCCTTCCTGATGTCGTGGATCTAATGCGTGCACTGCTATGCAAGAGTCAAGTCTTTACGTAGAGTGATGTCATTGATGCTACTTTCCAGAAGGTCAAGTTTTTGCTTCTATCCAGCAGAGTACTTCAGATATTTGATCACACTCTTCTGGTGGTTGTCGACACAAATGCGTTTGACTGCGACCTTGGGGCTAATCTTAAACAAGTGGATGGGCACCAGCTACAAACAGTGGCCTCTGTATCGCGCACTTTGTTATCAGCAGAAAGGATGTATGCACTTGATGAACGGGAAGCAATTGCCTGCGTCTGGGCCTGCGAGCGTTAGCACACATAGCTTTGGGGACTGCGCTTCACACTTTGTACAGACCACCAAGCCTTCGTCACCCTTTTTGTCATCTCAGGGCTCAAGAAGACATCCCTCTCGCATTGTATGCCGGTGAGAACGCCTTATGTGCTATAATTATATGGTGGAGTGCTGCCAACGCTCGGAAAATCAGGAGTTTGATACAGCTTTGTGCCTGCCAGGAGTGTGATACAGCTTCGTGACGGCCAGTCTCTGTTGCTGGTTACGAATTTGATCAACGAACATCGCCACCTATTCCGCGGCACTTCGTTAGCATTTGCAGACGAAATAGCAAACGTTCGAAACTGCTTCACATCTGAAGTAGCGGAGACAGCAGACATGCCACTGGGCACTGTCGATACAAATGCTGATGTCCTGATGACGTCTCCTGATGTCCAAACAGCATTGCCGTAGCTATTGTTTGCATTCTAGTTGTGTTTCACCAGTTCTTCGAGGCTATATCAGACTTCCATCGCCAGGCACAGGATCATCACTTACGACAACGCACGCGCTATACACCAGCAGCCTTACCGTGTGTCAACAAAAGAATGCGAAGTAATTTGTACGCAAGTTCGAGAAATGCTAGACGACGGCATTATTCAACCTTCACATAGCGCGTGGTCATCTCTGATCGTTCTGGTTTTAAAAAAAAAAAAGGTGAAGCGCTGCTCTTTTGCGTAGACTACCTTAAGATGAACAACATGACTAAAAAAAGACATCTACCCGCTGCCACACATCGACGACTCATTAGATCGGCTACGCTGCAACCAGTATTTTTCGTCCGTGGATTTAAAAAGTGAGTATTGGCAGATTCAGGTAGATGAGCAAGACCGCGAGAAAACAACCTTTGTGACCCCTGACAGCCATTGTGAATTCTAAGTTCTTCCTTTTGGTTTGCGTTCAGCCCCGGCAACCTTTTAGCACATGATGGACACTGTACTCACTGGGTTAAAGTAGCAGACTTGTCTCGTTTACCTTGATGATGTAGTCACTTTCTCTCGCACTTTTGAGCAACATCTGCACCACCTGCAAAGTGTGATTAAAGCTATTTGATCAGGGGATCTAACTCTAAAACCAGAAAAGTGTTACTTCGGTTACAAAGAGCTGAAGTTTCTCGGCCACGTTTTGAGCTCCAGAGGGGTCCATCCCGATCCTGACAAGCTTGCCACTGTCGCTGCATTTTCATTTCCTACTGATAAAAAAAGCTGACCAGCACTTTCTAGGCTTGTGCACCTATTATGGATGATATATTCAAGACTTTTCAAATATCACGGAACCCTTGACTTGGCTTACGAGAGACGACACATTGTTTGCTTGGGCTACTGAGCAGCAGGCTGATTTTGCTGAATTAAGACTGTGCATGCAGTCAGCCCCAGTTCTTGCACATTTTGACGGCAATGCTGACATAGAGGTGCATAGTGACGCCAGTAACATTGGCCTCGGCGCAGTGCTTGTCCAGGATCAACACGTAGAAGAACGAGTAATAGCCCATGCCAGCTGCTCACTGCCTCGTGCCAAAGCAAATTACTCTACCGCAGAGAAAGAATGCCTCGCAGTCATATGGGCAATCGCCAAGTTTCACCATTACCTCCATGGTCATCCATTCAAAGTGGTGACGGACCATCATGCCCTCTGTTGGATGGTGAACATACATAATCCCTCAGTCCGACTTGGCCAGCGAAGCGTGCAGCTACAGGAATTCAATGTAACCATCGCCTACTAGTCTGGCCGAAGGCACGAAGATGTCGACACATTTTCACGTGTGCCAATTCATTACGTTAGTCAGGAAGCAGGAGACGACGATGGTTTTAGAGGATCGATTATTTAGAGGGTCGCACGGCGATTATACCATGCCAAATATCCCACGTGTTGACTTCTTTGTGCCTTCAAGATAACGTCCTGTATAAGAAGAACATCCGTTCTTCAAGCTGCACCTACCTCCTCAAAGTTTCGAGGAATATAGGAATGAGGTCGTCTTCACTGACTATGATGAGCCGACATCTGACCACCTTGGCTTCTCACGAACACTCGCCAGAGTACGTGAGGTGTATTATTGGCCCGGGCTTTCGACAAGCGTCAAGCAGTAGGCAAAGGGCTTGTCGGGAATGCCAGTGCTGGAAGACATCATCCGGTAAGCCGGCAGGGCTTCTCCAACCGATTGACCCACCTCGCAAGCCTTTTGATTAAGTCGGCATAGATATCACAGCCCTTTTCATCTGTGAACAGATGGTAACAAATAGGAATCGTCGCAACTGACTATTTGACATGCTACGCCGAAATGGAGGCGATGCCATGAGGTTGCGCAGTTCTTCATGTCTCAAAAGCTACGGCGTCACGGCACTCTCTCTTTGTAGTAATAACAGACAAAGGTACAGCGTTCACTGCCCAGCTTGTGAATTAAATTTTTCAGCTGAGCAACACCAGGTATCGAAAGATGACTGCTTACCATCCCGAGACCAATGGATTTACCGAAAGACTAAACAAGGCAGTCACAGACTTCAACATAAAACATGGGATCAGATCCTGCCATATGTGACGTTCTCATATGACACCGCCTTTCAAGAGACAACGCAATTCACACCGTTCTGCCTTCTCTACAGCCGCAAAGTTCAGACAATGTTAGACACTATGATTCCTTGTGAACACTGTTGAGCTAACAACTGACGCTGAAGAATTTGCAGCACGTGCCAGGGAGGCTCAAGCTCGCCAGCTCACGCAGCAGCACATCGGTCGACAACACCAGCATATGCATGGAGCTATAACACCCACCACAGAGAGATGTCCTACTGCCCAGAAGACCAAGTTTGAGTCTGGAACCCTGTTCATCACCGCGGTCTCTCTGAAAAATTGCTTAGTCTGTACTGGGGCTATAAAGTGCTGGGCCTAACTTACGAAGTGGTTCTGGACATTGTGTCGCCAACGGGAACACAAAGAAAACAACCGAGCTCTGACATTGTTCATGTCATGCACATGAAGCCCCATTTTGTGCATTTATAATTGCTCATTCGTTTCTTTTTCTTTTATTTGTGTTAGTGACATTGCCTCACCATTATTTGATTCAGTGTGTGGGATATTTTTCTATTCTTGTACCTTTGCTTTGTCTAAGCCGTGTAATGTCTATCTTGTTTTTTTTCCTCACACCTTTTTTGAGCATTGAGATGCTGCCCTATTTTGTGAAGGAGGGAATAATGCCACCTGTAGTAGTGGTTCAAATGCATGGCTTGTGGCAAATGTTGCGAGATAAAGAAATGCGCACACTGTCCTCTTCAGGAACGAGCTCAACCGACGCGTTTTGTTAAAAGCCCTGCTGCTCTACGATGAATAAACTTTGCATGGACCTCCGTGGTGACGTGACAATGTGTGTAGGGACCAACAGGCAGGGTTTACTTCTGAAACATATGCGCTAAATATTCGCTCATGACATATTTACATTTATATTCTGATGATTCTATGTAATGTAAGGCAAGAACCCTCTGCACGCTCCAATCACTTGCACCTAAAAAAATACGGCTCCTCATTGTGGAAGACATACCGAGAATCGTCACATAGGCAAAGTGGCTTTGGTTGATTGAGGAACGCTTCGCATTTAAAAAGAAATAAACTGGCATATCTGTGTGGTAAAGTACGACTGCCATGCAAAATTTCCCATTTGGTATTTTAGCTATTATCCTGTTTTTTATTAATTGCATTCATTCGTATTTCATTCGCATTTCATTCATTCGTATATGAAAAATGGCACTGAATTTTTTGCGACGCAGGCCCTTTGATGCTGCCGCATCAGCATGTGCAGCTTTGGGAAACATTTTCATGCAGCTACTTGTCAAACCAAAGGGGCATTTTTGTTTTTCAAGCCTGTTAACATGGTTTCAGCACATCAGCTCTCATTCTTGTTAAGCATGTCTGTACAAGATTTTAAAGCATAAAAAAAAAGAAACTCAATGTGAAAGCAGTCTGATAACTTTTTTGCGATGGTGGTGGGGCAGCTGTTCACATGATTACAGGTTTAGTGCGTGGAGTGAAACCCAAGGTGAACACATTATAAAACATCTGACAAAACTGTCTTGTTACGTTACTACTTACCCTAATATTTTGTGTACCTGAAAGCACTAGATTAACACCTTGCTTAGTGAAAAAAAAAAATCAATTTTTAAGCACCTGAACGGTTTCTGCAACGGCTTTTGTCATCATCATCAACGGAGAGGGTGGGAGTACTCTTTTATGCTAATGTGAGACTGTGAAATGTACCGCAAACAGCAGATGATTGCAATGAATACTTTTTCTTGTGCCCTAGGACACTACCAGGGAGCTGCACAGCTGCAAGGTGTGTGTACCGCTTTTTCTCATTTGTGTTGTGCACAAGTCAGCATGCCCCTGTGAAGTTCTCCTTAGCATCTGCAGAGTTAAAGAGCATATGCAGGGCTTGTGCATGCTGATCTTGTGTCTGTGAGTGTTCTCGTGTCCATGTCTTGTGTGCTCTTCAACTAAGCAGACGTCGCACCAAGTTGCCCAAACCAAGGCATTCCTCTTAGTAGCTATTTGTATTCCATGTTACTTGACATCACAATCGAAGCCAGGATTCCGGCTCACGACCACGTGCCGCATGAAGTTAAACCTTTCCCCCCGTTTGCTCTTTTCTCCTCCCACCACGACGCTGACGAGTTCTCTACGGAAATGGCTTCGCTCTTCAACCTGTTCTCGCTCGCCCCTTATTGCAGGAACCAAAAATTAGCGCCTCGCTGCCAGCTCATTCTTACTCACACCTGTTAAGAGCCGGCCGGTGTAGAGTACGCGAACATGTTACGAACCGGCCATGAACTGTTTTTCAGACTAAGGACTTCTGTCTTTCTTTAACTCGGTTGAATTCGAGTCCTCACAGTTTTAATATATAGTCATAGATAATTTATATATGGAGAAGCTACGACCAACTGCATTACATTCTTTAGTTTTTTTTTTCGTCGTATCTAGGTAATCTATTGTATTCGTAATATCAGGTTTAATACTTAATTTGTGGCTAAGCCATATCCTTTTCCGACCCAAATATTTTGTAGGGCAGAACAAAGTTTTTTAATCTTCATTTTTAGCTAATAAGCTATTGAAAAGCATGCCAAAAATTAAGAAAGGTGTTAGTACAACGATTTTCACACGAGAACCATGTCCACTATACTGGACACTGGGATTCATTTGTTGAACATATATGTACACACATTCTGCTATTCTCTTCGAAAGAGCACTGCTTTTGACTCTGTTAGGTTAATAGTCTTATAAAACACAAGCGGGGTTTCTTTTGACCCTCGAAAACGTTTCTCATGGGTGGCTGTAGCACATAGCATTCAGCACCACAAAGGAAACAATACGTAGAAAAGAACGTGCCTATGTTGTCCACAATTCAACTTCATCAGACGCTGATCCCCCTTGTGCTTTATGGTGTTGATTGATTCCCAGCATGCCGCAGTTTCATTTTTCTATGACTGGGCTTGAAGAGTGTCGCGTCAAGCCATCTCTTGTTTTTTGTTTTCCTTCTATATTGAGCACGATGTGCACTACCGTATTTACTCGCATAATCCTCGCACTCGCATAATTCTCGCACCCCACACATCGCCCAAGAAAAATACGAAAAAATTTTTTCCTCCAGTAATTATCGCACCCCCGAAAACTGCCGCAATAATGTCGTCTGCTCGTTCCAGCCACTGATGATGATAGCGCGCCCTATTTGGCGCCATCTCTTAATCGTCAAGCGTACTATTGCACGGTGATTCAATCCAATCCAAGCCAAGCCAAAGTGGTCAGTGTGCGCTGCGGCGTGTTTTGTATGTTGTGTTGGTTATCTTGAAACGTTATGGGGCGATACTGAAGCCACACGGCTGCTTCAAGTTGCAAGTGATAGATCGTACGCTAAACAACGGCAACAAGGCCGCCGGTAGGCCCTTCGGAGCCTACGAGTTTTGTGTTCGCTACTGGTGACGGCAGGTGAAAGCCACCAAAACGCGTTGGGCCTGCCGTGTGCCTAAAACTGGGATTGATGGTAAACTTCATTTTTCAGAAGGAAACTGCGGACGATTCTTTTAAATAGCCATCAGCCCAATACTGACTCCCTACGCTTACCTTTTGAGGGCTCCTGTTGAGCGCCGACCGCTACCGCTACGCCCGCAATGCCCACAAGCTTCGCGTATGGTATTCTAATGCTCGACTATTTGCTTCCACTTTTTATGTCTCAAATAAATCTTGCCTTGTGTGGAACCTCTGCTTTTATTGTTGAGGTAAGTTCTAATTAGTACTTTGTAAAGCGTGCTGTAAGTTGCTAGTGTGAGAATCCCGATTTGCGGCCACTTCGTTTTTTTTTTTTTTTCGCTCTTTGCATTTTTGTGGAAAGTTTTCCCCGCGTAATTCTCGCACCCCCCAACTATGCATCAGGTTTCCGGCAAAAAATGTGCGAAAATTATGCGAGTAAATACGGTAATCGCATCTTGGTGTCGAGTGTACTGAACATAAGTGATTCTCGCATTATTAGGAAAGTTTTGATTACAAAGGCTCCTATTTTTGCAACAATGTATCGAAAAGGCATAACAGAGCTTGTACAATTTAAATGATTTCAATGGTGCAAAGATATCTCCTGAAGTACTTTTGTATACTTGACTGCATCGTGCACACGCATTTTCACGTGGATTACGCACTTACTTCTGGTGCCCAATAAGTAGATGGGGCTGAAGGATGAGCTATACTTAAGAACATGTTACTCGACTCTTAAGCTACCAAAGTGGTTTCAGTTCCGACTGTAGCTCTGCTTACTTTTCTGTATCACTTTTTTGTCATGTTTTTGTCAACACTAAGTATATGTACCACCCTGCTGAAATCCCCAAATGGTGATTGCAGTAACTGTAAATAAATAGTAATAATAAATAAATAGTAATAATAAATAATGTGTTCAATACGCTAGACATGGGGTAGGAAAGGAATATGCTTGGCAACCACATAGTAAATGCTCCGATATTGTACTGTCCAGTTATCTCTTGCGGAGGCTATTTAGCTTACTTATTTCTTCGTAGCGCCTATTCTTTGTGTCAATGTATACACAAGAAGCTAAGTATAGTTCCATAGAAAAAAAAAAAAAAAACACCAGACGCTCGGGACTGACAGCACAGTTACAGTGTACGCTGAAGGAGCGGTATTTGTAGACCTTTCTGTAATTTAGTGTTAGCATCTCATTTGCTGGCATCTCATAGCAAGCGTCTTATTTTATAAAGTATACCCAGCATATTTCCATAAACTGCACACTTCAAACAACGGCTGCTTCAAGGGACAGCGTGCCCCTGATTGTTTTTGCACTACTCATCATCATCATCATCAGCCTGACTACGTCCACTGCAGGACAAAGGCCTCTCCCATGTTCCGCCAGTTAACCCGGTCCTGTGCTTGCTGCTGCCAATTTATACCTGCAAACTTCTTAATCTCATCTGCCCACCTAACCTTCTGTCTCCCCCTAACCCGCTTCCCTTCTCTGGGAATCCAGTCAGTTACCCTTAATGACCAGCGGTTATCCTGTCTACGCGCTACATGCCCTGCCCATGTCCATTTCTTCATCTTGATTTCAGCTATGATATCCTTAACCCCCGTTTGTTCCCTAATCCACTCTGCTCTCTTCTTGTCTCTTAAGGTTACACCTACCATTTTTCTTTCCATTGCTCGCTGCGTCGTCCTCAATTTAAGCTGAACCCTCTTTGTAAGTCTCCAGGTTTCTGCTCCGTAGCTAAGTACCGGCAAGATACAGCTGTTATATACCTTCCTCTTGAGGGATAGTGGCAATCTACCTGTCATAATTTGAGAGTGCTTGCCGAATGTGCTCCACCCCATTCTTATTCTTCTAGTTACTTCAATCTCGTGGTTCGGCTCTGCGGTTATTACCTGCCCTAAGTAGACATAGTCTTTTACAACTTCAAGTGCACTATTACCTATCTCGAAGCGCTGCTCCTTGCCGAGGTTGTTGTACATTACTTTCGTTTTCTGCAGATTAATTTTAAGACCCACCTTTCTGCTCTCCTTGTCTAACTCCGTAATCATGAGTTGCAATTCGTCCCCCGAGTTACTCAGCAATGCAATGTCATCGGCGAAGCGCAGGTTACTAAGGTATTCTCCATTGACTCTTATCCCTAACTGCTCCCATTCTAGGCTTCTGAAAACCTCGTGTAAGCACGCGGTAAATAGCATTGGGGAAATTGTGTCCCCCTGCCTTACACCCTTCTTGATTGGTATTCTGTTGCTTTCTTTATGAAGCACTATGGTAGCAGTTGATCCCCTGTAGATTTCTTCCAGAATGTTTATATATACTTCATCTACGCCCTGATTCCGCAGTGTTTGCATGACGGCTGATATTTCTACTGAATCAAACGCCTTCTCGTAATCTATGAAGGCTATGTATAGTGGTTGGTTATACTCTGAGCATTTCTCTATTACCTGATTGATAGTATGAATGTGGTCAATTGTTGAGTAGCCTGTTCGAAATCCTGCTTGTTCCTTTGGTTGATTGAATTCTAATGTTTTCTTTACTCTGTTAGCAATTACCTTTGTAAATAGCTTGTATACTACAGAGAGCAAGCTGATCGGCCTGTAGTTCTTGAAGTCCTTGTCGTCTCCTTTCTTATGTATTAAGATGATGTTAGCGTTCTTCCAAGACTCTGGTACCCTTCCCGTCAGGAGACACCTCGTAAACAGGGTGGCTAGTTTTTCTAACACAATCTGTCCTCCATCTTTCAGCAAATCTGATGTTACCTGATCCTCACCAGCAGCTTTGCCCCTTTGCATGCTCTCCAAAGCTTTTCTGACTTCTTCTATCATTACTGGTGGGGTGTAATTTGGGTTACTGCTAGTTCTTATAGTATTAAGGTCGTGGTTGTCTCGGCTACTGTACAGATCTCTGTAAAACTCCTCCGCTATTTTAACTATCCTGTCCATATTGGTAGTTATTTTGCCTTCTTTGTCCCTTAGTGCATACATCCGACTTTTGCCTATCCCAAGTTTCCTCTTCAATGCTTTGACACTTCCTCCGTTTTTCAGAGCGTGTTCAATTCTCTCCATGTTATACCTTCATTCTCTCCATGTTATACCTTCACTACTTTGCACTACTACTTGACAGCATTTAATTAACGAGCTTTGCAACTCCAGATTATGCAGCATCGCGTGTTTGACAAAAGATTTGCTACACCTGGAACTATTGTGCCTTTATCTATGTTTTTGGCACATTTCAATCGCAGTCGAAACCCGCAATAATGAAACCCCGTGAGTACAAAATTCCCGCGGCAACGAAATACTTCCGGATCCCCGGCGAACATTCATAGAAGCCCATGTATTACGTATTTCGCGGCAACGAAATGTTTTTGGACAGCGATCCCGCAATAAGAAATTTTCTACCACGGTGCGGGCCTTATTTTACCTTCCCGCCATAGGTTAACTGTCGAAAATATGCTGGTATGTGTTATGCGCACTCAAAATTTGTAAACGTCTGCTTTTGCTGCGCTAGCGTGGGTACCGCCATTTTTGTTTACTCAAATCGGCAATGGGGTCTGTGTCCGGCAACATGCCTGGCCACACTGCAGCAGGCAATGGCAAATGATCGTGCTGCGATAGCAAATGATCACGCGGGCTTCACAACCACCGTGCAAGCATCACACACGGATTGCGCTTTGGCCTCACCAGACGAAGATTTGGACGAAGGCGCACTTCACAGCAAGAGTGGTAGCAGTGCAGTGCTTCTATCCCTGACCAACGCCTGGGGGGAACTTCGAGCTATCGACACCGACATCCCAGATGAACTCGCCGTTGATGCTTTCATTCACGCCGATGTCGACGTGGTCATGTACGAGGAAAAGACCGACGAGGCCATTATCGAAAGCGTGCGCGAAGCTGACGACACCGAGGACCAAGAAAAGACGCACGCAGAGAAACCCAACCCACGGGTTGTTTTGGATGCGCTGGACACCCTTCGCTCCTTCTTCAAAGCACATGATGACGACGCAGCAATGGACCACTTTTTCCAGTGCGAAGGGAGAGCTTTGAAGTTGTTGCATGGCAAGGGTCGGCAAAGTAAGTTGACCTACTTATGGCAATAAATTATTTTTCTGCTGGCCGTATCACTGTTTTTATATCTCATCTTCGCGGCAACGAAATTCTCGCGAAAACGAAATTTTTCGGATTCCCCAGCAATTTCGTTATTGCGGGTTTCGACTGTAATAAAAATAGTAATAGATAAATTATTTATGTAACATTTCATCTGGCGAGATTTCATTGCGACATGTGAAAGGAAATTTCATAGTGTTATTGCGCACATTACAAGTGCTTTATGCAACAGATAGTCGAATGTGCAATAATCTCCGCGTTGTTGATATATGTGTTGAAGGCCTGTGCACCATTAAGGCAGCTGTCGAATGGGGTTCTTGACGTACGCTGTAAGGGCTAACATGCTTAACTTAAAAGAAATTTTCAACCCACACTGTTTATTTAGGTGTACACCTCAAGCACGTAGTGCTTCCTCTCGCGCCAGCAGGTTGTCAGAATTCAGAGCTTGATTTTGCGATTGAAAAGTGAATGCACCATAATTATTGCCCATATTAGATTGGAAAATATTGATGATAATCCACCTTTTTACTCAATGGTCTCGCTGATGTATGTGTAAATGTGGCAATGGCAGGAACTCTAATCATGCTGTAGCCAAGAAAAAAAAAAGTGATGCTGAATATTTTGTATTAGTCTATAAAGCAGTTATCGATTGATAATATTCCATTAGTTGCTAATGTGAAGTCATTGCTGGCAGCGATATGCTTTTATTTTTCCTCCAGGAAAGAGAAAACTGGTGTTCACTTGTGGTGCCATCGTATACAGTGTTACACCTTCAATCCTCTCACAGCTCAGGCAAGAGTGTAGGATGAAAATCTAGGTGAATTAAACACTTGATACATGTAGCATTTTATTTTCACCAGCAAAGTGTTTAAGCTTCGTTTCCAGCCTGTCCGACGGCCACTCCGAACTCTGAACACATGTGTCAAGTTAAGTGGAAAGAAAGTATAGACATATGATTGTTACTTGAATGACGAGTTGATAGACTGTTTTTATTATTGTCCCTGTATAGCACAGCAAAAAGGGAAAAAGTAAACTGAGGAAGAGGTAAAGGAAAGGATTCGGGGTAGACCACCAGCACCATTGCTTCCACAGTCTTCTCTTGTGTGCCAGTTAAATCTGCCTTTTCTTTCCTTAGCTCAGCAATAAAATTTGTTTATATAATAATGCTATATAATTCTCATTTCTTCTCACAGTGCTAAAGCGCCCGAAGTGGTCTAGTTTGTATATGTTACAAAGGGAAGCGACAATAAAATGCATCATGGAACTAGAATAGCATTCTGTTGATAAGCCTGCCGTTTTTTTATTTTAAACTGTTCACCGTATAGGTAGGTTTGTTTCATGGAATCGGTCGTTGTCATCTTATGAGTCTTCAGTCACCAGAGCCCCCTCTAGTTTACCTGCCCTAATAAGAAGACTAGTGTATTTGCAAAGTACCAGAGCTTTTGCGAAAAACAATAAAGAGTTTAAGTGGCTTTTGCCACACTAAATGCTCATATTAAATTATTCAACACAGATGGTAGGGTTACGTTCTTGGTGCTGAGGTGTACGTGACGAACTACTTACTGGAGCAACAGCTGAGTTTTAGTGCCAGAAAGCAACACAGTAACACAATATTTACTTACGGCATTTTTTGAATTATGGTATACAACAGCATAAATCACTCCCAACATGTTTTTTTTTTCAGTTAGCTTATCACTTTTAATACATCTCAGCAACCAGGTTCTACATTTATCAACAGAAACGTTCTCTCTTTACACTTTTGTGAAGCCCCCTAGAGACGTACAGACTGACAAAAATATTGCCCAGCGTTGTGCATTTAGATGGCTTTTGTTTTCTTTCCGTTTGTGCCTGTGTTTTTACTATTATAAGCGAGCGTCACCATGTGTATTGGGAGAACGATCACTACCGTGTAGGGGGACCCGTGAAAGACACACTATGCAACAACCTTTCCTCGCTGGTCACCCCACTGGCAAAAAATAGTTCAAGCCAGCCAAGTGCATTGTCATCCCATATGTGCCTGGCGCCACTGAAGAGCTCTCCGCGATTCTCGGAAAATCAAGATTCGACTGGTTCGCAAGCCTGCTTCGATGCTCACCTGCTTACTACCACGGCCAAAGGAAGAAGCAACGCTAGCGAGTAGTCTGCAAGTTGCTGTGTTCAGAGTGTCCAGCCAGCTACGTAGGCAAAAGCGAATGTTTTCGTTCAGAAAGCCCGTGGAGTGGCCGAAAGGCTTGGACTGGCGTTCATGACGTGGGAGTCAGCCGCTGAGCGCTAACGTGCGTCTTGCCGGGCAGCAATAAACTTTCGCGCTCACTTGTTAAGATTACACCAACTTAAGAACGACGTCAGGAAGGCTGAAGTGCAATGCAGTGCTTTCGCAGAGCCCTTGAGCAGCCCCACCATATGATCGATATGTACGGCTTTTCTGTTCTAGAAACAGAGAGGAATTTCGGAAGGAAGTCCTTGCGCGAATCCTGGTACATTTAAAATACGCCAACAAACTTGAACGGCTCTTTAGGAACAATCTCCTCAGTATATGTTCAGGGCTTTTGAAACGTGTCGGAAATGGAAAGCCGCAGCTTTGGCAAAACAAGACACGGAGATGCTTTTGTGACAAACACAGACAGATCCTGTGGAAGTTACCAAGTTGCTCTTGACACCCGAGGCCCTCTACGAACTTCCAAACTTCTTAAATTTTCTTTCGAGCCCAACAGATGTCAGTCAAAATGCTTACATTTAAGCTTATAGAATTCACTCTCCACAAATTAGCGACCCCCAAAAGAAAAGCAAAAATAAATAAAAAAAACATTCTATGTAGGGCTGAATATTAAAATGCTGCTTGTACTGTGCAGGTCATGGAGCTTGGTGACCATGACTTTCACAATCGATTTCTATAAACGTCGTATATATATATATATATATATATATATATATATATCTCTGTGTGTGTGTGTGTGAGAGCAGATTTATACTATGTGTAATTGAATTGCTGCTTTGATCTGCGTTCGTGCCATCATCAATCATGGAGCGTGCTTGTCTTGGCAGTTGATACTACGAAGAAATGATTGAAGGAATTCAAGCAATCCCACCTGGGTTCTTGTAATTGGCTAACTTTGGCAAGAGTGGTCGATGTGAAGGCATGGAGATACTTTTGTATCACCCGAAAAGCTAAAGCATTACAAAAAATCTGGTGGGGGTCAGAACCCCCTCATCCAAATATAGTTACCATCCTGAACGTCACCAAAGTGCACGTTAAAGGCCTTGAGACATCTACTAGAGCACTGTGTGCTTAGTAAAACTCTTAGTGCACACAAAATATCCTAGGTGTTAAGGTGTCATCACTCAGCGTGGAAATGCAGTTTATCTAAACCATGTATCCTTCTTTTACCGATATTGTCCAAGTTCCGTCCCTCTGAGGCTATGCTTCTAGATCATGGTGCAGTGTATAATACTGTGCAAACACTTGTACTCGAGCAAATATAGGAATGAGAAAGGCAGTGATGTCGTCATTCGTATATTTTTATGAGCTTTTCTGTTCTCGGAGTTTTATAGCTGCCACCACAAACCGAATCACAGTTACCCGATTTGTAGTACTAATTGAGTCATGTAAAATATTCTAAAAATATTGAGACTGTAAAATATTCCGAGAAAAGTGAAATATTTGTCATTGATGGAGTGGTTGCCTATAGCAAGAAGCATACCTGCAAAATACGACACAGTGCATTTGTAATCAAACATTATCTGCTAATTTATATTATGATATATTTTGTAATGTGTCTAAAAATATAAACATCTTTAGATACTTATTGTGTGCTCTTAAGGAATCAATAAGGAAAAAGTTTTTTTAAAAAATAACACGAACACCTAATAGAATGTGTGAAACGTAAGTGCATGACCTGGTTCAAATGTACAAAATTATGCTGTGCAAATCTGCAAACTTTACCTGCAAACAAATGCAGATGTCAAGATCATAACAATACAGGCACATATATGCATGCACAATATAAAGCTATATTCATTGTGGAGATATTCAAAACAAAGATAAAAAAAAATTACATTTCAAGTGCTTTTGTTTTTTGTCCTTATCAAGCCTCAACAACAATTTTTATGGTGTGAGAAAGATCCTATCACCGTTTCGGGACCATAAATTAATAAAGCTACATCTTTCAGTTCTCTCAAGCATAATACCATGGTAGTGCTATGAACACCTCATTACTATCAAAATTAACTACAGCTGCGAAAATAGTGCAGACCTCTGGCCAAGGCAGGAGTGTGTGGATGCATGTGTTTATGTACATGCACACATACAAACTACACGCATGAACATAATGAAGTATGGTTAAACACCTGCTCCCCCCTCCCCTTCTAGAAAAAAGTTCGTATATTGCACTGCCCCACACAAATTGAAAAAAAAAAAAAAAACAACCTATAAAGAAACACGAACATTCACATATAAGCAGACGCTTACGGCAACGACATAAGTACCAATATGATAAAAGAAAGTGTCATCAGCAATACTCATTATCGTAGTAGCCTAGGCTACGTAACAGTTTATTACGTGCTTCTAAACGGTTCCACAACCACCATATGCCTCAAGAAAAGGAAGAAAATCAGTTTCAGTTTCAGTTTTATTGAGCATTTTCTTCACAGAGTTGCAAAAAAGAAAACACAAGGATAAGAGCAAAAAGCTGCTATGTTAGCAGCTTGACGAGGCTCCTACCTCTTTTCAATTGGCATTACAAAATCCGCAGAGCACAAACATGAAAAAACAATTTGACGTCGATTTTCAAAACTTCAAGAAATTAGGAAATAAAAAGAAAATGCATCAAAGTTACATCAGTTTCAGGTTTACATAAAATAAGCAAACCACAAAGAGAGAAAAACAATAAATAAAACAAGAAAACAGCGTACGGTCAGTCATGAAACAATGCACACGTTGCTAAACGGCTACCAAAGTATTACAAAATGATTATACGACGTTTACAACACTGGGAATGCGAAAAGCACAAGTTTTGATGCACAAGGGAAGTACTGACGAGTGAAATGTTGCATGTTTTGCTCGTAAAAAAAAGCAACGAAAAAAATGTCAAAGAAAGCAAACATCATACGATGCCATGTTACACACAAGCACTATTATAGGGTGTTTCTTGATGGGTAGTGCACTCAGTAAGCGTTAGAATCTTTTAATTTGG
The DNA here is from genome assembly GCF_043290135.1 of Rhipicephalus microplus. Classification (NCBI taxonomy): domain Eukaryota; kingdom Metazoa; phylum Arthropoda; class Arachnida; order Ixodida; family Ixodidae; genus Rhipicephalus; species Rhipicephalus microplus. The sequence goes on from NW_027464586.1 coordinate 34,427,001, forward strand.
ATTCGCGGGACTTTCTTAATAATAAAGAAGTAGAACGAAAACAAAATAATAAGGCTTAACGTATATTCTTTGTTGTTTCAGTTCTGCGGACAATATCGTGCTTTTTAGTAATGCAAGCAATGATTTACGGAAAAAAAATCTGGAGATGTAAAAGAAAGACATGTTAAAGTATGATTAAAGAGAGGCCCGAAGAAAACAATGATAATGTTAGGCGGCCTGGCAAAACACAGAATTAAGGGTACTAACAGTAAAGCCACCTATCCCCCTATGTTTCTTGCATTCACCAAAAAATAAGGTCATGTTTATTCGCAATTAAATGTTAATCATTTATAACACATGACCGGCAATCACAATGCCGATAAGCTTCAAGCATAAATTCAAAATATTTCAGTAATAACTTAGGGGCCTAAAACACGAATAAACTACTGCATGCGGCCTGAAAAACATCACGAGGCTTGAGTGGTACGACAAGATCCAATAAATTATACATATAGAGAGGGTAGACAGGCCCATACGCACGCATTGCTCATCTCACGATATTATTGTAATGAAATAAATCATGTAGGAAAACCTCTCCCGTGTGCTTGTTTCATCGGTTAAAACACGAGTGAATAGAAAATCCAAGCACACCATAGAAAGAGAATACACAAAAAAGAATGTTCAATAGCAAATGTGCAGTAAAACCAGAACCGAAATATGATGAGACGTAGAGCAGCCAACATAAGGCCTTATATGAAGTGAGCAAGTCCAAAATGGAAGCACTAGGTCACTGGCTGCATGCTGTGGTTATCTCTGCCGAAAGCAGTGCCGGAATCCTGCCGCATATCCGACTTGGACACGATTTTGACTCCTCCACACTTGTCCACACACCGGCACTTCAGCAAGAAAAACCTGCTCCTGCAGTAATGATTATTCCTCCATCAAGCAGACTACTGAGCAGAAAAAAAAAGGGGGGAGGGGGTGGACTTTGCAGACAGAAAAATGTTCATTCTTTCTCGTTGGGAGCTCGGCTGAGCCTCCGACCATGGTTGGTGTCCATCTTACCCCCCCTCCCCCAGTGTGTCGTTTGTGTGCATGTGGTTTGAGGAAGGCGTTCGTGGAATTTTTATTGTGTGGGCGACGACGCCAGAGGACCATGCTGCCTCCGCAGTCCGCCTACCTCGAGACGAAACCCTTGCTCGCGTTCAACGAGATAACAAAAAACTTTTTTCTGTCAAGATAAGTATTCCCCTCCCACACCCTGGCTTGAGTAGGGCACCGGGCAGTCACCATTGCACTATTACAAGCCCATGCGTATAGTAAGATTGGATGTGATATGAATTTCCAAGTATTGTATGAGGTTACTTGATCTCAAGGGCGAATATTTAAGTAGTATACCCGAGAAGAATTAGGTGACCTCAATATATGCTTAACTTCACATATGGAAATATTTAGTTCCATTAGCCACAAACTGCACCAGTTAGATATATTTAAATCGCAATTTAGACGAATATTATAGCCGACTGAAGTAATTTCTGTGAAAGTATCGCAATCATCAGCAAAAAAGTGGATACTAGAAGTAACTTGATAGGCTAGGCCAATAATATATATTAAAAACAACAAAGGACCAAGGACCAACTCTTGTGCCGCTCCTGAGATAACATGGCACATTTATGAATTGTAGCCGTTAGCGGTAACATACTGTAAGCAATTAGAAAGGAAGCATTTGACCTACTTTAATAGGTTAATGTCAAGATTTAAGTTCCATAACTTGTGGGTGAGAAGTCTATGACACACTTTATCGAATGCTTTTGCAAAATCTAAAACAAATGCAGTCAGCAGATGATAAACGATCAAGAATTAGATAAGTGAAAGGTACGAGTTAAGTCTCACATGATTATGATTTCCAAAAACCATGTTGTGAAGGCAAAAAGAAGCTGTTATTTTCAAGAAAATTGAGGATGTTTCTGATTACGAAGTATTGTATAGTAGTTAGAAGCAGGTGCTGGTAAGAGAAATGGGGCGATAGTTCGTTGTTAAGCTTTTCTAACCTGATTTGAGAAGTGGAACTACCTCCCCTACCTTTCACTAATAAGGTAAAGTACTGGTGTGGAGTGATAGGCTCGATAGAGCTGTAGCCTGTAGTAAAAATTGCACATGCAAAATACAATGTAGCTTGTTTGTTATAAGAAATTATGTTCTATATCTGTATTATGATCTATTTCCACAATGTGCCTAACAAATGCAAAGATTGTTAGACATTCATTGTGCACACATTTGAAATGAATGTACGAAAAATCAAACAGAAAAGCCACCAAAAAATGTGTCCAATCCATATACATATCCCCGTACAAATATAAAAAAAATATGGCACGCACAAATTTACAAATATACCTACAAACAGATTTGAATGCCAAGATCATAACACTAGGTAGGCACATATGTTCAAGCACAATATTCAGTAATAATGCAGTTTGTCTACATTCAAACAAAAGATAAAAAATTGCAGCATATCCACGGGGTGGATGATGGAGAGTGGGGCGAAGCATCCATCCGTGTATTCGTTCTTGCTTCCGTCCGTCCATGCGTCCATCTATGCGTCCACCCATGTGTCTATCCGCCCGTCCGTGCGTGCATCTGTACGTGCGTCCGCACGTCCATCCATGCGTCCGTCCATGCGCTCGTCCATGCATCCACCCTGCGTCCATCCGTTCGTGCAGCCATCCGTGCATCCGTCCATGCATCTGTCTGTGTGTCCATTCGTCCATCTAGTCAACACTCCAAGTACAACAATCTCGCATCTTTTCATTATATATTCCGCATATAGAAGCACCGCCATGCAGCAGACATTCCAAGGACTAAACGAGAGGTGGCACACGCACACTTTCTTATGGCTGGCACTTCGTGTCTACTTCCCACCTTTAACCACCTCGTGTTCATGGTATATACTAGTTTACTGTATTCATGGCACTGCGGCCCAACGCCCGCTAAACCTTTCTGAAACAAAGGAGGTTACGTCCAGCAAGTATAACGTAGCAACCTTTTCTTGTCAGATACTGCTTAATGTACATGCAAATGGCTGCTAATGGGGAATGAAAAACAGAAGAATTTGGCTTTTAGTTAGCGCAAACGCTGCGATTTTTTTATTGTTCAACAACGCACAGGAGAAATCTCCCACCGACACCCCCTTGGAGGTCAAAGCGTAAGACATGTTACGTACTACAAGGGACGAACGGGTGCCGCTTTAAGGAGCTTCGCCCCTAAAAATAAAGTATTCACAAGTACTTTAATTTCTTGTCCTTATCAAGCCCCAGAAACAATTTTCTCTTCATGAGATAGAGCCCATCACAGACCAAACATTATCACTGCAGTAGCTTCTTTCAGTTCTTCAAAGCATAAAAGCATAGGAATGCTCAATTTGGGCATCTTAATAGTGTCGAAACTCACTTCAGCTGCAAAAATCGCACAGACCCCTGGCGTAGGCAGTGCTGGGGTAAGGGGAGGGGGGAGGGGGCTTGTGTACACGTGCACATGCAAAGAGATGTACCAGCATGCATAGGGAACGGTAAAGCCTCCACTCAAAAGAAGTTTCTGGCTACGCTGCTGGCACAGCGAACAAACAAAAAAGAAACCAATAAATAAATATGAATCATTGGGAACTGAATGCTTAAGGTAGCTACAATATGAAGAAAGCTTCATGAACATTACTTGTGTTTTTAGAAGCCTAGGCTTTGTTACAGAAATTTATTATAAAAGCTTTCAAGAACATGCATAGGGAACGGTAAAGCCTCTACTCGAAAGACGTTTCTGGCTATGCTGCTGGCACAGCGAACAAACAAAAAAGAAACCAATAAATGAATATGAACCATTGGGAACTAAATGCTTAAGGCAGCTACAATATGAAGAAAGCTTCATGAACATTACTTGTGTTTTTAGAAGCTTAGGCTTTATTACATTAATTTATTATAAAAGCTTTCAAGAACTTGAGCGAACACTTGGACACCACGTGAAATGAGATTGTACATTTGTCAGGAAATTCGAATATTTTTTTTTTTTCAAAAAAAGACACTCAGGTATAATCGCCCACGTGTAGTCACTGGTCAAGTGATTATCCCAGGAGATAGTGGCATGCCCAGTCACTCGTACGTTCGCAAGTTTTGCGCTGCTGTCCTATTCTTGTGCCTACAGTAAATGGGTTGAAAGTCGCCATGTGAACAAAACAATATCAACAGCTGCCATCGACTTCCTGTGCTTGTTGTTCGAAACTTTCAGATTACACCACAAAGTGGTTTCAAACAACGGAATGGCATTCGTGTCAGCCAAAATACAGAAATCCTACGAGTGACAACTGCATTAAAGTGGTGAAATCTGCACCGAACTACCCAGCCACAAACAGACAGGCCAAATGCTTCGTGGTAGAGCTAAAACATGCTCTTGTAAGATACTCTACGGGGTCATTACAGCGACGCATTGTACGTTTTTTTTTTGTTTTTTTTTTCAAGCAACTCACAACGGGCCAGACGGGCCAGGTACCGGAGAATCTCATGTTTTCTTGCGAGTTGCGAACACACATCTCAGCCATTCTGCCAAAACCGCCTTGAAAGGTTACACCAGATAAGGAAGACGCCTCGCATTGCCGGTAACTCCACAAAGGACAACCATTGGTCGCCCGCCAGTTTCACAGAGTGCCCGAATGGACGGCGGCCATCGTAAAAAAAAAGTTTCAGCCGGAGTTTTGGTTTGTTGAAGTTAAAGCCCCTTCATCGCGTCTTCTACCGGAAAATGCATGGAGAGGCTTTAAACCGAGCATTGCTGCTTCCAGCCAGCTGCAGGGATGCGCGCTGCCCTCCACCTCTACCTCCCCCCACGATACTTGACGCCGCGCGCCCGAGGACTGACAGGACTGTCAGGGCAAACAGTGCGTCCGCGCACTGGTTGCCTGTCCATTGTGCTCCTCGCCCTTTTTATGGCCAACAGCGCACTCGAAAGCCAGTGTTCAGACCTTTTAGACTGTGCTGTGCGCAAATGGCTTTCTTGAAAGTAATAAACTCCATTCGCTGTTACGTACGCTCTGTATTATGGCTACCGTGGACATAACACAGTGCAAATAGGGTTATTTGTTTCTAAAAAATTCAACCTCCCCGCTTTTCACCACTATATCTCTCTCTTTTAACTTACTTCTCTTGATATTTTTAATTTCTATCAATAAATTAGAGAGTTACGTAATAAAAAAGAGAAAGGGGATTTCTTTATTTGTAGATTTCTTATTTATCTTAGAGAAAAACTGCAAGTCCAGTGCTGCACTTCGGGCAGGGGTGTGTGGCGCAGTGGACGCAACAGTGTGTAGGAGGTACAGCAGTATAGATAGTGTAGAACAAAAGCGCAATGATTCAAAACGCAACAAAGAAGAGAAGCGACATGAAATTTGGTCCAAAATTGCAAGAATGGCCATAATACACTAAACAAAACAAAAACTATAAGAACAGTTTCCACTAGGTTATGTTGTTTAGGTAAAAAGTAAAAATAACTCAAATATCAACTGTAGCAAAAATAAAGTCGCCAACATTAAGAAGCGAGACATTGCAGGATCGAAGCATTGAAGAATCGTGCAGAAGTGAGGCATTGAATCTCAAGCAATCAGTCTGATCAAGATGGGTAATAAAATGAAGCGCACTGTAATATATATGAAGGTGTAGTTATGAGCCATGTGAAACAGCTTGCGCACGAAGAAACTAGTTGAGATCGACACTTTCAAGAATCTCTGGTGGCAAATTGTTCCACTCTCTGCTTGTTTGGAAAAAAAAAAAAGGTACCTGTATATAGGGGCTCAGTCACTCTTTTAAGATTGGAGGCATGCGTTTTGTAGCGCAAATTTGGTTCGATATAGTTAGTATTTTTTGTATTGCCTGTTTATTATTTTGTATGAGATAAAACAGCTTAGTTATTTTGCGATAACGTCTCCATTTCAGGGTTTCTAGTTTAGCGTCTTCCAGAAGAACTGACGAAAATGTGTTATTTTTAGGTATTGAATATGAATTTCACAGCTTCTCACTTTATTAATTCAAGTTTATTGGTGTTAGCTTGCGTGTGCGGGTCCCAGACAGTATTGGTAATAGGTGCGTTTCACATGCAGTCATTTAGGTTTGCCGGATGCTTTAGCAAGTGCCCGTCTTAGGTAGACTTGTATTTTCAAAGCCTTATATATAACACACATGTTCGTTCCATCCTAAATCGGACGTGATGACAAGACGAAGCTGCGTGTACTGCGGGACAAAGGACAAGAATTGATTGCCTAGATTGTATTGCAATTTGAATGGATCTTTTTCGCGGGTTATGGTTATTGCCATAGTTTTTCTCGCGTTAAGGGTCGTCTGTCATTTTGCACACCAATATTTAATCTTATATAAAAAGTTATTTAAAAGAACCTGGTCGCTGGAAGTGTCAACTACTTTAAAGCACTCGGGCATCTGTGTAAAGCTTCAGATTTTCTAGAATATTACGGGTGGCATTATTGATATAAACCGAAAAGAGGCCCGAGGACGGATCCCTCCACCATCCGTAATATCGTGCTTGGTGAATAATACTTGCAAATTCGAAACGTAACCTGGGATGCATGTGTTAATTAGCGCTAATTAACCAATTAGTATATATTTAAATCTACCATACAACCTGTAATACTCGAGAATGTGCTGTAAATTTAGGGGTCGATGTGGTACATACACTGGATGTTCGGAAACGTGCACTTCGTTATTTTTAACAATACTCTATTGCTGTGCTATACTACAAATATTTACCTCAACGAACTCTAAATATTGTTTCATGGGGTCATAAAAGTGCCTTCCACAAGAATCTTCTCTTTTTACGTGCACCCTATTTCAATTTTTACGTGGCACTGTAGAGTACACCATCTCAACGCTAGATGGAGCTACGAGGGCTCGACGGCTGTCGCACCCTGAACAAAACTGGCCAGCGAACTTTTTTTTACCACACAATTCTAACACGCTCTATACCATCATGAACTAGACATATGCCAGTTCCTAAATCCCAGAAAGAAATTAGATATCTTCAAGCACGTCTCCACAGTAGCGGTTCAAATGCTGTAAAACAGTTGATATTTTCAAGAGCGCCCTGCCGCGGTGGTATAGTGGCTAAGGTACTCGGCTGCTGACCCGCAAGTCGCGGGATCGAATCCCGGCTGCGGCGGCTGCATTTCCAATGGAGGCAGAAATGTTGTAGGCCCGTGTGCTCAGATTTGGGCGCCCGTTAAAGAACCCCAGGTGGCCGAAATTTCCGGAGCCCTCCACTACGGTGTCTCTCATAATCATATGGTGGTTTTGGGACGTCAAACCCCATGAATCAAATCATCAAGAGCGCCCATAGGTGCTCTGCATTATCACTTAATAAGCTAGAAAACTCGCACTATTGCAACCACGATACTGCAACCCCGACAAAAGAAAGGTTCGTACAGTAGCTACTTGAAACTGTGAAAGCAATGAGAAAATCAGAAAGGGAGAGAAGTTATTATCGTTTTGCTCTCCAAACGCATAGAGTGACTCGGAGCCCCATCACCATCATGCGGGTAAGTGCGCCTTCTGCTTGTGAGCTGGAATCCTGGGAACGCTTGACTTCATGTCGTATCTCCCAGGGAAACATTGTGAGCATCATGGCATCACAGATTCTTATGATGAGGTGTGCTTATTTAAGAATGAATAGCAAAGGGTAGTTGCATCAACATCAAAATGTTTGCAAGACATACCTCTTCATTTTCCTCTTCCTTCATGCAGCGGTTGCCACTTCAGTGTAACCATTATGAAAATCTCATGTATGCACATAGCTTGTATTAGTGTGGCACATATGAAAAAAGAAAGAGACAACACAGACATCAAGAAAAGTAGGCGCTAAACTAGATGCTGGGAGTTTAGTGCCCACCTTTGTTGGAGGTCTGTGTTCTTTTCCTTTTTTCATATTTGCTGCGCTAAACAAGCTATGTCCATAGATAACCTACTCGCCCAAGCCACAACAGTTCTGAAGCCATGTATGGACTTATATAAATATTCCAATATATGGCTACACCAAGAATTGGGCAAAGCATATTAGGTTTCTATGAATGCTCACCATATATATGAGCCATATATGACCTGGTATGCCCACTCCTGATAAACCCATATATGGAAGATGGTATATACATAGCTTTATATAGCAGTCATCTATATATGGCTGTATACATAAGCATTCATAAAAAGCTTTATATGGCTTCAAAAGGATACCTTTATAAATGGCCATGTATAGATGATTGCTATATGTGAATTCAGCTTGTGTCACTGGCTTAAGTTGTAGCTCCACAATTCATTCTACGGCTAGAAATATTGTAGCTTTACAATTCATTCTACAGCTTGACATATTGACTGTTTGTCAAAAGATCTGCAGTCCCTGTCGTCTCCAAAATGAAGGTTGTATCCTTAAAACATTCTTATTCAAGTTATTCTCATTGTTTCTCAAATTAATCTCGAAACATTATTGCTAAAATATAATTTGGCTGTTTATTTGATTAAAGTTCGTGATGAGCACATGTCACTGTTAGCTAATTTTTTCTGTAGAGACACATTGTGTTTAAACTTATTACTTATCGGTAGAGCTTTTTTATTGAGTTGAGTTTTGTAAAGAGATTGTCCACATGTTTTAGTTAAAATATTTTCTAGCGCGTCAATTGAGCAATCTTTGAGACTCGTATGAACTTATTGACTTGCTATTGACTATATGAACTGCGTGTGCATTGAATAATTTAAAGGACTTGATATTCAACCATAATGAAGTTCCATCAAAAGCAATTGGTATGCAAGCTTGTCATGTGCAAGTATTGTGACTAGGAATGCACAATAGTGAGACTGCTAAACCTGATGGCTTTAGTCTGCGCACGTAGGAACAAAGGTTATTAGTGATATTTCTTGGACACAAAAAAATTGTCTTTTAGAAGCTTTTCAGACTACCAATAATGCAATAATAATTCAATAGCGTTGAAGAGCTCATTCCGCAGAAATTCCTGTGTCGGCATCATTGGTTACAAGCAAAAAGTTATCTTGTCCGTGACTGAAAAACCGAGAAAGATGCAAATAAAATAAGCGTTAAAAATTTCCGGGTCCGAGTTAGGATAGAACCCATGTAGTTTGCATAGCAATCAGGTGTTCTATTACACAGACATGAGTCATCTTAGAAGTACAGTGAAAATAACTTGCTCTGCAGTGAAATTAACTGTTACCCTTCACAAACACACTCACCCTGCAAACAGGCTTCACAGTACAACATATAATATCGCAGTGATATTGCGTGGTACAAGCATACATTGCCATCGAGCATATAACCATAACCGTATCAGCTGTTGGGGCAAGGGGGGTGCAAAACCCCCCACACTGAGAAAAGTTAGGGGGGCTGAGCCCCCTCTCTATTTTGACAGTGGGCATCATTGGCTGCACTCTAGAAAAACAACTACGGCAAATTTTTCTTTCACCACAGTAATTAAGAATAAAGTCAAGGGTTCGATGGAAGCTAATCTGGTCGGGAAAATTCGTGAGGGAAATTAGTGAGCACCAACCAGTCGTTTAAATAAAAACAGAAATTATGTTTCTACTCCACTACGAAGGCCTTGTTCACAAATAATTAATGTTTTTTGGGGGCGTGGATAATATGGGATTGATGATGTGATGTAAGCATTAAGTGTATATTGGGGCAGATTACCTAAGTTGCGATTGAGCGTATATCGGTTGTCTGTATATAAAGGGATTCTAGATGAAGCTTCGCTGTCTACTTCTTTGCTTTTTTTATTACTCTCGTGTTATTCTAGTCGATTTCAAGGCCAGGGATACTGCGTGTTCAGCTAGTACGTTTGTTGTCACATTGTTGGTCTTCACATCATAGCTGTGCAGCGTGATTTGTTATACATAGTTGCCAGTTTCATCGATGTAGACTTTGTTATAGTCGGTGCAAGGAATCCTGTACGAGATGCCAGGGAACTATTTTTTTCGAGTTTGTCTCTCATCATCCAGCTAGTCTTAGCTTGCACGTTAGCACTTCAGCAAGTAAATGCGAAGCTCAGTTCGTAGAGCATCCAACATTTTATTCGAAGGTCGCATGTTTGGTACCGTCCCCATGGCAAGTTGTTTTTTCATCCACTTTTCTTTCATCACATTTACATTACAATTACTTCTAATAATATTTCCTATACTTTTTTGGTATATTGTCTCTCAGGTCTCATCAATATTGCTTTTAACAAACAAAACAAGCCCCTAAGTTTATCCTTTTTTCCTTCATTCATAGCGAGGGTCTTGTTGTGGCAGACATAGTGCCTTCAAGTGTTATGTGAGGGATTTTCGGTCAGCTGTCGGTTCTTAATAAGATCACGGGCTACGTGACGCAAATAGGCAAGAAATGAGTGTCCCACACTCAGTGCAATGGCACCAGGCGGCACTGACTGACACTCCCATTTTTAATACACATACATATCCAATAAAGTGGATGGAGGGATAGCCGTTGTGTTAGCTCAGTTGGTAGAGCATTGGACGCGTTATTTGAAGTTCGAAGGTGCGGTTCCTGCCAACGGCAAGTTGTCTTTTCATCCACTTTTCTTTCTTCACATTTACATTACAATTACTTATAATATCACCTGCACTGTTTTTGGCCTAATTGTGTCTCGGTTCTCAGTAATATTGTTACTAACGAAGAAAACGGGCTCTAGCTTAAGTTTACCTTTTTTTTTTTTCAGTGATACTTAACTGATGCTTTCAAATCCTTACGTCAAATTATTTCTTTATTAGTGCACTCATGAAATTCACGTTAGGTTTATGATCTGCACAGCCAAGAACTTTATACATAGCCAAATGAAATCAGAACAGCTTCAGTCATGAATTTCGGCATGAAACCTGTGAGTTTTACTAAGAATTTTTTTTTGAAGATACTCCTTCAAACATCGCACTGTGCATACTGTTATGGTAAATGGCAGCTGGAAGTACTTGTAGATATGAGTAAACAACATTTACAGAAATCTCGTGAAAGCATGTAGCCATCACAAACTTCGAATGTTCAGCCATCTTCCTCACTGATATGCAAGATAAAAATGTATTTAAACTAATATAAAATTGTATTTAAACTACTATTTCTTTAACTATGCATTCTGTGAACAATGTAAGGTGCCTGGTTGGTGTATTTTATATAGCACACCTGTATAGAATTGCCTAACCATAATAGTAGGGTTTGGGAGCTTCCATATATTATATGTGACGACAAGATTCTGCCCTTATAAAATTAAATCTCGTATATGTACTATGTTGTAATAAATACAGCCTATTGTTGCAAACCTGAAGTACATTAAAAACTCGTACAAGTTATATATTGATGCAACTGTCTCGTATACTAAGCTGAACTAATATTTTGTCTTTTAAGATTGTATTGCAACAAACATCTACACTTTATACTCTTGTTGGTGTAGATAATAAGTAGGTCACCTTTCTGCACGGATTGTCGTATTTGAAAATCCGCATATAAGTCAGTGACTGCAGCCCTTTATATTGTCAAGGGGTTCGTGACCTCGACTTGTCCAAAATGAAACTGTTTGTTTGGCCGAACTTGTGGCTGGTATACGGAAAGTCAGCTTACAGCGATACACACTGGCACTGATAGTGGCGAACAGCGAGTCGGCTGTTGATCAACTGACAAATGATGATGCAAGTTGGCATTTACACATGGGCCGTCAAATACTCCAGTGCTATCACTAGCAGCCACGTAAATTCTAGAAGACTCTAATGTCCCCGTTGTGCGTGTGTGGTGAGAGCACACTAAAATCGAAACTGAAAGAGGGAACTGGAAGTGTTGACGCAAACGAAGGCGATGAAGTGTGTACGCGAAAAGCGAGCGTGGGGCGCATGAGCCTTCGAACGTCGACTGGTAGAGGATGCATTGCCATGTTGAGGCCATCGGAGCAGCTGGGACGTGCCTGGCATTTCCTGCGGTGAGCGGTTAACTTTAAGACTGGGCCTTGCAGCGCGTTTATATGGTGAACGTGTGAGTGAGCCAGGACGGGCTGCTGGTCGATGCCAGATAATGTCCGAGAGCAACCAGCTACAGTCGGTCCGTGGTGCTGAGTCTGCTGGGGTCCAGCACAACCACATGCTGAGGGCGTGGCCTTGGCGCCACGGGTAGCACGTGTAGACTGCGGCGTGGTCTCGGCGCTAGGCGGATTCATCGTGCTTCGAAGCGTTTTCGAGCCGGACGGGTCAGCGCATCTCTCTTTCTCTCCTGCTTCAAGCGTGCGTTGACTACGCAGTTATCGGCACCGTGAGTGTCTGCTACGAATGTGAGTTACCGAACGTGTCAGGGCATGTATAGATACACGTAGGCTATGGAATAGCTAAGACTGGGGGTCAGAGGCATCGTAATCGTGTTGTACTGTTCGGCCATGTATTGAAAGTGTTTGTATTTGAGCTTGAATTGTCTTTTGCATAAATGTTTTATGATTACCAATTTATGAGGGCTGCAGACTTCTGAAATACTTGTAGTAGTCATGCTAGATCCTCTTTGTACCTCAGCCTCAGTTGACTGTAGCCTGCCCGTACTTTCCTGAAGTTGAAGCTTCTATTCTAGAATCTCCAGCTTCTGTTCTTCTGCTCTCTGCTGCTGTTCAGCATTTTATTTTGTGAACTCCCGATCCTTAGCACGTTCATCGTAGGCTTCAACACACGCTCGCTTAAACCCTTCTTTTTAGCTCCTCATCCTCCAACCCGAACTGTCAACCAAGTGCAATAAATTTTATCTATTCATGACCATGCTGTATCTGAGTATGGCTTCAGATGTTAATTAGCCATCCTGGCAGAGGCTCGCCAGTTGTAGTGGTTCTTGGGACCTCAGACACAGGCAAGTTCACGGAAAAGAAAACATTTATGCGCAACACGATTCAAGCACAAATACATGAATTTTCAATGCATGCCTGAACAGTACAACATGGTTACCATCCCTCTGACGTCCAGTTATAGTTTCCTAGCCTACTCGCATCTACACATGCCCTGACACGTTCAGTAACTATTGTTTGTAGGAGACACTCACAGCGCCGATAACTATGCAGTCAACACAAGCTTGAAGCTGGAGAAAAAAAAACACGCTGACCCGTCCAGCTTAGGAACGCTCCAAAGTACAACGAATCTGTGTAGCGCCAAGGCCACGCCCTCAGCATGGGGTTGTGCCAAACCACAGCAGACTCAGCTTCGTGAACTGGCTCTGTAGCTGGTTAGTTTCGGACATCATCTGGCCACGATCAGCAGCTCTTCCAGGCCTGGTCTGGGAGCCACCCTCTCACTGCAAAAAACACCAGGCTCGTCCCGACTGGTCCGATGGCCTCAATGTGCCAACGCGCACACTTCGTCGTCTTCGTTTGCGTCAACACTTCTGGTTCGCACTTTCAATTTCAGTTTTGGTGCGCTCTTACCACAGCGTGTAATTGCGTCGAAAGTTCTACGATTATCTCAATCATTTCTTTTTCAATCGTTATGATATTGCAAAGCAGCACTTAGACATGTGATGGGGCAATAACAAAACTTGAGGAAAGAGCGTAGGGATATATATTGTGAGAACTCACGTAATCTGGCAGCCCGGTGCTCTATGTCGAGCTAGTCGGGACACGATTTCGTAGAGCTGTTCTTAGGCGCGCGCGTTCTCCATGCTTGCATTGATGCCGTAGCTCCTATTTATTAAAGTCATTTTCGCTTTATTCTCGCCTTGTCTCTGTTTCCGAGTCTTCACACATTTGGCGTAGTTGACGAAGAACCATGCGGTGGAAGCCCAAGTTACTCGTTTATTTTGTGTGAGTTAGTGGTTCGTACCAGCGGCCCGCATCTTTGTCATTTTCCTCCGTTAAGCCTCATTCAAGCTTGCCCGCCAGTCAATCAACCACAATGCCGCTGATTAACTGGAATGAGGCCATTGTGGAAGACCTCCACGGGTTCACAGCGGACTTCATACGCCATGAACTTTCGCGCCGTAACCTGGAGACGACTGGCTTGAAGGAAGACATGATTGAACACTTGCTTTATGACATCGCCTGGAACCATGAACCGTCTGGTAGACCCGACTCAACAGCTGCGCAGTCGGTTTTAAGTACGCAAGTGCTGAGTGACCTAGTGCAGCAGTTTTTGACGTTTTCACAATGGCCGATGTTTCCCGTTCAAGTCACTACTTTGCCCAACCTTTCGGCCTCGCTGCCAACCTTTAGTGGTGATGGTGGCATTTCAGCTCACCAGTGGCTTGAAGAACTCGAGCGTACTCAAGGCTTAGCGTCATGAACACCATCTACTCTCTTAACCGTAGCGCTTGGTAAGCTCCGTGGCACTGCTGCAGATTGGAAAAGTGTGGCAGGAAACCAGGACACGTGGGGGAATTTCAAAGCTGCATTTGAGAACCAGTTTGGAGACAAACTTATGCTTTTGCAGTGGTAGCACATAGTCACCAGGCGTGTCCAGTCACCCAGTGAGAGCTTCGTTGACTGCTCTTTGGCAAAACTGCATGTAGTTTCAAGATGTCCGGTCTAATTAACAAATCCTCAGCGCATTGAATATGCCTTACAGGGTTTGCGCGATGCACACTTGGCAAGAATTATCACTGCACAATGACCACCAACTGTGAGCGCATTTCTTGCCATCGCCACCCAACTCAACCGAACTACAAAGCATGCTTCTGCTTTTCCAAGTCAGTCGTCCTTCACAGCCTCAACATCAATGTCACGAGCACCTCCCGTGCCTGTGCTGCAGATTACTATTATGAATGACATATCTTCTTCACCAATCAATCTGGCTCAGTCACCAGTTTCGTGTAGAATTTCGTCGTTACTCTTAGATGAATAAGACACTCGTTATCTTGAAATTAGTTCCCAAAATGGCACACCTGCTTATCGCCCTAGGGAAGATATAAGCAAAGCCATATGTTACAACTGTCGCCAACTGGGCTATCTTGTATCGAAGTGCCCCCATTCCTGAACCAGTGCCCCGTTACCCAGCCAGCAAACAAGTTTTCTCTCCCTGGCGTGCCTTCAACCTGCAAAATCATTCGAAGGATCTCTTGTGCAGTGCGCTGTGATTCAAGCAGACATTCCACTTATCGGCCATGTAGCCATAAATTTATATGGTGTAGTAAGTTTTGCCAGTAAATTTACTACACCATGTACTCTCGGCACAAGAAATGCCTTCGCATTTCCACACAATTTCCTTTGGGGAGGTGGGGCCGGTTTCTTGCTTTCTGTTTTTTAGGGGTGATAAAGTGTTTGTATGGCCACTCCAGTCTCTCTAAATTCCATCTACTGCAAGCACTCTCTAGATAAATCGTGAAAATATATCGAACGCCGTGGCTGTTGGCAGAACTTTGGTTTCCGCATACGCAGACGATAATCCAGCGGTTGTTGTTTGATGAGCGTGAAACAGGGCTGAGAAGATCCGCTCCAACCGTTTCGAAAGATATGAGGTTGACGTCGCAGGGTGGAGGAGACCGACTGAAGCAGTACTTGGTCCCTTGAATTGCTGGCATTTATACCAGCTGATCGCATGTATTGCCTTGCACACTAGGCCAGTAGAAGCGAGCGTATAGGCGGTGGTACGTTTGGGTGAACCCTAGGTGCCCCGCAGAGGCGTCATCATGCATAGCATGAACTACGTGTGTTCTAAAATTTCTAGGGACCGCCAAATGAAGGCGGGCATCATTAGCTGCGTATTTTTTTTTTTGTAATGCAAGCCACCTTGAGTGATGGCTTGCTTTCCAAAATCCATGGCTACCTGTCGGCTGAGTAGCTGAGTTGAAGAGATAATCCAAGTTGTGGTCATTGTTTTTTTTTTTTGCTTCTGGAAGGTGGCGAAGTCAGCAAAAGTGGTATTGCTGATGGCAGATAGAAAATCATCAAAAATAATTGTTGCCGTTACATGCAGTTGTTGGTAGCGGGAGCCTCGAGAGACTTTCAGCATCTGCATGATGACAGCCATTCTTGTAACATATTGTACTGCAAACGTAGCGGCCAATTTGCAAAGCAGCTAGAGGGGTCACGGAGACCAAACAACTCAAGTACCACCCGTATAGATAGGGACAGAACTTATAGACAGCAAGAGCTACAGCCGAGCAATGTTGTTCAGTGACGGTGCAATTCTTCTCGGCCTTGCTCAACAAACGACTAATGTAGGTGATGGCATGCTTGGGGTTATCGAAGCGCTGGATAAAGACTACACTGAGATCGATGCCACTCGATCGCATCAATGTGCATCTCTGCTGTAGCATAAGGGTGAAAATGGCACAGTGTGGGTCCAGATGACAGAAAGAACCTAAATTCACAAAACGAGGAATCAAATTTCGCTGTCAAGGTGAACTCTTTATTCTTGTACAGCAATGAAGTCAATTGGTAGGCAGTATCAGCAAACTTGGGCACAAACTGTCAAAAGTATGAGCAGACGAAGATCCAAGAAAGTTCTTAGTTCGTATTATGACTGTGGTTGTTTAAAACTGCTAACTGCAGCAGTCTTCTGAGGGTCTGGATGCACACGATGTTTGTTCACAAGATGTCCAAGTAGAAGTGAGTGTCGTTGGCTAAAGTGACATTTCTTGGAGTTTAAGGTAGGGGCAGCTTGTTCAAGGCATGTCAAAACAACCTTAAGCCAGTGATTGTGTTTAGAAAAAGTGTGACCAAATATGACAATGTCGTCAAAGTCGCATAAACAAGCTTCTTATCCTAGACGGCACAGTATTGTGCCTATAAACCTTTCAAATATTGCAGGGGTGTTGCACAAACCAAACAGCATGACATTGAATTCAAACAAGCTGTTTTGTGTGACAGAAACAATTTTTTTTTTTGTGAACAAAATGCTTGTGTATCTATCTGCCTATAGCACGACTGCAGGTCCACAGACGAGAAGTAGGATGCTGAATGAAGATAGTCGATAACATAGTCTATATGGGAAGTGGATACATCGTTTCTGTCACCGAATTCAGGGGTCTGTATTTAATGCATGACCTTCAGGACCCCTCTTTTTTTTTTTATACGAGGATAACCAGCACAGTCCACGGGCCAGAAGAACCTTTAGCCAGCATGTCTTCTACCTGTTCAGCGATTACCTTGCGCTCCGATGCGGACACACAGTATGGCTTCTGCCTTATGGGATGCGGGGACCCCGTGTTGTTCCTTTGGGGAGCCCGTGTGCTGGGAACACGAATTTTGGTAGGGCCCTAGGCGAAATCGAACAATGAAGTATGCCCTCTGAGGATGCTGACTAGGGCTTGACGCTTGTCGGAGGGTAGTGCCTTGTTTACCATATTCAGAACTAGCAGAGTCTCCAGGGACACTTGGGCTAGCTTCGTGCATGCGAGCTTTGTGCGAAGTGTCATTACTTAAAGGGACCAACAACTGGCCAGAATGTGCGATTAGATCACAGTATAAATGAAAAGAGCTTGAAATATAGCGAAATATTCCAGCGTTAACCTTGCATTGTGACTAGGATTGATATTTTTAAATCATGCTTGAAATTATCAAAAACCGTCTTGTAGCACAGCCTGCTGGAAGAGCCTTGAAGCTGGATTATGGAATATAGAGTCGATCACTTTGCTGAATTTGTTCGCGTAGTCCGATGCTGTCATGTTTGCCAGTCCTCAAAATTAGAGTATGTATATTATTATGTAGTCCCGATCTTTTCTATGCTGCCTATGCCATGAACGTAAAAGGAGCAGCACAGTGAAAAGCGGTGCTGCCGTTGCAGCCGTCTGTGGACCTAGTCAAGCTGTGGCACATGCGCGTGGAGTGCATGTGTGTGCAGTAAACCATCCAGTTCGAACACGAACTGCTCGCGCGCTTACTGTTTGTAGCATGTGAGCTAGAGCTGTGCATCGATACCGAAATCGCCAGCGGTGGTGTTTCCACCTTCGGTGACGATGCGTCAACAGCGCAGGGAGGGGAGAGGGTTCAGATCAAGCTTTCTTGGTGAGATCAAGTAATTTTTTGCAATATTTTCATGCTGTGACTGATGACGATGAAGGATTCTGCCTGATTCTTTTGTAATGAATTTGTGCATTTGAGGACCTACTCATTACACAATTAGTATTCTGTGAAACCTGGGAGTTTTTTTTTTTCTGTTCTAAAAAGCTTTATTACTCACCTTAATGAGATTCTTTTCCCAACATAAGGTGTGCCCACAGTCAGCTTGCAGAGGAAATTCAAGTACTGGCATGGCTCAGTTGTAGAATAGGGGACTGGCGCACAGGGGGCTTGGGTTGGAATTTCAATTTGGTGCTGTTTTTTTTTTATTTTGTTAGTTGATTTTCCTATTTCGCTCAACAGCGGTTACAGACAACGGCGGTTGCAACAGGCAGCTAGGGTGTTGAAAATGACCTTTGTTGTGATCCTATAACAGATTTCACTGTTATAACAATAGCGAAAAAAAAAGAGGCATGGTTTATAACTTATAAGCACTTGCAGTTGGTGGTTCGTTACTATAGATTAAAGATTGCATGACATAGTAGTGGTACTTTAAAACTTGTACTCTGCCAGGCTACATAAATGCCATAGTACAGTGAAAATTATTTCAGTGATGTACACATTAGTAAGATAAATCTGTGTTGTTGGGCACCATTACAACTGCCAACTGCATACTCTAATTTAATTGGATTACTGGATGCTCTAGCGAATGCCCTAGTCGTTTGCTCACATAGCTGCAAATTTTATTGAAGCCTGGTCAAAGCACATTTGCAAACTAAAGTGACACTGCCTCCATTCGGCCATTTCTGTGCGGCACGATGCTGTATTGTTCTTGTTCACCTTCTCTTGTTCTCTGAGACGAGCTTGGTTAGCCTCCCTGCCTTTCCTCTCTGTTTCTCTATCTTGTGGCTCATACTTACTGTGGGGGACTGGCCATGAATTGAGTGGTCTTTTAATTCTTATAGAGCTTTAGAGTAATGAAGGTTATAGAATAAAAATATTACATATTTTAGAATTACACTTTGACGCTCACTGAAATATGAAAAATATAAAGCTTTTTTATTTAGCAATAGATAATAAATAAATCAACATGCTAAATTAAAAAAATTAATAAATAACATAAAATTATAGATGTGTCGACACAGAAGGATCATAAGATAGATTAGTTTGTTAGTCTTTTGGTCCTATTTAGACACGCAAACTTTCGCACTGGCAAACCCAGAAATAGAAGCTCCAGAAGACAGAGTCACGGGCAGAAATAAATTTCTTCCAATTGCATATGAAAGACTTTCTAACTTGGATTATTGAGCTGTAGTAAATCGTTTACAGGTCTTAAAAAAATGATGTGTAGTTTCTGGCTTGCCACAGAAAGTGCACATTGGAGAAAGAGCCAGGTCAGACATGTGTTGGTAGAAATTTAGTTTTAGCACCCGACAGCACAGCCTTGTAGTTGTCACTTCTCGTTTACGTGATGGATGGCAGGGATATAATAAGTACTGATCTTCTGTGGAATTTTTCAGTGCTGTTCCTGCAAAGCTTTCCATAATGTTACGCCTGTGAAAACGTGCAGCCATCACATACGTAAGTGAATGGTGGAGAACACAGTAAAATTGGCCCACTTATTGATGACTTCGCTGAAGAACTGGCCATTTCATTTTGAGGGCAGCCATTTTCGACCAGGCATCCAAACTACATTATAACTTTTCTCAAAGCAGGGGTAATAATGCCCTAAACACTTTTATTCGGTGTGAGTCAGCGTTAACAGAAAGTACAGTGCAAAGAGACAAAGAATCCGTAATTATAACAGCCAATGTAATTTGCATGTTTAACTTTTGTAAGGCGAGTATCATTGCCAGGAACTCAGCCACGAAAACAGGTGTGAAATCAGGCAGTCGAAAGGAATAGGACGATTCCAAGTTCAGGCTAAATATACCAACACCTGACTTTTCATCACACTGCCGTGAATCTCTAGCAATAATTACGCTTGTTTTGATGCTATGCTGTATTGCTTTGTTGTCCGCAAACATGCGTAGCTTTTTCTTCCCAAGGTCACCACCTAATATTTCACTGCGCTTCAATTTTTTAAGGACGACACATTTGAGGTCTTTCAGAAACAATTTTATTTGTCTGAAGGTGACTTTAAAAAAAAAGCTTTTCACTAATGCTTGTCGATTGGATTGTTTGTTTGGTAACATTTTAATGAAAAAACAGCTCAAGAAGACAGTGTAAGCAAGGCATCACTAGCGCTGACCGAGAAAGAGGAGCAGTTTCTAGATATGTACTATAGTTCGATCAGTTGGTGGTGGTTGAAATGTATGCACAAGTGCACGATATAGTAGACAGTTTTTTATTATTTTTTTGCATGTGTATGGTATAAATTTTAAGCACATGTTGCAAGTATAATCAGTTGTGAGTTAGCGCTCTTGTGTATGCCCTTTGCATAGCTGTCTTCTCGCACTGCCTTGTTGCCAATATCACTCCTAAACTTTTGTCTCACTTTTTTTTCTCCTTGACCCAGCAGACCAGGATTATCGTAAGTTCCTTCATTTTCCTTTGCCTGTGTCAACTATCTTTTTTTTTAAATATACATTCAATAAAACACGAAAAGAAACTATTTAACGTCGAATAACCGTCTAAATTTAGAGAATTGAAGAAGGTGTTTTTGTGCAGTACGGGCTGCAGTAGAAAAATTCTGTCTCATGCTGTATTCTGTTCCCTTGAATTTACCACTACAGGAAAGGATTGCGGATTTAGTTTTGTGAAAGGTAAACTTAACTATAATAGGTCGAAGTTTGTTTTAGCTGAGTTTACCTAATGGTGTGCACAGTCAATTATCTTAGTATCTATATTAGCGTCTATATGATTGCGAGAGATGTCAATAATTAGTTGCTTTGACTGAGTGAAACTTTCTTTTGAGCTCGTTTCAGAAATAAAAAAAAATTAATTTGGGTTGTTTCAGCGCGAGCCATTTTGCGCTTCATCCAGGCGGGCTTCAATTTTATTTATTTATTTGTTTTATTTGTACATACTGCAGGCCCTAGTCGGGCCCATGCAGGAGTGGATACATAGAGGTAACATGAGGCATAATAACGCTCCACAAAAAGAAAAGAAAGTATTGATACACATAGGATCATGGTTCACATGTATACATTTTTAGAAAAATCAATCTCTTCTAGACAGTTGACAAAAGATTCCAGCGTCGAACAATTCACAGCATTGACTGGCAGCCTATTCCAAAAACGTCCATTTCAATATTGCCAACTAAGCCGGCTGTTTGCGTAAAGTCATCCCTCAAGCTATCAATGTTGGTCCTGATTGATAGGAGGTTTTGGTAACGATTTTCCAAGTCAGTTAGGTGTTGGCTTACGATACATAGCATTTGTTCGGTAGATAATAGCTGGTATTCGAGGTTCTCAACCTCCAAGATTATTTGAGACTGCCCAGTAGTTAATTTTCCCAATTCAGACAGTATGGCAGATGTATCAGGAACAAAGTTAGATTCGATATCTCCAGCAAGTAACATCAAACATGGGATTGCATGAGCAACTTCAACAGCAATAGCGACATAACACCGTGGGCCCGATAGCTGAACTAAAAAAAACACAGCCTATCCACGGGGTGCATGACGGAGAATGGGGCGTAGCTGGGTTCGCACGCTGCTGCCACGCTGCTTCGGCCTCCCGTTGTCGTACTGCAGGATTCTCGCGGTGCCGCCGCACAGCTTTGCAACATGCTTCTGTCTTGCGCCCACACACGTGGGGGTCTCTTTCTCGAGCCACCGCCACTCAGCAGCCTTGTCCATCCTCTGTCGCCAGGCCTCTGAATGCGCGCTCTCGCCAAAACAGTACTCTTATTGTACTATAGAGCGCCTCCTGCCTTATGCCGCTGCCAAAGAACGCGCGATCGTAGTCGCGTGATCGTCTCTCTCTACTTTAGTATGTGTGACACCAATCTTTCTTTTCTACAAGTAACGCCCTCTAGTGTTGTATTATTTGCAATTATCAGCGTATAATAAATGTACTGTCCTCTATGGCCAGTTCAAGAATCAACGAGGGGTGGGTATGTGGCACCGCAGTGGTTACTACAAAGGACAATCAGGTGGTGCTTTGAGGAGCTTTGCCCCTAAAAGTAATTGCTCGTTCGTTTAGAGAACGGGGAATATTGATACAGACCTAGCTGTGTGGCGAAAACAAAAGGATTAGTGGTCATCGTTTTGGCGCAGTCACTGAGCTCACGAAGTGTTGAGCGTGGGTGGCATTCTTCTATAGGTGACGGAACGATGAGTGTTGATGACGATGGCACCTCTCAAGCAGGACCGAGGGGCGGATGTTCAAAAGGCTGCTACACTAGGAGGCCAAATGCAGATGAGGAGAATTCTGTGTCGCGTGCACTGTATAGTAGCAGGCTCGTTGAATTGCGGGTCAGGCAGAAATCGCCAAGAGATAGCAAAATGATCTGAGTGATTACGAGAACGATCTCGTGTGTGCCCAAGACGAAAGGATTTTTTCATTTATTTATAACATACTGCAGACCAGAATTCCGTCCTTGACCTAATTCTGGTTAATTACTGGTTATCATTATGGTGCAGCCACCGAGCCTACTTTCAACAGCGCTTAGAGATGGTGCGCACTGCAGTTGTCAACCAAAAGCAGCATTTTCTGACGAACTTCATTCAAAACGGCACGTTTCACATTGAGGGAGAGCACCTATGGTTTGGTCGTCGATGAGGTCGATGTTCTAGGTATCCATGGACTCAACATTGTCGAAGAGTTCATCGGTGCACAGGGCAGGCCAAGCTGTTACCACGGGAAAGTCTAAATGGGCTGCGATGACCCGCTTTTCACCAGTGAACAGAGCTGAACAAGCATACGAGGGCTATTGTTGTTGTACGAGCGTTCGCTGGGGTCGTAGCCTGTGTGGTAATTGGTTTGCACAAAAAACTGAGACAGAGACTCGGAGTAACAACACTCCAGGTGTGTTGTGTCGCCCGATGCAAGTGCTCCACGTCTCTTTATTGAGGCTCCCAGACCGTTTAATTCCAGATGGCTCTTTCCCCAAGTGGAAGAATCAGTCATTTCCAATACCTGACGGGCTTCACAATGCGTTGAACATCTCTCAGTCATGTTAATGCTCACAAACATTCCCTTTTTCTTTCAGCTATCCACCACTGGAACAGACTAGATAGTAATATTGTGTGCCGTAACACCAATAAATAATTTATGAACTTATTTCAGTGTGTTCATATTGAAAATTGAGCTGTTGACATTGTATCTTCTTTCTTCTTGTTTCGTGTATTTTTTTTTCGATGTTTAGTATGTAGTTTCTTGTACCCACTCCTGCATGGGCCGTGAAAAGCCTGCAGTAAATTAAAAAAAAAAAAAACCTCTTTTTTTCACTGAAGTGGGGATTGACGCTAGAATCTTCATCTCTTGATGTAGACATCGCTCCTGGTGTTTCTTGCTCTTGTGAGGGCTTGATTCCACTTATTCGCTAACTTTCATGTCTCCATAATCTTCCTTAGCTGCTGGGACCAGAATAAAAGGGTGTGTGTTCTGAACGAGTTGTTTTCGTGGAGTATCGACGACCCATGATGTTGGACTGTTGTTCTTCTTCAAGAGCTGTCATGTAGTTCCAGGTTGATAAACACTGAATAGGACAATGCAGCGCAGTGCACATGCGACATGTGTTTAGAATAGAGCGGCTAGAGCAGAAGAAAAAAGTAGTTGCGTTCTATGAATAAACCGTTACAGAACGCATGTCAGTCTCTCTCTTCTACATAGTTTGGTGCCATGAAACTAGGGAGAAGACTGAGGTCCTGCACCAAAGATGGACCGCCTGCGCTGCAACAAAAGAGTGATTCGAAGTGCTGCTGCAAGGCTCATTGCCTCCACCACTGAAGTTCCGCAAGTAGAGTATCCTCCTCCGGCCGATCTGCAAGTCATCTTGGATGACCTCCAGGACAAAGGCATGACCCTTGCAGATATCAACAAAAAGATTGCTGACCTCATAACCAACGACACTGAGCAAGACGATGAATTCATGGCATCTCTCGGATATCACGACAAGATTTGCAACATTATGAGCCGTGTCCTCAACCTTCTCAACTTAGCTTCAAGGCCCGCTGACAGCAGTGCACCTGTCTTCGCTACCGTAACTGAGCCCCAAAGGAGTCCTGATCGGCGCTGCGAGTTGCTCTACCGAAGTTACAGGTACCCGTTTTTTCTGGGAAACTTCGCGAGTGGCAGGACTTCTAGGAGCATTTTGAGGTCACAATCTACAACAATCATGAGCTTTCGGACATAGAGAAGTTCGGTTATTTGAGGTCGTAGATAACTCGACCAGCAAAACGTGTGATCGATGGTGTTCGACTAGAGCAAGCGAACTGTGCGGTAGCGGTCAAGGTGCTTCAAGAGAGGTTGGGCTATCATACAGCTAGCCCTCGTGGACGAACACATCGACAGCTTGCTTGCCATAGCTACTGTGAACCGTTTCTCCAACATATCACTGCTGCACGAATTGTACGAAGAAATACTTTTGCACTAGCTGCCTGGATAGCCTCGGAGTTTAAGCATCCGAGTACATGCTTATACTTCAGCATGTGCTCATGCGATCGCTACCCGAAGACATCACTGTTCTGTACCAGCAGCGCGTGAAGGAGACCGAGGCGAACAATGGGGCTACCTTAAAATCACATCAAGAAGAGGTGCGCAACGTGATGAAGTTTCTTTAATTTCAGATCGAGAGCAGAAAAGAGAGCTCCTGTTCAAAGTGCCCACAAAAATCCAGCTCCGCGGCACTCTAGCGAAGTCATTCTCACTTTCAGCCGCCGGTAGGCTCAGCATCTGCAAGATATGCAACCAACGACCATGCCTGTTGCATACTATGCGGTCATCGTGAAAACGCTCTAAAGAACTATCAGACTATCATGACAGCCGACGAGATTCAGATGCAGCTAACCGAGAACTGCTCCTTCAAGTGTGCGAGAATGGGACACTTCACATGACAATGTGGCAACACAGCATGGCCTTAGTGCAAGCACTGTGCAGACCATCATCTTAGCACTCTTCGCGAAATACGGAAATTGTACAACTGACCGAACGCTGACAAGAATGACACGGCAAAAACCGACAATATGCCACTGATCACTAGTGCTGCTTCAAGCAGCTTTACGTCTCTATCACCAGCGGTTCTCATGCAAAAGGCCACAGTATGGGCATTGGGAAGGTACAATTTTGTGCTGGTTCATCCGAAGGGAAGAACTCAGAATTCGTAAACTACTTGGCACTGGCAGCCAAAGAACATTTATGCAACTTGACTTGTCCACGAGACTAGATTTACCTTCCGTCAGCACAGAAAACCTGTCTCTGCTAACGTTTTGAAGTTCCAAACATTACCGCACCTACCGATTTCGAACCGTGTCATTCAAGCTGCAGAGTCGCTTCGATGCACATGAAATCACGTTAGATGCTCTGTAGGTGCCAGAAGTATGCACGGTGAACAAACCAGCAATCGGGCAAGACCTTCTAATGTAGTTGTGCGAACTCAAGATGCTTGTGGTCGATGAACAGCGACTCAAAGACCGACCTATAGAAACCATTAGTGTCATCAAATCAAACGCCTGAGTATTGACCAATGCGCCGTAGAGATGATCTTTGGTTGGCTGGTGCTAGGCGTGTACAAAGTAGACACTGCGAACGGCTTGTGTCAAGAGAACAGCACAGCGGCTCTATTCCTTTTGTGTGAGCGCCATGGCCAAGCCAGATTGTGCATGACTGACCCGACAGAGATGTGGCCACTTGATGTGATAGATATCGCCAAGCCTCCGTGAGCGGCCAGCCCATCGACGCGCAAGACACTGTGATGGGCCGGTTATTCGGAATTGTTGCAGCATCATTCCCAATGGGCCTTCTCAGATTTCTTCCACTTTCTCAACAGATGCTACTCATGAGGAAATCGGTGAAGTGACATCAGCATGCCACACCGCCGTGTTCAAGCCCTCTACGCGCCTCTGCTTGAAGTTTCGAGTTATGAACGTCTTTCTTTGCAATTCCGAGTGACTGCTTGGATCATAGAATTCTGCCGCAATGCCTCATCGAGGAACCATCGTCAACAGGACCACTGAGGGCGCCAGAGTTGAACGAGGCAGAGATGTATTGCATGAAGATGTATTGGAACACACCGCATATTCAAGCGAAATTATGACCATGGAAAAGGAACTACGAGTTCCAAGGTCTCTCTGTGTACGTACATTACAACCGCTTCTCGGCTATTATCTACCACTTCAAGTAGGAGGCAAGCTTCAGCTGTTTGATGACACCGAAGAGGTGAAGCATGCGATGTTCCATCCTGCTGATCAACGGTTCATCCATCTTTTGATTGACAAAGCGCACAAACGACTGCTGCATGGTAGAATTTAGCACATCACGCTGGCGAAAGTAGAGGCGTCAGTAATTGTCATCCGGCACGTACTTAGAGGTCATATCAACAAATGCTCTGATACCATCTCACTTCTCAGGGGGCAGTCCCCTCACAGGACGAAAATATCTTGCTACCAGTGTCACTGCTTCTGACCTTCGAAAGGGAGCGCTGCATCAGGTACATCTGCTGCGGAACTTGTGGTAGCGGCGAAGGAAGGAATATCTGTTGTTTCTGCTTGCCGCTCCTTATACAGAAAGCCTGCACCGTCTCTCAACACAGAGCCTGATGACCTTGTCCTAGCAGACGCTATCTCTCACGTAGAAGATGGATCGTGTGGTTAAGGCGTTTCTGGGAAACAACAGTACTGCGCATTTATTCTTGATACCACTGACAAACTGTTACTAAGTGTGATGTCCTGTGCAGCGACCCTTACCTCCTGGTGGTGCATTCATGCAACGCGGTCACGGTAGTGTCATAAAAATTAAATGAGACGGTGCAGTGCAGTGCATGTGCGACGGGTGCTTCGGACAGAGCTGCTAGAGAGGGAAAAAGAGGTTGCGCATCATTAATAAACCGTTACTGAGTGAACATCAGTCTCTGTCTTCTACACAGGTATTGTCACCCATACTGGACTTCCTGCAGTCATTTTGCTTCGATTGCTGGCTTTGTGCCTAATGTTGTAGCTTTGGGTTTGCTTCCGCTTCTCTTCTTTTGGCGGAATACCTCATGGTAGGGCAATTTAGGTATCAGCTGGGATGGCAGTGTAGGTAAAGTCATCGTGAGCTGTCTTCCTGTTAGGAGCTGAGCTTGAGTATATCCACTGTACGCAGGAGTCCTGTACATGAGCAGTCCTATACTTGGGTCTTCAGCTTGTTCGGGGAGGTCTTTATCAACTTTTATCAATCTTCTGCTTTACTGTTGCTCTTGGGATTGTGCGGACTGCTTGTGGCATGCTTTATTTGATATTTCTTTGTGAAGTTCGTTAACTTCCCTGAAGGGAACAGGGGCCTATTGTCTGACCTAAACGTCTCTGGTATTTCTTGACTGGCAAACAACAACTTCAACAGAACTAGCACCGTATCTGCAGTTGTGTTCTGCAGATAACATACTTCTATATAACGGGAATAGTAGTCTTAGACGACCAAATAATGCTTGTCTTTAAGTTCGTGGAGGTCAGCAGCAACTTTCTGCCATGGATAGTCTAGTAGCTCTGACTCAATCATGGGCTCCACTCTTGGAGTCCGTTTTTCAATAAAGCTAGTGCAGTTTGCAACTATCTCTTGAATTTGAGCACTTAGGCCAGGCCACCACACTGACAGTTTTCCCCTTTCAGTACACTTGGACACCTCCTGATATCATGCGTGCAGTTAACAAAGCACTTTCTTCCATAGAAACTTTGGAATAACTAACCTGTTGTCTTTCACAAGTAATTTTTGTAGCCCCGCTGTGGTGGCTTAGTGGCTAAGGTACTCAGCTGCTGACTCGCAGGTTGCGGGATCGTATCCCGACTGCGGCGACTGCATTTTCGATGAAGGCGAAAATGCTGAAGGCCTGTGTACTCAGATTTGGGTGCATGTTAAGAAACCCCTAGTGGTCAAAATTTTTGAAGGCCTCCATGACAGTGTCTCTCTGGTGGTTTTGGGAAGTTAAACTCCTCATATCAATCAAGAAGTAACTTCTGTTGCACCATGAGGCTTTCTCTGTATTGGAAGTAGGAGACAATGTCAGGTGGAACTTTGTGCTTGCCTGACCAGCATCTAGTGCAATAATCTTTTACTTGTCGGCACATTGTCATCAGTCTGCACAAGTTCTATTTCTTTTATGTAGTCTCTCGACGCTGGCAGCAGACTTGTCACTAATAAGAGATATGCTTTGACATCTTCTTCCATGCTCTCTGCAGTTTTGACTGGGGCTCTCAAGAGTGCATCTGCAATCCACCTCTCTTTACCCGGAACATGCTTGATGGAGTAGTCGAAGCACATGAGTCTCGGCTTGAATCTCTGAATTCTTGCCCAAATTTTGTCTAGCTCTCGATTGCCCAGCAGTGAGATCAGAGGTCTGTGGTCAGTCTGGACTTGAAACTTTGTCCCTACAAAAAAGTTTTCAAAAGGTTTGCATGCTCGTACATTAAGGCATGCCTCTTTCTAAATCTGAACATATCTTCTCTCCGTTTCATTCAGTTCTTTAGACAAAATTGCAGCTGGCCTTTCACGACCGTCCTTGTCTCTCTGCAACAACACAGCACCAAGATTGAAAGAAGATGCATCTGTGGAGGCTATCAGTTGTTGTTTGGGGTCACGCACTGTCGCTGCTTCTTGGATGTCTCTCTTCACCTGGTCGAAGGCTTGCTGTTGAGCATCCCATCTCCACTCCATGTCCTTTCTGAGAAGTCCCCCGAGGTTCAGTATGAACCTTCCCATTTGGTTTGCCATGCCAATAACGTCTGTTAGTGTGCATGGTACAGGAAAATCTATTATTACTCTCACTCTTACTTGAAGAGGTTGAATGCTCTTCTCACTGAGGATGTGGCCCGAGAATTTCACTGACATTTTTGCGAGCTCTCATTTTTCATTCACAGTCACCCCTGCAGCTCTCAGCTTTGACAGAACTTCCTCCAGCCACCTGTCAACCATTGCTCTTAAAACCAAGATATCATTCATATGACACAGAACTCCTGTCATGCCTTTAAGTATCTGAGTCATCTTCCTTTGGTTCAGGCGCTGATGTTGGTTTAGGCACTGGTGGCTGAGTTGGCAAATTGATGGCAAGTTTGTTCAGGCACTGATGTTATTCCAAAAGGTAACCTTTAAAAGTAGAATTTTTCAAATGGTGTTAGGAAAGTTGTGAGCAACTGTGAATCTTTGAAAAGCTTCACCTGCCAAAATCTGGCCTTTGTATCCAGTTTTGTAATGAAATTGGCTCCTGATAGTCTTCTTAGTGTTTTTTCCTGTGAAGGAAGTACCCTTTCAATGGCTTTGCTAAAGTTAGTCAGATTTACACAAATTTTGACTTCGCCATTCGACTTGGGTACAACTATCATTGCTGAACACCACAAAGTTGGCTCTTCCACTTTTTCTAATGATGCCATTTCTCTCCATTTTCTTCAACTAAGGCCTCCATCTTTCCAAGAAGCAGCAAGGGAACTCTACAGGAAGTACTGATGGATACTGGTCTGGCCTTAGACTTGAGCTTGATACGGTACTCTTTGCATTTATCCTATGGTGACGAACAATTCAGAGAACTTTACCTGGTACTTTTCTCGGGCATCTTTGGTGACTGGCTGCAGAAGTTGCACAAGTTTCAAGCCTAAACTTGCTCAACGTCCAAGGAGAGCCTCCTCTAAGTCCTCTACAATGTAAAGCTCTTTACAGAAGGTGTTTTCATTACACTTCATGGCGAATTCAATTGGGAGAGCAGGAGCACTCCAAAGCACGCTGAATGTGCTCTTTTCAGAGCTGGCGTGTTTCAGTGGTCGAATAAGTAGAGGAGCACTGTCATCTATTTGTAGAGCAAGAGCGCTTTCGCTGTGCACAAAGCAGCCAGGAGCAGATTGTAGTGCTCTCGCCTGAAAAGCGGAGTAGGCACAGTAAGTATGATGAGTCACGTGGGCCTTGAATGTCACAGTTTTCAAATTCTTCTTCAGCCGGCCAGTGCAGCGGCAATGGTATCGACCATGTGTAGCTTGACCCGCTGTTTTCTTTGGAAGGCTACGATGACAGCTGGACGTCTGCCGAATGCGTCATTGCACAAACATAGACTAGGTATTAGGATAATCAAGAACATGTGGCTGACCGATTTCAAGCGTCTTGTGCTGCTGCCTCACGAAGAATATGCCAATGCTTGAGATGTTTGGATCACATGGTCTCCCCACTCATCACGCCCTTCATTTGCCCTCCGGGAGTGCGCAACATTCCAGTGGCAGGTTCAGTGACCCTGCTCTCAGTGCTCTGCCTTCCACTCCTCTCTGCCCTGCCTCTCCACTCCTGTTTTCTCAGTGGAATTGGCCATTAGTACCGCGTGTAGCTTGCTGACCACTTTAAGTGGATGTCGCCCGGCGCCATAGAGTTTTGTCGTAGTGGGAGTAACAATTTTAATACCAAGCACACTTCTTGCTGGCATTGCACTTAACATTTGTTCCAGTGTCTCTCTTGAAGCTGATCTGTTTTCTACCGACATCAATAGTTTTTCTCCATGCCTCAGCTGTTTTGTTTATACACAGGGCTCCTAAAGTCCACTCCTGCTGTGCCGCAGCACCTTTGTTTACATCTCAGAGCGTTTTTGATCAGTAAATTTTTTGCAGTGCCCTTTCTTAGCAGAAGAATGGCATTTCTTCTTAGAAGCCGGACAGCGGATGCAGTCATGTTGCTCACGTCCACCACATCTGCTACACACATGGTGCCTTTTCTTTGTGTTGAAGGACGTTTTCACTTCTGCAGCTCTGGAGGAGCTCCTTTATCGGCCTTTTGCAGGGTGTCAACAGACGCTTCTTTGGGTAAGAGTTCTTGTTTTACCACGGCTGGCTGCTTTCGAACCGCTTCTACCTGCCGGGCTTTTTGTACGTCCGTCTACAATGTGAGATCTGGATAGCTTTGTAGCATTTTCAACAGCTTTGCATCCTGTAAGTCCACAATTACCCTGCCGCGCACGATTTCATCTTTCAGGGCTCCGTATCTGCAGTAAGCTACTAATCTGTGCAAAGCAGTTACGAAAGCTTCTACTGTCTCTCCAGGCTTTTGCTGTTACGAATAAAGGAGGAAGAAGGGGCAGTGGCCCTGAGCAAGAGCTACGGGAGCTGGCTCATTCAGTTGTTCGGTTGTCCTTTGATGTAGCCAGACGTTTGGGTCTCTTTTTTCATTTTCTACACTTCGTTCTGGTGCCGAAACCCCCCGGTCATTTGGTCGTGGACTCTTGCCTATAAATCGACTCATCACCAAGCGCCGCTTTTATCAAACTGCCTTCACAAAGGCAACCTCAAAGCTCAGCACCCTACTGCCCGCCTTGATAACTCCTGCTCACAGTCTCTAGGAGCTCCTCAACATCAATGTGGCGAAGAACGCTCACCTCATCACATTCAACAAAAAGGTTCAAGCTACGCTAGGTGTTGAGGCATTGAAGGCAGACTTGACCACCACCAACGAATATGAAGATCGTGTTATCTGCGCTCAAGCAAGGGTTTGCCGTGCATCCGCACCGCGAACGCTGAACCCACCGGCACCCGTCGCCGTCACAATCACTCCATGCAATGACCCTCTTGCATGCACATCACAGCCATGCGTGACCTTGCTTTCGCCCGGCCTTCAGACTACAACTGTGCCGTCTCGCATCGCACTGCCTAAGCTGCATATCCTGAGCTTCTCTGGAGGATGACCCGTGTGGCAAGGATTTTGGGACCAGTTCAAAGCCAGCATCCACAACAATGACTGCATTCCAAAACTCGATAAGTTCAAATATTCATTGACCTTTCTGACTGGGGCAGCGAAGGCAGCCATTCAAAATATTCGCCTGGACGAAGTGAACTGTGACGTCGCCATTCAGATCCTGTCGAACCGCTTCGGCCGTCACAACATGATAGTCGATGACAATCTAGACAGTTTGCTGGCAGTTGCACCAGTCTGAAGTTCCGCCGACGTGACCAAGCTAAGAAATTTACATAATGAAGCCACCTTCCACATCAATGCCCTACTTCTGAAAGAAGGTCTCGGTTTGTACGCAGAACACAACATCGTGCACTCGCTTCTTGCACCTTCTTTGAACATTGCACCTTTGAACATTGTAGATGTTGCATGTCAATTCGTGTCTCAGTGTCTGTTTCCTGCAAGAACCCAACGCCACACAAGTTACGACATGGTGTCGGAAGTGGTCTGCAAGTGGTGAGATCGGGAAAGTTGAAAGAGAGACCTTGCTGCAGGAGGCTTCATTGACTGGACTCAAGGCAAAATCGAAAGGTGGACGCAGAAGAAGCAACATGATGGCCAAGCAGCAGCCAAGCCAAACCTGCGTCGGTCTCGCGCCGGTGGCATATTTTCGTTTACTCTTCAAATTTATATTATTATTACAAATGTAACGAGGGCAGTGGGCATGGAGCTCGAGTATAGAAAAGGAAGAAGACTTGCTGTGATCGCAGGCTTGCGTTCAGTTAGCCCTCGCGCTAAATAAAGCTCTCGTTCGCCGAGTCAACTCCTGCTTGTTCAACAACCCGTTTCAAGTGGTGGAGGTGCGGGGTACATCTGGTCCTCACCCTGGAACTTCGCAGCCGCACGCTCCAACGACCTCCTACAATGACTGATCCGGGGCCATCTCAGGCCGCTACTTCAGATCTCGCACTTGTGCCTGTCTTCTGCTCTGGCGCTCTCCGGCAGCGCGACCCCCCCATATTTGGTGGCACAGAGGACCAAGATGTGGACAACTGGATTGCCGAGTATGAACTGGTGAGCACATACAATAAGTGGAACGCAGCTGATAAGCTCACAAATGTGAGTTTTTACTTGACCGACGTGGCAAAACTATGGTACAGAAATCATCAAAGTGATTTCAGTACCTGGTCAGCATTGGCAAAAACCCTCTCGGAAGTCCTTGGCCGTCCTGCTGTCCGCCGTCTTCGTGCTGAACAGCGCTTGCGGGGCAGAGTACAGAAAGCAGATGAAACTTTCACGAGCTACATCGAAGATGTGCTATTTCTCTGCAAGCTCGTCGATTCAACTCTGGACGAGGCAGGCAAGATCAAGAACATCATGAAAGGAATCGACGACGGTGCATTCCAAATGCTGGCTGCGAAGAGTCCCCAAACGGTCGCCGAGGTGATTCAGCTCTGCCAAAGCTATGATGAGCTGCGTAGGCAGCGCGCTTCTACACGTTGCGCTGCTCAAGACACCGCGGACATCTCATCCCTCGACTATTGCCATGACACCGCCGACCACTCTGCGTTGATGCCCCTCATAAAGGAATTCATACGCGAGGAGGTCGTCCGGCAGCTATCTATAATCACAAGAACTACTGAGCCGATGGCACCCTTGTCGCCTTCGCTTCGCCAGGTCATTCAATCGCAAGTTGCCGAAGCATTTCCGCCAGCTCAGGCTCCACCAACTGTTACCGCACCACTAACGTATGCAGCCGCAGTTGCTCGGCCACGTGCGCCAGCGTCTCCGGCCATATACCAAGCTACTCGCCCTCTTTATTTGTCGACGCCACCTTCCCGCTTGCTAACCGTCCCGTCTCCGGCTGTATACGAAACAGCCCAGAACTTTCATATGACAATGCCGCCAGCACGACCATTGACGATACCTTATTCAGCGAACAGTGCCCCTACCGTCAGCCAATGGCGCACTCCGGATGATCGGCCGATATGTTTTTATGTGGCATTCCAAGCCACGTAGCTCGTCACTGCCGTCGTTACAGCTTTCCTTCTCACGACATTGCAGGGGCCTCACATTACATGCCCACCATGCCCACTCAGCCGCGATATCCCGTTCCTGCCGATCCACCTCTAGACGTACGTCCCGGTCGCCGACCATCCGGCTCAAGCTGTTCACCTTCTCCTCGTCGTCGATCGATTTCTCCAATGTTACGTCGCAACAGCCCACGGCGAGGGGAAAACTGACGGGCGCAGTTCAGAAGGCAAGAACTGCGTTTGCAGCGAAAATTTCAAGACCTAACTGCTGTCCCCTGAACGAAATTGAACTCTATATTGATGGCATTAGGGTGCACAGACTTGTTGACACTGGTGCTGCCGTATCTGTAATTAGCGAGAAACTGTGCCGAAACTTGAAGAAAGTGACCACGCAACTTACCGACCTATCTTTCCAGACAGCTACGTCCCATCATATTCAGCCCTCAGCTTTGTGCACTGCACGAGTCCTCATTCAAGGTGCTATGTACGTCGTCACATTTGTAGTTTTATTCCGTTCTTCGCATGACGTTATCCTTGGGTGGGACTTTCTTTCATAAAATTCTGCTTTGGTCGACTGTGCTCGTTCCGAACTGGCGTTATCTGTGCCGTGCTATGACCCCGACGATGGCGCTTCGTGTAGAGTGTTTGCTGCTTCTGACGTTGACATTGCGCCTTTCTCAGCTGTTGTTGTCTCGGTGTCATGTGCCTCCCATCCGAAATTGCCTGTGTTGTTTATGCCATCGGTCCCATCTGCGTGCCAACGAAACGTCATGCTTCCGTTTGCCGTTGTCATTTTTCGCAACGGTCACGCTGCCATTTATGTGTGCAATCCCTCGGGCAGCCCGTCATCCCTACTACGTGGACAATGCCTGGGAAGCTACAAACCTTATGAGTGCATTCTTCCGGCTACCATACCCGATTCTACGGTTTCGCTCTCAATTTGTGCTGTCACTCCTACCAACGCGCCTAATGATGTTCTGGACGTATTCTCGGATGTCATCGTCTCCAAGCTCGCACCAACTCAGCGCGAAGAGATTATGAATCTTCTACTCTGCTTTCGCTCTTCATTCGATCGTGACCAGTCAGGCTTAGGCCGAATCTCTGCGGTCGTTCACCGTATTGACACCGGTCAACAAGCCCCGCTAAGACAGCGTCCGTACTGTGTGTCATCTGCTGAACACTGTGTCATCGATGAACAAGTGGACGACATGTTGAAACGTGGCATGATCGAGCCCTCCAACAGTCCCTGGGCTTCACCGGTTGTTCTCGTCAAGAAAAAATGAAGTACACTGTAATTTGGGGGTACCATAAACTTTGCATACGAAGTTTCCGAAAATTTCATCGAGCCAATGTCATGAAAATACAAAAGTGCCGCCATATCCACGAATTGAATGATGATGAGTGGGCGAAGCTCCGGAGGTAAACCTGGTAAACCATGAATCCTCTGTACATTTTGCCCACTCGATTTTATTACATCGCTCCCCCTAGCGTACGTCGCCGCACTAAATCGAACGGTTGCCTTCAACCAATGACACGCGCCATATGTGACATCATTCCTATTTTATAAGATCTCGCGTCTTTCATCAACTATAAGTACCGCTTTCTAGTTTATAACATCTTGCATCTTTTCATCATCAGCTACAAGTACCACCATCTAGTAAACTCTACAAGAACTAAACGAGAGGTGGCTACATACAGGAGACGGTACCGCCATCTAGTGAACACTGCAAGAACTAAACTAGAGGTGGCTACATACAGGGGACGGTACCGCCATCTAGTGAACACTGCTAGAACTAAACTAGAGGTGGCTACATACAGGGGACGCACAGCCCACGCCCTAAGGAGCTTCGCCCCTAAAAAGACGGATCCATCCGGTTCTGCGTT
Organism: Rhipicephalus microplus; assembly: GCF_043290135.1. Lineage (NCBI taxonomy): Eukaryota > Metazoa > Arthropoda > Arachnida > Ixodida > Ixodidae > Rhipicephalus > Rhipicephalus microplus. The sequence continues at coordinate 34,462,646 of NW_027464586.1, forward strand.
GACTATCGCCGACTCAACAAGATAACGCGCAAAGACTATACCCTCTGCACCGCATCGATGACGCTTTGGACTGCCTACAAGGGGCAGAGTTTTTTTCTTCCTTAGATTTACGCTCCGGCTACTGGCAGGTGCCCATGGCAGAAGGTGACCGCCCAAAGACAGCCTTTGTAACACCGGATGGACTATATGAATTCACCGTTATGCCCTTTGGCCTCTGCAATGCGCCTGCCACTTTCGAAAGGATGATGGATACCGTCTTGCGAGGTCTGAAATGGAACAACAGTACTGAAATGGAATAACAGTACTGAACAACAGTACTGAACAACAGTACTGAAATGGAAAACGTGCCTCTGTTATTTGGACGACATTGTGGTATTTTAAAGCGACTTTGCGACCCACCTCAGCCGCCTCGAGCAAGTTCTTACGTGCCTTTCCACGGCAAGACCCTTTCCACGGCGAGACTTCAACTCAACTTGAAGAAATGCCACTTCGGCGCTCGCAAGCTTGTGATTCTCGGCCATGTGGTTTCTAAGGACGGCATTCTCCCAGACCCTACGAAACTTAATGCAGTCAGGGCGTTCCCAAAGGCAACCACCATCAAAAAGCTTCGAAGCTTCATCGGCCTATGTTCTAACTTCCGGCGCTACATCCGCAATTTCGCCTCCATTATCGCCCCTTGACCAATCTTCTTGCCGGAAGTTCTGATTTGTCAGCGTGGCCGCAGGCGTGTGATGATGCATTTCAGGAACTCCGACGGCTCCTCACCACGCCTCCCATACTCTGACATTTCGATCTGTCTGCTCCAACGGAGCTTCGTACGGACGCTAGTGGTATCGGGCTAGGGGCCATACTGGCCCAACGCAAGGATGGCTTTGACGAGTACGTCGTTGCCTATGCCAGCCGCGCCCTCAGTAAAGCCGAGAAGAATTACAGTGTAACTGAAAAGGAGTGTCTCGCCATTATTTGGGCAATCGGAAAATTTCGGCCTTATTTATATGGACGTCCGTTTGATATTGTAACAGACCACCATGCGCTTTGCTGGTTATCTTCACTAAAAGATCCTAATGGTCGGCTCGCTCGTTGGGCATTGCGGTTACAGGAGTTTGATATCCGTGTTATCTGCCATTCTGGCCGGAAGCATTCCGACGCCGATGCCCTGTCACGTTCGCCATTGGCTTCAGAGCATGTCGGCTCGCCTATCTCCACCAGTGATGCCTTGGCCATCAGCATTTCGGACATGCCTTCCGAGCAACGCAAAGATGCTTGGATTTCTTCTCTTTTGGACTTTCTTTCTAACCGGACGCCCACTCCAGTTTCCAGGACGCTTCGCCGTCAAGTAGGACACTTCGCTATTCGGGATAATCTGCTTTACCGCCGAAACTACAGCACGATCGGCCGTAAGGGGTTGCTCGTTATTTCCCGACATCTGCGCTCTGACATCTGTGCCACGTTTCACGATGATCCGCAATGTGGCCACACTGGTGTGTTAAAAACATACATTCGCTTGCAGCTGCGGTACTACTGGCGCGGTATGTACCGCTTCGTTCACCGTTACGTAAGGTTTTGCTTTACGTGCCAGCGACGCCAAATGCCCACTCAACATGCCACAGGTCTTTTGCAGCCGTTGCGATGTCCAGCACGAGCTTTCGATCGTGTCGGAATCAATCTTTACGGTCCGCTTCCCTATACTTCGAGTAGCAACCGTTGGGTCATTGTCGCTATCGACCACCTAACGCGGTACGCTGAAACAGCTGCGTTACCTTCTGCTACCGCAAAAGACGTTGCATGTTTTATACTGCAAAACCTGGTTTTAAGGCATGGAGCACCTTGGGAGTTACTAAGCGACCGCGGCCGCGTTTTTCTCTCCGATGCCATCAAAGCGTTGTTGAGCGAGTGTCGCATCATACACCGCACTGCACAGCCTATCACCCGCAAACTAAATGGATGACAGAGCGTTTTAATCGTACACTTGGGGATATGCTGGCCAAGTACGCTTCATCCGACCAGTCAAATTGGGATAGCATACTGCTTTTTGTGACATATGCTTACAACACTGCAACGCAAAGCACCACTGGATTTTCGCCTTTCTTTCTTCTTTATGGACGCGAGCCATCATCAACAATTGATACCATTCTTCCTTATCGACCGGACACTTTAGAGATAACTACCGTTTTCCGAGCAGCAGCACACGCTGAAGAATGTTGGAAGCTTGCTCGTGCGTTCACGTCACATGACCAGACGTGCCAAAAACATCGACACGACGCGTCAGCCACGCCTATGAGCTTTGCTCCGAACTCACTGGTGTGGTTATGGATTCCTTCTACTCCTCCAGGACTCTCCCACAAGCTTTCTTCCAGGTACCATGGCCCTTATCGAGTTGTACGCCAAACATCGCCTGTCAACTACCTTGTCGAGCCGCTGGATGCATCTCCGGACAAGCGCCGTCGGGGACAAGAAATCATACACATCTCTCGGCTCAAGCCATACCATGACCCTTCTGTGTAAACCTGTCCTTAGGTCGCCAGGATGGCTCCCTCATTGCCCGGGGGTGATTGTAATGAGGGCAGTGGGCATGGAGCTCGAGTATAGAAAAGGAAGAATACTTGCTGTGATCACAGGCTTGCATTCAGTTAGCCCTTGCGCTAAATAAAGCTCTCGTTCACTGAGTCAACTCCTGCTTGTTCAACAACCCGTTTCACAAAGAACATGCCCCATTCTTTCCTTGGCATTGTTGTCTGTTAGGTCTCATCAATAATAGCTTTTAGACTTGAAGCATTTCATAGCGGAGTACAGGATGTTTGAGCGTTTCTATCTACCTATTTATGTAGTCGCGTGTATCTGGTTTCTCTCGTGATCACCTGATTAAAGGCCAACTCGGGCAATTTTTCGACCATGTCAAAGTGATAGTGCTTTTATGTTCCCCAGACACTCCTGTCATGGGCCTATACACACAATGTTGCCAATAATTGTTGGAAGCCAGCTGAGAGATTTGGGGCAATCTTTAAAATAAGTTTGTAAAAAGTCTGTGTATCTCTTCAGTCTGTAATTGGGGACGAATGATGGAAACGTGCAAATGAACGTGCGTAGTGAACTTCATTGAGATATATTGACGTTGAATAATCTCCTGAGTAGGCCTTTAAGTTGGGGGAGACCGAAATTAGTATGGGAGGGTATGAGGGTTTGACAAATAATAACGTGCCGAACATCCTCAAACTCTTTCCTTCAAACACGTGTGGCACATTACCCATATATATTGGGCTGCTGTATTTGGGTATGTGCCATAAGTGTTCACAGTTTACAGTAGACTTCTAAAAAACAATACTCTCCTAAATGAAATTGCTGCTTAAATGGAAGAACTGCCACTAATATGTTTGGTTTCCTACTTGAATATTGTTCCCTTGTTAATTTCTCACTAAGCGAAACACTTTTTAATGTAACCATGGAATGAATTCACTGGAAGAGCTTATTTCCTTACGAATTAAAAAAAATTTTAAGAATCTGTCCAGTACGAGCCAAATTATAAGAATTTGTTGAACGCTGCCATCGCGTTCTCTCTTCACTTGTCCCAACGAAAGCGCTGGAAGCTATACAGAGAGGGATGGTAGGGGCAAAGAAAAACACGTCACCCGTGTCTCGTGACCTTAAGCACCTTTTTCTTTTTTTTTCTTCGAATGCGCGGCTTTTTCACTGTCATCGCGCCCGCACGCATGGACAAGTCGCGGCCTCCCGCGGTGATCTCTGCAACAACCGAACGCGCCATGTTCAAATCAGTCAATGGCTGATAGATGGGTTTGGTCCGATTTAGCGTCTTCTGTCATTTATCGCGAGAAGAAAAAGCAATTTTTAGCTTACTTTGATAATTTATTGTGAATTTCAGGCTGCGTGCTGCGCTGTAATATTTGGCTCGGGTTTTGTCGGTAGCCTCTACTACCGATCGGCAGCATTTTCTGACCATGCTCAAAAAGTGTTGCAGGGCCCCTTTCATGTTCGTTTAAAAGGAGTCTACTGTATATATCTCTACCCAGCAACAGAGAGAATAGTTACTGGCAATTTAAATGCGAGAGCGCTAACAAAAATTCACATTGGCAGCGTTGGTTCCATGAATGCAAACCATAGATATCACAGTCCCAGCACAAATTGAACTAAAGCATTCTGCGTGACAATCAAGAGTTCTACTACAGAACCACACCAGGTCTTGGAACTGCTTTGAAAGGTAACCCTGTACAGGCGTAATGTTGACAAAATGTGAATTGTGATTGCGGTACTGGCTATTTAATTTTATAAACATTACAAATGCACTCCTATGGTACATGTCACTTCAGGTTAACATCAATTGTTGTTGAGTGCCATCCAGTGAAGTTGGTCTACGCAACATTATCCAGGGCGGTCATCCTCGCTAGCACAAGTGATATAAAGCTGCTTATTACGCCTGGTGTTGCTAATACTCATGTTGCTGTTTGGTATCGTAATGCAACTGTAAACAACTGGTAATATGAAACATATGTGAGGAAGATGGACAATGCAGAAGCGCATAGCCATCGGCTGACTCGCTCGGCTGTTCGCTTCCTGTCGACGCTTTCGCCTGCTGGTATCGTCTCGGTCGCCGTGTACTTGATTAAACCCCATAACAAGAGATGGAGCTACTGGGTAGCGAAAACATGGAACTTCACATACGAATACTCAAGCTAGCCTCTGCAATGCCGGATGAAGTACCAACTCAACCACAGCAACAACATGCTGTCCCAATGCCTACATTGGTCTGCCCTGGTCCATCGCGTCAACGCAACTCACCAATCTTCAGCGGTACAGAAGAGGAGGATGTTGAAGACTGGCTTGCTGAATACAAACATATAAGCCTGATCAACCACTAGGACGACACCGTGAAACTCAACTGTGTGTTGTTTTACTTAAGTGGCATCGCCAGCACGTGGCATCGAAACCACCTACGTGACTTCCCGACATGGGCTGTTTTCAAAACCCACGTGATGGAGGTATCTGGTTGCCCCACTGTTCGCAAGCTTCGAGCCGAAAAACGGTTGCGTGGGCATGTGCAGCAGAAGGGTGAAACAGTCAGAAGCTACATTGAAGACGTTGTCGACCTATGTAACCGCATTTATGTCGGAATGGCCGATGCCGACAAGGTCAGGCATATCTTGAAAGGAATGGAAGACTAGGCCTTTCAGATGCTGCTGGCAAACAACTCGTTCATAGTGTCTAAACTGTTAGTCTTTGCCAGAGTATTGATGAACTGCGCAAACAACGCGCAGCCACCCGCCACTGTCATTCACAGGTGACTTCGATTTCACGATTGCCTGTTGCTACTGACAACTCAATTCTGCTGCTACATATCAAGGAAATCACAGTTTCTGATGACACCGTTGTGCCTGCCCAGTCTACTGTTCTTGTCTGCATCTCTTGTAACTCTGAAAATAATGGCTCAGTGCTTTTCGTACCGTCTGAACTTCTAGTTCGCCACTGATCACTACCATTGCAATTTGCCATCCTCGAGTTCAATTCTGGCACCTCTGTCATGTACATATCAAATCCATCAACCGAGCCAATTACTTCGCTCCGCCGGAAAACCCTCGACAAAGCTGAGCCGCTGGCGTATGTTCGATTTTTGACACCGCGTGGACGACTCCACTGATATGGCCACCGTCGAGACATCAACTTCGCGGGCACTATCGCGATCTTTCACACCAACTAAAGCCAGCGACCTTACAACGACACAATGAGACCAACCTCTTCACTTGCTCGATGATTTCTGTTCCTCTTCGGACTGCCAAGCAAGAGCACTCAGCCGCACAACGTCCATTCCGCATACTATTGATACTGGAAGACATGTGCCCATTCGACAACGCCCCTACTGAGTATCGGTGGGCGAAAGGCGCATAATCAATGACCAGATGAATGACGTGCTTTATTGCAGTGTCATTCAGTCTTCCAACCGTCTCTGGGCATCAGCTGTCGTCCTTGTTCGGAAGAAAGATGGCACAATACGACTTTGCATCGTTAATTGCCAGCCTAACGATATTACCCGAAAGGATGTGTACCCGTTGCCACGAAGTGACAACGCACTCAATTGTTTGCAAGGAGCGGAGTTTTTTTTTTTTTTTTTTTGATTTCCGCTCAGGCTACTGGCAAGTGCCCATGGCTGAGACTAACTGCCTTAAAACTACGTTTCTAACATCAGATGAATTGTATGAATTCATTGTAATGCCATTCGGTCTCTGTAATGCGTCCGCCACCTTTGAAGACATGATAAATGGCATCTTATGTGGCATGAAGTGGTGCACTTGTTTTTGGTATCTAGATGATATTGTAATCTTTTCACTAGATTTCTCCATCCACCTACGTCGATTACATCAAGTTTTGACCTGTCTTCAAAATGCCGGTCTCCAGCTTAACTTGAAAAAGTGCCTACTCGCCGCTTGCAAATGAACCATGTTAGGCCACGTCGTCTAAAATGAAGGCATTCTCCCTGATCCTGCTAAACTTCGCACAGTACCAGAGTTCCTAAAGCTTACTAACCTGAAAGCACTATGCAGCTTCAATGGCCTATGCTCATATTTTCGAAGCACTGTTTAAATTTTGCTGCTGTCATCGCACCCCTCAATGCACTCCTTCAAGGCGAGAATGAACTATCTACTTGGTCAGAAGCTTGTGACGATGCATTTACGACACTTACGGCTGCCTGCGCCTACGTCTCCACCAGTATTGCATCACTTTTATCCAAGCGCAAGCACAGAAATTCACAACACTGGTGTCACTGATGTTGGCCTTGGTGGTTTGCTCACCCGTGATGATGCCAGCACCAAATACGTGGTTGCATATGCCAGTCATGTACTCACAAAACTCAAGACCAGTTATACCCTAATTAAGAAGGAGTGCCTGGTCATCATAACGGTTTTTCAGAAATTTGGCCCCTATCTTTAAAGTTGTCCTTTTGACGTGGTAACAAGGCCACCGCGCTTTGTTTTAGTTGTCATACCTCAAGCCCCTCTCAGGTGGCCTCGCACGATAGGGCTTCAGACTCCAGGAATACGACATCTGCGTCGTATATCGTTCTAGTCACCGACACTCTGATGATGACACCCTGTCACACTTCTCATTCGTTTCAGACTCGAACGCACCTCGTCACAATCAAGATATTTCGCCACTTGACTTCTTGCACATAATCTCGAAGCAACAGAATCACCTATGGATCACCACAATTCTGAACTTTTTCTTAAGCCCCCTGATTGCACCTGTGCCATGAGCGCTACACTGCTAGGTGCAGCATTACGCTATCCGCGATGGCCTTTTATACCGCCATAACTTCAATAACGATGACTGCACATGGTTATTGGTCGTGTCCCGCCATCTTCGTCGGGACTTATGCTTTTCTGCCCACAATGACTCGCAGTGCGGTCATGGCAGCATGTTCAAGACATACACGCGCCTTCGTCTACGCTGTTATTGGCCCGTTATATAAAGCTTCGTCTGCAAATACATCCACTCTTGCTTCGCCTGCCAACGACGCAAACCAGTTTCGCACCTCCCCAGCTGCTTCACTACCCAGCCAAGCCCACCCATTTTATCATGTCAGCATTTATTGGTATGGTCCTCTCCCATGCACTGGCACTGGCAACCGCTGGATTGTCATCGCCGTGGACCATTTAACAAGACACGCCGAAAGCGCTCCATTACCTGCCGAAACAGCAAAAGACGCCTTGTTTATTTTATGTAGTCTTGTTCTTCGCCATGGCGGCTCTCGTGAACTGCTCAGTGATTGGGGCCATGTATTTCTGTTAGACATGTTGCAGTAACTCCTATTCAAATGCAGAATTATTCGCCGCACCACTACTTTTAGACAAACAGCTTAACGAAAGGATTTAATTGCCCCGCCGTGGTGGTCTAGTGGCTAAGGTACTCATCTGCTCACCCGCAGGTCGCGGATTTGAATCCCGGCTGCAGCGGCTGCATTTCCGATGGAGGCGGAATTGTTGTAGGCCCATGTGCTCAGATTTGGGTGCACGTTAAAGAACCGCAGGTGGTCGAAATTTACAGAGCCCTCCACTACGGCGTCTCTCATAATCATACGGTGGTTTTGGGACGTTGAACCCCACATATCAATCAATCAATCAAGGATTTAATCAAACTCTTGTTGTCAATGTACATTGCGTCAGACCACTGCTATTGGGATCTTGTTCTTCCATATGTCACATTCCAGTAAAACACTGGCTCCCAAGCCACCACAGGATTCTTGCCATTCATTTTGCTATACGGCCGTGAAGCCTCCAGCACCATTGATACGATTCTGCCATACCATTGGGACCATAGGTCGGCACTTTGAGAGACTACTCACTCATGCTCACTCACCACAATTTTTTAAGCCTTCACCCTCACTCACATTCATACTCACGTCTACTCCCACTCATAGGCCATCACTCACATTCATACTCATGCCTACTCGCACTCATGAGTACTCACTAACGTTCATACTCCCTCCTTGTCACACTCAGAGTACTCACTCACGTTCATACTCACTCCTTCTCACACTCAAAGTACTCACTCACGTTCATACTCACTCCTTGTCACACTCAGAGTACTCACTCACGTTCATACTAACTCCTACTCACACTCATGAGTACTCACTCACGTTCAAACTCACTTCTACTCACACTGAAAGTACTCATTCACGTTCATACTCACTCTTACTCATACTCATGAGTACTCACTCACGTTCATAGTCACTCTCATGAGTATTCACTCACGTTCAAACTTACGCCAACTCACACTCTAGGCCCTCACTCACGTTCATACTCACGACTACTCACACTGATGAGTACTCACTCATTTCATACTCACGATTACTCACACTTGTGAGTACTCACTCACGTTCATACTCACACCAGCTAGCACTGATAGGCCCTCACTCACGTTCATTCATACTCATGACTACTCACGCTGATGAGTACTCACTCACGTTCATACTCACGCCTACTCACAGTCACTCACGTTCATACTCACACCTACTCACACTCAATGTTCATGGCTCTCTTTCATACTTACGACTACTCACACTCCTAGAGAAACACGGACTGCTGGGCGAGTTGGTAATTCATTTCAACTGAGGTGCGCGAAAAATTGAAGTACAAAAGGAAGACACCTCGAGACAGTGTGCCGTGTCCAGGTGTCTCCTTTTTGTACTTCAATTTTTCGTGTACATCAATTAAGACACATAGTTACTCACTCACCTTCATACTCACGCCTGCTCAAGATCATAGGCCCTCACTCACCTCCGCACTCACATAAGAATTCACCTTCATACTTACGCCTACCCATACTCAGGCCCACTCATCCACGTACTTTTAAATTCACATACTCATCATCATCACAGCAGGACAAAGGCCTCTCTCCTGTTCCGCCAGTCAGCTCGGTCCTTTGTGCTTGGTGATGCTACTTCATACCCGCAAACTTTCTAATCTCATCTGCCCACCAAACTTTGTCTCCCCTTTTCCAGCTTTTCTTCTCTTGGAATCTACAATATAACCGGCAGAAAACTTAAGTAATGAACAACCTCGAAATAAAACAGCGCTTCGAGATAGGTGGCAAGTGCATTTGAAGTTGGAAAAGGTATATACGTCTAATTAGGACAGGTAGTACCTGCGGAGCCGAGCCACGAGACTGAAGTAACTAGAAGAATAAGAGTGGGGTGGAGAAGATTCAGCAAACATTCTCAGCTCATGGCTGGTAGATTGTCACTATCCCTTCAAGACGAAGGTATATAACAGCTGTATCTTGCCGGTACTTACCTACTGAGCAGAAACCTGGAGGCTTACAAAGCGGGTTCAGCTTAAATTGTGGACGACGCAGAGAGCGATGGAAAGGAAAATAGTAGTTGCAACCTTAAGAGTCGAGAAGAGAGCCGAGTGGATCAGGGAACAAACCGGGGTTAAGTATATCATAGATGAAATCAAGAAGAAGAAATGGACATGGGCCGGGCATGTAGCGTGTAGGCAGGATAACAGCTGGTCATGAAGCATAACTGACCAGATTTCCAGAGAAAGCAAACGGGTTAGGGGGATACAGTAAGTTAGGTGGGCAGATGAGATTAGGAAGTTTGCAGGTACATAATGGCAGCAGCAAGCACAGGACCGAGTTGAGTGGCGGATCATAAGAGAGGCTTTTGTCCTGCAGTGGACGTTGTCAGGCCGATGATGAATGTTAACATTGAGGTAGCGTTACGTGTACTCAGGTTACTCAAGAAACAATCGAGCTGAACAGTTGTTGCTTTCTTTAAGGGTTGGTAGGCTCCACAAACAGGCAATGACTCAGTGCAATTATGACGCACCTGCACATTCATTTGTGTGCCATGACGCCTAGGAGACGCTGAGACATCGTTTAGAATCTCAGGAATGTGTTACAAGCACTCAAAACGCGCTTTCGTAGGCTACGATGCACGCGCGCGAAATAGAGACACTCTCGACAGCTTCAGTATACTACACAGCCCCCGCTATGATTACCCGCCAGAACCCAAGACGTTGCCATGCCATCCGGCTCGGCCGCTTCGTTTGTTCCACTGCCCCTAGCCCCTTCTGACTGCACTAGCGGGACAGGTGGGCGCCGGGGCCTCGCCGCAGCGTCGACGCCATGGCCACCCCGGCCGCCTGGCCACTGGTAGGTGCTCTGTGGCCCGGCGCGACCGTCATGACGGCGCCTCCCTTCTCTGCTTCGCCATCAGATGGAATACGTTGCATACGGCAGTTTTGAATTCGAGAAATTGTGCGCATCTTCAGAGATGTTTTCCTTCCTCTGTGGGTCGCGCTCACGCAGAGACTTTGTTGGCTCCATGCCGGCACTGACGATTGCAGGGGGCCTTATTTATGGACCTGCGGACGCGGATAACGTTCATTGGCATTGTGCGTACGCAGGGTTATTGCAGACAGCCGAATGAAATGGTAATTAACGAGTTGCGTTATGTGTGTTTTTGTACTAGCCCGCGTTATGTGAATGATAGAATAAATTATCAAGGGTGATTGGGCGCTTATTACACATTGTGTCTGCACTGTTGAAGGCATAATAAGCCGTCGAAAAGTGAAGAGAGGGTAGAGATTGAAACGGTGATGCGAACAGGGTCCGATTACGCTATCGCATACTATACTATTGACGGCAAAGCTCAACCGACCTCCAAGCTTTCCTTTTTTTTTTCTTAATGGGGCACTGAGAAGGCGAAGTTTGCACACAGCTTCGCGCTTGAGAGGTCATGAGATCACTTAAGGTTTTCGTTCAAGGCAACCTTCACTTGAGGGACAACACAGAGATAGAAACTGCAAAATCGATGCGTACAATGTGCATCGCGCACACAATGTGCTTTCTCTCGCGGGCCATTTCAGCATTTTTTTTCGTCACTTGCGCAGTGCATTTCTTTTTTCTGAACAGGCTCGCGCGGCGATTTTCGTTAAAGGGCTTTTCAAGACCTTGTTGTTTTACATGTATTATCAGCGGGTTGCATAGACTGAAGGCGCAAGAGCTAAGTGCAGCAAGAACGCTAGCTATAGGGACAGGCAGTTCAAAGTTATTCAGCCTAGAAAATTCAAAATACAATAAAATGGACGGCTACCCTCAACTCGAGTTTTGCGCAGTCACCTCGCCCCCCCCCCTTCCCCATCTGATGTAGGATGGCTCTCCCAGTTTCCAAACTAACTGAAGGCTTTTACGTACAGAAAGCTTGCGTGCCATAGTGCCTGTTATTTCCAATGTATTGAGGACACCGTTGCGGTGGTTACAAATATTTATCACACTCATAGTAACTCACTTATGTTCCTACTCGTTGCTACTCACACTCACAGCAACTCACTCACCTTCACAGTCAAGTCTACTCACACTCATGAGTACTCACCCACGTTCGTGCTTACTCCTACTCACACTCATGAGCTCTCACTCACTCCTAATCACACTCATGAATACTCACTCATGTTCAAACTCCTACTCACACTCATGAGCACTCACTCACGTTCATACTCTCTCCTTTTCACACTCAGAGTACTCACTCACGTTCATACTCACTCCTACTCACACTCACAAGCTCTCACTCATTCCTGCTCACACTGATGAATACTCACTCACGTTCATACTCATGGATAATCACACTGATGAGTACTCACTCACGTTCAAATTCACATCTACTCACACTCATGAGTACTCACTCACGTTCATACTCACTCACGTTCATACTCACTCTTACTCACACTCACAATACTCACTCACGTTCATACTCAATTCTACTCTCGCTCAGAGTACTCAGTCACATTCATACTCACTTATACTCACACTCAGAGTAGTCACTCAGGTTCATACTCACTCCTATTCACACTCAGAATACTCATTCACGTTCATACTCAGTCCTACTCACACTCATGAGCACCCACTCACGTTCGTACTCACTTCTACTCACACTGAAAGTACTCATTCACGTGCATACTCACTCTTACTCATACTCATAAGTACTCACGTTCTACTCACTCCTACTAATACTCATCAGTACTCACTCATACTCACACTCACCACGTTCAAATGAGTATGAATGAGTGTGAGTCAGTGTACTCATGAGTGAGTATGCCGAGCTATGATTGGGACACTAAGGGCTACCGGCCCGTGTCTGCAGTGGCTCACTACGGTGAGAAATGCCGACAACTGGCCTGTTCTTTCACCTATAACCAACAGTGTCGCCAAAAACAGCATCATGAGTGCGACATCTGTCCTGACTCGTTCCCCATTGACTTTCTTTTGTGGCTTTGGGTCCCACCATTTGCTGCTCCCAGCCTTTTGTCTAAGCGCCTCCCAAAGTACCACAGGCACTACCGCGTGATTGCACAGACCTTCTTTGTTATTTATGTGGTTAAACCCGTTCCGCCATTTTCGGACCTTCAACCTCGGGGGTGAGAAATAGCCCACATCAACAGTCTCAAGTCTTATTATGATCCTCTGACCTCTCTCTGGGTCGCCAGGATGGCTACCTCTCAATACCAGGGGTGATTGTGAGGAAAAAGATCGACACGTGTAGAAGTGCATTGCCATCGGCTCGATCACTCGGCTGTTTGCTCCCTGGCTATGCATTGCCTGCCGTTGCTGCTATCGTCTTGGTCACCGCAAACCTTATTAAACCCCCATAACACATATGCTACTTTTCAACATATGTCTGTATGTACAACGTTTCTTCATCCTCTCGAGCATAAGCGATCCAAAGCAGCTTACCACGTCTGGTGTTACTAATACCCATGTTGCTGTTTGCTTTTGTAACGCAACTATAAACAACTGGTGATATAAAACATATGCTACTTTTCAACATATGTCTGTGTGTACAACATTTCTATATAGCATATTTTGCTTAATAAAAAATAACTCCAGTCGCCTTCTCTCCACATGCTTCGCATAAGACCGATGCACATGTAAGGTGGAATCTGACAAATTTTTTCGCCAGGTATTTCCGAGGCTTCCTCTTGTATCGCCGCCGGATGCACCGTCCGGTGGAGACAATGGGCACGTTAGCGCCGGAGCGCTGTAAGAAGCAATAAGCAAGGCCGAGAATGGGGAGAAGACATTTTATTAGGAGAGTGCGCATCAACGTGCAATAGTACTAGTTACAGAATATTGCCGTTGAGTGGTGCTATGAGACACATCACGCGAAACCAGAACTGATTGGAAGTTCATGTCTCAAAGATTAGTAATTTGAATTTAGGTGATGAAATGGCCGACACCACATCATCTCCATATATAAAAGAAAGGAGACCTAAACTCTTGCATACTTGTACGAGAGAAGGTAAATAAATTATACAAAACTAAAGCCACAGTAAGCAATTGAAGTTGTTCTGTGTATAGAACATTATACAGTGGCAAAGCACTAAACCTTTGGCCTACGGTCATGTGTGTAAGATCGACTAGTAACAATGCATTGATTCTTTGGTGCACATGACAATTTGGTTCAACCATTAAAAAATACCTTCTCGAAAATCACAAAATAAAACATTATACAGTAGTTGTCGCATGTGAGAATGTACTCTTTATTAGGACAGTTCTATGTGACCAGAGTTGCGTAGTTTGTCTGAAACATTGGGTAATGAATTCCTTTTATTGCACGAGCCCGTAAGAACCTGTATGCAGTAATTAGAAACTTACTGTCAGTCATGTTTCCCAAACTGAGTAATATGCAATAAACAAGATATGCAAAAATATATCATAAGTGGTATATGAAAAGTTGCAATAATATAGAAACAAAACGAGTATGCTCAAAGAAAAAATCCTTCTAATGCGCCGGTTTTTTACGGCGTGGGTTGGGACGAAGGCATGCAGGAGAATGAAATGGAAGGTTCACTGATAGAGCTTTATGTAGCACACAGGAATTCAAGCCTTGGGGCTTGAATTATTGCGTCAAAGAGCAAAGGTGTTAGCAATTCTGGAGTGTCAGTACATGACAAATCGATGCCTGAGACATCTTTCCCTGCTTCAATAAAATCTGCACTGGGGGTGGGCACATCAGACGCTTGTGTGAAAGTGCCTACAAGGTGGTTAGTGGAAGAGTGACTAACTGCGGCACTGCAGAAGAACATGGAGGTGGGAGTGATTCTGTTGCATGAATGAAGATTTAGGTAGAGAACGTGAATTCTACTGTGAAGTTCAGTTTTGCTCACCATGAACCAGTGCGAGCTTTGAAGCATTCCATACATTGCCATCACTCAAACGGAATGAATTCTGTCCAAGTTGACTAGTAATTGTACATAGACGCTTGCACTTATTCTGCTTTTCTAAAAGACGTACCTTAATTCTGTGGCCTACCTGTAGCTTAGAAGGTTTAGCTGTACGCTTTGAATCAATGCGTTGTTTAGTTGCCTGTTGCCTACGGAATACTCCTGTTACAGTATTCAACTTTGCTGGAGGAGCAGAAACTTTGGGTGCAACCCTGTAATGTTGATTCCAGAATGCGGTTGGTGAATATGCAGAAGTTGTGCAGGCAAAAATTCTGCAGTAGCTTGAGGCATAAAGTGATGCATGCCTAGTACTCTGTAATAGCTTGTTTTAGTGGGTGGCGTTCAAGTTGAGCAAGGTGATTTTGCTGTTTCAGAGCTCTGTTGAAACATTCAACTTGTCCATTGGCTTGTGTATAGTAGTTCGATAAGCAAAGATGCTGAATGCCTCTGTCTGAGAGGAAAGTTTCAAATAGTTGCGACTTGAACTGAGGACCGTTGTCTATAACAATTGCCTCAAGGAAGCCTTCCCTACTAAAAAGTGTTGTCAAGCATGTTATTACTGCTTCGGAAGTGACTGCATGAGTAAAACAGACTTTCGGCCGCTTAGAGTTGTAATCAACTTATGTAATTGCAAATCTGCAGTCGCATGCAGTATGTTCAAATGGACCGACAATGTCCACGCCTAGCTTTTCCTACGGTTTACTTGGCCACGGGACAGGCTGTAGGGGTGCAAAAACATGTTTAGCAGATTTATAAGCTGTTTGACATACAATGCAGTTGCGAACTGCACGTTCAACTTGGCTATCCAAGCCAGGCCACCAGTATCTTTCTTTAAGACATTGCTTCGTCCTGACAATTCCTGGGTGGATTTCATGAGCCAATCACAAGTCTGTCGCACATTGATGTAGGAATGGTGACTCTGTCTGCGAGAAACCTAAGTTTTCTTCCCAGGAAAGCTCAAATCTCACTGCAAAGTAGGGCAGTAGTTCTGGTGGCAAAGATTTCTTATCTGGCCAGCCATTAGCAATGAATACAAGCACATGCTGCAACGGAGCATCTTCAGCAGTTGCTGCCTGTAGGTCAGCTTTATTGCTTATGCAAGGAGTAATGAGAGACATTATTTCTTCTTTCAGCTCTGTACAGACTAGAAGCTGTAAAGGAAAATGAGAAAGTGCATCCCCCACAACATTATGAGAACTCTTGCGGTACTGTACAGTGAAGTTGTAGTATAACAGTCTGGCACACCAGCATGAAATGCATAGCAGGCATTGGCCCTCTGATTCAGCAGAAAGTAATGTAACAAGAGCTTGATGATCAGTGCATAATATAAAATGTCTACATCATAAGTACCTATTTCTCACAAGCAAAGAGGCAGGCTAGGGCTTCATGCTCACCAGCAGAGTATCTGCATTCAGCAGGAGACAAAGTTCTCGAAGCAAAAGCAATTGTAATTAACTGGTCACCTTTGAGTTGTTGAAACACGTCACGCAATCCTATGTTGGACGCATCAGTCGTTATGACTATTGGAAGCTTCTCGTCTCAGAGTTGAATGACGGGGTTTGCAGCTAGTACTTCTTTAACATAGTTGAAGGCTGAATTGGCTTTATTGGACTAATTGAATGTTTGGCCTTTACACAACATGTTTGGCCTTTACGCACCAGCATGTGGCGAGTGCACCATTCGCTCCCCGTGTTCATGGCCATAGCTTTCCTCGTCATTCCAGAGCGCTGTTATATAAACTAATAGTGGGCTCTGTGCTGGTGCGTGAATGATTACACCGTCAAGGGTGTGTTGACAGTCTATTGTGCTCTGCTTGTGGCTCCGCGAAACACTTGAGCATTTCATGGGGGACTGTCCCACATTTGGTTCACAGTGAGCATTGCCGATTAAGGAGTATAAATTCCTGGGTCTTAAGTGAACAACCCTAGACAATTATCTCTTTTCGAGAGGTTGTGCTTCCTGACGTAACCAGGCCCATCGAGCTCTTCTCTCTTATGGACCAAACAGGCCAGGCCACCCGTTTATTGACACTTTTTTTTATTTATACTTGTCTAAGTGTTAGTCATTTTTCTTTACTTCCCTCTCTTCTTTTTCCTTTCTCCCCTGCTATCTTCCTTTGTTCTGTTTATTCTTTCCTCCTGAAAGAGTGCATAGGCGTTGTGCCCCTCTAGGTGGCAGTTGCCAGCTTGCTCTCTCCCTCTTTCCTCTGTGTAATTTTGTATCCGTGGATGTAAGTCAAATAAATAAATAACCGATGTATTTCTATCAGATACACAAGCAGACTGCAACACCTCAACGCCACGATCCACCTAGTTGTGCCACGTGTGACAGGCGGCTGCGAAAGCCTTAGGCCTAATGAGTCGCTTGACAACAACCGGCATCCACCCAACCTGGGCGCAAAAGAGGCAGCCGCAAGGAGACATCCACTCTGTAAAGTGGCCCCATCGTTCGCCGCACACAGCAGCTTACCGAGCGATCGGCTTCCACTGTCCCAGACGGTGTCAAGATGCCCCGCCGTCAAGCCTCGATACCAGACGGCAATGACGTCCGGCTCCCTCAGCCCAAAAGAGAAGGTATTTACAGAAAATCGGACCACCCACGAGGCTTCTGTACTCACTCACTTCGGACCTGGCCTACAAACCACGTGTTCTAAGCCTTGCTCACCCCAGGGTGCAGACCACATGGCTCTCGTCCCAACTCAACAACGTTCATGGAAATCAACAACAACATAGTAAAAAAAACACTTGCGAGCAGAAAAAAAATACTCAACATACCGACAAGTTCAAACACGTCGCAAAAACTGATCTTCTCGCTCTCAACAAAGCACACCGCCGAGGCTATCAAAGAAGTCCTCCTAGGCCTACACTACCCCGGTTCTAACAAAAGCTTGTACCGAACCGCGAGAACTGTCGTCCAATGCTCCAAAAGCTCCACGTTCGGTAGCCAGTGTGGGATCTGGAATGGGCGAGTGACATGTTTTTGGAGTGAACAGACACAGCAGACGCGGTCGTTACAAACCAAAACAACAACCATTTATTTAGGTACTTTTTGATTTACGATATCACCAGCCGAATTATTATACAACAATGTTAATTAGCACACTAAGACATCCTTACACAATATTACACAACACTCAACAACATGACAAACAAGGCAGTGTAGCTAACGCCTGACTCACCACATGGGCCCACCGCAGGCGGCCCGCAGTGCCGCCCATGGCAGACCCACCGCTGAAGGCAACCGTCCGCACTACCGCCCCACGCCACAAGAGACTCGCTCAACTATCTCCGCCGCCACCAAGGCCTGCCTGCCGCCAGGGGTCACCGCCGGCGCTAATGTTTTCTTAACCATGATGATGATGACAGTGATGGTCAACCCTCGCGAACACAATGCCACCTATCACTCGATAGTTGCGACCCCTGAATGCGGCTCTTACTCGAGACACGTGCACCACGAGGTGCAAATAACTTTACAGGAAGTGTCAGCACCCCCATAAGGCACATGCAAGAAGGCGCAAGTACGGCCAAGGCATTCCCTGACACGTCAAATGGAAATGGCAGACTGGTATCGGTGCTCCACGCATCAGCGGTTGGCAGTGCGTCGACTACATAGTGCACCCCAACGTTACTAGATAGCTAACGTTGGTGCACCCCACCACCTACGGTACGCGTCGTGATAAAAATACTATACAGTTAAACCTGGGTATAACGACACCACCTACGGTACGCGTCGTGATAAAAATACTATACAGTTAAACCTGGGTATAACGAAATTGATAAAATCCCGGAAAAATTCGTTATAAGGAGGATTTTGTTATATGCAAGTTCAGTACGAAAATTTGGAAAATAAATGCGCAAATGAAACAAAAGGAGGACTGAAGGCAAAGCTAACGCAAAACACTTATTTTGCACAAAAAAAAAAACTGCGTTATTTAATTGTGATAGCACTTATATGGGCACTCTCAGCGGGTTTTTGCCGTCGCCGCCATGTTCCTTAACAAGTCCAGATTGATAACGTGCCCCCGCGCATCGTAACTTTCTTTCACGAGCGGGTAAAAGCGCAAGAATGCCGCAGAGAACAAATGAGTCGGCCCATCCCTATCGTCAGGAAAGTGGATAAGGTAACATCTTCCGTGTGCTAAAACTGCCGTCGGATGCTCAAAGTAAACCACCCGCCTTGAACAAGCGTGAAACAACGCGGGGAGGGGGGGGGGGGGGAATCGCTCGAGTAGCCATAATGAACTTGGATTTTAAGGGTGGTCGCGATCGCTGGCGCCCTTGCTATCTCGGCGAGTATCAGTGCGGTTTTTATGCGAAGGGATGTTGTGAAAAGAGCACTTCACCCTGGAGCGGCCTTATTTTCTTCCGAAAGAGTTGGCTGCTAGCCTTACTTTTTATTATATATATATATATATATATATATATATATATATATATATATATATATATATATATATATATATATATATATATATATATATGCTATCGCGTTCATTGCATTGCATTCAATGCACCGTCGTGTTGCTAGATCTAACCGACTAATAGCGAAAGCTACCAGCCTGTGAACTCGCAGGGAAAGACAGAAGCGCGTGACGAGTCGACTTCTGAAGATCCATCGTCACCGTGGTCTCGGCGAGTTTCCATCAGTGCATAATCTGGCAACCCGTCCATCGGTGATAACGACACGGTTTTCCGAAATTAAGTAAAATCATAGTTTCGCCACAAGGGCGAAGCAATGACAACGTGAAATGTAACGCTGAGAACGGCAAGCAGATCGAAGCATGCAGTGAGCTGCTCAAGCAAAAAACAAAAAACGACGCATGAAACGTAATCACAGGTGCAAATATAAGTGCAAACTAACAAATACCCCAGTCGTTTCTTCGCTGTGTTTGAAAAGCGCACTCTTTTTGCAAACGCGCCTGTCTATCGAGCAAAGTAAGCTTTGTGCGCCTTGCCTCTAAACGCAATCGTTCCGGCCAAGGTCGAAGGCGCACGATTGTCCCCGCTGAAAGATAAGCGCAGCACACAAGCATCAACCCCCCCCCCCCCCCCTTTGGGCAAAATACCTACACGTGGGTGATAAGCGCGCGCCGGCGCAACGTGACAAGCTGGCGGGCGGCTTTTTTTTTGTTTTCATATATATAGATACTTATACATATACAGTGAATGACGGCTGCGGCGCCGGTAAAAAACCAGCCGAGACTGCCCATATAATTGCTATATCGTAAAAAAAAAAAAGCAAAGGTGAACGTCGTCGGGGGCCACACCATGCGCGTGCAGTGAAAATATACACGCACGCACGGCAACGAAAATGAAGAGCGAACGACACGGACACAGACATGGATGCCACGGAAAACTATTCGGTTAATTTTACTATTTTTTATTTTGGTTTAGAACGTGAGGGGCGAAGGGGAAGGCTCGCGCGCGTGCGCCCGAGGCGACGAGTGTGGCGGCAATGCTGGCTGGTGGTGGGCAGTCCCGCCTGCCCGCATCGCAATAACGAGCGCTTGCTCTCTTCTGGTGCGCTGTGGGCGCCGTTCGTCGGCGACGGGGCAGCCGTGGAAGATGCATGCTTTTACCAAAATGACAAAATGCGGAGCGAAATTTCTAGATTGTCCGTTGAGAAAATTCGTTATACCGAGGTTGTCTCCTGCTGTTACTTTGTTACATAGAGTTCGCAAATACATGTGTTTTTATGGAGCAACGGCGGGGAATAGATAAACTTCGTTACATAGAGGAATTCGTTATATGAAGGTTCGTTGTAAGCAGGTTTAACTGAATGCCACGTTCCAGCAAATGTCGGCCTGTGTCCGCGTGCCAGCAGCATGGATGCTACGCAACGCACAATTTGGCGTCAGGTCATCGCTGCAAGTCCTGCCTGCGTCGTGGACTTGTGTCACTCGCTTTTACGGATGACCACCATTGCTTCCAGCAGTCTCCATCCCTTTCAACCTTCGTCCACTCTGCTGCTCCCAGCGCTGCCCACCGGAACTGTTAGAGACGCAACGTTTTTCACGATGACAACTCAGACTTCGCCAGGGACAATCCATGGACTGCTGCTCATGTACATACTATCTGTCTCTTTTGCTTTTCCTTTTGTACACATGCTTCAAATCGCAAAAACTGCTAGAGGTGTAGCCGGTGTAGCGTCGCATCAATCTCGGCCAGCTGCTGCGCTAAAGAAGAAGTGAGCCACGTGGCACGTGATGTGCGAGCCACATGCAGGGGAGAACGGCCTAGCTCCTGGCCTGGCTGGTTGCTGCAGCTGCGACCTCATCTACGCCGGCGTCTCAAATAAAAGCTGCGACCACGGCACAGTCTCATCACCGCTTTCTCGTTTCTTAACATCCTTTTTGCGCCTGTTGTGCAGCAAGTCTGCTGAACAGCTGATCACGGACGATAAAATTGGTGGAAGCGCTGAAGTTGCATCTGCTCGCCATTGCTTGTAAAGCAGCAATATAGTCACTAACTGATTCCCCCGGTACCTGCTTGCGCATTTTCGAGTAGTGACGCTCTAAAACTTCATTGCCTAGAGCCTTGCAATGGTTTTCTAGTGCTGTGATGGAGTCATCCTGCGTGCCTTTGTCCAGAGTTCAGTTTCCACTTTCTGCCTGGTCCTGTGCATTTCTTAGTGTCCAGTATACCTCCAGGCCTTCAACTTCTAGTGCGTTCTTGAGAGTGGGCCAGGCAGTGTCTCCGAAATCAACGTCGACGTACATTTGAAAGACACATTGCCAATTAGCCCAAGGCACAGGAAGAGTGCCCGCAGTTTGTAAAAACAGCAGAGGAGCAACAGCAGATGTCATGCTGGAATGATGAGGCACCGTGAAGTTGCATTCGCTAGTATGCGTTAACGAGTCACTGGTGCCAGCAAGCATAGACCAAACGTGCAGGTCATGGCCACAGTAATGCGGTGGCATTTCATGCAGCGTGCAAGTAGGTTAAAGCAGGGCCCTGTAATGCTCCCAAAAAGGTGGAAATCCGCATAGAAAATCGGCTGAGAATGCTGATGAAGTACATAAGATGCTTACTTCTGCTTCATCTCGTCGCTAGTTTGCTGTATCATTGCTGAATGCACCGTCTCGCAGAGACAATGGCCTGTAAGGAGCGTTAAGAAAGGTCGAGAACTGGGAGTGGACTGTTTATTCAGCGTGTAACAATGGTTACAGAATATTGCCGTTGCGTAGCGCTATGTGACACTTCACGCGAAACCGAAACTGATCGGAAGTCCATTACTTCGAGATCAGTAATTTGAGTTTAGGACATGAGATTCCCAACATCGGACTTACATCTTGTTGATTGCTGCAGCCACTGGGCATCCTTTCCTAAGTCGCTTCGAGGTCATTGCTGTGCTCTAGCTATAGTTTCTAGGCTATTGGCTATTTTGTTAAACTTGAGTATCGTTTTGTGCACCTTTGTGAGAGATTTGCCTTATTTTTTTATCACTTTTTTCCATCTCTTTTCCTTTGATGGAGCAGAGCTTCTTTAAATGCTCGCACCTGCTGCATTAGTTCCAGTGGCACATACCCACGTAATGAAGCACAACTATGTACAGCTGAGTCAGCTTCGCTCTAGACTATGATAGCTTAGAAGAGCTTCACTGTAAAAAACATGACAGTTCATGTTAGTTATATTCTTTTGTACATTGATATTGTGTGCACATTACTAATTACAATAGTCTTTTCGTGGGTTCATGGACTTGTGCAAGTTATCATCACATGGATGAAACGAATGTGCCTTGGCAAACATTCGTGGCTGTAATGGGGCTACTTCACATTTGTTAACACTGACAATATTTCTCTCAGTTGGTTCTTCTGCATATCTTGATTGTTCGGAGGACAAGGGGGGAGGCATTGATTTTTGCATTGAGAATTTTGCATTGATAGCTAGTGGTTGATTACGCCAATTTCCTATTAATGCTGGGTTAAGTTTTACCTGTTGCTTGTTCAATGCCCAGACTCGGGTCTTGAGGAGCCTTCCAACCGGAAGCTGAAAGAGCTGATTCATCTGGCTGAACTGTGTGTGGACCTGCTTCAGCAGAACAACGAGCACTACTCCGAGGTGAGCACTGATTTATTGCACAATGTTGCTCTTGGGTTGAACTTGGGGCACGATGATGATCACAATGTTTGCTTCGCCGGTTCTTTTGCAACCATGCCTGTCTACTGTGACTTGAATCTGATAAATGTCATGAATTTGTTTGAGAAGATTTATCGGGGAACGTCTATGAGAACTTGTGGTGGCTGTTGCCAGTGCAACACTAAGGAATTTTTCATTAGCCCAGTTCATAGCAACCACATTCAAGATTAAGTGCTTATCCCAATTGTGGCCTCCAAGCTATTTTTCAAAAGTCCTAGTAACCAGTGAATAATTTATGTTTCAAATTATCATTATTTTAATAGAATTACAGTTGTAAAATAGATGATTTTGCTTGGTGCCCATAACACAGCCAGTGCTTGGTGTGGACACAGCGAAGCGAGAGTTTCTGTGGGAACTTAGTCCCTATACAAACATCAAACATTTTTGAACTGTTTGCATGGAATTCAGATTTGCGAAAATATAGGGTTCCAAGGCTTCTTTTTTTTTGAGCATTGATATAAATTTTCAGAAATTCTTTTTGTCAGCCTTCACAATCTTTAGAATCCCTTTGACATCGCGACAAGAATGGACGGCCACTTCTTTAGGGTGTCACACCATTGTCATAATCAAGGACGTCTGCACAGTGGCCAGTTATGATAAAGTATTGTAAGAAAAAAATAATTATTTGGCATTGTTACTGATGCAGCAAATCCACTGTAGTGGTGCAGGACAGTCTTTCAGAGAACGGTAGTTTCCTAGCACACGAAAAAACATGGACAGACAAAGATGGGACCGGCGCTGTCTCCTCTTTATCTTTCCGTGTTTTTTTTTATGCGCTAGGAAGCTACGGTATGACGTACCAACATGCCTAAAACGCTGCGTTACTTTCAGAAATAATGGTTTTAAGCTTCTATTGTTTGTCAAGAATAATATCTGCGCATTTTCTACCACAGCAACATCTGGCACTTTGTGCATGTGCATGCATTAAGGTTGAATTCGCTAAGATCTGGCAGGGTTAGAACTTTTCTGTCAAGCTGTTTTATTCACTGGGTGTGAACTATGTAGAATCATGATTTTGACTGACTGTAATACGTGGCTTCAGTGCTACAAGTGATGTGCAGAAACGAAATGTCATCTTCTGTCATCACTCACTGTGTGGCTTGTGTGATGTGTGGGCACAGTCTGCCTGCGCAGTTATATTGCACTTTTAGTGGCTTACTTTGGTAATAGCAGCTGACTGACACTGGCTTTTGCAGCATGGCTTAGGGCAGCACACCTAGATCAGCACGTGCCTGCTCATATGGCTGAATATTTTCCCCTAATGCATTACCAGTGCCCGGCCTCTATAATAGCCTGCCTGTAGGTGCTCTATGATCCTGGACTCACATCACCCTAAAACAAACAGGAGAATCATTCATGTGAATCTTGATTCCTGCAGAAGCACCTCAGTCGACTATGTTGTGCAATCATGATTTTACTCACATCATCAGCCACACCACTGTATGTGCGGGATGGACAAAATATGACTCGAACTCTTTGAAACACATGATAAATATGAATGCAGACATGAACGTGAATCAGTTACAAGCGTGCCATTCAATGTTATCTCAAGGCCTAGTAAAAACACTCTTTTGAAACATTTCGTCACTATGGAGGAAAGGATTTCTCATTACATCTGATGATTTCAAGCTAACGTTGATGCACTTCCAGCAGCATTTATCATGTGTGCATCCTTTTAATGTGTCTGTGATTGAGTCTGCATCAGAATGCTAATGTAATTTGGTTGTAGTATTCGTGATTTTTGAGAAATTGACTGATTTCTCTGTAAAACGAATTTCTCTGTAAAACGAATTCTCTGTAAAAGAAGAAGCTGTTGGATCAATAGAGCACCACGTCCACTGACTGTGTTCGCCAACATAGCTAGGGTTGGTAACATCAGTTCAAATGAAACTACTGCATACTTCGTAGCCCATTCTACTAATGCCTGGCCCACAACCATGTGAATTTTTATGTTGAAGCTATACCGACTGAACAGTTGATAGCATCGTGCCCGAAAAAAAGTGAGGACCGAAAACGCTCACACTGGCCACTACAGTTGACGGCCTAAATGACAAGAATTGCTTCGTGCTATGAAAAAAACCCAACACACAAGAAAAACGCTCAAGGGACAAAAACGCACAGGGCGTGTCTTTCTTAATTTTTCTTGCAATTATTTTCAATATGCACCAAAAGGTCCCTTTGTTTTACATTTTCGACTGCAGAAATAATGAAACATGTGCTTTTTGAAAAACTGACTGTGTACTTTGGGACGCCAGTGAATACATACAGCTTTTTTTTATTGAAAAACCTATAGTGCCAACTGTTTTATTTTGGAAGGTGGTGGCTGCGTTTACTTAAAGGACACCTAACTACCAACAAAACTTACTGAATACAGTGCATAGCGATGCGGATTTGTTCTTCGAAGGGCAGATATTGAAGCTTTTGAGAAAAGTTATACCTGATTTTTTGTGTCCTTTACTCTAATGATACTTCAGCTAAACGGAGCACTCTTTTACATTTTCATTTGGCCTTTAAACAAAATTGATTGTATATTTTTGTATTCTAGCATGGCCGTGCTATATTTTTGGTACATGAGTATCTTTGTGCCATGGGTACAGTAAGACAAAATCTCGTCATTAGATAAACAAATAGTTAGAGTTGCGTGACTAGCACAAGTAAAATTTTTTTGTGTTTGAATATAATCAAATATGACTAATTAAAATTAGGGGTAACCTAAGATGATTATCTCTAAATGACTTCTTGCTCTGCAGCATATGCATTTCTAAAGAAGAAAACAATGTTGCTTTGTTTGTGGGAAAGAGTGCATGTGCATCTGTTGCTCATAAGCTGCATGACTGACGCAGTTATGACGCTCTGCAGAAGTGAATTGCGGAAAAAGCAATCCGGCATTGCACTCTGCAGCCAAGTGCGCATGCCACTCACTTGATCAATGTGCAGGGTGTAGCACACGCATGCTTACTGCTGCTCACCTGCCTTGTGTGCTCATTGACTGTGGTCCAGGTAAGGCCTATTCTAGTGGTACCACGCACTATGCCCGAGAACTATTAAGGACCACATGAAGATAAATGAGCACCAGAAATGAAGGGCCACGAGTCATAAATAATTCATAGTTTTTTTAAGACCCACGGGTAGTCATGTCTTACAACATTTTAAAAAACACCATATTTATTCTTTCTAACAATTATCATAAAAAAAAATAAGGGACATTTTATTAGATGCACAACCAATTAAATAGCTTTAATTAAAATAATTATTTTTGTTTTTCATTATACGTTCTTTATTCAAACATGCTAAATGCCCAGTAACTGCTTTTTCATAAACCTTTGAGGGCTTGATTACTTTTTCTTAGACATAATATTTATTGTATCAAACATGAATTATACGATACAGTGGGTGTTACAGGTTTTATTGTTGTTAGGGTGCCATCTTCAGGGATATGTCTGCTGTTTCAAAAATGTGTAAAATTCTTGCTTGTCATGACTTTGCTGCTTGTTTTATTAATGGATTTATAAATGGTTTATTAGTAGATTACTTAATAAAATAAGGTGGGTGTCACAAAAGTATACTTCACATTGTGCTTCAGAAACATACTATGAAGCTTGTTCTTATGTATGTGTTTGCCAACAATTTGCAGAACTATTTGTTTATATAGAGAAATTTGTTTTTTCTGCGTAATACAAAATATAAGCGGTTTCCGTTCACCGAGAATTCACTGCATTAGAATTGACTCTGCTACGTTATAACTCTGTTTTATTAAATACAACTTTTTCTCCGCGTGGGATTCACGATAGGTCTTGTTTTGGCACTGCACAGGCAGACGCCGCATTGAATTCTTTTTTCCCAATTTGACCGTCGCTAATTTTGCATGATCTCAATGGGCGAAAAATGGTGTCCACCCAAGTGCAGTTCTTTATCTGCCAGAGATGTTGTATTTCTGAAGCATTCGATCTTCTCAGAACATCTTAAAGTGTTGAGGCAGGATTTTGCAGCGTTGAGTTGCCTCAATACTGAACTAAATGCATTTCATCTGCACATCGCTGTGACTGTACCATTGGGACAGAGCTTTGGCAGATGGTTCACTTGAGCACTTGCAGAGTGCTGCAGTGAGGATTATGCATGGGGCACATTCCTTGAGCACTCATTGACCGTGATGCCATGTTCACACCTGATCTGACTGTGTTGAATCAGCAAAATCACTCTGTAATGAGGTTTATTGAACCGGAGAAGTCGCAACGAGGTCGCAACGGAAAAGGACCGCACGTACGACAAGGCTGGCAAAGGCAGCACAGGTTTTCTCACAATCAGAACGTGGGGCTTTTTATCCTCTTCCGAAGGCACATACATGTTGCTACATATGCTCCACTACAATACCCCCGGGGTGAAGCATACACATCTTGAGGACTCAAGGGGCTAGTAGAGCTGTCGACGGTACGGTCTCCCGGCCTCGACGGCGGGGCTTGATGATGTAATTCACTGGCGAGGTGGCATCAATGACACGGTACAGACCGTGGTAAATTTAGAAGAAAGGCCAGGGACGTGCGAGGGTAGCCAAAGCCAAACAAGGGAGCCAGCAGGAAACGTAGGAGCTGGGTGATGAACATCATGTTGAGTCTTTTGTCGAACTTGAGCTTCACTTGTCAGAAAACGAGCCAACTGACGGCAGTCTTCGGTGTATCTGGGCTCTTCGGAAATAGGAGAGCACTCAGATACATCCCGGCGGTAAGTAGCGTGGTGTCTCGTGGGTAGGAAGGTTCGTGGCTGTAGAGCAGAAAGAACGGAGAAAAGCCGGAAGTCGATTGTGTCGTGGTGTTGTAAGCGAACGTAACAAAAGGTAGTACAGCGTCTCAGTTAGTGTAATCAGAGGAGGTATACATCCCAAGCATGTTGCCTTGCTTGTTCAGTGTGTGAATGAACTGCTCAATGAGGCCATTTGTCTATGGATGGTACACGGTGAATTTTCGGTAGATGATGTTGCATTCAACAAGGATAGCTTGGATGACCACCGACAAGAACATGCGACCTCTACCACTGAGTAGTTCCCACGGAGCCCCATGGCGTAGAATGAAGCTGCGAAGAATGCAACTTGGCAGGTGGTCGCTGCCGGTAGATCTGCAGTTTCAGAGTAGCGTGTCAGATGATCGACTCCGGCAATAATCTACCGGCTTTCAGAGTCACTATACGGGAGGGGGCCGTATAGGTTGTTGCCCATGCGGTCAAATGGGCAAGCCGGGCACAGGAGCAGCTGCAACATGCCAGTAAGGTGCTGCGGAGGTGTCTTCTTTTGTTGCCATGTAGTGCAAGACTGAACACATTTCTGCACAAAGCAATACATTGCTCGCCAATAATACCGCTGACGCAACGTTTTGTAGGTTTTCAGGGTGCCAGCATAAGTGCTTTGGGGATCTACATGAAAATTCAGGCAGATGTCAAAGTGCATATGACTAGGGACTGCAAGAAGCCACTTCTGACCACCTGGGATGTAGTTGCCGCGATAGAGAATGTTGTGTCGCACAAAAAAGTGAGCTGCTTGATGGCGTAGCGCTCTTATTGAAGGGACAGCAGATGGATTGATAAGGGAGTCGAATAACAAGGCAAGGTACGGGTCTTTGCACTGCTTCGAAAGCTTGTCAATGGTGCAGAGTGGTGACAAGGTGGTAAAAAGGGGGGACAAAGAAGCCACATTGGTGTTATTGGTGAGTGGGACAGCGCACCAGCATCTGCAGGCTTTCAACTGGTATGATATACGACACGAATATCTTTTTCCTGTAATAGAAGTGCTCAACAGCGCAGGCATCCTGATGAGTCTTTCAAGGAGGAAAGTCAACATAGAGCAGCGCAGTGGTCTGTGACCAGGTCAGAAGGACGGCCGTAAAGGTACGGGCGAAACTTCTTCAACGCCCAGATTATCACAAAACACTCCTTCTAAAGAACCCCAGGTGGTCAAAATTTCCGGAGCCCTCCACTACGGCGTCTCTCATAATCAAATGGTGGTTTTGGGACGTTAAACCCCACAAATCAATCAATCAAATCAATCAAACACTCCTTCTCTGTCACTAAGTAATTTAATTCAGCCTTCTTGAGAGCATGACCTGTGTATGCGAAGACATATTCAGCTTGGGTGTCTTTTCGGTGTGCCAAAACTGCACCAAGACCGATGCCACCTGGATCGATGCGAATTTCTGTAAGAGCTGTGGGGTCGTAGTGATAAAAGATAGGTGGTGACGTCAACAGGCGGCTCAGCTGACGAAATGCTGGCGTCACATGCAGATGACCCTGCAGAGATGCCTTTGCTGGTGGTAAGCAGACTCATCAGAGGTGCGATGATGGACGCAAAGTTATGCACGAAGTGACGATAGTAGGAGCAGAGGCTGACGAAACTTCTCAGGGCTACAGCAATGTAGGCTTTGAGAATTTGGCAACAGCTCAACGCTTGTCGGGATCTGGAAGAACGCCGTATTTTGAGATGACGTGTCCTAAGATGGTTAGCTTCCGTGCTGCAAAGTGGCATTTCTTGGTGTTAAGTTCTAGGCCTGCACAAGGTAAGCACATGAAAATTTCGTGGAGACGTGCAAGGTACGTTGGGAAATCAGCTGAAAAAAGTATGATTGGTTCAGGTAATAAAAGCAAGTCTTCCACTTCTGGCCTCGCGAAATGGTATCGATCATGCACTAGAATGTCGCAGGTGCATTGCAAAGTACAGATGGCATGACATTGAGCTCATATATAAGCCATTGGGTGTTAAAAAGGCTGTTTTATGGTGATCACATTCAGCTATTGACACCTGCCAATACCCGTAATGCAGATCCAAGGATGTAAAGTACTTGGCGTCTTGCAAACATTCAAGAGCATCATTTATTCGTGGTAGCAAGTATACGTCTTTTTTCGTAATCTTGTTTAAGCGGCGATAGTTAACGCAAAATCGAATGGTGCCGCCTTTTTTCTTTACCAATACCTCAGGTGATGACCAAGGGCTTTGAGAAGGCTGTATGACTCCACGTTGAAGCATGTCATATACTTGCTTCGTAATGACGTGAGGCTCTTCGGCGGAAACGCGGTAAGGTCACTGTTATCAGGGGCGAGTGTGAACAGGTATCAATGGCATGACTGATAGTTGTGGTGCGGCCTAACGAAGGTTGTTGAAAGTCGAAAGGAGAAACTTGTTAAGGAGATCAACAAGTTGGCGTTGATGAGAGGAGAGAAGGTTTGCATCAATGCCATTGTCGAAAGCTGACGAACTTGATGGCTGAGATGCCGGAGTGATTGTGGCGCTGTGACAACATGCGGTGTCATTGGGAATATCAAGATCATCTATATGGTCGACAGGTTGCACATATCCTAGAGTTTCACTACAGAGTAAGGCAGTGGGGTAGCTGCAGTGGTTTGTAACCAGCAATATGGTTGATCCAGATGCAATTGTGAGAACGCTAAATGAAAGAATGATGCTGTTGCATTCAGTAAACACTGTAGATAGCATAAACACCACCGTGGTGTCAGGTTGAGCAACACATGAAAGCGTAAGGAACTGAAGCTTCCAGAGCCAAGTTGGTGTCATCATCAACGATGAGTTTGCAGGGCAGAAGAGAACAATCGGGTGATAAAAATACACATGCTGGCACAAGGGACACTCCTGCACGTGAACAATCGATGATAGCTTCATGACGTTAAATGAAATCCCAACCCAGAATAAGGTCATGAGTGCAAAATGAGAGCAAGTCACACACACGCACGTTTCAGTGCGTATGGCCTACTCCAGCGTTGGGGGCAGGCTTGCGGTGGGCATGTCGCTATGAGACAGCAGGGAGAGCTGTCGAGCCACTTTTTCTGTGATAAAGTCCTTGATGTGGTGAGACAGAGTTTCCTGGGAATGTTGCCATTCGTTACTGCAACGGCCGAGATCAAATCTGGTGGTGGGACACTTTGCTGGGCAATGGAATGCTAATGGCGCAATCCTTCAGAGCTCTGGCACAGGCTTACGAGGACTGCCACAGTGGTCCGGCTTTTTTGCCAGCAACATCTAGAATGTGCCATCCTCGATACCCTTGAGAATGTGTCGGATCTTCTCTTCTTCAGGCAGAGATGAGTTAACCTGCCTGTAGAGGTTGAGCAGTTCCTCAATATGACTTAAAAACATCTCACCAGGCTGCTGTGCTGGGTGATGTAGGTGCTGATTAGCGTGGAGCTTGCGGAACTCAGGCCAGCTTAAGCCAAACGGTTCAGTCATGAGGGTCTTGAACGTAGACCAGTTGGCCATGGCGGTTTCACAGTTGGTGAACCAAAGCTTGGCGACGTCAGCCACGTAAAAGATAACGTAGCCGAGCTTAGAGTCGTGGTCTCTCATGTTGCTGGCGCTTACATGTTCGTACAGGGAGAGCCAGTCTTTGATGTCTGGCTCATCACTGCCGCTGAAGATGGGCGAGTCCCGTTAACGGGTAGCGCCGTGGCAGGGAGACTAGGCAGCTGGTGATGCTGCCTGGGCTGGGCTGGGAGGTGACTGCGTCAGTCATGTTGTGCGGTGGTCACTCGGCCGACTTGCGAAAGTGGAGCTCCAGGTCTATTTGGGGATGTCAGCAACATCCACAAATGTGATGAGGTTTATTGAAGCAGAGAAGTTGCAGCGAGGTCGCAACAAAAAAGAACCGTATGACAAGGCTGGCAAAGGCAGCGCCGGTTCTCGTGCAATCAGAAGGTAGGGCTTTTCATCCTCTTACGAAGGCACATACATATTGGTGCATATGCTCCACTACAATTGTAATAATACCCGTGTCATGCATGAATTGAGAAGGCTATTAAACTGATGCTCTATTTTTAAAAAATACCGCAGGCCATGTGGCCCATGCAGGAGGGGCAGGGTACAACATAAATACATCTACAAAGCTCAATTGAATGTCATAAACAAGTCAGGCAACAATAAAAAACAACTCTAAATAAAATATAATTTGGAAATAGTGAAGAAGTAATTCGGTATTGATCAGTCGAGTCCAGATGATCAATAGGTATTAGGTTCCATTACTCTATGCTGCGGGGAAAAAAAGAATATTTAAAGAGTTTATATCTGGCAACATAAGGGGAGAGTGTGAGGGGATGAGAATGACGGGTTTTCTTAGTCTCAGAAAGGGTTATGTAAGGACTGGGATCTATAAAAAATTTACGATTTAACAAAGAATGGAGGAACTTCAGTCGGGATATTTTGCGCCTCATTTGAAGTGTGTGAAAACCGTTAGAACGTATAAGATCCATTACAGAATCCTCACGGCTGTATTTAGAAAAAATGAATCGCATGGCTTTTCTCTGTATTCTTTCAAGACAATTATTATTGGTTGTGAAAGGATCCCAAATACTGGAGGCGTATTCTAACTTGGGTCTGATAAAAGTTATATAGGCTAAAGTTTTCACGTCATGAGATGCATGTTTAAGCTTGTGTCGAAGTAGACATAATTTGAAAGCAGAAGAGGCGGTGTTAGAAATATGGGTGCTCCAGTTGAGGTTGTTAGTAATGGTAACTCCAAGATATTTGTACTCCTTAACTTCAATCAATGGGTCTTGGCCAATGGAGTATGAAAATATCAGGGGTACTGTTTTTTTAGTTATACACAGGAGCGCAGGCTTAGAAGAATTTAGCTTCATGCCCCATTTATTGCTCCAGTGAAATATACTGTTTAAGGCTGCACTAGGCAAGAATTGGTCTTCAACACTTTTGATTTCATTAAAAATAATGCAGAAGACGAATATTTACTGGGGCTTGTATGATATCTGTCATGTCGTTGCAATAACGTGGGCCAAGTACACTTCCCTGAGGGACCCCTGAGGTTACCGGAAAAGAGTCAGATTGTTGTCCGTCAAGGATAACACACTGTTGCCGATGCATTAAATAAGCAGATAACCATGATAGGATGAAGCCAAGAAAACCAAGGAACTGTAATTTGCAGATTAATTTGTCATGAGGAACTACATCAAAAGCCTTTTGAAAATCTAGAAAGATAACGTTCATTTGTCCACCTCTGTCAAGAGCAGAAGTGAAAGAATGTATGACCGTACTTAATTGGGTAATTGTCGAAAGACCCTTCAAAGCCATGTTGAAAAGGAGTTAGAATGTCATGCTCATTTAAGAAGTTATTACTGTAATCTGAAACGATATGCTCAATCATTTTGCAAGAAGATGATAAAATAGAAATCAGGCGGTAATTTAAGACTGAAGATGAGTCGCCCTTTTTTAAAATTGGTACAATGCGTGCAATTTTCCAGTCGGGTGGAAGTATTGCAGATTCTAGAGAGACCTGAAAGATTGTGACGAGAAATTTGCTTAGTGGTTCAGCGTAACGCCGGAGGAAGGAGTTGGGAATGCCATCAGGACCGACGGAAGATTTCGTCTTCAATCGTAGAAGCATGTTAAGCACACCTTGTTGAGAAATATTGATATCCGAAAAGGAGGGCCGTGAAATTTGAAAAGAAGGGTGAGTAGGCGGGGAGAAGACACCGTGAAAGTGGGCATTTAAAAGGTTAGCAATGCTTTTGGGGTCAGTTATTGCAGTACCGTCATGGGTAATGGTCGTTATTGATTTCTTTGCTTCTTAATAAAGTTCCAAAACTTCTGTGGATCTTCCCTTATAAAGTTAGGTAAAGTGTTGCTGAAATAAAACTTCTGTAATAGATTCCGACAGAGCTGTACGAACAGTGGTTAAATTAACGGCAGCAGCTCCTTTTTTTTCGTAGTTGTTTGGCTTTAGGTTTTAGCTAAATGGTCCGCCTGTTCATCCAAGGTGTGTGTTTAGTTGGTTTTACACGTTTGTTCAGTATGAACTGATCTATGCAGAATAAGCACATGGCTTTAAACTTGGTCCAAAGCTCAAGGACTTCACTTGCACGAAATTCACAAAAGCAAGATTCAAGATATTCTATTACACTGATATCGTCAGCCCGTGCAAAATCTTTCACAAACACAGCTGCATGCGTGTCAGGCGTATGTTTAACATTCAACGAAAAGTATACAGACACAATATCATGGTCAGATAGGCCAGGCTCGACAGATACATGATAATTAGAAAAGGAACGATCAAGAAAGACCAGATCAAGGAGCGAATCGATACTGGTTCTATGGCTAGTAGGCTCGCGAACTACTTGTTCAAGATTGTGTACAAGCATCAAATCAAAAAGAACGTTTGCATCACGCACAGAACCGGCACCCGATTTCATACGATCCCAGTCAATGCCTGATAGGTTAAAATCACCAACCATCAGAAGTTTACTTTTATTGAATTGTGAAATGTGGTCACTAATTTTCAATAAGTAATCAGGGGCTGAGTTAGGTGGCCTGTAAACGGCACATAAGACATAGACATGACCATAAATGTTTAGTTTAACACAGAGGCTTTCAGTGTCCTTCGATTGAATCAACGAAATTACCTGAACAAACCACTTAGCAGCAATGACCACACCACCACCCCTAGAGGTTCTATCTCTTTGAATTATTTTGTAGCCAGGTGGGATTAAGTCCTTGTCACTAACTTCATCGTGTAGCCAGGTTTCCGTTAAAACAATAACATGTGGGGAGTGCGACAAAAGAACCGATTCTAATTGATTAGTTTTATTCACTATACTGCGTGCGTTAATGTTCGGTAATCTGACAAGCCTTTCCTTGACTTGTCAAGTAGAATGTACATTGGCACAAAAACCAGAAGTTATCTCACGTTGGTTTGTTGTTTCATTCCAGATGAATACATCATTATCAATTCCTAGCTTACCGTGCTGAAGTGAAACTTTCTTTCCGAGCGACTTGTCATGCTTCGCACTTTCCCATAATAGCTTACGTTTCTTCAAAGTGACTTAGGAATAGTCATTCTGA
This sequence comes from Rhipicephalus microplus, assembly GCF_043290135.1. Taxonomy (NCBI): domain Eukaryota; kingdom Metazoa; phylum Arthropoda; class Arachnida; order Ixodida; family Ixodidae; genus Rhipicephalus; species Rhipicephalus microplus. The sequence goes on from NW_027464586.1 coordinate 34,497,352, forward strand.
ACAAAAATGTTTGATCCTTTCAGCTTTGAAACATTCTTAAAAATTGCTACTTTATTGTTATAATCCTGTAGAAACATTATTACTGGTCTTTTAGATCCAGTCCTTCCAAATCTGTGAATACGGCTTATAGAGATGCACTTAACACCTAGCCTATTTTCGAGTGTTTCAGTAATAACTTTACGCTTCAGATCAGTTTCTGTCTCGTTTGGCTCTTCAAGAATACCATGAATAACTACGTTCGAGCGCCTACTTCTGTTTTCGATATCGATGAGTTTGCTAGCGGGATTTTTCACAGACTCCTGAAACGTTTTTACCGAGTTTTCAAGACAACCTAAGCCAGCCATATTAGATTTCAGATCTGAGACCTGGACCTTAAGCTGCCTAAACAACTCTCTCGTCTTAGCTATCATATTTTCCGTTTTAGTTTTCAAGTCGGCTAACTCATTTTGCAGCAGACTCTGATTATCAAGAATTTTGTGCAATAATTCAGCGTTAGTGGGTCCCGGATTTTCTTCATTACACTAACTACTAAGTAACAGTTTTAGTGCACAAAAACACTCATAACAAATTTCACAACACTGTCGTGGCACGGCAGAACTAGCAACAAACGACAGTCGCTAGTAAACGTAGAAGAGCTAGAACAAACCTGCAAAAAGCAGAAGAACGGCTTGGTGAAAGACATGCTTTGGCCAGGCCCACTGTGCCCACTGAAGATAAACTGATGAACTGATTCTTTTATGCGGGTGACACTAGATGACGTCACGTATCCAGGGGGCGTTGTAGCTTCCTTGAGATGGGTGGCGATTTCCGTTGGATTAAAATTGTTTCATGTCGGCGCCTCAAAATGGTCCTTCGGCTGATGAAGGAATGCTGATAAAGGGATGCCGGTATTTCACCATGGGTTTGGCAAAGAACTGATGGCCCAGTGACCCAGAGAAGCAGGCACTGCAAAAAGCAGAATAACGGCTTGGGGAGTGACATGCTTCAGCCAAGCCCACCGTGCCCACTCCCAACTGTCAAGCACTCAACTGTCAAGCACGGGCTGTCACACGGACGATTTCGAAGGCCATTGAGTCAGTAGTCTATCGATTCAACGGAGCACCCCACACATACATTGAAACCTTGATGCAAGCGGAGCTGCGCCAACGTACCCAAAAGCTCCTTTGCCACGTTTTCGCAGCTCAGTGTCCCAACGCACACTGCTAGCTCATCCTCTGGGATTTTTCTTTTCGGCTCGGGTCGTGTGCCATGAGCTTTTCTCCAACTTTATACCCAAACTTTAGCTGCCGCTCAAGAAAAACCGAACATGCATTCATAATTATGTATAAACAATTTATTGAAATGTTTAAACAAGATAAGAGACGCATACCTGCCAACCTCGCAGCATCGAAATTCGGGAGACCGCAGTGGGGGGGGGGGGGTTGCATAGCGGAAGTTACTGAGACTGGAGACTGACATCAGGGAGGAGTAGGGATGTTTATTTTAGCTGCTGCTTGAAGCAAACTTCTTTACTTGTGAAGGTACCTGGCAGTTGCGTACTTCGCAAGCCTCAAAAAGTTGTCAGAATCCACCTGCTCAAAACAACGTCCAGTTTGATGACTCTTCACCATGAGGAGGTCACCTAGAGTCTTGTTTGAAAGCGAAGACCGAAATTCAGTTCTCGTATTCTTAACCATGCTAAATATCCTCTCACATTCAGCGTTGCTGTGTGGAATGGCAAGCAGCTGCAGCATCACCTTTGACACTCTACCAAATTTCACTTCTCCATCAATGCTAGTGATTCTTCCCACTTCTGACCACTGAACATCAATCCTCTCTTCACTTAGAATGTCCTCAGAAATACGGTGTACCTGCAGTTCTGCAAATTCCACTTCAAGAGCATCGAAGGCTTCTACTCTTGACTCATTCTTCCCCTGGGGCAGAATTTGCGGGAAGGACTCAACGAAGAAGCGAAGGCTTGTGAAAGATGCGTCGTTCAAAAACTTCAAATTAGCGACTTCCGCTTTATTCAAGGTTTCATTCTTCAGTGGAAATTTGTGCCGTATATAGTCACATGTGACAGTAAAGTACTTCCGAACAGTAGAAAAAAACTCCTGCTTCTCACTGGCACGCAGTCCTTCCACAACAGACAATGTGCGGCTCCCGAGGACAAGATCTTCGTTGGCTTTTTGGTTCTTTAGATCTTGATAGGGAACCTCCTGTGGCAAAGAGCAGGCCTTAATGGCAGAGGGATTGACAAATCTAGCCAAAAGGTCCCTTAGGAACTGCATCAAGAGGGACTGGAGCAGATGAATTTGAGGTGCCTGTGACTGAAGTTGGGCGTTGACGTTGTCAAACACAGGGATGACACTCTTCAAGAAAAGTCCATAAGAGAAGTTTACATCAGAGGTCAGGAAGTACGAAAGACGTTCCTCACAGGTCAAACTGGCACGTCCGGTACTTTCAGATGAAAGCTTCACTTTCTTTGCCGGGGTTGCATCAATCTTGCCTCTTGGCTCCTTCCGTTTTTGGTGATCTCGCTGGACTTCGTCACGCACATCTGCCGAAGCTGCAGCTGTCTTGGGGATCTGGTACGACCACAGAAAGCTTGGGTGCTGCTGGCTTTTCGGCTTTGTCTCATTCAAAAAGAAGCTGACCAAGGGCTGTCACTGCTCCAGCAATCTGGTGAGACACCTTCCAAGCGATAGCCATCGCGTTGGCCTGTGTTTCAAAATCTTCCGCACCTCCGTGTTGTGCATCCCTTGAAATTCAACAAGCCTGTCTTTCCGTTTGGCGCTCTTCTCAAGGTAGTAGAAGATGTCCACGAGCACCTCGTCGAATTTTGCAAGTAAGCATGCGGCTCCTTTCTCGGCCGCAAGATTTATAAGGTGGTACGGGCAGCCAACGACTATCAAATTATCTTGGGCTTCTTTTAGCACAGCTGCCACGCTATTTTTTTTTTTTGCCGATCATCACATTGGCATTGTCGGCAGAAAATGCGATGCAGTTCTCAATCGGTATACCACGCGATTTGAGCGCGTCTAGAACGAGGTTTCTAATCTTTCGTCCGGTGGCCTCTTCATGGAGTTCCTGCAAACAAAGCAGTCGGCTTTCCACGTTTCGCGATTCCTCGACGTAGTACATTGCCACGATTTGTACATTCGCGACTCGCTGTCGTTGCTTCCGTCCACTGCGATTGCGAAAGCACGGCGTTTCAGAGCCTCCACCATTGTGTTTCCGGTATATGCAGCCATTTCTCCGATGATGGCAGTGGTTTTCGTACGTCCGCACCCGTACCGCTTCGCGTCCTCACACTTCGGGAACATTTTCCGAAACAACGGCCCTGCGTGATCACTAACGCTTAGCGGCAAGTTGTGTTCCACAAGGAATCCCGTGAATAGGCATTCTGCGCGGATCGCACTGTCTTCGCAGCTCTTTAAGAAAAAGCTACTGATGTTGCCTTGCCCTTCCGCAGCACGAACGTAGTTCTAATGCTTCTGTGAAGCGATACGCACCTTTATATCGGCCTTCCCGCCGTGCGACACGCTCACATCACAGGCGCACATGGTACAGAATCCGTACTTGTCACCTTTCCGCGAAGTTACAAAGCACGGAAACTCAGCTGTGTATGAGTCCAGAAACACTTGCAAGTACTTCTTCTTTGATTTTGACGCCGCCGTCGACCTTCTAACTGAACTCTGGAAACACCCAACCCCCACAACCACGGCAGACGGCGTAGGCGAAGCGTACAAAATGCGGGGGCCAAGACGGAGAAGAAGTTCTGGCTAGGCACAACAGAAGCAAGTGAACTGAACGGTGGCCGGAGCGACAATAACGCGACACGCGGCGCTGTCGACGCCGTTTCTCTGAAGCACGCCGATATGGAGAGTGCAAAGCACATTGGGGTCCGCCTACCGCCGGTCTACCGGCCACTCCTCCTTTGGAAAATGGAATGTGCTCGACAGTCTCGCCGTCTCGTTATCGGAGCACTTGTGAACATACAGCGCCGCAATATTTTTCCTTTGAGACTACCTTTTCCCTCGCCTTCTTTCGGTACGGCAGCGAGCGCTTCTCGCGGCCAGCCTTCGTCAAGATGCGCAGTGCCGAGAATGTACTCAGCGGTACTCTACAATATGGTTACAATGAAATAGAAGTGTGGTGGCGAGTGCTCTTCCGCAGCACCGCCACTGCCACAGCAGAAAAGTCTGACGTACGCGCATGATCTTAAAAAGAGAGCAAAAAAAAAAAACAGCCTCTGCTGTGGTGGCCACTTTTCGGGAGATTCGAGATGACATTCGTACAATCGGGAGATTAGGTCCAAATTGGGGAGTCTTCCGGAAAATTCGGGAGAGTTGGCAGGTATGCAGACGCATGTGTGCTTTTAAGTATATTTACATTATTTCACTTATGATATGCATGAAAACGAAAAAAAAAAAAAAGATTGCAGTGCCGCAGAGCTTTTGTGAGAAACGCTTGCTACACGGCTGTTGTAAACTGCCATGTAGCTCAATAAAGTCGATGGAGTTGCACAGTTTCAACGGCATACAGCGTACTCATTACAACGACAACGGCGTACTCATTACCCATCGTTTTGAATGCTAGCTACGCTGATCTCACTGTATTTGTTTACATCTCATCAAGCCAACTTTCCCAGACTGCGTCCTGTTTTTCTCTGCATCCAAATCTCTGAAATCTACTTTATGCATTCTTGCAACATTCCTTCCTTTTATTCTTGCACGTCTACCACTCACCACATTACCGAACTTTCTCGCGTCTTGATAACTGCCTCGGCTTTGCAATGTCTTTGGAGCTTTCTGCGTTCCCTTTACTTTTTCGCGTTTTGCCCCATGCTTCTTGGCATTCTTTTCATCACACTCCTTTCTGGCGTATTCCTCTCTCGTGCTGTCTCTCGGACTTTCGCCATGCTTCTTTCTTTAATATGCGCATTCATCACCGAAGCGCTATGCCCTGTCTTTCTGTTGTCTGTAGGTGTCACTTTCTCTCTCTGTGCTCTCTTCCACAACAGTGGCATAGACTTCCTTAACTGGTGCCTTGTTACCACTATCTGCCGCGTCTGCACTTGTTCCCTTCAGTTCATCACCTACAAACCTTGTCTCATTTGCATAACACGCCTGATCAATGCCCTTCGGCTCAACTGAATTGCCACGGTTTACGTCGGGTACCCTAACTACTCTCTGTTCAACCTCTGCGTGTTTTCTTTCATCCTGCGTAATGCCCCCGTTGGCTTGTGTTAATCGCAGTTGGTGCTCGAGTTCTTGCTTTTCTCGTGCATAAGCTTCAAGCGTTACTGCATGCTCTGCTTCAAATCTTACTTCTTGTTCAGCACGTCTTATCTCGAACACCTGTTTGAGTCGTTCTTTCTCCTCTTCAATGAATTTTAAGCCCTCGTCCTTATTGAGCTTTTGCCACGAATGACGGGTCAGTATCTTTTCCCAATCGATCCCTGAAACCCCTGATGATAATGTGACTGGGCCACACAAGAGGAAAATCCTGGCAGAGGCCCGCCAATTAAGTGTCACAAACTTATCTCGGGAGCGCTTGCAAAAGATAGATTTGAGAGAGAGACGAGAGAGAGACGTGGGTGTGGCAAGACAAACACACTTTATCACACCAAACAAAACAGAAAACAGTAATCTGACACCCAGAGCTCACTCCCAAAAAGAAACAAGCACGTACGCAATAATAGGCTATACATTGATACCGTAACTAACACTTATTCCAGTAAAGTTCAGTACTAAGCCTTAAATTGTCTCTAGCCAAAATGGTGTCTCAATGGCTACTCTCATGCGCTCTCGCAATGATAGAACAATCTTGCTGTTCTGATGCCATCCTCGGAGCTACAACGAAGTGGTACCGCTTCGCTGTCATCGGCGAAGGCACGCATCCGCTTGACGATCCACTCGTCTGCATTGCCGGTATCTCGATCACATTTGTCATCTTCGATCCGCTTTGTCGAAGCCAACTCGTCTATAGCCTTGATGATGCACTTTGATGAGTGGTGTGGGCTGCTTCCTTCCTAGCACGATGTGGAGAAGCCACAAGGCCACCAGGAACTGCTGGGAAGGGTTGCGGCAAGTTCGGGCAGCCTCATTCGGTACCATCTCCGAGGTCGACAGCCACTTCTCGGGCATCTTCTCGACGACAGCCTCAGAACCTGGCGGTCATGCTACTCCCGTCGTGGTAGCTACGCTAATTTTGCATGTCGTCGCAGCTCGACGTCCCAATACACAGTGCCAGCTCATCCTCCGAGATTTTTCTTCTCAGCTTGGGTCACATGCCACAAGCCTTTCTCCAAACATTCTCTTGCATATACGTGGCTGGTGTGCGTGCACTCAGGTGACTCTCCTCTTCTTGTGCATCGCCACCATCCTTCCGCGTTTGGCACGTGCCTTGTGCCTCTCCTTTACTCATCACAGATACAAGGTCTCTAGTGTAGTTCTATGACCTATCCTTCCATAGCTCCACATTGATATCGAATGCATAGTTAGGACGATAGACAACAGAAAAACAGGAAGTCAACAATGGAAACATTTTTTTACTCCACCTGTAGTGTCTTTTTTTTTTGTAATATACAGATTTTTAAATGAAAATCCTCTTAGAGTAATCCTTCTGTAGTTTCCGTGCACGAACTCCACGTTGAGAAAGATAGCGACAATAAACTTTTATTTTGAGCAAGCGCACTGTGTGCTCAAGGTGGGTGGCCTCTTTATTCCAGGTAGCTGTGGGCCTTTGCCATCTCCCGCAAAGCCGTGGACTTTTGCCATCTCTTATTTCATCTCCCTTGAACCAGGCTTCACTAATTCTTCAGGCCTCGGTCCGATAATTTAGCCTCCCACTGCTCTTTGGTTAGTGTAGTGGTTCCAGGGCATTGTCTGCATCCCCATGCCATATGACAGAGGCTGTCCAGGGCATCACAGTACTTGCAGTGATATGCGGTGAAGTAGCATACTGTGAATGTAGCTAGGTGTTAGTTTGCTGGTCAGGCTAGAGTGAGCTGGAGGATAAATTATTCTGGTTAGCCTGTAGTGCTGCAGTATATCGTACTTTTTAAGTACATTTTCTTTTCTCCTCAGTGTGTCCTCAGTGTGCCCTGTGAACATGAGCTCGGGCGAAAGTGTTGGCTGCCTCATTTCCCATTAGGCACTCGTGACCTGGAGTACAAACAATGCACGTTTCAGGTAGATTCTTTTTCGCTGCCGTGGCAAAAATTTATTATCTGTTTCGAAATTTTTTCTTTCTGAAAATTGCGACAAGCTGTTGGGAATGCGTTATAGTACTATTATTGCTGTCTACGCACAGCTGGAGACTGCTAGGGGGATCGCTATTTCTCCTGCCGTATCAATTTCTGCAGTTAAAATGCTAGCTGCCGTTCTATCTTTGCCTTCGTTGTCGACTATGCGGACAGCAAGGACTGGAATTTCTAGATATTTCGCTGCAGCATTGTATCTTGTGTTTGGATGGCAGCCGTAGTCTTGTCAGAGCTTGTTTATTCAAGATTTTCTTCTTTGAGATGGTAGGTAGAATGCATATTTCGTGGGACATGGGCTACTGAGATGTACTGTCTATGTGTTGCTGGGATAATTATTTTCCCATCACATTGTCACAAGATTTCAGAATAGCCCAATCTTCAAAGCGTCGCTCGCCCTGTTTTAGTAAATATAAGCCGTTCAATTTGATTTATTTTGTGTGCTTCTGTGAGCTCCTTCCAGCTGTTGTGGAGACCTAAGCGTAGCAGTCTCCACAACACCTGGGAACACGTTCATAGATTCCTATGGCAGTTTTGATGGCCTTTCATATGAGGATGTTCTGTTTTTATTTCGGCGATCTTGAGGTCCAAGTAAGGGGTCCCATAAGTGATTCTGATGATGATGAGTGCTTGAATAATTTTGATTGTCTCGTGTTCTTTTAATCTGTGCCTTTTGTTGGCTACCCGTTGTACTAAGTGCGCAATTCGCATTACTCTTTCTTGAAGTTTGAGTAATGTGGCTGCGCTCGATCCATTTTTTGTGGATGTGTAGACCAAGGACTTTGAGTGATTCTATTTAAGGGATTTTCACTCCATTCAACCAAACCTTTGGTTTTGGAATTTCACATGTTGGTGGCCGCCCCCTTGTTCTGGCTCTTAGCAGAAGCAGCTCCGGCTTTTCTTGTGCACATATGAGCCCGCAAGCATTGAAGTAGTTTCCTCTATGGTCCACTGCCTTTCGAAGTGCCTCCTGCCGAGTTCCTAGAGATTCACCGGTTGTGGTTAAGTCATCTGCATGCAGGGTGTGGCTGTATTTCTTTCAATATGTTTGGCAGTTTCATAATGACAATATTAAATAGGAGTGGCGAGAAGGCAGAACCTTGAGGGCTTCCTTTGCCATTTCAAGCTGATATGATTTCAGATTGAGAAGGCACAATTCGTTGTGTTTCTGTTCTGCTGGAAAGAAAGTCTTGTGCATAGCAGTACGTTCTTTCGTCACAGTGCATGCCCTGGAGGTTTTCTAGTATACTGTGCTATGAGAAGCACTGTCAAACATTCCTTTCAGGTACAATGTCAAGACTGTCCTTTTACTGTATCTGCCTAGGTGATTGATGACGTCCTCTTTCAGCTGTAACAAGATGTCTTTCACTGACAAATGAAGGCAGAATCCATATATTGTGTCAGGGAAGTATCGTTTTTTTTCAAAGTATGGAGTTAGGTTCTTTGTGTCAGGTTCTTTCAATGTCAGGTTCTTTCTAGAGTTTGTTTATGATCGCTGTTGTGCTCAACAGCGACTTGAGGATGTTCCAGGTTTTCCAAGTGCTTGAAGTTCCTTCGAGGTTGGCACACATCTAGTTCCAGTCCTGCTTTGCTGATTCGTCAGCATATTTGTGAGCTTGCCGGGTCTGTTCTGCAATTTGTTTTTTTTAAGACCCTTTTTTTTAAGACCCTGTTCCGCTTCTGTTGCTGATGAAGGATGAGGCTTTTATGAGCATTTCATAGATGGAGAAGGTGGTGGGCCACCGTAGCTGGTTTTCCTACTGTCAGCTGAATACCCTTCTTGTACGTCTGTGCTTTTTCTGTCATAAGTTTGTTCCACTCCTCAGGGTCTTGAATACTTGATGTGAGCTCTTTTTTACGGAAATCGGTTCGGTCCATGATCTTCACCTTACTACTCTTGGGGGTTGCTTTTGTAGGTTATATTCATTTGCGCCAAGTAGTGGTTGCTTTCCCGGGTTTTTATTCGAGTCTTGTCTATTCCACTTGGGCTATTCCCGCTTGGAATGTGAGATCCAGATTGGTGTCTCTTGACACACTGTTGTTCCCTATTCTTGTAGGTGTACGTGGCCCTCCACAAAGTTGACTGATGGTGTTGTACTATGTCATGAATATTGGGTCCTTTCTTATCTCTTTTGTGATAACCTCAAGCAGTGTCAACGCGTTGCAATCCTCCACCACCACGAGCTTGTGTCCTTTTGCGTACTTCTAGCAGCAGCTAAAACAAGGTGTTTCCTGCATAACCAGCTGGCTGAAAATCACTCAAGTAGTAATGCACACCAGTCACAGAAATAAACCTTTCATACTATGTTCCCTTCTTTCAAACCAATTTAATATATCAAAGCCAGACAGCCATGTATTTTCAAGGAAACATTTATGACTCCGTGAGCACTACTTTTAAACCTCGATATAAGGAAACCGGATATAACGAATCATTGGTTACAACGAAATAAATGAAAAGTAGGTCTGTCACAGATACAGCACTGCAAATATGTATTTATAACGAATTTTCGAATACAACGAAGTACTTTCGTGGCAGGTGTGATTTTGTTATGATGAGGTTTGAGTGTATATGAAGCACCTGACAACAGTGTACAGTGAAAACTTCATGAAGACGTGAGCATTACTGTGTGCATTTCCTTAAAACCTCGTCATTTGGCCCTGCAAAAACGCTCTTGAAAACATGTGTGTTCAGCTTGCCCATTCATACTTAAGTAATTTACATGTGCAGTCGAAAAGACAAAGCATGAGCAAGTGGGTACTAAATAGTATCCACATACGTAGTCTAAATGATGGTGGTATTTTTTTGCCAAATGAGTTTTTTTTTGCCAACTGATGATTTTGGCAAAAAAATGATTTTTGGTAAAAAAGTGATTTTTGGTAAAAAAATGATGAGTTGGCAAAAAAATGATTTTTTGCCAACTGATGAGACAATGCATTTATGGAAGTCACTTCCATCTTGCAGCTGTTGAGCTATAATTATTCCAGTCTTGTCAGTTCATCCACCCATAACAGCAATTTGGAAAGGTTGTTTATGGTCTTTTGGGTTGTAATTAAAATTTTGCTACCATTTCTATTGGGTGAAACAAGGTCTGTGATGCACCACTCAGCACTGCTTGCTCTCGTCAGCTGCCGTTTTATGTGTGAAGTACACTTGCCACCCACAACTGACAATCAAAATGAACTTGTGCACCGGTACCAAAATTGTCCGCAGTGGCACGCCGGTGCTTTCACCTCTGGCGGCAGCGCGGGACTGGCGCGGGGCTCATCTGATCGGCGGCGGCGTGGCGGGGAAGGAGGGTGGTTATACTCTAGAGTAGGAGAAGAAAGCAAAGAGTCGTTTGAGTTGAGAAAATTACAAAGAAATTTACCAATACCATGGAAATATGGACTGTCTCCTTGAACAAAGCTCTGTATTTCTAGATTCCGCTTCGGTTCTGCGCAGCACGTCGGTGGTGTTTTGTGGCTCCGGAGTATGACGGTGGAAGCCGTGTTCGTTTTCCTGTGCTGCCCTTTGCCCTTTTTGGTGGGAATTTTATAAGGGCCAGGAAAACTGCCATCGCCAGGATATACGCATCCGATATAAAGAAGTGCCTCGCCAGCTTCCCGTTAGGAAAGGGAGCATGCGCTGTCGCACCGAGAAGGGGCAGATTGAACCCACCGATGCCTGTTATTATTATTGTCTGTGAGATCTCATTATTGTTGTGTAAAACACGAAAAAAAGAGCCCTTAGGTATACACTTTTTTCCTTATTGATTAACGAGGGTCTCGTACTGGCAGACTTAGTGCCTTTAGGTTGTATACGAGGGCGAGGGACTATTGGTCAGCTGCCCACTCGTAACAAGTTCACGTGCTACGTGATGCCAAACAGGCTCAAAAAGAGTGTGCCACACTTGCCGCCATGGCTACTGGTGGCGCTGACTGACACTCCCACGTTTAATTCGTATATAAACCCTACAAAGTGGCTGGGGGGATAGCTGTCGTAGTAGCTCAGTGGTAGAGCATCGAACGCGTCATTCGAAGGTCGCAGGTTCGGATCCTGCCCACGGCAAGTTATCTTTTCACCCACTTTTCTACATATTTACATTAAAATTTGGTCTAATATCTTCCCCTATACTTTCCTTGGCATTATTGTCTGTTAAATCTCATTATTATTGTGTAAAAACACGGAAAAACGAGCCCTTAGGTATACACTTCTTTCCTTATAAGTATGTGTGTATATATATATATATATATATATATATATATATATATATATATATATATATATAGTCAAGTAGATCCTCCGTGAGCGGTCGCTCAAGGAGGATCTACTGCAGGAGGCTATACATCATGAGCAATTTTTATTACAAGTCATGACTTACGTATTTAGAGTGCCGACATTTTTTGGCGAAATTTGAAGAAAAATCACGACTTTTACGACGTTTCGCTCGTCATTTGGCGAATTTCGCTGGAAAGTTAGTGGCGACCCTGCTTGAGATGCCAGTTTCTTTCTTTTGTAGTTGTTAGAACAATCAAAAGCGGCACAGTGGTTTCCTGTTAACCTTTCACTGGCTGGCACCGCAGTAGAACAGACCAAAATCAGAAGGCTGACCTAAAACACGCAAAAATTGTTCGACAACGTCACTAATTCACCCACCAAGCCATTGTGCATAAGTCAGAAAGGATGAAAGCACTGGTTGCCAGACTGCTGGCCCGATGCAAAGGTCTATTGAAGTACTTTTTTCAACAACAGCTGCTGCAGTTAATTTCATTCACTGTTGCATTCAGAAGAATTGTTCCAGGAACCATAGGGATCAGATCTCTTACTTAGATAGGCGATCCCTGAATAAAAATGATGCAAGCTTCCACAAATTTAAACCAATAAGGTTAAGCTTCACAAGGTTAGTGAGCTAATTAATTGGTTCACATATATTAGGGCAGAACAGTGCGGGCAATGTGGCAAGTACAAGTTTCTTCTTACAGATTCTTTTGTTAATTATTTTTACTCATTCACAAGGTGGCTTATCTTAATCCTTTCTTGCATTTGCGGTAGCCTTTATTGTTACAGTTTTTGCACCTCCAAAAGTTTATGTCGGTAAAACTCATGAGGTTAGAGGGAAATGTCAACGATTCATCGATATTTAAAGGATTGCTAGCCGAAATTTACTTTCCCATGCAAGTAGGCACTTTTTGCGGCCCTTTGTCTTCTCCCACTATATGACAGGTTTTGTCGTATGTGTATACTGCCTACGTAATTATCAGAAAACACGATTTCACTATTTTTTAATCTGCACGTGCTAATACATCGATGCATACTAAACTAATGAATTGTACACTACTGAGAACATGCTACGGATGTATAGGTATGACATCAGAAAAACGCTCGTGATTGCAGTTATTTCATATAACCAAAGTATCATCCTTGTCTACTTTGATCATTTACTGAATCTGGCTGTCAATTGTAATATTGTGCTTTCAGTGGAGATGTGTACACATTCTATGGTTCCAAACTTCTTGGTCCACTATTACACTTCCTAAATGAAAACTGGGCAAACACTTGCAGTTTCTTTCAAATATGGCAAATTGAACTGCACTTGAAAAATATTTCTGCCTTCTGCATCTGGATTGCACCCTACGGGCACAGCGAGCCCTTCTTTGTTGCCTAATAGATGGGAGAAAGGTCTAGCATGACCTGGTCTGCACTGTCTCACGCTGTAACGGAAAAAGGTGTGTAGAAAGTTGTCATTGCAGCTTGTCCTTCTTCCCACCTCACTGGATGTGGTCAAGATGTTGTGTACACCACAAAGAAAATCTTTGTGCTCTCATGGATGTTTATTGCACAACCTCCAAGCAAGGTAGGTGCATTTCACCTTGCAGCATGTGCCTGCTTCAAACACTCGCTGCTGGCCCACCGTAGCGTGTGTGTGTGTGTCTGTGTGTGTGTGTGTGTGTGCATGTGTCTGTCTCTTCTGTCACGTGTAACTTTCTCTCTCTCTCTTTCTTCCTTTCCTCGTGAAAACCCTCGTTGACGAGCAGGGCTTTCGGGCGGTGAGTGCATGTCTCTACACTCTCTCGCTGTTGCTAAGTGTTTGTTTGCCTTCCATATCATAATTTACACACACACACACACACACACACATATATATATATATATATATATATATATATATATATATATATATATATATATATATATATATATATATATATATATATATATATATATATATATATATATTTGAAGATGGCAGGGCAAAATTTGTTGCTGAGAGTGGCTTGCTAGTGGAGACAGTTCAAAAGCAAGCAATTGATGGTACGCAGTGCGCTTCTTTTTCTAGTTTCATTATGAATTGCCTTTGTTTTTAGCTATGCAATCTGACGTCACTTTATTATATGTGCACATGTACGGGTGTTCAACTTTGTGAGTTAGCTCTGCATTGGGAAAAGGCTCACAAGCCTCTGTGCAGTGATGCTATTGGGCAGGATTTCACATTGCAACACAAGAGAGTGCATGTGGTATTTAACATTTGATCCAATGAATACTTGTAGTACAGCTGTACTTGGTATTTAACAATCTCTCTGTGCATAGTAGCTGCAAATTGTTTTCAGAAAAAAAGTTCTTCCTTGGTTTTGGGCAGAGTCATGATGTCATAATAACCATTCAGTGTTTAGAGAGCTGATGATATGGAGAGGGAAACGAAAAAAAAAAAACACTTCATATTTATAGTGTAGACATGACTGGGCCACTAGATCAGTTATTTATTATGCCTATGGCATTACAAGTTCATCTTTGAAGCTTCTGCACAGTTACATGATCCCTAACAACAGGTCTGCATTTCAGGATTAGTGTCTCAAAAAAAAAAAAAAAGATACAAGAGTTCCACAGGGATCCATACTCAGATTGCTCTGATTGCTCATATATATAAATGAATTTCCAAACAGCCTCACTTACACATCTTGTCTTTTCGTGAATGATACCACTGTTCACACTTCTGATAATGACATAAGCACACCAACACTGATAATGACATAAGCACACCAACAGATAAATTGAATAATGAACTAAATGGTATTAGTTTATAGTGTTAAAAAATAAGTTGCTCATGAACCCACAAAAGACGAAATGCATGATTTTAAGTTTGCACAATAAACCTCGATCTCGTTTTGCTCCATTGTACATAGGATCTCACCTCATACCAGCATCTAACGAATGTTCATCCTTAGGTATTCAACTTGATTCATTTTTGAAATTCAACATTCACATCAACATCTTAAAAAGGAAAATAGCATATGGCATCAAGGTGCTCTCAAAAGCAAAACACTACTTTCAAAGACACAATCTTTTTACAATATACTTTGCCTTCATCTTCAGTCACATAAATTACGGTATAGCATCATGGGGCTCACATATCACTGTCGTATAACCCCTTTGGAACACATCCAAAGTAATGCTGTTTGCATTATCACATTGGCTCCTTTTAAGGCTCATGTTACATTCATTTTCACTGAGTTAAATCTTCTCACATTAAGTAAGCCTATCTCCTACAATCATGGCATCATCATTTATTGCATTCTTAAAAATTCACAATTAGTTTTTGTTACTGGTCGAAACAGTCTTGCTAATCCAAATAATACTAGGTTCTCTTCCAAGAACAACATTTTACCTTAGAGTCCTGACGCAACTACGTAAAACTAACTGTAGGTTTTGCAAGTGTCAAAGTTTGGAATGATCTACCAGTTCATTAAAATCTTCACTTACGCTGTCGTCATACCAGGGATTATTAAAAGCATATATGGTTTTTTTGTAAACTCTACCGATTCTTTGTTTTAACTTCTTGCTAGTTTTTTTCATCATTTCTTTGTTAATTCAATCTTTTCGTGTATTTTTTTCCCTCTCAGACGTCTTATGCAGTGAATTGTTGTGCTACCACATGCTTCTTTATAACTGTGCAAAATATGTTGCTCTCATATAACTTTATCTTGAAGATAAATATGTTTAGTTTGGTTGTGTAATTATCAACAAGAGGTCCCGGTCTAGGTTCTTAACTGTAGGACTGTATACTTAACTGTGGGACTGTATACTGTATACTCTTTGTATACTCTTTTTTGTAATGAGAAATAATAAGCTAGAACTTGAAACTTGGCAAAGAGTGAACTTTTCTGATCTCAGTAAAGATCATAACTTGCTGGCTTTTACGCGACCTGATTTGGTTTTAATTCTATGAAGCAGTGAGCCATTTTCAAGTAAATTACTTTTGAATCTGGTACATTTCTATGTAATGTTCTGATGCGCACAGCTGAATGCTGCCAAAAAAATTATAGTTTGTTTTCTTTGTGTACACACAGTGATAGGGCCTGCTGTTTCACGGCACTAGCATTTTGTGAAACAGCTTTTTGGTGCTGTGAAGTGTGCGGGAAGTATGGGTGCTCTGTAACTATACTCGTAGTTCTTGTAACAAGTACTAATCCTCAGCGGGCATCTTTCCTGTTTGGTGCTTTGGTGGTCTAAATGTCTGCTATTTGTGTTGCTGCAATGGTACTCTGCTGACTTGGTAGTGTGTGCATTTTGCCTCGCGGGGCTGCGTTACTACGAGTGACACGTGTTAAGACATAGTTGTGTTACGGTCTTGCTCATTTTTTTATATACGTTCTTATTACAAAGGTGGCTTACAAGCTGCCTTTATTACTGAATGGTGGTATAATTAACTGAGGATGTAACCAATGCATACAGTTTTTTTTTTTTTTGCATAAATGCAGCACCTACTTGATGCTCATCAAGGGGGTCATGTGTACGTCATACTTGCACAATTAGAAGTGAAATTCTTAGGAAAGGAACAAAAACAGCACAGTGCCTGAGCAGGAAACAACTTCGGTGTAGCTGCGAAACCAGAATCACTGCTCTCTCCATAAGTGTAGGATATGACCAAATACCCCCACTTGCGGTATTACACAAAGGTTTGGCATTTAATGAAGTTATGCATGGGTGATTCTAATAGCTTCAGATAGCATAGATGGCTTACTGATAACAGAAATGGCGTGAGGAAGGCCGTTCTAGTCTATTGCTGTTCGCATAAAAGAAAACGTAGAATATCAGAGTACGTGGTTGTGGGACTTGATGCGGATGACCAGTGCGATGAGATATGCGTAGAGAGGGCGTAATGTACGGTGAATAATTCAGTTAATAACTGAAATAAAACATATCAAAAAGAGAGATGACGTCAACATGCAGGCGGGAAGCGAGTCTCTCTAATCCCAATTGTGTCTTCAAAAATGAGATGTTGCTATTGCCATACTCTTTTGTTAAGTTTCATCACCCCATTACACGTGAGGGCTGCCTTGCGCAAAGTGCACCATGAACTAAGAAACACTGAGATAATCTTAGAACCTTACAATGCCATTACGCTCACAACGCGAACACCACAGATTGTTCCAAAATGTACGTGGCTGCTAGCGATAACACTGAAACATTCGATGCACATCTATAAGTGCTGACACACGTCACTGCTTGTCGATTGATCGACGACCGACGCTCAGTTCGCCGCGATCAGTGCCAGTGTGTATTGGTGTGTTTTGTCTTTCTGTTCACCAGGCACAAGTTCAGCCAAATAAGCAGTTTCGTCTTGAACATTTTTCTATATTTTTGATTGACATGATGTATGAAGATGTTTGCACCAATGAGGCACCGGCTACTCCTTATCCTTTAGAGGTATCAGAGTCCTTCAGTGTATTGTAGTTACAAAACTCCTCCGTCACACTATGGGGAGGGCTTGCTATCTCACTCCCAGCAGCGGCCGCGCTGCAATGCTAGAAGTGGACAGGGGGCATTGAGGAGAGCTTCGCCACAAAGAGAAAGCTGGGGGTCTGAAAATTGCGGTGGAATCATCGTTAAGTTTTCCTTGTTTTTCTGCATTTGTGCGACTGGCAACTGTGCTGATTCTAGGCAAGGACACGGATAGTGTACGTGAATGATTATCCCCAAGGCACGCTGTGTATAAGGTTGTCGCTCTGACTACTGGTGTATGAGCGAAAAGGGGTCGTTTAGGCTGCCTAGGATAATGGCAATGGGAAAGGGGAATACCACGACAGAAAGGTTTTGGATTTACCATCGATTCTGTACACATTAGAGTGTGTGAGAAAGATTTTGACGTCACCGAGGTTATTCGGACTGACTTTGTAATCTTTGTAATGATGGGAAGAAGGCAAGTTGTTGGCCTAAGCTCTTCCTATCGCACATTGCTTATTGTTATATTCTTTCCAGTTTATTAGGTACTTTGCATTCTTTTTCTTGTGTGCGGTCATTGAAAATTGTGTTTTTTTTATTTGCATTGACTAAAAATAATAATTGTTGGAGTTAAATGTCCCAAAATCATTATATGATTATGAAAGATGTCGTGGAGGGCTCCGGAAATTTAGACCACCTGTGGTTGAATGTGCACTTAAATCTCTGTACGCAAGCCTGAAGCATTTTCGCCTCCATCAAAAATGCGACTGCCACGACCGGGATTGGGACCCACGACCTGCGGGTCAGCAGCTGATCGCCTTAGCTTCTAGAACTCCATGGAGGGTGTATTTCCATTGACTCAATGCTAATCAAGCTAATGTATTTCTTTTAAATTTACATTAGTCTATTTTTTTTTTTTTCAATAGCTTCCTGTCTTCTTTTACTGGCCTTGCACTGAGTTTTTCTATGCTAGAAAAAGTTTCAAGCACATATTTCCTCGTTTTCTGAGGTAATTTCGCAGTATTTTTTTCCTCTTTCAATCGTACCATTCTTGCTTTGTTTGTGCTAAATTATTGGCTCTACAGTGTGTTTCTAAACAAATGCCTGTGTTGCGTTTTTCATGTTTTGAATAAATTGAAAGTGCAACAGAGCTCTGCTTGTGAACACATATGCTTATTTCCTATAAATTTGAGAAACACGGCTTCATTTAATATCATCAAGTCTACCCTGTGAGCAGTCTTCATCAAGGTATTGAACCCCAGGTGGTCAAACTTTCCGGAGCCCTCCGCTATGGCTTCTCTCATTATTGTATGGTGGTTTTGGGACATTAAATCCCACATAATATTATTATTCATAAAAAAATTTATTGCATTAGGGGGTAAAGATGTAGTACATCTAAGCAGTCAAAATAACGCACAGGAATTGTTAAGGTGAGACCATTTTCAAGTGCGCTTGTGACCACGAAGCATGTGGTTGTGAAAGTTACTTGTCCGGAATGAACAGCTCGTGTTTGCAAGCTTGGAGTTTAAACTAGGTTATAGTCTCAAGAGATCAGCATGTATGGAGGCTGCACACAGACGTAACGCTGTGAAAGCTTAGTAAATTCCGATTTCAAGTGCTACCAAATCTATGTGTGTCATGGGGCAGTGGTACTGTGAACACAGGAATGTAGTTCCTCGTTTTTGTAATGCAGCCATGTACCGTGGCCTAGGTGGTCTGATTGTAAATAGCATGATTGGCACAGACTCAACTCTTGCTGTGATACTGTATTTTGCG
Organism: Rhipicephalus microplus; assembly: GCF_043290135.1. Taxonomy (NCBI): domain Eukaryota; kingdom Metazoa; phylum Arthropoda; class Arachnida; order Ixodida; family Ixodidae; genus Rhipicephalus; species Rhipicephalus microplus. Next base: position 34,516,074 of record NW_027464586.1, read on the forward strand.
AGTTGTGTGGTGGGTTTATAAGGCTCGTGCAGAGTCATAAGTCTAACTAAATATTATGTGCTTGAGTAAATACTCAGGCACATCACTGCATGAAGCAAGAAACTGCGCTGGAACAACATATGCAGTGAATATTGCCTCCAACACAACTGGATTTATCGCAGCCTTGATATCTGAATACACGCCAAATTGTATGTGAGGTGAAGTATGAGTCGTAGTTGAATTGAATGATACCTCTCAGGCCTTGGAAGAGGCAGTTTGGTATTGAGGTTTGGTGCTAGATAAAGCATTGCCTCGAATCGGCCCAGCATTCAGCCGTGAGCATCGCGCGGGTTGATCGCGGCGACAATAGCAGCGGCTTCTGTCTTTGCTTGAAACTACAGGCAGAGTGCCGTGACCGAAAAAGCATTGAAGGACTCGGGAGGTAACAGCATGTAGGGTTAAAGTCGCAAAGTGTAACAAGTCCCCTGTACATACACTATACAATTATAACAGGACGCGAGATTTCAAAACAACGCATTCAACAATCAAAACAATGTTGTTCATAGGAGCATGTTAGAATCCAGATTTAGGATCTAGAGGCGACGATTTTGCTACTGAAGTACATTTTTCATTTGCCAAAATAGCCACCATCAACTCCATTAACTGTTTTAATAGCACGGAGATAGCAGAATCGAATCTCGGCTGCGGCAGCTGCCTTTTCAATGGAGGCGGAAATGCTGGGGCCCATTAGCTTTGGCTTAAGTGTGCATTAAAGAACACCGGGTGGTCGAAATTTTCATAGCCCTCCACTGTACGGCATCTCTCACATCTTGATTTTGGGATGTTACACCACAGCTATTATATGTTTTGGTAATTCTAAAAGCCGCATATATTTCAGCCACTAAAAGCTTGTTCTTGAAAGAACACGACTCCATCATGTAGGAATCATTGTCAGACAAAGTGAAACGCGTCCTTACAGAAGCAGTTGAATGTTTGTTGTATATAACACAGCTTGCACTACTTCTGTTGATGTTTGGCAGCTATAGCGCTTGTGAGGAAGAATATGACGTTGATACACCTAAGCTGACATTTGGTCGTGCATCTCAATACCGAAGACTTATGTCTGTGATCAGTGAGTTAAAAAACCAGTGGTAGCTGTAGTAGTAAGAGGGTAGAGCGTGATCATAGAATGTTGTGTGACAGAAGAGGGTCGCTGATCGGGCGCAGAAGGTCGACATCCCTTCGCATGTTAGCCAGTTGAATACCACGGCCAGACTAAATAATCCCAATACAGTCGAATCGCGATAATTCGAACACGAAGGGGCCCGAAAATTTTTTGAATTAAAAGAAGTGGGAATTAATGAAAGCTAAATAAACAGAGGGCTCTCTATGCAGTGGCACATGTGCATTGAGCTAGCACATGAGGGGGAAGTTTCCGAAGACTTACATTGATTCACAAATCACAGGACATCCGTTAGTAATTGAAGTAATCGGTGATGCGCGTCTGCACGCAGCTTGCAAAGCATTTCTACTTTGTCTTCAATATTCTCCTGGCAAGAGAAGTTGCGCGCTGTAATGTCCAGTGCTGACACTTTCTAAAGATGACGACAAGGACTGCGTAGCGCAGCGGAGCCTCTCCGCTATGCAGCCGCAGCATGGCCAGCACGTGACGAGAAAGGAGTAGCGTCTTCACACGGAGAAGCAGATCGGCATTTGAGAGAACATCAACACTCCGTGGCAGTTTTTTTTTTTTTGCTCTCTTCGTGCGCGTCGATGAAAGAAGGGTTACGTGGCAGGGACAAGAAAGGGGGAAGTGTGGCGCCGGCACGTGAGAGACCCCTCCCCCCCTCAAGGCACAGAGCCGTGCTCCTGCAAAAGGCAAGGGCTGCAGAAAATAGTGCCTTTTTCCTTTCCTTAAACAACGCATTCATTCAACCCAGCGACAGCTTTTTTTTTTTCCTCTCTCTCTTCGCGCAGGGTGTTGGAAGGAGAAGGGTCTTTACGTGGCAGGGAAAGAAAAGGGAGAAGCGTGACACAGGCGCGTCGCAGATCGGCATTTGAGATAGAGCAAACATTCCCCCGCAGCTTTTTCTTTTCTTTTCATTTCCTTTGCGCACAGCGTTGAGGTGTCGCAGGTGCGGCCGCGGGATTGAGCGGGGTGCTGAGAGCATTTCTGGAGTGCGGTATGTTCGAATTAACCGTCGCATGTGCTTGCGCGTTAATGGGCATTTTCACCTGTTGGAATACACATACCTTTGATGGGACCTCATTGTGAGTGAATTAACTGGAAGTTTGAATTATGCGTGTTCGAATTAACTAGATTCGACTGTATGTGGTGTTTTACGCCACAAAATCGCGACATGAATATAAGAGACGTAGTAGGGGAGCGATCCAGATATTTTGACAATTTGACACTATTTAAGTGCATAGACACGCATCTCTAGCATTTGACCTCCATCGAAATGCGACCACTGCGGCCGGTCTCGACCTTCGGGTCAGCAGCCACGCCCCTTAGCCACTGATCCACCGGGACTAAAAAAACGCTACCATGTTCGTCTGCCCTAAAACCACGCCTCGATTTTCTCAAGCTAGCGTAAGTGCAGAACGCAGTGTCACAGCCCGGATAGGGAAGTGTACATCACAGAGGTATTTTAGTATTCACAATACTCATGAACTATAGGTGGCGCTCTGTACCATTGAAGATTAAAGTCCCTCTACTTCGTAAAAGTAGCGCCAACTGCTCTCCCCTCTGCCGCCTCCTTTCCTATGCGCCTTTCGCGAGCGACGGTGGCGCCCCCTCGAATGCTCCATGTGGATGCGTGAAGCTTTGAGGCCGGTTGCGCTCTGGCGCTGCCACTTTAGCCACAGCCTTTTTAGTCCAGCCGTGGCTGCGTGCCATGTCTCGCATATGGCTGTGTGTAATGATTCTTTTTATTTCTGCGTTCATTTTCCCAGTTGGTGTGAGTGTGCACACCATCTAACTTCCTTATAGTGCCCCAGGACAGCTGCAAACGATGTATAATTTGTAGCAAGCTGCACGCCGTTCTTGGTTCTTTTCGAAGCGTAGCGTTTTTCTGTATATCTGGCGCGAATATCGGTAACTGGGTTTACTTAAAAAAGGGTGAGATAAAATACTGTAAACACAACGCGCTATTTATTGCATCGGTAAGAAATATTTACGTGGCAGCTGTGATGTCAAGCCACGCCGTTTGGGAAGGAATAGTTCGTGTAAACTATCTTTATCATATATAACTGCAGCAATGTCTGCAATTCCCATGAAGGTGTTCCATCAAAACTTCATGACGTTTCACATATATTATTTCTCCTCGGCCTGCCCGCTGCGGTGATGTAGCGGTTTCGGCGCTCGCCTGTTGACCCGAAGGTCGCGTGTTCGGTCCCGGCCACGGCAATTCAATAGAGGTGAAATGCTAAAGGCCCGCGTACTGTGCGATGTCAGTGCACGTTAAAGAACACCAGATGGTCAACGTTCTAAGCATGAACGAACGTTTATTAAAATAAGCGCATGGCTGCACTTTAATTGGTTATTTATTGCTTTCATCTACTGCACGTCAAAGAGGCATCTGCTGCAACTACTGTAGCGTTTTGAAACTTATGCGCTGAATGTTTGACGCGCTAATTCATGATGACACGACGGCCGATGAGCCGCGGTCCGCTGAAATAAAGCCCCGCTCATGTTCCGAATTTGCAGAAAGTTCGTACTGTCAACCAGAAGTGGTTCGTGAAATTACACAGTATGATGGAGGAGCTGCACGTAAATGCACGGCCTTCGATGAACTCTGCGCGCAGTTTTTTTTTTTTTTTTTGCTATCGCATTTTCATTCTGACGCTTGCTCTGTCTTCGCCCTTCCATCCGCATATCACAGTGAAAGGTTAGTAGAATGTGTGAAACACAACCTAGTCTTGCAGTGCATGACACTCGTTCTTTCAGAGTTAATAATATGCGGGCCAAAATCGCGATATGATTATGAGGCACGCCATAGTTGGGGGCTCCGGAAATTTCGACCATCTGGTGTTCAAGACAGTCCCTTGCTCGAGCAAGTGACTGTCTTGGTGCATGACAAATTTCACAAACTTTTCCGTGACATAGAATAAGTAATACACCACATATGTCACACGGCAAAGCAAGGCGCCTGTCAAGAGTAAAAATGCACGAGCACTTGCCTCACAAAGCCCCGAAGATCTCGGCTCGAAGTTTACTCGAACTATTCAGTAGAGCCAGACTTTGCGACGACCTGCATTCTCTTTTCCGCGCGAAATGGCAAAAATCTTTTTCTCTTGGGTGTCACGGTTATGGCAGCCAAATGCACAGCAACCCGGCATCGCGACAAAGCGAGCGAGACGCACACATGCGCTTCACAATTCGTGCGCTTCACATCGGGCGAATACACAGCAAATGGCATGTTGGAGCCTTCAACATGGCGCCGAGAGGCGAAGCAAACAAAATACCGAGAAAAGGGGAGCACGCTACCACGTGACCGTAGCCGCCCTATCAGAGGTGTGGAGAGGAGGAAGCGGCATAGATCAAGAAAATGCTGTATTTTTCCGAAAGTACAGGGACTTTATTGAAGGTGGCGCGCCGAGAGGGGTCAACCCTTTTGCTTGCATAGGAACAGGTAGGAGGTGCGGACGTACCTGTTTCATTTTCACTGAATAAAGCCATGTGCTGCGCTGGAATGTATAGGAGGTATTCACTGAGGCCGGCCAGCTGGTTGACAGCGAGTGGCTACTTCTGGCCACCATTGGTGTGGTCTTTCAGCTGGTTCAACGGTGCGGCGTATGGTAGTCGGGTGTTCGGCAGCCACTGTGTCGTGCTTGGAAACACATTTTTTTCTTTAAACTTCGCTTTTCCTTGCACAATGATAAACTTCGCTGTGTATAGATGCAGTTCTCGCTCGAGAAAAAGTGGGGGTGGCGAAAACGCGGCGGAGCTCAGTTTTTCTGCATTTCTAAACTGATTACCCGTGAGTATGTGTGGGCAAAGGAATTGTCTGTTCGGAGGAGTACTCAATGGCTTCTTCAGATCAGTCGCAAGGACATCCACCACAGTGCAGACCACTACAGAGTGTGCGGAAAGCACTTCATTCCAGGCAAGTTCTAAAAGTTCGCAGATCCTAGTAAAAACGTTCTTTGCGGTTCCCGTTCGCAACCGTAAGTAGCCGTTTGGTGTTTAGGAGATAGTTCTTTGCGGCTTCACTACTTCATGCAGGTCGTCCAGCATACCTGCATGGTGGACTACTCTATTCTCGACTGGGCGCCGTCGCTTCTAAAAGTCGGCACATCAGCACTGCCACATATGCCACAATGCAGTCATGGAATTGTTCAAGCAACGCGGCAATTGAAAAAAAAAAAAAAACATCGCTGCTCGAGTTCACGTCAACATTCTCTTGCACAAACACGGTGGTCTTGCAAAGAAATAAATGAGCTTGCCTTGTCAACAATGACCACTCAGTTGTCAGTGAGTGTTTTGAAGCGTGGTTGCTGTATCTAATTGTTAGTAAAGTAATTGTGAGCTTCCAAAGCGTTGTAAGACTTCACCTGCTCTCGTGTTATGAAGCTTGTTGCGTGGACAAAGTAATCTTTGATCTCTGTAAAATCCACATGTGGCAGAAGATTCATGTCGCACTTCACATCTGCTTCGTTCAAGTCAAGGGGGTTAACACCGACGCACCTTTTCCTTGTAGCGTGACTTTTCAAGCTTTTTCAGCCCACGTGTGTAAGCGCCTAAATGTATGCTAATATAAGCAAGTCCTCTGAACACCTTACTGCATCGTATTCTAGAAAAAACTTTCAAAACAACATGCAAAGCCAGGCTTTTTTCTTGAAATTCTACAATGGCATATGCTCCCGAGACCACGAGAATGGTGACTGGTGAGTCGACCACTAGCACACCTTGCGGATGATGTCATGTGAATACCTCCTATATGAAACCAAGGTACTGTCTCAAACCATGTAAGCTCGCCACCTGATTATTTGCATGGTGCGAAATGTTATATTACAGTTCTGTTACTGTGCATTAAGGGAATTTTGCGATGTCCTGTGCGTGCTACAGAAAACTGCATGAACTAGACTCGTGAAATGAACGGCACTCCGAGGTTAAATGTACTGAGCCTGCCCCAGAGATTTGCCGCAGTAATGGGCAGCTAGCGAGTAGTGCCATGGCTGCTGCTCCAGATGGAATCTTCAACATGGTGATGGTTTCCAAATATATTATGCCATTGTGATTACTTATGCTGTCAGGAACATGTAGTTACTTCTTCAACAGGACACAAGCATTTAATGTCTCATTAGGTAGCACTTCTGTTATACGCTTCATTTTTCCTCATTCACTCGCGGTAGAATGAAGAGGAATTTTCTGCTTGTACGTCTTGGCCGGAAAGAAAATGTTCAAGCAGTCAATCTTGCTTCTGTGTACAATGGTAGCCAGTTTGATCAGTTTGAGCTGCCTGCACATGGCTACAGTCTTTGCTTTTACCCCTGTGGCCTTCACTGAGGCTGGTTTGAAGATCTTTTGAACAGCTACAGTTACTGTGGGCGCGGAACATCTCAGAGGGTATAACAGCAACACCTCCTTCCTTGTCATGCTTCAGCAACCAGAAGTTGTGGCATCTGAAATACAGGATGACACCTGTAGTAGAGTCTTTCCTGTCAGGTGCATTATAAGTGTTCTTTCAGTGTCTTGGAAAGACAATCCGCGCAATCCAACAGACACCTTTGTTGGTCCTCTGTATTGGCTTTCTTCATGAGGTTCATGTTGAGGTACAATCATTTATGGGCTTCCAGAGTAGTTTCAACACTGTACTTGGATCCTTTCCTGAACATGTTATGTTGAAGTGCCGATTGTCAGCAGTATGCAGTTGTT